>NC_083699.1:58032904-60784154 GCF_033118175.1 Dama dama | reverse complement strand
GGCATCACCGACTCGATGGACATGGGCTTGGGTAGACTCCAGGAGTTGGTGATAGACAGGGAGGCCTGGTGTGCTGTGATTCATGGGGTCGCAAAGAGTCAGACATTTCTGAGCGACTGAAAAGAACTGAACAGACATTTCAGGCACCAGTGAGAAAGGAGAATTTTAGTACTGATATGTTGATTGGATGCTGATATAGAACAACAAAGGAGTTTCCTAAATACTGTTGAAATCACATCACATAGACAATTGTCTATTAAGTTCAAATTTTACAAGACAAGCTCCAAGTGAAAATTGTTAGTAAGCATTTTTTGAGTAGCAACTCCTGGCAAAGTACTCACTAGGCATAGAAACATCATAATGAGCAATACCCTTTTCTCTCCATAAGCCTGAGGTCCAGGCAAGAAATTAACTGTACAAACAATTATAAAGTTTCAGTGTGATGATAGATGTATACATAATGTCCAGAAGTTTAAAAGAAGAGGTTTTTAATTCTAAGAGAGTAAAACTCTTAGAGTTTTTACTCTAAGAGAGTAAAAGATTAGGGAGGACTTCCTACAATAGTTGATATTTGAGGTGGATCTTAGAAGATGGGTTTTTCTAGGAAACTAAAAGGAAAAAGAATATTGCACACAAAGAATGGCATTTAAAAGAAGGCATGAAGCCATTTGAGGGTTTCAAAGAACTACACGTGGTTGGGTATTGTCATTATATGAGAAAAACTGGATGTATGATTAGAATTGAGGCTGGATACTGGCAGGCTCTAATTGTGGAAGGCATAAAACTCAAAGTATTCACAAGGAAATGATATACTTTCAGTGCATCTACAGTATCTGACCAACAAAGAGAAACATTTTAGGGTAAAATTCAATGCACAGTGTTTTTTGGAGAACTTTTGAATACACCACTCCCTCCCATTTAGTTACTATTCACTTGAATAAAATTAAAATAATTTTTGAACACTTACATTAGGAACAGATTTTTGGTAATTTGCATGTTATTCATTTGAGTCTCTGCATGTTGACAAGTGGTATCATCCTCATTTTACAGATAAAGAAATTTAGACTCACAGTGATGAAGCAGATTGGCCAAAGTAACTCAGTTTGGGCTTCCCTGGTGGCTCGGATGGTAAAGAATCTGCCTGCAATGCTGGAGACCTGGGTTCAATCCCTGGATTGAGAAGATCCCCAGGAGAAGGGGACGGCTATCCACTGTCCCCTTGCCTGGAGAATTTCATGGACAGAGGAGCCTGGCAGGCAATAGTCCATGGGGTCACAAAGAGTTGGACACAACTGAGAGGCTTTCACATTCACCCCAGCTTTTAAGCTGCTCCAATTGCCAAATTGTTCTTATGCAAGTAGTTCTTACCACAATGAGTAGAAGCCAAGGGTTGGTTCCTAAGAAATACACTACCCCTACACGTGTGCTAAGTCGCTTCAGTCATATCCAAATCTTTGCAGTGCTATGGACTGTAGCCTGCCAGGCTCTTCTGTCCATGGGGATTCTCCAGGCAAGAATACTGGAGTGGATTGCCATACCCTCCTCCAGGGGGTCTTCCCAACTGAGTGATCGAACCAGCATCTTTTATGTCTCCTGTATTGGCAGGAGGGTTCTTTACCACTAGTCCCACCTGGGAAGCCCAAAATTAACCCAAAATGAGAGAGTTGGAGAAGCAAATCCCAGCCATGTTTCTGTAGAAACACAGAGAGACAAAGGTCTGAAAGATCACATCAACAGGTAAGTGCATAGAATCAGGATTATTATAAAGGCACATAAACACAAGCATTATGAATTCTGGATCTGAATAGGAATAGTTAACCTAAGGAGGAGGATTTGAGACCTTTGCCAAAATTCATGGGCCAAAATCACCACTCCCTCACTAGACTGTAAGCTCCAGGCGGGGCAGGGATTTTCATCTAGGTTGCTCATTCTTCATCCTCAGAGCTTAAAAGAGTGGTTTGCACAGCATCCTGGCAGGCAGCTGGCTCAAGCTGGGTTAAAAATTAAGGTCAACACAACCCTATAGTTGTGGACAATTTACAGAAAAAGAAGTATACATGTCTCCTAGTCATTTAGAAAGAAGGTCAACATCATTTATGATGAAAGAAATGCAAATTAAAACAATGCAGAAATGCTATTTCTCACCTATAAGATCGTCAAAACCGAAAAGTTTAACAATATACTCTGTTTGCAAAACTGTAGAGAGATAGGCATGACATATATTGCTGGGGGGAATGTAAAATGTTACCATTTCAGTAATGGAAAATTTGACAATAAGTAGCAGTTACATATGCATTTTCCTTTTGACCCAGCCCTATCACTTCCCAGAATCTATCCCAAAGCTATATAGGCAACAGTATGAAATACATTAATATATATAACAGAAGGCAGGTCATTACTACATTGTATTAGCAAGACTTTTAGAAATAATCCAAATCATAGGAAAATAGTTGTTTAAATTATAGAACATCCACAAAATGAAGTACCATGAAACCCTTAAAAAGAATGAGGGATATCTTTATAAGCTATTACCAGAGTGATCTCTAGGACATAATGTTACATAAAAGAAGCAGGACAGATAAAAGTGTACATAGTATCAAATTTTGTGATATGCAGCCAGCCTAAAGCAATGCTTACAGAAAAAATAATAGCTTTAAAGACTAATAACAAAATAGGAATTACCTAAAATCCACCCGAAGAAGTTAAAAACAAAAGAGAAAGACGAAAACAATAAAAGGAAGAGCAGAAATCAACAAAACAGAAAACAATAATAAATAAATAAATAAACAAGTAATAATTAACAAAATCAAAAGCTGGTTCTTCAGGAGTTCTCTGGTGGTCCAATGGTTAGAACTCAGCACTTTGACTAGAGAAGTTCAGATTCAATTCCCAGTCAGAGAACTAATATCCTATAAGCCACAGCACAGCTGAAAAAACAACAATATGTGAAAAACTTTTACAATTCAATAACTTTTTAAATAAATTTAAAAAAAAAAACAACAGGCAAATGACTTAAACAGACACTTGACCAAAAAAAGAAATTCAGATTACCAATAAATACACAAAAGAGATGTTCAACATTAGTACTCATAGAGGAAATACAGATTTAAACCACAATGAGACAATGATTATGCACCTATAACCATGGCTAAAGTTAAAAAGACTGATAATATATATTGGCGAAAATGTGAAACAACTGAAACTTTCATACATTATTAGGGGGAATATAAAAAAATATAACTGCACTAGAAAATTTATGGTATTTTTTCCAAAAGTCAAATCCATGCCACATATAACCTTACCATTCCAATCCTAAGTATTTAGCCAAGAGAAATAAAAACATGTCTACACAAAGACTTGTGCATGAATGTTCATAGAAGCTTTATTCACAGTAACCAAAAGCTAGAAACAACCCAAATGCCAGTCGACAGATAGCTAAGTTATCTGTATAATGGAATACTATTCAGCAGTGAAAAGGAACACACACAACATTGATGAATCTCAAAAATCATTCTTTTGAGTGAAATAAGGTAGATACAAAAGAGTACATACTAGATATCACATAAAAGAGTATACTAATATAAAATGCTAACTAATCTATGGAGACAAATGGCAAATCATTGGTTGTCCACAGATCAGAATGAAGACAAGGAAGGACTATTAGTATACATGGAGGAATATTTTGGGATGGAAATATTTTGTATCTTGTTTGTGATGGTAATTACCGAAATATCTGACTTCAAAACCTCATCAAATTGTAACTTTTAAATGTACCCAGTTAATTGTATATAAATTATCCCTCAGTTTAATTAAAAACAATGTCAGAAACATCAGGTTTTAACACACGTAATATTAGAACATGCATCCACACAAACAAACATAAAAGGAAATACAAATGAAAACCCCTTGGCACTGGAAATAATGTTTAAAAAAAAAAAAACCTTTTCCATCTAAGTCAAAATCATCAGTAGAAGTGAGATTGTTTTGTGATTTGACTATTAATGAAACCTCTTAGTCACTTTGAGCACTCGCTTTGAGTTTCCTTTCCCAAATCATCATTGTCATTTGCCTGAGCAAGTATATACCACCCACACAGTAGACACTGTATAGGCATGACTGTGCAAACCCACACTCCAAAGACTTCCTCCAGTGAGTGAAAAAGACTCTCAGAAATAGCACATGGTTTTCTTGTGTGATTTAATAGTTTTTAGCTATGTAAAATCCTGTGCTTTGCTGGGCTGTACTGACTAAAAAAGTTAGAAATAGGCATTTCTGATATTTCACAATTCCCAGTAAAATCCCAGATTCAGTAACTGTTTATTAACCAAAGTAGAACATATATTATGCCATAATTAGTTGATATAGTGGCTTAGATTATTATTTCTAATATATGCTGATGGGAAACAAAAAATTAAAGATTTTCTGCTCTTTCATTCATTTGCAAGGTTTTGGGAGCATACAAACAAGAAGTAAGGAGGCTGAACAGATGAATTTAAGCTGAAAGAATCCTAAAATTGAAGCAAAACTGTAGTCTAAAATATTTGGCTATGGTCTAATAAAATGACCATATAGCTATACAGGAGAATAATGTAGAAGAACTTTACTTTTACATTTCTTTTGATATTTCTTTCCAGAACTTGGGACTTCTATGCTAGTACTGACCTAATTAAAAGTCATTTTTATGGTTTATTGTGATATTTACATCTTTACTTGACATCTTTGTTGATATTTAACATTTAATGAACTTACTATCAATACTTTTTTTTTAAAGGAACATAGAATACATTAAAATATATTCAATATATTTCAATGCACTTAAATCTGTGCAAATATTCTGATAATTTACACAAGGAGGGCCAAACAATAGAATTATTGCATTTTCCAGTCGGTGTTTCAAGCTTCTGATTTCAAAACTCTGCAAATTATCATAGCAAATACAGAACTGGATCATTTTGAATAAAGCAATGGTGGGAAAATATGAGAGATATGAGTTTTATTTCACTCTGCTTCTTTCCCAAATTACTTAAAATAATTAAATTTATATACTCTAGTTCTCCCCTCTGCAAAATGCAGACTGTCACTCTTAATAAGTAAGGAATAACTAGTGAAAGGTGTCTGAAGAGCATTACAAACTGAGGTTTTAAAGCCAGTAAAAAGGAAACTACATTTCTCCTAAAGATTCAAGCTTCATTTTAAATAAATGCAACTCTGAGACTGAGATCTTAATCACACAGACCCGGAAATTAAAATCACACTGCCAGAACAACCTTATTTAGCTGTACTGAGCACATAACTTTTTCTAATCATCAGTATGGTAAAGTCAATACAGTACAGAAAGCTTTATCATAACTCTCTGGCTTCAGAAAGCTTAAAATATCAACCTTAACATTTTAGTTAGTACGTTTGTACTGTGTTTTATAAAACTGCACATTGTGGATGTAGGTTAGACACACAAGTATTATTTCCCAACAGTTTTTAGAGTTATGAATGGATTCAAACAAGAAGAGACCTTGAATTGTCTCCCTTTTTTAGAGGTTCTGAAAATGAGATGAATTGTCAGCCAAATAGTTTACTTATATTTCTTCCTCTAATGCAATAATTTTCACATTGGAAACTAGTGGAAATCCATGATAGTGAGCCAGAAAATCCATAAACTTTGGGGGAAGTTTTACAATAATGTACAATTTTATTTCTGATATATAATTAAAAAGTACTACCACCCTGTAGGAATCATTGAAAGCATAGCCAATTTTCCCCCCGGATTTTGTTATTTGCTAAATAGCAAACAGTAATGGTCGGAATGGGCTTCCCAAGTGGCTCAACGGTTAAGAGTCCGCCTGTAGTGCAGGAGACACAAGAGATGTGGGTTTCATCTCTGGGTTGGGAAGGTCTCTTGGAGTAGGAAATGGCAACCCACTCCAGTATTCTTGCCTGGAGAATTCCATAGACCCTGGGAGGCTACATGGAGTCACAAAAGAGTCAGACATGACTTAGAGACTAAACAAAAACAACTGTTGGAATAACAGACTCATGTGATTTTTTTCTCTACTAAAGCTACCTGAAAAGTAATGCAGTAATTTTATGAGAAATATTGGAAGTAAAGGAAATGAGCTTTTTTTTTCTGCCTCCTAAGATGATGATCAGTCTTTCACTAGTAGTTTTCACTGAGATGGTATCTGAGTGACCACCTATCACATACATTAGTACTTTCTAACTGGTGGAGGGAAGCTGGAAGCTGCATTAATAATATTATTTATTCAGTTACCATAACTAGGTCTTAATAAATACCTGTATCATGGAGCTTTCAATCTAATAGGAATATTACACAGTAACCAAATAATAAAGCAATTATATGAAACTGTAATAGCAATAAGTGAAAAGTATATAAAATGTACCTTGAGCAACTTATCCTAGTACTGAAGTGATAGGCAGCCTCTAAGATGGTCCCTACTTTCCTGATAATTGTGTCTTTATAAAATCCCCTCCTCTTGCATGTGGGCTGGATTTAGTAACTCACTTCTAACAAATACGATACAGCAGAAATGAATAGAATGTCACAGCCAAGATTAAGTTATAGAAAGACTATGGCTTCTACCCTCATGATTTCTCTCTCACTCACTCTTGGGTCACTGTGAGAGAATAAATATTTGTCTGTGGGTAGTTTATTATGCAGCAAGAGGTAATTGATACAAGACCCAATGAACAAGAAGCTGATATTAAGAAAGAGAATAAGAAACAGAACAGTCCAAATAGAAGTACTTTTATATGCAGAGAATGTGTATCTGGAGGGAATAGAATCTGAAAAAAGACTGGAGCTAAAAAAGAAAAAAAAAAATTCAGCTTTTGCTATTAATCTAATCTTCCATAATGATTTCAGGATCTTTTTCCTGAGACAAGTGTATTTTCCTATGGAAGGAGAACAGAAAAGAAAAACAAATGCTTGCCATTTGGGGAACATAAAATGAAATGTCTTTTAAAATGAAAACTATCTCCTTTATGTGTCTCATAGCTTAATATTTCAATTATCATGATGCTTGCTTCCAAAAAGGAAAGAAACTGAAATGTAAAATAAGAGATTTGGGCTTCCCTTGTGGCTCAGCTGGTAAAGAATCTGCCTGCAATGTGGGAGACCTGGGTTCCATCCCTGGGTTGGGAAGATAGAATAACAATTGGAAAGATAATAACAATGTCAAAAACTGATCCTGGTAACACAATACATCTAATTTGTGTTCTTATACTTTAATTTATGAACATTATTTACATCTTAAAATGCATTAATTTAGTAGCAGACAACACCTAATCAACTGTTCAGTAAACAAAACACTGAGTAGAAACCCAAAGCTTTTGCAGAGACAAAAATAGAAAAAAACACCACAATTAGAGTAACAAAATCAAGTAACCTTTTGGCTAATGTTAAAATAAATAAATTTCAATGTATTACCTCTGTAATATTGTGCAGATTACTCTCTGAAACTCAGTTGCTCTATCTACATTTGTGGGAATTTAATATCTGATAGGAATAGGCATTCAAATTCATAAGGGGAAGAATGATTATATCATTGGTAAATGATACTAGGAGAACTAACTAGCCTCTTGGGAAAAAAATATGGACAGGAAACAGTGCTAATAAAAACCATATTGCTGGGACTAATTTTTGTGTATGTGACAATAGTCACAAAGTCTGCATCATTTTAGTAGGACACAGTATTAATAAAAGTCATATTGTCGGGCTAACTTTTTTTCAGGCAATTACCATCACATAGTCCAAAACTAGGTAATGAAAACAAATTTGTTCCCTAGCTCATGGTAGTTGTTGTACAAATGTGTATCAGTGATCACAAAGGTCAGTGTGTTTGGTGAACAGATAGTAAATATATACACATATCCGATATACAAAGATACATGCATACCACATTTTACTGCCCTTCACTTTACTATGTTTTTTACAAATTGCAGGTTTATGGCAACCTTGTGTTGTGAGATGATGGTTAACATTTTTTAGTAATAAAATATTTTTAATTAAGGTGTGTACATTGTTTTTTTATACATAATGCTATTATACACTTATACACTACAGTATAATGTTGTTGGGCTCCTCTGTCCATGGGATTTCCCAGGCAAGAATGTTGGAGTAGGGTGCTATTCCCTTCTTTAGGAGATCTTTCTGACCCAGGGACCAAACCCACAATGCTTATGTCTCCTGCATTGCCAGTAGATTCTTTACTGAAGCGCCAGCAGGGAAGTCACAGTATAGTGTAGACATAACTTTTTTCTTTAGACAAAACTTTTACATGCACTGGGAAACCAAAAATTTGTGTGTCTCAGTTTATTGTGATATTCACTTTATTGTGGTGGTCTGGAACCAAACCCACAATATCGCCAAAATATGCCTTATATTTTAGGATATTAATGCTGGTATATTTTTTAATTCTAAGAAGAGAATAGAAAAAAACAAAAAGTTGGTATGTAGGGGCCAATAAATAAGTTATGAAATAATATCTATTAAAGAGCTTTAGAAACTGTAAAATGATAATTATGATATAATTTTTTGAATGTTTGTCAAATTCAGACATAGTATTAAGTGCTTTATATATATATCATTTAACTCAATCCTCACAGCAACCCTAAACACCATCTCAGGGGCGTTGGGTAAAATCTCCCAATTTAAAAATATTGGCAGCTAATTCAAAATTTTAAAAATATTACATGAGCCAATCAAAAGTGTCCCTAAGCCAGATCCAGCCCATGGACTGCCACATCACTGTCTTTGATGTGGAAATTAAAGACAAGGCCAAAATGAGAGTCTTGAAACATTTAAAATTAGGGATCTAATGAAGGAAGTAAAGTTAGCAGAAACAATGAAGAAAAGTAGAAGGTAAATGTGGGGTCTTGAAGCCAGGGAAAGAGAAGTTTTCAAGACACAAATAATCAAGGTCAAATCATGTATGAAAAATTTTAAAGTAAGGAGTGAGAGGCATTATGATTTGCTAACAAAATCCACAGAGATCATTAAGAGCTGCAAGAGAGTAGTGTTAGTACAGGGGGACTAGCAGAACAATTACAAGGGCCCAAGCAGAAGCAATTGTCAACAACTGTAGACTTGCTCTTTCAAGAATTTTGACCCTGAAAGTATCAGAGAATGAGACTTTATCCTTTCATGTCAAATCTGAAAGAGAGAGATGGGGCAATGTCTGAAACTAGAAGCATGAGTGGGTATTTGAGTCGTACTGCATATTTGTAGACAGAGGGAGCGCTAGCAGTTACAAGAACAAAAGAGGCTAACTGGCACGCAGGATCCTAGAGGTTGTGGGAGGGGATGAGACAAATGCAAAATGAAGGTTTGCTTTTGAAGAGACTGACACTTGGTTACTCAGAGAGAAGCATAAAGGGCAAGAGTGGTTACAGATACCAGAGACATTTTGAGGAAGTTTAGGTTGAAAAACATTTTCTGAGTATACCTTGGCCTCCCGAGTGGTAAAGAATCTACCTGCCAATGCAGGAGACACAAGAGATGCAGGTTTGATCCCTGGGTCAGGAAGATCCCCTGGAGGAGGAAATGGCAACCCACTCCAGTATTCTTGCCTGGGAAATCCCATGGACAGAGGAGCCTGGTGGGCTACAGTCCATGGCATAACAAAGAGTTGGACCCGACTGAGAAACTGAGCAGACACAAACATGCAGGTTGGCAAACACTTTCTGAGTATACCTACTCAGTGTCAGGTAGCTGTGCAGAACTTTAGGAATCAGTTCAGTTCAGTTCAGTTGCTCAGTTGTGTCTGACTCTTTGCAACCCCATGAATCGCAGTATGCCAGGCCTCCCTGTCCAGCACCAACTCCCAAAGTTTACTCAAACTCATGTCCATCAAGTCAGTGATGCCATCCAGCCATCTCATCCTCTGTCATCCCCTTCTCCTCCTGCCCCCAATCCCTCCCAGCATCAGGGTCTTTTCTAATGAGTCAACTCTTCACATGAGGTGGCCAAAGTATTGGAGTTTCAGCTTCAGCAGCAGTCCTTCCAATGAACACCCAGGACTGATCTCCTTTAGGATGGACTGGTTGGATCTCCTTGCAGTCCAAGGGACTCTCAAGAGTCTTATCCAACACCACAGTTCAAAAGCATCAATTCTTTGGCACTCAGCTTTCTTCACAGTCCAACTCTCACATCCATACATGACCACTGGAAAAACCATAGCCTTGACTAGAATAAATAAGGCAAGGTGTTGGATCTCAGAAACCTTAATATTTGGGGAAGTTAAATTCCACATTGGGTGACAGGTAAATCTGAAGGTGAGCAGCCTGTAGAGCTGGGACAACGGGGATAGTTTAAGTGATGAAGAAAGACCTGAAATGGTGTTCTTAATCATGGCTCCCATCAGAATCACCTGCAAAGATTTGTTAAAGTCCAGATGCCCTGAAAGTTGTGTTTAAGTAGGCTTGAAATAGCATCACTGCATCTTTAATATTTTAGGCCCTGTGGGTGACTCTGTCTGGAAACTAACTTCAAATTATTTGCTCGGAACAACCTCTGAGTAACATCTAAGAGACAGTCAGTAAAGGGCAGATACAATGATTTTTTTTGGAGAATGAAAACAACTAGATTTAATTATTTTGAATCTACAAATGTGAACATTTTTTTCCAAAATTGTCAATATCACAAAAATAAATCATAAGACCAGATAGTCTCAAATTATGTAATAGCTCATGTGTGCTCAGTCGTGTTCCACTCTTTTTGACCCCATGGACTGTAGCCTATCAAGCTTCTCTGTCCATGGGATTTTCCAGACAAGAATACTGGAGTGGGTTGCCATTTCCTCCTCCAGGAGATCTTCCCAACCCAGGGATCGAAACTGCATTCCCTGAATTGCAGGCAGAATCATAAACCAGAGGGAAAGATGGCATAGTATTCCATGGTAAAGTAACAAAATGGCAAGGACAAAGAAAGGAAATCACTAAGCAACTTAAAACTTTATGTGAGAACACCCTTTAAACGCACTTAGGGTCCCCTCTGTTGACAGAAAAAAAAAAATCAGATTCTGCTTTCTCCTCCTAGCTGTCATCCTATCTCCTTTCTTTGCTGCCAAACTTCTAGAAATAGTGGTCTGAACCCACAACCTCCATTTCCTATCCACCCACACCCTTCTCAAGGTTAGCAATCTTGTGGCTCCTACGTCCTTCCATTCAGGCCACAATTTTGAACGTCACCAGGCCCTTTACAGTCAACCTTTAGGCCTTTCTTCAGTGCTTAAGCTCCTGGACTGCTTGGCATATTTTGATGCTAATAACCATTTTCCTCTCCTGCTGCCATGAAATTAAAAGATGTTTGCTCTTTGGAAGAAAAGCTATGACAAATCTAGACAGCATAGTAAAAA
Organism: Dama dama; assembly: GCF_033118175.1. Classification (NCBI taxonomy): domain Eukaryota; kingdom Metazoa; phylum Chordata; class Mammalia; order Artiodactyla; family Cervidae; genus Dama; species Dama dama. Next base: position 60,772,785 of record NC_083699.1, on the reverse strand, counting down.
GCAGAGACATCACTTTGCCAACAAAGGTGTGTATAGTCAAAGCTATGGTTTCTCCAGTAGTCATGTATGGATGTGAGAGTTGGACCATAAAGAAGGCTTAGCACCAAACAATTGATGCTTTTGAACTGTGGTGTTGGAGAAGACTTTTGAGATTCCTTTGGATAGCAGAGATCAAACCAGTCAGTCATAAAGGAAATCAATCCTGAATATTCACTGGAAGGACTAATGCTGAAGCTCCAACACTTTGGCCACCTGATAGGAAAAGCTAACTCATTAGAAAAGACCCTGATGCTGGGAAAGATCAAAGGCAGGAGGAGAAGGGGACAACAGAGGATGAGATGGTTGGATGGCATCACCGACTTGATGGACGTGAGTTTGATTAAACTCTGAGAGTTGGTGATAGACAGGGAAGCCTGGCGTGCTGCAGTCCATGGGGTCGCAAAGAGCCAGATACAACTGAGCAACTGAACTGAACTGAACTGAACATTCAATTTCAACATCTAAGACAATACAGCCAACCAAATCAACATCAGTTCATAAAAACACAATGATATTTAAAGAATCACAATGATATTAAAAAGACAGACTAAGAAAGTTCCACTTGGTTTATGGCCTTGTAAGCTTCAACACAATAACAACTGGAAATTCTGGACAAAATATAAAAGCTATCTGAAGCCACTGGAAAGTAGAAAAAGCAAGATTTTTGAGGGGTATGAATCCTTGAGAGAAGGAAATGTTCCCATATTTACCACTTCTAGTCCCAGGAAATGCTGCAGCTGGCAGGACACTGGACAGCTAAAACTCTAAGAGGAAAAAAAAAATTCATGGTTTTCTGAAGAACAAAAAGATAGATTTCAGGGCAACCTTGGTCTCTTGAAATTGAGAGGCAGAAAGCAAGAGTTCAGACTCCTTATATAAACTGCATGCACATCTCTGGCTAATCCCAAGCCCCACATGGCAGGGCATACTTAAGCCAACCAACTAAAGATAAAAGCACTGAGGTTTAAAATATTGTCCAAAAGAGAGTTTTTAGTTTGAGCTCCACCAAGTTAAATGTTTTCGGGAAAAAAAAATCAACAAAGTAATATAACAGAATATAGTCTCTAAGATGTAATACGCACAATATGAATAAATTTACTCACTGTACAGAGAACCAGGAAATTGTGACCCATTTTTAGGAGGAAAAAAAAAAAACATTAAAAGGAGATAAACCTCAAATTGACCCAGATATTGCAATTATCAGACAAGTACCATAAAGTAGAGATTAAACTATTCTCAGTGATATAAAAGAAAATAGGCTCACAGTGAATGAAGAAACAGAAAAACCTCAACCGAAAGAAAAGAAACAAGTTACAAAATAAATGGAAACTATAAAATAGAAAAATACAAGATGGCCTTAACAGAAGAATAGAAATGAGAGAAGAAATTGTTATCAAACTTAAAAATATATCAATAGAAGTTATCCAATCTGAAGAGCAGAGAGAAAAAAAAAATAACTGAAAGAAAAAACAAAAACAAAAAACCTATAATAGCCACAAGGGCCTTCAATGAAGTAGCAGAACTTCTAACATAGAAAGCTGATAGATAAATATTTGGAGAAAGTAGTGATTAAAAATTTCCCTAAATTTACCAAGAAGCATAAATTTACAGATTCAACAATTTCAGTAATCCTCAAGTAGGATAAATATAAAAATAACCATACATAGACATTAAAAGTGGTGAGAACTGACAATGAAAAAAATCTTGAAAGCGGCCAGAGAAAAACATGACACATTAATGTTCTGAGCGTCTGCCAACTTTTCATCAGAAATGGGGAAACAACATTTTTAAAATGGTGAAAGAAAAAAGTCAACCAGAATTCTATATCCAACAAAAATATGCAAGAGTAAATATGCAAGAATGAAGCATATTCAGATAAAAGGAAACTAAGGAAACTCCTCGCCAGCAGGACTACACTACTAGTGAGGATAATAGAAGTTATTTAGGTTGAAGGGAAATAGCACCAGACAGAAACTCAGAAATTCAGGAAGGAATGAAGAATATTTGAAACAGCAGCTATGGTGGAGATAGTACATGTACCCAGAATCCTATTTTAGGAATGACTTTTTGCTCCTGCTGTCAGGAGCACTGTCACCAGACGGCCTTCAGTTCTCACACCTTAAGAAATCATCTCAGTTATCCCATGCAAAGTCAGACTTTTCCCAGAGCAGTCCATATCTGTTGACTAATTTGGAGGTATAAGGCCCATAAGACATTCTGATTCAATGCAGAGCCTCTCTGGAGCCACTCTAACTCTAGAAATCCACATGCAGTCAGATGAGGGTGTCATGGTTGGGATTGCTGGACTTCTCCCTCTGCTGCCTTGCCCTATTTTCCAGCTGTTGCTTCCAAGAATCCTCACTAATAAACTTTCTCTGCTTAAAACTCAACTTTTAAAGTTTATAACTATTAAAAATGTAATGGTTTGATTCTTAGGAGTAATTAGCATCACACAGACCCAAGTCATTTTGTAGCCACAGATCTGCTCCCTAATCCTATTTAGGAATTTCAAATCTGTGTTGATGACAACAAGGGGAAGAGGCAAAAGTATATCCATGGTTACTGCATCTTAATCACTGTACAGATTGATTTTTCAGATACAGCAGAAAACCAAATGACAACCGAGTTATTTTATTAACTAGCACCATTAACTGGAGTACTCATGACTTTGTTGGAAGGAAATTTACCTCCTGTGGAATTCTCTGATTTGTTCCCATTTCCTTATTTCTATCCTCAAGCTATTAGCATCTCTACATACAACTTCTCATCTTAGTCTGCAATTTCAGAAGAGCTTCTGTCCTCTTATTTATAGTGAAGCATTCCATCTATACTACAGAGTGTCTCCTTCCCCACCTCTTCTCAGATCTTATTCTCTGTTATAAAGAAGAAGAAATAATTATCATTCCTAGAACCCAAATCCAAAAATCTCTAGAGCTTATTCTGTTATTTTTATCTCAATGTGTACTCTTTTTGTGGGATCCTCCACCATGAATAATTCATGAAGCCTGGAATGTGCTATACTTCCAAGTACCAATAGAGATTTTCATCCTGTGTGTTTGCCATCTCTAGATTGAATTTAACATCTTCCTCTGCAAAGAAACTTCCCTTCTTAGCCACCAATGACTCTCAGTGATACCATGGGCCTTCCTAAAATGGAAATTCAAGGGTGAGAACCCTTGCTCCTGCTTCAAAATAAAGCTTTGCTGAGTGCCACTCCCACTCAGTGAGATACTGCTGCCACATTTTTTCCAAAATATTATTTTATTATATTATTTCCCCCAAAAGTTACAGTTTCCAAGTTCTTTTGTTTACTGATTAAGGATTCCTGAAATGTAGCCTTATTTCCTGAGATCATATAACAATCTCTGTTATATCAAGCTACAGTTCTTTCTATCCCTGAACCACCTGCCTTTGATCATGTTGCACACCTGCTCCTCCCAATTCCTCTATTTCCCTATCTATATAAACCTATCATTCAAGACCCTTCTCCTCCAGAAAGCCTTCAATAACTCCAACACCATTTCAAGACTGACTGATTTTAAATGTTCTCCATTTGTTTCATTTTAGCTTGATCTCTCTAATGTAGATGGCAAATAATTTTTAGGCCCTATTCTCTTTCTCTGTCTGTCTGTCTGTCTCTCTCTCTCTCTCTCTCTCACACACACACACACAAAATATATATATGCAATCAATAACCTCTAACCAGATTGACAAAGAGAAGAAACAAATTATCAGTATGAGGGGCAAAATAAGAGATTATGCAGATGCCAAAATCTGCAGATGCCAAAAGGATTTGTTGTTGTTCAGTTGCTCAGTCATTTCCAACTCTTTGCGACACTATGGACTGCAGCACGCCAGTCTTCCCTTCCTTCACTATATCCTGGAGTTTGCTCAAACTCACGCCCATTGAATCAACGATGCCAACCATCTCACCCTCTATCGGCCTCTTCTCCTTCTGCCTTCATTTTTCACAGCCTCAGGCTCTTTTCTAATGAGTCAGCTCTTTGCATCAGGTGGCCAAAGTATCCAGGTTTCTCAGGAGGCAGATAAGGTAGTCTGATATTCCCATCTCTTTAAGAATTTTCCACAGTTTGTTGTCATCCACACAGTCAAAGGCTTTAGCATAGTCAATGAAGCAGATGTTTTTCTGGAATTCCCTTGCTTTCTCTATGGTCCAACAAATATTGACAATTTGATATTTGTTTCCTCTGCCTTTTCTAAACCCAACTTGTCCATCTGGAAGTTCTCAGGTCACATACTACTGAAGCCTAGCTTGAAGGATTTTGAGCATAACCTTATTAAAATGAGAAATGAGCTCAACTGTATGGTAGTTTGAACATTCTTTAGCACTGCCTTACTTTGAGATTGGAATGAAAATTGACCTTTTCCAATCCTGTGGCCACTGCTGAGTTTTCCAAATTTGCTGACATATTGAGAGCAGCACTTTAACAGCATCATCTTTTAGGATTTGAAATAGTTCTACTGGAATTCCATCACCTCCACTATCTTTGTTCATAGTAATGCTTCCTAAGGTCACTTGATTTCTTCACATTCAGGATGTCTGGATCTAGGTGAGCGACCACACTATCGTGGTTATCTGGGTCATTAAGACCTTTTTTGTGCAGTTCTTTTTTGTGTGTATTCTTGCCACCTCTTTTTAATATCTTCTGCTTCTGTTAGGTCCTTACCATTTCTGTCCTTCATTGTGCCCATCACTGCATGAAATATTCCCTTGATGTCCCCAATCTTCTTGAAGAAATCTCTAGTTTTTTCCATTCTATTGTTTTCCTCTATTTCTTTGCATTGTTCACATAAGAAGGTCTTCTTATCTCTCCCTGCTATTCTCTGGAACTCTGCATTCAGTTGGATATATCTTTCCCTTTCTCCCTTGCTTTTCATTTCTCTTCTTTTCTCAGCTATTTGTAAAGCCTCCTCAGACAACCACTTTGCCTTTTTTGCATTTCTTTTTTCTTTGGAATGGTTTCAGTCACTGACTCCCGTACAATGTTACGAACCTCTGTCCATAGTTCTTCAGGCACTGTCCACCAGACCTAATCCCTTGAATCTATTCATCACCTCCACTGTATAATCATAAGGGATTTGATTTAGGTCATACCTGAATGACCTAGTGGTTTTCCTTACTTTCTTCAATTTAAGCCTGAATTTTGCAATAAGAAGCTGACGTTCTGAGCCATAGTCAGCTCCAGGTCTTTTTTTTGCTGACTGTATAGAGCTTTTCCATCTTTGGCTAGAAAGAATACAACCAATCTGATTTCAATATTGACTATTTATTAATTGCTTAAGCATGGATGTTTAGAGGATACCACACCTAAAAATTACTATAATGTGGAAATTCATAGCTATTAAAAATTAGAAAAGGAAGAGAAGACTGAAATCAATGAGGACAAACATCTTTTTCACATTGCTTTTAATCTCTTTTTCCTTCTTTTGCAAACCTGCTGAAGCTGCCACTCAGCCCTGCCTTGATTTTTATCTCCTCTTGTGACTACCTGCCCCCTATTGGAAGATAATAATAAATGGTTAAAATTAGCCCAAAGAAGAAAAAAAATGGAGGATTTCTTTCCAGTAACTCATAATCTCAATATTAGTGACTTTTATCAAAGAAAAGAGTTGTTTGATGGGGACATCAAAATATAATTTGAAAACAAGAAAAAAATCTAGAAGACAATAGTATAAAATAAAAAGAAAGATGTGGCCTGGGGTAAAGGGAGTTTGAGGGAAGGAGACTAGATACAGGGCTAGAGATCTTTTCTCTGCAATGAATGATTAGCATTCTTTTTATTTTTCCCTCTCAGGCACTTTCTTAATAAATCCTATCCATCAACTACCACATTACTTGAATTTACAAGCAAATAAGTAAACAAAAAAGTAAACAATTTTTTTTTAATGGCATGTCTTACAGTGAAGTCATTAGCTCTCTTTCTCCTTTATGAGTTTGTCTTGTCTAATAAAGTGAGTTATTTCTCTTTGGCAGTATTAATAACAAAGCAGTATTAGTAATAAAGATATAAGCTCATGCCCCAAAGGCTTTGCATATCATCATTCTGAATTATTTCATGGTGAACTTATCATGTCAAATCACTGCCCAAAATGTAATTTGCTTTTCCATATCTTTCTCTTAAATATTCTGATAACATTATAATTATAGAAGCACAGATTTCAGAGATTTGATATTGGTAATATTTCCTAGCTGTGGTTAGAAATAGTTTTAAAATCCAAACCTTTAAACTATCAAATTCAAAATTATTGATTATGTTTTAATCATGATTTTTTTTTTCTTTTACCCCAAAGTCATATTGCAGCTTAACATAAATAGCTCATTGTCTAGCTGACATTCCTTGCCAAGTTGGATCTTGTACAGGTGTCTATAAAAACTTTCTTCAACAAGATCTCAACTACTGAAAGATTCAGATCATTCGATTTTTTTTAAATGAGTAAATACTCCACTCAGTTTATAACTAAGTATTGACTTAATGGTGCTTGTTAGTAAGAAGCATAAAGACTAAGTATTGAGGAAAACTGCCTACTCAGATGTTTACTGATGCTTACAAACATATATTAGTACTAGGAATGACTGTCATATACTAGTAGTATAAACTTGAACAAATTTCACCTCTCTATACCTCAGTTTCTACCTTTGTAAGGTGGAGAAATGTCTTCTATGCCTACTTCGCTGGGTTGCTGTGCAGATCAAAGGAGAAAAATTATGTGAAAGCACTCCATAGAAAAGTTCAGTAATACAGCATAGTTACTTTACGTGTGCTCACCTAAATGAGGAAAAGCAGATGTTTTGCTGGAAGACAGGCAGTTTTAAAATCATTTATATGAGGAAAAAATACCTTTTTTTCCTTTGAATTACTAAACTATAAAATTTAAAACCAAATGTTTCCCTGAAGCTGCTCCCATCAACTAAAAGTGAAACCTGAAAACTCCCTCCTACGTCAACTCCTACCAACCCTCTGTAGTGAAACCAGGACACCCCCACAACAGCCCCAATTTCTCCACAACTCTTGCAGGAACCTAGATGTTGAAGAGTGTGTCTTCTAATCCAGAAAGAGTCTCTGACAGCCCACACATATTAAAATAAATACGGACCTACATCACAGACACAACATCAAACTTCTGAATGTGTTATATTTTTAAAAGTGCCTGGTCATCGAAAGTGACAAGAAAGCAATAAACTTTCCTAATTTATACTGTTAACAATACAGACATAAATAGATTGGGATTATTAAATTGTTTAAGAAGAGGAGACGAAAATAGTTCCGCTTTCCTCAGGTGACTTGGATTGCTACTAGAAAGTAATTTATTCTGCCTCACCCTAAAAAGGGGTAGGGGGAATGAGGAAGTAGGCAGTGGGGTAAAGTATAGATATCTGTAGTAGGATACAAAATAAAATAAGCAAGACGAAGGGGAAAATAAGAATAAAAAAGTGAAGTAAATCTGGGAGGAAACTCTCCCCTCCCCCATAACTCTGACTGTAATTGCTGTGCTCTGCCCCCATAAGAAAGGCAAAGAAAGCTCAGGAAAAGCTGTGACCACGTTTCTCACCTGTCGTTCTCCTGTTACCCTCCCAAAGAAAATTCAAACTCACCTGCAACTAAGAAGAGAGTCAAAATTAGTCGTAGCTGAAGATCAGAAGTTATCCAAGCACAGGGCATTTCTGTTGCCTTATTTTGTGCCCTTCACTCAGCACTGTTCCTCCACACAGGTGTAAAAGGAGCTCTGGGCATGGTGAGGCTCTGTCTGATTGACTCTTCCGTACTGGATCTTCTTAGCCCATTAGCAGCACAGCACTTCTTTCCTCCCAGCCCCTTCCTTCAACTCTATGTGTTTCAGCCAGATTAGTAACTTGGAACAGAAGAAACTTCTCTGGAACTTGACACAGCAATAGATTTCCTGTATGAAGCCTGAAGCAAAGACAGAGGAAGCGGATTGACTGAGTTATCTTTCAGCTCATTGGTCCTCCTCTCACTTCTGCTATACACAGATAAACTCTACAGTAAGGCACTGAATGTGCCCAAGACAAACTGATTTGTCTAAACTTGGTTTAAAGGGTAAAACAAGATATTTATCCATATTTGGCCCATCCCTGTAAATTTCATCGTAACTTTTAAAAGTTATCTCCAGGTTGAAGAGGTGTACAGTCTTAGTAACCAAGCTTGAAATAAAAGATTTTTGCTTGAAAATTCTTGTATAATTTTGGGAGTCACACACAACTCTAGAAGCATCATAAATGTATTACTTTCCTATTATTACTGTAATAAGTTACCACAAACTGAGTGGCTTAAAACAACACAGATTAATCACTGTACAGTTCTAGAGGTCTGAAGTTCAAAATAGATTTCAAAATAGATCCTGTAGAGCTAATATCTAGGTATTGTCAAGGCTGCATTCTTTCTAGACATCTGAGAGAATCTGTTCTTTGCCTAGGGGCCACTTAGACTCTGAGTCTCATGGCTGCATAATTCCCACCACTGTTCTTTGTTACATCTTCTCTGATGGTAACTCTCCTGCCTCCCTCTTATAGAGACCTTTGTGATTATATTGGACCCTCCAAGTAATCCAGGATCACCTCCCCATCTCAAAATCCTTAACTTAACCACATCTGCAAAGTCCCATTTCCTGTGTAAGGCTACACATTTACAAGTTTCAGAGGTTAGGACATGGATATCTTGTAGTGGTGGTTTAGTATGGTGGTGGTTTAGTCGCTAAGTCGTGTCCAGCTCTTGCGACCCCATGGACTGTAGCCCGCCAGGCTCCCCTGTCCATGGGATTTTCCAGACAAGAATACTGGAGTGGATTGCCGTTTCCTTCTCCAGGGGATCTTCCTGACTCAGGAATCGAACCCAGGTCTCCTGCATTGCAGGTAGATTCTTTAGCAACTAAGCTATGAGGGATATCTTGTAGGGGAGCATTATTCTGTCTATCACAATTCGGTACTTATTTCCATTCACTTTCATGTTTGAAGAGCTAGAATGTGTCATATGAATCAAACTACAAATAAATACTCATGTTTAGTTGCCACACATCTGAAATTTAGATTTGCCAAAAAAATAAAAATGAAAACTGTCTTAATGTTACTATTCATATATATTTAGATTACATTTAGGAGGAAAAAAACTCCTCTCTGTGTTAAGAGTTCCCTACCGCAAGGCAAAACTCTCCAGGAAGGGGAAGAAACCATTGCAAACAGGAAAAAATTAAACAACATGCATTTTTTTTTTAAGCTAGCAGTTCCATCTTGCCTCTTGCCAAACAGTAATATATGTATTTCCTCTCTGCCCCTTCTCAAGCTTTTCTTCCAGTGAGTCAGTTTGATTAAGGCAATGAAATAAGGTGTTTGCAAACTTGGAATACTAGAAGAGGCATTGGATTGAATCTCTCTGCTGGATGATATGGGGAAGGCAATGGCAACCCACTCCAGTACTCTTTGCCTGGAAAATCCCATGGACAGAGGAGCCTGGTAGGCTGCAGTCCATGGGGTCTCAAAGAGTCAGACAGCACTGAGCGACTTCACTTTCACTTTTCACTTGCATGCATTGGAGAAGGAAATGGCAACCCACTCCAGTGTTCTTGCCTGGAGAATCCCAGGGACGGGGGAGCCTGGTGGGCTGCCGTCTATGGGGTCGTACAGAGTCAGACACAACTGAAGCGACTTAGCAGCAGCAGCAGCAGCAGCTGGATGATACTGGGCAAGTTTCTTAATCAAGTCTATTACCTTCCTTTTCCATTTAATATTATATTGACATGACCATTTTCTCAGGTCAGCAAAAATTCTTGACGATCATTCATTTTAGTGCCTTTTTGATGACACAGCCAAACCAGAACACAAAAGGATTACATGATCTGCCTGAGGTCCCAAACTGACTTGGTGACACAGCAGGGAGTAAAACTCATATTTCATATTTGCCAGCCCTCCATTCTTTCCACTGTAACTCCTCTGGCTTGAAATTTCAGGCAACAACTTTAAAGACGCACTCATCTCAGATCTGACCACAATGTACAATCAGCATTTTAAAAGTCAAGTGAGTGGTGTGAAAACCCATAGAATTCTCAGAATAGATTTGGAGGGAGGAGGCCCTCTCTCCCCACTCTTATATTCCTTCCATCCCCAAATCCCATTCCCCCAACCCCCTAGCTCCCACCTTGACCTCTTATGCAAAGCAATAAAGAGACCAAGAGCTTGTTAGCATAACCATGCACTAAAGATATGCCATGGAAGTCAATAGAATAAGAGAAATATGTGCTTGTCTAGTATATGCACATCTCTGAAAAATATAAAGGACTCAGATTCTCCTTAGGTGTGCCCCTGGGGTCCCCAAAAGCAGAGCAAATGATGGAAAGATCAAGAAAAACATACCTCTCAAGCCAGAAACTCAAACCTTTTGCTCCAGCAGTCTTCCAACTCCTCTTTAATACTATGAGTCACTGCACACAAGAGACAAACAGAACAATGTCATGCTGTTTAACATTGCAGTGGCCAAAACAAAAGGCCTAGTAAACTTTGGCAAGTTAGAGCTGCTTTAAGACATGAAGTGAAGTGAAGTGAAGTCACTTAGTCGTGCCCGACTCTTTGCAACCCCATGGACTGTAGCCTACCAGGATCCTCAGTCCATGGGATTTTCCAGGCAAGAATACTGGAGTGGGTTGCCATTTCCTTCTCATAATGCCCCCAAATTTGTACTGTTGATTTATTCAAAAAATTTATTTATCTGCCTATAAATACTTTTGAAGTAAACTTCTTCTAGGAAGGTGTATATCTCTTTGTCTCCAATGTCAGAGTCATGCTTAGCCCACAACTGAAACCAGTTAAGATGTTGTCATCTTGCCCTTGGTACCCCTCTCCATTATATAATGGCTTTGCATGGATCTTGAATATTTACTGCACAGATTCTAATAGCCTTTTATTTCTGACACCTGTTCTCCATTGCCTGCTCTTTTGCCTCTTGGCTTTGAGTCTTGTCTGCCTAGAATTGAAGTCCCTGCCTGCCCTTCCTTCCTTAGCTGAATTCTCTGGATGTGCATCCTTGCAGAAATTGGCCAATACCTACTTGCCTTGTCATTTTTACTCTCTGTGAACATTCTGACTTAGATAGGTGGGCTGATTTGCCCTTCCCTTTGCATGTGGATGGCATCACCTACTTGATGGACATGAGCTTGAGTAAACTCCAGGAGTTGGTGATGGACAGGGAGGCCTGGCGTGCTGCGATTCATGGGGTCGCAGAGCCGGACATGACTGAGCAACTGAACTGAACTGAACTGAACTTGCATGTGTATATACACATGTACACACAAACTCACATGTGCTACTAAACACTTAGTCCCAAGTCCCTCAGTTTACCCTGTCCTACCACTACCCAAGTGCTAATATAACTATTTCATGGAGTATAAAGAACAATGCCCAATGTGAAGAATTTAAAATAATTCAAACTCTACAACACTCCACTCCTTATTTTATTTCCTCCCCGCCCTCATGGTTATGACAGAGGCACTATAATTCAATGTATGATTGCATAAAATGGCTGTTCTCCTAGCCACATCCTATTTCCCTATTCTCTAATTCGCTTCTCTGCAATCTTCCCTGATCCTGCTCTGAAGACCTATCTGAAGTCCTGGATCTTCTTCCATGCATAATCACTAAATCATTACTGATGAGTAACTTAAAAGAGCCTAACAAAATATGTATTTCTATTTTTTACATTTGACTATGTCATTGATATTTACCTTGAAAATTTCACTTCCACCATAAAGTTGATGTTATACCTCCATAATTCTCCTTTAAGTTAGACAAAACATAGATAAGAGGTAATTATTATTTTTCAAAATAAGTTCATAAATTGTACAAAAAAATTAAGAAATAATATTTGAAAATAAATTGTATGCAATATCAAACAAACAAGTAAAACCAGAATAGAGAAATTAATAACCATATCTTATATTCTTATATTTTGTTAAAAATATCAATGCTAGACCTCACTGGTCATGTCCACAGTAAATAGTCCTGTTCTAAGCATTTTATAACATGGCCTCATTTAACCGTCTCAACAACCCTGTGAAGTAGAATCATTATTATCCCCATTTTACAGTTGGGGAAACTAGAGCCAGAGAGGTTAAGTAAAATGTCCAATCACACAGCTAGTAAGTGATGGAAATAGGATTCAAGCCCAAGAAATCTCACTCCTAATCTGTCTTTTAATTATGTAGCAAATTACTTTGCTACCTATTTTTTGACTCTGTCTTAACTTTAATACATCTCCCATACTTGTCACACTTACTAAATCTGTTCATCTGTTCACTCACTCTTTCTTCCATTTGGGCACTCTTACAACGTCACAGTTTGTCTGTTTTGGAGAGAGAGAGAAAAATGGACTTATGGAGCGCGGGAGGGAGGGAGAGAGACAGAGGAGAGAGAAACTGCTGTCTCTAATCACTATTTGCAGTGAGATCACTCTCTGCTGCCCCCTGGTGGTAAAACTGAAACTAATGTTTTTATAAACTTAATAGCAAATTCGGGAATAGATACACTTTGAGGTTTTGATTACGGAGTATATTAACATGCTAACATGTTACTCCACTTCCCAAAGAGAAATTGGACATGGAGGAAGGGGAGAAGTGCTGGCCAGAGAAATATCCCTTTCCTGTGGCATTAGAAAGGGAAGGGACAGCTCAACCCATTTTCCTGTCCTTTTCAACTCCTGACCAGCCCCTTAACCAGTGTTTGCATCTCCTAACTCCCCTCATGCACCCTTTGATGAATCTTTGGTGATGATTTTGGCAACTTCGGTATACCTGACAATTCTCAGAGAAGCAAAAAACCTTTAGGGGAAGTTATATTATTTTCATCTATGAGTGACAACTGAGAAGGGGAAGTCCAGAAGAATACAGAAATGAACAGAAAAGAATGAAAAGTTGAGTCATAATTTGGCTAAAACCCGATATCCAGGGGCTTCTCTGCTGGCTTAGTGGTAAAGAATCCACCTACCAATGTAGGAGATATGGGTTCGATCCCTGATCAGGGAAGATCTCACATGCCATGGAGTAACTAAGCCTGTGTGCCACAACTATTGAGCTTGTGCTCTAGAGCTTGGGAGCCGCAACTACTGAGCTCACGAGCAGCACCTACTGAAGCCTGTGCATCCTAGATCCCATGCTGTGCAACAAGAGAAGCCACTACAATGAGAAGCCCATGCACCAAAACTAGAGAGTAGCCTCCACTTGCCAAAACTAAAGAAAAGGCCCCACAGCAACAAGCAGCCAAAAGTAAATATATAAATAAACCCAACATCCAGGCAAAGTATTTGAAAAAGAGACACATATTATCTGATCTCCAAAATGCCCTAATTACTAGAGTCAAAAAGGAACAGCAACTTTTTTTCATACTCAACAATTAACTTTATTTTAACAAGGTTTTGTTTTGTCAAATTATTACCATTACTCAAATTTGCCCCCTTTGATCTAAGACATGCATTCTAACCCTCTTTCCCCTTCTCACAACACATCTGGAACTCTTTCAGAAGTACTGACTTCAAAGTTAGGGATCCTAAAAGAGAATTAGTCTCTTTATCTTATAGCTACCTCGTACAGCTTTGCCATTTACCCTAATTACCAGACTGGAGCATTTTTGAAAACTAAAATTCACTGTCAGGTCAAGATTTGATCCCTGGAAACAGTCAAAAGTTTTGCTGCAGAAACACCACAGGGTTGGCATAATCAGTCTCTTACACAGGTGTATTTTACCGGTCAGATCTGAGAGCCCCTGATGCCTGAAGCTGGACCTTTGGTTGGAGGTGGCAGCTGGTCAGATAGGACCAGGAAGACAGAGATTAAGAAGACAGATTTCCTCATCTAATTCTCTGGCTCCGACAGATCTGTTGGCCTCCACACTGGTGGGGCTTGAGGGGAAGTAAAAAAATAATGGACCCCATGGATGTGGTCTCTGGCAGGGCCAAAGGACCAAAAAGTGAAGAGAGTGGATCTTCAGGGGGGAACACAATGTTTCTGGTGCAGAGCTATTTGAAATTCTAGGCAGAAGAATTTAAAATTGACTCCTAGAAAAGGAAAAGTGAAAGTGTTAGTCACTCAGTCTTGTCCGACTCTTTGTAATCCATGGACTGTAGCCCACCAGGCTCTTCTGTCCATAGAATTCTCCAGGCACGAATACTTGAGTGGGTAGCCATCCCCTTCTCCAGGGGATCTTCCCAACCCAGGGATCAAACACAGGTTTCCCATGTTGCAGGCAGATTCTTTACCATCTGAGCCAACAGGGAAGCCCCAGAAAAGAAAAATGAAGACAAATTAAAGACTTGGTCAGTTGTTGCTTGAAGCGGGCCTTTGAAATTATTATTTATTGGAAGATATTACAAATGTTATTATTTGTCTCTGTTAATTTGTTGAATAAACAACATATACAGTGAAGTAGATCAAAGGGTCTACAAGTTCTGAGAAGAATCAGGAACTTTAAAAAATAACATCTCTAGACTGAGCCAAATGGGATCACCTTAAATGTTCTAGATAGTATTAAATTAATAAATCATTTCAGGGCAACTTTCTGGTAAAAGTGAAAGTGAAGTTACTCAGTCATATCCGACTCTTTGCGACCCCATGGACTATAGCCTACCAGCCTCCACAGTCCATGGAATTTTCCAGGCAAGAGTACTGGAGTGGGTTGCCACTTCCTTCTCCAGGGGATCTTCCCTACCCAGGGATTGAACCCGGGTCTCCCGCATTGCAGGCAGGTGCTTTACCATCTGAGCCACCAGGGAAGCTGAACAATATAAAATATGAAAGGTGTATCAATCATAGAAGCTGGTAACTGTCTACAATTTCATTCAATTTTCAATGAAACATTTCTAAGGAAATAACTAATGTTCTGTTGATCATAGTTTATTATATCAGTGGCTTAAAATTTGTATTCTGAAACCACATATTTGACCATATTGTCTTTTATAAAATGATATGTTTTCAATGATTAATCAGAAAGTAGTTTAAGTTAGTTAAACTTTCGTTAAATTTGTACATTTAAGAATGTTAACAACTTTTTCTCCTAATTTTGAGAGTAGTTGCTAAGATTCTTGTCCCTAAAATTGAATTTCCTGGGTTCAGACTTCAGTTCTGCTGCTTAGTTTTTGGTTACTGCACTTTTACTTCATGTTCTGAAATGTCTATTGGATTCTTTTTCTTCAAATCTGCTGTCATTTTTTAAAATTTCTAGTTTTCCACCAAACTTTTGATTTTGTCTTTTGTCTCTTTGAGCCTGAAAAGAATAAAGTATCTGAGAATGCCAATGTTAGAGTGGCTATATGAGTGTGTGCTCAGTCATGTCCACTCTTTGTGACTCTGTGGACTGTAACTCGCCAGGCTCCTCTGTCCATGTTATTCTCCAGGCAAGAGTACAAGAGTGGGTTACCATTTCCTACTCCAGATTTTCCCAACCCAGGGAAGGACCCTCTAACCCTCATCTCTTGCTTTTCCTTCATTGCAGGCAGATTCTTTAATCACTGAGCCACCTGGGAAGCCCCAGGGTGGCTATGAGTATATCTCTATTATCTATTGCTTCTATTATTTCTTTCTGTGATGTTGGGTTTCCTCATGTGCCAACCACTGAGTTTTGTTTCCCAAACTGTAGAAATAATTTGAGACCCTGTACAATTTTACCTTTCTCTAGAGTAGATTCTCATTTACTTCTCCCAAGAATCTGAACATTAGCAATCTGGCATCATCTTAACCCAATGTTAAGGACAGATTCTCTAGTCCACCAGGTGCCTGAAAGCTGGGTTGCAATCTATGTGAGGAATGGTTTTATTTTCTCCTGTCTCCCTACCTCTCCTTCCCCAAGAAAGCATCACAATACTACTTAACTTTTCAGCCAGCTCTTCAAGATCAACAAACATCACCAAGGTAAAAGTAGTTGGGAGTGTTAGCCTCAACAATCTGTATTTCTTTCTTTTTGGGATCTTGACCAGGTAATTCTTCATCACCTTGTGAGTTCTCTGATGCCTTCCAACAGATGTTATTACTTCTGGCTTTTCTACTTGTCTTCAGTGGCAAGGACAGTCTAAATTTCTGTCTGCCATTACCTGATACAGAAGTCCCAATCCTTTGATTATTAACTTTTCCTTATCTCTCACAATCCATCAGCAAGTCTTTTTGGTTCCTCCTTTAAAATATTTTCTAACTTGGCCATTCCACCAATCTCCACTGCATTGTATCAGAAAAAGAGAGAGAAAGGCTAAAGTTCTTAATTCAAAAACGTGGGTTTTTTTTTTTTTTTTTTTGCTTTAATTTAACTTGTGGGCAGCAGCAAAAATATAAACAGATACCTGAAGCTGAAGAACCCTTGCATGTGGAAATTGCTTCATTTTATCACAACTTTCTGCAATCTGTTCTATTAAAATTTTTTTTTATTTTGGTCACTTGTAGAAATACATGAAACATAAAAGCTCAGATATTCCATACATCAAATTTAAGAATTTTAAGTCATACGTCCTACATTATTTTTCCTTGAAATCATTTATGCTATATTAACATCTGTCTAAATCATGTTTCTGTGATTATTTTCCTACTAGTGACTTTTCTTTCATGTATGCTTTAATTCATCTTATTTAATATGCTGCCAATAATTTTGAAGTAGTTTAATATGATTTGAAAGTATGTCTAGGGGAATTTTCTAGAGATTTTATGATCATCTCACCTTTAGGGTGGAAAAAAGATTATGAGACTGTTTAGATGTTGAACACTCTGTATTCAAAAAAGGAAGTAGATAAGAACTTTTTGGTTTAGTGTGTCTACATTTTACTTAGCTGAATATGATAAAGCAATCAAACCTATAAGAAGTGGTGCCCTGGTTCTAACAAATTTGCCCTAAGCCAGTTATGACTGAGTTCCTGCTGGTGATGCACCAATCTTGAATGAATCAGGAATGAACTAAACCCTGATTTCTCAAAACAAGAATCTCAGAAACAACGGCAGTAGGAACATAGCAGCCATGCTTCCATCTTCTGAAGTAAATGATCATCACAATATCTATCCTAAGACACCTCCATTCAGAGGGAGGAAACCCTGACCATTAGAACATCGTGGAGGATATTGATACTCTTGAGAGAAGAGAGGCGGGCAGAGGTGTGAAGGGTAGGCTGCTTTTACCTTTGTCCATATTAATCTGTCTTTTAATAATGTATTTTATGACTGATGAAATTTGTTTTGCTGATGTGAGAGGATCAAGAAAAAAAGAGAAGCTATTACTATCGCTGGGCTTCCCAGGTGGAGCTAGTGGTAAAGAACCCGCCTGCCAATACAGGACACATGAGAGACACAGGTTAGATCCCTGGGTGAGGAAGATCCCCTGGAGGAGGGCATAGCAACCCACTCCAGTATTCTTGCCTGGGGAATCCCACGGACAGAGGAGCCTGGCGGGTTGCAGTCCTTAGAGGAGCACAGTGTCGGACACGACTGAAGTGACTTAGCATGTATGTATTACCACTGATAAAAAAGTTAAGCTTTTCCAGAAAAATGTCACCTGGTAATTTGGTGACTGAACAACAACAGTTTACTTAAATTTTAACTTGGATGCATTTGGAAGCAAATATCAACTCCTTGACCCCTGGGATATCAGTGTTATTGAGAATAAGACTCAATACACAGATTGAAACTCATTTGAGGGAAGTGATATGTTGAAAGACATCTTTTAAAAAATCATATGTAGTCTCTTACTCCATTGTTATTATTCTTCCAAAAGATTGTCCCTTTATTCAAGTACAAATATTTAGGTAACTCCATTATGCTTTATGTACCCAGTTTATATCTCTATTAAATGGGATTAAACACAATGATTTTAAGAGGTCTTTTGAAATAATGCTTCTACAAGTCAAAGAGATACATAATATAAAATATACTTTCTATAAAAAGTAACAAAAAACGGAAGAGGGAGCAAAACATATTTTTAATGGTTATCATTATAAAAGTAATAAGTGAAGTGAAAGTCACTTGGTCTTTGCCACCCCATGGACTTCTCAGCCCATGGAATTCTCCATACCAGAATACTGAAATCGGTAGCCTTTCCCTTCTCCAGGGGATCTTCCCAACCCAGGAATCGAACCCAGGTCTCCTGCATTGTGGACAGATTCTTTACCAGCTGAGCCACAAAGGAAACCCAAGAGTGCTGGAGTGGGTAGCCTGTCCCTTCTCCAGCAGATCTTCCCAACCAAGGAATTGAACCAGGGGTCTCCTGCATTGCAGGTGGATTCCTTACCAACTGAGCTATCAGGGAAGCCCATAAGAGTGATATCTTCTTTACTATGCTGTAAAGAGCAATATTGCATAGGAACCTGGAATGTTAGGTCCATGAATCAAGGCAAATTGGAAGTGGTCAAATAGGAGATGGCAAGAGTGAACATCGACATTCTAGGAATCAGTGAACTAAGATGGACTGGCACGGGTGAATTTAACTCAGATGACCATTATATCTACTACTGTGGGCAGGAATCCCTTAGAAGAAATGGAGTAGCCATCATAGTCAACAAAAGAGTACAAAATGCAGTAATTGGATGCAATCTCAAAATGACAGAATGATTTCTGTTTGTTTCCAAGGCAAACCATTCAATATCATGGTAATCCAAGTCTATACCCCGACCAGTAATGCTGAAAAAGCTGAAGTTTAATGGCTCTATGAAGACCTACAAGACCTGCTAGAACTAACTCCCAAAAAAGATGTCCTCTTCACTATAGGGGACTGGAATGCAAAAGTAGGAAGTCAAGACACACCTGGAGTAATAGGCAAATTTGGCCTTGGAGTACAGAATGAAACAGGGCAAAGGCAAACTGAGTTCTGCCAAGGGAACACACTGGTCATAGCAAACACCCTCTTCCAACAACACAGGAGAAGACTCTACGCATGGACATCACCAGATGGTCAACACCAAAATCAGATATAATCATATCCTTTGCAGCCAAAGGTAGAGAAGCTCTATACAGTCAGCAAAAACAAGACCAGGATTGGACTGTGGCTCAGAGCATGAACTCCTTATTGCCAAATTCAGACTTAAATTGAAGAAAGTGGGGAAAACCACTAGACCATTCAGGTATGGCCTAAATCAAATCCCTTATGATACAGTGGAAGTGAGAAATAGATTTAAGGTACTAGATCTGATAGACAGAGCACCTGATGAACTATGGACAGAGGTTCATGACATTGTACAGGAGACAGGGAGCAAGATCATCCCCAAGAAAAAGAAATGCAAACAGCAAAATGGCTGTCTGAGGAGGCCTTACAAATAGCTGTGAAAAGAAGAGAAGTGAAAAGCAAAGGAGAAAAGGCAATATATACCCATTTGAATGCAGAGTTCCAAAGAATAGCAAGGAGAAATGAGAAAGCCTTCCTCAGCAATCAATGAAAAGAAGTAGAGGAAAAACAATAGAATGGGAAAGACTAGAGATCTCTTCAAGAAAATCAGAGATACCAAGGGAACATTTCATGCAAAGATGGGCTCAATAAAGGACAGAAATGGTAAGGACCTAACAGAAGCAGAAGATAATAAGAAGAGGTGGCAAGAATACACAGAAAAACTGTACAAAAAAGATCCTCACAAGCCAGATAATCACGAAGATATGATCACTCACACTCACCTAGAGCCAGACATCCTGGAATGTGAAGTCAGGTGGGCCTTAGGAAGCATCACTACGAACAAAGCTAGTGGAGGTGATGGAATTCCAGTTGAACTATTTCATATTCTAAAAGATGATGCTGTGAAAGTGCTGCACTCAATATGCCAGCAAATTTGGAAAACTCAGCTGTGGCCACAGGACTGGAAAAGGTCAGTTTTCATTCCAATCCCAAGGAAAGGCAATCCCAAAGAATGCTCAAACTACTGCACAATTGCACTCATCTCACTCGCTAGTAAAGTAATGCTCAAAATTCTTCAAGCCAGGCTTCAGCAATATGTGAACCGTGAACTTCCAGGTGTTCAATCTGGTTTTAGAAATGGCAGAGGAACAAGAGATCAAATGGCCAACATCCGCTGGATCATTGAAAAAGCAAGAGCGTTCCAGAAAAATACCTATTTCTGCTTTATTGACTATGCCAAAGCCTTTGACTGTGTGGATCTCAATAAACTGTGGAAAATTCTGAAAGAGACAGGAATACCAGACCACCTGACCTCCTCTTGAGAAACCTGTATGCAGGTCAGGAAGCAACAGTTAGAACTGGATATGGAACAACAGACTGGCTCCAAATAGGAAAAGGAGTACGTCAAGGCTGTATTTTGTCACCCTGCTTATTTAACTTATATGCAGAGTACTTCATGAGAAACGCTGGGCTGGAGGAAGTATAAGCTGAAATCAAGATTTCCAGGAGAAATATCAATAACCTCAGATATGCAGATGACACCACCCTTATGGCAGAAAGTGAAGAAGAACTAAAGAGCCTCTTGATGAAAGTGAAAGAAGAGAGTGAAAAAGTTGGCTTAAAGCTCAACATTCAGAAAACTAAGATCATGGCATCCAGTCCCATCACTTCATGGCAAATAGATGGGGAAACAGTGGAAACAGGGGCTGACTTTATTTTTCTGGGCTCCAAAATCACTGCGGATGGTGATATAAGCCATGAAATTAAAAGATGCTTGCTCCTTGGAAGGAAAGTTATGACCAACCTAGACAGCATATTAAAAAGCAGAGATATTGCTTTGCCAACAAAGGTCCATCTAGTCAAGGCTATGGCTTTTCCAGTAGTCATGTATGGATGTGAGAGTTTGACTATAAAGAAAGCTGAGCACCAAAGAATTGATGCTTTTGAAATGTGATGTTGGAGAAGACTCTCGAGAGTCCCTTGGACTGCAAGGAGCTCCAACCAGTCCATCCTAAAGGAAATCAGTTCTAAATATTCATTGGAAGGACTGATGCTGAAGCTAAAACTCCAATACTTTGGCCACCTGATGCAAAGAACTGACTCATTTGAAAAGACCCTGATGCTGGGAAAGATTGAAGGTGGGAGGAGAAGGGGATGACCAAGGATGAGATGGTTGGATGGCATCACCGACTCAATGGACATGAGTTTGAGTAAACTCCGGGGGTTGGTGACGGACAGGGAGGCCTGGTGTGCTACAGTCCATGGGGTCACAAAGAGTCAGACACTACTGAATGACTGAACTGAAAACTGACAGTTTATATGCTTTGCCTCCTTTTCTCTTTCTACTTGAGTTAACTATATTCTTTGTTGATAAACCTAAGTTCCTCATATTCAAGATATTAATCACCTTAGCTGCCTCCTGACTTGGCCCCACCCCATCTGTTGCTTCCAATAATTTAAAAGAAGTTAAAATGCTATGTATTTTATTTTAATCTTTGTCTCAAGGACAACATACAGAATTATCTAATAAATTTGAACTTTGCATTTTTATTGCATTTTGTTGTTGTTGTTTACCAATATGAGCATCCTTTATGAACTAGTTTAAACTATTTACATTTATTATGTTGCTGTGATACTAGATCTTATTTCAGCCATCTTATTACCAGTTATCTATTTACTATACCTTTAAATTTTATTTATCTTTTTCTAATACTTCCATTAGAAGAATTCAATTTTCTTAGTCTATTTTGAAAAATCTACATCCTATTTTTATTCCTATAGTAGATAACCCAACTTAACAAGATTCATATTTATGTTTATTTTTTCTATAAAGTTTTAAAGTTTATCAACATCTGGAACTTCTCTCTACCACAAAGCCAAGACAAATATCCAAGCTCCTATTCATTTTCCAATGGTCTTGTGTACTTCCACTCCACACCCACCCCATAATATCATCTGCAAGCAGGCTACTCAAAATATGGTCCCTGAACTAGCACTAGTCAACAAACTGTTTGATACCAGTTTTGATATTTTTAAAAAGGAAATTTGTGCCAGAGTGTAAATCATCTGCATTACTAAGCATACAGTTTAGCACAGCTTCCTTTTCTCTTTTTGTCTAACAAGATTTTATTCAAAAAAAAAAAAAAAGAAGAAGAAGCAATGTATTCATTTACATTCCCGCACAACTTTTTGTCTCATCCAATGGATAACAAACTCTTCTTGGACCTGCACTTCAAGACGAAGTGATCTAAACTAGAGTTTTAGCTTTGAGTGGTTAAAATATGCTCTTGTGGGTCATTGCTTATTTAGTCAACAGTAAAATATACTGAGCTTGATGTTAATTTTCTCCAATACTTTTAAAATGCTACTTTATTATTGTCTTAAAAATGCTGCTACTCAGGAAATTTAGTCCCACTCTTATGACTTGGTAGTTGACCTGCATTTATCCTCTGGAAATTTCTAACATTTGTTTTTTGCACTAAGTGCTCTAGAATGTAAACTTAATATGACTAGGTATAGCATTTCTTTCATCTATTCTGTTATTTGAACCCTTTCAAACAAAGGTTTTACATCTTTCATTCCGGAAATTTTTCAACAGTTATTTTTCTAAGTACTAACTTTCCTCCATTTATTTTACAGTCACTACAATAAAATTGATACCAGCATTTCCTCTTCTATCCCACCTTAGCTCTTAATTTTTTTATGTTTCATTTTATTGTCTTTTTCCAGTGCTTTGCTAGACTCTTCTTTAACTTGATCATCCAGTTCACCATTTTGGGGTGGGGGGGAGAGGTTTATATTCATTCTGCTGTTCATTATCAAGTCTATCCATTGAGATATTTACTTGAAAATAATAAATTCCTATCCAGTATCTCTTTCTGCCTTTTCATACAGTTAATGGGGTTCTCAAAGCAAGAATATTGGAGTGGTTTTCCATTCCTCCTCCAGTGGACCATGTTTTGTCAGAACTCTCCACTATGACTTGTCCGTCTTGGGTGGCCCTACATGGCATGGCTTATAGCTTCAACTGAGTTATGCAAGCCCCTTTGTGATCCATGAAGGGTGAGGAGTGATCCATGAAGGACAGGGAGGCCTGGCATGCTGCAGTCCATGGGGTTTGCAAAGAGTCAGGCATAACTTGGTGACTAAACAGCAACAACATCCAATATCTCCAATTGGTTCTTCTTTGAAACTTCCTGTTTCATATTTTTCATGTTTTCCCTTATCTCTCTGTGAATATTCACTGGTTTTGTTTTAAATTCTTTGTCCACCAGATATGTTCACACTGATTATCTCAAGATAATTTGTTTTTTACTTTTATCTTTTTTTTTTTGGCTTGTGGGTTTGTAATGCAAGTTTGTAAGCTCATATTATCATGGTAAAATCAGTTAGTTACATTGGCAAATAACAGATACAGGGGGAGAAGAGTAAACTAGGCCCTAGCTGGTAGTAGTTTGGGCAGTAAAGGGGTACCCCACAGTATAAAACCATCTTGCATTACATTCTAGGCTCAACCATTCCTTCTATGCCCTCCATTCATGAGATCTACCTATCAGGTAACTGCCTCTTACCTTTACCCCAAGCATCCTTCTAAAAGTAATCACAAAACTTTGTTTTTTTTTCAATTTATTGTCCAGCTTATGAAGGAGAGTAAGGAGGTTAGACGGACTAGTCCAGAACCTAATTGCACTCAACTGCAGCTAAATACCCCAGGATTCATTCAGTCACCCTAGGCTCTGATGTTCAATCACTAATTCAATTACTAATATTCATTGCACTGCTCTTAGGGTCCCCATACTTCATGACAAGTAGATGACACAGCAATGTTGATTATAACCTCCTTCAGTATAAAGCATTCTAGTTTTGCTATGTTTCACTAAATTGACTAGAGTACATTAATCCCACCTTTCTCAAAAATCTCCAGAAAAATAATTTGTATTTAGAGCAGAACCTGGAATATAGCTTTTCTATAAGCATACATTCTCATAAGCACAGATAAGAAAATCCTCACTTAAAAAATTATTTTCTTACTTTTTAATTTATGTGCAGAAAAGAGTTAACATAGGAGGTTATGACTGCTGTCCTTAAAAAGGCTTTATTATATGGTTGGCATCTGAGAAATTGATTAGGAAAATTTCCCTGAATGATAACAAGAGCTCACAATACCTAAACTGATTGTAAAAACAATATGGTTTATGCTGAAGATCTGCTTTTCTTCTGTGAGTCTAGAATTTCAGTGACCACAGTCACATGAGCACTATGTGCCAGTAGGACTGGCCCAGCATAAAACACTGGAGTCCTAGGCTCAGGTGAATGTTCCTGGTGGATATTTCACACATGTTTTATGGCTCACTGCTGGCAGAATTAATTGCATCCTGTGCAACCCCCCTGGGAGGACTTGTAGAAACTTATGACTGGTTTCCTCCAGATTTCACCTTGAGTGCCTTCCTCTTTGCCAATTTTGCTTTATATTCTTTCACTAGGATAAATCATAGCCATGAGTACACCCATATGCTGAGTGTGTGAGGCTCACCCATGAGCCTATTTAGTGAATCAAATTTGGGGAATGGTCTTGGGGACCACTGACACAGATTACCTGAGGGTGAATGAAACTATCTGAATCTCTCTCAACATCTCTGCCTCTTGAAAGTCTTCTTCAGGATGCCAGAGAAAACACCATTCTCTTCCAGTAAGACAATGAAGATATAAATTAGAGGCATACTACAATGTAAACTTGCCCATCAAAATGATCTTGCCTAATAGGTAATAAGATTTAAAATATAGTCAGTAATCTGTGAGAACAGCAAAACGCTTTTTTCCAACAGGAAAAACTGAATAATATAAAAACACAAGCTGAGTAGAGATCTAATATATTTTAAAAGCACTAGTATGGCAGAGAGATCAAACACGAAGTTGCAAGTGAGAACAACTGACTACCTAAAATAACTGTTTTTATTGAAAAAAACAACCTTGAAGGAAGTGAAGCTCTATACTCCTCCTCCTCCAAACCCAAGTCATTCTAAGAACTCACCTCCTACACATGATCATGGTCTGATATTTAATCTACAAATCTCTCTAGAGAAATCTGTGAGTACAGTAGGCAGAACCTTAAAAAAAAAAAAAAAAAAAAGCTCCTTCTCTGAAGGAAAAAAAATATACCTCTGTTAGAGGCATTCTCTAGAGATATATTAATGAAATATAAACTGAAACTAAATGATTTGATGAGCTGCCAAAGAAAAGGACTATAGGAAGTATGTTTCTTGAATGATGGTCAAATAATAAATTTCAAGAATAACAATTTATAACCTAATTAGGAAATTAGGTTATGCTTTGAGGGATTCCCTGGTGGCTCAGATGGTAAAGCATCTGCCTGCAATGCAGGAGACCTGGGTTCGATCCCTGGGTCAGGAAGATCCCCTGGAGAAGGAAATGGCAGCCCACTCCAGTACTCTTGCCTGGAAAATTCCATGGATGAAGGAGCCTGGTAGGCTACAGTCCATGGGGTTGCAAAGAGTCAGACACGACTGAGCAACTTCACTTTCCTTTCCTTTAGGAAATTAGGTAGGCAAATCATACATCATGTTACATATGTGTGTCATAAATTTTTGTCAACATATTTGATGATATCTAATTTACTTTTTTAATCAGCTGTTACACAGAAATATTTTTTAAATAACTAAATGCATTTTTAACTTATAGCATTCACTCAGACAGTAGTTATTATAATTCAACCAACTTAAGTTACATGTGGAAAGTTCTTCTATGTTATCCTCATTCATATAATGAGAGTATAACATCATAAATTAACATCTTCCTAATACAAGAGTTTGAGATCCAAATTAGATTGTAAGCATGTTTTTCTATTTGATTCCTGGCACCTAGATCAATTCCTGGCAGTCAAACAATAAATGTTAATTACTGTTGTTTAAAACAAGGGGAGAAGTATGGTGGGGAAAGGTCTTGTGTAAATTGGACACTGCAACCTAATCCATTCTCTCTCTGTATGTTTAGAAGTTTTTCTAGAATCACTGCCCTTGCTTCTGCTAGAGCTTTCAAACCATTTCTAGCCTAGAATGAGAGTTAACTTATGTATATATTCTGTGCTTACTAATTCTCTGATGTCACAGATTCTGCCTACAGTGTTTGCCTTCTTCATATCTTAGATGGATTCCCTAAACTTAACACTTACAGGACTTGGACATAAATTGAGATCACTCTGGATCCAAGGAACAATTGAGATCATCCTGTCCTAATGGTAAGATCCCACCACTGTTCTGCCCATGTTCCTTCCATTCTTATTAGATAAACATGACAGTACAACTATAGCATTTCAGTCGGATTGGTTTTAGTAATCAAGGTTGATGCTAAGGAGTGTGTGTTAAGTATGTAGTATCTTCCCAAGTCATACTAAATAGTAAAATCTTGTTAACTTTGTGGTGAACTACCTCCTAAACTGCCAAACAGAAGGTACTTTTTTCCAGGATGACCATAAACACATCCTGAACTCTGTTAATTTTTACAACATAACCAGATTACCGGCCTTTACCAAAGATCACAAGTAACCACTGGATGAAGGAAATACCCTGAGTGGAAGGGAGATTCTTAAGACTCCTAAAGTTCAACTGTTACTTCAAGAGAGGGTAATAGTTTGGCCTGTAGTTTGGCCTGCTTAAGTGCATGGTCACCTCCGGGAGTTGGTGATGGACAGGGAAGCCTGGCGTGCTGCAGTCCTGGGGGTTGCAGAGTTGGACACGACTAAGCGACTGAACTGACTTAACCTGCGGCAGGCACAGGCACTCTAAGCCCTGGAGCTTCATCATGACTCCTCTATAATAGATTTAAATTTACACAGAGCACCCAAACTATTCTGCATGGTAGTCTGATGGCTCTGGATTTACACAAGGAACCACGTATCATCTTAAAATACTCTGTTAAACAGGACTCATGGCTGCCATCAAATCCAAGTCAAATCAGTTTCAGTAAAAACAAGGAGAGGAACGTATTGACTTGTGTGATTGGAGAGCAGAGGGACAGAGAACATGATATTCAACATAGATCATTGGGAGTCATTCCACCTCCCATCTCCATCTCTCAGTACTGTTTTTCTTTCTGTATCAGCTTCATTCCCTTAAAGTACTATAGGCATCTTTCACATAGCAGTGAAGAGCACCCATCATGAGTATTGGCCTCAATTCCAGCATTATAACATGAGGCTCAATGGCAGAGCCAGCTGCCTGTCCAACTTTAGCATAATGACTAGCTCAGGTGGGATTGCTTGCACATTACTCAAATAATCATTATTGTCATAACACACACGGTGTACGTATGGCCAAATCCCACCTCCTGTGATCAGAAGTGTGGAGTTCTGTTAGTGATAGCCCCATTAGAACCACACAGAGTGGATGTGGATGGTTCCTCTCTACACAAGGGATGCCAACCAGCTAAAATTTCTTATGCATACATTCACTTTAACTCTCTGTATCAAAGCCAAAGTTTGAAAGTAATAGCTAGAGTTACTGCCAGCATCATCTTTTCACTACATCCTGGCCACATTGGCCCCCTTGCTGTTCTAAACAAGTCATACACACTCCTGCCTCTGACCCTTCACACTTTCACTTGGCTTCCCCCAAGAAATCACATGGTTATTTCCTTACTTCCTTAACATCAGTGTTCAAATATCACCTTCTCAGTGAAGATCACACTAAAATGGCAATATTCTTATGCCTCTACACACATACACCTCTAATCTTCCTACCCAGCTTTAGCTTTTTCCTAAGCATTTATCACTATCTAATATACCCTGTGGGCGTCCCTGATGGCTTAGAGTGAAGAATCCACCTGCAATGCAGAAGACAAGGGTTCAATCCCTGGGTTGGGAAGAGCCCCCTGGAAGAGGAAATGGCAACCCACTCCAGTATTCTTCTCTGGGAAATCTCATGGACAGAGGAGCTTGGTGGAACAGTCCATGGGGTTGCAAAAGAGCTGGACATGATTTAGCCACCAAACAACAACAATATACCCTGTATTTACTTATCTTACTATCTCAAGATCATAGCATATGAGAACAGAAACTTTTCTGTTTCATTACTCCATCATATATCTCCAGCACTTAGTACAGTGCCTAGCATGAATATTTGATGAACAAATGATGGAATTGAGCAAGGGTGCCTTATCACTCTCAGTATCAAATGATATTCACTACAGTATTACACAGGAAAGAGTATAGAACAGTACAGTCCATGGATACAGGCCTCATTTATCAACTTCTCTGGGCTACCATGGACTTGCCTGGTGGCTCAGATGGTAAAGAATCCACACCCAGTGCAGGAGACCTGGGTTCAATCCCTGGGTCAGAAAGATCCCCTGGAGAAGGGAATCACTCCCTACCCCAGTATTCTTGCCTGGAGAACTCCTTTGGACAGAGGAACCTGGTAGGCTACAGTCCATGGGATTGCAAAGAGTCAGACATGACTAAGGAACTAACACTTTGACTTCTCTTTTGCTGGGCTACCACAGTTTAGTGAGTATGTCTTGACCTCTGTGCTATGGAACTAGATCAAGGGTGGGTTTTCCACAGTTCTCTGGGATGCCCCTAGGTCAATTCAAGCCCTTTCTCACATCCTAGTTATGTCTCTGCAATCTGCTGACTAAGTAGCTGCTTGGTTTCTTAATCCACACTCCTTTTCCCCACAAGGACTTAAATCCTCTTCTGAATCATATGACACCCTGCCTAGCCAGGAGGTTTGATTCTGACTCCCAATTCAAAACTGTTAGCCAGGGTACTACTTCAGCCAGACAGACCACCTGGCAAGGTGCTGCCCACAATCAGAGACAGAATATTGCCAGAAAACAGGGAATACTGTTGCAACATCCATCTGCCAGACTGGATCCCCAACAATATTGATTTGGTCTGACACTCCTGGACTTTGAGAATTCTGTTGCAGGAAGGAGGACCCCTTCTAGTGCCTAAGGGTGGGCTCTTGTCAAATACTTGGAAATGAATTGTCTGAGGAGATACATGTGCTGACAAAGCGAGAGATTTTATTGGGAGAGATTTTATTAGGAAGGTGCACCCAGTGGAGAGCAGAAGCGTAAGTGAACCTAGGAGGACTGTTCTATCACGTGGCTCACAACTTGGGTTTTGTGGTGATGAGATTAGTTTCTAGATTGTCTCTGGCCAGTCATTCTGACTCAGGGTTCTTCCTGGTGGCCCATGCATCACCCAGCCAAGATGGATTTCACTGAGAAGACTCCTGGAAGGATAGGATATATGGACTGGTGTCTCCTACTGACTTTTGACTTTACCCAAATTCTTCCAGTTGATGGTGGCTTGTTAGTTCCATGTTCCTTATCAGGCCCTCCTATCATAAAATAACTCATGCAAATAGTTACTCTGGTGCCTGGTCAGGCGGCGGTTTCAGTCAGTGTTTCCCCCAACAACTCCTCGTGCACCCTAAGATTCCCATTGCAGTGCCACAATGGGATTATCCCCTACACCAATCCCTCCTGTTTCCAGCTTCCCCCTCTGACTGCAGACCTCATGGTGATGAATACCCCATGCAGGCTTCCCAGAGTTCCTCTCAAACCCTGTAAGAACTAGCAAAAATCTTTCATGCTTGGGTTTATTTCCAAAACTGGGATCCCAAGGTTAAAAATTAAATGGCACATATGAAAGCACTTTCAAAGTTCAGTGTTGAAAGTGTTAGTTGCTCAGTCATGTACAACTCTTTGTGACCCCATCGACTGTAACCCACCAGGCTCCTCTGTCCATGGAATTCTCTATGCAAGAAGACTGTAATGTGAAGCCATTCCCTTCTCCAAGGGATCTTCCTAACCTAGGGATTGAACTCAGTTCTCCGGCATTGTAGGTGCAGCCACCAGGGAAGCCCTCAAAGTTCAGAGTTGTCTGCAAATGTACCCACATACATACTCAGTGAAAAAAAGGTGGACTATTTAATAAGTACTGTTGAGACAACTGGCTAACCATTTGGGAAAAAATTAAGCTGAATTCCTAGCAGACTCTTTTTATTAAAACAAACTCCAATTGTATGAAACATTTAACTGTAAAAAAAACTTAAACCACTAGAATGAAAGATAGGTTAATTTGTTTATAATCCTAGAAAATTTTTCTAAACATAACACAAAGCTTAGAATGCTTAAGAGACTATTCAGTTTGGCCACTTACAAATTAAAAATCTACAATCAAAATCCTATGAAAAAGTCCAAAGTAAAAAAGTTGGGGAAAATATTTTTAAAACATGACAGATAAAAGGTCAATGTTCTCAATAACTAAACAATTATTATAAATCATTTTAAAGTGAATAATCTAATATAAAACATGATTTTTACAAAGTATATTTATTCTCTTTAATAATCAGGAATATATGAACTAAAAAATGTTTTTTTAAATTTGTTCAAATATGTATGGCATGATTACACAACGTTATAATAGCCTACTTTTATAATGCCTACTTTGATGCTATGATTTTGTTTTTAGGAAGTAGTCCAGAGAAGGAAATGGCATCCCACTCCTGTACTCTTGCCTGGAAAATCCCATGGACAGAGGAGCCTGGCAGGCTACAGTCCATGGGGTCACAAAGAGTCAGACACGACTGAGAGACTTTACTTCACTTCCATTGCAATTTCTTTAAAAGATAATTTTTCTACAGAAATATGAAAAATTGAAATGCACACAACCTATGCACCAATCAAGTCCTCTTCTAGGGATGTGTCCTACTTCCACAAGTGTGAAAAAAATCTCTCTTTATGAGGGCTCATTTGCACTGTTGTAACAACAAAACCTCATTAGTGATCAATAAGACATGGGGGAAATAAATGGAATAATGTGCCTCCATTAAAAACAATCATTTATATCAAGTATGTATTGATACAGAAAGACTTTCAAATACATTGTTTAAAAAATGTTAAGGCTTTAGAACAGTATTTTGAGTTAAATTACAAATATGGTAACATATATCCAAAACGTCTGGATGTTTACAATAAAGTGTTTTCTTATGGAGGCGTGAGACTAGGGGATGGAGGAAAGCCTTAAGGCCTATCGCAAAGATCAACAAAAAATTAGCCGGCCAACAATTTCAGGCTACTTTGTTGCCTGAAACAACAAAGTCAAAGTTGTTGATCTTGTTCACTAATTTTTGTGTGACATTAACTCAAGAACTGCCCTGAATAGTCAATGAACAACCTGAGGAATCGCTCAAGAGAGCATGAGCTAACGTTGCTATGCTGTTTGCTGCTAAGGTTTTAGAAGACCCATCATCTTTTAGGTAGAAATATTTTTCAGATACTCATTTTATCATGGTCCCTCTACCTCCCATTCCAGCACTGATGAGTTTGAATGGCTTTAAGAAACTTCTGAAATAAGATGTCATTATGTAACTTAAATGAAACAACTATTGAACACCTGTGTAAACTGTTTTTTTTCTTTTACTATGTAAGAAATCTCTAAATTTTAATGACATTTCCTGCAGCTCTAGAGAAGAAGAATGAAGTACGAACTGTCTGAACCCTGAAAACCAGGTGCTTTTTGAACGACATTTCTCACCCGCCCTTTTCATTTCTGCGCAAGTGTTTTTTCAACAACCAGAAAATGTGAAGAGTAAACCGCCCTGAAATCCACCAGAGCTTCACAAGTCGTCTTCTTCACTTGAGCCTCAGGGCTCACACAGCCAGATATATTTTTTCAGCTCTGAAAAACGGTTAAACAACCTCCCCAAAGCGACATGCAAGTCAAAGGCACAGTTGTCAGGGCCAGAATGTGAAAAGCACCCAGCCACTTTTTCCCCCGCTGCGGGCAACACCTGTCTCCAGCTCTAGGTATACAAAGAATCTCTGCGGGAACCAAAGAGGCCATTAGAAACTACAATTCCCAGCAGGCTTAGCGGGATCCGGGTCACGCACGCGCATTTCAGATCCTGGGAATGAGGGCCCGAGGTGGGACTTCTAAAAGAGAAAAATGGCAGCTCACCGGCTGCGGCCGGGCGTGAGCAAGTTGTTTGCTATGGGACCAGAGCTGGGAAGCGCAAGACGAGCTTACAGCGCGTTCCAGGCCTTCACGGAGGTTCTACGGCTGCCGAGCAAGCAGCTGACGAAGCTGGTCTTCCCGCTGCAAGAACTCCATGGGCATTTGGTCCCGGGCTCGAGGCCAGACCTTCACCTGAATATCTTCCACCCGAGTTTGGAGGACATCGCGCGGGCGGAGAGCTTCTTTACGGCCTCCGCCCGAAACCGCATCGAGTACCTCACCTCGGCGGTGCGTCTCGACCACGCCCCGGACCTTCGCCACCCGGAGGTGAACGCCGCAGCCGCCTGCGGGTACTGAGGGCTTGGGCTGTGATTTTGCTGTAGTGGTAAAGAACCCGCCTGCCGATGCAGGTAGACATAAAAGACACAGGTTCGATCGCTGGGTCGGGAAGATCCGCTGGCGGAGGGCATGGCAGCCCACTCCAGTATTCATGCCTGGAGAATCCCTTGAACAGAGAAGCCTGACAGGCTGAAGTCCATAGGGTCACACAGAGTCGGACAGTACTGAAGCAACTTAGCATGCCTGCCTGCATTATCAGCAGGCCAGAGATACTAGCTTTGTATGGACGCGGTGTCATTATTGTAACAAAATAAGTAAATACGGGTTTAATTATTTTGGTGAGTGAGTGAGAGAAAGTCACTCAGTCGTGTCCGACTCTTTGCGAGGCCATGGACTATACAGACCATGGAATTCTCCAGGCCAGAATACTGGAGTGGGTAGCCGTTCCCTTCTCCAGGGGATCTTCTCAACCTAGGGATCGAACCCAGGTCTCCCGCATTGCGGGCGGATTCTTTACCAGCTGAGCCACAATTGGGAAGCCCAATTATTTTGGTAGTGAATATGAAAGACTTTAGAAGGCGATTAAAAATTAATCATTTATCTTTTTTGTTTTTAAGTAGGGAAAACATGCCGAGACAAACTGGAAAAAGTGAAGAATACAAAAAGTAGAGTAGTTTTACAAATGAAGTGATCCTTATCAATACATAATTTTCACTCAATCTGAATTTCCTGTCATGTGCAAAAAAAATCATATATAGATGGCAATAATCTGTAAGATTTTCTAAAACAGCTTCAGTGGAATTCAGTGAGTGTGCATTTTATGCATGTCCTGCAGTTTAATATTTTGTTCTGTCTGTTAAAAGAAGGCTCAGGCCTCCGTTATTTGTGATAACCGCACCATTGCACTGGAACTTTTCCACTCGAACTCTACAATAATTTAAGAAGAGTATATAAATCACTTAATGATTTGGAGACAGCATTGCTTTTCCATTTTTAAATTACTGGACTTCTGTGTAATTTCTTTTTAATTTAGTTTTTTAATCTATATTATCCGATTTAATCTGGTAGGACATTTGAAATTTATACAGCATCCAAATCAATTTATTTTGAAGGACTGACCACAGTTTTGCAAAATATATAGCACTGCTGGCTCCTGCTCACTGAATGCCACCCAATCATATTAATAACCCAAAATGCCCTCCTATTAATAATCAAATATGCCCTTACAAATTTTGAAAACACCCCCAGGGGGCGGTACCGCCCTCATTTAGGAGCACTGATTGGTTGTACCCTCTTCAGTACTTTTAGAAAGCAAAGCCATGTGTATTAATGGTTAGTCTCAAAAATACTTTGTTGCTTTCTACACTCACACTAAAGGAGAAAAGCATAAATGGAACAAGAAAGGTCAAGAGAAAGAAATAATTATGATGTCGTAATGGTGTACTTGGAGAGTTTGTGGGAAAATGGGGTTTCAAACAGGAGTGACTTTAGAGCCAGTTTTGTTGAAATGCATGTAATTGTTAACTTCAAAAAGCTTTGAAAATATGATATTCTTAATAAATGTTGCAGATGTTCTTGAGTGGCATGTAATTAAAAGCACAGGTACAGATATAGATGTCTGGATTTCAGTTTCCAGCTTCTTCACTTTCTAGCTGTATAATTTGGGGCTGGATATTGAACCTCTCTGCTTCTGGTTTTATCACCTGTAAAATGAGAATACTTTTACAGTTTATGAGACAGATAACATAATATTATCTGTCTCATAGGGATATTGTAAAGAGTAAATAAGAAAATAACAAGTGCTTTTAAAACAGTACCTGCCACATTGAAATCATTTAATATATAGTAGCTATATATTAGAATTTGAAGGTTGACTAACCATAAGCTACTTTTTTATGGTTAGTCAAGGCTAAGTAGTATTTACAGATTTTTACAGGTAATATGGGTTGGCCAAAAAGTTCATTTGGGTTTTACTGTATCCGCTTACAAAAAAACCCAAATGAACTTTTTGGCCAACCCAATACACTAATACTCAATTATCTTCCTTTTGCCTGTATAAGGTGTGTTTTATAGGCAGAAGCAATGTTGGAAAATCCTCTCTAATAAAGGCTTTGTTTTCACTTGCCCCAGAGGTTGAAGTTAGAGTCTCCAAAAAACCGGTATGTCAAAATTTAAAACATATCTGAACTACCTCTGAATTGACTAAGATGACTAATAAATATGGGGGAGGGGGTGGGCAGTTAGAAACCATAATTGCTAAGTTCCTAGAAAAGTGATTTCTTTCAAACAAGTGCTAATGTAAGACATTTCATTAATGCCTGCATATTTCTCTGAAGAAAATGGAAGTATA
This sequence comes from Dama dama, assembly GCF_033118175.1. Lineage (NCBI taxonomy): Eukaryota > Metazoa > Chordata > Mammalia > Artiodactyla > Cervidae > Dama > Dama dama. The sequence goes on along the minus strand of NC_083699.1, from coordinate 60,738,213 downwards.
TCTGGATTTATTTTAGTAACCTGGCCAGTATCTTGAGGAAATTTTCCTTGGTCGACTTTTCTCAAGAGTTGTTCCATTGTCATTCTATATTTGCTTCTATGAGAATGCTCACCTAGTTCTACATTGATTTTTAAAGGAAACAGCTTTCAAGTGTATTTTTTTTTCCTCCTATAATCTTTAATACCTAGCTAACTCATATATATATATACGAATCAGGCACTTCCCAGTTTACCCAGGGCCAAATTTATGTGCCTAATATCCCAGTCAGTCTGCTGTAGTAGCTTTTTGTCATTTTCTCATTTCCTCTGCTTCCTTTTCAATAATACAGACTCTACCAATATTTAAGGTACCCTCTCCTCACCCCAGGTCCCCTCACCTATCTATCCTTGGCAAAATGTTCCTACCAACCCAGTCCTCACTGCCCCTATTTCCTTACATTAGAACCCTTCCCTGAGGCTTCACTAGTCTTTTCTTGCTCCCAGTTTCTTCACATAGTTGATTCCCTGATACTACCTCTGATGACTGTAGTCATTTGTTAACCCTCCTATCCTTACTCCCTTGTGCCCTGCCTCATCAAATGCTATAGTTCAACTCTCACTTCTAGGTAGGGGTGTTCCCTTTCTGCTGTGAGAAGGCAATGGAAGAACTGTATTCTTGACATTTCTAATCTGTAATTCTAAAGTTATTTTCCTATAGACAGACACATAAGCTGCCTGGGAACCTAAGCATCATTTATAAAACCTCTCCTGAGTTCTGAACAGTTGACTTTTAAAGTTTTTTGTCATAATTTTTCTTTTTCTGATTAATAAATGTCTGTGGACAGAAAACCATGTGAATAAACTATTTTTATCATCTTTACATTAGTTGTAGTTGCACAAGTACTTTACAGTTGTACATGCTTTTTTAAAAATGGCTTAATGAAAGCACCAAACCCATCTAATAAAACATTCAAATTGATTTTAGGCAAGTAATAGTCTAGCTACACTATCAAACTTTGCATCTAGTTTTTATGAAAACTTGTATGACTGACAGTAAGCATTTAATTTATCCTGTCTGTGCATTAATTCATTTAAAGTGGAGATAATTCTTTAAAGTGGAAATATATTATCCATCAGAGAATATTGACTAATGCAGTCATACTATTTAGACCAGTATAACTTTTTCACTGGGAGAGAACTAATGAAATAGGAAAACTTGAAAATATTTTGCCTGCGTATTTCTAATATGGAATTTGAAGTTCTTAAATCATATAGATTCTCTTTAAAAAAATGAATTGGAAGGAGGAAGTAGTATCATCTAAGCTTATCTCCAGCCACTTCTCTTCTGTTTCTTTTTCCTGTATCGTCATCTGCATAGGGTTATATACAGAATACTTTTATGTGTTTAATAAGTAATTATTGATTGAACAGAAAATATTTTGAGTCATGAAATATATAAAGGACATATTTTAAGAAACTTATATTTACATTTACTTTATCAGGGCCATACAAAGAAAATTAATTTTTACAAAGTTGGAAAATACTTTACATTGGTGGACATGCCAGGTTATGGCTATAGAGCACCTGAAGATTTTGTTGACATGGTAGAAACCTACCTAAAAGAACGAAAGAAGTAAGAAGCTTTTTTTCCTTATAATTGTTATATTTAACCCCTAAACATGTTTTTATGAATAGAACATACTATACATGATGAACTCTTCAGTTTTATCAAATAACTTTTCTAGAAAGTTTACTTTATTCTCATAATATTCTGTACTGTTTTGGAGGAAGGTAAGTACTGTCTGCTTAGTTTTTTTCCTGTAAATTATTTTAAACTTAAATTCAATTGTTTTCCTTTATTGAGACTATAAGTAGTACATCAGCAGACTTTATTAATTTTTTATACCAAACTCTTAGCTGGCTATTTTTAAAAATGAAATTTGTTGGTTAATGGGGTGTTTACCAGATTTAAATAAACTTCAGTAAATTCTGGTTATTCTTAAAATACTTCTGACATCACAGCCTCGATAAATACTACCTTTATTTGTCTCCATAGGTAGCCAGGTAGCAGGTCTATGCTTCAAGCATTGCACAATATATGGAAAAATTAATGTTAAACTTTTGAAGTATAAAAAAGTGTTTGTAAGTAATTTGCTTGTTGTATCTTAACATAGAAGCTAAGATAAAATACTTGCACAAGAAAATACAAAATATAGTGTGTTTGGTTTTGTTATTTGCTAGTCTTAAAGTAATATTTGAAGACTTAGACACTTTTATGATAACTTATAGTTAACTGGGTCCCTGTTTCATTCTCCCACTAGAGTTCAGTCGCTTAGAGGAAGGGGCTCATTCATCTTTGTATCCAGTTCTAGGCAGAGTGTCATATGTTCAATATATGCTATTGAAATAATATTAATGAGTCTAGCTATTGAACATAACCAACACTGAGACCTGTTGGAACTTGGATGGACTTCATGGTAAATTAAGAAGTCCTTTTGCCTAAAGAAATTTTAAAATTTTGATCTGATAATTTTTCAAAAGACAATTTCTTAGTATAGTGAAGGTCGGGGTGGGGGATGGAAATGAATGAGTATATTTTTCTTTGCTGTTAATCTTCATTTCTGCATTCCTACAGTTTGATGAGAACATTTTTATTAGTGGATAGTGTTGTTGGAATTCAAAAAGCAGACAATATTGCCATAGAAATGTGTGAAGAATTTGCATTACCTTATGTGGTAAGTGTTTCTTTTGACTCATGGTTTGCACTCAGAAATATGAGTTCCCTGTGTGTCTGTCTTTTTAATAAATGAGTAGGTCTCTCCTCCTCAAAAAATGAAGGTGTACCTTTTAAACTGTCTTTTCAATTATTAGCCATTAATATTAAAATAAGTTCTGTGGTACTTTTATTCCCTTTCCTTCTCCTAGCTTTTAAATTCTCAAAATTATAGTCAAAGTTTTCTAAACTGTTCATCTAGTGATTCTAAATGCTTTTCCTTGTTTTTTTTGTTATTGTTTGTTTTTTCTTTTTTAAATGTCTATAAACATTTGCTAAAACTCCTTAGTTAGTTAGTTAAGTCGCTCAGTCGTGTCCGATGACTCTTTGCGACCCCGTGGACTGTAGCCCACCAAACTCCTCCATCCATGGGATTCTCCAGGCAAGAATACTGGAGTGGGTTGCCAATTCCTTCTCCAGGGGATCTTCCTGACCCTGGGATCGAACCCAGCTCTCCCGCATTGCAGGCAGACGCTTTAACCTCTGAGCCACCAGGGAAGCCCTAAAACTACTTACTAGCTCTTTAATAGCAGCTTGGCACTCAGCAGTGGCCACAGGACTGGAGAAGGTCAGTTTTCATTCCAATCCCAAAGAAAGGCAATCCCAAGAATGCTCAAACTATTGCACAATTGCACTCATCTCACACACTAGTAAAGTAATGTTTAAAAGTCTCCAAGCCAGTCTTCAGCAATACGTGAACGGTGAACTTCCAGATGTTCAAGCTGGATGTAGAAAAGGCAGAGGAAACAGAGAGCAAATTGACAACAACCACTGGATCATCGAAAAAGGAAGAGAGTTCCAGAAAAACATCTATTTCTGCTTTATTGACTATGCCAAAGCCTTTGACTGTGTGGATCACAATCAACTGTGGAAAATTCTGAAAGAGATAGGAATACCAGACACCTGACCTGCCTCTTGAGAAAACTGTATGCATGTCAGGAAGCAACAGTTAGAACTGGACATGGAACAACAGGCTGGTTACAAATAGGAAAAGGAGTACGTCAAGGCTGCATTCTGTCACCCTGCTTATTTAACTTACATGCAGAGTACATCATGAGAAACGCTGGGCTGGAGGAAGCACAAGTTGGAATCAAGATTGCCGGGAGAAATATCAGTAACCTCAGATATGCAAATGATACAACCCTTATGGCAGAAAGTAGAGAAGAACTAATGAGCCTCTTGATGAAAGTGAAAAGTTGGCTTAAAACTAAACATTCAGAAAACTAAGATCATGGCATCTGGTCCCATCACTTCATGGGAAATAGATGGGGAAACAGTGGAAACAGTGGCTGACTTAATTTTTCTGGGCTGCAAAATCACTGCAGATGGTGATGTCAGTCATGAAATTAAAAGACGCTTGCTCCTTGGAAGGAAAGTTATGACCAACCTAGACAGCATATTAAAAAAGCAGAGACATTACTTTGCCAACAAAGGTCCTTCTAGTTAAGGCTGTGGTTTTTCCAGTGGTCATGTATGGATCTGAGAGTTGGACTGTGAAGAAAGCTGAGCACCGAAGAATTGATGCTTTTGAACTGTGGTGTTGGAGAAGACTCTTGAGAGTCCCTTGGACTGCAAGGAGATTCAACCAGTCCATCCTAAAGAAGATCAGTCCTGGGTGTTCATTGGATGGACTGATGTTGAAGCTGAAGCTCCAATACTTTGGCCACCTGATGCGAAGAGTTGACTCATTGGAAAAGACCCTGATGCTGGGAAAGATTGAAGGCAGGAGGAGAAGGGGACGACAGAGGATGAGATGGTTGGATGGCATCACTGACTCGATGGACATGGGTTTGGGTGGACTCTGGGAGTTGGTGATGGACAGGGAGGCCTGGCGTGCTGCTGTTCATGGGGTCATAAAGAGTCGGACACGACTGAGCGAATGAACTGAACTGAACTGGCAGATAGTACTTATCAGAATGTAAATGAAACTGCAACTGAAAAATTTGCTAAACTAATTTGGAATTTAAGAACATCACAAAAATTCAGTAGGCTCTGGCACACAAAGGTAGGATGTTTATATTTTTAAGGAAAAGAAAATTTCTTATGAGAATATCTTACCTGTTCTTTCTGTTATTTACCCTAGAATAGAATACAGATTGGTAGGTTGGTGTCTGCAATTATTTTGTTTTGTATGTTTTTCAGATTGAATGGCAGTCTTATAACTTGTTTTCAAAAAATGTCAAAAAAACAATAAAATATAGTGGTTTTGCAGTTTAATGCAAATCAAACCATGTTACCAGTCAAAAAGCTATTTGCATTTGTGGGGTTATGGAATTCTTGGGATTTGCAAATGCCCTTTGAAACATTAGAGATAATTTATAGTTATGAGGAGCCAAAGGATTGATAAACATAGTCTACATAGTAAAAAAAAAGAAAAGAAAAGAAAAGCCCAAATATCCCCCAACCAGTTTTTTGTTTTTTTTCTTTTCATTTATTTTTATTAGTTGGAAGCCAATTACTCTACAACATTGTAGTGGGTTTTGTCATACATTGACATGAATCAGCCATGGAGTTACATGTATTCCCCATCCCGATCCCCCCTCCCACCTCCCTCTCCACCCGATCCCTCTGGGTCTTCCCAGTGCACCAGCCCTGAGCACTTGTCTCATGCATCCAACCTGGGCTGGTGATCTGTTTCACTATAGGTAATATACATGTTTCGATGCTGTTCTCTCAAAACATCCAACCCTCGCCTTCTCCCACAGAGTCCAAAAGTCTGTTCTGTATTTCTGTGTCTCTTTCTCTGTTTTGCATATAGGGTTATCATTACCATCTTTCTAAATTCCATATATATGTGTTAGTATGCTGTAATGTTCTTTATCTTTCTGGCTTACTTCACTCTGTATAATGGGCTCCAGTTTCATCCATCTCATTAGAACTGATTCAAATGTATTCTTTTTAATGGCTGAGTAATATTCCATGGTGTATATGTACCACAGCTTCCTTATCCATTCGTCTGCTGATGGGCATCTAGGTTGCTTCCATGTCCTGGCTACTATAAACAGTGCTGCGATGAACATTGCGGTGCACATGTCTCTTTCAGATCTGGTTTCCTCGGTGTGTATGCCCAGAAGTGGGATTGCTGGGTCATATGGCAGTTCTATTTCCAGTTTTTTAAGAAATCTCCACACTTTTCTCCATAGTGGCTGTACTAGTTTGCATTCCCACCAACAGTGTAAGAGGGTTCCCTTTTCTCCACACCCTCTCCAGCATTTATTGCTTGTAGACTTTAGGATAGCAGCCATCCTGACTGGCATGTAATAGTACCTCACTGTTGTTTTGATTTGCATTTCTCTAATAATGAGTGATGTTGAGCATCTTTTCATGTGTTTGTTATCCATCTGTATGTCTTCTTTGGAGAAATGTCTGTTTAGTTCTTTGGCCCATTTTTTGATTGGGTCATTTATTTTTCTGGAATTGAGCTGCAAGAGTTGCTTGCATATTTTTGAGATTAATCCCTTGTCTGTTGCTTCATTTGCTATTATTTTCTCCCATTCTGAGGGCTGTCTTTTCACCTTAATTATAGTTTCCTTTGTTGTGCAAAAGCTGTTAAGTTTCATTAGGTCCCATTTGTTTATTTTTGCTTTTATTTCCAATATTCTGGGAGGTGGGTCATAGAGGATCCTGCTGTGATTTATGTCAGAGAGTGTTTTGCCTATGTTCTCCTCTAGGAGTTTTATAGTTTCTGTTCTTACATTTAGATCTTTAATCCATTTTGAGTTTATTTTTGTGTATGGTGTTAGAAAGTATTCTAGTTTCATTCTTTTACAAGTGGTTGACCAGTTTTCCCAGCACCACTTGTTAAAGAGGTTGTCTTTTTTCCATTGTATATCCTTGCCTCCTTTGTCGAAGATAAGGTGTCCATAGGTTTGTGGATTTATCTCTGGGCTTTCTATTCTGTTCCATTTATCTATATTTCTCTCTTTGTGCCAGTACCATACTGTCTTGATGACTGTGGCTTTGTAGTAGAGTCTGAAGTAAGGCAGGTTGATTCCTCCAGTTCCATTCTTCTTTCTCAAGATTACTTTGGCTATTTGAGGTTTTATGTATTTCCATACAAATTGTGAAATTATTTGTTCTATTTCAGTGAAAAATAGCGTTGGTAGCTTGATAGGGATTGTATTGAATCTATAGATTGCTTTGGGTAGTATAGCCATTTTGACAATATTGATTCTTCCAATCCATGAACACGGTATATTTCTCCATCTGTTTGTGTCCTCTTTGATTTCTTTCATCAGTGTTTTGTAGTTTTCTATGTATAGGTCTTTTGTTTCTTTAGGTAGATATACTCCCTAAGTATTTTATTCTTTTTGTTGCAATGGTGAATGGTATTGTTTCCTTAATTTCTCTTTCTGTTTTCTCATTGTTAGTGTATAGGAATGCAAGGGATTTCTGTGTGTTAATTTTATATCCTGCAACTTTACTATATTCATTGATTAGCTCTAGTAATTTTCTGGTAGAGTCTTTAGGGTTTTCTATGTAGAGGATCATGTCATCTGCAAACAGAGAGAGTTTCACTTCTTCTTTTCCTATCTGGATTCCTTTTACTTCTTTTTCTGCTCTGATTGCTGTGGCCAAAACTTCCAAAACTATGTTGAATAGTAGTGGTGAGAGTGGGCACCCTTGTCTTGTTCCTGATTTCAGGGGAAATGCTTTCAATTTTTCACCATTGAGGGTGATGCTTGCTGTGGGTTTGTCATATATAGCTTTTATTATGTTGAGGTATGTTCCTTCTATTCCTGCTTTCTGGAGAGTTTTAATCATAAATGGGTGTGGAATTTTGTCAAAGGCTTTCTCTGCATCTATTGAGATAATCATATGGTTTTTATCTTTCAATTTGTTAATGTGGTGTATTACATTGATTGATTTGTGGATATTAAAGAATCCTTGAATTCCTGGGATAAGCCCACTTGGTCATGGTGTATGATCTTTTTAATATGTTGTTGGATTCTGTTTGCTAGAATTTTGTTAAGGATTTTTGCATCTATGTTCATCAGTGATATTGGCCTGTAGTTTTCTTTTTTTGTGGCATCTTTGTCTGGTTTTGGAATTAGGGTGATGGTGGCCTCATAGAATGAGTTTGGAAATTTACCTTCTTCTGCAATTTTCTGGAAGAGTTTGAGTAGGATAGGTGTTAGCTCTTCTCTAAATTTTTGGTACAATTCAGCTGTGAAGCCATCTGGTCCTGGGCTTTTGTTTGCTGGAAGATTTCTGATTACAGTTTCGATTTCCTTGCTTGTGATGGGTCTGTAAAGATCTTCTATTTCTTCCTGGTTCAATTTTAGAAAGTTATACTTTTCTAAGAACCTGTCCATTTCTTCCAAGTTGTCCATTTTATTGGCATAGAGCTGCTGATAGTAGTCTCTTATGATCCTTTGTATTTCAGTGTTGTCTGTTGTGATCTCTCCATTTTCATTTCTAATTTTGTTGATTTGGTTCTTCTCTCTTTGTTTCTTAATGAGTCTTGCTAATGGTTTGTCAATTTTGTTTATTTTTTCAAAAAACCAGCTTTTAGCTTTGTTGATTTTTGCTATGGTCTCTTTAGTTTCTTTTGCGTTTATTTCTGCCTTAATTTTTAAGATGTCTTTCCATCTACTAACCCTGGGGTTCTTCATTTCTTCCTTCTCTAGTTCCTTTAGGTGTAGAGTTAGGTTATTTATTTGACTTTTTTCTTGTTTCTTGATGTAGGCCTGTAATGCTATGAATCTTCCCCTTAGCACTGCTTTTACAGTGTCCCATAGGTTTTGGGTTGTTGTGTTTTATTTTCATTCATTTCTATGCATATTTTGATTTCTTCTATCATTTGTTGGTTATTCAGAAGCATGTTATTTGGCCTCCATATGTTTGAATTTTAAATGGTTTTTTTCCTGTAATTGAGATCTAATCCTAATGCACTGTGGTCATAAAAGATGACTGGAATGATTTCAACTTTTTTGAATTTTCGGAGACAAGATTTATGGCCCAGGATGTGATCTATTCTGGAGAAGGTTCCGTGTGCACTTGAGAAAAAGGTGAAGTTGATTGTTTTGGGGTGAAACGTCCTATAGGTATCAATTAGGTTCAGCTGGTCCATTGTGTCATTTAAAGTTTGTGTTTCCTTGTTAATTTTCTGTTTAGTTGATCTATCCATAGTTGTGAGTGGGGTATTAAAGTCTCCCACTATTATTGTACTACTATTAATTTCCTCTTTCATACTCGTTAGCGTTTGCCTTACATATTGCAGTGCCCCTATGTTGGGTGCATATATATTTATAATTGTTATATCTTCTTCTTGGATTGATCCTTTGATCATTATGTAGTGTCCTTCTTTGTCTCTTTTCACAGCCTTTATTTGAAAGTCTATTTTATCTGATAAGAGTATTGCGACTCCTGCTTTCTTTTGGTCTCCGTTTGCGTGAAATATTTTTTCCAGCCCTTCACTTTTAGTCTGTATGTGTTCCTTGTTTTGAGGTGGGTCTCCTGTAGACAGCATATATAGGGGTCTTGTTTTTGTATCCATTCAGCCAGTCTTTGTCTTTTGGTTGGGGCATTCAACCCATTTACATTTAAGGTAATTATTGATAGGTGTGGTCCCGTTGCCATTTACTTTGTTGTTTTGGGTTCACGTTTATACAGCTTTTCTGTGTTTCCTGTCTAGAGAAGATCCTTTAGCATTTGTTGAAGAGCTGGTTTGGTGGTGGTGAATTCTCTCAGCTTTTGCTTGTCTGTAAAGCTTTTGAATTCTCCTTCATATCTGAATGAGATCCTTGCTGGGTACAGTAATCTAGGTTGTAGGTTATTCTCTTTCATTACTTTAAGTATGTCCTGCCATTCCCTTCTGGCCTGGAGGGTTTCTATTGATAGATCAGCTGTTATCCTTATGGGAATCCGTTTGTGTGTTATTTGTTGTTTCTCCCTTGCTGCTTTTAATATTTGTTCTTTGTGTTTGATCTTTGTTAATTTGATTAATATGTGTCTTGGGGTGTTTCGCCTTGGGTTTATCCTGTTTGGGACTCTCTGGGTTTCTTGGACTTGGGTGGCTATTTCCTTCCCCACTTTAGGAAAGTTTTCAGCTATTATCTCCTCTAGTATTTTCTCATGGCCTTTCTTTTTGTCTTCTTCTTCTGGGACTCCTATGATTCGAATATTGGGGCGTTTCACATTGTCCCAGAGGTCCCTGAGGCTGTCCTCATTTCTTTTGATTCTTTTTTCTTTTTTCCTCTCTGCTTCATTTATTTCCACCATTTTATCTTCTACCTCACTTATCCTGTCTTCTGTCTTGGTTATTCTACTGTTGGTTCCCTCCAGAGTGTTTTTGATCTCATTTATTGCATTATTCATTTTTAATTGACTCTTTTTTATTTCTTCTAGGTCTTTATTAAACATTTCTTGCATCTTCTCAATCTTTGTCTCCAGGCTATTTATCTGTAACTCCATTTTGTTTTCAAGATTTTGGATCATTTTTATTATCATTATTCTAAATTCTTTTTCAGATAGATTCCCTATCTCCTCCTCTTTTGTTTGACTTGGTGGGCATTTTTCATGTTCCTTTACCTGTTGGGTATTTCTCTGCCTTTTCATCTTGTTTAGATTGCTGTGTCTGGAGTGGGCTTTCTTGTATTCTGGAGGTCTGTCGTTCCTTTTTATTGTGGAGGTTTTACCCAGTGGGTGGGGTTGGACGATTGGCTTGTCAAGGTTTCCTGTTTAGGGAAGCTTGCATCGGTGTTCTGGTGCGTGGAACTATATTTCTTCTCTCTAGAGTGCAATGGAGTGCCCAGTAATGAGTTTTGAGATGGGTCTATGTGTTAGGTATGACCTTGGGCAGCCTGTATGTTGACATTCAGGGCTATGTTCCTGCGTTGCTGGAGAATTTGCGTGGTATGTCTTGCTCTAAAACTTATTGGCTCTTGGGTGGTGGTTGGTTTCAGTGTAGGTATGGAGGCTTTTGGACGGTCTCTTATTACTTAATGTTCCCTGTAGTCAGGAGTTTTCTGGTGTTCTCAGGTTTTGGCTTAAGTCTCCTGCCTCTGGATTTCAGTTTTATTCTTCCAGGGGTCTCAAAACTTCTCCAACTATACAGCACTGATAATAAAACTTCTAGGTTAATGGTGAAAAGATTCTCCCCCGTGAGGGACACCCAGAGAGGTTCACAGAGTTACATGAAAAGAGGAGAGGGAGGAGGGAGATAGAGGTGTGCAGGTGGAGAAAAAGGGGGACTCAAGAGGAGAGAGACAGATCTACACAGTTGTCTGTTTCCAGGGTGTTCTCCGTAGCCCGGACACCCACAAAGATTCACAGAATTGGATTGGGAAGAGAAGGGGAAAGGAGGAAATAGAGGTGTTCTGAGGTAGAAAACAGAGAGTCAGAATTGGGAGAGAGTAATCAACACACTCCTGAATAAAAATGTGAACTGAATATTGGATTCTTAAATGTCCAAAATTTGTATCACATACTGGAAAACAAAGATTAAAAATCTAGAGTAGAGGTTAGACTCTTAAAAATACAATATTAAAAACAAAAACAAAAACACAAAAAATTTTAGCAATATATATGAAGTTTGGTTTAATAATAGGGCTTCTCTCTTTTTTTTTTTTTTTGCAAGGTTATACTGAAATGAAAATGAAAATTAAGGAGTGGTAGAGGAGTAATAGAGGACTTTAGAAGGAAATAAGAGAAAAAGAAAAAAGAAAAGAAAAAATTAAAACAAAAAACAAGAAAAAAAATTTTTCCTAATTGAAAAAAATCATAAAAATCTATGAAAATGAAAGTTAAGGAGTAATGGGGGGGTAATAGGGAATTTTAAAAGAAAATAAAAGAGAAAAAAAAGAAAAAAGAAAAAAAATTTTTTTTATAATTAAAAAAAAAAAGTAGAAATATATCTAGGAATTTCTCTGGAGCTGTTGCGGTCAGTGTGGGTTCGGTTCAGTTTCAGATAGCTCCTCGTTCCAGCTTACAGTTCTCGATATCTACAGGCCCCTTCCAGTGTAGTCAGTGTTCTCTACAGGGGTTTTAATCTGTTGCACTGGTCCCTTCTGAAGGGGTTCCCTTTGTTTATTTGGCTTCTGTTTGCTGGTCTCTTCAGGGCCTAATTTCCTCCCTGACACAGGCGGGCGGAGGTGGTCTGTTGTTCAGGTTGCTAGTTCCCTCGCGCTGTGGGGAGGGACTGGCGCTGCTTTCCCCGTCTACACTGCTCAGGCTCCCGGCTGCTCTATATGGAGCGTGCCCTGCGCTGCGCGTGGTTCCAGCCCTCGGGTGTTCCACAAAAGCGTGGACTCAGCTGCGCCTGCGTTTTGTGCCTTCCCCGGCCCAAGCAGCTCAGGCAGCCAGGAGTTTGACAGGCGCACTCTCCCTGGGTGCAGTGTGCCTTCTCCCCACCGTGGTCCCAACCTCAGTTTCGGCCCACGCCAGTTAGGTGCCTGCGCCTTCTCCCCTCCGCGTCCCCAGCTCCAGTCCCCGCCCGTGCTGGTTGGGTGCGTGCGCCCTGTGTCTAGCCACGATCCTCCCGGATGTCAACCATCCAGAATCTCAGGAAGTCTTTGGTTAGAAACTGGAGGCCTGTTTGCAGTGTGGTAAGGGATGCAGTCCTTGGGGCCGAGCCTGCCCGTTTCCCCTCCCCCCTGCCTCCTGCGTCCGGCGGGGCTAGCTCCTCTGGACTTGCTCGGTCCCTTTGTTCTGTGAATGGCTGGCAGTGTGTTCAGGCCAGTTAATTTTCTCTCTCTCTTTTGATGTCCCACAGTTTAAGTTGGTAACTCACAAAAGCTCCCTCCGATTGCCCTCAGGGCACTTAGGCCTGGTCCTTACCATAAGCAATGCTGCCCGCTCCTCTCCGTTCCGCCCCCACTTGCTGGTGGCGGATGCGGGCGTCTGGGGTACCTTTCTGCTGGGAGTTGCTTTTAGGCACATAATCTGTGGGTTTGATTTATTTTTCCCCTCACACTTAGGTTGCCCTCTGAGATTCAAAAACTTCCCCCAGACCCACCAGTGCGAGGGTTTCCTGGTGTTTGGAAACTTCCTCTATTAAGACTCCCTTCCCGGGACGGGTCTCCATCCCTAGCTCTTTTGTCTTTCTTTTTATCTTTTATATTTTGTCCTACCTCCTTTCGAAGACAATGGGCTGCTTTTCTGGGCGCCTGATGACCTCAGCTAGCGATCAGAAGTTGTTTTGTGAAGTTTGCTCTGCATTCAATTGTTCTTTCGATGAATTTGTAGGGGAGAAAGTGGTCTGCCTGTCCCAGATGGTCTCCGCCATCTTGGCTCCTCCCCCCCCAACCTGTTTTATTGATAATGTAATAATTTACTCCTAATTTGATATCATAGATACATTTTGTGAAATCATATTTTTTCTTCAGTTTTAACTTTTAAGAAAATATAAGCCTTTTTCTTTGTAAAAGAAGTTGTGATAGAGGAATTAGGTATCAGCATATTTATCTTTATGAAGAAAGACTTCTACTTTCTGCTTCTCACTCCTTCTGCCATTAATATTTTTTGTTGTATAGTTGATTTATGATCATTATATTTTATTTTAGTCATTTATATATTTTTATAACTGAAAAGCATAAATGTTTAGTCAAGAAATTTAATTTTATAGAGATTTCCTAGGAAAACTTCTGAAAAATACATCAAGTTTTTTACCTTTTTATTAATTTTGTAATCATCACACCTTGATCTTTCTCTAGTATGTAATTGTCTTTGAGTAAGTAAATTATTTAAAGTATTATATTTGCTGTTAACCCTAGTAAATTCTAGGCTTACTTGAAGTATTATCTTTATTTAAGTTGGAATATAACTACAGTGGCTACAACCTACAAATAACCTGATTTCTAATTTTTCCTTTAAATTTAACATATAAGGTAGAACAATTCAATATTTCAAAAATGATTATAAATTGGCAGTTTTATGTGTATGAAGCTAATAATACTTCTCTGTCTTAGACCACAAAATAAATAGTGATCACATGAAACATTTGGTGTATAGCAATGGCAAATATGGCCCCAGGGTTCTATACACTGGTCTTGAATCCAAGATATTATGGCCCTGTGTGGTTAAAGCATTGGAAACAGCAAACACATAGTATATGCTTTATATGTTGCATATGTTAATTTATTTAATCTTTACAGCAGCTCCTTTAGAAGGTATTGCTTTTATTTTTATAGATGAGGAAACAAGTACAGAGAGATTAAGAAACTTGCATAGGTCACCTAGTTGTTATTGAAATTGTGTAACTAAAATGTATAAACTGTATATTAAGAAATAACAGTTGACCCTTGAACAGTATGGGAATTAGGGGCGCCAACCCTCCTTTCAGTCGCAAATCCAAGTTTAACTTACAGTCAGCCCTTCCTATTCAAGGTTCCTCCATATTGGCAGCGCCATATCCATGGATTTAATCAACCACAGATCATGTAATATTGTGGTATTTACTGTTGAAAATATCTGCATATAAGTGTACCTTTGCATTTTAAGCCCATGTTGCTCAAGGGTCAACTGTACTTTATTTCTAATGCTTAAATATTTGTTTTCCTACAGATGGTATTAACAAAAATTGACAAATCTTCCAAGGGACATCTTTTAAAACAAGTGCTTCAGATCCAGAAATTTGTTGACACTAAAACACAAGGATGTTTTCCTCAGTTGTTCCCTGTAAGGTAAGAGTTGAATTGTCTTTATGTACTAACATATAACTTTATGTGCTAACAACCTTTAGCATTCAATCAGTGTTTCTGAAATTGAGGTATCCTTTTAAGACTAGAGGAGTTTAGAAGACTCTGCACTTAGCCATAATTTATTGGTACAACCCATCAACACTTATTTTTTTCCTTTCCTCTATTCTTTCTTCTGTCTGCAGATTCTTGCTGAATCTTCCCTGCAGTATCTTCATGATCTTTCTATTTCAGTCTATTTCAACCCTAGACCACATCAAGCTGTAAAGGATAAGAATTTTCCTTTTAAAGGACCATATGTAAGGAAGAAATGCTTCGTATAAGCTAGAATTAAGCTTTGGTAGCAGACAGGATGGTTATTTCCTGAGCCAGCAATTTTTGAGGTATTAGATGTGGTTTAGCAATGAAACATGAGTTTTTACTTTCAGTGTACACTTTGGATACAGTAAGTAATCTGTATTATAGCAGAAATACAGTGCCACTCCTGTGTGATTTTCTGACTCTGACTTCTTTGTGGAAGGCACTATGATAGTTTCTACAAGAAATTACATGAAACTCTCCTCTAAGCAGTTATTCTCATCCCTACCAATCCAGATCACAATTGTCTGTATGAATATGCAGTTGAAGTCTGTCTTCATTCATTTCTACAAAATGCTTTTCCCCCTTGACTTACATTTAAGTATTTATCCTGTTCATTTGTCTGTGTCTGATAGATACAGTGGAAACTCCTATGGGAAGGAATGAAATCCTGTTTCTTCTTAGAGCCCTGAGCATTGTCTCAGAAAAATAATTGCTTTCTTTTAAATGTTTAATAAGAAGGAAATGAGACTTCAGCTAAAAAGGTAAAATAAACACAAGATGGGCAATTATGGCCCAACAGCTGCATTTATTATTAGTTGATGGTAGGCTGAGTTAAATAATATAACGAGGCTGGGGAAAAACTGACAAAGTTGTCTTGAGCTACAGTGTTATAATTTTAGTGTTCAAAACAAGGGAGTGATCGAACAGTAGTCTCACACTGCTTTAAGCTGTATACCATCAGTTCAGTCAAGTTCTATTGTGGCTTGACATTAAGAACAACTATCTGAAAACAGATGGTCTTGGGGAAGGTTATGTCACTAGATCATTCTAAACACTTAATTGATCCACAAAGTAAGCATCTCTGTTTCACAGATACATTACAGGTCAGAGAAGTGAAGGGAGTTTCAGAGAAGCATTTGCTGATACAGAAAGAGCATGGACCTCAAGGGTCAGACAGCCATGGTTTTACATGGTTTTTCTACTTCTTGGCAATAGCTTTTAAAGTAACTTATTTCATTTTTTGAGGAAAAATGTAATGGTTAGAAGGATTAAATAAGATATATTGTGACTGATGTACATATATTAACCACATAATAAAATTAGTTTCTTTCCTTCCCAGAAGTCAGTCAGTCAATGGCAAGGTCAGGCCAACAACCTGAACTAACAGATTCTCAGTACTTTTTAGAGGTGTTCCCTTCTTTAGATAGGCTGGCATTTTCTGCTGCATGACCTTTGAATCACTGTGCCACCATACTGACTAAGTGACTAAGGTACTGCAGAAGCCACACAGTACTCAAAGTCTTACGAATTGAGACATATACAGGAGGTGCTAGCTTTCAAGAACTTCAACGTTCAGGATACCACAGTGACCACATACAGGAAGTTGTCAGGCTGTACTCTGTAGTTTTCAAAACCCAATTCAGATAGTAGAGTTATTTATACTCTTTGCTTTTATTTGCTTGACCAAGCCCCAGTACATCCCTCCAAAAGGGAATTTGACCTAGTCAGAGAATAATTATTATAAAATAAGACAGGTTTTATTTTCTCCTCTTCCTGTATGATCTTGGTAGGAGAAAGGTGGAAGTGTGCGTAGACATGTAGTCCAGCAAGGTTTGGCCTTTTAAGCCTGTTGGCAAAAGTTTAAGTGCTTACCTTCATGTCTGAACTCTGCCCCAACTGAGTTAGAGAAATAAAACTGAAAAAAGGCCCCTAAAGTTTGATGCTGGGATCAAAAGTCTGTTTTTATAACTGGTATGGAAGAAATATATAAGTAGGCACAATATAATTGCTTCTGTGGTTTTTATGCAAATGAGAACTGATTCTTAGAACAAAGAAAATCATGAATTGACAAAAATGTTGCAGATAAGTTTATGGTACCATAGTTAGTGTGTAGACTATCCAACTTGTATTTCTTCTTTAAACCATACATGTGTATCTTCAGTTATAATTGAGAATCAGTATGGAGGCAGCTTTATCAAAGAGAATTAGCAATATAGCAGAGAATATTTTACCTGTTTTATATACACATATACACCATACCTGCATCCATAAAAGTTATAGTGTCTTCATAAAAGTCTGTGTATCCCAAGAAACCATGTGTTCACTTCCGTGCTGACAAATGGATGAAAGGATATGGAAGATACAGTAAGACAGATCAATAATAGACACAATAATGGTGACAGTGACTTCTTTTTTTAAATCATGAAAAGTCTGTATTATCATGGTAATTTAATCTTTCTCACAAAAAGAACAAATTAAAGAGATCAGAATTTCAGTCTGGGAAATAAAAAGCAAAATATAAGATATTCCAATGGCATTTTCCACAGAAATTGAATAGTCTGAAAAACTACATGGAACCACAGATGACCCTGGATAGCCAAAGCAATCTTAAGAAAGAACAAAGCTGGAGGTATCACATTTCCTGATTTCAAACTGTGTCACAAAAGCTGTAGTAATGAAACAATATGGTATTGGCATAGAAACAGACATATAGGTCAGTGGAACAGAATAGAGAGCCCAGAAATAAACCCCTGCATATATGAGCAGTTAATTTTCAAAGGAGTCAAGACTATATAATGGGGAAAGGACAGTCTCTTCAATAAATGGTGCTGGAAAAATTGGACAACCACATGCAAAAGAATGAAACTAGGCTACTGTCTTACACTATACACGAAAGTTAACTCAAAATGGAAAAGTACTTGAATGTAAGACATGAGACCATAAAATTCCTAGAAGAAAATAACGCTGTAAGCTCCTTGACATCACTCTTAAGTGGTGAGTTTTTGGATCTGACTCCAAAAGCAAAGATGAGTGAGTGGGACTATATTAAACTAAAAGTTTCTGCACAGCAAAGAAAATTATCAACAAAATGAAAAGTCAGCCTAATCAATGGAAGAAGATATTTGTAAGTCATATATCTGATGGGGTTAATATCCAAAATATATAAAGAACTCCTACAACTCAATGGTAAAAAAAAAAAAACCAGTTTAAAAAATAGACACAGGATCTGAATAGACATTTTTCCAAAGACATACAGATAGCTAACAGGTACATGAAATGATCCTCAACATCACTGATCATCATGGAAATCCAAATCAAAACCACAGTGAGATATCACCTCACACCTGTTAGAATTGCTGTTATCAAAAAGATAAGACATAAGTATTGGCATGGATATAGAAAAAAGAGAATCCTTGTGTACTGTTGGTAGGAATGTAAATTGGTGTAGTCACTAAAGAAAACAGTATTGATTCCTCAAAAGACTAAAAATAGAACTACAATATGATCCAAGAATTACACTCCTGGATATACATCTAAAGAAAATGAAAACATTAATTTGAAAAGATATGTGTACCCCCATGCTCAATACAGCATTATTTTTTTCTTCTTCTTCTTTTTTTTTTTTTTTAACACGTATTCCCCATCCCGATCCCCCCTCCCACCTCCCTCTCCACCCGATTCCTCTGGGTCTTCCCAGTGCACCAGGCCGGAGCACTTGTCTCATGCATCCCACCTGGGCTGGTGATCTGTTTCACCTTAGATAGTATACATGCTGTTCTTTTGAAACATCCCACCCTCACCTTCTCCCACAGAGTTCAAAAGTCTGTTCTGTATTTCTGTGTCTCTTTCTCTGTTTTGCATATAGGGTTATCGTTAGCATCTTTCTAAATTCCATATATATGTGTTAGTATGCTGTAATGTTCTTTATCTTTCTGGCTTACTTCACTCTGTATAATGGGCTCCAGTTTCATCCATCTCATTAGAACTGGTTCAAATGAATTCTTTTTAACGGCTGAGTAATATTCCATGGTGTATATGTACCACAGCTTCCTTATCCATTCATCTGCTGATGGGCATCTAGGTTGCTTCCATGTCCTGGCTATTATAAACAGTGCTGCGATGAACATTGGGGTGCACGTGTCTCTTTCAGATCTGGTTTCCTCAGTGAGTATGCCCAGAAGTGGTATTGCTGGGTCATATGGCAGTTCTATTTCCAGTTTTTTAAGAAATCTCCACACTGTTTTCCATAGCGGCTGTACTAGTTTGCATTCCCACCAACAGTGTAAGAGGGTTCCCTTTTCTCCACACCCTCTCCAGCATTTATTGCTTGTAGACTTTTGGATAGCAGCCATCCTGACTGGCGTGTAATGGTACCTCATTGTGGTTTTGATTTGCATTTCTCTAATAATGAGTGATGTTGAGCATCTTTTCATGTGTTTGTTAGCCATCTGTATGTCTTCTTTGGAGGAATGTCTGTTTAGTTCTGCCCAGAGATAAATCCACGAACCTATGGACACCTTATCTTTGACAAAGGAGGCAAGGATATACAATGGAAAAAAGACAACCTCTTTAACAAGTGATGCTGGGAAAACTGGTCAACCACTTGTAAAAGAATGAAACTAGAACACTTTCTAACACCATACACAAAAATAAACTCAAAATGGATTAAAGATCTGAATGTAAGACCAGAAACTATAAAACTCCTAGAGGAGAACATAGGCAAAACACTCTCCGACATAAATCACAGCAAGATCCTCTATGACCCACCTCCCAGAATATTGGAAATAAAAGCAAAACTAAACAAATGGGACCTAATGAAACTTAAAAGCTTTTGCACTACAAAGGAAACTATAAGTAAGGTGAAAAGACAGCCCTCAGATTGGGAGAAAATAATAGCAAATGAAGAAACAGACAAAGGATTAATCTCAAAAATATACAAGCAACTCCTGCAGCTCAATTCCAGAAAAATAAATGACCCAATCAAAAAATGAGCATTATTTTTAATAGCCAAAATTTGGAAACAACTTAAGTGTCCCTCAGTAGATGAATGGACAGAGAAGATGTGGTACTGTACAGTTGACCCTTGAACAATGTGAGGGGTTAAGGGTTCTGACCCTTAGCCCAGTCAAAAATCCAAGTATAACTTAATAGTTGACCTGCCATAACCATATTTCCTCCTAATCCCTGGATTCAACCAACTGGATGTAACGCTGTGGTATTTACCATTGTAAAACATCCACGTGTAAGTGGATAAACACAGATTAAATCCATGGTTTTCAAGGGTCATTGTGTATACACAAATGGTATACTATTCAGCCACCAAAAAGGAGGAAATCTTGCCATTTGAGAAGACATGAATGGACCTTGAGAGCATTATGCTAAGTGAAATAAGGCAGAGAAAGACAAATAATGTGTGATTTCACTTACATGTGGAATTTTAAAAAACAAGCTCAGATGAGAAGAGATTCATGGTTGCCAGAGGTAGAGGTTGGGGCTAAGAAAAATGGGTGAAGGTCAGAAGGTACAAACCCAGTTATAAAATAAACCATGAGGATGGTGTAATATACAATATGGTTACCACAGTTAGTAATGCTGTATTGCATATTTGAAAGCTGCTAAGAGAGTAGATCTTAAAAGTCCTCACCACAAGGGAAAAAAAAAATTGTTTACTATAAATGGTGGCAGGTGTAACTAGACTTATTGTGGTGATCATTTTGCAGTATATACAAATATCGAATCATTATATCCCTGAAACTAATGTTGTATGTCAATTATACCACAATAATAATAACTTGGTCTGGAAAATGAAAAGCAAAATAGTAGATGTGAAGTGTTTAGAATCATGAAGGGAATAGATCAGATGATGTGGATCACCAGATTTGGAATATTACAAGAGATGCCGGGGAAGAGAGGAAAGGTAGGACAAATTAAGATACCCTGTTTCACACCCAGAATTCACAAGTGTTTGTAAACAGATTTTAAGCTAGGTGAATTCAGATCTGTTACTACCTCTGAAGTAAGGAAGAAAATGATCTTTTTTTTTCCCCCACAGTGCTGTGACCTATTCTGGAATCCATCTGCTGAGATGCTTTATAGCTGATGTAACAGGAAATGTTAAGACTAATGGCTTCCAATTTAGCTGAAGATTCAAAATTGTCTGTGCCAACTGCAGTTAAAGACAGAATTTCAATATTGTTTTAAATGTTGTGTATCTGTAACTTGCAGAAGGATCACTTCAGCATTAAAACCTGCATATTTCCAAAGGAAGAATGAATTTGTGCCTATAGGGGTAGAAAGGTTTATACATGATTGAGTTATGCTGTTCATTAGAAGAGGTACCAGCAGTTTTTAACAAACAAGACCACATAGAAGTCCATAAAATGAAAATCTGTTTCCTACCATGTAGATGATAGTGAGAGTGTTAGTTACTCAGTCGTGTCTGACTCTTTGCAACCCTGTGGACTGTAGCCCGCCTGACTCCTCTGTCCATGGCATTCTCCAGGCAAGAATACTGGAGTGGGTAGCCATTCCCTTCTCCAGGAAATCCTGACACAGGGATTGAAGTTGCGTCTCCTGCATTGCAGGCAGATTCTTTATTGTCTGAGCATCAGGGTAGCCCCTACTGTGTAGATGACAGTTTGCCATATTATTTATTGGGTTTTTGTCTTTTAAAGGAATATCCATTACTCTATTTTTTTAAATATTACAATGCACTAGGTAAAAATGGGCTACTTTTTTGTTAAGCAGTAATAGATGGGTTGAAGGTAAATTCTTCTGTTGTTGTTCAGTCACCAAGTTGTGTCTTGACTGCCATCCCATGAACTGCAGCACACCAGCCTTCCCTCTCCTTCACTATCTCCCAGAATTTGCTCAAATTTATGTTTATTGAGTCATTGGTGCTATCTAACCATCTCATCCCCTGCCACCCTCTTCTTCTTTGACCTTCAATCTTTCCCAGCATCAGGGTCTTTATATGTATGACTATAACATCTTTTTTTGGAGACCTCATTTGAATATAACAAAAATTATTCTTGATAAAATTGCAATCAGTCCATAATGGAAATACCACTTATTTCAGGCCGAGGTCAGTCACTTTCACAGGGTTCAGAATCAGAAGACCAAAATTCAAGTTCCAGTTCTAATATTTATTATACATTGGATGTTTCTGAACTTCTTTTGTAACTCTACCTCAGAAGCTATGAAGATTAAAATATGAAAAGAACATCTATTTATTCTACATATTTGTAAAGCAAAACCAATTCAAGTATATAGCAAAACTCATGGGTAGATTTATCATAGAATACATCCTGTCATGGAGGAAGTAACATTTTATCTAGGTTAAGACCAAAGAAGAAAGTTTTAGGTATGAAAGTTGATTTGCACAGGGCAAGAGAAAAAAGTTGATAGTACAGTTTATAAATGGAATCTTCCCATTAGGATTCAGAATGGAAAGATAAAGCCTTACTTTGGACTAATGTTAGTGGAAAATATTTTTATGGTGTTACTGACCTAGTCATACAAGTGGTTTAGCTTTTCAGAGTGAGGCTGAATATTAAAATGTTATAGCAATAGCATTGGATAAAAAATTAATGCTATAAAACAACTTTTTGACTTTTAGAAAATTCAGTTCTGAATATGTTTTCAGTTTTATAGTTACTACTACTGGTTTATTCTAACCAGCAGTGATTTAAACTTTAAGAAGAAAAAAAAAAAAACTTGTAATATGGGCACTCACCAAGTAAAATATATATTGATAACAACAAAATTATCTTAAAAGTCATCTTTCTGCCTGCGAGTGTTACTTTACAGCTTGTCTTAGCCTTGACTTTGGTTCTCCTAAAAGGAGGGTCCAAGACAAAAGCTTGTGTCCAATAGTTTATTGGGGATGTGATTCCAGGAAACAGGAATGAAAGGAAAATGAAACAGATGGAAGGAAAGCCAATCAAGGATGCATTGAGTTGGAAACAACATAGCACTAGGGCTTGATCTTGATGGATCTGTGGAACCTTATGAAATGTGCCTCTGAATTGTCCTTGAAGGGGGATTAGAGGATAGCCCCCACACCTCTTCCAAGTTGTGTATGCCCAAACGCCAAGCAGTTCCTGTAGCTTGTCAGAGGCCAGGAAGCAAGGTGTAGTTGTCCAGTCCTGCTTGAGACTGGTTATCATAGTAGTGACTGCAGCAAAAGGCCAAGAAGATTTGAAGTGACACATGAGAGGTCTACCACACTGCTCTTACAAATGGCCAGAGTGTGTTAATGCCACCAGAAGGGATTAAATTGGTATTTACTATGATGATGCTAACAGTTATTTTCTAATCTAATTTACTGGGTAAGTTATGGTTTTGTATATTTAAGAATTCACTTTTAAAACTTAAAACATTTGAATTTATTTGGAAAAAAAAATATAGAATACTATGTTTCTTATTTTTACCAACTTATGGAGACATGAAACTCTTAACTGTTTTTCCCAGGATTTTAAGGGGCAGATGGGAAAAGGAGATAAACATACTCCAAAGGAACATTAATGAAATAGGAAAAAAATGCTAGGCTTATAGTCTAATCCAGTTTGACCTCCTTATAGACAATTCACTGAACCACTGTATTGTATACAATGAAGGGTGATCTCCAAAGTCTCTTCCAGCTGTACAGGTTTATGATTATTGGACAGTAATACCACTTCAGATGGAAGAACTGAGCCCAGAGAAACCTGCTATTTGTACATGATTAGTGTCACATGCACATAAAAGCAGAAGCAAGATTGGATCTTGAATCTTAGAAGCTGATGGCTATTTCTAGACTTGTCATGAAGGAGACTTCCTCGATGTTGTCCATGTCGTAAAGTACTAAGTAGCTGTACCACTTGGTAGGAAACCAGGAGAAAGATGAACTAATAAAAAGTGACTAGAGATTGACTTAGCAAGGCTTCAGGAAAGAAGGGAGCTAAACCAGTGTTTATCTAACTGTATTTTGGGTTACTTGCATCAAAATCACCTGAGCCCCGTACTAAAAATGCAGATTTCTGATCCTGTCCCCTAGCCATGATTATCAGTCTCTGGAAGGGACTCAAAATCGGCATTTTAAACAACCTCACTAAGTGATTCTCAAGACATCCCTACAGTTTGAGAACCACTGGTATAGTAAGTAAGTGGAAAATATACAGAAAACAGACAAGGAAAGAACAAGGCCAGATAAAGAACAAAAAGGAAAACTTAAAAAACAGCAGGATGACTGAGGAAAAGAAGATGCAGTATATACTAGGGCACTGTATAAATTACTATATATAAACATAAAACTTAAGCCTACAACCTGCTTGAAAAAAAGCTTATTAACCTAATTCTAGAAAGTTAGAATATTTGAAAGAAACCTCAAACTTCGCATCATTATTTGAAAATATGTAGGATTTACCTTCTCAGAGCAATTGTATGAGCAACATACAAATATCAGATGATAGCATCAGCACCAAATTATAAATCTATTTTTAACTTTTCTAGGTTGATTGATTTTGTGTTTCCTTAGCTTTTTCATTTAACTTTCTCACCTAGTTCTACTTTGTGTATAACTGCAAGTCACTCTATATCCTTTCTGGAAAAAAATGTATTTGGAATCAATCACTAGCACCCAAATAAACAAGCTCCCCTACAAACTTTTGGACAATTCCAAAAGCATTTTAATATGCCCTCCTATGAGATAAGGTTAACAAATTAAGTGAAATAATGGTTGTAATCATTGCCTGCTAATACACTTAGTGGCAAAACTGATGATCAGTTCTAACATACAGAAGACAGACAGTACCGCTGTTAAAAGCTACAAACCTTGGTGTTCAGAAGAGCACTTAGCTACAGTAAAGCCATTAAGGTCAAAGTGACCTTCTAGGTGATTCCTTGCTACACCCCACCCCTGCATCCCATTTACCTAAGGCACAATGTAAGTTTTACAAACCTAATTATTCAGGTCTTAAGTAAAAAACTGACTTACAGTCAAATATTTGTCGATTAAATGACACAAAGCTATGGTAAGCATTTATTGAACTAAAATGAACTGCTGTACAGTGTTGTACTAAAGCAGTTCCTCTGAGTCCAAGTGGTACTTCCAGATCTTTCCACATCTCAACTGTTCTACTTAAAGCAGCAGAACACTGGAGCAACTGGTTAAAAGTTTCACATATGAACCTCTAGACTCCCATTAAAGCAAAAATATCATCAATGTCGTCTTTCTCCTTAGTGGTTCCTGATGTGTTATGTTTATTTACTTGCATCATTGTCCAAGAATCCGTCTCATTTTCATTGCTTTCTGTAAGCTTTTCATGAGTTTGTTTCTCCTTAGTTTGTATGACAGGATTTGAAACTCTCCTATTCAACACTTGCTTATTGTTAGGATACAGATCAGTCCTACAATCAGTAGAATCTGAGAGTCTCCCTTTAATGACATCCGTAGCACTCTGAGTCCCTTGAGGGGGCTGCTGGATTTCCTTTAAATGAGTCGACTGCAACTTTCTCTGTTCCCTTCCTTTCAGTGAAAATTTATTCTGTGATCTTCTTTGTCTCAGGTGATGCTTTGAAGTTTTCAGACCTAAGCCATGAAGAAGGCAGTTGCAAATAGATCTTTTTATGCACTGTAGCTTCTTTGGCAAACTTTAAAAGACAGAAGAAATTAGATTGTTAAGATGCAGAAAGACATTCTCAAAAATTTTGTCTCCTTTTTACCAACTTCCAATTAAAATATATGTCCTACGCCTCTGTACAATTTCCAGAATCATAAAGAAATACATGGATATAGGAGCTTCATATCCAGTCTGTGTTTTCAGAGCACAAATTCCCTCTGATTTATTAGATTGTGGGCAAATGTGTCCCCATTACATTTCCACAGTAAACTAGCTCCTACAACTAGCAAGGCAGCTAAACTGCCATATTTCAGTGCCAGAGCTACTTCCTGATAATTGCTAATCTATTCATAATGTAATATGATGTAATGTAATGTAATGGTATAATGTAATGGAACTGGGGAAAAGATGAATTACAAATAGAAAAGTTATGCATTGTCCCATTTCTGGAGTAATGACTTCATATTCAACATAATAACAGGAAATGAACAAGGAAAAAGGAAGAAAAGTGAAGAGGGAGTTTATGTAAAATGAGAAGACAGGGATGCCAGCATAGGCAAAATGACAGCATTCATATTATCTTCAAATCTGGGAATTCAGAACTCAAATGGCTGGTTGTTAGGTATTTTGCTTCTGAATAGGATATACTGCCACAAAGTGCACTGGTACCCTGCTAACTGCCTCACTGTGATAGTCAGATTGCAAAAGATTAGCATGAGTCTGTACCTCCTACTATACCCTCTTCCTTTTTAAACCAATATAGAACTTTGAGGAAGCCCATTTTAATGCAGTAATCCATGATCTTTTGTTTCCAAACCATTTTGTCTTACTATAAGTGGTAATTTTTAAGTGAGGAGAGGGTAGGTGGACTTCCCAACTGAAATGGAAATAGATGAAAAAAAAACAGAAGAATCAGAGGATCTGCACTGAGTTCAAGATCTCCAGCTCTAATTCCCTGAGTAAAATCCTCTTATTAACTCATCTATAAAATGTGAATACCACCACGTGTCACAGAGTTATTGTGGACATTAAGTAACTTAAAATGTAGTACAAATATAACATGTTACTAAAACATCAAAACAGGGCAGAATGAAAGAGCACTGTATTTTTGTGGGGTGCAGAATAATGTCTTAATCAAATAGCCACCAGTTTGTTACCATCTGGATTACTTTTAATTAGCATCTCTGCCTCATCTACCCCTGAGTTTAAACAGAATCTTGAACAGAACAGCTCCATTTTAGGCTGAGCTTCCACTCTAGAGTGTAATGTAAAAACCCTTAACTTCTCCCACAGCTTTTAGTCAAAACTCGCTATAAAACCTTCAATATATATTTTTTTTACTAAAAGAGGTATTGTTTTTCCATAAATTTTTAAAGAAAATTTAACAAGTGACCAAGTGACATCCATGGATACTATTATAAAGCCCTGAACAGATATATGTCCATAAATATAGTAAGAAATTATGGTGGACGCACAGAGTGTTTCTTGAAGGATACGTAAAAATTGGTCAGTGATTGCCCCTGTGAAGGGGCAATGAGGACCTTTATGGCTGTTTGTGTCTCAAACTGTTACCACAGGCATCTATTATTTGTTCAATAAAAACATAAAGCCCTAAAATATCTAACTTCATGTATTGTTTCAAGGAATGTTGGCTCACAAAGATAACCATCCTTAGGCAGTGCTATGAATGTAAGACTCAAAAAAGGATGAAACAATACATGGAGAGTCTAGCTCCTGTGAATGGAAATTACTTGACACTGACTCTGGAGTCTGGTGTGTGGCCTTGTAGGAGGAAGCATCTTCCGTTCTCACACCCTCATCCCACTGAAGCTGCAGGCAGATTGGCCATCTCTCCTACCAGAGAGGCAGAATTCCATGAGGATTAAATCTGTCTTACACACGATTGTATCTGCAGGTTAGCATACCATAGACACACCTGATACTGTTTGAATAAAAGGATGGAATGGTGAAGAGTAGAAATGAGTAAATCCAATTGACCAAATTTACTTCCTCCTGATGACATATATATTTAGCTCTGCCCAATAAAAGTAGCTAACAAAACTGCACTTCGAGTATATACCCCAATTTTAGTCCCCAGGATATGGGACGTTAAAAAGGCTGAATACATATACTTTTGCCTTAAAAGATAACAAAAGACGTAAAGGAATATAATTTTTATAATATACCTACCTAGAGCCTTGAGCTTCCACATGTTTAAGCCGGTTACTTTTAAGAAGTTTGTTACCCAGAAAGGTGGTCTGAGCCTTCAGTTTTTTGCTTCTACACCACAGAATTGCCATTTGGATTTCTTCAGAAAGTTGTGTGAAAGTCTCAGCCTCTCGGAATTTCTGCACAAGACTTTTTACACAGCGAGTTCCTATTGCTTTCTGAGAAGAATGTTTGGCTGCCTTTAGTTTGGATTGAGAACATTTAAACTCAAAGCTCTTCTCCTGAAATATGGAATGATGAGAAAAATATATTGGATCTATTATTGACATATAACAAGAGAGAGAAGTTGACACACACTATCAACATTTGAAAATACTCTTTTTAAAAGAAGGAAAAAAGTTGTTTCCAGTTCCCTATGCTTTCTGTTTGTCTTTTTAAATTTTTTTGACTGTGCCATCTGGCTTTGGGGATCTTAGTTCCTCAACCCTGGGATCAGACTGGTGCCCCTTTGCAGTGGAAATACAGAGTCCTAATAACTAGACTGCCAGGGAATTCCTTTCCTTTTGCTTAAAAAAATTTTTATTCACTGCTCCTAATACGATTTTTCCCCCTCTGTGCTATAATAGATCCCATCTATAGCGAAATTCAGTTGTACATAAGTAACAATATAAATATTTACATACATATTTAACCTGTGTTGTTGTATTTAGTCTCTCAGTCATGTCTGATTATTTGTGACCCCATGGACTATAGCCCGCCGGGCTCCTCTGTCCATGGCATTTCCCAGGCAAGAATACCGGAGTGGCCATTTCCTTCTCCAGGGATCTTCCCCACTCACAAATCAATCCTGCCTCTCCTGCATTGGCAGGTGGATTCTCAACCACTGAGCCACCAGGGAAGCCCATTTAATCTAC
Source organism: Dama dama (assembly GCF_033118175.1). Taxonomy (NCBI): domain Eukaryota; kingdom Metazoa; phylum Chordata; class Mammalia; order Artiodactyla; family Cervidae; genus Dama; species Dama dama. The sequence continues at coordinate 60,710,058 of NC_083699.1, read as the reverse complement.
ACATAAGAATAAAACTCCACATAATTAAGTATTGATCAAAGTCTATCTGGTGAGAGACAAAATCACTGAAAAGCCCTTTTCCTCTAATGCTGGACTACCACAGCTTGTTTTTCATCACCTCCTCAATGATGGGTCATAAATATTATTGATAAATGTGAAAATGCAGATGACTGCTGAATGTATGTTAAAAATGCTTAACTGAGCAATATTTCCAATTCCAATTCAACCATCTTTTGATGTGGCACCTCTGTCTCTTCAACTTCATTTTTCTGTATGAAGTCAAGTTTGAATTCTATCAACTACTACTGTTTATTGAAATATGCTACCTACTAGGTCTGCTTCCATCTTCTGTTCAAAACTTACTTTCTTGCAAATTTCTCATTCTCAAGAAGAGCAAGTAATAGTAGTAGAAGGTAGAGACCTATCAATATTTGTGTTGGTGATCCATAAAAGCTTGACCTAAAAACACTCCAAGCATATTGGTGCTAAATGCTAAAAATAAAATAGTGATTGGTCATAAATAAGAGGGATGCTGGAACCAGCTCACATAGGAACAAGTGATGGACTGCAGAAAGTTTCAGGAGTCACAGAGAGCTATAGTTATTAAGAGAGAGCTGATAAAACTATTTGGAGACTGGTGGAATGACAAACTGTGGGAGATAGTTAAGGACAGGCAAGCCTGGTGTGCTGTAGCCCATGGAGTCGCAGAGAGTCGGACACAACTTAGCAACTGAACAACAACAAAGAATAATATTAAATGACAAAGACGAAACCAAACTGCCTGGTTCAAATCCCAGTTCTGCCCCATATTTGCTGTCTGGCCTGGACAAATTTCTTGTCCTTTCTTTGCCTTAATTTTCTCATCTGAAACATGGAAAGAACAGCACCTACCTCACAGGACTTTTGCAAGGATTATGAGTTTACACATATAAAGAGTTCTGAACAATGCCTGGCAAAGAGTAAATGCAGTATAAGTATTATGGTGATGATGAAGTCTTCCTCCAGAACTTGTAAACTGGACAAAATATAAATGCAAGCTAGAATCCTTGTAAACCTTCAAGAAAGTACTGACTTGCGAGAAAAGAATTCTTGAATAGAATGAAAGAAATAGCCCATGAAGAAAACAACTTTGAAAAGAGAGTAAAAGAACTTCTTATCCGTGTCAGATCCAGAACAAACAAGAGTTTACAGACACTGGCTGAGGAGAGGTCAAATGTTGATGAGAAAAAGAAATAGAAGCCTCATGATAAAAGATGATGATGATGATAATGACGATGGAAATACCTAACATCTAACATCAAGTAAGTGCTTACCACACTTTAGACTCTGTGCTGAATACTTTACATGTACTAAAACTGGCACAACCCTATGAAGTGCATACCGTTTCTAGAAAATGGAGGTATGGACAGTCAAGAAACTTACATAAGGTCACAAATTAGTACCAACCAAAGCCAGGACACAAACCATCTGTCTGACTTCAAAGCCCATATTCTTAAGCTGCAATATAATCCACTCCTATGATGGTTCCTAGGATCATTTTAAAATTCTAGCAAAACTCTTAGTAAAATGTTTCTGAAGGTATTCTATTAACTGAATTAACTAGATGCACTCAGATCCCTTGGAAATGCCTCTACTCATTCAGAAGCAGACTGAGAACTACAATGGCACTATGCCTAGAGCTGGGGATAAAACCAGAAGTAAGATTCAGCCTCTGCCCTTGGTAAGTGGCATCTACACTATAAGTTAGCAGAAATCATAAGCTATATTAAAATAAGCCAGACAAACCTGAATAGCTTTGTGTTTCAGCTGTTTGCAGAAAGCTCTCACATCAAATTCTAATGACTTTTCTGTGGAGATAAGTCACAGATAAAAAATTAGGCATACTATTTTCAAATCAACAAATTCTTAAGTACATGACAACAAAGGGAGTTAAGCAAGCAAAGAACTATGAAGCTACAACAGAAAGAAAGAACTTAATCTGCTCAAGCTCAGAAAACACACATTATTAATACCATACTTCTCTAAAGATAATGTGAGTTAAAATTAAGATAGTTTAAGAGTATGTGCCACATCAAAACAAATTACCTTTTAAAATTTTCTTACTCTTTACTGGTTGTCCAAGATCCATGTTATTCTGTATATTGATCTTCACTTGTTTAGCTTTTTCAGAAATTCTAAGTAAAGTTTCTTCACCTGACCTCTGTGATTGCTCTTTTGTTAAAAATAGTTTATTTAGCAGTTTAGTTACTCCTTTAGCTACAAAAGCTGTAGGCACTTTTTTCTTAAAGACTTCAAAATAGGGCTCTCCTAAAAATTCAACAATATCAGAAGGAAAGGTAAAACCTTTGAAGTAAGGCAATGGTTGAATCCTGGAGACCTCTTGAAGTAATCCAAACAATGGTTCATATAAAGAAACCAGCCTTTTTAAAACATCTTTATACAGAACCCTAGGGAAAGAAGTAGGAGCTCATGAATTAGCCAGTAATTATAATTTGCAGATTACATAATAACTAACAGATTCAAAGCTGAAAATAACACCTATCAGTCTGCCACTATAGATTAAAAAAAAAAAAAATGCTACAGTGGATACTTGCAAAGAGCTAGATTTAGTCCAGCTTATACTGAAAAATCCAAGTACAAAATGTTATATAAAGCCAAATGCAGTACTACATGGAGAGATATTTCAAAGGATGTGACCAAAATCTTAAATGTGGTTTTATCTAGATGATAAGATTTTAGGCAAATTTCAGGTTCTTTGAATTTTTCCTATTTTTAAAAGTTTCTTCAAGTAAGCATGTACTATTAAAATTAAAAAATCAAAGCTATTTTCATTGTAGGGAAGAATAATAAGGTTTGACATTGATTAGTAATTCTAACATTACTAACATGATAACCATACTAACATATGATAAGTAATTCTAACATTGTTAGCTCTAAAAACAAGCAGAATAAAAAACAAGACAATTGAAAATAGTACTTGAGATATCCAGGTTAAGATAGGAAATTAGGATTAGAGAGAATTTTTTCTTTTTTTTTCTTTTCATTCAAATTATAGCTAATCACAAATGGGCAGATTTTGAATCTGATTATCCATCAGATAAGCTCCATAATATATATTGTAAGATGCAAGGGAAATTCTCTTTGGTTTGCAACTAGTATTACCAGTGTTCTTTACATCAATTAGTTATGGTTCAAAAAGCAATGGTGGTTCATGTGGAAGAAAGGAATTTAGAAAACATAAGGAAGGTCATTGCCATTAAGTATTAGAAATCTAGTGGCAGAAACAAATGATACAGACTGCCCAGGAACACCTTCATTCTAAATGGCTCAGCTGAATGATTAGAGGAAACTTTTTTTTTTAATTCCAGGATTCTAGGAATTCATTTGCTTAGTTTAATGTGGAAGTGATCTCATGGATTCAGATTCAAAGCCTAGTCTTTTGACATAACTATCAACACTTAGCTTCCCAATCCATCCCAAATAAACTCTGATCAAATGAAGAAACAATTTCTGCACCTTCAACATCCCATGGGAAAGCAAATATGAAGACTACTAATAAGAAACCTAGTCTGAGTTAGAGAAATGAAAAAGAAATGAAGGATTTCAAAGGTACGTACATACATACCATAACCTGCTCACGAGCCCAACCATCACAATGTTTAAAATAATGAATTCTTGCAAACCTAGATGTTTCACAGTCAAGCTGAAGAATCAAGTTAAAGTTGGAAAACAGAATCAAAGGAATTTAGATTTTGTTGAGTTACATTTATGGGAAAAAAATTCCACACAGAATGCAGAATTTTCTTGAAGGAGTTAAAGCCTTAAAACATGTTCTATTAAATCATTGAAGCTTAATATACTCTGCTAGAGGCTCCATTAATAAATTTGGTTTCTAAGGGTTAGCTTTTAAGATTAAGAATTTCTAACTGTCAATGCCTTTAGGATAATACATATTAAATAGAGGTAGAAATCCCTGGCAATGGCTATTTCAGGCACTTCCCAGGAAGAGGAGACCAAAGAGCAAAATTTTAAGAATTCACATAAATTATAACTCCTACTTTGAAAGTATGAAAAACTACATACTCCCTAGCTTTCAGACAAATACTATTAAATTCATCCCTGCATGAGTGCTCAATCATGTCTGACTCTGCAACCCCATGGACTATAACCCAACAGGCTCCTTTGTCCATGGGGTTTCCCAGGCTAGAATACTGGAGTGGGTTGCCACTTCCTCCTCCAGGGGATCTTCCTGACCCAGGGATCAAACTCGCATCTTCTGTAGCTTCTTCATTAGCAGGTGGATTCATTACCACTGAGCCAACTGAGAAGTCCTTTAAATACATCCAAACAACTGAAGTTCAGAAAAAAAGTTTTTTACATGATTCAAGGATACAGAAATGTCTTGCAGCAACAGTCCAACAGGCGAAGCAGCAACTTGCAGGCTCCCAAAATCTTCATCAACACCAGTTCCACCACCGGTTGGCTGGGGATGACACATGCTTTGCTATTTATAGGCTGATTTTCACTTGAAAAAAATAGAGAAGTATGTTACTTTCATTCTTAAATATAAAACACTTATATAACAAGTACAGAATTGCTTTAAGCTCAATTTGAGGTAGTTATGTTTAATAATGACTCAAAGAAGTTAACTGACACTTATGTTTCAAAACAGTTTATCATCACCCAGGTTTCAGTGTCACACTATTCCTTCCCACAAGCCAACAGAGGGAGATTACCACAAATACCAAGGGCCCTTTATTAAAATAAAATTTGTACAGCTAAGGTATAATTGGTTATATTCAAACAGTAATGAAGGAAGTCTAAAGCGAGGTCACAGCAAGACACCAGGTTTCCAGCCCACCACAAAGCCCATTACAAAGCAACTAGACTACTTACTTAGAAGAAAATGACTCTGAGAGATCTTGAATTAAACCTTCCAAATTCATGTTTTTCAAACGTTTTAAACACTGTTCAACCTGAAAGGGGAAGACCAGCTCAAAGTCACATGTTTATGTGTAACAGAGACAAAGCCACTGATGTGAACATGAAAACAAATTCAAAATTTCAAAGTATAGAAATACACTGAATACAAAGTATAGAAATATACAGAATACCGTATTTAAGGGTAAAGAAACTTGTAGACCAAAGCAGTTGCTTCTGGTTAAAAATTTGAAATTTACGCAGCCAAATAAATTTCTCAGATCAGGTTATAACTAAGAGTTTACTATATGCCAGGATGTGCTTGGTGCTATAAAGAGGACCAAAGTAAATGTAAGATTATTCTCAAGATTGTATTAATAAACTTTTCTGAAGTAACATGATTTCTAATAGTGAAACTATTAAAACAAGATAGTAAATTGTTAAGTACTAAATTTCACTGTCTATAAGTGCTGCAGACATGAGGATCAAGTTGTGGAGAGCTTGGGCATTGTAAACGTACAGAACCAGGTAAGCAAAGGTTCAGAGGAGGGAACCAATGTGGTGAGTCAGAAGACTCACGAAGAGTTCAGGCTGCTTATAATACAACATATATGACATTGAAGACCATAGAGAAGCCTGAGCTAAGAAAACTGAAGAGGCCAGATCAGGAAGGATCTGCTAAGTTAAACTAAGAGGTCTGCTCTTTATTCAGGGGACAATGGAGAACCATTAAAAATTAAGCTGTGTTTTAGAATGATTAACCTAGATTTGGTATGAACATGCCACAGTAGAGGAAAGACTGAAGGAGGAAAGATCAGTCAGAAGTACAAGACAACAAAAAACTGACAAGGTTTTAAACTTTAGTTTGGCCATAACTAAAAGGGACTAGAAAGTTTTAATTGATCAGTTGACCGGATGGGAGAGCTACATGAAAGAAGCAGAGAAAACAGAACACCAAATTTTTCTGACTATAATTATTGACAGCCTGGTAGCCAGGAGGAGAAATACGTGTATTCAATCTGAGATAGCAAGTTTGGTTTTGGAGTTAAAGACTCAGAAGGAGATAAAACCTGCTCCAGAGGAGAAAACTTAGGAAAGACTATAACCGCAAATCTTTCTTTGGTGAAGAAATCATCTTTTTTGCTTTAAGTAATGTGAGTGGAAAACTAACCAAAGAACATGAATCTGTTTAAGGTTGGAGATTATGTCGGTCTTTTTTACCCCATACACCTCTAGCACAAAGCACAGTGCCTGGCACATACAAAGTTTCAAAAATACTTGGAGAATTAATAAAATGAATGAGCAAATAAATGAGCATATATGGAACTTAACTTAGAAGGCTCTACTCTGTGTATGTAATCCCTGAGCTAGAGGACCCAATTTTGTCTTAAACTGCAAAAGATACACAAAACACTTTACACAACTTGTTATATACTCATTTACTATATTGCCAATTATATTATTTACCACCACAATAAATAAATTGCTACTTTGTTCTTTTTATGATTTGGGGATTTTGATTATGCTCAGGAAAATTGTTTCTTAATCCAACACTTTGTTTTGATTAAATCACTCAATCTTTAAAGTAGACAAAGGCATGGTAATTTGTTATAGATTGTATATAATGAAGAATATTTTTCATAATTATCTACCTACTAGAAACAAGATTGGGAAAGAATCAAACATAGTTCTTTTCTAATACAGACTGTTTTTTGAAATGCTTTCAGGGGGAAAAAAAAAAATGAAAGCTCACATGTGATTGTGGGCTGAACACTTAAAAATCACAAGTGAAAGTGAAGTGAAAGTCACTCAGTTGTGTCCAACTCTTTGCGACCCCATGGACTGTATAGTCCATGGACTTCTCCAGGCCAGAATGCTGGAGTGGGTAGCCTTGTCTTTTCTCCAGGGGATCTTCCCAACCCAGGGGTCAAACCCAGGTCTCCCGCATTGCAAGCAGATACTTCACTCGCTGAGCCACAAAGGAAGCCCAAGAATCCTGGAGTGAGTGGGTAGCCTATCCTTTCTCCAGCAGATCTTCCCAACCCAGGAGTCAAACCAAGGTCTCCTGCATTGCAGGTGGATTCTTTACCAACTGAGCTATCAGGAAAGCCCAAGTAAATCACAAGTAATTTACTTCAATTTCCATAAATAACAAAAGTTAAGCGGCAGTGTAATCTCCATCTTCACCAAGTAAAAATGTTTTATCTTAAATACAGGGCTCTCTCCTTACCTGTCTGAGGGCCAAATGGGGCTTATGGCGGCCCATTCTGTTGTGATTGCTGTAAAGGATTGCACATAATACATTTGTCTCTTCATCTAAGGTTTGGCTCTTCAGTGACAATGTAATGCGATAGCATTCTTTAATTATAGCTGCAATGCAAAGGTCTAAAGCAGAGATATTTAGTAATAAGACTTAACATGCATTTCTACATTAAGTATATTATACAAAAATACACTGAAAGAAGCATCTTTCCTTATCTGTTTTAAAGAAATCAATAACAAGTTAACACAATTAGCTTCACCTGTAAGAACATAACTAAATGTTTCTAAGTATGTAAGAAATGACATAGAAAGGAAGAAAATGGTGACTGATGATATCAAGACCATGAAATCATAGAAAACATCTATTAAACTAGAATGTACATCATATCACATTTTATCTTGATTTTTAAAAATCTTTCATATGAGTACTTTGCAGAGTCATTTAAGGTACATCAAACACTTTAAGAAAGTGGGGAAAACGACTAAACCATTCAGGTATTACCTAAATCAAATCCCTTATGATTATACAGTGGAAGTTAGAAATAGATTTAAGGGACCAGATCTGATAGAGTGCCTGATGAACTACTGATGGAGGTTCATGACACTGTACAGGAGACAGGGATCAAGACCATCCCCAAGAAAAAGAAATGCAAAAAGGCATAATGGTTGTCTGAGGAGGCCTTACAAATAGCTGTGAAAAGAAGAGAAGCAAAAAGCAAAGGAGAAAAGGAAAGATATACCTATTTGAATACAGAGTTCCAAAGAATAGCAAGGAGAGATAAAAAAAAAAGCCTTCCTCAGTGATCAATGCAAAGAAATAGAGAAAAACAATAGAATAGGAAAGACTAGAGATCTCTTCAAGAAAATTCAAGATACCAAGGGAACATTTCACGCAAAGATGGGCTCAATAAAGGACAGAAATGGTATGGACCTAACAGAAGCAGAAGATATTAAGAAGAGGTGGCAAGAATACACAGAAGAACTGTACAAAAAAGGTCTTCACGACCCAGATAATCACGATGGTGTGATCACTCACCTAGAGCCAGACATCCTGGAATGTGAAGTCAAGAGGGCCTTAGGAAGTATCACTACGAACAAAGCTAGTGGAGGTGATGACATTCCAGTTGAGCTATTTCAAATCCTAAAAGATGATGCTGTAAAAGTGCTGCACTCAATATGTCAGCAAATTTGGAAAACTCAGCAGTGGCCACAGGACTGGAAAAGATCAGTTTTCATTCCAATCCCAAAGAAAGGCAATGCCAAAGAATGCTCAAACTACCGCACAATTGCACTCATCTCACACACTAGTAAAGTAGTGCTCAAAATTCTCCAAGCCAGGCTTCAGCAATACGTGAACCGTGAACTTCCAGATGTTCAAGATGGTTTTAGAAAAGGTAGAAGAACCAGAGATCAAATTGCCAACATTTGCTGGATCATTGAAAAAACAAAAGAGTTCCAGAAAAATATCTATTTCTGCTTTATTGACTATGCCAAAGCCTTTGACTGTGTGGATCACAATAAACTGTGGAAAATTCTGAAAGAGATGGGAATACCAGACCACCTGACCTGCCTCTTGAGAAAACTGTATGCAGGTCAGGAAGCAACAGTCAGAACTGGACATGGAACAACAGACTGGTTCCAAACAGGAAAAGGAGTACGTCAAGGCTATATATTGTCACCCTACTTATGTAACTTATATGCAGAGTACATCATGACAAACGCTGGGCTGGAGGAAGCACAAGCTGGAATTAAGACTGCTAGGAGAAATATCAATAACCTCAGATATGCAGATAACACCACCCTTACGGCAGAAAGTGAAGAGGAACTAAAAAGCCTCTTGATGAAAGTGAAAGAGGAGAGTGAAAAAGTTGGCTTAAAGCTCAACATTCAGAAAACTAAGATCATGGCATCTGGTCCCATCACCTCATGGGTAATAGATGGGGAGACAGTGGAAACAGCGTCAGACTTTATTTTGGGGGGCTCCAAAATCACTGCAGATGGTGACTGCAGCCATGAAATTAAAAGACGCTTACTCCTTGGAAGGAAAGTTATAAGCAACCTAGACAGCATGTTAAAAAGCAGAGACATTACTTTGTCAACAAAGGTCTATCTAGTCAAGGCTATGGTTTTTCCAGTGGTCATGTACAGATGTGAGAGTTGGACTGTGAAGAAAGCTGAGTGCCGAAAAATTGGTGCTTTTGAACTGTGGTGTTGGAGAAGACTCTTGAGAGTCCGTTGGACTGCAAGGAGATCCAACCAGTCCATCCTAAAGAAAATCAGTCCTGAATATTCATTGGAAAGACTGATGCTGAAGCTGAAACTCCAATACTTTGGCCACCTGATATGAAGAACTGACTCATTTGAAAAGACCCTGATGCTGGGAAAGATTGAAGACAGGAAGAGAAGGGGAGGACAGAGAATGAGATGGTTGGGTGGCATCACCGATTCAACAGACATGAGTTTGAGTAATCTCTGGGAGCTGGTGATGGACAGGGAAGCCTGGCTTACTGCATTCCATGGGGTCATAAAGAGTCGGACACAACTGAGCAACTGGACTGGACTGAACTGATCATTATTTACTATATCAGGCACTGTTCCAAATACTCACTTTACTTTATATTAATAATACTTTATATTATTACTCTATAATACTTTCAGCAGAACTGCTCTATGAATAAATTACTATTTTTTTTTCCCATTTGAAAATAAGCTGAGGCCCAGAAATGTTAGACATTCCCCATTGCTCACCCCAGGTCCAGCAGAGGGAAGAGCCACGATTCAATCCCGCAACCCAGTTCTTACTGACCTGTGTGCGTGCTAAGTCGCTTCAGTCGTGTCCGACTCTGTGTGACCCTATGGACTGCGGCCTGCCAGGCTCCTCTGCCCATGGGATTTTCCAGGCAAGAATACTGGAGTGGGTTGCTATGCCCTCCTCCAGGGGATCTTCCTGACCCAGGGATCGAACCTGTGCCTCTTACTTCTACCTAAAGAAAGGTGGGTTCTTTCCCACTAGGCGCCACCTTACTGCCCTACTGCCTAATAATCGCAGTGCCATTCAAACATTGTTAGAGCACGCTCTCCTAAAGGACATCATTAGATCCTCCCAAAGACCTGGTGATAGCCAGGGAAAACTAACCCCATTTTACAGATAAGGAACGGGCGACCCAGGAAAATTGCGGGTTAATTGCAGAGTGCCTGAGTGACGACCACCCGCAGCCCTTCAGAGGCAGAGCGCGGCAGAGACGGAGGGCTAACCACGCCTCTTGGTGGCTGAGTGAACGCAGAGTTCCCAGGCAGCACTTTTCCCTGACACCAGTTGTGTACGCCCCTCTCCCCCATTTCGGTGCGGTGCTGGGTCGTGAGCCTTCGGTGTCCCTGCCAGACCCTGCGATAGACACGGTGGATCTAGCGAAGAACTGTAAAGCCAGGGGCCCCCACGAGGCTCCTTGGCAAATTCCCCAGCCCCGGACCCTTCGGCCCTTCCCAGTGTCCCGCGGACTCCGGAAGTCCCGCCCACCGCGCACGTGCGCCAGCCCCACGCCTCCTCCGGAAAAGCCTGCGCCCCTAGCCGGGCGCCTCACTTACCTAGCGCCGTATCCGGGTCCTGTACGGTCACTGCGCTGCGGCTCCCTGCCTTAGGGATCCTCACCCGGTTCCACGGCTCCGGGCCCAGCAACGGCGTAGCCATCTTGGGAGGCAGGAGAGGCAGAGGGAGGGGCGGAGCTGGGCGAGACCAAGTGGAGGGACCGAAGGAGGGGAGATGAGCCGACGTCACGGGGAGGTGGAGGGCAAAGGGTGGGGCAGGGGCGGGGTCTTTAACAGAACCGTGGACTAAGTATGGTGAACCTGAAACACCTGGTAGTGTATCAGAATCACCTGGGAGATTTTGGGGGCGCCCTATCCTAGTACTACACAAACAGAATCTCGAAATGGGTTGAGGCTTTGTCCTTGTGTTTATGCTTCTCCATGGGCTTCTGAGGCGCAGCCAGTTTGGGAATTACTTCAAGGCCTTTTACAGACGTGAAAAGTAAGACCTGTAGTTGAGTAGCATACACCCCCATCTCCACCTCAGCCATTAGGAGAAAAGGAAGAAATGGAATAAAGAGGCTTATGCAGAATGTACGTTTGCAACACAGAAAACTTAGAGTTAGTCAAGGATGGGTGTGTGTGTGTGTGTGTGTGTGTGTGTGTATTTAGTCGCTCAGTCATGTCCCTCTCTTTGTGTCCCCATGGACTGCAACCAGCCAGGCCCCTCTCCATGGAATTTTCCAGGTAAGAATACTGGAGTGGGTTGCCATTTTCTTCTCCAGGGGATCTTTCCAACCCAGTGATGGAACCCACATCTCTTGGGTCTCCTGCCTGAGTAGGCAGATTCTTTACCACTAGAGCCACCTTGGAATTGACGTTAGTCAAGGAAGCAGCAGCAAAACTGTAATAGAGTGGAGCCCTTAGCACATGGGGTTGCTGTGTGCCATTACACTGTGCAGTGGTCCTGCTCAGTGATTGGTTAGTGCCATAGTGGGCCATCCCGTAAATAACTGTCACTGAGTGACGGTTAGTGATGGTTGGTGTTGCAGTGAGCCCCGCCCACAAATAACCATCAATGAGTGACCCTTAGTGAGGGGATTTAGCCAAGGGTCAGTGGAGTGTGGTCCTCAGGTAGAAAGTGAGTTAAGAGGCGGATCCTGTTCTTCCAGGGGACTGGTCCAGCTCACCCTGCTTTGGGCCAGTGGGTGAGCTGGGGGGGCGGGGCGGGGGGGCAGGCAGGGAACAGTTTGGGGATTGTGTCCCCCAGGGCTCCAGAGCCCTCACTACACCCAGTGGCTGGGCCCAGGCCTCAGGGTGGTAGTGAACTTCTGCCATTTCTTCCTCTCTGAGATACAATAGCAGCAGCCATTTGCATGGGCTGCATTCTGCAGGATTTGGGCCCCCTAACTGACGTTTGGGTGGCTTGAGGAGTCTGAGGGCCAGTTGTATCGTGGGCACCTGGCTCCCTCAGTGATGACCACTGTTCAGGATCTGGGGACCTGGCCCTGAGGGAGCCACAGCTGAGAGCTACCTCTTCAGCACTGGTGGGAAGACCCAGACTGGGTGCTGGAGGAATGCTGCTTGGCAGAGTAACCAGCAGGTGCAGGAACCCCCTTCTCTTAGCCAGGGTCTGGACCTCGGGTGAAGGTTGAGTCTTGAGACTTTGCCCCTTATTGTCAGAACAGAGAGTAACGTTTGTTTGGTGGAGGTTTACAAGAGACTCCTTACCTGACCGTGACTGACCTCCAGAATAAAGGATCTGACATCAAGAAGTTTGAAACTAACCGTGCCCCTCCTTGTCCTTTTCTATAAAAGGGTTTTGCTGAAAGCTTTTGGAGAGTTTGGGATTTTACGGGATGAACCACCATCTCCTTGCATGGCCCTGCAATAAACCTTTCTCTACTCCAAACTGCAATGTTTTTGTGTTGTTTGACCTCACTGTGCATTGGTCACATGAATTTGCATTTCAGTAACAAAACCACGGTCACGGAAAATTGGAGGCTGCCTGACTCTCCATCAACCCAATCTTCTGTCAGTGTCCAAAACAAGATGATATTCCAAGCTCTGCTGAACCTCACCTCAATATCTTTCTAATACTTGACTTACTTCAGCTATGCTGTTGCATGATAGCTCAGTTGGTAAAGAATCCGCCTGCAATGTGGGAGACCCCAGTTCAATCCCTGGGTCGGGAAGATTTGCTGGAGAAGGGATAGGTTACCTACTCCAATATTCTTGGGCTTCCCTTATGGCTCAGCTGGTAAAGAATCCACCTGCAATGCAGGAGACCCCGATTCGATCCCTGGGTTGGGAAGATTCCCTGGAGAAGGGAAAGGCAACCTACTCCAGTATTCTGGCCTGGAGAATTCCATGGACTGTATAGACCTTGGGGTCGCAGAGTTGGACACTACTGAGCGACTTTCACTTCACTTCACCCTGTTGCCACCTTACTTAAGGACCCCACTACAATGTATTAGAGAGGCAGTTAGTGGGTTTTGAAGACAGACCAACAAGTTTCTGATTTAGATTTGCCCTTTACTAGCGCTGTGATCTTAGGATAGTTAAACTAACCCCTCCAAATCTTAGTATTCCTGTAGGTAAAATGAAGATAAATACAAACTTGTAAAGTTCTCACAGTTAAAAAGTGCTTTAGAAGAGTGCCTGGCATGCAAACGGTATTTACTCTTAGAAAAATTAATATTATTTTTACTGTTTAAATAGCCTTGCAAAATTGAAACACTTTGCATGCTCTCTGTACTTATTACTCTATGTCATTTCCTTGAAACACTATCTCCCTCAGGTCTTATGTCATTATCTCTGGGTAATTCTTCCTGAACATCCCATTCTCACTCCATAACTTGACGTAGAGACTGTCTTTATGTACTCCTTTATGTACATATGCCCTGTGTTGGCCTCTGTATTAGCCTCCTATAGCTGCTGTAACAAATGACTACAAATATGATCACTTAAAACAACACAGTTACATTTCTGGAGGCCAGAAGTCCAAAATGGATCTCACTGGACTAAAGGTGGCAGGGCTGGATCCTTCTGGAGTCTCTACTGGAAAATTCATTTTCTTTTTTCACCTTCTAGAGGCCACATGCATTCCTTGACTCATGTTTCCATCCTCCATTTTCAAAATTGGTAGCATAGCATCTTCTAATCTCCTTTCACCTTCCACCTGCCTTCATCTTAAAAGGACTCTAGTGATCACATTGAGCCCACCAAAATAACCCAGGATATTCTCTTCATCTCAGAATCTTTAACTTAATATCTACACAATATTTTGCAATGTAAACAAACATATTCATGAATCTGGGGGCTTAGGATGTGGATATCTTGTTGGGGCATTACTTAGCCTACCATAGACACAGAATTTCCCTCACTGCATTATATTGTATATTTGTACATCTCCTCCAATGACATGTGAGCTTACTGAAGGCAGTTATACCATTGTAGCTTATCACAATGCTTAGGTCAGAGTGTGGTGTTTAGTAGGAACTCAGTAAGTTCTTAAGGGCTTTATTGAGGAAAATTTATATACAGAGAACTGTGCATACTTAGCGTAAACAATTTTGCTAGTTTGTTGCTATTTACTGGCTAAGACACTAGATGATGCTTGAGTAGAGTTTTTGAAGGATAAGTAGAACCTTCCCAAGCAGATAAGAGAAGAAGACATTCTTAACAGAAAGATGGTAAACAACATGGGTTGGAAGAATCATTAGTCCTTGCTGAATCAGTATTGCTGGAACATGATGCATTCCGAGGAATGAAGCTGGGAGTAGGGTTGTCAGATCACAGACAGAATTTGGATTTACCCTGGAGGCAGGTGATTCCCAAACCTGGCTGATTGTAATAACCTGGGTAGTCTTTTAAAAATAGAAAATTTTCAGGCCCCACTTTGGAAATTCTTATTCATTAGGTCTGAGTAAGATTCTAATCTATGCTTTTTAAAAGGTCCTTGTGAAGGTGGTCTGCATTGGGGATCCCTTGTTGAAAGTGCAAAGGAGCCACTAAGTCATAGGCTTGGCAATTTTGGTTACTTTGCATCAGATGAGCAGCACTCGGGAAAACAGATTTGAAAATGAGACTAGAGGAAGGGACATAATAACGTGATCTATTACAAAAGCTGAAGCAAGATGTGATTAAGGCCTGAATTCAAACATTGGGACTGAAGATGGACAGGACGACTTATTTAGATATCTAGTATTTAGGTATTTAAACATCTAGTATGACTTCCAAACTCCTTGAGTTTGAGATGTGGAACCCAAAAGAAACATTTTAGGTAGGTGGCAGGAATCTTACTTGTGATGTACTGAGTTTGAGATTGCCCATTGGGCTGCCCACAGGGTATGTCCAATTCACCAGTTAAATAAATAGGACTGTAGCTCAAAGGGTAATTTCTAAGGGAGGGAGTAGAGATGATGAATATAGGATAACATTTTTAGAAGCTTAGAAGGGAAGACAGAGTACGCAATAAAAGAGAGATGCAGGATCAAGCAATGTACTCAGTTCAGTTCAGTCACTCAGTCATGTCTGACACTTTGTGACCCCATGGACTGCAGCATGCCAGGCTTCCCTGTCCTTCACCAACTCCTGAAGCTTGCTCAAACTCATGTCCATCAAGTTGGTGATGCCTCTATCGTCCCCTTTTCCCAGCTTCAATCCCTCCCAGCATCAGGGTCTTTTCAAATGAGTCAGTTATTTGCATCAGGTGGCCAAAGTATTGGAGCTTCAGCTTCAGCTGTAGTCCATCCAGTGAATATTCAGGGTCCGTTTCCTTTATTCGGGGTTCATTTCCTTTAGGATTAAATGGCTGGATCTCCTTGCAGTCCAAGGGACTCTCAAAAGTATTCTACAATATCGCAGGTAAAAAGCATCAATTCTTTGGTGCTCATTTTTCTTTATAGTCCAACTCTCACATCCATACATGACTACTGGAAAAAACATAGTTTGACTAGACAGACCTTTGTTGACAAAGTAATGTCTCTGCTTTTTAATATGCTGTCTAGGTTGGTCATAGCTTTTCTTCCAAGGAGTAAGTGTCTTTTAATGTCATGGCTGTGGCCACTGTCTGCAGGGATTTTGGAGCCCCCCCACAAAAATAAAGTCTCTCATTGTTTCCATCTATTTCCCCATCTATTTGCCATGAAGTGATAGGACTGGATGTCATAATCTTAGTTTTCTGAATGTTGAGTTTTAAACCAACTTTTTCACTCTCCTCTTTCACTTTCATCAAGAGGCTCTTTAGTTCTTCTTCACTTTCTGCCATAAGCGTGGTGTCATCTGCATATCTGAGGTTATTGATATTTCTCTCAGCAATCTTGAGTCCAGCTTGTGCTTCCTCCAGCCCAGCGTTTCTTATGATGTACTCTGCATATAAGTTAAATAAGCAGGGTGACAATATACAGCCTTGACATACTCCTTTTCCTATTTGGAACCAGTCTGTTGTTCCATGTCCAGTTCTAACTGTTCCTTCTTGACCTGCATACAGATTTCTCAGAAAGCAGGTCAGGTGGTCTGGTATTCCCATCTCTTTCAGAATTTTCCACAGTTTGTTGTGATCCACATAGCCAAAGGCTTTGGCATAGTCAATAAAGCAGAAATAGATGTTTTTCTGGAACCCTTTTGCTTTTTTGATGATCCAATTGATGTTGGCAATTTGATTTATGGTTCCTCTGCCTTTTCTAAATACATCTTGAATGTCTGGAAGTTCACGGTTCATGTACTGTTGAAGCCTGGCTTGGAGAATTTTGAGCATTACTTTGCTAGTCTGTGAGATGAATGCAATTGTGGGATAGTTTGAACATTCTTTGGCATTGCCTTTCTTTGGGATTGGAATGAAAAGTGACCTTTTCCAGTCCTATGGCCACTGCTGAGTTTTCCAAATTTGCTGACATATTGAGTGCAGCACTTTCACAGCATCATCTTTTAGGATTTGAAATAGCTCAACTGGAATGTCATCACCTCCACTCGCTTTGCTCATAGTGATGCTTCCTGAGGCTCACTTGACTTTGCATTACAGTATGTCCGGCTCTAGGTGGGTGATCACACCATCATGGTTATCTGGGTCATGAAGAATATTTTTGTATAGTTCTGTGTAATCTTGCCACCTCTTCTTAATATCTTCTGCTTCTGTTAGGTCCATACCATTTCTGTCCTTTATTATGCCCATCTTTGCCTGAAATGTTTCCTTGATATCTCGAATTTTCTTGAAGAGATCTCTAGTCTTTCCCTTTCTATTGTTTTCCTCTATTTCTTTGCATTGATCACTGAGGGAGGCTTTCTTATCTCTCCTTGCTATTCTTTGGAACTCTGCATTCAAATGGTATATCTTTCCTTTTCTCCTTTGCTTTTCGCTTCTCTTCTTTTCACAGCTATTTGTAAGGCCTCCTTGGATAGCCATTTTGCTTTTTTGCATTTCTTTTTCTTGGGGATGGTCTTGATCCCTGCCTCCTGTACAATGTCATGAACCTCTGTCTATAGTTCTTCAGGCACTCTATCAGATCTAATCCCTTGAATCTATTTGTCACTTCCACTGTACAATTGTAAGGGATTTGATTTAGGTCATCCCTGAATGGTCTAGTGGTTTTCCCTACTTTCTTCAATTTAAGCCTGAATTTGGCAATAAAGAGTTCATGATCTGAGCCACAGTCAGCTCCCAGTCTTGTTTTTGCTAACTGTATAGAGTTTCTCCATCTTTGGCTGCAAAGAATGTAATCAATCTGATTTCAGTATTGACCATCTGTGTAGAGTCTTCTCTTATGTTGTTGGAAGAGGGTGTTTGCTACGACCAGTGCATTAGTTGGCAAAGCTCTAGTTGGCCTTTTCCCTACTTCATTTTGTACTCCTAGGGCCAAATTTGCCTGTTACTCCAGGTATCTCTTGACTTCCTACTTTTGCATTCCAGTCTGCTATGATGAAAAGGACATCTTTTTTGGGTGATAGTTCTACCATTCAACTTTAGCTTCTTCAGCATTACTGGTTGGGGCATAGACTTGGATTACTATGATATTGAATGGTTTGCCTTGGACAGGAACCAAAATCGTTCTGCTGTTTTTGAGACTGCATCCAAGAACTGTATTTCAGACTCTTTTGTTGACTATGACGGCTACTCCTTTTCTTCTAAGGGATTCTTGCCCAGAGTAGTAGATATAATGGTCATCTGATTTAAATTCGCCCATTCCAGTCCATCTTAGTTCACTGATTCCTAAAATGTCAATGTTCACTCTTGCCATCTCCTGTTTGACCACTTCCAATTTACCTTGATTCAGGGACCTAACATTCCAGGTACCTATGCAATATTGTTCTTTACAGCATCAGACTTTATTTCCATCACCAGTCACATCAACAACTGGTCATTGTTTTTGCTCTGGGTCTGTCTCTTCATTCTTTCTGGAGTTATTTCTCCACAGATCTCCAGTAGCATATTGGGCACCTACCGACTGGGGAGTTCATCTTTCAGTGTCATATCTTTTTGCCTTTTCATACTGTTCATGGGGTTCTCAAGGTGAGAATACCCAAGCAATGTATTGGTTTGTTCTAATTTTAAGGATAGTGTATCAGTCAGGGTCCCACCAGTCCAAAAAAAAGGAAAAAAGAAAAAAAAGGCAATAGGAAAGAAATTGGCTATGGGGATTGGATTCAGTTCAGTTTAGTTGCTCAGTCATGTCTGACTCTGCAACCCAATGAACTGCAGCACGCCATGCCTCCCTGTCCATCACCAATTCCTGGAGTTCACCCAAACCCATGTCCATTGAGTCAGTGATGCCATCCAACCATCTCATCCTCTGTCGTCCCCTTCTCCTCCTGCCCTCAATCTTTCCCAACATCAGGGTCTTTTCAAATGAGTCAGCTCTTCGCATCAGATGGCCAAAGTATTGGAGTTTCAGCTTCAACATCAGTCCTACCAATGGGTTGGATAGTCAAATCTAAAATCCATAAGGCAGGCCATAACTAAGGGCAGACTAGAAACTCAGGCAGGAGCTGAAGCTGCAGTCTACAGATGGAATTTCTTCTTCTTCTTTTTTTTTTTTTTGTCCTCAGGGAAACAGTTCTCTTCTCAAGGCCTTTTAAACTGATGGGATTAGGTTTGTCCAGATTACCCAGGATAATCTCCTTTACAAAAAATCAACTGATTGCATCTGATAATCACATAAACAGAATACCTTCATAGCAGCACCTAATCTAGTGTGATTGAATAACTGGGTACTCTAGCCTAGCCAAGTTGACACATAAAACTGACCATCACAGACAGGAAATGACCTCATCACCTGACTAGGCTAAGGGAAATGAGGCCAAAAGACTGAGAGAATTTGGACCTACTAAAGGAATGAAGGGGAGAGAACTGATGAAGGAAGATCCATTAAGTATTCATTCAACAGTATTTGAGCATCAGCTGTTTGCCAGACACCACACTAATTTCCAGAGGAGACAAGCAAGGGTGGGATCAAGTGCTCAGGTAGAGGGGTTGTCTTAAAGATCAAGAAATCTTGATTCTCTGAGCCAGGAAGATAAAGATAGCTTTAGACATGGTATTTTTGAGTTTTGGCAGGAAGATTCCCCTGGAGGAGGGCATGGCAATCCACTCCAGTATTCTAACCTGGAGAATCCCCATGGACAGAAGAGCCTGAAGGGCTATAGTCCATAGGGTTGCAAAGACTGAACTGAAGCAACTTAGCATGCAACAGAGAGATGAGGGAGCCCCAGAATGAGAGCTCCTATGGTGTCAGTGAAGAAGAATTTGCAATCATTACCAAGAGTGGAGGGCAGGGAGATGCATTCTGGATGAGCAGTGGATATTTAAAATTGGAGCTTCCTTAAAATGGGGGATGGGCTCTGTATATTAGGGAGAGACATGGGCTCTGTATATTAGGGAGAGGCATGGGCTCTGTATTTTAGGGAGAGGCATGAGCTCTGTATATTAGGGAGAAAGTAAGTATTTGGGGCCATGCTTTTAAAATTTTGAGTTTGCAAAGAAAGACTGCCACAGACACACACTACATTGAAATAGATAGAAACTTATTCATCTCATTAGCAATTCAAGAAATACAGGTTAAAATAATATCAAGGTATTGCCAAATAGATAAGAGTAAAATGCATTGTGTCCCACTAGGACTTCAGAAAAAAATTTTGATAAGTTATACTTTTTTGTTATAATCATAAAAATGAAAAATAATATATTCACATGAGTCAGTGGTTTTCTACTATTTTGGCAGTGGAGTTGTTTTCCCCACAAAAATCTTAACATAGAAATCAAATGTATAAAACAATAAAAGCAGAATTGCAGTGGTTTAGGGTGCAAGAGAGAACTCAGCACCCTCGCATAAAGTCCTCCTGCCCAGACTCCTAGAAGTAGCTCATAAGAAACTTCCTAGGAACAGTTTGGATTCTACTGTTGTAAATAAAATATGTATTAATGTGAGCAATTTTTTATGATACATTGAAATATTTTAAAGCAGTTTAGAAAACTATGTACAATGTGATTTCATGAAAAAATATACATCCACATTGAGAAAGAGGTCTGGAAGGATCTAAATCGAGGTGTTAACAATGATTATCTTCTCAGCACTAAGATGGATTTTTTTTTTTCTTCTATGAGCTTATTTGTATTTTCTAGTTAAAGGAAATAAATTGTTGCTATTGTAATGAGAAAAAAATATTTTTAATGTTAAATAGAATGTATCAAACTCTTAGGATATGTGTGCACATGTGTGTGTGTGTGTGTGTGTATGCCAGTATATTCAGACACATACTTTTTGGCCCATCCAGCTATGGTTTCTCAGCTCCAATCCCATGCATTGCTGTGGAATGCTGGGGCTGTGATTCTGCAAGACCACGTGGTCTTTACCAGCTGGTAGTTATAACAATAATTGACCACTAGAGGGAGATTGGAAGGCAGGAAGAGGAGAAAAGGGACTTGTTCCTTCCTGTCTTTTTATTCCTGACAATGTTGCCTAGGAGCAACTCTTCATCCCCAATAATGGCAGTTGCTTCTAGTCCCTGACTCATTTTTACACACTTGCAGAATTGACACTTCGGAGGTACTAGCAGCACCTGGATGATGCTCTCTTGTCAAAGATCTGGGTCCCAATTCTGCAGATCCCTTCCTCCAAAAGTCTAAATTCTGGTAACCCCAAACTGGTAATCCCTTTTTTACTCCAGCTCCAGGGGTTGTAACTGCTTTCAGCATTTATCTCTGTGTTACCTCAGTGTTACACGTGCGCTTTTCAGTTCTTAAACATTTAACCAATTCATTGTATTCTCTCTGGTGAATAGTATGATTCTGTTTTATTAGCAGGATTCTTGGAACAAAAAGTGGTCCTAGGAAACAGCCCCTCAAAATGGGATTATGAGGTTGATTTGAGCATGCCCTTAGCTTTGAACAAGGTAGTGGTCTCTTTACCAAGAGGAAATAGGGCTTGAGTATCTATGATATGTTCTGACATCATACTTAACATCTGTGGTTGATTGTGATGAAATGCCTTCTGTGGCCCTAAGGGGACCAGATGACTGTTATGGTAGCAAAGATGCTTCTATAAGAAATGACAGCCTCAGATCATTAACTCTCAGCTCAAGTCACAGAGAATCAGAGAGTTTCCCATGGTTACTCTACACTGGATTAAACCAAATGTATTGATATGGGTCATTATATCAGTTACTAAAGCTCTTACAGTTAGAAGTGTGTCTAATGATTTTTTTGGTTGCCAGAAACTTAAACTCAACTATACCCTATGCCCCATGAAGATAAAATGCCAGATTTTTCCTGGCACAATGTAGAAGGAATCCAAAGACTCAGAAAGATTGGACTGGTGGAGCAGATATTTAATCATCAACTTGCACATCCACCTAACCTCAACTACGTCCTCTGAGAGGTCACTCCCTCCACTGAGGCATTGAGAAAGGCATTAATGACAGGCTGTCAATGCCCTCACAAAGTTCTGTGATGACTGTCTTCTGTAGGCTATGGTGATGGTAAAAGATACCATCATTGAAACTGGCTTCCTGATTTCAGTGAAGATGATGGAATCCCAGAATGACAAAGACCAAGTGGCAATAATAACTACAAGAGACAAGGTTAGGGCAATTACTATAATGGGCAATAAAGACAAAATGTTAACCAAGTTGTTTTGACTAGCAGGAATCTTTAGTAGTAGCTAACTGATCATGGTATCTATAGGAATTTAACAGATTGCAGCCTATTAAAATAGTACTTCATTCAGAGGAGAAATATCGTATGACATCCCTTACATATGGAATCTAAAAAGAAATGATACAAATGAATTTACTTATGAAAGAGAAATAGACTCACAGACTTAGAGAATGGACTTGTGGTTGTGGGGCAGAAGGATGGGGGAAGGGATAGTTCGGGAGTTTGGGATATTTAAAACAGATAACCAACAAGAACCTACTGTATAGCACAGGGAACTCTGCTCAGTGTTATGTGGCAGCCTGGATGGGAGAGGAGTTTGAGGGAGAATGGATACATGTATATGTAATGCTGAGTCTCTTTGCTATTCACCTCAAATTGTCACGTCATTGTTAATCAGCTGTGCTGCTGCTGCTAAGTCGCTTCAGTTGTGTCCGACTCTGTGCGACCCCATAGATGGCAGCCCACCAGGTTCCTCCGTCCCTGGGATTCTCCAGGCAAGAATACTGGAGTGGGTTGCCATTTCCTTCTCCAGTTAATCAGCTATACCCCAATACAAAATAAAAAGTCAAAAAAATATAGTACTTCATTTATGTCGCAGTGGCCAGAAACCTAATTTGAGCACCCAAATGGAGAGGAGACATGACTCCTTACTTAGTTTCCAGACATAAACAAGTTCAACACCATAGAATCTCTTGATAAACAAGGAAGCTGGAACAAAGATGCTCCTGAGAGTCATTTACAGTAAGAAAACTTTAGAAAGATATAATCATCATGTATCAGTTATCTATTGATGCTTAGCAGTCAACATATTCGTGACTTAATCATTTTATTTATTTATTAAAATCAATCATTTTATTGCTTACAGTTCTGTGGGGTCAGGAGTTTTGGCAGGGTTCTGAATGGATGTCTTGTCTATCATCCACATAGTGTTGGCTGGGGGCTTTACTAGGTTTGGAGGACCCCAAAGGCCTCACAAGTCTGGCACTTCCACTGGCATGGCTAAAATGGCTGAGGGTGAGCTGGGATGGCTGGGTCTCCCTTTTTCCATGGTATTAGCAGGGCTCACAATATATCTGGGTCCTTGTTTCTCCTCCATGTGGTTTCTCTATCCACATGGCATCTCATCCTCTAGGACCCATCTCCCTGTATAGACTCTCTCTAAAGGATAACCTGAACTTCTTTACATGGCAGCTGGATCCATGAGGAGCAAAAGTAGATGCTGTCAGGCCTCTTAGAGTCTGAACTCAGAAGTCCCCAGATGCCACTTCCATCACACTTTGTTGGTCAAAACAAGTCAGAAGGGCAGCATAAATTCAAGGAATGAGGAAACAGACACCAGCTTTTGTTAGAAAAAGCAGTAAAGGCATATTTCAAAGAGGTGTGGTCCCAGAGAGACCCAATTCAGTCACTGGGTTCATTTTCAACAACCTAATACATTTTAATAAACATTTCTCTTGAGAAATTAAGGTACATCCATACAGTGAGAAATGGAGTAGGCAAAATTGCTATAACAAAAAGACTCACAAATATATAATGGTCCAAACACAATAGATGTTTATTCTCACTCATATTGTATTCAACACATGATTATTCAAAATTGTAGTCTCCCTCCATCTCTTGACTTTGAATTCCCCTCAGGCCTTATCATCTTCTGCATCTAGCTATAAGAAGAGATAACATAAAGGAGACACACTCACCTTTTAAAAGCATTGGCCCAGGAATAGCACACATTACATTCATTCATATTCTTTTCAATTCAGTTCAGTCGCTCAGTCATGTCTGACTCTTAGGGACCCCACGGACTGCAGCACACCAGGCTGTTCTTACTAACACCTGGAGCTTGCTCAAACTCATGTCCATTGAGTCGGTGATGCCATCTAGCCATCTCATCCTCTGTCGTCCCCTTGGGTGGATGGCATCACCAACTACACCTAACTGCAAAGAAGCCTGGAAATGTAGCCTAGCTGCATGCCCAAGGAGAAGGAAATAGACTTTGATGAGCAGCTAGGAGAATCTGCCACAATCACTTTTTAAGGATAGGCAATGACCCAGGGAAATGTTCACATATTAAATGAGTGAAAGAAATGATAAAACTTTGTATACAACATGACTCCAAGTCAGGGAAGGGGCAAAGGGAAATGTATATCTGGAGTGAAAATGATGCCAAGATATTAATAATTTTTATTTCTGATTGGTGAAAGTACAAGTTTTCTATTCTTTTTATTTTCAGAATTATGTTCAGTGAACACAAATCTTTTCCATAACATGATAATATGTTTAAATGTTAAAGTATCTAAATTATAAAATCAAAGCACTCTTTTATCATTATGACTGACAATCAAGCTCTCTCAACTCCTAGAAGCTCATAGAAATGTAAGGGAAAAAATGCCCATTGACAGATAGCATTATATTTGCCACTCTGTTTTCTGAAGTATTTAGGGACCAGCATACAATTTCAACGCAGATAATTCCTAATTTAGAAAAATCATTCCTAAGTCCATCCTTTGAAACTGAATGTATTTTCCCATAAAGTGAAGGTAAAGCATGATGATTAGGACCGAGAGCCAGCCCACCAAAGCCAGTTTCCTCCAACCAATCATGATGTCCCAGCCATTGGTTTTCTAGAGGACAATTCTGGATTCCAGGATTGTTACAGAAAAGTGCATTCCACAATCAAGTTCAAAATAGCAGGAACACACCTTCCCTCAGCTTGGGTTACCCTCGCCCCCCTCTGGCAGCCAGAGTCAGAGCTTGTACCCTTCCCTATCCCTAGAAACATTTTCTGCACCAGGTGGGAAGTGGAAACTGGGATCTGTCAGCAGTGGAGCCCGTGGCGTGATGGGAGCAAGAAAGTGGAGGAAAAGCGGGGCTCCGGGCGTCAGCAAGGGTGCCCATATGGCATGATCACATGAGACCCAGGATTCTGAGGGAGACATGCTGGTGGGATGTCAGACTAGGATGATGGGGGAAATGCTACAGACTTCTAGAGTGGGGAGGAGATGCTTTCACCATTCACTTTCCCTTTCATAGATGAGTGATCTTGAATACTTTAGTTCTCCATCCCAGGTCATCTTCATCCCAATTCCTTCATTGTCCTCATCTCTGGTAACCTTTACATCCACTTCACTTCAGTCACATGCTCTCAAGTCATATCCCAAATCTTGCTGCCATCCAGAATTATTCCATATCTGATGTCACAAATTCAGACATTTCTTTCTGATGATAATGTCTTATCTTTTCAACCCTCTCATTCAAGTCACTCCTTACAAATCTGATCTTAAGCCTCACTGGATAACCAGTCCTTATTCTCTTACTCTCTTCTCATCAGTACTCTTCCACCTTCACCCTTCTTTATACATAGTTTAGATACTCCCAGCCCATTGCACACCAGTGTTATCAATCCCTTCTCCCTATTACACTTCCATCACATTTGCCTGGCCAATGTCCAACCCTTTATTAGTTCTATTCTCTGAATTTTCTGTAATTATGGGGAAGAAACACTAAAGTTCTCAGATAAGAGCTCTCTCAACTTAATAATGTCAAACCTACAATTTTACTTGTCCCTCCAACCATCCTATCTTCCATCCCTCCAGTTACAATGGATAAGGTGATCCTCTTCTCACATAAGGTGAATCCCTTCATTGTCTGTCTCCATCTAGTAAAAGCTTTTTCAGAAAAAGGATCAAGTGTGCTTGTTAAGTGCTGCCTTCCAGGACTTGGCAGATGTAGGCATAAAAACAAGTGTACAGTATTTATCAAATGAATAGCTTTGATGAGTTAAGGAAAAGGTAGGGACAGAGGGAAGGAAATAAAACAGTTATTCCTCCTCTCTCATTTTACTGTTTTTGGTTAGAAGAGAGAATAGCATTCTGAGGAAGAGAGCAGAATTTTCTCATACATAAAGGACAGAGGTTGATCAAGAATTGATTGTATCTGAACTGTTAATAATTCTTACATTGTAAAAGTCACTTGAATGGCACATATTAGCTTTGTATAATTAATTTTCCTGAGAAAAATTCTTCCTTTAGAATAAATTTCTGTCATCTAGAGTAATTTTATGTACAAATTCTATTAATCCTTTAATTCCTAGTTCAGAGGCCCCTTGTTTCTCCTCCCCTCAAAGCTGGAACTTACCTCTTCCATTTCTGAACTTCCATCTTACTTTCTCTCTACCTCCCTCTCTGATGATACTGACTTCAGTCTGCCTTGTTTTTCAGACGTTTGTCGTGAGTTCTCTAAGCAACTTCATGCAGGGATTGTATATCCTCCCTCCTGCTGGCACATGGATTCTCAGTAAATATTGTAGAATAAATACTGAATGAATTAAGTAATGAATAAAAAGCCTTTCAATAAGAACCAAGTACTAGCCTGACATTAAGAATTTCTCAACTCAAGAAACATGATAGCTCTAGAAGTCACTGGAACACATTTGAAAGGCCATGCATACATATTCATATTGTGTTAATGAGCCACACTATAGTCTCCAAAAATTTTCCTTGATTATAAAAGGCATCCTAGAGGAGGAGCCAAGATGGCAGAGGAATAGGACGGGGAGACCACTTTCTCCCCTACAAATTCATCGAAAGAACAATTGAACGCTGAGCAAATTTCACAAAACAACTTCTGATCGCTAGCAGAGGACATCAGGCGCCCAGAAAAGCAACCCATTGTCTTTGAAAGGAGGTAGGACAAAATATAAAAGATAAAAAGAGAGACAAAAGAGCTAGGGACGGAGACCCATCCCGGGAAGGGAGTCTTAATAGAGGAAGTTTCCAAACACTAGGAAATCCTCGCACTGGCGGGTCTGGGGGAAGTTTTCAAATCTCGGAGGGCAACCTAACTGGGAGGAAAAATTAAATAAGGCCCACAGATTACGTGCCTAAAAGCAACTCCCAGCAGAAAAGTACCCCGGACGCCCGCATCTGCCACCAGCAAGTGGGGGCGGAACGGAGAGGAGTGGGCGGCATTGCTTAGGGTAAGGACTGGGCCTGAGTGCTCTGAGAGCAATCGGAGGGAGCTTTTTTATTTATTTTTTTTAAATTTTTTTTTTTACTCTTTGTAGTGTTTATTAAACCAAGGTGTTGGGTGGGGCTGCTGGGGGAGGATAGAGCTCTCATTGTCCTGTGGGCGTCTCTAAGGGACCGGCCCCATGGATGCCCGCATGGCGATGTATGGCTGGCTTCTACCCAGCTCATCCCCAGGACGCAATGTTACAAAAGTGAAAAAATGCAATGTCTTCCTCCTTTTACAAATGACATATTTCCAATCCCCTGCCAGCAGGGACCTGGATGGGGGGAAGGGGGGGTGTAGTGGTGGTTAAGTGACAGTCCATTAAAAAGGCAACAACTTTTATAAAACTGATACTAAGGAAAGAGCCCAGGGCTGGGAAGCATAAACATGGGTGGGGGCTACCCTGCCTCCTTGGCTGCATTCGCAATAGGATGAGCTGGGCTGTCGGGCACAAGGCCAGTAGGGGCTGACTGCAGGAGGCCCCTCGGAGCTGGTGGGGCTCCAGGACGGCATCAACTCCTGGGGAACCAGCTAGAGGCAGGACCTCAGGGGTCAAGGAGCGCATTTCCATTCTGGACGCTGGGGGATGCCTCCCGAGTGGGAAACTGGCAGGGCTGGGACTGGCACCCCTTAGGCTTCCAGGGCCTCTGGGGTGAACTGACTTAGCCTGAGCCACAGCTAGTTACCAGGCCCAGAGTGCCACCCTCGAGGCCCTGGCCTGCCCTCCTGGGGATGACAGGGAAAGGGTACAAATGGGAGGATGTGAGTCTTGGAAGCAAGGGGGAGCTCAGAAAGGGGAGAGGGAGGGCATGATTTAGAGAAGAGAGAAAAGTGCAACCTGGCCCTTTGGGTGGGCATGTGGGACACTGAGTTCACTCATGCTTCTGCCACTGTAAGACCTCTGAACACAGTTTTTTCTTCTTTGGGCCTCAGTTTCCCCATCTGTGGGGAAGTGGGCTTGATGTTTTTCTCCCATCCTTTCTACAATTGAAGTCCTATCCAGAGTTCTAGGGGAAGAAAAAAGAATGAGGTAGGCCTCACATGGCCAGAACAAAGAGAGATTTATGTCACAGAAGAAGTCTGAGTGGCTGGACCTCCCTCCCGCCTCCCTCCTGTCACAGGGTCAGGTTGGTCCAGGCCTCAGGGAAGGCACTTTGGGGACAAGTGGGGAAGGACAGCAGGGGACTGCTGTCTGGTTTGGCATCGAAGACCCTTGGCTTATCGTCTGGGGAGCAACATAGACAAAGGGGCAAGACTTTGCTCCTGGGTGTGGGTCCCAGGTTCAAAGCCTCTCTTTCAATGATGCTGCCACACAGGAATAGAGAGTCCCTGTGGGCATTGGCACATTAAAATATAAATTACCCAGGACCTGAGGAAACCCAGGGCACAGTCTGTTACACGGCCCCAGGCTGCACCGTTCGTCACAAGGTATTGGAGCCCCTGGCGGCTAACTCCTGGGTGTCTATGCAGTGCAGGGCCACCTTGGGGGTGTAGCCAGGCTGCCGTGGGTAGGTGCCCTCCCGCACCAGGCGCCAGCACTGCACGCCCTGGCCCACGCTGATGCTCTGCAGTGTGGGGAGATGGACGAGCAGCCTCTCGGGCAGGGGCACCAGGCCCGTGCCCAACAGGTCCAGCTCCTGCAGGGAGCCCAGGCCCAAGAACACCTCAGGTCCCGCCCACTGGAGCCTGGGGTTGCTGGACAAGTCCAGGACCTGCAGGCCCTGCAGCTCGTAGAAGCCGTGGGGCGCCAGCTGGGGGAGACCCTGCAGGCTGCCCAGCAACAGGTGAGTGAGGCCCGCCAGCCCCTCAAAGGTGCCGGGGCCGATGGCTGCCAGCGGGTTCCCGTCCAGGCTCAGGTAGTGCAGGGTCAGGCCCCAGAGGTCGGGCACGGCGCGGAGCCGGTTCCAGGCCAGGGTGAGGCTCTGAATGGTGGGCGCCGGCCGGCCAGTCCGCGAGGAATGGGGCAGCAGGCGGTGGAGGAGGTTGTGGGAGAGGTCCACGTGCAGCGCCCTGCCCTGGCTGTGGGTGGCGAAGGCGGATATGGAGACCTCGCGAGCCGGTTGTGGCTCAGGTTCACGTCGCTCAGGGGCGAGCTGGTGAACCTCTTGGTGGGCAGGGTGGCCAGGCCGTTGTGGCTGAGGTCGAGCGACTCCAGGTAGCGGAGGCGGGAGAAGGCCGTGGGCGAGAGGCTGGTGAGCAGGTTGTGGCTGAGATCCAGGCCAGACAGCGTGGTGTAGCCCGGCCCTGCCAACACGGACTTGTTCACTGTCTCCAGCCGATTTGAGGACAGGTCCAGGTGGGCTGTGTCCAGGGGGATGGGCACGGGCACCATGTGGGGGCCCAGGCCGCTGCAGTCCACCCGTGTCACGCTGAAGCTGTCAAAGAGGCTGAACGTCTCCACCTCGCACTGGCACCCGGGGAAGCAGGGCCGGGTGGTCTGGGCCCTGCTTGCGGCCAGCAACAGCAGCAGCAGCAACAGGGGCCACAGCATGGTGGGGCTGGAAGCCTGCACTGCAGCCGCCTCAGCATGCTCACCCAGGCGCGGGAGTTTTTTTAAACTGTGGGATAGCAAGAGAGAAAATTAACCAGCCTGAACACACCGCCGGCTGTTCGCAAAACAAAGGGACTGAGAAACTCCAGAGAAGAGCTAGCCTGCAGCGGACCGGCCCATCCCCGCCAGAGGTAGGAGGCGGGGGGAGGGGAAAGGGACAAACTCTGCCCCAGAGACGGCATCCCCTCCCACACTGCAAACAGGCCTCCAGTTTCTATCCAAAGACTTCCTGAGATTCTGGATGGTCGACATCCGCCACCGAGAGGGTCGCGGCTAGAGGCCAGCTCCTGAGAACAAACACAAGCCGCTGGCACCCCAACCAGCTTGCGCAGAAACTGAGGCTGGGGCCGTGGAGGGGAGAGGGCGCGCCGCACGCGGGGAGAGTGTGCCTGTCAAGCTCCTGGCTGCCTGAGCCGCTCAAGCCGGGGAAGGCACAAAACACAGGCACAACCGAGTCCGCGCTTTTGTGGAGCCTGCGCTTTTGTGGAGTACCCGAAAACTGGAACCGCACACAACGCAGGGCACGCTCCCTATAGAGCAGCCGGGAGCCTGAGCAGTGTAGACGGGGAAAGCACAGACACCCGTAAGCAGGGGCAAACCCAGTGTGGCTGGAACACGGTGAGTGCTCCCCAACACAGCGATATCTGTCTGCAGTGCCCCGCCCTCCCCATAGCAGGACTGAAGTGAAGTAGCGAACCTAAATAAGAGATCACCTCCGCCTGCCTGTGTCAGGGCGGAAATTAGACATGGAAGAGACCGCAAACAGAAGCCAAATAAACAAAGGGAACCGCTTCAGAAGGGACCGGTGCAACAGATTAAAATCCCTGTAGGTAACACCGACTACACCGGAAGGGGCCTATAGATATCAAGAAGTGTAAGCTGGAATGAGGAGCAATCTGAAACTGAACCAAACCCACACTGACCACAACAGCTCCAGAGAAATTCCTAGATACATATATATATATATATATATATATATATATATATTTTAAATTAAAAAAAATTTTTTTTCTTTCCTTTTCTTTTTTATTTTTTCTCTGTTATTTTCTTTTAAAATTCCCTATTACTCCCCCATTACTCCTTAAATTTCATTTTCATATATTTTTACGATTTTTTAATTAGGGAAAAAAATTTTTTTTCTTGTTTTTTCTTTTTCTTGTTTTTCTCTCTTATTTCCTTTTAAAGTCCTCTAATACTCCTCTATTATTCCTTGATTTTCATTTTCATTTCACTATAACCTTGCAAAAAAAAGAGAGAAGCCCTATTGTTAAACCAAACTTCATATATATTTCTAAATTTTTTGTGTGTTTTTGTTTTTGTTTTTAAATATTGTATTTTAAAGAGTCTAACCTCTACTCTAGATTTTTAATCTTTGTTTTCCAGTATGTGATACAAATTTTGGACATTTAAGAATCCAATATTCAGTTCCCATTTCTATTCAGGAATGTGTTGATTACCCTCTCCCACTTTTGACCCTCTGTTTTCTA
The DNA here is from genome assembly GCF_033118175.1 of Dama dama. NCBI lineage: Eukaryota > Metazoa > Chordata > Mammalia > Artiodactyla > Cervidae > Dama > Dama dama. Next base: position 60,679,151 of record NC_083699.1, on the reverse strand, counting down.
CCTCAGAACACTTCTATTTCCTCCTTTCCCCTTCTCTTCCCAATCCAATTCTGTGAATCTTTGTGGGTGTCTGGGCTACGGAGAACACTTTGGGAACAGAGTACTGCGTAGATCTGTCTCTCTCCTCTTGAGTCCCCCTTTTTCGCCTTCTGCTCATCTCTATCTCCCTCCTCCCTCTCCTCTTTTTCATGTAACTCTGTGAACCTCTCCGGGTGTCCCTCACGGTGGAGAATCTTTTCACCATTAACCTAGAAGTTTTATTATCAGTGCTGTATAGTTGGAGAAGTCTTGAGACTACTGGAAGAATAAAACTGAAATCCACAGGCAGGAGACTTAAGCCCAAAACCTGAGAACAGCAGAAAACTCCTGACTACACGGGAACATTAAGAAATAAGAGACGATCCAAAAGCCTCCATACCTACACCAAAACCAACCACCACCCAAGAGCCAATAAGCTCCAGAACAAGACATACCATGCAAATTCTTTAGCAACGCAGGAGCGTCAACATAGCCCTGAGCGTCAACATACAGGCTGCCCAAAGTCACACTTAACAGATAGACCCATCTAAAAACTCATTACTGGACACTCCATTGCACTCCAGAGAGAAGAAATCCAATTCCACGCACCAGAACACTGACACAAGCTTCCCTAACCAGGAAACCTTGACAAACCAATCATCCAACCCCACCCACTGGGTGAAACCTCCACAATAAAAAGGAACCACAGACCACCAGAATACAGAAAGCCCACTCCAGACACAGCAATCTAAACAAGATGAAAAGGCAGAGAAATACCCAACAGGTAAAGGAACATGAAAAATGCCCACCACGTCAAGCAAAAGAGGAGGGGATAGGGAATCTACCTGAAAAAGAATATAGAATAATGATAATAAAAATGATCCAAAATCTTGAAAACAAAATGGAGTTACAGATAAATAGCCTGGAGACAAAGATTGAGAAGATGCAAGAAATGTTTAATAAAGACCTAGAAGAAATAAAAAATGAGTCAATTAAAAATGAATAATGCAATAAATGAAATCAAAAACACTCTGGAGGGAACCAAGAGTAGAATAACCGAGACAGAAGATAGGATAAGTGAGGTAGAAGATAAAATGGTGGAAATAAATGAAGCAGAGAAGAAAAAAGAATCAAAAGAAATGAGGACAGCCTCAGGGACCTCTGGGACAATGTGAAACGCCCCAACATTCGAATCATAGGAGTCCCAGAAGAAGACAAAAAGAAAGGCCATGAGAAGATACTCAAGGAGATAATAGCTGAAAACTTCCCTAAAGTGGGGAAGGAAATAGCCACCCAAGTCCAAGAAACCCAGAGAGTCCCAAACAGGATAAACCCAAGGCGAAACACCCCAAGACACATATTAATCAAATTAACAAAGATCAAACACAAAGAACAAATCTTAAAAGCAGCAAGGGAGAAACAACAAATAACACACAAAGTGATTCCCATAAGGATAACAGCTGATCTTTCAATAGAAACCCTCCAGGCCAGAAGGGAATGGCAGGACATACTTAGAGTAATGAAAGAGAATAACCTACAACCTAGATTACTGTACCCAGCAAGGATCTCATTCAGATATGAAGGAGAATTCAAAAGCTTTACAGACAAGCAAAAGCTGAGAGAATTCACCACCACCAAACCAGCTCTTCAACAAATGCTAAAGGATCTTCTCTAGACAGGAAACACAGAAAAGCTGTATAAACGTGAAGCCAAAACAACAAAGTAAATGGCAATGGGACCACACCTATCAATAATTACCTTAAATGTAAATGGGTTGAATGCCCCAACCAAAAGACAAAGACTGGCTGAATGGATACAAAAACAAGACCCCTATATATGCTGTCTACAAGAGACCCACCTCAAAACAAGGGACACATACAGACTAAAAGTGAAGGGCTGGAAAAAAAATATTTCATGCAAACGGAGACCAAAAGAAAGCAGGAGTCACAATACTCATATCAGATAAAATAGACTTTCAAATAAAGGCTGTGAAAAGAGACAAAGAAGGACACTACATAATGATCAAAGGATCAATCCAAGAAGAAGATATAACAATTACAAATATATATGCATCCATCATAGGGGCACCGCAATATGTAACGCAAATGCTAACGAGTATGAAAGAGGAAATTAATTGTAACACATTAATAGTGGGAGACTTTAATACCCCACTCACAACTATGGATAGATCAACTAAACAGAAAATTAACAAGGAAACACAAACTTTAAATGACACAATGGACCAGCTAGACCTAATTGACATCTATAGGACGTTTCACCCCAAAACAATCAACTTCACCTTTTTCTCAAGTGCACACAGAACCTTCTCCAGAATAGATCACATCCTGGGCCATAAATCTAGTCTTGGAAAATTCAAAAAAATTGAAATCATTCCAGTCATCTTTTCTGACCACAGTGCAGTAGGATTAGATCTCAATTACAGGAAAAAAAATTGTTAAAAATTCAAACATATGGAGGCTAAATAACACACTTCTGAATAACCAACAAATCATAGAAGAAATCAAAAAAGAAATCAAAATATGCATAGAAATGAATGAAAATGAAAACACAACAACCCAAAACCTATGGGACACTGTAAAAGCAGTGCTAAGGGGAAGATTCATAGCATTACAGGCTTACCTCAAAAACCAAGAAAAAAGCCAAACAAATAACCCAACTCTACACCTAAAGCAACCAGAGAAGGAAGAAATGAAGAACCCCAGGGTTAGTAGAAGGAAAGAAATCTTAAAAATTAAGGCAGAAATAAATGCAAAAGAAACTAAAGAGACCATAGCAAAAATCAGCAAAGCTAAAAGCTGGTTTTTTGAAAAAATAAACAAAATTGACAAACCATTAGCAAGACTCATTAAGAAACAAAGGGAAAAAAACAAAGATTGGCTGAATGGATACAAAAGCAAGACCCCTATATATGCTGTCTACAAGAGACCGACCTCAAAGCAAGAGACACATACAGACTAAAAGTGAAGGGCTGGAAAAAAATATTTCATGCAAACAGAGACCAAAAGAAAGCAGGAGTCACAATACTCATATCAGATAAAATAGACATTCAAATAAAGGCTGTGAAAAGAGACAAAGAAGGACACTACATAATGATCAAAGGATCAATCCAAGAAGAAGATAAAACAATTATAAATTTATATGCACCCAACATAGGAGCACCGCAATATGTACAGCAAACGCTAACGAGTATGAAAGAGGAAATTAATAATAACACAATAATAGTGGGAGACTTTAATACCCCACTCACAACTATGGATAGATCAACTAAACAGAAAATTAACAAGGAAACACAAACCTTGAATGACACAATGGACCAGCTAGACCTAATTGATATCTATAGGACATTTCACCCCAAAACAATCAACTTCACCTTTTTCTCAAGTGCACACGGAACCTTCTCCAGAACAGATCACATCCTGGGCCATAAATCTGGTCTTGGAAAATTCAAAAAAATTGAAATCATTCCAGTCATCTTTGCTGACCACAGTGCAGTAAGATTAGATCTCAATTACAAGAAAAAAAATTGTTAAAAATTCAAACATATGGAGGCTTAATAACACGCTTCTGAATAACCAACAAATCATAGAAGAAATCAAAAAAGAAATCAAAATATGCATAGAAATGAATGAAAATGAAAACACAACAACCCAAAACCTATGGGACACTGTAAAAGCAGTGCTAAGGGGAAGGTTCATAGCATTACAGGCTCACATCAAGAAACAAGAAAAAAAGCCAAATAAATAACCTAACTCTACACCTAAAGCAATTAGAGAAGGAAGAAATGAAGAACCCCAGAGTTAGCAGAAGGAAAGAAATCTTAAAAATTAGGGCAGAAATAAATGCAAAAGAAACTAAAGAGACCATAGCAAAAATCAACAAAGCTAAAAGCTGGTTTTTTGAAAAAATAAACAAAATTGACAAACCATTAGCAAGACTCATTAAGAAACAAAGAGAGAAGAACCAAATTAACAAAATTAGAAATGAAAATGGAGAGATCACAACAGACAACACAGAAATACAAAGGATCATAAGAGACTACTATCAGCAGCTCTATGCCAATAAAATGGACAACTTGGAAGAAATGGACAGGTTCTTAGAAAAGTATAACCTTCCAAAACTGAACCAGGAAGAAATAGAAGATCTTAACAGACCCATCACAGGCAAGGAAATCGAAACTGTAATCAGAAATCTTCCAGCAAACAAAAGCCCAGGACGAGATGGCTTCACAGCTCAATTCTACCAAAAATTTAGAGAACAGCTAACACCTATCTTACTCAAACTCTTCCAGAAAATTGCAGAAGGTAAACTTCCAAACTCATTCTATGAGGCCACCATCACCCTAATTCCAAAACCAGACAAAGATGCCACAAAAAAAGAAAACTACAGGCCAATATCACTGATGAACATAGATGCAAAAATCCTTAACAAATTTCTAGCAAACAGAATCCAACAACATATTAAAAAAAATCATACACCACGACCAAGTGGGCTTTATCCCAGGAATTCAAGGATTCTTTAATATCCGCAAATCAATCAATGTAATACACCACATTAACAAATTGAAAGATAAAAACCATATGATTATCTCAATAGATGCAGAGAAAGCCTTTGACAAAATTCAACACCCATTCATGATTAAAACTCTCCAGAAAGCAGGAAGAGAAGGAACATACCTCAACATAATAAAAGCTATATATGACAAACCCACAGCAAGTATCACCCTCAATGGTGAAAAATTGAAAGCATTTCCCCTGAAATCAGGAACAAGACAAGGGTGCCCACTCTCACCTCTGCTATTCAACATAGTGTTGGAAGTTCTGGCCACAGCAATCAGAGCAGAAAAATAAGTAAAAGGAATCCAGATAGGAAAAGAAAAAGTGAAACTCTCTCTGTTTGCAGATGACATGCTCCTCTACATAGAAAACCCTAAAGACTCTTCCAGAAAATTACTAGAGCTAATCAATGAATATAGTAAAGTTGCAGGATATAAAATTAACACACAGAAATCCCTTGCATTCCTATATACTAACAATGAGAAAACAGAAAGAGAAATTAAGGAAACAATACCATTCACCATTGCAACAAAAAGAATAAAATACTTAGGAATATATCTAACTAAAGAAACAAAAGACCTATACATAGAAAACTATAAAACACTGATGAAAGAAATCAAAGAGGACACAAACAGATGGATAAACATACCATGCTCATGGATTGGAAGAATCAATATTGTCAAAATGGCTATTCTACCCAAAGCAATCTATAGATTCAATGCAATCCCTATCAAGCTACCAACGGTATTTTTCACAGAACTAGAACAAATAATTTCACAATTTGTATGGAAATACAAAAAACCTCGAATAGCCAAAGTAATCTTGAGAAAGAAGAATGGAACTGGAGGAATCAACCTGCCTTACTTCAGACTCTACTACAAAGCCACAGTCATCAAGACAGTATGGTACTGGCACAAAGACAGAAATATAGATCAATGGAACAGAATAGAAAGCCCAGAGATAAATCCACGAACCTATGGACACCTTATCTTTGACAAAGGAGGCAAGGATATACAATGGAAAAAAGACAACCTCTTTAGGAAGTGGTGCTGGGAAAACTGGTCAACCACTTGTAAAAGAATGAAACTAGAACACTTTCTAACACCATACACAAAAATAAACTCAAAATGGATTAAAGATCTAAATGTAAGACCAGAAACTATAAAACTCCTAGAGGAGAACATAGGCAAAACACTCTCTGACATGAATCACAGCAAGATCCTCTATGACCCACCTCCCAGAATATTGGAAATAAAAGCAAAACTAAACAAATGGGACCTAATGAAACTTAAAAGCTTTTGCACAACAAAGGAAACTATAAGCAAGGTGAAAAGACAGCCCTCAAGTTGGGAGAAAATAATAGCAAACGAAGCAACAGACAAAGGATTAATCTCGAAAATATACAAGCAACTCCTGCAGCTCAACTCCAGAGAAATAAATGACCCAATCAAAAAATGGGCCAAAGAACTAAACAGACATTTCTCCAAAGAAGACATACAGATGGCCAAAAAAACACATGAAAAGATGCTCAACATCACTCATTATTAGAGAAATGCAAATCAAAACCACAATGAGGTACCATTACACGCCAGTCAGGATGGCTGCTATCCAAAAGTCTACAAGCAATAAATGCTGGAGAGGGTGTGGAGAAAAGGGAACCCTCCCACACTGTTGGTGGGAATGCAAACTAGTACAGCCGCTATGGAAAACAGTGTGGAGATTTCTTAAAAAACTGGAAATAGAACTGCCATATGACCCAGCAATCCCACTCCTGAGCATACACACTGAGGAAACCAGATCTGAAAGAGACACGTGCACCCCAATGTTCATCGCAGCACTGTTTATAATAGCCAGGACATGGAAGCAACCTAGATGCCCATCAGCAGATGAATGGATAAGGAAGCTGTGGTATATATACACCATTCAATATTACTCAGCCATTAAAAAGAGTTCATCTGAATCAGTTCTAATGAGATGGATGAAACTGGAGCCCACTATACAGAGTGAAGTAAGCCAGAAAGATAAAGACCATTACAGTATAATAAGACATATATATGGAATTTAGAAAGATGGTAATGATAACCCTATATGCAAAACAGAAAAAGAGACACAGATGTACAGAACAGACTTTTGGACTCTGTGGGAGAAGGCAAGGGTGGGATGTTTTGTGAGAACAGCATCGAAACATGTATATTATCTAGGGTGAAACAGATCGCCAGCCCAGGTGGGATGCATGAGACAAGTGCTCGGGGCTGGTGCACTGGGAAGACCCATAGGGATTGGGTAGAGAGGGAGGTGGGAGGGGGGATCGGGATGGGGAACACATGTAAATCCACAGCTGATTCATGTCAGTGTATGACAAAAACCACTACAATATTGTAAAGTAGTTAGCCTCCAACTAGTAAATATAAATGAAAAAATAAATAAATAAAAGGCATCCTATCAGAGGTTTTAATTTAAAATGCACTCTTCTACCTGATTATACTTTTTTTAAAATGTTGACATTTTTAGGTCTGTAAAAAGAAAGCATATTTTCTTTTAAAAAGTACTTCATGCAAAAGTCTTAAGGAGATTACCTCTCACTTGCAGTTAGAACTTTCAGAAGATATAAGGCTAACATTTTCATTTGAATTCCTGAAGTGAGTTTTGGTTTGGATTTTTATCTGAATGTATAGGTATAAATCACAGTTTAAAGTCTGGGGGATAGAAGGATTATACTTTTCCTGGGTCAAATACTGATTTTCACTTTTTGGAAATGTGTAAAAATAACCCCTTACAAGAATCTTATAATTATCATGTAAAGATACATAAAGTGATGGTTGATGAAAAGGAAGAGTTTAGAGAAAAAAAAAAGGAAATGAATCTCCAACAAGCATAAATAAAAAGAGAGTGGAATTAAAGATCCCATTATTGAGAAATCAGACTCTTTTAGAGCAACCATTTAAACTCCATTCAGTATATAATTTTATTATAACATTTAGCTTCACAATAGAGTATTACTTAATAGCTTTAAGTGTAATTATTTCCCCATCGACATTTGCATAGACACCTTGACAGCTTTTGCTGAGAAATCAAATTTCTCAGTTGTGGCTTCTTCAATATCCATCTCTCCACCAGAGGGCAGCAAGAAGCTGTGACCAGATTACCCTCTAAGGGCTCCTAGCTTCATTAAGAAACCAAGCAGAACTTAATCTACATTCCAACTCGCCAGTGGAATCCCAGCTTCACAACTTCAGACAGAATGGAGACAAACTGACTTATTCCTGGCAGAGGAGATTCAAATAATCAAAGGAATGTCTTACAGCAAAGTAGATACACATGATTTCAAGGCTTTACCCCTAACTTGGAAGCAAGTCATGTGACCTGAAGGCCTAGTTTTGGCCAGGAGTGGCATAAACCAAGTTCATTTTCAAGGAGCCGAGTCACTTGACCCTGGGAATGGCAAGACTTTTTTAAAAAGGTGATAATCAGATATGTTTTTTCAACATTAAAGACTCAGTGCCAACGAACTTGTCTTGGAGAAAATGAAATTATTATTCCTACTCTTTGACAGCCTTGAGGCAAAATTTCCAAGTCAAAAGGAAGAGTTTAGAGAAAAAATGAGAAATGAGCTCCCAACAAACAGATATAAAAAGAGAGTGAAATTAGCCTTGAGGCAAAATTTCCAAGTCAAATTTATTAGGTGTGTAGGGATTTGGTTGCTTGTTTTGCTTTCTTCTTTCTTGCCAGTTACCTCCTGAGAGCTGGGCATGGATCAGTAAAATCCCTCTGCTGTGGCTGCCAGCAAGTCTGTGTCTGATTTGGCGCATTTCTGGAAAGGTACCAGAGCCTCTAGTGGAACATAACATCCTAGTACTAAGCCAAGGGACAGAGCCAAGCCACATTTCAGTGTCTGCCACTGAACCAAGCTGCAAGCAGGGGCCATCTTTTCTGCTCAAAAAATTGTTACTGGAATCTTTCAAGTGTTTGCTTTTGCAACTAAACTGGTCAAGAAAATGTTCTTTAAAATTAGGATTGACTTAGAAAGAAGATAGTCTCTCTATACCCAAAATTTCCAAGAGACACATCATCTGTGCACCCAGATACATTCACAAGAACACATATACACACTTGCCAAGAAACAAAATGTTCTCAGGAGAATCATGCTCTTAAAAGCTTTCTCTTTCCTATACCAGTATTTATTACTGTCTGTTCTCATAAAATCTACTTTGGGAGATTCTGGCATAGCAAGAATTTTGCCTCAGGAATATGTAAAAAAACATGATCAGGCAGTAAGCAGATATATTCAAATAGTGACAAGGTACTCAAGTGTGGTCTTCCCAGGTAGCGCTAGTGGTAAAGAACTCTCCTACCAATGCAGGAGACATAAGAGTCATGGATTCAATCCCTGGGTCAGGAAGATCTCTTGGAGGAAGGCATGGCAACCCACTCCAGTATTCTTGCCTGGAAAATCTCATGGACAGAGGAGCCTGATAGGATACGGTCCATAGGGTTGCAAAAAGTCAGAAATGACTGAAGCGGCTAAGCACGCAAGCACTCGAGTGGTAAAGCCAATAAATGGAGACACATCTAAATCAGGGCAACTCTAGGATTAAAAATTAAAGATACTAAAATCAACATTGATAATCTCTCCCCATGAACATGTAGGCATCACAAGAATAGGAATGTTTAGTTCCTTGTTCTAAGAAGCAGCTCTTCAGTTCTTCATTCTGTTTTAAGTGCCTAAAATGCTTAATATTTGTCAAGTGAATACTTAAGAAAGTTACCACATCAGAAACCAATATCTTAAGAGAGTCCATTTCAGATAATCTTTCTCCCCTTCTAGCATGAAAGCAAATCATGATTTCTTCAGTTGAACACTAGCTGACAAAATTGTCTTGTGTCAAGGGACCATGTTGCCTGCATCGTTAACAACAGTCATAACCAGAGAGGCAAGCTGCTCAACCCAGAGAAGTCTGTGTGAACAGAGACTGATTGAATAAATGAAGATTCCCATCTCACACTCTCTCTGGGGTAGCGTTGCCAGATTTAGCAAATAAAAATAGAGGATGTACAATTAAATTTGAATTTCAGATTAATACATTTATCATAGGGCAAAGACTTATCCTAAAAAAAAAAAAGTTCACTGAGTGAAAATCAAAATTAACTGGGTGTCCTGTATTTGATCTGGCAATCCTAATCTGCAGCATATACTCCCTAAGCAAAATAGTAGAAGAATTGTTTGACCTTAAAATTGGGACCTTCCTCTCAGGTAACACAGGTTGTATTAATAATATATTTTTAACTTCAATGTATGAATGCCACTGTAGTATGGTGACAACAATGGGTTCCATTTAATTCCTTTAGGTGTGCCATCAAAAATTCCAGTATTTGGAAACATCCTTGGAACTCAAAGTTTTGAACACCACTAATATACAGTCTTTGGTAATCTATGTTCTTTGATCTGAATGAAAGGTCTGCCCTATAATATTTTTCATCACTGTACTTCAGGAAATAATTTTTGGACAAATAACATTCAGTATCACAGTAATCCAAGTCTATGCCCCAACCAGTAATGCTGAAGAAGGTAAAGTTGAACAGTTCTAGGAAGACCTACAAGGCCTTCTAGAACTATCACCCAAAAAAGATTTCCTTTTCATTATAGGGGACTGGAATGCAAAAGTAGGAAGTCAAGAAATACCTGAAGTAACAGGCAAATCTGGCCTTGGAGTACAGAATGAAGCAGGGCAAAGGCTAATAAAGTTTTGCCAAGAGAACGCACTGGTCATAGCAAACACCCTCTTCCAACAACAAAAGAGAAGACTCTACACATGGACATCACCAGATGGTCAGTACTGATATCAGATTGATTATATTCTTTGTAGCCCAAGATGGAGAAGCTCTATACAGTCGGCAAAAACAAGACCAGGAGCTGACTGTGGCTCAGATTATGAACTCCTTATTGCCAAATTCAGATTTAAATTCAAGAAAGTAGGGAAAATCACTAGGCCATTCAGGGATGACCTAAATCAAATCACTTATGATTATACAGTGGAAGTGACAAATAGATTCAAGGGATTAGATCTGATGGAGTGCCTAAAGAACTATGGGTGGAGGTTCATGACATTGTACAGGAGGCAGGGATCAAGACCATCCCCAAGAAAAAGAAATGCAAAAAGGCAAAATGGTTGTCTGAGGAGGCCTTACAAATAGCTGTGAAAAGAAGAAAAGTGAAAGGCAAAGGAGAAAAGGAAAGATATACCATTTGAATGCAGAGTTCCAAAGGATAGCAAGGAGAGATAAGAAAGCCTCCCTCAGTGATCAATAAAAAGAATAAGAGGAAATAAATTTCTTATTCCAAGAAATAAAGGAAAACAATAGAAAGGGAAAGACTAGAGATCTCTTCAAGAAAATTCAAGATATCAAGGGAACATTTCAGGCAAAGATGGGCATAATAAAGGACAGAAATGGTATGGACCTAATAGAAGCAGAAGATATTAAGAAGAGGTGGCAAGAATACAAAGAAGAATTATTAAAAAAAAAAAATCTTCATGACCCAGATAACCACGATGGTGTGATCACTCACCTAGAGCCAGACATCCTGGAATGCGAAGTTAGGTGGGCCTTGGGAAGCATCACTATGAACAAAGCGAGTGGAGGTGATGGAATTCCAGTTGAGCTATTTCAAATCCTAAAAGGTGATGCTGTGAAAGTGCTGCACTCAATATGCCAGCAAATCTGGAAAACTCAGCAGTGGCCACGGGACTGGAAAAGATCACTTTTCATTCCAATCCCAAAGAAAGGCAATGCCAAAAAAATGTTCAAAGTACCGCACAATTGCACTTATTTCACACACTAGTAAAGTAATGCTCAAAATTCTCCAAATCAGGCTTCAACAGTATGTGAACTGTGAACTTCCAGATGTTCAAGCTAGATGTAGAAAAGGCAGAGGAACCAGAGATCAAATTGCCAACATCTGCTGGATCATCGAAAAAGCAAGAGAGTTTCAGAAAAGTATCTACTCCTGTTTTATTGACTATGCCAATGTCTTTGACTGTGTGGATCGCAACAAACTGTGGAAAATTCTAAAAGAGGTGGGAATACCAGATCACCTGACCTGCCTCCTTGGAAATCTGTATGCAGGTCAGGAAGCAACAGTTAGAACTGGACATGGAACAACAGAATGTTTCCAAATTGGGAAAGGGGTATGTCAAGGCTGTATATTGTCACCCTGCTTATTTAACTTATATGCAGAGTACATCATGAGAAACGCTGGGCTGGATGAAGCACAAGCTGGAATCAAGATTGCCAGAACAAATATCAATAACCTCAGATATGCAGATGACACTACACTATGGTAGAAAGTGAAGAAGAATTAAGGAGCCTCTTGATTATATTCTTTGTAGTGAAAGAATTCTTTGAAAGTGAAAGAGGAGAGTGAAAACCCTGGCTTAAAACTCAACATTCAAAAAACGAAGATCATGTCATCCTGTCCCATCACTTCATGGCAAAGAGATGGGGAAACAGTGGAAACAGTGAGAAACTTTATTTTGGGGGGCTCCAAAATCACTGCAGATGGTGACTGCAGTCGTGAAACTAAAAGACATTTACTCCTTGGAAGAAACGCTATAACCAACCTAAATAGCATATTAAAAAGCAGAGACATTACTTTGCCAACAAAGGTCTGTCTAGTCAAAGCTATGGATTTTCCAGTAGTCTTGTATGGATGTGATAGTTGGACTATGAAAAAGTTGAGTGCCAAAGAATTGTTGCTTTTGAACTGTGGTGTTGGAGAAGACTCTTGAGAATCTCTTGGACTGCAAGGAGATCCAACCAGTCCATCCTAAAAGAAATCAGTCTTGAATATTCATTGGAAGGACTGGTGCTGAAGCTGAAACTCCAACACTTTGGCTACCTGATGCATAGAACTGACTCCTTTGAAAAGACCCTGATGCTGGGAAAGACTGAAGGTGGGAGTAGAAGGGGACAACAGAGGATGAAACGGTTGGATGGAATCATTGACTCAATGGACATGAGTTTGAGTGAATTCAGGGAGTGGTGATGGACAGGGAGGCCTGGCATGCTGCAGTCCAGGGGGTCATAGAGTCAGACACAATCGAACAACTGAACCTTTGTTTAGAAGGTTGAAACTAGGCTTAGGAGGTTCTGTGTTTCCTGAGTGACTTCCAGTCCAATCATCTACCTCCTGATCATGAAGTGGTAATAAAACCCAGTTCTGAGTGGGAGAGGAATTCATAATGCAAGCGTGTGGGAGGAAAGGTACTGAATTAAGTAATGATTATACGAACTCAGTTTTTCCAACTTGAGTATGGCTTAGAAGATTTCTGTTCACAAACATCATATATTAGTCCTGGACCAGGGCCAGTCTTTTGGGAAAACTTGTACCTAACTGTAAGCTAAACAAGTGATCAATTCCTGGTTACAGTCTCAGAGGCACCTAGTCCACCTTTACCGAGAGTTCAGCCCTTGTGCTTCATGGGTCAGTTCAGCCAGAAATCTCAGGGGATAACCTTGGGATGGACGTAGGGATGGGAGGTGAAGGAGTGGCTAGGGGCAGAGGAATTTAGCTGGTAATCAGCAAAGGGATACATAGGGATGAACTCTTTTCCATAAGAAAATCTTTGTTGAGATGACCTCAAAGTTTAGTTATAGAATTTTATAAAGAAAATGTTCCTTTGTCACTTATAAGCATTATTGCTTCTTATTGAACTGTACTATAAATGAGTACAATTGAGTAAAAGAAGACCAACCAAATGAATAAAAATAAAACTCTTACCTTCCTAGAAATCTCTGTTATATTTTATGGTGTTTAAGACCTTTCACAAATTAATGCCGATCTATTTTTCCAAGCTCATTTCCTGCTACTTCTTTCTAGGACTGTCATACTCTATATTCCAGAGTTTCTGAGCCTCAGCACTATCAGCATTTTGAATGGGATAATTCTTTGTTGTAAGGAACTGTCCTGTGCAGTTCTTATTGTATTGTAGGGTATTTAGCAACATGTCTGGCTTCTACCCACTAGAAGTCCCCAATTCCCACCCTGCTGTTATCCTCCCGACAGCCAGAAAATCTGAAGACATTGCCAGAGGTCCCCTGGGGGGCAAAATCATCTCCATCAATCATCCTACCTGGGGCTAACTTCCCCCACTCCCACTGAGAACCTGCCTTCCTATGAACACATTTTCACATACCCTCCCCACCACACACACACAACACACATACACCCACACACACACCTTTCTTCCTGTTACCTTTACCTGAAACATTCTACTTTCCCCCTTTCCACTGACAAACTGTACTCATTTCTGAAAGCTGTAAGCAAATGCCTCCTCTCTGATAATTTTCCTTACAAATTCATGCCAGCGTGATTTCCCTTCCCTTCCCTGGCTGTCAGAGGCACTGCACACAATTTTACTACTAATACTAACGATGTCTACCACATGGAGTTGCAATCATCCCCTCCCCTCAAGAGAGAGAGTTTCTTAAGAGCAAGGTCCATATGTCTACACTACCCAGCACAGCATGTGCGTGTGTCCCACCAAATACACACAACACTCAAACAAGCTGAAGTCCTAAGCCTGATGAACTATGGACGGAGGTTCATGACATTGTACAGGGGACAGGGATCAAGACCATCTCCAAGAAAAAGAAATGCAAAAAAGCAAAATGGCTGTCTGAGGAGGCCTTAAAAATAGCTGTTAAAAGAAGAGAAGCGAAAAGGAAAGATATTCCCATTTGAATGCAGAGTTCCAAAGAACAGCAAGGAGAGAAAAGAAAGCCTTCCTCAGTGATCAATGCAAAGAAGTAGAGGAAAACAACAGAATGGGAAAGACTAGAGATCTCTTCAAGAAAATTAGAGATACCAAGGGAACATTTCATGCAAAGATGGGCTCAATAAAGGACAGAAATGGTATGGACCTAACAGAAGCAGAAGATATTAAGAAGAGGTGGCAAGAATACACAGAACTGTACAAAAAAGATCTTCACGACCCAGATAATCACAATGGTGTGATCACTCACCTAGAGCCAGACATCCTGGAATGTGAAGTCAGGTGGGCCTTAGAAAGCATCACTATGAACAAAGCGAGTGGAGGTGATGGAATTCCAGTTGAGCTATTTCAAATCCTGAAAGATGATGCTGTGAAAGTGCTGCACTCAATATGTCAGCAAATTTGGAAAACTCAGCAGTGGCCACAGGACTGGAAAAGATCAGTTTTCATTCCAATCCCAAAGAAAGGCAATGCCAAAGAATACTCAAACTACTGCACAATTGCACTCATCTCACACACTAGTAAAGTAATGCTCAAAATTCTCCAAGCCAGGCTTCAGCAATATGTGAACCATGAACTTCCAGGTGTTCAAGCTGGTTTTAGATAAGGCAGAGGAACCAGAAATCAAATTGCCAACATCCACTGGATCATCAAAAAAGCAAGAGAGTTCCAGAAAAACATCTATTTCTGCTTTATTGACTATGCCAAAGCCTTTGACTGTGTGGATCACAATAAACTGTGGAAAATTCTGAAAGAGATGGGTATACCAGACTACCTTACCTGCCTCTTGAGAAACCTATATGCAGGTCAGAAAGCAACAGTTGGAACTGGACATGGAACAACAGACTGGTTCCAAATAGGAAAAGGAGTACATCATGGCTGTATATTGTCACCCTGCTTATTTAACTTATATTCAGAGTACATCATGAGAAATGCTGGGATGGAAGAAGCACAAGCTGGAATCAAGATTGCCGGGAGAAATATCAATAACCTCAGATATGCAGATGACACCACCCTTATGGAAGAAAGTAAAGAAGAACTAAAAAGCCTCTTGATGAAAGTGAACGAGGAGAGTGGAAAAGTTGGCTTAAAGCTCAACATTCAGAAAACTAAGATCATGGCATCCGGTCCCATCATTTCATGGCAAATAGATGGGGAAACAGTGGAAACCATGTCAGACTTTATTTTTTTGGGCTCCAAAATCACTGCGATAGCCATTACATTAAAAGATGCTTACTCCTTGGAAGGAAAGTTATGACCAACATAGACAGCATACTAAAAAGCAGAGACATTACTTTGCCAACAAAGGTCCATCTAGTCAAGGCTATGGTTTTTCCAGTGGTCATGTACAGATGTGAGTGTTGGACTGTGAAGAAAGCTGAGTGCCAAAGAATTGATGCTTTTGAACTGTGGTGTTGGAGAAGACTCTTGAGAGTCCCTTGGACCGCAAGGAGATCCAACCAGTCCATCCTAAAGGAAATCAGTCCTGGGTGTTCATTGGAAGGACTGATGCTGAAGCTGAAAGTCCAATACTTTGGCCACCTCATGCGAGGAGTTAACTCATTGGAAAATACCCTGATGCTGGAAGGGATTGGGGGCAGGAGGAGAAGGGGATGACAGAAGATGAGATGGCTGGATGGCAACACCAACTCGACGGACATGAGTTTGAGTAAACTCCAGGAGTTTGTGATGGACAGGGAGGCTTGGCGTGCTGCAGTTCATGGGGCCGCAAAGAGTCAGGCACAACTGAGCAACTGAACTGGACTGAACTGAACACCATTTACTCTATATTTCCTAAAGGAATACATGGATTTTCATGCTTATCAAGTAGATTAAATTAGACTGGACCTCACTAGACTTCTGTTCTTCAGCAAATCTGGATTACTCACCAGTTTCCAAACATTCATGGTAATTTCTCATCTTTACACCATGGTTGAAAATGTTTTTTTCACCTGGAAGCTTCTACTCTCATTTCTCCCTATTAAAATCTTCCACAAATGCCACTTCCACCTACAACACTAGATACATACTTACTCACATGCATATACTATGACCTCCTTCTTCTGAAAGCATCATTGCTTTTTTCTCTTCCTTTCTAGTTCTTCTCATTCTCTGTCTTATTCCCCATGGTCTTCTCTTAAAGTTGGATTCTGCTTCTTGAAGGTAAAGACTCTATCTTCCTCTTTCTGCAGCTGTTCATCAAGGGACTTGTACATACCAGGCACTAACCAAGAATTTGTTAAATTGAATAGAAAAATAAGACGTTATTTTAAAATGTTTGGTTCATATCCTGAGACAAATATAAGTGTTTAAAGAAAGGAAGGGGATTGCAACCCATCATGGGGAAGCTTTAAAAAGATGAATTCACCTGGGTCAGGAAAGAATGGAGGTGTATTACCAGGCAACCACAGTAATACAAGGGTAAGGCAAATCCATTGCTTTGATAATAATGTTAGGTAGTTAGAATAGGAAACATGAGTCCAAAATGGCAGTGACTAAAAGACAAGGAAGAGAAAAGCCCGTGAAAATAGAACAAAGGAAGGTCCAAGGATTGGAGTGAGGACCTCAGGTAGAACAAACAGCCCTCCTGGCTAGCCCAATTTACATAGGGCAGGCCCAGGGGGAAGGAAAAAATCATATAAAAAAAGGAGCCAAAAGACTCTCTCTCCCCACCCCACCCCCACCCCCACATGCTCTCTTCTCTTTGCATCTTTGGGTCAGCATGCCCTCACACCTCGAGGATGGATTCTCCTGCTATTTTCTAAATAAAATAGAGCTGTAACACTGATTTGTCTAAGTGCTATAACACGGTCTGTTTGAGACCTGAGAGCTATAACACGGTCTGTCTGAGACCCGAGAGCTGTGATGCGCCAAAGGCTTTAATGTCCGTCACTCCAAATCTTTGTTGTGACAAGACAGAACTGAGGAGCATACACTCGCCTGACAATAACAAAGATGATAGGAGTGATTTCAGAAATGATGGTGTACAGGATTTGGTAACTAACTGGAAATGAGACAAGGGAGAAAGACAAATGGGAATAAATAATATTCAGATCCTGGTTTTGGGTGCTGGGATGATGCAGCATCACTCACCAAAATATAAAGATTCAGAGAAAGGACAATGAGTGCAGCAGTTGAGTGTCAGTGAGCCACCCCAGTAGAAATATAGCAGAGACAGTTGGAAAGATTCGCTTGAGGCTTAGAGAAGCAGGGGAACCTTTGGGAGTCAGTCTTATAGCTGAGGCCAAGGGGCAATATGGATAACTGAGGGAAGGTGTCTGTGACAAGAGAAGAGGGGGTGTTGGGGGGAAGGGGAAAGGAAGAAGGTGGGGAGCACAATGTTGTGGAATAAATAACATTAGGGTTTCAGTGCTGCGTGAGTAGTTGAGAATGAGGACTGGAGACAGGCCAGTGGATTCATTGATCTGGTGGTCTGCTGCCTCTTGAGAAATGAGACTTGGTGGGGTAGAGGGGCTGAAAGCCAGACTGGTAGGAGATGAGGAGTGAAAGAACAGTGAGAACGTAATGACTGAGATAAAAGAAACCAATTTCCTCAACAAGTGTATCAGTAAGAGGAAGGCAGTTTACCATGATACCTTGAGGGCATAGCAAGGTTCATAAAGGTTGTGTTTGTTTTTAGGTTGTATGAGACTGGAATCTGTTTGTTGACAAAGGGAAGGAGCTTGAGAGTATGAGATTTTGAAGTTATGAGAGCGAAAACATAATAAACAAAATCTTGGAGAAGGTGAGATGTTATTAGAGTCTCGGAGGAGGGGTTGGCTTTGGGAGGAGAAAAGACCTCTTCCTCTGAGGGAAAGTGGGAAGGAGTGAGGAATTACATGACTCAGGCAAAGAGGAGGGTGGAGGGGCTTCACCTCCATACTTTCTTATCCATTAGAGCAGGGGGTGAGACCGTGCACCCAGGAATACCCAGTTTGTGAAGCTGGACTTACCTGAGGACAATCCTGAGGCACCTGTGTCAGGGAGATGACTAGAGACAAGGGAAGGGGTGACAAAGCAGCAGTGAGCTCTGAGGATTCCTTTCATATGGTTGTATCTTTTCCTGGAAAACTCCTTACCTTTCAAACCCAGCTCAAATGTTTTCTTCTGTGGCTCACCCAGGTGGAAACTGAACTCATGGGAGTCATACTCCCCCCACCCCCAGACCTGCAACCTTTATGAAACTATTTACCTTGTTGTATTTCAAGTATCTTTCATTTGTCTGCCCCATCAGTTCTTAAGCTTCTCAGAGGTCATTATTCATTTCTGTATACCTAGTGCCTGGCAACATGGCCAGCACACACAATAAGTGCTCAAAAAATAATGAGTGAGTGAATGAACGATGGGATGGATATGTGAATGAATGATATTTCCTTCCCTGGCGGAGGCTGACTTGGGCTTCCAGTATATTAACTAGTGCAGAGAGAGACCTCAGGAGAGAGATTAAAGGAAAACTGCATGTGTGGATACGTGTGAAGTAAAAGCAAATGAAAACAAGAATAGCCATGAAACAAATGTGGAACTCAAATGTTTTTCTCAAAAGCCATATGCAGTCCTGAATAGTAGGGGAAACGAGTGGGAGGATGGAGAACTGAGTGAAAAAAGTAACAGGCCCAGGAGGTAATTTACAGTTGGGAATGGAATGACTTCTTAAATCGTAGAGTGTGTGGTCCAGAGAGCACAGCATTGCAGATGCAGTTATGTTAAAAAAACAAAACAAAACAAAACACTCGTGACTTTTTTTGCAAAAAGAAGGCCTGTTTTGAATCTGACAGTCTCTCTAGCAGTACATAACCTTGTCTTAGAAAGCAACAGCTCCATGAAACCCTCCTTCAGATGGAATTCAGTTTCATGTGAATAACAGTACCTTGCAACACTGGTGATGCTGTTTACAAATCCCAACACATGCTTACAACCTTCCTTCTGGGTGGGTGTGATTTGTCTGTTTTAACCACAAGGAAATTGAGGCAAGGAGCAACTAGATGAGGAACCCAAGATCACACACTGGTGCATAGAGCCAAGATTAAAGACCAAGTCTTTCTTTTTGTTTTTTACTGAAGGATAGTTGATTTATAGCGTTGTGTTAGTTTCTGGTAAAGACCAAGTCTTTCCAACTTCAAAGCCCATATTCTTCCCACTACATTAAGCAGATGCTCCATCAGAAAAGGGTAATGTGGGGTTATCCATAGAATCAAGGCCAACTTCCTGAGCACACCATCTGGTCAGGCACTCAGGGGCCGGTGCTTAGAAGGATCCTATGCTTGTCTTCATGTTCTGCTCTTGCTGTCTTGAAATTCTTGCCTTTCAAGAAGTCTTGCATTTTCATTTTGCACTGAGCCCTGCAAATTATGTAGACAGTCCTGTGTAAAATCGTAGAATGCTTGAGCTGGAAGGGCTTTGAGAGGTCATCCATTCCCCTCACCACTCATTTTAGAGGTGAAGAAACTGAAGCACAGAGAGGCGAACTGGCCAGCTTTCAGTCACACAGCTCATTGGTGGCAGAGGAGCAGCAGAACCCAGGTGTCCCGTGTTCTTCCTCTTTGACCACACAAACCTTCGAGAGCCTTTAAAGTTAAAGAAGGGAGGTTTCCCTTTTCCCTACAGGAGCTTATCTTCAGCCAAAATATCATTTGTGGCTGAGTTGGGTCAACTCATTTCACTCCTGGGCAAATGGCCCTGGGTTTTTCATAAAACCAAACACACACAAACCTGGACGTGATTCTGACAAAACCACAGTGTCTACACTGTGGTTAAAGAAACCTTTAGCTGAGTCTCTTACCCCACACCCCTCTCACTGGCTGCAATCTCCTTTCTTATGAGCCGAGGGGGCTGGCTCAGCCAGGGTCAAGCTGGGACATGGCCAGGGCAGTTAGGGGGAGGCTACATTCAAGGACAACGCCCAAACTCCTACCAAAACTGACCCTAAGAAGAGGAAGTATTCTGACATGGCCAGTCTCCATCCAGCGCCCAGGGTGTAGATATGCTGTTTCTCTTTAACTGGCAGCACATTGAGCCCCAATAGCAGGACCCAGCAGAGCCACCCTTGGGCCAAGACAGAAGTGACCAAACATGTGTAAAGGTTTATGTTCATCTCCTCTATGCCCATGTATTTGGAAGCTGCACTAAGGAAGACAGTTCTGATTTTCAACCCAGAAAACATGTATTTGCTTCAGACATACCAGGGCATATGGCTCTGCTCAGGGCAGAGCTGGTGCTGAGAAGCATTTGAAACGTTTTGAAGGTCATGTGCATTCCCCCAGCATGAAGAAGTAGAAGTGTGGCTCATGCAGGTCACCAAGGAAACTTGATTATGTTATAAAAGAGCTTCCATGTCTTGGCTATTGTAAATAGTGAATGCTGGGGCACATGTATCTTTTTGAATGAGACTTCTTGCTTTTTGGGGGGGTATATACCCAGGGGTAGACTTCCTGAGTCATATGGTAGTACTATTTCTGTTTCCTTAAGGAACCTCCATACTGTTTTTCATAGCAGTTTCACCAATTTACATTTCCAATAACAGTGTCTGCAGGGTCCCTTTTTTCCACACCCTCTCCAGCATTTATTGTTTGTAGACTTTTTGATGATAGCCGTTTTGACTAGTGTGAGGTGATACCTCATTGTAGTTTTGATGCGCCTTTCTCTAATACTAATTTATTAGTGGTGTTGTCTTTTCATGTGCCTGCTAGCCATTTGCTTTCCTGGAAAAATGTCTGTTTAGGTCCTTTGCCCAGTTTTTGTATTGGGTTGTTTGTTCTTTGATTTTGAGTTGTATACACTGCTTGTATATTTTGGATATTTACCCCTTGTCCATCACATCATTTGCAAAAATTTTCTTCCATTCTGTACATTGTCTTTTCACTTTGTTGATGATTTCATTTGCTGTGCAAAAGCTTTTAATCTTAATTAGACCCCATTTGTTTATTTTTGCTTTACTTCCTTCTGCATTAGGAGATTGATCTAAGAAAATATTGCTATGATTTATGTCAAAGAAACTCAAACCATTTTGAGTTTATTTTTGTATGGTGTAAGGGAATGTTCTAATCTCATTGATTTACATGTAGCTCTCCAACTTTCCCAACACCACTTCTGAAGAGACTGTCTTTTCTCCATTGTATATTCTTGCCACCTTTGAAATAGATTGACTATAGGTGCATGTGTTTATTTCTGGGCTCTCTAATCTGTTCCACTGAAATATGTGTCTATTTTTGTGCCAATATCTATGTGTCTATTTTGTGCTATT
This sequence comes from Dama dama, assembly GCF_033118175.1. NCBI lineage: Eukaryota > Metazoa > Chordata > Mammalia > Artiodactyla > Cervidae > Dama > Dama dama. The sequence continues at coordinate 60,657,549 of NC_083699.1, read as the reverse complement.
TTGATTACTGTAGCTTTGTTATATAGCCTGAAGTCTGGAAGTGTTATACCCAGCTTTGGTCTTTTTTCTCAGGATTACTTTGGCAATTCTAGGTCTTTTGTGGTTCCATATAATTTTTAAGATTATTTGTTCTAGTTCTGTAACAATGTCATGGGGATTTTGATAGGGATTGCACTATATTTGTAGATTGCTTTCAGTAATATGGCCATTTTAACAATTCTCTCAATCCAAGAGCAGGGGATATCTTTCCATTTCTTTGAGTCATCTTCAATTTTCTTTATTGGCATTTTATAGTTTTCAGCATAAATGCCTTTCATCTCCTTAGTGAAGTATATTCCTAGGTATTTTTTCAATGAAATTTTTTAATGGGATTATTTCTTAATTTCTCTTTCCAATATTTCATTATTAGTGTGTAGAAAGCCAACCAATTTCTGTATTTTAACTTTCTTTCCTGCTGACTTGCTGAATTCATTTCTTAGTTCTAACAGTTTTGTGTGGAGACTTTAAGGTTCTTGATATAAACTATCATGTCATCTTCAGAGAGTGACAGTTTTCTCTCTTTCATTCCAATTTGGATACCTTTTATTTCTTGACTGATCACTGTGGCTAGGAATTCCAGTTCTGTGTTGAATGGAAGAAGTGAGAGTGACCATCCTTACCTTGTTCTTGACTTTAGTGGGAATGAAACCGTTTACCACAGATTGGGACTTGAACCTATGTGCCTGGGACTCGAACCCAGCCAAAACCCTGCTTGGGACTTGAACCCAAGTGGCTGGGACTCAAACCCAGCCAACACCCACAGTACCTAGTTTCAGGGCCTAATGAAGCTCAGGTTCTTGATGTCTCATTGCAGAAAGAATTCAGTAAGAGACAAAATGATGAGTAAGAAGTGGATTTATTCAGATTCAGAGAGAAGCACACTCCGCAGTGTACAGGCCATCACAGAGGGTAAATGCAGTGGCTGTGAAATGTGTCATGGTTAGTTTTTATAGGCTGGGTAATTTCATGTGCTCATGAGTGGGAGGACTCATTTTGGGGAAGGGGAGGAGATTTCCTGGATTTGGGCCACCACCCACTCCTTAGTCTTTTAACAGTGCCTGGGAACTGTCATGGCACCTCTAGGTGTGTCATTTCACTTGCTGATTCAGGATCAAGGTCTAGTCTTGTCTGCCATCTTGGTCCCATTTGATTCTAATCAGTTTATGTTGTCCTTGGGCTAAGTCATTTTTCAAAAGTTGTGCCCTGCCCCTTTCCCTCCTGTTACAGGAAGACTTTCAGCGTTTCACCATTTTGTTGTGTCTGGGTTTGTCATAAATTGCCTTTATTTTGTTGAGATATGTTCCCTCCGTACACACTTTGATGAGAATGGATATTGAGTTTTGCAGAAGCTTTTTCTGCAGCTATTAAGGTGATAGTCTTGTTTTTATCTTTCCTTGTGTTACTGTGGTGTATCACATTGATTGATTTGCATCTGTTGAACCAACTTTGAGACCCAGGGTACATCCAGCTTGATTGTAGTGTATGATTCTTTTTATGTGTTATTGGGTTTGAATTGTTATTTTGTTAAGGATTTTGAATCTATATTCATCAAAGATATTGGCCTGTAATTTTCTTTTTTTCTCTTTTTAGTAATGTCTTTGTCTGATTTTGATATCAGGCTGATTGTGAATTGTGAAAGTCGCTCAATCGTGTCTGACTCTTTGTGACCCCATGGACTATACAGACCCCATGGAATTCTCCAGGCCAGAATGCTAGAGTGGGTAGCCTTTCCCTTCTCCAGGGGCTCTTCCTAACCTAGAGATCGAACCCAGGTGTCCTGCATTGCTGGCAGATTCTTTACCAGCTGAGCCACAACGGAAGCCCGTGGTTGCCTCATAGAATGAATTTGAGAGTGTTCTCGCCTCTTCAATTCTTTGGAGTAGTTTGAAAATGATAAATATAAGTTTTTCGTATGCCTGGTAGGATTCCCCAGTAAAGCCATCCAGTCCTGGGCTTTTGTTTGCTGAGGTTTTATTATTATTATTATTACAGATTCCATTCCACTTCTACTGTTAAGTCGGTTCAAATTGTCTATTTCACTTGACTTAGTCTTTGCAGACTGTCTGTTTCTAGAAATTTGCCCATTTTGTTTTGATTGTCCAAATCATTGATATATAACTGTTCATAGTATAGTCTTATGATATTTTGTTTTTCTATATTGAGTGCATATATATTAATAAGTATAATATCCTCTTGTATTGATTCCTTTATCATTATATAATGCCCTTCTTTGTCTTTCCTTATGACCTTTGCTTTAAAGTCTGTTTTGTCTGATACAAGTATTGCTATTCCTGCCTTCTTGTCATTTCCATTTGCATGAAGTATTGTTTTCTATCTCATAACTTTCCATCTCTATGTGTCTTTCACCTTGAAGTGACTCTTGTAGGCAACAAATTGCAGGTTCTTGTTTTTTATCTAATCAATCACTCTTTTTCTTTTGATCAGAGCATTTATTTGTTGACATTTAGAGTAATTATTGATAGGTATGTATTTATTGCCATTTTAATCCTTGTTTTCCAGTTGTTTTTGTAGTTTTTATGTGTTCTTATTCTCTTTGTTTTTCCTTTTGTGGTTTGATGATTTTCCTTTGTAGTATGCTGAGTTCCTTTGTTTTTGGTTTTTGTGAATCTATGGTATGTTTTTGATTTGTGGTTGCCATGCAGTTTGTAGATGTTGATCCATAACTATATCTACTCTCTTTAAACTGATAGTCATTCAAGTTCAAACACATTGTAAAATATCTACAGTTTTATAATTCCTTCTCTCATATTTTGTGATTTTGATGTCCTATTTTAAAGCTTCATGATTATCATTTTACTGTTAATTGTAGTTATAATCAGTTTTACCATTTTAAAATAATTTTTCATCTATATGCATGCTTATTTAAAATACCTTCAATCTTTACTATATGTTTGCCTTTCCTATTTTGATTTTACCTTTCTTATACATTTGTGCTTCTTTTCTGTTTAGAGAAGACCTTTTAATATTTCTTTAAGGGTAGATTTTGTGTTTAAAAAACACTCTGTTCATATCCTGAGACAAATTTAAGTATTTAAAGAAAGGAAGGAGATTGTGACCCATCATGTGGAAGCTTTAGGAAGATGAATTCACCTGGGTCAGGAAAGAACGGAAGTGCATTATCAGGCAACCACAGTAGTACAAGGGTAAGGTAAAGTTATATAAAATAAAGTTATTATTACTTTCATAATAACAAAGATGTCAGGAATGGTTTCAAAATAATGGTGTACAGGATTTGGTACCTAACTGGAAATGAGACAAGGGAGACAGACTAGTGGGAATAAATAATATTTAGGTCCTAATTCTGCATGCTGGGATAATGACAGCATTACTCACCAAAATATAAAGATTTGGAGGAAAGGACAATGAGTGCAGCAGTTGAGTGTCAGTGAGTCACCCCAGTAGAAATATAGCAGACAGTTGGAAAGATCATTTTAGTTTTTGCTTACCTGAGAAATTTTTTATTAAATCACTCCTTCTATTATACATGATAATCTTGTTGAGTAGAGTATCCTAGGTTGCAGGTTGTTCCTTTTCAGGACTTTGAATATTTATCATGCCACTCCCTTCTGGTCTGCAAAGTTAAATTGGCTGATAGCCTTGTGGGGATTCCCTTGTAAATAATTGTTTTTCTCTTGCTTCCTTGAGAATCCTCCCCTTATCTTTAACTTTTGTTATTTTAATTATAGTATGTCTTGGTGTGGGTCTGTTTGAGTTTATCTGGTTTCGGACCTTTTGTACTTCCTATATCTGGATTGTTTCCTTCTTTTCTTCTTCAGGTTTGGGAAGTTTTCAGCCATAATTTCTTCAAATACATTTTAGTTATCTTTCTCTCTCTCTCTCTTCTCCTTCTGGTATTCTTATACATAGGTTGTCACACTTTATTTTATCCTATAGGTCTCATATGTTTCTTTCATTTTTCTTTTTCGGTTGTCTTTCTGTCTACTGTTCTGATTGGAGATCTCCATTATTCTATCTTCCAGATCACTTATTTATTTTTCTGTGTCATTTAGTTGGCTATTTATTGCTTTTTGCCTTAGAAATTGAATTACATATTTTTGATTGGTTTATCTTTATAGTTTCTAGTCCCTTGTTACAGTTATCTGCATTTATAGCAATAATTTTTCTCAATTCAATTGATATTTTTATTACCACCTTTATAAACTCAGGATTTGGTAGAGAGGTGAGCTCTGTTTCATTGTTTGTTCTTTCAGGAGATTTCTCTTGCTCTTTTAATTGACACTAGTTCCTCTGCCTTTTAATTTTATTTAACTTTCTCTATTTATATCTCTATGAATTTGGGAGAAACAAAGTATCCATTGTGGTCTAGAAGCAGTGTTTTTATATGGGAGAGTCCCTGTGTAGACTGTGTGTATCCAATGTCTTTGGTGTGAGGTCTGATTTTGACACAGACACCAGTCATGTGTTGTTTCCTCAGGGTGTGCTGGCCATTAGCACTTAATGCTGGCCATTATCATTATCCCCCTTGATAGGGGATTTGATTGATGTTGGGGGACCTAAAGCCTGCGCAGGGCGTGAGGCAGGACTTCCACTCTCTCTCTCTCTCTCTGCTCCTTGGCAGTTGCTGCCCTGCTGCGGGGTGTATGCTCCCCAATTGTTGGAGTAGAAGCCTTGAGGGTCAAGCTCTATCAGGCTCTGACCCCCTTGAATGTATGCTCTGCCCCTTGGTGGGGGAGGTTGCTCAAGGAAGTGAGATCAATGTTCTCACAGAGGACTTATGCATCACCTGTGTAGGCATCTGCAGTTCTGCTCAGAGGTAGCCCAAGGTTACAACCCTTTCCCTGTTGTGCTTGTCCTAGATCTAGTTCAAGTCTATGGTGAGGAGTGGGTAGGACCAGAGAATTCACTGGACTGGGACTGGGGGGTCGGAACAGGAATTGAGGTATCTGTACTGCCACCTGAGATCTGGGCTGCCTCTGTAGCAGTCTTCTCCCAGGACCTGTCTGCCCTAGATGCAGTGCTAAACTGTGGTGTAGAGTGCATGGGGCTGGAGCCCTCTCATTTGGCTGGGAGAAGAAGTACAAAGTCTCTTGTGGCACCACTCGAGCCAGTGCTGGCAATGGCTGCCACCATATTACCTGGATCACACCCCACACCCCTCAGGCTAGCTGTCTTTGTAGCTAGTCCAGGTCTTTACCCATGGCCCAGTTGGTCCTAATCTCCCACCAGGCTGTGGTGTGAAGTGAACAGGGCCAGGGTATTCACCCTGTTTGGACTGGGGAGTTCAGCAAGGTGGCAGCCACCAGTGTAAGGCTCTCTTCACCCTGTCAGTAAGCTAACATGTTTGCATTCCTCATGAGTAGAGTCTAGGCTTCTCCAACCCTCCTGTCTGTCCCAGCAGTTCTTCCAGGAGCCACTGGGTCTCTGGTGGGTGAGGTGGTGGAAGCCATTGTGAGTGAGTATAGCCAGTGGATGCACAATTTTGTCTTGAACACATCTCTGCCAGCACACCCCAGCATTGACCTGTGATGTCTGCTTTCAACTGATCTGACTTTGAACCACCACTCAGCAACCTCGTCGCCTTCTTTATTTAATCTTTGTAATATAGCCTAGTAGGAATCATAAACCCAACACCAAACTCCACAAGCCAGAACTGTCAGGGTAAAGCAATATTAACCCATTTGAGCCAAAGTTATTGCACTTTCTCCAGCTCCACACTAATGAAGAAATGTGTCAAATGTCTATTCTGGAAGAGAAATTGAAATCAAGTTAATAGGAAAGGAGAATGAATTATTACATTCTGATATTGCCCTTCCTGGCTTTTGATGCTGCTAGGGAAAGCTATAAAACTTTATTTGTGCTGTTAATTTTCATACTTTCATGCTTACATTATGGTTGAAAGGAAAGTCACATCTGGCTCCGGATGAAACATCTCTGCCTAGAAAAGGAACATTCTGTCCCAGAGCCACCACTGGCATGGCCCTACAAAGCAAAAGCTTATACAACAAAGTTAAGGGGAAAGGTAAACATGAGAAGAACTAAAAAGAGAAAGAGCCCAACAGAGGAGGTTCTTTAATTTATTAAAGCTTTGTTAAGTTAATATCTGACTTGATAATAATAGATTGGTCTCTAAAATCTTCCTCTGACCTGATGGTCAATTCCTAGAGATCACCATGAATGGTATTTTGAGAAGGAATCCTTGAGTAAATCACAGATGAACATGGACCACAAGAAAACTCCTGTGAGACATGGAATTCATGCTGCTTAAAGCTTAGCTTTAGGAGTACCTTCTCCTTTCTAAAATGCTAACATGGAAGGTTAAAGTTGATTATATTTTCATGGGTATGTGTGTGTGCATTAAAAATCAAAGTAGCGCAGTCAAGCACAGCAGACTTGATGTCTGGTAAGGGGCCCCTTCCTGGTTCATAGATGGCTGGTTATCTTCTCACTGTGTCCTTACATGGCAGAAAGGGATGAGAGAGCTTTCTGGGGTCTCTTCTGTAAGAGCACTAGGCCCAATCATGAGGGCTCCACCCTTATGACCTAGTTACCTCTCAAAGATTCCACCTCCAAATACTATCAAATTGGGGATTAGGTTTCAACATGTCAATCTGGGGATAGAAGATTATCATGTCATGATGAGGCTCGATCAATCAAGGGCTCACCTGTGTTCCTGCTCTGTACACTGCAATGTATTGACATGAACTGATAAAAGAAATGAAAGGTTCTTACTTATAATCTCTGTTGGACCAGTGGTGTGTTGGAATAAGCTCATGTTGCCTCATGAGAACAGGTTGTTAAATATTCAGGCGGTTCTCAAGCAGGTTGTTACATCATTTTTAACTTGAAATTGGCCACAAAAGTAATATTTATACCATGAAAATAGACAAATGCTACAAATTGCGACTTTATTTTGAAAGAGCCAGTTTGTCAGCACAGCAGTGCCAGTACCCATACAGAGACACTCTCCAAGTTGGAGATGATCAACTTAGAGTTAGAAGGAATATGAGGATTGACATGAGAAAGAATGAGTTGGCTCCTATAGAGCCAGCTACCAGAAGAAGGCAAAGCGATCTGGTGTCTTGGGGAGGTTTCTGTTCAAAGTAGGGCTTGAGAAAAGGGGGGGAAATAAACATCTGTGTTTTTTCCTAGCTAGTCTTAGTCACTATCCCCAGCTCATCCTTAACCAGAGCTGTCCCACCAACCTACTCAGTTTTTAGGGAAAGGCAGAGAGGAACACAAACAAAGCAAAGGAGATAGTAGAAAATGTACTAAAGCATACAATCCATTGATTTCTAGCAATGGACAGGACCTTGAAGATTACTCAATCCAACCCCTCACTTAGAGTCGTGGAAATAGAGCCAAAAAGGTAAAACAACACGAAGCTTGCACAGAGACTGACACAGCCAGGGCTGGAACCTCGTCTTGTCCACTACCCCTACTATGTGCTAGGTTCTGTGATGATTCCTAAATCCTTGCTTTTCCTACTGTCAACTCCAGTGTAACTTAGGGAGAAGCTGAGTGGAATTAAAGGAAGAACCGAGACTCATTAATCTTTCTCTCCCAGACAGCACATTGACTATGTGATGTTCAAAGAAGAATTAGGTTTATTAATTCCAACCACATAGGCCTGCCAACTTAGAAAAGGGATGTGTGATTAAACAGCTGGTAATGAAGGTGCTGTGTATGTACCATCTGGTGTAATTGGGGAAAAGTCCTATTTTTTGCTAAATTGAGTTCTAAATTACAATTTCTTAAATCCCAACCTACTCCCTAGGAAACTACCAAAGATGAGCTGGTGATTTCAGTTCTTTCCAGGTGGAAAAAGGTTGATGTCATCCTGAGCATTGCCTCTGCAAGTGTCGTTTATTCTGCCCAGCACAATTGGGCAGCTGAAGTAGAGACATCAGCTGGAATGAGTCCCTGAGGCCAAACAGGCCCTTCTAAAGCTATTTACACACCAGTCAGGATGGCTGCTATCCAAAAGTCTATAAGCAATAAATGCTGGAGAGGGTGTGGAGAAAAGGGAACCCTCTTACACTGTTGGTGGGAATGCAAACTAGTACAGCCGCTATGGAGAATAGTGTGGAGATTTCTTAAAAAACTGGAAATAGAACAGCCATGTGACCCAGCAATCCCACTTCTGGGCATACACACCGAGGAAACCAGATCTGAAAGAGACACGTGCACCCCAATGTTCATCGCAGCACTGTTTGTAATAGCCAGGACATGGAAGCAACCTAGATGCCCATCAGCAGACGAATGGATAAGCAGGCTGTGGTACATATACACCATGGAATATTACTCAGCCATTAAAAAGAATTCATTTGAATCAGTTCTAATGAGATGGATGAAACTGGAGCCCATTATACAGAGTGAAGTAAGCCAGAAAGGTAAAGACCAATACAGCATACTAACACATATATATGGAATTTAGAAAGATGGTAATGATAACCCCATATGCAAAACAGAAAAAGAGACACAGATGTATAGAACAGACTTTTGGACTCTGTGGGAGAAGGTGAGGGTGGGATGTTTTGAGAGAACAGCATTGAAACATGTATATTATCAAGGGTGAGACAGATCACCAGCCCAGGTTGGATGCATGAGACAAGTTCTCGGGGCTGGTGCACTGGGAAGACCCAGAGGGATGGGGTGGTGAGGAGGTGGGAGGGGAGATCCGGATGGGGAATACATGTAAATCCAGGGCTGATTCATGTTAATGTATGACAAAAACCACTACAATATTGTAAAGTAATTAGCCTCCAACTAATAAAAATAAATGGAAAAAAAAATAAAGCTATTTACTACCTGTTAGGATTGCACCTCTCAGAAGTTGGGAGAAAAACTGGTGCTGTAGATACACCAGCTGAAACTTCTCAAGACATAGGAAATTTGGTTCTGTACTTGCTGCCCAACACTTGTCATCAACATTAAACTCACATTGTATTTTAAGAAGAGAAGTTCTTATTAAGCTAGTATAAATACAGCCTTTGTGAGAGAACAATTCTATGCTGGTCCCCAGAATGGTGGATGGAATGTATAGCTTGATTGATCCTCTGCCTCCTTGACTACACTGATCATTCCAACAGAAGTAATAGGAGAATCAGTCTGCCTTTCGCAAGGACTTTCCATAGTAAGAAGATTACAGAGGTTTTCTTCAAAACGTCATTTAGGGGCTTGTCTAGGGAAAGATGAATTAGATCAGATCAGTTTTCAAAATTTTTACTTTGTGCCTAATAATCATATTGCTGAGATGACTTAAAAGACTAACTCATCATCCATAGATAGTTGATCATAAAGCAGAACTGCAGAGGCATGGAGCAAAGCGAAACTGACCACTCATTCACACTACTCTGAGGACAGCAATCCATGTAAATGAGATGCACTATTACATGATATATGAACTTCATAACAATTCTGCTGAGTTGTATGGTAACCAGCCATTCCAATTTGCTCAGGACTGAGAGGGTTCCTATGATGCAGAATTTTAGTTTTAAAATCAGGATAGTCTCAGATGAACCAGGAAAGTCTGGTAACACCCTTAAACTCCAGTTCTACCTATCCCCCAAATCATACATTGTGAAACTAAGACTCCAAGAGACTTGCTCAAGATCACAAACTACCTGGTGCCAGAACCTGAATTGGTTTCCCAGTCCGATTGAAAGATGGGACTGTCCTTTCTGTGGCCTATAAGGGGATTTATATTTATTGACAGAAAAAGATATGAAAATATTAAACAGGTGCTGCTTCCTTGTAGACCTCCATGTTGGAGGCCTATTTAACAAGACAGCAGGCTTAAAAACCAGGTTTGAATGAGGAAGATTTCCTAAATTTCTCTGGGAGTATTAAAAACTGAGATGATAATGTACCTCCTCGCAGAAGGTAATGGCACCCCACTCCAGTACTCTCGCCTGGAAAATCCCATGGACAGAGGAGCCTGGTAGGCTGCAGTACATGGGGTCTCAAAGAGTCAGACACGACTGAGCGACTTCACTTTCACTTTTCACTTTCACTTTTCATTTTCATGCATTGGAGAAGGAAATGGCAAACCACTCCAGTGTTCTTGCCTGGAGAATCCCAGGGACGGGGGAGCCTGATGAGCTGCCATCTATGGGGTCGCACAGAGTCGGACACGACTGAAGTGACTTAGCAGCAGCAGTGTATCTCCCATATTTTATAGATAACACAATTTTCTGAGTATGAAGACTGGATCAAGAGTTTTCTGAGACTAATCCTGCTTTATTCCTGTTATGCTAATGAAAAATTAAGAGTGACTTTTTCTTTCTCAGAAAAGTCCTTGTTTGAATGATAAATTGTATAGTTCTAGCCAAGAGGCTTACCCTTCCACAATAGAAGGAGAATGTAATATATTGAAAAGAAAACCCACTCTTCACAGTTGAGAAATTGTAAGAAGAAACAAATAGATAAATGAGAAAAAAACAAAGGTAGAAAAAGCAAGGCTCCAGGTAGCTGGTAGCTGGATGCTGGTCTCAGTTTATATTGGCTAGCAAGGTCACTTTTTAAATTCAGATATTTTCTAAGCAGGTTGTTAAATTACTGATAGCTTGAGATCAGTCATGATGGAAGTATTTACACCACAGCAGCAAACACTATAAACCAGAGCCCCTTTTTTCCTCACAGATCCAGTATACTACTGGCTCCAGAGAACTCATTTTCTCTCTCACTCTCACTCACTCTTTCATGCACATATATACACAGACCATGAGCTGAAACGGCAGGGGTACTTCAGAAACACCAATAAGTTGAGTGAGTTCTAAGGAGAGAAATCTTTATTCTGGCTCCTCACTTGGGGCTCTGTAAGAAGATGACTTCTTATGCTACTCTTGATCAACATGGGATGTGTTACTTAATGCAAACCAAGGGATATAGTGTAGTTGAGCAGAAAATGAAAAAGTGAAAGTGTCAGTTGCTTAGTTGTGTCTGACTCTGTAACCTCATGGACTGCAGCCCTCCAGGCTCCTCTGCTTATGGAATTATCCAGGCAAGAATACTGGAGTGGGTAGCCATTCCCTTCCATCAGGGAGTCTTCCCAACCCAGGGACCAAACCTGGGTCTCCTGAGTTGCAGGCAGATTCTTTACCTTCTGAGCCACGAAGTAAGCCTAGGTGAGCAGAGAAAACATATAAATTTAGCTTTTCTAAGCCACCTTCTATTACCCATGGCACATAGAACTCAAATGTGGCTAAGAGTCTATTTGGAGAACTTGGCAAAGAGGATATGCCAACTTAGGGTGGGATGATAGCACAGGGGACTGCCTGGACAAAGGCCAAATATAGGTCTTAGCTCAACTCCAGAGGAATCACAGATGAGGCAAGACTGCCAGTGATGGTTACAATCCCCAGAGGGGCCCAAAGGAACCTAAGTAAGCATTATGCTACTCATCAGTGTTAGTCATGAATCCTGAAAGCCTAGTAGTGACCAGCTGGACAAAGGACATCACGGTGGGGCCAGAAGAGCAGAGGGCCTATAATAGTAAACACTTGCGTGTGTGTTCAATCGCTCAGTCATGTCTGACTCTTTGCAACACTATGGATTGTAGCCCACCAGGCTCCTCTATCCATGGAATTTTTCAGGTGGATCTTCCCAACCCAGGGATCAAACCCATGTCTCTTGTATCTCTTGCATTGGCATGTGGATTCTTTATCACTGGCACCACCATCAACTCTCCCCCATATATGTCTAATTTTCTTTCCTTACTATTGGCCCTAGTAACCCCAGGCCTAACATCAGATACAGAAGTGTGGCCTTAAATGGACCAGCCATCATAACTGTGCAAGGCCTTATCCCTGTCATAAGTCCCTTACTCTCTGTCACTCATGGCTCTGCTTCTCAGATCAAACCCTGACTAACATAGAAATTATTAACACTGGAAGTGGTTTCAAAGAAACATAGCTTTAAGGATGTGTTCTCTGAATTGGCTTTGGGGTTTTGGGAATTGTTTCCTTGATCTGATTAGATTTAAAGGCTTGGATTATTCTATTTCCAGTAGTAAAGGAAACACTGGTAGCCCATGACATGCTAAGGCAGCACTTATGTTATCACCTATCACCTGAAGACGTGTATAGTCAATTTCCAGTAGAAGTCAAGTCTTTGTGACAAAGCAGCTGTGTCATAGAACATTTTAGTAAAAGTAAGAAGTATAATGAAGCTAGTTAGACGCTTCTTAGCATGGTGGACAACTTGAAACAGAGAAAAGGGTGAGTTTGGGGCTTTAAATTGCCAACTCACATTTTAATGTGGACAGATGGGCAAATCCTGACCTTAAACTGCTAAATTCTACTGAGTCTTTTTTGCAGGAAGAAGCATTCCTTCTTCTCATTTCTAAGGAAATTAGTCTCCCCTCACCTGAAGAACCTGAAATGGAAAATCCTGAGGCAGTTGCCTTGAAGAAGACTACTGACCTTTCAAACCTATGCTCATGTATTCTCACTACTTGTAGACTTAGAACCAGACTCAAGTCCTGGCAGGCCCATGGGTAATATACAGAGTTGATGACATGAGAGGATGCAACATACACAAGAAGAGTTGCATGATTTTGCCCACTTTTACTGACAGAACCCTGAGGAAATGTATGGGACTGAATCCTAGGGGTGATGGATCAGAATGGAAGGATTATAATGTTGGACACAACCTAACTCATTGTGACGAGTGTCACTAAATAGAGATTCTGGATTCAAAGTACTAGCTCAAGCAGCCAAGAGCATCTTGGAAGAGCTCTAAAATGGGTTGTTGATTGAATTCTGGAGGCAAAGTTGGCCTATCCCCATTAAAATGCCAGAACTTCTTTGATACACTATAGAGCAGAGGTTTTTAAAATATAGTCCACTGAACCTTGGAAGTCCCCATCACCCTATCACAAAGTCCATAAGATCAGAACTATTTTTGTAATAATACCATGATGTTATTTGTCATTTTTTAATATGTTGATAGTTCCACTAATGGTGAAAAAGCAACAGTGGGGTAAAGCTGCTAGCATGTAAGCAAGAACCAGGTAGGATCACTCAACTATACTAGTCATTATATAGTCTTCACTGCCACACACTCACAAGTAAAAGGAAAATATCAGTTGCACTTAAGAATATCCTTGATGAAGTAGTAAAAATATTAAATTTCAACCCTCAAGTATGCATCTTTTTAATATTTTGTTTAATGAAGTGAGAAGTACATATAAAGCATTACAGTTGCCTGAGAAAGAGCCCTTGTATGACTGAGTTGTAAGCTGAACTAGACAGTTTTTTCTCACGGGATGCCATACTTTACTTGATAGCATGACTGACAAACAAATTGTCAACATTTTCTTAACATTTTCACGTCACTTCAATGAAAACAACTGGCAGAATTTGTTAACAGTAAAAATTTGAAAATTCCATTGAAAGTTAGAGTTATGGAAATTTGTATCTGCCACCCTATGCTCAACAGTTTTTCAGTTTCTGATATTAACAAATGTAGTTTTTAATAGTGTAGAATAAAATGTGTCAACATTTAGAAGCCTTCAAATTCAGTGAACCAATATTTTGCAAATGATGTTACAATAGCATAAAAGATCTATTGAAAGTTCAAGATAGACCAGTGGATTTTAACCAAGTAAACAATGTTTCATTGATGAAATTTGTTTCATACTGTAATGAACATTTATCAAGTTTTGGTGTAGCATCAAAAGAATATTTTTAAACTCAGTTTTAATTTCTAATATGATACAGAACAGTTGATATAACCCAAAGAAACAAAAACTCTTTGGAGTTCCCAATAATTTCTAAGGATGCCAGGGAGTCTGAAATCAAAAGTTAAGCTGCCAAAGAGAAAGGTATCCAAAGGTTTAATGAGATTTGAATTCTAGAATGGATTTATTCTGTAAGACCAGTGCCTTCCAAATATGTCCCCCAAGAGAGTTCAGAGGACTCTCTTTTACCAAGATTGTAAGAAATATATTCATGAAGGGGACGCTAGCATCCTTTATCTGCTCTGTATTGCCATCTAACTGTTCTGCCTGAATTCAATGGGGTGATAGGATCCAGGAATGGCAGGAGTTAAGTGGCAATCACCAAAGACAGGCGGATATAGTTACTATAATGGGCAACAGAACCGAAACAATAAATAGAAGCATTTGAGCCTCAGAGGTCAAAGGCATTGGTTAGTTGATCGTGGTGTCCCTAGAACTAAATACTGAATAGATGGACAGTCTACTAAAGACTTATTTGATTTGTAAAAGCAGAAAAACTCTAGGTTTTTTCAACAGAACTCTAACTTGAATCACCACAATAGAGACTTGCAGCCCCTCAATTCAGTTTTTAGACTTGAGCCAGTTCACAAATCCAGAGCCCCTTAAATGAAGAGGCTCTGAGCCCTCTTGAGCAAATCCTCTTTACACAGTCAAAAAATGTATATTATAAATTATCTTCCTAGATGTCCCTTCCTAAGAAGAGACCTATACCCCAGCTCTCCAGGGACTTCAAACTGTCCTAATTAGTCATTATTTTTCCATCCAAATCATTCCAGGCTAGCAAATTATTGCATGGTTATGCAAGACCCCACTTAGGCCGAGAAAGGGAACACAGATCTCTACAAACACTGGGTGCCACAGCATCCACAAGATCCATGCTGGACCACCCCCTACCCTACCTTTGTGAGTGTACTTCACTTTGTCTCTACCTCTTCTCCCCCCATATCTCTCTATTTTCTCTGTGCACTCTTTTGCTTCTGCCTTATCTCTGCCCTCAAGGTGTTTTTCTGTTGGTGGCAGGCCTGTCCCAGATGAGAGGGATGTCTTATATATTTGGAATAGTGAAGATACAGGCAAGATATCTAGACCATCAATGTCATGTCTTTATCAGCCTCAACTTTACCTTCCATCCCAAAGTAAAACTACAACATAAGAACCTCCCAGCTTACGCAGGACTTGAGGGTCCTGCTGTAGTCCTACTAAAGGGCTGGTACCGCATCTCTCTCATGAAGGAACTGGTTTATAAGAGCTCAGGAAATGTGTGCTAAGTGAATGGGTATGTGTTCATTCTCAATCTTGTTGGATGTGAGTGTGGTAGAGGTCAGTGCCCAGAGTACCTGAACACTACACATTTGTAGCTGGAGAACCCCAACTCCATACCTCATATGAGAAGGTATAGTACATGTATTTCTAAAATAAGATAGAAAGATACATGCCTAAGTATATAGCTAGGATATATAATGACAATAAACTGAAATTTCAGCCCCCCACATTAGGGCCCTCAGTTCAAGTCTTCTATAATCTGAATTTTCGATGCTGCTGAGGATATATCCTCATATATATATATATGAGTATCATATATATATATATATATATATATATATATGAGTATCATATATATAAGTATCAAATATTTTCATTGAACTATTTTGAAATTATAGATGTATTTATTTTCATTTGCTATATATTAATATATATATACTTTCTTAACCAGAGCCTGTTGCACATAATTCTGTGTGTTCTGAACATCAAATTATGACATTAAATATGGTTTAATGTAGTAGTCTAATTCCTGTAACAATTGGATATGTCCACAAATTAGTCAAGGGTAAGATTCTGTCTCAAAGAATAATTCTATATGTAGGCACTGAAATGAACTAAATGTCCTCTTAGTTCTTTACATTCAGGTCAACAATTGAAGGCTATGTCTATTCTGTGGCTACTTCATGTCAGGCACTGTGCCAGGGGCTAGGTACAGAGGAGTAATAAGATCTGGAAAGAGCTCTCAGTCCACGTGGAAGTTTCTTTATGAGACAGAGGGTGGGAAGGAATCCTGGGAGCCTTTTCCTCCAGAATCGGTTTGTCCTCTACGTCGTCTAAATGTCTTTTCCAAGATTCCTTTTCCTTGCTCTGTCATTCTTGGAGAAAAAGTTTTTGTGTCAGCAGTAGCAACAGCAACTCTTTCGATGTGTTGAGTGCTTATGCTAATCAGTAATCTGGCACCAGTTTACTGATTCTTTTGCCTGATTATTTATTATTTATAGAGTGTGGTAAGTGCAGATGGCATTTTGCAAAGCACAGAACTCTGAGAATGAAACCCCAGCCTCAAGGCATTGACTGTCTGATTTAGACATAAACAAAACACTGAATAAACAGACATCTAGTTGAGTTGATGTGGCTGTAATGGAGCAAAAAATTGGGAGACCAAGAAAAAGAAATGAGGTTTATAGAAAGATGTGAAGGGAGAAAAAGGAGTATGAAAAATGTGAGCCATTTCAAGAAGTATATAAGCAATATTACCAAATTTAGATGTTAAAAAAGAAACGAAAGGAGCAAAGCAAAACTGAGGACAGAATCCCAGGAGAAAGGTCTCAATGAAATTTCCTGGTAGCCTCTTTTGGTTGGAGAGGCAAGGATGTCCAGGTGAAGGAAACTTTAATGATCCTGTACAAAGGTGACAAGATCATGGACTCTAGTGTTTAATATCTAGAGAGAAAGAGATAAAGATGGCAATCAAAAGTTGGGAAAGACTTGGAGGGAGTCTTAATGCAAAAAGATAGGAAAAGAAATGGACAGTTCAGAAATTAGTTTCCAATGTGTGCCTAGGGAGATGGCCATTTCCATTAACTGGCCATTTACACCTAATTTTAACTTTTTAGGTTCAGAAATTTCCTCTTATTGATTCACCCAAAGATGATCCTACTTGCAATATCTTATTTAAATTAATGAAATTCACAAAAAGCTCTTACATAGACATGAATTTAGTTGTATTGATTCTGAGTGGATGATATAGGTTGAAACTAACTGGGTAGAAAAAATGAACCACACAAGGAGTAAGCATAAGAGGGATGGAATGGCTATTGATATCAAATAAAATAGACCTCAAGACAAAATAGTTCCAGAGATAAAGAGAGACATTTCATAATGATAAAAGGAGTTTATCATACAGAAAGGCATAAAATAAGAAGTGAAAATATACAAAGCAAAAATGGATGGAATGAAAAGCACAAGTAGACAAATCCACAGTCATAGTTGGATATTTTAATTCATTTATTAGAATGAATTTCTATTTCCTTCCTCAGCAGTTTCTAGAACAAGACAAAAAATTAGTGAAGACATAGGTTATTTGGACAATACTAAAGAGTCAGACACGACTGAGCGACTGAACTGAACTGAACTGATTGGCCACCTTAAATGAATTGTTTTGGAACACTTCACCCAACATCTAGAGAACTCACACATTCTTTTTAAAAATAGGTGATAGTTCTTACCTCAAAGTTTGTACAGGTTACTTGTAGAATAAATTTTGCCTATAATGCGGCAGAACATTTCAATATCATTCAAATCTAAAGTCTCTGAATCCAAAGTGATTACAGTTTACCTTACATTTGTTGCAATCTTTCTGATTTTCTGGTAGTAGTTCTAGGTTCCCAGGTAAGACCTGAGAAATACTTTTATAAAACCTACACATTTTCTTTGAGGGTGAATTATTTTCAAAGACTATATTGCTAATGTTAATTTCTTCTATAAACACAACATTCATTTTCTAGCACCAGAATGAAACATTCTGTGCCTGAGTCCTAGAAGACCTGGGTTCTTGTCACTCCCTACCACCTCTGCAAACACACACACACAACTTCCTAGCTGTGTGACTTTGGACACATGACCTCTTTAAGCCTGACTCAGTTTCTTTATCTCCAGAACTCTTAGTTAGGACTGTAGTGAAATTCAACTGATAGCCTGTATGAAGCTTTTTTATAGACTATGAAGTATTATCCAAATATGCAGCAGTATTTCCTTTCTGCTAATATTAGTGTGGAGAAGGAAATGGCAATCCACTCCAGTACTCTTGCCTGGAAAATCCCATGGACAGAGGAGCCTGGTAGGCTGCAGTCCATGGGGTCGCAAAGAGTCGGACAGGACTGAGCGACTTCACTTTCACTTTTCACTTTCATGCATTGGAGAAGGAAATGGCAACCCACTCCAGTGTTCTTGCCTGGAGAATCCCAGGGACGGGGGAGCCTGATGGGCTGCCGTCTATGGGGTCGCACAGAGTCGGACACGACTGAAGCGACTTAGCAGCAGCAACAGCAATATTAGTTGGGATAACTATTCTCCCAAGAAAGGGAAATTGGGACAGGGTATCCTGCTTTTACCTTTGAATACATGTGTGTCAAGCCTAGTATGAGCAGAAGTTGAATGATGAGAGAAGAAAGTCAAGATTGCAGGGTTTATTTGGAAGTAAGACATGTGAGAACATTAGATTTCATACCACAGGAAAGATTATTAAAGGTGTAATGGGCAGCTTTTTAAGTTTGCACACAGAGACAAGGGGAAAACTTGAGCATAAAAATAAGAATAAAACAAATGGAAATTTTGTTGAAGGACATGTTGGATGACATTGGTGTTACAGAAAGATGGGTAGATTTCAGCTTAGGAATGATGAATTTTAGACCTTAGTCTACTGTGGAATTTCTGAGTAACTAGAAGTTTCTGAGTAAACTTGTACTAATGATTTAATTTCTCCAAACCAATTTCTCCATGTGAGAGCTTAGGGTAATAACAGAGGCCACCTACTACTGTCCTGAGGTTCGATTAATGTTTACAAAATGCTCTGAGCAATTTGGCGGGATAGGCTTTTTAAGAATACAGTATATTATTTAGAAAAGTGAAAGAACATTATTAGAGAAGACTTGGGGCATCTCCCTCCATGTAACATTTTCATGAGATTCCTTTT
The DNA here is from genome assembly GCF_033118175.1 of Dama dama. Taxonomy (NCBI): domain Eukaryota; kingdom Metazoa; phylum Chordata; class Mammalia; order Artiodactyla; family Cervidae; genus Dama; species Dama dama. The sequence goes on along the minus strand of NC_083699.1, from coordinate 60,638,830 downwards.
TTTGTCTTATAAGGAAAGAAAACCAAGTTGTAGATGACTAATTCCACAGGCTAATCTCTTCCTTAATATTCTCCGGACACACTCTTCTATATGAGCACATTGGGATGTTGTCATTTAGATTTCCTCATGAGTATAAATGCATTCTTTCCTAGAAATACAATAGTGAGTTTTGCGAGCTGCTGGCTGTGGTCCCAGCAGTCAGATGTTCTTGATCCCTGGCTTTACCTTGGGCTTTGTGCAAATCACAGTGCTGTTCAACTTCCTCTCCTCATATGTACAAGTAGAATAAAAACACCACTCTCTGGGAGGTCAAGTGAAAATTAATTAGCTGTGTTTTCTTTAAGTTCCTCTCCATTGATATTTCAGCACTCTCTGTGCCATTAATTGGAACAGTGCTTTCAGACATTACTTCTCTCCCGTGACCACAATGTTGTCAATGGAAAAGGATATGGAGGAATCTGGGAAGTTTACTAATCACTGCATTTTGGGGATTCTGGTGACATTTCCTAAGCTTTACATTTTCAAAATGCACTAGAGATTTTTGCTAGATCTGTTAGATACTTTCAGCTGAGTATTAGATTAAAAACACCAAAAATTTTATTTCTTTTCTCTCTTTTCCCCTTTCTTTGTTTGTTGATATTTATTTCTGAATCTCTCTGGATTTTACTCTTTCTCTCTCTGTTTCTCTCATTTCCCTCAGTTTTAGGGAACTTATGAAAATGAAGGTTTAGCTGAGTGTTTTAACAGAGTTAGCCATCTCGCAGCCTTGCTGGGAAATAAAGCACTTTTAAAATACAAGTGTCAGCCAGCTCATTAGCGTCCTCCTCCCCTTACCTCTTTTGCACTGGGTCACTAACAAGTTACAATGTTTTTCTCTTTCCTCTCCAGTCGCCCTTGTTTGGGGTTTTGTTCTCTTCTTCCTCATTTCTGCCTTGCTTGCTAGTCTTAGAAGACTGGATTGCCCCCGCTGCCACCACTGTCATCACTCCCCAGCAGACAGAAAGGCTAAAATGTCAAAAGATGCCTCAGTTGCCTCTGACAAAAGTGCAGATCAGCTCTGAAAAGGAATAAATATGATAGGGGGCACAATAATAACAGTGTGCACTTGTTAACTACAAAAATCCAGCAGGAGCTAGGGGCAGGGAGGGAGGGAACTATGGAGAATAGAAGCTGCCTGGGCAGGAGCCCCCCGGGGAAGGAGTGGAGGAGGGTCCTCCAGCAGCAACCATCAATTCTACGGGCTGGTTTTGTTTTGTTTTGTGAGGTCTGAGCTGAGACTCAGCTGATGGGGCAGGGGGTGGCCAGGGGGTGAATAAGGGATTTTACCCAAACCAGTGACTCTGAATGGAGGTCTTGGGCTCTGTTGAGGGGCCTTCAGCAGTGGGAGCTTGAAAAGAGGGTCTTTGGGTTGTTGGGGTGGGTGGAAGTTGAGCGGGGGCTGGGGGGAACATTTTAAGGTAGGAGGGGTAGGGAGAAGGAGGAAAATAGCACAATAATGGGAAAAAGGAGGTCAGCTTCTGAGCTCTCATTTCTGACAATGAGTCCCATGTGGTTCTCTTTATCTCGGCCATTCAGGAGTCAATAGAGAGAGCTTTTTTTTATTTTCAACTCTGAGTGTACAGCTACCCCCACCCCCCATTTCACACACACACGCACACACACAGAGTGTGTGTAGGACACAGAGCAAGACACTAGAAATATCTGAAAAGCTATTCCCTTAGCTGCAGATTTGCTACTTTTCTTGTCCCCCGGCCAGAACTAACATGTGAGACATTCAGTCCACAGTTATTCCTGCCACTACACTGCTCATCGTCTCCTGGCATCCCCACACTCAGCCTCTAATCTTTCTTTCCCCTGTCAGGCACCCTTCCTCTCCTCCTTCCATGGAGTCCTTGGTCCTTGACTCCTTAGGAAGACATGAGTCATACAATGACAAGTAAAGCAGAGCTCCATGATGGAGCAATGGTTACGTTAAACCAAAACAAGCAAAAAAAAGATGGGAGCAAACCCAAGCCTAAACTCTAGACTGGTTTAGTATAAAGAAAACAATAGACAACAAACAACAACATTGTTTTTGATGGTGGACTTTTGTGAAATGGTAATAATCCCCAGTTAGATAGATCCCTATCAATTTGTCCTATGACTATCACTGAGGCTACTGGATCTTGTGAAGCTAATCTGATAGAAAACAATTTGTCCCGTTTTCAAAGAATATTGTTGTGGATTTTCATAGGGTATGGGAGTGAATAGGTGCAACATTCCTAATCAGGGATGGAAGTTTTTAAAATATAGGCTCCAGGCCTCATCTCTGCAAGATTCTGACTCAGTAGCTCTGAAAGGGGCTCAGGGCTTGTGAGTTTCTCTGTGTGTATGTGTATGTGTGTTGGATCAGAGAGGCATTAGTCAAATGATAGTCACTAGGCACTAGTCCAGTGCTGGGCAGATGGTTGATTTCTTGACTCAGGTTCATCTGACCAGGGGAAGGCTCTCTGCTACCAAGCAGTGTAGCTGAATGAAAGAAATGGGAAAGAGGAGGAAATGATCATTTTCATTACCAAACAATGAAGATAAGGGGAAAGGAGTAATTGAAAATGACAATAAAATCTAGCAATTGCTCAGTGCCACGTAGTTCCTCCAAGAATTAGAAGGGAAATGAGACTCAGTTGTCTTAAGTGACTTGTCCAAGGTCACGCAGCTGGTGAGTTGCAAAGCCAGAATGTCTTCCCAGTCTTGTGTAGTCTGGACAGCATGCTCTAAAGTGGGAGGAGACTCCAAGAGTGGGATAGGAGCAAGGGAGCACTGGAAAGCAGATTTTTGCATGGCTGAGAGGAATGCTCCTAAGGGCTGGTCATGCACTCAAAAGCTGTAATCTGTGAAGTGGCTCCTGGGTAATGCATTCTCATTAAGGCCTCCATAATGATTGTCCATAACAGTACTGTATTGCATATTTGAATGTTGCTGGGAGAATAGATCTTAGAAGTTTTCATAATGAGGGAAAAAATTATGACTACATGGAGTGATCAGTTCAGTTCAGTCACTCAGTTATGTCCAACTCTTTGTGACCCCACATACTGCAGCATGCCAGGCTTCCATGTCCATCACCAACTCCCGGAGCTTATTCAAACTCATGTCCATTGAGTAAGTGATGCCATCCAACCATCTCATCCTCTGTCATCCCCTTCCCACCTTCAATCTTTCCCAGCATCAGGGTCTTTTCCAATGAGTCAGTTCTTTGCATCAGGTGGCCAAGGTATTGGAGTTTCAGCTTCATCATCAGTCCTTCCAATGAATGTTCAGGGTTCATTTCCTTCAGGATTGAATGGTTGGATCTCCTGCTGTCCAAGGGACTCTCAAGAGTCTTCTCCAACACCACAGGTCAAAAGCATCAATTCTTCAGTGCTCAGCTTTGTTTATAGTCCAACTCTCACATCCATACATGACTATTGGAAAAACCATAGCTTTAAATAGATGGACTTTTGTTGGCAAAGTAATGTCTCTGCTTTTTAATATGCTGTCTAGGTTGGTCATAACTTTTCTTCCAAGGAGCAAGCGTCATTTAATTTCATGGCTGCAGTCACCATCTGCAGTGATTTTGAAGGCCCCAGAGATATAGTCTCTCACTATTTCCATTATTTCTCCATTTATTTGTCATGAACTGATGGGACCAGATGATATGATCTTCGTTTTTTGAATGTTGAGCTTTAAGCTAGCTTTTTCACTCTCTTCTTTCACTTTCATCAAGAGGCTTTTTAGTTCTTCTTCACTTTCTGTCATAAGGGTGGTGTCATCTGCATATCTGAGGTTGATATTTCTCCCAGCAACCTTGATTCCCGCTTGAGCCTCATCCACCCTGGCATTTTACATGATGTACTCTGCATATAAGTTAAATAAGCAGAGTGACAATATACAACCTTGACATACTCCTTTCCTCATTTGAAACCAGTGTGTTGTTCCATGTCCAGTTCTAACTGTTCCTTCTTGACCTGCATACAGATTTCTCAGGAGGCAGGTCAGGTGGTCTGGTATTCCTGTCTCTTTCAGAATTTTCCATAGTTTGTTGTGATCCACACAGTAAAAGGCTTTGGCATAGCCAATAAAGCAGAAGTAGATGTTTTTTCTGGAACTCTTGTGCTTTTTCGATGATCCAACGGATGTTGGAAATTTGATCTCTGGTTCCTCTGCCTTTTCTAAATCCAGCTTGAACATCTGGAAGTTCACAGTTCATGCACTGTTGAAGCCTGGCTTGGAGAATTTTGACAATCACTTTTCTAACGTGTGAGATGAATGCAATTGTGTGGTAGTTTGAACATTCTTTGGCATTGCCTTTCTTTGGGATTGGAATGAAAAATGACCTTTTCCAGTCCTGTGGCCCCTGCTGAGTTTTCCAAATTTGCTGACATATTGAGTGCAGCACTTTCACAGCATTGTCTTTTAGGATTTGAAATAGCTCAACTAGAATTCCATCACCTCCACTAGCTTTGTTCGTAGTGATGCTTCTTAAGGCCCACTTGACTTCACATTCCAGGGTGTCTGGCTCTAGGTGAGTGATCATGCCATCGTGGTTATCTGGGTCATGAAGATCTTTTTTCAATAGTTCTTCTTTGTATTCTTGCCACCTCTTCTTAATATCTTCTGCTTCTGTTAGGTCCATACCATTTCTGTCCTTTATTGTGCCCATCTTTGCATGAAATGTTCTCTTGGTATCTCGAATTTTCTTGAAGAGATCTCTAGTCTTTCCCATTCTATTTGTTTTCCTTTATTTCTTTGCACTGATCACTGAGGAAGGCTTTCTTATCTATCCTTGCAGTTCTTCAGAACTCTGCGTTCAAATGGGTATATCTTTCCTTTCTCCTTGGCCTTTCGCTTCTCTTCTTTTCTAAGCTATTTGTAAGGCCTCCTCAGACATGGAGTGATACATGTTAACTAATCTTATGGTGGTGATCATTTTGCAGCATAATGTTATATACTTTAGACTTATGTTATATGTCAGTTATATCTCAGTACAGCTGGGAAGAGAGGGGAGAGTAAATAATTTTCTTAAAGACCTCCAGATTTCTCATCTCTCACAAATCTCATTTCTTCCTTTTAACACAACTTGCTCTGCTGGGTGAAGTATCTCATGCCAGGCATAGAAGGAAGATGAGTACTGCTTTTAAATCTATCTGAGCAAGGAAATGAATGTAGCTTTCAGGTCTGTCACACATGATGAGGAAATCACAGTTATCCTTTCCTTAGCTCCATTTTCATTGTCTTGAAGGTGCAGCTGTGTGATTTGGCTATGAATATTGGGGAGAATGTGAAAAGGGTAGGAGAGGGGACAGCTCCCATCATACCATCTGGCTGCTTCTTAACCAGCTATCCTTCAGCCAACTCTTCACAATGTTTGAAGTCCTAACGCACAGTGTGGATGCACTCGCTCACAGGGCTCAGATGTGCTTATCCTCTCCCTGTAATTACATTAAAGCTCTGTGAGGGCAGGAGCACTGCCTCACCCTTCTGCATCCCCAACATGTGAAGCCTAGTATGGAGCATACGCTGCTGAGTTAGTTTGTTGGATTCCCAACAAGTACCTTTTAAGCTGGAATGCTCAGAGTGGATGTGTTCACCCAGTTGACCATTTTGAATCATCTTTCTCTTGTTGGCATAATCTAGTGTCTGATCATTCCAACTGAGGTGTTTTAACTCCATATGGACTCAGCCAGTTACTTCAGTACTACTGTCAGCTCCTTGCATTCTGGTGCCCACTTCACTTTCCCTGACCTGTTGGGTTAGTTACACACACCTGAGTCAAGTCCACTGTCTTTAGGTGTGTATCTGTGCTTACTTGGTGTATTCATGCTCATCACAACTGTTGTTTAGCAATGCTTCTTGTTCATCTATTGCTAATTACCTAATACAATGGTCCGTCCAAACCTTTCCCATCCATCCACTTTATCTCCAGACCCAGAGCTTGAAAGCAATCTCACATGCTACTTTATTGAAGTGGAATTTACTGAGGAAACTGAATATTCCATCTCTGTACCCCTGTTCTTCCAGATATGTGGAAACAGAGTTGTTTGGCATTGTTTTTTGTTCAGAGGGATTTTTTTTTCAATATTTATAGTACTCACTCCTTTACCAATGGTCCTTTCTCCTTCAGGCCTTTGCCTCCTCAAATTCCTGTCCCTCTGCAGTTTTTAGATACCATCAACTTTTCATTCCTTTTTTCCCTTCTCCTTAATCAATAAACAAGTAAATTTAATCACCACTATAATAAAAGGCAATAAAAGCACTTGACCTTACATTCCCCTTCAGTTTCCATCTTATTTTTCCTTTAAAGGATAAATTCTAACTTTGTTATGATTTGGTCACTCCTTCATTTTTTGTCATCTCGTTTCCTCCCTTTCACTCTGTGTGAGTGGAATAGCAACTGGACTGGATTTACCAAACTGGAAAGAGCAACAATAACTTTGAAGAGTCTTTCCTTGATCTCATCGTACCCGTGCTTGGTTCTCTGCTGCATTTGATATTGTGGCCATACCCTCTTCCCGTCGCTTCTTTAATACTCTGTGTGCCTCTGTTTCTTCTACTACTGCTGTTTCTTCATCCAGGTCACACATACAGATGTTCCCTAAGATTCTCAGATTCTGCATATTTTCCCTTGGAGATATTTTTCACTTACAAGTCTCTGCTTATGACTACATCTCAGTAGGGTCACATCTCAGTAGGGTCACACTGTCATACTTCCAGTCCAGTTGTCTATAGATTTTTCTACTTGTTCATCTTACTATTACTTAAAACTAAGATATCTCAAGTTGAATTTATTTCCCGCCCTAAACTGTTCATTTTCCTATTCTACTAACTTCAAGCCCCAAAATCACTGCCTTTCCACGAACTATACCATCCCATCAGTCACTAAGACCTATGACTCCTTTAGATCAACCCTCAGTCCTATCTATTAAGTTCCCTTCACCACCATCCTAATTCCGGTCCTTAACTCTGACACTTTGACTGTGGAAATGAATCTATTAAGATACTTTTAATAAAAATATTTTTAATCTGTTAAAATTTATTTTTCTACTCAATACATCCAGTAGTTCCGTATAATTTACAGAATCAAGTCCAACCTTTGTCCACTCAAGACCTTTCTTAATCCAATCCCAATGCTGTGTTCCCACTGTTTCTTTCTTTACCATGTTTCACTTAAACAAATACATCACTCCTGCAAGCTGTTCTGCTCATAAACTCTCAAACACTTTATATTCTCTTGTATCCACACAATTGTTTTGTCCTTCCTGAGGCACTCATCCCTCTTCTTCCATCTCTGCTGGCCTAACCTTCCTTCAGATTTCAATTCAAATCTTTGTTTTCAGAATACCTTCTTTGACCATCTAAATCTAAATTCATCTATTCTTTCCTTAAATTCCCTTTAAATCTCCTAAATTCCTGGAAGCTTATGAAATTATGTAAAATTACATTTTAGACTTAAAATTTTGCTTAATTTTTAAATTGTCTTTCTAACTAGATTGTCTGCTCCACTTGGATCTGGATCCCCAACTGATAGCACACTCAGACTTAGGAAATACTAACAATTCTCTTCTGAGTTTCTGTGGATTTATAAACATAAGTTGCCTCTGTAAATTAAGTTCCAAGTCTATGTGTTTACGAGAGCAAACATCCTTAATAGGATTAACTATGTACTGGTGGGGAGATTTTGTTGTACTTCTTTTCAAACAAAATCTTATTGATTGGTTACCAATGGAACTACCTGTACCTTACCCCATCCTTTCTTTTTGCCTTTTCTTTAGCGGGTGGAAAAGAAGCAAGGTAGATAGCTAGTCATATTCTCTTTCAAGTAAACTGATTTTTTTTCATTCAATGCCTAATTTCTTTCTTTAAGCTAAAATAAGTCCACTGTTTAAAAGAAAGAAAGAAATTTTGTAATATAATCTGGCTCAAATATGTTTAAAAAATATGGAAATTTATACCAGACAAACAACTTTAGTATATCTAGATCATGAGTTAATTTACTGTTTCCTAGCACCACCTACACTCATTTACCAAAAAGGAAAGATATGAGAGTCATAGATATAAATACATCTCTTTTCCTTATGTGAGGAATAAAAATCTTTGTTAATGAGACTTCACTTCTTTAATTGAAGTTAGAGTCAGTCCATCTTCACAAAGCTGTCTTCATTTCTTGCAAAGTTGATGAAGTAATTAATGTCTTGCAACGGAATCAGGCTGTCAGTACACTAGGAGCAAAGCCTTCACCTGAGAGCTTGTGAGAAATGTAGACTCTCAGGATACCTCTCAGAAGTGGCATTTTCCCAAGATTTCCAGTTGATTCACATTCACATGCAAGTTTGAAAAGCACTAAGATAAAGCAGGTTTGATAACCAGACAGCCTTGGAAATTTATCTCAAATGGTGTGAATGGGATGCTTGTTTCTACAGGAATCTTAAAGCAAATATGTGGGTATTGATGAATTGACAATATAGGATACCTCATCTTGCAGACCAGAGTGATGAATAATGCCAAAGAGACCTGAAAAGACATGCCTACACCCTTTCTCTTGGGCTCAGGTAATCCCTCCAAGATTTACAGTCTACCCTCCAGCTCTCACTCATTTCTGTTACTTTACTCTCCTCCTGGACCTTCCTCTCTGCCTTTCTACAGATGTCTGGTTTAGACAGGCTGGTAGTGAGTGCCTGCTGCTACCCTTTGGGTGCCTCTCAACACCCTGAATGAGGCCAGGGTGCAGGAGAGGAAGAACCTGGACATCTGTGTAATCCAGAAATGAACTGTCCCCAGGAGCTTTTTTCTCTAGTACAAGTATCCCCAACCTTCAGGATCTAATGCCTGATGATCTGAGGTGGAGCCCATGCTTGAATGGGCTTGAATCATCCTGAAACCATTCCCCCCTGACACTCTGGTCCATGGAAAAACTGTCTTCCATGAAACCAGTCCCTGGTGTCAAAAAGTTTGGGGACCACTGCTCTGGTATGTCATCTGCCACTGTCTTTACTCTGTCATCTTTCTCAAACCATCTGGAGATTTGAAATAAATCTCCAGTAATAAAACAGTATTTATTTCCTGTTGGGATCTGTTATTTTCCTGTTAGGCTTTTCATAAGTGTATCTTCATTTTGAATAGTAAAGAGAAAAAAAAAGACTAGCATTCATATAAAACAGCAGAAACAGCAAACTAGGAGCAGGCAAACCATTTTGGTGTGATGCTGGGTTCTCCTTAACCCTGAGAGCCATCAATGACTTGCAAATAATTTTTTACTAGTACATTAATTTTCAACAAATATTAAGAGCTCCTGCTTGTGCCAGATGCTATCCTATGGCATGCAGGTGCTTTGGTGAAGGAAACAAAGTCTCTTTGTCTTTCCACCGTAGATATTTGGTGTGGGTATGAAACGGAAGAGAGAGAGAACAAAAATGAGTGAAACAAAACTCCTAGCATCAAGTCTCCAGCATAAGTGGAATGATACAGGCACAGATATGAGGACAAAGGGGGAAATGAGGGAAAGGAGGAGAGGAAGGCAAGAAGTAGACACAGAAGTCAAAAAGACATGGATGTGGTAGGAGATGCCAGCCACAGCCATCATGGTGCAGCGGGCTCCCACCCAAGTTCTGAGACCAGAGTACATTTCTCCTTCAGAGGGAGGAAAAGACACTAATCAGAAAGAGGCAAAAGAGGCTTTTAGTAACAAGAAACTTTCTGAAGAAAGGAAGTTTGGAATCAGATTATAGCAAAGATATAAGTCAGAATTTTAAAGCTCAGTAATTTTCGTAGGTTTTAAGAAAACGTCAGAGCCTTCTGCTCTGAGAGTTCTCACAGTCCTTTGCAACAGTCACACAAACACGTTGGGTGTGAACATAGGATCCTATGTGTATATGATGTGTGTTGGGATCGTGGGGGGCACAGTGCTTGGGCAGAAGGAAAGAAAGAAGGGAAAGCCATTAAAAGCCTTGCTGAGAAAGGTATTTCTTGTGCACAAAAAAGAATCAGGCCCCTCGCTCCCTACTGAGCCCATTTCTCCTGCCTTTGCCCGAGCTGTCAGGCATGAATCCCTGTAGCATTCCGTAACTAATTGACAGTAATGGGGGCCATTGGGAGTCTAAGAATACATGGCATTGCCCGGCATGCACTGGAAAGAAGGCGGGGCGGGGGGGGGGTGGCCTACCTCGGGGGCAGCTGTGGGGAAAATAAAGGCTGTCTTGTAAACTTCTTTTAATGTGAAGGTAGGAGATAGAACGTAGGGAGGAGCAGATTTAGACAAACTTCTACTTTAGCCTAAAAATAAAAAAGTTATAAATCCCCTATCTTATCCTGAGCTAATATCCCAGGATACTAAGTTTGCCACAGAGAAGAAACAGATGGAGTTTCAATTAACCTCAGGGGCCCCTGTGAAATCTATATTGTACCCTCTGGATTTACAACATATTGTAATGTATGACTGCAGGCTCTGGAGATTCCATCGCAAATCAACCCACTTTATTCCAGGGATTCAGAAAACAGCTACAAAGACCCACTTTCAGAATCAAAAGTGGCCAACTTTTTACAACTTCATCCTCAGAGTTTGAAATCAAATTTTTATTTTTACAACAGATCTTATTTATGTGAGTGGTCTCATGTTTGTTTGTTTGTTTCTTTAAGAGGAGACATTTATTTTTTCCTTCTATTAATGATAATGTTTCTGTGCTAAAACTGTTTAGCTCAAATAGAAAATTGGGGGCAAAAAATACACCATTATCACATCTTCAAGAATGATTCACCACAGACCTGCAGTAAATTATCTTCCAGGGATTTTTACCTTTCTAGAATCTAGTTTTTAATAGTAAAAGTAGTCAGAATAAAAGCAATTACCTCTGCTATGAATAGCACATGAAGTTGGAAACATTGAAATAACTTTTTAAAGAATTCCAACTTGCTTTTCAAAGCCAGAATTATTTATCAGGTACCTGTGTGTGTGCGGTCACTCAGTCATGTCCAACTCTTTGTGACCCCATGAATTGTAGCCCAGCAGGCTCCTCTGTCCATGAAATTTTCCAGGCAAGAATATTGGAATGGGTTGCCATTTCCTATTTTAGGGGCTCTGCCCGACCCAGGGACAGAACCTGTGTCTCTTGAGTCTCTCATGCATTGGCAGGCACATTCTCTACCACTGCGCCACCTGGGAAACCCCTTATCAGGTACCTACAGACTTACAACTTTAATTTTGCTTTGCCTGTCTGTATTTGTTTTTCATTTCACAATTAATATTTGCATAAGCATTCAGCTTTTCACACACAAAAAAGTTTTCAAGTTGACTTTGGCTTTTTGATAAGTTTTCAGCACATTTTTCTCAGCATAGGGCTTTTCTCTAAAATTGCACTTCACCTTAAATCTTTCATGACTTTCTTCAGAGATGAGTTTCTTCCCTGCAGCAGTACAGACTCTTTCTGTCCAGGTTGCTGCTCTGTTGTCCAGCATCATTTTATAGAAGATTTTCCCTTGAACTCCTGGGGAATATCTTTAGGAATTCAGATAAGCAAAGACCTGTGCTTTGAGAAAAAGTCAATTCAGGAAAAGTTCAGGAGAACTTAAATGTGTCTTTTTAAAAAGAAGACTAGGGGCTGAAATGATGTGAAGGGTCTTCCTCTGTAAGGTCATACAGGAAACTGAGGACCAGAGGGTTGTCCTTGGAAACACTATATAGGGACTCAGATGCTGAGAGCTGGAAGGGCTAGGGAAGAGATGTCATTTAGGCAGCAAAGAGATTGTGTGTCCCCATTCTTCAGTTTCATGGAAAAATAAGCAAAATCCAATGAGGCAGTGGCAGGGACTTTCCTCTCCAAATGGTCAGGAAGGCAGAATTCTCAAACTAACTGCTGTTTTTCTCCACAAAAGCATAGCCTTGGAGAATTACATCAGGGAACCTTTCTTTTTTGCCTTCATCTACCAACGTGTAGCTCAGCCAGCAAAGGCCGTTACCTGGTGAGGACATCCAAATCAAGCAGAGAGCCTTTGTGTGGCACAAGGACTCTTTTAGGGGCCACCAGGGGCACTTAAGGAACTGGTCAACCCACTCTTCCACAGTTCTGGAACATGGCTTCAAGGTTGGAAGAGATTCCTTGTAATGAATAAGCCCCTATTTCTAGTGATGTTGGTTTATCCTCTTAAGCCACTCTTTAATCAGATATATATGTTGATGTATAAAGGATGTTTCTCAGCCTTTAGAGCTTGTGGCCAGATATCAGGTTTTCTTTTTTTTTTAATTAATTAATTTATTTTAATTGGAGGATAATTACTTTACAATATTGTGATGGCTTCTGCCATACATCAACATGAATCGGTCACAGATATACATGTGTCACCCCCATCCTGAACCACCCCCCACCTCCCGCCTACCCTATCCCTCTGGGTTGTCCCAGAGCACTAGCTTTGGGTGCCCTGCTTCATGCATGGAACTTGCACTGGTCATCTATTTTATATATGGTAACGTACAGGTTTCAATGCTATTCTCTCAAATCATCCCACCCATAATCCTACATGCAGGGCACCAAAGGAGACACAAATGTAGAGAACAGACTTTTGGGCTCAGAGGTATCAGATTTTCTGATGGTCTGATCACTTGCAGAGTTGAAAGTGACTTATCTTTTAAAACATAGTCAATATGGTTCTTCTTCATTTTTCCTTCTCTAACTTCTTCTCCAAGTCAGCCCCGAACTCTGTACTATTTAAAACTTGTTTAAGACTCCCACAGTTATATTTGGAAACTTTACATTTGGCCCTTATGTTTTTGTTTTTATCTTGTTAATTTCCTATTCCAACACCAGCAGAAATTAAAGCAAAATAAAGGAGAAGGACAGGATAATATAAGAGGTGTTCTGAAATCACTGAGTTTAAGCTTCATGATCAGATAAAGTGGGAAAAGAATCCTAAGTAACTCAATTGAAAAAATATATGCTTGATGAAATTTTTTGCTATTATTTTACTTTTTCCTTGTGTGTTTTCTGGGTTAGTTTTATTATTTTATCATATCTTTTCCTGAAGACTCGAACCATGATTGTTTTTAATCTCTTCACTGACCCAAAGAAATTGAGTACACTAGATCAAACAAGCTTTCTATTAGATCCTACATACTAGTTTCTTCCAAAAATCTTCACTGACAAGCCTTTCTCAAAGATATCTATTCCTTTCTTTGAATTTTTTTGGCATTTACATTTATAGACAGCACCTAATCACCAAGCTTTTGTTTATTAACTTGGCTTGAGATTGTTCTCTATTTATTTAACTGAGACACATCTTAGCTTCAGAATCAAGTTCCAAGGAAAAGACTATTCTTTTTCTTTGAAGATTCTGCAGAGCCTGATTTTATAGGTCAGACAGTTTGTTGAGCTGAATTAGGGAGAGTGCTATATATAGATAATTTCCCTGAAGTATGGTTGCTGAGCCCTGAATTGATTGGGAAACTGGGCCATGTAGATGAAGTATCATAGTGAGAAGAGGAGAAACATTGGTCTGGACTATGCTAGATTCCGGCAAATAGAAAGATAATCTTAGTTGAGGACGGGAGCCCAGATAGAGCAGACACAGAGCTGGAGTCCAGCTTAGGTGCCTCTCTGGTGGTGGGACCAAAGGAGGAAGACTGTGCAGGGAAGGTATTGGAAGATGTTGAAGTTAGAGACCAGAAGTAAGATTGGGTTTTCTCCAGACAAAAGAGGAGACATTTTCTGTAACATTTGTAGCAGAGAGTCCAAGAGAAACATCTGCACTGAGAATGGAAAGCCAACCCATGAGACACCAGAGATGAAGATGTTCAAAGAAAAGCATTGATGTGGCTGAATGACTGGCCAGGAATGTTTGACTGGGCTATTATGACAAAACTGATTCCAGGATCTTATTTTTGTGGTTGCAACAATTCCTTGTCCATTCTCTCAGATTGTCCTCTTTACCATAAGTATGAGTTTTGACCTTTCATTCTCTTTATCTTTGAAAGCTCCAAGGAAATCATTGTTTAAGGAAGATCAGACTCTGCTTGTGAGAGCAGAATCACACCATGTGGATTGTTCTGAGCTTGCCACCAGCACAGTGGTAATAACAGCCACTCAGAGACAGTGTTACTATATCTGAATATATCTTTTTCTGTATATTAGGAAGCTGTTTTTATGTCTTCAGAAGTCATTTCCACCTGTCATTAAGACTGATAAAATAAATTGGCATTCATGTAGGATCTTTGCAACAAGCACTAAAACTCACTATTGACAGAAGACTCTCTCTCTTTCTCTAATTGGCTTTATTTTTTGAGCAGTTTTAGGTCTACAGAAACACTGAATGAAAAGTACAGCAAGTTCCCATATACTCTCTCTTCCTCCCCATTCTCTTACCTCCTTCCTCCACAGTTTCTCCTATCATTAATATCTAGTATTGGTGAGGTACATTTCTTACAACCTATGAGCTGATGTTTATTCATATTTTTAACCTGAAGTCCATAATATATATTGAGGATTCGCAGGTGACTCAGTGTAAAGAATCCACCTGCCAGTGCAAGAGATGCAGGCAATGCAGGTTTGATCCCTGGGCCGGGAAGATTTCCCTAGAGGAGGAAATTGCAATCCACTCCGGTATTCTTGCCTGGGAAATCCCATGGACAGAGGAGCCTGGTGGGCTAGAGTCCATGGGGTCATAAAGAGTCAGACACAACTGAGCACACATGCACACATAGTGTATTATATATTAGGACTTTATACATCCTATGGGTTTTGACTAATGTATAATGAAAAGCATCCACTATTACAGTGTCAAACAGAATAGTTTCACTGTCTGAGAAATCCCCTGTGCTCCCCCATTCATCCCTCCCTCACTCCCTCTCCTCTAACCCCTATATCAGTGATATTTTTGCTCTCCATAGTTTCGCCTTTTCCAGAATGTAATATGGTTGGAATTGTACAGTATATAGTATCTTCGGATTGACTTCTTTCAGTGAACAATATTCATTTAAGGTTCCTTTATGTCTTTTCTTGCCTTGACTTTTTATCACCGAATAATATTCCTCTGTCTGGATGTACCACATTCACCAACTGAAGGACATCTTGGTTGTTTAAAAGATGCTAAAGCATCATCTTCAAAGCAGTATCTGAAGCAACATTGTCAAAGCTGTTGTAAGCAACAACTTCAGATCTTTCCTGGTGGCTCAGTGGTAAAGAATCCACCTGCAATGCCAGAGATCACACGCAGTGTAGAAGACATGGGTTTGATCTCTGTGTCAGGAAGATCCCTTGATAAGGAATTGGCAACCCACTCCAATATTCTTGCCTGGACAGAGGAGCCTGGCGGGTTACAGTCTATAGGTTTTCAAAGAGTCAGACATGACTTAGCAACTAAACATCAACAACTTCAAAAGCAAGCCTCTCAGAATTCTATATCCCCATACTCCCCCATCTGGCTCATTGGCTGGCTGGCTCCTAGACTCTGGGAACTGACTGCTCACAACTGCTCTTGGTTCTCCAAGCCCAGTGTGGCAGAGGTTAAGATCATAGTTATGTCCAAATAGCCAGATGGCTAATTCCAGCACAAGGCAAGATGAACTCAAAGGTATAACCATTGTGGAGGAGAGGCAGTCTCAACTGACCCAAAGGAACTTATGCCACCTCAGCTTCTGACCCTTGGAACTTGGACTTCTGTCTGAGAAGTCACTTGGAGATGCCGTTTCCAGCCACATGCCCAGACAGACCACTTTCATCTTCTGAACCCAATTCCCAGCTAGATAGATGCTGCAATTACAACCCATCCTTAACACTTAACCACCTGTGTGTTTTTAAAACCTGCTTCAGCCTCAGAAAAATAATCATCTGGTTCTATTCATTTATTTTTTTGGCTGCGTCAGGTCTTCATTGCAGCCTGCAGGATCTTTAGCTGCAGCATACAGGATCTTTTTTTCTTTTTAGTTGTGACATGTGAGATCTAGTTCCCTGACCAGGGATCAAAACTGGGCCGCCTGCATTGGGATCACAGAGTCTTAGCCACTAGGCCGCCAGGGAAGTCCTTTGTTTTGCTTAAAAAAGAGGTTCTTGTGTTACCAAACTGAACCCAAGTCTGCTCACCTACTCTACATAGCAAAACTGGTCTACTGACACCAATGGTCATGAAGGAAAGTACAGCATTTACTGCACCAAGCAAGGAGAACAGGCAGCTCATGCTCAAAAGACCAGAATTTCCCACTGTCTTTCAGAGATGGGTTTTTAAAGACAATATTTGGAGTAAAGGTTTCAGGGGACATGACTATCTTCTTGTTTGTTGGTGAGGTAATAGGATGATGTTTCAGGAATCTTAACCACCGACCTTTTGGTTCCAACCAGCCCGCGGTCTATGTGCTTGTGGTCAGCATGTGGTCACCATCCTCCACCTGGCTTAGGGGTCTTAGTTTCTGCAGAACAACTCAAAGATATGTGTCAGATTGTTATCTATGTTTCTGGAGAAGGAACTAGGATTATTTTTTAAGCTACCATTACTTTTCTTGTTTGACAGCTTTTCCTTTGTTTCTGCATTCCCTCACTTTACTAATAGTTAACTGCTTCAGTCTGCTCTTTGGAACTAAGGGAAGGCCTAGGAGACTGAATAAATTCTTCTTCTTCTTCTTCTTCTTTTTTTTTTTGCAAACAAGAAATGGGCATACAGAAGGGCTTTTGTACCTGGGAGAACAACATATGATCCTGCTTGATTTTAATCTTCTCTTTTCTTTGATACTCACAGATATTCCTGAGAGTAACAGGGGTGAGACAGAAAGGGAATAAAGTTTTAGGTAAAGAGGTTCATTATAAACTCGGCAGGGGAACTCAGTTTTAGGGGGGCTCAGATTCAGTTAGAACCATCCACTTTAGATTTCTTCCATTGGTTCCTCTCCTGTGTTCCTATATTGTCCTCTTGACTTCTACATACACTTAAAATGCATTTGGGGTTTTTTCCCATGAACGTGGGGGCTTCCAAAGCAAAGTTGCAGAGGTGGTCTATCTTCTCAGGCTCCTCTCTGGGCCACTTCCTTTCTACCCACCCCCTGGTGCCTTTGTGCTCACCACAGCACCACCCTCAGCACTCACAGGATCACTCACAACCTGCTTCCAGGCTCTCTAGTCACCCCAATCATCCCAAGAAGTAAAGGGTTTAAAACAGCTTAAGCTGTTTAAGCATTTTCAAAAAGGGACTGCTTGGATCAGCCAGGAGTAGAGTAGACACGTGAAGCTTCAAGACACCTGGCCCCATCTCAAGGTGGAGGCATCAGGGCTCTCCTGAGATGGGGAAAGGAGGCTCCAAACCCCTTAAACGGCTTCCTCTCTAGGTTAGCTCCTCACTTAGAGCTTCCTGAACATCTCCTGGAAACTTTCTCATCACGTAACTCACCTCTCGAACATTCCCTGAAGGGAGTCCATTTTCAGTTTTCTTGGCATGGTTCTTCAGAGTCCACTCCCCTTGGAGTTCTTACACTGCTGTCATTCAGAGATGGTTCCATGCTGGGTGTCAACAGAGTGGACCTCTTCCAGCCAGGCCCAAACAGCCCCTCTTTACTTTGTTTAACTTTCTGTGAAATGTGGCTGATGGCACTTAACATGAGAGTACCCATAGGAGTGCACCTTAGCACTAGAGGAGAGGCATGGATACGTGTATGCTAAGTCCCTTCAGGCATGTCTGACTCTTTGTGACCCCACGGACCATACCCCATGAGGTTCCTGTGTCCTTGGGATTCTCTAGGCAAGAACACAAAGAGTGGGTTGCCATGCCCTCCTCCAGGGAATCTTCCAGATCCAGGGATTGAGCCTGCATCTCTTACGTCTCCTGCTTTGGCAGGCAGGTTCTTTACCACTAGCATCACCTTCATCAAAGATAGTGAAAGGAGGGCAGGAGGAAGGGGGCTTTTTGTGACAGTAGCAGAAACTGGGCATGGAGTCTTGGCAGTCCTGAGGAAGAACGGGGAAGACAAAAGACGAAGAAGCGGGAAGGGTGAGTTGAGTGAGATGGTTTAATTATGATGTATTTTGTGTGCCAGGATCTCTGTGGATATGGACATGAAGAAGGCAGTCTGCTCTCAAGATCTGGTTTGGCAATGAAAAAATAGTTCTCTGTCATTCAAATGGCAACACTGGGTTTGAATTGAGAGAAAACCATTGATTATCCTATCAGAAAACTCTTGAGTCAGCACTGCCTTGTATCATAAACAGAATAAGTAAAAAAGTAGTCTGTAACGTTTGCACAGCATCTTTCATGTGTGCTGAGACATACTTCAAGCAGATTTACATGCATTACCTCTATTTAGGGAGGTATCTCTATCTTAAATATGAGTCAATGAAAGCAAGAAAAGTTCAGGGACTCGCACAAGGACATGTGACTAGTAATTTTCAGAGTCTTGGTCCAGCTGTTTCTAAAGCCTGTTCTCATGCTATGTAGGTGATTGGAATTCAGCTGACCTACTCACCTACTCCAGACTCTCTTCCCACTAAGAAAACAGTTGTTCCTGAGGTAGGAGCTTGAAGTTTAAGAATTAGAGGTATATCCTTTATCTAAACATTTTATTCTTCAGTAAATTTCTGCTGAGAGGAACGAACCTTTAAAAAATTTAGCATTAATGTCTTCCTTACTGAGAATATATTTATGAGAGAATTTCCTGCAAGGAAATTTTGATCACGTGCCTATGGGATGACTAGCAGTCAGAAAAGGGATAAAATGCGAGATACACAGAAGAAGAAGGCAGAGATGGAAGACACTTTGGCTTACTCCTCAAATTTTTGTGGGTGCTCTGCTACCTGGGAGAAGCCCTGGCCCACCTAATTTCTCTCCCTGTCCAGGGAACATGAAGATAACTGGCTCGTCCACCCCAAAGGATCAGCAACTGGGCAGAGGCCAGAGAGAAGGCCGCAGTAGCAGAGGTGGGGGTGGAGGACGGTAGGGTGGAGACAAAGGGGGAAGTAACTTTTTAAATAAAAAATGATAAGTGATGAATAGAATGGCTAATCCTGAGGAGTCCTGAGAATGCTGGACCGCCAAGCAAAGGCCTCTCTTTTTTTCACTTTCCTTTTTCTATTCTTTTTAATTTTCTTTTATTTAATTTCGCTGCAGCACGTATAATCAATTATAGCCTGAATCAGGATAAAGGGAAGGGAAGCACTTTAATTCATAAATCAATTTTATACGGTCATCAGTCAGGTTGTGAATGCAAATACCTCTGTCGGTTTAGGTTATTCAGAATTAATTGACTCCCACCGGGCTGGGCTGCAGACGGAGAAGGGCTTTCTCACAGAGTCTCCTTGGGCCCAGCATGGGGGCTGCCAGCTTCCTCCCTTCCCCCTCAGGCCATCAGCCACCCCTCCATGCTCCTTTACCCTCTGGGCCCCAAATGTGGAGGTGATGGGGGTGGGCATCCAGCAAAGAAGCTCGATGGGTAAGAGCCCAAAAAGATTGTCTGAAGAAGGAAGGGGATACACAGAAAGATGAAAACCCCCAAACAAACCCTCTTCAGCCCAGGCCCTGCAGAGACAACTTTATGTGATTAGAAATGCTTAGCTTTCAAGGGTCTGCTTGTAAGTTCTCTTCAGCTTCTTAAATAAGAAAGAAAAAAGAAAATAAGCAAAAACCCAGAGCCCCTGGCCTGAAGCTGAAGGGGTATCATTCAGAAACTGCCCGGTCGCAGGGGTTTGTGCGGCTGCCGGATTCGAGCAGCTCAGGAGAGAGGGCAAAACGTCTGCAAGGCCAGCACAAGTGAGGGCAGGGCCCTGTCCAAAGCGCCTGAGGCTGATAGCCCGGGACAGCCCTGGATGGGGGAAAGAATGAATGAATATGGTGTAGGAAGGACTGCGGTGGCCTAGCGGGACAGCACCTGCTTCCTAAGTTCCCAAGTTAGGGTCTTCCATCACAGGAGTTGATTCTAATGTGGAAAAGACACACACCTATCCACTCATATACTCAACATACCCTGCTCTCTACTTCTTAGCTAACTATACCCCCTGAGAGTGTTGCTCCAAATCAGATTATATTCGTGGTTTTCACCAGTGGCCCCCATGTTAGACTCACCCAAGGAGTTTTTTGTTTTGTGTGTTTTGTTCATTTGTCATCTACAGTCCATGGGGTTACAAAGAGTTGGACATGACTAAGTGACTAATACTTTCACTTTATTGCTGATGTACAGGTCCAATCTTAAAAATTCTGCTTTAATCAGATCTTGAGTAGAGCATGTTTTTTGTTTTAGTTTTTTTTTTACTTTCAATAAAGTTACAAGCGAGTCCAATGTACAGATAAGAATTGAGCCACTGAAGTATCTGAGAACCACCTCCACCCCCAGGCTCCAGGCTCTCCCCACCACCCAGCATGGTTCTCAAAGCATGGTGCATTAGAATTGTAAGGGCAGGAAATAAAATGGCAAGGAAAAAAATAACAAAATAAAACTTGAGGTTATATATGTTGCAGATTCCCTCATCCTCTCCAGACACAGTGAATCTCTGGAAAAATTATATAATTTATACAAACTCCCAGTAAGTATGGGGACCCTCACTGGGGCAAATCACCGAGATATCAATATTTGACCTGTTTTTATTTAAAAGCAAATCCTGGCCTCCTCTCAGTTGGTAGACATCACATTTTGCCTTCATGTAACAGTTCTATGTTTGTGGATTTTGCCAGAGAGCTCTCCTGAGAGATCCAGACCTGAATCTACATGCAAAGGAAAGCAGTCCATTTGATGAAATGATCTTAAGGTTATTGTTGTTTAGTCGCTAAGTCATGTCCAACTCTTTTGCAACCCCATAGACTGTAGCCTGCTTACTTTGGCTCCTTTGTCTATGGGATTTCCCAGGCAAGAATACTGGCATGCGTTGCCATTTCCTTCTCCAGGGGATCTTTCCAATCCAGGGATTGAACCTGCATCTCCTGAATTGGCAGGCAGATTCTTTACCACTGAGTCACTTGGGAAGCCCCATCTTAAAGATTGCATGTTCCCAAACATGGGTTTTTAACCCATATTGAGCCTCTGAAAAATCAGATGCAAGCTCCTCTGTCCACGGAATTCTCCAGGCAAGACTACTGGAGTGGGGAGCCATTCTCTTTTCCAAGGGATCTTCCAGAGTCAGAGATCAAACCCAGGTCTCCTACATCACAGGCAGATTCTTTACCATCTGAGCCAGCAGGGAAACCCTACTTATTTTTTAACCAGAACTCAAATAATCAGCCCTAGATCTTTAATACAGTCCTCAATCTTTTGTTTGTATGCAAATAAGCCATATTTATTATTATAAAAGGCTAAAAGGAATTATTGGAGAAATGTTCCAGTTAGACATTCATTTGCATAGCCATATGTTATTTGAGGCAATAAAGCTACCTTTCTTTAAAAATCTCAGTACTTCAGGCTTCATTCCCAAGTCAGACTAGACTTCCTCTCCCAAAAGTCTGAAGGCCTTAATGGAGATTAAATGTGTGTTTTCTCCTGCTGTACTTAGCTAGCAGCAATGAGAAACTGGGGGAGGGGGTGGGTTCAGAATGAAAGGGCACCTTGTTTGCAAAGCTCCATGTTTTAAGGTAGAAAATGAAGACATCCATGTGAAGAAAAAAAAATCCTTAGACCACTAAGGCAGTATGGCAGGGTGATTAAATACACAAGCTTCAGAGTCAAAACTGCCCAGCTTTGAAACAACTGCACCACTTACCTTAGATAAGACATATAAGCTATGTGCCTCAGTTTCTTTTTATTTAAAGTGGAAACATTAGTGGGAGCTACCTCATACAGTTGTTGTGAGGATTAAATGAGATAAAGGATCTAAAAAGCTAAGCAGAAAGCAGACCCAGTAAACAGCAACACATATATTGACTGAGAGAAAGCAGGAATGAGAGGTTTCTGAAGAGTGGATCACTGGGCCTGTTGGTCTAACTTGGTCCCGCCAGTAGTATTAGCATCCCTGAGAACTTGTTAGAAATGTGAAATGTCCAGCCCCATCCCAGAACTCCTGAGCTGAAGCTCTGGGGATGGGACTTAGCACCCTGTGTGTTAACAAGCCCTCTGTTTGATTCTGAACCACACTAAAGGTGGAGAACCATGGGTGAGTGAAGGGCTGGAGCCTTGACAAGCGATCAGAAGGTTCTTAGGGTCAAGCAGTTTGTGGTAAACAAAGAAGTTGGACTCGACTCTCTGTATAGGAAACAGATAAAGATGGCTCACACGATGGTGTTTGGCATTAGAAGGAAAGGCAACGTAGAGAGAGGTACTTCCACCTGTGGAGTCCAACCAAAGGATGAGAGCTCACCAGAAACCATAACAACTCCTACAACAGTGTGGCTTACAGAGTGCTGGCCCAGACCTCACAACCTTTGATGGCCTTCCCTCCTCCAGACTCCCAGCCCCTCCCTAGATTCCAAGACCCAGCAGTGCCTCCAACCCCACTGTACCCTGGGACTTCAGCAGACTGCACTGCCCCACTCTGCTGCCAGGTTAGAGCAGCAGGGAAGTCTGAGGCTCTCACCCTAGAAGTGTGCAGAGAGGGCAGCTCTGCCAGGTACAGGGGCCTAGAGGGGTGGTCTCAGCCATGCTGCTTTGAGATGCCGGGGGAGTATCTTCTCCCCAGTGCTTTCCTTCTCTTACAATCAGATTCCCAAGAGCCAGAAGGGGAGATGGCGAAAGGTAGCCTGGAGGGGTGGAAACAAAGGAATTTGGAAGCCATCTGTATAAAGGTAGTTTTTTAAAAGTATCCAAAAAAAAAGAGAAAAGAGAGAGAAGTCCAGGTATTTCAGAGAGAAATCACATATTCTGATCTACAAGAGGCTAAAGAAGGAAAAGCAGGCACAAGTAGGAGCCAAAAGGGGTACTTAAAATGCCCTGTTAAAGATTTCTGCTCCTTCAGTTCCATAAACAATAACTGAACACCTATTAGGTCCCAGGGACTCTGCTAGACTCTGAGAGAAAGAAATCATAAGACACAATTTCTGCCCTCCAGGAGCCTTTGAAGAAAAACAGAAGAAAATTTAAAAAATGTGCACATTCCTTCCAAAATGATGTCTGAATAAAAGAAAACAAAGCAACTCCCAAAGCTTTTTATTAACATTTGACTTGAATTTGAGATTTGGGGTTCAGCAAACAGGCAGAATGTAAATTATCTACTCCCAACCCATCACCTTTACACACACATACATACATGCACATGCATAAACACACACATACATACATGCACGCATGCACACACCATGCACACATACTTCAGTGGTGCTCATGTCCTTGTGGAACTGACTATTGAAGGATTGGCCTGGCTGCTGCTGGCCCTGCCACTGGACTTCAGTCTCGATCAGAAAAAACACTAGAAGTTCATTAAAGAAACAAATCCTAGCAGTTTCTAGTACGTAAGCCAACTCCAACCTACCCTCCCTCCAATGAGGTAAGGGTAAAGGAATCTGACAAACGCAGATTTAATTTCCTGTGAAAGGCACAGGGTTTTAGAAACTTGGAGAGGAGCAAGATTTAGACAGATACATCTTGTGTTTTATCACACATGACACGTAAAACCCTTGTACTGTGTTCACCAGGGCTCCTTGGTTTCATCCATCCTTGACTTGCACCACATCCTCTGTCTGAGAGCAGCCCTTCAGCTCCCGCTCCTTGGGGAAGAGAAGTTAGGGCAGCTTGGTTGGTGTGGGGGCTGGGACTTAAGTCACATGCTTCCCAAAATATCTGTCCTGTGGCCACTTTCCCAGGTCACTGTCCCACCTTCACACTTTCTCTAAATGTGAGCTAGTCAGTTATTAGGCTAAGGTATAAAGAAGACTCAAAAAGGAGGCCCTGTTATTATCTTTCATGCATCAGCCCCTAGGTGCTCCTGGGACCTGTTCTGTTACTACCTGAAAGAAAAAATGAGTTTTTATTCCCTCTCAGCTGATATTTATTTCCCAAGTCAGTTCCAAACAGCCCAATGAATTTTTCAGAAAAGCCACAGCTGGAGTGTCAGGGACCAGGTAACAATATTAAAATAATCAAGAGAGGAAAAAAAAATCTCAGAATCCTTTGGATGTTGTTTTCAAAGTTTTCTTCTGGGCATTCTTACATGCTTAGGATTACTCTTAGTTTCCCTTCTGTTGTTGGCTATTTTCTTCTGCCACTTCTTTTCTTTCTCTATATTGCTCCCCAAAGCATAAGCTCTATGTCTGTGATGCTGAACAACATCGATTCTGAAAGTTTTGGTTTTTTTTTTTAAAGAATGTTCCTTAGACAAAACACAACCCTGGCTGCAGCAGGAGGCTTCTGGGATTTCTGTGCCTTGTTTTCATGCATGGCCCCTTTCATGAAACCCAGGGAAATTCATGGGGGTGGGGTGAAGGGAAAAGAGAAGGAGGGGGAAGAAAGGCGTGAACCTTTACACCCAAAGTGGGACTTCAGAAGAATTTACAGAGCTCAGAGCTGAGCCCATGCCAAGGATCCCCTAGCTCACTAAAGCCAACAAGAGGCCAATTCTAAAGCAAGTTCACTTCAGGAAGAGAGGGAGCTAGCTTAAGTGGGAGGTGGGCTGGAGGAAAGAGAGAAACCCAGAAAGTAAATAAGGCATTATAAAGTCACAGCTTGGCTCCACAGTCAAACAGCGCTGACTTTGGGTGACTTTTCACTATTTACTAGCTAATGATATTAAACAAGTGATTTAACCACTCCAAGGCTGAGGTTTCCAATCTGTAAAACAGAGCTCATAACAGCACCAAGCTTATTGGATTATTGTGAGAATTAAATAAAATAAATCCTGCAGAGTTTAGTATAGTGTCTGGTTCACAGTAAGAGCTTAATGTATATTATTTGATACTGATATTGTAAATAATGGCATTGCAGAAGAGGAGAGGCCAACAAGGTTACACTTTTTCTAAAGGTGAATGTGTATAATGAGACATAATTTCTTTCTTACCTCTAAACATTCCCTTTTATGGCAATTCTCCCAGCCAATCCTACTGGATACCTTAGGTGTAAGGGGAAAGATCAGTAAAAAAGAAGAGAAGTGAGAAGAAAAAGAAAAGATGATGATAGCAAAGCAGATTTATAGGCAGAAACAGTTGGAAAAAGACATGAGAGAAAACTAAGTGAGGGAAAATAAAATGGAAATTGTCAAAGATGGAAAGAAGTTTTTCAACTGGACACAGACTAAGCAGGAAATGTAGACAAGAGGCAGATGAGTCTGGAAACGTGCAGGGTTTGGTTTCCCAGCCATTGTGTCCTCTGGGGAGGTTCAGTTCAGTCACTCAGCCCTGTCCAACTCTTTGTGACCCCATGGACTGCAGCACACCAGGCCTCCCTCTCCATCACCAACTCCCAGAGTTTAACCAAATTCATGTCCATTGAGTCCGTGAGTCCATCTAACCATCTCATCCTCTGTCGTCCCCTTCTCCTCCTGCCTTCAATCTTTCCCAGCATCAGGGTCTTTTCAGATGAGTCAGTTCTTCACATCAGGTGGCCCAAGTATTGGAGTTTCAGCTTTAGCATCAGTCCTTCCAATGAATATTCAGGACTGATTTCCTTTAGGATGGACTGGTTGGATCTCCTTGTAATCCAAAGGACTCCTAAAAGCCATGAGCCTGTCGGTGTTTAAAAGGAACCCAAGCAGCAGAACAAATCTTCCTGCAGAATATGTAACCCCTCTGCATACCTTCTGTCAGTCACAATTCCTCCTTCACAGCCCTCCCTGACCTCTAGCTGCACAGCCTCATATCTGCAGACTTCAGTCATCCTGAAAGAAACTGGGCTTTCCAAGATAATGTTTGGCATCTTGTGCTGTGGGTGCCTCTGCTGCAAAGTGTAGGGTTAAATTATCCTGTTCCTGGAACTTGCTGAGTGCTCCACAGTGTTTGTTGAATGACTGAGTGAATGAATGAATGAATGAATCATGTTGAGGCAGACCTGTGTGACTGCTAAAGGCTACAGGGTTTCTTCCTTGGGAGTGAGGGTGGTGAAATGTTCCAGAATTAGATAGCATTGGTGGTTGTACAGCCTTGTGAATGTACTAAAATTGCTGAACTGTATGCTTTAAAATGGTGAGTGTTGTGGTATGTGAATAATATCTCAATAAAATAAATATAAAAACATAAACTACAGCCTTAGAGAAAAAAGAGTCACAAGCTTGTCTTCCAATTTGCTCTTCACACTGGGTCCTCTTCCCATCCCATTGCTCCTTCTCAGAACATAAAGACAGAATGATTACTTTAAAAAGTCTTTTTCAAATTTTCTTTGGAAAACTTGTTCGCCTGAAATCTAAGTGAGCCAAGGATGGTCAGATCTCAGAGGAATAAGGTGATAGTAGGAGGGGCACAGCCTCCTCTGGAACATTTCTCTAGGAACTGTGTGAACTGTGTTTTGTGCTTGAACACAAAGATTTACTCTCTTAGCAAACCTCTTCATATTGTCCCAGCCACCGAGATTCAGCCACTAAGAAATTTTTGGAAATCAATTGCAGTGTGACCCCATCTTAACGCATGTTAGCCTTTATGTGCTTTTATGAAACACCTGATCTTTAGTGACAGTCAGGGGCATTCAAGTGAGCAGAAATGATTTTCCAAATGGGCTGAAGTAGAGCAAAGTCTAATCACAGATTCTCCTGTTTTTCAACCTCCCCACACAGTGTCCCTATATACACAGAGACATCTTCCTGGTATTGGAAGTTACTGTTTGCTATGGACACTTCAGTTTTGTGAGATAGTGTGGTTAACTGATTCACAGCACAGTTCTCAAAGGACTTTGTGTGGAGCTTATTTCAGTGGCTTGTTTAGTACTGGCAAAAGAA
Source organism: Dama dama (assembly GCF_033118175.1). Lineage (NCBI taxonomy): Eukaryota > Metazoa > Chordata > Mammalia > Artiodactyla > Cervidae > Dama > Dama dama. The sequence continues at coordinate 60,612,086 of NC_083699.1, read as the reverse complement.
ACTCCTAAATCTTAAGTACCATTTAATACATCAGTAGCAGACTGCTTAGACAAACGGGATTTCAGGTTTGGGGCTGCTGTCTGCTCCATCCTTATAAATTAAAGAGGGAATGAGTCCATACATGTCTGCATCCACTCTAAGGTTTGGGCCAAGTACTGTCTTTTGTTTCAAGTTCCTTCTCCAGCATCCAACCATGAACGAAATAAAAATGGAAAAAAGGAAAATGCTACTTACTCAAACCTAATCTTGAAGTAAACAAACGTCAACATCGTCATTCATTCAGAGGTTTTATGTGAACTGAGAGGCTCTAAGAGTTTCTGAAAAGTCCACCCAATCATTCTCTACAACTTTTCACAACTCACTGAGAATCTCAGTTACTAAGCCTCCAAAGTGGGATTTGATCTCGATTTTGGGTCCCTTAGTTGTCACTATCAAGGCCCCCATTCCTATATTTTTTCAACAAGGTCATCAGCCAACCTGAGCCTCAAATCCTTGTGAGTTCTCAGTGCTAAAAACTGACATCATCATCAGTTAGGGAGTTTGTTGAAAGTTAAATGTATGATTCCTTTCAACCTTTTAAAGTTATTGAAGAAAAGCTTTCAGAGCCACTACTTTTGTCTTTACCCTCCACCTGTTCAAGCACCCCAGATTGGAATTTCTGACCAGATAATCTGTGAGGCCCTTCCCTGCTTCATGATTCTTGGTCTGGCTTGCTTCTTTTAGTATGATCATTTATATATCACAGCCTACTTCTTACTTTGTCCCCCGTGGAGTATCAGTTTAAGATCATGCACATTGCCATGTGCTCATCTCTTTTGTTGCTTTTTTGCTGCCCAGTACTCCAGGGTGGGCCTCCACTGTATTTTATCTATCCAGACCCCTGACACCACAGAGAGTACCAGAATAAGCATCCCTGTGTCTATCCTTTATGACATATTTTAAGCACTTCATTTGAATAGTATGTCTGGGGATACATTTGTTGGGTCATTAGGTTTGTAAATATTTATTTGACCAAGTAGAGCCAGATTGCTTTCCAGAATGGCTACACTATCCATATTTCAGCAGCAGCAAACGAAGGTCCTCTGAGCCCACATCCCTGCCAAAACTTGGCATTATCTAGCTTTCTCATTTTACATTTGAGAAAAGGAAGCTTAGCATGAGTGGTTCCTCCTCCCTTGACCAAGAAGAAGTAAATGTAGCTAGGGGTACCAGACTGGCTAGACTATACCAAGATGCCTCTGTGGCCTCGTGGAAAAATCATGTGGTTTTTTGATCTGCATATCCTCAGTCATTTAAGAATGTCCCTCACTGTCTTTGGATATCAGTGTTCTCATCCCTTATTTAGAGGAGTAGTGTTTGATGATGTCCAGGGCTCTTTCCAAATCTACAGTTCTCCAACTGTGAATACCCTTTTGTCTATCACTAGCAATTGCCTCCAATGGCATCCAGGTGTGTCCGTGAGCTTCAAGATGTTGGAAATAACAGACTGTTCTTTGTACCTTTTTTTCATTAAGTATTGAAAGCATTTAAGGAATAACCTAGCACCCACATGCAATGTTATAATCCTTTCATATGAATCTCCTCTCCCAATCTCCCTGCACCCTCGACTAAGACAATGCCCAGAAATAAAAGACAAGGTACACAGTGTACTTTTGCAAAGTCCAAGAGTATGTTAGATTAGACTTTGTTCCAGTCTGAATAGTATTATTTCCCCTGTTCTAGTGAGGGATGGATCACATTATTTCTAAGGCAGAGTCCAAATATGGAAATGATATCACCCAAACTAGGAGAAGCCAAAGGTCCCTCCTCAGGCATTTACTGAATGAGGATGGAGAACTGACATGAAGTTGGGGGTCACTTTGAGAACTTTTATGGCTAACTGGTCACTCCCCACTTACTTTTCTCTGTGCCCAATGAGGTTCTGCAGACTCCCCTGGCATCCCCTGGCTTCCAGACACTGTCTGAGAGGACCATCAGAGCATGTGCATGTAGACCAGCCTCACTAGGATTCACTTCTGACAGCTCTCTCAGGAAGACCAGCCCTTCTTGAGCCTCATAGATGGGCAGTTGCTTTCCACCAGCAATCTACACATTTAAACCTCTCAGCCCCTGCCCATGTCACATTTTTGGTCAGGTTTCCAAATCCCAGAGACCTGGAGAGGCTATAATTTGGACTGAGTTTCAGCTCACCGTTTTCAGGAAGAAAGAGATGAAGTGAACCACTTGCCACAGAGGGGAGCTCCAGGATGACATGTCTCAGGTCCTAGTCTCTCATCCTCTGAACTGGTATCTCTTCTGTCTCCTGAGTCTGTATAGTTCCATTGTGAATACCCAGTATACCTCTGTCTATCCCGGGGTTGTAAAGGGCAGGGTAAGAATCTTACTGAGGGATATTTAACTAGATGCTCATGTGTAATTCAAACAGCTTGTTTTCCTAAACAAAGGACACTGGCTGGCTGTTTTGCTCTTGTCCCAGTGAGCCTCTTTGTCAGCAGCAGGATTCAATCTTCTCCCTTCGATGGCCAAGTTGGGAGATTTATTTTACTTCGCTGTGGCCCAAGTTCTGCTTTTTGGGAAGAGCTGCTAGGCCAGTTTGGATCAGCTCTGCTGGGACCTGGATGGGAAATTCAGTATAAGCCCACATGGAATATTGTCCTGGCTTAGCTGCAGGATTAGAGTTCAGAGTTCCAATGTGCCTGTGTTCTCTTACTCTACAGGGTCATTGCTAGGACACATGGGGCCCTGCGCCACTCGAGCTGGTAAGGGTTTTTCCAAAAAAACCCTCGCCACTCGAGTTTTTCTACTAGGTATGGGGAGTACTTAAGTCTGGGGCTTATTGCTTTCCTTTTTTTTTTTTTTTTTAACTTTAAGTAATAGAACATTATAGTGGAAAAAGCAATGACCAGGGAAGTCTGGACTTCATTGAACTCACTAACTGAGATAAGTGAACATTATAACCAGCCTCATTGGTTCATGTCAGGGCTTTGACAGAAAGAGTTTTGAGACAAAACATTTTGTGATTTTTAGAACTCCTTTTCAGATGTGGAAATTGCAGATAAAGAATTATGGAGCTAACTAATGGGAAAAGCATAGTAAGTCTTCAGCATCAGAAAGATAGAGATTCAAATCCTTTTAGGCTGATTTTGGTGAAGTCACTTAACTGTTCTGAGCTTCAGTTTCTTCATCTGTAAAAAGGAAGATTATCTTCATTACCCTGTAGTATTGCTTGGAAGACTATGTGCAGCATAGGATAAATTTTTTTTTAAAGATAACTGTTAATTTTAGGATATGTGGAGGGAGGCAGGGATGAACTAGAACAATGAAGTGCATGAAAAAACAAGAAACTTAGACTTGAAGAGGGCAGTGAACCATGTGGAAAACCTTAATTTGAGAGTGGAAAGGAACAAAAGAAAGAAGAGTCTGAAGAGTGAAAACTTGCTGGTGGGCTAGGTGGGTTCTGGGAAGACTGGAGCCTCTAATGTAGGTGCCTTGAGCTACCAATAACCAGACTATGGCACATTGGAGCTAAGGGATGGGCATAGGTTCAGCAGGAAATGTTGAGACACCTCGCACAGGGACCTGCCTGTTGGATCCATAAAGAACCATTCAATGTGTCTTTCAGCATCAGGCGGTTTTGTCTACTAGGAACACATGACTCTTACTCATCTGGATGCATATCTACCCTATGATTTCATTGCACTTGGAGCCAGGTGACTAAAGTCATAGTGCACAAAAGCCCCCAAACAGAAATGCAAATGATAACAGTTGTTTATGGAGTGCATGTCTCCCTAAAATGCCAGACACTGGGTTAAGGCATTTTACATCCGTCATCTCCTTAAATTCTCACAACATCATGAGGGATGCATTATTTTCCACATCCTATAGAGGAAGAAGCTGAGGCTCAGAGACATGAAATGACTGCCCAAGGTCACAGAGCTAACAAGTGGTAGAGCTGGAATTCACCTCTAAGTCTGACTGATGGCACAAACCACCGCAGTGCACTCCCTTACTACTGATAGCAAGAATTTTACATGAGAAATCCCTAAGCTCTCAGACATTGGAAATGGAAGGCTAAGTGGTGCAGCTTTTGTGGTAAGGACTTTGGCTCCCTTCACCACAGTCCTTTCTCTCGGCCGGGTCCCAGATCCAGGCTGATACCCACTAGGCACGGTAGGCACAGAGAACCCACAATCCTTCTAAGGACTTGCAGAAATGTTTTAATTTGTCATAAAATCAGAAGAGAAAAACAAATATAATTTATTATATTCAAAGAAGCTATAAACGATCATTTTTAATACATTCAGTGGAGAAAGGGGCACACAAAAGGCCCATAAAAACCATAATGTGATCCTGCCTGCTTTCTTAAATAATCTAGAAAGTGTATGGTGTATAATTGCAATCCTTGTATAGCACCACTTCCTCTTTCATTCATTTGGGGTGTTATACCATTCTAGAACTCCTTAAGTAGGAAACATACTTTTCTTGGCAGGCAGTTCTTTTTGGCTAACATAAAAGTTGGTACAAATATGTCCAAATTCTCAGATATGCAAATATCAACAGATATTTAATGTTTAATATTTATAAACTATACCCAAGAAATGTGTACCCCAAGTTGTCTATGGATGTAAATTCACAAGCACCAGGGGGCAGGCCTAGAACCTTTACTGTAAATATGATCACATGCACACATGTGCGCATACACACACACACTTCTCCAACAATAAAATGAATAGACAAGAAGCCAAGAAGATCAAATTACTATCCCATGAACAGTTAAAAAGAGAAAAATCCCAGATTTAGAGTCTAATCTGCGGTGGGTAAATAAAGGAGCCAGGGCCCCAGGGGTGGGAAAAAGGATAAATCTGTGTAGATTGAGCCAATACATTTGTTATGATTATTTTTCAAGGTCCAATTCCAGAGCACGTATTAATGATGGCTCTCAGAGTTTCCCCAATTAGGCATCCCCTGCTCTTTGAGGGATTCCAGATCTGCACAGACCAGTAGTAACATCAGATTTGAGAACTGAGCTGGGGGCTCAAGATGAGGGGAGAAGAGGAGTGGGTAAAAACTTTGTGAGGGTTAAAAACAAGTTCAGAAACAGCTGGAAAGCCAGAGAAGAAGCTGTCTCCTTAATCAGATCCCTTTCACCTCTTTCTTTCCCCATTCCACCCACAATTCTCCTCCCTCCAGAGAATGTACCCAGACAAAACAGTTGAAAAGGATTATTTGCCCTGTTCTTCAAAGCCAAGTTATTTTTGGTTAGTTGGGGGTGAAAATGTGAGGCAACCTCTGAGCAAGATACCCTCAAATCCTGCCTGTTTGGAATCAGCAAATCCCAAACCCATACAGATAAGAAGATGTATACTCATAATGAGGTCTCAGGCTTCAATATGATTTCTGTAATATTCATTTATCTAGAATATTGGGAGATTTAGGTGTTCTGGTTCACTAATTCATTCCACAAAGATATAATATCACCTATTGAAATAATAATAATAAAGTAATAACTATGTGCTTGTGCTAAGTGAAAACTATGGCACTATGCTAAGTACTTTATCTGCAATGATCTCATTTAATCCTTGCAGCTCCATGAATTATGCACTGTTACTATACAGAAGGAATTTTACAGACAAGGAAACTGAAGCTTGGAGATATTAAATAATTTACCCAAGTTCTCACACCTAGTAAGTAAATAGATCCAGTGTAGTGCAACTCAGATCTCTTGTTGTATAGTTTACATTGTGTTTTTCCTCTTTGCTATTCATCATTTAGGGTTCTTTCCAAATTTTAATTGCTAGAAACAACATGGCAATGTACTCTTTGCACATAAAGCTTTTCTCTTATTCTTGCTTTTTTTAGAATAAATTCACAGAAGTAAAATGTCTGGATTAAATGGTTTCATTATTTGTTGGCTGTCACTATATATTGTAAAATTGCATTTTTAAATGTTTTGCTCATTTACACTGGGAATACCACCATACAAATGATCAATTTTTCTCAAATCCTGACACTCTCTATTTGCAGATAAGATTTGGCTACTTTCTGACCACCATTCAATGATCAATTCCAAAGTTTCTCAGGAATTCTATTTTCACAGTCAGTAGCATCCCAAGTCTGTGAAAGTGCTGTGAAAGTCTGTGAAAGTGCATACCAGGCTCTATGAAGGCCTACTACCTCTTTCCCCATCTCCCCTCTGTTGGCCAATACCTGTAATTCCATCATTAGGGACTCATCCATTTGACTTAAGGTTCAGAGTTTTTCTAAAACATCCCCTGGAAGGTTTTACTTTTAAATGGCTATTAGTTGTTTGTAATCTGTTGTGAAGGAAAAGAACCAGATTATTGTGAGAAGGGAACAAAGCAAGGGACAGTGATTGGAGTTCTGGGGGCATGGAGTGGGAAAGGGGGTTTGGGGAGGGATTGAGAATCAAGAAGAAAGAAGGTGCAAGGCTGTTCACTCCCATACTAGCCAAGGTTACACTTTGTTTTTCCCTTCTAGTGTTATGCAAAGGAAGGTAGTTTTCATTTATTCCTTTATTCACTGATTCCACAAAAAATATTTTTGAGTGTTTACTGTGATGTAGACAGCATTACAGGTGCTAGAGGTGGATATATTTGTGAACAAAATAAAGTCCTTGCCCTAAGAATACTTACATTTTAGTGACAGGAGACAGTCAAACAAATAAACATATAATATGTCAGGAAGCAAAAAATGCTATAAAGTTTTATCTTAAAAGAGAAAAATTGTCAGAAACTAGTCTCTGACAAGGACTCTGGGGATAGATAACCTGTAGACTCAAGGGTTTGGGGCATGTATATGAGACTGAGGGATATGATAGGAAAATAGAAATTACAGACAATCAGTAGCTAACACAAGGCAGCTTTCTGACTCTTATTAGACAGTACTCTAGACCCACTTCATCACTCCCAACAAAGATCTATGATTTTAGTCAGCAGATCCCTCACTTGGCAGTGAGAATGTGAAGGATATGTGTAGATAGGGTATTACTGTTCTGTGTCTAGATCCAGTGTATTGTTCTATAGCAAGAGCAGCAGAACTCTTGCAGGCTTCCTTCTGAGAAGTGCATTTGGTAAGAAGGCTGGGAAGCCTTGGAGGTTAAGGCTATCCCTAACCTGCTGCTATGGAACTTGGGCCAGGCCTCTAATTGCTCTGCCCTGGGCCTCAATCAAGCCCAATTAAGCAAAATGAGAAGTTTAGACTCTAGAAAGAAGGTCTCCATGGTTCCTTCCAACCTTAGTCCTTGTCTTCTACCTCAGCTTGCATTTCTGCCTGTGAGCCTTCCAAGTAAGCAACCTGATTAATCCATCAGCTCAGTGGGCTGGAAGAGGAAGGGAGGCAGGCAGAAGAAGTATCAATGGTATTGCACTCCAGTGAGCACTGAAGAGGCTCCATTCATGGACCAACAAAACCTGGGATAAGCCTCAGACTTAATCAGCCAAGGAGGCTCCAACAGTAGGAACAAAGGAAATCACAGCCTTACTTTGCAATCCAGACACAGCTTCTGTGTTCTCCCTGAGACTTGAGCCCACCAGCTCCCCCAGTGCACGTGCGTGCATGCACACACACACACACACACACACACACACACACACACACAGTAGGATTACAGGTTTCCAGAAGCAAAGGGGAGGACAAAGAGGCAAAGACAATGCACCTGAAGAATTAGATGGTAACTGATATCAGAGCCTCATTTTAACACTACCTTTTAGACCAGGCTCTAGGAGCACATATAGCTTAATTTTATAAAATTGGGATCCTTTTTACACTAAATAACCAAGGAACACTTTGATGAGGCTCAAAATGAAATTCAGGCATGGACTTCTGTATGAAAACTTTTAGGGTTCTGAAGTAATTTATGTTTCTTAACACATTATGGCAGTTGTAATACTTTGTGCCATGCCTTTCCATAGAACCCTTAGCTAAGCATTTAAAAATATTCCAGCATCCTTCTAGTGAAGTAAGTTGGGAATATGCATAGTCCCATTTTATAAGTGGGAAAACTGAGGTTGTATTTCTTATGTCTGCTTATTACGCCTACAGTGTGCTGTTGCAATCACCTAGGCCAGCTTACCCCACAGGCAGGATCCTTGACCCTGAATGGATGGTGGTGAGAAGGAGCAGATTGCCACCACCCTTCCATAGGCAAGTGCCAAAAGGAGGAGGGACAATTAGGACGCCACACAACCAGTAACTTTCTTGGAAGTAGGGACATGACACTACCCTTCTCCATGCTAATCTAAATGCCACACTATCTTTGTCAGCTGCTAAAGTATCTGAGAGATTATATCATTAGGATGACTCACACAATTAAATGATTACTTGTTTTTGTTTTATTTTGTACTCATTTTTTTATTTGACCTTCTGCTGCCCTATGCTATCATAAGTTGCATCTTTCTGAAGGCAAGTTTGCAAACATGAGTATATATTAGTAGAATTTCAACCTATAGGCATTGTCTTTAAAAGGGGGCTGGAGCAGTCTTTTGTGGGGTCTTTAATTAAGATATTTGCTAAATAGCTTTAGGGCAAATATTTTTGGCTGAAAAGTCTAGTAGGAAAATGAAAAGAATTCTGCAAGCAAAGAATGTAGCTTATTGTGTTCAGTTATTTTTCCACAAGGAATAGGTAAAGGATGTGAGGTTAAAAATCATTGTTGAGTTATGACCAGTAGGTGACTGACATGGTTTCTTTATAAAATATATGATATCAGTGGCCACAACTGATTGTAGGAAAAACCATGGAGATGTTTCTATTCATCTATTTTCCTTTCCTATGCTCCTCTCCCTACTAGTGGTTTGTTTTTACCTATGAATTTGGTGGGCCTTGTCATTCCATCAAGATGTCTTGATCTCTGCCCTTGATCTCTGTTTCCCCTGGTAGCATCTCCTACTTGGGAGCAAATCCATTTCCTCCCTTCACTACTTTCCAGTCCAGGTATGACTTCATAATAATTGGACAATTGCAGGCGTATCCCAAGAACAGGGGACTTTGGGGGCCAAGGAGCTCCATGCAGTCCTCTTCTCTAGTTCCCTGTGAAGGGTCTGCTCACTGGCTAAGTATGGCCCCTTCAGGCTTCTCTGCTGTCACAGAGGGAGTCAAGACTCTTGGGAAGGTTTGTGAGCAAAAAAAGAGGAAGCTGTTGCAGTTGTAAAGTTACTTCCTGCTTTGGTGGCATCTATCATTAGAAGGGATTGGAGGTGTTTTGCACACAACTGGCACATGTTAAGCACAGTGTATATGTTGGCAGAGTTGAACAGACTGCCAAGAAAAAGAGACTACCCTTCTGCCATAAAACTCCAGTAGAAGTTGGCTAGTGTTTGGGACAGTGATCCTCAAGAGGTGTCTAAAGCTCACAGCAGGCAAAAAAGATCTGCTTGTAAGCCTTGAAAGGGTTAAAATATGTCTTTTGTGGGGAGCATGGATCTTCATATGGTAGATGAGGGAGTAAGTGAGTCTTGGGGCTTTTTGTCACAGTCAAAAACACATGAGAACATTGGATAAAAGTATAGTCATGCCAGGAAGCAAAGGGATGGCCATTGTCTTTGAAGAGTATCTTCTGTTGCACCTGAAAATGGGCAGCTCAGCGTCTGACACACAGGGATGCAGAGAAGGTCCACAGGTGGCCTTGGCCCCAGAGACTCATCACCATCCTTTTAGGTTGTGAATCCTGATTCTCCTGGCATCATTAGAGTAGCTTTCCACACCCCTAAGAGCTGACATACAAACCCTGTGTGCATCCAGATATACACACACACACACACACACACACACACACACACACATGCACGCATGCACACACAAACATGATGTCAGTTTGTTAATTATATGTTAATAAATACAACTGATAAAGATTACTGGTCATTTCCTTTGGCCTGATCAGCACACTCCTTAGGAACGAGGCATGTGAGTTCAGTTTCAAAAGCGTGTCTCCTTGAAGAAGCTTTAGGCACTCTCACATGGTCAGGGGCCAGAAGAACCACTGTTCAGTGCCTATATGCAAGCTTCCTTTTCCTTAACTCTTAAAGCTAATCATTTTCCCTCCCCATCCTATTCCCCAGAGAGATACATTCTGTTCAGAGGGGTTCTTCAAAGAGTATGCTTTCAGTTGGTTGGGTTCTGAGTACTGTCCTACTATCTGCTTCCCTGATTTTCTTATAGTTCACTTGATTGGTATCTTAAGTATCCCAAGCATTTTGTCTCACGTATTTAGGGATGATGTCCTGGCTTACTTCCACAGGTAACCCAATCATATCCATTGTGTATGGATTTTAGTAGTTTAACTCTTATAGCAAACTATTTCTACAGTCCTAGAAGACACCTTTTGTGGCCTCTAGGCTCTCCAATGTCTTCTAACCTGTGATCTGTTAGTAGGAACAAACTCTCCCAAGTGACAGCTCCTGGGGCACAGAGATGGATGCTGAATGGGTGTATTCCATCTACCATCCCTCCTCTGACTTAGGCGTTCACCTTGACCTCTTCAGTGAAGCTGGCTCTAGGCATTCTTCCCACACTGCACATAAAGAATTGGAATGAGAGTTGGCTGAGTCCCTTAACAGCAACTTTTGGAACAGCAGTAGAATCAAATAAGAGATGAAAAAGCAGCTGCAAATGAATATATGTGAACTAAAAAGTTAGCAATCTGGACCCTACAGCAGGGCAGAGGGCAGAAGTTTAATTCTCCTCTCTCTGGGTCAGTTTATTGGTTGTAGTTTTCAGGATGGTCCCAGCTCCTCAAGTCTTACTCACTTAGCAAACAACGTGCACAGTACAAAGTGTGGGTGTAAGATGAATAAAAGATGAACAAGACATGGTGCATGCACTCCAGAAACTTACAGTCTAGTGAAGACAGAAACACTGGCTTCCTGGCAAGTGGTTCCTGGAATAAGTTATGGGATAATGACTGGCAAGAAGGAGAAGGAACATTAGGAATTGCCTGGAGAGGCATGTAAACTTGCAGTCCTTCCTGTAAGCACAGGCTGTTTTTCTGCACTGTGAGCCCTGCTCCCCTTCTTCCTCCTTCTCCTGCCCTCCCACTCTTTCCTCCTGTGGAGTCTGGCTGTTCTCCTGACTGAGGGCTGAGGAGCTGCTTTCCAGAATGAGTCATCCCCACCCACTCCCACACATAGAGCTGTGCCCCCTCCATGAAAGGAACAAAGATCTTCAGAGTAAGCTCATGTTTGAGCTGGTATATTTACTTATTTTAAAGAAGTTAAAGAGTGAAAACTCATTTGAATGTGAATGAGTTTTGACACTCCTTTTTAAAAGCACAAAGATGTGGTAAATTTTTTAAAAATGTCCCTATCCTGGTACCATGAGAGCCCCAGGCCTAGATACTTTGGACTAGTGAGTGAAAAAAAACTGGGAAATAAACTAGCCTCATTCAAAAAGCCAACAAGGAGTGTTGTATTAATTTCAGCTAAAGTAAATTCTAAAACCAAGTGAAATGTTCCAAAAACAGGCATCCCTACAGAGTCTATTGTTCATAAAATGGTAATCCAAGATATTATGAACCTGACAAGTATTTACCGTCAGTCATCTTAGTGAGCACTGTAAATACTGACAATCTCAGTCCTTGTGGTTCCTTGATGATGTTTCTTCAAAGTAAAAGGCATAGTTTCCTGAAAGTTCTGTGCTCTCTCTCACTCTCTCGCACTCTCTTCTTCACCTTTCTTTCTCTCTGTCCCCCTCCCCCAACTTTCTTTCTATTCCTCTCCCTCTGGCTTCCTCTCTCTCCCCACACTGGTGATAGTCAAGGGGAGAATCTGTTGGCAGCTATTAAACCAAAGTCTAGGCACTGCTTTGTATCATCTATAGTTGGCAGCATGGTTGTATTAGTCAGGGTAGACTCGGTTATGCTATAAGTGGCAAACAACTCCAAAATCTTAGTGGCTTAAAACAACAAAGTTTTCACTCAAGCCACATATCCATTACAAGTTAGCAGGGATCTTTGCTTTTTGTATCATTTAGCAACCCAAGCTGATGGAGCAGCTTACCATCTTGAATGTTGCTGATGATTGTGCCAAAGGAAAAAGAATACTTGGAAAAGTCTTAAAACAGGCTCCAGGCTCCAGCCTGAAAGTGTAACATGTTGCTTCTGTACAAAATTCAAAGGCAATATAATTAGTCACAATATTCCCATTCAATCATAAAGAATCCAAGAAGTTTAATTGTAACTTTGTGCCAGAATAGAGAAAAACAAAATATTTGGCAAAGAGAACTATTGACTACCACAATGGTATAATGGTGCCGATCCAAACCCTAAGATACGAGGTTACTGGGCAATTTCAACCTCATCATCATAAATTTTGCCTCCTCAGCCTTAAAGGAAAGTAGAAAACGCACATTTCCCACTAGATCCTTGGAATAGTCTTATCACAGGATGATCTTTCATACCACTCTCTAGCCATGTCTCCACAAAGGCACTCACACACACACAAAATGGAGATAAGAAGGGACAGGGAGTTGGGAAGTGGGATGGTTGTCCAAAAGGATATAAAAAAAGATAAAAAGAAAAAAGAGGGAGGAGGCTAGGGTAATGAGGGAGGAGGAAGGGTAAAATCCAATGCAGAGATTTTAAAATCAGACAAATTGGATTGGATTTACATCCTGCTTTCACCATTGATTGTCCATGTGAACTTGGGCAAGTTTCTTGACTCTTCTGTGTCTCAGTTTCCTCATCTGAAAAAATGGGACTAATAAAGCTAAACTTATAAGTTTATTGTTGGGAAACACTGAGAGAAATCATGCAAATCCCTTATCCCAGTGCTGGTAACTGGCAAGTCCTCAATAAGTGATAACCATTAGTGTTAGTGTTAGGATTGAAATAATAAGCAAATATCAGTACAATATCTAAAAGAAATCATGTAGCAAATCTAAAGGATATTTTAAAATTTTTGCCTTTTCTTTGAGATGCTCTACTAAGTGTCAATAGAAAGAGTGTGGGAGAGATATGCACAAATGACAACAAAAATGCACTTGGAGAAGCCAGTGGTATGATATAGCAGGTACGCATTTCCAAGCATATAGTCCTTGGGAATTTCATGTATATAGCACTCCTAAACTTCTCCTAAGATTAGTGTGTCTACTCTAATCTTAGATATTTATTGAGAGCCAACTATGCATAGGCACCTCACAAATATCATTCCAATTTAATCATTGTGATAAACCCATCAGCCCAGATTTGGATCCCTGTTTTACGAATGGGGTAAGAGCACAGCCTCTGGAGTTAGACTGCCTGAATTAATATCCAAACTCTACCAACAACCAGCAGAGTGTCCTCAGGCAACTTACTTTACTGATTGCTCATCTGTAAAATGGGAATAATAATTACATGTCACCAATATGCTGTGTAATTAGATGAGATAATGTGTGTAAAATGGTGAGCCCAGTGCTTGACATGTACTAGGGGCTTGATGAATGTTAGAATTACCAACTGTGAGGAAATCAAGTCTCCAAAAACGTAAGTCCCTTGCCCAAGATCACACAGTTAGTAATTAGGAAAATTTAAAATCTGGTCTTTCCAAATCCAAAGCACATGTGCCTGTGTTTAACCACATCATTTTATTATTTACACTCAAATAATTGCCCTTAGGACTGCATTCATCTTTTGAAATTTGGGTCCAGCAATTATAAGGTATAGTTGAAGAAAGCAAGAAATTGTGCAGTGGGCAGACTCTGACAGTGGGAATAAGTAAATGGAGTCACTCTATTTTCAGTATTAGTCCAAACTGGCTCATAAAGATGCTTATACTCTAAGAAAGGGGAGGAGTTACTTCAGAGTTTTAGATTATTTATTATTATTTAGATTACTTATTATTGAGTACCTGCATCTGTCAGGCTCTGTGCTAGTTATTTCCCTGTTTTCTCATTTAATCTTCACACAGACCTGTAAAGAAAGTACATACTTACTTTCCTCATTTTACAGGGAGGAGACTAAGATTTAAAGGATTTAAACTTACCCAAGGTCATGCAGGTGGAAAATGGCAAAGCTTCTGAAAGATGAATTTGGTTGAAAACTACCTTTAGTAACTGAAAAATGTAATCTCATTTTAAAAAATAGTCATTATGTTCCCACATTATCAGAGTAAGAAATGGTCATTATAGAAAGTCTAAAAGTAGTGCATAGTGCAAAGAATCAGGGAAGATTATCCATAACTCTATCACTCAATGACTGTTAAGTCTTTTAGTATAGTTCCTTTAGGTCTATTAGTTCCTTTAGGTCTGTGTTTCTTTTTCATTATGTACTTGAGATCATACTACAATAGTTTGCAATGCTGTTTTTCAAGAGATCAAGAATGAATTCAGTAGTCGTTTCTAGTTAATACGATAAGATCTTCAGTTATAAGAATTCAGTAATTGATAGTTATAGCTGCCATTTATTAGCTATGTCTCTATGCCTGGCACCACACAAAATAGTTTTAACTAAAGTGTCTCCTTGTATCTACAACTATAAAGTAGGCATTAAATAATCAAAACATCAGAATATTTATGCAACCAGTATTTTAATGCACTCTACTTTTTAAGAGAAAGAGGTAAAGGACAACAAATAAGCTGGTAGATATTATTTATTTAAAAAATCAAAACAAAAACACTGCCAGGCTATGGCCTGTGGTCACCATAAAGTCTCTTCTGTTTTCCATCCCTTTTCTATCTGCAGCATAGTGAGATTTGGTGCCCACCATGATGACCACAGTGATGACTCACAAGCATCACAGATTAAAAGGGTTTAACTATACTTCCTTCCCTCAGCTTGGATAGGCCCACACTTGAGCAGCCCAGGTTACAGGACCACTCAGTGGACATCAGAAACTGGAAATGAACAACATCTCCCTAACGTGGCCTGGGTCATATTCCAATTTCCTCCTTTAGGCATTTTTGCTGGCTCTGCTATAGCCCTCTCGTCCCTGAGAGGGATGAGATCTGAACTGTGATCTGAACTTCAGGACTACTTTTTCTGCAACCCTCAGAAACTTCCTTAACTAGACACAGACTGAGTGGGAAATGGTAACTTGATTACCTTTGAAGGGAGTCATTGCCCTGTGGGATAGGAAGAAAAGAGAGAAAAGTCTTTTTGAGATTAATGAAAGTGCTCTCAGCCAAGTAAAATCTGAAAATAGCCTCCATGTGGTGTTGACCTACATGGTCATTGACTTGACCCCTAAGGGTCCTAAAGGGAGATGCTAGGGGAAGCTCTGGCTGCAAAGATGCTAAAGGTCAGGAGTGTACTTTCAGGGTTTGCTGCTTTATGTTTAAAGACTAGGTCTGTGTTTTGATAAATAAACTTGCTAATAGTCACCACTTGAATTGTTGCTTCCAGCTCTCTGTTTTAAATAAGGAGATTCAGCCAATAGTAATGGGAGGAGCTGCAAATGACTTCCCTAGTTGGGAGTGCCTGCTTGTTTTTCCATCTGCCTGGGCATGCTGGATGTGCAGGCTACACTCACAGACTCACACATCTGAGGAGAGAGCCTAAGGGAGCCCTTGATCTGTATATTTATACAGGAGGTGTGTATTAATATATGAGGGGCACTCAAGTATCAAAATACTTAGGTAACCATGGGTGAAAAGAGGAAGTCTGTTGCAAGAATTTAAATATACAGAATATACAGTTTTTCATATATTCATTTCATTCTTCATTCATTTGACAAACCTTTATTGAGCACCATCTGTGAGAAGCACTGTGTGATTTCCTGTGAGACATGCTATTATTTCTAAAAGATGGAAATTATTCTTCCTCTTTCAGAAGCTTACCATTTGATGGGGGTACTATCTGATCATGCACTAAAGCATACAAATCACCCACAGTGAAAGATAATGCAGGAATGATATCAAAGGTAGGTGCTGTAGAAATCCAAAGAAGCTAATCTTCACTGCTGGCTCAGAAGACATCAAGAAAGAGAGGCAGAGGGGGAACTGAACAGCAAGTATGGACATGCAAAGAAAATCATCTCATACCCTGAGAATTGAAAGCAGACTGGTTTATCTGGAAAGTAATCACACAGGAAAGTGTATTGACATGAAATTGGAAGCTAGGGGTCAGGTTGGGAAGTACCTCCCAAGGTTTCAGAAATTCAGGAGATAAGGGTGATGATAGAGCAGAGAACAGCTCTTCACTTTCTGAGTGCCTGCTAAGCCAGCAATCCATCACTGTATGTTAAGGAAATAAGTTCATACAGAATGTGGCAAAGTTGTGGAAAACATAGCCTCAGGATAAAAGACAGCTCTTTAAATTGAATCAATTAAGAAAATTAAACTATGCTCATTTTTTCACCACGGGCCACTGGAAAGGTCATCATAAACATTGATATAGCTAAATTTTCCTTACTCCAACTCCGAGGTCACCAAGGAAGCTTAAGGCTGTAATGTAAGTCTACAGGAGAGGAAGGCTACCTTGGTGAGCTACCTGCCACTCTGGCCTTGCATGTTGGTTTCTTTAGAGCTTTGTGAGCAGGAATAAGTGTCCTCAGTGGGATCTGCTCTTGGGACACTGGCTGAATCTTTAAAGCTTAAGACTAAACCCTAGACTTCGCTGAATTCACCACAGTCAGTGGTCCTTTCTCAAGTTCCATGTGGGCAGCTCACCAGATTTCCCTCTGGGCCTCCTGAGGGAATACCTCATCATTCAAGATACTCAGTTTCAGGTAATTGAAAAGTTTAGTTTATAGACCTGATTGTGTATGACATATGTAAATAATCAAGAAGTGAATAGAATAAAATAGGCTTACACTAAAAGACCCTAAATGTTTACATTTTTTTGATGATTCAAGAACTACTTCCTCAAAATATCCAGAATATATTAGAATTCTTAAAACACAACAGAAAACAAATAACCTAATGGAAAAAAAATGGGTAAGGTCATTGAACAGGCACTTCACCAAGAGGATATCTGGATGACACGGGAGCACATAAAAAGTTGTCAACAGCACTAATAAATAATTAAGGAAATGCTGATTAAAACCGATGAGCTACCACTGATTATAATGGCTAAAAGAAAAAAAAAACCCTGATAATGTCACGTGCTGACAAGGATGCAGAGCAACTCGAACTCTAGGCATTGCAGGTAAGAATGCAAAAAGTTTGCCTTTTTTTTTAAATTTTTTTTAAGTTAAATATGCACAAACCATATGATCCAGGAATTCCATTCCTGGATATTCACCCAAGTGAAATGAAAACTTATTTTCACATAAAAATGTGTACATGCATGTTTATAGCCACTGTAGTCATCATCACCAAAAACTTGAAACAAGCCAAATGTCCTTCTGGGAAAGATGGAAGGCAAAAGGAGAAGAGGGTGGCAGAGGATGAGACGGTTAGACACCATTACTAACTCAATGGACACGAACCTGAGAAAACTCCAGGAGATAGTGAAGGACAGGGAAGCCTAGCAAGCCACAATCCATGGGGTCAAAGAGTTGGACATGACTTAACAACTGTGTTCAGTTGTTAACAAACAAAAATCACTTCAGAATTTTACAGTAATTTAGAGGCAACAAACATTATGATCAATTAGTGTCATCAGGTGGTACCATAGAAAAATATGTCATATGTTTTCTTCGACATATTAAGATTCCAGATAAAGTGAGGATTTTATGCTACCACAAACATCAGAAAATGTGCAAGCTGTTCATTGATGCTTATGTTAACCATGCTGTGTATGTAAGAGTGCCCTGTGTCTAAGCATATAGGTACTGAGTATGAAATGTAGGTTTTTGAAGGAGCGGAAGGGTAAAGTATGTGAATGGGAGGAGCACAAGAAGGTCTGCATATAGAATGAATGAAAGAGTCTCTGTCAGTGTTGGCTTCATCCCCAGGACAAAGTGAGGCAGTGCCTTCATAGGTGTTGGAATAAAAAAATTTTTAATTACAGCTTAAAACCACAGAATGTCTTTTAAAATGGGTCTCTTTAGGGGTTCAGGAGGTACTGTTTTTTAGATGAACTTAAGAGAGTTGACAGACTGAAAGAACTGGCAGGGCAGGAGATACTGCCAGAGGAAGCTAACTCCTTACATGGGTGCAGTCTCTGTCATTTGCTGTCCTCCATACACAAGCACTTGACTTGGTGTGACCCAGCCTCTCCACTCTGAAGCAGCAAAAGTTCTTCGGCTCCAAATCTATTCCCATATTCCCAAAAGTGCTTGTTAGGCATGGGAAAGCCACTAACTAGATTAAAAGAGGCTTAATTTTACCAGCAGGTGGCAACAGAGGTAATTGTGTCTCTGGAAAGATTAAACTTCTGTTACTTTATAAACCAGAGATGGGAATCTTCAGAAGTTGATTGGGCCCCAGCTTCACTTTCCCCTGCCTTACACTAGCATACTATGAGTTGGCATTGTTCAAGCCAGAATACTATAGCCAGACACATAAACTTTTCCTCCCTGAGCTGCTGCTGCACTCTCTTTTCTGAGTGTCTCCTCTAAGTTTGATGTATTCGTGGAAAAATTAGAAATAATAGCAAAATCATGTTTAGTATCATAAATTATATTTATTTGTGGTTCAGAGAAGCTTGAAAGGTGAAATAAAGCCCTGCTTTCAAATATAACCTCCTGACATTATTAAATAAGCTAATCCAAACTCTCAAAGAGCCAAAATGAAGCAATCAGACTGATTTTGAATGTCAAAGAGAGAATTTCTCCAACTGTTGTTAATTCCTTTCATACAAGAGAAAACCTGTAGTTTTCAATGGAAAAATGAACTTTTTATTCATACACCTGTAATTTCAAAGGCCAGTGGAACAAGATAGTGTACTGTGTTTCCACTGGACAGCAAAGTGTTGCAAGAATGTTTCACCTGACTAGTCTCACCCTAAAACTTACCGACTGTCTGTACTTCTTCCTGCTTTGCCAGCTTTCTCTGGTTCTCTTTGCCTGTGGAGAGGTTCCTAACTCCTAGTTTCATCTCCACAATCTATCTGTTCTTCTGTGGTTCCTCACTCCCTTTGTTTTTATTTGTTGTTGTTGTTTTTTAACAATCTCTCTCTTATGACTGAAAGGAAATTTGGAATACATATTTAGAAAAATAAAAACTATGCTGTATTTCTTGGTAAGGCTCATTTCAATTTCATATTTCTAAAAACCAGAAATAAATTATTTTTTCATTTATTTAACTTAAAATTTTTAAATATATTACGTGATTCAAAATTCCAGTGATACATCCTTTTATAATTCAAAAGGATGAAAGGGGATTTGGTGTTTCTATAGCAATTATGGGAGGAGAATATTGCTGACGAAAATAAAACTGGAAAATGTGCCCCTGAAAAAAAAAAAATCCGGTGATACAAGAAGGTAAAAATGTTCTTTCATACCCCTTTTCCCAGTCACACAGTTCTCTTTTGGAGCGCCTAATGCTATTATTTTCTGATAAATATTGCCAGAGATATTATATGCATTTATATGCAGTTAAACATATATATTTATGTGTGTACATATGTATATATATGTGTGTTTATACATTCTTTATTTTTCTTATTTCTACACAAATCATAGCATACTTTATACAAAAGCACCCTACTTCTTCTATTTTATTATTTTTACTTACCTTAATATCTTAGCAATCATTCCCCATCAATCCAGAAACAATTCTGCTGGAGATCTCTAATGAATCTCAAGAGGTTCTTGTTTCTGAAATGTTTGTTTAGGGCCTGCATACACTTTTCTCCTTATTTCCTGTTTTCCTAACCATTTATTAGGCTAAGGCTTCTTAGAGAAATGTCATGCTGGAATTTTTTTCTTCCAAAGGGGGAAATAATTCTAGAATTTGACAGTAGTCATCAAAGTAACCAACCAGGTTCAGATGGAAAAGAATCTGCCTGCAGTGTGGGACACTTGGGTTTGATCCCTAGGTTGTAAACATCCTCTGGAGAAGGGCATGGCAACCCACTCCAGTATTCTGGCCTGGAGAATTCCATGGACAGAGGAGACTGGCAGGCTACAGTACATGTGGTTGCAGAGTTGGACATGACTGAGCGACTTTCACCTTCTTTGACATCTTTTACATCTTTTATATGCTCTGTCTCTCAGTGTTGGCGGCTGATTCTAGAACACTGCCCATTTGTTCCCTTTGAATCAGCTATCACCAACTGATATTATGGGCAAAATCTCCAACTGAAACTGGCAAAATTCATAGGGCACTCCCCATCACAATTCAAATAGATTCCTCAAAACCACTTCCCAGAACTAACCAATATCCTACAAGTAAAGAAGCACTTCAAGGCATAAAACCTATAATAGAGGATTACAAAGCTCAAGGCTTCATTATCCCTTGTACTAGTCCCTGTAATACTACTATTTTACCAGTGAAAAAACAATAAAAACTGAGAATGTAGGTTGTCCAGGACCTTCAAGAAATTAACATTATTATCCTTCAACGCCTTGTTGTTCTTAACCTTCAATGGAAGCAAATTATTTTCTGTAATTGATTTATGCAGTGAATTCTTTAGCATTCCAGTTGATAAAGCTAGCCAATACCTTTTTGCCTTCACTTGGGAAGAAAAACGATTTACTTGGACAGCAGTTCTTCACTGTTGTGTTGACAGTCCTTCCTATTTCTCACAAACTCTGAAGGCTGATCTTGATAATATTAAGTTCCCTAGATGCTCTACTTTGTTGCAGTATGTGGGTGATTTGCTTCTTTGATCTCCTCAAGCCTCCTCACAGGAAGACAGAACACACCTGCTAAAACTTTGAGCCCTAAAGAGACATAAGGTGGCCAAAGAAAAATTGCAGTTTTCCCAAATCTAGGTCTGATATTTAGGGCATCTGAAACTGGAACAAAGGCTACACCTATATCCAGGTAGACTTCATGGTTTCCTAAGTTTCCCCAAACCCCAAACTAAGTACCAATTGCAAGATTTCTCAAGCTAGTTGATTACTGCTGAAATTGGATTCCAGATTCCTTTTCTATAGTCAACCTGTGTGTGTGTGTTTGTGTGTATGTGCACACTCAGTCGCTCAGTCATGTCCGATTCTTTGTGACCCTATGGACTGTAGCACACCAGGTTTTTCTGTCCACAGGGTTTTCCAGGCAAGAATATTGGAGTGGGTTGCCATTTCCTCCTGCAGCCAAACCTCTGTATGTTTTTACTAAATAGTAACAACCCCAGCCCAATTTTATAGGAAGAATTGGACTACATAGCTTTTAAGACCTTGAAGGAGAGTTTGATGAACCCATCTGCCCTTTGGCATCCCAATTATTAGGAATGCCCTTGTATATGAAAGGAAGGGAGTGCCCCTGGTACACCCACCCCAGAACATGGAGACCACCATTGATCCATAGGGTTTTCTAGCCAGCAACTGAACCCTGTGACATGGGGATACATCCCTACCTGGCAGACTCCTCTTGAACTTTATAATGATCAAAGAACCCATTTTACTGATCAGGTACTTGACAAGTCTACGTTGTTTGTCAGATTTTCAATAAATACCACAAATATGTGGGAAAATGCAATAAAAATAGAAACAAATTTCCTTACTTAATATGATTATATTCTTTTCAGCTCAAAACAGCACTAATGGGCAAACATTCTCCCTCAATTCTGAAATAAGAGAAAGACATCCACAGTTATCACTATTACTTAACTTGTACTAGTTCTGGCCAATAAACTTAACAAAATAAAGAAAATAGAGTTTGCATTAGTTTGCTAGGGCTGCCATAACAATATACCATAGACTGGGGTGGCTTAAAGAACAAATTAATTTTCTCACAGTTCTGGAGGCTAGAAGTCCAAGATTAAGATACAGTAGGGTCAATTTCTGGTGAGGTCTCTCTTCCTGGCTTGCAGATGCCTGATTTTTCATTGCACCCTTATATGGTATTGAGAGAGCAAACTCTCTGGTGTCTCTTCTGATAAGACACTAATCCTATTGGATCTGGGCTTTCTCAACCCTTATGACTTCACTTAATCTGAATTATTTCCTTAGAAGCCCCATGTCCAAATAAAGCCACAATGAGGGCTAGGTGTTCAACACATGATTTTTTGGAGGACACATTCAGTCCATAAGAGAGACATACACTATGGAAAGGAGATAAAATTATCATTATTGAGTCACAAGGTTCTTCTGTCCATAGAATTTTCCAGGCAAAAATACTAGAGTGGGTTGCCATTTCCTACTCCAAGGGCTCTTCCTGACCCAGTGATCAAACCCATGTCTCTAGTGTCTCCTGTATTGGCAGGCAGATTCTTCACCACTGAGTCATTTGGGATCGTGCACAATATGGTTATATTCCCCCCAAGCTTAAGTGACTCTATTACAAATAATGTGAAAATTCACTGAGGTGGTGAGATACACACTGGGTACAAAAATCAAAGCCATGTAACAGTAACCACTCAGAAGAGTTAGAAGGAAAGATGCCACTGAAAATAGCAGCAATAAAAATAAATAAAAACACCAAGAGATGAACTTAAGAAACGTGTGAGCTTTTTATGAAGAAAATATCCAGTTGCTTCTAAGGATGAAAATGAATCCTTTATCAAATGAAAATTATCTGTAAAGAGACTCAACCATATAAAGATGTCTACTCTCTCTAGGTCAGCCTATATGTTTAATGCAGTTCTAATAAAAATTCCTACATGATGTTTTTTGGGACAAAATTTATCCTAAAGTTCATGTAGAAATAAAAGTAAGAATAGAAGAATTGTGAAAAACAGGAATGAAGATGGCTGTGTGGTGAAAATTCAGAAAGACAGGCCTTCTCATATCTCGGGGGTTATAAATCCTAAAAAGGGCAGTCTTACAATTTTATTAAATTTACAAATGCACATATCCTTCAATCCAGCAATTCTGCTTCTAGGAATTTATCCTTCAGACATATGCTTCTATATGCAAAATGACATATGAACAAGGTTATGATTTAAACTATTTTAGTACTTTGAGATAGTAGGGCCTACTTTATAGCAGTGGTGTTGAGCACCAAGAGTGTGGTTCCAGTGTCAGTCAGGACTGGAAGAGATTCATCTCCAATCTGGAGAAGTGTTTCTTCAAGCCAATAAAAATAGAGAATTGGAAAGAATCCCCATAGCTCCTGGAGCCCTGTCATTGACTGGAAGGACATTGGAGAGGCTATTAGAGGGCTGGGAGAGTCTGAAGCACTTAGGTTTGTAACAATGTCTTCTCCAATGTCCAAGCTCTTTACAGTAATAGTAGAAAATCGACAGCTTTGGTTTCATTTAGGAATCTTCATTTGTTGGAGTTGAAGATTAAGAGTTTTTATGGTCTTTCTTTTAGGTGACTCATCTAGTGTGTGAGAAAGCTGTTTGCCAGATTAACTAAATCTGGAGTGGATATAGTTTCCCATTTCATTCTGGTCCTTTTTACTAGAAAGGAAAGGTCTCAGTTCAGCCCATTAGCAAACACAAAGTTAAAAGCTACCTGGGTAGAATAAACATCTCAAGGGAAGACTAGAATTTTCCTTAAAAATAATCTGAAGTCAATTGTCATACTAATGAACAGGCTCAGACTGTTTTGTGCAATCCTGAATTTTGTTCCAATCAACAGGCTTTGGAAAAGCCTTAGGAACTGCTTGATGAAGTCACCTAGCAATTGTCTAAGCCTGATATATACTAAGTTAGTGGGCTGGTCTCCTGGTTATAATTTCTAGAAAACTTTCAGTATTTTCCTATTTAGCAGTTTTCATCCAATGCTGGGCCTGGCCTTCACAACAAGCATATGAATTAGCTGTTGTAAGTCAGAGAAACTAGGTTGATAATTTTGAATCACTATATCAAAACTCTGTAAGGATCCAACTCTGTAAGGATCTTAAGTTATCTTGGTAAAATCTTGGACTACGGCTTGCAATTCAGCTTTAGTCCAGAAAATATAAGAAAGTAAGAGTTTAGTTTCTAGATCCCTTTTCCAAAGGAATGGGCCAAAGGCTTCTCAACTAGTTTCAGTTGCAAAAATCTGACCTCAAAATCAGACTGAAATACCAAGCAAGTACTTGTACACAGAAAGAACAAGGCCTTACTGAGAAAGAACAAAGCCCTAAAACAGTTCTTGAATGAAACCTGGAGAGCTTTAAAAGCAAAAGGGGGCATAAGTTTGGGTCCAGAAGAAAGACATACCTTTAAACTCCAGGGTCAGTGAGAAAAGCAGTGAACCCAATGGGCTCAATCATGGATACTGATCATACTTGTTCACTCACCAGCTCCCAAGCTGTCAGGGGTCTACTCTGGTCCCTGTACAGGCCAACAAAATGTTGACCTAAAACAAATAGACTGCCAATTATTTCTTCAGCAAAAAAGAAAAAAAAAAAAAAAAAAGGGTTTATTCAGGATCAGCAGAGAATTGCAACTTTGTGTTTGCAACCATGGTGGGCCATGTGCCAGTTCCTACACAGGAAGGGAAAGAGAGCCTGCTAACACAGAGAAAAAGGAAGCTGGGAGCATTGTAGTAAATCGAGTCCATGGCTTTTCATTGGCTGAGTCCTTGTCAGGAAATGAAGGGTTTTTCTTCTTCCTGTTGGGCTCTGCTATGGTCAAAGGGCATGAGAGCTCCCCCTTCTGGTCTCCCAACTCTATTTAACTGAGGTTTCTGTTCATTCGTTTTCTTACAGGTATTGATAATATCAGAGATTTTCTTCTTTTTCTATTTCCCAGAAAAAAAACTTATGAGCATTAGAATAATCCATTCCTTAATGATGTAGTAGAATCTCCTGTGAATTCAACTGGTCCTGATGCTTTCTTGTTTTCCAGTTGTTTGGAGGATATTACTTCTTTAAAAATTTTGCTATTTTTTTAATAGTAATTTGTTTGTGTACATATCCTATTGTTTTCTAGAGACATTTTAAATAATTTTTATTTTTATAAAAGTATGTATTTACTAGGATTTCATATTTATTTGCATAATTTTGAGAAAGGTAGTCCCTATGTTTCTTTTAACTTCCCTTGTTTTGATAATGCAGTTTTGTCCTCCTTTATAATTTTTTTATTTTCTTATTGTATGTATTTGTGTTTTGTCTTAAGTTAAGTACATTATTTTTTTCCTACAAGGGAATAGCTCTTAGATGTAATGTACCCTACTGTTTTTTTGTTTGTTTGTTTTGGGTTAAGAAATTTCTGCTTTAATTTTGATTTCTACTTTCTTTAGTTTTATTATTATCCCTGGTATTCAGTTCTTTTTATTAACTCCTTGAGTTGGA
This sequence comes from Dama dama, assembly GCF_033118175.1. NCBI lineage: Eukaryota > Metazoa > Chordata > Mammalia > Artiodactyla > Cervidae > Dama > Dama dama. The sequence continues at coordinate 60,586,937 of NC_083699.1, read as the reverse complement.
TGTTACCTTTTTCATTTTTTAGCCTTTTTATTGTTTGATATATGTAAGGCTGTGGGCTTCCCAGGTGGTGCAAGTGGTAAAGAACCTGCCTGCCAATGCAGGAGACATAAGAGACATGGGTTCAATCTCTGGGTCAGGAAGATCCCCTAGAGGAGGGCAGGGAAACCCACTCCAATATTCTTGCCTAGAGAATCCCCATGGACAGAGGAGTTTAGTGGGCTACAGTCCATAAGGTCACAGAGTCAGACATGACTGAGGCAACTTAGCATGCACTTAGCACGCTCACAAGCCTATTAATTTTTCTCTGAGTAGTACCTTAATTTCACACTATAGGTTCTGGTGTGCAGTTATTTCTAAATGCTTTTAGCAAATAAGTGAATTAATCATTGTCTTTATAGCACACTCTCATCATTGGTCAATGCATAACCTTCTTTTATTTACTTAATTGTTTATTCTGCTAGCTTTTAAAATGTTATCATTTTTATAATTATGAACCCACCATTCTCAAGACTATTTTGGATGGTGGGTCCATAATTATAAAAATGATAACTTTTAAAATAGGCTGTATGGTCCTTCTTATCTCCTCTCTGCCTTCTCCCCCAGCTCAATCAGAGATAGGCATTATCCTGACTTCTTTGTATTTCATTTCCTTGCTTTTCTTTTTATATAGTTTGATATCATCTATCTATCCTATGTCTATTCTTAAAATAGATTTTATTGTAGATTTAAAACTTTTCATTATTTTCTATTCTGTAATTTTGATACTGATTTCCTCTTTGACTCAAGAGTTGTTTCAAAAAGAGGTTTTTGGTTTTTTTTTCTTTATTTTTTTAGGTCTTAGGGTATTTTGTTTGTTTTGCTATCTTGATTCATTATTAAGATTCTAGGTTTATAGGTTTGTGATCACAGAATGTTTTCTGCACTATTTTTAATTTTGGAATTTATTAATGTTTTTCTTTGGCTTAAAATATGGCCAATTGTAACTGCCACCCAACTCATATAGAAACAGCATACTGTCTATGTCTAGTATATAGTTAGATATGTATCAATCAGATCTACCTCCCTAATTATGTAATTAATTATTATTCTCTTTTGTTTCTACTTAATCTGTCATGGGGGACAGAACTAAAATTTCCTGCTAAGGAACTATTTCTTTTTCATTCTGTCTTCCATGAAATTTGCTTTATAATTGTTGATTCCCTGCTAGTTAGTATTCTAACTTTTTGAAAATTATATTGTTAAAACATTATAAAGTAGCATTCCTTGACTTTCTTAAGCTTTTCTTTTTTTAATGTTGAGGTTATGACCCATTGCATTTGCCAGTATTATTCTGTCCACACTTTTATTCTCACATGTTCTAATTCCTTCATTTTAGGTAGATCTCTATATAGTCTATAGGTGAATTTTGCTTTGTGATCCAATTTGAAAATCTTTTCCTCATCTTTGACTTCTGTTATGTGTTGAATTATATTCCCCAAAATGTGTATGTTGAGTTTCTAATGTCCAGTTCCTCAGAATGTGATCTTATTTGGAAACTGGGTCATTAAAAATGTAATTAGTTAAGATGAAATCATACTGGAAGGTAGGCCCCTAATCCAGTATGATTGGTGTTATGAAAGGGGAAAATGTGGACACAGATATATAGGGATAATGCCATGTCAGGAATGAAATTATTCTGCCACAGTTCAAGGAATTACCAAAAACTAGGCATAAGGCCTGGAATAGACCTTTCTCTAGACCCTTCAGAGAGATCATGGCCCTGCCAACTTACCTCAGACTTCTAGACGCCAGAATTATAAGACAAAACATTTCTGTTGACTGAGCCAATCAGTTTGCAGTACTTTGTTATAGCAGCCTTGACAAATTAATACAACTTCTTTGTAAATATTAGTTGATTTCTCATTATTAGAATTTTATATTAATTTAAAAAATCTTTTATATGCCTTTATAAGTAAAAATTTATGGCAAATCGCTGAGGGCTAGACATTGTAAGTGTTAACAGGACCTATAGGTGACCCCCTAAAATGTTCCAAATCCTTACAACCCTAAGAAAAACCAGAGTAGCTTATACCTGTTCTAACATTGGCATCCTCCAAAATTCTCAAGTGAGCAAGCTAAAAGCCAGCCATCTGTTTAACACCTCCTTTTCTTTTCCAGATTGTGAGACTTACATGAATCAAAGAACTGAAACCAATAAGAGACTCTCCAGAAAAAGGAAAGTAAACCTAGACTTCCTGTCTGTAACCTGACACAGAGATACTGGGACTTGCCTGGCCATTTGTAAAAATGAAGCAACTTCTACTTCCTCCAGTAAGAGTAACTCTCTTGCCTAACTGTAAAGGGCTATTAAGAAAATGAGGGCACTTACGGGCCCTAATTGAGATAAGATCTAGATTGTTCTCATCTTGAGCATTAATTTGTAATTTAGCTGTCCATGCTCTTTCTGTCAACCAACAAGTTTTTGTTTTGTGTTTTTACTTTGGTTATCAATATTTAACTGCAATTTATTAAGCAAAGCTAGAAGGCAGAAGCAGCAGAGTGGGTGGGCTCTGCAGTTAAGGATGACTTGGTGTTACACTCCAGAAATGCTCTTGTTGCTGGCTTTTGAGAGACAGCACAGGATCCAGAAATGGCTTTAAATATTCTCTTCATTCCTTCCCTTCATCCTTCCACTTCTTCCCTCCCAAGCCCAGTTGCCATGGAGAATACCAGATATAGAATTTGAAGACTATGAACAGTAGCAATACTTTCAAACTGAAAATAGGGACATCTAGTCGATACTTAGTATCAGCAATTTGGGTAGTTTCTAAACTCTGGCAATAATGGCCTCTGTTGAAGGAGAGACAATAACTGAACTGGAGATGAGAATTTCCCTATGTAAACATATGTAACACACATCTTATGTAAATTTATCTTCCGAATGGGAAAATAAAAACTTTACCACACTGGTTATCAACTTGACCACTGTAAAGAATAAAATATAACTCAAAGGAAAAATAAGCAAAAAAAGTTTTACTTGATTCTATATAAGCACTTATGTCAGTATTTTTAAAATAAATTATTTTTTATTAGAGCAATTTTAGGTTCAAAACAAGATTGAGTAGCAGAGACAGAGAGTTCCCATATACCCCTTTTCTTCACACAGTACAATCTTGCCCAAGCTTGACATCCATCCTGCACCCCAGTGGTACAGTGATAAGCCCACAATGATACAACATCACCTAAAGTTCATAGTTAATGTTACAGTCCATTCTTGATGTTGTACATTCTGTGGGTTTTGACTAGTGTACAAAATAGTTCTTCTGCCCTAAAAATTCTCTGGGTTTGTCCAATCATCCTTCTTTTCCTCTGTCCCCTGGGAACCACTTACCATTTTGTGTCTCCATAATTTTACGTTTTCCGACAGGTCATGTAGTTGGATTCACACAGTGTGTAGTCTTTTTAAAAACTGTTTCTTTCACTTAGAAATATTCATTTAAGTTTCCTCCACATCTTTACATGCCATGACAGCTCACTTCTTTATAATGCTAAATAATATTCCATTATCTAGGTTACTACAGTTTACTTATTCACTCACCTAATGAAGAATAGCTTGGTTGTTTCCAAGTTTTCATAATTATGAATAGAGCTACTGTAAATATCTGTGTGCAGGTTTTGTGTGGATGTAAGTGTTCAAATCCTTTGCATAAATACCAAGAAGAACAATGGTATGAGTACCTTTAATTTTGTGAGAAACAGCTAAATGATCATCTAAATGAACTGTATCATTTTGCGCTCCCACCAGCAATGTATGAGAGTTTCTGTTGTTTCACATCCTCACCAGCATTTGATGTTTTCAGTGCTTCAGATTTTGGTAGTTCTAGACAGCATGTTAAAAAGCAGAGACATTACTTTGCCAACATAGGTCTGTCTAGTCAAAGCTATGGTTTTTCCAGTAGTCATGTATGGATGTTAGAGTTGAATGATAAAGAAAGCTGAGCACTGAAGAATTGATGCTTTTGAAGTGTGGTGTTAGAGAAGACTCTTGAGAGTCCCTTGGACTGCAAGAGATCCAATCAGTCCATCCTAAAGGAAATCAGTCCTGAATATTCATTGGAAGGACTGATGCTGAAGCTGAAACTCCAATACTTTGGCCACCTGATATGAAGAACTGACTCATTTGAAAAGACCCTGATGCTGGGAAAGATTGAAGGTGGGAGGAGAAGGGGACAATAGAGGATGAGATGGTTGGATGGCATCACCGACTCAACGGACATGAGTTTGAGTAAACTCCGAGAGCTGGCTATCAGCGAAGCCTGGCGTGCTGCAGTCCATGGGGTCGAAAAGAGTCAGACACGACTGAGCAACTGAACTGAATAGGTGAATAGTGGTATCTCATCGTTATTTTAGTTTGCAAATCTGTGATAACATACGTGGAACATCTGTTCATATGCTTATTTGCCATCTGTATATCTTCTTTGGTGAAGTGTCTTTGAGGTCTTTGATCCATTTAAAAAAATTTATTTATTTTTGATCATGTTGGGTCTTTGTTGCCGTGCAAGGGCTTTTCTCTAATTGCAGCAAGCAGGGGTTACTCTGTAGTTTGGTGCATGGGCTTCTCCTTGCAGTGGCTTCTCTTATTGCAGAGTATAGGCTCTAGGGTGCGCAGGCTTCAGTGGTTACATTTCCTGAGCTCTAGAGCATAGGCTCGATAGCTGTTGTGCATAGGCTTAGTTGCTCCGTGGCATGTCAGGTCTTCCCAGATCAAGGATCAAACCTCTGTCTCTTGCACTGGCAGGCAGATTCTTCACCTCTGAGTCTACAGGGAAGCCTTGGTCCATTTTTTAATGTGATCATTTGTTTTCTTACTGTTGAAAGTTAAGAGTTCTGAGTATATTTTGGATTACAGTCCTTTTTCAGATGTCCACCAAATATTTTTTCCCAGCCTATGCCTTATCTTCACATTCTCTTCACATTTTCTCTCTCAGAGCAGAAGCTTTTCATTTTAATGAAGTTTGGCTAATCAGTTATTTCTTTCATGGATTTGTCTTTGGTCTTAAATGTAAAAAAATCACCATACCAAAGGTTATCTAGATTTTTCTCCTCTATTATAATCTTCTAGAAGTTTTAGAGTTTTACATTTAACATTTAAGTCTGTAATCCATTTTGAGTTAATATTGTGAAAGTTGTCTGTGTCTACGTTCATTTTTTTGCATATGGATGCCCAGTCGTTCCAGAACCATTTGTTTTGTCAAAGATCAGTTGGCTGTATTTCTGGGAATCTATTTCTAGACTCTCTATTCTGTTTCATTGATCTAGGTACCTGTTCTTTCCCCAATACCACACTGTCTTGATTAATGTAGCTTTATAGTAAGTCTTGAAGTTGGGTAGTGTCAGTTCTTCAAATGTGTTCTTCTCCTCCAATATCATGTTGACTATTTGGGCCTTTTGCCTCTCTATATAAAGTTTAGAATCAGTTTGTCAATATCTACAGAATAACTTTCTGGGATTTGTGACTGAGATTGCATTGAATCTATAGACCAAACTTATAAGCTTAGAGTTGTTTGTAGCATTTCTTCATTATCTTTTTAATGTCCATGTAGTGATGTTTCCTCTTTCACTTTTGTTATTATTAATAGCAATTGTTTATTATCTTTTTTCTTAGTTAACCTGGCCTGAGGCTTAATGATCTTATTGATCTTTTCAAATGACTAGCTTTTGGTTTTATTGATTTTTCTCTATTGATCTCCTATATTCAATTTCATTGATTTCTGCTCTGATTTTTGTTATTTTATTTCTTTTATTCTGCTTGTTTGTACCATTCATTTCATTTATATATAAGCATACATAAGCATATGTATGTATAGATAAGCATTCATAATCAAGTATTTGGAGCTAGTGTTTTGAACAAACTGTTACCTGTTGCATCAATTAAGAATAAGAAAAATAAAAGTTTTTATTTTACCTTCATTATTCTTTCTCCAATATTCTTTCTTTATGTAGATCCAAGTTTTTTGTATTATTTCTTTTTTCTCCCTGAAGAATTTCTTTTAACATTTCTTACAAGGCAGGTCTATTGGCAACAAATTTCTTTGATTTTTGTTGTTTGATAAAGTCTTTATTTCTCTTTCACTTTTGAAGGACAATTTTATAGAGTACAGAATTCTGGTTAGTGACTTTTTTCTCTCAATACTTAAAATATTTCATCCCACTCTCTTCTTGGTTGCACAGTTTCTGAGAAGTCAGGTGTAATTGTTATTTTTACTTCTGTAGACATAAGGTGTTTTTCTCTCCAGCTTCTTTATCTTTTTTTTTTCCTACAGTTTGAATATGATGTGTCTAGGTGTAGTATTTTGTTGCTTAATATGCTTGATGTTCTCTTAGCTTCCTGGGTCTGCCTGTTAAGTATATGGTATACCTTCTGTAGTTGACACACTATTTTTGGATTTTCTGTTCTGTGTTTTTTCAGTCCTTTCTCCTCTTTGCTTTTCAGTTTTGGAAATTTCTATTGACATACCCTCAAACTCAGAGGTTTTTTTCCTTAGTCATGTGTAGTCTACTGATGAGCCTATCAAAGACATTTTTTCATTTCTTTCACGGCTTTTTTTTAATCTCTAGCATTTCTTTTTGACTCTTTCTTAGAATTTCCATCTCTGATTACATTACCATTGCATGTTGTCCACTTGATCCATTAGAGCTTTTAGCATATTAACCATAGTTGTTTTGCATTCATGGTCGGATAATTCCAACACTCCTGCCAATATCTGAGTCTTGTTCTGGTAATTGTTGTGTCTCCTCAGACTGTGTCTTTTGCCTTTTAATATGTCTTGTAATTTTTTGTCAAAAGATAGATATGATATGATGTACTGGCTAAAAAAAATTGACAAATAGGCCTTTATTAAGATAGTAGTAAGGCGTGTGGGGAAAGGAAGCGTTCTATGTTCCTATGTTTAGGTCTCAGTCTTTTGGTAAGCCTGTGCCCCTGGACTGTGAAATTCACCAGTGCTTAGTCTTTTACGTCTCTTTGGTGGAATGGGATGGCTAGAGGGGACGCTTCTTTCATGAGGAAGCCCAGAGGGGACTTTAGTTGGATGTTTCCTTTATTCCGTGTGGGTTAGGCTCCAATAATCCCAGCAGTTTAGGCCCTGGCAAAAAAAATAAATAAATAAAGTTTCTACTGAGGACATGCCCTGTGAAGAAGACAGAATGCTGAAGTCTAGGATATTATTCTCTGATCTTCACTCTGAGCACCTGGTAGAGCTACTGGAGTTCAAAGCCACAGAAGACGAAAATGTGAGGGTTACTTCCTTCCCTGCCCCCCACCCCCATGACTGGGATCCTCCTGGAGTTTTTCTCTCTCAGGCTCATTCAACCTGACCCTTTATCAGTTCATCTTATCCTGGCTTCTCAGAGTCTGCTGCTTGTGGGTTTCTGTCCAATAGTTTGTGAGTCTCTATATCTATTTATTTGCCTCTCAGTTTTGGGGAGCAGCAGTTTGCCCTGTGATCTTACTTCTCTGGTGGATCTAACAAGAACTGTTGATTTTTCAGGTTGTTAAGCTTTTTACTTATTGTTAGGACTGAATGGTGACTTCTAAGCTTCTTCCATGCTGAACAGGAAACTGCAAGTCCTTACCTCAGCATTTTAAAATCTATGTAGAGGTAATAATCAGCTCATCCCGACAGAACACCTCTTTTTTTTTTTTTTTTTTTTCCCCAGTGGGTTTTGTCATACATTGATATGAATCAGCCATGGATTTACACGTATTCCCCATCCCGATCCCCGCTCCCACCTCCCTCTCCACCCGATTCCTCTGGGTCTTCCCAGTGCACCAGGCCGGAGCACTTGTCTCATGCATCCCACCTGGGCTGGTGATCTGTTTCACCATAGATAGCTCATCCCGACAGAACACCTCTTAAGCAAATCAGCATGACTTTGAGCTGGTGGTTAAAACCCGGCTGTCACAGAGATGTTAAGCAGGTTAGCCAAGGCCATAGGGGGCTTCCCAGGTGGCACAGTGGTAAAGAAGATCCCCTGAAGTAGGAAATGGCAATCCACTCCAGTATGCTTGCCCGAAAAATTCCATGGACAGAGGAGCCTGGATAGCTATAGTCCATAGGGTCACAAAAGAGTCAGACACGACTGAGCACACACACATAAGACCACAGAGCAAGTTGGAAGCTGAGCAGGGATTAGAGATCTGAAGTACCTGACTCCCAGGCCTGTATGCAAACTATACCAGTGTAAACTAACTAGCTAACAGCCAAATCAGATAAATGTGCCTGAAGTGAGTCACTTGTGGCTGTCAAATTTGGCCTCTTTTCACAGTCTGCAAACTAAGGATCCAAAAGTCAGAGCCTTCTGCACACATATCAGCATAAGAACCCATCCCTGAGAGGCTGTGCTTCAAGGAGCAAGGAATTGACCGTCTTTGGTGGTCATCACAGTGATTGGCCACTGCATTTGTGTAGTCCGTCTCAGTTTTTGAAGCAGTTTTATGTGATTTATCTCACGTGTTCCTCCCAATTATACCAGGAGACTGTAAAATATTATTTTTCTTTTGTTTTTACAAACTTCGTGGACTTCCATTGGCAATCCAGTGGTTAAGACTCCATGCAAGGGGTACAGGTTTGATCCCTGATCAAGGAATTAAGATCCCACATGCAGCATGGTATAGCCAAAAATAGAAAATAAAGTAAAAAAACAAAAAATTAAATAAAAATCTCATGAGCCAAGGAGGCGAACAACCTAGTGCTGGGAATTGAATCTTGCCCTAATGTGGATAAAGAAATAAGTGGAAGGCCTTGTCTCCAGATGGACACAAGAGGTGATTTATGAGATCAGTTCTAAGTAGGACAGACAGCACTGTCCTGGTGGAGGCAAGCTGGAGACTCAGCGTTTAAGTAAGGGAACCGTGCACCTGGTAACTGTGTTACCAGTATTATCGTCACAATTTATAAACTTCCTGGGAGACATGTAGTATTAAGAGTATAGTATCTTGGCCATGACTGGGGTGTTAAAAAGTCCTTGCCAAACCCCAAATGAACCATCTTCTTGTTTCTCCCTGTCTCAGACTTCTGCCTCTTTCACTATTGTGATTAACCTCCACCCAGGGTCCCAGACTTTACCCTCCCAGTTACCTCTGGCCTCCTACACTCAGTCTCCTCCAGTCCTCTGAATTTATCAGTGATCAGGATACCTTTTGGGTCTCCCTGATCACTTGGCTTTAAGTCCTTGCCCTGAACCACATACCCAACTATCCTTTACTACTGTAACCATCCAACAACATACCTGAGAAGTTATATAAAAGTTATAGAAGTTAAACTAAGGCTGCGAACAACAGTGTTGTAAAAAGTAGAAATAGAATTATGTCATTGTGTTAGCTTACAAGGTATCTTCTCCCTCTCCCCCACCACCAGGCACATGGCTAGACTAGGTTTCCCAGTCTTCCTTGTGGTTAAGTAAAGTAGAGCCATGTAACTAAATTCTTCCCAATGAAGTATGTGGAACTGTTGTATATTCTTTAAAGGCCTGACTGATAAAAATTCTTCTCTGTCCTTCCACACATTCTCTGTGGGCTGGAGGATGTGGCCCTAAAGGTTGACAGGATCACAGGGGTCTAAGAAGCCTGGGTTCCCTAACCAGCTCATAGAAAAGAGCTATGCCCAGGGAGAAGCACCTGCCTTGAACAGTTATATGAGGGACAAGCTTCTGTTGTGCTTGAACCTTCATACATATTGGGTGTATTTGTGATAGTAGTTCAGCCGACCCTAACTAATAAACCCATCAAGTGAATGAAAGAAGGTAGGACCATCAGTAAGCTCTTACCAGACCCTGCTGCTGCTTCTGCTGTTAAGTCGCTTCAGTCTCTAGAGAAGCATATAATTGAAAAGGAAAAAATATCTGCCTAATAACAAAAGGGAAAAAAAGCCACAGGTGAATGTGAGTTATACTTGTATAAAATAGGATGGGGAACTTTTGTGTGATAAAGGTTTTTGCAGGAAAGAACCTTTGGGGTTTTAAATAGCTAACAGTCTCAGTGTGAGCTACCTTTACCGGTGGGTGAAAAAGAATTCCTTCAGGACAGGTTCTTTGTTCATGGATTAACACATACTAGTTACACTGTAAATAAGAAACACTTTACTTCAATCAAATCAATATCAAGGGAGGGTACAGTCTCAACACCAGCACATTTCTAGAAATGAAACATAGCCAACCCTGAGGGCCAAACTTTTAAAAAGATATTAACAAAGTTAAATGTCCAGAAAAGGGAAGGGAATCAAAGGTAGCAAAGTAGTAAAATCTGAAACCATATCAGATGAGGAGCATTAAGGGAAGGCTATGTGTGTGCTTGTGTGTATGTGTGAAGTGGGGAGAGAGAGGAGAAGCAGAGTGAGAACCACAACTGTTGTTCAGTAATTTGAAGGGTTGTCTTGGAGAGAAGGAACCATTTTTCACATCCCTTAAGATGTAAAACTGGAACTGAACTTCTGCTTTACATAAAAAGAGCTTTCCAACAAGTACAGCTGTTGGACAATGAAACAGGCTGCCTTGGAAAGAACTAAACTTCCCCTCAGAGGAAGTATTTTATCCAAAGCTGGCTACTGCCAATTGAGAACATTTTAAAAGGTCATCCTGCACTGGGTGTTAGATGAGGTAGTAAAGATCCCTTCCAAAGTCTTTGTTGTTGTTCAGTCACTAAGTTATGTCCTACTCTTTATAACCCCCAGGACTGCAGCACACAAGGCTTCCCAGTCCTTCACTGTCTCCTGGAGTTTTCTCAAACTCATCTCCATTGAAATGGTGATACTATCAAACCATCTCATCCTCTGCCACCCTCTTATTCTTTGGCCTTCAATCTTTCCCAGCATCAAGGTCTTTTCCAATGAATTGGCTCTTCGCATCAGGTGGCCAAAGTATTGGAGCTTCAGCATCAGTCCTTTCAATGTATATTCAGGGTTTATTTCCTTTAGGATTGACTGGTTTGATCTCCTTGCAGTCCAAGGGACTCTCAAGAGTCTTCTCTAGCACCACAATTCAAAAGCATCAATTCTTTGGTGCTCAGCCTTCTTTTGTTCCAACTCTCACGTCCATACATGACTACTGGAAAAACCATAGCTTTGACTACATGGACCTTTGTCAGCAAGAGGATGTCTTTGCCTTTTGATATATTGTCTTGGTTTTTCATAACTTTCCTTCCAAGGAGCAAACATCCTTTAATTTCGTGGCTGCAGTCATCATCCACAGTGATTTTGGAGACCAAGAAAATAAAATATGTCACTCTTTCTACTTTTTACTCTTCTATTTGCCATGAAGTGATGAGACCAGATGCCATGATCTTCAGTTTTTTGAATATTGAGTTTTAAGCCAGGTTTTTCACTCTCCTCTTTCACTTTCATCAAGAGGCTCTTTGCTTTCTGCCATTAGAGTGGTATCATTGGCATATCTTAAGAAATCAGTACCTGGTGAGCAGGAAGAAAGGAGGTTCCATATGATGATCAGACTCAGTTAGTGACAAAGGGTTAAAGGCCCCAAAAAGGGCAGTATGAAGGCTGGGAGTGTCCAGGGTGTTGGGGAACTGCAGGGATGGGAGAAGAGGTGGGGAAGAGTTTTGCCTACTTTGCAGTTTAGCCTGGGGCCTTGGTGTATCTCTGAGAACTTTTTGGGCTGATAATACTGTTTCAGTTCAGTCGCCCAGTCATGTCCAACTCTTTGTGACCTCATGGACTGCAGCACGCCAGGCTTCTCTGTCCATCACCAACTCCCGGAGCCTCACAAATTCATGTCCATTGCATCAGTGATGACATCCAACCATCTCATCCTCTGTTGTCCCCTTCTCCTCCTGCCTTCAATCTTTCCCAGCATCAGGGTCTTTTCAAATGAGTCCGTTCTTCGCATCAGGTAGCCAAAGTATTGGAGTTTCAGCTTCAACATCAATCCTTCCAATGGGTATTCAGGACTGATTTCCTTTAGGATGGACTGGTTGGATCTCCTTGCAGTCCAAGGGATTCTCAAGAGTCTTCTCTAACACCACACTTCAAAAGCATCAATTTTTCAGCACTCAGCTTTCTTTATAGTCCAAATCTCACATCCATATATGACTACTGGAAAAACCATAGCTTGGACTAGATGGATCTTTGTTGGTAAAGTAATGTCTTTGCTTTTTAATATACTGTCTAGGATTTTTTTTTCCAAGGAGCAAACGTCTTTTAATTTCATGGCTGCAGTCACCATCTGCAGTGATTTTGGAGCCCCAAAAAATAAAGTCTCTCACTGTTTCCATTGTTTCCCCATCTATTTTCCATGACGTGATGGGACCTTATGTCATGATCTTAGTTTTCTGAATGTTGAGTTTTAAGCCAACTTTTTCACTCTCCTCTTCCACTTTCATCAAGAGGCTCTTTAGTTCTTCTTCATTTTCCACTGATAGAATGATGTCATCTGCATATCTGAGGTTATTGATATTTCTCCCAGCAATCTTGATTCCAGCTTGTGTTTTATCCAGCCCAGCATTTCACATGATGTACTCTGCATATAAGTTAAATAAGCAGGGTGACAATATACAGCCTTGATGTACTCCTTTCCCAATTTGGTACCAGTCTGTTGTTCCATAATATTGTTTACCAGCACTCAAGTTAGGATGTCAGGACTTGTTTATAAACCACAAACACCTTACTATAGCTCTGCCTAGTCTTCCTTATCTAGATCAGTCTGGTCTTCTTGGTTTGAAGCCTTGGTCTGTTCATTCTTCCTTTGGGAGAAAGAACGGAGAAGGAAAAGAAGGATGCTAATTGTGCTAAATATCTTCAGTTATCCATTCTGATGTGAGTCTCCCAGCCCCATAATTTCTCTCTTCCACACCCAGTATGATTACTCCACAACTTCTCTGTCAGGGAGTTATAGAACCCATTCACACTGGCTGACTCTTGAACCCCCAGAAACCTAGCAAAGAGTACTGAATAGTACAGAAACCTAAGAAGGAGCACAGAATAAGTGCTACAAGCTATTGGAGGGGAAATTATGGTGAACTACTTAGTCAAGGAAAGCACAGAGGAAGAGGAAATGAATTTGAGTCTTAAGGAATGAGCAGAATTTAGTCATGCAAAGAGGAGTGAGAGAATTTCAGGTTGGAGAGACTACACAGGGAGAAAAGAATATGAAAGAGTATGCTAGGAGCCAATGTGTGGAAGAGTCAGACTGGAAGGATCTACTGAGGGAACTCAATGCTTGGTGCAACACTTCTCACAACCTTCAGCTTCCATGTGCCGTTCCAACCCCATCCATGATTGTTTGGGAGTCCCTAGAGAGAAATGAGCATGCTATGGTCTAGGCCAGTAGATTAGGGAATGCATAGAAAAGGTTTATCTGCAAAGAATCTGACAAAGCCTCCATGAAATTTTCAAATCAAATGGAAAAAAGTTGACTGGCTAGAAGTATGGTTAAATAAATTTACAGCTGGTTCAATCACTGAACCAAAATTATACTCCTCTCTTGCCCCACATCTGCCACTGGTCATGTTTTCCTTGTTTCTATCATTGGCAATTCACCCAGTAGAGGTGATGATGGGTCCTTAAAAAAAAAAAAGTCACCTCACACCCAGATCAGTGTACCTCTGGAGTTTCTTGTTGATTGAGTTGTCACAGTAGAGGTACTTAATGGCCTTAAAGACAGTCAACTTTCTCTAGGATCTACATGTAGGTCATAAAACACCATGGTCCTGTATGTCTCATATAATGTGTGGGACTCATATTTTCCAGTTCTAGAGTATTGAGAACCTTTTATTCAAATTTTTATCTGGGTATGCTATACTGTTTAAATAAATTAGTATTTCCATTTAGACCAACTTGTATGGTAAGAATTAGAAGTTCAAGGGTCAATGCCCCACATAATGCACTTGCCATTGTAAAATAGGAGTTTATATAATGTTTTCCTACTAACATTCACTGACTTGCATAATCACAGTGGTTGGCCTACATCTAGCATTTTGTGTAAAGCATATAAATGAGAAGACAATAACAGAAAGTTTAGAGAAGTGAGGACTGGTCATAGGATGGAAGGAATGGTGGGAGATGTTTTATAGTTCATCAAGACACAAATAGAGATGGCTCATTAAAAAAAAAAAAAAGACAGTGGGTCTATAGAGAAATAAGTAAAAATCTAAAAGATTATGTAAGCTAAAGAATGACCTGGAAATATGGAAGATAATAGATCAAAAAGTACCAAACCAGTGGAGCCTAGCACACAAAATTATAGAGTGCCTAGGCATCTTCTCTACCATTACCTTGAAAGGTTGAGAATCATGTTCCTAGTGAGTCTTGAAGAATAAAGACTCAGTAGCATGTGTCAGTATGCTGTAATGTTCTTTATCTTTCTGGCTTACTTCACTCTGTATAAGGGGCTCCAGCTTCATCCATCTCATTAGGACTGGTTCAAATGAATTCTTTTTAATGGCTGAGTAATATTCCATGGTGTATATGTACCACAGCTTCCTTATCCATTCATCCGCTGATGGGCATCTAGGTTGCTTCCATGTCCTGGCTATTATAAACAGTGCTGCGATGAACATTGGGGTGCACGTGTCTCTTTCAGATCTGGTTTCCTCAGTGTGTATGCCCAGAAGTGGGATTGCTGGGTCATATGGCAGTTCTATTTCCAGTTTTTTAAGAAATCTCCACACTGTTTTCCATAGCGGCTGTACTAGTTTGCATTCCCACCAACAGTGTAAGAGGGTTCCCTTTTCTCCACACCCTCTCCAGCATTTATTGCTTGTAGACTTTTGGATAGCAGCCATCCTGACTGGTGTGTAATGGTACCTCATTATAAGTTAAATGTTCATGAACTGCATAAAGTTTATATAATTTATGCTTCCAATTGAATACTGTAAAGTGAAAGTGAAAGTCACTCAATCATGTCCCATTCTTTGCGAACCCATAAACTATACAGTCCATGGAATTTCTCAGGCCAGAAGCCTTTCCCTTCTCGAGGAGATTTTCCCAACCCAGGGATCGAACCCAAGCCACTCACACTGGAGGCAGATTCTTTACCAGCTGAGACACCAGGGAAGCCACAATTCTCAAGAATATTTTTGGACATGAAATTGTGATGCATGCAAAAAACAAGATTAAAAACAACTAGGCTTGATATTATTTATGTTTAAATAAGTATATATGTATTGCAAGAACTCTGGAAAACATATTTACCAGAAATAAAACAGCAATGTCTGTTAAAAAAAAAAAAAAAGACTCAGTAGCAGTCTGACCTGGAAGTCAAAGTAGGGAGATTTAAGTGTTTTCAGAAGCCCTCTCTGTCCAGTGTCTTGGGATTTCTGGTTGAGTTAATGGGATAGAAGTTTTCCAAGTCACAAAGTGTGTAAACTGTGGATGATTAAGGACACCATTTCTAGAAGACAGAGGCTTCCATGAGCAAGATGAGGCTGCCACAGAGCTGTAATCTGCCAGCCTGAGGAGGTTGTCTGTAACAGAACCTATCTGACAATTTGACCAGGAATTTCTTCCCAAATGGGACAATATCTCTGCCTTTTAATTCAAGGTCTGCCTTTCCACCACCACCCCACCCCCCACCCCCCCCACCCCCCCACCCCCCCCCCCCCCCCCGCCCCCGCCAAAATCCTTAAAGCAATAATAATGATTCTTTCCTAAAGGAAAGTTGCCATTTTGCTAGCCTGGTCTTTGAACTGGCTTTCTCTCTAATCCTTCTGGCACAGAAGATTTGTTACTGTGTTAATGAAGTGAATGAACTAGACAAGCACAAGGGAAGACCACCTTGAAACAGCAAGGGGACTAGAGGTTTGTTTCTGTGAGATACTGACAGTGTACAGGACTCACTGTAACGTATAGCGTGGTGCCATAGGATAGCAAGGCAGCCACTTGTTTCAGACTGAGGGGCAGGAGTTGAGTGTACCCCAAAAGAGGGAAAGGCACAGTTGAAAGGAATGAGTTTCCACTGGCCCCCTCTTATGGCTCTGCCTGAGTTCAGAGGTCTATGGAGCTTTCTCAATTTATTATATACCTGTGGACAGGGATAATCAGGAGAAAGCAGCCCGTTAATCAACCATAGGTCCAAATACTCTCAACACTTTCACACACTCACCAACCCCAATGGACAATGAAGTCTAAAGGCAGCACTTTTAGGTGAAAAAAAAAGTCTAATTAAAGTAACTTTTGAAAAATCCCTTAAATTTCCTGTTATACCGTCTTTCAACAAGCTGTTACAACATCTTTATACCACCTTTCATTGTTATACCATCCTTCAACAAGTGCAACATCTCTCATTTCAGCTCATCTGACACTACTCACTGAGTTGAAAGATGGGCAAATCATCCTCGCTATTTAAATGGCCCTCTTTCCTTTCCTTCCTTCTTTGTTTTTTTTTTTTTTATTCTGTCTTTTGTTTTCCTAATGCATATTGTTAAACTCATGTCAGTTAAAAACACATGACACTCAACTCTGTGGTTCATGGACATATCTTCTCCCAAGAACCTAAGTAAGAGCCAGAAATAAAAAGTAGGGTCCAATACCTGAGGCTTTAGTTTCAGGACCAGTTGGCCTCTAGAAAGTGCCTTAGCCATCTTTCTAAATGTGTGCCCCAGACTCTGTCTGCCCTTTACTTACCATACTTTTCCCATTGATGATTCCTCTTCCTTTCTTTGTGTTCTTTACACAATTCTTGGATGATACCTTTGGTCCAAAAGAATTTAATTAAGAAGAAAATACAGATTTATGGGAAAGAGACCTGGAAAATCTCAAACAGACACATCTTTATTGCAAGCCTCTGGATCCATGAGAGAGAACAGGGCCCAGAAGGATCAGCTCTGGATTTGCTCCAACTTGAGTCCTTCAGTCACTCCCTTCTCTGGAAGCTCCCCACTTGCACCAACATTTTAATCTTTCAATCTTGCTCCCTCCTCCATCATCCCCTGTTTATTCACCTTTTCTGTTCCCTTGTCTCATTCTTTCTGATCGCCCCACTCTCTCACACTCATATCCCCTTGCAGATCATCTTTCTGTTGGAACCTGTACTGATGGCCTTTTTCCAGGAGCAGCAGGTTTGAATCAGCTCCAGCTTAAAATGAAAGTAGGAGGTGGGGGGAGTGAGGCCAGGAGGGGATATCAGCTCTCTTGTGTCCATTGTTCTGAGTGTGCAGCCTTCACCCAGGCCTCCTGGCACCCTCCTCTCTCTCTCTCTCTCTCTCTCCCCCTCTCTTCCCAGACATCCCCCACACCACACACAAGAGAAGGCACAACAGGTATGCACGAGAGAAGGCTTCATGATCCTTTGCAGGCAAAACCAGAGACCCTCCATCCCCACCCCCAATCAGGCAGCTGGTTTCCATTAGATGTTCCAAGCCCTATAAATATTCTCTTTCCTTACTTATCTCTTATTATTTTTCCTTTCTCTTTCTCATATTCCCCTCCCTGCCTCTGGATTCCCTCCTGGGAGGAGGCTGAAATTAAGAAGAGAAAGCATGCCAAATTTTGCATTAACCATCTTGTCATGCCCCAGGCCCCTGGCAGAGCAGAACCCAGAAATAATGGCTTCTTGTTTGTCTAGTTTGCTGCTCCACACACAAAAGTTTGAAATCCACCCAGGAGAGCAGAAAAGTTGAGCTCAACCCGAGCTCAAGGGTCACCCCATGTCTGTGCTCTCATCGTATTGCTGGCTGAGCCTCTTGAGTCCTCTCTCTTGTGCTTTGCACTGAATGGTGTATGGTGTTTGGGGCACAGCCCTGGAGGGGGATGTTCTAGGTTCTACACAGGCAACCTGACCTCAGGCAAGTTACCTAAACTCCCTCATTTGTAAAATTGTGCTGTAACACCTACCTCAAAGAACTGCTAGGAAGATGAAAATGAAGTAACTAATGGGAAAACATTTAGCTCAGGTCTGCACTTAGCACACACCAGTTCTCTCCTCTTGCCCCTTCCAATAGGATTGACTGCGGAAAAACCCACCCTCTTTTTCTGCCTACTTCTACACCTTCCAAGTAATTAACTGAGCGATTAGAGAAAAACTGCTGCTGCTGCTGCTGCTGCTAAGTCGCTTCAGTCGTGTCCGACTCTGTGCGACCCCATAGACGGCAGCCCACCAGGCTCCCCTGTCCCTGGGATTCTCCAGGCAAGAACACTGGAGTGGGTTGCCATTTCCTTCTCCAATGCATGAAAGTGAAAAGTGAAAGTGAAGTTGCTCAGTCGTGTCTGACTTTTAGCGACCCCATGGACTGTGGCCTACCAATCTTCTCCGTCCATGGGATTTTCCAGGCAAGAGTACTGGAGTGGGGTGCCATTGCCTTCTCTAAATACCCAAGATCTGAGTTGGGGAGTGTAAAATGTTTGCTTCTTGATAAATGTTTTCTGTCAAAGAGACAGAGAAAGAGTGATTGTAAAAGGCTTCAACTAGAACAATGATTATATTCTTTGCAGCCGAAGGTGGAGAAGCTCTATATGGTCAGCAAAAAACAGGACAGGGAGCTGACTGTGGCTCAGATTATGAACTCCTTATTGCAAAATTCAGGCTTAAATTGAAGAAAGGAGGGAAAGCCACTAGGCCATTCAGGTATGAACTAAATCAAATTCCTTATGATTATACATTGAAAGTGACAAATAGATTCAAGGGATTAGATCTGATAGAGTGCCTGAAGAACTATGGACAGAGGTTCGTGACATTGTACAGAAGGCAGTAAACAAAACCATCCCCAAGAAAAAGAAATACAAAAGGGCAAAATGGTTGTCTGAGGAGACTTTACAAATAGCTGAGAAAAGAAGAGAAGCGAAAGGCGAAAGAGAAAAGGAACAATATACCCATCTGAATGCAGAGTTCCAAAGAATAGCAAGGAGAGATAAGAAAACCTTCCTCAGTGATCAATGCAAAGAAATAGAGGAAAACAACAGAATGGGAAAGACAAGAGATCTCTTCAAGAAAATTCAAGATACCAAGGGAATATTTCATGCAAAGATGGGCTCAATAAAGGACAGAAATGGTATGGAGCTAACAGAAGCAGAAGATAGTAAGAAGAAGTGGCAGGAATACACAGAAGAACTATACAAAAAAAACCTTAACGACCCGGATTACCATGATGGTGTTATCTCACCTAGATGGTGTTATACTCACCTAGAGCCTGACATCTTGGATTGTGAAGTCAAATGGGCCTTAGGAAGCATCACTATGAACAAAACTCGTGGAAGTGATGGAATTCCAGCTGAGTTATTTCAAATTCTAAAAGATGTTGCTATTAAAGTGCTGCACTCAATATGTCGGAAAATTTGGAAAACTCAGAAGCAGCCACAGGACTGGAAAAGGTCATTCCAATACCAAAGAAGGGAAATGCCAAAGAATGTTCAAACTACTCCACAACTGCACTCATTTCACACACTAGCAAAGTAATGCTCAAAATCCTCCAACCTAGGCTTCAACAGTTTGTGAACCGAGAGCTTCCAGATGTACAAGCTGAATTTAGAAAAGGCAGAGGAAGCAGAGATCAAATTGTCAACATCTGTTGGATGGTATTAAAACCAAGAGAATTCCATAAAAACACCCATTTTTCTGCTTTATTGACTAGGCGAAAGCCTTTGACTGCGTGGATCAGAAAAAACTGTGGAAATTTTTAAAGAGATGGGAATACCAGATGACCTTTCCTGTCTCCTAAGAAACCTGTGTGCAGGTTTAAGAAGCAACAGTTCAAACTGGACATGGAACAACAGACTGGTTCCAAATTGGGAAAGGAGTACAACAAAGCTATATATTGTTACCCTGTTTATTTAACTTATATGCAAAGTACATCATGAGAATGCTGAGAGAGATGAATCAGAAGCTGGAGTCAAGATTGCCAGGAGAACTATCAATAGCCTCAGATATGCAGATAACACCACGTTTATGGCAGAAAGCGAAGAGGAACTAAAGAGCTTCTTGATGAAGGTGGAAGAGGAGAGTGAAAAAGTTGGCTTAAAACCCAGCATTCAAAAAACTAAAATCAAGGCCTCCGGTCCCATCACTTCATGGCATATAGATGGGAAAACAAAGGAAAGTGACAGACTTTATTTTCTTGGGCTCCAAAATCACTGCAGATGGTGAATGCAACCATGAAATTAAAAGACTTTTGTTCCTTGGAAGAAAAGCTTTGATAAATTTAGACAGTGTATTAAAAAGCAGAGACATTATTTTGCTGACAAAGGTCATATAGTCAAAACTATGGTTTTTCCAGTAGTCGTGTATGGATGTGAGCACACAGAATTGATGCTTTCAAACTGTGGTGTTGGAGAAGACTCTTGAGAGTCCCTTAGACTACAATGAGATCAAACCATTCAATCCTAAAGGAAATGAACCCTGAATATTCATTGGAAAGACTGATACTAAAGCTGAAGCTCCAATACTTTGGCCTCCTGAGGTGAAGAGCTGACTCATTGGAAAAGACCCTGATGCTGGGAAAGATTAAAGGCAAGAGGAGAAGGGGATGAGATGGTTGAATGGCATCACTGACTAAATGGATGTGAGTTTGAGCAAGCTCCAGGAGATGGTGAAGGACAGGAAAGCCTAGCGTGCTGTAGTCCATGGGGTCACAAAGAGTCAGACAGGACAGATTGACTGAATAACAACAGAACACTATTTAGAGTTGTCAGTACTTCTTATAACCTAGGCAGCAAGAACCAATGTCGAGTCAGTGACCTCAGGGCAAAAGTTCCTCCATGGGTGGGTGGGAGGAAGTAGGGGAATCTGGACACCTAATTCCAAGCCATGAGGTTAAGAATGCAGCCTTCAGGATCAAACTGTTTCTGATCCTGGATTCAAACTCTTTTTTTTTTTTTCCCCATTTATTTTTATTAGTTGGAGGCTAGTTACTTTACAATATTGTAGTGGTTTTTGCCATACATTGATGATCTTGGATTCAAACTCTTAACACAAATCAAACTAGGAAGGAACTGGGTAAGATTATTTGTTTGTTTTGGCTAATGTCTTTGCTCTATAAGTCAACCTTCTCATACACTGGAGTCAGCTAGACCTGATTCTATCATGTCCTTTACTGTGTGACCTTGGGCAAATTGCTTAACTTCTCTAAACCTCCATTCCTTAATCTATAAAATGGGACTTACAACCTTACAGAGGTATCACATCTTTCTTAACAGACTTTAGCCATGGCCACTCACTTTCATGATTATTACTCTGTCACTTTGCTATAGTTTAATTCCACTTCCTCCATTCTATCCTTAGTGCAGTCAGAAAAACAGCTGGTCACCATCATTCCTATATATAACTACCTTCTAGAGACCTGGAAACAGTTAATAAATCATTCTTCAGCCTCTGATCTTCAGGCTAAATAATGCCAGTTTCATTCATCTTCCTCCTGAAGTCCTATCTGAAAATCTTGAATAATTGTATTTTTGCCTGATGGTCTATCTCCAAATTATTAACGACTCTGCTTTTACTGCCCAAACATGAATGTATAATTTTAATAAGTGCCCACCCAACAAAAACATTGACCATAGTGAACATAAAGTTTAATTAAGTTAATTCTGCTTAGCTTGGGTGCCCACTAGTATCCCATATATAAAGTAATATGTATTTGTTGTTGTTTTGTTGCAAAGATGTGTCTAACTCTTTGCAACCCCATGGACTGTAACCGCCAGGCTTCTCTGTCCATGGGATATCCCAGGCAAAAACACTGGAGTGGGTTGCCATTTCCTTCTCCAGGGCATTTTCCCGACCCAGGGATCAAACCCAGGTCTCCGGCATTGCAGGTGGATTCTTCACCACTGAGCTACCAAGGAAGCCCATATATAGGTTTTCCTTGGTGTCTCTGCAGTAAAGAATCCATCTGCCAATGCCAGAGACACAGATTTGATCCCTGGGTTGGGCAGATTCCCTGGAGAAGGAAATGGCAACCACTCCAGTATTCTTGTCTGGGAAATCCCATGGACAGAGGAGCCTGAAGGGCTACAGTCCATGGGGTCGCAGAGTTGGACATGACTTAGCAACCGAACAACGGCAACCAGGAAAGCCCATATATATGTATATATATACATGTATGTAATATTTTTGTATATAAATGTTAAAAAATTCAAATATAAAATAAAGATAGGTCAGTGTTTGTTCCTTTCAAAAGGCAACCCCACGACTTATTTGCTAAACTTTGACCCATTTGCTGGAGGAGGAAAAGGAGAAAGAACTGTCGAAAGGGACTGTGAAGGAAATCATTAAAGTGAGAAGAAAGACTCTTTAAGATATGCTTTCTGCCCTCTGATCCTCTTGTGTTGGAGCCTGTTCTCCCATGGTGATAGTGCAGCTCATATAAGTCTGTGCTCCCCTAGGCCCCTGCCGAGCAGGGCTGGGGTAGGACAGGAAATCGCCACTCACAAAATAAATGACCTGTCCCAGAGTCTTTTATTAATGAGTCTAGGGTATAATAAATCAAGGTGATCCAGTCTCAAGAAACAAGCCTGTGTTAAAAGAAAAAAACCCCAAAACCCCAAGCCCCAGAGGTGAAGAGGAGGAGAAGGGAAAGGGGACTGCAGGGAGTCCTTATAAATCACACCCAGATGAAACTAGTGCAGATGTTTTCTAGTTTCAGACCTACTCAAGAGGCAGAGGACAGACGCATGTGGATTGAATGGAAGGGGTTATCCACTTGGGAGGGGAGAGAGGAGCCGGCAGGCCCCAGAGACACAGCCCCTCCTCTTGCTCAGCCTCCCCAAGGCTGTTAGTGGCACAGGTCCCCAAGTGCCTTCTTAGTGTCTTCTAATTGTCACCATCCACTTGGCTTTTTCATCTCGTCCCAGATCTCACCTTAATCAGTATGGCCGGACTGTCTAGAGTTAGTGGCCTACCTAAAGCCCCTTGGCTTTAAGAGCTTCTGGTGTCACATGAAGTTTTCAGCTTCCTAAAGTGGGAGGCTCTGGTAAGACAGGGGTGGTCAGGTAAACTGTGGGAGAGCCTTAGCTTACCAAGGAAATTGCCAGTTCTCTAAAGGTGAAATTTAACAATGGGATAGAAAGAATGCTGGTCTTCCCAGGTGGTACAGTGGTAAAAGAATCTGCCTGCTAATGCCAGAGATGTGGGAGAATGGGTTCAATCCCTGGGTCAGGAAGATCTCCTGGAGTAGGAAATTGCAACCCACTCAAGTGTTCTTTCCTGGAAAATTCCATGGACAGAGGAGCCTGGCAGGCTACAGTACATGGGGTTGCAAAGAGTCTGACACGACTGAGAAACTGAGCACAAGAAAGAATGTCACATTGAAAATAAATATTCCAGTCTGTGGTGGAAACCTGGAGCCTACAGATTACATCTCGGGTGAGCAGTAATGTGAGACTCTGTTATATGCCGAGGGCTTTCGTCATAGCTCAGTTGGCAAAGAATCTGCCTGCAATGCAGGAGACCCGGGTTCAATTCCTGGGTTGGGAAGATTCCCTGGAGAAGGAAATGGCAACCCACTCCAGTCAGTATTCTTGCCTGGAGAATCCCATGGACAGAGGAGCCTGGCGGGCTATAGTCCATGCGGTTGCAAAGAGTCGGATATGACTTAGTGACTAAACCACCACCACCGAGATAGATAAGAGTCCCCGCTTCACATTCTGAGACCCATATTGTTCCTATTGGACAAATGCAGAAATTGAGGCCAAAAGAGGCTAAGTAATCACAACAAAAGGCATTTGTAATGCACTTTGCAGTTTGCAAAGAGCGTATGGCCAGTTAAACAGGTTGTTCTTCCCTTGGCTACAGATGAGGACACCTGGGATGAGGGGATAGAAGAAAACCTGTCCAGGTCATGCAGCTAATGTGTGGAGGTACTCCTGTCCATACCCAGGCTCTCAAATCTGTCTGTTGTCCTTTCTATTCAACACAGCTATTTGCCAAAGTCCCATGGTGAACACGATGCTATTAGGGAAAGGATAATGAAACAGGGAGACTAAAACTTTGGCCAAAGTTCATGACTAGTTAGTGTTTAGAGGTAGCTAGAAAGTAGATGAATGGACAAGAGGAAACCAGCCAAGGGTTTTTCTTTCTCCTTGTTGTATAAAACCTGTCATCTGGTCATTTCCCTTCCTCTTAATAAGCATGGCCTCCTCTGGTCACTCTCTCCTGCTGCTGATTAGTTGCTTCGGTTGTGTCTGACTCTTTGTGACCCCGTGGGCTGAAGCCCACAACGCTCCTCTGTCCACGTAATTCTCCAGGCAGTAATGCAGGAGTGGGTTGCTGTGCCCTCCTCAGAGAATCTCCCCGGCCCAGGGATCTAATCCGTCTTCTGCACTGCAGGCAGATTCTTTACCACTGAGCCACCAGGGAAGCCCCACTCTCTTCTACTAACCGTCATTTCAAAAGAAATGGCGTCACACCAACTACTTCTTTTTAAAATTGTTGCCCATGGTGAATTCAGTCCCAATGACCATCATTACCACTACTAGTTTGTATAGTACTTTATAGTAAAAAAAATTTTTTTCATATCTGTTACTACCTCTGAACCTCTTAGTTGGGTTTGCCATTTACCCTTGGAGAAACTGAGATCAGAGTGACTTGCCTAGGATCACACCACACATTAGAATGGAGATCTGCCCTCTCCCCTCTCTCCAGTCTGCACTACTTTCAAAACAAACACAAGTAGCCAGATGCCTTTTTCCATCTCAGTTTTTTGTTTTTTTTTTTTTAACTCATATTGCCCCAGTTCTGCAGTGAGAGATGTCAGTATCTCCTCCAGGGTTCTCCATAGACCTTCTATACCAGCTCTGCTTCCTCTAAAAATAAGATAATGAGCATTATGTTCTAATCCAAGTAAGAGTCCAGGGCTCAACCAGACACAGTTGTCAACCATAACAGAAAGATGCCACAGCAGGCCACCTAAACAAACCAAAATAAACCCATAGCCTTAAATTGGTCCAGGACCCAGATCTGCAGGATGGCAGGCACACCCATTAAAATTAGAACTATTCCAAGTATTTTAGTAGAATAGCAGCCTTCCACCAAGGCAGAATACTGCTTAGGTTTCCTTTTCTTGTTTTTTGTTGGTTTTTGGTTTTGTTGTTTTGGTTTGGTTTTTGGTTCTGCTCTATGAGTTCAAATCTTTCATACTCAGATGTTGACTCTCAGCTGGGTATCCAGAGCCAAGAACCCCAGGATGTGGGCATTTTGGTGAATTCTGGGATATCAATTATCTGTTATAAAAGTCAGTCGTGTCATTCAGCATATTGTCTTGGTTTCCTACTATGTACCAGGGACTGTGTTAGGTGGTGAAGAAGATTGAGACATGTTTTATACTATTCTGGCTACTAAATATCTGGGACACCTTGGGCAAGATCTTCCCCTCTATGGATGGCAATTCCTGCCTCTGTAAAGGATAAAAGTGGGTTATTCTGTCTCTGGGTCCTTTCTACGTTGCTGTTCTATAGTTCATGGGAATCTGTGCCAGTGTAGCAGGCCTGGGAGCAGCACCTAAGGAGAATAATGTCCTTTTGATTTACTTATGAAAAGAACTAGAAAAGGAGGTAGAAATGAAGACTATGTTTTGCAAGGAAATCAGGCTTTGTCATGTATGGTGGGGCTGGAGGGGTGGGACAGGGAAGAATGGCTACTGAGTTTTAAAAATCTGTTGTATATGTCAAGAGAAAATTCTAAAATACAAATATGTGTATCACTTTATGCTCCTTTCTGATACATGTTTTATTTAGCTATAACCAGTTCTTGCATGATATTTTTCATACTTTGTTTTATCTGTTATTTTGTGTATGCATTCTAAATACACAGAGAGTATGATCTTCTCATTGTTTTTAGTAGATAAGAGCATTCCATCCTATGGTATCTTAGATATCTTACTTATTCACAAATGGTGGGACATTTGGAATATATTGGTGTTTTACTTTTATTAATAGCACTAATATAACTTTCCTCCTAATTTATTTCCTTTGGACATTCTTGAAAAAAATTAAATTTCTAAATCAGTGATGTGATCTATTTCCAAAGACCCAACTCACTTACAATAGTATCAGCAGTTTCTGAGCACTTTTGGTTTTCTATATCCCTATTTACATTGCATATAATAATCTAAATTTCTTTTTGATAATTTAAATTGCATGTTTCTACAACTATAACTTCTATGAAATTGTTTATATTTTAATTTCTTTCACTGTTACTGAGGCTGATCTGTTTTCTATGTGTTGAATAATTTTCCATATCTCCTCCTATGTGAATAATTTATTTATGTTTTTTGACTTCATGTATAATGATCTTTGAAAAACATGTTAAAGTTTTTGTGGGCCAGATCCTTAAGCATTACTGATGTTGGGGAAACATTCATCAGGAAGAAAGTAGAGATTTTTGTCTATTTTGTTCACTGAAGTATCCCAAGCACCTAAAATAATGTACACAGCAGATGAGTGTATTGAATAAGTGGATAAATATTTATGAGATACCCAGTATGTATTGGGACAAATATGAGCACTTAGTTTTGGCATGGAGAATGAGAATGATCTTTGGCAAGGTCAAAGAGAGTGGAAGAAGCAGTGTTTCTCACTTCAGAATTTTAAAAATTTACTCAAGGTGAAGCGGCAAGGTAAGAAGCCACTGAGGAGTCCCTGTAGTTATTGCCTTAATATCGCCAAAACATGGCAAAGACATTTGTGTGTTTTGTCTGCTCCCCTCATTTGTGTATGCACTAAGACTTTAGACCAACTTTAATAATATCATATTGTGAACCTAATTCAAGCAACAAACATTTTCTCACCTTTTACTGTAATAAGCAGGCACTGAAGTAGCCACAGGATACTAGTCCAAAGAGCAGAGTCCTGTGTGTGCATGCAACAAAATACTATATATCAAGAAAAAGGAACAAACTACAGACACAGACTACAATGTGTATAAAAGTCAAAAACTTCATGATAAGTGAAGTGGAGATACAAAAAATTACATATTATATGACTCCACTTATATGAAATGCCCAGAAAGATAAATCTATCAAGATAGAAAGTAGATTACTGGTTACCTGGGGCTAAGGAATGGGGTGACAGCAAATGGGCACAAGGGATCTCTTTGAGGGTGGTAAAGTTCTTCTAATAGCAGAAAAATAGCTCCAGAAGGAATAAAGAGGCTGAGCCAAAGCAGAAACGACGCCCAGTTGTGCATGTGTCTGATGGTGAAAGTAAAGTCTGATGCTATAAGAACAATATTGTGTAGGAACGTGGAATGTTAGGTCCATGAATGAAGGCAAATTGGAAGTGGTCAAACAGTAGATGGCAAGAGTGAACATCAACATTTTAGAAATCAGCGAACTAAAATGAACTGGAATGGATGAATTTAACCCAGATGACCATTATATCTACTACTGTGGGCAAGAATCCCTTAGAAGAAATGCAGTAGCCCTCACAGTTAACAAAGGTGTCTGAAATTCAGTACTTGGGTGCAGTTTCAAAAATGACAAAATGATCTCAGTTCGTTTCCAAGGTAAACCATTCAGTATCACAATAACCCAAGTCTATGCCCCAACCACTAATGACAAAGAGGCTGAAGTTGAATGGTTCTATGAAGACCTACAAGACCTAGAACTAACACCAAAAAAAGATGTCCTTTTCATCGTAGAGGACTGAAATGCAATAGTAGGAAGTCAAGAGACATCTGGAGTAACAGGCAAATTTGGCCTTGGAGTACAAAATAAAGTAGGGAAAAGGCTAACAGAGTTTTGCCAAGAGAACACACTGGTCATAGCAAACATCCTCTTCCAACAACACAAGGGACAACTCTACACATGGACATCATCAGATGGTCAGTACTGACTTCGGATTGATTATATTCTTTGCATCCAAAGATGGAGAAGCTCTATACAGTCAGCAAAAACAAGACCAGAAGCTGACTGTGGCTCAGATCATGAACTCCTTATTGCCAAATTAAACTTAAACTGAAGAAAGTAGGGAAAACCACTAGGCCATTCAGGTATGAACTAAATCAAATCCCTTATGATTATACAGTGGAAGTGACAAATAGATTCCAGGGATTAGATCTGATAGACAGAGTGAGTGCCTGAAGAACTATGGGCAGAGGTTCATGACATCATATAGGAGGCAGTGATCAAGACCATTCCCAAGAAAAAGAAATGCAAAAAGACAAAATGGTTGTCTGAGGAGGCCGTACAAATAGCCAAGAAAAGAAGAGAAGTGAAAGGCAAAGGAGATAAGGAAAGATACACCCATCTGAATGCAGAGTTCCAAAGAGGAGAGCAAGGAGAGATAAGAAAGCCTTCATGTCAATGTATGACAAAACCCACTGGAAAAAAATAATAATAATAATAAAAAAAAAATTAAAAAAAAAAAAAGAAAGCCTTCCTCAGTGAACAATGCAAAGAAATAGAGGAAAACAATAGAATGGGAAAGATTAGAGATCTCCTCAAGAAATTAGAGATACCAAGGGGACATTTCATACAAAGACGGGCACAACAAAGGACAGAAATGGTATGGACCTAACAGAAGCAGAAGATATTAAGAAGAGGTGGCAAGAATACACAGGACAACTATACAAAAGTGATCTTAATGACCCAGATAACCATGATGGTGTGATCACTCACCTGGAGCCAGACATCTTGGAATCGGAGGCCAAGTGGGTCTTAGGAAGCATTACTATGAACAAAACTCATGGAAGTGTTGGAATTACAGCTGAGCCATCAAAAAGATGATGCTGTGAAAGTGCTGCACTCAATATGCCAGCAAATTTGGAAAACTCAGCAGTGGCCACAGGACTGGAAAAGTTTGGTTTTCATTCCAACCCCAAAAAAGGGCAGTGCCAAAGAATGTTCAAACTACTACACAATTGCACTCATTTCATGTGCTAAGAAGGTCATGCTCAAAATCCTTCAACTTAGGTTTCAACAGTTTGTGAACTGAGAACTTCCAGATGTACAAGCTGCATTTAGAAAAGGCAGAGGAACCAGAGGTCAACTTGCCAACATCCACAGGATCATAGAAAAAGCAAGGGAATTAAAAAAAAAATCTACTTCTGCTTTTTGACTGCACTAAAGCCTTTGACTGTGTGGATCACAACAAAATCGAAAATTCTTAAATAGATGGGAACACCAGACCACCTTACCTGCCTCCTGAGAAACCTAAATGCAGGTCAAGAAACAACAGTTGGAACCTCTCACGGAACAACTGGCTGGTTCAAATTTGGGAAAGGCGTATGTCAAGGCTGTATTTTGTCACCATGCTTATTTAACTTATATGCAGAGTACATCATGCGGAATGCTAGGCTGGATGAAGCTCAAGCTGGAATTGCCAGGAGAAATATCAGTAACTTCCAATAGGCAGATGACATCACCGAAATGGCAGAAAGTGAAAAGGAACTAAAGAGCCTCTTGTTGAAGGTGAAAGTGGAGAGTGAAAAGCCCGCTTAAAACTCAGCATTCAAAAAACTAAGGTCATGGCATCTGGTCCCATCATCACCTCATGGCAAATAGATGGGGAAACAATGGAAACAGTGACAGACTTTATTTTCTTGGGCTCCAAAATCACTGCAGATGGTGACCAGCCTTGAAATTAAAAGATGCTTGCTTCTTGGAAGAAAAGCTGTGACAGATCTAGACAGTGCCTAAATCTAGATAGATCTAGACAGATCTAAAAAGCAGAGACATCACTTTGCTGACAAAGATCCATCTAGTCAAAACTATTGTTTTTCCAGCAATCATGTACAGATGTGTGAGTTGAACCATAAGGAAGGCTGAGGGCTGAAGAATTGATGCTTTCAAAATGTGTTGCTGTAGAAGACTCTTGAGAGTCCCTTGGACTGCAAGGAAATCAAACCAGTCAATCCTAAAGGAAATCAACACTGAATATCCGTTGGAAGGACTGATGCTAAAGCTGAAGTTCCAATACTTTCACCACCTGATGGGAAAAACTGACTCATCGGAAAAGACCCTGATGCTGGAAAAGATTGAGGAAAAAAGGAGAACAGAGGATCAGATGGTTGGATGGCATCATTTACTCAATGGACATGAGTTTGAGCAAGCTCCAGGAGATAGTGAAGGACAGGGAAGCCTGGCGTGCTGCAGTCCATGGGGTTGCAAACATGACTGAACGACTGAACAACAGCAATAAGTTGTTCTAATACTTGATTGTGGTGATAACTGCACAACTCTGTAAAATTACTGAGAACCCATTAAATTATACACTGAAAGTGAGTGGATTTTATGGGATTTTTAACTATACCTAGATAAAGCTGATTAAAAGAGGAGAGCAGCTATCATGACCTTTACCCTGTCAAAAGAAAGCAAAACACAGTCCCCAGAGCAGGCAGACAATTAGAATACTGTCAGTTATGAGCTGCCATGGAGGTGAGCCCAGGGGACTGTGGGAGCCCTCAGGCACCCTACGCCAGTCCTGGCTCTCAAGGGAAGTTTCCTGGAGGAGTCAATGTCTGGCTGGGAGAAACTATTGCAGGCAGAGCAACTGGAAGTGAGAGAGTAGAAGAGATGCCATACCAAGAGAGTGATAATAGAATTCATACCATGGAAGGTAACTCTAAGGCCAATTCCCACCTTGTTCTGAGTTTAGCAGGTTTCAGAGGAAGCTAAACACTGGGAGAAGCTTTATATGTGAATGATGACCGTCATTTACTAAATACCTTGCCATGAGACAAGAACTGTACATTCCGTAAGAACAATCCTGCAAGGCAGGATTATGATGAAGAATCAGGCAAAGAGAGGTTCCTTGTTAGGGGTAACTTTCCTAATACAGCAGCAGAGCTGGAATTCAGACATATGCCTGGGTGTGAAACCCATGCTTTTCCCAATCCACTATCTCCTTTTCCACTACACAAACACGTGACTACTACCAATGTGAAATCAATGACCTTTGCTGAGAAGGACATGAGTTTTACTGATTTGCTCTAAAGAATTCATAAAACTCATCTGCAAAGAGTTGTGCAAATGCAGTTTGACAGGGTCTCAGAGTCACAGCCTTTGTAATTTATCACCATCCTCAGCGCACTGCTCTGTATGTAGCAGGCAGGCATTTGAAATGTACTGTTTCCTATTTAGCTTCAGAATGTGAGTAAATCCAATGATCAAGATAAGTTAAAGGATGTTGAGTTCCTAAAAGAGCTAGCTAGAAAACTCTGAAAGGCCACAGAAATCTAATTTGTAACACATAGCCATAATCCAAAACCCTCATTAAAGGCCTTTCAATAACAATTTTAGATGATCACACAAAGAGCTTAAAATGATAAGACCAAAACAGAAACATGATTTCTTTTAAAAATATGTTTAATTTCCCTTTTAGGTTGAAAACTGCTCCTTCCCCTCACCTTTGACCCAAGTGTATCTATGCCTTTTGGAAACTGTGAGTCGACTTGGGTGAGGCAAAGACACACATTCTTCTCTTGAAAGAACAGACTTGCATTCCTATGAGTAAAATAAATTAGACTCAGTTTCCCTGTCCATTAATTATGTGTAATAAACAACTTTCCACTGCTCAGAAAGCAGCTCAGGAGACCAGCACAAATTTCCTCCTCAGACTCAGGGGAAAGATCACTTGACTATCCAGGAGAACACCTGTAGTCTGAGAGGACTCAGAGCATTGGAACAGGCAAGGCTGTACCGCCAGATGTTTGTAAGAAATGCACTGATGGAGACAATCCCATGATACAATCCACAGAGGACTGCTGCGTTGGGGGGAGGGGGGCTGGTATTGCAGAAGAGCAGCAGATTGAGAAGGAATTCGCATCCAATTCTTCCCCTCAGGAATATCCAGCCCTCAACCCTGAGGACAGCCCATGGAGTCCAGGGAATGTACTGCCCCACCCCACCTCCAAGTACTTATGTTATTTTAGAGTCTTAAAAGATGCCAGGAACATTACTCCTGAGAAAGTAGGTAGATAGGAGGGAGGTAATGCAGGGCCTCTGACATTCTATAGTCAGATTGAACTGGCTGGGATTTGCAAGAGCGTGGACCATTACCACTGGGAATCACACAAGGAAAAACATGGCTGATGAGAGGGAGGTATCTGAGTTGGAAATGTGTTTGTATTTTTGGCCTTTACACATTTGTAACCAAGACTCCTGTTCATTATCCCCTTCTTCCACATCAACAGAACCTTGACTTTATTGTAAGCTGCAGCTGTGCTGTCAGTTAAACCATTCAGCTTCCCAGATTCCACTGCAGCCAAGATGGGCAACGTGATCCACTTCTGGCCAACAAGATGTGAGCAGACCTTGCTGGGGTCGGCCATTGAGCAATTGCAACTTGTTGACCTTCTGCCCTTTGTGCTGTGAGTGTGGACACCTGGAGCAGCCTCTTTTCCGAAGAAAAGAACCGCAGAATACCAGGCTGGCGAGCAGAAATAGCAAAGCAGCCAGGTGTTTGATGATTCCCAGCAGACATTGCACTAATACTGGTCTGCTGTCTGTAAGTCATATCTTGTTTAAGCTACCGTTTGTTGGGTCTTCATTGCCTGAAACCGAGCATAACTGCTAACTGCTAGCAATTTGAATTGAATTAAATTCAGCAGTGATCACCTATGACGTTCTAGGTTTGGGAATATGAAAATAAGAAAGATAAAACCCACAGCCCTCAGAAAATTCACGGACTAGTGCACAGGAGAAAATACTTAAGTAAACCATTCTAGTGTAGTGGATACCTTCTAGAGTGGAGGTTTGTTTAAAGTGTTATGGGAACAGTCACTGTTACTAATAAAGAAGCAAAATGTACTGGAATAAATTGTGTGACATCATAAGCTATTCTCACCCCTTATAATACATATATACCTGTGTACATGTATACAGGTAAATCCGATAAACTCAATGAATAGCCACAGTTCATATTATTGATACTGCCTGTCAAATCATGAAGTCACAGTTATTTTATCCTCCCTTAAGTACCACTTTACACTTGTTTATTTTCTCTGGTGGGGTCAGAGGACCTCCATGTTTCCTAAGTAAATTTCTCAAACCTTTGTCAATTCCTTATATACAAGAGAAACCCCAAGAAGTCCATGGAAAAATAAACTGTCTCAAAGAGCAGTAGTAACAAAGGACAGTTTGGTCTGAAGCATTTCCAGAAGTGGATGGCAAAGTACAGTAGCAGCATTTTCACCCAGGGCAGCACCTACTACAGAAGCAGCTGCCCCTGTCCTTGCCTCTTTCCCTAATTTGTGACTCTCTCTATGGATTCCTCTTTCCTAGTCATCTCCTGCCTCATTCCCCATCATCTCCCCTTAGTCTCCTGGATGGCATCTTTATCTCCTGCTTTCTCACACTCTCCATTGTTCTCTCCCTTGCAACTGTGAGTTAAGAATAATATTTTTATAAAATATTACTTGCAGCTTTTATTAAAGAGATTTTTATTCAAGATTTTAATTTTTTATAAGTTGATTAAATTAATTGATATTTTGCAAAAACAAAAATAATCACTTTAAAAATTTTGAAGAGGTAATACATTCACATGGTTCAAAAGTTAGGAAATTTAAAGTATACATGTAAAACATCTCCCTCATATCTGCTACCTAGCTCCCTTGCTCAGGATAAGCAACATTACCAGTTTTGTGTGTATCTTTACATAGCTATACAGGTAAATACGTACACCTATTTTCCCACTTCATTTTTTCCCACAAAAAGATGACATATACTACATACCTTGGGGCTTCCCAGGTGGCACTAGTGGTAAAGAACTTGTCTGCCAATGCAGGAGATGTAAGAGATACAGGTTTGAACCCTAAGTCGGGAAGATCCCCCAGAGGAGGGCATGGTGACCCACTCCACTATTCTTGCCTGGAGAATCCCATGGACAGAGTAGACTGTAGCATGGCAGGCTACAGTCCATAGGGTTGCAAAGAGTCGAACAAGACTAGAACAACTTAGCACGCACTCACACAAGTAGTATTATATATGCATCATTTCACGATTAGAGAATATTCTTTTTGATTTGCTGGGTCTTCACTGGTGCTCATGGGCTTTCTCTAGTTGCAGCAAGCTGGAACTACTCTTTGTTCCATGGGTTTCTCATGTGGTGGCTTCTCTTCTTGCAGAGCGCAGGCTCTAGGCTCACAAGCTTCAGTGGTTACAGCATAAGGGCTCAGTAGTCATGGTATGTGGGCTCTTGGGCATGCAGGCTTCAGTAGCTGTGGCGTGGGGACTCAGTAGTTGCTCTGTGGCATGTGGAATCTTCCCAGACCAGGGCTCAAACCCTGCACGGGTAGGGCAAATTCTTTTCCACTGTACCACCAGGGATTTTTTTCTAGTTTTGTATCATTTCTAGTTTTCTGTCATGCTTAGAAAGGTCTTCTGATAGAAGAGGAGTTTCTTCTTGACTATACATTATACTGAACATCAGTCAAGAAGTTGTTTCTTAAATGACTGGTACAACCTAGAGTGATCAGGAATAAAAAGCAGGTGGGGGACAGGGTATACAGGTGGCAAGATTCTGGGTTCAGATTCTCTCCATTCCTGGTTATATTGCTAGGTAAGAGGCCTTATTCTGACATCCACTCTATCCATTTGTCTGCTGTAGGTGAATGAATATGACCAAAGTTACACTAGGTGTATGTGAAAGTGAAAGAACGATTCTAAGGTGATTTGATGACATGTGTGCATAAACATTTTAATTTCTTCACCACTGCATATAATAGTGTCATATCTCCTATTGGACATCTAGGTACTTCCTGTCTACATAATTTTGTTATTACTGCTTTTCCACAAAGATAAAGATTCTGGCATGGCAGCCATAGAAAAACTCATTAGCCATGGCAGCTAAAAAAAAAAAGAAGGTCCCCCAATACATTGCATTTCAGTGGAAGTGGGGGTATGTGGGGGGAATCATTCAGCCATCACTCTTTGGTTGAGCAGGGCTTAAGAGATTGCCAGGCTCTGACATGTGTAATGAGGTGCCTATAACAAGCTGGAGCCATCCTGCCTCTTCCATCTGCCCCAGTCATAGCCTCCCAATCTTATGGGTCCTAGCTCCGTCCTTCAGATGAGGCCAGAATCCCAGACAAGCACCTAAGCAGAAAAAGTTGACCTCCTGCAGGATTGGAATACCTCTATCAATTCCCAAGGTGGCAACATCTGAGACTGTAGAAGAAACAGCCCCCTTCCTGGTGTCTTTACAACCTCAGAAGAGCAGTAAAGCTGGCCACTTACGAACCCAAACTTGGCTCCAGAGCACCTTGACTTACTTCCAAGAAGCACCATTTAGGCTTTAGGATTTGTCCTTTGATTTTTCTCAGTTTGGGGAAATTTTGAGGTAATGTCCTGCTTACACAAAGTTCTTCACTGACAGGAGTGGTCAAAAGCTCTGTTGCCATTGGGTCATACACAAAGGGTCACTCTGAGGATATTAGCCTCAGTCGTCAAGTGCTCCCAGGACTTGGGCTCTGGGGAGGTAAATAGTGGGGCTGCTTGGGGTCCAGCAGGACAGAATGATGGGCGGCCACAGAGATCAAAATTAGGAGATGTGGGTGCCAGGAGGTCAGGTTTCCTCAGGTCATTCTCACAGACTGCATCATGGACATAGAATCTTGGGGTAGAGTTAGAAGTGGGGGCTAAAGGATAGGGGAAGTTTGTTATAGTTGTGGTAACAACTCTGTGTGAAAGCCAAGATGATAGAGGCCTGAAGATGCTGTTCTATGTTTGCCTTACATAGTCAGCAGCTGGATGAGGTCATTTAACATTTGGGACATTAGTTATCAAACATGTGAGACATTGCTAGTCTCACCGGCTTTAAGAAAGCCCCACCTATTTCTGATGGTGTAGAAAGAAGAGGGGATTCACTGCAGTCAGGGGACTCAGGATTGATGAGGAAGGGGTTGTGTCCAACAGGAAGGCAGCTACCTCCAGAGAAATTCTACAGGCAGATCCTTCCATTGTCCCCTGAGTTGGGATTCAGGTGGTTTGAGAACATTTTCTATCTGAAACTACGGCAGTGACTTGAGACTTAAGTGTAAAAAAGAAGAGATCAAGAGTCATGAGAGAAATGGCTCCAAGTTAGGGACTGAAAAGTAATCAGTCAGCCAGCATGAAGGGAAAGAGTGGCTATTATTTATTCATCCCACCGTTCATTGAACTTTGTGTGCGCAATACTGCTTAAGGTACCAGGGATATGAAGTGAAGTGAAGTGAAATGAAGTCGCTCAATCGTATCTGACTCTTTGCAACCCCATGGACGGTAGCCTACCAGGATCCTCAACCTATGGGATTTTCCGGGCAAGAATACTGGAGTGGGTTGCCGTTTACCAGGGATATAGCAGTGAATAAAGCAAAGCCCCTGCTCTCCTGGTACCTATATTGTAGTGGGAGTGACAGGTGATAAATAAGATATCTTTCTATATAATATATATTTCTATAATGATGTATTTATATTTACCCTTACTCCATCACCTACCTATCTATCCCCTTCCCTGGTTCTTTTAGCACATTTTCCTACTGTTAATAGACAAGTGATGGAGGGAGGATGCTATTCTATGTTGGATGGACATAGAATGCTTCAGTAGTAATGATATGACATTTGAGCAGAGCTGGAATGAAGTAAGAAGGGAGCCATGCAAACAGGGGAAACAGCATCCAAGGCAAAGGGCACAGTAAGCCCAGAGGCAGGCAAGAGTGTGCTGATGCCACAGGGAAGCCCCTCAGGCTGGAAAAAAGTGAGGGTGGCATTATAGGGGATAAAGTCACAGAGATTGGAAGGAATGTCATGGTGTAGGCCATGACATGGATTTAGGAATGTATTAGGTTGGTGCAACCTAATAGAAGAACTATACAAGGAAGGTCTTAATAACCCAGAAAACCACAGTGGTGTGGTCACTCACTTGGAGCCAGACATCCTGGAATCTGAAGCCAAGTGGGTCTTAGGAAGCATTACTACTAACAAGGCTAGTGGTGGTGATGGAATTCCAGCTGAACTATTTCAAATCCTAAACGATGATGCTGTGAAAGCACTGCACTCAATAAGTCAGCACAGCAAATTTGGAAAACTCAGCAGTGGCCACAGGACTAGAAAAGGTCAGTTTTCATTCCAATCCCAGTGAACAGCAGTGCCAAAGAATGTAAAAACTACCATACAATTGTATTTATTTCACATGCTAGTAAGGTAATGTTCAAAATCCTTCAACCTAGGGTTCAGCAGTATGTGAACCAAGAACTTCCAGATGTACAAACTGGGTTTAGAAAAGGCAGAGAAACCAGAGACCAAATTGTCAACATTCATTGGATCGTAGAGAAAGCAAGGGATTCCATAAAAACATCTGCTTCTGCTTCATTGACTACATGAAAGCCTTTAAATGTGTGGATCAGTCAAATGTGGAAAATTCTTAAAGAGATGGGAATACCAGACCACCTTACCTGTCTCCTGAGAAACCTGTATGAGGGATCAAGAAGCAATGGTTAGAAACTTACATGGAACAATGGTCTTGTTCAAAATTGAGAAAAGAGTACAACAAGGCTGTATATTGTCACTCTATTTATTTAACTTCTATGCAGAGTATATCATGAGAAATACTGGGCTAGATGAATCACAAGCTGAACTCAAGATAGCTGGGAGAAATATCAGTAGCCTCAGATAGGCAGATGATACCACTCTGATGTCAGAAAGTGAAGAGGAACTAAAGAGCCTCTTGATGAGGGTTAAAGAAGAGGGTGAAAAAGCTGGCTTAAAACTCATAACATTCAAAAAACTAAGGTGATGGTGTCTGGTCCCATCCCTTTATGGCAAATAGAGGGGGAAAAAGTGGAAGCAGTAGCAGATTTTATTTTCTTGGGCTCCAAAATCAGGTGGTGACTGCAGCCATGAAATTAAAAGATGCTTGCTCCTTGGAAGGAAAGCTGTGACAAACCTAGACAGCATATTAAAAAGCAAAGACATCACTTTGCTGACAAAGGTCTGTGTAGTCAAAGCTATTGTTTTTCCAGTAATTGTGTATGGATGTGACAGTTGGACCATAAAGAAGGCTGAGTGCCAAAGAATTGATGCCTTTGAATTGTGGTGTTGGAGAAGTCCCTTGAGAGTCCCTTGGACAGCAAGGAGATCAAACCAGTCAATCCTAAGGGAAATGAACCCTGAATATTCATTGGAAAGATTTATGCTGAAGCTGAAGCTCCAGTATTTTGGCCACCTGATACGAACAGCCAACTCATTGGAAAAAACCCTCATGCTTGGAAAGATTGAAGGCAAAAAAAGAAGAGGGTGGCAGAGGATGAAATGATTGGATAGCATCACTGACTCAATGGACATGAATCTGAGCAAACTCTGGGAGATAGTGAAGGACAGGGAAGCCTGGTGTGCTGCAGTCCATGGGATCACAAAGAGTTAGACATAACTTAGCAAATGAACAACAGATTGGTGCAAAAGTAATTGTAGTTTTGCATTGTTGAACTTTGTCGTTTGATATTGGAATACATTCTTAAATAAATGTGTTATAGATTTTAATGTGCATTTCTTGTTTTATGTCTTTTGCTAATGAATTATTACTTACTGATGATTTTATATAATTTTAGACTATGGAAATGATATTAGACAAAAAGCAAATTCAAGTGATTTTCTTTTTCAAGTCAGCATGGCTCATAAAGCAGTGGAGATAACTTGCAACATCAACAACCCATTTGGCCCTAGAACTGCTAATGAACGTACAGTGAAGTGATGGTTCAAGAAGTTTTGCAAAGGAGATGAGAACCTTGAAGATGATTAGCATAGTGGCTGGCCATCAGAAGTTGACAACAATCAGTTGAGAGCAATTAATGAAGCTAATTCTCTTACAACTACACCAGAGGTTGCCAAAGAACTCAACATCAACCATTCTATGGTTATTCAGCATTTGGAGCAAGTTGAAAAGTTGAAAAAGCTTAATAAGTGGGTGCCTCATGAATGAGCTGACCACAAATCAAAAAAAATATCATTTAAAAGTGTTGTCTTCTCTTATTTCACACAACAAACCATTTCTCAATCAGATGGTGACATGCAACAAAAAGTTGATTGTATATGACAACCGTTGACAATCAGCTCAGTAGTTGGACCGAGAAGAAGCTTCAAAGCACTTCCCAAAGTCAAACTTGCACCAGAAAAGGGTCATGGTGGTCTGCTGCTGGCCTGATCCACTACAACTTTCTGAATCCTGATGAATCCATTACATCTGAGAAGCATGCTCAGCAAATTGATGAGATGCACCAAAAACTGCAGTGCCTACTGCTGGCATTGGTCAACAGAAAGGGCCCAATTCTTCTCCATGACAGCTTCCAACCACTCATTCATTGCACAACCAATGCTTCAGAAGTTGAACCAATTGGGCTGTGAAGTTTTGCCTCATCTGCCATATTCACCTGACCACTCACCAACCAACTACCACTTCCTCAAGCATCTCAACAACTTTTTGCAAGGAAAATGCTTCCACAACCAGCAGGATGCAGAAAATGCTTTCCAAGAGTTTATTGAATCCCAAAGCATGGATTTTTATGCCACAGGAAAAGACAAACCTATTTCTCATTGGCAAAAATGTGTTGATTGTAATGGTTTCTATTTTGATTAATAAAAATGTGTTTGAAACTAGTTAGAATGGTTTAAAATTCAGTGTCTGAAACCATAATTACTTTTGTACCAAACTAATATTCTGAGTGCATTGAGACGCCATTGGAGGGTCACATACTCATCAAGTTACTGCACAGCCTCGAAGATGCTGCACTTACATGTACATGTGATTCTCCAGTGCTGTACTTGCCTCCTAGCCTGTGAAAGGTTTTCCCCCCAAAGCCTCAATAACAGGGAAAACAGGCATGTACCTCAACCTCCAGTTGTGTAATTCTGGGCTGCAGAGAGGCCTGACATGGAAAGAAAGGCAAAGCCTGCAAATCTCAGGCCACTGGAGCAAAGCTTCCTCATCTGGATGATGTCAGTTGCAGCCTCGTAGGTGGGGGTTACCTTGACTTCTGACTTGAGTTGCATCTTATACTAGTAAGTGGCTAGCACTCCAGTATTCAGAAAACAGTGTCTGCTTCCCGTTCCCTATGTTCATCCTCTTAACCCCTCCACAGACCAAGCCTCTGCTCAACAGAGCCTAGGAGAACACCTGCTGTGAACATCTTCTTTCTGGGACAAAGGACCGGACAGGCCTTTGCAAGCTTCTTCCTTGCATAGGAAGTGAGATATCCCCCTAAAGTCCCCATACAGTTAAAGAATGGGCTTTGTCTAGAAAGTTTATAGACTCAGCCTGGAAAACCCTTCACTCCTTAGTAGATTCAAATGCGTTAGCAGATATTCATAAGGAAGGAACTCAGATTCCAGAAGTTGATTTCTTTTACAGGTGTCCTTCCTTGACAGGGAAGCCTCGCAGACTGCAGTCCATGGGGTCGCAAAAAGTTGGACATGACTTAACAAAGGAACAACAACAACTTCCTTTTGAAGTCTTAGAAAATGGTGGTGATCTTGTCATTTGTACATTTTGGTTTGTGTGTGTGTGTGTGTTTGGCTTACAACACAGTAGTCGATTTCTTGCTCACGCAACATGTCTACTCTACATGGCTGTAGATCCCCACTGTCTTCATTCCAGTGAAGACAGTGAATACACTCCTCCTCCTTCATACTGAGGCTGAAGGTATAGTTTCTGTTGTAACATGCTCGTCATCCTCCTCAGGATTGTTCCCAAACACTGATGGTTTTTGCAAAATAGGGTGCAACTTCTGTGCTTTCTTTGTGAAATAAGCTTCCATCAGCTTAGAAACATATTCTTGTTCCCATCTCCCTATTTCGTTTTTATCATAAAGTTTTTGAACACACTTGGACACGTGCATGCATACACACACACTCGTTGTGATAATGTTGTTGAAGACTAACGACTTAGGAAGATATTCACTTGAAACAGTATGCTCAATATCATTGTGTGTCTGTTCTAAGGATAGGTAATTATGCATAGCTATAAATACCAAGTGATGCATTATGGATGATTTTTATTTTCATCTTTTTTGTGTGTGTTTTCAAATATTTTTTAAAAAATCTTACATTGCATCTACCTGGATACAGTATCAGAAAGTCATTGTCTCAACCTCAGTACTTTCCATCTAACAGCTCTCTGCAAGGGAGGGCCTTGTAAGTCCCTCCAACAAATCCTCTTTTAAATAGAGCACTTGTGTGTGGTAAACATGCATGGACTGATCCCCTGACCCACTGACCAACCCCCTTTTGTTAGGTGTCTGCACATGGTTTAGAACCATTCACACGCAAGATGACAGAAATGGCAGAGATTTCGGAAGTGATCCTGCCTGACTGCCTGCTCGGGCACAGCTCTCCTTTCTGCATGCCTGAGTGGGGCTTGTCCAGTCTCTGGTTACTCATGTCCTCAGATGGGGACCATAGGGTGGGAGACCAGCCATTGTTGGATAATGGCCTTAGTTAAGAAAGTCTACCTTACAGAGAGGAGGGATCTATCTACACATAACATGCACCCTCAGATCCTGGCCCCCATATTTATGGCACTTCATAGCTCTAAGAGCTCATCCCATGGGAAATAAAAGGGGGATGAGATGAACTGACATTTTATGTTGTTTCTCTGTTGTTTTGTTTTGACTCAGAGTCTCTTTCAGTTCATCTAAGTTTCTTTTCCATGTCTGGCACCATTCAAAGATTTGCTTTGTTTTGTCTCTCTCTTTTTATATCTGAGGTTTCTTTTTCTCCAAATGAAACATCTTGAAGTTATTTCTCCCCACTTCATCCCAGCCACTGCTCTTTGGTAGCCATCCCTGCTCTTTTATTTTCTACCCTATAGGTAGAATGGCTTTATTTGATTTTTCCTCTCCTAATTCCAGGATGTCTCTGCTTTTTAATATGCAGGACTATAAAGAAAGCTGAGCACCAAAGAATTGATGCTTTTGAACCATGGTGTTGGAGAAGACTCTTGAGAGTCCTTTGGACTGCAAGGAGATCCAACCAGTCCATCCTAAAGGAAATCAGTCCTGAATATTCGTTGGAAGGACTGATGCTGAAGCTGAAGCTCCAATACTTTGGCCACTTGATGCGAAGAACTGACTCATTGGAAAAGACCCTGATGCTGGGAAAGATTGAAGGTGGGAGTGGAAGGGGATGACAAGGGCTGAGATGGTTGGATGGCATCACTGACACAATGGACATGAGTTTGAGTAGGCTCTGGGAGTTGGTGATGGACAGGGGAGCCTGGTGTTCTGCGGTCCATGGAGTCGCAAAGAGTCGGACCCGACTGAGTGACTGAACTGAACTGAACTCCATCACCCTTTTCCTTTTTTTCATTAGAACTTCCTATTCTCTCTTTCCCTTTTACAGCCATGTTACAACAGTTATAATAACACCCTTCCAAACATGAGTTTCAATAGAACAAGTACCTAACCATAGAACAAGTTTATGGGAAAACAAATTTGTTTTTTTTTTTTCTTTCAGATTTTTACAATAAAGTCCTTTCAGCGCTTTTTTTTCTTTTTGCATTTTTTTAGTTGTAAAATATACATAGCATAAAATGTGTCATTTTAAAATGTGTAATTCAGTGTCACTAAGTACATTCACAAAGTTTTGCAGCCATCACCACTGTCTAGTTCCAGAACTTTTGCATCACCCCAAATGGAAACTCCATGCTCATTAAGCAGGCATTCCCCATTCTCCATTCCCCCAAGGCTACAACAGCAACTAAATTGCATTTTGTCACTATGGATTTGCCATTTCTAGATATTTCCTATAGATGAAATCATATAATATGATTTTCCTTAACTTTGCGTATTATTTGCAAAGTTCATCACTGTTGTAGCATGCATCAGGACTCCATTTCTTTTTTATGGCTGTATAATATTTTACTCTATGAATATACACATGCTGTTTATCCATGTGCTCATCAGTTGATGGATATTTGGGTGGTTTCCGTCTTTCAGAGATTGTAAATAGTGCTGCTATGAACTTTTTTGTACAAGTTTTTGTTTGGACAAAAATGCTTTTTTTTGAAGTATTAATTTTTTTCTCCAAAATGCAGGC
Organism: Dama dama; assembly: GCF_033118175.1. Taxonomy (NCBI): domain Eukaryota; kingdom Metazoa; phylum Chordata; class Mammalia; order Artiodactyla; family Cervidae; genus Dama; species Dama dama. The sequence continues at coordinate 60,544,027 of NC_083699.1, read as the reverse complement.
TTGTTTGTTTCTTCCTGAGGGCAGAGGTGGGTATGGCTCCACATTCTGGTGCCCTAAGTGAGGTTCAGCTTATCCACTGGCAATTTTCCTCTGTTTATTGTTCTTGTGCCTCTTGATGCTCTGTCTCCTTATTTTTCCTTTAATCTCTCTTCCCTATGCAAATCTGCAAGTATATGTGGGTCCTCCCCCCACTCAAACAATTTGGAATTCATATTGGCAAGTTTATTTCCTCCTCTTACACAGGTGTTTTTTTTTTTTTTTTTTTTTCTTTCTTTCTTTAATAAATACAATGAATGTGCACAATTCAGAAAGGCCTTAGGCCTTAGTCCTTAGCTTCCCCTAACAAGGCCCCTTTCCAACTCAATTCCAGGAAATCAGGCTCCAGGAGCTCCAGCCAGGAGAGGCCCTTCCCCGGGCCTCAGCTCGTAAAGCCAAGGTGTGTCTGGCCCTCGACTCTCTCAGGCTTGGAACTTGAGCCTTCCCTCACTGGCTGCTGTCAGAGTTCAGTGCTCCCTGTCAAGCCCTCGGGAAGCTGGGGGCCAGAGAGAACAGAGAGGCATCAGATTACTGCCTACAAAAAGGAGGGGGCCACCCTATCTGACACCCCCTGTACAGAGTTGCCAGTATATGTTCAGCAAGCTGGGTGAGCAATGCCAGGCATCATCAGGATCATATCACAAAACACATTTCGATTATTTTGCCTCCTCTCAGAGGTATAGATGCCATTACTCCTTTCCTCTGTACCTCTTCCACCCTTTTTTCCTGGGTTTGCCCCTCTCCCCCTTCTCCATATCCCCTGCTTTCCTCAATCTGTTTCTTTTCTTTCCCCCAAGACGCTCTCTAGGTCTCTCCTGTCCCTTTGATTCCCTCCCCCTCCTTTCACCCTCCAAACTTTTTCTATCCACTCCCTGTCTCCTTGCCTTTCTCGGTGTGCCTTTTGGATCTGTTTCCTTTGACACTGGTCCCAGGCCTGCTGCCAAGTTGCAGACCCATTAGTGAGGTGCCTTACTGACTGAAACACAAATCAAAACTTATCCGGGTACAATTAGCAGCTGCTCGCACCTCATCTGGAAAGCATTAGCCAGCACAGAGAGTGGAGGGAGGGAAACAGGAGAGAAATACTGACGCCAAACAGAACAGATCTCCTATTTTGGAACATGAAAGGATCCTGACCCAGTAGACGTATAACTGAAAATAAGACACAAATAGACAAAGAGGGCCCCCATGAGAGTCAAAGATGAGTGGCCTGTTAACTGACCTTGGGTGTCCTTGAATATCTACATGAGAGATATAGACTCCTCCACATTTGATTCAGGGGTAGAACTGTCATCCAGGAAAAGAGGTGTCTGTTCTCTTCAATCCAGATATTTGATATTCATGTGGTCCAGGAGTCCTATGCTCTCTTGCTGCATACTGTTACCTTAGTACTGCTTCTAGAAATCCAGTGTGTTAAGAATCACCTGGCACTGAGTTAAAAATGCAGATTCCAATTCACTAGGACTGGGGAAGGGCCTGAGATTCTGCATGTATAACAAGCTGATGTATGAACCATACTTCAAGAGTCTAAGACAATTCAAGTCATGTAATGTTGGTCAAATACCCCTGCTAAAGTCTTCTCCCAGTACCTGTCCTTTTCCTTGTTAGCACTCACAATTACTACCTGATGCCTATCTTTCCAAGTCAAGTGCAAGCTGGCCAAGGGCAAGGACCAGGCCTGTCTGATTTACTTCTGTATCCCCAGTACTAGCCCAGGGTGTTGCTTACAGTAGGTGGTAAATAAACATTTCACAGGTGAATGAACCAGCTCAATCCTCAAGGCCCATCACAAGTATCTCCTCTTTCAGAGAGCTTTTCTAGGTCAGCCTGCTGACAGTCGTTAATCTCCCATGTGTCCCAGCCCTTTAACTAAATCATTTGCTACTTAAAACTGGGACTTGGTCTTCTGCGTTTCTGAACTTTTTTTGTGCTCTTCCTCCTCCATCCCCCCACCACATTAGCACTGCCTTGCTCTAGGAGGCATTTAATGGCAGTTGATTGATTGAGAGACCCTAGGATGATGCCAAGTTCTATTTAGACCTCAATTATAAAGCCCATGGGTTGGCTGAATTTTGGCTTGGACTGAAACCAAGGTTTCACATGCCCCAGTGGGAAAGTCTTTAATACTACCTAACACATCTGTGGGTGGGAAGGCTGAGACATTCTGTGTGTACAAAATCAAGAGGTGTAATATTGTGAGGCTTCCAAAGAAGTTATAAATCAGGCCACTCTGGAGGGTTAACTGGTGCGCCTGTGGCCATTACCTCACTCCCTTTTCTCCACTGAAAACCATGGCTCACAGTGCAGGGCATGTTTGCCAGGGTGAGGGCTTCTGCTCTCTTCAAAATCAGGCAGATCAGTTACCTTGGAAATACACAAAACTGGCTTACTATGTTCTCCTATAGAGAGGAGAACCTGGTTTTGCTTGAAATTCATCTGATGTCCTATTGTTCAAACATTCAGGGCTTGGGGAAACCCAGTTTGCCTTTTGTCAAGCACTTTCCCCCCATAATCTTAAAACACATATGTATTGTAAGGGACATTTAATGCATATGCTTTCGATTTACTTACACTTAAATCATCAAAATATTGTTATGCGAGATCTGTTTGATGTCTTAATGAGCATTATTTGAGGATTTAAAAACAGTACATTCAGCATAAAAAACAAGAAGTTGTATTTTTCCAAAAACACAGTGCCTTCAACACAAAAAAGATTTGGGAGCCTTTTCAGAATCCTCATTTTGCAGGGCTTAAGGCATTCAGAGTCAGCACAGTCCAGGCTCACATCCCTGTCTCTCCAGTGAATCAGAGCATAGCTGGAAGTCCTAGGCTTGGCAGACTCTGTGACCCTTCAATATCCAATGGTGACAAAGCTTAATCTGTCTGGAGACTCCTGCGCATATTTCGCAGCCAATACTCCAGATGCATGCTCCATGTGTAATCCTACAAAATGCCTGACTGTGATCTTGATTATCTTCTGAAGCAGATAAAACACAAATCTAGGGTTTCAGAGACAACTTTTGAAGTTTGAAAGTACCTGGCAAAGAAAATCCACCAGAATGCAGCTCAAAGATGTAGTTCTGTGGGATGGGTTTTCAATGATCAGTTTGATCTCAGGGCAGGCCATGAGGTAGGGGATGTATGATGTCCTGTTATCTGCTAAGGCTCTGCCTCAAATGGACCCTGTAAACTCAGAGCCACCACTTTGGTCTCTGAGTTCTGGTTCAATTACAAGTGAAACAGTGAAATGACTGAGATGGGTAAGTTTAAAAATGATGCTGATATATGCACATGCACACACATACACAGAAGGTTTGTATATGAATGTCCCATATAAACACAATGAGCAAGAACAGAGAAAGTAAGAGATTATAAATGGCAGAACAAACTCAATAGTTGAATGAGAAGGGACTGCATGTTGCTGAGAACAGGTAACAGGAAATCTGAATCCATAACCACCAGCTCTCAGATAATAGGCTCACCTGTGGGGACAGGGAAGTTTGGGGTAAGAGGAGAGAGGAAGATGGCCCTTGGGCAGGTAGGAGTGGCCTAAGCAAGTGGTGAGAGGCATAGGGAGACCTATGTTCCCCAGGCTACCTGGACTGCCTCCCCATTGTGCTTTTTCCTCTGGGACCTTGGAGCCCAGCCTGAAATGAGCAGAGCCCTGCCTGGGGAATGAGTCCAGCTGAACTGATATTCAGCTGCTGTGTTAACCACTCAGTAGATAGCACAGAGGCATGCCATCTGTCAAGCTTGGCACAGCCGTCTCAGCCACAGCGGTGGCTGAGATGCAGATCCCACCCTCAGCGAGTTCACAGTCTGGCAAAGGCAAGCAGCCAGCTTCCTTCCTGCCCGCCCAGGATGCAAGAGAGTGTGAATGGAAACAACAGGACAGAAGAAAGACATGAGCAAGAGATGGAATTGACAGCCCCGAGCAGATGTGAGGGGCAAAGGACACAGCAGCATGAAGAATATTATTGAAGTTTCAAGTCTCAGTGTCTTGGAGGATGGTGATGATATTAGCAAAAATAGAGATTATAGAGGGAAAAACAGGCAGTTGGGAAGGAAGATGCCACAACCAGCTTGGAACCTACCTGCTCTATCTGGTTGGACGTCTCTGTAAAAGGGCACTACAGGAGAACTTTATTCATTTGGGGAGAAAAAAGTGAATGCCTAGAAAGAAAAAAGTGGATACAGAAAAATGAGAGAAGCAGGAGGTAACAGAGCCTGAAAGCCCTGTTTAAGGGGCTACACTCTTGCCTGGTGGGAGGCCAGCAGAAACAGTGAACTCTCTTGGCCCCAGCTTGCCTAGGTCAGAACTAGCACTCTGTTTCATTTTTGATCATTTTAAATGTTCTCAAAGTGAGAGAAAAGAGTCATCCCACACCCTCATAAACTAGATCAGATGTGTGTGCTTCAATGGGGAGTGGTGAATCTACTTATGGAAAATTGTATTCAGAAATGCCTGACTCCAGCGCTTAAATTCCATGGCACACATGGAAGGAATTGAGGAGATAGCTAGATTTAAAAATATCCCACCCACACTGTGTAATGTGGTGTCCTGATGCATTTTGGAAACTGAAAAGCACCACGGTGGGAAAACCTCTGCATAGTTAAATGTGGACACCTTGAACATGAGCTAAATTCTTTAGGAGATTTCTATATCACTAAAGACTTGGCCAGCTTCATCCCATGAAGAGAAATCATTGAGTGTCACTTCTGGCTATGTAGAATGCTTTGGAAAATGTATTGTTTTGAAGAAGTAAATATTCCAGAGAGCAAAGAGCTTACCCTTTTCAGTGAAAAATTTTATTTCAGTGATTTTGAATGAAATCTTTTCCAAAGGCATATACTTTTCCTTAACTTCTTAAATATGAACTTAATTTTATTTGAGGAATGCCAATTATAAACCGCTATAATAAGAGAAATACTAGACTATAAGTTCATTGAGAAGTGAATGCTGCAAAAATTAGTGAAATCCAAATAAGGTCTATAGTGCATTTAATGGCATTGTGCTGGCATTAGCTTTTTCCCTCTGGTTATGAACTAATATAATACATTGGGGTAAGCTAGCGGAAGGGTACACATAGGAAATAATTTTGCAGCTTCTTGTGAGTCTAAAATCATTCAAAGTAAGTTTTTTTGTTTTGTTTTGTTTTGTTTTTTTGAGCACACTGACATCAGGGACTCTGTTTCAGGTATCAAGTGGATGAATAGAAGGAAGAAAGTAAGGAAAGAAGGGAGGGAGGGAGGACAGACAGACAGACATGGGATCTTTAGAGATCTAAAAAGCTGTATGGGGGCAAGTGTGGTGTATCAGAAATGTGGGGCTTTAAATGTAGGTAGGTATCAAGGTGATGGTGTCTTCGTAGAATGAGTTTGGAACTGTTCCTTTCTCTGCAATTTTTTGAAAGAGTTTTAGAAGGATAGGCATTAGTTATTCTCTAAATGTTTGATAGAATTCTCCTGGGAAGCCATCTGGTCCTGGGCTTTTGTTTTTTGGGAGATTTTTGATCACAGCTTCAATTTCAGTGCTTGTAATTGGGTTGTTCATAATTTCTATTTCTTCCTATTTCAGTCTTCTAAGTATCTGTCCATTTCTTCCAGGTTATCCATTTTATTGCCATATAGTTGTTCATAATAATCTCTTATAATTCTTTGTATTTCTGCATTGTTTGTTGTAACCTCTCCTTTTTCATTTCTAATTTTGTTGATTTGATTCTTCTCTTTTTTTTTCTTGATGAGTCTGACTAAAGGCTTGTCAACTTTGTTTATCTTCTCAAAGAGTCAGCTTTTAGTTTTATTAATCTTTACTATTGTTTCTTTCATTTCTTTTTCATTTCTGTTCAGATATTTATGATTTCTTTCCTCCTACTTTTGGGATTTTCTTGTTCTTCTTTTTCCAGTTGTTTTAGGTGTAAAGTTAGGTTGTCTATTTGATGTTTTTCTTGTTCTTGAGGTAGGATTGTATTGCTATAAACTTCTCTCTTAGAACTGCTTTTGCTGCATCCCATAGGTTTTGAGTTGTCGTTTTTTCATTGTCATTTGTTTCTAGAACTTTTTTCATTTCCCTTTTGATTTCTTCAGTAACCTGTTGGTTATTTAGAAACATGTTGTTTAATCTCCATGTGTTTGTGTTTCTTCTTGTTTTATTCTTGTAATTGATATCTAGTCTCATAGCATTGTGGTCGGAGAAGATGCTTGATAAGATTTCAGTTTTCTTAAATTTACTGAGGTTTGATTTGTGACCCAAGATGTGGTCTATCCTGGAGAATGTTCCATGGGCACTTGAGAAGAAGGTGTATTCTTCTGCATTTGGACAGAATGTCCTGAATATATCAATGAGATCCATCTCATCTAATGTATCATTTAAGACTTATATTTCCTAATTAATTTTCTGTTTTGATGATCTGTCCATTGGTGTGAGTGGGGTGTTAAAGTCTCCTACTATTATTGTGTTACTGTCAACTTCTCCTTTTATGTCTGTTAGTGTTTGTCTTATGTATTGAAGTGCACCTATGTTGGGTGCATAGATATTTACAATTGTTATGTCTTCCTCTTGGATTGATCCCTTGGTCATTATGGAGTATCCTTTCTTATCTCTTGTAATCTTTATTTTAAGGTCTATTTGTCTGATATGATGATTGCTACCCCAGCTTTCTTTTGCTTCCCATTTGCATAGAATATATTTTTCCATCCTCTCACTTTCAGTCTATATGTGTCTTGAGGTCTGAAGTGGTTTCTTTTAGACAGCATATATGTGGGTCTTGTTTTTGTATTCATTCAGCCAGTCTGTGTTTTTTGGCTGGAGCATTTAATCCATTTACATTTAAAGTAATTATTGATGTATATGTTCCTATTGCCATTTTCTTAAATGTTTGGGGTTGATTTTGTAGATCTTTTTTTCTTCTCTTGTATTTCTTGACTATATAAATCCCTTTAATATTTGTTGTAAAGCTGGTTTGGTGGTACTGAATTCTCTTAACTTTTGCTTGTCTGAAAAGCTTTTTATTTCTCTATCAATTTTGAATGAGATCCTTGTCGAGTACAGTAATCTTGGTTGTAGATTTTTCTCTTTCAGGACTTTAAATATATCTTGCCATTCCCTTCTGGCCTGCAAAGTTTCTGCTTAAAGATCAACTGTTGTATATGTACCACAGCTTCCTTATCCATTCGTCTGCTGATGGGCATCTAGGTTGCTTCCATGTCCTGGCTATTATAAACAGTGCTGCAATGCACATAGGGGTGCACATGGAATATTACTCAGCCATTAAAAAGAATTCATTTGAATCAGTTCTAATGAGATGGATGAAACTGGAGCCCATAATACAGAGTGAAGTAAGCCAGAAAGATAAAGACCAATACAGTATACTAACGCATATATATGGAATTTAGAAAGATGGTAACAATAGCCCTATATGCAAAACAGAAAAAGAGATACAGATGTACAGAACAGACTTTTGGACTCTGTGGGAGAAGGCGAGGGTTGGATGTTTTGAGAGAACAGCATCGAAACATGTATATTATCAAGGGTGAAACAGATCACCAGCCTAGGTGGGATGCATGAGACAAGTGCTCGGGCCTGGTGCACTGGGAAGACCCAGAGGAATCGGGTGGAGACGGAGGTGGGAGGGGGGATCGGGATGGGGAATACATGTAACTCCATGGCTGATTCATGTCAATGTATGGCAAAAACCACTACAATATTGTAAACTAATTAGCCTCCAACTAATAAAAATAAATGGAAAAAAAAAAGATCAACTGTTAAGTGTATGGGATTTCCCTTGTATGTTAGTTGTTGCTTCTCCCTTGCTGCTTTTAACATTCTTTCTTTGTGTTTAGTCTTTGTTAGTTTGATTAGTATGTATCTTGATGTGTTTCTCCTTGGATTTATCCTGTATGGGATTCTTTGTGCCTCTTGGACTTGATTGACTATTTCCTTTTCCATGTTGGGGAAATTTTCAACTATAATTTCTTCAAAAATTTTCTCATACCCTTTCTTTTTCTCTTCTTCTGGGACCCCTGTACTTCAAATGGTGGTCCATTTGATATTGTCCCAGAGGTCTCTGAGGCTATCCTCAGTTCTTTTCATTCTTTTTACTTTATTCTGCTCTTCAGAAGTTATTTCCACCATTTTATCTTCCAGCTCACTGATTCATTCTTCTGCTTCAGATATTCTGCTATTGATTCCTTCTAGAGTGTTTTTAATTTCAGTAATTGTGTCCTTTGTCTCTGTATGTTTATTCTTTAATTCTTCTAGGTCCTTGTTAATTGATTCTTGCATTTTCTCCATTTTGTTTTCAAGGTTTTGATCAACTTTACTATCATTATTCTGAATTCTGTTTCAGGTAGTTGGCCTCTTTCCTCTTCATTTATTTAGACTTCTGTGTTTCTAGTTTGTTCCTTAATTTGTATAGCATTTCTGTGCCTTTTCATTATTTTTTTTAACTTGTTGTATTTGAGGTCTCCTTTTGCCTGGCTTCAAGGTTGAATTCTTTCTTCCTTTTGGTTTCTTCCCTCCTAAGATTGGTCCAGTGGTTTGTGAAAGCTTCATATAGGGTGAGATTTGTGCTCAGTTTTTGTTTGGTTGGTTTTTGTTTTTCCTCTGATGGGCAAGGCTGAGTGAGGTGGTAATCCTGTCTACTGATGATTTGGTTTGTATTTTTGTTGTTTAGATGAGGTGTCCTGCACAGGGTGCTACTGGTGGTTGGGTGATGCCGGGTCTTGTATCCAGGTGGTTTTCTTTGTGCAAGTTCTCACTATTTGATACTCCCTAGGGTTAATTCTCTGGTAGTCTAGGGTCTTGGAGTCAGTGCTCCCACTCCAAAGGCTCAGGGCTTGATTTCCAGTGTTGCATATGAGAATGAGTCTCCTTCAGTGGTATGCTGGAGCCTACTTGTGCCAGCTTGGAGGACTTGATTGTATGTATCTCCTTCCAATTCAGCATCCAGTAATCTCATCCTGAGAATTGTGCTGCACAAGTACAGCACAGCAAGGTATGCTCCTCCGGCCAAGAAAACTACAGGCCAATATCACTGATGAACATAGATGCAAAAATCTTCAACAAAATTTTAGCAAACAGAATTCAGCAACACATCAAAAAGCTAATACACCATGATCAAGTTGGGTTTATTCCAGGAATGCAAGGATTCTTCAATATATGCAAATCAATCAATATGATACACCATATTAACAAATTGAAAGATAAAAACCATATGATAATCTCAATAGATGCAGAAAAACCCTTGACAAAATTCAGCATCCATTTATGATTAAAACTCTTCAAGAAATAGGTATAGAAGGAACCTACCTCAACATAGTAAAGTCCATAAATGATACTCCTGAGGCAAACATTATTCTCAATGGTGAAAAACTAAAAGCATTCCCCCTAAGATCAGGAACAAGACAAGGGTGTCCACTCTCACCACTATTATTCAACATAGTTCTGAAAGTCCTAGCTACAGTAATCAGAGAAGAAAAAATAATAAAAGAAATCAAGATAGGAAAAGAAGTAAAGCTCTCACCATTTGCAGATGACATGATACCGTACATAGAAAACACTAAAGATAGTATCAGAAAATTATTAGAGCTAATCAGTGAATTTAGCAAAGTTGCAGGATACAAAATCAACACAGAGAAATCATTTGCATTTCTATATACTAACAATGAAAAATCTGAAAAAGAAATTAAGCAATCAATCCTATTCACCTTTGCAACAAAAAGAATTAAATATCTAAGAATAAACTTACCTAAGGAGACAACAGAACTGTACACAGAAAATTATAAAACACTAATGAAAGAAATCAAAGACGACATAAACAGATTGAGAGATATTCCATGTTCTTGGGTAGGAAGAATCAAGATTGTGAAAATGACTATACTACCAAATGCAATCTACAGATTCAATCCCTATTGAATGCAATCCCTATCAAGTTACCAATGGCATTTTTCACAGAACTGGAACAAAAAATTTCACAATTCATATGGAAACACAAAAGAACCTGAATAGCCAAAGCAGTCCTGAGAAAGAAGAATGGAGCTGGAGGAATCAACCTTCCTGACTTCAGATTATACTACAAAGCTACAGTCATCAAGATAGTATGGGGGAATACTGGCACAAAATCAGAAATATAGACCAATGGAACAAGATAGAAAGCCCAGAAATAAACCCATGTCTTCTTTAGAGAAATGTCTGTTTAGGTCTTTTCCCCACTTTTTGATTTGGTTGTTTGTTTTTCTGGTATTGAGTTGTATGAGCTGCTTGTATATTTTGGAAGATACCTATGGGTATCTTGTTTTTTACAAAGGAGGCAGGAATATACAATGGGGCAAAGACAGCCTCTTCAATAAATGGTGCTGGGAAAACTGTACAGCTACATGTAAAAGAATGAAATTAGAACACTTCCTAACACCATACACAAAGATAAAATGGATTAAAGACCATATAAGTCCATATAATATCATATAAAGACCATATAAAAGACCAAATAAAAGACCATAAAGACCATATAAGATCAGAAACTATAAAACTCTTAGAGGAAAACATAGGCAAAACACTCGATGACATAAATCAAAGCAAGATCCTCTGTGACCCACCTCCTAGAGTAGTGGAAATAAAAACAAAAGTAAACAAGTGGAACCTGATTAAACTTAAAATCTTTTGCACAGCAAAGGAAACTATAAGCAAGGTGAAAAGACAACCCTCAGAATGGGAGAAAATAATAGCAAATGAAACAATTGACAAAGGGTTAATTCCAAAATATACAAGCAGCTCATACAACTCAATACCAGAAAAACAAACAACCAAATCAAAAAGTGGGGAAAAGACCTAAACAGACATTTCTCTAAAGAAGACATACAGACCACTAACAAACATGTGAAAAGATGCTCAGCATCACTCATTATTAGAGAAATGCAAATCAAAACTACAATGAGATATCACCCCACATCAGTCAGAATGGCCATCATCAAAAAGTCTACAAACAATAAATGCTGGAGAGGGTGTGGAGAAAAGGGACTGCTCTTGTGATGTTGGTGGGAACATAAATTGATACAGCCACTATGGAAGACGGTATGGAGATTCCTTAAAAAACTAGGAATAAAACCACCATATGACCCAGCAATCCCACTCCTAGGCATATACCCTGAGGAAATCAAAGTTGAAAAAGGCACATGTATCCCATTGCTCATTGAAGCACTATTTACAATAGCTAGAACATGAAAGCAACCTAGATGTCCATCAACAGATGAATGGATAAAGAAGTCATGGTACACATACACAACGGAATATTCAGTTCAGTTCAGTTCTGTTCAGTCGCTCAGTCATGTCTGACTCTTTGTGACTCCATGAATCACAGCACGCCAGGCCTCCCTGTCCATCACCAACTCCCAGAGTTTGCCCAAACCCATGCCCATTGAGTCGATGATGCCATCCAGCCATCTCATCCTCTGTCGTCCCCTTCTCTTCCTGCCCCCAATCCCTCCCAGCATCAGGGTCTTTTCCAATGAGTCAACTCTTCGCATGAGGTGGCCAAAGTATTGGAGTTTCAGCTTCAGCATCAGTCCTTCCAATGAACACCCAGGATTTATCTCCTTCAGGATGGACTGGTTGGATCTCCTTGCAGTCCAAAGGACTCTCAAGAGTCTTCTCCAACACCACAGTTCAAAAGCATCAATTTTTCGGCACTCAGCTTTCTTCAGAGTCCAACTCTCACATCCTACATAGCCATAAAAAGGAACACATTTGAGTCCATTCTGATGAGGTGGATGAACCTATAATCTATTATACAGAGTGAAGTTAGTCAGAAAGAGAAAAATAAATATCGTATTCTAATGCACATATATGGAATCTAGAAAAATGGTACTGAAGAATTTATTTACAGGGCAACAGTGGAGAAACAGACAGAATAGACTTATGGACATGGGGAGAGGGGAGAAGATAGTGAGATGTATGGAAAAAGTAATATGAAAACATACATTACCATATGTAAAATAGATAACCAATGGGAATTTGCTGTATGGCTCAGGAAACTCAAACAGGAGCTCTCTATCAGCCTAGAAGGGTGGGATGGGGAGGTCGATGGGAGGAAGGTTCAAAAGGGAGGGGATATATATATATACCTATGGCTGATTATGTTGAGGTTTGACAGAAAATAACAAAATTCTGTAAAGCAATTATCCTTCAATAAAAAAATTTTTTTAATGTAGGCAGACTCTGAGGTATATCCCCTTCCTTGCTTTGTGACAAATGTCTTAAACTCTAGAAACCTCCACATTACCTTTGTAACATAGCAATAAAGATAGATGCTACAGAGGATTGCTGTGAGGATTAAATTGAACAATATGCCCAATACACCCAATAGAGTATCTGTTGTCTGTTGGGTGTTCAATAAATTGACCTATTCTGAACGCCTCTGAGTAGTGCATGGTTGTAATTCTTACGTCTTAGTCTGTAGTTCTAGTTTCTGATCATCAGAGTTCTGCTCTCACACTCTGATGCTCTCTGCCTACTTCCCTATTTAGTTTGCCAGTCCTAATCTGCTGTTAGCTTAATAGGATTCCATATGCAATGTTAAATAGACTCAAAATAAGAATCTCATCTGCAAATAAAATGTGTTTCAACCCATAAACACTCATTTTAGTTGCTCAGAGATCTTTTCCTTTTGACGTGTTTTGTATTTTTCAGTTAACTTCCAGATAGATAAGGTTCTGTGATGGGTCCCAGTTAAATGAGAGAATGGTATTAACAAAAAATAACAATAACCATCATTTGTTGATCATAAAATGTGAACTATTTTAAGTGTCAGATGTATATTACCTCATTTAATTCTCATCACCACTCTGTGAGGTAACTTTTTGATCTCTACCCTGTAGATTAAGGATTTCATCCCTTGCCCAAGGTCCCAGAGTGAATTATCTGCAAAGTTGACATCACAAGCCCCAGCTAATGCCAGAGCCCAGCTCCTCTCACAGAGGGTACTGTGACAGTGTCCTGAGAGGGAGCTAGGTCCCTTTGATGAAGGAGGCAGAGAGGGGGTGAAGAGAAGAGAAAAGAAAGAAAAGAAATTATTAGTCAAGGGTCCAGTTCTTTTAAAATCTAAAGGAAATAGCAGTCCTGGAACAGCATGATTTTATACTGTAGTTCCTTAATAAATGTTTGTTGAATGTTCCAGAAAAAAAAACAAAAACAAAAAACAGCGCCCCCCAAACTACCTAAAGAAAGGAAACTTTTCTTACAGTTTTCTGAAGAAATGTTAATGATCTCACCAGACGGTCCTGTCTGTAGGTGTTCATTGTTCACGTGCTTCGATTCACAAGGGTAACCCTGTGGATAGACATAAAAGAGAGAAAAGCTGGCAGAGCATTTGAGCTGAGACATAGAAAGCAAGTCTCTTCTGTAAGGGAGCAGGGACCAGAATCCAGCAAGGTTGCAGAGCTAACCAGTTGTAAAGTCAGAGGAGCCTTTATTTTTGTTGTTGTTCTTCTATCTTTACTTTTAAAATTTATTTATTTTTAACTGGGGGACAATTGCTTTACAATATTGTGTTGGTTTCTGCCACATATCAACATGAATCAGCCATAGGTATATGTATGTCCTTTCCCTCTTGAACCTCCCTCCCACCGCCCACCCCATCCCACCCCCTAGGTTGCCATAGAGGACTGGATTTGAGTTCCCTGCATCATACAGCAAGTTTCTGCTGGCTATCTAATTTTACATATGGTAATGCATATGTTTCAGTGTTACTCTCTCAGTTCATCCCACTCTTTACATCCCTACCTCCATGTCCACAAGTCTGTTCTCTATGTCTGAGTCTTTAAATAGAAAAGTTCGCTGGGCCTTGGCATATATTTCTCAAAGGGTTGTGGCGTGAGGGATGTTTGGAACAACTATAAACAGGAACTGCTGTGTCCTTATTAGGAATAATCACCTCTGCAGGCAGAGAAGTGGCTGTCGAGGCTGTGCTCAAAACCTCCTTCATATCTCCTGGCCCCAGTCTGTCCTCCCCGTTGCTGCTGTGTGAACTCATTGAGGCTGTACTCTATGGTTGCTCTTGGATATTGCTGCTCAGCAGGGCCCAAGAAAAGAAAAAGCCAGGGATTCCATCTGGCAGAGTCCACCTTGATCCCAGCTGCTCACAAGAGCTGTTTATTCCCACCAACACTGAGCCTAGTGTAGCCCTCCTCCCTACCGGGTGGCCTTAAGAACTGTCCAACAGGCCTGGCAAATTTTGTCAAAGCCAGACACTGGGCAGGACTTCAGGGGGTGGGTCTGGGTACTCAACAGCCTGGATTTGGAGAGGCCAGTGCTCAACAGAAGGTAGGGGCAATAGTAAGAGTGGACTGTTGCTTCAGCTTCCCTAATGGGAAGGGCAGATGCATCCTCAGGCCTCAATGCTAGAGGTCATTGCCTCAGGGTCACACTGAGCCAGTATCACAGAGGTGCATGAGTAAAAGTGTAGGCTGTACCAACAAACAGTATAATAGATGCAGAATTCTGGCTCTGCCTCTTTCTAGATGCATTTTTTTCTGGGCGTGAAAGTAAGACTTGTCAAATAGCTGAATTAAGGGGAAACAGAGAGTCTTTTAGAAATCTAGGCATAGGACAAATTGCCCTGGAGGAGATGAAGTTTATTTATAAAAATTTGGAATTAAGGAGCCTAAGGAAATTTGAAGGCAATATAAAGTCGATTTACCATATTTTGAGTTTCAAGAGCTAATGAAATAATCAAATGAAGATGCTAGTAAGCAGACAGAAAACGGGAAGGGAGTTTAAGAGACAGGTTAGAACTAGGTTTTCTTCTCATTTATCCATGTATGACCCTATCTTATTTTATTTAATCTTTAATAATATGATGAACATGATGAACCTATAACTCAACTTAAGAACCAACCATTACCAGTAATCCACACCTACCCAGGTGTTCATCCATATCCCACCCCTCCACCTCAGAGGAAACCATGATCCTGACTTCTGTGTCTATGAGTCCTTGCTCTGTTTTCTGTTTTATTACATATATATTCTTATCTTAAAAATAAATTTGACTTATTTTGCTTGTTTTTGAACTTTCTAAACAGGTTTTACTATAATGTCTGTTGGAATTTACTTTGGTCACTCAACATTATGTCACTGAGATTTATACATGTTATGTGACACTGAATAACATTAGTTTTCACTATTGTTTATATTCCATTGGGTGAAAATATACTACTTATCTCTCATCATTAAGCATATGAGTTGTTTTCCATTTTGCTATTATGAGCAATGAGCTATAAACAATTTTTCACATGTCTCCTTGTGCATATATGTAAGAGTTACTCTTCTTCAGTTAATCCTCTGAACAGACCTATGACATTGGTGCTTTTTATAATATATATTATAATTTCCATCTTACAGAAGAGAAAATGGAGGCTTAGATGACCAGACCAGATCAAGCTAGTTGATTGAGGCTTTGTTCTCTTAATCATTATATGTAAGCTGAGAATGAGGAACTAGAACAAGATTGTGCAAAATGTAAAAGCTTAGGCCTAAAGAAATCAGAGATGTGAGAGGAATGGAAAAGGTTTTGATTAAGCACTTTTATGTGATAAGGAATCAGGGGAAGAGGAGAGGGACATGAAAGTGTTGGACTTTTACTGTTTCAGGCCACGTGCTAGACCCTTTGCATCAATTCAGTTGAGTCGCTCAGTCATGTCCAACTCTTTGCGACCCCATGGACTGCAGCATGCCAGGCTTCCTGTCCATCACCAACTCCCAGAGCTTACTCAAACTCATGTCCATCGAGTCGGTGATGCCATCCAGCCATCTCATCCTCTGTCATCCCCTTTTCCTCCTGCCTTCAATCTTTCCCAGCATCAGGGTCTTTTCCAATAAGTCAGTTCTTCGCATCAGGTAGCCAAAGTGTTGGAGTTTCAGCTTCAACATCAGTCCTTCCAATGAGTATTCAGGACTGATTTCCTTTAGGATGGACTGGTTGGATCTCCTTGCAGTCCAAGGGACTCTCAAGAGTCTTCTCCAACACCACAGTTCAAAAGCATCAGTTCTTTGGTGCTCATCTTTCTTTATAGTCCAACTCTCACATCCATACATGACTACTGGAAAAACCATAGCCTTGACTAGACAGACCTTTGTTGGCAAAGTAATGTCTCTGCTTTTTAATATGCTGTCTAGGTCGGTCATAACTTTCCTTCCAAGGAGTAAAGGTCTTTTAATTTCATGGCTGCAGTGATTTTGGAGCCCCCCCAAAAAAAAGTCTGTCACTGTTTCCACTGTTTCCCCATCTATTTGCTATGAAGTGATGGGACCAGATGCCATTATCCAAATTTTCTGAATGCTGAGCTTTAAGCCAACTTTTGCACTCTCCTCTTTCACTTACATCAGGAGGCTCTTTAGTTCTTTAGGCCCTTTGCATACATTGACTTATTTCAATAGGAACAAATTAGAAAGATAATTCAGAAGTAGCAAGGGCTCCAGAGTGATTGGAAAGCACCCAGTGTAATGGAACTAAGCAGTCTGGGCTTTCTGTGTGCTTAGTCACTCAGTCCTGTCTAACTCTTCTGTGACTCTTTAGACTGTACCTGCCAGGTTCCTCTGTACATGGGATTTTCCAGGCAAGAATACTGGAGCAGGTTACCATTTCCTTCTTCAGGGGATCTTCCCAATCCAGGGATTGAACTTGCAGCTCTGTGTCTCCTTCATTGCAGGGGGATTCTTTACCTGATAAGCCACTGGGGAAGCCCAGGCTTTCTGTAGGTTGCATAAATGAAAGGAGCAGGAATCTAAAGATGAGAGTGCAGCTGGGCAAGGGTTGGGCATACACAAGCAGAAGCCTTGAGGTAAGGGTGTGGATGAGGCTAGAGAGGCCACTTATTTGCTGACCATGGCCTCTCACTTCAGGAAGAAGGTCATATATCAGATGAACTGAGGTTGGGAATATCAAGGGACTAAAGTTCACAGAGGGGATACAGAGGCAGTCCAGCATCGGCACGGGTGGGAGAGAGTTGTGAAGATGAGAGACACAAGGACTTTTCATGGTTTGAGATCTTGGAGGTTTAGCAGCTAAGCCCTAGTAGTTTACAGTGTGGTCACTCAGGAGTGTGCTGAAGGAAAGAAGAGGCAGATGAAGGCCACTAGGACTGAGAATCCAGAAGCCTGGCCTACATAGAGCTCTTTGGTTTTTAATTATCTTCATAACCCCCCAGTGGGGTTGTTGTTACTAGAGACATTACATAGTTGGCCAAACTTGGGACCCCCAATTTTGAAGAAGCAGTCCTGGAATGTGAACTAAGTCATCTTTTCTGAGTTCCCCTTTCCTCTTTAGTGCCTGCAACTCCCACGCACCATTCAAGAGTCAGTTCAGATGTGATCTCCAGGAAGTTTTCATCTCTCTATGACTCTTCACCTTGCATCCCAATTGCTAATTAGTTTGTTTCTTACTGTGTGTTAGTCGCTCAGTCGTGCAAAGAGTCACTCACTCTTTGCAATCCCATGAAATATAGCCCATCAGGCTCCTCTGTCCATGGGGTTCTCCAGACAAGAATACTGGAGTGGACTGCCATTTGCTTCTCCGTGTTTCTCACTACCCTAGAGAAAAGTGGCTGTGCCTTTATTTCCTGTGCGTGGCATCATTTCTGACCCAGAGTGGGCTCAGTAAAAGTTTATGAAAGTAATTAATATATCTGAAAACAATAGACTGCACCCAGAGACATACAAAGCCAGGAAACTCTGTTTCTAATATTTGGACTTACAGTCCCCCTAAGTTTGGTTTGAGAAAAAAAAATGGCTGTCTATAAAATCAAGGACAGTGTAACACAGGCTGGTAGAAGGGCAGCCAAGGGAAGCTGGGGTTGGGAGCCTTGGAAGGGGTGGGCTCATCTGGACGGGAATAAGTTCAGAAGAGAGGAGAAACAACTAAAGTGGTACTGAGCATGTATTTGTCAAGTTACTTTAGTCATTAATCAAAAGCCCCAGTTTCCAAAGAAGCCACCAGATATAACCTTAGTTCATCCTACCTCCGTTACCCTACCCCAACCCCAGAAGAAAGTAGAAACCACCCACCAGAGCTGTGCCTCATTCCTCATTCTTCATACTCCCTTTCCTTCTCTCCCCCTCCTCCCCTGAACCTCCCAGCCCCCTCCACAGGCACACCTTCCCTCCACATGCACAGATCATGGCAGGGTCACTCCATCCCCAGATGCACACTGTGCTTGCTGCCTCCCAGGCTCCTGCTCCTCCTGGGTTCCCAGCCTGGGAGCAGAGAAAACCTGTTTTCAGTTAAGGTTTGGTCACACACAGATGCCTTTTCCATTACTCTTGTTTTTTCTCTTGAAGTGTAACATATCCAATTAATTCTCCACAGGGGAGTAGGCCCTGTGTTAACCACCCCCATGTGGGCATGATGGTGGGGGGGGGCGGGCAGTTGCAGGGTATCTAGAGGCCTGCCCTGGACTGCCAACAGCTGACCCATGGGCAGCCTGCAGCAGAAGCTTTCTTCCCTTTGGGGGAATGAGAGTGACCCTGTGGACAGTTTCAGGACATGTCACAGGGTTGCCCATTTCTGTGGCTAAGGTACATAATAGGGGCCCTCTTCTAAGTTCCTTTTACTGACCTTCTGACAGCCTGAAAACACTAAATGAATCTTGACTGCAAGAGGACATGGAGTTTATGTTTCAGAAGCTAGGGGAAAAGTTAGAAAATAAGGTCCATATTGTGTGTGTGTTAGTCACTCAGTCGTGTCCAATTCTTTGAGACCGCATGGATTGTAACCCGCCAGGCTCTTCTGTCCATGAAATTTCCTAGGCAAGAATACTGGAATGGGTTGCCATTTCCTCCTCCAGAGGATATTCCTGACCCAGGGATCAAACCTGGATATCCCACACTGTGAGCAGATTCTTTACCACCTGAGCCACCAGGGAAGCCCCAAGGCCCATAACAGATCCATGAAAGTCAAGAGGATCTCCTTGTGGAGCTCCACTTTTTTACCTACCTCTATAGCAGGGATCCCCAACTTCTGGGATCTAACACTTGATGATCTGAGGTGGAGCTGATGTAATAATAATGGAAATAAAAGTTAGTCGGGGCTTTCCTGATGCTTACATGGTAAAGAATCTGTCTGCAGTGCAGGAGCTCCAGGTTTGATCCCTGGGTTGGCAAGATTCCCTGGAGAAGGGAATGGCTACCCACTCCAGTACTCTTGCCTGGAGAATTCCAAGGACAGAGCACAATAAATAGAATGTACTTGAATCATCCCGAAACCATCCCCCTTTCTCTGATCTGTGGAAAAGTTATCTTCCATGAAATCGGTCCCTGGGGTCAAAAAGTTTGGGGACCACTGCATAGCATGTAATTTCCTCCAGAAATTACAGCAGGGTATAAGTGAGAATGTTAGGAGTTCCTTCTGTCCCCTGAGAGTTTATATCCCTGTCCCTGTGATATAAGTAAATACACCAAGTTGCTTTGAAATTGAACAGTGGACTTAGCTCAATCACTAGTCCCCACAGATTAGCCACACAAAGAGGAAATTCAAATTTGAGCTTCAAGAAAATCAAAGACTTGAATTTCATGGGTGCTGAAGTTTGGGCAGATTCATCAAAATTGCACATTCTTAACCTGTGAGTGTCATGTGTCAGCTGTGATGAGTCCTTGGTGTGGTTTTTTGAATTCCAGTATGCCAGGCATTGTACTGTGAGCTTGAGAGCCACTGCAGAGTTAGCCAGGAAACTCTGGCTAACTGTGTGTTGTGCAGGGCCACCATGGGCCAACTCCATCTGTGCAGAGGACCTGGACTCCACTCTTGCCCATTTGGGCTCTTCCCAGGAATCCTTGATATTGGATTTCACAGATAGGAGATATATCTGATTGATTCTGGGTTTGGGAAAAGGGACTGAAGCAGAATCCCTTCAGCAATGGGAAGAACAAAAGTCATGGGAACTGGGTTGTGGGAAACAGCAGGAGGAGGCGAGGACTTTTGTTTAAAGAACTGGGGAGTCCTGTCAGATTTGAGGCTGAGAGAGCTCTGACAAGCAAAGGACACATGCTGTTTATAATCTTAAGTAGACTTGATTACACCTTGAAAGCTTTGTGACCTCTCTCCCAGGCACCTGGGTCCAATTATCCAGGGCCCCATCTACCTAGAAGGAAAACTGCATTTGACTCTCCCAGACTGACTTCACTCTCACCAGACTCTCATCCTCTTTCTCACATGAACTTAAAGGAATGCAAGTGGTAGAGGGGACCATGGCTGTTGAAATACACCCTCCAGGATTTCATCACTGTTTCATGTGTTACAACTGTCTTAAGTTTGATCATCAGCAACTTACTCCTCTGCACAGCCTGTCCTGGTAAGAGAATGAGATGCTTATTTTTTTCCCAACTTCACTGAGGTGCAACTGACATATAGCAATGGGTAAGTTTAAGGTGTATGATGTAACGATTTGATATTTATATTGAGTGTGACATGATTACCACAATTAGGTTAGTTAACACATTTATCGACACACGTAGTTATGCTTTTTGTGTGTGGCAAGAACTTTTAAGATCTACTTTCTTAGCAACTTTCAAATACACAATATAGTATTGTTAACCACAGTTACCATGCTGCTGTATACATTAGATCCCCAGAACTTATTCACCTTATAACCGCAGTTTGTACCCTTTGACCATCTTCATACTGCTCCCCCCGCCGCCACGCACCACAACCACCAAACTACTCTGAGTTTAGTTTTTTAAGATTTGTACATATAAATGAGATCACACAGTATTTGTATTTTTCTGACTTAACATAATGCTTCAAGGTTCATCTATGTTGTCTCAAATGGCAGGACTTCCTTCTTTTTTATGGCTGAAATATATATATAGCTCACATTTTCTTTTTTTTCTTTTCCCTTGTTGATTATTTCACGTTTTCTTTATTCATTTTCTATCATTGGATGCTTGGGTTATTTCCAAGTCTTGACTATTATAAATAATGCTGCTATGAACATTGGGGTGCAGATATATCTTTGAGATAATATCAGTAATTTCATTTCCTTTAGGTATATACTCAGAAGTGGATTTCCTGCATCATATGGTAGCCCCATTTTTAATTTTTTGAGAAATCTCCATACTGTTTTCTGTAATGGCTGCACCAATTTACATTTCCACCAACAGTACACAGGTGTTCCCCTTTCTCCAGCATCTGTTAACTCTTTTTGATAATAGCCAGACTAGCAGGTATAGCTCATCATGGTTTCGATTTGCATTTTCCTGGTATTAGTGATGTTGAGTACCTTTTCATGTACTTGTTGGCCATTTGTATATCATTTTTGGAAAAATGTTCAGATCTTTTGCCCATTTTTAAATCAGGTTATTATTATTATTGTTGCTATTGTGTTGCATGCATTCCTTATGTATTTTGGATATTAACCCCTCATCAGACATATGATTTGCAAATATTTTCTCCCATTCGGTAGATTGCCTTTTCATTCTATTGAGAGTTTTCTTTCCTGTGCAGAAGCATTTTAGGTTGATGTAGTCCCATGTGTTTATTTTTGCTTTTGTTGTTTGTATTTTTGGTGTCACATCCAAAAAAAAAAAAAAATCATTGCTAAGACTAACATCAAGGAGCTTTCCCCTATGCTCTCTTCTAGGAGTTCATGGTTTCCCTTCTTACTTTTAAGTGTCTAAGCCATTTCCAGGTAATTTTTTGTGAGTGATGTAAAATAAGCATCCATGCTTTTTTTATGCTTTTATGTATTGATTATTTAAAGGATGTATCAGGTGATTTAAAATTTTAGGGAATGGAAAAGTGGGTTGGGCAGTATTCAGTGCATATTCAATACAATCAGATCACAGGAATGAGTGCTCTGAAAGAAAATAGAAAAAATGTGGTCTTAGATATCTGGAAGTAACCTTCCAAAAGGGTAGGCAGAACTCACCCATGTGGAATAGATAATTACATACTTAAACGTGAAGACTAATGGGTGAGGGAAGTTGGATCTCCTTTAACAGAGTAGTTAGGGAAAGCTCTAAAATGATACATTTAAGCAAAGACCTGAAGACTGAAAGGGCCTAAAGAGCCACCATCTTCCCTGGTGGTTCAGTAGTAAAGAATCTGCCTACCAATCAATGCAAGAGACATGGGTTTGATCCCTGAGTAGGGAAAATCCCCTGGAGAAGGAAATGGCAACCCACTCCCAGTATTCTTGCCTGGGAAATCTCATGGACAGACGAGCTAGGCAGGCTACAGTCCATGGGGTCCTAAAAGTATTGGACACAACTTAGCGACTAAACAACAAAGAGTGAAAAAGAGCTAGTCTTATAAAGAACAGGTGGAAATTTTTTCCAGGGAGAGGAACCAGAATATGCAAAGTCTCTGAGGCTGAAAAAGTTTGTTCAAGGAAATGAAAGACCATTGTGACTACCTCTAATTTTTAAAAAACATAATGAGATAATAGTACATATAAAATTTTGCATACTGTATTTTCATCTAACATAAAAATGCATTTCCTATGTATTACTTTTTTCAAAAAGGAATTAATGACTTGTAATAGTTCATTCTATAAATGTAATATAATTTGCATCACTATACCTTTCAAAAAATAGTTTCCAACTTTTTGCTTCTACAAATGAGAGTGCAGCTTTATATACAAATACATAAATGTCTGAATTTATTTTTGTCAGGAAAATTACCAGGAGTGGGACAATTTTGGTGAATAAAGATTTTTAAACCAAATTGCTCTCTAGAAAGTTGGTCTATGTTACTCTTTTAAAATTTTAAATTCCAGCAATATACGAAGTCCATTCAAAAGGCAGTAGTAACTTGAGCAAGATTTTAAATGTAAGCTAATTAAATAGAAATCCTTAGTGTAAGAAACAATTAACATTATTGAGAAATGTTAGTATAGAAGTTGCTTCAATATATAAACCCAAATACATGGAAGAATCAATATAAGAGGAAAATTATCTCAAATCAATAGATGGCTTTGGGGAAATTGTTTATTTGGAAAAAGATTAGATTATCTCCTTACTTCATACCACATACATTCCTGATGGATTAAGGTGTAAATATTTTTTAAAAGAGTACACTATAGAAGAACTCTAAGAATATATAGGTATATACTTATAGGGGAGGAGAAACAAGAAATGAAAAGGTTGATGGATCTGACTGCATATGGATTCAAAACTCCTCTACTTCAAAAGTCCTGCCAATATGAATCCATTCTCTGAGAATAAAATAGATGCACCTTATAGGTTTCTTTGTAGTAATAGCTAATATGCAATGAGTGCTTGACAGGCACTTGCTAAATACTTAATCTGCTTTCACTCCCTGTGAGGTGGATACTATTATGTATAATACTCCTGACTCAGAGGTGCTAGAGTCACCAGTGGTCAGTAGTAAACTGAGCTAAACAGGAATGTTCTTGATTAAGCACCCATCAGCTTGCCCAGGACACTCACCGACCAGAGACTCTTGTTCCTCTGCTCCTCACTCTCCCTTTGTATCAGTCTAGCCCACTTGGCAGTCATCATCTGCACATCAGGGGCAGCTACTGCTGCTGCTAAGTCGCTTCAGTCATGTCCATCAGGGGCAGCAGAAGAGCACATTGTGATCTCATTCATTTCAAGAGCAAAGATGGCTGTTTTATGAACAATGGTCACCTCTGACTTTCTCCTGTACTGTCTAAGCCAACCCAGAAGTCACCATAGAAAAGGAATATATTATTAGAACTTGTATCACTGATCCAGGGATCATCTCCACTGAGCTGAGACAGAAAATTAATATGTTTATCAAGAAAGATTATACTTGTCAGCAAAGAGTCTTTTTCCAGCTGTCAGGATAAACAGAGGGAGTCCCTGGCTGCCCTCAGGGCTGGTCCCTGGGCAGGGTGTCTGCACAGAGCTAGTAGTATGTGCTTCATCCACCTCTGCAGAAAACAGGCTTCAGACCTTATCCTGTCTCCAGTTCTGCCCTAGACAGGCCTCCACTCTCAGCCACAAGCATCTTCCTCTGTGTATTTTATTATAAGAAGATATTCAAGGGTGATTAAGGGAACAGAAAGAAATGATTTCTCAGAAAATTTTTAAAAGGCTAAATATGTATGATATAGCTAAACAATGACTAACGCTGTCCGCCTCAGCTGCTTGGGACTCTTTTGGGCCAAGGCATTGTTTAGGCTGGCTTATGGGCCAAGGATCAGGAGATGGCCCACCCCCATGTGCCCTTCAGCCATCAGTCATCTCTTCCCTATTTACCTATGGAAAGAGCACAGACCCAGACTTGGGTTCAAATCCTATGCTGCGTGGTCTTCAGCAAAATCCTTAACCTAAGACTTAATCCTAAAGCCTCAGTGTCATTATCTATAAAACAGAGAAACAGGGACCTAAACTAGCACAATGCCAGGAGTGGTCTGAGGATACAGACAACAAGTAGGGTTCTGAGGCTGATTCTTTCAACCATCAGCGGGTCAAGAGGACACCATTGTCAGTGATATGAGTGGCACATAGTGGTGGTGAAGGTTTCATAAGAGATAAAAATGTCTCCATGGAGGGCAATGCCATGGCAGGTTCAATGAATCAAGACTTTGAAAAACCATGAGGGAATCAGCATCCACAAAGAGTGGAGTCTGATTACTGGTAAGTTGTATTGACTCCCTGCAGAGGGTTAATGAGAAACAAAGCCATTAGTAAGTGGCTAAAGACTGAATGTGTGAGCCCAAAGGCTTCTTTCGCAGCTTACAGAGATACAGCTAAGAGTAGACTGTGCAAAAGGCAGGTCTCATAGATAAAGCTGCGGAGTTCCAGAGACATTTCAATGCTCAGCAAAGCAGGACTGCTATGTTAAAATCAGGGGCCTTGTTGGAAAATACTAGGACCCTGAATCAGTGTGGAATCAATAGGACAGGAGCCCCTGATTCTGCAAGCACCACTTCCTTAAACTTACAGAATTTGCAGAATTGGCTCCCTCCTGGTTAGTCAGAGGTAACATTTCTCCTGGGCTGGAAGGTGCTGCAGAGGTCCCTCCCTCAGAGGTCCCTCCCTCAGAGGCTGCACTGCCTCAACTCCTCTCTCAGATGATAGGCTAATAACTAGGGTTAAATCTCCACACCCACTCCAGCATTTATTGTTTGTAGACTTTTTAATGATGGAAATTCTGATGGTGTGAGGTGATACCTCATTGTAGTTTTAACTTGCGTTTCTCTGATAATTAGCAATGTTGAGCATCTTTTCATGTGCCTGTTGACCATCTCACCTGTTCTTTCAGTTCCCTCTCCCACTGTCCAGGTCCGACTCTCACTTCGTCTCACCTAGATTATTGCAATTACCTGATTAGTCCTCTAGTCCTCTAGCTTGTATCTCTACCTTCTTCCACAACCCATAACTCAAAGCATGTCAATTTCCTGCTCAAAAACCTTAATGCTCCGTAATGACTATTAAAAAAAACAAACGTAACTTTGCCTGGCAATAATCTGTCCTTTGAGCAATTTTATCTCTGTCATTTATCAGATTTCTTCTTCCTCTGAGCATGTCCCTACTTCTAGCTCAAAGTCTTATCCTTTTTTTCCTTTATTCACACCACAGCTAATGTGCTACCTCCTTCTGGAAGACTTAATTGATTTGTTTACTCCCCCTTCATGCCTCTCCCCCACTCTCCCAGTCCTCCAACTCTGAGATCACCCACCCCACTAGGCTCAGCTTCTCTCAGATCATGTCACTGAAGGCCTGTATGAGCTTCCAAGGACAGAGGCCTGTTTCTCCATGTCTCCATGACCAAGCAGAATGGTTGGCACATAATAAGAATTCAGAGATTATTTGTTTAAGCAAAACAACTGAATTTTCTTTTCTGTGTTTCAAAGAAGTAGCCCTTTCTAAGGTTGACATGCAGACCTCTGCCCACTGCATGTAGAGCTTAGCATATGATAGTATTTGAATATTGTTTGGTGAATGATTGGATATTTTGTTGCTGTTGTTCAGTGGCTAAATCATGTCTCACTCTTTGCGACCCTATGGTCACACACCAGGCTTCTCTGTCCTCTACTATTTCCTGGAGTTTGCTCAAATTCATGTCCATTGAGTCAGTGATAATATCTAACCATCTCATGCTCTGCTAGCCCTTTCTCCTCATGCTTTCAATCTTTCCCAGCATCAGGGTCATTTCCAATGAGTCGGCTTTTTGTATCTGGGTGGCTGAAGTATCAGAAGATGTCATTTTTGCCTTTTCATACTGTCCATGGAGTTCTCTATGCAAGAATACTGGAGCAGTTTGCCATTTCCTCCTCCAGTGGACTGAGTTTTGTCAAAACTGTTCACTATGACCCATCCATCCCATCTAGGTGGCCCTGCATGGCATGGCTCATAGCTTTGTTGAGTTATGCAAGTCCCTTCACCAGGAGAAGGCTATGATCCATGAAACTACCTTGCTTTTCCCTAGTGAAACCTTAAAGCCCTGCAACTTATCACCTTAGTACCAACCAGGTTAACCTAATTTTTTCCTAAAGTAATAAGGGAACAGGGCTAAAATTCACTCTCCAGAAGTAGTGAGCATTTGAACCGAGTTTTATAGAAACCCAGTTTTTATTGCCTCAGAAGACCCCAACAGTCAAACATTAGCCTGGCTAGGCCCCTGCCTGTCTGGATATTGGAGCTGGAGGAGCCAGAAATCAAGGGGAGGAAGAGAACCAGAGGCAGACAGTGCCAGTGGGACAGTGTGTAAATAACTAGGCTGCAGCCCTGTGGAAAGAGGAAGGTGCACAGTTTACAGACTAGTAGTGATGAATGTTGAAGCATTTAGGATGGCAGTGAATCTAGGGAATCAAGTAGGTCCAAGGGGACAAAACAAAATTGGAAACATGAAAAAGTACTGGGAAGTATTTTGATCTTTCTATTTCTTCTACATAGAATGTATCAATCATTATTTGTTCAGTTAATTAAGTCAACCTGGGTAAAAGTTTGTATTGTTTAGTAAACAAATTCACTAGGTAATAAATCAAGTTCTATTTCTTGTCCCACACACCCACACACTCTCTGAGCTGGGCAAATCCTTTCTAATTGAGTATAGTTGGAGGGGAAGTAGAAGCAGAATGCACTAGTATGTTTATACGTTCATACACACATACGTGTGCATTTGTACACATACCCTGGATGTTGGATCAGACCCTTTATAGGGATCTTTTTTCTACCACTCATCTTGCTCTTTATAAGCCAGCAGTCGGTTATGCAGGCTTCTCTCCTAAGATGCCTTACGTCATTCCTTCAACAACCCCGGACTTAAATCAAAGGTTGTGGCCACTCACAGTTTTAACCTAGGGGGCTTTTCAGGTGAAGAGTCAGAGAACTGGGGCTGTGGGGAAAAGTCTCTTGTGTAGGGTGACAGGAGGGGAAGGAGACTTTCTAGTTTCTCTACTTTTCTCTCTTGGCTTTTCTAGGTATGATCCTGCTGTGGGGCCCCGGGGTGCTGGAGCCAGGAAAGGGGTTAGCAAATGTTCCCCCTCAGTGTTTCTGAGGGATTCTTGACAGAACCCATCAGAGCTGCCTTTTATCACCGCTGCATGCTTTAGTGCATCTGTCATGGCTCTCAGACATCGTGTTCTCTGCTGGATTAATCCTGCCTGCATTCAGACTCAGGATGTGGGCCAAAGGGAGGGAGGGGACAGCGGGCAGGGAGGGGGAAAGGGGGTGGGAAAAGGAGGGGTATAAGGTGAGAGAAGAAAAAGAAACTTTGGAAGTACCAAGTAAAAAGCCTAGGAAGAAAAATAAACTAATTTGTGAGATTAAGGGGGAAAGACAGTTTGGACAAATTAAAGCTAAAAATCTGAAAAGAGAACAAGGAACCAAAAATAAAGAGGAAGAGGAGTAAGCCCAAAGTCTCAGAATGTGAGGGAAACTCAGTATTGGAGCAGAGACTCAAGCTCTAGGCTAGTTCTGTCAGAGGTGGTTTATTTCTTTTAGAAGATTATAAAGCAGATGGATTGTTCATCAATTCACTCTCTCACTTGGAGCACATTAGCAAAGGGCTGCTGACATGTGGGCCCCGTGCCAGCATACACTCAGAGAAGTTCTCATGGACTCAGTTCTGCCATGGCTTACTCGAAAACCTACAGAAGGAGATTCAGTACCCCAGAGCCTCAATTTTACCCTCAGTAAAACCTGTACCCAAATCAAACCTTCAAGAAGAGCACTTTGGCATTCCCTCAGTGAAAGACACTTTCAAAAGAAAAAGACTGCTCGCTTGGCATGTGATGAACTCTACGTACAAAGGTACCTATGCATCTTACTGCCCACAGAGCCACCCCCAACGGCCCCCGCCTGGGCTGGCTGACACCCCAGTCTTTTCCGCACCGTGGTTCTGAGAGTCTCTCTCAACTGAGAGACTAGAGGCACAGACATAGGAGATCTCGGTCACTCTGGTTGAGCGTCTTGAGGACTGGGACTAAATTGAATTCATTTCTATTTCCTCTCTGCACTTGGGACATGAGACTTAGTAAGTGCTCAGTTACTTTTGTTCATTGTTTGAGAGGGAACTAGGAAAGGCAGCAGAGAATCCATGAATCTGGGCTGAGCCTTGAAGCCTTAATATATGGACTGCATTTGGCTTACAGAAGGAACTCAATAAAGGCTACTTCCCTTAGTAAGTTTGTGGAGAGGAAAAGAAGAATAAGGCAGAGGAACTGAGAAATAAAATGCATGCTGAGTTCAGGGAACAGAGAGCTTGCTGAGTGTGGCTAGACGGGCATCCCCTAACCTTTTGTGCTTGTGAGAATGGCTAGAGGAACCAGTTTTGACAGGCAAAGTCCTCAGAAATTTGATTTCAGTAGCCCTGAGTGTCAGCGGCGATATCTGCATTTTGAGCAAACACAGTCAGTTTATTTTCTTACAGGTAGTCTGCAAACCACACTTGGAGAAGTGCAGGCCCTGGGATGTGGGAGATGGGGCAGTGGGCATGACTTGAGTGTGTGGAGAGATGTGTCTGGGTTGGTTGAGAAGAATTTGGACTCTGTCCAGGAGGGGAGCCATCCAAGGCTTCTAAGCAGGGGAGTGACAGGGCCAGATCGTGATGGAAATCAACTGTTCTAACTAACGTTCAGGGCGTTTTCTCTTTGCTTCTGCCCCATTAGATATCATTGCTTCAAGGACCCTGAACAAATAACGTTCCATTAAAGCCTCCAGGTTTTGTAGGATCCAGAGTTCCAGTTACCAGTGGAATGTGAAGTTCACAGGCCACGTTCAGGCTTGCAAGGAGAGGATTAATTAGGTAAAAAGGCAGTTGCACACATAAGTGGGCGCCCACACCCCAGTCTGGCCTGGTGTTTTGGTGCACTCATTCAGACATACAATGCTCTTTTCAGTTCTAAGCGCCACCTCTTGAAACAAGTTAAAAAGCGAGTTCCAAGTGAGATGCCCAAGTGCTGTGTTTTACGCAGGCTAATGATCAACAGCCTTCTGTTTTTATGGTCCTGGCAACCAGGCTGGGCTCTCACTGCTAGGGATGCCATAGAAAAGAATCCTGCGTCTCACATCTAACTACATGACTGAGTGTAGAAAATTATGTTTTAGGTTTAAAAACAAAAGTGATGGCTCTACTGAAATTATTGGCTATGGGGTTTTGTTTAACATTTTTAAAATGCCTTATGTTTTTCTGTGTTGGAACAGTGAAATTAAAATTGACATTTGTTAAGCATTTTCAGTTGGTAAAGAATCTGCCTGCAATGCAAGAGACCCAAGTTCAGTCCCTGAGTTGGGAAGATCCCTCGGAGAAAGAAATGGCAACCCACTCCAGTATTCTTGCCTGAAAAATCCCATGGACAGAGGAGTCTGGAGGGCTATCGTCCATGGTGTCACAAGAGCCAGGCATGGCTTAGCAACTAAACATTATTCTTTGAACAGCATTTTTCACATATAATATCTCTATTGATTCTTAATCTTATGAGATAGGTATTATCATTGACCTCATTTTACAGATAAGAAAATGAAACATATGGCTTAGTAATTTGTTTAAACCCCTACAACTGGAAATTGTGGCAACAGAAGCCAATCTCAGGTCTTCTGATCCCAAGATCCATGATTTCACAGTTGCTGCAGGAACCCCAGCAAACAGAGAGAATGCAGATATGTCAGTTACCCCCTCACACCTTGACACTGCTGTAGCTCAGCTTCAGAGCCAGCTGCCTCATATTTTGTTCTTTTCAAATATTGAGAGAGAAAGAGGTGTATAAGGTCATGGAAACCATGTCTAAGTTGATGGTCAACTAAATAAGAAATAAGATTGCCTATGAGAAGGAACCAGGGCTTCCCTGGTGGTTCAGATGGTAGAGAATGTGCCTGCAAAGCAGAAGACCCAGGTTCAATCCATGGGTCTGGAAGATCCCTGGAGAAGGGAATGGCAACCCACTCCAGTATTCTTGCCTGGAAAATCCCATGAACAGAGGAGCCTGGCAGGTTCCATAGGGTCACAAGGAGTCAGACATGACTAGACAACTAACACTTTCACTTCATGAGAATTAAACTATAAAGTTAACTCTAGTAGACAAGAGATATCCCAGGTCAACTTATAGGGAGAATCCCTCCCAAATGTTAAGATGTCATGACACATCTCAGAAATTATGTGACAGGCAGAAAGGGGAATTGGTCATCATTCCAGAGACAAATGTGGCAAGACCCACTTGAGCTCAGCTTAGGGGAAGATGTGGCCCCATGACGACTCATGCAGTCCTAGTGGCATGGACAGCTTCACTGTGATAATAGATGCCCTTTAACATTTGGACCAAAAGTCCTAGTCCCCTTGTGTTGTTTCCATGCTCACTTAAGTAACCCTAAGATTTGACTTCCCTACTTAATATGTCTGAGGAGTCTGTGAGATACAAGTCTCCAGGGTCTTCAGGTGACCCCCAATCTGGCCCCTGGCCAAGCACTCACATACCCTTTTGAAACATCCAGAGCAAGTCCTGGAGGTGCTGTCTGTAGCTCCAGAGTAGGCCTGAACATTTGTGAAGGCCAGGACTAGCTCATGGCCGCTTGAATGGTCTTCCAGTTTTTAAATGAGTGACTTAAAATGAGAAACTGTGATTTTTCCGTTATGATTTCAAAGAAGATCACCACCTCCCTGCTCTATTGAGCGATTCTGAACTTACTTCCATTCCTACAGTGCATTCACTGACAGAGAACTTCAGACATGCTGTACCCACTTTTCTCTTTCATCCTCTTTCTTTTTACCTGCATGGACCCCCTTCATTTTTTCAACTTTTTATTCAAGTAACTTTGTAAAAGTTGCAAAAACAGCACAGTGAGTTCCTTTATGTCCTCCATTCGACTTCTCTATTGTTATCATCCTTAACAACCAAGCTCAATAATCAAAACTAAGAAACATCTTTACAATACTATTAACTAAACCATAGACTATTTTAGATTTCATCAGTGTTTCCTCTAATGTCCTTTTTCTGCTCTGGAGTCAGTGCAGGATCCCACATTGAATTCAGTTTTCACGTATGCTTGGTCTTCTTAATCTGCATCAGTTCCTTAGTCTTTTCTTGACCTTGATAGTTTTGAGGAGAACTGGTCAGTTATTTTATCGACTGTCCCTCAATTTTTATTTGTCTGATATTTTCCATCTGGGGACAAGAATGCCACAGATGTGATATGTCCTTCTCCGTATACTATGCTGGGGTGGCATAATATCTGTATATCTTACCACCAGTGATGTTAACATTAATCACTTGGTCATATCTCCTGGGTTTCTTCACAGTAAAGAAAGGTTTTAATCATTGTGACTAATACAAGAAGCGATAGTTTGAGACTATGCAAATACCTTGTCTTTCTTCAAGTTTTGTCTGCTAATTTTAGCATCCATCACTCAATCTTGCCTGAAAAATTATTGCTGTGGTGTTCTAATAAATATTTTCTATTTCCCTAACTACTTCTACATTTATTATTTGGAATTCTTCTCTAAGTAAAAGCTCCCCCTTCTACCTCATTCATTCATTCAGCTATTCATTTATATCAACATGGATTCATGGATATTTATTTTGTTCTATGAGTTATAATCTAATACAATCCATATTTGTTTTGTTGCTAAAATTATTCCAGCTTTGGCTGCAGGTTGGCTACTTTGCCCTTTCAACACTTCTTGTCCTTTTTTGAGTACTTCTTTGCTTCTCTAGCAGCATTAGATGCTCCTGCCTCAACTTGTATTTATCTCACCTCAGCCCTGGAATCAAACACTTTTTTAAGAATTCCTAATTCCTCAGACTGGAGAATAGGATGTAAAAACCAGGACTTAGGTGGTGGGTGTGTTTGCTGCTATTGGGATGTCACTGCTTTCAGGTCTCTTTTAGGAAATCTACAGATGAATACTAGGAGCATACTAGGCACATAAATATACCTATACTTCTGCATCGCTCTCTCTCCAAACACACACACACACACACACACACACACACAGCCATGCCACACTGATACCTCTGACTCTCATCTAAAACCGTAGATTTCATTCTAGCCTTCTTTCTTTCCTTATTTGTAATTTATCACTCTGACAGTGAAAAGCCTGACTTTGATCATCTACAGTGTATTTAAGTATATGTTCAACCCTCCTATATATACAAGTAGTAGATTTACTAACTAGAATACAGTATTTGTGTACAGTTCTTTTTGCCATTAGCTTTACCGTATCCAGCCAAAATACTAATTTCCAAAGTACTTAACTCTTTTCTTCCCCACCCCTACATTCTGTTATTCATTTGTAATATAGTTAGTTTCACTTGTGACAGTTTATATTCCATTTGGGGTTCCTCCTTCATTCTGGTTCATTTTTTAAAATTTCTATATAGTAAATTTTCTTTATGAAATATGAGTGTGTGTGTTAGTCACTCAGTCATGTCTGACTCTTTGCAACCCCATGGACTGTAGCCTGCCAGGCTTCTCTGTCCGTGGAATTCTCCAGGCAAGAATGCTGGAGTGGGTTGCCATGCCCTTCTCCAGGGGGATCTTCCTGATCCAGGGATTGAACCCAGGTCTCTGGCATTGCAGGCAGATTCTTTACTTTTGAGCTATGCAGTAGTGTTTTTTTTTAAATGATGTATAATTCTATGAGTTTTGACAACTGCATATTATTCATTTTTAAGTTTTTTTTTATGTTCATAAAACAGAAATGTTTTCTGGCTCTACATATTTAGGCATTTCCATTTGTTTTTCAAAGTGTTTTATAACTTTATGAATCAGTCATTCCTGAGGGAGAAAAGTTTCAGCATCTCTGTGTTTCACATCAGAAGGCCCCAAGTTGAGGAATGAAGCTGAGTCTGTATGGAGCCACTGCTTCAAATTTGGTCAAATCATGATTTTCCATCACCTAGGGAACCCAGGTCTGCACAATCAGTTTGGCTCTGCTGTCAATCTATATTGGCTCTTAAGATATCAAATAACTGATGGGGGGAGAGCATGGGGGACCAGGGTTGAGACAGAAAGAAATATTACAGACTGGCAGTTGCAAGGCTTCCTTTTTCTTTTCCTTCCTTTCTTTTGCCCACTCCCTTCCATATTCCAGAAGTTGTTCAATGATAATTAAGGCCCAAGACCTGAATAAAGGGGTTTCACATCAGGTAAGAAAAGTTGAAAATACACCATAATGTGAATGGCATCCCCTGCATTGAGAAACATGACAGTTTGAAATAATTATTAAAGCAGTGCAGTAAATGCTATGATAAGAGTAAATAGCAAGTGGTACGGATCCTTGGTTAACAGGCACTACTCACATGCTGGGAAGGTGAGATAGGCACAGAGGGCCAGGGGAGCTAATAATTGAGCTCGATTTTGCAGGACAGGTAGGAGTCTGGTGCAAATGTCAGTAAAGATATTCCAAGCCAGGGCACCACATACCCAAAGATCTAGAGAAATGAATGATCTGGAGTGTTCTAAGGAAGTTCTATATGGTGAGGGAGGGAATAGGGTCAGGAGTGGGAAATGGTAGGAGAGCATACTGAAGAGATACTTGCTAGGGACTGTGTGAAAGGTGCTGTGTGCTTTGCTAAGGAGTTTGATTTCACCCTAAAAGTGGTGAGGTCGGGAAGAGGAATGGATATGACATGATTGAATTTGCTATTTCTAAAGATGTGTCTATCAGGAATGTGACAAATGGAGGCAGATGGGAAGTAGGGAGATTAATCGAGAGGTTGCTGCAATATGAGAAATGATGCATGTCTGGATTAGGGCACTTGCAGAAGGTACTGAATGCAGGTAATAAATTCTGGGGAGACTCTGGAGGTGGCACTATGGAAGTTGGTGACTATTGAATGAAAAGAGTAAAGGAAAAAAAGGCGCCAAAGATGATTCCCAAGTTTTTCTAACAGTTAAATAGATCATGGTATTACTCACCAAGGCAGTTTTAAGACTAACTTTTATTTTTTTGTTGTTGGTTTACATCAGACAGATATAAAAAAAGAGAGAGAAAAAGAAGCAGATTTTTTCTTTGCTAACATTACTCACTTTACTGAAGAGGATCAAATATAAGAAAGTTTCACTGCTCCATGCCATTATTCTTAGACCACACTGTAGAATAAAGGAGATGATTCCAGTCTCAAGGGAGAGTAGAAAGTTACAGTTTCAGGAAGGTTTGAGTTTGGTGTGTTCAGGCAGCTTCATGGGAATGTGGCCAGTGTGATTACATAGAATCTGGTACTGAAAAGGGCCTCCTGCTTGGTTTTAATCTCTGTGGCCATCATCTTGAAAGTCTGTCTTTGAATTTGTATTTTGTAAATGAAGTTAGACTGGACAATGGAGCTTACAAGGGAGGCTTGGGGTCTTAGCTCACATGGGTCCTGCCTCCCTCTGCCTTCCTGGGATAGGTTCTCAGGTGTGCAGTCCTTTGAACCCTAGTACCCTAGCTTCCCCCAGCCTTCCCCACCACATACCTGCTCCTCAGTTGCCCTCTGCCCCTGGTAGGGGCCAGGGCACAGGTATGGGGAGGGTGGGAGTACAGCATGTACCAGACTGCATCTCAGAGAAGGGCAAGGCAGTGGCTGTCCCTACCCTAGGTTGGTAGATCTATAGCACTCTCAACAGACAACTGGACTTGGGCCTCTAGTCCATCCCCTAGTGTATCTTGTATAGAGGTTGTGACTCGTTGGGGGTTCCCTTTCGGCTCTGGGTATGGGAAAGGGAAATTGACACCCTGATTCTTGACTGGGACCCTCCCTGCATTTTTATTTTCCACTGAATTCTGCAAATAATACAGCCTACCCTTGGGTGTGTTGACCAATGGCAGAAAATGTGGGTGGTGGAATTGTTCCAACTCATCAAGCATCCTCCAGAAACTGGGTTCTTGCTTGACCTGTCAGAGGAAGAACATGACATTCAAAGAAGGGTTAAAGAGGGTGTAAACAGAGACTGAGTCAGGAACGAATCCTGTTGCCACAGACTTTCTGGAAAAGATGCAAGCCCTTTCTTTTTGGGACCAGCTGGGCAAGATCCTGAGTCTTACTGATTGTGGCCAGACTTTTAGGGGCTGGGATGCATACACATAATAACCTACAAATCATTTTTAAAACAAACAACTACTCACAAATGAGTGCAAGTAAAACTGGTAAAATCTGAATAAAGTAAATGATTGATATATCAGAATCAAATGTTAAGGTATTGTTAAAATATCTTTGATTAAGATATTGTACTCCATTTAGGCTAGATATTATGTTGTAGCTAGGGGAAATCTCTCTGGCATTTCTTACAACCCACATGACTCTCTATCTCAAAAGAAAAAGAAAGAAACATGCAACTAAAAGTCAGTCATGTGCTATCATTTAAAATGTACCATTAACATCTAAATGCAAAATACTATGCAATAGCCATCCAATTTTATATTTAAGACAAATCAGTCTTTATGTGCTTTAGTTAAGAGCCTGATTTTTGGTTTTATAGCTATGATTTCCCCTCAGGTGAAGTACCAGTTATTAGAATCCTTTCAACATTCTAGATTATATAGATCCATTAGGCTTCAACTTCTATGACAGAGATACTTAATTTTATTAATTCTTCATTCAAGTATTTCTATATTGGGCATTCACTTTGTGCCAAGTATCAGGCTAAGCTCTGGGGGTACAAAGATGAAACAGGGATTGCCTTTGTGCTTGAAGATATTCCAGTCAAGAGGAGAAGTGCTCATGATAGATGCTGTAATAAAGGTAAGAAGAGGGATTCATGCAGGACAAGTGGAATCGGAGAGGGGAGGTTCAGGCAAGTTTTCTAGAGGAAGTGATGTTGGAAATCAGTCCTGAATATTCATTGGAAGAACTGATGCTGAAGCTGAAACTCCAATACTTTGGCCACCTGTTGCAAAGAACTGACTCATTTGAAAAGACCCTGATGCTGGGAAAGATTGAAGGCAGGAGGAGAAGAGAACAACAGAGGATGAGATGGTTGGATGGCATCACCGACACAATGGACATGAGTTTGAGTAAACTCTGGGAGTTGGTGATGGACAGGGAGGCCTGGCGTGCTGCAGTCCATGGGGTCACAAAGAGTCAGACACAACTGAGCGACTGAGCTGAACTGATGTTAGAGGAAAATCTTAAAGAGTAAGAGGGCGAGTATAAAAGAAAAGAAAAGGTTTAAGGCAAAAAAGACAGAAATTGGGCAGACTGGGAAGCATGAGAAAGTGTGGTACTCTGAGGAAGGGCAAGGAGATGTTGGAGCGCAAAATACAGGTAGATGGGCCACTGGGGAGCCAGGCTGGAGAGGTGGGCTGGACGAGAGCAGGGAGCACTTGTCCCCTTGTACCAAGGGAGCTGGGAGATGCTAATAAACTTTAAATAAGGTAATGACATGACTGATTCCATCTTCACCTCTCCTGGATAAACAAGGAAAAGATTTCTGGATTTTTTTTTTTTTTTAAGGAATGAGGAAAGCAGTGGGTTGTGTAATTCATTTTCCTAGTCCTTTCTTATCACAGGCAGAGGTTCATAGGCAACGTGCTTCTCAAATGGCCCACCAAGCCTCAAATGATTCCCTTTTCCAGTTGATGAATCCAACAAATGGAGGGCAAAAAGATGAAACTGGGTTCTGAATCTGAGTTGGAGAGCACCACCAGCCCAATAGCTCTGTCTTTCTCTCAACTCCCCTTTCTTTGTCATGGCCTCTGCCCTAGGGCTACTCCCCAAAACCCAAAGAAGCAGGGTAGGGTGGAGTTAAGGTGGGGCACAGCTGGGTTTTCTGTTGCTGTGATCAAAACTCCTAGTAACTCATGAAAGAGCAAGAAAATAATACATTGGGAGCAAAACAAGCCATCACACTACCTGTCTCTAAGCTTGCTCTGGCAGCTTTGACATTCAATTCCGCTCTGCTCAGTCCCTGAAATATTGATTCCCTTCTTTAGAAGCATCTCGTCACTAAATACCCTTCCAGGATGTGTGAGAAACTCCTTCCCTCTTAAATGGCTGACTGAACAAATTTAACGGAGGCTGTTACCCACTGAGTTTGATATCAAATCTCTGAGGTCTTGTTCTCTTTGAATTTTTGCTTTCATCTGGAGTCTGTTGCCCCCTGCCCTCTACTGCCATCAGCCTCACAATATCAAACAGCTGGAGTTTGGGCAGCTCCAGAATCCAAATTTCTCAGCCTAACATGTGAAGGGGTTGGGGGAAGAAGGGACAGAGGGAGTTGACTAACAGAAGGGTTTCACATGGGACTAACTGGGGCCTGTGCTTCTATCAGAGGATCTTACATCTTGGAAAAATGTAGTCTGCTAAAACTATGTGTCAATAGACAGATTCCATTTGTTTGAGATTTAAGGAGTGTGCGAAATCAAGCATGCAGCATGGGTCATGGAAATGGCCCTGGATTACTCCATTTCTCTGCCCTAGGTTTACCTCTGACTCGAACTTTTATCAATATAACCACCACTTATAGAGAACCCACCAAGGAGTACATTAAATAAATATGTAAAACAATGGTCAAGGCATTAGAACTGACCAGTCAGAAGAAGTGCTAGCTGTAAACAACTGGTATTCTTGTACCAGATGACCCACTAAGAATCATATACTAAGAGAGAGACTTCATATATGTTATTTTGAATTTTCACAGATGAAAATTTAGAGTATCCAGGGATTTAGAGTATCCAGGCTCAGACAGAGTATCCAGCTGAAGACTGGATCCAAATCCAGATTGATCCCACAATCTTGCTTTTTTATGTCATCCTCCCCTTACAGTACCCTGGTCTGTAGGCAGCCTCAAGGACATCTGAAAAATGATTCCTTAAAGAACACATGGCCAGTAGGAACACCTGAATTGGCAGTGTTGGATGAGACAAGTCAGTCCTAGCCAGCTCAACTTGAACAGGGAATAAATGGCATTATACCAGGCTCACCTGTAATTCTGCCTCAACCATGCAATTTAGGGTTTAATTATATGCTGTCTTGAGTTGTTTACTAATTGTTGCAGCGGTCAGTCTTTTACTTTTATTCATCATTCTTCATTCAGTCATCAAGTATATTGGAGCAACTGGGCACATTCCTCCTCTGGCAGCCCTTGTGATAACCAGCATGGAGAGGTAGGCCAACTCAGATAACTATTAAGGACCTACTAAAGAGCAAATGAAAAAAAAAAAAAAACTAAAGAGCAAATAAGGGTTAATTTGCATTTTTTTCCCTTTTGGCTGTGCCACGTGGCTTGTGGGATCTTAGTTCCTCTGCAGTGGAAGCACAGAGTCCTAACCACTGGACCCAGGGAATTCCCTAATTTTCCCATTATAAATTAAAGAATTAAGTTTTACACATATTCTGAGAATGTTTTGTTGAGAAATTGCCTGAATAAATAA
Source organism: Dama dama (assembly GCF_033118175.1). Taxonomy (NCBI): domain Eukaryota; kingdom Metazoa; phylum Chordata; class Mammalia; order Artiodactyla; family Cervidae; genus Dama; species Dama dama. The sequence continues at coordinate 60,505,226 of NC_083699.1, read as the reverse complement.
AACTTCATATATTCAACAGCTAGAATTTGAAACTAGGCAGTTAGATGCACAAATATTTTATTTCTAGTACCTGTGATCAAGATAAAAAATCTTTATTCAAACATTAGCTTTGGGAATAGGAATGTATACAAAAGCCAATTTTCTAATTACTGTTAGTATTGTGAATTTTAATATCTAGCCTTTAATCTAGATGTGTTAACTCATGCATCAGAACTACATTCTCTTAAGGTATACAATCCTTGGACTCTTCTATTAATTGCAGTTAGTAAGTCACCTTAGCTCTTTGAATGCATTTGGATGTCCTTTAAAAAAAAAACCAAACAGTCATTTGGTAGCCCACACCAAAGATTCCTTAATTACTTGACAAAATTCAATCATCTTCCTGATACACCTTTCTTACTCCACTAAGAAGTCTGTAATTAATTCATGAAACAGTTGCAGGGAAACCATATGTTGTGCTTGAAAAATCCCAAGTTTTGGAATTAGTACTAGTACACAGTTGGTAGGGATCTTAGGCAAGTTATTTTAGTTTCTTCCATATCTTTAAAACAGAGATAATGAAACCTGCAGGAAAGGGTTGCTGTGGGGATTCAGGATCATATGTACACACAGAATCCAGAAGAGAGGCTGTGAGACATAAGTGCTCTGTAAATGTTAGCTTATTTCTCTGAGAGTTGTTGGGAAGGTTAAGTAAGATCATAAATATAATTGAGCTCACATAGTAAGAAATTATTGTTTTACTTTTCCCACTTGAGCACTGTCTCCACTGTACTGAATATTTGGCAACTGTTTTCTTTATCTAGTCTGTACAGTCATCCAAACTGGATAATTCAATCAACTCTCCACTTGGAGCCTTGTATTTGATGATCTCATTGTTGTGGAAATCTGAGAGATGAAACTATATATTGGAGTCATGAGAGGACAGTTTTGCAATACCAACCAAGAGCCTTTAAAATGTTCTATCTGTTGATCCAAAATTTCTACTCATAGAAATTCACCTTTAGATAATCAGAATTATAAATGAAGATTTATGATAAGATGGTTAGTCAGCTGTGGTGCATGATCATAATAAAAATAGAAATAACCTAAAAATATGACGTTAGGAGGATGGTTGAATAAGTAACCTCTCTTTGAATGGCACACAGATGTTTAAGTTGAACATCGTAGATGATTTAATGACATGGGAAAAATAATCACATTTGAATGTTAAATCTGAAAAGTAGGATCACAACTTGTATATACAGTGAACATGGTTTTACAAAATATTAAAGTACCAAATGTACCAGTGAAGAAACTGACCCCCAAATTACCAAGGCATAAGAATAAAATACAAAGTATTAAATAAAGGTAAAAATTTATTGTTGTTGTTTAGTCATTCGGTCATGTCCAACTCTTTGCAAGCCTATGGATTGCAGCACACCAGGCTTCCCTGTCCTTCACTGTCTCCCAGAGTTTGCTCAAATTTATGTCCATTGAGTCAGTGATGCTATCTAACCATTTCATCCTCTGCCATCCTCTTCTCCTTCTGCCTTCAATCTTTCCCAGCATCAGGGTCTTTTCCAATGAATTGACTCTTCGTATCAGGTGGCCAAAATATTAGAGCTTTAGCATCAGTCCTTCCAATGAATATTCAGGGTTGATTTCTTTTAGGATTGATTGGTTTGATCTCCTTGCTGTCCAAGGGACTCTCGGGAGTCTTCTCTAGCACCACAATTCAAAAGCATCAATTCTTTGGTGCTCAGTTTTCTTTATGGTTCAACTCTCACATTCGTACATGACTACTGGAAAAACAATAGATTTGACTATATGGACCTTTGTCAGCAAAGTGATGTCTTTGCTTTTTTAATATGCTGTCTAGGTTTGTCATAGCTCTTCTTCCTAGGAACAAGTGTCTTTAAATTTCATGGCTGCAGTCACTGTCTGCAGTGATTTTGGAGCCCAAGAAAATAAAATCTGTCACTGCTTCCAATTTTTCCCCTTCTGTTTGCCATGAAGTGATGGCACCAGATGCCGTGATCTTTGTTTTTGAAAGTTGAATTTTAAGCCAGCTTTTTCACTCTCTTCTTTCACCCTCATCAAGAGGCTCTTTAGTTCCTTTTTACTTTCTCCCATTAGAATGGTAACATCTGCATGTCTGAGGTTATTGATATTTCTCCTGGCAATCTTGATTCCAGCTTGTGGTTCATTCAGCCTGGTATTTCGCATGATGTACTTGGCATAGAAGTTAAATAAACAGGGTGACAATATACAACCTTGTTGTACTCCTTTCCCAATTTTGAACCAGTCAGTTGTTCCGTATAAGGTTCTAACTGTTGCTTCTTGATCCACATACAGGCTTCTCAGGAGACAGGTAAGGAGGTCTGGTATTCCCATCTCTTTAAGACTTCCACAGCTTATTGTGATTCACGAAGTCAGAGGCTTTAGCATAGTCAATGAAGCAGAAGTAGATGTTTTTCTGGAATTCCTTTGCTTTCTCTATGATCCAATAAATGTTGACAATTTAATCTCTGGTTCCTCTGCCTTTTCTAAACCCAGCTTGTATATCTCGAAGTTCTTGGTTCACGTACTACCGAAGCCTCACTTGAAGGATTTTGAGCATTACCTTGCTAACATGTGAAATGAGTGCAGTTGTTCGGTACTTTGAACATTCTTTGGGATTGGAATGAAAACTGACCTTTTCCAGTCCTGTGACCACTGCTGAATTTTCCAAATTTGCTGGCATATTGAGTGCAGCACTTTAACTGCCATCATATTTTAGGATTTTAAATAGCTCAGCTGGAATTACATCACCTCCACTAGCTTTTTGTTCATAGCAATGCTTCCTAAGGCCCACTTGACTTCACACTCCAGAATGTCTGCCTCTAGGTGAGTGACCACACCATTGTGGTTATCCTGGTCATTAAGACTTTTTTTTGTATAGTTCTTCTGTGTATGCTTGCCACCTTTTCTTAATTGCTTCTGCTTCTCTTACATCCTTACTGTTTCTGTCCTTTATTGTGCCCATCCTTGCATGAAATATTCTGTTATACTGTATATCCATTTATACTGCCCTTTTAAACATCTTCCAGTTATAATCAGTTAGAATCATGTACTCAGTGAAAGTGAAGTATGGATTTGTATGATGAAAGACAAAAACAAGAGAAGAATGAGTAGAAAAAACACCCTGTTAACAGTGTTACCTGTGGGTAGTGGAATTAAGGTACTTTCCCCCTTCTTTGTGCTTTTCTGTATTTTCTAAATTTTCTTCAGTGAACACATTTTATAATCAGGAAAGCAGACTTATATTAAAACAGAGGATAAATTATCAAATCCTTCTCTTTGCCTACATGTTAGTAATTTTCTCAGCACAATCCTTCCCAGATATCCTTCACCACCAAGGCACTCTTTCTGTTCATGATACAGATGGAGAACCTGCAATACACTAAGGAGGGAGCATCCTCTCTTAATGTCACTCACTGTGATTCCTTCCAGCTCACTCTGCACACTTAGTGATATGGTGATTTATATAGTGACCTTATATGGTGACCTACAGCCTCTGCCTGCCCACCCCCAACATAATAAATGTGACAATCACTTCCTTACTAAATGTTTCCTTCTTGATTAAGGCCCAGGTATCCCCCAAGGAGTAAAATGCCAGATGGAAATCACCATGAACAAAATCAAGAGTAACAGAGAGCAACTGATCGCAAGCCCACACTCCGTTTTGAGATGGCTGGGGGTCGGGGTTGGGAACAGGGTTACAGTGGAGTAGGGAGGGCAGGGATAAGGAAACTGATAGAGTGGGGAGGGGAGATTTAGGCAAGGAACTTGCTCCAGGCAAAGGGAGAGATAGAGTTTCTTACAGGAATAATAATAATAAACACAATTATGTTAATACAAAGAGCCATAAAAATAATAAACACATGTGAGGTGCCAACAGTGTGCTCAGTGCTCCTGCAGAATTAAGCCTGCTCAGTTGTGATTTGCATTCTGTCTGAACTCCAGGGGAAAGAGGAGCAGCTGCATGAGCTGTCTGGGATGGAGAGAAGTACAGGCCATGGGTCTTTCTCTTGGTTAAATACTTTTGGTAAGGACTTCAAGCTTCTTTATTTTCTGTTGTGCTCTTAATGGTTGACTCAGAGTTCAGGGGACACCCAAAGGCCAGAATGGAGGGAATCAAGAGTCCTAGGAGAAAGTCTTCAGAAGAAGACAATGGGAAAGGGTAAGAGACATTTTGAATAGTATATGAAGAAATATGGAAGAATCAGTGTAAGAGTTCCATGCATTGGTGTCTCACATTGTCAGTAGGAGTGGTACTTGGAGTCATCTTTGAAAAGCAGACAACTCAGTACTCTGCTTGAGGCTCTGGGGAGACAGAGTGTTTTCACTGCAGTGGAAGGCTGGCTGGCCCATATCCTTGGAGAATGGCCCAGGATGGCCCCCAAGCCTTGTAATCCTGAACCCTAGAAGAGGATAATAAGGTAGAAGCTAGTATGGTTATTGAGTGGAGAGAAAAATATGTCTTGGAGAATATTAGAGGGAGAATGGTGAAGATTAAGTGGGGAGGGTGGGGAGTTGGAGAAGAAAGGAGAGGAAAAAATACAGGTACGTAGTTCAAAGGAGGAGTTCATAGTCTTTTTCACCTTGTTGAAAATGGATCATCCCCCTTATCTACTTTCCCCTGGGGACAGACCCAATAAGCCAGGCACATGGGGCTGAACATATATCAATAAAGAAACTGGCTCATGCCTGAATTTTCCAAAAGCATGAGCAAAAAGATAGTACAATGTATTGATTAAAAGATATTTCTGTTACCCTTTTAAACATCTTTTGATTCAGGTTCAATTAAAATCATATATTCAATGTAAAGTGAATTTTGGGGGATGAGAAACTAGAGTACAAAACCAAGGTCAGAAAGGTTAGGTGACTTTCTCAGAGTCACACAGTGGCCCCTGCATGGGGGGGCAGTACTCCTGCCACACAGGCTGCAGCACTTTCATTCACCCCACTCTAGGCCTGCCTGACCACCTTTCAGAACAGCTTTCTTCCCACTTTGGCACAAACTCCAGGTTCACTTTGAACAACTGCCTGCCTTAACCCCTCTGGGTCTCAGTTTCTCAACTGCAGTGTAAGGATATGAACTGGATGACCCTTCTGACTATCTCTGTTCCATCCCTTACAGAATAAGAAGACCCCATTTGCCCCAACTCAAAGCATGTTTGACTTCTCAATATCCTACAAAAGTAGTTTTAAAAATGTGGCCCGGGGCCCACAGCATCAGCACCTGAGAACTTAATAGCAGTGCAAATTCTTGGGCCCACCCCAGACCCTGCCACATCAGAAGGTTTTAATACTGCAGCAAGGTTTTAATAAGCCTACAGGGGGTTCTGATGTAGCTCAAGTTTGAGAACTGATACTCTCAGTGTTATCCGCCCAACATTAAAGGGAGGGCTTAACACATGCACACAATTCAGTTCAGTTCAGTCGCTCAGTCGTGTCCGACTCTTTGAGACCCCATGAATCGCAGCACGCCAGGCCTCCCTGTCCATCATAAACTCTCAGAGTTTACTCAAACTCATGCCCATCAAGTCGGTAATGCCATCCAGCCATCTCATCCTCTGTTGTCCCCTTCTCCTCCTGCCCCCAATCCCTCCCAGCATCAGGGTCTTTTCCAACGAGTCAACTCTTCGCATGAGGTGGCCAAAGTACTGGAGTTTCAGCTTCAGCATCAGTCCTTCCAATGAACACCCAGGACTGATCTCCTTTAGGATGGACTGGTTGGATCTCCTTGCAGTCCAAGGGACTCTCAAGAGTCTTCTCCAACACCACAGTTCAAAAGCATCAATTTTTCGGGGCTCAGCTTTCTTCACAGTCCAACTCTCACATCCATACATGACCACTGGAAAAACCATAGCCCTGACCAGCTGGACCTTTGTTGACAAAGTAATGTCTCTGCTTTTCAATATGCTATTTAGGTTGGTCATAACTTTGCTTCCAAGGAGTAAGCGTCTTTTAATTTCATGGAGGTAACTAACTCCTCTGCAGCCGCTACCCCTCCCTGGCCTCAGCTCTCTCATCCTTTTCCTCAAGCTTCCACCCTGGGATGATGAATGGAGGTCAGGCCAGGGCGCTGCAAACTCTCTCCCGACCCACAGCGTAGGTCAGGGGAGGTAGCAATGGGGCTTCGGTTTCCTTATAATTTTCTCAACAGCTGCTGCCCTATTTGGGGGTAGAGGGTAGGGGAGCATTTAATAACAAAGTCTACTTTTAATGATTTATGCAATCGTTTGTTTGCAGAATGGAGACCATTAAGAAGGGCGGGGATGCGTATCAGAGAAAGATGTGGGGAGAAGAGATAGGCGAGAGGAGAGGATAGTGTAGGCGAGCTAGGGTCTGAGGTGAAGCTAAAGAGAAAGTGGGGGTTCAGGGGAGCCCTGGGTGTGGGAGAAAGACGACTTTGCTTTTGGCGTGGGAAAGAACAAGAAGTTGGGGAAAGTACGGGATTCAGGCGCAACAGAAAGAAAATGGGTATTAGGAGAAGAACTGAGTTTGGGGAGACTTTTTTTTCTTCCAGCTTCCTTTCCAAGACTTTCTTGGCTCCACTTTGCTCCTCCCCTCCTCCCCGCCTCCTCTGCTCCCCCTCCCCCTCGCGCGGTAATGGGAGGCTCCTAGGCAGGAGAAGCAAAAGAAGGAATTGTTTGCGAGTTCAGTCATCCAAAAAAGCTTCTTCCATATGGAGGGAAGGGGTGCGCAGGGCGCGGCGTTCCCTGCCTTGTCCTCCTGCTGCCACCGCCGCTGCCGCAGCTCCCTGCCGCGGGGACCCTGAGCCCCGGCCCGCCCGTGTCAGCCGTCGCGAGCGTACACTCATACACGCGCGCACACACACACACTCACGCCCGCCGCAGCCACACGCGCCCGCACGCGCCCCCCCTCTCCGGCCGGCAACTTCTCCGTCCGGGTCTCCTTTGTTGCTCCCGCTGCGGCCGCCCTCCTGTTTTGTGTGTCCCTGGGTGTCACTGTGCGGGTTGTGTGTCCGGCGGCCCCGGGTTGTGTGGCTCTCTCCGCGCCCACGGCGCTGGCCCCCGGGCCCCGGCTCGCCCTTCCTAGGAGCCGGCTGCACCAGAGGTGAGTCACGTCGCTGAAGTTTGTTTTCTTTTCATAAAAAGTTGTGTTTGTTGGTTTGGGGAGCGGAGGGGGCAGGTTGGCTGCGGCAGGCCGAGCGGTGCCGAGGAAGCGCCGGCGGGTGGCTGATGGGGACGCGCCGGCGGCGGGAGCGGTCCCAGCGCTCTGCCCGCGGGCTATGGCGGGGGGCTGCGGCCCAGGCTGGCGGCGGGATGCCGGGCTGCAGTCTCCGGGCCCGGGAGCGCTGCGTCTCGTTCCATGCAGGCGCGGTCTGGCGGATCATTCCCGGAAGCTTCTCTTGTGGAAGAAGGGCCCGGACAGCCTCCCAAACTTCCCCCGAAGGTTGACACCAGGTCCAGGCTCAGAGCGCAGCAGGGCCGTGGGGAGAAGCCCCCATGAAGTCTGCAAATACACAAAACTATCGCACACCCCTTTGGCCTCTTAGTGGGGTCAGAGTTTACCGTCTTCGCGTTTTAAAAAAAAAATTTTTTTTTAGATAGTCTGAACGGACTGGAAGCAAAACAGCGCCAGGAAAACATCCCCCGCTGGAAAGGTGGAAGGGGCGAGGCTGAAGTGGGGGTGTCCAGAGGTGTCTGTGGGCTTGGAGCAGCGTGCGGTCAAATGTGTGTGTGTGTATGTGTGTGTGTGTGTGTTTTCGTGCACAACGTCCTCCTGGGGTTGTGCTCTTGCGGGGGTTTGTGTAACTGTGAGAGGTGGGGAAATGATCCCTTGGAACAAATGAGAAGGGGCTGTGGGGAAGGGCAGGAAACCCAAGAAGAATTTTTTGCTGGATTTTTGAAGGCTCTGCTTAACTTTCAGGATGCCAGTGTTAGTTTGCTCTTCCAGATGGTAAGAGAATTGGGGGTTGGGGGGTGGGGAGAGAACTGGAGGAGATTAAGGAGCCCTGGGGATTTGTTTGCCTAGTTTTGTTTTGGGGATGGGGTTACAGTGGCAGGGTTCCTTGGAAGGTTGTGTGCCTCCAGAGATGTGGCAGTAGAGCTAAGAATACCCAAACCACACACCAGCAATCCTAAACAGGCACTTTCTGGGTGTGGTGGGGTATTCTGCCTTCCCCTATCCCTTCTCAGCAAGCTCGGATGGATTCGAATAAGTTTTTGACCCGGAGTTACCTCTTTGAATGAACTGAGTGAAAAGTATGTTTTGGTTTCAGGCCCTTGTGCCACCTCCAGGTGCCCTGTACCCAGCTCACATTCATCACCTAGATCTTTGTTACCCAGAACTTGGCGAACATTGGGTGGTGAATGAATGAAATTTTCAAAATTCTTGAATGCACACACATTTCTAATTTATTCCCCAATTGGGCCTGCAGGCAGCCCAGCCCTGTCATGGTTTGTCATCTCTTTGGATATAGCCAATAAATCAGTCTTCATTTTCTCAAGGGCAGCATGAAACAGTCTCCTTGGACTAAGGTGGGGGCTCAGGCTCCCAAACATCTGTGTGACCTGTTTTCTGAACTTTACTTAAAGTGAATCTGAGGCAAGAGTTTGACCATTTTGAGGTGTGTAACAGGTTTCTCAGGAACGTTTCTGAGGTCTTATAATTGGTACTTTTTAATGGTTTCATAATTGAAACCCAGAAGGTTCCCATGGTAACCTTGAAGCACCTTGGGGTCCCTGGGACAGAGGCGGGGGGGGGGGGGGGCGGGGAGGTGAGAGAACAGCACTGGAGTTACAGTTTTCCTGGAGCATGAGTGTTTGGAGTGAGTGAATGGAAAATGAAAGAAGTAAGAGTTGCTGCTTTGCTGACATTTCCTGCCCACATTTATTGCCCAGAGCTTGGCTCTTTAAGAAGCTGGAGGCCATCTACACCTATAAAATCTGAGGGTTGAGACACTGTCCTGTTTATCCTCTGTCAAGAGATCTCAGAAGAGTAACCTTGCAAGACACATTTTCTCAGGAGAAATTGCCCAAGCCATAGCGTTGGCTTTACTGGGGAGAGGATGTTGATAGTAGCCAGGATAGTTGGTTCCTTGACCACAGTTGGGATAGGAAGGAGAGGAACAGAGCCCCCCTGCTTAGCTGTTGATTGGTTGGTCAACTTGTGTTAAGAGGGTAATTTATATTCTTTCCCCTCCTCCAAATGGGTCCAGAAATTTTCCTTTCTTTGAAATGCTCTTTCAAATGTTTGGGCTCCTAGTTCTCTTCAGCAGCTTACCTGTGGTTTCCATAGAAGTAAGGAGTAAGAAGGAGTAAGAGATTTTACTCATGAAATAATTCAGTGGACTTTGCCAGGGATCCCCAGTGTGTAAGCTGGCATGGTGAGAAGTGAACCTGGTGGTCATAGTATTCCATGGGACCCTGGGGATCTGAGTTCAGTTTTTGACAAAGTCCCCAGTATGGTTAAGAAATAAGAGTTTTTCCTTCCGTGTCTTTTAAACAAGCGGGGAGAAGCTGAAGAGGACCCAAGTGTACCAGACAATTGCTTCCAGTACTTTCTGGCCTCTGAATAAGAAAGTATTAACCTGGCACCAGAAGATATTGTACATTGGGAGTTTGCTTTCTTTCCTCCAAATTCCAAGCCTCCTTGCTATCTAGGAAAATAAGGTGGGCGGAGGAATGGGAATTGGGGAGGGAGAGAAAAGAAAGTGATTTGGTACAATTTTTTAAAATGTATTTACTTTAACATATGGAACTTCTTGTCATCTCCATGCTTCGATTCAGCAAACCATTTAGCAGACGTTTCTAGTATATCAGACCCCACCCAGACTGGGAGCTTGTTTGTCCCTGAATAGGCTTTCTTAGTCAAAGGACGGTTCTCCAAAGTACACCCCCCCCCCGCCCCAATTTTTATTTATTGTACAAACATCTACTAATAATAAAATGTGTTTTAAAATTAGTCATATTCCTATACAATAACACAACTGTTTCTGCTTATCCATGTGCATACAGACTTTTCACATAGCTGCAATAAAAGTGTAGACTCTCTAGTCAGACAGGCCTGAAGTGTCTGTATACTTTTGACCAAAGGCTCATAGAGAACAGGTATAGCCAGCCTGTCTATCCCCTTTGCTATTGCTGGGAACAAGCTAAATCCTGAGAGTGCTCCCACATGGAGCCTTTACATGTAATATTTTCATTTATGAGGCTGAATCAAATATTTGGGGCTGGAGGGTACGATGGAAGATGGAGTTTGTTTTTAATCTAGAAATCCATGTTTACAAAAAGCCTTCCTAAATAGGGCTCTAGCCTCCTTGGAGCCCTCAGGGTTGGAAATGGGTAGAGAAGGGGAGGTGGAATCAGGAAGTAAGGCTTAAAGGATCCATCTCAAGTGGCACTGCCCTAAGGATTAGGAAACTTGGATGGGAGCCCTGGCTCTGCTGTGGACTCCATTCACACTGACCCCATCCACCGAACCGCTCGATTCCTGTCTCCATTACTACTGTCAGCTCCTCCCTAAACTTGCCTGGTCTCTCCTGCCCTTCCCTTTATTGTTCTACCGGCCCACCGTCTTTTCCATTCCTGCTACCACCATGCTTCTTCATGCCCTGGACAGTTGTGCTGACACATGACTGGACTCCCCACTGTCTACCTAATGCCCCTCCATGCCCATCCCCTGCCACCACCCACCACCACCCATCCTTCATCGGTCCCATAAACAAGTCATCACTCTAAGTTTACAATCTAAATTTCTTAGCCCTGTCACATGTGGCTCTGTCTCATGATGATTACCTTGATAGGACCCTTCTACTCCAGCTTGACCATCTAGTAAATGACCCTTGATTTTGGTGTGTGTGGGGTTCATTCCTTACCTGCTGCCCTACCACCCCCAACCCCTTCCCTGTTAGCCCACCTTACTTTGTATGAGGGCTGCTCATAATGTGTTCTTAACAGATATTTGGTAAATATTGATGAAAACAGTAATGGTTTTGTAAGATCAATGACTGTTTTCAATGTAATCCTTATTCTTCATCCATTGTTTATTCCATTTCTAGCAAAGGGCCAGGTACCTGGAGATGTAAGGAAGCCTATGATTTAGAAAAAAAACAGGCTTTTCTCCGTGTTCTTATTTGTAAAATGTATTAATAAGGAATTAGTCTGGTTTATAGCAATGTACCTTATAAAAAGCAAATACTTTCAAAGTGTTTGTTTATTTTGTTTGAGACAGTTTCTTTTTCCTCAGGCCCAGAACAAACTTCCTGGAACTCATGACCCATAAAGTCTTATCAACATTCACACCGTCTGAGGCTATCAGCAATGAAATAGAAGAAGCAGGTGAGGTTTTCTGCCCATAGTCTAATATGTCTGGCTGCTTGGATCAGTCATATTTTTATAGTTTGTGTTGCCACGTGAGGATAGAATGTTTCTCATCCTTCAGTATTGGAAGGGTCCAGTTTTGAGTGGAATCTGGACAAAACAGGTTGGTTCAGCTCAGATACTCTTATAGTCAGAGCTTCTTTTCCCTCGGGTGACCATGTGGACTCCCCTTTCCTGAGCCAAATTCTGTTCAACCTGTTGGATGTAAACCATTTACTATGGATTTGGAGTCTAAGACTACTGTGGAAAAGTCCTGCTTGGGTGTGGGTGAGGAAAGACCTGTGTTCATGTGTCTACCGATGGTATTACAGCAAATGCCTTCTGGTCTGATGTACCAGGCAGTGTTTATCTCACAAAACCTAGAGGGATTCCATGTCATTCCATCTTCCATCTTCTGAAATAAAGTTAGGAAATAGTTTGTCTTTTCCTAATGGAGAATTTGGCCTTATCTTCAAAGACGGTCTTTGATGTTTGGGACAGAGTTATTGGGCAGTAAGAGTTTTGAAATCACAGGAGAAAGATGAGAGCCAGTGATTCACAATCAACTTACCTTGCTTGCCAGAGAAAATGTTGAGAAAAATCTCAACTACTTCTCCTGGTTAGTAACAGGAAAGTACATAATATGAGTTGAATTTTTTAAAAAATTATCTAAAAGGAGCTGAGCAGCAGAAAATATGGCAAAGAATGCTTATTCTCCTCCAAACTGAGTTTGGACCGCAGTGGACAAGATGAGGGTGATGACTTGTGTGTCGGTTGGAGCCTTCATCCTTTCAACAAGTTTTTTTATTGAGTGCCCAGACTAATATCAGAGCCTGCACCTTCCAGAATTCCATGACTGCAGGGAAGGGACACGCAGGGCACAGCAATGCAAAGTCCAGTGTGAAAGTTCTTGGGCTGGGTCATGAAGCAAGGCTTCTGAGTGGGGAGAGCTAGTATCTCAGGCTGCCCTAGAGGTCGAGGTGGGGCTGGCAGGACTGAAACATCCTTCCTGCAAATGTACTTTTCCTCAGAGGATAATAGGCTGAAGATTCTTAAGACAGGATATTTCAAGTTCGGAGGTTTTTTTTTTTTTTTAGTAAAGTTAAAAACTGGGATCTCTACATTGAATACAGAATGTCAGAAATGTGAGTCTTCAACGAGGTTCTAAAAGCAGTGACTTAGTAGCTTTCAGGGAGCAAAGGAGAAACATGTGATTGTCTTTTCTTTCTCATGCCATCAAATTTTAGCTGTGAATGCCAGAAACATGTGTTTGAATTCATCTTTTCACTTTTCAGTTTTGTTTGCCCTTTGTTCTACTGTCTGGGGTAGGTTTGCTTAGTTTCGAAGTCATTCCCAGAGTGGGAAGTGAGGAGATGTTTATTTTAGGGACACATAAAAGTTGCTGGGCTCTCCATTTGCCCAGGACCCTCCTTGACTGCTAAGAGGTGGCTTAGACAGGATGGGAGCTCCAGGTAAGAGGAGGAGGGTGTGTGGAACCAGCTGACCTTAGAGGTTCCCTTGCCCAGGCCAGGCTGAAATTGGACTCTTAAAGGGAGCACTCCCTCACCCTTCCTGGCCTGCCAATATTTTTCCAGAATAGTCCCAGCCAAGTGGCTTTACTAGTCTGAACTTACCCAACATTACAATCCCAGCAGGTTTATTAGGTGTGGGTCACAGTTAATTGGAGAGGCAAATTGGGGGGTTCTGAGTTTATTACTTTTCTGTGAAAGCAGAGGTTGCTCTTAATTACTTCACAAAGCATCTCCCCTACTTTTCAGTCTGATGACTATCATCCCACAGAGGTGTGACAGTAGCGCATCCTTTTTTTACACACCTGTGCTCATGTGAGAAGGATTTCGTCATGTAGTCAGTCAACATAGTACCTGCTTTTGCAAGTGAGACCACATAAAGTGATGGAAATTCATGATTGTTTACTTCTGTCATTATGAATGGATGTTTTGTAGTGAACAAATTACATAAAAATCCACTGTGTTAGAGCCAAGAGTTAGAGTCTAATGGCTCTTCCGTTGCACAGGCCTGCCAAGCAGTCACCTGCAGCCCTTCCTGGACAGTGTTGGTGGTCTCACCGTCGTGAAGACCGCGTCAGTGCCAGGTGAAAGCCCCACAGTCAGGTGCCTTGTGTTCTGTAGGCTTCTGTTCCAGAGACGCAGGCTGGGTAATCAGGCCCGACTTTTGCCTGCCTGGACAGTGGCAGCTTGCCAGCACGTTTCACTGAGTGGTCTTCAACAATGGGAGAGAGTGGGGTGGGGAGCTCAGCTCTTCTACGCAAAGGGGAACAAGACGATTGGCAGCCAATTCCCTGTCACTGAGACACCACAAAGGTCTTGAGCGTGGGTGAAAAGAACCGAACAGGTTGCTGAAGGCAGTATTGTGATGGAGTTCATCTTTGTTCCCCTGATTTTACAAACAAAGCATTGCACACATGTAGAGATGCTCCCTTAAGAGGGTGAGCATACGTGAGCAGCAGGTGCCCTTCCTTCAGGGCAAGAGGGAAGAATCATTCCCCATTCAGGGAATCATCTATGGACCCCAAGGGCAGGCTGAGACCGGCAGATCCCAGAGCCAAAGAGTCAGCCTTGCTTGCCTCCATCCTCCTTCCAATGATGCAGAGAACAACACCTGTCATTTAGTGAGACCTGCTGCAAACCAAGGTGCCCATGAGCACTGTCCTGCAACACCCCAGCAGTCCTGTGAAGATGGGCAGCATGATCCAGTTGGCAGATAAGGGAACTGAAGCCTAAATGATTGTAGGGACCTGTTGCAGTCTCACAGCTGGTAAGTGGCAGAGCCAAGATTGCACGGCCAGGCTGCTAACTCCAAAACTCAGGCTTTGAGAAGGAAAAAAAAAGTATCCAGACAATCACTCTCTCTAAGCAGAGCTCCCTTAGCTAGGGAAAACTAATTCTTTTGCAGCTAACAAAGTGCAAGGGGCAGGTGGCGGCCCTTGTGAGACTTGCCTTAAGAGACATGAATTGAAAACTGGGGCCACAACTGGAAGGTCCTGACTGGCTTTGCAGCAGTCAAGGCATGAGGGAAGCCGGGTCCTGAGACCCAGCTGATGTCCAGCTCCTCGGGCAGTGCTGAAAGCTGCTGCTATCTTGGGTCTCTTCTTGGAATGTGTTTCCCGGCTTTTTCTCCCTCTGGGACATCATCTGAACTGGCTGTCTGAGTCTCTGCTTCCACTGCAGGTGCCAACTGAATCCACAGGCTCCTCGGATCTCTGCAAGTCTGATCAAGTAGATCCTCTGGGCCTCAGAGGGGTGAGGGGGAGAAGGCGTTTTGCCCAGCAGATACTTTTCCTGGTCAGAAGTGGCAGCTTGTGCAGAAAAATACCCTGGGGAAGGAAGTAGCAACTTTGACAGACAGGTAACTGACAGGAGATGGTACCTGCCAGGCAAATACTCACAGAGCAGTCAGCAGAAAGAATTCTACAGGCTGTTACCTGCAGAGCGAAACCAACTCTCCCTACTGGCTTCAGAGAGCCAGGAGATTTGCCTGTGATGAGCCTGCAGTTGCCCTCGGTTCCTTGTTTTTCTTTAATAAATGTGGAAAACCTGAAGCCAGGATGTTCTAGCTTTATGTGTGTGTGTGTGTGTGTGTGTGTGTGTGTGTGTATGGGGAGGTGCAGGGATGGGACTCAGGACACCTGGGTTTAAGATATAATTATGTGACCAACTAGTTGGATAACCAAGAGGAAATCATGGGAACTCTGAGCCTTTATTACCTCATCCTCACAAACTGCCTTCTCAAGGCACTATAAGGATGCAGAGAAATGCACAAAGGAACACTTTTGATACAGAAGGTTCTACTTACCTCAAAAGCCTCTGGAATCTGTGCTCACCCAAGATGAGTTAGGAGATAAGATACTTGAGGGCACAGGCAGAGGTCAGAGTCTGGGCCAAGGACTGGGTCTGCTTCTGTGGCTATGTTTATTTTGTTTTGTTTTCTTTTATTTTTTATTGGAGTATAGTTGATTTAGCATAGTGGACTTCCCTGGTGGCTTGTATGGTAAAGAATCTGCCTGCAATGCAGAAGACCTGAGTTTGATCCCTGGATCAGGAACATCCCCTGGAGAAGGGAATGGCAACCGACTCCAGAATTCTTTTTTTTTTTTTTATTAGTTGGAGGCTAATTACTTCACAACATTGCAGTGGGTTTTGTCATACATTGACATGAATCAGCCATGGAGTTACATGTATTCCCCATCCCGATCCCCCCTCCCACCTCCCTCTCCACCCGATTCCTCTGGGTCTTCCCAGTGCACCAGGCACAAGCACTTGTCTCATGCATCCCACCTGGGCTGGTGATCTGTTTCACTATAGATAATATTCATGCTCTTCTCTCAAAACATCCCACCCTCGCCTTCTCCCACAGAGTCCAAAAGTCTGTTCTGTACATCTGTGTGTCTTTTTCTGTTTTGCATATACGGTTATCATTACCATCTTTCTAAATTCCATATATATGTGTTAGTATGCTGTAATGTTCTTTATCTTTCTGGCTTACTTCACTCTGTATAATGGGCTCCAGATTCATCCATCTCATTAGAACTGATTCAAATGAATTCTTTTTAACAGCTGAGTAATATTCCATGGTGTATATGTACCACAGCTTCCTTATCCATTCGTCTGCTGATGGGCATCTAGGTTGCTTCCATGTCCTGACTATTATAAACAGTGCTGTGATGAACACTGAGGTGCACATGTCTCTTTCAGATCTGGTTTCCTCGGTGTGTATGCCCAGAAGTGGGATTGCTGGGTCATATGGCAGTTCTATTTCCAGTTTTTAAAGAAATCTCCACACTGTTCTCCATAGTGGCTGTATGAGTTTGCATTCCCACCAACAGTGTAAGAAGGTTCCCTTTTCTCCACACCCTCTCCAGCATTTATTGCTTGTAGACTTTTGGATAGCAGCCATCCTGACTGGGGTGTAATGGTACCTCATTGTGGTTTTGATTTGCATTTCTCTGATAATGAGTGATGTTGAGCATCTTTTCATGTGTTTGTTATCCATCTGTATGTCTTCTTTGGAGAAATGTCTGTTTAGTTCTTTGGCCCATTTTTTGATTGGGTCATTTATTTCTCTGGAGTTGAGCTGCAGGAGTTGCTTGTATATTTTTGAGATTAATCCTTTGTTGCTTTGTTTGCTATTATATTCTCCCAACCTGAGGGCTGTCTTTTCACCTTGCTTATAGTTTCCTTTGTTGTGCAAAAGCTTTTAAGTTTCATTAGGTCCCATTTGTTTATTTTTGCTTTTATTTCCAATATTCTGGGAGGTGGGTCATAGAGGATCCTGCTGTGATTTATGTCAGAGAGTGTTTTGCCTATGTTCTCCTCTAGGAGTTTTATAGTTTCTGGTCTTACATTTAGATCTTTAATCCATTTTGAGTTTATTTTTGTGTATGGTGTTAGAAAGTGTTCTAGTTTCATTCTTTTACAAGTGGTTGACCAGTTTTCCCAGCACCACTTGTTACAGAGGTTGTCTTTTTTCCATTGTATATCCTTGCCTCCTTTGTCAAAGATAAGGTGTCCATAGGTTCGTGGATTTATCTCTGGGCTTTCTATTCTGTTCCATTGATCTATATTTCTGTCTTTGTGCCAGTACCATACTGTGTTGATGACTGTGGCTTTGTAGTAGAGTCTGAAGTCAAGCAGGTTGATTCCTCCAGTTCCATTCTTCTTTCTCAAGATTACTTTGGCTATTCGAGGTTTTTTGTATTTCCATACAAATTGTGAAATTATTTGTTCTAGTTCTGTGAAAAATACTGTTGGTAGCTTGATAGGGATTGCATTGAATCTATAGATTGCTTTGGGTAGAATAGCCATGTTGACAATATTGATTCTTCCAATCCATGAACACGGTATGTATCTGCATCTGTTTGTGTCCTGTTTGAGTTCTTTCATCAGTGCCTTATAGTTTTCTATGTATAGGTCTTTTGTTTCTTTAGGTAGATATACTCCTAAGTATTTTATTCTTTTTGTTGGAATGGTGAATGGTATTGTTTCCTTAATTTCTCTTTCTGTTTTCTCCTTGTTAGTGTATAGGAATGCAAGGGATTTCTGTGTGTTAATTTTATATCCTGCAACTTTACTATATTCATTGATTAGCTCTAGAAATTTTCTGGTAGAGTCTTTAGGGTTTTCTATGTAGAGGATCATGTCATCTGCAAACAGCGAGAGTTTCACGTCTTCTTTTCCTATCTGGATTCCTTTTACTTCTTTTTCTGCTCTGATTGCTGTGGCCAAAACTTCCAACACTATGTTGAATAGTAGTGGTGAGAGTGGGCACCCTTGTCTTGTTCCTGATTTCAGGGGAAATGCTTTCAGTTTTTCATCATTGAGGGTAATGCTTGCTGTGGGTTTGTCATATATAGCTTTTATTATGTTGAGGTATGTTCCTTCTCTTCCTGCTTTCTGGAGAGTTTTAATCATAAATGGGTGTTGAATTTTGTCAAAGGCTTTCTCTGCATCTATTGAGGTAATCATATGGTTTTTATCTTTCAATTTGTTAATGTGGTATATTACACTGATTGATTTGCGGATATTAAAGAATCCTTGCATTCCTGGGATAAAGCCCACTTGGTCATGGTGTATGATTTTTTTTAATATGTTGTTGGATTCTGCTTGCTAGAATTTTGTTAAGGATTTTTGCATCTATGTTCATCAGTGATATTGGCCTGTAGTTTTCTTTTTTTGTGGCATCTTTGTCTGGTTTTGGAATTAGGGTGATGGTGGCCTCATAGAATGAGTTTGGAAGCTTACCTTCTTCTGCAATTTTCTGGAAGAGTCTGAGTAAGATAGGTGTTAGCTCTTCTCTAAATTTTTGGTAGAATTCAGCTGTGAAGCCATCTGGTCCTGGGCTTTTGTTTGCTGGAAGATTTCTGATTACAGCTTCGATTTCCTTGCTTGTGATGGGTCTGTTAAGATCTTCTATTTCTTCCTGGTTCAGTTTTGGAAAGTTATACTTTCCTAAGAATTTGTTCATTTCTTCCAAGTTGTCCATTGTATTGGCATAGAGCTGCTGGTAGTAGTCTCTTATGATCCTTTGTATTTCAGTGTTGTCTGTTGTGATCTCTCCATTTTCGTTTCTAATTTTGTTAATTTGGTTCTTCTCTGTTTCTTAATGAGTCTTGCTAATGATTTGTCAATTTTGTTTATTTTTTCAAAAAACCAGCTTTTAGCTTTGTTGATTTTTGCTATGGTCTCTTTTGTTTCTTTTGCATTTATTTCTGCCCTAATTTTAAAGATTTCTTTCCTTCTACTAACCCTGGGGTTCTTCATTTCTTCCTTCTCTAGTTGCTTTAGGTGTAGAGTTAGGTTATTTATTTGGCTTTTTCCTTGTTTTTTGAGCTAAGCCTGTAATGCTATGAACTGTCCCCTTAGCACTGCTTTTACAGTGTCCCATAGGTTTTGGGTTGTTGTGTTTTCATTTTCATTCATTTCTATGCATATTTTGATTTCTTTTTTGATTTCTTCTATGATTTGTTGGTTATTCAGAAGCGTGTTATTTAGCCTCCATATGTTTGAATTTTTAACAATTTTTTTCCTGTAATTGAGATCTAATCTTACTGCACTGTGGTCAGAAAAGATGACTGGAATGATTTCAATTTTTTTGAATTTTCCAAGACCAGATTTATGGCCCAGGATGTGATCTATTCTGGAGAATGTTCTGTGTGCACTTGAGAAAAAGGTGAAGTTGATTGTTTTGGGGTGAAAAGTCCTATAGATATCAATTAGGTCTAGCTGGTCCATTGTGTCATTTAAGGTTTGTATTTCCTCGTTAATTTTCTGTTTAGTTGATCTATCCATAGGTGTGAGTGGGGTATTAAAGTCTCCCACTATTATTGTGTTACTATTAATTTCCTCTTTCATACTCGTTAGCGTTTGCCGTACATATTGTGGTGACCCTATGTTCGGTGCATATATATTTATAATTGTTATATCTTCTTCTTGGATTGATCCTTTGATCATTATGTAGTGTCCTTCTTTGTCTCTTTTCACATCCTTTATTTGAAAGTCTATTTTATCTGATATGAGTATTGCGACTCCTGCTTTCTTTTGGTCTCCGTTTGCGTGAAATATTTTTTTCCAGCCCTTCACTTTTAGTCTGTATGTGTCTCTTGTTTTGAGGTGGGTCTCTTGTAGACAGCATATATAGGGGTCTTGTTTTTGTATCCATTCAGCCAGTCTTTGTCTTTGGTTGGGGCATTCAACTCATTTACATTTAAGGTAATTACTGATAGGTGTGGTCCCATTGCCATTTACTTTGTTGTTTTGGGTTCACGTTTATACCACCTTTCTTCATTTCCTGTCTAGAGAAGATCCTTTAGCATTTGTTGAAGAGCTGGTTTGGTGGTGCTGAATTCTCTCAGCTTTTGCTTATCTGTAAAGCTTTTGAATTCTCCTTCATATCTGAATGAGATCCGTGCTGGGTACAGTAATCTAGGTTGTAGGTTATTCTCTTTCATTACTCTAAGTATGTCCTGCCATTCCTGGCCTGGAGGGTTTCTATTGATAGATCAGCTGTTATCCTTATGGGAATCCCTTTGTGTGTTATTTGTTGTTTCTCCCTTGCTGCTTTTAATATTTGTTCTTTGTGATTGATCTTTGTTAATTTGATTAATATGTGTCTTGGGGTGTTTTGCCTTGGGTTTATCCTGTTTGGGACTCTCTGGGTTTCTTGGACTTGGGTGGCTATTTCCTTCCCCATTTTAGGGAAGTTTTCAGCTATTATCTCCTCGAGTATTTTCTCATGGCCTTCCTTTTTGTCTTCTTCTTCTGGGACTCCTATGATTCGAATATTGGGGCGTTTCACATTGTCCCAGAGGTCCCTGAGGTTCTCCTCATTTCTTTTGATTCTTTTTTCTTTTTTCCTCTCTGCTTCATTTATTTCCACCATTTTATCTTCTACCTCACTTATCCTATCTTCTGTCTCTGTTATTCTACTCTTGGTTCCCTCCAGAGTGTTTTTGATCTCATTTATTGCATTATTCATTTTTAATTGACTCTTTTTTATTTCTTCTAGGTCTTTATTAAACATTTCTTGCATCTTCTCAATCTTTGTCTCCAGGCTATTTATCTGTAGCTCCATTTTGTTTTCAAGATTTTGGATCATTTTTATTATCATTATTCTAAATTCTTTTTCAGGTAGATTCCCTATCTCCTCCTCTTTTGTTTGACTTGGTGGACATTTTTCATGTTCCTTTACCTGTTGGGTATTTCTCAGCCTTTTCATCTTATTTAGATTGCTGTGTCTGGAGTGGGCTTTCTGTATTCTGGAGGTCTGTGGTTCCTTTTTATTGTGGACGTTTTACCCAGTGGGTGGGGTTGGACGATTGGCTTTTCAAGGTTTCCTGGTTAGGGAAGCTTGCGTCAGTGTTCTGGTGCGTGGAACTAGATTTCTTCTCTCTGGAGTGCAATGGAGTGCCCAGTAATGAGTTTTGAGATGGGTCTTTGTGTTAGGTGTGACCTTGGGCAGCCTGTATGTTGATGTTCAGGGCTATGTTCCTACGTTGCTGGAGAATTTGCATGGTATGTCTTGCTCTAAAACTTATTGGCTCTTGGGTGGTGGTTGGTTTCAGTGTAGGTATGGAGGCTTTTGGATGGTCTCTTATTACTTAAAGTTCCATGTAGTCAGGAGTGTTTTGGTTTTCTCAGGTTTTGGGCTTAAGTCTCCTGCCTCTGGATTTCAGTTTTATTCTTCCAGTAGTCTCAAGACTTCTCCAACTATACAGCACTGATAGTAAAACTTCTAGGTTAATGGAGAAAAGATTCTCCCCGCTGAGGGACACCCAGAGAGGTTCACAGAGTTATATGAAAAAGAGGAGAGGCAGGAGGGAGATAGGAATGAGCAGGAGAAAAAGGGGGACTCGAGGAGAGAGACAGATCTACACAGTTTTCTGTTCCCAGAGTGTCCTCCATAGCCCAGACACCCACAAAGTTTCACAGAATTGGATTGGGAAGAGAAGGGGAAAGGAGGCAATAGAGGTGTTCTGAGGTAGGAAACGGAGAGTCAAGATTGGGAGAGAGTAATCAACACACTCCTGAATAAAATTGGGAACTGAATATTGGATTCTTAAATGTCCACAATTTATATCATATACTGAAAAACAAAGATTAAAAATCTAGAGTAGAGGTTAGACTCTTAAAAATACAATATTAAAAACAAAAACCAAAACACACAAAAAAAATTTTAGAAATATATATGAAGTTTGGTTTAAAAATAGGGCTTCTCTTTTTTTTTGTAAGGTTATAGTGTAATGAAAATGAAAATTAAGAAGTAGTAGAGGAGTAATAGAGGACTTTAAAAGGAAATAAGAGAAAAAGAAAAATAGAAAATAGAAGAGAAAAAGGAAAAAAGAAACAAGAAAAAACAATTTTTTTCCTAATTTAAAAAATCGTAAAAATCTATGAAAATGAGAGTTAAGGAGTAATGGGGGGAGTAATAGGGAATTTTAAAAGAAAATAAAAGAGAAAAAAGAAAAAAAAATTTTTTTTTCTTACTTAAAAAAAAAGTAAAAATATATCTAGGAATTTCTCTGGAGCTGTTGCAGTCAGTGTGGGTTCGGTTCAGTTTCAGATAGCTCCTCGTTCCAGCTTACACTTCTCGATATCTGCAGGCCCCTTCAGGTGTAGTCGGTGTTATCTACAGGGATTTTAATCTGTTGCCCCGGTCCTTTCTGAAGCGGTTCCCTTTGTTTATTTGGCTTCTGTTTGCCAGTCTCTTCAGTGGCTAATTTCCGCCCTGACACAGGCGGGCGGAGGTGGTCTCTTGTTCAGGTTGCTAGTTCCGTCTCACTGTGGGGAGGGGCTGGCGCTGCTTTCCCCGTCTATGCTGCTCAGGCTCCCGGCTGCTCTATATGGAGCATGCCCTGTGCTGTGCGTGGTTCCAGCCCTCTGGTGTTCCACAAAAACGCGGAACAAAAAGCTGCGCCTGCTTTTTGTGCCTTCCCCGTCCGAGCGGCTCAGGCAGCCAGGAGCTTGACGGGCGCACTCTCCCCAGGTGTGGCACGCCTTCTCCCCTCCGCGGTCCCAGTCTCAGTTTCTGCCCGTGCCAGTCGGGTGCATGCGCCTTCTGCCCTCCGCGTCCCCAGCCCCAGTCCCCACCCGCGCCGGTCAGGTGCCTGCGCCCTGTGTCTCACCGCGACCCTCCCGTTGGATGTCGACCATCCAGAATCTCAGGAGGTCTTTGATTAGAAACTGGAGGCCTGTTTGCAGTGCAATAGGGGATGCGGTCCTTGGGGCCGAGCCTGCCCCTTTCCCCTACCCCCTGCCTTCTGCCTCCAGCGGGGCTGGGCTGGTCCGCAGCCTGCGAGCTCCTCTCTGGACTTGCTCGGTCCCTTTGTTCTGCGAACGGCCGGCAGTGTGTTCGGGCTGGTTAATTTTCTGTCTTTTGCTGTCCCACAGTTTAGGTTGGTAACTCACAAAAGCTCCCTCCGATTGTCCTCAGGGCACTCAGGCCCAGTCCTTACCCTAAGCAATGCCACCCGCTCCTCTCTGTTCTGCCCCCACTTGCTGGTGGCGGATGCAGGCGTCTGGGGTACTTTTCTGCTGGGAGTTGCTTTTAGGCACATAATCTGTGGGTTTTATTTATTGTTCCCCACCCAGTCAGGTTGCCCTCCGAGATTCAAACACTTCACCCAGGCCCGCCAGTGCGAGGGTTTCCTGGTGTTTGGAAACTTCCTCTATTAAGACTCCCTTCCCGGGACAGATCTCCGTCCTTAGCTCTTTTGTCTCTCTTTTTATCTTTTATATTTTGTCCTACCTCCTTTCGAAGACAATGGGCTGCTTTTCTGGGCACCTGATGATCTCAGCTCGCGATCAGAAATTGTTTTGTGAAGTTTGCTCTGCGTTCAATTATTCTTTTGATGAATTTGTAGGAGAGAAAGTGGTCTCCCCGTCCTATTCCTCCGCCATCTTGGCTCCTCCCCGACTCCAGTATTCTTGCCTGGAGAATTCCATGGACTGATCTGGTGATCATGGAATTACAAAGCCCCTGGGTTCACAAAGAATCGGACACGACTGAGCAACTAACACTTTCAATACAATTTTCATAGTTGATTTGCAGTATCGTATTAGTTTCAGATATATAGCAAAGTGAATTAATTATACATGTATCCACTCTTTTATATTCTTTTCCCATGTTGGCCATTACAAAGTATTGAGTAGAGTTCCCTGTGCTATACATACAGTAGGTTCTTATTAGTATCTATTTTATATATATGCTTAGTCGCTCAGTTGCGTCCAACTCTTTGCGAGTCTATGGACTGTAGCCCACCATGCTCCCATGTCCATGGGATTTTCCAGGCAAGAATATTGCAGTGGGTAGTCATTCCCTTCTCCAGGGAATCTTTCTGACCTAGAGATAGATCCTGGAACTTCTATATTGCAGGCAGACTCTTTACCATCTGAGCCGCCAGGGAAGCCCACTTTGTATGTAGTAGTGTACATGTGTCAATCCTGGTCTCCCAATTTACCCCTTTCCCCCTTATCCCCTGGTAACCATAAATGTGTTTTCTGTGTCTGTGACTCTACTTCTGTTTTGTAAATAAGTTCATTTGTACCTTTTTTTTTTTTTTTTTTTTTTTTAAGATTCCACATATAAGTGTATTTGTTTTCTAAGAGTGGGGGGCCTGAACTGAAGGCAGTTAAGTCCTATTGCCAGACAAGCTGCTTTTCCCTGTCTTGTGGGAAAAGACAGTGAAGATCTCAGGATTTAGCAGAAGTTGAGAGAATAAAAGATCTCATGTCAAGAAGATCCTGCGAGAGGAAGGAACAGAGGAATCTGAGGAGTATCAGGGGGACCCCACCTGAGAGAACAGAGGTTTGGAGTGAATCTTATTAGACAAAGGTGCAAAAGAAAGATGATATTTGCAGGAGGCAGCAGTGCCTCTGGGGCCACTTCCAGGTTGGAGATTGAGTGGCATCCTGTTTAAGGATGGGCTTTGGGACCAGACAGGCTCAGGTTTGTACATGACTTTGCCAGTTGCTAGATGTATAACCCTAGGCTAGTCACCTAAACTCTGAAAACCTAAGTTCTTAAAGTTGTTGCAAAAAGGCAGCAAGATACTGCATATAAAGCACACAAAATGCATTGTGAACATTCAGTAGAAGGTGGCTGTTAATAGGAAAGGAAAGGAGAACAGATTGGAAGAAGTGTTCTTGCTGGATTGGGCAGCTGGGAAGATGAGTAGGTAGAAGATGCACTGATGGAACCCCACTGGCTCAAGGCTATATAGTGATGAGGGAATGAGAAGATGGTGAAAGTGAGGAGCCCACAATGGGGCAAGGCCCCAGCCCAGGTGTACCCATTGGTACCAGTCCTCAGTCCTGGTCACCGAGGAAACAGCTTCCACCCAGCCTCTCCTCTGCCTCTTCCCTGATTCAGCACATTCCATTCTACTGGTTAGGCCCCAAATTTGAGAGTCATCTTTGACTCAGTTCTTTCTCTCATACTCCACTTTAAGTTGGCAGATGATCTTGGCTTTACTTCTAAGATGTATTTAGAATCCTGCAACTTCACACCATCCTTGTCTTCCATCAACATTTGCTTACCTGGTCTGTTGGGATATCTTCCTAAGTGTTCTCCCTGCCTCACTCACCCCTGACCTCCCTGCCCATAGTCTATCCTTCATAGAAAAGTCAGTGTCAACTTGCAAAAGAGGAGCCAGGCGAGGTCACTTCTCTGCTCAACACTCTCCATTGTTGTATTCAGAGAATACTCCACACACCATCACGCCCTCCACATACCCTAACCCTAGCCTGTTGCATCTGTGATGTGAGGAGCACTGGATGAATTTGAGAGTAGTTCAGTTCCCCACACATGGGGGCCTGGTGGGAGTCAGGCCCGGTGCTAGGCACACAGGAAGCAGACATGGTCTCTGCAGTGGCAGAGTTGACAGCCTGCAGGTACAAGGAAGAGCAGGTTTGGATGTCTGCCCATGAGGGGGTAGATCTGACTTCATCTTAGTCATTTCTGACACTTGGTTCTAGATTTAGAAACTAAGGAAGAGTGAAAATAGGGACCAGTATCGCAAGAGGTCTCATGCTGACAATAAATGTGCTTGAGAAATTACACTACCGAGATCCCCAGACTCAATATCTACAGCATCTCAGGGAGCTGAGAATGGTCCAGAGCTTCCCCTCCAGATTTTTTTAACTTAAAAAGAAATTAATAGCCTTAAAAAAAAAGCAGTTTAGGTTAATAATAAAAAATTAAGTGAAAATTACAGGGAGTTGCCACATACCCTCAACCCCCACCAATTGCCCCTATTGCTAACATCTTACGTTGGTGTAATGCATTTGCTACAATTGATGAGTCAGTGTTGACACATCATTATTAAAGTCCATAGTTTACATTGAGACTCATTTTTTGTTATACAATGTATGGTTTTGACAAATGCATAATGTCCACCATTATTACACTGTCAGACAGAATAATAGTTTTTACTGCCTAAAAATCCCCTGTACTCCACCTCTTTAGCCTTCCTTCCTTTTCTCTCCCAATCGCTGTTAACCACTGCTGTTTTTACAGTCTTCATAGCTCATTTTCAGAATGTCATGTAGTTGTAATCACAAGTACATATAGTCCAGATTGGCTTCTTTCACTTAGCCATCTCCTCCAGTCAGTTTTAAGCATGGCCTTCTCTGAGCATGCTGCCCCCACCCCATCCATCTGGGGTACAAGGTGCTGAAGAGGGCGGGCCCACAGCTGGTGCTGAGACCACCTGCCCAGAACCCAGGGGTCTGCAGTGCTGCTGCTCTGTCGTTGCCCACGGAACATGCCTGGCCCTGGTGCTACCGGAGTTCAGCCCAGGCTGGTAAACTGTCAGTTGCTGCCTGTGTTTTGGTTCCACATCTGGAAATATCAGCTGAGCAGACCTTCCTTCCCACTCTTAAGTAGAGAGACAGGAGGAGCCTACATCAGGCTATCTGCCTTCCTTCTCAGGAGTTTGTTTTACTTGCTCTGGAGCTTCGGACGAGCAGCGGGGAAGTGACCCTCCGGGGCAAGCAGGGCAGGCCGCACTCCTTCACACCACATCCGGCGGCCCCACAGCTCCCTCAGCCTCTGTGGGCGCTGCCCCAGCCCCAGTGTGTCTGCCGAGTCCTGAGGGGGATCCAGCACTGGGGCTGGTTTGTGGTCATTCAGGAGGAAGAATGATCAGGCACAAACAGAGCAAAAGCATTTTCCCTGCCAAGAGGTGCTTCGTTCTGCAGTCACCCTCAAAAGCAAACTAGGATTTCTTGGGAGCGTGGTGGCAGAAACCCCAGTTTTCAGTGTCCTTACCAGTCACTCAGTAGCAAGGCTCTCTGGGGATGGGGGTAATGATGGATTTTATAACAGGAGCAGAGGAAGGGGCTCTTCCAACCCTGCTCCACCTTGGGACCACAGAGGAAAGGACAGTGCATATGAATGGGGTCACCTGGGCCATCTGGTTGAACCAGGCTGAAAACTACTAACCAGGCAGTGGTAAATGGAGAGGGATCCAACCCTGGGGAGCAGGGACTGAAACTTAGACCCCAGCTTTCATTGCTCCCTGTGTGGAGTAAACACAGAGCCATGGCCAGCTGGGACCTTCTCACTCCAAAGGACACCAGGCAGGTGCCTCAGAATTCAGTACACAGGAAAAAGAAGACACGGCCTCGTTGGAAATCCAGCTCTCAGACTGTAGAAACTCCACGCCTGTGACCTCAATTCTTCCCACCTCCTCTTCTGGTTTGCTCTTTGCTGAGCCCACCCTCCCATCTGCAGCCTGCCATTTAATGTTCTTCCTACTTGTACCCTGTAAAAGTGGAGACTAATAGTACCTGTCTAGGTTTGTTACCAAGAGGGTGAACACTAGTGTAGTGGAGTATTTAGTGCTCCTCAGACTCTTCAGAGATGAATTCTCTACAAACTGTTCTTGCTTTTGTTGTTCATTTTGGAATCAGGGTGGTGTGCCCTGCCCCCTCTTGTCTTCCTGGGTCTCCCTCCAGTGTCTGGAAGGCTATAACTGATTATTGACCATTGACACATGGGAGGCCTTGGCCCTTGTTTGCCTGTGGAGGCTGAGGACAGAAAACTGGTAAACATGTGAGGGTGAGATCTGTGTTTCCTACCAAATCCAGCCTTCACTCCTGAGTCACCCCCTCACATGCTGTCCCCACCGGGAGGTACAGCGAGAGTCCTGATGGGGTATCCCAGACCAGCTTCTGTGGGTGCAGCCAGGTAGGGGCCTTGTCTGCTAAACCGAAAGATAAATCCATGATCTGAGAAAGCATTTGGGGGGGGATTTTTTTCCCCCTAATTTTTTGGTGAAAAAAAAATCTCAAGAACACCGAGTTTATAAATATCTTGTGATATTTAAAACACACCCTTTAGTACAAGGAATGGCATTCTGTACTGTGGGGGCCATGCCAGGACCTCCCCATGACATGGTCCCTGTTAGAGTAGGTTATGCCAGAAGGTGTGGCGTGGGCCTCACCACGTGCGGCTCCAGTGAGTGCTGGTGGAAGGAAGTCTCCAGGGTGGTCTGAGTCCTCTCTAGTAGTTTCTCTCCAGAAAAAAGCCAGTGGGAACTAGGGCAGGGTCCCAATTTTACTTACCACTACCCTCCTCTCCTCTCTCGACAAAGTCTCCATGGCCGCGGAATAGGGTGACTCCTGAACTGCTGAGTTATACAGCTTTCAAAGTTAGGAGGTAAGAGAACCAGCCTGACCCACCATGATAGGTAGGCAAAACTCATTTTCCCCACACAAGGAGGCTATTCAAAGTACTGGCGCTGACACCCATGGTCCAGATAGGGAAGTGAGAGTGAGGCTTTGTTTCTTTGAAACTTAGTCAAGATGAGGTGTGAGACCCTTCCCTGGGCAGGGGTTCTGACCTGTCTCCCACCGTTTGAAACTCATGATGCCCGCTTCATCCGGCCTCCCTTCAGTCACAGGTTTTGCACTGAGCTGCTTCTCCAAAGACCCAGCAGTAAACCTTGCTGAGAGCAGTGCTATTTGTGCCCCCAGGCATCTTCCACATGGCCCCAAAGACAAGTTCTTAACCATTGAAGAGTGGCCTTTCAATTGATCAGCCAACAGATTATTGAGCACCATGCCTGGGGCTCTTAAGATGCTTAAAACCCATACTCTGAATATTTCCCAAGTCCAAGCAAGAGTTCATTGAACTGCATTATCTACCTTCTCTCATTGGAAGAGCTCTTGACTCAGGGGGTGCTAGATGTCACCGTTATTGCCATCATGATTTTTACTACTTTGGCTTTTGAGATAAGCTGCTGGTTTATAATTCTTTCCCAAGAAAGGGGTGGGATTGCCTCTTTGGCCCAACACTGGGCAGCCTTTGAAGATTGAAGAGGGGTATACTGCCCTCCATTACTAGAACCTGGATGCTCATGGAAACCTGCCTGACAGTGCTGTTTGGCTTAATTGAGGTGATATGGGGGATGGTGGGGGAAGGGTGTCCTGGAAGTTGGTGAAGAACTGAGAAGGTTTGGGACTGTCTTGTTCTAGTCATCCTATTGAAAAAGCAAGTTTTAGTATTATTTGAAAACTCAATACACAAGAGCAGAAAGAAGAGAATCGTGAACCCCATGTACCCATCATCCAGATTCAACAATTTTCAAGACAAACAGAAGAGTTTGTTTTTTTTTTTTTAAATCTTTGTTTTCATTATTCTGCCCTGTGTGCAGATAGGGCAAAAATGAATGCCACAAGGGTCCCCTTTCCAAAAGCAGTGTGTGAGCCAGTCTCCCCATGCCCTCCTAATAAGGGTGTGTAAAGGAAAGAACACCAGTCCAGGGCACTCAGGTTTGAGTCTCAGTTGCTCCATGCTACTCTGAGATGTTTGTGTGACTCCTTTACTAGATGGTGAGCTCTGAGAGAAAGCTTGAACTTTACCTTTGGATCCACAGAGCTTAATATTGAATGAGCACTCAATACATGTTGACTGACAAGCAGTCAGTACATGTTGCCTTGTGTCAGGCAAGGGATTGTATGAGTCAGGATGGGTTCCATCTGGACAGTTGTAAGTGATGTGAGTACTTAGTTCACCATTTGAGGAGGAAAGAGGGCAGTTGATGGGGTTTAGAGTTGAGTCAAGTGAGTGAAAGTGTTAGTCAGTCAGTAGTGTCCGACTCTTTGTGACCCCCATGGACTGTAGCCCGCCAGGCTCCTCTGCCTGGATTGTCCAGGCAAGAATACTGGAGTGTGTTCCATTCCCTTCTCCAGGGGATCTTCCCCACCCAGGGATTGAACCTGGGTTTCCTGAATTGCAGGCAGATTGTTTACAATCTGAACCACCAAGTTGAGTCCGGGGCTGTTATCTGAACCTTAGGGGATCCTCAATGGGTAAAGGGTGAGGTGTGACTGTTCTATAGTGCAGGGGCTCCTGGTTTTGCCCAGAAGGAAGAAGTCAGCAGCAAGAGAGAAAGGAGAGAGCTGGATTGGAGCTCTGCCTGGACCCTAGGTTCAGGCGTCTGCAGGCCAGAGTGTCGGGGGATAGGAGTCTAAGCATGGCGACTCCAGTTGCAGCCCCGTTTTTCTGGGTGTCCACAAGCAGTCTGCAAGCTGCCTGCACCACCAGGGCCCAGAAGCACTGTTTTATTCGTTTGGGAGTTAGCAAGAAGCCGGCCCGTCCAAGTGTGAGGATCAGAGTCTGCTTCTGGCCTTGGAGTGCTGCGCAGGTCAGCTGCTCTGTGGCCCCCTGGGCAGGGGTGGGGTGGTGTGAAATGGGTGTTAGAGCCACTAGAGGGGTGATGCTGCAACCCCCTCAGGCCTGACCCTGGGTGTTTACCAACAGGGGCCTCAGGCAGGGTGTTCCAGGACCCACACAGACCCCAGGGAGGTCTCAAGCCCTGAGTTTCATCAGTGACCTACCCCTCCCCTTCCCTGCCTAGTCTTTTTCAGTTTAAACTTTCAGCTCTGTCCTCCCCTCCCAAACACGCATGATGTGTATGTGAGTGTTTTAATTTTTATTCTTGGCAGAAGTTAAGACACAAAATGGATTTGGAAGGAGATGAAACCAGTCTGGGTATATGCCGGGCAGCAGCAGCTTCATTCCTGTAGTGGGAGGACCGCAGATGGGAAGGGGCGGGGTGGGATCCACATCTCTAAGGTTGGGGTGGGGAGCTGTCTCCTTCCCGGCAGGGGCCAAACTGAAAATCCATTCCTTGCGGAAGGCTAAGTTGTTAGCCCTTTGGGATGTCAGAAAGCCAGTTCCTGGGGAGCCAAAGCCCTCTGGTGCGATCTGGTGTCAAGTGGGTGTGGGACCCCTAGATGGCCCACACCTGTTCCACTTCCTGGTGGTCTGTGAGCCCCTAAGACTGTTCTGAGTTTGTTAAAGGAATGGCATTTCAGGTTTTCATGTGCAAATGCTAATATGTGCATACGCTTGGAAAACTGCTAGTCTCCTGCTAACTTCCCTGCCCCCCAAAGTGGGGGTGGCCCCTGCAGAGGTGACTATGGCCCAGGGACCTGTTGGAGTATCTGCTACCATGGAAGTTGTCTTGGCCCCCAAAGTAGGTGCTCTTTGCAATGGTGATCTCCTTTTGGGTTTTGATTTCTGTGGGAAGAGGAGAAAACTAGGAATCTTAAAGTCCAGAAAAATATCTGGAGAAATATGACAGAAACAGTGAGAAAATGTTTTATTCATTAAAGTGTATTAAGATATTCCATTTGTAGAATAAAAAAAAATTTTTAGCTTTAAAAATGGCAAAAATTTCTCTAAAAATAATACAGCAGGGAACATCTTTATACAAAGCTCACGATTCCATAATTTCAGCCATGGTGTCCAGTGCAGCCAGGGCATTTCTGGAAGCCCTTCATTGTCCCAATGACCGGCACATCCATGGCAGAGACTCCCAATGGTTCCCAACCCTGGCTGCACATTACTGTTTCCAGGAGAGAGGTCTGAAAATGCTGACACCTGGGCCCCACCTCCACAGGTTCTTACTGAATTTGCCTGAGGTGCCGCTTAGGCATTGATGTGTTTTAGTGTCACTGTATGATTGTTCTACGCAGCCAGCTTTGGGAACCTCCAGTCTTATGGTTATTGTGTAAGAACAGAAGGAAGATGAGAGAGGCCAGATTAAGAAATGGAAGAATTTTATTGTCTCACTACATGCTGGTGCATATTACTTGGATCCAGACTCAATGGGCTGCTGCCAACTTTTGGACGGGATTGAGGTGCTCAGACCTCAGGACTGACTCAGATGGGGTGGGGGACAGTGCATCTTCAGAAACTGGCTGCAGAGTGCATTGTGGGACCTGTTGAACCAATCCCTCCTGAAACATGGTGGCTAGTGCATGACTCCAACCCAGACTGATTTTGGGTTTGTTAGTTTTTTCTGCCTTCCTCAATTTCCTTTTTTGGTTTGCCTGCTTGAGTCTATCAAGGACTCCAAGACCCGCAGGCAGAGGAAGTAGATAACCTTGGCTTTGATTCCTTTCCTTGAGCAAGCTGTGTAAGTTCTCTAAGCCTCAGTTGCTGCATCTGTAGAATGGGGATGACAATACTACCTCCTTCACAGAGGTAGATCCCCCTGGTGGCTCAGACAGTGAAGAATCTGCCTGCCAATGCAGGATACAGGTTCGATCCCTGGGTTGTGAAGATCCCCTGGAGAAGGAAATGGCAACCCACTCTAGTATTCTTGCCTGGAGAATTCCATGGACAGAGGAGCCTGGCAGACTACAGTCCATGTGGTCGCCAAGAGTCAGACATAACTGAGTGACTAATACGTCCACTTCACAGAGGTAGAGGTTAGACAATGTGCACATTGTCTCACACATAGTAACTCAACAAATTGTCATATACTCTTTTATGCTAAGATTGAATATTTCTCCCGATTCTGAATATTTGCTATAACCTCATATTGCGACAGAACCTGGTGTGTTACCTTCACTAAATCAGGATGACTTTTAATTACAAATCAGTTAAATTAGGAAATTAGTGATTTAGCAGGAAAAAAGAAAGGCAGTCTTTAAATATGAATATGCCCAGCATTGTAATTTCAGCAGACTAAGTGCTTGACGGATATTTTACGTAACTTACTAAACAAAGTAAATTTCAGGTTTGTGAGGTTGTTAAAAGAATATTAAATGTGTTTTCGTTTTTTCCAAAATACTTGTCCATCTTGTGTGGAAGCAACAGAATCCTGGAGTTAGGGGAGAGGTTCTTTACAAGCCAGAGGAATTGACTTTAGAAATGGATGCAGGAAACTCTATAGTTGTGATCATGGAGCAAAAAGCAACATTTTATAGCCCAAAGAATTGTTAGAAAATAAGGTCCCAGGCCTAGAGGAGGATAAATTTTCAGTGATGATGTGATAATATTTGGGGACAGTTTTTTTTTTTAATATATCTTTTTAATTACAAAAGTGATAACTAGGTACCCACTTTGAATGTTTCTGAAGTGTTTAACATAAAAAGTGCAAATCTCCTACTCCTCAGAAACAACTGATGTTAACATTTAAGTGTCTCCTGACCTTATCCTGTGACAACCCAAATAGCTGTACACTACGTATTCACATGTGATTTTAAAAATTACAAGCATGGGATGCTGTTTTACAAATTGCTTTGGGGATATTCTCCAGGAATCTCTTAGGCCAACATTTCCCAAAGTGTATTTGATGAAATTCTCCTCACTAATGGTATTCTGAGAAAAAAGAGTAATGTGGTCAAGTCAGTCCAGGCCTGTGGTTAAGTGAGTTCAGCCTAAGTCCCCCTCTTGATGATTCACAATGTGTAATAGCATATTAAAGGCTCTGACAAGGCCTGCACTAAAGAAACCTAATTTGATTTTCTTAACAGAGTTTCCCTGAATTCTTTTTGCTAGCACATTTTAACCAATGATAGGTTTTTAGAAGCGCTGTTTTAGGCATTCCTTACCAACCTTCCCTCCAGCTACTCCTGCTCCTCCAACTGCAGCCTCATGGGGTAGGGCGGAAGTAAAAAGCTCATTCATTCATTTAATTAACAAAACTTGTGCTCCTACTAAGTGCCAAGCATGTGATAGATGCTGAGGCTCTAGTAATGTGTAGATTCTGCCCTGGGAGGCTCCAGCACAACCCTGGTATTAGTCACATAGGATGGTGTGCACCTGGGCCTGTGGAGCGTCAGCAGAGATCCTCCACAGCTGTGGAGCCTGGGAGGAGCAGCTCAAATTATCCCCACCCCTTCCGCCCGACCCTTCGACAGGTCGCCCATCCCCGCCCCCCCCCCCCAACTTCACTAGGCTATAAATAGTGGGGCCTGACCCAGCTGGCGTGATGCCACGTGTTTGTTTTTTCTGCATGTGTCAGCGGTGCTCCCAGACCACTGGGCTTCACAAGTTGGGGAGAGCTGACGGGAGTTGGGGTCCCATGCTTCCAGCAGAAGACAAAGACAGATGGTTGGACTGGAGCATGCTTCAGGTTTCCAGATTGGTATTTATTTTAAGTTTTAGGTGGTTTAAAAGAGCTTTCTAAGTGAGGAAGATTGGGGGTGGGTGAGGGAATGAATGTGTATATTTGGGGGTCAGTGAGGTGAAGAAAGTCTGTTTGTATGAGGTCAGATAGGAAAAAAGTAAACTGTCATGATGCTGAAGCATACTTACCAGCTGGAGAGCTGGAGTTTGTTGTGTTAGCGCACATGCACACACACGTGTGTGTGTGTGTGTTGCCTGTCCTAGAGGCACTGAGTGTACATGCCCAGAGCAGGGTGCCTGCGAAGCCTGGGTGGCAGGGTCTGGCCCCTGAGGTATTTTACCTGTTGTTAAACCTCTTTTTTTTGAAATACCAGGGGCGCATCTGCAACAGGGATCAGACTAATGGAAGTCCTTCCTCAAGTAACCCTAAAGGAAGTTACTCAGATTGAATAAGTTGCTGTCATTTATTAAAAGCTGCTTCGTACCAATTGTTACTCTAGATAATTTGCTAATGTGATGTTTTTGCTTCAGCATTCTTGTGTGAGAGATTTTATTGTCCCGTGTCAAAATGCCTCCTCCTGAATGTTGGAGTCAGGCTTTCCTGCTTGCAGGAGAGTCTAGGAGAGACACTGCCAGTTTCACAGTGCATTTGGGTCAGAGGCCAACTGAAAAGAGGCAGCTTCTAATCCTGTCAGGGCCCTGACTTAGCAGTTCAGCCATTTTGCCCCGTGGCTCAGCTTTTCAGTTGAATGCTTCAGATTTCCTGCGAGCATGCACAAGCTTGTTAAGGGGGGGCATGTGTGTCTGTGTGTTAGGAGTTGATATGTGAGTGTGTGTCCATGTGTTGGAGTTGGGGCTGGTCTTGCCCAGCACTTGGCTTGAATCAGCCCCAGAAGCACACAGGTCAAGAAGTGGCAGCCTGAGTCTCATCGCTCTGGGTCACAGAACCTGAGACCAGTTGTGAGTCTTGAGGAAGGTATGGGTGTGGGGCCTTGGTTGCTTAATCATAGGAAGGGGTATGGAAATCAATTGCAGGTGGCCGCTTAATTGGAATTGGTGGTAATTATGCTGCCTAACAGAATAAATCAGTATTTTCAACACTCCTCAAAGTCCTAAGAAAAAGTTCCCTCTTGACTATGTGACTACACTTTTCTCTCCTCTCTCCCATACCCTTTCACTTTTGTGTCTCCAGTTGTTATTCATTCACTCATTAGGTGTTTGCTGAATACCTAGTGTTAGACACTGAAGATGCCCCTGTAATAACATCACCGGCCTTCCTGATCCCCAAAGCCTTTGGTCCAGTAGCCAGTAAGCAATTAACATGATGGCACTTCCACCGATAAGTGCAGTGTGACAAGAGCTGCTGGCCCAACTGCTGCTTGACATAGAGTGGATACTGGGGACGTGCCTAGTGAAGGGAAGCCAGTTGCCTTGGGTGCCTGCTTCTCACACTCTTCCCCCCTCCTCCTTGGCAAGCCCACCTCCACCCACCTGATGTTTGAATGCTATAACAGGGAAAACCCTGTCTGTCTGCCAATGCAGGAGATGCAGCAGATTGCAGGTTCCATCCCTAGGTTAGGAAGATTCCTGGAGAAGGAAATGGCACATGCGCTCCAGTATTCTTGCCTGCCAAATTCCATGAGCAGGGGAGCCTAGCAGGGCTACAATCCATGGGGTCTCAGAGTTGGACACAACTGACCATGCATGCATGTATGCATGGGATCCTTGAGGAGGGCAATCTCAGACACCCATGCATCTCCTTCCCAGCTCAAGCTCTGCTTTGCAGCAGAAGCAGCCCTCGGGGTTCAGATTCAAACTCCAAGGACCAAATGGAGTCAGAAGAGTTCTTGGAGGTAAGTCTTTACAGCTTAGCAAGCATTCATTCACATAATAGATTATGTGTCCAGGAGAGAGACTTGCATATAAATAAGATACAACACAGTTTGAGAAGTGTCGGTGACAAAGCTGAGGCTTCAGAAGTCCTCATAGGCTTCCATTAGCTCTAAGCCTCTTACCTACCTTAAGGGATGTATTTTGACGAATCTCCCAGGATTATGCTAGGAATGAGCATGGATGATGGGAAGGGGGATTCTTTTAGGACTTGTGAAAGGGACTAAGTTGGAGGACTAACTTGTGCTGTGCTGGGCCTGAGTGTACACATGTGTGTGTGCATGTGCTCAAGTGTGTGCCACATTTTTTTGTTGTGACTGATACCTTTGCTAGTAGTTCTGGTTCTTTGCCTGCAGTTTATAAAACCCAGTCTGTCTTTGATCTTTTCTTGAGGCCCTACTGCATTGAGTAAAATAGAAAGATGTTGTCAAAGTGAACGTTGACTAGGTTCCAAGTTCTTTAAGGATGGAAAACTGCCTGGTTTTCTCTCCATCCCCTCCACTCCCATACAGTGCATGGCACCTAGTGGGTGCTTAGTGTGGTTTTGCTGAACTGACCTGAATTCTGCCCTAAGCCCACCCTGACTTGTACCTCTCGTCAGGAGTGACTTTGGTGTTGCCAGCTGTTTTATCTGCTCCACTCAACATGAACGCTAAGCAGAGCAGCCTTGTCTGTCTTACTCTTCTTTGAAGCCAAATCCTGTTATTTTCTGGATCGTTTTGAAAAATGCCCTTTCTGTGGCTCTGTGTGTGTTGCCAACTTGCTCTTGGGTGTATTTCCTGGGATAATACATCCTATTCTTCCCAGGGCTCCATTGTCTCAGTGGGCACTTTTCAGCGGAATCCGTATTCTGGCCTTCTCTTCAGCCAGCTTATGATAACAAGGTTTATGTTCACACATGGCTCACTTGTCCAAAGTCCTTTGTTCTAAGAGATAGGACTTAAGCTGTTACGATATGCCTTAAGTGCCGTTCAGGTCTGGGACTGGTTTATGTACTGTTGGTGCAGTCTACTGGAGCTCTAATTAACTCCTTTTACATTGGATCTCACACCAGCCATGTACATCAAAAGCCCTGGAGGTGGATGCTCCTGTTTCCTGTCCAGTCACTGTTAACCGTTTTACTTTGTTTACTTGTGTGGCTATAGCCTGGGCCATAGGCTGTGATTAGAAACAAGTAGGTGCAAAAAGGAAAAGGTCCGTTTTCATTCCAATCCCTAAGAAAGGCAATCCGAAAGAATGCTCAAACTACCGCACAATTGCACTCATCTCACACGCTAGTAAAGTAATGCTCAAAATTCTCCAAGCCAGGCTTCAGCAATACGTGAACTGTGAACTTCCAGATGTTCAAGCTGGTTTTAGGAAAGGCAGAGGAACCAGAGATCAAATTGCCAACATCCGCTGGATCATCGAAAAAGCAAGAGAGTTCCAGAAAAACATCTATTTCTGTTTTATTGACTATGCCAAAGCCTTCAACTGTGTGGATCACAATAAACTGTGGAAAATTCTGAAAGAGATGGGAATACAAGACCACCTGACCTGCCTCTTGAGAAACCTGTATGCAGGTCAGAAAGCAACAGAAGTGGGCATGGAACAACAGACTGTTTCCAAATAGGAAAAGGAGTACGTCAAGGTTGTATATTGTCACCCTGCTTATTTAACTTATATGCAGAGTACATCATGAGAAACGCTGGGCTGGAAGAAGCACAAGCTGGAATCAAGATTGCTGAAAGAAATATCAATAACCTCAGATACACAGATGACACCACCCTTATGGCAGAGAGTGAAGAGGAACTAAAAAGCCTCTTGATGAAAGTGAAAGAGGAGAGTGAAAAAGTTGGCTTAAAGCTTAACATTCAGAAAACTAAGATGATGGCATCTGGTCCCATCACCTCATGGGAAGCAGATGGGGAGACAGTAGAAACAGTGTCAGACTTCATTTTTTTGGGCTTCCAAATCAGTGCAGATGGTGACTGCAGCCATGAAACTGAAAGACACTTACTCCTTGGAAGGAAAGGTATGACCAACCTAGATAGCATATTAAAAAGCAGAGACATTACTTTGCCAACAAAGGTCCATCTGGTCAAGGCTATGGTTTTCCCAGTGGTCATGTATGGATGTGAGAGTTGGACTATAAAGAAAGCTGAGCGCCAAAGAATTGTTCCTTTGGACTGTGGTGTTGGAGAAGACTCTTGAGAGTCCCTTGGACTGCACAGAGATCCAACCAGTCCATCCTAAAGGAGTTCAGTCCTGGGTGTTCATTGGAAGGACTGATGCTGAAGCTGAAACTCCAGTACTCTGGCCGCCTCATGCAAAGAGTTGACTCGTTGGAAAAGACCCTGATGCTGGGAGGGATTGGGGGCAGGAGGAGAAGGGGATGACAGAGGATGAGATGGCTGGATGGCATCACCGACTTGATGGGCATGAGTTTGAGTAAACTTCGGGAGCTGGTGATGGACAGGGAGGCCTGGCGTGCTGCAATTCATGGGGTCACAAAGAGTTGGACAAGACTGAGTGACTGAACTGACTGAACTGAGGTGCAAAAAGAGCATGTGGGTTGTTGTGGCTTTATGCGCCAACCGGTGAGGTTGGAGGTGGACTCCATTCTGGGGCTGGGAGTGAGGCGAGGGTCCCACAGGGGTTGAGGGTGTGTTTTCCTTTCTATAAACACTTCTCCATAACTTCTTGTCCCAAATGACCTGCTGTCTGACAGGGATCTTTCCCTTTTCTCTGCAAACAAGTAGAGACACCACAGAGAAATTATCATCATTATCATCATTATCATAATCAAGAAAGTGCAGAGAGAGGGCATAAACGAGGGGGATGGCAGGAGAGGTTATTAGCTTAAATGATATAAATGTTGACTAGTGTTGGGTGGAGATGGAGAGGCTAGAATTGTCTTGCCACAAATGGGAATTATAGTACCGTCTGAGGATCTCCTATCTCATCAGGCTGTTGTGAGGTTCTGTGAAGCACTATAGAATGTAAGCATTACTGCTTTTTTCCAACAATATTTCTTGATCTTCTGATGCATGTGTTGTAGGGCAGCAACATCACGCCGTTGCTTCATTGTGTACAACTTACGAGGAACAGTGAGCAAAGAGAACATAACACATGTGCCTGGAGTTCAAATGCAACATGTCCTTAAGTCTTAAAGGACATTAGTCTCAAAGCCCACCAGGTGGCAATGCCGCTGTGTGAAATTAGGCCTGCAGTGTGTGGCTTTCGGGAGAAAATACTAAGCAATTTACCCAAAGGCACCCCTATCAAGGGTGCAAGTGGCAGAGCTCCTAGCCAAACCCAAGGTTTTTCAGTACCTGATCCTACAGAGTTTCAGTGTTGTCACTTAGTAGAGAAGCTCTGTCTATGATACAAATTTCAGATGAGCCCTAATGTCCTTTTGTGGTAAAGCATCAAGAGGGGTTTTAACAACCTCTCTCCCCATCTCTAAAGGGAACAGTAGCACTCGCTAGACTGTGAAAGTGATCATGTGTGTGCACCCTAGCACTGGGCTGGGCACAGAGTACATGCTCAGCATATTCAGTGTCCTTATCCACATCTCTGCTCTCATTTTGCCTACCCTCCCCATGCTTTCTGTTCAGGTCTGAACTTGTCCTCTTTCTCACTTAACAGCTTTCTTTCTCCTTCTCCCATCCCTCTCTGCTTGCCTCCTTCCACCCTGGCCTCAAGCTCAGGCCATGTTGACACTGGCTAGATGAAACCCAATCACAGTATCGTCCTAGATGAGATTCCTTGCAGTTCAGGGACTGCAGGAAGCCTGAAGTTTGAGGCTTATTTGGATGTTTGTTCTCCTTCTTATCCCTTCTCCCAAAACAAGGAAGGCTCTTGAGTGAAACCTCAAGAGCATGTGCTGGGGCACTTGGCCTTCCACAAGGACTGCCTACTCATTCAAGGGTCATTTGGGTTTGAAAAATAAAGGCCACCATTAAAGTCATTTCCCTGTAGAAAAACCCCTTGGTTCCACCACTGATAAACGTGTCTCTGTGCATTCCTTCTATAGGTTCATGGGTCAGATTAATGTTTTTTCTCAATCCCAAATTTCTAATCTGAATAAACCCTTTAGTTCAGCAGACATTGACTGAGCCTCTAGTGTGCCCAGGCTTTTCTAGGTCCTGGGTTACTGAGATAAATTGGACACATCCTTGCCTTCAGGAAGTTTATAGTCTGGGAAAAGAGACACATCACAGACAGACAAATCCACATATCATCATGGAAATGTTGCAGTAGGTGTGCAAACTGCTGTGGAAGCTGGGATGAGAAATAGTCACTGGAGGCATTATACAATGATGTGGAAGTCAGTTTTGAAGGATAATGAAGGGAAGAAAATGGTTCTGGGAGAAGAAAAGTGTGAAAAAGCAGCTTGCCCAGGGTTTAGGACTTGTGGAAGGAAGACAAGGGGAAGGTTGATTGTAGCCCAGTTATAAAGAGCCTGCAAAGTTGTGTGAAGGAGTTTGAACCTTATTTAGTCATATTTCAAGTTTTGGAAGCTATCAAAGATGTGAGTCTTATTAGTTCATTTGCTTGTTTGTTTTTAACTGAACTCAAAAGGAGAAAAAAAATCAGTCCTAATTCCCTTCACATTTTCAAATCAACTGCTTTTATTTGTTTCATATTCCCTTCCAGGC
Organism: Dama dama; assembly: GCF_033118175.1. Lineage (NCBI taxonomy): Eukaryota > Metazoa > Chordata > Mammalia > Artiodactyla > Cervidae > Dama > Dama dama. The sequence goes on along the minus strand of NC_083699.1, from coordinate 60,464,935 downwards.
CCCTCACCCAAGTGCTTGAATGCTTTTAACAAAATGAGATCTGTTTTTTCCTTAATATCTTCTAAACATTTTTCATATTGCTACCTGATCTAATTATCACTTTTAATGGCTGCACAGTAGTCTACCGGTTATTCCACCTTAACTTATTTAAATCAGTATGGTAGAGTGAAAAGAGTTTTTAAGAGTCAGCCAGACCTCATTCAAATCTTAACTCTCTGGTTTGCCATCTCTGTGATCTTGGACAAAATATTAAATCACTCTGAACTTTAATTTCCTCATTTATAATAAGTTGGTTGTACACCTACTATACAGGGCCATTGTGAGAATTATATCAAATCAGGCAAATTATGGATTGTGGCCTATAGGAGGCATTGCTTGGTGAATGGTAGTTGTTCACTTGTCATCTTGACAAGTTGTAAAGATGACATCTGTTTGGTTGAGCTTGATGTTCTAGAAAGAAGGTAGGTGACAATGTGGAATCTTGTTAGTTGGGCAGAGGAAAATCAGGGAGCCAGTTTGAGGGCCCTCAACATGCACTGTCTGATACACAGTAGCCACTAACACATGTGCCTACTGAGTGCCTGAGTGGTGGCTAGTTTGTGCTCGTCTGTGTAGTAAATAGATACACTAGATTTAGGAGACTTGGTATAGGACAAAATATAAACACTATTAATAACTTTATATTGATTGTGTGTTGATAATATTATGGATATATTGTGTTAAAAAAGATATTATAAAATGATTTCTACTTGATTTTTCAGTGTGGCCACTAGAAAATTTTAAACATTGTATGTGGCTTACATGGTGCTTCTCTGGTTGCTCCGACCAGAGTTTGAGTCCACAGGACCAATCAGATACTGGGGTAGGGAATCCGGGAGTGGTTGGGGGAGCTTGGAGACAAGGATGAGTCCCAGGTTGGGAAGCTAAGTGGATGGTGAATCGTTACATTGTTTTAGGTAAGACTGGGAAAGAGTAGATGGGTTTGAGTCTGTGTTTGGAGAAGAAGCAGGTCTTTATTGGGGATCCTCTGAGCAATGAAATGAAAAGTATTGGTCTAGACCAGAGGAAGCTGTCCCTGCTTTCCTGAAGAGCTGCCATTCTGGTCTCTCCACATCACACACGTTGTGGTGAGATTACTGACCAAAGTGTTCACTGCTGGGAGGGCTGGGAAGAGCGTGGCTGCTCTGCTGAGCTCCCCAAGCATTCCAGCACTGATCTGTACCGGAACCCCAGCCGTTCCCACTTGCGCCTTTGTGGTGACCCCCAGGTGTTCCGATACACTCGTCTGTAACACATGCAATGTGTGGAGTCAGAAAAACCAGGAATAGGACTCTGTTCAGGAGTCTTCTGTTCCAATAGGAACAGAAGTTGGAGGGGAAGGTTCCTCTGCAGGGAGCGCAAGTGCCCAGGGTCCTGGTCAGCCCTGTGCAGTTGTGTGTGTCTTTACCTACTCTGGTTCGCGGTCTTCAGACCTTTATGGGTCCCTAATTAATGGATTAGATGGATACGATGCTGAGACTGACTTCTGGGTAGCATTTCAGAAGACCAAATGCCATTTAGGTTTTAGAACTAGGAATTGAAAGTGTACCTGGCTCTGGAAATATCTACTGTACCATTTCCTGAAGGGTTGCTGGGATATAGGGCCTTGGAATCAAGATACAAGCAAAGAAAAATGATGAGAACTTTTATATACTCTCCTACAGTCTTGCCCAATTTCACCTCCCCGCCCCCCCCCCGCCCCCCCCCCCCCCACACACACCGCAACCTGCCCTGAGGGTTGAGCTTAAGAAACCACAGATTTTTTTTTATGGCATTTCAGTGGGGAGTAGAATAGAGCAAGCTTGGAGGACAAAAACAAACCACAGCAAGCACTGACATCTGCCTTGGTTTGAACAGTTTTATCTGACCTAGCCTGCTTGACTTTGAGCAAGGCAGATGACAAAAGGCCCATATAGTAGGTGCTAGCATCATTCTGGCAGGGGCAATCCTAGCCAAGGTGCAGCAGCATTTTGCTTTTTTTTTTTTAAAGCCATTGTTACCCACCCAGACCCTGCTTGTAGTTGTCAGTTGGGTTAGGAGTTTCAAGTTCTTGGTTGGGGCTAGTACAACTCTAGGAGCATGTACATGGTTCATTCCTTCAACCACCATTCGCTGAGCTCTTCCTGTGTGCCAGACCATGGGATTAAAATTTCAACTGTAGGAGAGATTGTAAAAGTTTTTATAGCCTTTCTTTGGTTTTATTTTCTATCTTGATTCTAAATTTGTGATTTTTCACAGTCACAGAACAAAAGCCTATGTTTCACAACTTATAAAACTGATTCTTTATTCTTTAGGAATTCTATCAGAGCTTGGGCACCAATTTCATTTTTTCTGAGAAGTTGAAACATACTCTGTTCTCTCCTTACCATCTCTCCCCTCCTTCCCTTCTCAGCCCTGAGGAAAGATCACCTCTGGTCTCAGGGAGCCCCAAGTCTCACTTCTGACTGATATATTCACGACAAGGCTTCATCTGCTAGACAACCCACTCCATTGACTTGGAGGCCCCATACACCTTTAGTTTGGCTGTGGCAGACCACAGCCAGCACCAGACCAGCCAGGGGAGAAAGTGGACCTCAGCTTGGCAGGCTGGTGTGTCCTCCTTTACAAACCCCCACTGCAATTTATTTGTAAAGTGGTTTCATCCCATTGCAAAATCTGTGACTTTTTCAAGGCAACTGTGGAGAGCTAGGAATTGACTGCAGGCTTGACAGCTCGGGGAGGAGGTAGGTGTTACTGATTTGAATGCCCTTAAATTGACTGGGCTGGGTGCTGGGGGACAGGTAGGTAGGGGTGGGTACCTAGGCATAGAAAGCTGAGTAAACAGGAAGGATTCTGTGGTCCGAGGGCCCGGTGGACCATGCCCACCCACCACACTGTCTCTCCACACGTGCACGGACTGCGCACACCTGTGACACCATGTGCCCCAGACCCTGCACAGATGCTGCTCTGCTCTCTGGGGAGCTCCCACTCCTTACCTCTTGCTGCCAACCCCAGGATCCATCTCAGAATCACCTCACTTCCTCCCTCCTGCCTTTCTACCAGCTCAAATCTCTCTAGATTAGAGCTCTCTGGGGACCCAGTCCTTTTAAAAAGAAGAAAGAAAGAAAGAAAGAAGGAAAAAGGGAGAAAAAACAGAAAGAAAGAATGAAACTGGACCGAAGAGGCAGTGGTGCCTTGAGTTATCTCACTGCATTACAATGAATATGGACTCTATTAAGCTCCGTTCTGCCTGTTAGTGTTTCCCCGGGCAACACAGCCCCCATATGGCAAGCATGCAGCAGATTAGGGGAGGCCCCTGGGCCTCATTGAAGGCTGGGGGGCTTGACTGGCAGTTGAACCCCCTCCACACCTCCCCCTACTCCTCACACTTGACACTGCCTGTGTTTATATAAAGCAAGGAGTGGGGGGGCCATTTGGAAGGTTTTTGTCCTGGTCTGAGAGAAGGGAGAGGAGGCTGGAGGTGGGGGGGGGGGAGGGTGGAGGGGGTTGGGGGGGTGGGGGTCAGCATTGTGGAAGACTGTAGAGGTGGAGTGGAAGGGATAGGAGAGGAGGAAAGGCCTCATAAATATTCAAGAGGAGCCCTGAATGGAGAGAGAGAAATAAAGCAGATGGAATTCGTGTTAAAGAACAGCACAATCACCCTGTTTTGAGCCCTCCAAAATAAAAAAAAAAAAAGAAAAGGGAATGGCCTTCCAGGAGTGTAGGAGCTGCGTTTATCCAATTAGCAGGGTTGTCAAATTGAATTTATAGGGAATAGGGGTGGGGGAGTGAGAAGTGAGTGTGGAAGAAAGGAAGTGATTTTCCTTTTCTCTCTTTTTCCACTTTGGCAATAAGGTTTTGTAGAGTTTTTTCCCCATCTTTCTCTCTTTAAAGGTAGATTAAAAAAAAAAAACTCTTTGAGGAAATGAGGCCATTTCAGGAAAAGATACATGTGGCAAAGAAATGAGATCCCTTAGTAACTTTTTCGTCATACAGTGGAGGTGGGAGAGGATTAAATTGTCCAGTGGGCAAATCGAGAGACCAGACCTTCTCTTTGCTTGAAGGCAGAAGTAGCTTCTCTCTGAGGGGGATTCCTCCCAGATACTGTGTCCAGACTCTTCCTTTCCCCTTGCCTGGATGGTAAAGGAATCTATCTCCCAGAGAAGAAAGAAACTCTGTCCATGTTGGTTAGCATCTTGTTTTAAAATTTTGGGTTTGTGTGAATTGGGATTAGCTAATCTCCTCAAAATGCCTCTGATTATATACTCCCCTTCTCAGAACCATCATAGTTGCCTTCTGCCTATGATGTTAATTTCCATCTCTTCTTTCTAGTCTTCTGCGCCATGACCCAATCTCAATTTCTTCCTTGCCCCTTTTCATTCCTCTAGAATGGTCCCCAAAGTGGGGTGCAAACTCCAAAGGGGAAATACAAGATATTCTATTAGGGCACTGGAAGAAAATAGTAGAGATTCTTTTAAAGGTTTATTTCTGTCCACAGAAGGAATAGAAAAGACATTCCATTTTTCTGATATTTAGTATCTGGATTGACAATCATGTTTTTAGTCTATACATTGGGCAGTGAGAAGGCTGACAACAGGGACCTCAGTCCATTAATCATTCACTCCCCAGCTCTCCTATTCTCTGTTAAGTGGATTTGCAGATTATATTATTTAGTTTTAACTAAATTAACCCTCACAATCTCTTCAAGCCACTTGAAGAGATTGCTGCAAAGAAACTAGGTTGAAGAGTATGCTGATAATCCAGGCACTTGCAAACAGGATGAAAACAGCAGAGCTGACCCTTTTGAAGTCACATTAGGAGGTAAAAACAGTAACAGTGGAATCACATCTGATGAGAACTCAACAAATTAATATTCAAGCAGTCCCTTTGAAAGAGATTACATCCGTATCATTAATGATGAATCTAATCCTAAGTAGGCTTTCTTCCTTAAGGTACTAGCTTAATGATATTATAAGACAGTCGTGATTAACATGTCATTAAAATATGGTTTCACTTTTACCTACTCTTAAATTTTAGCTTGGCAGTGTGTGTGTTTTATTTGTAAATAAATATATGTGTATTAGGGATATTTGCCCAGAATATTTTTCTCATGAGGGAGCAAAATCAGAAAGGTTAGGAGATCACTGTTGAAGAGAAATGTCTACTTGATGCACCAGCCTCCAAACAGACCTTTCCCACCAGGTTAGTGTCACCCTCCGCAGTGCCCTCCAGCTCTTTACATATGCATATCTCAGAAAGCCCAGTTTCAAACCCACATATCCAGAAAAACTTTTCCTAAAGGCCTAAAATTGAAAATGCTTTCCTCCCTCTGATTTCATTTACCACTTCCCATTTATGACTAAATTGGTGACCGACCCATTAAGGTTTTGGAGTAAATAATACTGAAATTGTTAGATGAGAGTAATCTCAAAACTTCAGTTGTTCTATGCAACAATGATTTATTCTCCTGTCATAGACTGTGCTGTCTTCTTCCATCTTGTAGCTATGCTTTCTGAAACATGGGATGTGGTCCATTGGCAATGGAAGGAGGGAGAAGCAACCCCTGTTCTTTAACTCTTAACTGTCTTGGCCTGGAAGTAACACAGAACATGCTCACTTACACATCAATGGATGGCACTTGTCTCATGGTCATGTGGCCCTAAGCCAACTGCAGAGCAGGCTGCAAAATGAGGAGTTAATGGATATTTGCACTGATTAACTCCTGTTCCAAGCTTTATTTTAAGCTTATCAGGACAGAATCCATCTTCTAGTATAGTACCTTGCATTTGTTGTTGTTCTGTCGCTAAGTCATGAGTGACAGTGACCTCGTGGACTGTGGCCTGCCAGACTCCTCCTCTGGTCTCCACTGACTCCCAGAGTTGGCTCAAATTCATGTCCACAGAGATGGTCTTCGATAGGATAGGTCACAGTGATATTTTTTTCTTCCCAGTAGTTATAATAATATCGCAGTACACATAATTTTTAATAGAAAACACATGCACAATCTTTGGATAAGGAATAAGCTAGAAATATATCAGAGGCTGGCCAGAGCATGACTCATACTTAGGACCATCTAACCACTGTTGTTCTCCCCTATGTGATCTCAGAGTGGTCTGGGTAGATGTTCCATATACTAGTTTTGAATTGTATTGCCTAATGTGTTAACCACTAGCCCTATTGGTTAATGTAAAATTAAAACTTCATTTCTTTAGTCTTCCATTAGCAGGTAAAGAACCCACCTGCCAATGCAGGAGATTTAAGAGATAAGTTTTGATCCCTGGGTGGGAAAGATCCCCTGGAGGAGGGCACAGCAACCCACTCCAATATTCTTGCCTGGAGAATCCCATGGACAGAGGAGCCTGGCAGACTACATTCCGTGGGGTCGCAAAGAGTCAGATATGACTAAAGTGACTTAGCACAGCAAACACTAGCCACACATAATTGCCACAAGTACCAGTGACTACCTAGCAGTTTGGACAGTACAAATATAGAACATTTTCATCATTGCAGAAAATTCTATCGAAGGCATTCTTGTGAAGAACAATGAGAGATTGTTCTAGATTAGAATCTAAACGGTAAAAGAATGAAAATGACCACACAGAAAGTTACTGTTGTAGATAATGATCCAGGTAACATTTTTATGCATAAGGAAGTAAATTCAAAAACATTGTAAATTTGGTTCTAAAAACAGTTTAAAGCATCTGGTTAATGTGACCCAGAAAGTCTTTGGGAGGCAGTGTCAGTATAGTAAGAGCACTGGACTAGGTGTCGGGAGACCTGACTTGCAGTCCTGGATCCCTATTCTTAGTTGGAGACTGTCCATCAGCTTCTCTGCACCTGGCTTTCCTCATTTAGAACACCAGATACCTGTTAGGCGTTCTCCTGAGGTATTATCTTTTCCTCATGCATGCGTGTGTGCTAAGTTGCTTCAGTCATGTCTGACTCTTTGCAACCCTAAGGACTGTAGCCCACCAGGCTCCTCTGTCCATGGGCTTCTCCAGGCAAGAATACTTGAGTGGGTTGCCATGCCCTCCTCCAGGGGATCTTCCCTACCCAGGGATCAAACCACTTATGTCTCCTGCATTGGCTGGCAGGTTCTTTACCACTAGCACCACCCAGGAAATCCTATCATTTCCTCAGGTCCCTCCTAATTTAAAATATTTCCCTTTAGTTACATCTGTGAGTAAAAGCTTTTTATGTTAGAAAAAAAATTTTTTAAACCCTTTCTTAAATGCTCTTCATGGATCTGCCTACAGTCATGTATCCAGCTGTCTGAGAATTCAGTTCACTTGTTTGCCCAAGGTTTCCCCAGTGTCACTCCTCTGTGCACTAGGATCACCCTCCTTCTTGAGACCGAGGGCTGCTAGCCCACACCCTCCAGGCACTCAGCATCACCTTCTCAGGGCAAAACTTCTCTCTGCCTTGGGAAAGGCCTGTCTTAACTCCCCAGAGTTGCAAACATACGGGAAAAAAAGGTAACTTCAGGTCAAGAATAATCCTTTTTTCATCTAGCCAGCCCCCATCAGCCAACGGAATCAGAACATTGTCAGATCCCATTCTTGCCCCTGAAAGCGTGTTTCTAAGAAAGGCTCTCGTGCAGCATTGGCGGTAGAGTGGTGAGCACAGCTGCCTTCCAAAGAAGGAAGCTCTGTATTGTCTACTGCTCTCCTGTGCAACTCCTCCTTTTACTGGTCATGGGACAGCCATAGGGGGTGTTTGGCATTTTAGATGGTGGAGGCTTCTCTCTGCGAGAGCTACAGTGCGTGGCTGACCAGGGATGACATGTGGCCTTGGGTGCCCCTGCCTCTCTTTTGCTTCCGCCGGCCCTCTTGGGAGAAGGTGGAGCTGGCCTTCTCCAGCTGATGATCGACTCTCGGTTGTTTGTAATTTTCTCTCACAAAATAAATACTCCAAGGCTGTAATTTCTCGTGCTTGGTCTCAACCTTAGACGTGTATTCTGCTGTTGTTGTTTTTGGAAAGTTTCAGAAACGTCTGCTTGGAGATTATTTCAGTGGGAACATGTATGTCAGCAGTTCAGCTTCTCAGATGCATTTTCTTTTATTTTTCGTGTTCAGATAACCCTTAAAAATAGAAAGTACCTAGGCCTCAGTGAGGAAGTCATGTCAAGAATTCGTTTTCCCTTCGCTCTGCTTCTGATTTTTTTTTTTCCTTGCTCTCTTTTCCTGAGAATATGCAGAGAAAATAAGAAGGATCTACACAGACTTTGTATTGCCAAGAAAAATAACAGGCTTTACTGTTGCCTTCACCCAACTTTGAAATTGTACCTTGTTCATTTCACAGTGGGACAAAGTTACACTGCAATTAGGTACTCCAGTTAAGCCTCACTTGCCTTTTTTATCATTAAAAAAAAAAGTTCTCAGAAATCCATATTTTTGCAACTATTTTTCTAGACCAAGCCCTCTAGATCACTTGGTCCAGGAAGTAGCTCAGTTTCCCCAGCTGCTAAATAAGATGCATAGGCTGCGGGGATCCCTCCACCTCCATACTGTTATCAGTTTCTCTTTGACATGAAGGAGACCCCACGTGTCCTCTTTGGGCTCATTGAGGGGTACCTGCTTACAACCCTGTCATGGGGATTCATGAGTTAACTCCTTTCTCCCTCTTTGGACACCTGCTTCCTCACTCTCCTCGCTCCCCAGATACATTCTTTCCTCGTTGCTTTTAAAAGCAGGATGGTGTGGCTGGCACCAGTAGTGAAGTCTGTTTCCATTTTGAACCTTATAAATCATGCGGGGTACAGAAGTAACAGGAATTGTTTGGCTGGTCCTCGTTAAGCAGGAGGGGGTCTAGGCTGAATTTCCTCAGTAAAACCTCTGTCGACTTTACAACCCAAACACCTCCATGGCCACCATGCACTAGGATAAGAAACAGCCGTTCTCTCCTCCTCTGTTGGCTTGTCTTCTTCCTGCCCTTTATTACTTTGTCTTCATTCTGTCTCCCTGCCGCCTCCTTCCTTCCCTTCCTCCTTTCTTTCTTGGGGTATGGAAAGAGCAGGTCATGAGCAAGCAAGTTCCCTAAAATCCTGTAACTGGTCACTCATGCCATATTCTAGATAAATATGTTATTTCATTGCGGGAAAGTAGAGAATTAAAACTAGTATCTAGATGATTAAAACTAGTATCTGGACACCAAAGGCTTGTTTTTTGGTTTTTGTGTGTGACTGTATTAATGAACTTTTCCTTGAACAAACAGGGATTCAGAAATCTGAAAATTAAAATCTTACACTGTTAAAATTCCTCATCGCTCTACCTCATCCTGTTCAGGCTCAGGTCATTGAGCACCCATTGGGTGCAGAGAGCTGGTAGGAAAAAACATGAAAAGGCTACTATTGTGGTTAAAAGCACAGAACTTTGGAATGAGCCCAACCTGGTTTCATTCCAGGCCTACAGTTATACAACCTTGGGCTAGTTACTTACCCTCTGGAACTAAATTTCCTTACCTATAAAATGGGTATAATGGTCCCCATCTTATAGAGTGATTCTGAAGATTAAAAGAATACCTCATGAAAAGAGCTTAGCTAGGTACCTGTAGTGGTTACAGGCATGCCTTCCCCAGTCATGCTCTCATCCTTAGCAACTTTCCTTCATTTCACTGTTCTAATGGCATGGATCTAGTGGATTGTCTGGAAAAGAGCAGAAACTCTCTCTACACCTAGAAGAAAAATACTTGTCAGGAAAAGTTTAATATTTTTCTTTCAAACCTCTTTTAGAAAATGTTCCTGTCCTTTTCCAGAACAGTGGAGGAGACTTGGGGGTGGTCCTCTGCTGTCAAGGATACGAGGCAAAGGGAAGGATTGAAACTCAAGGGGAAAGGACTCTTTCCTAGAAAACATTGCAAACCCCAGTGTAGAGCTGGGTTCAAGATCTGGTTTGGAGGGGTGCTTGTTGGGCAGAGCTATATAGCCCCGTTCACTCAGCAGCCAGGTGAAAAGCTGAAGAACCAGAGGAACGTGGAGAAGGGGAAGGTTCAGGCAGATCTTAAGTACTTCCTAGCACAGAGCAAGAGCCTCAAGCCCACCCTTCAGCCCCTGTGTGAGGAGTGATGGGGGTTGAGAGGCCCAAGATGGGCTCTGACACCAGCCCATGCAGGTAGCCAGAACTCCAGAGACTGCAGAGCTAACACAGCTCTCATTTCGGCAGCCTAACCCCCTCTTGAGTTTTCACTGTTGACTATAAGTTTTGGAAAGAGTTGCTGATTAGATAACTGGTCCAAAAGAGTTAGCACTTTGAATCTAAGTCACCCTCCTAGAAATAATTATGAAAACTGCCACATGTGCACAATTCAGGAAGATGCATCCACTGCCTAGGTCATTGTGATGCTGCCTTCGGGGACCCGAAACTCTGAAGTCTCCCTGCCTGATAGAATGTTGGCACACCTTCCACATTGGTCTCATGTTCTTTATAGAGCAGTGAAAAGCACAGAAGCAAGATTGTGGTTTAGGCTGTGACAGAAGTGTGCATACATTTGCTTCTCTGTGATTTTGATGAATCCTTTAAACACTGTAGCCTAAATGAGGCATGAAAAATAATATTGTGGAAGAGGAGGAATTAAAATTCTCAGCAGGCAAGAAGAGAGTGGCTGATAGCTGAGATCTGTCATCCAGTGGCTGGAGGAGCAGAGTAGTCTGGACCCCAGAGACATGTTCTGGGTGGAGGTGCAACACAGTGTCAGGAGTACAAACTTTGTAGAGATGGAAAATACTAGAATTTCAGCACCAGGGGCAGAGAGAACAGGGGCCTTGGCTGATATGTGATTTTTTTTTTTTTTTGGTCTGTGTTTGTGTCTGAGGGTGCAGACAAGCTGAGGAGGGTTGGTTGGTTCCAGGAATCAAAGAATGTTGACAGAGATGTTGGTGAAGAGCTGGTGTGAGTTGAAATAGATCTTTCATGAGCCTTGGAGACTTTAGGGATGTTACTTGTTAGTCCTAGTAGTTGTATCAGTCGCTCAGTCATGTCTGACTCTTTGCAGTCCCACGGACTCTAGCCACCAGTTTCCTCTGTCCATGGGATTTTCTAGGCAAGAATATTGGAGTGGGTTGTCATTTCCTCCTCCAGGGGATCTTCCGAGATCAGGGATCAAACCCATGTCTCCTGCATCAGCAGGTGGATTCTTTACCACTGCACCACCTGGGGGTGTTAGTAACATCATCTAAATGAGGGATGCAGGATTCATCCATTATACCTGTGACAGTGCTATGCACAGCGGTCCGTATTAGTGGCATGGTGTGCCACGTGGCCATGGACACCTGGGTTCCTGCAGGAACATGGTGAAAATATCTGCCTCCTTTCCAGGATCGTTGCTAAACATTCACTGTCCTGAGCCTGGGACATGGCTTCAGGTCTCAGTGTCTCCATCTGGTAGGCTGTCCTGTCCTCGTGGCTATGAATGCCCTAGGCAAGGCTCTGGCATTCTTACCATGACATCACCTTCCAACTCAGAGGGGCAACTTAGAAGCAGCTTATTTTAGATAAGAAATGGCATGTTGTGTTCCTTGGTCTTCCAGAAGTCCAGCCAGGTCCACACTTTGGATGTCACCACTATGGGGGTGTCCCAGGCATTCTCACCACAGCCCTTTCTCTCTTTCTCACAGCAGAGCGTGGCAGGGGATTGTGGTACCCTTTGAGTGACTCTGGTGGCTTCGGAGACATTGGCTTTGGACCCTTTGTGACACAGCATGCCTCGTGGAAAGATGACGACGCAGAGAGAAAAGCAGCCCAAGGTCACACTCGCCTGCCTCCTCTTTGCTGCGGCAGGCTGCTTCGCGGACCTGAGTGAGTGTTTTCCTTGATTCCTCTGAGGCCCCCTGGGAGGGCCACTTTGCCCCTAGTGTCAGAGAGAATCATTTGACAAGGACCCTCTAAAAAGGCCTTCTTCCTCCTGGATTTCTTCCCACTGACCTGCTCAATAATATGAGATGAGAAATGAGCTCAATTACATCATATTGGTTGTTACTTTGCTGTTTTAATCATTTCAAACATATGCTAGGGAAGAATGACAGTAATAACTGAACTGCCTTTATTGAGCACTTATTATATGGGGTTACAGCAGGCAGTTTATATGCATTGTGTGTAAGCTTCCCAGCAATGCTGTGAGACCAATATTATTAGTCCCATTTTACAGATAAGAAACTGAGACTCCAAAAGGCTCAGAAGCAGTGGCACTGGGATCCAGATGCAGGTCTTATTCAAGTTTACAGCTTGAGCTCTTGTCGTCCCACCATACTGCCACTCCAGTGTAGCTTCTGGGAAGCAGGCCAGCTTGGGGACAGGACCTAAGGTCAGCAGAGTTTCTTCAGAGAAGGATCCATCCCTCTCTGGATGGCTCAGCTCTGAAAGGCTGCCTGGGTGCTGTGCTTCTGAGCACATCGTGCTGTCGGTTTCTTGGGGGGTGTCAATTCATTGCTGCATCCCTGTTCTTCCTCCAGATGAGGTTCCTCAGGTCACTGTCCAGCCTTCTTCTACTGTCCAGAAGCTCGGAGGAACCGTGATCCTGGGCTGCGTGGTGGAGCCCCCCTGGGTGAACACCACCTGGCGCCTGAACGGGAAGGAGCTGAATGGCTCAGATGACACCCTGGGCATCCTCATCACCCACGGGACCCTCGTCATCACTGCCCTCAACAACCACACCGTGGGCCGTTACCAGTGTGTGGCCCGGATGCCTGCAGGGGCCGTGGCCAGCGTGCCAGCCACCGTGACACTAGCCAGTGAGTTCTGCTCCTCTGCCCACCTCCTATTCTTTCTCTCTTCCCCATCCCAATCAACATCCCCCTGTTAGCCTTATCATAAAAGGGGCCTTACCAGCTGACCTTTCTCATCAGAGAGCAGTGGCTACCCAGTAATCTCCAGTGTCTGGGGGACCTTTGTGCCCTCTGGGTGGGGGCCATACCAGGAGTGAGTGTCTATCCCTTGACATGGCTGACCTGTTTCTGTGGGCCCCAGAGCTGGGCCATGCCATGCCTTTCTACTTGGTCACTCTGTGATCTTAGATGGGGTGGTGCCAGCTCTTTGCTGCCCATCCCCCCACCCCCGCCCACTCTGTCCTCACAGCAGTTGCAGTCAGAGCATGTACAGGGCTATGTATGGTCTGAACAGATACTGCCCATTTCCTCTTGGCCTCCTGCGTCTCTGAGGGGCAGGCCTATTCCAAATGCCTGGAATAGAAACAGTAGAACACAATGAAAAGGCAACTGTGTGATAAAGAGGGAAAGAGGAAGAGAATGAGACTGTTGGTCCAAAAAGGATGCCAGAAGTCTTCCTACTACCTTTCCATTTAAATTACCACTTGGATATACTGTTGTGCCCAAGCTCAGTGCACACATTACCTGATTTGCCATGGGAAATGAGTTGGCTGATTAAATAAACTCCCAAAGGCTACAGAGCAGCCCCAACACCTGTTCTTATATGCTGAGTCTATGGCCAGGAAACATTTAGCCCTTGAACAATGCAGGGTAAGGGTTGCTGACCCTCTGGTCAGTTGAAACTCTACATATGACTCATAAGGGGTCCGCTGCATCTGAGGTCCAACCAACCTCTGGTCATGTGACACTGTAGTATTTATTATGGGAAGAGACCCATGGCCAAGTGGACCCATGGAGTTCAAACCCATGCTGTTCAAGAGCCAACAGTATTAAGAATTACTTCCCCTTCCCTGCTGGCCCAGTTGGTAAAGAGTCTGCCTGAAATGCAGGAGACCCTGGTTTGATCCATGGGTCAGGAAGATCCTCTGGAGAAGGAAATGGCAGTATTATTGCCAGTATTATTGCCTGGAGAATCCCATGGACAGAGGAGCCTGGGGGACTACAATCCATGGGGTCACAAAGAGTCAGAAACAACTGAAAGACTAACACTTTCACTTTCTCTGCTGGCTGAAGTGTAGGGAACCCTAACCCTAACCCTTAACCCTAACCCTAACCCTAACAGGGTTACCTTGTTGAAAACAGGGAACCTTGTTGAGAGTTTAATGGTGTTTGGACTTACTCTTTGAGGTCTATGTCCCCTCATGACTCAGCAGTGCCCCTTGTCCCAGACACCCTGCCTCCATATCACCATCATCATCTCCCTTGTTGATGTTGTAGTTCTGGGAGGTTGGGGGTCCCTATGTTATGGGTCATACTAGAGGCAGGAAACTTATAAAATGCTCCTGAAAGTCAGCTGGGCTCCCTGAAGTGTGAGGCGTGAGTCCTGGAGGAGAGTGGTGAGAGCTGGGAAAGTAGAAAAGCAGGGGGAAAAAAGACCTGTCATTGCCTCTGGTTTCCAGATGCCTCTGGCCTTTAGTCCGTGGGAGAACAGAGACTAGAACAGAGGCTGCCACAGTGTGCCTGTTTTCTTGGGAAGCAGTCTAGCAGCCCTGCCCTCTGCTCAGAGGAGGGAGGGAGGAAGGCAGAGGGTCCCCAGCTACCCTCCTGGGGGCAAGGCTGAGGGGGGTCTGCATCTTAGAGCCCCCCACACAGTGGGAACTACTTTTCCTTTGTGGCTGCAGCAGTACTGACTGACCCTAAGTGCCAGACCTCTAGAGAGCAGGCTAAGAGTTCGGATTACAGTCAGGGTTCAGTGAAGGAGGCAGGCCCTGGGCCCCCAGCTGTGCTGGTGGGCTAGGGGAGGGTGCTTTCACAAGGGTGAGAAGGTGGGGAGGGATCATCTTGTCATAGAAGAGGGGCTGAGGTCAGAGCTACGCTTCTTACCATCATACTTCTCTTGCATATCTTTTAATGATAATTAAAATGGACACATAGAAAGTTTAGAGAAAGAAAATGTCTCCTCACCATCCTCGCAAAGCCGCCATCGTCATTTTAAAGCGTACCCTTCTAGCCTTCATCTGTACCCATATTTTTACAGCACTGAAGATAGTTACTATCTTTAGTCTCTCCCCTTTGACATTGTAGGACAAGCATTTTCCATTGGCCGTATGACCATATTTACATTTCTTGTTGAGTATAGGGTGCATCCAGTAAAGTACACAAAGTGCACTAATCTCAAGTGAACACTTTCATGTGTTTTTCGCATGTACATTCTGTGTAACCACCTCAGCAGGCTCCTAGTTCATCTGTCTTCTGTCGCCTACCAGAGCAGAGGCACAGTTGTGCATGGCCCTGGAACATCCCAGAGTGATTCCACTCTAATGTACTGCACCCTTCTCCTAGTGCTGAGCAAGCAGGTCCTTGCCAGTTGTTCATCTTTACAAATAAGAGGAGCTTTTTAGCAATGTTTGTGCGTTTGAAGGGGGCCACTGCTCCTCCAGGAGGTTTGCTACCCTGAGGTAGTCAGCCCTTGTTTGTGAAGATCCAGGAGACTCTATGACTTGGCCCACTCAGGAGCTAGGCTGCACCTTTCGCCGTCTGGAGGAAGGGAGAGCTGGAGAGTAGATGATTTATTTTGGAGCACTCCTTCTACTTCAAGATGAATCTGTGTGAGGAGAGACAATTTATAGCCTTTATTTTTAAAAAATTCCTGGCCCCTCTTTCTCTGGTGCTTGAAGGGATCTGCAGTTGGCAGTGAGGACAAAGGGAAGGGTTTGGTTGCAACCCAAGGAGGCACAGTGAGAGAAGAGGGGGCTTGTGCAGAAGCCGAGGCGAGTCTTGTTTGAAAGCCAAGAGCTATTGGCATGTCACTTAGACATGAATCAGAAGGGAAATGTTTGGGCCTGACCAGAAGATGGATGGAGAAGTGCTGGAAATGGAGAGTAGGCCTGCAGGGTCTGTGTCCTGGGACACAGGGAGTTGGTGAACTGGAACTACAGCCTCCCAGACTTGGAGGAGGCAGGGACGGGGTGGCGGGAACGTGGGAGAAAGGGGTGCTGTCTTTGGGTTAATGCCATGGGGGATTTGGCCCAGACTCAGCAGCTAGATTAAGTTTCCGAAAGCACATTCCTGAGCAGAATAGGGGCTGTGTTTTGCCAGTTGGCTGGTGTGCAAGGGAGGCTGAGCCGGAGAAGGGATTACAGGAGGCACGGTCTGCATTCAGAGGCGAGGCGGGCAGCGGCGTGCTGGCGGGCACACACGCACGCATGCACACCCGCACTTGGTGTTTCAGGCTTCCTTCTCCTCCTCTCCTCTGATCTCTCCTGTGTGCATTCAAACATTTGTCCTCAGACAGAGCACGTGCTGTTTGACCTCCCTGGAAGGACGCTGCCTCCTGTGTCTTAGTGAACTCCTAGAGATCACTGGGGGCTTCCTGTGATGGGGGCTGGAAGCTGGCTTGAGGATCCAGGGATGTGGAGGAGGCTGCCAGCAGAGCTTTCCTGGTCTAGACCACTTTCACGCTGATGCCAGGGGGTGCACTTGAACTCCACCCCTGCCTGGTGGCGTGAGGTAAAATGGAGCCACATGAAGCCTCAGTGGTGTGCTCCCACCCTCTGCTCTAAGTGGTCCTGCCCATGTGGAGACCTGCTGTCCTTCCTGCTCTCCTCTGTGGAGAAGTCTTTTTTCCTGTTTCACTTAAGCTTTCCTTGTGGTGAATCTCTCTTGTTGCTAATGTGTCACTTCAGACCGTCTTGTCTAATTCTTTTGAAATGTTTTTGCTTTGATCTCCTTTCTTCTTCTTGCCTGTCTTTTCACAAGCTTGACACCCAGAGGCCCACCATTTCACATAGCTCTGAGGTTCCCACTCTATGCACCTGAACCAAAAGCAGACGTCACCCACGGATACCTCATTCCTTGTTCTGGCCCCCAAGACGGCCTTAACATCATTCTCCATACAGCAGAGCAAGTAATCATGACCAGTTCAGAGCCTCATGCCACGGGAAAGCTGTTTTCTGTCCCTTACCGCAGTTATCTACCATTCAGATAAACTCCTAATTTCTTTTTTTCTTTATCCCTATCTTTTAAATTAATTCTTCCAGCTATCCTATCATCCCCAGGTCCTACTCAGGTACTTGGAAATAGGCAGTAACTGAGTGGATGTTCTCTTTCTGGGAAAATACATAATTGGCTCTATGACTTCACACTGGCTAATGTGAAGTCTTAAGCTGGTGCTGGTTTAGTTGTGAGTGGATCCATAACCCCTTCTTAAGGTCTTTAAGCCCTAGGGCCAGTCAGAGAGTGATCTTTCTCTGGTATCAGAGATCAGAGGCAAGGCAGTGGACAGAAGAGGTAGGAGTTTCCCTTCAGCAGCTGTCTCCATGACTCTGTGCCTTTGAGGAAAGGTCAGAAGGAGACAGGGGCCCTTTGTAACATAATTTAACCCAGGAGTGAAATGAAAAGCCAAACTGGTGTAATGGAAAAAAACATGAAACTTAAACCCAGGATCTTTTAAGTCTTAACTCTACCACTGAAGAGTTCATGTAGCTTTGGACAAATCCCTTGATCTCTCAGATTGTCACAACTGTGAAATGAACTCAGTACTGATTACATCGTCGGTCTTATGGTTTTGTTTTTTAGAGAATCAAATGAGAGAATATATGATAGTACTATTTTGAAGGAGGCTTTATTCACTCACCCATGTGGTCAACACATATTTGTGGAGCATCCTCTTTGGAGGCTTTGGGGCCCGTTCTCTGTGCTGCCTAGCTCAGTTCTGGGAGCATCCCATAGGATGACACAGTCCAGGGGCCAAAACTTCCATCTTAGCCAGAGCCAAGAGAGAGGACTGGCTTAGCAGGGGCAGAGGACAAACCCATTTCCTGTGACTTTCGTAGCTCCCTCTCTACACATGTTCTCCAACCTGGATTCCCACCTCCCTGCCACTTTGAGAGCAGCCCATAGTGTCACTGCATGTATGTTGTCACTGTAGCCCAAAGAGGTGTCCATTTATGCTTTTGTTGGTTCACTGATGGGTGTTGTTGCAACCAGACAGCGTTGGCAAGCTGGGCCAATGCTGGCCCTCTGTGTGGTCAAGTTCCACCAACAGAAGCCGCGTCTCTTCTTTCTCAGCTCCCTAAACTCTGATTCCCATCAAACACTTCCTTAAGGTCTTCCATGCTGTGACCCTGAATTAGAACAGGCCACTAAGGCCAGCTGTCAACATTGTCTTAAAACATTTCTAGCTTCCTTTATCCTTGTTTTTAGTCAGGGTTCTCCAGAGAAGCAGAATCAATCACTATACACACACACATATATACACACACATGTAATTTTAAGGCTTCCCTGGTGGCTCAGATGGTAAAGAATCTGCCTGCAATGTAGGAGACCTGGGTTCCATCCCCAGGTTGGGAAGATCTGCTGAAGAAGGGAATGGCAACCCACTCCAGTATTCTGGCCTGGAGATGGACAGAGGAACCTGGCAGGCTACAGTCCATGAGGTCACAAAGAGTCAGACACGACTGAGTGACTAAGCATATGTGTAATTTTATGGAGAACATATATATAATTATACGCACACTCACATGTATGGGGAGAGAGAGAAATAGAGAAAGAAAAAAAGAAAGAAAAAGGTTTATTTCAAAGGATTGGCTCACATGATTATGGAGGCTGGAAAGTCCAAAATCATCAGGCGAGCCAGCAGGCTGGAGATTCATGCAGTCCACTAGGGAACCAGGAAACCAACCATTCTCTAGCCCTGAGTTCAATAGCTTTATGTTTTAAAGGTTGGTGTCCTGAGAACTGGGGAGTGTTTAGAATTTACAGCAGCACAGTAAGAACTACTCTGGGCTATTGAGGATCTCTCAGTCTGATGGAGAAGATGGACTGCAGTTCCTGTTAGCCATAAAACAAGTCAGTCAGAGCCATGAGTTGCCTGAGAGACATAAACAGATTTTAATGGGAATTCAGGGGAACAGTGATTCATTTCCATTTTAGGGAATTGAGGAAGGCTCAAGGTTGAGCCTTGAAGAATGTGTGTAGGACAATCTTTATCTCCAGTGTTTTGAGTCCTCTCACCTTTCTCAGGCCTTCAACAACTAAGTTCGGCTCTCTACATTGTGCACTTAGACCTAGGCCCAGTGCTATTTCTGGGACGGTGCAGATACTTCACAGTGAGTGCAGTCAGATTCTGAAATCAGGGTGGGGTAACAAGAGACAGTCACCTGGTGGCTGTATTTCCCTAGGAGAGGAAGGGGTCTGCAGCTGAAAGCTGGGTCTGAAGCTACCCACCAGACTGAGCGTGAGTCTGCCTCCCTTGCTGGGGGAGCTCTAGACAGCTCCACATGGGGGTGTAGTTAGAAAAGGAGAACTAAC
Source organism: Dama dama (assembly GCF_033118175.1). NCBI lineage: Eukaryota > Metazoa > Chordata > Mammalia > Artiodactyla > Cervidae > Dama > Dama dama. The sequence continues at coordinate 60,445,788 of NC_083699.1, read as the reverse complement.
TCAAGCTTGAAATGCAGCTGTTTTATGCCCATACATGCTGTGTGCTTTACTTTGCCAGTTGGACAAGAATGAAAGATACTGACTGCTAAGTCGCTTCAGTCATGTCCAACTCTTTGTGACCCACTGAAAGATAGCTTAAATGCCAAAGGTACTGAGCAACTTGAGTACCTAAATAGGAGAGGACCTATTCAGGAATACCTTACAGCTTTAGACCAAAGTCACAGTAACTCTTTTCTGCTTTCTACTAGTACAGGCAGAAATTCACAACCTCACAGGAATCTCCTCTGGTATTCAACTTCAAAGGGCATGGGCAATACTAGTCCCATAGGTCTGGGACAAGCGCTCAGGCAAATGTGTGGTATAAGCTCAGGGCATCATGGCAGCAACTTTCTGCCCCACACAGCCAGGGTTCTAGTTCTCTATTTAGCAACAGTCAATATTTACCACACACACAAAAAAAAAAAGACTCAAAAATTCCATGGTGCATCTTCTACCAAGGACATGCTTAGAATTCCCAATTCCTCTCCTCAACTTATCCTTGGCACACTCAGCTGCAGGCTTTAATAAAATCCTAGGTCCATTTTCTAAGCTAAGAGAAAAGGGAAGGACCACACAGTGAGTTAAGCAGGTACAACTATAGATTCAATGAGCCAGAACAGACTTGGAGAAGCCTTTTGCACAGGAAGATGAGGGAAGCGTTGATTAGTTTGCTTGAAATCCCTGGAACTCTTTAAAGAACATGATGTATGATGGTTCCTTTAAAACGAAAATGAATCAAGAGAGAAAATGAGTTCCTTTGCTCCCCTTTTTTGTGTGTAGGTGTGTAAGAGTTTAGGGATTTCCACTCTGATCTTGTTTGTAGACTTTCAACCATTTTTTGGAATCTAGTAATAGTCCCAGGAACTATAGAACAGCGAGTCTGTCTTGCAGATGAGAAAAAATGTTTAAATAAAGGACTGTCACTTAACAGGAAAAAACTGTAAGCAAAAGGGGGAAAAACTTAGGTAGAAACAGCATGTTGTTTTTCTGTAGGGACAGTTGTGCTTAATTTTTAGTGATGGTGCTCCTTTTCTACTTAAAAACATTTGAAGGAATCATAGAGTAAGACTTAGGCTACAGCGTGACACTTTAGCACACTTCTCAGCCCTGCCTCCTCCTCTAGACCCAGCAATCTGCCATTTCTTTGGCTTGTCTCTCACTTTCCCTGGGTCTGCCTGTAACAACTTCCTTTCCATTCCCTTTCCCAGAAAATTCCCACTTCCCTTGGGTTAATAAGTACAAGTCACTCAGTTGTGTCTGACTCTTTGCAACCCCATGGACTATATGGTCCATGGAATTCTCCAGGCCAGAATACTGGAGTGGGTAGCCTTTCTCTTCTCCAGGGGATCTTCCCAACCCAGGTCTCCCACATTGCAGGAGGATTCTTTACAGTAAAGCGTCTGCTTATAATGCAGGAGACACGGATTCAATCCCTGGGTCGGGAAGATCTCCTGGAGAAGGAAATGGCAACCCACTCCAGTATTCTTGCCTGGAAAATCCCATGAATGGAGGAGCCTGGTAGGCTACAGTCCATGGGGTCACAAAGAGTCAGACATGACTGAGCAACTTTACTTTGGGTTAAGAAATTCCTTCTCAGTGATCAACCTTCAACTATCTTCTCCTCTAGGAATCTTTTCTTGACCCCCCCTTGACTCCCCAGGTCTGGAATAGGGTCCCCTCTTCCGAGCTTCCTGCCATCCTGTGTTCACTTCTCTAGGCCTCTCCAGCCACTGTCTCTTTGCCCTTCGCCTCTGTGATCACCACACTGCGGTACACAGGGTCCGGTACACACTTGGCCTTCAGTGAATGTCTAGGGAGAGGCAGGCTCCCAGATAAGATGTGTTGAAGTCTAGAAGATCAAAAAGAGCATGCAGAAGGCAGACAAAGATTTCTTCGCCAGACTGTGGTATAGTAGAAGTTTTGAGGAAGCAAATAAGAAAGGATGAAGCAACACTTGGGATGTAAACAAGCTGATGATACAAATAGATTCGGGAAGGGTTTAGAAAAAATGATGGATGTCAGAAGCATAAAGCATAAAAGAGATTAAGATGTTGGAGGAAATTCTGCAACCTTTGAAGGCAGACGCCAGTGACTGTGGCTGCAGTCCTACCAGGCACCTCATAGGACCCTGTCAGAGAGGGTGGGCAGACGGCACGGGTAGTCACCACTGCTTTTAGGACTACACAGTTCCCAAGTGTGTGTGCAGGGTTGGGGCAGCAGGAACCACTGTGGACTCCACTGGCCTTAAGACACTGCCCCTACCTCTTCCATCTGGAATTCTGTTTTTTCAGGGACAAACTGAAGGACTCACGTTCATTGTTCCCCTGAACACCTTGGCCTCGGTCTTCTCTCAACTTTCTTCCTGTACAGGCCGCCAGCCTGCCAAACACTGTGCCAGGAACCAGTTCTGGCTCTGATGAGTCCAGACCACCGGGGTTCACATTAATTTTCCCATTGCTAAGTTTCTAGTTTATATTTGGTTGATCAGAGAAATGTGTGTGATGTGGGTTGCTGGCAAGTAAATCTTTTTTTCCTTCTTCTCTCTCTCCCCAGTGTATTTTTTCAAACCATTTTATTCCTTCATGTAATCCAAAAGAAACTCCCTAGTTCTGCTAGCCAGCCCTACCTCACAGCAGTTCTGGAGTCAGATAAACGGGATGGTCTACAGACGTCGTCTCTGTTCATCTGTCTGCCAGACTCAGTGGAGAAACGGCTCCCATCCTTGACTTATTTTTAAGGATTAATAGCATTTCTCGTTCTGTCTTTTTTTTTTTAATTGGTTCAAGCCAAGAAATTCCTGAAGCATTAGGCCAGTTTACTGCAAATCATTTAATGACACTGCAAACTAGGTTTTCTATTTTCCTTCTCCTTCCTCTCACACTCCTCTTTTTATGCCCTGTCTCCGGTCATGCCCACCTCCACTCTTGACTTTGATCTTCTGCCCTCTTCCCTGTGGCTCTTTCATCTCTTCTCCACCCAGAGCTTTTTCCTGCTACTCAAATCTGGGTGCACACACCTTAATTCAAAAGAAAAGAAAGAAACACACGATTTAACAACTAATGTGCTTGGCATCTGCAAAGGTGTTTTTTTTTTTTTTAACCCTCATTGGAACTGTTTTTATTTAAGTAAAAGAGAGCATGCCTTACTTTCATCAGAAAGTGTGTTTGTGAAATTTCATGTCACATTTCCATGGCTGTCAGGAGAGAGTTTTGGAGCCAGAATTGTTTATGCAATTGAACAGGCAGAAAAAAAAATCTTCAAGAGAGCAAATGTATTTGTCCACTCTTCCAGCCTGCAAAAGGAGAAGTGCTCACTTCACCAGCCCTCCTTCTAAATTGCCTGGAGATCAAGGTAACCTAATCTAGGCTGGCACACTGGTGAAGGTGGCAGGGACTACACTTAGGGACACTACTCTTGCGAATTGTGATAGCCAGCCTATGTGTTGCTTTAACTGTCTTTTCGATTAAAGTCCCCCTATGGTTAGGAACTATGTCTTTATCTTCTTGGTATCTTCTACAACTTGAGCCTGGTTGAGTAAATGAATAGTGATGTCTGGAGGGATGGTATTGTGCCAGATGCCAACTACAGAATATGCTGATTTTGCTCAGCTTTGTGGGCTCCCATTGAGTCTGACTTCAGTGGTCTGTGTGCCAAGGCTATGGACTGGCGATAGGCTCCAGAATGCATGCCTCAGAGGCCTGCCCATCCCGCAATCAACCCTATTCACTCATCAAGAGCAGGCAGTTCTATCTCTAAAGGCAGTACCGTCAGGCTCCAGCCTCCACTCCACTTCTGCAGTCCATCACCATGGCTTTCCACTTGTAGAGAATTTTCTTTCAAAGGTTTGATCTAGGGGTCATGCCAAGCCATGGCTCCTCAGGTGACTTGGAGACCAGGAGTTATGCTGTGATTCTCTTCCCATCCATGAAGTAGTTCAGGGCAAAGAGCCCACCCGGAGAGGCAGGTGGGACCCTTCTCCTGCTCAGACACCACCTCCAAGTCCATCCATAGAGCAGTGAGCAATGCATTCTTAATTTTACTCACCTTGTACCTCTGCTACCTTTCAAAAAGTACAGGGCCAGGCCACAGGGTCAGTGTGTCACTGGGGTACTCCATTAGGTGAAATCTTTCTACACTTTGTAACACTGGCTGTAGACACAGGAAGCCAGTACAGGGACAAGTTGAGCCCTGGAGGCAGGAGAGCTGGGAGATGGAACAATCAGTCAGCCCAAACTTGCTGATGGCCATGAGGCTGCCCAGCCGCCCTCACTGGCAGCACTGCCAAGTGAGCCCAGTGTGGTGCCCCCACAATCAGTGGATCACATCCAAGCCTCAACAGATGAATGCAGGCTTGTCCTGTGAGCCCTGAGAACAGGCAGGAGAGAAGGGCAAGACTGACCAGACACAAAAAATGCCTGGATGGATTAAAAGCCAGAATGTTTGTAATCGTTCAGCTGAGCTGATGGAGATGGAGATTTTGGTAACTCTAGGCAGCGTCTATCTGAAGGCACTGTCTTACCTGACTTCTTTCTTGAGCAGAACTGCACTTTTAATTTGCACCCTAAGGGAGGATGCTTCCCTGGAAGCTCAGTCGGTAAAGAATCCGCCTGCAATGTAGGAGACCCCGGTTCAATTCCTGGGTCAGGTAGATCAGCTGGAGAAGGGAACGGCTACCCACTCCAGTATTCTAGTATTCTGGCCTGGAGAATTCCATGGACTGCGTAGTCCACGGGGTCACAAAGAGTCAGACACGACTGAATGACTTGCACTTTGAAGGGAGGACTCAGGGAGAAGAGGATCAAATGAGGAAACTCCTTGAAAGTAAAGGTTAGGTTTAATGTTTACTTGGGGGCGTTTTGTGGAGGCACAAGGCACCATGTGGTGGGGCATGGAAAGTATGTAAGAATTGAAGGATGAGCCTATAATGAAAATCTAACAATTGTGTATTATGAGAATGTGAAAACAAGCACTAAATATTGTGATATAATTCATAGATCTACTGAACCTTTTATTCATAAAGGAAAAATCAAGGCTAGAAGGTGGAGAGAAAGAGAAAGTAAGTCAAAGGGGGCTCAAGATAAAACTTGTCAATTTGTAGTTTCACGAATGATCCTCACGGTGATAGCCACACTCACATGCCTCTAAAAGTTGTTATTTTCCTTCTTTTTTTTCCCCACGGGCAAGAAGGTAGGAGCCTGATGTACCCTGGGAATGTGAAAACTCAGAGCACGTTACATGATTGTATCTGAACAGATCCCTGTCACCTGTGTATCCAAAGCTCCGACGGAAGTGATTTATCAGAAGATACATGTTCTGTTAAGAAATTGAGTGCTTAGAAGGCAGGGAGCTGGGCAGGGTTCTGTATGGAGCCTAAGATTTCAGGACTGTCTCAGAAAGCAAAAAGTTCTGGGACTAATAAAGAAGGTCTGTAAACTCAAGAGATGGCCCCAAAGACCAGGACTTCTGACCTGTTGAGAGCTAAGGAACAAGAGTGGGCCTCGCAGCATTTGATTAGTGCAGACAAGTTAATAAAATAGCTAGAAGAATACACAGAGAGGATGCAAAAGAGGGGTCTGAGGGAAGGTAAGAGGATTAAAGCTGCAAAAACATTCCTCTAGTGGATTTCTCAAACAGACCAACCAACAGGCAAGGGCAGGTGTCCTGTCAAACCATTTCCCCCATGAAACCTGATCCATCACTCTGCAGTGAGGCTGGAGGCCTGCTAACCCCATTTGTAACTGAAGGGCCTGCCCCTTATTCCCAGGGAAGTGCTCTGAGCTTTGCAGACAAAGGGGCCTGCGAACAGGCTGGTTTCCTTCATATGCAGCCACCTAGATCTCTCTGCATCTGCCTCTCATCTGGTGGCTGATTAGGCTGTTATTGATCATGAAGCCTCTGCCCCTCCCTGGCCTCCTTCCTGCCCAATAAATACTAGAAAAGGGGGTACTCTGAGTTTCAGATCGCTCATCACTTCATTACTCTGCCTTTGATCCCTCAGTGACACTCAACTTTTGCTCCACCAGCCAAATTGGGAGCATTTATCCAGTGAAGCAACAACTAAAGCTTAAGCTCAGGGTGTGGCGTGGGGGGAGGACAGGGCCCAGGACCCAACTGCTGCTTACTTGTTTTGAAGCCAGTAGGCTTGCCTGCCAGTCGGCCCTTGTGGGGAGGGGTGTCCTGGGTCCTGCCTGCCTGGGCTGTTGTGCACATGTTGGCATCAGAACAGGAGGGCTGTCTGGCTGCCCGGCTGACCAACGCCCAGCTTTGTGCCTCCCTCACTGCACAGCCCACTGTCTCCAACCCAGCAGTAAATCCTGGGGATGCACAGAAGGCCCCCAGAGGGGCCTATGGGTGTGTAGCATTTTCCAGTCTTGAGTCAGTGAGGTGTGTACATGGAGGAGAGTGTGCTCTGTGCACAGATAAGTTCTCAGTTACAGGGGGCAGGAGCCTGGGGCTAAGCTGGAAATGGCATTCTGATGCCAGACTCCTTTCAGTTACTCATATCTTTCTTGCAAAATGCTCTGTTAGGCTTAAGTATATTCTTGCTTGAGGCAGATTTTCTTGGAATGAAGTAAAGGAAGAGGGTGAAACAAAAACTCAAAAACTCTTGGTGGAGTAGTTTTAGATTTATTAGACCATGCAAGACACATGCTTCTCAGTGACTGAGGAATTTTCCAGATGCCCCTGAGCTCACATGCTCACTGCTCTCTCTGTGGGGAGTCTCCTGACTTGGCAGGTATGCTGTGCTGAGGAGGATTAAGGCTTTTGCATTGCTGAGGTACTTTGCTTATGAAAAGCAGGTAGTAACATCCAGCTAGAAATCCCAGAGCACAGGCTGTTCACCCTTTCCCACAGTCTACCATCCTCCTCACTGAGAGAAAATGCATCCACTCTCTTGGATGAGAGGTTCAGCCAGGACTGGGCTATGGGTTTTGGGGAGCTCAGTGCAATGTGAAAATATGAGGTCCCTTGGTCAAATGTTATTTAAAATTTCAAGGCAGTGATAGCAGAGCATTAAACCAAGCGTTGGCCTCTTCCAAGTGAGGGGCCTGGCACAGCTGCACAGGTTGCATGCCGACAAAGCTGGCCTTGAGCACTGTCTTTCAAATTTCATTCAACAAGGACTCAGTGAACGTGGTACCTCCTGAAGACTGTGCAGTGGGGCTTGGGGCTGGGGCATAGAGTGCAAAATTGAAAGTTTGCCCATTAGGAATTTGCAATTTAGTCAGGGCCGGATATCACCAACGCAGCTTCCCTCAGCTTCCCTCGTAGCTCAGTTGGTAAAGAATCTGCCTGCAATGCAGGGGACCCAGGTTTGATTCCTGGGTTGGGAAGATCCCCTGGAGAAGGAAATGGCAACCCACTCCTATATTCTGTCCATGAAGAATCCCATAGACAGAGGAGCCTGGCAGGCTACAGTCCATGGGGTTGCAAGAGTCAGACACGACTTAAGATACTAAACCACCATCACCAACACAAAATTAAATAATGATGAGATGATTCCTTAAAAACCCAGAAGGCTCCACACCCACCCAAAGGAAGGAATCCATGAGAGATCTCACCTTGACCCACAGGAACCACTTATGTTCTGCCTGGAAAGTGAAATGGGACTATAGAGATGAACCATGCATTCTGTCATCATTTTTACCATACCACTTGGTGAATAGCATATATTTCTTCTCGTGTTATTTTCATTTCAGTTATTGTATTCTTCAACTCTGGTTGTGCTTTTTACTTTCTAATTCTTTGTTAAAAAGCATCCTGTAACTTCTCATCCATTCTTTTCTCAAGTTCTTGGATCATCTTTAGAGTCATTGCTCTGAACTCTTTCTTGGTAGATTGCCTGTCTCCACATCACTCATTTGTTCTGTAGGGGATTCCTATGTTTGTATGTATGTGGAAGGTTAGTTATGTCTCTCAACCTTGGAGAAGTGGCCCTCTGTAAGGGATTCCCATGTATCTCAGCCTTACACTCCCCTCTTGTCACCCTATGGCCAGGGACCAGCAGGTCCCAGGGGAGGTTCTGACCTGTGTTTGCAAACTCAGTTCCACAGGATGTGTGATTGTATTTTTCTTGCTTTCTGGTGTCTGCCCTCCCAGTGTGTGACTCTGGGCTAGAGGCTTCTGCAGGCTTTCTAGTGGGAGGGTCTGGCGCCTGTCTACTGGTGGGTGGAATTGGGTCTTGGCCCTCTGGGGGTCAGGACCATATTTAAAGGTGCTGTGTGCTCAGGAAATCTTTATTTTCAAAACATTTATTTATTTGGCTGCATCACGTCTTAGTTGCAGTGCCTAGGATCTTCATTGAGTCATATGGGACCACGCAGTGCACAAACTGTGCGTGCAGGTGCAGTAGTTGCTCTGAGGCATGTGGTATCTTAATTCCCCAACCAGGGATCCAACCCGCGTCCCTTGCATTGCAAGGTGGATTCTTAACCATTGGACCACCAGGGAAGCCTCTCAGGAAGTCTTTAGGCCACCTGCCTGCTGATGGGTGGGACCATGTGTTCTTACCCTGTTGGTTGTTTGGTGTGAGGTGTCCCAGCACTGGAGCCTACAAGTATTGGGTGGGGTCAGGTCCCAGTTTTAATATCCCAACAAGATGTCAGCCTTCAGGTGAGTACTCCTGGATATGTTCGCCACCAGCTTTTATGTCCTAAGTGAGAGCCAGAGCCATCTCCTGCCTCCCTGGAAGACCCTCTAAGACCAGCAGGTAGATTTGGGCCAGGCTCCTGTGAAGTCACTACTTTTGTCCTGGGTCCTGGTGTGCATAAGACCTTGTATGCATCCTCCAAGAATGGATCTCAATTTCCCCAAGTCCTGTGGCACTTCTGCTATCAAGCCCCACTGGCCTTCAAGGCCAAATGCTCTGGGGGCTCCTGCTCGTTATACCAGACCTCCCAAGCTGGGGAGCCTGCCATGACCTCAGTACTCCACTCTCACTCCTATAGGAGAATTTCTTTGGCAAAATAATTCTCCAGTTTGTGGGTTGCCCACCTTGGGAATATGGGATTCAATTATATCTCAAGTGTACCCCTCCTACCATCTTGTAGTGGTTTCTTTGTGTTTGGATGTAGAATATCTTTTTTGGTAGGTTCCAGACTTTTTTTATTGATGGTTGTTCAGCAGTTAGGTGTGATTTTGGTATTTTCATGGGAGGAGGTGAGCTCAAGGTCTTCTATGCTGCCATTTATCCTAACAACATGTATTTCTTATTTCACATTTATTAGACCTGTTTTACCTCTTTCCTGTGACCCTGGAAGTAAACAACTCAAGAAACATTCTATTTTCAAAATATCCACACTTAGATAAAGATTGGCCACACTTGGATAAACAGTTGACGGAAAATTTCTTGCGCTAAGCCCTTGAGCTCCTAATGTCAACCCAGCTCAACTACAAAATCTGAGTTCACAAAATAACATGGATGGGCATCTTGTACCTGACTGGAGGGGCCCAGCTCCAAGATAATCATTCATTTGGTCATCTAGCATTCACTGAGCATCTACTTAGGCCAGAGGACAAGATAACAAGACGTGGTCCGTGGTCCGTGACCCTAAAAAGTTCACAGTTCAATATTGGAATCAAAGGGGCAATGATCCTTTCATAGAAATAAAAGGGCTTTCCTGGGGCTCTGGCTTGACTTCACTAAGAGCTTCTAGAAAGTTGCGTTAAGTAGGAAACCTTCTGACCTCACTGAGCGCCATGATCACAGGGCTCTCCTTGGTGACAGTAGTTTGTTTTTGGTAATTACCTCATGTTTCTGTGAGAAACCTGACTCCCAACTACTGCTGTTGCCTTGTCTGGGAACGAACCACACAGGCAGGTGGAGGTAACTGCAGTTACAGTGTGATGGTATCAGTTCTCAAGAGCTGAGTAGAATGTGGTGTGGTCAGCACTCAGGGTGCCTCCAGGGCTTTCTAAGCACCTTTGTGGGGAGAGTGTCTGGGTAAATATTTTCATCTCTCTTATCTTATTCTCTACTAGTTTTATTTCCTCTCTTAAATTCAGCTACAGTCCTGAAAACCGAATTTGGCATGTGGTTTTGTTGCACAAATAGCCCATTTTGTTCAGGGACATCAGTGATTTGGCTTCAAACAGAGAGAGTTTTGTTGTGTGGGCTGTTGGATTGTTTGGGAAGCATCCTGCTTTTGTTCCAGATGGATCTCCATCCAATCCAGTTTAAATCCCATCTTCCTGCCACCAAGGCAAGTTAGAAGAGACTGCAGCCTGGTGTCAGGACCTCGGTTCCCCTGCATTCCACTGCCATTAAACCCCACTGGGGACATTCCTCTTTGCCTTAGAAAACCCTTTGGGTATCCACAGTCTCCATCCCCAGCCCAGAGACAGAATTAGCCGTGACATGACATACTGTAGGCTCTTAGTTTCTGTGGATGGGAAACCCAAGGTTACGTAGGCTGACTATAAGCACTGTACAACACAATTTTATATAAGGGACTTGAGTATCTCCATTTTAGTAGCCACTGGGGCACCTGGAACCAATCCCCAAGGATACTGGGGGAGGACCACATAGCTTGTACATAGCAGAAATCAGCCTTCTGGTTGTAACTATGGTTGGCCATTAAGCAGAATATCAGGCCTTTCACTTTTTGATGTGGATGTCTGATTAGAAGGCTATTCTTGACTGAACTGGAAAAAAGACATAAGCATTCTCTGTCATTGTTCCTTTCGGTCTCTGTGAGCTGTGCCAGGACATTTGTGCCTTGACCATGATCCATTTCTAGCCAGGTTCAGTGTGGCCAATGGGCCTAGGCCCCTTGCTGCCTTAGGTCAATGTAAGAGAAGAGGCTGGTCTGTGTCACAGGCACCACTTGATGGAATTCTCTACACTTACCCACCGGCAGCTTATATACACCCAGTTGTACTCCCATGCAAGCCACACATTCCCTCCTGTAAACTCTAGGCCACAAAAGGCTGGAGGAAGGACTCAGAGCACCCCCAGAGGACTCCTCAATGTGTGAGGTTCTTGCTGCTGTCGACTGTGACTAAAGACACTGAGGCACAAGCCCAGCCTGAAACAGCGCACTGTTCACCTCTCTCTTCTATCTAGGCCCAACCAGCCCCTTCTCTTCTCTCCACAGATCTCCAGGACTTCAAGTTAGATGTGCAGCACGTGATTGAAGTCGATGAGGGGAACACAGCAGTCATCGCCTGCCACCTTCCCGAGAGCCATCCAAAAGCCCAGGTCCGGTACAGTGTCAAACAGGAGTGGCTGGAGGCCTCCCGGGGTGAGTAAACAAGCAGGAGCCCGGAGGTCGGGGCCAGAAGGGAAGTTGGTGCCTCTACAGCGCCTCCCAAACCCTGTCAATGCCCCACAGCACCCTCCCCTCAGCCATCTACTACCCTAAGGTGCAGCTCTGCGGGATACTGAAGGGCCTCAGAGTGGAGGTCCCCTGAACCTATCACAAGGAATCTCCTCATCCTTTGAGGCCCTGCCAGATGTTGCTGAGCTGTTGCCACTGGATCAGAGCTCTCAGCTCGGAGTTCTGGACCCTCCCCGTGCCATCTTCCTGCCACCAGGCGCTCACCAGAAGACTGCCTGATGAACCAGATGTTCCTAGAGCTGTGGGCTCCCTGGTGGGAGGCGGGGCTCTTCCCTGCACAGTAGAGCAGTTTCTCTAGTGGAATCTGAGGTTTTCCCTCTCCCTGTCTTCCTGGTGTTGCAGCCATCACAGCTTCCTGCTCAGGCCATGGTGGGCATGACAGCTGGTCCAGGGGAGACCGAGTGTTCATCTGCAGAGTGCCCACAGGGCACTTCCTCCCACAGATGACCTGCACTTAAGGCCAAGGAGACCCTATGGCTGGACCCTTCACCTCAAATGTATACCTTTTAAAATGTCCTAGAGATTTTTAAATATTTTTGTTAATTTTCTGGTTATGTAAGGAGTAGATGTTTACTATAGAAAACACAAAAAAGCATTTTTTAAAAGATCAGAAGTCTAATCCTGCCACTCAGAAATAACCAGAAATTAGAGTATGAATGTCTACTGTCTGTGGCAGTGGCCCCTAGAGGAGGCCTGCCCATCCCACAAGAATCAAGGTCTTTTTCCTTCCTATTCGGCATTTGCTTAAGCAGTTCACACCTGGGGCGGTCCAGTGACAGGCAGGCACCAGATTCAACGAGCCAGATTGCAGATGACCAAGGGCAGGCCACCAGAAAGCTCAGAGCTGATGACCAGTGCTTTGCCTGTCAGGAAGCCAAACACTATCCTAGTTGCCAGGTGTGCAGATACTATGAATCTGTCCCCTGCGGACAGAGGCTGAACTCAGCCCTGGGACCCCACCCCTGTGACACCTTGATGCGAAAGCAGACAGAGCCTAACAGGCCAGTGATGCAGAGGGAAGGGCTTCCAAGGTATTCATGGAGAGGGCTAGGGTTGGGGATTAGAATATTCCTCCTTGGCTGTAGAAGTTCAGCAGTGAGATGGCTCAGAGTTGTGACCATGACAAAGACTGATGGGAAATTCTGAAGGCAATTCCCTCCTTCCTGGTGCCTTGGAGGAATAATCAGCTCATATCCCATGTATGCAGCATGGCCTCTTGGTCCTAACAAAAGTGTCTGAGGCAACATACATCATGCCATCTTACAAGTGAAGAAACAGTATTTGAGAGGTTAACCTGCCCAAGATGACACAGTTAGTATATGGCAGATCCCAAATCCTGCTTCCTTTCCGTGCTTCTTGGGAACCCTTGAAAATAAGAATTGTTCCTCCACAGGCCTGTGTACAAACTCAGGGTGGTGGTGGGGTGTCAGCTAGCCAGTTTGTTAGCTGGTTGTGTAGTGTCACTCCTGGCACTTCTGTACCACTTGGTGTGAGGTTTCATGGGGAGAGCAGCGTTGTCAGTTTGGACTTGTTGGGACTCGGGTCAGCTCCTGGCTTCTGCCCTACCTGCCCTGAACCTTTGTGGGAGCTGCTGGGTGCACTGTTCCGGGCCCACACTCACCCCTTGCCCCCTGCCTTGTCCTCTCCTCAGATAACTACCTGATCATGCCGTCGGGGAACCTCCAGATCGTGAACGCCAGCCAGGAGGACGAGGGAATGTACAAGTGCGCCGCCTACAACCCGGTGACGCAGGAAGTGAAGACCTCAGGCTCCAGCGACAGGCTGCGCGTGCGCCGTAAGGGGCGGGTCTCACTGATGGGGGCGGGGGCCGCTGGTGGGACATCCTGGACTCGGGATTCAGCGGCCAGCCTCTCTCTGCTTGTGGCCCTCGGGCTTGGTTAGGAGCCGGGGGTGGCCGAGCTCACTGGTTGTGTCAGCGCCCTGTGAGGGACGTCATCTGACTCCTGCCTGTTGAGAGCTTTCCTCCGCTGTGGTACTTCCAGAGGAGGGGGACGGGCTGGGATGTGTGTTTTGGGGCAGGACAAACGACAGGAGCATTTGTGCCTGTGTGAGGCCACCAGGCGTGCCTTGCACTCCTCTGTTTGCACTGCAGAAGCGCCCAGCATCTCTCTCTGGGGACAATTCCTGGAGGCCCACGTCACTCTCCATTTCTGTGAGAACAACGGCTGCCTTGGCTGAGCGAGTCCCGTGCGGCAGGCGTTTTTCCATGTTCCCGTGGTATTCAGTAGAGTGACATCTTATGTGGAATTAGAGTTTAGAATTGGCACCAGTTGCAGATTTACCATGAAACTAATGAAGCAAAACTTAAGTGGGTCCTTGCTCACCTAATTTTGTATCTGTAATACTGTATTTTTCTTCAAGAGGGACTCCCAGCTGTGTAAGTTTCAGATCTTAACAAACGCTGGAGCTGCCCTTGGTTGGTGTGTAAAGAAATATCACACTTAGTATGCTTCTTGTGGGGTTCTGAGAAAGGTCCCGTGTAGGAGAGCAGCTCTCCTCTCCATCAGTTCTGGGCAATTTCTACCTCACATTAAAAAAAGCCCTCTGCTTCCTCAGCTGAGCAACTGATGAAATACTTGATCGGCTTTTGGATATGAGAAATGCATTTCTTTAAACCAGAAAGTGTTTCCCAGGTGGCACTAGTGGTAAAGAACCTGTCTGCCAGTGTAGGAGACATAAGAGATGCAGGTTTCATCCCTGGGTCAGGAAGATCCCCTGGAGGAGAGCGTGATAAACCACTCCAGTATTCTTGCCTGGAGAATCCCATGGAATGAGGAGCCTGGCGGGCTATAGTCCATAGGGTTGCAAAGAGTCGGACACAACTAAAGCAACTTAGCACACACACAAACCATAGATTTAAAGATCTATCCCACTCAGCCCAGCAGGATGCTCACCACCAGGCTGTTTGATTCCAATTCCAACCTTCCAGGCTGCCTCCTGGGGTTGGGCTACCCAAAACAGGGTGGAGGGGATCCTCTGCACCCCATCCTGGTCCCATACATGGTCCTTTCTCTCTTCGCCCCTCCAGGCTCCACTGCCGAGGCTGCCCGCATCATCTACCCACCAGAGGCCCAGACCATTGTTGTCACCAAAGGCCAGAGTCTCATCCTGGAGTGTGTGGCCAGCGGGATCCCACCCCCGCGGGTTACCTGGGCCAAGGATGGCTCCAGTGTTGCCAGCTACAACAAGACACGTTTCCTGTTGAGCAACCTCCTCATCGACACCACCAGCGAGGACGACTCTGGGACCTACCGCTGCATGGCCGACAATGGGGTTGGGGAGCCCGGGGCCGCGGTCATCCTCTACAATGTCCAGGTGTTTGGTAAGTGCCTTCTGCAGACCTTCTTCTCCTTGGCCATCTCTTATCAGCATAGCCTCTCTAGAAGCTCATAAGCAAGGTTTAGATAGGGTCACATGCCTTTTGAGAGATCACATGCCGAGTGAGTGAGTGGGGAAGAACTGAGAGGCCTTGGCTCCCAGGGACCAGGATGTAGGGGCTGGCAGTCCTTTCCAGTTGTGACTCTGATGGAGGAGTTGTGGGGCCTTTCCTCTCCTCTACGAGTGTCATGGGGAAGGAGCAAGGTTTTCCCCATAGCAGTCCCCTCCCCAGCCTGTCTGGGCCGGGTTGAAGGACTCTGCCTTCCTTATCTCTGCTCTGGTTTCTTGGCAGAACCCCCCGAGGTCACCATGGAGCTGTCCCAGCTGGTCATCCCTTGGGGCCAGAGCGCCAAGCTCACCTGTGAGGTGCGTGGGAACCCCCCGCCCTCCGTGCTGTGGCTGAGGAACGCTGTGCCCCTCACCTCCAGCCAGCGCCTCCGACTATCTCGTCGGGCCCTGCGGGTGGTCAGCATGGGGCCCGAGGACGAAGGTGTCTACCAGTGCATGGCCGAGAATGAGGTTGGGAGCGCCCACGCTGTGGTCCAGCTGAAGACCGCCAGGCCAGGTGAGTGCAGTCCAAGGGACTGGGACTCCAGCTGAACATTTACAGAACTTAAAGAAACCCAACTTAAAACCCCTATGTATACAATAAATAAAAGTGGCCTTAAATATAATATATAAATGGTTCATTTGTACTATTGAAAATCTGCACTTCTGACTTGTTAGTAAGTTAATATAAATTTGAACTTACAACTAATAATGTTAGCTGCTCAGTTGTTGTCACAGAGTCATGCACGACTGAGCAACTAACACAGTTAAGTTCAAATTTACATTAACTTACTAATAAGTCAGAATTGCAGATTTTCAGTAGTGCAAATAACCTATGTAAATACTGTATTAAAAACTTTTAGTTTTCAGAATCTCTTGAGTTCCTAGAGTTCCATAGAACCCAGTTTGACAACCACTGGTCTAACACAAAGCAAAGCATGTCTGTGTTTCTTAGCTTGATTCATTTCAGTTGACATGTGCGTAGATCATAATTTTAATAATTGCTCGGCAAAGACCAAGTGTCTCCATATAAGTAACAGGCTAGTATGTTTTGGTCTACACAGATTGAACTGCTGTTTGCTCAGCACTGGTCTAGGCAATGTGGGGGATGCAGAGAATGTAATAAACACTCTGCCCTCAAGAACGTTCCTAGGAAGGAAATAAAACTTATCAAAGAATCAACTGGAGAAAAATACAACCAGGAATAACGCTGAGTCAGGAGCCAACCTCCTGTGGTGCAGGAGGTCAGGTAATAAAAACTGTCGTGGTCTGTGTGCAGGGTGGAAAAGAATTTCTGGACTTGAGGCAGAAATAGAGGAGACTAAAGTTTACTAGAGTGGGAGACGCTGTTAGAACAGTGGGCCGGCTCAAGGGAGAGCCGAACCCTTTCACAGGCTAGTAGTCAACTTTTATAGCCTCAAGACAGAGAAAATTCCTACTGCAATGGTGGCATTAAGTGATTGGTTAGGATGCTATAGGATGGATAATAGGGTGGGTATTTTACCTAATATGGGGTCAGGGAACTGGCAGGTTTAGATCCAGAGACCCATGGCAACAGTTGCTATGGAGCTTGGTCAGTTCCAGAGATTTTTATCTTGTGAACTTGGTACAGGGCTTCACACCTGTGATCTTGGTATAGGGCTCCACAGAAACTAGTGTTGGCAGAGTCCATGGATCCTTCCTGAAGGGAGTGAGGCCCCTCCTACTTCTGAGAGTCTCAGACACATTTACATTCACAGCTCACATCTCCAGGTCCCCACAGTGGAGCAGGAAGAGGACCACACTGTGCCATGGTACAGATCCCACAGTGAGAGGGGGCCATGTCTGCATAACACCACACACACACACACACACACACACACACACACACACACACACACACACACACACACACACACACACACACACACACACACACACACACACACACACACACACACACACACACACACACACTGTCACAGATATGAGAAAGAGGGCTCCCAGCACCTTGAGAGCAAATTGAGATAGTTCACTTAAGACACACTTGAATGCAGGAAAACAGGCTGGTGGCAGGAAGCCTGGGAGGGGCCCTCAGGCTGCCTTTCCACCCTGGCAGGGCAGGGTCACAGCCCTCCATCCCCACAGAGCCTGGCAGAGTATTGAGGGGACTGATGTCACCTCAGGTCCCCAGCCCAGGGCTCTTCTTGCCCTAGCAGCTCTCCCTCTGACTTATCTCCCTGTTTTCTCTGTGGGGGGATGGCTGAGGAAGCGGCCAGGGGACTAACTGCTTGTCCCTACCTTCTCCCTCCTGCTCGTCCTCCAGGCACCACCCTGAGACCGTGGTGGGATGCTCAGTCGGCCACTGTCACACCTCCAGTGCCACCCTCCAGACCTGGCGGCCCTGACCAGATGCCCAAGGGCCACCCAGGGCTATTGAGGCCCCCAGCATCAGCGCAGCCAGCCTCCCCACAGTGTCCCGGGGGTCAGGGCCCAGTGGCCCCTGCCGAGGCTCCCATCATCCTCAGCTCGCCCCGCACGTCCAAGACTGACTCATACGAACTGGTGTGGCGGCCTCGGCATGAGGGCAGCAGCCGGGCACCAGTCCTCTACTACGTAGTGAAACACCGCAAGGTATGACATCTGGTGTTGTGGCCACCTCACTGTGAGGCTGGCTGGGGTATCTGCACCCTGTCCATCTCCCATTGAACTCCTAAAGCCTGCAGGTGGTCTCCAAGGCTGATCACAACCTTCTGTGCCCTCCAGCGTACTTTTCTACCACCTCTCGGGAAGCTGGCTGAGTTGGGTGTTGGGGCCCTAAGAGGCTCAGGAAAAAGCCATGGGTGTGCCTCTAGGTCTCAGGCCCGCCAACCAGCTTCCAGTCCCAAGGGGAGTTCATAGACTTCCTGTTAACCACCCCCCCTCCTCTCCTCTGCCATTTGTTGTTGATGTTTTATTGTTTAATCTAAGTAAGCTCTGCTGGGTACATACCTGCAGGAACTCTGGTGTGGCAAGCTAGCTTTAGAGCCAGGAAAAAAAATATTTGTGAACAAGTGTTTTCTCTGAGGGCTACAAAATGCTGCCTCAGTTCTTAGGACTCCTCAAAACTCAGGTTTGGCAAACCGGCATTTGAGCTAAAAAACAAATCGTGTTGTTCAGACCTCAGCTATTTCTCATTGACAGAAGGAAATCTGTCCAGGTGGATGTTTTGGGGGCTGTCAGAGAGGGAATCTCTGGGTCTGATGGGATCAGAGACAGAACTGGGCCCACCTGTCCTCTTAAACACTGTGCCCTCTGAGACAGGACGGGGCCCCCAGGCTGCCACCCTCGTTCAGGGCTTACACTCTCACCTGCGGCTCCCAGGGAAGAAGGACATTTCCTTTAAGAAAATATGCTGGGAAACATTTCTGTTTATCTCAGGTCATGCTGTTTTCTTCCTAAGGCCATTGAAAAGTGTGAAAGTATTAGTCCCTCAGTCATGTCTGACTCTTTGCAACCCCATGGACTATAGCCCACCAGGCTCCTCTGTCTGTAGGATTTCCCCTGCAAGAATACTGGAGCAGGTTGCCATTTTCTTCTCCAAGGGATCTTCCTGACCCAGGGATCAAACCCGGGTCTCCTGCATTGCAGGTGGATTCTTTACCATCTGAACGACCAGGGAGGCCCAAGGCCGTTAGACAGTAGAAAACTATTGTTCCTAAATGGTTTTTAAAAATCTTTTTTGATAAGCAATACTTCCCTGGTGGCTCAGACGGTAAAGCGTCTGCCTGCAGTGCGGGAGACCAGGGTTCGATCCCTGCATTGGGAAGATCCCCTGGAGAAGGAGATGGCAACCCACTCCAGTACTCTTGCCTGGAAAAGTCCATGGACTGAGGAGCCTGGTAGGCTACAGTCCATGGGGTCGCAAAGAGTCCGAGACAACTGAGTGACTTCACTTTCACTTTCTAATGTATCATAAATGCTAGATTTTATTATGCGTTTATTTGTTTATAAAAGTGCTAGTTGCACTTGGTAGAAAACATGGAAGATATATGACTGTAACATATATCTTCTTGAAAACTGAAAACATTTATCAACTTTCCTCCCTCTCCAAAACCAAAGGAAGCCAGCTTTGCCCAGGGAACAGTGCAGGCTCTGCAGAATCTGGGCCCCTGCTCTGGGCCCTGGCAGCCCCGTCGCTCTCTTCTCACCCGTTCCATGCTCTCTTGGAGACCTCTGGTCAGGACCCATCCACAGAGGCACCTGTGGCCAAGCCGCCTCCTAGGTGGGGGTGAGAGGGAGCAGTTTCTCATTAACCTTTGGCCTGCTGGCCTCCTCATAGGCAGCTAGCAGAGGGGGTGGATGAGTTTTTAACAGAAAGCAGTATTGTTGAGCCCAGATTATGGTCCTAATCCTTATTTCCCCATGTAACTGGACACCTCTATAGCAGAGTTTGAGACAAAGATCAGGGCAGGCCAAATGCTCATGGTCCCCAGGAGACAAGAACCAGCATGAGAGCAACAATAATATTTTTCGGGCCAATAGGTGGCCATAAAACTGCCTCCCCAAGAGGCAGGCTGGCAGAGGCCACACGAGGTGATCCGGAAACACCAGGCTGAGGCTGCATTCACCCTCTCAGTGTGCATGACAGTGACTAATTGCCATTCCATTTCTTATTTTCATTTCTGAGCCCAGTGAAGTGAGGCCAGCACTGGGAGGCCGAGGGAGAAGGGGCGCAGGGGAAGTGAGAGGACAGGGCCCTACTGGGCCTGGCTCCTGTGGGGATCTGGCCTGTGGGGCACTTGGAACTGTTAGGTGGACATTGCCAAGGCACAGTTATGTTTTGAAAGCAGTTTCATTCTTGAGGGACTAACTTGTCATAAAGATCATCACACAGGAAAGGCCTTTGAAAGCAAAAATCAGCCTTAGGGTTGTGTTTTTTCAGCCCCCCTCTCTTGCTGGAGCCTGGGAGTCATTCATCTCATTTTCACTTTTTCACATGCATGAAGCCAGTTTTCATTTCCTGGTGCATCTGCAGACCCTGGGCTACTGTGTTTGGCTTTCCAGCACCACTGGGGATTCTCAGTTTGTAAAAACTTCTCCCCTTGGAACAAATCCTGGAAGCCTGACATGAATGAGCCCAGACCATCCCTGGCCTTTGAATAGTAGGTTTTGTTCTACTTTGGAATATTCTGCTTGGGGATAAGAGCTTTTCCTACCAGCTGTTTAATTCCTTCAGCAGAATAGAGCTTCAGTCCCCAGCAGGCTCTTGGAGATGTGCACAGTTGGCGGGAAGGCTGTGTCCTCAAAGGTGGGGTGGGGGAGGGGGAAACAGCCTCTCTGCAATGCCTGTCCGGAAGTCTGGAGCTCCTTGATTTTTTCTTTACAGAGCTAGGAAATTGACGCTATTAAAGAGTAATCTGTGATAGTTACGGTTCATCCATGGTTTTTAAGTTCTGATCTAGGCAGGAGTAGAAAAAAAGAGGGTTGAAATCATCACTTGAGGGAGGAAGGGGAGGGCAAGTACTTGTTGAGAACCTACTGTGTGCCAGCTTCAGTGAGTCATCAGGTTTAATCTTCAGAATAGGCTGAGAGATTTAACTTGCTTCATTTTGGGAAGATTAGGGAAGTTGCTCAGGGTTTCACCCAGCTGGTAATCTGTGTGTGGTAAGAGACACAGCTCGGATTTGAACTCAGGACTTTCTAGCCCCCAGACTGACTTTCTAGGGTAGGTGACATTTATGAGCTTATTTTCTGGAGTCAAGCCAGGATTTCTGTACTCACTAGTGATATGGTCTTAGGCAAGTCACTTGTCCCTCTAAGCCTTAGCCTCCCTACTTGTGAGATGGGAACAGTATTAACACCCATCTCTTGGACTGCTGTCATGGAAATGCTTTATGGTGCATATAACATGCTTTATGGTGCATGTAACTATATGTTGTAGCACATAGAAGTTAGTGTTAGTCACTCAGTCATTTCTGACTCTTTGCAACCTGATCATAGCCCATCAGGCTCCTCTGTCCATGGGGATTCTTCAGCATGTATACTATCTATGGTGAAACAGATCACCAGCCCAGGTGGGATGCACGAGACAAGTGCTCCGGCCTGGTGCACTGGGAAGACCCAGAGGAATCGGGTGGAGAGGGAGGTGGGAGGGGGGATCGGGATGGGGAATACGTGTAAATCCATGGCTGATTCATATCAATGTATGACAAAACCCACTGGAAAAAAATAATAATAATAATAAAAATTAAAAAAAAAAAAAATAAATAAAAAGCTTTCAAAAAAAAAAAAATAATACCAGAGTGGGTTGCCATTACCTTCTCCAGGGGATCGTTCCAATCCAAGGACTGAACACAGGTTTCCCACATTGCAGGCAGATTCTTTACCATCTGAGGCACCAGGGAAGCCCCAGCACATCCAAGCACTCAGCAAATGTGGCCGTTTCCACTTGTGCTATTTTTATTATTCTCATTGTCATCTCATTAGAATATGAGGATACTGTTTGGTTTCAACAGATCAAGGAGAAAGAAGTTAAATAGGGATGTTTTTAGAAAGGGGGAGAGGCCTTTGGAGAAACTCTTAAGTAGTGTCAGTCAGGCATTTTGCCCCTCCCCACTGAGTTTTCTTTCATGAGATCGTTAGATGAGGGATCCGGAAGCCTGGCTTTCCTGGCCCAGCAAGGGCGATGTCCTGGGCTAGCAGGACCAGTCCACCTTCTGTAGGGCCAATCTCCCTGCCAACCTGGCCCATCTCTGTTCCTTTCTTCTGCCCTCTTGGGCTCAACTCTGCTTTCCTTGTAAACCACAGCCGCTTGTAGTTCCATGCAAGAGGCTGGTCCTTATACCAGCCACCTTCTCTAGCAGGTCACCAACTCCTCTGATGACTGGACCATCTCTGGCATTCCGGCCAGCCAACACCGCCTGACCCTCACCAGACTAGACCCTGGGAGCTTGTATGAGGTGGAGATGGCGGCCTACAACTGTGCAGGTGAAGGCCAGACGGCCATGGTCACCTTCCGAACTGGTAAGGGTCCAGTGTTCCCCTGGCTTAGGGTCTCCGTGAGCCTGAGCAGTCCTACAAGGTCAGGTGGAAGCCCTGTTCACTTTGCTCCAGCTGTTTACCTTGAACTTTATCTTCCTTCTGGCTTCTGCCTCCCTGTGGTCTGTGTGCCCTACCAAGGCTGCGGTTCCACTTCCTGTTAGGAGAGGCACCAGCTGCCTCTGGCATTCCTTTGCCCCCTTTGCACTTGGGGGCCACATGCAATTCCATGCCCATCAGATGGAGCTGAAAATCAGACCACACTTCTAATGCCCTCTGTTATTTGCATGGCCTTGTCAGACACCCTGGTAGAACTTCAGGCAGAAAAGACTATGGAAGGAGAGACCTAACGCACATTCTCTCTTGTGCTGATCTCAACCCATTTCTACCCAGGACGACGGCCCAAACCTGAAATTGTGGCCAGCAAGGAGCAGCAGATCCAGAGAGATGACCCTGGAGCTGGCCCCCAGAGCAGCAGCCAGCCGGACCATGGCCGCCTGTCCCGTAAGTCCCCAGCAGCCCCGAGGGTGGGGTCGGCGAGCATCAGAATGGGACCCAGGCCTACTGCCTCAGAAGGCTCACTGCTGCAGTGAATGGTGCCTGAGAATCCTTATGGCCTACTCCTGGCCTCTTCCCGGTTGACCACAGGAAGAGATAATGGATTGGAACTTTTTCAAGAGCTCCTCCCTAGACAGGGAGCCCTGGGATCTGATACAGCCAGCAGGGGGGCAGGGCTGTGGAGTGGTGCTGGCTCCCTTCCCACCAGGGTGGAGGGCTATGGGGTGGGGTGGGCTCCCATCAGGAACAGGCCAAGTCTAGTCACATTACCACCACCTTCTGATCACTTCCTCCCTCCCGCTTCCTTCCTGCCACATGGATGGTCTCCTCCAGCCCCAGAAGCTCCAGACAGGCCCACTATCTCCATGGCCTCTGAGACTTCAGTGTATGTGACCTGGATTCCCCGTGGGAACGGTGGCTTCCCCATCCAGTCCTTCCTTGTGGAGTACAAGAAGCTGAAGAAAGTGGGGGACTGGATTCTAGCCACCAGCGCCATCCCTCCCTCCCGGCTCTCAGTGGAGATCACAGGCCTAGAGAAAGGTAGGGCCCTGGCCAACTGCCCTTCCTGTTCCCCTGGTGGCCGCCAGCTCCCTGGAGGAGAAGGGAAGCTTTGGAGGGTCTTCTCTCTGCTTGTCCCCCACCCACCACCAGGCTCTCGTGGCCATTCTTGGTCATGTTACCTCAGCCCCACAAGCCGCTACTTCTGCCTCCCTCTCTCCATAAATAGTCCCAAACCACCTCCTGGCTCTTTCCTGATGAGGGTGGGAGTCCTGAAGTCCTTTAGGGCTTGCTTTTGGGGAAAGACTGCCCAGAAGACCCCTCTAGGTCCTCAGCCTGCATGGGCTGAGTGGGAGGCAGGTGGTGTCTCCCGGCCCCTGGTTCAGGGGGTCTCTCTCCCCAGGCACCTCCTACAAGTTCCGAGTCCGGGCTCTGAACATGCTGGGGGAGAGCGAGCCCAGCACCCCCTCCCGGCCCTACGTGGTGTCAGGCTACAGCAGCCGAGTGTACGAGAGGCCTGTGGCAGGCCCTTACATCACCTTCACTGATGCCGTCAATGAGACCACCATCATGCTCAAGTGGATGGTGAGTGGTCTGGTGCAGCTGCCAGCGGAGTGACGAAACCAAGGTCCATGCTGGACAGAAGTGGACAGCAGTGCGGGCAGGAAGGAATCACCTTTCTCCCTTGGCTCATCCTAAGCTACCTCCCCTTAGCTGTTCCTGGGAATTGGCCAGAGAGGCTCACCCTTACAATACCTAGGAAGTTTCAGAGGGGACTCTGAAGAAATGGTAGTTTGTTTCTCTAAAAGCTGGGGACTCCTAGGCTATGTAAAATAATGAGTAATCTCTATGTCATTGTCCAGAGAGCCTGGAGATCATAAGAAATGTCTGTCTGGGTCCCCAGTGAATTTTAAACTCTAGGCTGGGTAATATTTCCATCCACCAGTGGTTCTGCTCACATGATGATTTCTCTGCTCATTGTCAACTTGTTTCTTTTTTATTCCCTGCAGTATATCCCAGCAAGTAACAACAACACCCCAATCCACGGCTTTTATATCTATTACCGACCCACAGACAGTGACAACGACAGTGACTACAAGAAGGATATGGTGGAAGGTGAGAAACCCTTGTGAGGTTTTTCCTGTGTGAGGTAGTTTCCCCTATTGTCAGGGGAGTCAGAAGCTGGTGAAAGGAGAAAACCTGGGCTAGCATGCCCCGTAGTGTTGGCTCTTTCATGATGTACTTGAGGTCATTGGTTTCATAGGCCCACATGCTTCCTTCCCAGGGTGATGGGACAACAGGATACCGTGGGTCAGCATCCAGAACATCACCTCCAGTGGGGACCGAGCAAACACATTCATGATCACCACGTCTGACTCTCTCCGTCTCTCCCCCAGGGGATCGATACTGGCATTCCATCAGCCACCTACAGCCAGAGACCTCCTATGACATTAAGATGCAATGCTTCAACGAAGGAGGGGAGAGCGAGTTCAGCAACGTGATGATCTGTGAAACCAAAGGTGAGTCTCTTCGGGTTCACCACTCTCCTCTCGCTCTTCCCAGCAGGCTGGGCAAAGCCACTGCTGTATGTGCTGGGTTTCTCTTCTCCAGAATGACTCCTTATCTTCCAAGTATCCCCCAACTTTGCCACTTTAACCCATCTGTTCATTGGCCTGTGCCTCTTATCAAGTACAAATGGGGATGCCATCATGACGGTTTCATGGAACTTGGGATTTAAGTCATACGTGATCTCATGGACTAGAACCCAGTCTTGAGAGCTTTCTATAAACACTTTATTCCTATGATAACATTTGGTACTTGCACTAGTTGGTTTACTTAAACTACAACCCCATGAGAGAAACGGGGCATTAGGACATGTTATTCCTTGACCAAGGTCACACAGCTAGTTAGTGGTGGAGCACGCTGTGGGCCAAGTTCATCTAACTACAAGGCCAGACTCTCTCCCTGCACTGAAACATGTTAAACATAGTCATAACATAACAATTTTTGCACTTGGTCAGTGGATAGATATTTCCATTTTGCAAACACTGAAAGGTAGATTGCAAGAAAACAATCTGGAGAAGATAGATCTGGATGATAGAGACAAGGAAACAGTCCGTTTTCCTGTGACGTCAGCTCGCTCTCTCTCTCCTGTGTGCCCTTCCTGCCCTTGTCTGTCTCATGCAGAGAAGTGAGGGGTGCACACACAGCCAGCAGTCCCCTGTCAGGTGACACAAAGTGCCCAGGGCAGAGAACAGAGCCCTTACATGGGCTTTGCAAGGGTCTTCTGGAAGAACTGAGCCTTCAGCCAGGTGGAGGGAGCCACCTGTTAACAGGACAAGCCTGCACGTACCTCCACCTGGTAGGAGTGTGTGGCACTGGAAGCAAGAGGTGTCAGCGCTCAGAGAAGAGGCCAGGGACATTGGGAGGCAGTGGGATCATCAAGGACCCCATGGGCTGTGAGGTGGAGAAGGGTCATCGTTGGATTTGTCAGGAAGGTGACTGTGCAGAACTGAGGGGCGAGAACTGGGGTTGGGAAGCAAAGGTGAAGAGAAGGAGAGTGGGTGTGAGTTTCTTTCCTGAGGATGCATAGGGAGGACCAGGGACGTGGTGCATTGAGGCTTAGAGAGAGCAAAAGGAGTTCAGGGTAAACTTGAGGTTTTGAGCTGAGGTGGCACTCAGGTGGTGGTGCCATTTATCGAGATGGGAAGACCAGCAGAGAACCCCATCCTGGGCGGAAGGAGCAAGGTGAACCACTTGGAGACACACTGAGTCTGGCTCTTCTGAGACACTAGAATGCAGGTGTCCTGTGAGGGAGCCGGTCTCCTGCCTAGGCAGGGCCCTGCGTGAGGGTATTTGGCAGTCATCAGGATATAGGCTGAAATCGTGGGAACAGAATAGAGTGAAGAAGAGAGAGTGTAGACTGAGAGGGACCAGGAGGACTTCTTGGTGTCTGAAGCAAAGACAGGAAGAAAAGGGCAAGGAGAGAGAAATATAAGCAGCAGCAGCATTCAGAGAGGTTGTGGGAAACCCCAGAGGACTGTTGTATTAGAAACTCAGGGGAAAGACAGCTGGGAAAAGGAGTTGACGTCAGACACACCCTGATGAGAGCAGAAGGATAAGGAGGTGCCACCTCATGGACTTTGGATTGGTGTTTCCCAAGCACTGTCGGTCCTAGGGAGCCCAAACCCCATGTCCCAGCTCAGACCCAGGACTTTGCATCTCCAGTGTGCCTGGGAATAGCAGCTTCACATGGAAGTTCTTCCATTTTCAGTTCTTTTTGGTTTCATGCATTTTTTAATATGCTCTTCCTAAAGATCCCCAGCTATTTGTTTAGAAAGTCCCTATACCAGTTCTGCCCCAAAGACCCAGCCTGACCCTAGCTCTTGATCCATAAACATTTCAGGATGTATTTTGAAATATAAGGATCAAGTTTCTTCAGCCACACCCAGTTTCACATTAGATGTCTGTTTCATGCTGAGCTTGGACACCACACTCCTCTGCCAGAGGCACTGCCTTATGAGTTTGACCCCATTTCTCACACCCGTGGAATCAGGGTATTGTCCTATTTGTGAAAGAAATGTCAAAGAAATAGAGGCTGATGTGAGTTTTGTCCCCATTACAGCTCGGAAGTCTTCAGGTCAGCCTGGTCGACTTCCACCCCCAACTCTGGCCCCACCTCAGCCACCACCCCCTGAAACCATAGAGCGGCCAGTGGGCACGGGGGCCATGGTGGCCCGCTCCAGCGACCTGCCCTACCTGATTGTTGGGGTCGTCCTGGGCTCTATCGTCCTCATCATCGTTGCCTTCATCCCCTTCTGCTTGTGGAGGGCCTGGTCTAAGCAAAGTGAGTGAGTGACCCTCCTCAGCACCAACGGGAAGGAGCCCGGGGCAGGGAGAGAGGAGGAGGGGCCTTCCAGCCCCCAAGGAGGCCTCTGCCTGGATCCCAGGGGGCTGGATCCCCGGCACCCTGCTTCACACTGATGGGAGCTCAGGTTCCTGGTGGGTCCTCCAGAGGGATGGGAGAGAGTCAGAGGATGCTCACAGGTCTTGGAAGGTAGAGAGGATAGAATGGGAGTTTGTATGTCCTCACTGCATCCCTGGAGCTCAGCACTTACCTAGGTCTGTCTCCTTTTACTATCTGAAGCTGCCGATTGACCACACGTTGACCCTGCCTCTTCCTGCCTCCTCAGGTCTGCGGCTGCCTTGAGCTGTCCCCCTAATCCTCGGTTAATCTGAGTTATCCACTGAGTTCTGCTTCACATGGCAACACATCTGGTCACCTTGCTTCATTTAAATATTGCACTCCTTCTGTTCACTTACCACTTTGTTCTCCCAGACCTTGGTCCTATATCTCCTCTCCTACTGCAAAAAAAAAAAAAAAGTCTAGCTGTGAGGAAGTGGGTGACAGGAAGACTTTTCCGAGAGAATATTCTCTCACCTGGGGCAGAGTCAATTCCCTGCCTACCTCATTTGACCTTAAGTCCTCAGGAGTTTTCTGAGATTCGTATGGGACTTTTTTTACCAGCTTCCCAGGCCTCCTTGACCTAAACATAGCTCTGTCTTGTGTTCTTCCAGAGCATACAACAGACCTGGGATTTCCTCGAAGTGCCCTTCTGTCCTCCTCTTGCCAATACACTATGGTACCACTGGGAGGGCTCCCAGGCCACCGAGCCAGTGGGCAGTCCTACCTCAGTGGCACCAATGGCCGGGCCTGTGCCAACGGGGTATACGTGAACAGGGCCTGCCCTGTAGCTGCTGTGGGCTACGCAGGCATGAAGCCACAGCAGCACTGTCCAGGGGAGCTTCAGCAGGTAACGTGGCTCTGGGAGCAGCGTGGGCACACAGGTATGGGGTGCCACAGAAGGGTGGTCGGGCCGCCTCCTGGGACTTCTTCCCTCCCAGGCTCAATCCTGGGCTGCTGAACAAAGAACGGGAAAGTTACCTGGACTCTGATGTGACCTTCTCATCACCCTTTGAGCAGCAGGAGGATGTGAACAGCATGCTGAGGCAGACCTTTCTTGGCAGTGGATACGACCCCCATAGTCCACAGATTCCCAGGTACCCTGGCCTCCCACTCCTGAGCCCCAGAGCTCGCTTTCTCCCTGGCTTCCCAGACCTGGCATCAGTCACTGAGAGGGGAGCCCTGTTGCGCCCCTCAGGGATCCTCTTGTGACAGCCTGCTCCACTGGACTCTGAGCCTGAGGGGGAGTTGTTGTTTTTGTAATTATGATGCCTTTTCTGCTCAGAAATTCTCCCCTTGCTTGTCAGTCCAGAGCAGCACCACACAGCTGGCTATATCCACAGGCATCTGACTCCACATCCTCTCACATACTTGGGACACACATGGAATCAAATGGATATTGACTAGACTAGCCCATGCAAGTGATGATGTGGCACTCTTGATGTCCAGAGGGGAGCAGCCCCTGCCCTGTCTGAGCTCTGCCTAGCTCTGGTGCCCACAGACAGGGAAGCAGCCAGGGATGTGGGATCCAGGCCCACTCTTCCCCTCCCTCACCCCTCCCCCCATCTGCTTATGTGCATGCAGAGCACCCAGGTCTAACCCAGATGAGGGCGCTTTCCTGTATACACTGCCTGATGACTCAGCTCACCAGCTGCTCCCGCCGCACCGCAATTGCCCCCACCTCCAGGAGCAGCCTGAAGCCACGGGCCAGCCAGGCATGAGGAGTGTACCCCAGAGTCCTGGGCTGGAAGCCATGTGGGACCCTGTTTTACACCCAGGTCAGTGCCAAGGGCAGAGCAGAATAAGATAGACATCCATGCCTCGGGAGTGACATGGAGGCAGGGAGAGAACAGTGATGCTTGAGAGTAATGCTTGGTAAAGACCATCCACAGCTTGTATATCCAGGATGGGGGTGTGAAGGGGAGCTGGCCACCTTCTTCCCTGCTGAAGGCCCAGCAGATCTGCAGGAGGGTGTCAGGTTCAAGCTGTGTGCTCAGAGACGGAGAAAGGGTACTTCTCCATTTCAGAGAAAGAAACCTTTTTGGTCTCAGCATTTCAAGGCAATTTGCAAATTCCTGCTGCTCCTCTCTTCAAACCAAGGGGCACTTTCTCATCACTCTGCAACACCTTGCTTTGCTGGGTCCTATGTCTTTATTAAGGAATGAGGTTGCACCCATCATTAAGAAGCCAAGTTCTCACATCATAGAACTCTGTGCTTCCACCAGACTTTCCCTCCAGAGGACTCAATGCACAGTGCCTCTAAGCCCAGCCACTGGCTTTCTTTGTGCCCATCTTTTTGATACCTGGTTGGGCACAGGCTGGTTCAGAGAATGAGCTGATGTTTCTTAGCCTTCATGGAGTGGATGCTAGGTCACATGCAGATCCTAGACTCTGGCTCTGGGAGATAAATTCCAATATAAGCACCTCCGAGACGCAGACCCCATTAGCATCCACACTGACCTCCCTCCGTCTGGGGGGTGAGTTGTGAGTGGGACAGTCATGGCCAGAAAGCATGGGGAGGCTGGACCGGCAGCCCACACCTGGAAAGAGTAGGATTGTCTTGCACAGTTCCTGGGCTCAGCCCACCTCATTTCCACCCCCAGTTACAAGGTAAATGCAGGAGGGTCTCCCGCTTCCACCACTGAAAAGTGCAGGTGGGACGGTGGGTAAGAAGTGGACCATGCCAGGTCTGTGACTGTCCTTAGAGGGAGTGCAGCTGTTCTTGTGTATCGATAGCTGTGGGTCTCTGTGTCTCCTCTAAGGCCAGTGTAGCCAGCTCCTGTTCCAGAGAGTGAGCACTATTCCTGGTCAGTCTGGACCCTAACGTTTCCTACTTCTCTCCCCCCTCAGGACCCCCATGCTGCCTGGGCCTCGTGCCGGTTGAAGAGGTGGACAGTCCCGACTCCTGCCCTGTGGGGAGAGGAGACTGGTGTCCCCAGCACCCCTCAGGGGCCTATGCGGGGCAGGAACTCGGGGTGCAGCTCTCCCCCAGCCCACCAGTGCATGTGTCTTTTGAAACACCACCTCCTACAATTTAGGCAGAAGCTGATATCCCACGAAGACTATATATTATTTTTTTTTTTAAAGAGAGGAGATTGGTATTTATTTTTCTATAATAGCCGTATTTATATATTTATGCACTTGTAAATAAATGTATATGTTTTCATAATTCTGGAGAGACACAGCAAGTCCTCCCCATTGAGGTCTGAGATGGAAAACAAGTCACAGCGTAACAGGCATCAACAGGCGAAGAGCAACACAGTCTGAGGAGGCAACATTTCCCTTGGACCCTGTGCCACTGCCCGGGGAGGGCTGCAGCAGACCCACAGAAAAGCCTGTGGAAGGAGGACTCCTAGGCACACCATCCACAGTGACCGTGAGAGAAGCAAAGCCAGCGTCATGGCATCAGAGCTGGAGCCACCCGTGACAGCGGCTGGATCTGGTGCTGCTGGCAACATTTTCCCGAGATGCCCGTGAGATAGACTGAGATGTGTATAGTACTGTGAGCATTAGCAAACCTTCCATAAGCAATAATCTGTGACAACATATCTCTGTAAAAATAAACACTGTAATGTCTAAATAAATGTTTAGTCTTCCCTATAACCTTCAGCTTAGTCATGTATGAGTCAGCATTCTCTTCAGATGTTAGGATTCAGTCTGAGTATTTGAAGCAACGTCCACTTGGCAACGTTTTCAGATCCGTCAAGGAGAGATCTGGAAAAGGCAGCAAACATTTCTGATTTTGTCCTTTTAAATGTCGAATGTCAGCTGTGTTTTCATCAATGCAGGTGTGTGGTAACTGTTTGTCCAAAAGGGAGATAGGGTACACTGGACGAGGAGAAGCCAATTCACTGTTCTCTGACTGGACTTGAGGTAAAGCTTTGGGCAGCTCAAAGGAATGAGACTCATCTTTTCTCTGCAGGTGTGTGTTGACTAAGTATTTTCTCTAAAATACCATTTAGTGAAGTGCTGTGCTACGCCTGAATATACGGTGCCTGGTAAAATTCACTTCCCTTTTTCCCAAAGACACACCAACGTAGCCGGAGGACTTGACTCACTAGTTGTTTAAAAGGAACATTTACTCACTGCCCTCCAACCGCAGGATCAACCTTTCTATGTACAAGTGGTAAAATGGAGGCCAAAGCTTTTTGCTGAGAGCCCTAACACACTTTTAACTGTTTTTAGGAGGGAAATGTATCTTCTAGATTTCAGTAGAATTGAGTTACAGATGAAATGCCAGTTGAGACACTTAATCCCATTAAGAGTCATCAATGGTAGACCCTAGCTTCACACTCTAGTCATGAATTGGATAAACAAAATCCTAGGAAAGCCCCAGGAGTGACTTTGATGGTTCTGGACAAGCGCACCCTCTGCTGACAAGAAGAGGTTCTTGCAGCCCTTCTCTATCCAGCAGCTAAATTGGAACATGGTTTTTAGAAAAGCAGTATTTTTAAAATATTTTAAGAAATGAAATGAAGGACTATAAGGAATATAGAAATTATAGGAAAGGAGAAAAAGAGCAGGGAAGAGAAGACTTCAGACAAGATTGAAGAAGCAGGGAAGATTCAGACTTCAGGCAGGATTGTGACTTCAGATAAAATCTGGCATGGAAGGCCTAGAGGAGGAGGGGGACAGGCCTCACCTCTCAGATCTGGGCTGTAACTCACCTAGCCCACTGGCTTTTTTAAATTATTTTGTTTTGGTTTTTTATGCTTACTGATCTCAATGGTTGTCAAAGTAAGTTTTGGTGAATGCTATGGATGGAAGTGGTATGTTCCAGTGCTGTGCAGAAAGTAGTTTTAAATAACAACACTGAATGCTTTTACCACACCGCCCCCCACCCCCACCCCAGAAAAGTCCTGGGAAAGAAAAGGCACTTCTAAGGCAGGTTAAACAAGATAAATGTGCATATTTAGCCAATTGCAGGAAAAGATTAGGGTACCAGGCCTTTACATTTTAACCTAGAAAAAACAACTTATATATTCAGTTTCATTGCATTCTGCATTTCTTTAGATTCAGGTTAATTACTGTAGTGTCTTTTAAAAGTCTGATTCAGTCAACAATCAAAAAGAAGAGTAAGACTTAGGTGTGTGGGAGCTAGTGAGGGTGCAGAGTTCAGCTCTTGGCTAGGAGATCTAAGCTACCCAACAGAATAGACTGTCTTGGCAAAATGAGTAACTCATTTTCCTATGAAGTTCTGACAGAAGGGCTGGACTCTACATTTTCTTTCAGTATTGATATTTAATGATAACAACTGACCCACAAATAACTTAGACTGATTTTTGGCCTCTCTCAAAGGTGGCTGCCTTCTCTAAGGGCACAGCAAGAGGCGGAAAACAGTTTGCTTAGGAAACTAGGACAGCTTTCCATCTATCCCTAGTCAAGGCTGCACCCTGGTGCTCTCCTGTTTGATAGTAAACCTCCCAAAGACTCAGATGCTCATACTTAGTTATAGATGCAAGACTAAGCCTGGGATCAATGAAATTAAACTAAAGCTACCTCTATTTCTTGACTAATTCAAAGTAAGAATGAATTAACTGTATTGTCAAATTCCAAACATACTGTATGAAAGCTTAGTAAACTTTGGTGATTTTTGTTTGGTTCAATTGGACAAAAAGTAGTAATCTTGACTGGTTTTACTCCTAAATTGATAGACACATGAATCCTTGACATGGCTCTTCTATAGACTGAATTCATTCATTCTGAATTAGGATTTTAGAATGACAGGAATCCTCAGAGCTTATCTAAATCTCTGATAATAAGGCCCAGGAAAATAGTGGAACTTAACCCTAGCTCTCACCACAACAAGGGACAGTGTCCCCTCCAGGACCACTCACTGTATCCAGGCAGCTGCTCAGGGTGGTGGCCGGCCAGCCAGTTGAGTGAGTAGGTCTGGTGGTATCCCTTCCAGTTCCAGCCAAGCTTCAGATGGACACATCCCCCAATGCACAGTTTGACTGCAACTTCGTGGGAGATGCAGGTTGGAAATGCCCAGCTAAGTGGCTCCCAGATTCCTGACCCTTAGAAATTGGGTGAGATGTTTTACTTATTTATTCCTACATAAAAGTTAAAACACTCAGAGCTAAGACTAGCATACTTTTCTTAAATACTTGAAGGGCACACATAGTTAAGGGCGAAGAACAGAGAAGGTGGTAAAGGGTGCTGTCCAGTAGAGAGGCTACTGCATCAGAGCTCTGTGCTGATAGGCACAAATGGTAAGCTATCTGGACTTCTTAAATAGGAAGATGAAAGGATCTCAGACACTGCAGGCCAGGTGGCCACCTCTAACATATATGTATTCCAACAAAGAACCCAAGTCTTGTTTATAATTTTGGCAGGCAGATCAGCAGGCTAGCCACAGGTTAGGAAGACTTGACTTTGCTGAGTCACTTTCTACATTGGTGCAGTATTGCCTTCTTTACCTTTCCTTTTCAATAACCAATTCATATTCTGGGACAGCCTCCAGAGAGGCTGTCATTAAAGTGGACCTGTTACTAGACCTATTACTAACAGGAACCCAAGTGTTGGTGAAATCATCCTTAGATGAATTCCAATGACCACTTACCCCCAAACCAAATGGATACTCTCAAAATGTTACATACAATCAAAAGTTATTTTTAGAGATCTCTCAGTGACGGAATCTATTTCATTACTTCCTTATCTGTATTAAAGCCAGCAAATGACGCAAGTAGAACCAGAAGGAAAATGGCACAGGATGTGAGAAACTATAGGAAATGCTGGTAGAGTTGCAGACACCTTCAGAGAAGAGCCTCCTTCTTAACCATTCTGCAAAATACACTTCTCTGCTCCACCCAGAGCTGAAGAGTTTGCTAAAACTCTGGGTGATTCAGGAAGCTGATTATTTCTTGCTTTATGCCAGCCGAAGGCCAACTGCTCTGTTCTTTATATTCCTGAATCCTGAGCCCTCAAATAACTGACTTATGAAGTTAACAATGTCAGAATTCTAAGTTGCATTTCTTTTTCCCAGATATTGTTTGTTGGCAAAATGGTTTTTTTCTCTTGTGTCCTCTCAGAGAATACCTGATAACAAAGTTTATTTTCCAAGGATTTAACCATCAAGAAAAGGAGGTTTTCTCATGGTTTGCTGAATGATAGATTTTCTTGCCAATGGCTAAACATTCAGATAACCAAAAACCAAATTTTACAAAACAGGATATATTACTGATTCTTTCTGATGGTTTGAGACTCTGCCTCCTGAGACTTTATATTCGATCCATTTGGTTCCAGGCATATTTAAAATGATTCAGTTCAATATAAGTAGCTGTTGAGCATTACAGTCAGTTCTGAGATAACCAATTGGGAGGAAATCATTAAAACTACATGACTGGCTCTGGTTTTAGACTTCTGCAGACAATGAGGAAACAGAACTTCTGTTGAATTGTGTGTCAAATCATGGATGGACATGAGGAGAAAGCAAAGTTAAAGCCCCGGGGACTTCATTCATTCTCTTGTGGGCGATGAATCGGGGGCAGGAGGAGACCACCTTTCTTACGCAAAAGAGCAATCTCTTCCTTTAAGGCCTGAATCCTTTCAGCTTGGACTTGGATCAGTTCAGTGACCCTTTCTCTTGCCTCAGTATCTGCTTTCCGAGGACCCTGGAAGGCATTGCCCTGTTGAGAGAAAACACCTCCCTGCTTTAAGCATCATTTGGAATATGGCAACTTCTCTGTCTTCATTGCTCTATTAGGTGTGCCTGCCTTGCAGTCAATCTAAAATAGCCACCGCTCTTTAAGAACCCTTTAGTTCTTCCTCTGAAATCCCACCATTGGAAATGTGTCCCTTTGTGCTTATAAGCAACTCTTACATGCAAAAATCCCCTTTAGAGGGTAACTGATTAAGCTGGCTATCAGTCACTCATACCCTACAGGGATCATCACTGGAATTCTAAGGTAAGATATCTCCTTTTCCTATATAGCTCATATCATAAGTAGATTCTCACTAAATCTTTTAAATGCACATTAAAGGAAGAGACATAACACCTAGTATCTTCCCCCTTGCCCACCTTCACTGCAGAGGCTATGAAAGCTAAATACTAACCTTACCCAGTTCCTCTTCCAGCTGGGAGTGGCTCAGTAGATGTAGCAGAAAACATTTGCTTGCTTTCTTAATGAAAGGGACAAGAGGCTGGCATTTGGGCATCAATGAGAGAGCCGAGGCAGCCTCTGTGACTCTGAAGGGAATTTCTACCGGTCACTGAGAGAATCACAGAGATACCGGCCATGACATCATGGCCCAATAAACCAAAACCCCTAGTTTGTCTCCTGCAGACTTCTTAAGTGAAGAAAACACCCCTATTTGTTTGAGCTACTCTCTTTTGTTACTTATAGCTAAATGCGTGCCTCTCTCCCCACCATGCCTAGTCAGTCTAGATGGTCACTCTGAAGTCACCATAGCTTTTCCCTCATTCTCCTTACCATATCCAAACAAATTTTGGCTACTCTTACTTTAAAATGTCTTTGGCCTTGCCATCTACACCCCACTCCATGCCTAGAGTGTTGTAAGAATAATAGCAGTGGGGTCAGCTTGGGAAGCAGACCTCAGTTAAAAAACAAACTTCTCCACACATTAATTAGCAGGTTAGTTGACCACTCTGAGCTTTGAAAATCAATATTTTGAAGATTCAGTGACCTCGCCAATGGAATGAGACCATACCTGTAAAGCTATGAAGAGATACTATGTAAAGAGACCCAGGTAATAATTTTCTTTCCCTGATCACCTGGGTCCAAACTCTTTCCTTGCCAAGGTATCTGGATGTTCAAAGCACATCAAGCTGGGGAGAGGAGCTAAGATGGCAGAGGAATAGTACGGGGAGACCACTTTCTCCCCTACAAATTCATTGAAAGAACATTTAAACGCTGAGCAAACTCCACAAAACAACTTCTGATCGCTAGCAGAGGACATCAGGTGCCCAGAAAAGCAGCCCATTGTCTTCAAAAGGAAGTAGGACAAAATATAAAAGATAAAAAGAGAAAAGAGTTAGGGACAGAGACCCGTCCCGGGAAGGGAGTTGTAATAGAGGAAGTTTCCAAACACCAGGAAACCCTCTCACTGGTGGGTCCAGGGGAAGTTTTCGAATCTCGGAGGGCAACCTAACTGGGAGGAAAAATAAATAAAACCCACAGATTACATACCTAAAAGCAACTCCCAGCAGAAAAGTACCCCCAGACGCTCGCATCCGCCACCAGCAAGTGGGGGTTGAACGGAGAGGAGTGGGCAGCATTGCTTAGAGTAAGGACCGGGCCTGAATGCCCTGAGGGCAATCAGAGGGAGCTAATGTGAGATAGCAACTTAAACTGTGGGATAGCAGAGAGAGAAAATTAACCGGGGAAAAGCCCTAACCGAACACACTGCCAGCCCATTCGCAGAACAAAGGAAGGACTGAGCAATTCCAGAAAAGAGCTAGCCGGCTGTGGACCGGCCCATCCCCCGCCGGAGGCAGGAGGCAGAGGGGAGGGGAAAGGGGCAAGCTTGGCTCCAGAGACGGCATTCCCTACCAAACTGCAAACAGGCTTCCAGTTTCTAACCAAAGACTTCCTGAGATTCTGGATGGTTGACATCCGCTGGGAGGGTCGCAGCTAGAGACCACCTCCCCAGAACAGACAAGGCACACCCAACCGGCAGGTGCGGAAACTAAGGCTGGGACCACGGAGGGGATAAGGCGCACTGCACCCGGGGAGAGTGCGCCCGTCAAGCTCCTGGCTGCCTGAGCTGCTCGGGCCAGGGGAGGCACAAAACGCAGGCCCAACCAAGTCTGGGCTTTTGTGGAGTACCCCAAAACTGGAACCGCACGCAACTCAGGGCCCGCTCCCTGTAGAGCAGCCTGGAGCCTGAGCAGTGTAGACGGGGAAAGCACACGTGCCGTGAGCAGGGGCAAACCCAGTGTGGCCAGACACTGCAAGTGCTCCCCACACAGGTCAGTGATATTTGCCTGCAGTGCCCCTCCCTCCCCACAGCACGACTGAACAAGCGAACCTAAACAAGAGACCACCTCTGCCTGCTTGTGTCAGGGCAGAAATTAGACACTGAAGAGACCAGCAAACAGAAGCCAAATAAACAAAGGGAACCGCTTAGGAAGTGACAGGTGCAACAGATTAAAATCCCTGTAGAAAACACCGACTACACTGGAAGGGGCCTGTAGATATCGAGAAGCGTAAGCTGGAACACGGAGCTATCTGAAACTGAACTGAACCCACACTGCCCGCAACAGCTCCAGAGAAATTCCTAGATATATTTTTAATTTTTTTTCTTTTTCTTAATTTTTTCTCGTTTACTTTCTTTTAAAATTCCCTATTACTCCTTAATTTTCATTTTCTTTTATTTTCTTTTAAAGTCCTCTATTACTCCTTAATTTTCATTCTCATATATTTTTACTATTTTTTTAATTAAAAAAACTTTATTTTATTTTACTTTAAAGCCCTCTATTACTCCATAATTTTAATTTGCAAAAAAAAAAAAAAACCCTACTTTTAAAGCAAACTTTATATACATTTCTTAAATTTTTTGTGTTTTTGTTTTTAATATTGTATTTTTAAGAGTCTAACCTCTACTCTAGATTTTTAAACTTTGTTTTTCAGTATTTGATATCAATTTTGGACTTTCAAGAATCCAATATTAAGTACCCATTTTTACTCAGGAGTGTGATGATTACTCTCTCCCCCTTTTGACTCTCCTTTTTCTCCCCCAGATGACCTCTATTTCCTCCCTCCCCCTTCTCTTCTCAGTTCAATCTCTGTGGGTGTTCTGGGCTACGGAGAACACTTAGGGAACAGAGTACTGCGTAGATATGTCTCTCTCCTCTTGAGTCCCCCTTTTTCTCCTCCTGCTCATCTCTATCTCCCTCCTCCCTCTCCTCTTTTTCATGTAACTCTGTGAACCTCTCTGGGTGTCCCTCATGGGGGAGAATCTTTTCACCATTAACCTAGAAGTTTTATTATCAGTGCTGTATAGTTGGAGAAGTCTTAAGGCTACTGGAAGAATAAGACTGAAATCCAGAAGCAGGAGACTTAAGCCCAAAACCTGAGAACACCAGAAAACTCCTGACTACAGGGAACATTAATCAATAAGAGATTATTCAAAAGCCTCCATACCTACACTGAAACCAACCACCACCCAAGAGCCAATAAGTTACAGAGCAAGACATACCACGCAAATTCTCCAGCAACGCAGGAACATAGCCCTGAACATCAACATACAGGCTGCCCAAAGTCACACCAAACACATAGACCCATTTCAAAACTCACTACTGGACACTTCATTGCACTCCAGAGAGAAGAAATCCAGTTCCACCCACAAGAACACCGACACAAGCTTCCCTAACCAAGAAACCTTGACAAGCCAATCATCCAACCCCACCCACTGGGAGAAACCTCCACAATAAAAAGGAACCACAGACCACCAGAATACAGAAAGCCCACTCCAGACACAGCAATATAAACATGATGAAAAGGCAGAGAAATACCCAGCAGGTAAAGGAACATGAAAAATGCCCACCAAGCCAAACAAACGAGGAGGAGATAGGGAATCTATCTGAAAAAGAATTTAGAATAATGATAATAAAAATGATCCAAAATCTTGAAAACAAAATGGAGTTACAGATAAATAGCCTGGAGACAAGGATTGAGATGATGCAAGAAATGTTTAACAAGGACCTGGAAGAAATAAAAAAGAGTCAATTAAAAATGAATAATGCAATAACTGAGATCAAAAACACTCTGGAGGGAACCAACAGTAGAATAATGGAGGCAGAAGACAGGATAAGTGAGGTAGAAGATAAAATGGTGGAAATAAATGAAGCAGAGAGGAAAAAAGAAAAAAGAATCAAAAGAAATGAGGACAACCTCAGGGACCTCTGGGACACTGTGAAACGCCCCAACATTCGAATCATAGGAGTCCCAGAAGAAGAAGACAAAAAGAAAGGCCATGAGAAAATACTCGAGGAGATAATAGCTGAAAACTTCCCTAAAATGGGGAAGGAAACAGTCACACAGGTCCAAGAAACACAGAGAGTCCCAAACAGGATAAACCCAAGGCGAAACACCCCAAGACACATATTAATCAAATTAACAAAGATCAAACACAAAGAACAAATATTAAAAGCAGCAAGGGAGAAACAACAAATAACACACAAAGGGGTTCCCATAAGGATAACAGCTGATCCATCAATCAGGCCAGAAGGGAATGGCAGGACATACTTAAAGTAATGAAAGAGAATAACCTACAACCCAGATTACTGTACCCAGCAAGGATCTCATTCAGATATGAAGAATTCCAAAGCTTTACAGACAAGCAAAAGCTGAGAGAATTCAGCACCACCAAACCAGCTCTTCAACAAATGCTAAAGGATCTTCTCTAGACAGGAAACACAGAAAAGTTGTATAAACACGAACCCAAAACAACAAAGTAAATGGTAACGGGACCATACCTATCAATAATTACCTTAAATGTAAGTGGGTTGAATGCCCCAACCAAAAGACAAAGACTGGCTGAATGGATACAAAAACAAGACCCCTATATATGCTGTCTACAAGAGACCCACCTCAAAACAAGGGACACATACAGAATGAAAATGAAGGGCTGGAAAAAAATATTTCACACAAACGGAGACCAGAAGAAAGCAGGAGTGGCAATACTCATATCAGATAAAATAGACTTTAAAATAAAGGCTGTGAAAAGAGTCAAAGAAAGACACTACATAAAGATCAAAGGATCAATCCAAGAAGAAGATATAACAGTTATAAATATATATGCACCCAACATAGGAGCACCGCAATATGTAACGCAAATGCTAACGAGTATGAAAGGGGAAATCAACAATAACACAATAATAGTGGGAGACTTTAATACCCAACTCACACCTATGGATAGATCAACTAAACAGAAAATTAACAAGGAAACACAAACTTTAAATGACACAATGGACCAGCTAGATTTAATTGATATCTATAGGACATTTCACCCCAAAACAATCAATTTCACCTTTTTCTCAAGTGCACATGGAACCTTCTCCAGAATAGATCACATCCTGGGCCATAAATCTAGCCTTGGTAAATTCAAAAAAGCTGAAATCATTCCAGTCATCTTTTCTGACCACAATGCATTAAGATTAGATCTCAATTACAGAAAAAAAACCATTAAAAATTCAAACATATGGAGGCTAAACAACACGCTTCTGAATAACCAACAAATCATAGAAAAAATCAAAAAAGAAATCAAAATATGCATAGAAACAAATGAAAATGAAAACACAACAACCCAAAACCTATGGGACACTGTAAAAGCAGTGCTAAGGTGAAGGTTCATAGCAATACAGGCTTACCTCAAACAACAAGAAAAAAGTCAAATAAATAACCTAACTCTACACCTAAAGCAAGTAGAGAAGGAAGAAATTAAAAACCCCAGGGTTAGTAGAAGGAAAGAAATCTTAAAAATTAGGGCAGAAATAAATGCAAAAGAAACAAAAGAGACCATAGCAAAAATCAAGAAAGCTAAAAGCTGGTTTTTTGAAAAAATAAACAAAATTGACAAACCATTAGCAACACTCATTAAGAAACAAAGGGAGAAGAACCAAATCAACAAAATTAGAAACAAAAATGGAGAGATCACAACAGACAACACTGAAATACAAAGGATCATAAGAGACTACTACCAGCAGCTCTATGCCAATAAAATGGACAACTTGGAAGAAATGGACAGGTTCTTGGAAAAGTATAACTTTCCAAAACTGAACCAGGAAGAAATAGAAGATCTTAACAGACCCATCACAAGCATGGAAATCGAAACTGTAATCAGAAATCTTCCAGCAAACAAAAGCCCAGGATCAGATGGCTTCACAGCTGAATTTTACCAAAAATTTACAGAAGACCTAACATCTATCTTACTCAAACTCTTCCAGAAAATTGCAGAAGAAGGTAAACTTCCAAACTCACTCATTATCAGAGAAATGCAAATCAAAACCTCAGTGAGGTACCATTACACGCCAGTCAGAATGGCTGCTATCCAAAAGTCTATAAGCAATAAATGCTGGAGAGGGTGTGGAGAAAAGGGAACCCTCTTACACTGTTGGTGGGAATGCAAACTAGTACAGCCACTATGGAGAACAGTGTGGAGATTCCTTTAAAAACTGGAAATAGAACTGCCATATGACACAGCAATCCCGCTCCTGGGCATACACACCGAGGAAACCAGATCTGAGAGACAAGTGTACCCCAATGTTCATCGCAGCACTGTTTATAATAGCCAGGACATGGAAGCAACCTAGATGCCCATCAGCAGACGAATGGATAAGAAAGCTGTGGTACATATATACAATGGAATGTTACTCAGCCATTAAAAAGAATACATTTGAATCAGTTCTAATGAGATGGATAAAACTGGAGCCCATTATACAGAGTGAAGTAAGCCAGAAAGATAAATACCAATACAGTATACTAACGCATATATATGGAATTTAGAAAGATGGTAACAATAACCCTATATGCAAGACAGAAAAAGAGACACAGATGTGTAGAACAGATTTTTGGACTCTATGGGAGAAGGCGAGGGTGGGATGATCTGAGAGAATAGCATTGAAACATGTATATTATCAAGTGTGAAACAAATCACCAGTCCAGGTTGGATGCATGAGACAAGTGCTCAGGGCTGTTGCACTGGGAAGACCCAGAGGGATGGGATGGGGAGGGAGGTGGGAGGGGGGTTCAGGATGGGGAACACATGTAAATCCATGGCTGATGCATGT
The DNA here is from genome assembly GCF_033118175.1 of Dama dama. NCBI lineage: Eukaryota > Metazoa > Chordata > Mammalia > Artiodactyla > Cervidae > Dama > Dama dama. The sequence continues at coordinate 60,404,189 of NC_083699.1, read as the reverse complement.
CAATGTATGGCAAAAACCACTACAATATTGTAAAGTAATTAGCCTCCAACTAATAAAAATAATTGGGGGAAAAAAAAACACATCAAGCCAACAGATGTGTATTCATGGCCAACTCTGAAGGTTCTGTCTTGGCATCATCCTTCCTGAACACTGCCCTTGACTCTCAGCTCAAAAACTGTCTAGTGGATAAAGGGTCTTTGACATTCAGATTCTAGTGTTCTTCTCTAATTCTAGTTGTAAACCTCCCAAAGCCTTTTATTCATTCTTTCTTTTGGACTTTTGCTCAGACCAGTGATTCTTCAACTCTAGCATGCAGCAGAGTCCCCTGAAAGGCTTGTTCTAGATTCTAGGCCCACTCCCAAGAGCTTCTGATTCTGTATGTCTGACTGGAGAACCAGAATCTGCATTCCTAACAAGCTCCCCAGGGGATGCACATGCCATTCTTCACGGAAACACTTTGAAAACCCCTGGTTTAGAACATTTCCTGGGAGCTTAAAAAGTAAAAACCAAGAGAAAACAGTATTTTTACAGAAACTATTAAAATATTATAGCATACAGTTTAGAATATGCCATACCTGTGTTTGGTTCCTAGAAGGCAAGGCTTAAATAGAAACTTTATTATTAAATAAGTATTACCCACAACATACTATGTGTTAAGTATTACTATGTTAGCCTCAAAAAACCTATCAGAGCAAGTTGAAAGCCATAAAAAGTAACAAGTGTGTTAATAAGTAACGTGATTTAGACTTTAGGTCAAAGGAAATACCTGATATTGAAAATGGATGTTTGACACCAAATTCAGGGAGCATGTTGATATCGTTATTTACACTTAAATAACCTTACCTCTCTAGGGTCAAGGCAAATCCCTTAATCAGCACTTTCTGTTTGAATTCATAGCACCCAATAGGCAGACAGTGAAGCTAGTCCCTCATTGTAATGTAAACAGCATCAACTCAGTGTCCTCAGAGACCCAGGTGGGCCAAAACCCATTCAAGATCAAGGTTCGTTTAAAAGCCAGCACTTAGTATTCTTATGAATAGCTCCCTTTACAGAACATCCCAAATTCTGACAAAGGGTCTAAAGAAAAGGAACATACCTGCTGGTTCTGTAGAGTATTCAGTCTCGAATCAAGCTGCTTCTTTTCAATACACAAATCATTCATCTGATGAAGTTTTTTGGTGTGCTCTTTTGTCTTCATCATCAATTCCCATCGAACTTGAGCAATCTTTTCCTACCAGGGCAGGAAGGTGTAAAATGGATTCAGTGAATGAGAGAGGAAACAAAAACAAATGTCCAGATTTGATCAAAACCCTCAAGCAAACGGAGTGATATGCACATGAAAATGAAAGTGTTAGTAACTCAGTGGTGTCCATGTCTTTGCAACACAATGAACCGTAGCCCACCAGGCTCCTCCGTCCATGGAAATCTCCAGACAAGAATACTGGAGTGGGCTGTCATTCCCTTATCCAGGGGATCTGTCTTACCCAGGGATCAAACCTGGGTCTACGGCATTGCAGGCAGATTCTTTACTATCTGAGCCACCAGGGAAGCCCAGAAGTTTTTCTTGACAAACTAGACTTTGCCCTTGTAGAATTTAAAGACCATGCTTATTGTACTCACTGCCTGTCACGTACAGTGACTGCTGCTGCTTAGTTGCTCAGTCATGTCCAACTTGTTGTGACCCCATGAACTATAGCCTACCAGGCTCCTCTGTCCATGGGATTTCTCCAGGCAAGAATAGCCATTCCCTTCTCCAGGGAAATTTTCCCAACTCAGGAATCGAACCCAGGTCCTCTCACATTGCAGGCAGATTCTTTACCATCTGAGCCACTAGGGAAGCCCTATGCACATGGGGAAATATAGTAAGCCAATAATAGAAGCAGGTGCATCAGGTGTGATTACAGAAAAAAAGAATAAGTAGGATGAAAGTGGGCAAAAATAAGATGGAGATACATATCACTCCACTTCTGAAGAAGGATATTAGTATGCTGAATGAGTGCTGGTGTTCATTAATTAAAAGGGAGAATGATTGTTTAACCAGAAACTTTCCTGTATCACTTGTCCCCCAGTGTTGGCCCAGAGTCCTCAAGGTGACCAGCTTCAATGGCCATACATCTGCCATTGGCTTTCCTTTGATACCCTATTACTCCAACAAATTATTTTAGATTGCACATATTATCTCCAGCACTACCCTGATTGGAACCAGTCCCACTGACACCAGCACTGGAGTAATTTGTTTCTCCACAGTACAGTGACAAATCTTAGATAAGAAAAGAAAAGATACCACTGGGAACCTCTCTTCCTTCTCTATCTGCTGTTAAGTCAGAAAACTAGAGAAGCCATGTGATTGGTGAGCTTATAAACTCTTTGTAAAAAGTCCCTCTCTTTGAATCAGGATGTAACTGGAATACTGCCTCATCTCATGGCTCCAGGAACAGTGTAGGCATTTAACATTTAAGACCCTACCAGCTAAATAGTATATACCCTGTTATAAAATCTATTACTTAGAGATGCTTTTCTAATTTCCAGAATGTAAACAACATGCAAAAGCTATATAGAATTATATAAGTAGGATACTCGGAGCATTACCAGGTGCTACTAGTGGTAAAGAACCTACATGCCAATGCAGGAGACATAAGAGACAGAGTTTGATTCCTGGGTTGGGAAGATCCCCTGTAGGACGGCTTGGCAACCCACTCCAGTATTCTTGCCTGGAGAATCCCATGGACAGAGAAGCCTGGTGGGCTACAGTCCATAGGGTCACAAACAGATGGACACAACTGAAGTGACTTAACAGGCACAGAGTATAGCAGTTCATGTCTATAACACTTAGAGCATTTATACATTAATGCGGACCTCAGAGTGGAATCTCTCATCCTTCATACCATGCTGCCCTCATATTTACATGAATCCTGGACCCCAGACTCCAGTGCTGGTGCTTCATCCCAAGATAGACCAGTACCTCCAATTAAGTGAATGATAAGGAAGCCGAGACAGACTTAAGACCATGGGGGAACTCAGTGGGGCTCACAGGAGCCTGTGAGATGCTCTAGCTGCACAGATGTAGAGATGCTCTGCAGGGACCCCATGACTGCTCACCAGGAGTTCTCACCTCTGCCCAGAGGGTCACCTGCCCTCTCATCCTTACCTCCCACATTTTCATTTCCTTTACATTCGATAGCTCCTTTCGAAGCTTTTTGATCTTTAGTTCTTCAAGCGTTGTATTCACAGAAAGTGTCTGAAGGGCTTCTAGATTGATCACGCGGCCAAACTTGCTAATCATTAGTTGACTGACTGTTTCTTCCATTTCTAAAAGAAGACAACCACTGTCAGGCTGTTCAGAAGCTCCCACTGTTATTAAATGAACAATACCATTCTAAGGAACAGCTTTTGCAAGAGGATGGTAAGAGGCTTTACGTTACCAATTGGGTTTTCCTCTGTGACACTGCACCTACTGCTCTCCTCACTTAGAATGCACGTTGCTGTACTGGCTTTTCATCAACTTCAAATTCCCATGTGAAACAGACTCACCTTTCCCAGGTGACTTACACACTCTGGTCTGCTCCTGTTCAGGCTGTTCATGGGCCCCAACGGGTTATAAAGCCTTTGGGTTTTAATTTTTTACTACTGATCTCTGTAACATCTTGTGCTAAGACTAAAATAGGTACTGAATAGAAATTTCCTTCTCCAAGTAAAAACACTCAAATCCTGGCAGTGGCTCACAGGGTCCTACCTGCCCTGCCCCTGTTAGCTCTCACACCTCTCTCATTTACTCCAGACACCTTCTCACTTCTCAAACATTCCAGGCTCACTTGGGTATTCTCATAAGGAATCCTCTGGAATTACCCTGCCTGGAATTCTCTTCCCAATATAGCCACGTGCCTGGTCCCACACAGCCCATTTTCTGAAAACAAGCTGTGAGACTGGTGGTAGACTCATTTCCAGTACACTCATTTCTGAAGGTGTAACCAAGTGTGACTTGTTCTCTAACCACTAGGGAGAACCATGTCTTAGCAAGTATATCATATTTACAGAGAACTCCTCCTTGGCCTCCTACAGGTATCAGCACTGTTTCCCACTCCTTTTAATTTTTTTTTCTTAGTTCTTTTCATCTAACATGCAACATTTTACTTTTTATTGTCTTTCCTCAACATGGGAACACTGGAAAACCTGGAGAAAATTCCATTTGTGGGATTTTAAGAAAGTATAACCTTGCAACAAAATTCTCTATGACCAGAATCCCCTAAGTGAAGTCTGAAGGCCCTAACATAACAAGTTGATGCAACTCAGTTACTGGGCAGGAATGTGTATTCAGGTATAATCGTTACCATGACTGAATGATAAAGGCATAATTGGCATGACCGCCATTTTGCACAATCCAGGAAGGGTTACTCATTTCTATTCCATGTGAGTGGCACCCCCATGTACTTGCATCATGTGGTGGCCATGATAATTAGTGATGCAAATGAAATAATGATTAAATTATTTGCTCTAGTGTATCTAGCCTGTGGCTGCCTGCTTGGCCCCCTCAGTAAGAACCTTGACTGCCCCCAGCTAGCCCATATATCAGGGTGCCCTCTCCCAAGGCAGCCTCATGGACTAGGCCATGGACTCTGGTCTTTGCCCTTCCCACAGCTAGTATTCCCTGGGGACATAAAGCCTTCTGGAACATCCCCCATTCCCCACTCCCCCTTCCCATAGCTGCAAGCTGTGCTCTTCTTGAAAAGGAGAGAACTTACCTTCCCACCTCATGTTCTAAACTCTCCTCTTCTTCCCCATTGGGTCTGGGATGGAGGAAGGCACCAGTGAGTGACTAGTGACTATGGTGTTTCTCATCACTGTTAAGCCTTTGTTCTCTGAGTTATAGGAAATGAACCCACTCCTAGTTTCACCTTCAGAATTAGAAGATCAGTCTTTAACCAGACCCACAACTTGCTTTCAGAAAACAAACCAGGGATGGGAGAAGAACTGAAAACCACTGAATAAAACTTCTACTACACAGAACTCTTTTTTTTTTTAATTTCAACTAACATTCCAAAAATATGAATACTTCATTTCATCTTCACACATTTTCCCAAACTGAGAGGTTACCCAAATGAAAACAAGTTTCTTTCTTCATTTTCATACTAGTTTGTTCCCTTGGTTTGACAAATAGTATTTCCAAATATAAACAACATTCACAGGCTACAGAAGTCAAAGGAATGTGAAGTACGAGAGAAACACTGGGGCCTCAAGGTTTACACCTGAGAAAACTCTGTGTCTCAAATAAGTGTTATTCAAACATAGAGTCCTAACACGTATTTTAAAATTTTATAATCCAGCCACCCATGAGAGCAGAACCACCACCTCACTGAAGACTGACTTCTACAAATTCAAGCAACTGGGACTGACTGACAACCATATTTTTCCTTTTTTACTTTCCAAATTTTCCTTTAAAAAATATTTAATTGTGGCAAAATTCACATAATAAAATGTACCATTTTAATCTTTTAAAAGTGTACACTTCGGGGGCTTCCCTTGCTGTCAGTAGTTACATGATTCCATGCTCCCAATGCATGGTTTGAACCCTGGTCGGGGAACTAAGATTCCACATGCCACATGATGTGGCCAAAAAAAAAAGTGTACAGTTCTGGGGCATGCTATTCTACCACTCCTAATTTTTTTGTTATTAAAGTTGGAATACTTTATCACTTACATCTATGTTCCATGTCTTTACTCCATACATCTTACACTATTTACCTCAATTCCAGGTGAACCAAGAACATAAAAGTAAGGAACATTACTAACAGAAGAAACAATAGAAAAATATGATCTCAAAATAGGAAAGGATTTAAGACATACATATATACACAATGCGCAAACTATAAACAGATTGATAAATTAATTATATTAAGATTTTTTATCCCAAAAAGATACACCAAATAAAAAGGCACGATACATACTAGAAAAGATTCAAAATACATGTAGTAGATAAAGACAGAATATAGAAAAAAAAGAATTAAAAAAAAAAGAATAAACTCCCTACAATCAATAAGAAAAATAAAAAACAGAAGTAAAAAACTGGGCAAGGTGTATAGCAGGCAAGTTTCATATGAGAATACAAATAAATGGCAAAAAAAGTGTATGTGAAGACATTCAACCTCAAGGAACTAGGGAAACAAAAAGCACAGTGAAATACAATTTTAACATATACCAGGTTGACAGAAACATGAAAGTCTAACATTACTAAGTGTTGATGAGACTATGGAACCTAGGCAATTCTCACCCTCTCGGGTGGTGAGGGAAACAGTAGGAACAGAAAACAGTGCAACCATTTTGGAGGACAACTTGACAATACCCAGGCGAGCAGAAAATGCACACACACCCCCATCTCACCCACAGTCCCAAATCTGGGAACTCACCTCCCACACATGCACAGGGAGACATGTACAAGAAGGTTCACTGAAACGCTGTCTGTAATCATGAAAAATTACAATGCCCTAAATGTCCATCAACAGGAGGCCAAAGAAAAACTCTTATAGTCCAATGGTATACTGTAGTAGCAGTTAAAATGGTTAATTATCTGTAGCATTACAGATTACTCTAAAAAAATGGGTTAATAAAGTGAGTTGCAAATTATAGCAAAAACATGCAAAGACACTTCATATAGTGTGTGTGAATACCTCTATATGCGTATGTACCTGCCTCATGGTTGATCCTGGGGAAGGAGAGAGCAGAATGATACTAGAAAGAGAAAGGCCATCAATTATATCTTCAGTGCTTTATTTCTTAAGCTTGGTAGTGGGTATTTTTTATATTTTTCTACATTTTATTAAACATAAAAACTTTAAAAATTGTGAGAAATTGTTTCCGTGACAAAAGATTTATAATTTTTAAAATAGTAGAGTAACTTTTTGATAGCATCAGGAGAGAGAGTAAGTAGAAAGAGGGGAAGGTGTTATTTCTGCTCAGCGGTTTGGATCTGTGATGACCTACTGTTTTCAGAGCTGGAGATGACCACTTGACAGTCCCCTCTGTAATCAATAAATATTACTAGGTAAGCCATGGGCTTACTACTCACTCTGTATCGTTTTGGCCATCTCTCTCTTTTCTCGGATGAGCTGCTTACGCCTCTCCCGGCATTCTTTGTTAAGTCTTTTCTGCTTGGAATTTTCCTCATGGAGCTGGACAATTCGTTCTTGCAGTCGTCCCAAGGAGCGGTTGGAAAAGACTAAAGTTCCAGAAAGATCACTCGGTAGTTCTCCAAATAGCACATACTCTATCTACAAAAGCATGACAAAACTGGTATCAAAATAGAAAAAAACCAAAGTAAATATAAAGTCATAGAAAGGGGTGTGCTTCTTTTTCTGTCCCTTGTTAGGTCATGACCTTTGGTCTCCTAACTCTCACCACTGAGGAAGTAAAAGCAGGAAGCTGCTTTCAAAAAGAAATCACATTACATCCCTCTGGGACAGCAAATCTTTCCAAAATGACCACGCTGGATATCTACTGCCTAAGGATGGAACAGACATTTCAGGGCTGGAATATTTGGCAAACTGCTACAGACAGTTAATCCAGTTTGGGTCTTTACCTGACAAAATGCATTACAAGGGGCCTTTGCTGATATGATCTCTGCATTTTAATGTAAGTTGTAATTCAAGTGGGATATAGAGATGAACAAAAAAAAGGGGGGAAGTATATTCCTTTTATCTTAACCTCCCTCATTAACAAGTAAAGAATAAGGAAAGATAATTCTCGCACCATTAGTCCACATCTATTTAAAGAAGGTGTGAAAAGTGCCATGTGTCCAAGAGACAAGAAGATTTCAACCTCCAAGCCATTCCTTTAAGTCATAGGCTCCCCATTGCTTCAGACTTGAAGTGATTCAACTTTCAAAGTCATAACAACCATCAGGAAATATACGTGTTTTGATATTATGTTTTTATCATAATCTCAGAAGGGGTAAGAAATGTTGGGGTGTCATTCTGCAGGTAGATGTCTCAGACAAGGACTGCCCTTCTCCCCACCAGTGTCCCATGAATCTTTCTCTGGAAAAGTCTGAGGGTGATGGCTCTTCTGCTTAAAGAGGGTGGGGCAACCTCCAGTCCTATCACCTGGTGGAGCTTCAACGGGATCACAACCAGCAGTTCATTCAGCCGCTGCTGCTTCTCACGTTGATAAGCCTCCAGGGCCTCCTCTGCTGCATTCAGATTAGTTGCCACAATTTTTACCTGTAGAAAGCCCCAAGTGCGAGATGTTGACAAGATTTGGTGAATATATAACCAAGGTGATAAATGAAGCCATTTGGGGAGGAAGAAAAAATATGAGCTGGATCTGCCTTGTTGGGCTGGATTAAACAGATAATCCCAGACTGCCACCCAGAAGTGTGTATTATTCTCTTTCTGCTAAGTCATGAGCTACACCACTTTTTTAATTGTCCCTATGACCCCAGAGTTGTAGAGATTTTGTGAATGAAAATGCAGAGGACGTGTTCCCATCTCCCTTTTATTTTCTGCTGGAAAATCATCTCTCAGCCAGTAGTGTCTCTGTAAGGATGGTTCAAATCTCATTTGGTCATAAGGATCTCAATAAATTAGCGAAGAAAGCCCTTTATGGTAATGAAATTACCAACTACAGTATTTCTAAAGTACATGCCTCATCTCCTAAAATACTTGAAAGTTTTCCAAATCATTTCCTTTCTGCAAGAGGAGAAGCAGCCTACCAAAAACATTTCTGAACATGAGACAAGTGATGCTGCTCTAGGAAAGAGTACCTAAGAGGGAAACTGAGTAGATATGGGAGAAAAAATCAATATAACAGTACCAGAAGTTCAGCTTAGTGGCCTCCCAAAGGAATGCATACCCCTCAGAATGTCAAAGTGATCTACTGGGGTCCAGAAAGAAAATGGAGTTTCCATATCTATTTATTTTTATCTTATTCTTTTTATTTTCTGTTTTTGCAAATGTTTCATAATACATTAAATATAATTAATACAATAGTTTATGGGTATAATTTCTAAATAAATATACATTTATTGTGGGAATATATGTTCCACAATTTTTTTTTTTTACTTCCAGAAGTATGTAATCAAAAAAGTTTGCAGGCCAATGATTTAGAAAAAGTTCCAATCATCAAAGAGGCGATGGCCCTCAAAGACATCTGTAAAAGGATGCAACATGGGAAATGTCTCTCTTCTAACAATAAGTCCTAACTCATGCCATTGCTATGAAATGGCAGTATTATGGCTAGAAGGAGGTGTAGCATGTTGGGAGATGATAAACAGACCTGAAAAAGGCAGAAAAACATACTTTTTTGGACAATGTATCATGTTCCTTTTTGAGGTTATCGATCATTTTTTTTTCTTCAACTAAAGCCTCTTCAATGTCCAGCCTTTTCTCCCGAAGTTGAAGGGCCAGTTCAAAGAGACCCATATCACAATCTGAAAAGACAGACAAAACAAAAAAGCAGCTCCATTCGTTATAGAATATAATTATAAGTGTGGACTTTGGGGCTTCAGAATTATTAATGTCCATCTACTCCAGTAAAGTTTCACTACACTTAGGACTCCAGGTAGAAATTATTAATGGTATTAATAATCATGATAGAGACTTCCCTTCCAGTTCAGTGGCTAAGACTCTGAGCTCCCAATTCATGGGGCTTGGGTTCAATCCCTGGTCAGGGAACTAGATCCTGCGTGCCAAAACAAAGATCAAAGACCCCAGTGCTGCAACTGAGACCCAGCATAGCTAATATTTTAAAAAAAATAATCATGATAGTGGCTATGATGTTAGTACTGATGTTCTGAACAATGCTCTGAGCCAGGCTTTGTGCTGGGTGCTTTATATACCTTAGCTCATTCAAGCCCCACAGGCCCTGCAAGGTCAAAACTATTGTTCCCATTTTACAGGTGACGATCATTAAGTCTCAGAGACGTCCCATAGCTGAAATGTGATAGAACAGGATTCAAGTACAGTATCTCTATACTATTTTTCACCCTACCACACTAACAGCCACATTTATCCATGGAGTCATGGATAAAGAATGTGGAAACATAATAGATCACTACAATGGAATCTAGTAATCTTAGTTCCAGCCCTAGTGCTACCACTAACCTAGCCACGAGATTTTGTTCAAGCAGCTTAATCCTGTATTACAATATTTTCTAGCTCTCTTTCACTCACAAATATGATTTTAGAATTATTTTCAAAATCAAAACATGATTTCAACTTTATTTGAAATTAAAATTTGATTTATAATTTATTGAAATATCTAGGAAAATAATTTCAGATCAAGAAGAAATAGTTTTTTCCTATGAATCATTCCTCTGTTGAGACTGTAAAAATATTGGTCTGGACTATAGGAATCTTAAGGCTTCCCTGATAGCTTAGTTGGTAAAGAATTTGCCTGCAATGCAGGAGATCCCAGTTCAATTCCTTGGTCGGGAAGATCCCCAGAGAAGGGATAGGCTACCTACTCCAGTATTCTTGGTCTTCCTTTGTGGCTCAGCTGATAAAGAATCCACCTGCAATGCAGGAGACCTGGGTTTGATCCCAGGGTTGAGAAGATCCCCTGGAGAAGGGAAAGGCTACCTACTCCAGTATTCAGGCCTGTAGAACTCCATGGACTGTATAGTCCATGGGAGTGCAAAGAGTTGGACCTGACTGAGTGACTTTCACTCACATAAGAATCTTAAGACTGTAAGAATATTTCAGACTGGTTTCACCAGTGAAAACAGTGAATATAAATTGCCAAGAATCTCCAGGAGACATAAAAATTTCCCTTAAAAAACAGGTTTGAAATAAGAAAATTTAATGGTTTGGCAAAAAGGGAGAGTTTTATAAAAATACACATGTGTATTTTTACATACACACATGTACATACACATACATAAATTTTCTGTTTCTTGGTAAAATGAAACTTTCTGCACAATTTATGACTGAATCAACTATAGATTGTCTGCAGATTATTTAATTTGGTACTCATAAATAGCAGCCTCAAGAAATAGGAAGTAAATTGTCTAGAGAGTGCCCGAAAGTATTCATTAGACTATACTTCATGTTTATTATACATGATATAATAGGCTATATATATCCTTTCCTTAAATATTACGAGACAATTGAGAAACCAAAAAAGAGGATCTTTTTGGTATTATCATCCATAGTCAAACATCACAAAGAATGCACAGTTTTATCCAACTTACTTGTTGGGCAGATAGAATCATCAAAAACCTCATCTTCAGATCCAGACTCATCCTCATCACTCTCCAAGCTGGATTCTTCTTCACTTGATTCTTCACTTTCCTCCTCTTCATCTAAGGAGAGAGAAAAACTCTGTTAATATGCAGAGAAGTTCCTGTGTTAAGATAAATCCCAGATTTTAAAAATAAATCATTTTCAATGAGTTAGTTACTAGGAAAACAAGGGGTAAATAAGGAAATTACTCAATATTTTTAGAAGAATTTAAGATAGTTAAGGACACAGGGACTGAAAACTCAAATGCCTGCAGAAGGTTATGCAATTAATTTCAGTGCATCGAGTCAGAGAGGGGTGAGACCAAGCTGCCAAGCTGCTTGTGCCATGACCTGCCTAATGCACCCTTGGTTATACAGCATAGTGCCCTGAAAAGAGAGGATTTTCATAACTCTCTGAACTAAGTAACACTAGTTATAATCTTAACTTAACCTACTTTTGTGAATATTCATGTCTTACTGTGGAAGTATTCATATTAAGTGTTTGATTTCGAGATTCTGTCCCAAACCGTATTGGGATTGTTAGTTGACAAAGACTCTCCTTTAACCAAACTTGAGTCAGGCTCCTCTGAGTCCTCTGTCTGGTCCTTGACCCATGCTCTGTCCTTGGCCCATTTAGTCGAGTTTTAGCAAGAGTCCTGTTGAGTCAATTTAGTAAAATTCACTACCCTTAATATCTGGTTAAATTCCTTTTTCCTTAGCCTTAATATCGTATCACTCTGGCTTGCCTTCAACAAAAATCCTGTTATGTCAGTTTAGCAAAGAATTACCTTACCTCTCAATAATTTTCCATCAACTAACCCCAATCTTACTCCTTGGCTATAAGTCTCCATTTGCCTTGTATTCAGAGTTGAGCTGATCTCTCTCTTACTATAAAATCCCATGATAGTGGTCCCCTGAATAAAGTCTGCCTTATTGTTCTTTAACAAGTGTCATGAATGATTATTTCTTTAACAATATCATATCATGTTTAACATGTTTTATAAAATATAAATTTTTTGAATACTAAAATATATCTGTTTCCAAGAATTTTAGATAAGGATTGTATGCCTCTTCCACTCAACTCTACTCCATTTTCTTTTAAAACGCGTTGAGTCCATGTATGAACAATTAACGGTTTCTATTTTATGGAACATCAAAATATATAAAGTTAAGAAGTGGACCTCATACTCACTAGAAAACTTCTTAAATTAAGATGTCTCTTAAAATTACTATTAGTGATTTGTACCACCTTATGAAATAAATCAACAATGTTTATAAATAGGCTTTAAAATTCTTACACAGACGTCTGCATTCAGGAAGATGAAGTAGATCTACTTCCCCTATTCTTCCCACTAAATACAGCTAAAACCCCTGGACATTAAATATAAAATGCACACAAGATAACTCTGAGAAGTGGAAAGGAGGAGGCAGATCTACTATGCACTTCGAATCCTGAGGGACAACACTGTGGTGATTTCCTTGGATTTTCTTTTTGCCACATATATCTCTGAGGTGAAGAAGACTAAGTCAGTCTAACCTGAAACACCAACAGGTAGAGACACAGAAAGGCCCAACCAGAACTTGCTCTCTCTAGCCAAATGACCAGGAAAGAGGCAGATTAGCTACACAGAAAACTTGAAGAAAGACCACACAAAAATACTGTGATCCACCAGCCCAGGTTGGATGCATGAGACAAGTGCTCAGGGCTGGTGCACTGGGAAGACCAAGAAGGATTGGGGGGGAGAGGGTGGTGGGAGCGGGGATCGGGATGGGGAGTACATGTAAATCCATGGCTGATTCATGTCAATGTATGGCAAAAACCACTACAATATTGTAATTAGCCTCCAACCAATAAAAATAAATGGAAAAAAAAATACTGTGATCCCACTCACACCCATGTTGGCAAAGGCCTAATGGAGCCTAGACAAGCCAAAACAATTCACACAAAACAGTACAATGTACATTATTTGCAAGTGCTCACAGAATATACCCTTGCCAAGCTGTAATGAGGATCCCACCATTCTAGGTAGGATGGTGTCAGAAAAGGTCAAGTAAGGAGTCAAGATATTTATTCTTTCTGAGGGTAACCAGTCCCCTTACCCACCAACCACCAAGATGTCTGTGGCAATCACAGTCTGGACCTGCATTCTCAGATGGCAGTAATAAGGTTCTCTTCATCCTTCCTGCAGAGGTGGTGTCAGAAGAGACCTGGTGGGGAGTCAGGACTTCTACCATTGCCCAGAGGTGCCAAGGCCTTCCCCACCATGTTGTCAGTAGAGACTCTGTGAGGAGCTAGACCTCCCATCTGCACACGGAAGTAACAAGGAGATCTCCCTTCCCTTCGGTGACAATAAAATGTGAGTACCTCCACGTGGCAATAAGGAGGAGGCACCCATTCCTTCCTCTGACAGAACAGTGTTAGAGAAAGCCAAGTAAACCAGAAGATTTAAATAAGATACAGAGTCTAATACATAATATGAAAGTTTCTAGGTTTTAGCTGAAAGTCATACCAAGAACCAGAAAGATCTCTAACTGAATGAAAAGACAATCAATAAATGTTAACACCAAGATGACAGAAACAGAATTATCTGACAAAGTATTTTAAACAAGAAGGATAAAAATGCTTCAGTGAGCAATTATGAACACACTTGAAGCAATGAAAAAACAGAATGCCTCAAAGATATAAAGTCTCAGGCTTTTTATTTATTTATATAAGGAAAAAGTAAATGGAAATTTTAGAAGTGAAAAATACATTGACAAAAACTAAGGGATGGGGTCAACAGTAGAATAGAAGGGAAGAAAAATAAATCCATGAACTTGAAGGTAGAAAAATAGGAATTAGTCAATCTGAACCATAAAAGGAAAACAAACTGAAATGAACAAAACCCAAACACCAGAGCCTCAGGGGCCAATGGGATCATAATGAAAAGTTTAACAGTTATGCCATCAGAGTGCCATGAAGGAGTCAGGAAAGAGGAGGTCTTTAAACAGACTTGAAGAAATAATGACTGAAAACTTCCCAAATTGGGCAAAGTACATAAACCTACAGATTAAAGAACTTGAATGTATTCCAAAGAGGAGAATTCCAAAATCAACACTAAATCACATAACAGTCAAACTTCTGAAAACTAAAGAATACTGAAGGCAAAGAAAGAAAAGTGATACTTCACCTACAGAGGATAGCAATTTGAATATCAGAGGGTTTCTCACCAGAAACCATGGTGACCAGAAGGAAGTGGCACAGTATTTTTCAAATCTTAAAAGAAATATCAATCTAGAATACTACATCCAATGAAAATGTCTTTCAGAAAAAGAGGGGAAATCAAGACATACTTAGATTATGGGAAAAAAATTTTAAATTGCCACCAGTATACCCTCCCTAAAAAATGGATAAAGGAAATTCTTTAAACAGAGGGAATTTTTTCCTTTTAAAAAAGGAAATATTGAATAAAAATATGGATAAAGCCTATATGGTTAGGCTTTCCTCCAAGTGTTTAAATTGTGTTTGATAATTGAAGCAAAAATTATAACATTGTCTGATATGGTTCCAGATGTATGCAGAGGAAATATTTAAGACAATCAAATGATAAATGAGGAAGAAATTGGGATATAAAGGTAGGTAAGGATTCTATACTTAAATTGGTAAAATGATGACACTGGTGGACTGGGATAAATTTTATATATATATTTATATATATATAATATAGACAGCAACCACTAAAAAAGTTATACAAAGAGATACATTCAAAAGTGCTCAGTTCAGTTCAGTCGCTCAGTTGTGTCTGACTCTTTGTGACCCCATGGACTGCAGCACAACAGGCCTCCCTGTCCATCACCAACCCCCGGAGTTTACTCAAGCTCATGTCCATTGAGTCGGTGATGCCATCCAACCATCTCATCCTCTGTCGTCCCCTTCTCCTCCCACCTTCAATATTTCCCAGCATCAGGGTCTTTGCAAAAGAGTCAGTTCCTCGCATCAAGTGGCCAAAGTATTGGAGTTTCAGCTTCAACATCAGTCGTTCCAATGAATATTCAGGACTGATTTCCTTTAGGATGGACTGGTTGGATCTCCTTGCTGTCCAAGGGACTCTCAAGAATCTTCTCCAACACCACAGTTCAAAAGCATCAATTCTTTGGCACTCAGCTTTCTTTATAAGTCCAACTCTCATGTCTATACATGACTACTGTAAAAAGTGCTAGAGAAAATTAAAATGGAATCCTAAAAAATGTTTGACTGACCCACAGGAAGATAGGAAAAAGAAAAAAGACAAAACAGATAAAAAATAAAATAGTGGACTTAAACCCTAATAGATCAAATATAAGTGATTCAATACACCAATTAAAAGACAGAGTGGATGAAAAACATTATTCAGCCATATGGTACCAGAAATTCACTTCTAATGCAACTATATAGTCAAGCCGAAATTAAAAGGAGGGAAAAAATATATCATACAACTATTAATAAAAGCAAAGCAGGAATGACTATAATAATATAGGATAAAATGGACTTCAGAGCAAGGAAAATTACCTAACACAGAGAAAGATATTAAATAATGATAAATATGCCAATCTACCAAGAAAACATAGAAATCTTAACAGTAAGTGCCTAAAACAACAGAAATATGGGAAGTAAAAACTGATAAAAATGAGAGGAGAAATAGATAAATCCATGAATGAATTTGGAGACCTCCACACCCCAACTCAACATCTGATGCAACAACCATACAGAAAATCAACCATCAATCAACAGAATCTAACTGACAGTAATAGAACATGTCGTACAAAACAGTACAACATATAATACATTCTTTGCAAATGCTCACATAACATACACCAAGATAGATATGTCAGACCATAAAACAAATCTCAACAACTAAAAAAGAATTGAAATCACACAAAATGTGTTCTCTGACCACAATCGAATCAACTAGAAATCAATAACAGAAAGATAAAAGGAAAATCTCAAAACACTTGGACCTAAACAACACACTTTTATATAATCCATGGAATCCAAAAGTAACAATGTAAATTTTAAAACTACACTGTCCAGAATGTAAATGAAAATGAACTTCAAGTTTTGTAGAATACAACTAAAGCAGTGCTGAGAGAGAAATTTATAGTACTAAATTAGAAAAGAGAATAAATTCTCAAGTCAGTGATTTAAGCTCACACCTGAAAACCTAAAAAACAGGAGTACAAAATAAACCCAAAGCAAGCAGAAGGAATGTAATAGTAAAGATAAGAACAGAAAGCAATAAAATTGACAGCAGAAAACAGAGAAAATCACTTATACAAAGAGCTGACTTGTTCTCAAAAAATCAGTTGAATTGACAAACCTCTAGTAAAACTGAAAAAAAAAAAAAAGGAATATAAGAAACAAGGTACCAATATCGAGAATGCAACAGACTATTGCATTCTATTACTAAAGACCCTGCAGGTATTAAAAGGATAGCAAGGAAATACAATGAGCATCTCTATGCACATAAATTTGGCAACTTAAATGAAACAGACCAATTCCACAAGAAATACAAATTACCACAACCCACCCAATATAAAGGAGATAATGTGAATAGTTCGGTAACTATTAAGAACTTTGAAATTCTAATTTTAAAACTACCTTGAAGAAATCTCTTGGCCCAAATAGTTTCACTGGAGAACTCTACCAAACATTTAAAGAATTGCCATAAATTCTATACAGTATCTTCCAGAAAAATCAGAAAAGGGAGTTGTTTAGTCACTAAGTCATGCCCAACCCTTTGTGACCCAATGGACTATAGCCTGCCAGGCTCCTCTGTCCATGGAATTCTCCAGTTAAGAATGCTGGAGTGGGTTGCCATTTCCTTCACCAAAAAAGGGGAGAAGACTTCCCAATTCATATTTTGAAGCTAGTATTCTCCTGATACTCAAAATCAAATATAGTATAAAGACAGTACAGTGATCCTCATGAATATAGACATAAAATTTTTTAAATTTATATTTTATTGAAGGATAATTGCTTTATAGATTTTGCTGTTTTCTGTCAAACCTCCACATGAATCAGCAATAGGTATACATATATCCCCTCCCCTTTGAAACTCCCTCCCATCTCCCTCCCCATCTCGCCCCTCTAGATTGACACAGAGCCCCTGTTTGAGTTTCCTGAGTCATACAGCAAATTCCCGTTGGCTATCTATTTTACATATGGTAATGTAAGTTTCCATGTTACTCTTTCCATACATCTCACCCTCTCCTCCCCTCTCCCCATGTCCATAAGTCTGTTTCTCCACTGTTGCCCTGTAAATAAATTCTTCAGTACCGTTTTTCTAGATTCCGTATATGTGTATTAGAATATGTATCTTTCTCTTTCTGACTCACTTCACTCTGTATAATAGGTTCTAGGTTCATCCACCTCATCAGAAGGGACTCAAATGTGTTCGTTTTAATGGCTGAGTAATATTCCATTAAGTATATGTACCATGACTTCTTTATCCATTCATCTGTCGATGGACATCTAGGTTGCTTCCATGTTCTAGCTATTGTAAATAGTGTTGCAATGAGCAGTGGGATACATGTGCCTTTTTCAGTTTTGGTTTCCTTAGAGTATATGACTAGGAGTGGGATTGCTGGGTCATATGGTGGTTTTATTCCTAGTTTTTAAGGAATCTCCATACTGTCTTCCATAGTGGCTGTATCAATTTACATTCCCAACAGCTCAAGAGTGGTCCCTTTTCTCCACACCCTCTCCAGCATTTACCATTTGTAGACTTTTTGATGATGGCCATTCTGACTGATGTGAGGTGATATCTCATTGTAGTTTTGATTTGCATTTCCCTAATAATGAGCAATGTTGAGCATCTTTTCATGTGTTTATTAGTGATCTGTATGTCTTCTTTGGAGAAATGTCTGTTTAGGTATTCTCCCCACTTTTTGATTGGGTTGTTTGCTTTTCTGGCATTGAGTTATATGAGCTGCTTGTATATTTTGGAAATTAATTCTTTGTCAGTTGTTTCATTTACTATTATTTTCTCCCATTCTGAGGGTTGTCTTTTCACCCTGATTATAGTTTCCTTTGCTGTGCAAAAGCTTTTAAGTTTAATCAGGCCCCACTTGTTTACTTTTGTTTTTATTTCCATTACTCTAGAATGTGGGTCATAGATTTGATTTATGTCATCGAGTGTTCTGCCTATGCTTTCCTCTAAGAGTTTTATAGTTTCTAGTCTTACATTTAGGTCTTTAATCCATTTTGAGTTTATCTTTGTACATGGTGTTAGGAAGTGTTCTAATTTCATTGTTTTACATGTAGCTGTCCAGTTTTCCCAGCACCATTTATTGAAGAGGCTGTCTTTGCCCCATTGTATATTCTTTTCTCCTTTGTCAAAAATAAGGTGTGCAAGCATTTATTTCTGGGCTTTCTATCTTGTTCCACTGTCTATATTTCTGTTTTTCTGCCAGTACCATACTGTCTTGATGACTGTAGCTTTGTAGTATAATCTGAAGACAGGGAGGTTGATTACTCCAGCTCCATTCTTCTTTCTCAAGACTGCTTTGGCTGTTCAGGGTCTTTTGTTTTTCTGTATGAATTGTGAAATTTTTTGTCCCAGTTCTGTGAAAAATGCCATTGGTAATTTGATAGGGATCACATTGAATTTGTAGATTGCATTTGGTAATATAGTCATTTCAAAATATTGATTCTTCATACCCAGGAACATGGAATATCTCTCCATCTGTTTGTGTCATCTTTGATTTCTTTCATTGGTGTCTTATAATTTTCTGTGTACAGTTCTTTTGTCTCCTTAGGTAAGTTTATTCCTAGATATTTAATTCTTTTTGTTGCAATGATGAATGGGATTGATTCCTTAATTTCTCTTTCAGGTTTTTCATTGTTAGTATATAGAAATGCAAGTGATTTCTGTGTATTGATTTTGTACCCTGCAACTTTGCTAAATTCACTGATTGGCTATAGTAATTTTCTGATACTATCTTTAGGGTTTTCTATGTATAGTATTATGTCATCTGCAACCAGTGTGCACTTTACTTCTTTTCCAACCTGGGTTCCTTTTATTTCTTTTTCTTCTCTGACTGCTATAGCTAGAGTTTCCAGAATTATGTTGAATAATAGTGGTGAGAGTGGACACCCTTGTCTTGTTCCTGACCTCAGGGGGAACGGTTTCAGTTTTTCACCATTGAGAATAATGTTTGCTGTAGGCTTATCATATATGGCCTTTATCATGTTGAGGTAAAGAACACTGGTTCCTTCTATGACCATTTTTTGAAGAGTTTTAATCACAAATGGGTGCTGAATTTTGTCAAAGGTTTTCTCTGCATCTGTTGAGGTTACCATATGGGTTCCATCTTTCAATTTGTTAATATGGGGTATCATATTGATTTTCATATATTGAAGAGTCCTTGCATTACTGGAATAAACCCAACTTGATCATGGTGTATGAGCTTCCTGATGTGCTGCTGAATTCTCTTTGCTAAAATTTTGTTGAGGATGTTTTCATCTATGTTCATCAGTGATATTGGCCTGTGGTTTTCTTTTTTTGTCTTGTCTTTGTCTGGTTTTGGTATCAGGGTGATGGT
The DNA here is from genome assembly GCF_033118175.1 of Dama dama. Classification (NCBI taxonomy): domain Eukaryota; kingdom Metazoa; phylum Chordata; class Mammalia; order Artiodactyla; family Cervidae; genus Dama; species Dama dama. The sequence continues at coordinate 60,384,418 of NC_083699.1, read as the reverse complement.
GGCCTCATAGAATGAGTTTGGAAGTGTTCCTTCCTCTGCAATTTTTTGAAAGAGTTTTAGAAGGATAGGCATTAGCTCATCTATAAATGTTTGATAGAATTTCCCTGTGAGGTTATCTGATCCCGGGCTTTTGTTTTGGGGGAGATTTTTGATCACAGCTTCAATTTTAGTGCTTGCAATTGGGTTGTTCATAATTTCTATTTCTTCCTGGTTCAGTCTTAGAAGACTGACGTTTTCTAAGAATCTGTCCATTTCTTCCAGGTTACCCATTTTATTGCCATACAGTTGTTCATAATAGTCTCTCATAATCCTTTATATTTCTGCATTGTCTGTTGTAACCTCTCCTTTTTCATTTCTAATTTTATTGACTTGATTCTTCTCTTTTTTTCTTGATGAGTCTGAGTAAAGGCTTGTCCATTTTGTTGATCTTCTCAAAGAACCAGCTTTTAGTTTTATTAATCTTTACAATTGTTTCTTTTATTTGTTTTTCATTTATTTCTGCTTGGATCTTTATGATTTCTTTCCTTCTACTAATTTTTGGTTTGTTGTTGTTGTCCTTCTATTTCCTTCCAGTTGTTTTAGGTGTAAAGTTAGGTTGTCTATTTGATTTTTTTCTTGTTTCTTGAGGTAGGATTGTATTGCTATAAACTTCCCTCTTAGAACTGCTTTTGCTGCTTCCCATAGATTTTGAGCTGTCATTTTATCATTGTCATTTGTTTCTAGAATTTTTTTCATTTCCCTTTTGATTTCTTCAGTAACCTATTGGTTATTTAGACATGTGTTGTTTAACATCCATGTGTTTGTGTTTCTTACAGTTTTTTTCTTGTAATTCAAATCTAGTCTCATAGCATTGTGATCAGAGAAGATGCTTGATATGATTTCAATTTTCTTAAATTTCACTGAGGTTTGATTTTTTACCCAAGATGTGATCTGTCCTGGAGAATGTTCCATGTGCACTTGAGAAGAAGGTCTATTCTTCTGCATTTGGATGGAATGTCCTGAAGATATCAATGAGATCCATTTCAGTTAATGTATCATTTAAGACTTGTGTTTCCTTATTAATTTTCTATTTTGATGATCTGTCCATTGGTGTGAGTGGGGTGTTGAAGTCTCCTACTCTTATTGTGTTACTGTCAATTTCTCCTTTTATGTCTGTTAGTATTGAGGTGCACCTATGTTGGGTGCATAGATATTTACAATTTTTATGTCTTCCTCTTGAATTGATCCTTGATCATTATGGAGTGTCCTTTCTTATCTCTTGTAATCTTTAAGGTCTATTTTGTCGATATGAGGATTGCTACTCCAGCTTTCTTTTGCTTTCCATTTGCATGGAATATATTTTTCCATCCTCTCACTTTCAGTCTCTATGTGTCTTGAGCTCTGAAGTGGGTTTTTATTTTAGACAGCATTTATATGGGTCTTGTTTTTGTATCCATTCAGCCAGTCTGTGTCTTTTGGCTGGAGCATTTAATCCATTTACATCTTAAGTAATTATTGATATACATGTTCCTATTGCCATTTTCTTAAATGTTTGGAGTTGATTTTGTAGATCTATTTTCTTCTCTTGTATTTCTTGACTATATAAGTCCCTTTAACATTTGTTGTAAAGCTGGTTTGGTGGTACTGAATTCTCTTAACTTTTGCTTGTCTGAAAAGCTTTTTATTTCTCTATCAATTTTGAATGAGATCCTTGTCGAGTACAGTAATCTTGGTTGCAGTTTTTTCCCTTTCAGTACTTTATATCTTGCCATTCCCTTTTGGCCTGCAGAGCTTCTGCTTAAAGATCAGCTGTTAAGTGTATGGGGTTTCCCTTGTATGTTAATTGTTGCTTCTGCCTTGATGCTTTTAATATTCTTTCTTTGTGTTTAGTCACTGTTAGTTTGACTAGTATGTATCTTGGCGTGTTTCTCCTTGGGTTTATCCTATATGGGACTCTTTGTGCCTCTTGGACTTGACTATTTCCTTTTCCATGTTGGGGAAATTTTCAATTATAGTCTTTTCAAAAATTTCATACCCTTTCTTTTTTTCTTCTTCTTCTGGGACCCCTATACTTCAAAATGTTGGTGCATTTGATATTGTCCCAGAGGTCTCTGAGACTATCCTCAGTTCATTCTTTTTGCTTTATTCTGCTCTTCAGAAGTTATTTCCACCATTTTATCTCCCAGCTCACTGATTCGTTCTTTTGCTTCAGATATTCTGCTATTGATTCCTTCTAGAGTATTTTTAATTTCAGTAATTGTGTCCTTTGTCTCTGTATATTTATTCTTTAATTCTTTTAGGTCTTTGTTAATTGATTCTTGCATTTTCTCCATTTTGTTTTCAAGGTTTTGATCATCTTTACTATCATTATTCTGAATTCTTTTTCAGGTAGTTGGCCTATTTCCTCTTCATTTATTTGGACTTCAGTGTTTCTATCTTTTTCCTTCATTTGTGTAGTATTTATATGACTTTTTGTTATTTTTTTTAACTTATTGTGTTTGAGGTCTCCTCTTGCCAGGTTTCAAGGTTGAATTCTTTCTTCCTTTTGGTTTCTGCCCTCTAAGGTTGGTCCAGTGGTTTGCATGAGCTTCATATAGGGTGAGTTTGTGCTGATTTTTTGTTTGGTTGTTTGTTTTTCCTCTGATGGTCAAGGCTGAGTGAGGTAGTAATCCTGTCTACTGATTATTTGGTTTGTATTTTATTGTTGTTGTTGTTGTTGTTTAGATGAGGTGTCCTACACAGGGTGCTACTGGTGATTGGGTGATGGCAGGTCTTGTATTCAAGTGGTTTCCTTTGTGAGTTCTCACTATTTGATACTCCTTAGGGTTAGTTCTCTGGTGGTCTAGGTGTTTGGAGTCAGTGCTCCCACTCCAAAGGCTCAGGGCTTGATCTTTGGTCAGGAACAAAGTTTCCACAAGTGGTTTGTTATGGCATTAAGTGAGATTAAAACAAATATCCAAAAATGAGAAACCAAAGATGAACCCCAGACAAATGGCAATTACAAAATCAGACAGATAATAATTAAAATAATGGAATATACACATATACATATACACCCATGAGCAAAGTGAAAACAGTCCAACAAAAATAAAGTGCAGTAGATTAGTCCGGCAAACAAAGTAAATCAAAATTTATATTTACCAGTTAAGAACAAAGCTAACTAAAGCACAAACTGGAAAACAAAACTAAAGCAAGGTGCCAAGTGGGGAATAAAGCATTGAAAACAAAACTAACAAATACGTTGAGAGGAAAGGAAAGAAACAAAAAAAAAGAATAGATATGCAAAGTTAAATAGAGGTAGACAAAGATTTGTATACATTAAAGATTAAACTGCAAGAGGAAAAGAACAGTAGGAAAGACAAACAAAGGAATAAATGTAGAAAAAATATAATAAGTTTTTTAAAAAATTAAAAATTAAATTATGAGAAAAGAAAGAAAATGGAAGAAGACAGACAATGGGAAAAAAAATGGAAAACTCCACAGTACTGCAAAAGCCCAATGTAGGGGCAGAGGTTTATAGCAACAATAAAAAGTGTGAGTGAATATACACACATACATATACACCCATAAGCAAAATCAGAACAGTCCAACAAAAATAAAGTACAGTAGATTGACCTGGCGAACAAAGGAAACCAAAAATTATATCTACCAAGACAAAACTAACGAAAGCAAAAACTGGAAAACAAAACTAAAGCAAGCTGCCAATTGGGGAATAAAGCAATGAAAATAAAACTGACAAAATGTTGAGAGGAAAGGAAAGAAAGAAAAGAAAAGAAAGAATAGATATGCAAAGTTAAATAGAGGTAGATGAAGAAGATTTATATACATTAAAGATTAACTGCAAGGAGAAAAGAACAATAGGAAAGGCAAACAAAGAAATAAATGTAGAAAAAACTATAATAGGCTTAAAAAATTAAAATGAAAAAAAGAGAAAAAAATGAAAACTCCACATAACTGCAAAAGCCCAACATAGAGGCAGAGGTTTATAACAGCAATAAAAAATGTGACTGAGGAAAAAAACAAGCTCAAAAGTTTAATTAGAGTTCATAGTGCCAATAAAATCAACAACTACAACGGGGGGAGAAAATAAAGGAAAAAAAAATCTAAAAGAATCTACAGAGAAAGTCAAAACATAAGAGTAATAAATGTTTTTCTTGAATCACTGCTACTAGAGTCCTTTCCCTTGCTGGGAGTCACAGTCCACTTCACCTCCCTAGGATGCCCTCCAACACTATGCTGATTTCTGGACCTGCTGTGGGAGCAGCTCAGATTCTAATCTGGCCCTACTCCTATGTGTTCTTGCTTCCAATGTCCACAGCTATCAGAACTTGTGCATTTTCTTTTGTGGGAGCTCTCAATGACCTTTTATATAGTCCATCAACACAGAGTCTGCCTAGTTTATCATGTGGATTTAACCTGCAGCTTGTACAGCTGGTGGAAAGATAGATTTTGGGCCTTCTTCCTTAGCCACACTGCCCCTTGGTTTCAACTGTGGTTTTATCTCCACTTCTGCATGTGGCTCATCCACTGGGGTTTGCTCCTGAGGCTGGCCTAGAGGACTTAGGTTTGCCTCCGTAAGACCAGGTGTGGAGGTGGTGCAGCTGCTTGGGTTGCAGGGGTTCTGGTAGCACCAGGTACTCAAGGGAGTTGACAGCCAGGGCAGCAGGAAATATAGTGCTCTAGTAGGGTATGGCAACCAGTATTGGTCAATACACTCCAGTATTCTTGCCTGGAGAATCCCCCTTCCTGACAGAGGGGCCTGGCAGGCCACAGTCTACAGGGTTGCAAAGAGTCGGACACTACCGAAGCAACTTTGTACGCATAGATGCAGGACATTTTTTTTGCCTGTGGCAGCTCTGCCCCAGTGAGAGTTGAGCGTGAAGGTGGTGCAGCTGCTTGGCTTGTGGGGACCCTGGTGGCGCCAAGTGTGCAGGGACATGGACTGCCTCTGCCACAGGAGTTATGGTCCTATCAGAGCCTTTTTTTGAGCCTCTTGTAGCTAGTGATCAGAAGGTCTCTTTGGCCAGTCTTTCTCCTTAGCTCTGCCCATTCAGGAGCTTAGAGGGCTCCCTTGCCTGGGGTCCTTCTCTGTTGTTTGGAGCATCAGGCACATAGAGGGGCCCCCCTGGCTGGGGTCCAACTCTGTAGATTGGCACATCAGGCACTTAAAGGGGCACCCTAGGTAGGGTCCTATTCTGTAGTTCAGTGCCTCAGGCATTTGATGGGCCAGCCTCTCTATTGTTCAACTGCTGATGTTGGCCTGTGTGGAGAAAGAGGCTATAGTGATGGCTCCACCCCCTACACATGACTAAGCAGTATCGCCTTGCTTAGGTGGCTGCCCAGCTTTCCTTCACAGGCATTTCTCATCACAATCTCCTCCCTCACCCCCCTGGATCCATCTCTCCACAGTCAACAGCAGCCCTCATCCTGGGATTGCTCCACACTCCCCAAACTCCAGCTCCCAGCCCCTGTGCCTTCCAGGGGACCAGCATTCCTGTCCAGGGTATGTATGGCTGTGGCAAGGTCTGTCTGAGTCTCATTCCATTTAGGCTGCCACAGATCAGCTGTTTCACTCTCAGCCTTAAATGTTTCTCCTCTGAACCAGAATAGCTAATGCAATTTTTAAAAAGAATAATAGTGGGAGGAATTAGTCTACCTGATTTTAGAACTCAATACCTACCATACTCAAGACCATAGGACTGAGGAAGAGATAGACACATAGATCAACAGAACAGAATTAAAAAGAAAAAAAAAAAAACAGAAATAGGTCCACACAAATAGGCTCAAATGATTTTTGACAAAGATAAAGGCAATCCAACGGAAGATAGACAGCCTTTTCAACAAATGGTACTAGAAAAATTGGACATTCCTAGGAGAAAACAAAAACCTTGACTTAAGTCTCCTACCTTATAGAAAACTTAACTCCAAGTGGATCATGGATTTCAATGTAAAACTATAAAATCTTTAGAAAAAAAATAAAAGAAAATCTTTGAGACCCAGGGCTAGGCAAAGAATTCTTAGACTTGACAACAAAACAAAATCCAAGAGAGGAAAAAATGACAAATTGAACACTGAAAAAATTCAAAACTATTGCCCTGCAAATGATCCTATTCAGAGAATGAAAAACCAAGCTACAGACTAGGAGAAAATATTTGCAAACCACATTATTTGACAAAGGACTAGTGCATATAATATGTAGAGTTCTCAAAACTCAACAGTATAAAAGCAAGCACTGTATTCAAATGTGGGCAAAAGACATGACGAGAAATTTTATGAAAGATACACAGGTGTCAAGTAAACATGAAAAGAAGTGCTTGTTAAATGAAACTATGCTATGCTATCTCATACCATATGCACACACACTTTTGATGGTTAGAGACCTAAAAGTTTATATCCTCTCCTCTGTAACCCCACAGTGCCTCTACACTGTCTATGTTGTAGTGAAAAAAAAAAAAATGTGTGTAATATATCCCTTAGTTATTTCTCTATTTCATGCTAATGAGAAAAAATAGAGTCATATATAAGAAAGAAATACAAACCGACATCTCCTTCGACCTCTTTTTTCTTCACCCGCTTAATCCTCTTCTTTAGTACCTTCATAAGGAAATTAGCAAATTTATTGTTTTCTCCAAGCGCTGTTTGGAAACCAGCATAGAGGGCTTTTTCTTGGTCCTGTAGCTTGGCTACTTCATTCTTTTTCTCTTCCATCTCTTTAAGAGTTTCATTTATTTTCCACTAAATGAAAAAGAATATCAACAAATGATAAATAAAATATTTCCTGATAAACTGGGTTCAGAGAATAATGTACATTACAGTGTAAGGTTACAGTCTACAAACATTTTAAAATCTTAATATAAGTTTACATTTCTGATGTTTGCAGAGTCATTCATTTGTTTAAAACTTATAATTCTTTTGTAAAAATCAATTAAGGTCAGAATCAGATAAGATAGATTTTTTGATGTTTAACTTCCTCAAAAAACTAAATTAATTTAAAATTTTTACTTATATGTGAATGTCAGCTAATATTTTTCTGTATGTACTCTCAAAAAAGACTCTCTTTCATATCAACACAAGATACCTAAAACAAAAAGACAAATTTGTTCTTAGTGAAGCTGATACATCTACAAACTGACATCACTATTGTGTATACATTATCTAATAGACTCCTTCTTTGTTTATGACAAAGATAGGTGGTATAATTAATCTCCTTAAATTTACATATTAATATATATAATAAAGAAAATTTCCTGTGCTAGTCAATTATGTATTACTCTGAAAGTAGCTATCATATTTAAGAAATTTACCAACTCCTTTTCCAAGTATGTTCATTCATAATGATAATATATAATCAAAACTCAACTTCACATGATAGCTACTAACAACAAAAATAATTTTAAATACATATGTAAACAAAACATAAGGGTCACTTTTGAAAATTTTATTCTCCTACTTTATAAGATATCAGATCAAATTCATTAAAATTATGATTCACTGTTCCCTGAGCAAGGTTATCAAAAATAGAGAGCAAACAGGAATAACAGGAAAAAGGAGGATGAAGAGAAGACAAGAAAAAGATGTAGACTAGAACAAGGGGGGAAATTAAGGAGAAAAGAAGAATTGAGTCCCCTCCATAACTAAGGCTGTAGCCAGTTAGCAATCTTTTGACCATTCATACTTGCATGTCCTGTTCCTCTTTGTCTAATGAATTAACACGCTCTTGAAGTATGTTCTCCTGTTTTTCAAAGTTCTTCAGGAGAAGCATTTCTTGAAATAATGTGACATGGTGCAGGTCAGATAATTTCATCTGAATATCTAACTTCAGTTTCTGATGTCTCAGGAGACGGAGTTCTGCATCAAAAGTGACAATCAGTTCTTTGATCTGAGGTGGAAAAAGATTTGAGGGTATGTTAGAAGCTTAAAACAGATAAGTGCATCTTTAAAACTATCCAACAATATTGATTTGTTTGGGTAAAAGCATTTTGTTTATTATGCCCTTATTTTGGATGGAAAATTATAAAGGTGGGTGAGTAGGCACATGTGTATGTATGTAGTCACATATATCAGTTCAGAATATAAATTAAATTTATTAAGTGGTAGGAATTCTTGAGGAAGTTGCAGTCCTTTCAGCTATTTCTTCATAATTGATTAACCCATTGATCAAGAATGTCCTTCCTACTTTAAATCAGTTTTATAATAAATCTTGATTAAATCTTTGTTTAAATTGGAGACTATGAGCTCTTCATGGATATTGTTTATATTTGTCTCCATTCCATCCCCACAGTATCTCTACACTGTCCTTCACACAGTAAGCACTAAAAAATTTTTACTTTCCTCACCTTATTTTGAAAAATTTCAAACCTATGGAACAGCAAATTTTTAAATAGATAAATATAATTGTGGAACCATAAGAAATTTATTCAATCTTCTTTACTTAGTTTATTTATAGATGAAGAAATTGAGACTAAAAATGATTTCCTTGAGACCAAAACTAATTTGTTATAGATAAGAACTCATGTAACTCAGGTCCTAGTCTAGAGTTTATTCCACTGCCATTTCAAATGATCTTAAATCCTGTTTTACTTTGATTTTGACATAGCTTCTCCCTTGTCCCATCCCAAAGGAGATGAAGAAAGCAAAAGACAGCCCCAAGGGCAGATTCTCTTAAAGAAACTAGTACAACAGGAAGAATACACACCATTCCATGTTTTTCATTAGGCTGTACATGATGCAAAGCCTTGACTATCTAACACCTATAATGAGTGAGGGTTCAACCTAAGGCTGAGAAAGAGGAAGACATCTGTGGGTCTGGGGCAGTGAAACTGCTAGAGAATTTCAGAGAGCTGAAAAACAGAAACAAAAACAAATCAAGGAAAAGAAAAATTTAACTTTTAATGTTTGACTGTAGACTAAGTGGGTTCCCCTTTTAATGCTTGCTTAATAAATCTGAATTATTTTTAAGCTTCTTTGGAGACAGGACTATATTGTCTTTAGTGCAACACCATTCTGCAACTATACCACATAGGTGTCCAAGTTGTAAGGGTTATGCTTGTTTTATTCTCACTACACTTCACATCTGTAAGCTTTATGAAGATAGAGTACATGTCTGGCTTGAGAAATGTTGCATCCCTACTACCTAGCTTACACTGTTTCTGCACATAGAATGGCCAATAAATATTTGTTAAATTAATAACTAGTTAAAATTAAATCAATCAAAACTTTTTACAGAAAATCTACTATATGTCTGAAATTGTCCTAGACACTTCAGGGGAATCAGAAGTATATGTGGCCCTTCCCTCAAGAACTGTATGATCTAATGAAATGGAGACTAAAGAAAAAAAAATCAATAAAACTGATTGATAAAAAGGCTGGTCTTTGAAAAGATAAAATTGACAAACCTTAATTCAAACTCAACAAGAAAAAACGGGAGGTGGCCTAAGTCAATAAAATCAGAAATGAAAAAGGAGTACAACTGACACCCCAGAAATGAACAGACCAATGAACAGAACAGTAATGAAGTTGAATCAGACTGGATAGCTTCACAGGTGAATTCTACCGAACATTTAGAGAAGAGTTAACAGCCATCCTAAAACTACCCCAAAAAATTGCAAAGGAAGGAACACTTCCAAACTCATTCTATAAGGCCAGTATTACCCTGATACTAAAACCAGACAAATATATCATGCAAAAAAAGAGCATTACAGCCCAATATCACTGATGAACGTAGATGCAAAAGTCCTTAACAAAATATTAGCAAACTGATCCCAATAGTACCTTAAATAATCATACATTATGATCAATGAGATTTATTCCAAGGATGCAAGGATAATTCAATAGACACAAATCAGTGTGTTGCACCACATTAACAAATTGAAAAATAAAAGCCACATGATTATCTCACTGCAGAAAAACTTTTGACAAAATTTAACATCTATTTATGATAAAAACTTTTTAGAAAGGGGGCAGAGAGAGAACATAGTTCAACATAATAAAAGTCATAATATGACAAATCCATAGCTAATATCATACTCAAACGTGAAAAACTGAAAGCATTTCCTCTAAGATCAGGAACAAGACAAGGATGCCCAATATTGCCTCTTTTATTCCACATAATATTGGAAATGCTAGTCACAGCAATCATACAAGAAATAAAAGGAATCCAAATTGAAAAAGAAGAAGCAAAACTATTTCTGTTTGCAGATGACATATACATAGAAAATCCTAAAGACACCACCAGACAACTCCTGGAGCTCATCGATGAATTTAGTAAAGTTGCAGGATACAAAGTTACTATATAGAAATCTATTGCATTTCTATATGCTAAAAATTAATTATCAGAAAGAGAAATTAAGGAAGCAATCTCATTTACCATTACCTCAAAACGAACAAAATACCTAGAAATAAATCTACCTAGGGAGGTAAAAGACCTATACTCAGAAAATTCTAAGAAACTGATGGAAGAAACTGAAGACCACAGAAACAGATGGAAAAATATACTATGCTATGGATGGATATATACTATGGATGGAAAGAATCAGTATTGTTAAAATTACTATCCTATCCAAAGCAACCTATAGATTCAATGCAATCCCTATCAAAATACCAATGGCATTTTTCACAGAAACAGAACAATTTTTTTTTAATTTGTATGGAAATACAAAAGACCCCAAAACAATCTTGAGAAAGAAAAACAGAGCTGGAGGAATTATACTCCCTGACTTCAAGATCATACTACAAAGTTGTAATGATCAAACAGTATTACACTGGCACAAAAACAGACACATCAATCAATGAAAGGGAACAGAGAGCCCAGAAATAAACTCAGGCACATATGGTCAGTTAATCAGTGACAAAGGAGACAAGAACATACAATGAAGAAAAGATAGTCCCTTCAATAAATGATGCTGGGAAAATGGGACAGTTATATATAAAAGAGTAAAATTAGAACATTCTATAACACCATACACAAAAATAAACTCAAAATGGATTAAAGACCTAAACATAAGGCTGGAAACCATAATATTCTTGGAGGAAAACATAAGTAGAACACTCTCTGACATAAATCATAGCAATTTTTTTTTGGCTCTGTCTGTTAAAGCAAACAAAAACAAAAATAGACAAATCTAATTAAGCTTAAAAGCTTTCAGATATCAAAGGAAATCACCAAAAAAAAAGATGAAAATACAACCCACTGCATGGGAGAAAATATTGGCAAATGATATGACTGATAAGGGGTTAATATCCAACTTGTATAAACAACTCATACAACTCAACATCAAAAAAATGATTTAAAAATAGGCAGAAGACCTGAATAGACATTTTTCCAAAGAAGAAATGCAGGTGGCCAATAGGCACATGAAAAAATGCTCAATATTGCTAATCATTAGGAAACTGCAAATCAAAACCACAGTGAGATAATCACCTCACACCTCATAGAATGGCTATCATCAAACACACACACACACATATACAAATAACAAATATTGTTGAGAATGTGGAGAGGGAGGTCTCTCAAAATGCAACCTAAGGCAGCAACACTTAGGAGGCAACCCAAAGTGTCCATAAACAGATGAATAGAAAAAGAAAATGCAATACATACATATGTGAAATGGAATACTACTCAGCCATATAAAAGAATGAAATTTTGCCATTTGCAATGACATGGATGGACCTGGGGAATATTATGATTAGTGAAATGAGTCAGTCAGAGAAGGATAAATATTATATGTTAGCAGTAATATGTGGAATATAAAAAAAAATAAAGCAAACTAGTGAATATAACAAAAAGGAAACAAATATAGACAACAACGTAGTGGTTACAAGTCGGGAGAGGAAAGAAGAGAGGGGCAATATAAGGGTACGACATTAATAGGTATAAACTATCAGGTGTAAAATAAGCTACAATGATTATTGTGCACCAAATTTTATAGTAACTACAAATGGAGTATAACTTTAAAAACTGTGAATCATTTTATTATACATCTTTAACATATAACATCAACTATACCTCAATTAAAAAGTGTATAATCTAAGCTATAAGACAACACTAACAATACAAAACAGCAGGAAAAATTAGTATAAAGCATGAGGTGCTGATTTAAGTGCAAATGGAGTTTAGAAGAAACAAGAGTATGTAATGAGGGCAGAAGATTATGGAGAGAGTCTGGAAGTGAGCTGAGTTTTAAATGATGGCAACTTTGTTTTTTTTGTTTTTGTTTTTGTTTTTTTTACTTTATCTTTTTTTTTTTTTCCAGTGGGTTTTGTCATACATTGATATGAATCAGCCATGGATTTACATGTATTCCCAATCCCGATCCCCCCTCCCACCTCCCTCTCCACCCGATTCCTCTGGGTCTTCCCAGTGCACCAGGCCCGAGCACTTGTCTCGTGCATCCCACCTGGGCTGGTGATCTGTTTCACCATAGATAGTATACATGCTGTTCTTTTGAAATATCCCACCCTCACATTCTCCCACAAAGTTCAAAAGTCTGTTCTGTATTTCTGTGTCTCTTTTTCTGTTCTGCATATAGGGTTATCGTTATCACCTTTCTAAATGATGGCAACTTTGAAAGGAAGTCATTGCAGACAGAAGGAAATAGCAAAGAAAAAAGCACACATGAAACTCAGAAGGAGGGAAGTGAGTGGGGAGAAACAGGAAGACTGAGAAAACAGGACTGGAAGAAGTAGACATAATGGTGATGAATAAGGTTGGGGGCAGGGTAACAGGGGGTGCCTTCAGAGTGTGGCCAAAAAGATACACTGAGCAAGGGGACTCCGTACGACTGGCAGGAGGGAGCTTCCCATCCAAGAAAGGACTTTTTCCTCCGCTATTCAGAGCACCTCCTGCAAACAACTGGCCCCAACCTGGTCCTGATTTTCCTAGAAATAAAAATATTTGCTATTCCATGATTCTGAGGCTAGCTGTTAACCGTGAACACTCGCACTAACAGGGCAAATCATACATTAGAGAAAGAGCAGGGGTGAAAAGCAGATGGTGCCTCACTTTCACTGGAAGGTTTTAAATCATGTTCCATCCATCATCCGAAAGCTGCTCCATCACTTCTTTAGCATGACTTTAGTTAGATACCAATTAACATGGATTTGCCCTTGATTCATAGCTTTTCAAAAAGAAAAAAATTGATAAGTTCCAAAGTTCTGTGCAGAGCAGAATGATTTTCAGAAGTCCAGGGATGGGGAGGGAAGCCAAGCTATCAGTGAGTTGTGGACTGGTCAGAGTTTAGGGGGAGGTTAATGTAGAGAAGTTAAAAATAAGTAAGAATCTAGATCTAGCTCTTCTGTCTTTCAGCTTTAAATAAGCCATCACATTTCTTACCCGGTTGATCAAATACTGTTGCATGTACACGTGTTTGATCTCCTCCCTCTTCATAATCTCCAGCTCCACGTCAGTTGGATCTGCTGTTTCAAATTCTGTGAACTTTGGAAGGTCCAAACTGAATGCTGATGCTTTTGATGCTTTAGACAATGAATCACGTGTTGTTAAATCTCCCTCCTTTCCAGAAGAGAGTCTGAGGAAGCCTCCAGCTGAGCCTGCAAATGCTGTCTGTTCCACCTGGTGGGCCTTTTCATCCTGTCTTTTCACCTGCTGTTGCTTAAAAGCTAGGAGAGTTTCATCATCATACTGAAATCTCTTTTCTGGAACTTCTTCCGGGTATATCTGAGGGACCTGGGGAATGGGCAGGTGCTTGGATATGGGAAGAGTCGACTGAATGTTCTTCAGTTCTTGCACCAGACACTGTATTTCCTCGATGACAGCCACCTTAAGGTCTCGAAGAGAGATGATGCTCTTGTTCATGTGCATTTTCTTTGAGTAGGCCTGAGAAAAGGAATAGGAGGGAAGTGAAATGACAACCCAACCACCAAGGGCAGTCTGAAATATGACTCGATTTTGTCCCTTGACTGGTATGCCTAGCAGAATTCAAGAAAAAAAATCTTTCTGATCATTCCTGTTCACTACCAAGTTATTTTCTCTGATGGTTAGGCTTTTCCCTATTTCATCTCTCCATAAGAGGGAGACAGTCTAGATATGACCTCTGGTGTCCCCCAACTGGCTTATCTGGCTGAGTTCCCCTGTCATCCTCCCACTACTCACAGAAGTCCTTCGTGAGCCCTGTACTCAGCCAGATCCCAGGAGGGGGAAGGTCATCCTTTGGTTAGGAACACACAAGTAACCATCCTTCTCTGATGGAAACTCAAATCCCATGGGCTTAGACTCAGGGGTATCCAACTACTATCAAACTACAGTTTAACCTGTTTTAACTCTGTATTTTGGTCACGTAATATCTGTAACTCCTTGTGCAGGCAAGGTCATGATTCTGAATTTCAGTATCACATCACACCAAGAGATTCCTGGATTCTTCCTTGATTCCTTCTTCATTTATCTAAGCCAAGCTACACCCCTGCTTCTCCCTGGTGCCACAGGTGCTTCCTCACTGCCAGTCCTCTCCCCAGTCTCTTTCTTAAATGTGTTTACCAGAGCCTATAATCACATGCAACCCTACTCCTGTGTGCAGTTAGGCAATTAGATGGCCCAAGAGCTATTAAGAGTAACTTTGCATAAATATACAGATTAATGAAAATTAAAGATCAAAAGGCACTTCTTTGAGTAGTCTTATAAAACTTACAGTGTGTTTACAAGCTACTGCAACAAAATAGAGGACATGTTTTACATAGTTAAGAATAAACCTTTAAAGCATAAAGATTTAAAGTCAAAATCCAGCCCTTGGGTGAGTTGGGGCCACATCTGAAGTACCTGGAGGACTGAAAATTAAGCCGAGAAGAACAAACCCAAACCAGCCTGATGCCTGTAAGGCCTATGTCTTTGAGGAGCCCTATTTACATACCAAGCTTCTTTTTCAAGTTTTCCAAGTATCTCACACACTAAATACTAGCCACAGGGAGGGGGATGTATAATATACTATTTCTAACATGTTTGAGAAGGGACTTCCTTGGTGGTCCAGTGGTTAAGACTCTATGCTTCCAAGGCAGGGGGTGTGGGTTAGATTCCTGGTTGGAGAATTAAGATCCAAAATGCCATGTCTATGGCATGGAATGGCATGGCATGGCATATGTCCAGTGCCACAAAAAAAATTTTTTTAATTTTTTTAATAAATAAAATGCTTGATACTTTTCAATGACTTTGAATTTAACCATGATAAGAATGACTGCTCATAAAGCAATCATCCTTCAATAAAAAATAAATTAATTTTTTAAAAACAGAATGACTGCTTATTAACTCTCTAAAGAAGACTAGACATGTCTTGCCTTATTGTTGTTAATTGGTAGAAATACTATTTGTTTTTAATAGACAATAAAACTGAGGCTTTGGGAGATTTACATGACTAGCCAAGTTTATATAACTATTAAGTGGCAGAGATTAAGTGGAACAGTACTCTGACCTTCTGACCTGTGGACTAGTGTGTTCTACATTATTTAATGCTATTACTTTAATAAAATAGATTTCAATATAGTGTAGTTCAGCTCAAGACATCACACCTGTCCATCACCTCTAGCTGGACCATGAAATTTCAGGTTGGCTGACTGGCAAATTGTGATTGAAAAAACATTTCTCTATGAGAAAGGATGACACATGGTAGTTGAAACAGAAATTTCCTTAGACAAACAGCTAGAAAAACAATCCAGTCACTAATAAAACATTCAAAATGTCCATCTGATCAGAAAAATCTATGAAGATTTACCTGTGGCTATGAATTGCCATACTGGAATCTTTGATGCTGGCAAGTACAGCATCTTCGGTGAAACTGAAAGACACTCCTTCCTCAAGATACTTTACTTCCATTTTTCAGAAAATTATAAAATATTCAAATGTACTATACCTGTGGTATGACTTGGCACTCTTTGCAATGTGATGCCTCGAAATGGGCAATGTGCAGAGTCATACTAAGTGACCATATACAAAAGTCTCCTCAAAATATTAGCTCAGATGCCTTTTGAGCCTCTGAATGTGAAAAGTCACTTGTCAATTCAAAGTAAGTAATTACTATGATGGGGAGAGGAAACTTTAGTACGAAAATAGGTATGAGAGATCAGGATGACCAGAAGCAGTTTGAAAGAATTCAGAGAGAATCAAAATGGAATATATTAGTTGTTTAGTATTGAGTCTAAAAAAAGTCTACATCTACAAAAGTCTGGAAGTCCTTCAAACAAAGGCTAAACACAGTAGCCTCTTTCCCTAAGTTTCTGGTAGTCCACAGCAGCCAAAAACAATATCCAAGGATGTGTTTGAATTTCAGAGGTTAGAAGTCCATAAAATATAAGGCTTTCACCCATGAAACTGGTATTGAACCAAAGAACTAATTTGAACACTGGTTCTGCAATGTTAATAATCATGGATAAATCTCTTATCTTTGGGACTCAATTTCCTCATATGTAAAAATGGGCATTACTCTAGGAAAATGATGAAGGCCTTTTCCAATTCTAAACTTCTATGATTATATATCTTTATGGATCAGATAACAAAATGGATGGTCTTAGCAGAATTTAAAAAAACAACAACAAGGAATGTCTCATTGTCATGAAAACTATGGGTAAGTACCATAGAGTCTAGGTATCCCAGTTCCTCCTCCTTCTTGGCAGCATTTATTCTCATGTGTTCAGGTATCTTGTAGTCTGAGGCTGTCTTCAAATTAAAGTCTCCCATAAATAACTGGGCCTCTTTGATTGCCTGAACATCTTTGGGATCTTCATAGTCATCATCAGGTTTACTCTTGTACCTATCAGAAAAACCGAAAACACAGCCATAAACATAAAAATAACCTCTAAATTTTCTATTTTATTCTAGGTATAGAATCAAATTCAATCATAAAGCAAAAGCATAATTCTGAGTCTGTGGTGCAATTTCAGATTAAAAAAAAAACTTACAGTTCCTCCCATTCTTTTTTTCGTTGCTGAATCTTCATTTGGGCTCTTTCAGCTTTTAATATAAGTTTCCTTGTTTTCTCAATTTGATTTTCCACCATAATTTCACTTAGGGTTTTAGGCCGAAATTTCTTCCCTTTCTCTATGACTGATTCTTCTGGCACACTAATACTTCCACCTATACAGACAGCCAACAATTTTTTTCAATCTTTTTGGAATATCAAGACAAAACTCAAATATTATTTTCAATCTGTCACATTTTTAAAAATCCAAGAATATATTGAATCCATAGTTATGGTATATATTACTATGAATTAAACCCCACCAAAAAAGTACTTTAGAATACCAAAATAAAGAGATCTAAATCACAATTTTTACTTCTTAGAAATTTATTTTTAAAAAAACTGGTGACATAAGACATATATTAAACAAGTAAAGAACATGATCATGAATAACAGTCTACTGGCAGATTTTGGGAAGCTGGGAAAGAGTTCTGTAACATGATGATGAGGGAAGAGAAAAGCAAGTGAGTCCTATTTGATGTGTAATTTGAGGTGATATCTACCAACTGTAGTGGTCTGCAGCCAATTTAAAACTGGTCAGAAACACACAAATCTAGAACTTAAAATTAATGGCTTTATCACAGACATGTGAAAAGATGCTCAACATTATTAGTCATCAGGGAGGGTGTTAGTCATTCAGTTTTGTCCAACTCTTTGCAAGCCCACGGACTGTAGGTAGGACTATAGAAGCCTGTCAGGCTTCTCTGTCCATGGGATTTTCCAGGCAATAATACTGGAGTGGGTTGCCATTTCCTCCTCCAGCGGATCTTCTCAATCCAGGTATTGAACCCGGGTCTCCTGCATTGCAGGCAGATTCTTTACTGCCTGAGCCACCAGGGAAGCCCAGTCATCAGGGAAATGCAAATAAAAAACACAATGAGATATCCCCTTACACCTGTCAGAATGGCTATTATCAAAAAGATGACAAATAACAAGTGTTGGTGAGGAGATAGAGAAAAAGGAATACTTGTGTACTGTTGGTAGGAATGTAAGTTGGTGCAGGAGATTCCTCAAGAATTAAAAATAGAACTACCATATGATGATGCAGGATTCCACTTTTGGGTATTTTTCCAAGGGAAAAAGTGCCACTAACACAAAAAGATATATGCACCCCTATGCTTATTGTAGTATTATTTACAACAGCCAAGATATAGAAGCAAACTAAGTGTTCATTGATAGGTGAATGGATAAAGAATATGAGGTATACACACACACAACAGAACATTACTCAGTCATAAAAAAAGAATAAAATATTTCCATTTGTGACAAAGTGGATGACCTAAAGAGTGTTATGCTGACTGAAATAAGACGAGAAAAACAAATACTGTATGATTTCTCTCATATATGGAACCTAAAAAATCAAAACAAATGAATAAACATAACAAAACAGAAATAGACTCATAATACAGAAAACAAATAGCTGGTTGCCAGAGAGGAAGGGGTCAGAGGATGAAATAAGTGACGGAGATTAAGAGGTACAAACTTCCACTTACAAAATAAATGAGCCAGGGGGATGAAATGGACACCACAGGAAACAGTCAATAGTGTAGTAATAACTTTGTATGGTAACAGATAATAACTAGACCTATCATGGTAATCATTTTATGATGTATAGAAATATGGAATCACTATACTGTAACCTGGAACTAACACAGTTTTGAAGGTCAATTATACTTCAGTAATAATTAATTAAAATAAAACTATTGGTTTTATCAATTATAAGTACCTACTAGAGGAATTATTCAATTTTTGTCCAAGCTACATAGAGATATACTTTAGATATACATGAAAAATGTTAAATAATATGGATGGTTACCATTTTATTTCGTATTTCAATTATATGGTACTGCGGAAAAATAAGTTAAACATGTCCTGGGTGGTCACAGAAAGATTTGATAATTAAAGTATATTTCATATATATAAAATAGATAACCAACAAAAACCCACTGCATAGCACAGGGTACTATCCATAACCTTTGTAATAACCTACAAAGGAAAAGAATCTGATTAATGAATATGTGTGTGTGTGTGTGTGTGTGTGTGTGTGTGTGTGTGTAAACAATCACTTTGCTGTATACCTGAAACTAACACAACACTGTAAATCAACTATACTTCAATAAAAATTAAAAGTATAATTTGATCTAGATCCCCCCAAAATGGTAGAATTCAGAAAGGAGAGGAGTGAATTGGTCACTTCATTAGGAACCTGCATGTGGATGTTTCAGACATAATTAGAAAGCAGCAAGCAGGACGATAAGCTAATTGTGCCAGTCAAGCAGTATTTTATTGGGGATAAAATAGAGATATGTTGCAGAAGGATTCAATATGTGATAAGGGTTTCAGAAGTTATCCTAGAAGCAGAAAGAAGCCATTAAAGGTTTCTCAATGAAGAGAGTGAAACAGTAATAATGTCAGTACTGAATCATATGCTCTAGCCTACATCTGGCCAGGCTGCAGTGCCCTTTACCCTTGACCAGGCTCTCCACATCTGTTCCCAGAATTCCTGTCTTGCTCCTTCTCACCCCAGTCACCCTGTGGGCAGTCACAGGAGGCAGGGATTAGAGATTTATTTTCACACCTGTATTCTCAGCTCATCATTCTGTTTAATACATGTCCTTGGAAAAGAGTGTGAGTTGTGTTCTAGCCCTACACTCTGGGGTGGGGCCCACGAGTCTGGGAACAAACAGTTCCTAGGAAAACTAGCATCCTAGATTTAAGAACATCCCAGATTTAAGAACAGTTGGACAAGGGAAGCAAGAAATCAGTAGTACTTGGTGCTCTTATCCACCCTTAGGCACATGACCGGGAATCAAAGGTTCTGCTCACAAAAAGAGAATTCAATTTTGAAATTTTGATAAATATGGACTCAAAAGCCTTCTTGTCATTTAGGTTACCTGTATCTCTCTGACTATCCTTTCTTCCAGTTCCTTCTTTTTCAAACCTCTCAAATTTGCTTGGTCTTCTCTCCGATTGACTTGCCCGTTTGGTTTTGGAGTATTTAGAGGGCTTCATGAGTCTATAGGAGGATATCTTGTGATCACTCTGAATGGCATGAACTACAATAGTATCACTTTCCAATGAATCACGAAATCTGGGGGAAAATAAGGACTTGTCACCATTTCAATCATGCTACACAATTATTACACAATAAAATAAGATCACAATGTACTATGCTGATAAGCAATACCATTATATCATGTTGAGTCCAAAATTCAACCATGTATATACCAACAAGGATGTAGTGGAAGTTGAATAGCACTTAAAGTAGAATTTTCTAATGAAAATACTAAACATCTCATTATTAACAGCATACCATGGTTTTGCCAGTATGTAGAAGAGTCAAAATTTTCAAATAGGCTGCAGTTTATGGTAAGTGGATCATATTAAACTCTGAGGAAGTGCAATTCATTTTCCTATTATCTCATATAGTATATATACAAAATAATACATATTTCATATAAAGTGAAGTGAAGTCGCTCAGTCGTGTCTGACTCTTTGTGACCCCGTGGACTGTAGCCTACCAGGTTCCCCCATCCATGGGATTCTCCAGGCAAGAATACTGGAGTGGGTTGCCATTTCCTTCTCCAATTTTTCTCCATATTTCTCCACTTTTCTTCATATTTCACACAGTTTCTCCATATTTCATATAGATAATAGATGGGGAGATGATAAATGTATATCATATATTACCCTATTTTCTCTATAAAAACATTAAGCTCAGGAGTTCATACTACTTTCTGGTTCACCTTCCTCTTAGAGCCTACAGAGATTTATCTTTAAAAAGTTCTTCATCAATTTCATTGTTGCTATTTTTTGGCAGCAGTTCACATTTCCTCATCTTTTAACTTTAGGATTTAATTTAATTTATTTATGTAATCATTCCTTTCGATGTCTGTTGCATCTAAGTTGATTTATACATTCAACATAATGGTTACCTGACTTTTGAAACAAGCATCACTACAATCTAGTGAGGAAAGAATGTACCTATCAGCAAATGAAAGTAGGTCAACCAGATATCACTATAGAGACAAAAGACACTTGATCTCTCTTACAGCACCCACAAAAATTATCCAAGACAGAAAACAGCAAAATAGTAGAGCTTCTAGAAGAAAATGGAGGATTATTTCATGAACTGGAAATAGGCTAAGAATCTTTAACTACCGTAAAAGCACTAACCATAAAAAGTTAGGGAAAATATAGGGACTTTTCTGGTAGCCCAGTGGCTAAGACTCCACACTCCCAATGCAGGGGGCTCAGGTTTGAACTCTGGCCAGAGAACTAGATCCTACATGCTGCAAGTAAGACATGGCACAGCCAAATAAATTTATTTTTTAAGTTAGTGAAACTGTTGATAAACTGAAAAGAAAAACACCAGTAAACAGAACTTTGTCAAAATTAAAAACTTCTGTTCAAAAAGACACTATAATGAAGATGAAAAGACAAGCTACAGAGTAGAGCAAGATATTTTACATGCATGCACGGATATGTCACTATATACATGTGTCACATATATGACAAAAGTCTCATCTAGAATATGACTACCACAACCCAAGTTTTAAATGAGCAAAAGACTTGAACAAACATCTAATGAAAGAGGATATACAAATAACCAATAAGTATAGGAAAAGGGAGTGAAAATTGTCACTCATCCAGGAAATGTCAATTTAAATCACATTGACACACTACTACAGAATAACTGAAATGTAAAGATCTGACACTGCCCAGTGATGGCAAGCATGAGTGTTACAGGTTGAATTGTGTCACCTAAAAAGAATATGTTGAAGTCCTAGCCATCCCAGGTGGCTCAGATAATACGACCTTATCTGAATAAAGTCTTGACAGAGGTAATCAAGTTAAAATGAGATCATTAGGGTGGATCCTCATCCAACATGACTGGTATCCTTATAAAAAGAGGGAACTTGGATGAGCACAGAGGGAATTTATCTAAAGAGACAGAGAGAATTCCATATAAAGACAGAAGGTTTGGAATGTTATATCAGCAAGCAAACTGAAATAAGTGCTGAGCATGGGTCTAGGCATGGAGGCTTCAGTAGCTGTGGCATGTAAGTACAGTAGTTGTGGGTCACAGGCTCCAGAGTGCTGATTCAGTAACAGTGGCACAGGGCTTAGTTGTCTCCAGCATGTGGGATCTTCCCAGATCAGCAATTGAACCTGTGTCCCCTGCATTGGCAGGCAGATTCTTTACCACCAGGGAAGCCTGCTCACTGCAGCTGGAGAAAGCCTGCACACAGTAACAAAGATCCAGCACAGCCACAAATAAATAAGTCTAGGGGGAAAAAAAGTGCTTATGTCAACCAAAAGGCATATACGCAAGAATGTTCATAGCAGCATTATTCACTGTAGCCAAAAATAGAAACAACTCAAATATCCATCAGTAGTTAAATGGATGAATAAACTGTGGTATAACCATTGAATAGAATACCACAAAGTAATGAAAACTGCTACCTGCATCAACATGGATAATTTTAGGCATGATACTGCATAAAAAAAGCCAGATACAAGAGAGTTCATACTGAAGCTTTCCATATATATGAAAGTTCACAGACACGACTAATCTATGGTGATAAACATTCATCTTTGGAGAGTAAATAGTGGGAGGAGGACACAAGGGAACTTTCTGGGGTGCTACAAATGTTCTTAATCTAGGTAGTGGATATTTGTGTTTATATATCTACAAAAATGTATTGAGATTTATGTATGTAAATTATATCTAAAAAAAGGCAGAAAGTAAAAGCAGTCTCTGGGAAGTCACATTAATGCATGAGAGGAATCAGATAGGAAGTCGTCATCTTTCACTACAAGTCCTTTGCCTCTACTTTGTTTTTGATGCTTCTGGGGTGATTTAGTGGTAAAGAATCTGTCTTCAGTGTAGGAGACGTGAGTTTGATCCCTAGGTTGGGAAGATCCCCTGCAGAAGGGAATGGCAACCCCTTCCAGTATACTTGCCTGGGCCAGCGGACTATAGTCCATGGGGTTGCAAAGAGTTGGACTCGACTGAGCATGCACACATACATACTGTGTTAATTAAATATAAGATAAATAATTTGTCACAAACTGAAAACAAATACATATGACATAATTTGGTTTGTAAAAATTTTGCAGATTTAAATGAGAAAGGAATGAACTCAGGGAGACAGCAGCAGTGACGAGAGGATTACTTGAGTTTTAGGAATTAGTAGGTACTGTAGGAGACTGACTATCTGACCACTTCCATAAAACCACTGGAAACTACTTTATTCAAATATCTGTTCATAAACATCTTGACTTGCAGGAAATATGGGTCCTACCTATTCTGTAGCTTCTTTAGGCCAAGCTGGTGTTTCTCCTTTTCCCAAGCCAATTCCTTTTCCACTCGTTGAATTTTGTTAGCTGTTTTCTTTCCAATCTCAGCACGAATTTTGGAATCTAGATCAAAATCCTGCAGATAAGTAGACTTGTTCACCAAAATGGGTACTTTTATCAATGGACTTTAGCAATCCTATTTCATACATAAATATAGATATTTAAGGTTTGTCCTCCATTCCAACATCATAACTCTCTCCTAAATATCACTCTCTCATTCTAGACACCACAGACTGATTTTACTGTCACAAAATGTGGAGAAAAGTTCTTAGAAATAATTAACAATGATGAAACAGAGTTACATATTGAAAGATTTGTCCCATAATAAAAAGCAATGAATGTCAACAGAACATTTGCAGAGTGTACCAAGTTTAAAAAAAAAAAAGAACTCTCTCTACCCCAAAGCAACTACTATTACACAACTAGCTGTGCACAGGGTAGAAGTTCATGGCACATGTTCATCAGCTGAACCTCCCCTCCCTTGTGACCCCACCTAGGAAAGGCTGTAATGTCTTTGGGGACTTGCTGATAAAACCAAGTCTGGCTTGAATATTCTTCACCAAAGGGGCCATTTTCCCCATGAGGATACTTAGGGACCTCATGTTTCTTTACTTCACTACTGGAAAAATAACAGGGCCCTCATTCACACTAAATTGCAAGTAATTATTTTTTCCAGATGTGTTGGTGCTTCTAGTAATGATGTATGTAAAATGATCAGCCACAGAACTTGCCCCAGTTGTTCTTTATTTTGGATTAAGTCACCCATATTCTGCAAGTGTCAACCCTTTTATTAATATAATAACAAACATCTTTTAACCATTAAGTTGGTCTTTTCACCAATATGAGTTTATCAATGTGATTTCACCAAATTTTTTTTTTTTAATGAAATTGGCTAAGTGCTTCTAGAATTATAGGACTGGGTAATCCATGGGTATAGTCAAGAAAATAAATTCTGAGCTTTTATTTGATTAGGCTCTTGATAGTAATTGCATTTAAGATAACAAAAATGGGGAAAAATAATTACTAACAGGTAGAAGTGGTTGTCCCATTTGGGTCACACCGAGAAGCTTTTTTGGGCTTCCCTGGTGGCTCAGAAGGGGTTGTCAATAAAGCACAAGAGAAAAATTTAATAAAAAATCAGCTTAATTTGGCGACTGTCCCCATAGCTACAAATATACTGTTATTTTTTAGTAACTTTGTGGATGAACCAACTTTTATCTTTTCAACAGAGCTGGTGAATTATACAAAAGAAATCAGAGAGAATCAAATTATATAGTACGTGCCTATCCAACAGATAACTTGGTTAGGTATGATAAGGTTTGATAACCAGATTCAAATTTATATTTATCTTATTACCAAAAGCACGTGAATTAGCTAAATCCAAAAGTAAACTTTGTACAAAGAGACTCATCTACATCCAAACCAACTTGTGTGACAAGTTCTATAGTAGTTTAGCTGCTGCCAAAACACTGACCATCCAGGCAAGGGAAATTTAAAGATGGCTTTAAGTGTTCCTACTTGTTGGTCAAATAGCAGTCTCGATTCAGAAACAGTATATGTTAAAATTAAAATCAAATTTATTTGAGGCTTACTGTCCGTTTAAACTGCATATGTTTGGGTAATTCTTCATTCATCTGTAGTAGTTTCTGCAATTGATTTCTTAAAGCTTTGATCTGTTCTCTCTTTCCAGCCTTGATTTCTTCTACTTCTTTCATTAACTTGTCATGTTCTCTTTTTCTTCTGGCATTCTCAATACTGAAAATAGAAATTTAAAAAGATAACATATCTTTAATATAGAAATAGCAGAAAGAAAACTAGTATCTAATAATTTGGAAACTCATTCAGCATGGCCAACTTTGTTAAAATGTTGATGTGTTTTGCAAAAGCCCAGACCTAGTAGGTATTGATCAAAAATCCCCATACCTGTAGGCTTTAGGATCTTCAATATCTTCTGGAATTGGCTCCGTTTCCATTCCAAACTGTAGGAGAAGGAATGAAAGGTTAGCCCCTTTAAATTGTATATTTCCCTTAAAAGACTCAGTAAGTAGTAAATCGAGGGTTTTTCTCTTCTAACAATTGGAGGCCCGGAAAGTACTTTCACAAAAAAATAAACTAGGGAAAAAATTTATATTTGTTTTTACTTCAGTTAAAGGTGTAAATAGAAAAAGAAACCCAATCCCATGTATGCAAAATGTTAATATCATCACATTCCACTTCCAAATAGGAATTATTGATATTCATGTGTTACTAACAAAAATACAGCAAAAGAAATCCTCAAGGTCATTTATTTTCAAATACTTTTTTAAAAGCATTCCTTTCATATATTTCCTTCAAAATACCTCATGCATATGCAATGAAAAATTTCAAATACATATATTTTAAAAATTTTAGGTGTTTCACTTGACCTTATCAAAAACATTCAGTGGGAAATACACAGAATAATATAATCCCTCTCCTTGAGAAGGATATGAAATCAGAAATATGACTCTCCTTTAGAAAGGAAGCTTAAATTAAGAAGTACCATGAAGTAAATCACTTAAAAGTACTTTGTTTAATAGAAGTTCTGTGCTTAAAAATGTCTTAGGGTGCTGAAGAGGATTTACAACCCAGTGAATGAAACAAAAAGTCCTAGTTTTCTAGCTAACCAGTTCTTAAGTAAAATTGAACTTATTTTCTATTCTCTTCCATACCACATAGGTCTTTGTTTTGCTGTCATTTGTTGTAAAGAAATAATGATTCTCTTTTGATCAAGTTGGTTTTTTAAGTGCTAGTCTTGATACACATAAAATATAAATTACATTTATATAAGACAAGATCCATGACTTTCATAAAGTGAAGTTATAAGTCATGACTAATGTCAGAGACAAGGGATAGCTAATACATTTTAGTTACCATTAATCACTTAGGACAGAACTTGACTGAACTTTGTTTTTTTATTTCTCAGAGCTAAGCCCCTTGCTTCTCCCGTATCAGTTGCAATTTGCAAGACTTGATACTAATAACAGCCAACCATCTCCTGACATCTGCTGTTTACAGCAAATAAGTTAAACAGATGTGCTTCCAAAGAGTTCCAAAACACCGATTTTTCTCAATTCTGACTGCACTCTAAAACCGTTGGGGCTGGGGAAGGGACAAGTTTTTAAAAATACAGATGGTCTCTGACTTACGATGGTCAACTTAATGACTATTTGACTTTATGATGGTGCAAAAGCAATATGCATTTGGTAGAAAGCATACTTCAAGTTTGGAATTTTGACCTTTTCCTGGCAAAGGACATGCAGTACATCCTCCCTCAAAATGCTGGCAGCTGCTGCAGCCACACAACCACAAGGGTAAAGAACTGGTACCCTCACCACTGGCTGTACCCACAAAACCATTATGTTCACTTCAGTACAGTATTCAACAAATTATATGATATAGTCAACACTTTATTATAAAATAGGCTTTGCAGTAGATGATTTTGCCCAACTGTACACCAATGTAAGTGTTCTAAGCACATTTAAGTTAGGCTAGGCTAAGCTGTGATATTAAGTAGCTTAGATGTATTAAATGCATTTTCAACCTAAGATATTTTCAATTTATGATGGGCTTATCAGGACACAACCCTATTGCATCATAGGTTGAAGAAGATCTGTACTAATGCCTGGGACTCACTTTCTGAGATTCTGACCTAATTGCTCTTGGGTGGGGCTCAGGCGTCAATGCTTTTAAGAGCCCCTCAGTTATTCTAAAATATGTTAAGAACCTCAGACTGGTGCAGAGCTTAATTTTTGTACTTTGCACATTCTATTCTGTCTGATTTTGCCTTCTTAGAGGCTGCTTCAGCGACTTAAACACTAATTGCAGTCACAAATAAAAGGAGATCATTATAAAAATGTGCAATGGATTTTTTCTATTCAGTATGGGTTTCAATAGAGAGTTGGTACTAAGTAGAAGGATAAAGATTTTCTTCTTGCTCATCTATTTTGTCTTCTGGAAACTTTCTCTTTCTGAGCTGGATCTCTTTAGACAACAGTTCATTTTCCAAATTTTGCTGCAGTTAATAGAAATGAAAATTTACCTGCTCAAATCTTCCCTTACCTTCTCTGCATGTTCTTTTGAAATGGGTTACCTGTTAAATAGGAAGCTGATGTGTTCACAGGAGTTTTACCTTTGGTCGAATACAATTCATTCTTTACAAGCAATTGTAACAGTTATTAGTGATTTTAGCCAAAGGAATCACTTTGATAACAGAAAATTTAGGTCTTGTGATAGGGTAAAGGGATATAATTTGGGGATCCAAACCTTTAATCTTCTTTACAAAGTCAGTAATGTATTCTTTTTAAGAATACAATAATTTGACTGAGTCTTTGATAACACTGTCACATTCTAATAGTAAAGACGATAATACTTTTACAATCCCTTTCAAAAGTACAAATTATGGTATACATCCCACATGTGCCTCTTCAATAAGTGAATGAATAAATAGAAAGCAAAATATATCTGAAAAAAAAACTGTGCATCCTGAAAACAAAACTTTGCAAAGTGATGGAGACAGAAGAATTAACAGTCTTTTTACTTGAGGGACTTCTATACCTTTAAATAATAAATCAAATGACTAAAGTAATAAGGTGAATTCAGTATCTTTAGTATTTGATCACAGAGACACCAGAAAGGCCAAATTATAATACTGGTAGGAAGATTAGACTGTAAGGTATTTATATCCAAATTCATCTTTAAGTGAATGTGAACATTTTAACACCAAAACATTAAAGCAAAGTTGTTGTTACTGTTATTAGTCAGTTACATACCCTGGGAGATGGCACTCTGGCTTTCACAACTTTCTTTAACTCAAACTCAGAAAAAATGTTGAAAACAAAGATATTACTATCTGCTCCAGCAGTCACCAAGAAGCGGTCATCAAAGCTAGTAGAGATGGCATTAACACGTCCATAATTATTGTCATGCATATTGAAGTGCCAATAGTCCTCCATGCTGGTCAATGAAGGATCATTCTTACTTAGGATATATACTCGAATCGCTCCATTTTGCATTCCACAAAACATCATTTCTTGGTTAATACTATGAAACACAAGGAAAGTACATTGTTCTTCATATTAATCTGAAAATGTTTAATTTTAAATTAATCGACAAACAGCTAAAGTTTTAACAACAAAGATGTTATGGAGTAAATTGTGTCCCCACAAAATTCAGATGCTGAAGCCCTAAAAAACTATGGCAGCTCTAGTAAACTAATACAAAAGGGTAGAAGGACAAAAAGACAATTTGAAATCTGGAGCTATTATATTTAGTCTTTAAAAGAATGATCAGCATATATGCTTAATTCTCAATTATTCAATTTGTGATTTCTCCAGAACCATTGTAACATGGAACTTTTGTTATCTGACCATGCAGTAGCATCCTCCTAAGTAACAAAAAGAAAATTGATACAATTCAGTTGTGTAATAAGTTCTGACAGAATGTTTGATAGAAGGGTTGAAGTAGTTTCAGGATTAGCTTTGACTCTACTTTAGTCATTTGATTTAACTAAAAATTAAAAAATTGAGTATTCCTCCATTTGGACAGATCTTTAGAAATGGTAATACTCATGATGGAAAAAACAGACAATAATGGGATGCAGTTTTTTTTTTTTTTTTTTAAGAATGCTGAAATTCTGGTCACCTGAAAGTGATAGTTGTGATGGGATTATCCTCTGTATCCTCAAGAAGACGGAAATCAAAAGGTTCATCTTTCCTTACTGTGTTATCACTGCTTTTGTCATCTGGAGGGAATTCACAGTGATATAGAAAACCAGAATCATAGCCACCCTAAAAAAGAGTGAAACAACATAGAAGATAGTACCTGAACATAAGACACATATGAACACATGAGGAGTTTTTGATAATTTCAAATTTTAACACATACAAGAGATGTCTTTAAAACATGTATTTTATATAATTTCTATGATTATAGATAAGTTTTATGAAGCATGTCTATTATTCATTTATATTCAGCCATACAATTATAAAAATAAAATATCTTACAATGATTTGTTCCCACTTAAAACACAAGAGAGATATCACTTCTATCTACATACTGAATTCCATTTTATTTCAAGGATTATTCAGTATAAGTAGTATTTAATAATAGAGTTTTGTAGATCATGGTTTTCAGAGATTTCCAGTCTAGGACATTTTTTTTTTTTTCTCCCTAAGGCAATTGCTAATCTTGAAAAAGGCAGCTGAGAAATTAAGAAGCTGAGCAATCTGTAGTTTCATGGGCTTAGAAAAAGGCAAAGAATTCCCAGGGTCCTCCAAGAAGAAGGAGCCATTGTAAACACACCTTCCACTGGGCTTTCCATTGCAATCCCACATGTATGAATAAACTAGAAACAGACCGGTCCTCACAGAAAGAAAACCTAATTTCAAGTCATCTCAGTCACTGATTGGATGAAACTGACCTAGGGTTTCTAGTTGCTTTCCAGAACTGAAAATAAATTTCCAGGCAATAATAGCAATATACAGAGACTCAAGTTGACGCTACAGTTTTTTCACAAAGTCTAGCATTCAATTAAAGAGAAAGAAAAAAAGCAACTAAGTGTATTAACAAAGTCTTGACTGAAAATCAAGAGATAAAAACAGATCCAAGAAATAAAATTATAAGAAATATTGATAGAGGTGTTTCCAAAATGGACTCCAAAACAACTATGATTAATATATTTAAGGACTTTTGAAGGCAGAAAATTTTAGAAGTCAACTAGGATCTATAAAAAAGTAGATAGTGGGAAAAATGAAAATTCTAGAACTGAAAAATAAAATGACAGAAATTAGAATTCAATAGATTGGTTTAAAAACAATTAGACACAGCCAAAGCTAGAGTTATGAAACTGAAACAGAATCAGAAAAAATAGACTAAGGCAGGAGAGAGAAGATAAAGATGTAAATTTTTTTTAAAAAGGAGTGTAAGATCTGTATGAGGCATAATGATAAGGATTAATTTATACAAAATTGGAATTCCACAAGACCAATAATATGGACTAGAAACAGTATTGTGGTTTATAAATGTCTGAGACTTTTCTAAAACTGAATAAAATGCATTAAAGTACAAGAAATGCCAATTACCCACAAGCAAGATATATGAAGAATTTATACCTTTTAACATGAATTTCATAAAACTCCTAGAAGAGAGCATAGGCAAAACATTCGTTGACATAAATGATACCAATGTTTTCTTAGGTCAGTCTCCCAATACAATAGAAGTAAAAATAATAATAATAATAATGAAAACAAATGGAACCTAATCAAACTCACAAGCTTTTGCACAGCAAAGGAAACCATATAAAAAACAACAACAAGTCAGCCTATGAACTCCTGAAGCTCAATTCCAGAAAAATAAATGACCCAATCAAAAAATGGGCCAAAGAACTAAACAGACATTTCTCCAAAGAAGACATACAGATGGCTAACAAACACATGAAAAGATGCTCCACATCACTCATTATCAGAGAAATGCAAATCAAAACCACAATGAGGTACCATTACACGCCAGTCAGGATGGCTGCTATCCAAAAGTCTACAAGCAATAAATGCTGGAGAGGGTATGGAGAAAAGGGAACCCTCTTACACTGTTGGTGGGAATGCAAACTAGTACAGCCACTATGGAAAACAGTGTGGAGATTTCTTAAAAAACTGGAAATAGAACTGCCATATGACCCAGCAATCCCACTTCTGGGCATACACACCGAGGAAACCAGATCTGAAAGAGACACGTGCACCCCAATGTTCATCGCAGCACTGTTTATAATAGCCAGGACATGGAAGCAACCTAGATGCCCATCAGCAGACGAATGGATAAGGAAGCTGTGGTACATATACACCATGGAATATTACTCAGCTGTTAAAAAGAATTCATTTGAATCAGTTCTAATGAGATGGATGAAACTGGAGCCCATTATACAGAGTGAAGTAAGCCAGAAGGATAAAGAACATTACAGCATACTAACACATATATGTGGAATTTAGAAAGATGGTAATGATAACCCTATATGCAAAACAGAAAAAGAGACACAGATGTACAGAACAGACTTTTGAACTCTGTGGGAGAAGGTGAGGGTGGGATGTTTCGAAAGAACAGCATGTATGTTATCTATGGTTAAACAGATCACCAGCCCAGGTGAGATGCATGAGACAAGTGCTCGGGCCTGGTGCACTGGGAAGACCCAGAGGAATCGGGTGGAGAGGGAGGTGGGAGGGGGGGTCGGGATGGGGAATACGTGTAACTCTATGGCTGATTCATATCAATGTATGACAAAACCCACTTAAATGTTGTAAAGTAATTAGCCTCCAACTAATAAAAAAAAAAAAAAAGTCAGCCTATGGAATAGGAGAAAATATTTGCAAACAATGTGACAGACAGGTGCTTACTCTCCAAAATATACAAATAGCTCATACAACTTCACACAGGAAAACAAACAACCCAATCAAAAAATGGGCAGAAGACTTTAATAGACATTTCTGCAAAGAAGACATATATATAGATGGCCAGCAGGCATATGAAAAGATGCTTAATATCACTAATTCAGTTCAGTTCAGTTCAGTTCAGTCGTTCAGTCATGTCCGACTCTTTGTGACCCCATGAATTGCAGCACGTCAGGTCTCTCTGTCCATCACCAACTCCCGGAGTTTACTCAAACTCATGCCCATCGAGTCAGTGATGCCATCCAGCCATCTAATCCTCTGTCGTCCCCTTCTCCTGCCCCCAATCCCTCCCAGCATCAGGGTCTTTTCCAATGAGTCAACTCTTCGCATGAGGTGGCCAAAGTACTAGAGTTTCAGCTTCAGCATCAGTCCTTCCAATGAACACCCAGGACTGAACTCCTTTAGGATGGACTGGTTGGATCTCCTTGCACTCCAAGGGACTCTCAAGAGTCCTCTCCAACACCATAGTTCAAAAGCATCAATTTTTTGGCGCTCAGCTTTCCTCACAGTCCAACTCTCACATCCATGCATGACCACTGGAAAAACCATAGCCTTGACCAGACGGACTTTTGTTGGCAAAGTAATGTCTCTGCTTTTTAATATGCTATCTAGGTTGGTCACAACTTTCCTTCCAAAGAGTAAGCATCTTTTAATTTCATGGCTGCAATCACCATCTGAGAAATGCAAATCAAAACTACAATGAAAACTAAAAATAGAACTGCTGTATGATTCAACAATCCCACTCTTGGGCATATATCCAGACAAAACCATCATTCAAAAAGATACATGCAACCTTATGCTCATAGCAGCACTATTCAATAGCCAAAACATGGAAACAACCTAAATGTCCATTGACAGATGGATGTATAAAGATGATGGAGTACATATGTACAACAGAATGCTACTCAGCCATAAAAAAAATGAAATAATGCCATCTGCAGCAACACGGATGCAACTAGGGCTTATGATACTAAGTGACATTAAGTCAAAAAGAGAAAAACAAATACCATGCTATATCACTAATATGCAGAATCTAAAATATGACACAAGTGAACCTATCTACAAAACAGAAACAGACTCACAGAGATAGAGAACATATTTGTGGTTGCCAAAAGGATGGGGGAGGGAAGGGCTGAGAGTGTAGGATTAGTAAATGTAAACTATTATATATAGATGGATAAACAAACATGGTCCTACTTCATAGCACAAGGAGCTATATTCAATATCCTGTGATAAACCATAATAGCAAATAATTTTTTAAAAAAAGGAATATCTATATGTATATAACCAAGTCATTTTGCTGTATAGCCAGAGATTGGCACAATATTGTAAATCAACTTTACATCAATAAAAAAAAATAAAGAATTTACACATTTTAACACAAAATCTTCAAAGCAATCAGAAAAAAAGATGCATAAGGTTACAAAGAAATAATAATAAAAAGATATAAATGGTAGAATGGAAGACAAAAGATGATAAAAATATAGTTTTGAAAATAAAATATACAGAAGAAATAAAAAAACTTAAAGGCAAAATAGGCACAATAAGGCAAAAACAAAACCCAAACTCATATATACATATATATATGTGTGTGTATATAAATAATTTTAAAATGAGGTGTGGGGGAGGATACACAGCATTAAATGCCCAAAGATCTTTTTTCTCTAGAGCTAGTAAAAGAATAAATTTATGTGAAATTATGGGTTTCAAAGGTGGTGCTAGTGGCAAAGAACCCACCTGCCAATGCAGGAGACATAAGAGACACAGGTTCAATCCCTGGTTTGGGAAGGTGCCCTGGAGAAGGGAATAGCAACCCACTCTGGTATTCTTGCCTGGAGAACTCCATGACCAAAGGAACCTGGAGGGCCATGGTACAGTTCAATTCAGTCGCTCAGTCGTGTCTGACTCTTTGCAACCCATGGACTGTAGCATGTCAGGCTTCCTTGTCCATCACCAACTCCCGGAGCTTGCTCAAACTCATGTCCATCGAGTCGGTGATGCCATCCAACCATCTCATCCTCTGTCATCCCCTTCTCCTCCCACCTTCAATCATTCCCAGCATTAGAGTCTTTTCCAATGAGTCAGTTCTTTGCATCAGGTGGCCAAAGTATTAGAGTTTCAGCTTCAGCATCAGTCCTTCCAATGAATATTCAGGACTGATTTCCTTCAGGATAGACTAGTTTCATCTCCTTGCAGCCTATGGGCCTCTCAAGAGTCTTCTCTAACACTACAGTTCAAAAAGCACCAATTCTTCAGTGCTCAGCTTTCTTTCTAGTCCAACTCTCATATTCATACATGACTACTGGAAAAACCATAGCTTTGACTAGATGGACCTTTGTCAGCAAAGTAATGTCTCTGCTTTTTAATATGCTGTCTAGGTTTGTCATAGCTTTTCTTCCAAGGAGCAAGCGTCTTTTGATTTCATGGCTATGGTACATAGGACCACAAAGAGTCAGACAGGACTGAAGCAACTGAGCATGCATATTAAAATAAGGGTATATATTATGATCTTTAGAATCACATATAATACATAATATATATTATATTTATATAATATATAATATAATTTATATATATATAAAATAATTTAATAGAGGAGGAAAATTGAGGGGGGACTACCTAATCATCTGATAGAAGGTAAAAAGGGGAACATATAACTGGAATTGGTGTGATAAATAGAAATAACAGGACAGTAGATTTAATCTAAAATATATTAGTCACGACATTAAATGTAAATGGACACAGCATTCTATTAAAATAAAGATTTTACTACAGGATTAAAAAGAAAAAGCCTAACTTTGTGCTGCTTACAAAAGATATACTTTGAAATAAGAATATCAAATGTAAAGGAAAAAGAAGAATCATCAACAGCTCTGAGTTTTGGCTTAGAAACTGGGTGGATGGTTGTTCCATTTACTGAGATGGAGATGGAGCAAGTTTGCATAGAGCAAGTGTGATTTTTAAAGTTCTATTTTGGACATATTCATTTTGAGGTGACAAGTAGAGATGTCAAGTTGGATGTTCAAGGCTGAATATGAGAGGAGAGGTCAAGACTAGAGATAAACATGAGATTTGCTGACATATAATTGATATTTAAAGCCATGGGACTAGATGAAAGCATCTAGCAAGAAGGAGGCTGCCCAAGAACTCGAACATCTTCAAGTTCTTCAAAGTAAAAAGCTAGTTCAACAAATAAGAAGCCAGCAAGAGAAGCTAAAAAGGAGTGACCTGGCCAGCAGAAAGTGGTGTCATGGAAGCCAGGCCCCCCAAAAAATGCTTTAAGAAAGATGGAAGGTCAACTCTATCACATGCTTCTGAGAGGCCAAATGGACAGAGAAGTGGCCACTGAGCTTTACAGTATGGAAATCTTTGATGATGTGAAATAGTGAAGATAAAAACCCAACTGGAATGAGTTAAAGACCAAATAGGAGATGAAGAAATGAAGCCAATGGTTACACACAACTCTTTCAAGAAGTTTTCCTATAAAGGAGCAATGGATGAGAAGAAAGGATGTTAAAGAAAAAATTTAAAGTTGATAAGTACTAGGAGCATGTTTATGTGCTGATGATAAGAAGTGAGTAAACAGAGAGAGGATGAAGATACAGGAGACCAGCTCATTTATTTCAGAAGTAAATTTCTCAAAGTAAACCTTTGAGAATGTGAGAAGGGATGGGATCAAGAGGCCATTTGGAATAGTGTCCTTGGAAAGATGTAACAGACGATTCACCAATTGTTAACAGTAGCAGACAAACTTGTATGGATCCCCACAGAACATGAGATCTAAGACAAGATAAGGAAATTCCATCTGATTGTTTTTATTTCCTCAGGGAAATGTGAGATGGGAATAACCTGGCAGTCCAGTGGTTAGGACTCAGTGCTTTCACCACGATGGCCTGTGTTAAATTCCTGACAGGGGATCTAAGATCCCGAAAGCCACACAGCACAAACAAAAACAACAAAACAGAAACAAAAAGAAAAGAAAATGTGAGGTTAGGTTATGACTAGAAATTGAGGGAAAGTGAAAATGACTGATGGGAGAAGAATTAGTGATCATTTGGAAAGTGAGAAAGTGGAACCAGCCTACAGTGTGAGCACTCTGAGATATGAGAACTATGGTCGTGGTTTCAAAACAAGGCTGGTTTTCTACAGCATCTGTGTGGTACAGGCACAGAGCTGGCAAATGAATCAAACAGGGTTAGTATCACTGTCTCTGAACTATACCTTAACCTTGTTTGCTGGTGTAGTTTAATGGTTAAGAGCTTGGACCCAACTGCCTGAGTCCAGATCCTGTTCCACCTCTAATTATATGACTGCAAATAAGTTACCTAACCTCTCCCTGCCATGGATTTTTTTTTTTTAATGTAAAATGCAAATTATTAAGAGCACTTATTTTATAAGGTGGTCACTTAGAATGGTGCCTGGTATGGAATAATCAAGTTTCCAGATTTTTCAAATAAAAAACAGAATGAATATTAAATGAACTTATCATGGCAATCATTTTATGATACATGCAAATCAAATCACTATGCTATGTACCTTAAATTATACAGTGCTGCATGTTAACTATATCTCAGTAAAACTAGGTAAAAAAACTTTAAATCCAGGGTGCATGGCTAAATTTGAATTTCAGATAATCAGCAAGTTTATCTTTAGTACAAGCATGTCCCATGTAATATCTGGCAACCCTAAAGCTAATAAGCATTAAATATGTTTGTTAGATAATTAGTAACTTTTGCATGTTTCAAGACACTAGAACTCTATTCTACTACAGTTATTTGTGTACCTCTCTCCCTCATGATATGAGGAAGTTTCCCGAGGGCAGGACCATGTCCTATTTATCTTTACCCCTTGAACCCCACACAACATAATCCATCAATAATTATTTTATAAAGCACAGAAGACAAAGGGTCAAGGTGCTAATACATGGAATCCTAAGGTGCCTTCATCCCTATTTTCCATCCTTATTGCTGCTTGCCTCCTTAGAAATTGCTATCAAAGATATATTTCTAAGAAATGTTGGTGAGGAGTCGCATGAACTCTCATCACTCCTAACAACAACAGGCCTTAGCTAGGCAGTCCTCTGGCCTGGCCAAGGATTTGAGACCACTCACGAACTAGTGGTAATCTTTCACATATATTTCTTTTTTTTAATATAAATTTATTTATTTTAATTGGAGGCTAA
Organism: Dama dama; assembly: GCF_033118175.1. Lineage (NCBI taxonomy): Eukaryota > Metazoa > Chordata > Mammalia > Artiodactyla > Cervidae > Dama > Dama dama. The sequence goes on along the minus strand of NC_083699.1, from coordinate 60,347,483 downwards.
TTACTTTACAATATTGTAGTGGTTTTGCCATACATTGACATGAATCAGCCATGGATTTACATGTGTTCCCCATCCTGAGCCTCCCTCCCACCTCCCTCCCCATCCCATCCCTCTGAGTCATCCCAGTGCACCAGCCCTGAGCACCCTGTCTCATGCATTGAACCTGGACTGGCGATTTGTTTCACATATGATAATACACATGTTTCAATGCCGTTCTCCCAAATCATCCCACCCTCCCCCTCTCCCACAGAGTCCAAAAGACTGTTCTATACATCTGTGCCTCTTTCACTATCTCGCATATAGGGTTATCGTTACCATCTTTCTAAATTCCATATATATGTGTTGGTATACTGTATTGGTGTTTTTCTTTCTTGCTTACTTCACTCTGTATAATAGGCTCCAGTTTCATCCACCTCAATAGAACTGAATCAAATGTATTCTTTTTAATGGCTGAGTAATATTCCATGGTGTATATGTACCACAGCTTCCTTATCCATTCATCTGCTGATGGGCATCTAGGTTATTTCCATGTCCTGGCTATTATAAACAGTGCTGCGATGAACGTGGGGTTATACGTGTCTCTTTCAAATCTGATTTCCTCAGTGTGTATGCCCAGAAGTGGGATTGCTGGGTCATATGGCAGTTCTATTTCCAGTTTTCTAAGGAATCTCCACACTGTTCTCCATAGTGGCTGTACTAGTTTGCATTCCCACCAACAGTGTAAGAGGGTTCCCTTTTCTCCACACCCTCTCCAGCATTTATTGCTTGTAGACTTTTGGATAGCAGCCATCCTGACTGGCGTGTAATGGTACCTCATTGTGGTTTTGATTTGCATTTCTCTGATAATGAGTGATGTGGAGCATCTTTTCATGTGTTTGTTAGCCATCTGTATGTCTTCTTTGGAGAAATGTCTATTTAGATCTTTGGCCCATTTTTTTGATTGGGTCATTTATTTTTCTGGAATTGAGCTGCAAGAGTTGCTTGTATATTTTTGAGATTAATTCTTTGTCATTTGCTATTATTTTCTCCCATTCTGAAGGCTGTCTTTTCACCTTGCTTATAGTTTCCATCATTGTGCAAAAGCTTTTAAGTTTAACTAGGTCCCATTTGTTTTTGTTTTGTTTGTTTGTTTGTTTGTTTGCTTGTTTTTGCCTTTATTTCAAATACTCTGGGAGGTGGGTCATAGAGGATCCTGCTGTCATTTATGTCAGAGTGTTTTGCCTATGTTTTCCTCTAGGAGTTTTATATTTTCTGGTCTTACGTTTAGATCTTTAATCCATGTTGAGTTTATTTTTGTGTATGGTGTTAGAAAGTGTTCTAGTTTCATTCTTTTACAAGTGGTTGACCAGTTTTCCCAGCACCACTTGTTAAAGAGACTGTCTTTTCTCCATTGTATATTCTTGCCTCGTTTGTCGAAGATAAGGTATCCATAGGTGAGTGGATTTATCTCCGGGCTTTCTGTTTTGTTCCATTGATCTATATTTCTGTCTTTATGCCAGTACCATACTGTCTTGATGACTGTGGCTTTTTAGTACAGCCTGAAGTCAGACAGGTTGATTCCTCCAGTTCCATTCCTCTTTTTGAAGATTGCTTTGGCTATTCGAGGTTTTTTGTATTTCCATACAAATTGTAAAATTATTTGTTCTAGTTCCGCGAAAAATACCGTTGGTAGCTTAATAAGGAGTGCATTGAATCTATAGATTGCTTTGGGTAGTATACTCATTTTCTTTATATTGATTCTTCCAATCCATGAACATGGTATATTTCTCCATGTATTTGTGTCCTCTTTGATTTCTTTCATCAGTGTTTTATATCTTTCTATATTTGGTCTTTTGTTTCTTTAGGGAGGTGTATTCCTAAGTACATTATTCTTTTCGTTGCGATGGTGAATGGAATTGTTTCCTTAATTTCTCTGTTTTCTCATTGTTAGTGTATAGGAATGCAAGGGATTTCTGTGTGTTAATTTTATATCCTGCAACTTTAATATATTCATTGATTAGCTCTAGTAATTTTCTGGTGGAGTCTTTAGGGTTTTCTATGTAGAGGATCATGTTATCTGCAAACAGTGAGAGTTTCACTTCTTCTTTTCCAATCTGGATTCCTTTGATTTCTTTTTCTGCTCTGATTGCTATGGACAAAACTTCAAAAACTATGTTGAATAGTAGTGGTGAGAGTGGGCGCCCTTGTCTTGTTTCTGACTTTAGGGAAAATGCTTTCAATTTTTCACCATTGAGGATAATGTTTGCTGTGGCTTTGTCATATATAGCTTTTATTATGTTGAGGTATGTTCCTTCTATGCCTGCTTTCTGGAGGGTTATCACAAATGGATGTTGAATTTTGTTAAAGGCTTTCTCTGCATCTATTGAGATAATCATATGGTTTTTATCTTTCAATTTGTTAATGTGGTGTATTACATTGATTGATTTGTAGATATTGAAGAATTCTTGCATCCCTGGGATAAAGCCCAGTTGTTCATGATGTATGATCTTTTAAATATGTTGTTGGATTCTGTTTGCTAGAATTTTGTTAAGAATTTTTGCATCTATGTTCATCAGTGATATTGGCCTGTAGTTTTCTTTTTGTGTGTGTGTGGCATCTTTGTCTGATTTTGGTATTAGGGTGATGGTGACCTCGTAGAATGAGTTTGGAAGTTTACCTTCCTCTGCAATTCTGGAAGAGTTTGAGTAGGATAGGTGTTAGCTTTTCTCTAAATGTTTGGTAGAATTCATCTGTGAAGCCATCCGGTCCTGGGCTTTTGTTTGCTGGAAGATTTCTGATTACAGTATCAGTTTCTGTGCTTGTGGTGGGTCTTTTAAGATTTTCTACTTCTTCATGGTTCAGTTTTGGAAAGTTGTACTTTTCTAAGAATTTATCCATTTCTTCCAAATTGTCCATTTTAATGGCATATAGTTACTAATAGTAGTCTCTTATGACCCTTTGTATTTCTGTGTTGTCTGTTGTGATCTCTCCATTTTCATTTCTAATTTTGTTGTTTTGATTCTTCTCCCTTTGTTTCTTGATGAGTCTGGCTAATGGTTTGTCAACTTTATTTATCTTCTCAAAGAACCAGCTTTTGGCTTTGTCGATTTTTGCTATGGTCTATTTTGTTTCTTTTGCATTTATTTCTGCCCTAATTTTTAAGATTTCCTTCCTTCTACTAACCCTGGGCTTCTTCATTTCTTCCTTTTCTAGTTGCTTTAGGTGTAAAGTTAGGTTATTTATTTGAATTTTTTCTTGTTTCTTGAGGTAAGCCTGTATTGCTGTGAACCTTCCCCGTAGCACTCTTTTACAGTGTCCCATAGGTTTCGGGTTGTTTTGTTTTCATTTTCATTCATTTCTATGCATATTTTAATTTCTTTTTTTTATTTCTTCTGTGATTTGTTGGTTATTCAGCAGCATGTTGTTCAGCCTCCATATGTTTGAATTTTTAATAGTTTTTCTCCTGTAATTGATGTCTAATCTTACTGCATTGTGGTCAGAAAAGATGCTTGGAATGATTTCAATTTTTTTGAATTTACCAAGACTAGATTTATGGCCCAGGATGTGATCTATCCTGGAGAAGGTTCCATGTGCACTTGAGAAAAAGGTGAAATCCAAAAAAAAAAAAAAAAGGTGAAATCCATTGCTTTGGGGCGAAATGTCCTATAGATATCAATTAGGTCTAACTGGTCTATTGTATCATTTAAAGTTTGTGTTTCCTTGTTAATTTTCTGTTTAGTTGATCTATCCGTAGATGTGAGTTGGGTATTAAAGTCTCCCCCTTTATTGTGCTATTGTTAATTTTCCCTTCCATACTTGTTAGCATTTGCCTTACATATTGTGGTGCTCCTATGTTGTGTGCATATATATTTATAATTGTTATATCTTCTTGTTGGATTGATCCTTTGATCGTTATGTAGCATCCTTCTTTGTCTCTGTTCACAGACTTTATTTTAAAGTCTATTTTATCTGATATGAGTATTGTTACTCCTGCTTTCTTTTGGTCTCTATTTGTGAGGAATATCTGTTTTCAGCCCTTCATTTTCATTCTGTATGTGCCCCTTGTTTTGAGGTGGGTCTCTTGTAGACAACATATATAGGGGTCTTGTTTTTGTATCCATTCATCCAGTCTTTGTCTTTTGGTTGGGGCATTCAACCCATTTACACTTAAGGTAATTATTGATAAGTATGATCCCATTGCCATTTACTTTGTTGTTTTGGGTTTGAGTTTATACACCCTTTCTGTGTTTCCTGTCTAGAGAAGATCCTTTAGCATTTGTTGGAGAGCTGATTTGGTGGTGCTGAATTCTCTCAGCTATTGCTTGTCTGTAAAGCTTTTGATTTCTCCTTCATATTTGAATGAGATCCTTGCTGGGTACAGTAATCTGGGCTGTAGGTTTTTCTCTTTCATCACTTTAAGTATGTCCTGCCATTCCCTTCTGGCCTGAAGAGTTTCTATTGAAAGATCAGCTGTTATCCTTATGGGAATCCCCTTGTGTGTTATTTGTTGTTTCTCCCTTGCTGCTTTTAATATTTGTTCTTTGTGTTTGATCTTTGTTAATTTGATTAGTATGTGTCTTGGGGTGTTTTGCCTTGGGTTTATACTGTTTGGGACTCTCTGGGTTTCTTGGACTTGTGTGACTTTTCCTTCCCCATTTTAAGGAAGTTTTCAACTATTATCTCATCAAGTATTTTCTCATGGTCTTTCTTTTTGTTTTCCTCTTCTGGGACTCTATGATTCGAATGTTGGGATGTTTAACGTTGTCCCAGAGGTCTCTGAGGTTGTCCTCATTTCTTTTAATTCTTTTTTCCTCTCTGCTTCGTTTATTTCTACCATTCTCTCTTCTACCTCACTTATCCTATCTTTTGCCTCCATTATTCTACTATTGGTTCCCTCCTGAGTGCCTTTTATCTCATTTATTGCATTATTCATTATATATTGACTCTTTTTTATTTCTTCTAGGTCCTTGTTAAACATTTCTTGCATCTTCTCAATCCTTGTCTCCAGGCTATTTATCTGTAACTCCATTTTGTTTTCAAGATTTTGGATCATTTTCACTATCATTATTCTAAATTCTTTATCAGGTAGATTCCCTATCTCTTCCTCTTTGGTTTGGTTTGCTGGGCATTTATCCTGTTCCTTTACCTGCTGGGTATTTATCTGCCTTTTCATCTTGTTTATAATGCTGTGTTTGGGGTGGCCTTTCTGTATTCTGGCAGTTTGTGGTTCCTCTTTATTGTGGAGCTTCCTCACTGTGGGTGGGGTTGGACAGGTGGCTTGTCAAGGTTTCCAGGTTAGGGAAGCTTGTGTCGGTGTTCTTGGGGGTGGAACTGGATTTCTTCTCTCTGGAGTGCAATGAAGTGTCCAGTAGTGAGTTTTGAGATATCAGTGGGTTTGGTGTGACTTTGGGCAGCCTGTATTTTGAATCTCAGGGCTATGTTCCTGTGTTGTTGGAGAATTTGCATGGTATATCCTGCTCTGGAACTTATTGGCCCTTGGGTGGTGTTTGGTTTCAGTGTAGGTATGGAGGCTTTTGATGAGCTCTTATTGATTAATGTTCCCTGGAGTCAGGAGTTCTCTGGTGTTCTCAGGTTTTGGACTTAAGCCTCCTGCCTCTGGTTTTCAGTCTTATTCTTAGAGTAGCCTCAAGACTTCTCCATCTATACAGCACTGATGATAAAACATCTAGGTTAATGATGAAAAGTTTCTCCACAGTGAGGGACACCTGGAGAGGTACATAGTTACACAGAGAAGAGGGAGGAGGGAGATAGAGGTGACCAGGAGGAGAAGAAGGGGAATCAAAAGGAGAGAGACAGATCCAGCCTGTAATCAGTTCCCTAAGTGTTCTCCACAATCCAGAACACACAAAGAGATTCACAGAGTTGGGTAGAGAAGAGAAGGGGGAGGGAGGAGATAGAAGCGACCTTGTGGAGAAAAAGGAGAGTCAAAAGGGGGAGAGAGAAATCAACCAGGAATCTCGCTCCCAAGTAAAAATAGGTACTGAAGATTGGGTTCTTAAAGGTACTAAATTGGTAACAAATACCAAAAAGCAAAGACTAAAAATCTAGAGTAGAGGTTAGATTCTCAAAAATACAATATTAAAAAAACAAAACACTCACAAAAATTTTATATATATATATATATATATATATATATATATATATATATATATAAGTTTTCTTTAGAAATGGGTTCTTTTTTTTTTTGCAAGGTAATAGAAGGTTATAAGGAGAAGGCAATGGCACCCCACTCCAGTATTCTTGCCTGGAAAATCCCATGGACGGAGGAGCCTGGTAGGCTGCAATCCATGGGGTTGCGAAGAGTCGGACATAACTGAGCGACTTCACTTTCATTTTTCACTTTCATGCATTGGAGAAGGAAATGGCAACCCACTCCAGTATTCTTGCCTGGAGAATCCCAGGGACGGCAGAGCCTGGTGGGCTGCCATCTCTGGGGTCACACAAGAGTCGGACACGACTGAAGCGACTTAACAGCAGCAGCAGCAATAGGTTATAAAAATGAAAATTAAAGGAGTAACAGAGGACTTAAAATTTTTTTAAAAAATTTTAATTTAAAAAGTGATAATAAAAATATATCTAGGACTTTCTCTGGAGCTGTTGTGGACAGTGTGGGATCAGTTCATTTTCAGATAGTTCCTTGATCCAGCTTATACTTCTCAAGATCTATAGGCCCTTCCTATGTAGTCGGAGCTAACTACAGGGTTTTACTCTATTGCACCTGTCACTTCCAAAGCAGTTCTGTTTATTTTAGCTTCTTCTGTTTGCTGGTCTCTTCAGTGTCTAATTTCCACCCTGACACAAGGGGACAGTGGTAGTCACTTTTTTAGGCTCACTTGTTCAGTCTGCTGTGGAGAGGGAGGAGCACTGCAAACAAATATCACTGGCGTGTGTGGGGAGTGCTCTCAGTGTTTCAGCTGCACTGGGTTTGCCCCTGCTCACGGCGTGTGTGCTTTCATGGTCTACACTTCTCAGGCTCTAGGTTGCTCTGCTGGGAATTGTCTGAGGCGGCCCTGGATTGCGTGCACTTTCCAGTTCTAAGCCACTCAGGTTCAGGTTCTCAGGTACTCAACAAAGGCACAAACTTGGTTGGACTTGCGTTTTGTGCCCTTCCCAGATCTGAGCAGCTCAGGTGACCAGGTGCTTGGCAAGCACAGTCACCCCCAGGTGGGCGGTGCATCTTATCGCCTCCCCATCCCAGCAGCTCGGTTTTCTGGGTGTACAATGGGTGTGCCTTCTCAGGTGTGCCATGTGTCTCTTCTGGGGAGCTGATCTCTGGCTGCGACCCTCCCGGCAGATGTCAACTGCCCAAAATCCCAAAAAGTCTTGGTCAGCAACAAAGCCTGCTTGCAGTTTGGTAGAGGATGCCTCTCTGGGGCCTCGATTGCCCCCTTCCAGCTCTAACTGCCCTCGCCTGCCTGTCTCCGGCAGGGGATGGGCTGGTCCACAGCTGGCTAACTCTACTCAGTCCTTTGTTCTGTGAGCAGGCCTGGCAGTTTCTTAGGTTAGGGCTTTTCACGGGATAGCCATCCCACAGTCTGGGTTGCTACCTTAAGTTAGTTCCCTCAGATTGCCCTCGGGCCATTCAGGCCCGGTCCTTACCCCAAGCAATGCAGCCCGTGCCTCCCTGTCCAGCCCCTGCTTGCTAGTGGTGGATGTGAGCGTCTGTGCTGCTTCTCCGCTGGGAATTGCCATTAGGCACATAATCTGTGGGTTTTAATTATTTATTTATTCTTACTACTGGTTATGTTGCCCTCTGAGATTCCAAGGCTTGCCACAGACCCACCGGTGAGAGCGTTTCCTGGTGTTTGGAATCTTCTCTCTTTTTTAAGACTCCCTTCCTGGGATGGATCTCCATCCCATCTTTTGTCTCTCTTTTTATCTTTTATATTTTGTCCTACCTCCTTTTGAAGACAATGGGCTGCCCTTCTGGGTGCCTGATGTCCTCTGCCAGCATTCAGAAGTTGTTTTGTGGAACTTGCTCAGTGTTCAAAGGTTCTTTTGATGAATTTGTGGGGGAGAAAGTGATCTCCCCGTCCTATTCCTCCACCATCTTAGGACCACCCCCTTTCACATATATTTCTATGTGAATTTATGACAAATTTATTATATAGTGAAGGAAATCTTGCTTTGCAATAGATCAATAAAATATTTTATTAGAGTAGAAAATATGTATTTAGGAGATGTAATTGTCACACTATGGTAACATTCCCAGGTACCTGTCTCCCATTTTTCTGTGCTTCCTTATTAGCCAAGTACCAATTTCTTTGACAGTGGCACTGTGATCATCTATTAATAAAAACAGCCATTTACCCAGATTTCCATGTGGCTACATAGCATAGTTGTAGGTAATGAAAGGTAAGCAAGTCCAGTGGATTGTGCTGCTATCATTCTCAAAATTTTAAAATGACAGACTCACTTGGAAAACCTCTTAGCCCTTTGCCCTTCTATCTTTGATTCTTCTTCCCTTTGACCTTCTGAGACATGTGTGATTGTCATAGATAAAAGATATAGTAGACAGACATATAAAAGATTTTAAGATGATATAAAAACTAACACATTCATTTGTCAAAATCCAAGCCTTCAATAGTAGATAATAACTGAAGTCTTAGCACAGAGTCTTAGCAATTAAGAATGTGATAGAAAATAACACATATATTGGATTAGGACTGAGATAAAAATTTATTACATTATTACTCACCAAAGAAATCCAGAACTTTCCTGGCTCAGAGTAAAATCCACAGAGGATGTGACAGGCCGTTGAAGGAACAAAGATTTCAGGTAAGGGCTCTTCTTCTTCCTCCTCCTCCTCCTCCTCTTCTCCCTGGAGTTCCTTATCCACATCTTCGCCCATCTCTGTTTCTAGCCTTTTCCTTCTTTCTTGCTTTTCCTTCTCCTTCAGCTCCTTTTGTTTCTTTCTCCTTTCAATTTCTATTAATCTCTTTAGCAAAAGATATGATGGGATTTAAGAAAAAAACTGTAATTCATTCATCCACACTATAATAAAAGAAAATAGAAGATAGAGCCCTAGGAAAATTCATAGCTCTAATACAACAAATGTCATTTAAAAATTATTATCAATTTGGTAAGAGAACAGACTTTGTATGATTTCAATACCTTTAGACCATGAAATTTTTGTACCTTGTTTTGTGTCCCTGGATATGTTCCAGAGTCTGCTAGTTTATAGTCTATGGGAACTTGAACAGAATTTGTATCCTACTACTCTGTGAAAATTGTATAAATCTTAATTATGTTGAATCAGTTCACAGTGCTTTCCGGGTCTACTGTATCCTTCTACTTCTCTATATATTCATTCTATTAATTTTTGAGAGTTTGATGTTGACACTCCAACTAAAACTCTTATTTAAAAAAATAATTGTAATACATGGTAGAACTATATGTAACTTTGTTTTGTATTTTCCAAGTCTCCTGCAAATGTGTTACATACTTTCATAATTTAAAGATAAAATTTATTTTTAATTATTATCAATTTGGGAATATATCTTTATCATTAAAATTTTCAAATCATTGGAATGACTTTCTGCATAACTCCCACTGATCTTGGTTTTTTGTTTTCTTTTTAGTATTTATTTTTGATTGATTGATAATTGGTTTATAATATTGGTTTGATTTCTGTCATACATCAACATGAATTTGATCCCGGTTTTATAGAAATTATTTTGCTTTTTTTTTCCTAAGAGAGAAGCTAAGTAAAATTTTTCTCAGAGCCTATCATTGTCAATCCATGAATTCTGTGGATTGAAATAGTCCATGAAAGAAGGTGATTTATCTTTGGTGGTAAAGTGATTTATATCCTTAGCCTCTATCAACTAACTATTGCAAAAGCCCCCTAACACTAGCATCCTGACCGCCCATCTTTCACCTTTTTATTGTTTACCCTGTAGAATTAACTTCCAAATTTATATGACCCATCATATCAATCCCCTCCTCAAAAACTGACAATATATATGTTTCAATGCTACTCTCTCGAATCATCCCACCCTCTCCTTTCCCCACTGTGTCCAAAAGTCTGTCCTTTCAATTCAGTTCAGTTCAGTCACTCAGTTGTGTCTGTCTTGCAACCCCATGAGCTGTAGCATGCCAGGCCTCCCTGTCCAACACCAACTCCTGGAGCCTACCTAAACTCATGCCCATTGAGTCGGTGATGCCATCCAACCATCTCATCCTCTGTTGTCCCCTTCTTCTCCTGCCCTCAATTTTTCCTAGCATCAGGGTCTCTTCAAATGAGTCAGCTCTTCACATCAGGTGGCCAAAGTATTGGAGTTTCAGCTTCAATGACCTTCTAATGAACACCCAGGACTGATCTCCTTTAGGATGGACTGGTTCTTGGATCCTTGCAGTCCAAGGGACTCTCAAGAGTCTTCTCCAACACCACAGTTCAAAAGCATCAATTCTTCGGCACTCAGCTTTCTTTATAGTCCAACTCTCACATCCATACATGACCACTGGAAAAACCATAGCCTTGACTAGACGGACTTTTGTTGGCAAAGTAATGTCTCTGCTTTTTAATATGCTATCTAGGTTGGTCACAACTTTCCTTCCAAGGAGTAAGCATCTGTTAATTTCATGGCTGCAATCACCATCTGCAGTGATTTTGGAGCCCAGAAAAACAAAGTCAGCCACTGTTTCCCCATCTATTTGCCATGAAGTGATGGGACTGGATGCCATGATCTTCATTTCCTGAATGTTGAGCTTTAAGCCAACTTTTTCACTCTCTTCTTTCACTTTCATCAAGAGGCTCTTTAGTTCTTCTTCATTTTCTGCCATAAGGGTGTTGTCATCTGCATATCTGAGGTTATTGATATTTCTCCCGGCAATCTTGATTCCAGCTTGTGCCTCTTCCAGCCCAGCGTTTCTCGTAATATACTCTGCATATAAGTTAAATAAGCAGGGTGACAGTATACAGCCTTGACGTACTCCTTTTCCTATTTGGAACCAGTCTATTGTTCCATGTCCAGTTCTAACTGTTGCTTCCTGACCTGCAGACAGGTTTCTCAAGAGGCAGGTCAGGTGGTCTGGTATTCCCATCTCTTTCAGAATTTTCCACAATTTATTGTGATCCACAGTCAAAGGCTTTGGCATTGTCAATAAAGCAGAAATAGATGTTTTTCTGGAACTCTCTTGCTTTTTTGATGATCCAGCAGATGTTGGCAATTTGATCTGGTTCCTCTGCCTTTTCTAAAATCAGTTTGAACATCTGGAAATTCATGGTTCATGTATTGTTAAAGCCTGGCTTGTAGAATTTTGAGCATTACTTTACTAGCATGTGAGATGAGTGCAATTGTGCGGTCATTTGAATATTCTTTGACATTGCCTTTCTTTGGGATTGGGATGAAAACTGACCTTTTCCAGTCCCGTGGCCATTGCTGAGTTTTCCAAATTTGCTGACATATTGAGTGCAGCACTTTGACAGCATCATCTTCTAGGATTTGAAATAGCTCAACTGGAATTCCATCACCTCCACCAGCTTTGTTTGTAGTGATGCTTCCTAAGGCCCACTTGACTTCACATTCCGGGATGTTTGACTCTAGGTGAATTATCACACCATTGTGATTAACTGAGTCATGAAGATCTTTTTTGTACAGTTCTTCTGTGTATTCTTGCCACCTCTTCTTAATATCTTCTGCCTCTGTCAGTTCCATACCATTTCTGTCCTTTATCGGGCCAATCTTTGCATGAAATGTTCCCTTGGTATCCCTTGGTCTGTCCTTTATATCTATGTAAAATAGACAGCCAGTGCCCATGCTCTGTGACAACCTAGAGAGGTGGGATGGGGAGAGAGGTGGGAGGGATGTCCAAGAGGGAGGGGACATATGCATACCTATAGCTGACATATAGGAGAAACCATCACAATATTGTAATTATCCTCCAATTAAAAATTAAATTAAAAAATACAATAAAAAACCTGTCACAATTTATTCCAGTGGCCTAAGGAATAAATCATCTTGGCTAGAATTTAGGGGGTCCTTTGTGGTGATCACAGACTCCTATCAAACTCCTCTACAAACTGCGTCCCTCTGTTTCATGGCCCAGTCTTCATCTCTTGAAACAACAAAACCCTTGCAATTCTGCCTTCCCTCAGGATGTTCTCCAAGTTTTTATTGCTTTCCCATTTTTAACCTCTCAAAATCCTTCCCTTTCTTTAAATACTAAATGTCTGCTCAATGAAGTCATCCTTGACCTCCTCTCATCCTTCCATCACAACCATATATTCTTTCCTCTGCATGCCCCTAAAATTCTTTTCTTTGCACTGTGATTTTAATATCTATTCATTACCTCCTTCTAATACAGTTAGCTGCTTTCTACCAGATAAGCTCCTTAAAGTAAAAGTTTGTACCTTCTTCTTCATATTTTCCTAGCACTTAACATGAGCTGTTTTATATCATAAGAAAGAAAATAATTAGAAGACAATGCTTCAAGGATATTTCATACCAGAATCTTAGATTTGACACTTGTGAAATGGAAATATTTTAAACACATGTCTTTGATTTCATAGGAAACTACATCATGGTCCTCTTCTTCCTCCTTTATAGCTGGAAATGGAGCTTCAAGAACATAGCCATCCTCACAAATAATCAGTAAAGTACTTTCAGGCTAAAAAAAAATGATTAAACATATCATTTACATTTAGGCAAGGTTTTAGAAGCATAGTTTGAAAATATTTTAAACTATAATTTTAAAATTATAAAGCCTATAATTGCTATGTATACTAGCCATTTTAAAAAGATACTTATTACCAGCAATAACCACAGTAAGGAACTAAGTCAATCTTACCAATCACTATACACATAAATACAGTTATATTATTATTAATTAATAAACCAAGTGTTAAAATTAGATTTATATTTGTTTCCTTTATAGATGCCCTCTTTTCTGAGCCAAAAATTAAGTTGTGAAATATGTCAGCTGAAAGGGCAGAATATTAAAATTAGTACTTCCAAGGAAAATCTGCAGTATGTAGACAGCATATACAACCTCTGCCTCCTTTGATGAATCATCCTCTGCTTGAATTCATTTAATGTGAATGCCCCTAGATTCTTGTTCTCTCCCCTTTTTCCCTTTCTCTCCATAAACATTCCCTGAGAAATCTTGTAGCCATCATGGCTTCATTACCACTCACAAGCAATTAGACTCCAAATTCATCACTCTAGTCCAGACCTCTCTCCTGAGTTTCAAAATCATGTATTTAACCACTGTGGGAAATTCCCATCTTGATACTCCATAGATGCATTATTCAAAATGTTTATTCATTCAGTTATTTTATTCTATACTTCTCTATTATGTACCTACTATGTACTCAGAATTTTGTAAAGTGCTAGAGGTAAAATTATAATAAGAAAAATAGGAATTGTCTCTGCCATTATGGAGCTTACCTCCAATGGGAAAGCTTGTCATTTAACAAATCATATAAATAAATGTAAATTATAACTGCAACCAGTGTTGCAGAGGTACCACAAGGAGGTTGTAAAAGGTTTCCTAAGAAGGTGGTACCTAAGTGTCGATGTGAAGGATGAGTAGAAGATTATTTCCATAATAACTTGGGGGAGGGCTTGAGGGAATATGCTATGTAAAGAATACACCATGTGCAAATATCCTGTGGCACATATGGGCTTTTAAGAAAGTTGTGGCCTTGGTGGTATCACTAAGGTCAAGAGAACAGAAGTGAGAGGAGAGATTGGGACAGAGCCTAGGAGAAGCAACACTCAATGCCTGAATGAAGAAGGCTGAGAAGGAGTGACATGACATTGGAGAAGAAACCAGGAGAGAATAATGTCCCAAAAAGTCGAAGGGAAATGGTATTTCAAAGAGGAAATGAGGGTCAACAAGGTCAACTGAGGCTAAGAGGGCAAGAAAGATAAGAACTAAAATTGTTAAATGGATACGACTGGTATCTCTGCAAAGTGTTAACCAGGTGGGATTATGAGACAACAAACTTGTAAGAGCATGTGAAGGACGAATTAGGATGTAAGGAAATGCAGTTCATGGGAATAACCAACCCCCAGGAGAAAAATGGAAGGAGAAGGATGGGGCAGTGACTAGAAGAGAACATGAGGACAAGGAATTTTTTCTGAATAAGTAAGAGGGCTTGAATATATTTCAATATTAATGGAAATAATTCATTAAACAGGTGGGGTTAAATTTATATGACAGAAAAGAGAAAACAGTGTGAAATGTTGAAAACAGTGAGAGTAGATTCCCAAGGTCACAAGGGGGAATTGACCTCAAGCAGGAAGGCACATAGCACCTCTACTGTAAGAAAAATAAAAAGGGAAGAGGAACAGGTACCTGCAGAAGTAATAGGATTTTACATTTGGTAGTGGGAAGGTGAAGGAGTTCCTGGCATAGGTGGCCTACTTGTTCTGTGAAATAAGTGATGCTGAGAATGAGAGTGAGTGAGCAAGTGGGAGACTTGAAGCTTTGAGGAGAGGAGGGGTTTTTAAATGATCATTGTGGGTGAAAGAGAGTTGATAAGAACAACATCATAGAATCGCTAAGCCCTACTATGAATTGTGTTGAGGCCATTTGAGTCAGTAAATCATGAAGAAGCTAATCTTTCCTATTGCATGACTATCTCTAACTGCCCTTGGTAATCACTGTAGGCAAATATAGATCAACTGGGTACAGTCAGGGATGGGTTTTTGCCAGAAATGTATGAAAAAAAGAGAAAGGAGCTCAAGGCATTGGAAGAGTGTTACTGAACCTTATTGATAGAAAGAATCATGACATTTAAGCCAGATATAGGAGGAACTTAAGAGTCTTAACTAAAGACTTCCCTGATGGCTCAGACGGTAAAGCATCTGCCTGTAATGCGGGAGACCCAGGTTTGATCCCTGGGTAGGGATGATCCTCTGGAGAAGGAAATGGCAACCCACTCCAGTACTCTTGTCTGGAAAATCCCATGGATGGAGGAACCTGGTGAGCTACAGTCCATGGGGTCGCAAAGAGTCGGACACAACTGAGTGACTTCACTTTAAGATAAGAATGGACTAATAGGTGAGAGAAAACAAATGGTGAAGGAATAAGAGGTGCCGTCAGAGAACAAGTGGAGCAGAAGTAGCCAAGTGAACAGGTTGAACAAGAGAGAGGCTGAGGTCAGAATGTGAGCTATCTGAATTGTTCACTGTTCAGTCACTCAGTTGTGTCTGACTCTTTGCAACGCCATGGACTGCAGAATGCCGGGTTTCCCTGTTCTTCACCATCTTCCAGAGCTTGCTCAAACTCATGTCCACTGTACCGGTGATGCCATCCAACCATCTTATCTGAACTGTTGACTTTTAAAGCTGAGTTTTTATAAGATTTTGTAGTTGAAATTGTGTCCCCACAAATTCATATACAGAATGTGACTGTATTTGGAGACAGGGTCTATAGAGAGGGCCCCAATCTAGTAGGACCAGTGTCCTTATAAGAAGGGGAGATTAGGATACAGGGGGACAACCATGTGAGGACACAATGAGAGGGTGGCCATGTGCAAGCCAAGGAGAGAGGCCTCAGAAGAAATCTAAACTGTTAGCACCTTGATCTTAAACTTCTAGCCTAAACAACTGTGAGAAAATCAATTTCTGCTCTTTAAGCCACACAGACTGTGGCTATTTTGTTATGAAAGCTCTAGTAAATTAATCAACAGGTGGTCATAGTGCCCAGTGGGTGGCTCTGAGTGTGTGGATAAACTGTAAGGGTCATGTGAAATGAAAAGGTCAAGAGACTGAAGCAACTTGATCAACTAGGCACATGGTGTTAATATCATTCAGGATAACTGTTTATACTTTGGATGAAGAGAAAGATAACCACAGTCTTAAAATTTTTAAAAGGGGAAGACGTGACCAGGTGGTCAGAAGATAACAGCACTATAAAAAGAGAGAAGGTGAGCCTCAGAGCAGCTGTGTTTCATGAGTCAAATCAGAATAGTAATATATATATTGCCACAAATGAAATCAAAGTTAACCACTACACTTCTCTCCCTCACCCCGAACAGGTATAATGAATGCTGAGAAGTTGATGTGTATCCTTTCACACTTTTCTCCTCAGAATAGAATTTTTTCAAGAAAGGAAAAGGGTATTCATTTATCCTTTCAGTGAAGATATGGTAAATCCATATTCATTAAAATAAAATAACCAGACATATTAGAAATAAAACATCAGGAGAGAGAGTCAACAAAATTTTAAAAATCCATTAAGATTTCAGATGTTGAAATGATCAGACATAGCCCAAAAAATAATTATGCCTACCATGTTTAAAGTTACAAGAGAAAATCTTAAAATATCTGCAGGAAACAGTTTTATCTATTAAAACTAACAAAACAGATACAAAGAAATAATCAAAACTTCAAGAGCTAAAAATACAAAAGTTGAAATTAGTATGGTGAAGGGTGACTTTAACACTAATAACTGAAGAGATAACTAGTCAGTAGAAAACAGATGAGAAGAAATCTATGAAATACAACTTAGTTTTTTTTAAGTTAGAAGATACAGAAGATAGGGCAAGACATTTAGAGAATAAGATTGAGAAATTCTAACATACTTGATCACATCTGAAAGGGAAAAAAACAAAAGCAATTATTTCAAGACAAATTGATTCAATTTTTCCCCCAGAATTGATACAAGTTACAAACCCATGGATTCAAGCACCTATATACATCAAAACAAAATTGCAGAACACTAAAATCAGAAAATCCAAAATACTGCCAAAAAAGGACAAATTACTTTCAAAAGAGTGACAATCACACCAACAGGTAGTAGAAGTAACTGAAGTTAGAAAGCAGTGGAATGGCATCTTGAGTGAGCTGAAAGAAAATTACTGCTATCTAGGATTCAATGCCAACAAAAATACCCTTTAATACTGTAAGAAAAACTTCCAGAAAAAGTTAGAGAGCCTGCAAACAGCAAACCTGCAAATAAGAGGAAAATTTCCCAAATGCAAGAAGGAATAAATAGCAAAGAAAGTGGTCAATACGTGGGTAATTCTTAGCAACGGTTAACTGAATATATCTTGTGAGATTTAAAAAATACAAGTCTTAAAAATCAAATCCTCATACACTATTGCTGGGGATGTGGATTGGTGCAGCCACTATGGAGAATAATATAGGTATTCCTTAAAAAATTAAAAACAGAGTTACTGTATGATCCAGTAATTCCACACCTGTGCATATATCTGGAGAAAATTCCAATTCAAAAAGATACATGCACCCTAATAGTCATAGCAGCACTATTTACAATAGCCAAGACATGGAAGCAACCTAAATGTCCATCAACAGAGGGATGGCTAAAGAAGATGTGATATATATACAATGGAATATTACTCAGCCATTAAAAAGAATGAAATAATGCCACTTGCAGCAACATAGATGGATCTAGAGATCATCATAATAAGTGAAGTAAGTCAAACAAATATCATATGATACTGCTTATGTGCAGAATCTAAAAAAATATATACAAATGAACTAATTTACAAATCAGAAACAGACTCACAGACATAGAAAACAAACTTATGGTTACCAAAGGGGGAAGAGAGAAATAAATCAGGAGTTTAGGATTACCAGATACAAACTACTGTGTATAAAATAGATAAACAACAAGGTCCTACTGTTATGGCACCACAAAATGTATTATCTTGCAGTAAATTATAATGGAAAAGAAACTGAAAAAAAATAACTGAATCACTGTGCTGTACACTAGAAACTCATGTTGTAAAATCAACAATACATCAATTGTAAAAAATTTATACATATATATGTATATATCTTAAAAGATTATTTTTAAAATACACAGCAATAGAATACCATTCCAGAAGGAAGGTAGAGAGAAGATTTCTAAGGTGTTTGCATTGTCTTGGGTAAAGAATCAACAATAAACTTTCATAAGTTAGGGACATATGTTAAAGTGTAAAGTATACATTAAAAGAATAGATATAAATGTATTACTTCCAAACAAGTAAAAGGAAAAATAGAATGATTATTTAAGGAAAAACAATCCAAAATAAGACAAATAAGGAAAGAAAAACCAAGAAAATAAGGGTTATAAAGCACAAAATAAGATGGTAGATTTGATCCAAATTATAAATTTAGATAATTTATAGAAATAATATAATTTACATATAATTATAATTATATATAATATATAATTTTTATATATTTAATGTATATTGTAAATATATAAATTTATATAAATATATATAATTATAATTATTTAATTATATATAGTATATATACTTTATATATTTATATTATATATAAATTATATTCTATATATATTTTTATATATAGAATATTCTATATATATTATATATTCTATATGTTCTATATTATATAGAGTATATAAATTCTATATATTTATATAGAATTATAATTATATATAAAATTAAATATTATAATAAAATTTATAATATATAATAATAATATATGATATATAATAATATGTGCAATAACATATATACATATAATATATATAATATAATAATTATTATATATAGTATTTTATATTTATTACATGTTATTATATATTTATTATATATTATATATATGAAATTATATATATTGTAATATTATATATACAATATAATAATACATATTCTATATAATGATTAAAATAATAATATATACCATGTATAATATATATAATATATTAAATAATAATATACATAATAATATATAATGATTATAATTATATTTATTGGTAAGTAATATAGTTATATTAAAAAATTATATAATTTACATACAATTAGAGTTATAATTACATATATAATTATAATTATGTATGTAATTATATATAAGTATAGATATTATATATATTATATAATATATATTATACATTACATTATAAATATATAATATATTGTATACTATACTATAATATTATAAATATGTATAAAATATTATTTATAATATGTATAATTATATATAAATTAATATAATTTATAATATATACAATATATAATATGCATAATATATAATTATAACATAATATAATATTATCTATAATATTTCACTTATTATATATTTATATATTATTATATATATAATATATATAATATAAAATTTATATATAATATATATGTGTTATATGTTATATTATATATCTTATATATAGTAGATAACACATATATATTATATAATATTATATAAATATTACATATATTATATGATATATAAATATATCTATATAAATATTTAATAAATATAATATATAAATAACATAATATTATATATTATTATAATATATAATATAATATATAATATATATATACTATATATTTAAATATTATATATAATATTTCTATTATATATATGATATATAATTGTATAATTATACATATGTAATATTTATATAATGTATAAATTTAATAATATAATATATAATACAATAATTAATAATATAATCTGTAATATAATAATCAATATGTAATATCATAATATAAAATATATAATAATTATACTATATATATTTATAAGTAATATAATTTAGTAAATTATATAATTTCTATTATATAATTATATTGCTTATAAATTAATTAAGTGCTTCAGCTAAAAGACAAAGATGATCAGATTGGATATTTTTAAAATCCAGCTGTTCACAAAAGACACACATAAAACAAATAATAGAGATGAAAAATTTACTTCATAATAAAAGGTTTAATTTATTAGAAAATCGATGAGTTAAATTTCTATATACCTAATAGGCTTCCCTGTTGGCTCAGATGGTGAAGAATCTGCCTGCAACACCAAAGACCCAGGTTCAATCCCTGGGTTGGGAAGATCCCCTGGAGAAAGGAATGACAACCCAGTCCAGTATTCTTGCCTGGAGTATCCCATGGACAGAGCAGCCTGGCAGGCTACAATCCATGGAGTTGTAAAGAGTCAGACAGGACTGAGCAACTAACACTTTCACTTTCACTAATATCATGACTTCAAAATATATAAAGCAAAGGACAGAACCACAAGGGAAAAATATAAAGATTTTTAAAAGTCTCTCAGTAACAAGCGAATAGAAAAATCAAAGTGATATAGATAATTTAGCTATATAATTAAAAATCTGAGCTAATAGACATAAGCAAAAACTGCATAGAACTTTGAGAACAGGCTACATACAGTATCACATGAAGAATATTTATAAAGCACAGGAAGAATATTTACAAGTACATTAAGACTATTTATAAAATTTGCCTCAATTCAAAAGATTAAAATAATAGAGCTAAAGTAAAATGCAATTAAACTCAGATGGCAAAGAATCTGCCTGCAATGCAGGAGACCCACGTTCGATCCCTGGAGAAAGATCCCCTGGAGAAGGGAGTGGCTACCTACTCCAGCATTCTTGCTTGGAGAATTCTATGGACAAAGGAGCCTGGTAAGTTACAGTCCATGGGGTTGTAAAGAGTCAGACACGACTGAGTGACTAACACTTCATTCACTTCATCAATAATTTAAAAGTAAAAATTCCATGTGTTTAGAAATTAAGAGCAAGCTCTGGGAGTTGGTGATGGACAGGGAAACCTGGCATGCCACAGTCCATGGGGTCTCAGAGTTGGACATGACTGAGCCACTGAACTGACTGCCTAAGAAATTAGTATTTCTAAAAGAGAACAACATGCAGAGTAGGACAACACTGGGCTCAACGCATGCTATAAACACACCAAAAAAAATCCCTATATATGGATCAATTCTCACTGAAAATAAACTAGAAACTAATAGAAAGGTCTTCTGCAACCAAAGCTACAAAAGAGATCCACAAGGAGTTGGGTAGGGAGGAGAAGCAATCAGGTCAGGACTCATGCCCCTAGGAGAGAACACCGAAGAGGAGGGGGATTTCACAGCTCAGATATCATCCTTGCAAAGTGAGGGTGCACATAAAGATGAATATTAAGATTAATAACTAATGTAAGTATCCATCTCATGAAATTAGAAAATAAACTCTTAATACAGTAGGTATGAAAGTGAAAGTTGCTCAGCTGTGTCTGACTCTTGCCAACCCCATAGAATAGTCCATGGAATTCTCCAGGCCAGAATACTGGAGTGGGTAGCTATTCCTTTCTCCAGGGGATCTTCCCAACTTGGGGATCAAACCCATGTCTCCTGCATTGCAGGCAGATTCTTCACCAGCTGAGCCACCAGGGAAGCCCAAGAATACTGGAGTGGGTAGCCTATCCCGTCTCCAGCAGATCTTCCCAGCCCAGGAATCAAACCAGGGTCTCCTACATTGCGGGCAGATTCTTTATCAGCTGAGCTACCAGGGAAGCCCACAGTAGGTATAGGATCATAATAAAAGAACATAACTTAATGAAACAAAAAACAAATAAAGTCAATATAGTGAAAAGTTCCTTGAAAATACTGACAAACTTCTAGGAAGATTAAGCAAGAGGGAGAGGAAAAAATAACCAATATAAAAAAATAAAAAGGAAACATCTCTATAGATCTTGTGACATTAAGAATATTATGAAAATTACAGACAACAAGAAACAAGTTCCCTAGTGGGGGAAATGAGCTTACCAAAACTAAATCAAGAACACATCTGATTGGAACCATAATAGCCAAAGCAATCTTGAGAAAGAAAAAGCTGGAGGCATCATAACTACCTGATTTCAAACTATTCTGTAAAGCTATAGTAATCAAAATATAGTATTGTCATAAAAACAGTCATAAAGATCAATGGAACAGAATAGAGAACCCCAAAATAAATCTACATACATATGGTAAATTATGATATACCCTGTGAGTGTGAAGAAGCTCAGAGCATGTTACATGATTGTGTCTGAACAGATCCCTGTCATCTGTGAATCCAGAGCTCCTATGGAAGTGATTTATCAGAAGATACATGTTCCATTAAGAAATTGAGAGCAGGGAACTGGGCAGGGTTCTGTATGGAGCTTAAGGTGTTATGGACTTTCTCAGAAAGCAAAGTCCTGGGACTAATAAAGAAGGTCTGTAAACTCAGAGATGCCCCCAAAGACCAGGGTTTTTGACCTGCTGAGAGCTGAGGAACAAGAGTGGACCTAGTGGCATTTGCTTAGTGTGGACAAGTTATAAAATAGCTGGAAGAATACATACAGAGAGGATGCAAAAGAGGGGTCTGAGAGAAAGTAAGAGGGTTAAAGCTGCAAAAGCATTCCTCTAGTGGATTTCTCAAACACACCAGCCAACATGCAAGGACAGGTGTCCTGTCAAACCATTTCCCCCATGAAACCTGATCCATCACTCTGCAATGAGGCTGGAGGCCTGCTAACCCCATTTGTAACTGAAGGGCTTGCCCCTAATTCCCAGGCATGCACTCTGAGCAGCAGTACAAACAAACAATCTAATTAAAAAATGGGCAGAAGATCTGAACAGATATTTTTCCAAAGAAGACAGAGACAGACAAGTACATAAGAAGATGCTCAACATCACTAATCATCAGGAAATTACAACTCAAAACCACAAGATATCACCTCACACCTCTCAGAATAAGTCGCTTCAGTCATGTCCAATTCTTTGTGATCCCGTGAACTATAGCCTACCAGGCTCCTCTGCCAAAATAGCTATTATCAAAATGACAAGAAATGCTGGCTAAGGTGGAGAAAAGGGAATGCTTATTGGTAGTAACATAAATCAGTACAGCCACTATTGAAAACAATGTGGAGATTCCTCAAAAAATTAAAAGAAACTACATACAATCCAGCAACTTCACTTCCAGGTATTTATCTGAGATAATGAAAACATTAACTTGAAAAAATATGTGCAGCCTCATGTTTATCGCAACATTCTTTACAATAGCTAAGATGTAAAAACAGTCTAAGGGTACACTGAAGGATGAATGGAGAAAGAAAAGAAAATATTCCATTATGATTATATAACACAATGGAATATTATTCAGTCATAAAAGAATGAAATCTTGTAATCTGCAACAATATGGATAGACTTTGAAGGCATTAAGTTAAATAAGTAGAAAAAAAGATAAATATACTATGATCTCACTTGTATGTGGAATCTTAAGGGAAAAAAAACATAGATGCAGAAAACACACTGGTGATTGCTAAAGTAGTTTGGGGATGGGTAAAGCAAAGGGTTCAAAAGGTATAAATTTCCAATTATAAATTAAGTCATGGGAATGTAATGTACAGCATGATGACTATAGTCAATAATACTTTGCTTACTTGAATGTTGCTCAAGAATAGATCTAGGGTGAAAGAGATCACCAGCCCAGGTTGGATGCATGAGATAAGTGCTCCGGCCTGGTGCACTGGGAAGACCCAGAGGGATTGGGTAGAGAGGGAGGTGGGAGGGGGGATCGGGATGGGGAATACATGTAAATCCATGGCTGACTCATGTCAATGTATGACAAAAACCACTACAATATTGTAAAGTAATTAGCCTCCAACTAATTAAAAAAAAAAAAAAGAATAGATCTCAAAAGTTCTCATGTACAGTGACAGATGTTAACTATACTTATTGTGGCAATCAGTATGTGGCAAATTATATGAGTATCAAATCATGTTGTTTATTTAAAACTAATTTATGTCAATTATACTTTAAAATGGAGAAGGCAATGGCAACCCACTCCAGTACTCTTGCCTGGAAAATTCCATGGACGGAGGAGCCTGGTAGGCTGCAGTCCATGGGGTCATGAAGAGTAGGACATGACTAAGCGACTTAACTTTCACTTTTCACTTTCATGCAGTGGAGAAGGAAATGGCAACCCACTCCAGTGTTTTTGCCTGGAGAATCCCAGGGACAGAGGAGCCTCGTAGGCTGCCGTCTATGGGGTCACACAGAATCAGACATGACTGAAGCGACTTAGCAGCAGCAGCAGCAGCAGACCTTAAAAATTTTTAAAGAACTATGATTTCCCAGGTGGCGCAGAGGTAAAGAATTCGACTGCCAATACAGGAGACACAAGACACACAGCTTTGATCCCTGGGCCGAGAAGATCCCCTGGAGTAGGAAATGTCAACCCACTCCAGTATTCTTGCCTGGGAAATATCATGAACAGAGGAGCCTGGCGGGTTCAGTCTATGGGGTCACAAAGAGTCGGACATGACTGAACATACACACACACACAATTATTAAAGTCATTGAATTAATTTTTAAAAAATCACCTTAGACGCTATGCTCTGATGACTACATTACCAAGCCTGCCAAAAATTTAAAGTTCTAATTTAAAGTCTTCAAGAGAATAGAAAAAGATGGATATTTTATAATTCATCTTAGGAGATTAAAAAATTTTAATAACAAAACTGAAGAACTACAAAGAAAGAAAATATTAGCCAAACCTTATTTATAAACAGATGAAAATCCCTATATTAGCTATATATTAGCTAACAATTCAATAACAAGAAAAGTTTGCTAAACCAGCTAAAGACATCACAGAGAAATCAGTATCACTATAGCTCTGAAGCCAAGATTGCAGGAAAAGGGAAGCTAGTTGAGGTGAGGTGAATATTCTTTGCACTTTTTCTTCTCAGGGCATTGGCCAACTTACAGAATGGGACCTAGAAGCCAAACAGAATGCAGTGTTCTAGAGCTTTAGGCATTCTCTCAGACATAAAGAATAGATGCTTTCAAACTGTGGTGCTGGAGAAGACTTGAGAGTTCCTTACTGCACAGAGATAAAATCAGTCAATCCTAAAGGAAATCAACCCTGAGTATTCATTGGAAGGACTGAAGCTGAAGCTCCAATACTTTGGCCACCTGATGAGAAGAGCTGACTCATTGGAAAAGACCCTGATGTTAGAAAAGATTGAAGACAGGAGGAAAAGAGGATGGCAGAGAACGAGATGGTTGGATGGCATCACTGACTCAATGGACATGAGCTAAAGCAAGATCTGGGAGATGGTGAAGGATACAGGGAGACCTGGTATGTTGCAGTCCATGGGGTCACAAAGAGTCGGGCACGATTAAATGACTGAAAAAAAACAACAGACATAAACAGACACAAGTTGAAATTTAAAGCAACCAACGAGAAAGTTAGAACTTGAGGGCACAGGATACCAGAGAAAAAGGAAATGCAGAAATGTGAGCCTGACATTCTGCTGGGCATTTGCCTTTAGAACATTTACATAACCCTAGGGACTTCCCCGGTGGCTCACAGGGTAAAGCGTCTGCCTACAATGCGGGAGACCTGGGTTCAATCCCTTGGTCAGGAAGATCCCCTGGAGAAGGAAATGGCAACCCACCCCAGTATTCTTGCCTGGAAAATCCCATGGACAGAGAAGCCTGGTAGGCTACAGTCCATCGGGTCAAAAAGAGTCGGACAGGACTGAGCGACTTCACTTTCAAAGCTGCATGGGAACAGGAGTTGCTCATTTCATCCAAAAAGTCACATTATTGTTTACTTAGTTTTATTTTTGAATGATACTAACACTGGGTATTGGAGAAGGCAATGGCAACCCACTCCAGTACTCTTGCCTGGAAAATCCCATGGACGGAGGAGCCTGGTAGGCTGCAGTCCATGGGGTCGCGAAGAGTCGGACTCGACTGAGCAACTTCACTTACACTTTTCACTTTCATGCCTTGGAGAAGGAAATGGCAACCCACTCCAGAGTTCTTGCCTGGAGAATCCCAGGGACGGCGGAGCCTGGTGGGCTGCCGTCTATAGGGTCACACAGAGTCAGACACGACTGAAGCGACTTAGCAGCAGCAAAACTGGGTATAAAATTGTGGGATGGTAGTTATCTTCTTTTAGCAGTTTATAGTTCTATATCTATTGAAGAAATTATTAAAATTCCTCCTACAAACAATTTAGGTCAAGAGAATAGAAAAGACTTTTTTTCAAAAATAAGGCCAGTAATACCTCAATTCCAAAGTTGGTAAGGACATTACAAAACGGGGGTATTATCACTGTTACGTATGTACATATAAAAATCTTTATTAGAATATTAGTAAACTAGTTAGCCTTAGTCACTTAGTCATGTTTGACTCTTTGAGACCCCATGGACTGTATCCCATCAGGTTCCTCTGTTCATGGAATTCTCCAGGCAAGAATACTGGGGTGGGTAGCCATTCCCTTCTCCAAGGGATCTTGATGACCCAGGGATCAAATCCAGTCCTCCTGCATTTCAGGTAGATTCTTTACCATCTGAGCCACCAGAAAAGCCCCCATTAGTAAATTATGTGTGTTAAAAAATAGTGAGTTGATGTGTGTCAGGATGATAAGAGGGAGGTCATTTTAGGCAGAGAAGATCAAGTTCAAAGCTTAATGGCTGAAACAGAGAGGAGCAAAAAGGACACAGAAGAGACAGATTTAACAGATGTTTAAGATGCATCTTCACCAACGGCAGGGCTTGGTGAAGCAGGGTGGTCAGAGGTCAGGAAGAGATGGCTCAAAGATTTCCTGGTTTAGGAAACAGGAAAAATGGTGCTCTCAGAAAATGCAGAAGAGAGGAAAAAAATAACATTTAGAGAAACTCCAATGAATTTCATTTATAAACCTCAAAATTATCCCCAGAAATTCAAAAGATCATCAAGTTCTGTCAGTTCTACCTAGCTTTTATCCACACCTTGGTGTCATCTTCTCTGGAACACAGTTGCCTAATTGATCTACCTGCCTCTCATCTGGCTCCCTTATAACTTCTCCCTTGTAACTACTGCCTAAGTGATCACAGTAGTGACAACTGTAGGAAGAATAGTTATTTGAGTGATGTACTCTTACTGGAAAAGAAAATAATGGACAGAAGCTTAATACATTCAGGAAGGTTACAGGACTGACCATTGAGCTGGCAGGGCTAACTGCTATTTGGACAACTGAAGTGTGCAGTTACAAATGGTAATTTATTTTTTCTTTCACTTTCACTGTAATATAATTGACATAACATTGTATAAGTTTAAGATGTACAACATGATGATTTGATACATGTATATATTGTGAAATGAGAGTATTTTACTTTTACGTTAGTAACTCCCAAACAATGTTTGGTACCAGGTGCTAACTGGTACCACTGCCTGAAATGTCTTTTTATCTGTTTTGGTGGAGGGAGTTCAGTTCAGTTCAGTTCAGTTGCTCAGTCATGTCCAACTCTTTGTGACCCCATGAACCACAGCGCGCCAGGCCTACTTGTCCATCACCAACTCCTGGAGTTTACCCAAACTCATGTCCATTGAGTCAGTGATGCCATCCAACCATCTCATCCTGGTGGAGGGAGAGAGGGGTCTTTTCTGCTTACTTCTTTAAACATTTCTTATTTTGAAATATTAATTCATAGGAAGTTACTAAGATAGTACAAAGAGGTATCATGTACCCTTTACCCAGTTTCTCCCACTGGTTACCTCTTATGCACCAATATCAAAAGCAGGAAATCAACATTAATATAGAATGTGTGTATAGTTCCATGTCATTTTATCACATGTGCAGATTCAAGTAATCATCCACAGCAAGCAAAATACAAACTACTCCACCACCAAAAAGATCTCCTTCAAGCTGTGCCTTTATAGAGTCAAACCCACCCCTTTCCCACCCATCATTCCTAACTCCTGAAAAATGTTGCCCTGCTTTTTTTTTTTTTTGTAACTTTAATATCGAGAGAAATGATTGAAGGATGCACAAATACGTTGTGATATAACTGCTCATGCTTTAACAAAGAGCATCTTCTGCAGCTCTCATTCCCTTCACCTATACCACTTGCACTCACCTCCCCTCTGACTCACATTCTGCCAATTCCTTAAGATAAAGGTAGAATAATATAACATAACATGTTAACTTCTCCCTCTCTTGATAGTCCCCTGCTCTATATTCATAGTGCGTACGTGCCTGTTAAGTCGCTCCAGTCATGTCTGACTCTGCAAACCCATGGTCTGTAGCCTGCCAGGCTCCTCTATCCATGGGATTCTCCAAGCAAGATTACTGGAGTGGGTTGCCATGCCCTTCTCCAGGGGATCTTTCTGACCCAGGAATTGAATCTGTGTCTCCCTGGGG
Organism: Dama dama; assembly: GCF_033118175.1. NCBI lineage: Eukaryota > Metazoa > Chordata > Mammalia > Artiodactyla > Cervidae > Dama > Dama dama. Next base: position 60,319,595 of record NC_083699.1, on the reverse strand, counting down.
CTCCTGCATTGAAGGCAGATTCTTTACTGTTGAGCCACCAGAAAAGCCCCATATTCATAGTACATACTATCTATACCACCGATACTGATATTTTAGTCACCCATTCCCTTGTGAAACCTTAAATAATTCTATCACAGAACAATATAACTTCTTAAAATAGATTACAGATGCTATCCCCAAAATTCTGATAGTACATCTATGTAGTTCATCAGTATTATTATTTTGCTAGGACCCTAGTACAGTACCTGGCTTAGACAATCAATATTCAGGTGATTGAATTGTACTATGCTCAAAATTCGGGAAATTTGAGGCATTTAGTAAGGTTAGTAATCAATGCTGAATCACCATTGTCATTAGGAAACAGGCAATGGAAGTTAGAAAAGAATATGGAGGTGAAATTCAGACAGAGGAGCAGGAAAGAGATAAAGATGAGGACAAATACAATCAGACCTTAGAAATGAACTTAATGTCAGAAGGGCTGCCAGACCCAAGTCAACACATTCTGACGTGTTGTGTTTTATGATAAAGTCTCTGTTGTTGAAGCAAGTTCAGTTCAGTCACTCAGTCGTGTCTGACTCTTTGCGACCCCATGAATCGCAGCACGCCAGGCCTCCCTTTCCATCACCAGCTCCCAAAGTTTACTCAAACTCATGCCCATCGAGTCAGTGATGCCATCCAGCCATCTCATCCTCTGTCGTCCCCTTCTCCTCCTGCCCCAAATCCCTCCCAGCATCAGGGTCTTTTCCAAGGAGTCAACTCTTCGCATGAGGTGGCCAAAGTATTGGAGTTTCAGTTTCAGCATCAGTCCTTCCAGTGAACACCCAGGACTGATCTCCTTTAGGATGGACTGGTTGGATCTCCTTGCAGTCCAAGAGACTCTCAAGAGTATTCTCCAACACCACAGTTCAAAAGCATCAATTCTTCAGTGCTCAGCTTTCTTCACAGTCCAACTCTCACATCCATACATGACCCCTGGAAAAACCATAGCCTTGACCAGATGGACCTTTGTTGACAAAGTAATGTCTCTGCTTTTTAATATGCTTTCTAGGTTGGTCATAACTTTCCTTCCAAGGAGTAAGTATGTTTTAATTTCATGGCTGCAATCACCATCTGCTGTGATTTTGGAGCCCAAAAAAATGAAGTATGACACTGTTTCCACTGTTTCCCCATCTATTTCCCATGAGGTGATGGGACCAGATGCCATGATCTTAGTTTTCTGAATGTTAAGCTTTAAGCTTAAAGCCAACTTTTTCACTCTCCTCTTTCACTTTCCTCCAGAGGCTTTTTAGTTCCTCTTCACTTTCTGCCATAAGGGTGGTGTCATCTGCATATCTGAGGTTATCCATATTTCTCCCGGCAATCTTGATTCCAGCTTGTGCTTCTTCCAGCCCAGCGTTTCTCATGATGTACTCTGCATATAAGTTAAATAAGCAGGGTGACAATATACAGCCTTGTCATACTCCTTTTCCTATTTGGAACCAGTCTGTTGTTCCATGCCCAGTTCTAACTGTTGCTTCCTGACCTGCATACAGGTTTCTCAAGAGGCAAGGCAGGTGTTGAAGCAAAGTCTGATATAATAGACTGATTACATTATGGAAGAGAGAGGAGGTAGTGGGAGTATGGAGGGTGGTGGCTTGGAGCTCCTGAGTGATGTTCCACTAGTCAAGCTGAACAGCTTCCTTGGCCCCTCGCTGTAGGACCCAAGAGCGGAGCCAGTAATTCCACCCACTATTTTCTAACAGATCACTTCACTATGTAGTAATTGAGATTTAAACATGAAGACAAATAACTACTTACATGAGAGCTTGAAGACCATGTTAACTGGCAAATAGGTCCAGGAGTAGTAATATAACCAATAGGCTTATAGTCTCTTTCCACTTCGAAAAAGAAGACAGTTTTATCTTTACTCTAATTAAAAGAGAGATATCCAAATATATATTATTATTAAATCTATTCCAGAGAGTACAAAGAAATATTTAACAGCTATATTACACCCACTGTATACTTATACCTACAATGATCATATATCCCAAATTATTCTGGGAACATTCTTATTTCAAATATTTGCTTCATTTTCCCTGTGACAATGTTTGACAGACCTGTCAAATGTTTTCTTGTGTTTCTAAAAAAAAAAATGATCACCATACCTGTGTATAAGATTAATTCACAAAAAAATCCACAATGCATATGCTCACCTGTTTATGCATAACGAATTTACATGGTTATTCTCTTCATTTAAAACACTGACTATACATAAAACATGCTGCATTATTCCCAGTTGAGAATTTCTATTCATTTAAAATAAGCATTACAACTCAATTTGTAAGAATATTTTTAATATTTTATAATCAGGCACAGACTATACTGAAAGAATGTGAAAACAAGAAATAGATATATGTTCTTGGAAAGAAATACAAGGAAAGAAGGCATCATTAAGTAGGAAGACTAATAAGGCAAGGTTAACCACAAAAATTCAATAGGAAACAAAAGGAAATTTACTCCTTACCCCTGTGGCTAGAACTTCTCCATCACGATCATAAGCTAAAGCAGTGACAGCAGCAGTATGAGGTTTGAAAACCTGTTTCAAACGAATATCTGCATCTGAAACTTTCTTCCGTCCCACAAAAACCGTGAGCCCTTTTGGATCATAAAGTTCAAGAATTCGAACAACGCCATCTTCAAATCCTGCAGTGATCTGTGCTCCACCATAGCTTATCTTGGACAAAAAAGAAATGCAAGGTTTCCAAAATTAGTTAATTAAGAGAGCTGCACTGCATTATGGGCTTCCCTGGTGGCTCAGATGGTAAAGAATCTGCCTGCAATGAAGGAGACCTGGGTTCAATCCCTGGGTCAGGAAGATCCCCTGGAGAAGGAAATGACAACCATTCCAGTATTCTTGCCTGAAGAATGCCATGAACAGAGAATAGTCCATGGGATCACAAAGAATCAGACATGACTGAGCGAATTACAGATATTTCTGTATTTTATTTAGACTTAAGTAATTTAACTAAATAATATGGCTTCCCTAGTAGCTCATTTGGTAAAGAATCTGCCTGCAATGCAGGAGACCAGGGTTCGATCCCTGGATCAGGAAGATCCCCTGGAGAAGGAAATGGAAACCCACTTCAGTACTCTTTCCTGGAAAATTTTCTGTATTTTATTTAGACTTCAGTAATTTAACTAAATAATGAACTAAAATAAGGGTCCATTGATAATTCCTTATACTACTTTATGGTAAACTCCATCTCTTCTAGGACAGTCCATTATCACTGCTGACCATGAGACAGGTAAACAAGGACAATCTATCTACTATGCACCAAAGACCCGTCAGCAGCAACCCAAGAGTAAGCATAGACAGTCTCAACCCATTTTCACAAATTAATGGTTGAGTGGGAGGACATGTTGTTGTTGTTCAGTCACTAAGTCATGTCCTACTCTTTGTGACTCCATGGATTGTAGCACACTAGGCTCCTCTGTCCTCCATTATCTCCTGAAGTTTGCTCAAATTCATGTCCATTGAGTTGGTGATTCCATCTAACCATTTCATCCTCTGCCATCCCCTTCTCCTTTTGTCTTCAATTTTCCCCAGCATCAGGGTCTTTCCCAATGAGTCAGCTCTTCACATCAGGTGGCCAAAGTATTGGAGCTTCATTAATCAACCAGACAAAGGAATGTGGAATTATAAACTTAAATAAGTGTTAAAGGAAAGAAACATTCTCTGAGAATGTATAGCAAAGAAAGCTAACCTAGACTGAGAGCTTCCTTAAGGAAGATATGGTGAAGCTAAGAACAGAGGGATGCTCAGGAGTTAATTAAGCATAAAGATACCTCTGGGAGAGCATACAGCTTGTGCAAAGGTCATGTGGCAGGAAATAATGCACCAGGAAAAAGTTAGTTTGACTAAAACAGACTGAGTGAGGGAACAGTGCTTCCACAAGCAAGTATTAGGTCACAAAATGGCTTATATGCCACATTAAAGATAGTTTTCATCCCAGAGAGGTAAGGAGTCAAATAGTTTTTAGTTTGGGGATGTAGAGTGGGGAGGTGACGTGATCAGATCTACTATTTCAGGAAAATCATCCTAGGTACAATGTAGAGAATGGATCTGAGGTGGCCAAGACAGGATGCACAGGAGACTTTAAGAAGACTATTTTTTAAATTAATTTTATTTTAATTGGAAGCTAATTACAATATTGTGGCAATTTTTGCCATACATTGACATGAATCAGTCAGGGGTGTACATGTATTCCCCATCCTGAACCCCCCTCCTAGCTCCCTCCCCATCCCTCCTCCCTCCCTATCCCATCCGTCAGGGTTGTCCCAGTGTACCAGCTTTGAGTGCCCTGTTTCATGCATCGAACTTGGACTGGTCATCTATTTCACATATGGTAATATACATGTTTCAGTGCTATTTTCTCAAACCATCCCACCCTCGCCTTCTCCCACAGAGTCCAAAAGTCTGTTCTTTATATCTGTGTCTCTTGCTGTCTTGCATATAGGGTTTGTCGTTACCATCTTTCTAAATTCCATATATATGCATTAATACATTGTATTTGGTGTTTTTCTTTCTGACTTACTTCACTCTGTATAATAGGCTCCAGTTTCATTCACTTCATTAGAACTGATTCAAATGTGCTCTTTTTAATAGTTAAGTAATATTCCATTGTGTATATGTACCACAGCTTTCTTATCCATTTGTCTGCCGATGGACATCTAGGTTGCTTCCATGTCCTAGCTATTGTAAATAGTGCTGCAATGAACATTGGCGTACACGTGTCTCTTTCAATTCTGGTTTCCTCAGTGTGTATGCTCAGCAGTGGGATTGCTGGGTCGTATGGCAGTTTTATTTCCAGTTTTTTAAGGAATCTCCACACTGTTCTCCATGGTGGCTGTACTAGTTTGTATTCCCATCAATAGTGTGAGAGGGTTCTCTTTTCTCCACACCCTCTCTAGCTTTTATTGTTTGTAGACTTTTTGATAGCAGCCATTCTGACTGGTGTGAGATAGAACTTCACTGTGGTTTTGATTTGCATTTCTCTGATAATGAGTGATGTTGAGCATCTTTTCATGTGTTTGTTATCCATCTGTATGTCTTCTTTGGAGAAATGTCTGTTTAGTTCTTTGGCCCACTTTTTGATTGGATCATTTATTATTCTGGTATTGAGCTGCTTGTATATTTTTGAGATTAATTCTTTGTCAGTTGCTTCGTTTGCTATTATTTTCTCCCATTCTGAAGGCTGTCTTTTCACCCTGCTTATAGTTTCCTTCGTTGTGCAAAAGCTTTTAAGTTTAATTAGGTTCCATTTGTTTATTTTTGCTTTTATTTCCATTACTCTGGGAGGTGGGTCATAGAGGATCCTGCTGTGATTTATGTCAGAGAGTGTTTGCCTATGTTTTCCTCTAGGAGTTTTATAGTTTCTGGTCTTACATTTAGATCTTTAATCCATTTTGAGTTTATTTTTGTGTAGGGAGACTTTTAAAATGATGGCTGTTTTACTCCTGGAGACTGATTAATGTCATGTGGTCTGAGGTGGTATAGTGGAGCTGAGAGACCTGAACACATTTTAGAGATGGGTATAATGGTCCTATTTGGTGGTGACTAGATATGGGGAATGAGGCAGAGGGACGTGTCAAGAATGACATATATTTACTGAGACAGGAGATCCTGGAAGGGAGCCAGGTATGTGAGTGTGTGGGGCTGTTGTTGCATTTATTGTTTTGAAGTGGGGGGAGGGGGAGTGGGGACCAGCAGAAGATTATGAACTTAATCTTGGACATGTTGAGTTTGAGGTCTCCTGGAGATCTCAAAATGAAGATGACAAATAGTCTGCAGCTTAGAAGAAAAATCTTGGCTGGAGATATAAATCTAGCAATGTCTGTATGTACTAAATCTGCCATCTTGGAAGGCATTTAGGAAGAGGGCAAGAGCCCTGGTATTCTTTAGAATGGAGTGATCATCACTTACGGCCAGGCAATTATGAAAGTCTTGGGAATAAGAACTACATTCAATTCCAATTGAATGTGGCTTATTCAAATTTACTAAGTGCCTATATGTACCAGTAAGTGTAGAGGTACTGGAAGTATTAACACAAAGAAGAATAAGATATGGTATTGCCATGAAGAACACAGTCTGGTGAGAAAGACAGACAATGAAGCAAGTCATCTTAGTACACTGTGATTAAGTGCTACAAAAGAGGTATATACACAGTCCTTAAACACAGTACTAGATCATGAAGGAAATAAGTACCCTTCAAGATGGGTTCGTAGAGGGCTGGGCAGAGGCAATGATATTTGACCTGAGCTAAATTGTGAAGAATGATATGCAGCTTTCCAGAAAGGTAAGAGGGTATGGAGAAGGGGAAATTCTAGCATAATATCTATAAGATCATTACTTGGATTTAAGGCTAAAAATTAAATGCTCTATGAACATTCCGCAAAACTCTGAAAAAAATGATTCAATTTGATAAACTGTATTTTAAAGACTTCAGATAAGAGTGTAAATAGATTAGATAAAGAATGATCCAGGTTTGGTCATCTAAATACTCCATGGTTTCTACTTAATCTAGCCTCATCATCTTTCTGCTTCTATTTCCTGGCCTAAGTTCTCCTGATCTTGATCCCATCATTAAAGTCCCCTCCATTCCAGCCATCTCTACGTCTGCTTTGGACATGGAACATTTTCTCTTTGATTTCAACTCAAAGGATTAAGGATAAACCATTCCCCAAATATTCCCATGACGTTTTATAAAAACATGGCTGCAAATTCTTGGACATACCTCCTATAGAAAAATAGTTGAACTTCCTCTCTGTGAATCTGTGTGGTGCTTGTGGCTGTTTCACCCCCTAACTGAGTATAGTACAAGTGATAATATGTGACTTCTAAGGCCAGGTTATGAAATGACAGCAGCGTCTGCCTTCTTTGTTGGAACATAAGATCTTGGAGCCCTGAGCTGCCATGAAGAAGTTCGACTGCCCTGAGGCCACCATGCTGTGATAATGACCTCTCTGTCTGACATGGGCTCCAGGTAAGCACTCCTATTAGCATCACAGCTTAACCCAGCCTTCAACCCAGGTGCCATATTTGGGACAAAGAAGCCTTTAGATGACTCCAGGCCCCAACCATTCAAGTCTCCCCAACTGAAGCCATGATACTGTGAAGAAGGGATAAACCATCCCTGCTGTCACCTGTCTGAATTCCCAAACCGGAGTATATGAGCAAAAAAAATGATTGTTTTTTATGCCACTACATTTGGAGTGGTTTACTACACAGCAACAGACAACTAGAACAAAGCTCTAATTTTTTTCCCATTATTTAACATATCACATAAATTTACTTATTTTGTTTACTGTCTGTCTTTCCCACCATCTCCCATGGGGGTATAACATTCTCCTATCAGGGTAAAGGTTCATGCTGGCAAGTATTTTTGTCTTTTTGTTCACTGCTATATTCCCAGAATCTAGAAATAGGCCCAGCACATTGTAGACATTCTAGAAGTACATAGAATGAACCAGAGTCAAACAGAAGACAGATACACAAAGTTCTATCAGGTGATTACTTTTTAACACAAAATTATTTCTAAACTATAGGTGGCATAAGAATAGACTTTTCATTAAAAACACAATAGCAAAGTCAAGATATGATTTCTATCATATTCTGAATGGACAAACTAAGTTCGAATTTTTATTCTTCTCTAAAATCCAGAGTCAGAAAATATCTATATTTCTAAGAAATAGCACTGATATATCATATTTACAAATAGATTTTTAGTAAAATTCATTATAATAAGCTTACCAGCCGTGGTACCCAAGCAAGGGCAGTACCTCCTTGCTTGAATTTCATCTGAAGCAAAGGAGTTTTGCCAGCAAAGTCATAGAATCTAATAGAGCCTATAGAAAGACAGTTTTAAAGAAACAAGTTATATATATAGTATATATATATATATATATATATATATATATATATGTTAACAGCTTTAATAACCATGGTTCACTTTATATCTAAGCACTATAACAAGAAATGTCATAGAAAATCAACTGACATAGTCTTTCTTTACATTAGTTAAAATTTTACATGTATACCCTCAATCAGGTAATTTATAAACATGAATACATGCTATGCCATTTTATAAAAGGGACTTGAACATCTACGGATTTTGGTATCAGTGGAGTCCTGGAACCAACCCCACCACCACCACAGATACTGAGAGACAACTGTACTAAAGAAAACAACTGCTGATTGACTAGTGAGTCAGCTTTACCTTTCACAGTCCACACAGATTTACTGAAAGTCAAGAAGAAAAAAAGGACATGGAAAGAAAAGGAAAAGCACTACTGTAGAGAATACCAAGATGAATGGTATTTTCATGAGTAATTTATTGATATATCTTTTATGTCTCACAATAACCAAGGCTACTATATTTTAGGCCCTTCCCCTCTGCAAAAACTTACCTCATTATTATCAGGAGGCTTCCCTTCTGGGAAAATTCTCATATGCCTTAATCAAACACATTTTAAAATGTACTGAAAATAAAACACAAAAGGCCAGATATGAGTTCTTACTTACAGTCCAAGCCGGTAGTGGCCATGAGATAAGTGACAGGAGAGACAGCCAAAGCTTCAATGGCTCCAGAATGGAAGGAGAACAGGCATTCTGGATCTTGGGTCTGATGACAGAGAGATTCTATTAGAGCTCAAAGACAGGTTAACATAGAATTAAAGCCAAGTTTAAAGAAATACAAATAGAATTTTGTATCATGTATGACTTCATCTGAATAGATATAAGAAAAGGCATTATAAGATAGCAAGAATGCTGAAGTTCAGAATTAGGAGAAAGAGAATACTGGCTTTGCACTTGATAGCTGTGTGATTTGATGCAAGTAACTTCAAATGCCAATTTCTATTTCTACATCAGTAAAATGAGATGATGGCAACTGCCTCCCGACAAAATTCAGCAGTTGAGAGGATTATTTGAGATAATATACATTAAAATGTTAAATGTTTATGAAAACTATAAAGCACTATAAAATGTTAGGCCATTTCTTGCCACTTTTCTTGTAAATTTTTTTATGAGTTAGAATCTTTTTCATATAAAATTTTGTATGTAAAATCATAACGAGAGAAAGACAGACACAACATAAATTCTTTGGATATGTTGAGCAAGTTTTTGATGGGAACAATGATCAAATATGGAGAAAGATAAAGTATCTTTTAAAAAAGAATAATGAACATTTTACTATGAGAGTTTGAAACAAATGAGAAAAACAGGCAACTTACAATGTTTGAAAAGCTAAGGTCAAGCTTCCATATGGCTCCATTGGAATCCTAAAAAATTAAATACTCAATAATATATTGTTCATCATTTTAAAATTTTATCACATTAAAGGATTTTCTTTTTATGATTTAAGGGACCAACAATACCAACACTTACATATATTTTAAAGTGTGATTGAAATTTAGTAATAGCAACCACATAATAAAGCAATCTCATAAACCTTGTAGTCAGTTTAACATAGTAAAAATGCTAATTGGCTTTCTATGTATAAAATATAGGTCAATTAAATATTAGGCTTCCCTGATAGCTCAGTTGGTAAAGAATCCAACTGCAGTGCAGGAGACCCTAGTTCGATTCCTGGCTTGGGAAGATCCACTGGAGAAGGGATAGGCTACCACTCCAGTATTGTTGGGCTTCGCTTGTGGCTCAGCTGGTAAAGAATCCACCTGCAATGTGGGAGACCTGGGTTCAATACCTTGGCTGGGAAGAGTCCCTGGAGAAGGGAAAGGCTATCCACTCCAGTATTCTGGCCTGGAGGATTCCACAGACTGTATAGGCCATGGGGTTGCAAAGAATTGGACACAACTGAGTGACTTTTACTTCACTTCACTTCTAAATATCAGAATTCAGGGAACTCTTCATTATACTATCAATAGCAGTCTTGATAGTTCTGTGGACTTACAGTAACAGTAAAGCTTAATACTATGTTAGTTTTATATCCAGATAACTTTAAAGAGCAAAGAGAAAACGGTGTATCTTACCTGAGCCAACCAAAAGTTATTTCCAACTTCATTCATTTTTATCATAGAGAAGAGTCTGACGTTCTTATCTACTTGAAGTTCATTAATGGGCTCTATCTCTAGTAATCCAGTCTCATCTATAACATTAGCAGTGTCTATAGTCTCAAAATCCCATATCTTAAAAAATAAGAAAATACCTTAATGAATCAGCAGTTTCTGAATATATATTTTCTAAGTCAGAATGGATATATATTTTCTATGCCAGGAAAGACCCCAATTTTTTCAAGTCATTTCTTATTTCATGAAAATTAATGATGAGTAGATATAATTAAAACACCAGACAAAACCTAACCTCTGAGATTTTACTCTGAGAAATAATGAATTATCATAATTTCCTTTTATTTATGGAGATTAGTGAGAAAAAGTCCGTCCTGAATAAGAATTCTAGTTTGCCCAAAGTAAACTTTATTTCAAAGTTTGTATCAGGTATTTCTGCATATAAAGTGACTGTAAGGAATAAATGGTTCAGTCATTCACTGAAACATTATGACAAGCCTTGTATTATATTAGACCCATGGGACCCTAGAAAGGAGACACAGACCTTCTTGCTGAATGATTCAAGCACAATCTTCATTAAGCAGGGGAAAAAAAAAAGATGTAGGTAATGTCTTCATGAGATAATGTTTCTCTTCCTTATCTTGGATTTAGACTGTACTATTCAGGTAATGACTGTTGTTCTTAAGATAGGAGACCAGAAGAGCACTGGGGAAGGAGGGAGCAGTTTTTAATGTGGTAGAGAAACTCGGAGGGACTTCCTCTGGGAGATGCCAAAGCCCAGGCTGGATGGTTCTGCAGACACATCCTGCTACATCATCCTAGACTCAGCAACTCAGACTTGGGAAGGACTGGTGTTGTCCCATTGAGTACTCTCGTGGAGGAGAGTCCCAGGTCCTAGGGTCAGACTAACTCCTGGGAGTTGGAGCGGGTTTTTCCTAAAGGGCTAGAGGTAGAGATTTACAATATAAAACACTGAAGAGATGAGGGTGGGCTTTGCAAAGGGGAAGCAAGCTTAGACATTAGTGATGGCCGTGAAGGAATTCTCTATGAAGTATCCAACTTCTCTTGAAGTTTTCCACCCCTTGGTATCTTGATGTATTTGGGGGTGACATATGTTTTGGAAGGATAGTGAATGTATTGTGTAACATAATAAAGGACATAAAAGATTCTCAGAGAAATTAATATAACAGAACAAAATTAAACTTAACAGGGTTCAAAGAGCCAATGGTAAGAGGACAAACTGGAAGACATGGCTCTAATATATTGTCTGAGCCATAAGTAAGCTCAGTGTCAGAGTAACCAGATGGTTGGGCGGGGGTGGGGGGGAAATGGTCTTACTTCTGATAATACCACTTCCTAATGAATGTCCCAAGAATACTACCTTAAGAATATTTTCTTATGAAAGGCCCCAGAAGAAACACATACTGAGGGGACCGCAAAGTAAACCAGAAGACTGCAGGTTGGCCAGCAACAGCAGGGTAACTACACATGGGGGATGGGAGAAGAGGTGTGACAACAGCTAGATAGACCAAGATGCAGAAGCAGTGTCCCAGATTAGTCCTGTGGGCAGGATGGTGTACACAGGTGAGGACAAGCAAGTTCATTAGTATGGGGGTAACGGGAGGGGAGCATCCATTAGAAAACCCCATCAGCTCACCTGTGTATTTCTAATTGGTAAAATCAGTAAAAATAAATAAATAAATAAATGTTTGGCCTTGTTGTCCCTAGAAAATGACCAATTTATAATAGGCATTTTGGAAGGACATTGGAGTCCACTGTTAATATGGTGCTAATTCATTTTCTGAAGCTATTATTTCAACAACAGAATCAAAATAACAAAAGATCCCCTCAGAAAATTTCAGTGGCAAGATATTAACGAATGTTGACTAGAATTTACAAAGACATAAAGAAGGCTGAGCACCGAAGAATTGATGCTTTCGAACTATGGTCCTGGAGAAGACTCTTTAGAGTCCCTTGGACTGCAAGGAGATCAAACCAGTCAGTCCTAAAGAAAATCAACCCTGAATATTCACTGGAAGGACTGATGCTGAAGCTCTACTACTTAACCTGATGCGAAGAGCCGACTCATTAGAAAAGACCCTGATACTGGGAAAAGACTGAAGGCCAAGGGAGAAGAGGGTGGCAGAGGATGAGATAGTTAGACAGCATCACCTTCTCAATGGACATGAGTTTGAGCAAACTCCAGGCAATAGTGGAGGACAGAGGAGCCTGGCATGCTACAGTCCAAGGGGGTGACAAAGAGTCAGACATGAATTAGTGACTATAAATCTACCACAAAAGAAGCATTACTTAAAATGAGTTGGCCCTGGGAGTAAATGACCACTGATCTTCTTCAAGTGACCTTTGTGAGAAATAAAAATCTGATAAAACCCATAGGATCACCTACAAGACTTTGATGCAGGTGCTACTGTTCAAGTTTAAAGAAAACTTACCCTAACACATCCATCTGACCCAATGGTGATGACTTCACCCTCGTCCAGCATTATCTGGTTAATGGGACCCTGGTGACAAGGCTTGCCTGCAGCTCGACTCAACTCCACTTTGATGTGGCCTCCTTCCCAAAGCAGCATGTTGCCCCATTCTGACCCTGAGAGCACCTGGCAGGTGTGAGGAAAGGAAAGAATGTACATGAGACAGATAAACATGTATATTTGCCTCAAATAGCTGGTGAGAAATGTTTAAAGATTTTTCCTGGCTGTGAAAATAAATTTTTCACTTTTAAAATAAGAAAATACAGCAATGAAAATTCACTAGCCCAGAAACAACCACTTATCACAATATGTAGTTTTACATAATGATGTCAGGCAGTATGTTGGTGGTTAAATTTTCAAACACCTCTGCAGATTTCTTTGTACATCTCTTAAGGACATAACCCAGGAGTGGAACTACTGGGTCAAAATTTAGAGATATGTTTAAAGTTCTTGATAGATGAGAGTGATAGTAATCAAATGTTATAAGATATTTGATAAATTGTGAGGCCATTACTGCAAATTATAGCAGAACAATATTCAATTTCAAACAAGGACAATCACCTGAAACCACCTCACTTAATGCATTTAATCCAGCACATCCCAAAATATATAGCACCAAACACCAACTCTTAAGATATCGAACTAGTATTACATAGTAAGTAATACTAATTGAATATTGACTCCATGACAAGCACTACTTGAGCACTTAACACATATTATTCTTTAATCCTAAAAACCATATTAACTAGGTACATTTATCGAGGATACCATGTGCAGTTGTACAGGTTGGGCACAGTTTTTCTCATTGACACAAAGAAACCATAGGGCCAATGGAAGTCCTATTATTATCCCCCATCTTACAAGATAGAAAAAAAAAAAAAGCCTGAAGCATATTAATTACCTTGCCCCAAATTACCCAGGAATCAAGGTTCTAAACCAGGCCCTCAACTAACGCTGCCCTCAGTAAACATATGCTAGGATAAACAAAGTCAAACAAGTTTCTTTTCTCTAGAACCCCTTGGAAGCTTTAATACAGAAGTGTTCACTGGGAATCATCATAAGAAATTTTTAGGTACAAAGGAATTTGACCAGGAAAGTGTTATTTTCAGAGAGCTTCTGTGCAAAAGAATACTGCATGAAATGTCCTTTGGGGAACTCTGATCCAATTCTTACCTGCCTGCTCGAGGACTCTGCAGCCTTCTCCCCGAGTCACTTATGACCTTACTCAGTCTTATTTGTATTTCTCCAGCCTGCCTATTATCTATTCTATGTCTGTTGAGCCTCAGCCCACTTGTCTTTCTTTAGACTTGCTTTTTTTTCTGTCCAGTAACTAAAGCCATCCAAAGTCAATAAAGGCTATCACTCATTCCTTTCTGAAATGTCACATTTCATGAAATGTCACAAAAGGAAAAGCTTTCCTTTTCCATTTGTCCTGAGAAGAGTCCAGATTCTCATCATCTCTTCTTGGATAAAAGCAGTATCTTCCTTCTGAGCTCATCTCCATGACTCCATTTTCCTAACTTGCTTGGCATTTTGTGACCAAGCTTAATAAATAATTTTTTCCATTTGTATCTCTACTCTTCCAATGCTTAATAGTTCTGCCTGACTATTCAAGTCCTTGTACCTTGGGAGCCCACCATACTTCTCAATCTAATTTCCCACTCCTTCCCAAGATGAGTGCTCCAAATTAATCCTATAAATATGTAATATTTACTCTTAACTCTAAATATTTCCTTTTGTGGCTCTCATTTAAATGACTTCTTTTCTCCCCTACATCTACACAAACTCTACTGAGCCTTTTTAAAATATATCTCAACCCAAGTTTTTAATGATCTTTATCTTAGCCTAGCATGTGAGATGAGGGCAATTGTGTGGTAGTTTGAGCATTCTTTGGGATTGCCTTTCTTTGGACTGGAATGAAAACTGACCTTTTCCAGTCCTGTGGCCACTGCTGAGTTTTCCAAATTTGCTGACATATTGAGTGCAGCACTTTCACAGCATCATCTTTCAGGATTTGAAATAGCTCAACTGGAATTCCATCACATCCACTAGCTTTGTTCATAGTAATGCTTTCTAAGGCCCACCTGACTTCACATTCCAGGATGTCTGGCTCTAGGTGAGTGATCACACCATCGTGATTACCTGGGTCATGAAGATCTTTTTTGTACAGTTCTTCTGTGTATTCTTGCCACCTCTTCTTAATATCTTCTGCTTCTGTTAGGTCCATACCATATCTGTCCTTTATCGAACCCATCTTTGCATGAAATGTTCCCTTGGTATCTCTAATTTTCTTGAAGAGATCTCTAGTCTTTCCCATTCTGTTGTTTTCCTCTATTTCTTTGCACTGATCCCTGAGGAAGGCTTTCTTATCTCTCCTTGCTGTTCTTTGGAACTCTGCATTCAAATGGAAACATCTTTCCCTTTCTCCTTTGCTTTTTGCTTCTCTTCTTTTCACAGCTATTTGTAAGGCCTCCTCAGACAACCATTATGCCTTTTTGCATTTCTTTTCCTTGGGGATGGTCTTGATCCCTGTCTCCAACACAATGTCACAAACCTCCCTCCGTCCATAGTTCATCAGGCTCTCTGTCTATCAGATCTAGTCCCTTAAATCTATTTCTCACTTCCACTATATAGTCATAAGGGATTTAGGTCATACCTGAATGGTCTGGTGGTTTTCCCTACTTTCTTCAATTTAAGTCTGCATTTGGCAATAAGCAGTTCATGATCTGAGCCACAGTCA
This sequence comes from Dama dama, assembly GCF_033118175.1. Lineage (NCBI taxonomy): Eukaryota > Metazoa > Chordata > Mammalia > Artiodactyla > Cervidae > Dama > Dama dama. Next base: position 60,304,295 of record NC_083699.1, on the reverse strand, counting down.
GCTCCCGGTCTTGTTTTTGCTGACTGTATAGAGCTGCTCCATCTTTGGCTGCAAAGAAAATAATCAATCTGATTTTGGTGTTGACCATCTGGTGATGTCCATGTGTAGAGTCGTCTCTTGTGTTGTTGGAAGAGGGTGTTTGCTGTGACCAGTGTGTTCTCTTGGCAAAACTCTATCAGCCTTTGCCCTGCTTCATTCCATACTCCAAGGCCACATTTGCCTGTTACTCCAAGTGTGTCTTGACTTCCCACTTTTGCATTCTAGTCCCCTAGAATGAAAAGGACATCTTTTTTGGGTGTTAGTTCTAAAAGGTCTTGTAGGTCTTCATAGAACCATTCAACTTCAGCTTCTTCAGCGTTACTGATTGGGGCATAGGCTTGGATTACCGTGATATTGAATGGTTTGCCTTGGAAATGAACAGAGATCATTCTGTCATTTTTGAGATTGCATCCAAGTACTGCATTTTGGGCTCTCTTGTTGACCATGATGGCTTCTCCATTTCTTCTAAGGGATTCCTGCCCACAGTAGTAGATATAATGGTCATCTGAGTTAAATTCACCCATTCCAGTCCATTTTAGTTCGCTGATTCCTAGAATGTCGACATTCACTCTTGCCATCTCCTGTTTGACCACTTCCAATTTTGCTTGATTCATGGACCTAACGTTCCAGGTTCCTATGCAATATTGCTCTTTACAGCATTGGACCTTGCTTCTATCACCAGTCACATCCACAACTGGGTATGGTTTTTGCTTTGTCTCCATCCCTTCATTCTTTCTGGAGTTATTTCTCCACTGATCTCCAGTAGCATATTGGGCACCTACCGACCTGGGGAGTTCCTCTTTCAGTATCCTATCATTTTGCCTTTTCATACTGTTCATGGGGTTCTCAAGGCAAGAATATTGAAGTGGTTTGCCATTCCCTTCTCCAGTGGACCACATTCTGTCAGCCCTCAGCAATACGTTAACTGTGAACTTCCAGATGTTCAAGCTGGTTTTACAAAAGGCAGAGAAACCAGAGACCAAATTGCCAACATCCACTGGATCACCGAAAAAGCAAAAGAGTTCTAGAAAAACATCTATTTCTGCTTTATTGACTATGCCAAACCCTTTGACTGTGTGGATCACAATAAACTGTGGAAAATTCTGAAAGAGATGGGAATACCAGACCACCTGACCCACCTCTTGAGAAACCTATATGCAGGTCAGGAAGCAACAGTTAGAACTGGACATGGAACAACAGACTGGTTCCTAATAGGAAAAGGAGTACGTCAAGGCTGTATATTGTCACCCTGCTTATTTAACTTATATGCAGAGTACATCATAAGAAACGCTGGGCTGGAAGAAGCACAAGCTGGAATCAAGATTGCCGGGAGAAATATCAATAACCTCAGATATGCAGATGACACCATCCTTATGGCAGAAAGTGAAGAGGAACTAAAAAGCCTCTTGAGGAAAGTGAAAGAGGAGAGTGAAAAAGTTGGCTTAAAGCTTAACATTCAGAAAACTAATATCATGGCATCTGGTCCCATCACTTCATGGCAAATAGATGGGGAAACAGTGAAAGCAGTATCAGACTTTATTTTTGGGGGGCTCCAAAATCACTGCAGATGGTGATTGCAGCCATGAAATTAACAGATGCTTACTCCTTGGAAGGAACATTATGACCGACCTAGAAAGCATATTAAAAAGCAGAGACATTACTTTGCCAACAAAGGTCCGTCTAGTCAAGGCTATGGTTTTTCCAGTGGTCATGTATGGATGTGAGAGTTGGACTGTGAAGAAAGCTGAGCACTGAAGAATTGATGCTTTTGAACTGTGGTGTTGGAGAAGACTCTTGAGAGTCTCTTGGACTGCAAGGAGATCCAACCGGTCCATCCTAAAGGAGATCAGTCCTGGGTGTTCATTGGAAGGACTGATGCTGAAGCTGAAACTTCAATACTTTGGCCACCTCATGCAAAGAGTTGACTCGTTGGAAAAGACCCTTATGGTGGGAGTGGTTGGGAGCAGGAGAAGGGGACGACAGAGGATGAGATGGCTGGATAGCATCACCCACTCGATGGACGTGAGTTTGAGTAAACTCTGGGAGTTGGTGATGGAAAGGGAGGCCTGGCGTGCTGCGATTCATGGGGTCACAAAGAGTCAGACACGACTGAGCGACTGAACTGAACTGATCTTAGCCTAATTCTTAGTAGAATTTGAAGCTGGAATGATTTATCATCATCTTATAGGTTTAGACATATAATTAATGATTTAGCCAGCATCCAAGGCTTTTTATTTCCTCCCATACATCATTATTTCAAATTGATAATTTTCCACTAGGCAATGACTAGGCCATTTGGTTTCTCAGAGTAGTATTTGTATATTGGCACTTTCTTATACTTGAGATTATCACAAATACTAATATAACCCACATCTCTTATGTCTCCTGCATTGGCAGGTGGGTACTTTACCACTAGAACCACCTGGGAAGCCCACAACTCAACCTGCTAAGAAGCCAAATACAATATTAATGGAAAATTTATCCTACAGGCAAAATGTCTATAAGTTTTATAAGAAGAAAAGACTAAACTAAAAGATTAAAATTGCAATGTTGCACTGCCATTTTTAAAATGGATAACCAACAACAGCCTACTTTGTTGGAATTCTGTATAGCACATGGAATTCTGCTCAATGTTACATGGCAGCCTAGATAGAAGGGTAGTTTGGGGGAGAGTGGATACATTTATATGTATGGCTGAGTTCCTTCGCTGTTCACCTGAAACTCACATTGTTAACTGACTATACCCCAATACAAAATTAAAAGCTTTTTTAAAAAAACAACTGCAATGTTGCAGATATCACTATAAAGTGTCTCAATCTTCCTGAATAATAGTGAGTGAGTGAATAAGTGATAGTCACTCAGTCATGTCTAACACTCTGCAATAATCTGGTGATAAAAACAAAAGCTGCAAGACTGTATATAACCTTTGACCCAGTAAATCCTCTTGAAGCATAATGGTGAAGAAGACAGGAGGGAGAGAAACACTATAGACATTGCAACTCCATGACATAATTAAAATTAAAAATGACAAGTATGTCACTACATTAATATATGAAAATGCCTGCATACTTTCTATGTACAAATAATATTTAGTAAATAAAAATTATATGTACATGTGGACTAGTTTCACAGAATTAAAACTGATAATCTGAAAAGGCAAAATTAAAGGCTCATTATATTTACAATTATAGTATCTGTTATTGACAATATTGGCAATGCTTTTTAGACTGTATAGCATACTTTCATACATGTACATCACTTCATTTCATTAATTTCATTATTGTAGAATAGCAACTGTACTCACCTTCCCATCCGGGAGCTCCATGTAACCTTCTATATCAGTTGTGGCTGTTTTGCCAAATCGACCCAGTGAACCCTGAAGTTTGAGGCCAGTGAATGTTAGAGCCATTGCCCAGAACCTGCAAACAATGAGAGATTGAATGTACCTAAAAGAAATCTTACTTTAACTTTAATGTCAATCATTTACATATTTAAAAGTCACATATTAGTTCATTTATCTATTCATTCAGTTAATTTGTTTTAAGCATCAACTACCTGTCAGGCAAAGCTCTAGGCAACATGAATTCGGCATCAAGCAAAGTAGTCCAAAAAGAAAAAATTTCCTGCCTTTGTCAATCTTACATTTTTTTTTTTTTAAAGTCGCTCAGTCATGTCCGACTCTTTGCAACTCTGTGGACTGTGGCCCACCAGGCTCCTCCTGGCCCACCAGGCTCCTCCGTCCATGGGATTTCCCAGGCAAGGATACTGGAGTCAATCTTACATTTTAGAGTTGTGTTGTCCTATGCAATAGCCATATGTTTGACTATTTTTATTTAGATTTAAAGTAATTAATATAAAATAAAATTTAAAAATTAGTGTTTTATTCAGACCAACCAGTTTCAAGAATTCAGTAGCTGCACATGGCCAGTGTCTCTAGACTGACCAGCACAGGACACTCCCACCCTGGAAGAAAGTTCTACTACATAGTACTGCTTTAGAGGATGTAAATATTTTCCAAAATTTCTAATTTACTTGCTGTGTAACTTTGTGTAATTTTCTTGATCACATATGTATCTTCATTCTCTTATGTGTAAAATGAGAATATTACTTGCACCAACCTTAAGAAATTGTTGAAAAAAAACTCTTGGAAGAGTGTCTAGCACATAAAATCAATAAATATTAAGTTACTAATATCTTCTTGTTTATAACCTAAACAAATGAATAGTCAGAATGAAGAAAATTATGTTGAAAAAAGAATCTGACCTACTAACTGGATGTAAAATAGATAATGGACAGTATTAACAAGTTAATAATATGAAGCCAAGAGCCTAAACAATCAACATCCTTCTCGGAGGCTATGGTAGGTCCTTGATCATATGTTTCCATTTCCTCTGCATTTCTTTTTATACCACATCACACATGAAATCCTTTAAAGCCTTTCTCCAAAGATATAGTACACAGAAAATATACACTTTAGTAAGCAATGGGAAAATTAAGATTTTTCAACCTATAGTTAGCAGAGAGCTAGCTGAGACTTCTCAAGATTCAAAAATCTGTTCAATTATTCTATATTTTAAAAAGACCAGTTTTAAGTTGGAATAAAAAGAATTTAGGATAGATTATTTCTCATAAAGAGATACTGGAAGCAAGTTATGGGCAACTTGAGAGTAGTGCCAGAAGGTTGTTAAATAAAAGACAAAATCATTCCATCCTGAACAAAGAACAGTGTGTGATACAGTGAAAATACCCAGATATCAGAGGTCAAGAATAGGCTCTGCTACCATTTAGTATTAAGAGTCAGGTGTCAAGAATATAACTCTCTGTTATAACTCTCAATTCACAAGTGAAGACTGAGTTCAGAAACATCAAAATGACTTGTCCATCATACAGAATCACTTCAACACACTGAATAGTAGATCTGAAAGCACAGTATGGACTTGGACATAGCACGCCAATCAATGTTAGTAAGATATTACACAAACTCTCTCAGGAAGTGAAGCCTATAAGAAGGCAGAAGGCTAAATTCAAAGCCCTTCTTTTATCTATGCTGTTTTCAGTAATAAAATCTCCATAACCAACTAGAAAAGTTGCACTATAGTTAGTTTTCAATATAACGCATTTAAAAAGTATCCTAATGTTAACATCAGCAAACGTCATTTCCAGATGATCAAACCTCTTAGAAAAGATCCTAACAATAAAAGACTAGCATCTGTATCATGTGTGCGACCTACTTGATGTGGCCTGATCCTGAGGTAGTGAGCTGCTCGTCATCTTCAGGATTGAAAGTAACCTTAAAAACTTCCTGGGAGAAAGCTTTTGTCCTCAGTAGAGGCTTCTCTTCTTTCCAGTTCCAGATGGTCAGGGTGTGATCAGGGCTGCCACCAACAGAAGCCAGCAGGGTACCATCGAAGTTAAAGTCCACGTATGCATAGGCCAGATCAGTTCCATCTGAAAGGATGAGGAGATGAATGGGAGTCTAATAACAGAGACAGCATTTCATTTTCAAAACTATTTCAAAAATAAAAAGGCAAGAAGAACACCCATAGTGATGTGCATTGGTGGAAGAATGTCAAGAATCCCCTAAAGAAACAATTTCAAAACCATTCATCACTTCTGGCTGGAGAATGTATTATATGATATGGAGGGAAGGGGTAAGGGTGAAGAAGTCTTAACCACATTTTGCCTGAGAAAAATACATTGAGAATATATTCTATTTTATGAAGCAGGAAAGGCATGTTAGACAACATGTCTAACAAAAACATGTTAGACAGCAGAGAGAAGTCAATTTAAAATCTGCCACTGAATTTTTCACAAAATAAAAATGATGACTCTCAGTTTCTGCTTATGCATGTGAGGAGCTAAGAAGTTACCATTCCATCCTAACAACAAGTAAAAAGCTGAAAAGATGAAAAAATCAACAGCTCTTCTTGAATCTGTAAGAGAGGGAAGAAACCGGGGCAAAGCCTTGCCTCTCAGAACGGAGAGACTGACAGGAAAATACAGAGATACTCAAGTCACCACAGCAGAGACTTCCAAGCAGAAACAGCCAAAACAGCTTGAGGAACCACTCCGGACAATAAAACCTGAACTCTGATTGCAGGAGGCTCAGTGTGGACAGGTCTGAGAATTAAAAACTCCAGGGGAACCAGTCACAAGGTGGCCCCAACAGTATTGTGAGATTTATCTCCAGGAGCTTGACTAGATTTCTAAACTAAAAATATCCAGAAAAAATCTCTGGGCTTCCAGCAGAGGGAGGGAGAAAGGAGCCATTTTGAAATACCCCAGAGTCCTCTGATCTTAATAAGTTCTGCCCTCAGGGGAAACTCATTAACTAATTAACCAGAGCCTGAATAGCTGGGGTTTATCAGCAGCCTAACTGCCCTGCATACAGGTTTCTCAAGAGGCAGGTCAGGTGGTCTGGTATTCCCATCTCTTTCAGAATTTTCCACAGTTTACTGTGATCCACACAGTCGAAGGCTTTCTCGTAGTCAATAAAGCAGAAATAGATATTTTTCTGGAACTCTCTTGCTTTTTTGATGATCCAGCAGATGTTGGCAATTTGATCTTTGGTTCCTCTGCCTTTTGTAAAACCAGCTTGAACATCTGGAAGTTCACGTATTGCTGAAGCCTGGCTTGGAGAATTTTGAGCATTACTTTACTAGCATGTAAGATGAGTGCAATTGCGCAGTAGTTTGAGCATTCTTTGGGGTTCCCTTTCTTAGGGATTGGAATGAAAACTGACCTTTTCCAGTCCTGTGGCCACTGCTGAGTTTTCAAAATTTGTTGGCATATTGAGTGCAGCACTTTCACAGCATCAGCTTTCAGGATTTAAAATAGCTCAACTGGAATTCCATCACATCCACTAGCTTTGTTTGTAGTGATGCTTTCCAAGGCCCACCTGACTTCACATTCCAGGATGTCTGGCTGTAGGTGAGTGATCACACCATTGTGATTATCTGGGTTGTGAAGATCTTTTTTGTACAGTTCTTCTGTGTATTCTTGCCACCTCTTCTTAATATCTTCTGCTTCTGTATGCAGGTCAGGAAGCAACAGTTAGAACTGGACATGGAACAACAGACTGGTTCCAAATAGGAAAAGGAGTATGACAAGGCTGTATATTGTTACCCTGCTTATTTAACTTATATGCAGAGTACATCATGAGAAACGCTGGGCTGGAAGAAGCACAAGCTGGAATCAAGATTGCCAGGAGAAATATCAATAACCTCAGATATGCAGATTACACCACCCTTATGGCAGAGAGTGAAGAGGAACTAAAAAGCCTCTTGATGAAAGTGAAAGAGGAGAGTGAAAAAGTTGGCTTAAAGCTTAACATTCAGAAAACTAAAATCTTGGCATCTGGTCCCATCACCTCGTGGGAAATAGATGGGGAGACAGTGGAAACAATGTCAGACTTTATTTTGGGGGCTCCAAAATCACTGCAGATGGTGACTGCAGCCATGAAATTAAAAGACACTAACTCCTTGGAAGGAAAGTTATGACCAACCTGGATAGCATATTAAAAAGCAGAGACATTACTTTGCCAACAAAGGTCCATCTAGTCAAGCCTATGGTTTTTCCAGTGGTCATGTATGCATGTGAGAGTTGGACTGTGAAGAAAGCTGAGCGCCAAAGAATGGATGCTTTTGAACTGTGGTGCTTGAGAAGACTCTTGAGAGTCCCTTGGACTACAAGGAGATCCAATCAGTCCATCCTAAAAGAGATCAGTCCTGGGTGTTCATTGGAAGCCTGATGCTGAAGCTGAAACTCCAATACTTTGGCCACCTCATGCGAAGAGTTGATTCATTGGAAAAGATCCTGATGCTGGGGGTGATTGGGGGCAGGAGGAGAAGGGGACGACAGAGGATGAGATGGCTGGATGGCATCACCCACTCAATGGGCATGAGTTTGAGTAAACTCCAGGAGTTGGTGATGGACAGGGAGGCCTGGCGTTCTGCAATTCATGGGGTCGCAAAGAGTCAGACACGACTGAGCAACTGAACTGAACTGAACTGCCCTGCAGAAGGAAATATCCAACCCAGCCCACTCTAGCCATCCTCTCCCACCTAAGCTGGGAGAAAATGCTGAGAAATGTTTGTGAAGTTCATAGTTCAGAGGCATAGGCTCACCAAAAAAAATGAGACCTAATCATAGTACTAAAGAATTCTTTCCTTCCCCTGCAACCTACCACCAGGTTACCAAACACCTGTTTACCACAGTTCTTTTTATCCAATACATCATGTCTCGCTATTCAGAAATAATGTCAAGGCATACCAAAAAGCAAAAAAAAAAAAAAAAGACAACTTGAAGAGATAAAGCATTCATCACAACCACACATGGCATAGATCCTGGAATTATCAGATTGGAATTTAAAACAACTACAATTAACATGCTAAGGGCTCTAATGGATAAAGTAGCCAACATTAAGAGTAATGTTTGCAAAGAGATGAAAATCCTAAGAAAGAACCAAAAAGGGGATCATCCTTAGTAACCTGAGTGGGCCTCATCCCATCCGCTGAAAGCACCTAGAAGCAGAACTGGGGTTTCCCAGTTCTTCTTCCCAGGAAGAAGAAATTCTGCCTGAAGACATAGAATCAATTCCTGCCCAAGAATTTCCATACTGTGAGCGTGCCCTACAAACTTCAGATCTGCCAGCCCCCAATTATATAAGCCAATTCCTTCTAATAATCTCTCTTCTCTCTCCGACCGGTTCTGTTTCTCTGGCAGACCCTGACTGCTACAGTAATGTGAGGTCATCTTGAGAATTCTGTTCACCTTAAACATGCGGTATTTTAAAGATTCTAAGACTCACCTTGAAGGATTCTATAGGGCCTCATTGAAGGATATTCATAAATGATTATCTTTGGGAAAACTCCTTTTTCTGCTACTGTGAAATAAGTTTTATCAGGGTGAACCTATAAAAAACAAAAGGTCACTAAAGTATTAAAAGGGAGATATTCATATAAATAGTTACATTAATAAGTATTTAGAACCTGTTACTTTATAATTCGTTTATTAGGATCCACTCCAACAGAAAACTCAAAGCTGGACATCTACGAAATACTTGATAGTGGATATAATTTAAACTGAGAACTAGAAGGGTACACACTTAAGTTTTACTTTCATTAATAGAGTCATGTTTAACTACAATTTTTTAAATGGCCATCTGAAGAGCTAGAACGGTGGGTCTCAATCTTTAGCAGGCATCAGAATCACAAGAAGGGCTTATTAAAGCGTAGACTTCAAGCTTTAACACTGGAGTGTCTAAGTCAGTAAATTGGGGCTTAGATCTGAGATTGTGTATTTACATTTCTATCAGTTTCCCAGGTGATGCTGGTGCTGCTGAATCTGGGGACTGCTGTTTGAAACCAACTAAGTCAGACTGTTTACCTTGCATATAAATCAACCTACCTTCTTGAATAGAAAATTCATGTCTCAGAGTAAGCTGTGTCACAATTTTTTAAATTTCACCTAACCAGCAACAAATATCTCAATATTTCAAATGATAGCCATATACATTGGATGGAATCGTATGTTCATTCCTGTTATTTTTGTTCATTGACACAAATAGTTTATCCAGGGAATATTTACTGTATTTCCTTTGCATCTGACTTAGAAATATTGTATCTTTCACAATTTCAGTAAGTTTACATCCATTTCTGCACAGCAGGCTCTGCACTAGCTCTGTCTGGTCTGCTCACAACCAGTAGGAAGCACAAGGGAAGGATTAGATGTTCGGATCACGATCCCTCTAGAAACCCTCTTGAGCATCTCATAGGGAACTGCAGCTTGTATAAGCCCCATATCCTGTCCATTTCTCCTCCTTTCCCTTTCCCTGTGAGGTCTCTCACAGATTAATATCAACAGATGCCCTTCTCCTGACACCAGTGACGCTGAGAGGACCCCTCAGGCTGCCTGTTACCGGTAAGAACAGATCTGGGACGCCTATTTTAAGGAGCACAGAGTAGAGAAACAACCAAGTGAAAAGCCATTGCTATTCAGAGGTCAGGTTAAGATAGTTAGAAAGGTATTCTTTTGATGTGGCCACTAATAGGATCATTGGCCATCTTAGTGAGGTGATAGGAAGAAGACAGCAGAAGTTCAGCTTTGAGGGAAAGATCAAAAATCAGGGGGTAGGGCTTCTCTGGTGGCTCAGTGGTAAAGAATCTGCCTGCCCATGTGGAAGAAACAAGTTCAACCTCTGATCCAGGAAGATCCCACATGCCACAGAGCAACTAAATCCATGTGTCACAACTCTTGAGCCTGTGCTCTAGAGCCAGGGAGCCACAACTACTGAAGCCCAGGTGCCTTAGAGTCTGTGCCCTGCAACAGCAGAAGCCATCACAATGAGAAGCCCACACAACACAACTAGAGAGTAGCCCCTGCTCTCTGCAACTACAGAAAAGCCCATGCAGCAACAAAGACCCAGCAGAGCCTAAAGTACATTTTTTTAATTATATATTTTTAAAAGTCAGCAGGTAAAGAGAATGCATGGTTAGAACAGGTTTGTTTTTTTTTTCTTAAATCAGGGCTTGAGGCTTTCAGGATCTTAATTCCACAATGAGGGTAACCAGTGGACCCCCAGTGAAGTCCCAGAGAGGGGCCTTTTAAAATAAGAACAAGTTGATTTAATAGTATGCTTTCATGCTGAGGATGCCCAAGGAAGTAGAGGGTGAAGATACAAGAGAGAAAATGACTAATGGAGACAGACACCTGGGAGGAAGGAAGAGACAGACTTGAAATCACACATTTTTTGTCGACTACTTGAAATTACTGAATAGACAATTAATATTTCATCTCCTAATGTTCAACTCCATACTTGCATTTTATCTGGCATTTAGCTCTAATTATTACATGAATTACCACTCATGTTATTCATCTTAGTAATTTTGCAGAATGGCAACATAGCATTTAATGGAAAAAACCTGCATGACTCTAGGAAAGTCACTCAACCTCTATTAGCCGCATTTCCTTATCTGCAAAATGAGATGACAATATTATTAATATTAACACAAATAGTATAATATTGCATGGAGCTAATGTCAGTGAATGTAGTGGTTGTAATCACGAATTGAAAATGCCTTAGAATAAAGATTGCTTTGTACCTCATGCAATCCCATAAGACTTCAAATGAACACACAGTTGGATTTTTTTCCTAAATTACCAAAGACATACCCCAATGACACCAATTCCTATTCCACTGCTACTTCGCAAGTAGGTCTGTTCTTTGGTTTTCAAATTCAGAAAAATCAGCTGGTTCCCAGCTATGTACATCACGGTATTGCTTTCCAGAAGTTGTAAGTTGGCCCGCTTTCTGCAGTCATAACCAAAGGAATGTCTGTGGGTAAGTGGCTAAGGAAAAGAAGTGAAACAAAGTAACCATGGGTGGGGGGGTGGGTAAGCAATGAAATGAATATATTTTTTAAACCCATACCCTTAGTAGCTAAATTTTATGCCAAAACAGAGTTTTTTAATGTATTACTAATGTAACCTTATTTTTAAATTACATGAAAATTCTCATACTCCAAGCTAATAATTTAATTTTCCTAGGAAAACCCTGAAAGCACATTAATTTTATTTAATTTTGTTTTCAATAAAAAATAAAGTTGAACTTTCAATTTCAGTACTATAGGTTTCCCTCATAGCTCAGTCATTAAAGAATCTGCCTGCAAAAAAAAAAAAAAAAAAAGAATCTGCCTGCAATGCAGGAGACCCAGGTTCAGTTCCTGGATCAGGAAGATCCCCTGGCGAAGGAAATGGCAACCCACTCCAGTACTCTTGCCTAGAGAATCCTATGGACAGAGGAGCCTGGCAGGCTACAGTCCACGGTGTCACAACAGTCAGACAGACTTAGTGACTAAACCACCACCAAGGAGCAAAGGAGCTTCCTAAATAATTTCACTTTCCTCTCTCCTGCTAAAACTAAATCAACATTATAATATGAAAGGAGGTCTGTCTGTTATCTTTGTACTCCCAAAGCCTGTTCAATTTGTTGTCTCAATACGGTAAAAGGATCACATAGCCTCTTGCTGTTGTTGTTTAGTCACTACGTCATGTCCAACTCTTTTTTGACCCTACTGACTCTAGCCCGCCAGGCTTCTCTGTCCATGGGATTTCCCAGACAAGACTACCAGAGTGGGTGGCCATGCCCTCCTCCAGGGGATCTTCCTCACCCAGGGGTCAAATCCCCCTCTCCTACATTGCCAGGCAGATTCTCTACCACTGAGCCACCAGGAAGCCATAGGCCTCTTCCTTGATGCTAAAAGACAAGATGTTTAAAATTCTGACATGTTAGTGAAATTCTGACACATCAGTGATAGTGACTACTCTAATAAATTCACATGACTATAACTTAAATTTAATCATATGAAAAATAATGAAAATTGACTAAATAACATATAGTACATAAGTACATAAAATAAATAGGCTAACATTTCCTTTCTGGGATCACTAGTATACACATGTATATAGATGGATGTGTGTGCATTTATGCTATAGAGTGTAACTTCGTTAATTCAAAATAGGTTTAAAAAATTGAGCTGTAAACTATTTTCAAATGTACATTGTTACTATACTCAAGCTCAAATTAATATAATCCAAAATATGACTATAATAATTAAATGAGATCAATCTATTAAAAAATTATAGTTTGCAAAGAAATATATTACATAGTGTAACTTAAGTAGATAGATTCTTATTTTCCAAGAATTCATTGCTGAACACAAAAGTTGAAGGTTCACAGGACAAGTAGCTATTTTTTGAGCCCAGGGTTTTCTTTTTAATCTGATTTTAGAGGATTCCTCTTATTTGTTAGTAAATACTTCCAGAAAAAAAAATTACATATTTTAACAAGAGGATCTGTAGGATGTTAAAAAATGATCAAATTTTAACTAATGTAATTTGAATTATGAAGTATAAATTATAACTAACAACAAGTAACTATACCTATCTCATTGCCTAATAGTTAAATTGAAAAAGAAAGAGAAAATATTTCAGGGGCATTTGTACAAGAAAAAAGAATTTTATAAATTTAAAGACACAAATGCCTAAAATTGAATCTTATGTAGAAATGCAAATGAATATGTGACCTAAGATCTAGATGAAGCTATTCTTGCCTTATGGAGAATACCTGGGACTGCCTCACAAATAAAGAATAGAATCTATAGCCCCTTATGTTTAGAGAGTCTGGTTTTTGTTATTGTTCAGTCACTCAGTCGTGTCCTACTCTTTTTGACCCCATGGACTGCAGCATGACAGGCTTCCCAACTTCCCAGTCCTTCACCAACTCCCAGAGATTGCTCAAACTCATGTCCATTGAGTCAGTGATGCCATCCAACCATCTCATCCTCTGGCATCCCCTTCTCCTCCTGCCATCAATCTTTCCCAGCATCAGGGTCTTTTCTTTTTTTTTTTTTCAAAAAGAAAGACATGATTTTAATATTACTTAACAATATGTTAAAAAAGTAGCCAGGCAGGCTCCGTGTTAATACAGTTGTACACTCTACAGACTTCATGGTGTGAGTACTGGTGGGTGTTTGCTCGGAACGGTCTCGTTCTGCGGGGGTCTTACACAAGCTGGCTACAAGTCGGGGGTCAGACACGGACGCGCGACGTGTACACTCTGGACAGTGGACTGTGGAGGACGGCGGGCCCGCCCGCCCAGGCCCTCGGGCGGACGCGGGCGGAGCTGAGCGGAGACCCCCAGGGGCAGGTGGCAGGACGGGGCGAGACGCAGAGGGCCGGCGGCGCAGGGGCGGCTCATCCGGCCGGCTCACGCACAGACAACACGCACGCGAGCTCACAGCGTGGCCGAGCAGCAGGTTCTCGTCGGAGGGGCCGGGCCGGCCACCGCGCGGCCCCCTCCAGCATCCTCGTTCAGTGGGCAGCAAAGGTGGCTTTTTTCAAGCTGAAATTGGACCAGTTGATGGACAGTCTCTGTCGGGTCTGCCTGGCAGAATCCAAACAGAACCTTTTGAAATATTCCACTTCCCTCTCAGTCTCATCCATATCCACACTGTCTAGGTCGATATCTTTAGGCAGAAAAACATCATCGATGGAGCTGCTGGCGCGCTCCCCTTTCTTCTTCTTGCTCTTCCTGCTCCGGCCCTTGGGCTGCGGGGACTCCGCGGGCGCCGGCTTGCCACTCTGCAGGGCCTCGCCGGGCGCAGGGGGCTCCGCGGGGCCCGGGCCCGGCTTCTCCTCGCGGACGTGGCTCGGCTTCCTGTTGCTGCTGTTGGCCTTCCTCTCCTCCCTCCGGGGGTCCACCAGGGGCGGAAGGTCCAGCACTCTGGCCTTGGGCTCAGGCTGCGGTCGGGGCCGGGCCAGGCCCTCTGGGGCCCGGGGGGGCTCCGCGGGCTTCCGGGTGGGCTCGCCGGCGGCCTTGCTGCCCGGCCGCGGCTTCTGAGGGCCGGCGCCCGCTTTGTGGTGATGCACCATGTCCAGCAGGAAGGACAGAGGCTCCTGCTGCTCCCCGCTGACCCCCTTGGGCAGGAGCCGCTTGGCTTCCCGCATCAGGGTCTTTTCAAGTGAGTCGATTCTTCACATAAGGTGGCCAAAGTATTGGAGCTTCAACTTCAGCATCAGTCCTTCTAATGAATATTCAGTACTAACTTCCTTCAAGATTGACTAGTTTCATCTCCTTGCAGCCTAACGGATTCTCAAGACCCTTCTCCAGCACCACAGTTCAAAAGCATCAGTTCTTCAGCACTCAGCTTTCTTTATAGTCCAACTCTCACATCCATACATGACTACTGGAAAAACCATAGCTCTGACTATACAGACTTTTGTCAGATAAGTTACAAAAGTTTCTGCTTTTTAACATGCTATCTAGGTTTGTCATAGCTTTTCTTCCAAGGAGTAAGTGTCTTTTAATTTCACAGCTGCAGTCACCTTCTGTGGTGATTTTGGAGCCCAAGAAAATAAAGTCTGTGACTGTATCCAGTTTTCCCCCATCTATTTTCCATGAAGTGATGGGTCTGGATGCCATGATTTAGTTTTCTGAATGTTGAGCTTTAAGCCATCTTTTTCACTCTTCTCTTTTCACCCTCATCAAGACGCTTTTTAGTTCCTCTTCACTTTCTGCCATTAGAATGGTATCATCTGTATATCTGTGGATGTTGACATTTCTCCCAGCAATCTTGATTCCAGCTTGTGCTTCATCCAGCCGGCATTTCGCATGATGTACTCTGCACATGGGCTTCCCCTGTGGCTCAGCTGGTAAAGAATCCACCTGCAGTGTGGGAGACCTGGGTTTGATCCCTGGGTTGGGAAGATCCCCTGGAGTAGGGAAAGGCTACCCACTCCAGTATTCTGGCCTGGAGAATTCCATAGACTGTATAGTCCATGGGGTTGCAGAGAGTCAGACATGGCTCAGTGACTTTCACTTTCACTCTGCATATAGGGCTTTCCAGGTAGTGCTAGTGGTAAAGAACCCACTTGCCAATGCAGGAGACACAAGAGATGCTGGTTTGATCCCTGGGTCAGGAAGATCCCCTGGAGGAGGGCACAGCAATCCACTCCAGTATTCTTGCCTGGAGAATCCCATGGACAGAGGAGCCTGGCAGGCCACAGTCCATAGGGTCACAAAGAGTCAGACATGACTGAAGCAACTTAGCACGCTTGCACTCACTCTGCATGTAAGTTAAATAAGCAGAGTGACAATATACAGCCTTGACAGAGCCTGGTATGGGGCAGGAAGTTCTGCCTACCCTCCTTTTCCCTCTCCTTAGTCACTGCTGTCACCTTTCCTTCTTCTTCCTCTCTTTTCCCCTTTCCCAGATACCAGTGTAACACTCTAGAGGGCTGGAGGTACATCTGTAACTATGAAAGGAGAAATGAGGTACAATCCCTTCACTAATTTGGATGATAGTAGAGAATCAAGAGACATGCTCATTAATCTAATATTATCATCTTTGATTTCAAGGGGGAAACTCTTTCTGCCTTGCAGCTGCATTGATTGAGAGCCCTTTCAAATGCAGAATGGGTAAGACTGTATCTTCCCAGACACTCTTTCTAAATCAATCACAACCTGCTTGAGGGCAGAGATTGCTTCTCATTTATCTGTTTCCTGGAATGCCCACCAGAGTCTTGAACCTATTAGGCTAAATGAATAAATAAATGAATGCATAACTAGAGTCTGAACTCCCCCTTTTAAACCCAGAAGACAAGGCAGTCCATAAGCAGAGCTCTGAAAATGTAAAAATGTGTTCTGATACATCTCCAACTCCCTTGTGTTTTACTTCATCCTTTCTTCTGGCATCTTTTCTTAATTTCTTACCAAAGGCCTAAGGACTTCACTGTCCGTCCATAGCCATCTAGGACCTCCACTTTAAAATGATGTTTAAATACTATCTTAAGTTCTGTTTAGTGTCTTTTACAAATTATGCTGTGGCTTAGGTGATATTTTATAAATTACATATTTAGAAGACACAAATGTTGAGTCTGATATATATAAAGAATTTTAAAAGTATCTGGGGAACACATGACAGCTGACTTCTTGGAGCTTCTCACAAGAAATAGAGATTATTTGTTCCATCTCAAGAGAGTAGGACAAAGTCTAATGCAGGACATCCATAAAGGCAGATTTTGATTCAAGATCTGGAAGAGCTCTCTAATAATGGAAGCTATTAAAAAATGGGATCTGCTGGTTTTGAAAGTGATCAAGACAAGCCCAAAGCTCATACATTCACTCATCCAGCATGAGTAGAAAGGATTCATGCACTGAGTCAAAAGTCAAGATCTCTCTGACTCCCTGATTTATAAACTCGGCATCTCTCTCTAAAACAGAGATCCTTGTATTCTGAAGCAGCAAGTCCCTAGTGTTGACAGTCAGGAGAAGGCAGCACAGTGAAAATTACCTGAGAAGTTTTTCAGAGTACATATGCCCAAGGCCCTGTCCTCATGGAAATAACGCCAGTAGGTCCAGGAAGCTATTTGAGCATGTGCATGTCAGGAGAAGCTTCTAGATGACTAATAAACCACCTCATTTGAAAAAATAGGCTAGAAGGCCACAGATCTTTCATTGGTAACTTGTCCAAGGGCTACAGATTTTTTTTAAAAAGGCCCTCAAGAGAGAAAACTCCAGGTTATAAGTTTCATGGTGAATTAGTTTTAGTTATACCTAGGATTAGAGAAACAGAGTTAGAAGCTAAAATAACAATCTGTTCAATTTTTAAAAACTGAGTCAGGAAGTACACTGCCCTACCTCTGTAAGCACCCCTTTTATAAAGGGCCTAAACCTCAGTGTTTAGGCCATATGGTCACAACCACTGCCCTTTGGAAGGTAAGCATACTAAACTGCTAAACAAAAGCCTTAATGGAAATTGTCTTCAAACCAGTGCCTTACAAACCTACATCACAAAGTGATAGCAAACCCCAAATCCCTTTGTTAATTATCCTATTTGACATTTCTCTGTAGACTCTTATTCTCCTATTAAAACCTGTACTTTTGTTCCCTGCTTCCTCCTCAGGGTTATCTTCTCTGTAACTTATCTGATAAATAATGTGAAAGCACTAAGGCCTGAGAAAGGCCATGTTAGTGTTTTAAGAAGGGAGATCAATGATTTTCACTTGACAGGCACTGAGAAAGGGTGCCAAGCTGGTAGAGATAATGGGGATAAAAGTCCTCCTGGTTTCCTTCACATCAGATCTCCTGAAATGACAGCCAGAAAAGCACTATTTCTTTTTATGGTTATTTGGCTTCTAACAAAAGCTTAGTCTAAATTAAGACCATGGCTATAGTTTGCCAACCCCTGACCTAAAGAGCTGAAATTTCAAAATTATACATGACTGGAGTGGATACACAAGTGTAAGAAGATCCAGTGGTATGTTTGAATCTGGAGTCACAAACGGCATTGAGACAAGCTCCATATAATCGTAGAAGAAGCTTTCTGATATTTTCTTCTTAACTTCCTCCTCTGCCTCCTCTGCATCTGGGGCAGGAGTTTCCATATACCGAGATTCTAAAAAGTTAAAAATATTTTAACTAAGAAGAGTGTCTGATCAATCCTAATATCATATTTCATGAAGATGAGAAGAATGTATCTAGCCCATAATACTCTAGCAGTTACTACTACTTCTGGCCTGAACACTGGATGCACCACAAGTGAGCACCTGGTTACAGCAGTCTCAAAAGACAGTACATGATCAGTTCCAAGGAAGAGTTATTCTCACTAACGTAGGGTTGATCTCTCCTTATACCATCCCACTGCCCAGAAAAATCCAGTATGAGTATGTGATTCTCAGAAATGAAATATACAGCTCCAGGGCTGCTAACCCACCCTATTAGAATATGCTTTATGTTCTTTCTTTTATCACTCCCACATACCTTGCAAACATTTTTTATGGATTTACAACTGTTAAATTAAAACAGGGACAATCACTGATAGAAAACTAATAATAATTACCTCCAAAGCTTTCTGTATAATCATCTTGAAATGAACTTGAACTTCCTTCCAAATGTTCCACATAAGATTCATCATCCTCTATATATGATTCTTCCCCTTCAGTAAATGCTTCACCTGTGGTATCGTCAATAGACTTGTGATCCTCTTTCATAGAAGCTGTTAAAAATAAATTGTTTTAATAATTTCTAAATTTGAATTAAATATTTTCTTATTTTCAAAGAAGCTAATATGTCCAATTCATTTGTACTCTAAATTGAATGAATTTTAAACTCAAAAATTACTACAAAAATCATTTTATTTGGTCACTCTTGTAGCTTTACAAAAATTGTTTCAAGCTTTTCCTGTGAGTTAATCTCTATTTTCACTTCATTGCTAGTCTATTTCCTACCAAAACAGACTTAAAAGAAAGTAAAAGGTAAAGAAAAAAAGATTGGCTGGTATGCTGCTATCATTTTTTCAATTTAATTTGATTTGACCAACCTATTATTTATATAGGACCTTTTAAGGGTTTCCCTAGTGGCTCAGCTGGTAAAGAATCTGCCTCCAATGTGGGAGACCTGGGTTCGATCCCTGGGTTGGGAAGATTCCCTGGAGTAGGGAAAGGCTACCCAGTCCACTATTCTGGCCTGGAGAATTCTATATGGTCCATGGGATTGCAAAGAGTCAGACATGACTGAGCAACTTTCACTTCACTTTTATGTTATGTCAAAGATAAATAAAGCTGACTGAGCGACTAAGCACAGACAAGAATAAACTTCTCTGGGTATGACTATTTATCTCTGAATGATACCCCAGGAATAAGTCAGACTAGTCTCTTTAGAACAAGGTAGAAGAGAAAGAGAATTGGAATGGGAGTAAAACAGACCTACTAACAGGTCTAAGCTAACGTTCAGATCAAGTCCAAACATGAGTGTGATTCAAATATACCATGTCAAGCAGGTGAAAGGGCCAGGTAAAGTTTCAGAATAACAAGACAGAAATGTTAAGTGTGCTAGAAATAAGTGGAACCACCTAGCAGATATAGCTGTGAAAGTGAAAGTGTTAGTCCTCAGTCGTGTCTGACTCTTTGCGACGCCATGGACTGTAGCTCGCCAGGCTCCTCTGTCTATGAGATTCTCCAGGCAAGAATACTGGAGTGGGTAGCCATTCCCTTCTCCAGGGGATCTTCCCAACCCAGGGATCAAACCCGTAGGCAGATTCTTTACTGTCTGAGCTAAGATCTAGCTGAGATGAAGGTAAAAGATGAGAAACAAGGCCCAAGACTAATATGAATGGGGTAAGAAAGTTGGGCCAAGCCAATTAACAAGACAACAGGATAGGGTTCTATAGGATTCATGCATTTGGATGGAAAGAAAATAATCCTGGACACCTAAATGTGGCCCCATTTCTTGAATTGCCCCAAGAGGGACCCTTGGGTAATTATTCTCCAATAATACCACTGAACAGATATCTTAGCTCTTTCATGTGACTATCACAATCAAATATTATTTCCCGTCTCTAGATTACAATATTAAAAGCTTGATACCCAAGCTGCCATGAAATGAATTAAGGCTGCCAGCTAGGATAATGGAATTGGGAGTGAATACAGGTGAAGGGGAGTAAATCATTTTTCTAAAAGTGAATATTCTGAGCCTAGTTGAAGGGCTCTGATAGGAAAAGTGGAGCTTGGAAAGAAAAAACTAACAAGCAGTGCTGGACAAAGGGTCATTATCATTAAATCCACCCATCCAGGAAAATGTTGCAAAGGACTGGAAACTATAAAGTAGACAATCCTCTGTCATAAATGCAGGAAGCAGAGAAAAGTGTAAATGGAAAAACAAAAGAGATGCAAACTGAAGTTTGTTGAAGAGAGTGATATTTGGGGAAGATAACTCTAGTGGAGGTATGGACAGGATGACTTGAGTAGAGATCCTTGTTACAAAAGTCCAAGCAAGAGGAGATAAACACCTAAAATAAAACATAATATGGAGAAATCATGGATTAGCCAGATAATGCCTCAGATAAACTGAAAGAACTTAATGTACAATTTATAAGTAAATTGATTTCCCCAGGACCTGATCTCCTCTAGGTGAACAGTAAAAATTGTATTTCTGAAGCTAGACTTAGGACTAGAAACTAAAAAAAGTCAAGATTCCACTAAACTACCTCACACCATGATGCCCAGTCAGAAAGAACCAGCAGTCTTTTAAAAATCCTATTACAAAATTCTTCACTTTCCCTTCTATCTACATGTGATGATATTCTTCCACGTATGGTATCCAATTTAATTCTCAGACAGCTTACAATGGTCATTTTGTGGGTAGGAAAATTGAGGCGCAGAAAGCTGAAATAATTTATCTAAGATCAAGCATCTCTAAACAGTAGACCCAGGACTCAAAACTGAAGTCTAATTCTCTTTCCACTACACTGTATCAGAGGGGCCCATTAAAGACCTTGTAGACCCAACAGGAAGGAGCCAGACCAGATGCAAAGATGGGTCATTATCAATATAGAGATGACAGTACCTTCTCTGTTCTTTAGAAGCGAGAGATAAAATGATTAAAACACAGAATCTGCCCCCTAAACAACTTAAGAGTTTAGTAAGGGAATTAAACAAGTAAACTTTTCTGTCATATAAACTTAGATATGCATTCTTTAAAAATTATTTTATCTAAATTTAATAATAAAGACCCTAGTGTATACTATAATCTTTACTTACTTCTTGATGCAGATCTAGAGGAATGAGACTGCCTTCTGTCACTCTTTGATCTATCTGATTTCCCCCCATCAGTATCCTGATCATCTGGTTCCTTCATTTTCTCTGTAAGCATAAAATTGACACAGAGAAAGGGAGAGAGCTATAAAATAGAAATCAGAATTTTTTTTTCCCCTCATCAAATTCCACAAGCACCAAACACCATATATGTTGACAATCATATGTTTACACAGTATCAGAAATGATTTTACCAGCGGGAGGCCACAACTACCATGAGAGACCTCTGCAGAGTGGCAAAATAAAGTCAGATACTTCTTTCCTCCAAGCAAACTTGTTACCATGGTGCCCTCTGGTTTTCCAGAGGTCCACAGTGAAACACCACCCAAGCCCATCATCATTCCCTAAATGCTCCACCATTAAAATTAACCCTCTGCCATCCTGCTTTGGGTTCATCCCCTCTGCTTCCTCTTCCCAACATCAAATTCCCCTGGTGTTGCTAATCAACTTCAATATTTAAATACTTGCTGACATATTCTCTGTATCAAGTCTTATTACACTGAATTACAGTACTGAACTAGAAAGATACAGCCCTTAACTTAGTGGAGCTTGTTTAGAAAGACAGGTATTAAACAAGCAATTAAAATGTAATGAGTTTTACAAAAATTAGGGTGCTGTGGGCACATATAGCAAGAAGATGAAACCATGTCTGGAGTTAGCAAAGAGGCATCTGAGATGGGAGATTAGAAGAGGTTGGCCAGGCATGAAGTGGGAAGTGAGGGAGCTTCAGAGAGATGCTTGCGTCTGTGAAGGGCTGAAAGTAGGCTACTGGCTAGATCAGGAGAGTAAAATGGACACTGAAGAGGAGGCAGGTCGCAGATTATATAACTGTCTCTAAGTTTTGCTAAGGAGTTTAGAACTTATTTCTACGGCAATTGAATGCCACTGAAGGTCTTTAAGGAGAGGAATGACATGAGAAGTTTTCTCTGTCCTCTCTCTCTGTTTCAGCTCTTGTAGATGAGAACACCTACTACATCTTTCTTCTAAGTCTTCCTTTCCCTGCACTAAACATTGCCTGTTTCCTCAGCATTCTTCTATGGTATGGCTGATAGGTAGAGTAGAAGTTCTATTTGGATCAGATCTGTGGTTAGATTCAGGTTTGAATCCCAGTTTTGCCGCATAACTAGCTAATAAAACTTTACATCAATTCCTCAGTTGTAAAATTGGAATGTAGAGAAAAATTCTTATAAGACTAGTATGAAAATTAACTGAACTACTGCATTATTATACCATTCTGATCTCCAAACAAAGATACATCCCAAAGCAGCTATGATCTACACTATATGATCAGTGCATGAGAGGGTACGATGATTATCACCTATCTTCATCTTCTGAACATAGACTTTAATCCATCTGTTTTCTTGCACTGACATAACAATGACACCCTCTCTTGATTTTTTGTTCATTTTAATTCTTTTAGAATGAAGGAATTGGGAAGTTGTAACCTGGTGAGGCTTTGATGCCAGAGAGACTTGTTTGGTCTCTTCTTTGATCAAGAAAGAAAGATTAGCTTGGCCAAGGGCCAAGCTCCTAACATCCCTTAACCTGTTAGTCTTTTTATATGTAAAATGGGGATGATAAGGTTTTCTGGCAGAATCATTGTAAATATTAAATGAGATCTTTTATACCCACAGTTCTCAACTCTGGCTGCACTTTAGAATCACTTGGAAAATGTTTCACAACATACTATTCTTACGGTCTCACTCCCTGTGTAATTCTTTTGGGCAGCCAGAGAATAGGAACCAGAGGTAAAGATCAGCGGTTTAGAGCAAACTCTTTGTTAGGTACTGGAAAATGGGGGTTTTACTATAATTACTATACATTCTCTTTAATAATACAGCGAGGGCTCAATAAATACGATCATACAATCTTGACAGTTCAAAGAGGTTTAATCTGGTCCAACCTCTCACCCAATATAAGTCACACATCTACAGCTCAAACCCAGCACCACTAGAAAAGCAGTCTAGGCTCTTCCTGTTACTAGTTTCGGGGTGTTGAATAAGCATTTAACTTCTCTGTGCCTTCTCATCTATAAAGTGCAATACCTACTTCACAAGGTTGTTCTCAGAGCTCAATGAGTTAATACACTAAAGTTTTCAAAGAACAGTGCCTCACACTCACTATATAAAATAGGGATGAATGTATCACTTCCTGAATAAAGGAACAAATGAAAGAACACACCAAGAGACATCAGCTTCAATTTAAACATATCAAGAGAGTGAGCACATTCTGTTAATGAGTACTTTCTATTTCTTAGTAAGCTCATTTTATATTATACGAAATCCTCCTTTCTGCAGTTTGGATCTATTTGGCCCTTATTCTTTTGGGAACACATAGGACAAGTTTTTCTGTTTACTATAGCCATTCAAATAATTGTAGCTGGTTTGCTTTTCCTCCCCAGATCCTCTTTTCCCAGCTAAAGCATCTCAATTCTTTCAACTATTCCTCACTAACATGCTTTCAACTTTTTTCAGCATCTGGACAGATCAAGAAATTAATTCCCAGTGCATCATATACCTCTCCCAATTTTATAAGTACTTTGAAGGACCTGGACACTTTCCAGAAGATATGAACCATCACTTTACTGGTTAGGCACATTGTGTTTTTTCAAGGTAGCCTAATATTACGTTGTATTGCCAGGGTGGGGTGAGCAGGCTCATTATATACTGACTCTTCATAATCCATTTGTGGCCAACTAGAATCACTAAACCTTATTTGTGTGTTCCTAACCATGTCCTATCTTATACAACTAAACCAGCTAGGTTTGGGAGTCTATTTGTAAAACTATCTTACATCTATTTTCATTAGACTCACGCTCACTGTTCCAGCCTATGGCTAACCCTGTTAATCAACTCACTAGGTAGACTGTGACGTTTTGGGTCAACCCTGAAGAAGTATAAAGAAAAAAGAAAATTACAGTACACAGTGATGCAGAGTATGTGTTGCTAGAAGGAGGTTGGCTGGAAGCCAGACAGAGAGCTCCCCAAGGTGACATTACTCAGATTCATTGCCTAGAGATTCCAGAGTCAGTCCCCACTCTCACAAGCTCAGTGTGCCAGAGCCGCTCACGTTGAGAGTCATAGGTTCCTGCATAAAAACAGACACTCAGTTTTTACTTTACAGTGTGAAATACAACTGTGGAGAGAACAGTAGCTCGTGGTTTTGTTTTTGTTTTGTTTTTTAACGTTTACCATGTGTCAAGCACAGGTCTGAGGATTTTACACATACTGTTTACTGTTTCATGTATTTCTCAAAACTCCATGAGTTAGGTACATTTTACAGATGAGAAAGCAGAGCAGGTACTCTTTGAATCCTTTCCTCTCACCCAGCTCATGCAATTGACTTCCAAGTCCTGTTGCCCAGTGTCCAGTTATGCCTTTTGTATCCATTCTCTGCCTTCTAGTCCTACCATCACCATCCTAGTTCTGGTCCCCATCCTGTCTCACCTCTACCACTACCACAGCCTCATTCTCTCCCTTCTCTGGTCCATTTCTGCACTGCCTCTTATATTTCTAAAACTCAGCTTTTTGTGTGCCACTCTTCTTGTTTAAAACTTCGTGGTTCCTCATTGCCACAGAATAAGAACTCGGATCCCTTGGTGTGGCACAAAGGTCTTCACTGTAAAGTCTGCAATTCATCTCCTTCCCCCTTCCTGAATCCTCCTCAGCCCCTCCTCCTTCCCAAAAGTTCTAGTCAGTAGCCAACTGGGACAACTCAATGGTTGCCTGGACATGCTGCCTACTTGTATGCTACTATACCCTACTGTGTCTTGCATGTGCTACATACTTGACCTGTATTATCCTATTTAATTGTAACAGGAAACCCATGAAGTAAGCACCACCACCCACCACCTTCCCTGCCTACATGAGGAAACTAAAGTGTAGAAGGTCAACCTGCCAAGTGTCACACCGCTTAGTGTGGGATGGGGTGTCTTGCTGACTGAGAACCCAGGCACTTTCCCACCAACCACCCCACCTCCCCTGCTTTTGGCTCAGCCCGGTCTAACTCAGACTCCAGTTGTCTGTCTTCCTCCCTAGCTAGATTACGAGCTCGTTGCAGGCAGGAACCGTGTCCACTTTGTATCTGCGGTGTGGAACCCCATTCCTAAGAATGCTGTCACTTCAAATGTTTAACGAACTGATCCATAGACAGGATAAGGAATATGTTTCAATGAAGTCCGGAAAACACTAGCTCAGTTTAAGAGAAGTCCAAATAGAGCTCACTGCTCCCTGACTAACAGATTTGAGGGGGAAGTTGTGGGAACTGCCAGGCTTACCGAAGGTGCTCCGCGGGCGCTCGGCTTTCGCAGTCACAGCATCAGTCCCAGTTCTCCGTTTACAGCGGTTACCATAGCAACGCCAATACACCTTCCAAACGGGAGGGGACTGCCGGCGCATGCGCTGCCCGAGGTGACTTTCTGGGTCAGCTCAATCTCATTCGCCCTCCGGCCCCGCCCATTTTGTGGCCCAGGATTCAGAATCAAAGCCAAACAGAAAGTCCAGCATCCAACCAGTTTATCATCCCAGATTAATATGTATGTCTAGCTCATGATTATTATTCAAGAATGCTTTATTAGTAACTTGAACACTTTGAAAGATATGCCCAATAATACAAAATGGCTCAAAGTTTCCCTGATCACAGACTATCATCAGCAAAGGTATATGTCATGGAGATATTTTTGTTTTATTTATTTATTTTATACTATGTTATTTCTGTTGGTCTTTAGGAGTAATATTTTATGTTGTGGGCTCTTTGGTCGCAGGACTCTAAGTGCACAAAATATAGACTTGGCTTGACAGATTTCTCAGTTTAGCAGTTTGTTCTCCCAACTGCTCCGTGGCACAACCAGAGATCATCATTATTTTTAAGCACCTAACTAAGTTACTGGTTACAAAACATTGTTTTTAAATGGCTACAATTTTGCAATATGTGACAAAGAACTTCGCATCCAGAATTTTTAAAAAACCTCCTAATTCAATAAGAAAAAAACCTAAAATTTTAAATGGCAAAGGACTTCAAATACTTCACATCAGATATATGAACAGTCAATAAACACATGGAAAGATGCATAAGAGTAGGCTCTAGAGAGTTGCACACCACAATGCACACATTTCATACTGGGATGGGTAAAAGTTTATAAAAATCGCCAGTAACAAATGTGGAAGGATGTGGAGCAAATGCTGCTTTTGAAATGAAAGGTAACACAACCACTTTGGACACACCAATTGGTAGTTTAAGTTAAATATTTACCAAGCCATTCCATGTCTAAGGTATTTTCCCAAGAGAATAAAAAATTTGTTCATACAAAGCCTTATATGTGAATGTTCATAGCAGCCATATTCACAATAGCAAAAAAATTGGAAACCACCAAAATGGCTACTGACAGGTGAATGGATAAATATATATACAAAGGAATGCTACTCAGAAGTAAAAAGGAAGAAACGGATACACACAACATGGATGAATCTCAATTAGGATGAGTGAAAGAAACCAGGTACGCAATGTTACAGTGTGTGTGATTTCATTTATATAAAATGCAAACAGATCTATGATGATCAAAAGCAGATCAGTGGTTGCCTAAAGCTGGAACAAAGGGAGAGATGCACTGCAGAGAGACAAGGCTCTTCTGGAGATGAAGGAAATGGTCTTAATGGTGCTGATAGTTCTGTGTGCATATACAACTGCCAAAGCCAATGAATTGTTGTCTTTAAACATATGTATGGATGTATTTTATTGTATATAAATTATTTCTCAAGTTAATAAGAAAAATAGCTATATAATATTCTATTGGTTTCTTTCATGTTACACAATGATTTTCCAAAAACTGTGTATTATGCATTTATTGGTAATATTGGGCTTCCCAATGGTGCTAGTGGTAAAGAATCTGCCTGCTAAGGCAGGAGACCTAGGTTCGATCCCTGGGTCAAGAAGACCACCTGGAGAAGGAAATGACAACCGACTCTAGTATTCTTGCCTGGGAAATCCCACGGACAGAGAAGCCTGGCAGGCTACAGTTCATGGGGTCGCAAAGAGTCGGACACAACTTAGCGACTAAATAACAAACTTATTTTTAAACAGCATGTTAGTTGTTTTCAAGTAATATGCTCAACATGTTTTATTTCTGCCTTAAAATATCTTTAAATTTAAAACACTGGATCCAAATATTGAGAAAAACATAAATGTACTATAGAATGTCTTTAAAAATCGAGAAATACAGAGGAACTAGTGCATTTAACATCCCCAAACTGGCAGTCATTATGGAATGCTTGTGAATCAGGTCCTGTTCTTAGCATATTTACATCCATTTATCTCACGTAATCCTCACAACCCTATAAGAAAGGTAATACCTCTATGGGAGAAATTAACTTGACCAAAGGACATAGCCAAAGTAACAAAGTTAGCACATGAACACAAGTTTTCTGATGCCAACACTTGCACCCTTAGCTACCATGTTATATTATTTAAGTTAATAGAAGTCCAATAATTGTTTTAAAAAAGAGCTTCAAGTCCTGGCTTTACTTCTTATAAGCATTCTAACATTGGGTAGCTTATTCCAACCTCTAGAGCTCAATTTCCTCATCTATAAAGAAGAGTGGGATGGTATTTAAATATACTCAGTTTATAGGTTAACTGTGAGAGTTAAATGTGGTAAGGGGTTACTGCAGCTTAGCACAGTACCAGTCACAGGAATAGATCAATAAAGAACAGCTCTTATCATTATGGTGCTTCCATACCATACATACAGTAAGAGGGCAGCACAGCATAGGTTTTGAAGAAAGACTGCCTGGGTTCCCATCGAGTGCCACCACTGCCAAGTTATGTGACCTTGACAGAGGGCTTACCTCCTTGAGCCAGATTTCCTCATCTACAAAATAAGGATAATATTAATAGTGGTGGTGTTGTTCAGTCACTTAGTCATGTCCAGTTCTTACGGTGTCATGAAATCATGTGGCTAAAACAGTGCCTGTGCTTAGCAAACAGTAAACTATTATTAAATTTTGCTAATCCAAATGGTTTTGCTATATAGTGTAGGAATGATTATATCATAACTGTGGATTTAGCTATCCACATACAGTTTTCCACCCAAGCTGTAATCTGGAGAACTGCAAATTTTATTAAAATATAGCAAGTGATCACTGGCTTTCTGGGGCATATTGGAGAAGACATGTTAGCAAAAAACTTGCATCTAAACCCAAGAAACACAAGTAATCTGAGTTTGGACTGTTAAAAGTAAATACAAGTAGTACGTCACAGTCAAATACAGCAGAGTTCACTGGTCTGCAATGCTATAGATCCATGGTTCCCAAGTTTTACCATGAACCAAGCCACATGAAAGGCTTTTTTAAAAAGACATCAGTTTCTGATCAATAGGGCTGAGGTCAGTTCAGTTCAGTTCAGTTGCTCAGTCCGACTCTTTGTGACCCCATGAATGGGAGCACACCAGGCCTCCCTGTCCATCACCAACTCCTGGAGTTTACACAAACTCATGTCCATCGAGTCAGTGATGCCATTCAGCCATCTCATCCTCTGTTGTCCCCTTCTCCTCCTGCCCCCAATACCTCCCAGCCTCAGGGTCTTTTCCAATGAGTCAACTCTTCGCATGAGGTGGCCAAAGTATTGGAGTTTCAGCTTCAGCATCAGTCCTTCCAATGAACACCCAGGACTGATCTCTTTTAGGATGGACTGGTTGGATCTTCTTGTAGTCCAAGGACTCTCAAGAGTCTTCTCCAACACCACAGTTCAAAAGCATCAATTCTTCGGCACTCAGCTTTCTTCACAGTCCAACTCTCACATCCATACATGACCACTGGAAAAACCATAGCCTTGACTAGATGGACCTTTGTTGGCAAAGTAATGTCTCTGCTTTTTAATATGCTATCCAGTTTGGTCATAACTTTCCTTCCAAGGAGTAAGCATCTGTTAATTTCATGGCTGCAATCACCATCTGCAGTGATTTTGGAGCCCAGAAAAATAAAGTCTGACACTGCTTCCACTGTTTCCCCATCTATTTGCCATGAAGTGATGGGACCAGATGCCATGATCTTAGTTTTCTGAATGTTGAGCTTTAAGCCAACTTTTTCACTCTCCTCTTTCACTTTCATCCAGAGGCTTTTTAGTTCCTCTTCACTTTCTGCCATAAGGGGGGTGTCATCTGCATATCTGAGGTTATTGATATTTCTCCCGGCAATCTTGATTCCAGCTTGTGCTTCTTCCAGCCCAGTGTTTCTCATGATGTACTCTGCATATAAGTTAAATAAGCAGGGTGACAATATACAGCCTTGACGTACTAGTTTTCCTATTTGGCACCAGTCTGTTGTTCCATGTCCAGTTCTAACTGTTGCTTCCTGACCTGCATACAGGTTTCTCAAGAGGCAGGTCAGGTGGTCTGGTGTAGGGACCCCAAATTTTCATTTCTAGTAAGTACACCAAGTGATACTGATGGTGCTGGCTGGGGTTCATGTTTCAAGACCCACTGATGCTGTTGGCTCTGAAAGTTGATAAACAGGAGCTAATAAAGGCAGTTTAACTGTTAATTAAAACCAAATATGCACTAATTTATGATTTGGGGATAATACATATCTTTATAATGATGTTTCCCAAACTTGGCTATTCACTGGAATCATCTCAGGAGGATTTTAATATACTAGTGCTTGTGTCCTCCCACCCCCAGCCCCCCAGAGATTCTAACTTAATTGGTCTGGAGTGAGGACTGGGAATTGGGAACTTTAGAAGGTCCTCAGATGACTCTAATGGCATCTGAAGTTGAGAAGCATTACTTCAGAAGGCCTAAGAAAGAAAGCCTCCTTACTCTGCATCTATTGTTATTGGAGTTTTTTCAATCTACTTTTGTATCTTATCAGCAAAAACAAACATTAACAGGATGAAGACTTACATGCCAGTCCCATAGGTTGCCAGTGAGCTACCGGTAAAAGTTCTTCGCATTGTTTCTCAACTCTGACTGCACATGAAATTACCCTAAGTAGCTTTTAAAAATGTCATGCAAAGGCATCTTAGAGTTTGAAGGGAATATAGATGAAAAAAATAGTCAACAAGTTGGAGAATATGAAAGAAAATATTGAGTTGGCCAAAAAGTTCAACCCAATGTATGTCAAAATAATGCATTCACAAACCAAGCAGATAACCTGACATTTCAATAATACAAGGAATAACACCAAAATGGTTTGATATGCCAGACAGGGAAAATATTTATTAAATACCAAGTTTTAAAAAGTGCAATACAGATGGAAGAATCTGCAATAATGCAAATGCACACAGATGACTTCACATAAATACAATCAGTGATACTTGTGCTGTCTGAGAAAGTTCCCCCAAGTAGTTTCAATATGTTTCCCCTTCCCAGTCACACCTCACTTAGGCTGAGAATTTCTATCATAGAGCCAAGGAACAGAGACCATGCAAAAACCCAAGTTTAAAATAGCAACCAATATGTGAGACCAAACAGGTACCTTGAGAAAAATCTACCCTGAAGGTATAGGAAATTAAAGGCTGGGAAAATGTGCTAGCAATGTTTTGTACTCAATTCTGTCCCAAACATTAAATAAGCCATAAATCAATGTTTCTGTAATGAAATATTCAAGCTCAATTGTTATTTATTTAATATACATTACCATAACTAATGTGACATTTTCACATTTGAAGACTATGTAAGAACTTTATAGTGAAGAGAAGACTCTTGAGAGTCCCTTGTACTGCAAGGAGATCAAACCACTCAATCCTAAAATGTTCATTGGAAGGACTAATGCTGAAGCTGAAGCTTCAGTACTTTGGCCACCTGATGTGAAGAGCTGACTCTTTGGAAAAGACCCTGATGCTGGGAAAGATTGAAGGCAGGAGGAGAAGGTAATAACAGAGGATGAGATGGCATTACTGACTCGATGGACATGAGTTTGAGCAAGCTCCGCATGAGTTGGTGCTGGACAGGGAAGGCTGGTGTGGTCCAGTCCATGGGGTTGAGTCAGGCACAACTGAGTGAACTGAACTGAACTGAAGAACTTTATAATATATATAACCACTCTTACCTGCTTAAGCAAATATAAACAAACACTCCCATGCTTACTTTTTAAAACCATACATTTGCTTGATAGAAAAAGTGATACACACAGTGACTCCCCCAAAAAAGGGGTGTTAAATTTTTCTGAAAGCCAGAATTTAGTCACACAGGCATTTTATTGTAAGTTACATGAAAACCAACTTAGTTCTTCAGAAAAAAATAAACAACATTTAAGATATACTAGACCAAAAAATTCTGAATAAAGATGATAAAGATAAAAATATAATACTGAAAAAACCCTTAAATTTATTAGAATACACAATTTTGATTTTCCTCTAGTCAAATTTTATTCACAAGGCTACTTGTCGGAAATCTATTTGAAAAGGCAGAAATTAAAATAATTGCTTTATTTCTTGGTTCCGTTAGTGCTAATTCACAAGATCTTTGTTAAGTTTTATCTGAAAGAAAAACATA
Source organism: Dama dama (assembly GCF_033118175.1). Classification (NCBI taxonomy): domain Eukaryota; kingdom Metazoa; phylum Chordata; class Mammalia; order Artiodactyla; family Cervidae; genus Dama; species Dama dama. Next base: position 60,272,617 of record NC_083699.1, on the reverse strand, counting down.
GAAACTTGAAAGCAGGAGCAGGGAAAGGGGAGTAGAAGTTCAAGAACATATTACTGAAAACAAACTCTACAACTCGACCTCACTTATGACATGTGGGTAGAAAGAGCAAACCAGCCTTCTTCACTTTGTTTCTCAATCTGTTGAACAAAGATGCAAAAAGGCTTTAGAAAGTAATCAGGAGCACAAGACCACTCAAGATTTACAATTATTCATACCAAGTACAAAGAACCAAAGTTATCCTATACCACTGAATGGTACTAAAAATTATCGATACTAGCAATTTTTATTCTGTAACAGAGACACTCCCAAATATTCCCTGGTCAACAGATCTCCTTATTGATTTGGAAGGCCTACTTTTTTAAAAAAAAGGATCAATCCAGTATTTTATGCAAGTCATACATACAGCTTTTTAAAGTAACAAAAAGTTATTTGATCTTGGTAAATTAAATCTGTTACTAAATTCCAGAAATTAAGGGCAGATTATATAAAATAGTTTCCATTAAAGCTCTTTTTAGGATGTAAGAAACAGCAAAGAACAGACAAATCTTCCAGTGCTGGGCAACTGGGCTATCTGAGCCTATCAATTAATTTGGACTATAAATACTCAACACTTACTGAAGCACTCACTATCTGGTCTAATTACTGAAGCCAGTAATAAGAATAGCAAGGACCATTCTCCCCCATCAAACAGATGTTAGCTCATATTTGCAAGCGTAATGTTTATGATTTTAAAGTTATCCTCACAATTTGCTATGACCAAACAAAGGAAAGTTATTAATATATTTTGCTGTATTACCAGCACAGAAACATTCCTTTTGCAAAAAATCTGGATACATTGTAAGAAACTTAGTTTCTATATATTCCTGTAACAAATCAGAATACGTAAAAATATGTAAGACATTTATTAACCGTTTGTGCTGGAACTCTCTAAATATGGCATGAAACCTCTCTGTGGCACACTCAGATATGCACATTGGGGCAAAGTGACAAGGAGAGTGACTGGTCCCAGGGCTCCAGCTATCCCGAGGCCTACAAAGCCACAGCAAGGACTGAGGAAACCAGCACCTCATGAACCCACAACCCACCCAAGACACCCCTGTGTTTCTTGCCACACTGTTTATAGATTGCTCTTATAGATTGCTCTGCAGGAAACAATAATGTCCATCTTTGCTGAAATCTTATTGAATTGTATTCTATTCCTTAATTACCCTAGAAAACAAAAGAAGTGCATGCTTGTTTTTTCTAATGAAGGTGAGTTAGTATTTCTTTTCTTCTGAACATTTTATATTATCTTTAAGATAAGAGGAATAATATTAAGCATGACCGTTGCCAAATCAACCACCTTCCACTCTTGCCCTCCTAACCTCTACACACATTTCAGAATTACACTTTATCATATACCTTTGCTCTTGGATTAAGAGGCGTCAAGTGCCCACTTCCTGAGGTGGCATTTAAGGGAGAACAAGAATTACTAGCAGCCCCTGAAGATCTAGTTAAGAGAAAAAAAAAAAGTGAGAGAGTAATCTATCATTATTAACCTTTAAAAATGATATAAGACACAATTCTCAATACTGCCAAGAGCTTGAAATGGAATGGCTGACTTAAATCCAAATGAGGTAAATTATTTGTAACATATTTTCACCAACCTAAGCCTTGTTTTAATTAGTAGATTTTCTTTTTTGAAGTATTTTTAGATTTACAGAAAGACTGCATGGAATGTACAAAGACCATTACAGTACCATACAGATAAGTTTTTAACATTAAAAGAGGAAGTACAGATGTGGAGGGGTGGGGGAGAAGGCTGAAGCCATGGAAGAGTAATGAGGCTTGGAGCAGTGTAGTGGCAGCATGTTGAGTGGACAGAGAGAGCCAGGTACATCCCCATTTACCAACCACATGTCCCATCTAGGCAAACCACCCAGTTAGCTGTATGAGCTTTGGTTTCACTTACTGTAGAGAACAAAATACTACTGCTCAATTTATCCACACTGTCACATATTACCTCCAAATTTTGTAAGCCATAAAGTGCTCCACATATGTGCCATTATCCCATTTTTGTTTTCAATAACCAACCCAATGCTTTTCTACGTAATGAAGGATTTTTCCTCACTCCTCTTTTCCCTGCCCTCCAAATTCTCCTCCCCAATCACCTGTTTTCTCTACATAAGTAAATCTATCTGAATCTAAGTTAGACACTATGCACTTCCTTTTTTCACAAAAAGCATAAAACATAAACCACGCTTTTGATTTTAACCCTACCTTCTCGAATTTAGCCCACTAGTAGGAGAGATAGTACTGCATTTTGAGCTTTCTGGGGCTTCTGCTCCTGGAATAGACACCTCAATTGTCCTCTTTCCTCCCTCTGCAATGTAAAAATAAACATTAGTTACATTACCTTTCATTACAATGAAAATTAAAATTTAACTTGATTTCTGTCTTACTGCAAATTTTACATTATAAATTTGAGGGTTCTGTCTATATTTTTATTATAATGGCCCACAAATACACTTCAAGGATTTTTTAAAAACAAACTGTGAGACAAAAAATTGTAGTCACTAGTGTCAATTCAGGAGCATGCCAGTTCTTAGAGAGACAAAATCTTCAGATAAGTGGTATCATGTCAGATCCTCAAGCGAAAAACAGAAATTAAGAACCATCCCTAAAGAACAGGAGATCCTGGTTAGAGTGGCTTATCTAAAGCTTTCCAAAAAAAAAAAAAAGGAAAAAGAAAAGTTCTGGAGTTATGCTGTAAAACTAAATCCAAATCTATTACATTACTGCCATTACTGAAGACATTAAATTTGGAGGGGAAAGTTGGCTGAAGAGTTCATATGGCCAATGGCAACTATAATTATGTACATTTTCAATATTTCAGAAGTAGATAATCAGTCAACAAATATTTACTAAGTATCTACTCATGAAAGGCTCAGTCAATGCTCCTGTCAATCACTGCTTAAAACTAGTGCTTTTTTAAGGGGTAATGACACTCTTTCAATTTTATAACATATTCCTTGGTTACCCTAGAAAACAAGAGGTTCTGCATGGCAAATGATTTATTTTTATCTTTATCATTATAGTCCACAGAGGTTCCTGTGAAACCAAGAATTTCACTTAAGAATACCTTAGACAAATAAGCACTGGAATGGAAAGAACAAGGTTGCAAATCTACCAATTTGCTTTAGAACTTCAGACAAATCACTCAACCTCTTTGTGTCTCGATTTACTTATTTATCAAAGAGTTTTATCAGCTTTGTCTGCTCTGAGTGGTGTCAAAAACTAAACGAGCCAACAAAAATGAAAGTATTACCCTCAAAGAACTACTGAAATACATGTCTCATTTTATCACAACATTATTCATAAGAGTGATCTGCTTTATTTTTCTTCACTGTACTTGGCATTAACTGACAGTGTCTCATATATTTATTTGTTTATTTGTATTGTCTGCTCCCCAACTGGAACCCTGGTGTGGTCAAGCGGGGCAGGAACTTGTCCTGTTCAATGCACTATCCCCAGTGCCCAGAACATGGTGGCACATGGTTGGTATTCATATACATTGAGTGATTTCACTTATTTATTCTAGTCAGAAGTTGCCTCTAGACTTTCTGACTATGAAGAACAGTAGACAAAACTGCAATGTGAAAGGAGCCTAGAGTAAACCAAGAGGAAGGGCCTTAGGGAAATGCACATTCCACCACTTTCTAGTACTTTAACCAACACTCTGTTTTCTGGGTCTGTTAAGTGTCAAAAAGAAAATAACTCTGAGAATAAAAGTCTTACTGGTAGGTCCTTTAAAGGCAACCTACTTCAACCAGCCACAAGATGCAGGAATCTCTAAAACAGCATTGCTTGAACACCTCAGGGAGCACAACACTTACTGATACAGAGCTCTGTCTTTTCCTGACAATTAGAACCTTCTCTGTATACCAGGCCCAATTAGTCTCTCTGGAATCTTTATGCAGCTCTACCCCTTAAGGGTCTTAATAATTGAATTTTTGGCTAAAGAGCAACTTGAGGTCTACTTTGTTTCATCAGTACCTTTTAGAATGTGATCACTACGACAACTAATTTTTCAGTTATATTTCTATTGTTTAGAACTCCCTCTAGCATCCCACATTCCCTAAATGTAACAATGAATAGAAAGTTTAACTTACAAATGAAAATGTTTTAAAGGCTTTAACAGAATAATAACTTGTAATTTGTTGTTCATGAAATTCTAAATGATCATTTTGATGCTCATGTTTATAATTAGCTGCAGCATATGCCATAATTGAATCATGTCCTGTAATCGATCCCATTTATATGTAGCGCAACTTAGGAACTCAGACACCAAAGATGAACTGCAGGCACCATGGATAGCTTTCCAGAAGCTAGAGTGGAGACTGGCCTTCTGGTCCCATTTCTGTCACTGAGGTCTGTTTCTTTCTATATACAATTGAAGACCCTGAAATATACGGGCTTGAGATTTCTTTTAGCTAAATATATACTCATAGTCAAGAAAGTGAAAGTTTCCATGCATCTAAGTTTTTAAATTATGAATTTGTGACTAACCAGACCATGCTCTGAGAGGTGACTGCACAGGTGATACTGGTGGAGAGGAAGGATTCAAGCCAATGAGCTTCTGCTGCTCTATTAACTGCAAGAGTTTTCCACGAGCCTCCATACTCTGTCGATTCAATTCTGCAATCCGTTCCTCCATGCTACTTGGTGTCAGAGGTTGCACCGCTGGAAAATTCTTTAAAAACAAAAAAAGACACAGATTCCATGTTAAAAATAACCCAAACAATTCTCACTTTTTGTAAAAATAAACTTTTCCTCTAAGAGCCAGCAAATTAGTATTCATAGTCCTTGCTACATGCAAACTTGAATACTGGGCAAACAGTAACAGAATTTACAGATCTCTTAATTTACAAATAAAGGCTAAAGTGGAGGGATACTTGTCCTTCTAATATCAATACCACATAAGCCTTCTAGTCCCTCTGTCCATGGAGAGTGACTGTGGGACAAAGCAAAGCTTTCCTGCATCTCTTAGTGTTTGTTGAGCTGCACAAAGACCACATAAGCAAAGATACTACTCTTAGTGATTGGCTTCTAAGTAATCCCTATTTAAAGACAGGTCTGGGGTTTGAATCACAATATACACAAGAGGTTCTGCTGTAGTTGAAACAGATGATTCTATAATTATAATCTTCATGCACCATGAGCTATTTGGCAAAGACTTCTAGGAATCGAATCACTCCTTCTGACCACATGTCAGCCCTTCCAGGCTGCTTTTGGCCTACGATACCTGATTTCAGAAGGCTGGTGACTGTAAAAAAATATGGGAAGTAAGAGTAAGAAGGAGCCACTCAAGGAATATCATGAAAGTTTGATGTGAAAATTCCTGAAAGAAATGTATATGTCACTCTTAAGTATTTCATTTAGTTAAATATGTCCCTTTGAGGGAAAATCAATTCCTAATAGAAGTCACTAATTTGCAGTTTACACTCATTAGTTAAAAAAGAGACAGCAAAATAGTACGAATTAAATAAATAACAAAAAGAGTAGTGAGCACAATAAAACTAGATTGTCCTCTCTTGCCTGATTGTTACCCCAGTGGGAAAAGGGGGCAAGCTCAATTTTTAATTCTGTGGTCTTTTTAAAACCAAGAGTTGCCTACTTCAAATAATCTTCAAAACTCTGCAAACACAGAAATGTTTCCATTGACTAGAACTGAGACAGTGTGTATTGATGACCGCGGCCCACTCCTGATCTCCTTCTTGGCTTCTTCTGCCAGTCCCTTCTGACGGCTGTTTCTGTGACTCTATACTCACAGTCCCCCTGAGCCAGTGCTGACAGAGATGCCACTCATCCCCACTCTCTTTCAACCTTCTTCATAGGGATCCTCAATCCACTGCTGCTAAAGCCCTTATGGAAGCCATCACTACGGATCCCCTAATCCACAAAGCTGGCCAGCTCCTTCCCATGGCCTCGTCCCCAACAGAACTCTGAGAGGTGCCACCCTGGCTTCGTGGCAAGGTAAGAGGAAGTCTCTTCCATCACTGGGATCAGCATGAAGGCATGTTTCACAATTGGAACTTAGAGTCCCTTTTTGCCCCATAAACAAGGCAATGAAGGTTTACACTGCCAGGTCAGCCCACAGTGTACTTAACTAACAAAATTTCAGTACAACAGTATGTAGACATTTTTTAATTTTTTTGCCTTTTTTTTAAAAAAACTTAACTTCTTTTTATTGAAGGATAATTGCTTTACAGACTTGTGCTGTTTTCTGTCAAGCCTCAACATGAATCAGCCATAGGTATACACATATCCCCTCCCTTTTGAAACTCCCTCCCATCTCCCCTCCCCATCCCACCCCTCTAGGTTGATACAGAGCCTCTGTTTGAGTTTCCTGAGTCATACAGCAAATTCCCGTTGGCTATCTATTTTACATATGGTCATGTAAGTTTCCATGTTACTCTTTCCATACATCTCACCCTCTCCTCCCCTCTCCCCATGTCTATAAGTCTATTCTCTATGTCTGTTTCTCCACTGTTGCCCTGTAAATAAATTCTTCAGTACCGTTTTTCTAGATTCTGTATATATGTGTTGGAATATGATATTCATCTTTCTCTTTCTGACTCACTTCACTCTGTACAATAGGTTCTAGGTTCATCCACCTCATTGGAACTGACTCAAATATGCTCAGTGTGTAGGCTTTTGCTCCTCAAAATGTAATCCTCGGACCAATATCATTTGAAATTTATTAGGAACGCACAGGTTCTACCTCAGACCCACTCAATCAGAGACTGCATGTTAGCAAGATCCCCAGATAATTCATATACATTAAAGTCTGACTTCAATAATTCTTTAACACATCATTTCCATAGGAGAATGCATTGTGTCCTAAAAAATTAACTACTCATGAGTTGAGGGCCAACTACATGCAACTCTCTTTTATGAGCCCCTTTGAGAGTAAAAATGATTTCAATTAAAATGCAGTTGTGTGGCAAACGTTCAAAACATATTTGTTCTACATTCTATATTAAAAATTTCATTCCTAGCTTAATTTTAGCTTTTCTACCCATTTTACTTTTGTCCTATTTTCCTCATTCATTTCCCCATTTAAATTTTATGTTGTCTTCTTCTAACGTGTGTGACATAAACTGATAAATAACCTCTACTTATTTTGTGATGAGGGCATGACAAAGCATAAGTCCTCTAGTACCAGCCTCAAAGACATCCAGGGTCATTTCTAGATGCTCCAGTCATAAACTTAAATTCCCATACATCTGGAGTCAATCCTTAGCTGGTACTCACAGCCATCGTGTCACTGGCATGACTTGTCTCCTGTGTGTTAAACTCCCGAAGTCCGTCCCCTTGTTCTCCCCCTGGACCAATAATATTACTCAGATGTGTCCTGATAGCTGAATTCTGCAGGGTCAACTCTGCAATTCGTGCCATGATGTCCTTTCTCTGTATTAATGTCTCATTTGTTCTAAGCTGTTGCCCGTCTCCCAGCACCAGGGGTTCTTCTGAGAGTGTGGGGTTTCTTGATTGCTGCATGCTTGACCGCGAGCTGCAGAGAGGCTGTGAGAGGCTAACAAAAGGAGCCTGGGTTTTGCTCTGCAAGTCTTCTCCCATGTGAGAGGCCCTCCACCTCTGAGTGAAGAGGTGACTCTCGTCACTTGAGTTCTGAATGTCTGCGCCAACAGGTAAGGTCTTCTTTTCCCAATTTTGTTCCTTTTCAATTATTTCCACGGTCGGAGGAATTCGTGGAGCAGGACGAGTTTGAACAGTCCTCCTCAACACTGTAGATACAGTTAGAACATAATAAACATGTACTGTTGAACCACAGTTGGCACTATAATCATCTCATGACACCCCCCCCTCACACTTGGTAGTTAGCATTTGAGAAGCATTTCAAAGGAAGGATTTGGTTTCTGAATGCCTCAATTATTTTAACAGGGAATATACCAGCAATACTACTCCTAATAATCAAGTACAGAGTCTTTTATACTCCTTAGAGCTTTATCAGTAACCTTGTGAAAAACCATCTACCTAGTTCACATTTTAACACATATATTAACTCATATCTGGGAATCCTGGGGGGAGTATAGACACGTAACGTAAACTAAAGATGGATGGGGAAGTATCTCTGAAGAAGTAAACTTTTTATTTACTTTTTTGCTTTGTATTTTGGGAGGTTTTTTTGGCCACTCTATGTGTGGATCTTAGTACCCCAGGGCTCGAGCCTGCAGCCCCTGCATTGGGATTACAGAGTCGGAACCACTGGTCCACCAGGGAAGTCCCAAGAAGTGACACTTGAATGATTACATATGTGGCAGAGAGTGGAGCAAAGATCATTACAATCAGAGATAACAACATATGTGAAGGCCCCAAAATAGGAAAGAGCAAAGAAAGGAGGCCTGTAGCATACCAACAAGGGAGCATCGGGGAATACAATATAGAAGACTAGAGAAGCATGCAGGGGCCATTTCTCACAGAGCTTTTTAAGCCATGTTAGAAATTTTATAATTTAATCCAAGAGCAATGAAATCTGGAGAAGGTTTGTCCACAACTCAATTTACATAATTGAAATTTACTAAATGCTGTAGAAATTAGAAGGTCCAGGAAGAGAAGTAGGGAGACCAGCAAGCAACTGTAGTAGTCAAGAAGAAAGATGATGGTAGCTTTGACTAAGGTATGTTGGCTATGAAGAAGGAGAGAAGTAGACACATTCGAGAAATATCTTGGCAACTGAACTACAAATGATGCACTGAAAGCAAGAAGTGAGGGAAAATGCAGAGTATGACAGCATGCACAAATGAATGGATGGCGATGCTGTTTAGTAAGATGGAGCCCAACAGGAGAACAGATTTAGGGGAAGGAGGATTATCAAGAATTGTTTTGAAAGTGCTAAGCTTAAGGTGCCTATATATCAATCCAAGGAGATGAAACATGGGTCAGAAACTCAAGAGATCATCTAGGCGAAGATCTAAAACTGGAGGTCACTGGCATATAGAAGGTATTGGAAGCCATAAGAACAAGTGAGATTATTTAGACAGAAGTAATAGTGAGAGAAGAAACCAGTATCAGGACATGAAGAACTTAACATTGAGAGTGAGGTAGGAAATGGCAACCCACTCCAGGGTTCTTGCCTGGAGAATCCGAGGGACAGGGGAGCCTGGTGGGCTGCCGTCTATGGGGTCGCACAGAGTCAGACACAACTGAAGCGACTTAGCAGCACCAGCAGCAGGAAATGGCAACCCACTCCAGTATTCTTGCCTGGAGAATCCCATGGAGGGAGGAGCCTAGTAGGCTACAGTCCATGGGGTCGCAAAGAGTCAGACACGACTGAGAGACTTCACTTTCTTTCACTTTCAAAGTTTTATTTGCTTGGGCTCCAAAATCACTGCAAACAGTGACTGCAGCCATGAAATTAAAAGACACTTGCTCCTTGGAAGAAAAGCTATAACAAACCTAGACAGCGTATTAAAAAGCAGAGACATCGCTTGGCTGACAAAGATCCATAGTCAAAGCTGGGGTTTTTCTGGTAGTCATGTACAAATGTGAGAGCTGGACCATAAAGAAGGCTGAGCACTGAAGAATTGAGGCTTTCAAACTGAAGTGTGGGAGAAGACTCTTGAGAGTTCCCTGGAGAGCAAGGAAATCAAGTCAGTCCTAAACGAAATCAGCCAGTCTTAAACCAAATCAATCTTGAATATTCATTGGAAGGACTGATGCTGAAGCTAAAACTCCAATACTTTGGCCATCTGATGCAAAGAGCCAACTCATTAGAAAAGACGCTGATGCTGGGAAGATTGAAGGCAGGAGAAGGGGACAACAGAGGACGAGATGATTAGATGGCATCACTGACTCAATGGACATGAGTTTGAGCAAGCTCTAGGAGATAGTGAAGGACAGGGAAGCCTGGTGTGCTACAGTCCATGGGGTCGCAAAGAGTTGGACGCGACTGAGCAACTGAACAACAATACCCCTGGACCATACAGACAAATGGGATGTCCCCTTACTCTGCATTTCATTGCTGAGAACTTGGTCCTTTGATCTGAGTTTAACTGACATTTACAATGCCTGATAGAACAGATACATGATGAAATTCACTGTCACATTTCACCATAGGTATAATGCACATGACATAAACCACTCTGAAAAACTCTCCTTCAGCTAAAAGGTTAAAATGATCATCAGTACCTTTTCAAATCCTGTTTAAGAGGGAACAATGAACATACTGTATGACATATATGAAGCAAAGAAAAACAACTGCCATATAACTTTAGAAGAAGCCTGCTTACCGTCCTGCAAAGGAGAGAATTCTGAGTTGCTCTTCTGCCTGGGTGGTGTTAACAACACTGCTGGCTCAAATATATGTCCTGGAAGATTGCTGGCCAGGTTCCCACTTTCTGGAGGGTTTGGCACCTGAGACAGTTTGACAGGCAAATCTTCCTGTGGGAACTCAACGACGTCTTCTCCTCTGAACATCCGTGGCACGGAGGCACTAGCATTTACGGCTGGGTCCTCTGAAGATAAGAGGCTATTAGTACTCAAAGGAATTATGAGCACACTTCAGGCATTTAGACATAGGCGCATTTCCACAGAGGGCAAAATCACGTGGCCTCTGGAGCCCTCACTTTCTAGTCCATACCCTCACTGAGCAGTCACTCACAGGCCAAGCTCCTGTGGTGCCAGCACTGGGAGGAAGTGGCTATTTTGGAGAAAAGCACTGCCCTTGAAGATCTGCCCTTGCCACTGAGTTTACCTCATGCAAGTTAAATTTTAGAGTCAAAAAAAAAAAAAAAATTTTAGAGTCAGCCACTTCTAAGAAAACACTCCTAAATACACAAAACTCTTTCTACACAGAGACACACATCAAAGTAAAAAACACAAAAAATGCTCAATGTCCTATTCAGCCTATGGCATATGATAATGGCAGAGGAGGTGAAGATAGGCTTTCAAAGCATCACCATGAATGAACTAAGGTCACGAATTTCTGAAATTCAGTATTTTTTTCTTCTCAAGACCATCTCTTCCCCTCCAAACCAGGGGTACCCTAATTAAAGGTGCTGGCACTAAATTCCCACATGTCTAGGAAGCTAGTTGTGCTACTTTCTATTTCTGTGACTTTATTAAGTTACCAACCCTCTCTCCAAGCCTTAGTTTTCTCATCTAAAAAATGGGGATAACAATGACACCTACCTCATAAGACTGAGTGAAGAACTCTTTTGAAAATTAAATGAAAGTTATATTATGAGAATTAAATGAGATAATGCATGTAAAACACTGCAAAAGAACCTGGCATAGAGCCAGTATCCAATAAATATTAGCTGGAATAATTATGGCAAATATAATGGTGATAATGCTACCTATCCATGAACAGACAATAGTTACATATAACTATATAGTTACATATAAATTTATATTATATAGTTACATATAAATAGTTACATATAAATTTACAGTTTTGTTTTCTCTGAAAGTATTTTAATGCCCATCTGGGATAGTAAGATTATTCCACTCACCTGAATTATCCATATTTCTCTGACTTGTGGCTCCCCTTTCTAAGGCCTGACTTTCTTTGTTACTTATCACAGGACAGTTCTTAATGGCATGTGTGAGTGATATAAGCTGCTCATCTGTTGTGATCATGTACTGCTGAAGTCTCGCCTAGAGAAAAATGAACAAAATAATATCATTGGCTTATCAAACAGCAAATCACCTAGGTGTGTTTAACTATATCATTGTTTTAAATACTCTAGAAATTTCAGCCTTTTATTCAAATACTAAAACCATGCATTCATGAAAATATATAATTATGAACATTTTTTAAAATTCTTTGATAGAAGGATGGTTAAATAAATCATGGAATATTATTAATAAATAAATACACTGCTACAATAGTAAGAATGAACCTTTTCATAGGGCTTTCAATTTATAAAATCTCTTTTTTTTATTTTTATTTTTTTTTTTTTTTAATTTTTTTCCAGTGGGTTTTGTCATACATTGATATGAATCAGCCATGGATTTACATGTATTCCCAATCCCAATCCCCCTTCCCACCTCCCTCTCCACCCGATTCCTCTGGGTCTTCTCAGTGCACCAGGCCCGAGCACTTGTCTCATGCATCCCACCTGGGCTGGTGATCTGTTTCACCATAGATAGTATACATGCTGTTCTTTTGAAATATCCCACCCTCACATTCTCCCACAGAGTTCAAAAGTCTGTTCTGTATTTCTGTGCCTCTTTTTCTGTTTTGCATATAGGGTTATCGTTATCACCTTTCTAAATTCCATATATATGTGTTAGTATGCTGTAATGTTCTTTATCTTTCTGGCTTACTTCACTCTGTATAATGGGCTCCAGCTTCATCCATCTCATTAGGACTGGTTCAAATGAATTCTTTTTAATGGCTGAGTAATATTCCATGGTGTATATGTACCACAGCTTCCTTATCCATTCATCTGCTGATGGGCATCTAGGTTATTTCCATGTCCTGGCTATTATAAACAGTGCTGCGATGAACATTGGGGTGCACGTGTCTCTTTCAGATCTGGTTTCCTCAGTGTGTATGCCCAGAAGTGGGATTGCTGGGTCATATGGCAGTTCTATGTCCAGTTTTTTAAGAAATCTCCACACTGTTTTCCATAGCGGCTGTACTAGTTTGCATTCCCACCAACAGTGTAAGAGGGTTCCCTTTTCTCCACACCCTCTCCAGCATTTATTGCTTGTAGACTTTTGGATAGCAGCCATCCTGACTGGCGTGTAATGGTACCTCATTGTGGTTTTGATTTGCATTTCTCTAATAATGAGTGATGTTGAGCATCTTTTCATGTGTTTGTTAGCCATCTGTATGTCTTCTTTGGAGAAATGTCTGTTTAGTTCTTTAGCCCATTTTTTGATTGGGTCATTTATTTTTCTGGAATTGAGCTGCAGGAGTTGCTTGTATATTTTTATAATATATTTTATATTATATTTTATATATATTTATATATATTATATATATATTTATATATATTTTATATATATTATATATATATTATATATTTATATATATTATATTTTATAATATATTTTATATATATTTATATGTATATTATATATTTTTATATATTATATATTTATTTATATATATTATATTTTATAATATATTTTATAATAGATTTTATACCTATTGACTGATGATGATACCTACTGACTCTTAAGCTACCCCAAAAGACCAAGGAAGAAACTCAATAGAATATTATTCAGGTATTTAAACTGATAAACATAAGCATTATAAAAATGTATGGTAATGCATATAAAATAGTGTTAAGAGATTATATATATGTATATGTGTATTATATATTACAGTTGACACTTGAACTAGACAGGGTTAGGGGCATTGACACTCTGTGCAGGTAAAATTCATGTATAACTACTACTGGCCCTCCATATTCAAGGTTCTGCATCCACAGATTCAACCAGCCACAGACTGTAGTACATATATATTGAAAAAAACTCACATATAAGTGAACCAGCACAGTAGAAACTGGTGAAGTTCAAGGATCAACTGTACACATACAGAGACATACATAGCTCCAACATGAACAGACATTTGTTAAATGTCAGGTGAGGTCAGAAGTCAGAAATATTATTAGTAGGACTGTTGAATGATATATAATAAACATTTTTATATTTGTCCAAATTTTTCCGAAAATCCACATCACATATCCAATAGCTCCCTCAACATCTCCATGAGGAACTCACATAGGCTTCTCAAACTTAAAATACAAAAAAACCAACTCCTCGTAAACATTCCTGCCTCAACAATAACAACTCCATTCTTCCAACTGCTCAGGCCAAAACTCTGACTCTTCTTTCACATCCTCTCCTTCACTCCATATCCTGTCCATCAGCAAATCCTACTGGTTGACTTCAAAATATATTCAGAATTTGGTTACTTTTCACAACCTATCCCACTTACAACCTCAACCAAGTTGCCATGTCTCACCTTAATTATTCTGGACTCCTGTCTGTAATATTCTACTTCTGTGTTTAACCACCTACAGTCTAGTCCTACACTGCTCCCAACCTGCACCCTGGAGCGCCAGTACGGACTCATGGGGGCACCACAGGACATTTTTAAATTCTCAAGGAAACTGCTGATGCTCAATATCTGTCAGGTACTAGTGACGTACTAGCTCGAAGTGTTCACAGATTCAACATTAGATCAAGATACACCCCTTTTGATGATACCATATCTTCCTAAGGCTGAGTTTTCAGTAGCTGCCATGCTAAAAAAGCAACACTGCATAAAAATAATTATGGAACAAGACATAAGAGTGATGGTGTTCAATATGATTCCAGGCTATGAGAAGCTGTACAATGCCCAATAGGTATACATGTTCCATTAGTAAATAACTATGGTTATTTAATCATGAAAAAAAAAATAAAATACTTTTTCTATCAGTTTTCATGTATTATTTTTTTCACACAGCATCTAAGTTGTTGACGCACAAATACTTACTGTGGTGATGGGATTCCAATTGAGTTATTTCAAATCCTGAAAGATGATGCTGTGAAAGTACTACACTCAATATGCCAGCAAATTTGGAAAACTCAGCAGTGGCCACAGGACTGGAAAAGGTCCGTTTTCATTCCAATCCCAAAGAAAAGCAATGCCAAAGAATGCTCAAACTACCACACAATTGCACTCATCTCACACGCTAGTAAAGTAATGCTCAAAATTCTCCAAGCCAGGCTTCAACAATACGTAAACCATGAACTTCCAGATGTTCAAGCTGGTTTTAGAAAAGGTAGAGGAAACAGAGATCAAACTGCCAACATCTGCTGGATCATCAAAAAAGCAAGAGAGTTCCAGAAAAACATCTATTTCTGCTTTATTGACTATGCCAAACCCTTTGACTGTGTGGATCACAATAAACTGTGGGTAACTCTGAAAGAGATGGGAATACCAGGCCACCTGACCTGCCTCTTGAGAAACCTGTATGCAGGTCAGGAAGCAACAGTTAGAACTGGGCATGGAACAACAGACTGGTGCCAAATAGGAAAACTAGTACGTCAAGGCTGTATATTGTCACCTTGCTTATTTAACTTATATGCAGAGTACATCATGAGAAATGTTGGGCTGGAAGAAGCACAAGCTGGAATCAAGATTGCCAGGAGAAATATCAATAACCTCAGACATGCAGATGACACCACCTTTATGGCAGAAAGTGAAGAGGAACTAAAGAGCCTCTTGATGAAAGTGAAAGAAGAGAGTGAAAAAGTTGGCTTAAAGCTCAACATTCAGAAAACTAAGATCATGGCATCTGGTCCCATCACTTCATGGCAAATAGATGGGAAACAGTGGAAGCAGTGTCAGACTTTATTTTTTTGGGCTCCAAAATCACTGCAGATGGTGATTGCAGCCATGAAATTAACAGATGCTTACTCCTTGGGAAAGTTATGACCAACCTAGACAGCATATTAAAAAGCAAAGACATTACATTGCCAACAAAGGTCCGTCTAGTCAAGGCTATGGTCTTTCCAGTGGTCATGTATGGATGTGAGAGTTGGGCTATAAAGAAAGCTGAGTGCCAAAGAATTGATGCTTTTGAACTGTGGTGTTGGAGAAGACTCTTGAGAGTCCCTTGGACCGCAAGGAGATCCAGGAACCAGTCCATCCTAAGGGAGATCAGTCCTGGGTGTTCACTGGAAGGACTGATGCTGAAGCTAAAACTCCGATACTTTGGCCACCTCATGCGAAGAGTTGACTCATTGGAAAAGACCCTGAGGCTGGGAGGTATTGGGGGCAGGAGGAGAAGGGGACAACAGAGGATGAGATGGCTGGATGGCATCACTGACTCGATGGACATGAGTTTGGGTAAACTCCGGGATTTCGTGATAGACAGGGAGGCCTGGCATGCTGGGATTCATGGGGTCACAAAGAGTCGGACACGACTGAGTGACTGAACTGAACTGAACTGAATATATGGAGCTGCTTGGTATTTTCTTTGGCCTAGGGGTGTCCTGAGACACTAAGGTCACTGTAAACAGAGACAGGGCGGTGATCTCTGATCTAATCTCAAAACAGCCACCCAGAGTGATTCTCTTAAAACTGAATTAAATCACATCTCTTCCCAAATCCCTTTTGAGGTTTCCTATTTCATTCAGAACAAAAGTCCAAGCCCTCACCCAGCCTGCAGGGCCCCTGTGATCTGACTTCCTGCTCCTGTCTCCTCCTGCGCTCCCTCTCCCACATCCCACCCCTGCCACCCTGGTCTCCTTGGTGGCTTTTGAGCTCAACAGCTATGCTCCCACCTCAGGACCTAAGCCCTTGCTGCTCCTTTGCAGTGAGTGCTCTTCGCTCAGCTATTGGCAGGCTTGCTCTCTCATCTCCTCAGACAGACATGTCCCATCCCATTTATATCCTCCTATCCCAAACCCTTCCCATCCCTCTTACTAGCTTTGTTTTTCTTTATGATACATAATAACCATCTAACTAACAATATACTTCACTTTTTAGGGGGCAAAGTTTATTTAGAATGTTAAGTTCCTTGAGGACCAAGATTTTTTTGTCATTCACTACTCTATTTCCTGCACCTGGAACAGTGCCAGATACACAGTAAGTGCTCAATAAAGATCTGCTGAACATATTAGTACACTTTAAAAGTGCCTATCTTCCTAAGAGAATTGAAAATACATCCTGACACAACTGGGGCTTCCTAGGTGACACTAGTGGTAAAGAACCCACCTGCCAATGCAGGAGATGTAAGAGACATGGGTTTGATCCCTGGGTCAGGAAGATCCCCTGGAGGAAGGCATGGCAACCCACTTCACTGTTCTTGCCTGGAGAATCCCATAGACAGAGGACCCTGGTGGGCTACAGTCCATAGGATCGCAAAGAGTTGAACACGACTGAAGAGACTCAGCATGCATGCACGTTCACACAAATACTTGTACGTGAACATCCACAGCAGCATTATTCATTCATCATACACAAAAGGGAGAAACAACACAAATGTCCTTCAACTAATGAATGGATAATCAAAATGTGGTAGAGCCCACACTAGATTATTGAGCAATAAAGAGGAATGCAGTACTGACACACAAGACAGCAGGGATGAGCCCTGAAAACATGATGTGCTGTGAATGAAGCCAGACACTAAAGACCACATATGGCATGATTCCACCTAGATAAAATATTCAGATTAGGCACATCTATAAAATCATACAGCAGATTTGTCGTTTCCAGGGACTGAAGGGAGTAGAGTGAATGATAATGTGTGTGGAATTTCTCTCTGGGGTGATGAAAATACTCTGGAGTTAGATAATGATACTAGCACAGAAAAAAACACCAAACTGCACACTACAAAAGGGTACGTTAAATGGTATGTGAACTATATCTAGAGTCTGTCATATAGAGTGAAGTAAGTCAGAAAAAGAAACACAAATATCATATATTAATGCATATATACGGAATCTAGAAAAATTGAACTGATAAATATATTTGTAGGGCAGGAATAGAGACACAGACATAGAGAATGGACTGTGGACACAGGAGGGGAAGGAGAGGGTAGGATGAATTGAGAGAATAGCACTGACATATAGATACTACCATGCATAAAACAGATAGCTAGTTGGAAGTGCTGTATAGCACAGGGAGCTCAGCTCGGTGCTCTGTGATGACCTAGAGGGGTGGGATGGTGGGGGTGGGAAGGAGACTCAAGAGGGAGGGAATATATGCATACATATAGCTGATTCTTGTTGTACAGTAGAAACTAACACAACATTGTAAAACAATTATACTTCAATTTTACAGAAACTGTATGTGAATGATATTATCAATGAAAATCACATGTCTTATATCTAATGTCCATTGACACAAACACAACTTGTCTACTGCTGATTTCCTAGTCTCTTGTGGCTGATAAATAAAAGTATCAGTAACTATAACCACTGTTTGACAAAAAGATTAATAAAGATACTGAAGATACTATAAACAACTTTAAATGGCATATATTATAGGAGGGTTCCTCACAGGGTATCCTCTGTTATTTAAAATGAAAAGCAGCTGTCATAACACTCATTTCACATACTGGATAAACCACTATAATATGAGTAGTTATTATTTAAACATAGATTCTGTCTTCCCCAGTAAATATGTTTCTTAAAGACAGGATATTTATTCTACACTATTTATAATTCAAGTTTTTACTGCAGTACCTCCAGTATAATAAATGTTCTTGAAAAGTTACTGCTGAGGATACTAAAGAAATGATAAATAATCACACCAGCACAACTAAATCAAAGGCAACTAAAAGAGAATCTCATACACCTGTAAAGAAGTTTTATACTACTAAACACAGAAAAGTTTTGGATCTCATCTAAATACCTGGGTAGCAGTATTTTCTTCTCTAAGGAAAAGAACTTCAGCTGTCAGCGCATCAAGGAGCTCTCGATGATCACCTAACGCTTGTTCCAATTGCTGCCTTGTCTCTACTTCTTTACGCAGTTGGAGCTCACTCTACAAAAAAAAAAAAAAAATCAAATAAACTCCCCTCCATAACATCACATGTTGCAAACTAAAAGTTTCTAATCAAAGCTATCAAAGAAGAGAATACTTACAAAGTATATATTATGTGACAGTAATAAAAATTAAATATTTTTATTAAAGGTTTATATTTCATTAAAATATGCTGCTTTATCGTCTTCCTTTCTTTAAATGTAAAACAATGAACAGAATGACATGTAAAATCAAACAACTACAATTTTTGTAGACGAGAGGGGAAGGAAGTACATATACAAACTGCTTGAATACATGCAGGCCATTTCTAGGACAGACTGATAATGACAGTTGGCTACAGGAAGTAAACAAGTTAAGTGAAAGTCAGGGGTGGGGATTTTTCACCATACAGTCTTTTGTTATCTTTAAATTGCATACCATGGTAAATGTATCACCAGTTCAAAAGTTAAGTTTCTTAAAACGTAATTAAAAATAAAAAACAGGCTTAAATGATTAAGCTTTGTAAAACAAGTGATTAACTAAAAAGTACATGCTTCTAAGCCTGTAATATGTTCAGAGAGCCAAAAGTACATTCCTAGAGATTCCTAACTTATATATGTTAAGAATGTTAAGACTGTCACAAGTCTGACAGTAAAACAAATCTGTAAAAAGCAAATTTAGATAGATCTCCACAAGATGGTGAAGTCCTTCTGAACCTGAGCTCACCTCCTATTATGAAAACACCAAAATCACAACTAACTGCTGAATAACCATCTACAGACAAAAAAGATACTCTACTTCCAAAGACAAAGAAGCAGCCACAACAGGATTGTAGGAGGGGTGCATTCATGATACAATCAAACCCCATCACCTCTGGGTGGGCAACCCACAAACTGGAAAATAACTATATCACAGAAGTTCTCCCACAGGAGAGTTCTGAGTCCGACATCAGGCTCCCCAGTCTGGCTTCAGAAGGAGGAGCCCCCAGAGTATTTGGCTTTGAAAGCCAGTGGAGCTTGATCACTGGAACTGCACAGAACTGGGAGAAACAGAAATGTCACTTTTGGAGGGCACATGCAAGGTATCATGCACACCAGGACCCAGGGGAAAAAGCAGTGACTTCATAGGAGCCTGTGCCAGACCTACTTGCTGGTCTTGGAGGGCCTCTCAGGGAGGTAGATGGTGGCTTTGGCTCACTGTAGAAACAAGGACATTGGTTGTGGAGGTACTGGGTATTCACTGGCGTGAGCTGTCCTGGATACTACCACTTTGATGCCAAGACCTAGCTCCACCCAACAGTCTGAAGGCACCAGTGGTGGGATGTCTCAGGCCAAACAACAAATGGGGCAGAAACACAGCCCCACCCACCAGCAAACAGGCTGCCTGAAGTCTTCCTGAGTCTACGGCCATCTCTAAACACACCCCTTGACACAGCCCTGCCCACCAGAGGTACAAGACTCAGCTCCACCCACCAGTGGCAGACACCAGTCCCTCCCACCAGGAAACCTGCACAAACCTCTGAGAAAAGCTTCATCCACTAGGAGGCAGAAACCAGAAGAGAAACTATAATCAAGCACCCCATGGGACCACAAACACAGAAAGTTAGACAAAATGAAACAGCACAGGATTATGTCCCAGAAAAAGGAATAAGATAAAGCCCCAGAAGAACAGCTAAGTGAAATGGAGCTAGGCAATCTACCTGAAAAAGAATTCAGAGTAATGTTAGTAAAGATGATCCAAGATCTCAGAAAAAGAAAGGAGGCATGACTGAGAAGATACAAGAAAAATTTAACAGAGAGTTAGAAGATATAAAGAATAAACAGAGATGAACAATATAATAACTGAGATGAAAAATACACTAGAAGAAATTAATGCAGAATAAATGAGGCAGAACAGATAAGTGAACTGGAAGAATGGTGGAAAGAAATGCCATGGAACAGAATAAAGAAAAAAGAATGAAAAGAAATGACAGTTTAAGAGACCTCTGGGACACACTAAATACAACAACATCTGAATTAAAAACCTGCAACAAACAAAAGCCCAGGACCGGATGGCTTCACAGGTGAATTCTATCAAACATTTAGAGAAACGTTAATGTCTATGTTTCTGAAATTATTTCAAAATCTGCTGAGGAAGGAACCCTCCCAAACTCATTCTATGAGGCCACCATCACCCTGATACCAAAACCAGACAAGATCCAACAAAAAATAAAAATAAGAATCAGCATGTCTGAGCAATTAACACTTTTTTGGGGGGGAGCATTGTCTCACTTATTACCCTCCCAAAAGTTAAACTAATGCATACTTCACAAGTAGAGTATTTGTACCTTCACCAACTTTTGCAAATCTTAGGGTGGAAAATGATATGCCATTGTTATTTTAATTTTCATTTCTTGATTACTAATCAGGTTGAATACCTTTTCATGTGTTTTTTGGCAGTTTGTTTCTTCTTTTGAAATTGTTCTGTTCATGAGTCTTCACTTACTTTTGGGGAAGAGGAGATTACTTCTCTCTTTTTAAATTGATATATAAGAATTCTTCAGAAAATAGAGATACTAACTTCTTTTGCTCAGTCATGTCAGACTCTGCGATCCCATGGACTACAGCCCACTAGGCTCCTCTGTCCAAGGAATTCTCCAGACAAGAATGCTGGAGTGGATAGCCATTCCCACCAACATTTTACATAAATATTCCTTTTGACCTAGCTGATAAGCTTGTAGAAATAAACAAATGAACAAAAATTAATATATATTATTTCTTTTTCCAGGTTAGCTTATTTTAAAAGTTTTAATTATATCCAAATGACAAATTAAATAAATAGTACTACAACCATATAACTGCATACTCTTAAGCACTGGAAAAGAAAAAGAAATCTGTATGTATTAGCATAAAAAGATGTCCATGAAATATTTTAGGTTGAAAAAACTTATAGAAGAGTGGATCTAATGTGATTTATCTATAAGATTTATCTGTGCTAATATATGTGTTTATCAGACACATCAAAAGATTTCTGGAAAACCATACATAAATTATAGCAATGGTCATGTCTGTGGGTTAAAATTAAAAGGAATTTCACTTTCAAAAAAAAAAAAAGAATCAGCATGTGTGATACAGATTCCGTATAATTAAAACCACATTGTGGCTTATAAAAAAAAAAATCCAACAAAAAAGAAAATTACAGGACGATATCACTGATGAACACAGACACAAAAGTATTCCACAAAATACCAGCAAACTGAATCCAACAATATGTTAAAAGAATCACACACCATTAGCAAGTGGGATTTATCCCAGGGATGCAAGGATTTTTCAACATCTGCAAATGAATCCTCATAAGATATCATGTTAACAAACTGAAAAATAAAAACCATATGATCATCTCAATAGATGCAGAAAAGCTTTTGTCAAAACCCAACATCCATTTATGATAAAAACTCTTCAGAAAGCAAGCACAGAGGGAATCCTACCTCAATATATTAAAAGCCATATATGCAAACCCACAGCTTACATCATACTCAACAGTGAAAAGCTGAAAGAATTTCCTCTAAGATCAGGAACGAGACAAAGATGTTCACTCTCACCACTTTTATGCAACATAGTTTTGGAAGTCCTATCCATGGTTATTAGAGAAGAAAAAGAAACAAACAAAATCCAAATTGGATAAAAAGAAGTAAAACTGTCAAATTTGCAGATTACATGATACTATACACAGAAAATCCTAAAGATGCTTGGAGATGGGAATGGCGACCAACTCCAGTATTCTTGCCTGGAGAATTCCATGGACAGAGGAGCCTGACGGGCTACAGCCCATGGGGTCACAAAGAGTCGACACAACTGAGCAACTAACACTACTACTATACACAGAAAATCCTAAAGATGCTAGTAGAAAACTACTAGAGCTCATCAATACATTTGGTAAAGTTGTATTATATAAAATTAATACATTTCTATACACTTACTATAAAAAGTCAAAAAGAAATTAAGGAAACTATTCCACTTACTATCACATCAAAAAGAGGAAAACACCTAGGAGTAAACCTACCTAAGGAGACAAAAGACCTGTATAAACCATAAGACACTGATAAAAGAAATTGAAAATGACAAACAGATAGAAAGATATACCATGTTCTTGGATTGGAAGAATCAATATTGTCAAAATGACTATACTACCCAAACTAATCTACAGATTCAACGTAGTTTCTATCAAGTTACCAATGTCATTTGTTGCAAATCTAAGACAAAATAAAATCTTAAAATCTGTACAGAAACACAAAAGTCCCCAAATAGCCAAAGCAATCTCTTTTAAAACATATTTGGCTGCATCAGGTCTTAGTTGCAGCATGTGGGATCTTTGTTGCATCACAGGGATCTTGCATTGCAGTGTCCTCTCCAGTTGTGGCATACAGGCTCCAGAGCGCACAGGCTCAGTAGCTGTGGCACACAAGCTCAGTTGCTCTGCAACATGTGGGATCTTAGTTTCCCAATCAGGGATCTAACTTATGTCCCCTGCATTGCCAGGCAGATTCTAAACCACCGGACCATGAGGGAAGTCCCTAGCCAAAGCAATCTTGAGAAAGAAAAATGGAGCTGGAGGAATCAGAAAAGAATTTTCCTGATCTGTGTCTACAGATCACAAGTATACCACTCACCAAACTGAACTGAAGTGGGTATAGCAAGCAGAGAAAAGCAGTAGAATGAGGACATGTTTAGTAGTTTAATTAATCTATAACTGCCAAACAGTAATGTTAACTATTAGCATAAGATATAATTTTATTTAAGCAGATTGACCTAACTAATTATCACTTAGTTATTACCTATTTACCAAACTAAAATCAACACCACTTATCTGGCATATCTTTATCAGGATGTAGAGAAAATTAAGAGGGTAAACCTTTCCAACAGATAATCCAAAGCTGAGCCATTTTTAACAAAGTTACTCAAACTTGACTATACTTTATTTGGAGAATGCAATAATTTAAGTGTAGAGGGGAAAAACCTACCCAACTCTGCCATCAGTCTAGTAGAAGAGTAGACTCTAATAACCTTACCTCTTTAAGGTACCGAACCAGGCGACAGAGTGAGCTCACGAGGGACAGGGTGAAGCCGGTGAGACCCTGACTATTTTGCAGTCCCTGGACCTTGCGGCCTGTCCACCGTTCATATTCTTCTATTTCATGTTCCACTTCATGTATCATGTGTTTGAGGACATCCAGGCTGGGGTTACTGCTACTTGGTAAGTCTGTGGAGGCTGTGCTGGCTGATAACATGCTATTCTTCTGTTTGGAAGGAGCACGTGAATCTGGTTTTCTTTTCACTGATAATGACAGAAGTCATTCTATGTTAAGACCAGGAAAAATTAAAACTACAGAAATGTTTGAATGTTGCTTACAGTTTATAAAAGGTTTTTTTACAGAAGGTATCATCATTTTCTCATAAAGAATCTATATTGTTTAAACCAGATTTATACTATCTATAATAAATGAATGAGAATCATCCTTCTAGAGTTACATGGAATAAGAGGAAGCACTAAATGGCTACCATTCAACAACCTCTTACTATGCAGGATCTGACTGGATGAGTTTGAGAGACATGTATTAAGAGGCTAAGATAGCTATATCAAGTTACATAGTTTTTTTGTTTGTTTGTTTTTAACGCTTCCAAAACAGAGAATTTATTTATTTCTTTTTAAATGTGTATAACCTCCCTATCCCACCCCTCTGTAGGTTGATACAGAGCCCCTGTTTGAGTTCCCTGAGTCATAATAACCCACTTTGTCAATTAAGAGACTGAACCTTTATTTAGCAGCTGTTTTTGCTTCCTCGAGTTCAGCACCTGTCCCACAACACAGCTTGAGTCTAGAGTCTCAGATTCTTCAGGTTGAAGCCTCATATGGATTCTCTTAACAGCATTGGTAGCATTCAATGCAGCTACAATTCCAAAAGAATCTCAAGTAAACAACAAAAAAAATTTTTAAGCATTTCAATCAACAGGTCAATCAGTATTTACCAATCAGGCTAAGACAGTAAAAACTCAAGTGACATTCTTTTAAAAATTACTGGGTTTAAGAAAGAAAGTAAGTTACTACTCTGGGAGAAATAATACAGTGGGGGACCAAACCTTTTTGTTCTCCTGATGGAGAAGCAGATGATGGAGTTCCTGAAGAGGCTGTTATTTGTGACTGTGTTGCTACTTTCTGCTGAATATCAGTCCATAGTTTATTAATTAACTCAGAATTTTCTTCCTTTATTTGGTGGAGAAACCTATAAATTACAGGACAACAAGTTATGTTAGAATTAGTAAGTGCTATCATTTAACTTGTTCAACTGTTTACATGTTTGATGTGAAGAAACATTGAATAATTCATATCCAAAGAGAAATATGTTTTGCTTTAATTTACAAGGTAAGAACTAAAATGCCAATCTTCTCAGTGTTAGAAGATACTGTTCATCTCCCTTCCAGTTTCCTAGCTAAGATGGCTCCCAAAACAACAGTGATCTGCCCTTTCTGAAGTTTTGTGCTATAGGCTCCATCCTCCCCTCTCTTTCTCTAGAGAAAGTACATGGTTTTGATGAAGGAGCTGGTTCTCTGAGCACAGCCTCTGCCCACCACTGAAGTAAAGTGACTGGAGCAGACTCTGCCCCTGTGTGTCATTGAGGCGGGAAGAAGGAATGAGAAGAGCTGCAGTGCAGGGGGTGAGAAAGAGAAGCCTTTTGCTGTAATCATCTTTATCAGTGATAAAGCTGATTTTTCAGTCTCTAGTTGTCTGATTTGTTTGTCTATTTCCCAATTGGGCTAATATTTAAAAGGGGAGGGTACTTAAAGTAGAAACAACCCAAATGTCTACCAACTGATGAATGAATAAGTAAAATGTGTTCTGTTCACACAAAAGAACATTATTCAGCCATAAAAAAATGAAGTGCTAACACACTACAAATATGGATGAATCTTGAAAACATGTGATGGACACTAGACACAAAAGATCACATTTTACATGATTCTATATAGAAAATGTTCAGAATAGACGAGATTTAAAACACACACACACACACACACACACACATTCATTTAATAGATTAGATTGGGCTGAAAGGTTTGGGAGAAAACGGGATCTGATTATTAAAGAGTGTGGGGCTTCTTTTGAGGGTAATGAAAATGTTCTGAAACTGACTATGGGTCACACAGTTCAATGAATATACTAAAAAAAAATCTCAAATTCTGTTAATATTATACTTAAATGGATAGATTGTATGGTATATGAATGATAAATCAATGAAACTGTTATGAGAAAACAACAGAAGAAGTGACTCCATAAACCTCAATCTAGCGGAGCTGCTTTCAAGCAACCTGTGGACAGCACATTGAACACTAGCTGCTACAAAGTTTAACAAAAGGCCTGTAATGTGGTCCACACACATTATGGCTAGTTATCAAGGCATCAAGAAGACTCCTACTGCAACACAGTATAAGTGGTGGTGGTTTAGTCACTAAGTCCTGTTTGACTCTTGCGACCCCATGGACTGTAGCCTACCAGGCTCCTCTGTCCATGGGATTCTCCAGGCAAGAATACTGGAGTGGGTTGCCATTTCCTTCTCCAGGGGATATTCCCGACCCAGGGATTGAACCTGGGTCTCCTACATTGCATAGTATAAGTTAGGTCTAAATCCAATCTTCAGGATAAATCATAAGAAAAGTGTCATAATGAGATTTCTATACAACTTGGGAAAATCTCCATTAACGTCTTCTAATGTTTATACTTTTAAGAATCAGGTTGTATCAAACAGCAACAACAAAATAATAATACAATACTATCTATGGTAGGCTTAAGAATTGCCCTCTAAAGAGACCCATAACTTAATCCCTGGAACTTGTGAATGTTACCTTATCTGACTAAGAAGGGACTTTGCAGGTGTGATTAAGCTAAGGATCCTGAGATAGGGAGATGATTCTGGATTGTCCAAGTGGGCCCTGAATGCAATCATATGCATCCTTAAGAGGGAAGCAGAGGGAGACTTTGATGCACACAAGCAGAGAAGGTGACATGAAGGTGGAGGCAGAGACTGGAGTGATGTGGACACAAGCCAACACCTTCAGCCACCAGAAGTTGAAAGAGGTAAGGGATGGAATCTCACTTAGAGTACCCAGAGGGAATGTGGCAATACCAACATCGTCACTTTAGTCTAGTGAAACTGATTTAGGATTTCTGGCCCCTAGAACTGTGAGAGAATAAATATCTGCTGTTTGAAGCCACCAAGTTTGTAGAAATTTGTTAACACAGCCCCAGAAAATTAATACAGATTTTGGTATCTAGATATGGAGTGCTGATGTAACAAATACCTAAAAATATGAAAGTAGCTTTGGAACTGGATAATGAATAAAGGCTAGAATAATTTTTAGGTGAACGATAGAAAAAGCCTCCTTTCCATGGATCACATCACTGACTCACGAATCTGAGCAAACTCTGGGAGATAGTGGAGGACAGAGGAGCCTGGCGTGCTGCAGTCCATGGGGTTGCAAAGAGTTGGACATGACTTAGCAACTGAAGTTCGGAACAACAACAGAAAAAACCTGATTGCCTTAAAAAGATTATTGGTAGAAATATGAATGTTAAAGATTCTTCCATTGAAGACTCAAGAGGAAGTCAGGAGCATGGTAGAGAAAGCCTGTATCATCTGAGAAAATAACATATCATCATAAATAGAATGTTGGTAGAAATATGAATATTAAAGAAGCTTCTGGTGAGGATTCTGAAGGAAATGAGGAACATGTTATTGGAAACTGGGAAAAAGGCAATCCTTACTATAAAGCAGTAGAAAAGCTGAGTTGTGTGGGGAAGCAGAATTTGTAAGCAATGAAACTGGATATTTATCTGTCAAGGTTTACAAGGAAAAGTACTGAATGTGCAGGTGGAGATAGTGGTGAACCTGCCTGCCAACATGGGAGACACAAGAGATCAGGTTCGATCCCTGGGTCGGGAAGATCCACTGGAGGAGGGCATGGAAACCCACTCCAGTTTTCCTGCCTGGAGAATCCCCATGGACAGAGAGTCTGGCGGGCTACAGTTCACAGGGTCACAGAGAGTCGAGACACTACTGAAGTGACCACACATGCATACGCACGCACTGAACATGCGGCCTGCTTTTCTTCTTGCTAAACACAAGAGTAAAGAGATAAATTGAGAGAATAACTCTTAAGCAAAAAGAAACCAGGATTTGATTTGAGAAATCCTTACTCTTCAGATTGCAAAAGATGCTCAAGTTAGGAGTCACTGTTAGGAAAGTAGGCTCTGGAGATAAGCACAAGTGCACCAATTCTCTTTTATGGCAGCATCAATTATAACAGTGTTTTAATGACTTTATTTTAGAGACAACTTAGGAATATCAGCATCTCTAATTTACATCCCATCCAAAAGAAGCTACCCAAGCCTACTGGAAAGAGCAATTTTCCTTGTCATTTGGTTTCTGCCACTTGGGATTTTGTCTTCTCAATTCTTTCTCCCTTTTTTCACCAATGAATGCCTCCAACATCACCTCTTCCTCTCCCTAGCCTGTAATACAAAGGTCTACAGAGGAAGTAACGTAGTGGTAAGAGTCAAGTAAGAGAAAGGCTTACAACCATTGCTTCCTCACTTGGAATGTGCTGACCCCCAAAAACACCAATGACTCAGTAGAGATTTTGGAGGACTGGGTTACAGATTTATTGATTATGTATAATATTATCATATGAGAAATCAATTCCGTGCTCACAAGAACTCACAGAATTCACAGAAATTTTCAGACCAGAAGGCACTTTGGAAATCTTATTTTCTACCCTCCTCATATTTTACAACTGAGGAAATAAAGACCAGAGATGATCTAAATAGTAAGTAGCCAAAGGCTTAGTCCCCAGATTCCAAGTCTAATTCATCTTCTACTAATACCCCATGCTCAGCAGTCAATAACTAACATTTTGAGACATAAGGTATTCATAAATTAGAAACTGCTTTTTCAAACAACTAATCAGATAAAACTAATCTTAACCTATTGAATGAAAAAAATTATTTACTTCAAGTATAAAGAATAAAAGTTATTCTGTACAAGATTAGTTACATTAGGTTCTGAAAGAAAAGTACTTAAAAGATGATACATATTTCCAGGTATTCTGAAGAAAATGGTGACCAGCTAAACTTGAATTACTCTACATATCCTCCAAACACTGTACAGTGAAACAGAAAAGCAAATACAACAGCATACAACCCATACCTTCTGTATTATTGGAAGAGAGAGAATACTACTAATTTCAAACTACCTGTAAGTATAAAAATAAGCATCAAATTCCAACAAACATATTTCTTGAGCTCCTGCAGGAAACCTTTGCAAAGAATGGGGGCAGCTCAAAATGACTGCAAGGAGAAAATGAAAGCTGAGAGCCTACTGGTGGCAAAAATTACCTCTAGAAAGAAAAAGTCCACTCTAAGTATGCAAATACTTTAAAAAAAAAAAAAAAATGGGCAATCATAACCCAACCAGGAAGTGTGCAGAACCCAAGGTGGTAGTCTTGGGAAAGCATCACTTCTTAAGGAGAAGACAGTTAACAGAAAAGGAAAGATGCACTTTGGAGGCTGAGTGCTGAAGGGAAAAAGATGCAAAAGACCTGCAAGACAAAACAGAGCCACAATATTGGAGGAGAAGCCACCTTTAATCTACCAATGCTTTTTTTTCTTTAAAAAAAAAAAAAAAAAAAGGCTTTAAAGAAGTTGTGCTTCACGGTAACTGAGAGAAAAATCACTCCAAACTCCCAATCCTCTCCACAAAATGTTCAGTATAACAAAGGAAGTATATCAAACCAGAAAACTGAAACTGAAATACTTCAGGTAATGAAATTTCTGCCCCCAACATGCAGAAAAAAGAAGAAGAAAACTATAACACAATACTTTAAGTAGAATTAAATATACCTTAAAAAGCTTTTCTTTAATCAGAAATTCTAAAACTAAAACCAGAAATGGACAGAGAACATGAAGAAATAAAAGAACTGATTAAACTGAGGAAAGAAATCAAAGAAAAACTATGTCAGAAATAAAGGTTAAATTACAATGTCTCCATTGAAGAATTGTTAAACAAACATTTAATAAGCAACATTAAAGAATTACAGAACAACAAAAAGAATATAATTAAGATTAAGAAGACTACAAAAGGTCAAAGAGAAAGTGCCTAAAGAGGGAAACCAGGAAAAATCTTTTGTGTCTATAAGGGAAGTTTCTGAAAAAGAAAAACGAAACAGTGATTTAGAACTAATACTTTAAAACTAAAACTATAATCAAAGAAAACTTTTAAGGCCAAAAAAGAAAGAAAGAAAAAAAACAGAATATATACATAGTTCTTACATATAGGAAAAGGCCCATATATAAATATAGGAAAAGGCCAACTGTGTGGGAAAGGAAAAATTGACCTGAAAAGGTAATCTAACATATAGTTTAGCAAAATTTAAATTTTAAAGATAAAAGAAATCAAGTCACTAGATAAAAATGCCCAATTATTTACAATGCAAGTGAAGGGCAAGAAAATTATCCTAGCATCAGACTTCCAAAAAAAACCATTCCAAGCAAACCAAGAATGGAGTAATATTTTTAAGAATGTTAAGGGGAAAAAAATAGGAACCATAGATTTTATATCCAGCCAAAATGTCCTTCAAATATCAAAGCCATACAAAAACTTCTAAACTTTCAAAAACTCAAGGAAAACTGAATTCACAAGTCCTATGGCATAAGCTTTGTCTGAGAGAATCAACCAAGAGTTAACTAGGGATATGTCAAAAGGGACTGATGATAAGCATTTGATCTATTTATTTATAGCTCAAAAACAAAAACAAAAATAGAGATATAAGAGGAAAAATAATATGTAAATGTTTTATGCTCCGTTAAAGGTCAAAAATGCAGCTCAAAAATGAGGATGAGGATGGAGAGAAAAGCAGGGAAGAAATGGGAATGCAGCATGACTCACCTGCTGCACAGGTAGTAGATGAAAGTCAAAAACACCATTGCAAGCCTGACAGTGAAAGCTTAAGTAAGAAAACAGGGAACTAAAGGCTCTACAGAAAGTTGATATAAAGAAACGAGCAAGGACAAAAAATACAAACTTCCTAAATACCAATGAAACCTTTTAAAAGAAGACAGAAGACATCTCACATAAAGAAGGAAAATTATAATTAAAGTATAATACACTCAGTATCATAAAATAATGACAAAGTTGACACCAAATATATCAATCATATCAATACATGTTACAAGCCTACTTCACCAATTTAAAAAAAAAAAGATTTTCAAATTGACTAACAAGGCAAGATCCAATTCTATGTTAAATACAAAGACACATTTAGAACACAATAATTCAGAAAAACTAAAAGAATAAGCAAAGACAATCCAGGTGATTAGAAACAAGAAAAAAAGCAGAGGTTTTGTTCCTGTTATCAAAGTACAACTGAAGCCAAGAAACACTAACTTGACTTGTTAGCCAATTTATAATGCTAAAAGCCATAATTCACAATGAAGATATAATATACATGGATATCCATGTATCAAAAAATAACCATCTTTATAAGGACGGAGGTATTTAACTCCAAACAAAATTACATATACTTAAACATCAAATGCAGAGAAACAAACATTAATAGTGAGAGACTTTAAAACACCATTCTCAGTACAAGATAATGGCAAAAGTAAATAAGGATATAGAAGACATATACAATATAATCAATAAGGTAGATCTTATGGATATATACATAAAGAACTTTATACTTTATTAATACAGAATATACCTTCTTTTCAAACACACACTTGGGACATTCACAAAAATTTGATCATATATTCCAGTCACAAAGAAAACATCATTAAATTCCATAAGTAGAAATATTACAAACCACACTCTGACTGCAGTAGAACTAAAAACAACTGTAGAAGAAAACCGAGAGACTCTTCTATCTGGAAGCTTAAAAATGAAAGAAAACAACAATAAAAACTATTAAATAACTATTAGGTAAAAGAGCAAATATAAACTGAAATTAATTTCTAAAATAATGAAACACCACATATTCAGTTGTGCAGTACACATTTAAGGCAGTGATCATGGAAAAATTCTGAACCTTAAATATGCTTATCAATTAAAATAAAATAATGAAAATAAATGCATTACATTCTCAACTCAAAAAGCTTTAAAAAAAAGCACAAAGAAGATTATAATAAAGATAAAAGCAAAAACTGATAAGGAAGAAATCAGAAAAATTATAGCTCTAGTTAAGAAAACAAAAGACATTTTCCAGAAGTATAGAGACTATTTGCACACCTCAATGGACATACATTCATAAATCTAGATGAAATGGATAATTTTATGAGAAAATGTAATTTATCAAAATTGACATCAACAGATATAGAAGGCTTAGATAATCCAATCTTCATAGAAGAAACAAAGTTATTATGGTACTTCCCCACACAAAAAGCACCAGGTTCAAATAGTTTCACAAGGGAATTCTACCAAACACTCAAAGTACAGATAGTCCCAATGCCACATAAATTGTTCCAGAACTTTAAAAATTAGAAAACTTTCCAATAGATGCTTCTTATAAAATCAAGTACAACACTGTTACCTCAATCTGACACTACATATTTAAAAATTATAGATAATATCATTTATGAATATTAATGCAAGAATACTATTAAATTAAATATTAACAAACAAAATCCAGTATCACTATAATAAAAACAATATGCCAAGTGGAATTTATTTCAGGGATTCAAGAATATTTCAAAAAGGCATCTGTAATATAAAGAACCGTACTAATAGATTTAACCAGGAAACACATATGATTATCTACAAATGTTCAAGTCTGAGAAAATTCAACATTCATTTCTGATAAAAACATTCAAGAAAACAGGATTTGAATGATGTTTCCCTAGCATTGTTTTTGTTTTAAAAAAAGACCTGAGTACTGAAGCCAGCACTTTACTAAAGAGAAAACAAAAGTATCATTTTCACAGATCAGGAGCAAAACAAGGATGCCCACTATTTCCACCATCATTTACCACTGTCCCTTAGCTACTGCAGTACACAAAAGAAACAAGCTAGTGATACAAGACTCAGAAAACAAAACTATGTCTATTTGCAGATGACATGATAGGAAAACCCTAGAAAACCAATGCTAAAACTAACTCAACCAAGGTTCAGAAAGGTAGCAGAATATCAATATAACACACTAAAATCAGCTTGGCATCAAAATGGTGCCCTCTAGGACAGCTCACAACAATGAGAACTCCCTAGTACCTCCGCCACCAGTGTACCTGTCCTCACAGAGAGCCAAAGCCACCCCCCACGCCCCCAGGAGATCCTCCAAGACCAGTAGGGCATTTGTTTACTCACTGCTCACTGGAGGGAGGCCTTTTCCAGATGTATTCCTTTTCAGAGGCTTTGTTCTTCTGCATGGGAAACAGATTCCTCCAAGGCTACTATTTGGTTTACTGTGCTGAATACCCTGCTGAGTGGTACACAGACATACAGTTTAGCCCTGGTGTCTTCTTATCTATTTTGGTAATGGGAATCAACATTCATAGTGACTATAACGCCTCCAGCTCAGGAAGCCTAGAGAAATCATCTACAGGATTCTACAAAGTGGCTTGTTCACGTACATTTCTGGAATCAATTTCCTTTCTGAGATCACTGAATGGATGAGCTATGTCCTGGCCACCTGGTCTCTTCTCAGCACTTATATTTGCATTTTTTTTCTCACTTTCTTTCTTTGGGCTGTGAACCTTTCACCACCACAGGTTCTACCTCAAGATATTGAGGACTACCCCAAGTCTCAGAAAGCCCTCATTCCATTCATCTTTTAAGGAAACCAAACAAAAAGGGAACATAGCTCCCATGATCCTGTGGAAAACCATAAAGCTGCTGAGACTGTAACTTTTACAGTCCCACTGCATATATATAAGAGTTGGCCTCTGGAGTTTGGGCAGCTAACCTAAAAATTCTGCAGGGGCCCCCTTCATGTTTCCTCCTACCCTCCCAGGGGGTCTCTGTCCTGATCTGTTAAAGCTTCACAACGCCCTTTTTCACACAGAGACATCTGCTTCTTAGCCTTTCCTCCTGAAAAGTAAAAAGTTACCTATGTATTTTTTCCTTTGGATGATGCAAGTACAGGTGCTTTTATACCTGCTCTGTATCAGTATAAGCTCTGTAGTTGAGAAAGTTCTGAGTTGAGGGCAGTGCTTAAAGAATTTATTATAGGTACACATTTGATTAAACTAATCAGCAGAGATTTAAATTCTGAAGCTGCACAGACCCAGAGCAAACCTCCTCCCAAATGAAAACCCACTCACACTTTACTTTTCCATGGTTAAGAGTGAAAGATGGGAAATAATTAAGTAGACTTTTAGTAGAGGACCCTCTCTTCATACTGCTGAACAAATGCAACAACGCATTGACTTCATTTAAAATTTCTGCTTTGTCTTAGTGCCTCTGTCTTCCTGAAGATTCCACAATCACTGATAGAGATATTGAAGGTTAATCCAGAAAGCTGATATGGGTTTTACCAAAGGCCAGGTTTTAATGATCACAAGGAAGAAATGACTCTGGTTGACAACAAAGAGAGAAAAAAAGTGTTTTACAAAATATTGCAAATTCTCGTATTCTTAGAAACCATGGAAATATCCAAATAATGAGAGCGCCAAATAAGGAAAATTACCAAATAAGAGCATATGCCGTTTGCCATGACGAGACACATACAATGATGGTGAAGCATCCCAGAAGCACCCAGCAACTTTTCTCTTCTGGAGTTTCTGCATCACAGTCCTCAGGAACTGTTCAGCAAGGCATCCTCTAGTGGTGCCTTGAACTGCAGCTCTCAAAAGTCCCAGGGGCAGAGGTTGAAAACTGCAACCAGAGGGATGCCTCCAGGCAGAAAATGTGCTTTGTTTGGCTCCAACAGTGTTTCACACATAGTTTGGTTTTCTTTTTTATTGTTTTACATTCAAAGCTTCCAAAATTTAAAAATTAGGTTTCTATATTCTCTGGTTTCCTTTAAAAAGTTGGAGGATCTAGGCCTGCAGAGCCCACTAAGAACTGTGACTGATCGGCTGGTTCAGTTCAGTTCAGTTGCTCAGTCGTGTCCAGCTCTTTGCGACCCCATGAACCACAGCATGCCAGGCCTCCCTGTCCATCACCAACTCCCGGAGTCCACCCAAACCCGTGTCTATTCAGTCAGTGATGCCATCTAACCATCTTATCCTCTGTCGTCCCCCTCTCCTCCTACCCTCAATCTTTCCCAGCATCATGGTCTTTTTAGCTCTTTGTATTAGGTGGCCAAAGTATTGGAGTTTCAGCTTCCACATCAGTCCTTCCAATGAACACCCAGGACTGATCTCCTTTAGGATGGACTGGTTGGATCTCCTTGCAGTCCAAGGGACTCTCAAGAGTCTTCTCCAACACCACAGTTCAAAAGCATCAATTCTTCGGCACTCAGCTTTCTTCACAGTCCAACTCTCACATCCATACATGACCACTGGAAAGACCATAGCCTTGACTAGACGGACCTCTGTTGGCAAAGTAATGTCTCTGCTTTTTAATATGCTGTCCAGGTTGGTCATAACTTTCCTTCCAAGAAGTAAGCATCTGTTAATTTCATGGCTGCAATCACCATCTGCAGTGATTTTGGAGCCCAGAAAAACAAAGTCAGCCACTGTTTCCCCATCTATTTCCCATAAAGTGATGGGACCGGATGCCATGATCTTAGTTTTCTGAATGCTGAGCTTTAAGCCAATTTTTTCACTATCCTCTTTCACTTTCATCAAGAGGCTTTTTAGTTCCTCTTCACTTTCTACCATAAGGGTGGTGTCATCTGCATATCTGAGGTTATTGATATTTCTCCCGGCAATCTTGATTCCAGCTTGTGCTTCTTCCAGCCCAACATTTCTCATGATGTACTCTGCATATAAGTTAAATAAGCAAGGTGACAATATACAGCCTTGTCATACTCCTTTTCCTATTTGGCACCAGTCTGTTGTTCCATGTCCAGTTCTAACTGTTGCTTCCTGACCTGCATACAGGTTTCTCAAGAGGCAGGTCAGGTGGTCTGGTATTCCCATCTCTTTCAGAATTTTCTGCAGTTTATTGTGATCCACACAGTCAAAGGATTTGGCATAGTCAACAAAGCAGAAATAGATGTTTTTCTGGAACTCTCTTGCTTTTTTGATGATCCAGCGGATATTGGCAATTTGATCTCTGGTTCCTCTGCCTTTTCCAAAACCAGCTTGAATATCTGGAAGTTCATGGTTCACGTATTGCTGAAGCCTGGCTTGGAGAATTTTAAGCATCACTTTACTAGCATGTGAGATGAGTACATTAGAATTTGCAACCTCTGTAGAGGAGTCAACCTCACATGAAATGGAAAGACATCCCATATTCTTGAATTGGAAGAATTAATATTGTTAAAATGGCCATAATACCCAAAGCAATCTACAGATTTAATGTGATCCCTATCAAACTACCCATGACATTTTTCACAGAACTAAAACAAATAATCCTAAAATGTATATGAAACCGTAAAACACCCAGAATTGCCAAAGCAATCCTGACGAAAAAGAACAAAGCAGGAAGCACAACCCTCCCAAGACTTCATACAATATTACAAAGCTAC
The DNA here is from genome assembly GCF_033118175.1 of Dama dama. Lineage (NCBI taxonomy): Eukaryota > Metazoa > Chordata > Mammalia > Artiodactyla > Cervidae > Dama > Dama dama. Next base: position 60,236,482 of record NC_083699.1, on the reverse strand, counting down.
AGTAACCAAAACAAAAATAAACAAATGGAACCTAATTAAACTCAAAAGCTTTTTACACAGCAAGGAAGCCATAAACAAAGGAAAAGACTATCCAAAGAATGGGAGAAAATATTTGCAAATAAAATGAGTCTCCAAAATATACAAACAGTTCACTCAGATACATATCAAAACAACAAACAACCCAATCAAAAAAATGGGCAGAAGACCTAATAGAGACTTATCCAAAGAAGGCATACAGATAGCAAAAAGCACATGAAAAGATGCTCAGTACTGCTAATTATTAGAGAAATGCAAATCAACCTACAATAAGGTATCACCTCAGGCCAGTGAGAATGACCATCATCAAGAAGTCTACAAACAGTAAATGCTAGAGAGAGTGTGGAGAAAAGGGAACCCTCCTCCACTGTTGGTGGGAATGTAAACTGGTACAGCCACTACAGAGAACAATATGGTGATTCCTTGAAAAACTAGAAACAGAGCTACCAGATGATCAAGCAATTTCATTCCTGGGCATTTATACAAAGAAAATCATACTTTAAAAAGATACATGCACCCCAATGATTACTGCAGCACTATTTACAATAGCCAATACATGGAAGCAATCTAAGTGTCCATCAACAGATAAATGGATAAAGATGTGGTATATATACACAATAGAATACTACTCAGCCATAAATATGAACAAAATAATGCTATTTGCAGCAATACAGAAGGACCTAGAGATAATCATACTAAGTGAAGTAAGTCAGACAGAGAAAAACAAACATCATATGGTATCACTTATATTTGGAATCCAAAAAAAAAATGATACAAATGAACTTATTTACAAAACAGACTTACAGACTGGTACTAAGTGAGAAGATCTCAAATGTTTTCACCACAAAGAAGAAATGGTAATTATATGATGTGACGGAGGTATTAACCACCCATCACTTAATGATATGATGGTAGCCATTTTGCAGTATATAAGTATACCAAATCAACAAGTTGCACACCTTAAACTTATATAACATTATCTATATCTATTATATATATATATATCTATATATCTATTATACAACATTATCTATCAATTATACCTCAATAAAGCTGAGGAGGGGAGAGATGGCCTTGCAAAAAAGGAAGCACTGTAGATATTTATGCCATATATACTTACGTTCCTGCATTTGCATTTGACTGAGAGCTTAGAGAGTTATCCAACTCATTCTCACTTTCTTCTGACTGACTGTTAACAGTTCCTTCTTGTTCATCATCATCTACTTCATTAAGAGCCTTACAATTAAATAACAACATAGACCGGTTACATACACACTTATCTTTTGTTTCTTTTTGTAATAAGAGAAGAAAGGTCCTTCTTTCTAAGGCAAATTCCTCCACATGTGGTCTAGAAACCAAACCCTCTTATCTCCTCTGGTCCATCAATTACCCCTTCTCTCTCCATTTTCAACCTCTCCTTACTAACTTCAGTTCACGCACGCTTAAATGTAAGTCTCTCCCATCTTATCCTGATCCTATACTGACCTTGAGCTACCATTTACCTTGCCTTTTTGTGCCAAAAACTTTTTGAGAGATCTGCCCCCACTTCTCATTCACCATTTGTACCCTTCAACTTTGCTTCTGCCCTGCCACTCCGTGTAAACTGTTCTCTACATGGTAAACATCAACACACTTGTTATCAAACCAAATGGGTACTTCTGTCTTTGTCTTCCATTACTTCTCACTCATTACATATCAATGGCAACTCATTTCTTTGCTTCAAAAATCTTCTTTATAAACTTTTCTTTTTCACTTCCGTGATACCATTATTTTCTTGGTTTTTCTTCTTCTTTTAGCCATTCCTTCCCAATCTCATTCATTGGTTCTTTTTCTATCCTTCCCCTCTGTTTAATGTCATTCTCCTCTCACTTAACGCATTTTTGATGTTTACATCTAATTCCAAGGTGCAATTACAAGTCAAATGCTGTTAATTTCCAAACCTCTATCTTCACCCAGATGTCTCTTGAGCCCTCAACATTAACATCCAACTGCCTAAAAGATATCTCGAGGAGAACATCCTACACATAAATACCTATCATGTCTAAAATTTATCATTTTCCTAAGCCTCCCTTATCATTCTTCCAGAAACCTTGTTCCTGCCATATTGTTAAGACCATGAACAGCATAACCATCTACTCAGATTCTCAAGCCAGCAGACTGGAAATTATCCTTCTTCTTTACCACCACATCCAATCAGTCACCCAATCTTGTCAATTCTACCCCTTTTTAAGTTCTCAAATCAATCCCTCTTCCCCTTTACCTCCTTCCCTACTGCCACTGCTTTGGGTCAGTCCTCATCACTTCTCACCAAGATTCCAATCTGAGTCTTTTAAAAGGACCCTCTCACCAGGCTTGCCCCTCCCTCCCCAATCCATTTTCCACACTACTGTCAATTTCACCGTGATAGTGCTCTTCTTAAAATTCTTTAGCAGCTCTACTCTTGCTTTCTAGTTCATTAGCCCTTCATGACCCAGCTCCTTCCTTTCTTTCTAACCCTGATTCTTACTACTTCCCCACCTTCATCACATGATTATCTGAAAGCTAACTTTGTAATAACTACCAAAACATACATATATATCCCTGGCTTTTGGCTAGGGATATGGTTAATGGGCTTTAGCTATTAAAAATATGTACAACATTCTACTTAACTGCCTTTACAAGTAGCAAACAGTACACTTATATGATTCTGGACTTTGTAATTCCCTAGGATCATCCATCTAACTGATGATTCTCTTTTTTTTCATAGAAGATATAAATAACTTAGGAAATTGCATTAAACAGGTACTGAATCCTGTGTGTGCTTGCTCAGTCACTCAATCATATCCAACTCTTCGTGACCCTGTGGACTGTAGACTGCCAGGCTCCTCTATCCGTGAGACTTTCCAGGCAAGAATACTGCAGTGGGTTGCCATTTCCTCCTTCAGGGGATCTTCCTAACCCAGGGATTGAACTCGTGACTCCTGCACTGGCAGGCGGATTCTTTACCACTGAGCCACCTGGGAAGCCCATGCATATATACATAAGTCATTCAGTCGTGTCCAACTCTTTGTGACCCCATGAACTATAGCCCACCGGGCTCCTCTGTCCATGGGATTCTGCAGGCAAGAATACTGGAGTGGATAGTCATTTCCTTCTCCAGAGGATCTTCCCAATCCAGGTATTGAACCCTGATCTCTTTACATCTCCTGCATTGGCAGGCGGATTCTTTACCTGGGAAGCCTATAGTCACTCATAAAAAGTTGATTTATTTTACTAGTAAATTTTTCATAGCCTTTAAAAAATGTTTCCTATCTCAAAATTCTAAAGATTTTAATAAAGAATTCTGATTAAGTTAAGATACAGCTAGTTAATGTTTTATTACTATGCTTTTCCCATGTAACTAGTAAATTCTAAGTTTCTTGGGTAGCTGCTTTTTAAACATACTAATACATTAGGTGGAGAAGGAAATGGCAACCCACTCCTGTATTCTTGCCTGGAGAATCCCATGGATGGGGGAGCCTTGCAGGCTACAGTCCATGGGGTCACAAAGAGTCGGACACGACTGAGCGACTAAATAACAATAACAATACATTCGAAGGGACAAAGATTTACCGAAGAACTAGCATCTGGTTTTATGCTAGACACTTTATATAACCTATCTCAGCTAATCCTCACAACAACCACAGCAGGTATACTCTATTCCCATTTAACAAAAAACACTGAGTCAACTTAGATACTTGAGAAATCAACTCAATATCAAACAGCTAGCAAGTAACAGGATATGAATATCGATTCACCGGAGTCTGTAGTGGGACACAGACTCATTGTTGTTTCCATATTTGTAGATGGTGGCACAATCTTATGGCGCCAGCCTAGATTTGCGTGCCATCTCTCATGCTAACTAGCTATGTAAGCCTGGACAAGTCACTTAATTTTTCTGAGTCTCAGTTTTCTCATCTGCTAAATGGGGATAATAATAGTAACTACCTCCAAGGTAATCATTCAATACAGGTTAGCTACTATTCTTCAGTCCTATCTTGTTTAGTATAAGCATTACTCACTGAAAGGGCAACATGCTTGAGTAAGAATATTTCTAGCAACCACATCTCGGTATTTTGATATTAAAGCTTTTGAAATGTTTACCACAATACCTATCTACATCAACTTAATTTTAGCATGAGCATTATGGCTGTGAGCAAAGCACATTACCTGAGGCTCTATAACAGATTCGCTACGGATGGTCTGGGTGACAGGGTCCTCACTGACCACAATGGGACCTTTAGAGGACTCTGGAGCCATTGTTACATTCGGAAATCCTGCAGAAGGAAAACAAGCCATGATGATTTTGTTTCATTTAAATTGACTTCACATGCACTCTACACTGCCATAAGTGAATCATCATATGAAAATTTTTAATAATAGCAACTCACATTTATTATAACATGACACCTAAAGGAAGACTTTAAATTCTTTCAAATAGCCAGGTGTGGGCTGTGGTTAATAAGATAAAGAAACTTTTGTTTGACGTGAATACTTTACCTGTGCGCCTGCGAGGAAAATCAACAAACAGATCTTTTGCTGTAACCATCAAATGATCAGATTTTTCCAATACATCCTGCAGCTGGTATTGATCAGAAAGAATCTAGACATGTTAATGATAAACATTATTATTCAGGAAAATATATATATATATATATATATATATATACACACATATATACTCAACAAATCACAAAGGAAAAGCCTGTTCAGGAGTAGAAAAATCATCTAAAATCCTCAATGGCAATATTGTTAAGTACCAGTAGATGGGGCTATTACAACAATTTGTTGTTGTTTAGTCACTAAGTAAAATTGCTCGGTCCTGTCCGACTCTGCAAACCCATGGACTGCAGCCCACCAGGCTCCTCTGTTCATGGGATTTCCCAGACAAGAATATTAGAGCAAGTTGCCATTTCCTATTCCAGAGGATCTTCCCAACCCAGGGATCGAACCCACGTCTCCTGCATTGGCAGGCAGATTCTATACCACTGAGCCACTACAATAATTAGTGGATTTTAAATGCTTGGCTTCAACCCAAAGAAATGCATTATTAAAGTATGACCCAGTATACACACAAATGTAAAGGTAAATGTAAATATACACCAAATAAAAGTTTTCCTTAACCTTACTCTTTGAGAACCACTCTTATACTTTCTATTTTCTATTTTTCAAATGATGGTTTCAACCCACTAACTCCATTTTATAATCCATAAACAAGTTGTGATCCACAGTTGAGAACTCAGTAAACATATGAATCTTTGAGCCATAAACTCAGATGTGTGAATCGTTGGTGCTTCAACCACTAGTGATTTCATAATCCATTAATGGGTCATGACTCACAACTTAAAAAACACAATGTTAGATATGAGTTTGGGGGCAATAAACAAAAAAGCGATGCTTCTGCATTTGTAAACAAGCTGGTTTGCTTTTTTTTTTTAGACACGCCATTTTTATTTATTTTTTTATTTTGTACTGGAGTATAACCAATTAACAATGTTGTTTCAGGTAGAGGGCAAAGGGACTCAGTCACACATACACATGTATCCATTCTCCTCCAGTTTTTATCCTGGAAAAATGAAAACTCAAAAAATACCATTACAGCAGAGTCTCTGATCATGTACTTTCAACTTAGGAACTTTCCTAATTACAAGCAAGGATGCACAGAATAGAGTAAAAGAAGTGAACTCTACCCACCACCACCAGATGGCATTCTTAGGTTGAAAGGAGTTTCAAAATTGGAAACTGCCCAGTTTCCAACACTGATTCAAATCAAAACACCTGGGAAAAAATGCTCTTACCAGAATTTCTCTGAACCATGAAAACAAGTATATAATATGACCTTGGTTATTGTTTTCTAACATGAAGAAAAATAACGAGTCACATTCTTTTTCCCCTTCTTCCCCTGCTAAAGTCAAGCAGGTTGGCTGGCTCAAGGTGGTGAAAATAAAGTCCTAAATCTGTCCTCCCACAAAGAGTAAGCTTTGGAATGGCATAAGTCAAACAGCACATTTGAAGTCAGAAGACTGGCATCCTAGGCCCAGTCAAGAGATACCAAGGAAAATCCAACCTCTTTAAACTTAGTTTCCTGATATGTAAATGAAGTACAACCACTTCCCCAACACACACGGTGTTATAAGGTTGCGAACACACTGCAAATCTGTCTACAACTCTCCGGATATCTGAGAACATGGTTACAACTTAAATTTCCATCCCTGGCTAGCCATCTTGCAGTACATGCAATAAGAGTTTAAGAAAGAAAATACATGGAGCATTATAATATACCACTTACACTAGAAAAATTATACAAGGTATATTTCTTAATGGCAGTTTTAAAAGTTTACTGTTTTAATTTTTTAAAAAGGCACTGACCTCCTATCAAATTAAAGAAACATAAATTGTCAGAAGCAGATTGTTGAGGAATAACATATCAAGACCTGATATGCTCAACATCACTAATTATCAGAGAAATGCAAATAAAACTATGATGAGGGAATACCTCACACCAGTCAGAATAGCTACCATCAAAAAATCTACAAATAATAAATGCTGAAGAGGGTGTGGAAAAAAGGGAACCCTCCTACACTGATGGTGGGAATGTAAACTGGTGCAGCCACTATGGAGAACAGTATGGATGGAGGTTCCTTAAAATAGGGGTCCCCAGCCTCTGGGATCTAATGCCTGGTAATCTGAGGTGGCGCCGATGCAATAATAACAGAAATAAAGTGCACAATAAATATAATGTTCTTGAATTATCCCGAAAACATTCCCCCACCCCTGGTCTGTGGAAAAATGGTCTTCCATGAAACCGGTCCCTGGTGCCAAAAGGTTGGGGACTGCAATCTTAAAACACGAGAAACAGAGCTATCATATCATCCAGCAATCCCACTCCTGGGCATATTTCCAGAGTAGATGAAAACTCTTAATTCAAAAAGATACATGCACCCCAATGTTCATATACATGCATAACAATAACTTTGCCGTACACTTGAAACCAACACAGCATTATAAATCAACTATATTTCATTTTAAAGAGTTGTTTTAAGACCTGATGTTAATTATAGTGAGGTCTCCAGTAAATCCACTGTCCTGAAGCCCTCTCTCTGCTGGTCCCTGCACAGGCTCCTGGTGGCAGATGGCTTCAGTGGCCAGAGGTCAGTGCAATGGTTTTCTCTTGCTCTTTCTGGATTTCTTTACCACTTCTTTATGATAAAACTCACCCTTATGATAGGAAAATCAATCTCTGCAGGCCCATCTGTATATATTACTTCCCCAGATGGGTTTGCAGAGCACAAAGCCAAACTTATGAGTGGTACTAATAGAACATATCTTGGACTTTCAAAAGATAAAAGTCCCTTAAAAAACAGTATTGGAAACTTCTCATGCTAACAGTTTTGTTCTCTGCTAATAAAAACCAGACAGCACTGGGAAAATTTAAGGAGACTATAAGTTAGTTACTATACTGTTGGAATGATTAAAATCCTTATCAAAGCCTTGCTGTCTCTGATTTGGGTTTGGACCCTTGCTTGCTTGATTCCCACAGCATGGGTACATCATACAGCAAAGGAAATCTAAAATTACACTGGTCAAAGAGCTTTTCTTTTAATTTAGGTTGATCTAGGAGCCCAGTTTCTTGGGGATGGGTGCTGGTAGCTCTAACACATCATGATGACACCCAGGTGGATATGCCCAAGGAGGCCTCTTCAATTGATCCCCTGACATCCCTTATCAGACATAATACAGCAACATTGAAATAATAGATGTATGTATCCTTTGACTCAGCAATTCCACTTTCAAGAATTTATCCTACAAATCTATTTATGCATGCATGCAAGGCTAAGTCGCTTCAGTCATGTCCGACTCTAAGAGACCCTATGGTCTCATAGTAGCCCGCGAGGCTCCTCTGTCAATGGGATTCTCCAGGCAAGAATATTGGAGTGGGTTGCCATGCCCTCCTCCAGGGGATCTTCCTGACCCAGGGATCAAACCCACATCTCTTATGTCTCCTGCATTGGCAGGCGAGTTCTTTCCTACTAGAGGCACCTGGGAAGCCCCAGATATATTTATTTATACATGTACTCAAAAACATATTCAAGGATATTCATTACATTATTTCCATGACAAGGCAGGAAATAATCTGTGGGTGACAGACACACTACTTATCCATCAATACCCTTTCTTTCCATTTTCTCCTTAACAGGGAAACTCCCAAGTTAGCCAGGTACACAGCTAATTTCCCAACCACCCTCATAGGTGAGAATGGTCACTTGATGAAGTTTTGGAAAACGGATAGAAGCCAGAGCTTCTGGGTGATGCATAAAAGGAGCAGCATGTACTATCTTACCCTTTTCCTGCTGCCTGGGAAACAGCTCAAGGAAGCAGGAACAACCACTCTGCAGTCAGACATGGATGCCCTGTAATAAAGGACTGGAGAGCTCTCCACCAACTACCATGTGCTAAGTTGTTCCATACGAGAGGAACAGATTTCTATTTTGTTTAAACCACTATATTCTAGGGCCTTTTTTTCCCAGATGCTGTACCATACTCTAACACACATCCCAAATGTCCACCAATAAGGCACTAGATAAATATATTGTGGTGCATCCATATACAACCTCGCCAATAAAAAGAAAAGGTAGATTTCTAAACACTAATACAGCAAAACCTTCAAAATATGTTATTAAATGGAAATGTCTAAATCCCACTAATAGCAGAGGCTCTCAACCCTAGTGAAATGTTAAAAATTACCTAGCAACAGTCTAAAAAATACCTAAGAAGGGCAACATCCCAGATCCACTGACCCAGAATATCCGAGTATAAGTATGTCTGAATCCAGATACTGCTTTTTGAATGGGAATTTTTTTTAATGGAAGTTAGAATCAGGGTTGAGAAACATTACATGAGAATATGAGGAAGCAGCATTACAGAGAGAAGGCAAAGAAACTTCACTCACCCTCTCTGATCACTCCTCTTCAACCCCTAATTCTACCACATCTACTAGGTATAAGAGATTCGGGACATGAGCAGGGACCACTAGGGAGGGGAAACAAAAGCCCAGAGTCACCTCAAAGTGACTTTTGGGTGACTCAAAGTCATCCTTTTCCCTGGCCAGATCTGTGTTTTTAGCTCTTTCACGGAGAATTACCACATAATATTCAAAAGCACATGACTTATCTAAGATCACTAAAAGATACATACCTCTAAAGAATCATTCTCTCTCAATCCATTGTTTTTTTACAAGCTTGTGTAAGCATGTTATAGAAGGTCAAGACGTTCATATTTCACTAGGAAGCCTAACAAATTCCTCAAAAGACAGAATGTGACTTGAAGCTACAGTAGGTCACCCAGACAGACAAGTGTCATAAGCTCCAACACTGAACAAGAAGAAAAAGGGCATTTCTTTTACAATGATTTCAGCCCAAATAAAAAGGGTTTTCTTCTGTAGTTTCTTCTTATTTTCCATATTGCTTATTCCTGCACATGATTACTTATTCAAACACCCTACATCTGGGAAAAGATTAAACCAAATAAAAGCAACTGACAAGCACACTTTTTTTTTTTTGCAAAGTAATTTAACAGCATGGCTGTTGAACCGAGAAAAACAATTATAGCAGCCTAAGTATGTATATAGCACTAATTATGTGCCAAGGACCATACTATTCACTTTATTAGTATTTTATCATTGAAATCTCATAATAATACAAGCAGGAAAGTAGTGTTATTCCAGTTTAAAATAAGGAAATTCAGGGTGAGAAGTCAGTAATTTAAGGTCACATGGCTAGTAACCATGTGAGCTAGTAAGAAAATTTTGACTGTGACAATAAGTTCTTTGCTCCTAAAACATTCTTTCAAATATACAGCTAATAAGCTGTAGAGCAGGAATTCAAACTATGAAACTAGACTGTAATCCTCACTCTGCTCCTTTATCCAAAGACCACCTATACATCACTGTGTGCCTATGTGCGTGCTCAGTCATTAAATCATGCCCAACTCTTTGCAACCCCATGGACTGTAACCTGCCAGGATCCTTTGTCCATGGGATTTTCCAGGCAAGAATACTGGAGTGTGTTGCCATTCTCTTCTCCAGGGAGATCACTGTATAAGGACATGACAATGATTAAAGTCTCTGCAACATCAATAGACATGAAGGGAAAGAGAGACACCTACTTTCCTCTTTTTTGCTTCTAACTCTGTGGATAATGCAGTTTATCATTACCTCCTTCATGATAGACAATCTCCTTTTCTCAAGATTAGAAATTTCCGGTTTTTGCTTCTTCCATTTCCTCTTCAAAGCTTTTTCTTGGAGCTCCCAGTGGACCAATGCTCTATTCTTTGATTTGTGTATTTCATGACGACGGATCTAAATAGAAGAAAAAATATATGAAAGAATGTTTCAGGAGCGAAGAACTTATATTCACAATCAAAATTTTCACCAACTCCTAAATTTTCAAAAATGATTTTTTAAAAAAGAAGTATCTAAAACTCGTAGACCTAGAGAGTTCCCTGGTGGCCTAGTGGGTAGGATTCCAGGCTTTCAACTGTTATGGCCCAGGTTCAATCCCTGGTCGGGAACTTAGATTCCACAAGCCACAGGGTGTGGCCAAAAAATAAAATAATAAAACAAACTAGTAGACAAAATAACATGTCCTCTGGGCTTTGCTTTAAAATGCTTCAGTTAAGAAATAAGGGATATGATAAATGAGACAACTATGGCAAAATTCTCACAACTATTATATCTAGGTGAACAGTATATGGTAGTTCTTTTTACTTTTGTCTCTACTTTCACATGAGTTTGAAATTTTTCATAATACAGAATTTTAAGTCAGTTGGGCATCATTATTATCCTCAACAAACATTTAATAAGTACCTACTATGATTAAGATTCCTAGGCCCACAAAGACATATAAGATACGGCCTTTATCCATTAAAAAACATTAATAATATGCCTAGAGAGATTGGACATATACATATAAAGATAAATGCCATGCATTAGATGGCATATACTCAATGTCTTATGTAGCTAGTAAGTACAACAGTTCAGAGATGAAAGTAACTGTTGGGCAGTTTCAAAGAGTAAGACTTCAAACTTGCTACGAAACTCAAGAGAGTATCACACTAGCATAAGGATACACAGAGATCTACGGAATATAAAATTGAGTCCAAAATAAACCCTCATATTTATAGACAAGTGACTTTCAACAAGGGTGCCAAGACAATTCAGTGTGAAAAGAACAGTCTTTGTAATGGTGCTTAGACAACTGGATATCCATTTGCAAAAGAATGAAGCTGGACTCCTACCTCACACCTTACACAAAAATTAACTCAAAATGGATGAAACATAAGAGCTCAAACTTTGAAACTCCTAAACGAAAACACAGAAGTAAATATCTGTGAACTATGGTTAGACAATGATTTCTTAGATGTGACACTAAAGACACAAGTGACTAAAAAAGTAGATAAACTAGACTTCATAAAATTTACAACTTTTATGTTTCAAAGGATACCATCAAGAAGCAAAAATACAACCAACAGAATGGAAGAAAACATTTGCAAATCATATATCTGATAAGAAACATCAAGAATATATAGGGAACTCCTATTACTCAATAAAAACACAAATAATCCAATTTTACTTTTATTTTATATTTTATATCCCTCTCTTCACTAAGCCCAGTTCATAGTTGTCACATATTTCCTCTGACAATTTTTAAATAGTTAAGGGATTTGAACAGACATGTCTCCAGAGAAGATACTACAAATGGTCAATAGGTGCATATAAAGGATACTCAACATCACCCGTCATTAGGGAAATCCAAACTGAAGCCCAATGAGATTCCACTTTATACCCTCGAGGTTAACTAAAACCACAAAGACGATAACGACAAATATCAGCAAGGGATGTGGAACAAATGGAACCCCCATACATGCTAATGAGAATGTAAACAGGACAGCCACTTTGGAAAACAGTTTGGCAGTTCCTCAGAAAGCTAAATATAGAAATAGTATATGACTCAGAATTCTACTGCCAGGTATACACTCAAGAGACTAAAAGTATATGTTCACACAAAAACTTATACATGCATATTCATAGCAGCATTATTTGTAACAGTCAAAAAAAACGAAAACAACCCCAATGTCCAACAATTGATGATAAATAAATAAATAAATAAATAAAAATGATAAATAAAACATGGTATGTCCAAATAGTATTTGGCAATAAAAAGGAATGAAGTACTGATACATGCTATAATATAGAGGAAACTTGAAAACATTACGCTAAAAGAAAGAAGCCAGATATAAAGGGAAACATATTATATTGCATGTATATGAAATACCCAGAATAGGCAAATCCATAGACAAAACAGATTAATTGTTGCCAGGGATTGGAGGCGCATGGCTCAGAAAGTGACTGTTAATGGGTGAAGGGTTACTTTGGGGAGGGAGTGATGAAAATATTACAAAATTAGAAAGTGATGATGGTTGCATAACTCTGTGAATATGCTAAAAAGCAATGAATCACACACTTTAGAAGAGTAGATTTTATGTTATGTGAATTACATCTTAATAAAGCTGTTTAAAAAATAACAAATCTATAGTAGAAGCTTTTTTAAAGTAAAACCTGAACTAGGATAAAGAAGCAAAGTAAGATTTGAACAGGAGGAGAAGAAAGTAGGGAAACCATTCCAAATAAATAGAATAGCATGACCTGGGGCTCAAATGTGGAAATATACATGGCATGTTCAAGGAATAAATTACTATGTATGTTTGAATAGGGAAGTAATGGTGAATTACGCTAGTGTATCTACAGATAGGAAAAAATGATAAATGTGGACAGGACAATACTGGACTTAGATCTGAACTGTAAACTGAACCTATCTAATGAAATTCTAATACATGCTAATTATTATTCCTAAATAAAATAAGGCAGCCAAGGACATACACTTTTTGATTCTATATAGACATAAGTAAGATTAAAAATAACTGAACAACTTGTAAGATGCCTTCTATTCTGTAAGTTAAAAACCAAGTATCAAGTAAGACATTGAACAAATGACTTAACTTTCTGTAGTAAACTTACCAGATCTTCAGGAGTTGCCCGATGAACTGTCAGATCAGTCATAGTGTTCTGCAAAAAAAAACGATGAACTTTCTTTAAAATGCAAAAGGTTTCTTACAAAATAGTACTACATGCTGGATTTTAACGGCTGAAAATGGATTCAAAGTCCTAAGACCAAAGAGTCTTTGAGAATTAAATTCTCAACTTAAAGATTAACATGGATTACTTTTAGTTGTCGTAAAGAACATAACAACTATTAAGTGTTTCATAGAAATTAAGCACTAAATTCAACAAGCAGGCATACATCATATTAAAACAAAAAATAAAGCAGGGTGGCATGTAATTCAAAATAGGTTAGTTTAACTAAAGTTATAGTTTTCAAACTATATTCCATGGAACAAGGCAACACTAAAGATTTCTAAAAGATAAAGTGTGATCAAGAGAGGTTCAATTTGTGTCCATGCCAACACTTTAAACATAGATTCTATCATAACAAGAGATGAATTTTGAGGGTACTGTGTAACTTCATAAGTTATGAAAGGACAGAGAGGCCTAGCATGCTGCAGTCCATGGGGTGGCAAAGAGTCAGACACAATTTAGCAGCTGAACAGCAACATAACTTCATTAAATGTGAAAACAGTCATTGAAGTAAAAAGGCAACAAAACAACAGGGCAGGGCTTCCACACTGCACAATTCCAGGAGGCTCCGTCAATAACCCAGCCCATGTAAACAGCATCCATTGGAACTCTGCAGTGCCCAGCCTGCACAGCTACAAGCAGCAGCCTCACAATCTGGCCCTTTCCAAAATGACTTCAGTCATTGTGTTTGGTAAGGCAGGTAACAAAGCAATGTAGCTTTAATTCCAAGAGAAATATAGAGAACTGAGTCTAGTGAAAAACTTCTGATATACTCTAAGACCTTACTTTTGCACCATGGATAATATTTAGCTCAAGTTTTTTACATACTAAAGCCATTATCCTTTCATATTGATTTAGCAAAATACAAGGTACAATGATAAGATCATGAGAATTATTTTTAATAACTAATAAAAATTCAGGTATATAATGGTATGCTTAGAATTATTTTCATGGGAGAAAATATAATTTCATTAATACTATTATTGCTTAAAACTACAGTTGACTCTTGAACAATGTAGGGCTTTTTTAATTTATTTTTAATTGGAGGATAATTGCTTTACAATGTTTTGTTGGTTTTTGCCATACATCAACATGAATCAGCCACAGGAATACATATGTCCCCTCCTTCTTAAACCTTCCTCCTACCTCCCACCCCATCCTACCTCTCTAGGTTGTCCCAGAGCACCAGGTTGAGCTCCTTTTGTCATACAGAAAATTCCCACTGGCTATCTATTTTACATATGGTAATGTATATATTTCAATGCTACTCTCTGTTTATCCCACCCTCTCCTCCCCGCACTGTGTCCAGAAGTCTATTCTCTATGTCTGCATCTCTACTGTTTCCCTACAAGTGGTTCATCAGTACCATTTTTCTAGATTTTATATATATATATATATGTTAATATACGATATTTGTTTTTCTCTTTCTTACTTCACTCTGTGTAATAGGCTCTAGGTTCATCCTCCTCACTAGAATTGACTCAAATTCATTCCTTTTTTATGGCTGAATAATATTCCATTGTATATATGTGAACAACATGAGTTTCAACTATACAGGTCCACTTATAAAGGTGGATTTCTTTTTAATAAATACATACTAAAGTGCTACAAGATCCACATTTGGTTGCATCCATGGATGCAGAACCACAGATCTTGAGGGCCAACTGTAAAGTTAGATGTGGATTTTCAACTGTGCACAGGGTCACTGCCCTTAACCCCACGTTGTTCAAGGATCAAGAGTATTTTCTCCTGAAATTGCCTTTAAATCTACTTTACAAGCTATTTCAGAAAACATCTCAATATTTTCACCACAACAGTTTTATTCAGTTCATCTCTCCTCTCTCATTTACCATTCACACCAAAAGACCTATAACTACTTTCAAGTTCAAAAAACAAAGTTTCTTTCAGCACTGGAGAGAATACAAAGTAAATGAGGAAGGTTCTGAATGCAATTTCAAATGATGGCTTTTAATTATACTTTGAGCAACAGCAGCATATCAAATTAAATATGGAACTTCCCAAAGTAACCACTCAGAAGGGGACAGCTTTACATTATCTATGCTATTTTTCCCTTTTTAATCAGTTTCATTAACTTAGAGTCACATCCTTCATTTTACAACCAGATGACAACAAAGCAATCTAAACAAAGAGAAATCCATCTCTCCCGCTTTCTAAGGCTGTCAGTTTTCCCAGGAGAGTGATTGGCTACAACCCAGAATATTCTAATTCCAAAAGAATCCCTAAGATGCATACTAGTCCCTGACTAGTCACTCTCCACAAAAGAAAGTAAAGGCACCTAAAGTCTCATGTCTATATCAAAGAACCAGGCTCCAAAAGAGAAAATCCCCTTGATAATACCACATGGTACTCAGGGTAGGAGTCAGGGATCATGCCTCAGGTACCTGAGGCTTCTCTTATATCTTATGAGAACCTCTGTACTGAAATTGACCAGTCTCTGGAAGTGAGCAAAAAATCAATTTGATAATAGAGCAAGGACTACCCAGTTTTTTCAGTCATAAATACCAATCCCATGATTATGGTATCACAGGTTGCTATGGGCAAATCTAAAATATGTTCCAAAAAATTTCACACTTCAGGCTAACTAGAGTTGTCTTAAAACAGTGACATAAGTTAGCTAAGAGTTGCCTTAAAGCAGTGAGTTCTCAAAGTGGAGGTAGGGGGACTTTTTAAAAACACACTCCCCCACTCCTTTAAGATTTCAGTTCTTCAAAGGAGGTGGAAGTTATAGCCTCAACATATGTATTCTTTAAAAACTCCCCAAAGGCATCTGCTCTTACCCCTAAGACCTAGGCTATCACATGCCCAGAAACACATTCCACTGTATTGCATGCTAACCCCATTCAGAGAATCATCCTGAGTGCCTAGGGTCATGTCATCATGTCTGTTCCTTCCATGTAATGTTATGTGTGTTAGTCATTCAGTACTGTCTGACTCTTTTGTGACCCCATGGACTATAGAACACCAGACTCCTCTGTCCATGGAATTCTCCAGGCAAGAATACTGGAGTGGGTTGCCATTCCCTTCTCCAGGGGATCTTCCTGACCCAGGGATAGAACCCAGGTCTCCCGCATTGCAGGCACTCTTTACCAACTGAGCCACCAGGGAAAACCGCATATTATTCTTCCTAGACTTACATCCCATTCTTGCTTCACAGACGTTTTCTTCTTTACTTTCAGTGTTTTCCTTCCTCCTCCACGGGGACCATAACGGTTCACTCGGACAAAAGACATCTAGGAGTAATAATCATATCAATTTTTTTAAATGCATGAAAAACTAATAATTAATCATCACCAGAGAGGGAAAATTATATCTAGGAAAATAAATTTTAAAACATCAGAAGACATATTTAAGCATAATGAAAGGAATAGGCTACCAAAAGACTTGGCTCATTCCCTTCACAGTTATTAGAATGCTGACATTGATAACTATTATAAAATTTATATATGTTATCATATGATAACTATGATAACAAGTCAACAAATTAAATATTATGTGACTAATAAAGAACTCCAGGAATGCAGTAGTTATGATCTAAAGCAGAGATTTTAGAACAATAGTCATAAGCTTTGTCACCCATTACACAAATTCTCAATGAACAGAGGAAATGTCAGTTCCATGTGAACAATATGAATGTAGGAGGAGAGCAAGAGATAGCTGGGGTTCGTTTTGAAGCATGTAACACTCTAAATCACTACTAGGCACATGTGTATTTACCTTAAAATAAAGGTGGCTAAATTTTAGAGAATGAATGAGTTATGATACCATCTCTAGTACATTTTTCACATAACACTAAATGGGTGTGATTATTGATACTAAGCTAGAATCTGAAAATTGCCAACAGTTGCTTACCACTCTTAAAATAGCAATGCTAAGGGCACTAGACTAAACATTATACAAAATTAGAAAAAGACTCACACTGCCTGAACACTAGGTTTGGAGAACACATACACATCTCTCCAAAGAGATTCTTAGTCCCTTTCACCTTGTGAGGACACAGCAAGAAGGGGCTTGCTATGAATCACAAAGAGGACCCTCACCAGAACATGATCATTCTCACGCCTTGATCTTGGACTTCCCAGACTCCAGAACTATGCAAAATAAATTCCTGTTATTTATAAGCTACTCAGTCGCCAACATTTTGTTAAAGTAGCCTGAATGGACTAAGACAGTAAATATCTATTGTCTTTTTTTCCCACCTTAATTTAGCCTAGCAAACAGGCTGTGATCATTCTAAGATGACTCCCAGTGAGTTGTGTGCGTGCCTGGTCGCTCAGTCATATCCAACTCTTTGCAACCCCATAGACTGTAGCCTGCCAGGCTCCTCTGTCCATGGAATTTTCCAGGCAAGAAAACTGAAGTGGGTTGCCACTTCCTCCTTCTGACCCAGGGATTGAACCTGCTTGTGTTCCTGCATTAGGAGGCAGATTCTTTACCACTGTACCACCTGGGAAGTCCCAATGAGTTGTGCCATTCTAAAATTCCTTCCCCATGAGTTTGGGCAAGACCTATGACTATCTTTTTGAGTCTGTTTTGCTTTTCCCCCTGTGACTTGTTTTATCCAACAAAATAAGGCAAATGTGGACATGTCATTCCTGTGATTATGTTATAAAAGTCTCTCTCCTAGGAAAATAGAACAGAAGAAATCTCTCCTGCTGGCCCTGAAGAAGCAAACTGCCATGCTGTGACACTCGATGAAAAAGGCATGTGTCAAGGAACTCCGAGAGCTGTGGGCAGCCTCCAGCAGAAAGTTGGTCAGAAGCTGAGAACTCACAAAGCCCCAGAGAAATGAATCTGCCAACCTAAGTGAACTGAGCCTAGAGCAGATTTTTCCCAAGTTGAACCTCCAAATGAGAATGCAGACTCCAACACTTTAATCACAGTATTTAGCTAAGCTATGGATACTGTGAGATAATAAATGTGTGCTGTTTTAAACCACTAAGGTTGTGATAATTTGTTATTCAGCATAGAAAATGTACATAATCGTATATGGATATGAGAGTTGGACCATAAAGAAGGCTGAGCACTGAAGAATTGATGCTTTCAAACTGTGGTGCTGGAAAAGACTCTTGAGCAAAGAGATCAAGCCAATCTGAAAGAAAATCAACCCTGAATATGCACTGGAAGGACTATGCTGAAGCTCCAATATTTTAGCCACCTGATGTGAAGAGCCGACTCACTGGAAAAGACCCTGATGCTGGGAAAGACTGAGGGCAGAAGGAGAAGGGGGGGTAACAGAAGATGAGATGGTTGGATGGCATCACCAATTCAATGGACATGAGTTTAAGCAAACTCTGGAAGATAGTGAAGGACAGGGAAGCCTAGAATGCTGGGGTCATAAAGAATCAGACATGACTGAGCGACTGAAAATCGAACAACAGAAAATGAAAGCACTGGCCAACTCTAAAATCCAGCCTGTGAATGGTTAAGTTCACCACAGTATAACGAAGCTGCTGTCCCATCTCTGACTTTCCCTTCACCAACCAACTTCATGAAGGAGAAGCCTGTTTCAGCACTGGGATTTACTAAGCCCCAGTTCACTTCAAACTTTTACAACACAGGAACTACTTATGTGCTGAAAAGTATTCTCCTGAACATCACCAATAACTGACCAAGGATCAGACTTCGTGGTCTAAGAAAGGGATTCTGTGCCACTTACAGATACCAGGTATCATAAGGAGCTATATGTTACATGCTGAAAATGTGAAACTACAGAGATAAGCTAATGGTGTACAGGGCTAACAAGTCAAATAACAAAATTAGCATAGAAATTAATTAAAATTAGCATAGAAAATCTGGGTTGGGTTTCTTTGGAGAAAATCTAAAAACTAATAGCTTCCTAATTGCTAAAATTATTGGTCCCTATTCTCTGGCCTATTGGTTTCCTATTTCTCTGGCCCTTTCCATCTCTACAGATGCCCACTCCTGGAACCTTGCCCCTCTTTTAGCTTCCATGACACACTTCCTCCTGGTTTCTTTCCTATTCTTTTCTCTTTTTCTTCACAGGCTCTGTAGGACCTCTTCACATTCTATGTAATCAAGGATCTTCACTCAGTACTATGTCAGTCTTCTCTTCCTTCCATCGGACACCCTCTCTCTATGTCCAAGAATTGTTTTTGAGAGTCTACACATGCCAGGCCCTGGCTGGACACTAGAGACACAATAATAAATGAGTTTAATATGGTGTCAGTTCTCATGGAGCTTACTTTCTAGATCACCAAAAGGCGGTTCACATCTTCCCTCAGCAATCTCACCTACACCCTTGAGCAAAGCTATCAATGCACTGTGTACACAAACGCACTGTGAAAATGAGTCTCAAATCAAAGAATCACACCTTTCCTCAAACCCCTAATGCTTGTTTCTAACCTGGCTTCTGCGCACATCTCCCAAATATCTCAAATACAATATGGCCAATATACAGCTTAGCATTCATGCCACCTCCCCAACCAATCTCTAGTTCTTGATATATAACTGGCTTGGTCAGTAAACGCTGCTGAATAATGCTGAACTACAGAATTACCATCCTTCTAGTTGCTCCAGTTTAAAACCTTAGCATCACCTTCCTGTCTCAAAGCTAATCAGATACCAGAATCTATTCATTCTTTCCCTCCAGTATCTCTCTCATGTCCCCTCTTCTTCATCTCTACCATGAATGCATTTTACAGGTTCTCATTATTTCTAATTGATTTTCCTTTCACACATTCTGTCACCCACTTCATCATCCATTACTCCAGCAAGTATTTTGAAAGCACCTGCCAAGAGCCAGGCAACAGAGACAGCAAGGAAGTAGGATAACTGTGGACTCTGACAAAACTTAGTGTCAGACCACAAGTAAATGAGCAATTGCAATAAAAGGCTAATGTTGGAAGGAAATTCAGTGCCCAACAAATACCTAACTTACTGTAACTAGTGAGAAAAGGCCACCTCCTCCAACTCCCCTAAAAATGTTTAAGCTGAGAGCAGAACTATGAATAGAAGTTAGAAGTGGGGGAAAGAATGCTACAGGTTGGGGGCGGGGGAGTGCATTTACAAAGGGTTTGAGTGGTTCTATTTGACTAACAAATATTTGAGAGGGTTAGAAAGAGGACGAAAAGAAAGGCAGAGGCCAGAACGTGGCCCTGAGCCCCACAGCAATTTGAACACAATCCTAAAGACATTCAGGAAACACTGAAAGGTTTTAAGCAGGGTCAATTATGATGGGATTTAGCCAACCCACTCTGGATAGTGGAAAAACTGATCAAAGGGAAACAAGACTTCTTTTCGAACACTGTCCCTCCAGTCATTCCTACCCAGATATACAGATAGAGTTTAGCTCTCCACACTTCACTACCTTCCTCAAAAGATTTTAACAGCTCTCCCCTGCAGAGAGGAATCCAACTCAGCCTGGCACTCAGGCCCTTTCCTCGCTCCGGGTGGCCTGGCTGACTTTTCCTTGCAGTCTTTTCTCCTCTCACATCTCCCACACATCCTAAAACAAAGCTCTCGTCTTCGTATACAGTCCCAGCCTCTCAAGCTCAGCTTTGAACACCTGTCACACTTGCACTCCCTTTCCACGGGGTTAACTCTCACTCACTCTTCAGAACTCATTCAGGGGGACCCTCCTGACAAACCCTTTCGACTTAAACGATCCGTCGTGTCCCCAAGTACTCTGGGGAGTTGATCTTTCTCCTGAGTGATCGGAAATTCCTTTAAAAATACATTACGGCACATCAATCTCTAGCTCCATGCGGAAGTGACCGAAAGCAAAGCGCAGGCGTACTCTCAGGATGCTCTCACACGTAGTGCGCTAGACACAAACACACCCAGACACGCATCCTAACAGGCACATGCACTCGCAAAACACATGGAGTCGCAGGTGCATTTTGTAGTAAGGATCCTCGACTCAGACGCCTGAAACCCCAGGAAACAGAGGAAGACGCCACCACCACTCGCCCCGCCCTGTAGTCCGGGTTCCTAAGACTCTGTGGGGCTGCACGCCTCCGCCCCATCATTGCAACCTGCCTTGTCGTTTCCCGACAGCTGCCTCCACCACGACTAAAACTTCAAGCTCCAGAACCGTCCGCCCCGCCACAAGTTAACTCAGCTCACCACTTCCGGGATGTTGCCTAGGTTACCGGAGCCCCGCCCCATTCTCTTGCGTATATCCGGCAAGACCAGTGCGCAGACGCCTCTCAGTTTGGCTTGTACTAGGGGATTACTAGTAGTAGTAAAGTCGTTAAGTCGTGTCGGACTCTTGCGACCCCATGGACTGTAGCCTGCCAGGCTCCTCTGTCTATGGGATTCTCCAGGCCAGAATACTGGAGTGGATTGCTGTTTCCTTATCCGGGGGTTGGGAGGGGCGGGGGGGCGGGGAAATCTTCCCGATCTAGGAATCGAACCCGGGTCTCCTGCACTGCGGGCAGATTCTTTACCGATTGAGCTATAAGGGAAGCCCAGGGGATTACTAGGGGATCTCGAAGAGTCCGACACGACTGAGCAACTGAATTTAACTGAGGGGATTAAAAATTTTCTGTGTCCTGCCTTGGCCGGGTGTGCCCAGAGCAGAGTTCCGGCCAAAGCTTTGGAGGATGGGCGTGTAATAGCATTAGTCAGGTTCTTGTGAATTCTTGAAAAGAAAGATGTAGCTCTCCACACCAAGCTTCACATATCCCATTTACTTGCTTTCACTTGTGTTTATTCAAAAATGTTTATTAATACCTACCAGTGTGCCAGAGACGGTTACGGCGGGGTCCCTATCCTCAGGAAGCTTACTGTATAATAGGAAACAGCTATCAACAATACAAAGATAAGATTAAAACTGTGACAAGTGCTAAACATTAGGCATACTAACTAGATACTAAATTTACGGGATTATTTGAATTACTAGAAGGGCTGAAAAGCAAGGATGAATAAATTACCAAAGAAGGGTAAAGCATTCCTGCAGGGGGAGCCACAAATGCAAAGGTGTGTGGCAAGTGCAAGGGAGTGGAAGAAGTCCAGTATGTCTGGTGTTCAGAGAGCAGTAGGAGCTTAATATAAGTAAGGCTGTCCTAACTGGGGGAAGCCAAGACAAGCAAAAGCTGTTTGGCCCATGTGAAGATCTTTACAAAGCATTTCGTTGGTTAACAGAGTAAATTTGCTCCAATAATGCAACCTCCTTTAGCTCTCGGTTTTCAACTGAAAGGACACACCTGTACATGGGTCACCAAGTACATGTTCAATATCTTCTAGATGCAGAGAACTGCCTTCTAATAGTTTCTGCTCTGGTTGAGAAAGTTTGATATAGTTCTATTCAATGGTCAATCAATATAATCATCCCCCTGCATACATCTTCAACTCTCTGCCCTTCTCTGAGTTACTGTAAACTTGGCAAAACCACAGTCCTGGATAAATCAACACTGGATTTACTAAGTGCCTATATCCTTGCAGGTGAAACTGGAAGACGAAAAACACTCAGCCACAGTGACTTTAAATTCATGATCACAAATTTTAAGTGACCCTTTAAAGATGACTGAAGATCATATTATAGTTCTCTGCTCCATTAATTCTCCTACCCTCCTAGATGACAACTTTATACTTCCTCTTATGCTCCAATATCTCTTCTGTCCTGAGTCTCAGCCAGTGATCTTGCTGTCTACTTCATTGACAACACTGAAGCTATATGAAGAAAATGTCCATAAGCTCCTATCACTAATTCAACCCACCTGTCAGCATCTTTACCCATGAACCTGCTTTCCAAACTCAACAAAATCTGAACGTAAGAAACACAAACAACGTTACGTCAAGGTACATAATAATCAAATCCAGTGATAAAAAAATCTTAAAAGCAGTCAAAGAGAAGACATTACAGAGAAACAAAAATAAGGATAACAACATATTTCTCATTAGAAATGTTGCAAGCAAGAAAACAATACATTAAAACATTCTTTTAATGTATTAAAAGAAAAAAGCTGTTAACCCAGAATTCTGTATCTGTCAAAAATAAATTTTTTAAGTTAGGGAAGAAAAAATGCTTCCCCACATAACTAATAGAATTTATCACCAGCAAACCCCCACCCACACTATGAAAAATGTTAAAGTAGGTACTTCAAGCAGAAGAAAAATGATACCAGATGCAAATCTGGATTTATACAATGAAAATGGAAAATGGAAAATCTACACTGGAAATGGCTACAGGAGTAAATATATAGATTATTTTTCTTACTCTTTAAATCTTTTTAAAAAATAATCGACTACTTTGGCCTTCCCTGGTGGGCCAGCACTTAAGAATCTGCCTGCCAATCCAGGGGACTCAAGTTCGATCCCTGGTCCAGGAAGATCCCACAGGCCTCTGAGCAACTAAGCCTGTGTGCCACAACTACTGAGCCTGCATTGCTGCAGTTACTGAAGCCTGCGTGCCCTAGAGTCTCTGTTTCACAACAAGCGAAGCCACCACAATGAGAAGTCCACTATGTGAGAAAGTCCACATGCAGCAAGGAAGATTCAGTGCAGCCAAAAATATATAAATAATATTTTTTAAAATATATATAATTGACTACTTAAACAAGTATAATAAAAATGTACTGTAAGGTTTATAATATATATAAGTAAAATGCATGGCAACAATAACATAAAAGTCAGAGGAAGTATGTTATTGTAAGACACTTATACTATTCCCAGTGTGTTATAAAATTACTTGAAGGTAGATTGTGATAAATTAAAGATGTATGCTATAAACTCTAAAGCTATCACTAAAATAGTAAGAATTATAGCTAACAGAAATGGTATTTATAAAAAGATATAAAACAGAAAATAAAAATAGTTGATTAATCTAGAAGTAGGCAGAAAAGTGCAAAAAAATAAATAACAGATGAGAGATAGAAAATAGCAAGTTAATAGTTATATATTATTACATTAAATGTAAATAGTCTAAATACTTTGTGTATAAAACAGGTGATATGTAGGCTTTAAATATGTGAAGTTTGTTGTGTGTCGATTATACCTCAAGAAAACTGTTTATCTGACTTTCTCTGGGCGGTCCAAATATGAGCCAGAAAACTCCCCAAGCCATAACAAGCCCAACTTCTGCTTAGCCCACCTCCAGTTTCTGCATCCCAGATTATAATCAGAGTATTTCTGAAGTCTTCCCGTTATTTCACCATTAACCTTTTCACTCCCTGTTGTCTGAGACTCTGCCAAATGCAAATGATGCTTTCTATAACAAATGCTGAATTAATAGTCTATTTATTCTAATGTCAATAGTCTTCGTTTCCACAACTGCTTCTATTCTTATGACATTTCTTTTAATATGCGGAAGACTCTTTTTCAATACTACCTTGAGAAGAATCACTTTTTGTATGTTCTGATTTTTTAAATATAGAAATGCCTAAGAGCACTGTTCGTTCAGTTGTGTCCAACTCTGCGAGTCCATGGACTATAGCCCATCAGGCTCCTCTGTCCGTGGAATTTTCCAGGCAAGAATACTGGCATGGGTTGCCATTTCCTACTCCAGGGGATCTTCCCGACCCAGCAATTGAACCTGCATCTCGTGCATTGGCAAGCGGATTCTTTTACCACTGCACCACCTGGGAAGCCCAGAAATACCTAAACTGGGCTGTAAATCATAAAGATCTCTGCTTGGTAGTGAGGAGTAAAAAATAGGGAAGCTGGCAGACATGACCAAAGCAGGACAATCCTAGGCAGATTGTTGCAGTGGTTGTGGTTTGGCTTCCTGGACTGACTGCTACAGAGATTGTGGGTCAAGTTCTATTGTTATATATCATCTGGTCATTGTCTGCTAGTCACAGATACCACCAGGACTAGCAAACAAGATCTAGAGCAAATGCGATTTGTCCACCACTGATCATGTCAATGAGTTGAGAGTGATTTATATATCTTGTAGAGTTTACATCAAAACATTAGTTAATTCTGCCAAAGTTAATGATAAATTCACCTTATAGTCTTTTCTACTTGTATAATTCTTGTGTAATATTTTCTACTTGTATAATTCTCTCCATTGAGAAGACTGCTCTGATTGTTAGGAGAAACAATGAGCCAGCATATTCTCCAATGAGTCAGGTACAGTACCTGAACAATCAAGGGTGGTCTCCTTTTGTCGCTTGTATCTGTGTCAGAATTTCCATCGTTGATGGTTTCTAGAATTAAAGTCATAGTGCATAAACAAGTCTTAGAATACTATTACTAAAGTGCTTAAAGTCATGGTCTGAGGCAAACGAGGCCATGTGTTCTGCCTGCGAGGAAATAGCAGCCTAAAGGGGCACACGGAAATCCAAGAAAAAAAGACTTTATCACAACATAAAATCAAAACCAAGAAGTTGCATATTTAGATCTCTACTAGTCTCTTCCAAGTGGCAAGTATTTGGCCTGTCACCCTATAAAGGCTATTGAATTCAAATTTAGAATTAGCCAGGACTGATCAATAAATTTTAATAATTGATTCTTTCTCTGGGAGAAGGAAAACTAGCAGAGACATAGGTTAATGTGTGTTACGTAATTTGTCCATGTAGGTGCAAGTGGAATAGTCATTGGCTATAATTCTCTATGATCTCATTTGATGAGACTAGAGTAGCCTATAGATTTTCATCATGAAGGTCTAATGATGAATGATGTATCCAACAGTCATTAAGGTTGAGGGCAGAGGGTCCTATTTGGGACAATCTAAGTAAAGTGTTGCTGAATATGAATATGTTCCAATCGAACAATTATAATAAAGGGAGGGGAGAGAAGGGAGCACTATGGGTAGACAGCATCAGTGATCTATATAGTAATAGAGAATGAAAATGATTATCAGTAAGTAGGTGAAAAACAAAACAATAATTAGACAAGGGTCCTGGTGTAATGTCTTGGTTGGTATTTGTTCATTTTTCCAAGCCCATGTCTTTATCCCAAAGGTCTTGGGTCAAATGTCTCTTTCCAAAGGTCAGTTGCTTCTAGAGAATCTGTAACAATCCTTAGCTTGAAGTTTCCTATTGGAGTAACCTTCCAGTTACATGAACTCTGAGTTGTTTCTTTAGCTGTGAAAAGTTAAGTCAAAAGTTCACTTGCTAAAGTTTCACTAATATGCTTTTTGTTTAAAAATGATTACAGAAGACAACTTAGGCGATGCAAACAAACTATATATAACACTTCATGAAGTAGACAGTCTATGTGTGAAGAACTACAAAATGGAGTGGAAGGAAGGAAGCTTTTATTGGCTATAGAAAAGAGAAAAATAGAAAATATGTTTAGCTGGGGCCACACAGTTGACCATGTTTGGGTGAGAAGGCCAAGAGCTGGCTTGCACTTAGGGATTGACTGACTAGATATACTACATTTCTGGTAAAGTGGAGCATTTACAGAGATGAAAACGTTATCTAAGTTTTGGTTTACTAATGTGACACCCTTGGCAAGAGTGACTCCATCTTGGGCCTAGAAAGGTATTTCAACAGTTGTTTAACAATACCTAATAAGGTCCCTTCCATTGAGGTTCAAGAGAGGTTTTTTTCCAGTGTCTCCTCCAACAGATGAAATTTTCTAGTTGATGATAATCAGAAGTCAATCTATGAAGGAAGGAAAGGAAGGGAAGTAGCTCGGTCGTGCCCAACTCTTTGCGAGCCCATGGACAGTAGCCTGCACCAAGCTCCTCCATCCATGGGATTTTCTAGTCAAGAATATTGGAATGGGTTGCCGTTTCCTTCTCCAGGGAATCTTCCGGACCCAGGGATTGAACCCAGGTCTCTTGCATTTGTAGACAGACACTTTACTGTCTAAGTCACCAGGGAAGTCCTTTTTTTTTCCCCCCCCAATTATTTTTATTAGTCAGAGGCGAATTACTTTACAATATTGTATGTTTTTTGCCATACATTGACATGAATCAGCCAGGGATTTGCATGTGTTCCCCATCCTGAACCCCACTCCCACCTCCATCCCCATCCCATCCCTCTGGGTCATCCCAGTGCACTAACCCTGAGCACTTATCTCATGCATCCAACCTGGGCTGGTGATCTGTTTCACACTTGATAATATACTCGTTTCGATGCTATTCTCTCAGATCATCCCACCCTCACCTTCTCCCATAGAGTCCAAAAGTCTCTTTTATACATCTGTGTCTCTTTTTCTGTCTTGCATATAGGGTTATCATTACCATCTTTCTAAATTCCATATATATGCATTAGTATACTGTATTGGTGTTTTTCTTTCTGGCTTACTTCACTCTGTATAATGGGCTCCAGTTTCATCCACCTCATTAGAACTGATTCAAATGAATTCTTTTTAATGGCTGAGTAATATTCCATGGTGTATATGTACCACAGCTTCCTTATCCATTCATCTGCTGATGGGCATCTAGGTTGCTCCATGTCCTGGCTATTATAAACAGTGCTGCGATGAACACTGGGGTACACGTGTCTTTTTCAGATCTGGTTTCCTCGGTCTGTGTGCCCAGGAGTGGGATTGCTGTGTCATATGGCAGTTCTATTTCCAGTTTTTTAAGGAATCTCCACACTGTCCTCCATAGTGGCTGTACTAATTTGCATCCCCACCAACAGTGTAAGAGGGTTCCCTTTTCTCCACACCCTCTCCAGCATTTATTGCTTGTAGACTTTTGGATAGCAGCCATTCTGACTGACGTGTAATGGTACCTCACTGAGGTTTTGATTTGCATCTCTCTGATAATGAGTGATGTTGAGCATCTTTTCATGTGTTTGTTGGTCATCTGTATGTCTTCTTTGGAGAAATGTCTGTTTAGTTTTTTGGCCCATTTTTTGATTGGGTCATTTATTTTTCTGGAATTGAGCTGCAAGACTTGCTTGTATATTTTTGAGATTAATTCTTTGTCGGTTGCTTCATTTACTATTATTTTCCCCCATTCTGAAGGCTGTCTTTTCACCTTGCTTATAGTTTCCTTCGTTGTGCAAAAGCTTTTAAGTTTAATTAGGTCCCATTTGTTTATTTTTGCTTTTATTTCCAATACTCTGGGAGGTGGGTCATAGAGGATCCTGCTGTGATTTATGTCGGAAAGTGTTTTGCCTATGTTCTCCTCTAGGAGTTTTATAGTTTCTGGTCTTACAATTAGATCTTTAATTCATTTTGAGTTTATTTTTGTGTATGGTGTTAGAAAGTGTTCTAGTTTCATTCTTTTACAAGTGGTTGACCAGTTTTCCCAGCACCACTTGTTAAAGAGGTTGTCTTTTTTCCATTGTATATTCTTGCCTCCTTTGTCAAAGATAAGGTGTCCATAGGTGCATGGATTTATCTCTGGGCTTTCTATTTCATTCCATTGATCTATATTTCTATCTTTGTGCCAGTACCATACTGTCTTGATGACTGTGGCTTTGTAGTATAGCCTGAAGTTGGGCAGGTTGATTCCTCCAATTCCATTCTTCTTTCTCAAGATTACTTTGGCTATTCGAGGTTTTTTGTATTTCCATACAAATGGTGAAATTATTTGTTCTAGTTCTGTGAAGAATACCGTTGGTAGTTTGATAGGGATTGCATTGAATCTATAGATTGCTTTGGGTAGTATACTCATTTTCACAATATTGATTCTTCCAATCTATGAATACGGTACATTTCTCCATGTATTTGTGTCCTCTTTGATTTCTTTCATCAGTGTTTTATAGTTTTCAATGCATAGGTCTTTTGTTTCTTTAGGTAGATATACTCCTAAGTATTTTATTCTTTTTGTTGCAATGGTGAATGGTATTGTTTCCTTAGTTTCTCTTTCTGTTTCCTCCTTGTTAGTGTATAGGAATGCAAGGGCTTTCTGTGTGTTAATTTTATATCCTGCAACTTTACTATATTCATTGATTAGCTCTAGTAACTTTCTGGTAGAGTCTTTAAGGTTTTCTATGTAGAGGATCATGTCATCTGCAAACAGTGAGAGTTTTACTTCTTCTTACCCTATCTGGATTCCTTTTATTTCTTTTTCTGCTCTGATTGCTGTGGCCAAAACTTCCAAAACTATGTTGAATAGTAGTGGTGAGAGTGGGCACCCTTGTCTTGTTCCTGATTTTAGGGGAAAAGTGAATTCCTTGATCTATGAAGTAAGTGTCAAGGGAAGCTACCTTATCAAGTTCACCATAGGACTGGGTATAACACATGACTCCCTTGCAGTATTTTGCCACATCTGCATGCAGCGGAAAAGAATCTAATATCAGGGGTGAAATTTCTAAAAGTATGTGCCTTCCTATTAACAGTTCATAGGGATATAACCAATGTGTCTCTAAGACATATGAACAAAAGGGCTAGTTGGAGTAATTTTGGCCAAGAGAGCTCAAGGATTTCTGAGAGTTTTCTTAACTTTAATTTGAATATTTCATTAGTCCTTTTGATCTTTCCCAGAAGTCTGTGGGTGGTAAGGATAGTATAGTTTTTGAGAAAGTGTGATGCCTTATTAAGTTCTTTCATAGTGGTCCATGAAATTGTGTGCCTTGGTCAGTTGACATAAAAGTTGGTATACCCCAAGTCTGAAATACAAAATCAAGCAGCATTTTAGAGACTATGAAGAATGTTCAGCAAATATTTTTAGCAAGGAAATGCTGTAACCCATCCTAAAAATAAATAAATCCCATGGAGAGTGGGAGCTGGATAAAATCCGTCTGAAGGTGTTCATAGGGTTCCTGGCCATGTCTCACCTTCACAGTTTTTCCAGGATTATATTGTTCACAAGTTGCACATGTCCCCAAAATAATCTCAGCTGTGTTTTTTTTTTTGTTTTTTTTTTTATCAGCTGTGTTTTTAAAGTTTTCCCACCAATGCTGATTTAAAATAGTAAGCATTTTGTCCTCACCATAAGATAATGAGTAGTGTCATGGGGAAATTCAGCTAATATCCATTTGAAATCAAATGGCCATCTTGAAATTCCCAATGGTTACCTAAGTGAAGGGTGCATCACCCTTTTTCCATTCTTCCTTTTCCAAATTATAGGCAGGGTTTTTGATGTGGATATTTGATCATGGCTTCTTTGACTCAGTCCAGAGATTTATCTTTGGGGGTTTAGTTAATATCATAACCTTGGTTAAGCCTGATGGTTTGGCAAAACAATCTACTAGAGCATCTCCTTTAACTTCCATTTGACCTTTTTATCTCTGGCACCATGGGCTTCAAACTTATAATAGCCATCTCACTGGGAAGTTGAAGTACATCTAAAAATTCTTTAACTAGTTGTCCACTTTTGATGGGGATTCCAGCAGAAGTGAGAAATCCTTTTTGTTTCTGAAATGTCATGTACCACTCCAGAAGCATACCTGCTATCTGTATATGTGTTTATTCTCTGGTCCTCAGCTAGTTGACAATCTCTAATAATAAGTTTTTATAAATTCTGTCATCTGGACTAGTTTTCTCTCAGGTAGAGGACTATGTTGATAGATTGAAATTAGTGATAGAGTGATCATCTCCAATTTCTATTTTGAAGTATGACCCATCAACAAATATTATATCAGGATTCTCAATGGGAGAATCTTCTCTAATAAAGTTTAGCAAGGTACAGAAATGTCCTAATTGAAGCAAGCCAATTTGGAGGTTCCACTTCTTCTGGTAAGGGCAGAAGAGTGGCAAAATTCAGGGTGTTGCACAGTTAATAGAGAGAAGTAATGTGAGAGGGAGAAGGCAACAGAAATTCATAAGAAGTTAAGTGACTGAATTAACAGTATTGTATATTCTTAGTAAAATCTTTACCCCATGTAGATCTGTAAGGTCAAGATGGAGCCTAGAATGAATTCAGCAGGAGCATCAACAAGTTTTGCAGTGGCAGCATTGCACTAGGACAAGGGGCATCACCCTTGCAACTGGAGTGAGAGTAAGGCTATGGTAAGTGGTGGGTTTCTGACGGTTCTCATGATGTTCATTTAAAACATCGAGTTTTGTCTAGAACACTCATGTACAAATAGACAAAATTGTTTGCTGTTATGATTGTTTTTTGGGAAGTCTAGGGAAACAAACTATTGAAGAGCTTTCTTCAGATTCTAGAAGGCTTGTTTAATACTTGGGCTTCCAAAAGACAGTGTCTCTTACTGAAGACTTAGCCATTTCATAGAGAGATGTCATAATCTCAGAAAAACTTGCTGAAATATTTAGATGTCATCTCAATTGAAGTTTTATGACAAGTTTAGGACAGGTTTGTGATAGTCTTCATTCCATTATGAGAGAATGCTTTTCCCTCCTTAACTAGGTCATGCCTTAAATAATGCACTATGTTTTGGCAATTTATCTTTTTCAAAACTTCATATGTCCATTCCGCTAAGGCTGAGAACAAGTAAATGAAATCCCTTTTACAGGCTTCTCTGAACAAAATAGAAGATCATCTACATATTATTATCAGAACTGAATCACAAGGGCAATTTGAATCTTTTACTTCCTGATTACAAACCAAAAAAAAAAGGAGGAGTTATCAGTGAACCCCTGGAGCCCAGCTGCCCATATTTGAGTGTTGTCCAGTCAGTTGAAGGCAAAAAGATATCAACTTGTCCTGGTGTAGAAAATACACCCTGAGAAAGGCAGAGCAATAGTCTGCTGCAGTGAAGCAGGTAATGTGGGGAAGAACTGATGACAGCATAGTATTTAAGTTAGGTAAGTTCCTTGGACGGCAAGGAAATCTAACCAGTCCATCCTAAAGGAAATCAGGCCTGAATATTCATTGGAAGGACTGATGTTGAAGCTGAAACTCCAATACTTTCTTCACCTGATGTGAAGAAATGACTCATTTCAAATGACTCATTTGAAAAGACCCTAATGCTAGGAAAGATTGAAGGCGGGAGGAGAAGGAGATCATAGAGGATGAGATGGTTGGATGGCATCGCCAACTCGATGGATATGAGTTTGAGTAAGCTCCGGGAGTTGGTGCTGGACAGGGAAGCCTGGCGTGCTGTAGTCCATGGGGTCGCAAAAAGTCAGACACGACTGAGTGACTGAACTGAACTGAACTGAATGGGGAAGAAAGGGTAACAACTGTATTGATATCCCTGAGATCTTGAACAAATCAATATCTTTGTCCATTTGGTTTCTTTACTGGCAGGACAGAAATGTTACAAGGGTTAGTGCAGGTTATGAAAAGGCCTTTGGATATAAAGCCCTCGACCACAGATTTGAAGCTTTCCTTTGCTCTGTGTGTATGTGTTAGTCACTTAGTCGTGTCTGACTCTTTGTGACCCGATGAAC
This sequence comes from Dama dama, assembly GCF_033118175.1. Classification (NCBI taxonomy): domain Eukaryota; kingdom Metazoa; phylum Chordata; class Mammalia; order Artiodactyla; family Cervidae; genus Dama; species Dama dama. The sequence goes on along the minus strand of NC_083699.1, from coordinate 60,204,105 downwards.
TGTAGCCCACCAGGCTCCTCTGTCCATGGGATTCTCCAGGCAAGAATACAGGAGTGGATTGCCATTTCCTTCTCCAGGGGATCTTTCTGACCCAGGGATCGAACCCAGGTCTCCTGCATTGTAGGCAGATTCTTTTGGGGAAGTTTGGATAAGAGTGTGGTAGGATCTATCTGGACTTTAATAGATTTCATTTAAATTGTTTTTCTTATGCCAATTCCCATGAAAATTTTAGCCCATAGGGAGTCTGGTAGTGTCAAGATCTTCATCTGGAGTACACATGAAATATAGTGGAGAAGGGAAGGTTTATACAGAGCAGACACAACTTGATAATGAATAGCCAAGCCTCTGAAACCAGAAGTAGTCCCTCTTGTATGCATTTAATATTACACTTCCACTTGCAAAGTATATCTCTCCATAATAAATATGTAGGGGTGGTATCACAGAGCAGGAAGGAAAACTTTGACTGAAAAACTTCAGTCAAAGACTCGAGGGTTGTAGTTAAGGAAGAATCTGTGGGTTATCTGAAATACCTATTGCTATGTGCCACGCTTACTCCAAAGAAGAGACTGAACAAAGACAGCAGAACTTGATAGAGAAAGAGTGTTGTGGAAAGATATTTTCTAGTTTCATCCTTTTGTTTGTTGATGATTGAATTATGGTCTATGGTCCAATCAACCTTTATTGGAAAAGTTGGAGGCATGGCTTTTAGGAGAGTTTGACCTGAATTGATGGGCTTTTTTTTTTGACTCTGAGGTTTATCATGGAAAGAGGGATTCTGTAGGTCCCTCTCTACATCAGTCCAACCAGTTTTGCAATCCAGAATTTAGCATCATAAGTTTCTGATCAACCTGAGTACAAGTTGATATAGGTCGGGTAACCCTGGGTCATATGCACCCAAAGAATTCCAAATTCTTCCATGAATATTTGCTGGTATTGCTTGGGTTCAGGGAAATTTTTCACTATAGTTACTAATTCCCCCTTGGTACAAGGTTAAATTTTACTGCTGTCTGTATACCTAGCTTAGGGAGTACCAGGGTCCAGCCCCAGCAGGATCCAGGGGAACCCTCAGGATGAACGGTGTCGGAGAGAGAAGACAGACAGACACACACACACAGACGTTGTGTAGAAGAGGTAGCTTTTTTTTTATTTTTAGGATAGCTCAGTTTTTATAGAATGAATGTTACCTCCCCCTTAAGTCACCACATATTACATCAGATATTGGTTTGTGCTTCCGTCAATATTTTTTTCCCATGTTTTTCCCCTAAGCATTCATCTAGAACGTTTCCAATTACAGGGTTTATATTTAAATATCCTGTACATAATCTTCTTGCCTCAATGGCCTAACATTCTCACTCTAACAAAAACAATGTTTCATAAATCTCAGGTATAGTGTAAATTCTTTGGACAATAAAACAATACATGGGAAGGGTTACAGTAACATGTTTGACATTTCTGAAAATAGTACCATGAGAAAAACCTGATATTTTTCTTTACCTGAAACCACAAAAATCTCAATTTACAACGATTAACTATTAAACAGCAAAAACACCTCTAAAGCAGCAAAACACCTCTATTAATAGTAAGATAATGGCAATAAAGCTGGTTAATATAAATCTTCTATTAAAATCCTATATACCCCATTTTCTAATTTTACAAAAATACCCATAATACCCCATGTTGTTTAAAGAAAGGGAAACAATGAACAAATAGCAGCAAGGAAATAGCAATAGTGAAAACCCTTTCAACCAAGGAGCAAGTAAACTAAAGCAGTATATCTACTTCTAAATCTAAACACCTCTACTCTTTTCTATTTATAATGTTCTATTATAATCTTTTAAGCAAGCAGCCAAACTATACCTGTGGCCTTTTCTTTTATGACTTGATGTTTATGGTCGTGTCCTGAGCCAGAGCAATCTTGAGCATTTCCAAAAAGGCTTGGACTTTTCTAGCGAGGCCTTATTACTATAAATTATCATTTCCAAAAATTAATAGAAAGCCCAACAACAGTAAGACAGAAGGAAGAAAGGGACATACCGGGCCCCTGGGACAACCTCGAGGGGAAGAGCTGCCTTGCAGATTCCTTTCTCATCCCGTGACCTTGTCCCCGGGACAACCTCGAGGGGAAGAGCTGCCTTGCAGGTTCCTTTCTCGTCCCAGTGGCTCCCAACATGGGAGGGATGAACTCTTAGAAGTAACTGGCATTTGGGGATTTTAGAAGAGTTGTTGAGAAAAGGTAAGAGGTCTGGATAAGACAGGGAGCTAAGATCTCACATGCCACATGTGCAGAAAAGAGAGTAAGTAGAAAGATAAGAGGAGATGGGGGAACTGGCTGTAGGAAGGCAACTGGAAGACAAGGAGGGGGAGGACTTGCTATGGAAATGAGTCTATATTGTTGTTTAAGTTTGTCAAATTTGTTAATTAGCTTTGTCCAAACAATCTTTTAGTGAAGCAATTTGTAACAGTTTTATTTCAAATATTCTGCAAACCAGTTAAAAAAAAATGCTTTCCATTAAGTCTGAGAAGTTTATTTTCTTTTTTAAGGTGCCTCTCAAATGAAAGGTTTTGTTTAAACCCAGTGTTCCACACAGTTGGAGTTGAAGGCCCAGGTCATCCTTGGTGCAGTTATGCCATTTGAAACACAGGTGCAAGAATTAGAACTGTAGGGACTTCTGTGGAAGTCCAGGAAGTAAGACTCTACGCTTCCACTGCACAGGGCACAGATTCGTAACCTGGTGGGGGAACTAAGATCTCACACGCCACACGTCCAGAAAATTTTTTTAATTAATTGAGTAATTTTTTAGAAAAGAATTAGAACTATAATGAGCAGACATATGACATACAAAAAGTAGGAGTCTTTCTAGGAGAAAGAGAGGAATTAGACTTAGCTGACCCCATAAGACCTAGCAACAGTCAGTTGAAAGTGATGCTGGTGCACTTTGAGCCCCCAGTGTGATGGTGTGCATGTTGTGTGTTCAGTCGCTTAGTCATGTCTGACTCTTTGTGACCCCATGGACTGTCAGACTCCTGTGTCCACGGGACTCTCCAGACAAGAACAGTAGAGTGGGTTGCCTTTCCCTCCTCCAGGGGATCTTCCAAACCCACGGATTGAACACGTGTGTCTTATGTCTACCTGCATTGGCAGGCAGGTTCTTTACCACTAATGACACCTGGGAAGCCCCAGTGTGGTGGTAACTGCTTCCAAATGTAGACCCAACAACCTACACCTCGAGGCAAGTGCAGAGCCAGAAAGAAAGCTCTCTATGGATCAAAGTCAAACTCTCAGAATTAAAAAAAAGAAAAAGAAAAAGAAAACAACAATAAAAACCCTACAAGGATAGTCTTATTTAGTCTAAGTAACTTTAGTCCAAAAGAATGTCAATCCAGTGCCAGTCCAGGGAGAACCACACTGGTCTGTGAGACTAGCTTAAACAAGTCTTAAAAGGTCTATGCCTGTATTTTCTTCTATAACAAACAGCATTTCTAGCTATCACAACACAAAACAGAAGTAGAAAAGAGAGCAAAAACAGGATTAAAAAATAAAAGAATGGCCTGAATGCACCAAAGATGTCAAACGAATGGAAACCAATAACAAAACTGGGGTATAAAACTGAGAGTCAATAGCCAAAGAACTCAAAGCAAAGAGCAGAGTTCAGACCCAGTGCTGAATCACCAGGTCAACACATATAACTGGCCCCAAGGGGCAGCATTCCATGAAGGCTGGAGTTGGCGGTGACAGGCAGTGCAGACATCCCCATGGAACTTTCAGGAAAACTATGAAAATAAAGAAATAAAGAAAATAAAGACCACCCGAAGAAAACAAACAGAGGTTATTTATTCAGAGTTTGCTATAGTGAACCACCACCTGTGTTTAGTGGAGATTCAAAGGCAAACAGGAAAGTGGGAAAGCTTTATACAGAAAAAAGGACATTTTCAGCAGCACTCTGGTTGGATCTTGATGGCATGGAGAAGCTAGGGTCGGGTGTATTTTACAGTTTGTGGAACATATTTGGCTTCCTCTGATTGATCCTGAGTTGGAAGCAGAGCTAAATTTGGAGAAGTTGGCAGTCATTGACCAAGTCCTGACTGTTCAGGGCCATTTGGTAGTTTGTGGTTTGGTTTCCTGGACTGGCTGTGGGTCAGGGGTCTCTTGTCGTATATGATCTGGCCATTGTCTGTATGTTCAGTCTCTCACAGTGAAACCTCAGCATTGTAGATATTTTTAAAACCTGGCTGACTGACCATGTTTCATTTTTCAGCTTGAATTTTAACTGTCATATCATAATATTTGGTTGTATTTTTTTATTTTATTTTTTTATTTTTTATATTTTTATTTTTATATTTTTGAATATAATTTCAAACATATTCTTCCTCCCTTTCATACTTACAGCAATCTTGTGATCCTGGGGAGATTAATTACCTAAGGTCAATCATTGAATTCGGGCTTGAATTAGGAGTCAGTCATAGCATAGGCTGATTTGCAATATAACACTCAAGTTGTCTGGTATAGATATCATCTATAAAGGCTTTAAAATAGATTTTTTGGGCTCTGTATGATAAAGGGTCTGTTCAAATTGCTTCTAAATTCATTACTTAAAATTAGGATAAAGCCTTGAAGAGTCATAGCTTCCTTCAAATACCTACAAGGCTGTCATGTGGAAGAAGGATTAGGTTTATTCCTGTGGTTCCAGACAGCAGACCTCACACCAGTGAAGAGAAGCATATTTCAATTTAAATTGTGAAATATCTTTCTAGTAATGAGACTTGCCCTCTAAAAAGGGCTTCCCAGGTGGCTCAGACAGTAAAGAATCCTCCTGCAATGCAGGAGACCTGAGTTTGATCCCTGGGCTGGGAAGATCCCCTGGAGAAAGAAATGGCAAACCACTCCAATATTTTTGCCTGGAGAATTCCCTGGACAGCGGAGCCTGGCAGGTTACAGTCCACAGGGTCACAAAGAGTTGGACACGACTAAGCAACTAAGCACAGCTCACAGCTCTTTAAAGAAGGGGCCACCTTGTAACGGGCCAATTCCTCATCTTTCTTAGTGTTTGAGTAAGACTCCATGATCCTCAGTTCAGTTCAGTTCAGTCGCTCAGTCGTGTCCGACTCTTTGCGACCCCATGGACTGCAGCACACCAGGCCTCCCTGTCCATCACCGCCTCCCTGTCCATCACCAACTCCCGGAGTTTACTTAAATTCATGTCCATTGAGTCGGTGATGCCATCCAACCATCTCATCCTCTGTCATCTCCTTCTTCTCCCACCTTCAATCTTTCCCAGCATCAGGGTCTTTTCCAGTGAGTCAGTTCTTCGCATCAGGTGGCCAAAGTTTCTGTTTCAGCATCAGTCCTTTCAATGAATATTCAGGACTGATTTCCTTTAGGATGGACTGGTTGGATCTTCTTACAGTCCAAGGGACTCTCAAGAGTCTTCTCCAACACCACAGTTCAAAAGAATCAATTCTTCAGTGCTCAGCTTTCTTTATAGTCCAACTCTCACATCCATACACGACTACTGGAAAAACCATAGCTTTGACTAGACAGACTTTTGTTGGCAAAGTAATGTGTCTGCTTTTTAATATGCTGTTTAGGTTGGTCATAACTTTTCTTCCAAGGAGCAAGCGTCATTTAATTTCATGACTGCAGTCACCATCTGCAGTGATTTTGGAGCCCCAAAAAATAAAGTCTGTCACTGTTTCCACTGTTTCCCCATCTATTTGCCATGAAATGATGGGACCAGATGCCATGATCTTTGTTTTCTGAATATTGAGCTTTAAGCCACCTTTTTCACTTTCCTCTTTTACTTTCATCAAGAGGCTCTTTAGTACTTCTTCGCTTTCAGCCATAAGGTGGTGTCATCTGCATATCTGAGGTTATTGATATTTCTCCTGGCAATCTTGAATCTAACCCAGCCCAGCGTTTCTCTTGATGTACTCTGCATATATGTTAAATAAGCAGGGTGAAATATCCATGATCCTACACCTCTAGCAAGTGCTTGAACTGGCCAGGCCAGTTGAACTCAAAGGAAATTACAAACACCAAGTTTATGAAACTTTTTTAAGTTATAAAAAGAAACATAGACATTTTAAATACAGCAGTTTAACATCACTCAAATTCTGCTTGAAATTATGTCTCTCAAAAAAAAAAAGAACCTCAGTTCTATTTTAAACTTTACCCCCCAGACTCTTCTTTGAATGAGCACTTTTGTCCTCGTGCCCATATATTTTCAAAAACATTTTTTAAAGTAAAAAATGTTTTAAAGTCCTACTAGGAAGTCATCTGAATCAATCTGCATTGTTTTCTGATCACACAGTTACAACTGTATATCAAATGTATCACACTAATTTTTTGATGTTTTAATAAATTGTAGGAATTCAATGAGGTTTAAAAAAGAGAGAAACCCTTTCCATTGAATGATAAATGCTGGGATTTTAATCTGCAATCTTAACTCTTGGAACATGATCTTTTTTCTTCTTTGTGGCTTCTTTTTTTAATGTTCCTACAGGTTGATTTCAATTATATTCTCTTCCAGTTTACAAATAACTTGAAGCTGAAATGAAACAGAGTCCTCCTGAACTGGGATTATCTGGTGCTCTAAAAGGACTTGCTGGAGATCCTCTCCTCACTCCACTCTTTTTTTTTTTTTTTTTTTAATTTTACTTTATTTTTAAATCAAGGATAATTACTTTACAATATCGTGTTGGTTTCAACCCACTCTTGACCTGCCTCTTCATTGTTTAAATTGAATCTCCTAATTTTTGCCTGAAGGGTATTTCCTTTTGTTTTGGGGTTGTGGTTTCTCTCCTGAAAAACAATACAGAATCCTGGGGATTCTGCCAATCTGAGAGTCACTGCGGAGACAAAGTAGACCCGAAATTGGAGCAGATTGTGTGTCCTCTGCACAAACCCAGTTGCTCTGGTCTTCTTGACAACTTCCGGAACTCGACTTACGGCAGTGTTAAGGCTGTTTTCTTTACCATATTTATTTTTTTATGACTGTACATATTTACATATGTTCCGTATGGCGAGGGAGAGAAAAAGTGATGACGTGAGGTTCCTTGAGATTAGGAGGTGATAAGGAAATAAAGCAGGTGACTGGGAAGGGAGAACTGGGAATTCTGTAAGAGAAGGGAGACTTGAGAGTTAATAACCATCTCTCAGACGAGCAGGAGTTCTCTGCAGGTAGCAGACTGGAAATGCGGACTCGTGCACCCTCTTGGACAGGCTCTGTTGCTTTCTGTTCCTTCGCTTGCAGGAAGGTGCATATTTATTTAAAACGGATTGAATTTCCTGCTCAATGGCTGGTCTTGATTCCTCAAGACTAGTGGGTATTTCCTTTTAATGTTTCCAATTCTGTTTTTTTTCTTTTTGAGGTTGAGGGGGAAGAGATCGGTTGAAATTCTGGTTGGCTAAGTGAGAGATTCTCAGAAATGAGAAAAGGGGGAGGAAACGGACTTAGAAGGCGGCAGGAGCCCCCGGTCGCCCCCCTTTGCTGTGCACCCACTACCTCCGCCTGGTGACCTGCCGTGGAGACCCCAGGAGGCTGCATAAATATTTGATCAGCCTTTCGCCAGCGCGTTGCCAGCACTCGTCGGCGGGACTTGCCAGGCATTGCCAGCGCCGCGCTGAAGACAGCGCCGTGGCCGCCGGGGTCTTTGGGAGGACCAGCTCTGCGCTCGCCCCCTCCCCCCGGGCTTCTGGGCTTGGCGGCGGCCGGGCCGCGGCGCCCACCATGCACGGTTGCACGCGGCTGGCGCTGCTCTGCGCGTTGCCCTGGCTTCTGCCGGCGGTGGCACCCGGGCGCCCCTCACCACCCGCAGCGCTACGCCGCGACCCTCGCAACCCCGCCAGGGGTGCAAAGTTCGATCACATCTACAGCGGGGTGGTGAGCCTCCCCACCGAGAACATCTACTCCTTCAACTACACCAGCCAGCCCGGCCAGGTAAGACACTCGCTCTCCGCGCTCCCAGGAACTTGCCCCGCCGCTGCTCTGGGTCTCCGGGGAGTCGACCTCGGGAGACCTCAGGGACCATGGAACCATCGTTCCCTTTCTCCTTCAAAGCTGTCACTGCCCGAGCTGCCGCATCCTCTGCCACCGGCCTCGGGGACAACTTCGCCTCCCCTCGCGCCGCCCGGGCCTGGTCGCGGGCGTTACTGGGCTTTGCAGGGGCGCCGGTTCCCCGCACCTTCTGCGGGTCTCGGTCCCCTGACCGGCTCTTGTCTAGGGAGGTCACAATTTTTAAAGCTGAGAAGGAAAATGACCACACCTCTGTTCCCAAGCCCCCGTGAGGAAGGAACCTCATCTCTTTTGGTTGATTCTGTCAGACCCTTGTATTCCATAGCGCCTGGGGAGGGAGAGCTGCTCAGAATCTAAAATGGGAATGTGTGAGAATGGAAGAAAACTGAAGAACCTCTGTGTGTGTGCAAGAGCCACTGCCTGCGTTTCTGTATCCTCGTCACACGCATGTGCTTCAGAGAAGCCAGATGACCTGGTCAGAGATACCAGAGCTGAAGCCCTCAGCCAATCTATGGAGGTTTTGAGTTTATTTAAGGATGGATAATTGAGTGCAAGTTCTAGACCTATTTCTGACCAAAGTTGAGGTGAGACAAGGGAAGGAAAAGACTGTTCCAGCATCTATCCCTTTGACACATATACTCTGGTTGTACCATGTGAGAAAAAGGCATAGTTAGCTTACCCCCTCTAACACAGTGACCTTTGAGGCACAGCGGAAGAACTCCCCAGTCTACCTGCCTCCCATTCTTCTTCACATAAACGTCTATGAATGAATGTGTGTATGAATGTATACATTTGTATAAATGTATATGTATCCCTTGCTGTGCCAGCATTCCCGACTCCCTCTGGAAATTCAGAACCAGACTAAGATACCAAGATGTGCCTTCCTAACTCTCACTTAGGATAGAAACTCAGAAACCTGGTAGCTTGGAGTAGTGTTGAGCCAGAGGGACCACTGTGTCCATCACCACTCCCAGACATTTCCCCAGTGTGTGTACTGAGCAAGTGCTCCATCTAGTCTGGCACCAGATCCTAAGCTTGGTCTTCACCATGGACCATGTCACCATATTCTTACCCTGTCCTGTCCCCCACGGACCTTCAGGTTGTACACCCTAAAGTGAGCAGAGTGGTTATGTGCACAGCCATTCCACTGTAGACAAGAGGGGGAGAGTGTCAGTTTTTACTCCTTACATTCTTCCTAACCCAGTTCTTCTGGTTGGGTGTGCTATATGGGTCATCTGACATTGCATTGAAGTATGTTCCCAGCCCTGTTACTGGCTCAGAAAAAATAAAAGTCTGAAAAATCCCATGATCTCTGGGGTGTACTGTCAGTTTCCCTCTAAATCATTGGTAAGGAAACTCAAATGACAGATGCAGAGTAAGATCTAGCATCAGGCTTTAATAGTTCTTACACTTCCGCTTAGAGATAGAGTGACATTTTTTTTTTAGCTGTTGTTTGAACCTTTTTACCCATAGTATTCAGTGAGTTCCTCTACCACAGCACAAGTCACACTGTTTGCAGTTAGGGTCACCTACTTGACACTCCCAGAAAACCATGAGATACTGATACTTTTCTGTATCTGTATTGCTACATTCTCTCCACCCTAGTACCTAGCACAGTGCTTGGCACAACAGTTTACTAATGTTTTTGAAAAAATGAATAAACAGGTAGAAAAAAAACTTAAGGAATCTTTAGGCTACAACTAAATAAAATATATGCTTTTTAGTAGGTTGACTGTGAGATCATTTCAGATAAAAATGAAATTTTAAAAAATTGTTCTGAGGTTATGCTCTTCCTATTTTGCCTTTATGTATACTAAAATGTCCTTTATTTTGTGAAACAATGGTGATAATTAGTTTTTAAAATATCTTTGCATGATGCAATAAAAAGCTGACAGTCACTAAATTTTACTAGTCTGGGAAATACAGTGGGGGACCATGGGACTCAAGTATTTTAATTATTTTAATGCCAATATGGAATAATATGAACCAAATGTCCTCAAATCGTACAGCCTTCTGAAACTTCTCTTTAATGTGCAAATAAGACAGTGGAACCCTCAATCCACTTACTTCGGAAAATTTCCCTTCTCTCTCTCCAGTCCAGTATTCCAAATGCTTTCTCCAGAGATGTCATTTTTCTGACCTAGCCATCCAAACCATTATTCTGTTTCTCTGGGTGGCTTCCTCTCTTCTTTGGTCCCTTTTGCCCTGTTTTGGAAACCAGCACCCCCTTCTTATAATACCATGAACAGAATCCAATTGGATATAGCAGAATTTTACTGAAGGTTTGGAATAGCATGAGGGAACTGAATAGTTGAGTAGGTGATAGATTAAATCAGAAAGTAGGTGACAGACTTTATTTTTTGGGCTCCAAAATCACTGCAGATGGTGACTGCAGTCATGAAATTAAAAGATGCTTGCTCCTTGGAAGAAAAGTTACAACCAACCTAGACAGCATATTAAAAAGCAGAGACATTACTTTGCAAACAAAGGTCCATCTAGTCAAGGCTATGGTTTTTCCAGTAGTTATATATGGATGTGAGAGTTGGACTATAAAGAAAGCTGAACACCAAAGAATTGATTCTTTTGAACTGTGGTGTTGGAGAAGATTCTTGAGAGTCGCTTGGACTGGAAGGAGATCCAACCAGTCCATCCTAAAGGAAATCAGTCCTGAATATTCATTGGAAGGACTGATGCTGAAACAGAAACTCCTATACTTTGGCTACCTGATGTGAACTGACTCATTGGAAAAGACCCTGATGCTGGGAAAGATTAAAGGTGGGAGAAGAAGGGGATGACAGAGATGGTTGGATGGCATCACTGACTCAATGGATATGAGTTTGAGTAAACTCTGTGAGTTGGTGATGGACAGGGAGGCCTGGTGTGCTGCAGTCCATGGGGTCGGAAAGAGTCAGACACAACTGAGCAACTGAACTGAACTGAGGGGATAGACTGAATCAATACGTAATAGATGAAACCTAGGACTTCCCTGGTGGTCCAGTGGTTAAGAATTCTACTGCCAGTGCAGGAGACATGGGTTCGATCCCTGTTCTGGGAAGATTCCACATGCCAAGGAGCATTGAAGCTGATATGCCATAACTACTACACCAAGCTCTGGAGCCCATTCTTTGCAACAAGAGAAGCTACCACAGTAAGAAGTAAGAATCCCACTTCTTACCACAGTAAGAAGCTCACCTCAACTAGAGAAAGCCTGCGCACAGCAACAAAGACCTGGTGCAGCCAAAATTAAATAAATAAATTAAAAAAATTTTTAAATATACCCTTTTAAAAAATCTGAAATCTAAGCAATGCTGTCATAACAATTTACCAGCTATTCCCCCCACCAGAAGAAATGTCAAGATAGTAGCACTATTTTCCAAACCCTGGCTTGTTACCACCTTCTTGGCCACCCATCACCCCACATGCTGGCCTCTCAGTCTCTAAATTTTTGTTACTGTCTCACATCAAGCAGTTTTGCCTCCATCACCAACTCCACACTCACTAAAGAACTCTGTTAAATAAAGATCTATGAATCCAAGAGCAGAAGCTTGGCCATGACCTTTTTCCTTTAGCCCAAGCAAAGTTTTGATCAGGGCTCTTTCTCCTGCACAGGTCATTTCCCATCTACTCCTCTTCAGTACAACTAAGAATTTGGTTTAGACGTAGGTATATTCTAATTGGAAAAATGAAAAACATTGAAAGAAATACATAGAACAGTGTTTATATTTGTGCTGGTGGACACAAAGATTTTTACTTTGAAAAGACTAATCATCATTAAAATTACACTGGATATTTCCTATAAATACATATCTGAAAATACTGATTATAATGCTGTAAGTAAAAGAAGAAGAAATTAAAGCAATGTGGTTAAGTGCCATCTAAAAGAATAAAAAAGAATTTGATTTAGAAATAAAAAGGCTAGTTTCTAATTTCATTTTATCTTCCTTATCTCGTCAAGCCATTGATAGGTTTGCCATTACTTTTCCTTTAGCTTGGAAGAGAAAGACTATTCTAAGTTTAGACTTTGGTGGAGAGACAAAACTGCCATGGGAGACTTTGTTCCTAATCTTTCCTGTCAGCCACTGCATCTCCCATACCAAACTCTGTCTCCCAGAACTATTCAGCCAAGTGTGTCATGCTAATCAGCTAAGCAAGCACCAGGAAAAGTCCTACATGCCTTCCAGGCAAAGTAATGTAAATATTCAGTTGCCATTAAAAGAAAAACCACTGAAAGAATGGAGTGACTGGTTTAAAAAATAATAATGAAAATAACTATTTAAGGTATAGGTTAGGTAAGATCATGGTTCCTTTCAGTTCCCTGGAGGGGCAGTGTCTGGAGACTCCCTTTAAGGGGCGAGGATTTCATTGTTTCAGTCAGGGTGTTCTATAATCACGAGACTGGGTGGGGCCAAACCAGAAGGAAATCACCTTGTTGAGAAAGTTGCCAGGGATATGTTTGACTTGGACATAGAGCTTAAAAGGTTTATTAGACATGAGAATCTCTTGTAGAAACAGGTGGTGACAGCAATCAGATATTTCTGTTTGAGCCAGATGGTGATAAGAAGGCTTTAAATAAAAGTCTGAGCATCACCCAGCAAGAGGTCTTCTCTTTCAGTAACAGAATTCATCGCGTGCTATAGATTTTTGAATTTGGAATGTTTCCCTGGACATACTTTGTTTATTAAACTGAGGCATTTATTTTTTAATGACATAAACATTTCTATGCCTAAGGAACAAAGCTTGACTTTATTAATATCTAGCAGTATCTAGAACCAATTATAGCAACCTTTCAGATCCTGATTCAAAAAGCCTATCCAGTTCTCATGAACAATGAAATATATATCAGGACATCGCAGGACTAACTTTTAGTTATGTATATTACTACTTACAAAGAAGCATTTAAAATCTTGATGCCTCAGCTCTCCCCATCTTGTCTGTCTCCCCCTGTGTTCTATATATCCTGCAGCAGAGAAGCCTGTTCTACTGTCCTCCCACACCTCCTTGCTGAACTGGACTGGTGCTTGTGTGTGAAGAGAGAGTCATCTCATTAGCACAGTATCTGGGTGGCTGGTTACTGTCTCAGTCAGCACGGACTGTTAGAGTACCACAGATGGTGCCTTAGAAAACAAACACTGATTTCTCACAGTTCTGAAGGCTGGGAAGTCCAAGATCAAAGTGTTAGCAGACTTGCATGTGGTGAGAGCTGACTTCCGGGCTTGTAAACAGCACTTACAGATGTGTCCTCACGTAGCCCAGACAGCAGAGAGAGAAACAAGCTCTCTCCTGTCTCTTCTCTATTTCTCTCTCTCTCTCTCTTTTTTTTTTACTTTAAAAAATATTTATTTATTTGGCTCTGATGGGTTTTAGATGTAGCACTCCAGATCTCTAGGTGCAGTATAGAGGATCTACTTCCCTGACCAGGGATCGAACCCAGGCCCCATGCCTTGGGAGCATAGAGTCTTAGCCACTGGATCACCAGGAAAGTCCCTCTCCTGTCTTTTCTTATAAGGGCACTAATTCCATCCTAAGGACTCTAACCGCATGATCTAATTACCTTCCAAAGGCCCTGCCTCCAAATTCTGTCACCCTGGGGATTAGGCTTCAGCTGGTGAATTTGAGGAGAGAGGGTACACAAACATTCAGTCCATAGGGTTACCTCTCACTTTTTCCTGTGTGGCTCTGAAAAAAAAGTATTGACATGTCTTAAGGGTGTTTAAGAGGCTGACATTACTCCAGTTAGGAGTCTGATCTTATGGAGGACCCATGTTCTGCCTGCCTTGACCTGATAGTCGTATGCTAAACTGTATAATGAATTCTGTGTGTGCTGTCCAATATTTTAGCCACTATACACACATGATTATCAAGCATTTGAAATGTGACTAGTTACAAAATGAGATGTGCTATGTAGAACACACACCAGATTTTGAAGACATTGTGAAATAAACAACATAAAATGTGTCATTAATATTTTATTGATCAAATATTTTTATATATTCAGTTAAATAAAATACATCAATAAAATTAACTTCACCTGTTTCTTTGTATGTTCTTATTGTAGCTTCTAGAAAATTTGAAAGCAAAATGCGACTCATATTATATTTTTTTTGGACAGCACTGGTCCCAGGACTATAAGACTTTAGAGAAGTCATACATTCTACAGATAATTTTGTTGGAGGAAATGAGGCTTGAAAAGGTCAAAATAGATAAGTAGAACTTGGATACGCACAAAGAAAGGGGAAGGGCTGTTCAGATACAGAAGTATATGTCCTATTTCTTCTTTGGCAAGACTGCCATCAGAGGTGGGAGTAATATATATTCCTACCAGGCGACACATAATGTCTAGTCTCTTCTTGTGATGACAGCCACCATTGATCATGATTGTCTAGTTTCATTAATTCATTAGGAACAGTAAGATAATGTTGAATTATGTCATTTATTTTTTCATTTCTGAGCCAGAATATTTTTTCTGTCTCTATGAATTTTTTAAATTGAAGAATGGTTAATTTACAACATTGTATTAGTTTCAAGTGTACAGCAAAATGACTCAGTTTTACATAGATATGTATATTCTTTTTCAGATTATTTTCCAGCATAGGTTATTATGAAATATTGAATGTAGTACCCTGTACTATATAGCAGGTCCTTGTTGTTTACCTACAATCTCTGGGTGGTGAGATTACAGAGAATTTTAATGTTCTTCTCTGTACTTTCCAAACATTTCACAATAAATACAATAAGCATTTTATAATAAAAGTAAAAAAATAATATTTTAATTTTACTCAAGGCAAGGGAAGCACTGACTGGGGAGGGGCAGTGTTTTGTCCTTGTGTGTTCTACCCTTATGTGTTTTTATCCCTTTAACTACATGTGATCCTTCAGCAAATTCTCTTGCCTCCCTGAACTTTATTTTTTCCACTGATGAGAAGATTGCAGTTCTGATCCTTATTCAAGAACTAAGGTTCTGTGTTCTGACTTTTTTTTTTAACCATGTATGAGATTGTAGATTTTTTGAATGTAGACTAGAAATTTCTTGCCAAAAAGATCATTTCTCTTTGTCATATAAAAGCAAGTAAATGGAAACTTTAAATTACTGCTTCCAAAAAATTACTCTTTTTTGTATGCTTTGAGGGGTTTCCCATAGGGCTCCTCGCTGCCTGGAAGTGGTTTTGTTTTGTTTTTTCCTTCTACCTCTGCTGCATGTGCTGAACTTGTTTTCCAATCAATTCCTTTTTGTTCTTTTCCGAGTACCACGTCAATAGGCTTGCTCTAGGTCTGGGTTTGGTTTTTCAGTTGTTATTTGGTTTGGGGTAGATTTTTACAGCGGTGATGGTCTCTTCTAAGGGAGTATTTTAGGTTCTCACACAGTTCACTGAGATTTTCTGCCTTTCTGCCTTGCCTAACTTGGTTTCCTTGTGTTAACCTGGTATATCCCCTAGGTCATTCCTGTCAGCTTGAGCTGAAGATACCATGAAACCTCTTTGTTGCTAGAAGTGCTAGCATTTCTTTCTTCATTTCAAATAGAAGTAATCACACCTTGTTGATACTATTACTCCTTGCCATGCAGCAACCCAGAGTATGTTAGCCAGCTCCTCCTGCATTGTGTAACACTGAAGCTGACTGAAGTTCCATGTCAACACATCAAGATGGTGCATTAATGATTTAAAGGCACATCTAATGAGCTATTAGAGTTGGGCCTCCCTACCCTTTCTGTTTATTTGTTAAGAAAAATATCAAATATATCATGGGCTACCAGATAATACATTCACAGTCCTTTCTATTTCGCTTAAAATAAAAATAAATTTATAAACACTGATTTTTTTCTTCTCTTGAATATTTTGAAAATGGAAACTTTGAGGTTTTCCAGTACATAGTTGGTAATACAAACCAAAAGAGAACTGAAGGACTTGTATTTTGCTCAAAACCTAAGATCAGCAATAAGAGCATCATATTCCATTAAGTCCTCAGCCTAAGATCCTTTGGTTTTTATATATGTTTCTCAGAACGTGTATAAAAATTGTATAGGAGAAGCAGTTGATTTACATGTTACAAGATAGCACTTCATTCCTAAAAAGCAAAGCTGAGTCTTATGTAGCAAATTTAAATTATATAGTAAATGTTATTAATAATAGCATTAGTTAAAATTAATTTGCTGTACTAATTAATTACTTCAAATTTTTATTCCCCTCACCCCCTCAGTCTATTTGAAGTGACAGTAATAGCCAAAGAAATTGATTTTACTACTGGCAAGAAGTTATATGCAGATGTTAATTTTGTTACAAGATTTGACAGGGAATTTTCAGTTGGTTGAACAAGAAGAGTGAGGCTGGCGTGAAGGTGTCATATTGAGAAAAGCGTGCAGAGAAAGCTGCATATAAGTTTTCTTTCCTGATAAGAAACTGGTAGAAATCCACTTCCCTGTCACAGTCCCCAAGACCTGGGACATTTTCTCTCTATCCCTGGTGGCTCAGTACTAAAGAATCTGCATATGATGCAGGAGCCATAGGAGACATGAGTTCAATCCCTGGGTTGGGAAGATTCTCTGGAGAAGGGCATGGCAACCCACTCCAGTATTCTTTCCTGGAGAATCCCTTGGACAGAGGAGCCTGGAGGGTTATAGTCCATGGAATCACAGAGTCAGACATGACTGAAGTGACCTCGCATGCATGAACCCCTGAAAAGCTCTTGAGGGGCTAGCTGTCAACCCATACTTTGAAGGAACTTTATTTTGGACCCAGCCTTCTACAGTTGATCCCAAGGATGGTTGGGATGTCAGTATATAATTACGGAAATATTGGCTATGTAAAAGTTAAGATCACCTATGTTTTGGTTAAACTTTAAAGTATTTGAATAAAATACTTATTTTCCAAAAATGGTGACAAAATTAAATTTTATCTAACATCATCAAGTAACATGTTGCCCTGAGTAAAAACATCTTTTGGCCTCCTGGGAACTTACACTTGATACTGTGAAGAGTATAGATAAAAATTAACCTCTCCTTCTGCCTAACCTGGGATGCAAAAGATTTTCAACTTTGTTAGCTTCCTCACTGTTCTCCTATATGTATATACTTTTAACTAAACTTTATTTTTCAAAGCAGTTTTAGGTTTATAGAAAAATTAAGCAGAAAATGCAGAGAGTTCCCATATATCCTCTCTCCACCCACACAGTTTCCCTTATTATTAATATCTTGCATTAGCATGGCACACTGACGATGAACTGATATTAATGTAATATTGATATCGTATTGACCTTAATTATTTATTAAAGTCCATAGTTTACATTAGGTTTACTTTTGGTGTTACACAGTTCTGTGGGTGCTGAGAAATGCATCATGTCATATATCCATCATTATGGTAGATTGTACAGAATAATTTCACTCCCACAAAAATCCTGTGTATTCTACCTACTCTTCCTTTCTTCCTTTTTCTCAGACCCCAGCAACCACTGATTTTCTTTACTCTTTTTAGTTTTGTTTTTCCAGAACGTCACATAGTTAACATCATACAGCATGTAGTCTTTTCAGACTTGCCTCTTTCATTTAGCAATATGCTTTCAAGGATCCTGCATATCTTTTCATGACTTGATAGCTTATTTCTTTTTAGTACTAAATATTCTATTGTTTGGATGTACCATAGTTTGTTTATCCATTCATCTGTTAAAGACATCATGGTTGCTTCCAATTTTTGGCAATTATGAATTAAGCTGCTGTAAACATTTGGGTGCAGATTTTGTGTGGACACAAGTTTTCAACTCATTTGAGTTACTACCCAGGAGCTTAATTTCTAGATCATATGGTAAGAGTATGTTTAGTTTTATAAAGAAACCTCTCAAACTTGTCTTCCCAAGTGGCTGTACCACTTTGCACTCCTACCAGGAATAAATGAGGATTCGTGTTCCACACCTTTATCTGCATCTTGTGTTGTCAGTGCTTTGGATTTCAGCCAGTCTGATAGGTGTAGGATGATATGTTATTGTTTTAACTTGCAACTTCCTAATAGCATATGTGGTTGAGTATCTTTTCATATGCTTATTTTCCATCTGCATATATTCTTTGGTGAGGCATCTTCTCAGATTTTTTGTTCCTTTTTAAACTGGGTTGTTTGTTTCCTCGTTGTTTTTTAAGTATTCTTTGTAGATTCTGGATAGCAGTCCTTTATCAGACACAAGTTTTGCAAATATTTTCCCCTCATCTGTGAGCTTATCTTCTTATTCTCTTAATAGTATTTTTTACAGAACAGTCATTCTTTAATGAATTACCAGTTATCAGTATTTTTCCCCATGAATCATGCCTTTGGTGTTGTATCTAAAAAGTTGTCATAAAATCTAAGGTCACCTAGATTTTCTCCTATGTTATCCTCTGGAAGTTTTATAGTTGAGAATTTCACATCTAGGTTTGTGATTCGTTTGGGGTAAGTGTGTGTGAAAGATGTAAGGTCTCTGTCTAGAATTTTATTTGGTTTTTGTTTTGCCTATGGTATCCAATTGTTCTAGCACCATTGTTGAAAAGACTGCCCTAGTATTTCAGTCTTACGTGTATATTTATGGCCTATCTTAGACCAAAGAGCTTAAAGCAACTCTCTTTTTAGGATTCATTGTCCTCACTATTGTTCCCAACCTTCCTCTCTGTTACCACCACCTCTAGTCTCTTGTTGCTCCTTTGCTTTATGTATCTTATGTCTCTCTGCTTTTTTCCATCCCTTTTGTCTTTCCAGTCTTCTGTGAACACTATCAGCCCAACAAGGTTCTTCCTCTTCTCTGGCTTTTTGACGCTTTGCTACTGGCAAAATATTCTTTCTCCTTCATTTCAGAAGATACACTTGTTGCTTCTTTCCTGATTCAGAGCCATGATGGATCCTCTCATTTACTGGAGAGCTGGTCTCTCAATTTTTAAGGTTTTGCTATAGAATTTTATTAATACCAGTGGTGGAGGATGAAGAACATATATTATTTGGGCACTCAGTGTATGTTTGTCTTGACTTCATGTGCTGTTTTTGCCTTTATTCATGCCAACAAGATTTTCCTTGTCAAGTTTGCTTAGCTTCAGAAATGTGTCATTGGGATTGCATTTGAGACTTTTTTCTATCCTTTCCAAAAAGAAATATAAAATATCCCCCAAAACCATAAAAAAGAGAAAATCGTAATTTAAACTTAAGACCTGAAAGGACCTTATAAATTACCCAATCTCTTCCTCTTAACAGGAGAGAAAACTGAGCTGGTAAAATAAATTACTTGTCCAAATTACGTAAATAGTTTGAAGCAAAGCCAGGAACATAACTTGGGTTCCTAAGGACATTTCCTTGGGATATTTCTATTAAAGCCTCCCACAAAAGCACATCTTTTATGATTATCAACAACAATAAACACAGTTTTTAAGAACTACAGTCATACTTCCACAGTTAGGTCGTTTGATCATACAATTTATGAGTTTTATGTCTGACTCCCTTACAATTACTGAAAATTGACACAAGAGAATTTTCATTTCTGTTTTTCTTCTAAGGATTATCTAAACATCTCTTTGTCTCTGTAAGTCAGGCAAGCAGCATTGACACTAAGTAAAACTGAATTTGACAAATTTCCTTCAGTGTTTCACAGAGCCACATCTGCCCACCAGCTGTGATCCTACCCTGACACCCTATGGACCAATCTTCATCTCTTTAGTGCTTTATCATCATTAATGCTGGGTTCCTTCTTTGCACAGACAGAGTGCAGCTTGGAGACCCAAGCAGTTAACCTGTTACCCTAAGGCAGTATTAATCCTGAGAACTGGTATTTCCAGATTCCCATTGAGTCTGGAAATAAGCTATGAAGATAAAGTATAGCAAACAGGAATAACTGACTATTCTGTCCCTTTAGATCTAACTGCCCTTTTGTGGATGAAGTGACTCACAGCTGTCTTAATTTACCTAACCAGTGGTATATATGATGCTCCCTCCCAAATTAGCATGTAAGTGCTCACCATTTTATTTCATCCTTTCTAATACTTACAAAAAAGGAATCCTGTATTTGTCCCCAAACTCTCCCCATATTGTCTTCACCAAGGGTAAAGAAATTAAAGATTTCTAGGAGAAGGACTGTGTTTATCTGGGTATTAAAGAGACAAATGTGGGGGATAATGAGAGAGGCAAACAGAGGGAAGTCTGGGTGTGCAGAGGTGGTTTAGGGTGATCTGTGGATAGTAAGGTTCAAGTTAGCTGCAGGGTATGAGTAAAGCAGACAGAGAAGGAAAGAGGGTATGTGGTCAGGCAAGGTTATTGGCTAGAGCAACAGAAATCAACTAACCAACATAAGCAGAAAAATAATTTACTAGACGGATATTGGGTAGCACCCAGCCTGAGTTCCTAAGCTCACACCAGAGTGACCAAGAGAGAATACACTGTAGAAATAACAACAGGCATGAAGCAGGAATGTTGTGGCCAGGATGCTCATCTAGGCACCACCACCTTTTCATCCATTAGATATGGTCACCCCTAGACCCTACTGTCATGGTCCCTACTGATGTCACTACTGGCAATGAATGCTAAACTCTCCCTTCATCTTGAATCATTTAATCACCATTGAAAGTACCAGGTGAGAGCATCCAACCATTTGAGCATGGGTCCTGTATCTGGCCTCTGTGGCATCTACAGGCACTCTTTCCTCCCACCAAACACACAAGTGCGATAGAGGGGAGGAAGTTCCTCTAAAAACAGGCAAGGCATTTGGATGCTGTTGCTGTTGTTTAGTTGCCAAGTCATGTCTGATTCTTTTGCGACCCCAAGGACTGTAGCCTGCCAGGCTCCTCTGTCCATTGGATTCTCCAGGCAAGAATACTGGAGTGCGTTGCCATGCCCTCCTCCAGAGGATCTTCCTGACCCAGGGACTGAACCCACATCTCTTTTGTCTCTGCATTGGCAGGTGGGTTCTTTATCACTAGCGTCACTATCAACCCCACCAAAGTTCTCATGGGGTGTCTCTAATGAGGATGTTTGTTGAAAGACAGCTACATGGACCCAGACATAAGTGATCAGGGACTGAAGGGAGGAGGTCTAGGCTAGCAAGGACTTCTGTCTTTGCCCATTTAATGAGAAGTATTTCATTTGAGCGTCAGAGTAGAACTCAAGTCATATATATATATATATATATATATATATATATATCGTCTCTGCCACAGTGTTTACTCCACAATAAGAAATAGTTTTGTCTCTTAAATATGGTCTTCCCTAAGATGTCTTCTGCTTGTCTCGGGAAATTTTCTTTGAAGATTTTGAAGAAGAAGATGTTTGCAGATGATTGGTTTTGTCTTGCTTAGGAAGCAGTTTACTTTAGGTTACACTTATGTTCTGACAATACATGTTTGAAATTATAAATGGCACCAGTCTGGAAATGAATACCACTACAGAAATACACAGCTGATAAGTGTCAGATCATAACTCTCACAATTATCACAGTTTTGTAGTGCTTTTCCATCATTAGAGCATTAATTAAGTAGGCCTCAGAATAGCTCTAGAAGAAGCATGCCTGCAGTGCAATCACTCAGAATATAAATAAAAGCCAGGGAGTAGCTTCTTGTGTTCTGCCTCAAATCAGAAAAATAATCATTTTTCCCTCTTTAACCCCCTCATAGGAGAAGGAGTAGAAGCAGGGAATAGAGAGACAAAGGAAAGATAAAGAGGAAAGAGGAATCAGACATAGAGATGAGCAGACCCGGATGCCTGAGAGGTGGGTGAATCAACAGAAACCCCTGGTTCTGTCCCAGAAGCCCAGGCTGGAGATGCCTCAACCTGAGGGAGGGCAGTGGGATGGAGGAGCTAAGGCAAAGGCTGTGAGAGGCCCTGGAGAGACAGAAGATGGCCAGCTCTTGGCGTGAGAGGCAAATGGCTGCCCACAGTTTACAAGGGGGGAGAGCTTTTGCATAGTGCTTTCTTGCCTTCTTTGGTTTGGTCCAGGTGGACTGACACCTGGCCTTGTCATCATCAGGAGGGAGGAAGCAAGCAGCACCCACCCGGGGATGCTGGCTTGTGGGATGATGTCTGTGGAGGCTAGAGGGGAGCAGGGTAACCACCGTGCCTATTGACCTGCTGACTCTGAGCAGCCCCTGCTTCCCCACCGCCGCCTTCTCAGGGTATAGGCCAGCGGGTCAGGATGGGAGCAGGAATGGTGGGGAGGCAGTGGGGGAGAGGGGTAGAAGTAAAATTGGTGGGGGAGACAAAGAACCTGGAGGGGTGATAATGGGTGTGGTCAACTTAGGGTCTCCACCCTTTCAGTGTCCACTGCTACACTGCACTCCCTTTGCATTTAGCTTCTCTCTTCTGAGGTTCTCACTACTACCTTAGGTGAATGGTACCTCAGAGAATCAGAGCTTATGGGAGAAAATAACAGATTTGCAGAGGGAACTAACATGAGAAACATCAACCTTTGTCAGATGTAGCAGAATTAATGAACAGGAAGAATATGGCATCATAATAAGCAAAGTGAATATCCTGGAAGAGATATGAATAGGAGGGCACTGTTCAAATGAAACAGGTTACAGTTATAATGATGAACCAACTGGACATTCCAGGTTTAAAAAATAACAAAGACCTCAGCAATGGGTTGAACATTAGAGTGAATGATAGATTAGAGAACTGGAGAATAAAGCTGGGAATCTACCTAAAGACATGTAGAAATTAAGGAGAAAAATTCAGAAATTGGGAAGGCAGACCCAAGCATGACATCAACATAATAGGGGTCTCACAGGAAGAAAACAAGTGGAGAGGAAGGAATATCTATAGAAATAATGCTGAAGAGTCAATAACAGCCATTTCCCTGACATCCTGGGGTGTTTTTAAGACTCGTGAAAAGTTACAACCTTAGCTGGACTACCTCCAGTCATATGAAAACAATAACTGTGGAGTATGTATTAGTGTTGTTAGTTGCTCAGGTGTGTCTGATTCTTTAAGACCCCATGGACTATAATCTGCCAGGCTCCTCTGTCCATGTGATTCTCTAGGCAAGAATACTGGAGTGAGTTGCCATTCCCTTCTCTCGGGGATCTTCTTGACCCAGGGACTGAACCTGGATCTCTTGCATTGCAGGCAGATTCTTTACCATCTGAGCCACAAGGGAACTAAGTGTCAAATACATGCTTGATTCCAAATATGTCACAGATAAAGTCCTCAAAGAGAGACAAAACAAATACATGGAACAATAAGCAAATATGAAACATGAAAATATGATGTAATTAAGTGCTAAATTGGGTAGTACAGTCCATACAGTTCATAAGTTTTATGATATTAAATGACGAGATTAAGGTGAATTAAGAGTCTTCCAGACATACCAGACTTGACACCAGTTCTTGTGGGGAAAAAAAAAAATCACAGAATTTCCCAAAATGTGTTCTGTGGAACATTGTTATGTGGAATAGTCTCAGTGCTACATGTGAAAGGGATTCCAAGTGTAGTGGAATTTGGTCATGTTTTGACTGCCCAGTATGTGAACCCCATTCCTGTATGTTTTGGGGAAGGCCCTCATTTCATGAGTCCTTGCTGGAGTAGAGCTCTTTCCACCAGGGAAGCAGAGCAGCAGGCGTCTGCTGTCCCACACCCACCAAGCCCAGATCTGGGCGTGTGTCCTCAGTGCTGCCTATCAGGTCTGCTTTCCCCAGACTGACGTGGAGCCAGTGATGCAGAGAGGCAGCTGTTCAGAAGCAACAGAGGCAGCACTGGGCATCCAGGAATGGTCATGGCAAAGGGTGGTAGCACTTAAAACCTCCCACAGGCTTTCTATTGTCCTTAGAATAAAGCTCCAACTTCCCTATTGTGACTTTAAGACTCTTCAGGACCATCATGGCCTTTCAGGACCTCACACTTCAGCAAACCCAGTTTTCCCTTAATCCTTCAGACTTGCATCTTGCCTTCTCTCTCTTTCTCTTTTTCTCTTTCCCTCCTTCCTCTCTTTTCTTCCTTGTGTCTGCTGTACTGTTCCCTTTGTTTGGACGTTTCTCTTGCTTTGTCTGCATTTTTCTGGTTAATTTCTATTCATCCTTTAGGAAGATATTTCCCAGAAAGTCTGTGCCATGCACTTCCACAGTAACTTGAATGTTAATGCACTTGCTTGTTGAATTGGCATTCCGTGTGCAAACATGGGATCTCAGTGAGGGCAAAGGCTACATCCACACTGCTTAGTAATGTATCTCCATGCCTGGGACAATGCCTGGCACAGGGTGGGGAGTCAAATATTTACTGAATGAACAAAGTCCATCCTAAAGGAGCTAGAATCTAGACCGTGTATTGTTCTATATTCCTAGCCTGCCAATTATTATATCTATCGTCATTGTTTTCTCATGTTTTTATTGGAATTTAAATGTTTAAAATAAAGAATCATAAGCCAAATGAGGAAAGAGTATATAAATGTATTTCTGTCCAGATGATTGCTGGCATAATGACATGGGTGATTCAAGGTCTGTAAAGCATGATTCTTAGGAGAGTGCTCTGAATACAAAATGCTGAGAATCTAAAATAGGAAATAAATACCTTCCAAGAGGTAAACTGCTCTTTTCGATGAGATGAACTAGCTCCTCCAGGAAAGCTGGAAGCCAAACTGTGAAAGGAAATTAATATCCTATGTGAGATGGACTAAACAACCTTCTCCTCTGCTGGGGTAGTTGGGCTCGTAAGTGTGTCTCCACATATGGAAAACAGTCAGTCAACAGCTGATTAACTGGTGAACGTGCAGGAGTGGGAAACTACTGTCCCAACCCAGAGCTGGGTAGGGCAGCTCTGCCTTCTACTCTGCCTGATACTCGGCAGGTCGCAGAACATGGTCACCCATAGTATAGGGAAATGGATAGTTTGGGTGTGATTGTTCCCATTCTACAGTTGAGGAAACTGAGAATTTAAGTGATTTGTCCAAAGTCACCCAGATAGTAGATGTAATATCAGAAATAAAATCCAGGTCTACGTATCTTTCTGCATTATAGCAGAGGTTTACAGAAGATGGTTTTCTAAGGCTGCATCAGGCTGCAGTAGTTATGAAACTCATGGACGAAATGCTTCATTTACTAGGACCTTCTAGCTTCTAATAAGAAAAGGATTCAGAACTGCAAGGTCACTTTTCTCCAGGGCAGCTCTTTTCACTCAATAGTCACATAATGGACTCTGCCAGCAGCCTGCCGTCATTCAGCATGAAGCTCTTGGCAGGGGGATACAGGTTGGAGATCAGCTGCTGGTCAGGAAAAGGTGCAGAGTCCTGGAGATTTCACTACTTAAAAAGTCTACAAATCTAATGTTACAGATTGATTTATGCCCTCCTCTCAAATAATGTTGAACTGCTAACCCCCAGGACCTGTGAATGTGATCTTAATGGGAAGAAGGGTCTTTGCAGATGTAGTTCGGTTAAGATGAGGTCATTAAGATGGGCCCTAATTCAATGTGACTGAAATCTTTGTAAAAAGAGAGAGATTTTGGACCCAGACATGCACAGAGAGGAGAACAGAATGTGGAACACATACACCAACAGAACACCATGATGACAGAGGCAGGGACTGCAATGATGCAGCTGCAAGCCAAGGAGCCTCAAGGATTGACCATCACCACCAGAATCACGAAAAGGCAAGAAAGGATTCTATCAGAGTCTCAGAGGGAGCATTGCCTGGCTCACATCATGATTTCAGATCTACTCTCTGGAACTTTGAGAGAAAACATTTTTGTTTTTTTTGTTTTGTTTTGTTTTTTTAATTTATTTATTTATTTTTTTTTTCAGTGGGTTTTGTCATACATTGACATGAACCAGCCATAGATTTACACGTATTCCCCATCCCGATCCCCCCTCCCACCTCCCTCTCCACCCGACTCCTCTGGGTCTTCCCAGTGCACCAGGCCCGAGCACTTGTCTCATGCATCCCACCTGGGCTGGTGATCTGTTTCACCATAGATAATATACACGCTAACCAGTTTGTGATACTTTCTTATGGCAGCCCTAGAAAATTCATACACCTAATAACACAGAATTCTAGGCTGGCACATTACTGTCCAGTGCAGTACTGGCTTCATCTTCATTTTCTTTTCCAGGGAAGAGCAATGAAGAAATGAGCCATGTTAATCAGACCAAAGATAATGTAAGGTTCTCCAGCCGGTGAAGAGAGAGAAAGAGACAGAGAGAGAGAGAGGGAGAGGGAGGCTGTAATCAGTGAAGTTAATATAAGCAGGTCAAGCACTAGTAAGGTCAGACTATAGCAAAATGATTCAGGAGAGCAATGAGGGTAAGTTTTGGAGACTGTTTGCCACATCCCTGAATAACAAAGAAGCTGTATACAGAATTCAATATACAGTGGTTAGGACCTAGCACTTTCACTGCCGGGGCTGGGGTTCAATCCCTAGTTGAGGAACTAAGATTCCACAAGTCATGCAGCCAAAACAAAAACAAAGAACCTGTATAAAATGTAAAAGTGACAGTTATTGCTCAGAAGTAGGCAAACACAAATGCTAGTGCACCAGGGCTTCTTGATGATGATGATGATAGTTGAAATATTTCATATGTATAAACAAGAATAGAAAATAACATAACAAATACTTATGTACCCACAACTTTAGGAAGCAAAAAGATTATCAGAATTCCCTACTTACCCCTGCCCATCCTCTTTCTTCATCCCCCAAAGTAACCATTATATGGATGTAATTTTTTTTTCCAGTGGGTTTTGTCATACATTGATATGAATCAGCCATAGAGTTACACGTATTCCCCATCCCGATCCCCCCTCCCACCTCCCTCTCCACCCGATTCCTCTGGATCTTCCCAGTGCACCAGGCCCAAGCACTTGTCTCATGCATCCCACCTGGGCTGGTGATCTGTTTCACCATAGATAATACACATGCTGTTCTTTCGAAACATCCCACCCTCACCTTCTCCCACAGAGTTCAAAAGTCAGTTCTGTACATCTGTGTCTCTTTTTCTGTTTTGCATATAGGGTTGTCGTTACCATCTTTCTAAATTCCATATATATGTGTTAGTATGCTGTAATGTTCTTTATCTTTCTGGCTTACTTCACTCTGTATAACGGGCTCCAGTTTCATCCATCTCATTAGAACTGATTCAAATGAATTCTTTTTAACAGCTGAGTAATATTCCATGGTGTATATGTACCACAGCTTCCTTATCCATTCATCTGCTGATGGGCATCTAGGTTGCTTCCATGTCCTGGCTATTACAAACAGTGCTGCGATGAACATTGGGGTGCACGTGTCTCTTTCCGATCTGGTTTCCTCAGTGTGTATGCCCAGAAGTGGGATTGCTGGATCATATTGGATGTAATTTTTCATAGGTCTCTTGATTTATGCACATCTTACAAGAAAGCAAGGACTGAAAGTTTTCTTTACCATTCTTTCAAGGACATTTATATAGTGAACACCTCAGAAGACAGAGATGGTATCCCCCTCTGGGGCAAAGGTCAGGCAGGCTTTCTGCCCATGTTGTGACCAGACTAATAAAGTCTTTGCCTCTAACCCAGGAGTCTGGATCTTCTATCAGTATTGATGAAACTGTGGCAAATGGGGTAAAGTCTCAGATTCTTCCAAGTTTTTTAAAACAATGGTCTTAAATTTGGTGTTTATTATTTCCATGTTTATATATGTATATATTTTATTAAAGACAGAAATATAGACAGACAAGTAGATAGATACTGTTTTGCTTATTTACAAAGTTTTTGTAAATAGGATCATGCAGTATGCATCCTTCAGCAACTTTCTCTTAATTTATCTCCTTTAGTTTTTCATACTCATCCATATTCTAGTTCATTCATTTCATTCTTGTTGATGACTCCTTGTGAGTATGTAAGAGTTTTCCTTGTGTATAAACTTAGGAGGGGAAATGCTAGAATGTAATGTGAAACCATCTTCAGCTTTAGTACATATTGCCAATTTGCTCTCTGATATGGTTATACCAAACATTTTCATAAGCAATATGCAAGAGTTCCTATTTTTCTCCATTCTTGAAATGGTATTTCATACTTTTGTCTTTACCTATCTGATGAGTATAAAGTTTTCCCTATCTGATGAGTATAAAGTTTTCCCATCTTTTCACATGTTCTTTGGTCATTCTTCTCTTCAGTTGATGTTTATATTCTTTACCCATTTTTTTCCATTGGGTTATTGTGTTTTTCTATGAGTTTTCAGGATTCTTTATATATTCAAGATACTGATGCTTTGTCTGTTATATATGTACAAATAATATCCTATTCTGTGGCTTGCCTCTCCCTTCATTCATGGTGTTTATGTAGCTTCTTGATGTCCCAGTCAAAGTCTGTATCCACAGTGGAGTCAGGGATTCAAAATGGTGATGATAGCATGATCTGACCAAGAATTATGTGGAGATTGGACTGCAAAAAGCTTGGATTCTAGACATGATTCTCCCATAGCTGAAGTCACATCACCTCTCTGTCCCTGGCTCAGTTCAGTTCAGTTCAGTCACTCAGTCATGTCCGACTCTTTGCGACCCCATGGACTGCAGCACACCAGGCCTCCCTGTCCATCACCAACTCCTGGAGTTTACTCAGATTCATGTCCATTGAGTCGGTGATGCCATCCAACCATCTCATCCTCTGTCATCTCCTTCTTATCCCACCTTCAATCTTTCCCAGCATCAGGGTCTTTTCCAATGAGTCAGTTCTTCGCATCAGGTGGCCAAAGTGCTGGAGTTTCAGTTTCAGCATCAGTCCTTCCAATGAATATTCAGGACTGATTTCTTTTAGGATGGACTGGTTGGATCTCCTTCCAGTCCAAGGAACTCTCAAGAGTCTTCTCCAACACCACAGTTCAAAAGAATCAATTCTTCAGCACTCAGCTTTCTTTATAGTCCAAATCTCACATCCATACATGACTACTGGAAAAACCATAGCTTTGCCTTTGTTGGCAAAGTAATGTGTCTGCTTTTTAATATGCTGTCTAGGTTGGTCATAACTTTTCTTCCAAAGAGCAAGCGTCTTTGAATTTCATGACTGCAGTCACCATCTGCAGTGATTTTGGAACCCAAAAAAATAAAGTCTCTGGCTCCTCTTCTGTAAATGGAACCTTTGGACTAGATGATCTCCCTGAGTATCTTCCCAGATAAAAGTTTCTCTAACATTATGAGTCCAGGTTATGTGCACCAGCCAGGCAACAGCAGGACCTATGTGAACAGTTTCCACTCCATTATAACTTGGTAAGTGACTGACTAGCTCCTGTGTTTTTCACTCTAACTCCTCCACATGGGTAGCCCCTTTGTCCTCTGGGTGCTCACAGCACTGCTCATGTCGCTACTATAACACCATCACATTATACTTTTGATAATAACACCATCTGTCTCTGTGACTAGATCATGAGCTACACAAGGACAGGGTTGCCTCTAGTATATCCTTAGTACCTCCCATAGCTCCTGATTTAGTGAATGTTTGATGAATGATGGAGAGAGCATGGGCAGGTAGGAAGAAAGAATGGAAACAGAGAAGGCAGGGAGAGAGGGAGGAAGGAATAAAGGAGGGACAGAAGGACAAAGAACCTAAACATCCCCGAGATATACACCCAATGAACATAAGTAATTAAAACAGTTATGAAATCATTTGTATTTGTTTGTAAAAGATTTGTTCTGTGATGTTTGTAACATGAGGAAGAGGAACCATTAGTGAATACTGTTGTAGCTATTTTACATGTAAAATCAGTTTTTCAAGATCACATAATAAAACAATGGTATGCCTAGTTAATTGTGTGTGTGCTCAGTAGTGTTCGATTCTTTGCAACCCCATGAACTGTAGCCCACCAGGTTCCTCTGTCTATGGGATTTCCCAGGCAAGAATACTGGAGCAGATTGCCATTTCCTCCTCCTGAGCATCTTCCCAACCCAGGGATCAAACCTGCATCTCCTGCATTGGCAGGGAGATTCTTTACCACTGCGCCACCTGGGAAGCCCTAATAATAGAAACCAGTAATTTCTGATTTTTAATCTCATGTAGACTGCAAGGAGATCCAACTAGTCCATCTTAAAGGAGATCAGTCCTGGGTGTTCATTGGAAGGACTGATGTTGAAGCTGAAACTCCAATACTTTGGACACCTGATGCGAAGAGCTGACTCATTTGAAAAGACCTTGATGCTGGGAAAGATTGGGGGCAAGAGGAGAAGTACATGACAGAGGATGAGATGGTTGGTTGGCATCACCTACTCAACGGACATGGGCTTGGGTGGACTCCAGGAGTTGGTGATGGACAGGGAGGCCTGGCATGCTGCGGTTCATGGGGTCACAAAGAGTTGGACATGACTGAGCGACTGAACTGAACTGAACTGAATTTCTGATTTTTCATCTCATGTTCCAATAAAGTCTCATTATTTTAGCAAAACCAAACTAGATCTTGAATTAAACTCATTTTTACCCTTTTCCTGCAACAGAGCTGCATTATTTGCTATTTTGAACTTTTCCCTACTGACATGTTCTGAAGGATTAAAAAGGGACTCTCTAAGCTTCAAGACCTTTCATAATTGTGATCTATATATCAGAGATGGGAATACTTAAATACTTCTTCCCTCATATTTATAATGCAATTCCCTACTTGTAGTAAACATGGTTAACAAGTTATATATATATATATAAGTGCTTTTGTTGTCATGACAACAGGAAGCAGCAACAGGAGGGGAAATCTTGGCTCTTAAAAGTGGTCTGTTACAAGGTATCAGAGTCCATTATGCATTCAATACCTGCATTTAGTTTTGCCTTTACATGGCTTGCTTCATTGCTGCAAAGGTAATCTAACTTTCTCAGTTGAATATTTGCCTCTGGAAAAGCAAAGCAACATCTGAACAGGACTTTTTATCCTTTCCTGAGGGAGGGGGAGTGCATTATCTGCTCATCTTGAAAAACTACCCAGTGTTTTCTACCTCTTACTCTACTATATTTTTTGCAATTTATTATGCCAGTATCTCTGAGGTTTTGTTTTTTTAATTTTTAATTGAAGGATAATTACAGTGTTGTGTGTCTATTGAATATAAGCAAAGTGGCTCAGTTGTGTCCGACACTTTGCAACCCCATGGACTGTAGCCTACCAGGTTCCTCTGTCCATGGAATTTTCCAGGCAAGAATACTGGAGTGGGTTGCCATTTCCTTCTCCAGGGTATCTTCCCAACCCAGGGATCAAACCCAGGTCTCCTGCATTGCAGGCAGACGCTTTACCATCTGAGCCACCAGGGAAGCCTAAACAGGTGAAAGTGAAAGTCACTCAGTCATGTCTGACTCTTTGCAACCCCATGGACTACACAGTCCGGGAATTCTCTAGGCCAGAGTACTGGAGTAGGTAGTCTATCACTTCTCAAGGGGATCCTCCCAACCTAGGGATCAAAGCAGGGTCTCCTGCATTGCAGGCAGATTCTTTACCAACTGAGCTATTGGGGAAGCCAACACAGTGGCTTTTTTAAAAAATTAATTTATTTTTTAATTGGAGGCTAATTACAATATTGTGGTGGGTTTTGCCATATATTGACATGAATCAGCCACAGGTGTACATGTGTCCCCCATCCCAAACCATCCTCTCACCCCCCTCCCCATCCTATCCCTCTGGGTTGTCCCAGTGTACCAACTTTGAGTGCCCTGTTTCATGCATCAAACTTGGACTGGTCATCTATTTCACATATGGTAATATACGTGTTTCAATGCTATTCTCTCAAATCGTCCCACCCTTGCCTTCTCCCACAGAGTCCAAAAAGTCTGTTCTTTATATCTGTGTCTCTTCTGAGGTTTTAAAATCATAATTAGTAAGATCATTATGCAAAAATAAAAAGGTAAGTGGGTTATGAGAACCAGCCTAGGAATAAGAGTGTGGCAATAAAGAGTGGGTTAGAGTAACCATGGCAGTAATACATATGCTCTGCTCCTCTCCAAGCAGACCTCTTTACAGCTGGCCCCACCAGACACACTAGCTTCCAGACCTGCTAGTGGCATTGGTGATTTCATGGTTGTGCACCTTGTGAAAGTGTGATAGTGAAAGCCACTCAGTTGTGTCTGACTCTTTGCAACCCCGTGGACTATACAGTCCATAGAATTCTCCAGGCCAAAATACTGGAGTGGGTAGCTTTTCCCTTCTGCAGATTATCTTCCCAACCCAGGGATCGAACCTAGGTCTCCCGCATTTTGGGCGGATTCTTTACAAACTGAGCCATCAGGAAAACCCACAAAGGCAACTGGCAAGGTGTTGACAAATGGGGCCATCCACTAGATGGTTCCTTTGGAGCAGTACTTCCCAAAGTGTGGGCTCCAATTCATGTGCATCAGAATCTCCCGGCATTCTGTTTAAAACATATTGTTTTTAAGTTCTATTCCTGATCTGCTGAATCAGAAATGTTGGGGGTTGGGTTTGAGAGATTTGAATGCTGAAAAGCACACTAAAATTTGGGAACTACTGCCTTAGAGTGACATTTGAAAAAAAGAAAAGAGAGAAATCCCTCTGGCATAAAGTACATAAGGAGGGAGGAGGAGTCTGCAGCCTAGGTAACAAAAAGGGAAGCGATTCAAGCTAAAGATAAAGCTGGCTTGTTCACAGCTTTCCTTAGCCTTTTACCTTGGTTCTGACTACTATAGATTTAAGCCAGACGAAAGTGTGCTCTAAACATATGTGCTGTGGGTAATGCTGGTGTTGGTTTTTGAACCTCAAAAATGAGCCTGCTTCTAAGCTAACTCATTGTGCCAGCACCAGAGATGCCAAAGATGATGTTTTCAGCTTCCCAGAAGAGTCAGGCAGGTAAACTAAATTAACTGTTAGAATATTGGAAGGTCCACATCCACAGTGAGGTACCACTTCATACCCATTAAGATAAGTATTATCTATAAGACAGACGGGAGTTTTTGTTGACAAGGGTGTGGAGAAATTTGAAACTTTTACATTGCTGATCATGTAAAATGTAAATTTACATGCTGATGCATGTAAATTGAATGTATAATGATGCACCTCTTGGGAAAACATTTTGGCAGTTCTTCAAAAAGTTAAACATAGGAGGACTTCCATGATGGTCCAGTGGTTAAGAATCCTCTTGCCAATGCAGGGGACATGAGTTTGATTCCTGGTCCTAGAGGATCCTGTATGCTGTGGGGCAACTAAGCCTGAGTGCCACAACTGCTGAAGCCTGCATGCCCTCGAGCCAGTGATCCACAACAAGAGAAGCCATTGCAGTAAGAAGCCCATGCACCACAGCCAGAGAGTATCCCTGGCTCACTACAACTAGAGAAAGCCTGCATGCAGCAATGAAGACCCAGTACAGTCAAAAATTAAAAACAAAAAAAAGTAAAATGTTTTAAGAGTTACCATGTCACCCAGAAATTATACTCCTAGGGATGCACTCAAAAGAACTGAAAACACTTGTTTACACAAGAACTTCTTTACAGATGTTCATAGCCCAAAAGTAGAAACAACCAAAATTTCCATCTACTGAAGAATAAACAAATGTGCTTTATTCGTGCCATTGGAATATTACTGAGCAATCAACAGAAATGGAGTATTGACACATACTGCAACATGGAAGAACCTTGAAAACATTATGCTAACTGAAATGAGCCACACACAAGAAAGCATATATATTATTTCATAATATACGGAATAGGAAATCACCTATGTGAAATAGGCAAATCCACAGAGACAGAGATTAAATTATTGGTTACCAGGCACTGAGGGAAGGAGGGAATTAGGAGTGACCGCTAATGGGTAGAGGGCTTCTTTAGTGGGGCAATAAAGTATTCTGGAGTTAGGTAGTGGTGATAATTGTATAGCTCTGTGAATATACTAAAACTGCTGAATTCTATACTTTTAAGAGTGATTTGTGTGGTGTTATCTATGTCTCAGTTTTAAAAAGTGATGGGAGAAATGGCCAAGAAAGGAGTCAATTTGACTACATTTTAAAAAAATGGTTTGGGGTTGTCTATAGGAAAAGCTAACTTCCGTTTTCTTCTGTTCACCCAATACTTCTGACATCAGATGTGTGGATCTTACACACATCAAGCAATTTGGTGACACCAGCTGTGTGTCCTGTGATTCAGCTCAGTTCCAACAGGATCTACCTAGTGTCTGCATCAGATCCCATAGGTTAAGGGCTCAGTCTCACAAGACCACCCACCTC
The DNA here is from genome assembly GCF_033118175.1 of Dama dama. NCBI lineage: Eukaryota > Metazoa > Chordata > Mammalia > Artiodactyla > Cervidae > Dama > Dama dama. The sequence continues at coordinate 60,170,020 of NC_083699.1, read as the reverse complement.
CCACTTCAGATGCCATTCACAAGTCTTGGTTGTTACCCATGCTCTGACCAACCAGCTATTAATCAGAGGTTTCTGTGACACCCCTCCTCTGCCAGGTTTGATTAATTTGCTAAGCAGCTCATAGAAGAAATACAATTTATTTACTAGGTTGCTTGTTTATTATAAAAAGATATAACTCAGGATCCCCTGGAGTAGGAAATGGCAACCCACTTCAGAATTCTTGCCTGGTGAATCCCAAGGGCAGAGGAGCCTGGCAGGCTACAGTCCACAGTGTCGCAAAGAATCAGACAGGACTGAATGAACAACTAACACTTTCACTTTTAAGTCAAGATGAGCAATATGGAAGAGGTGCATAGGGTAAAGTCCAGAAGTGTATGAGCACAAAAGCTTCTGTCCCCATGGAGTTGGGGTGCTCCACCTTCCTGGTATTGGATGCATTCACCAACCTGGAAATTTTCCACACCTATATTGTAAGAATTTTTATGGCGGCTTCATCCATAGGAATGACCAATTATTAACTCAATCTCCAGCCCCCTCCACTTCCTGGATGATGGAGGCATAGCTGAAAGTTCCAAGCTTCTAATCATGGCTAGGTCTTTTGGGTAACCAGCTCCTATTCTGGAGTTATCCAGGAGCCACCTAGAATCTCTTCATTGGAACAAAACAAACTCTTATCACCCAGGAAATTCCAAGGGATTTAGGAGCTCTGTCAGGAGCCAGGAATAAGACCAAATATTAGAACAAAAGATGCTACTAGTGCTCTTATCACTTAGGAAATTACAAGGGTTTTAGGAACTCTGTTTCAGGAACAGGGGGCAAAGGCCACATTTTTTTCTATTATTTTACAGTGGTATTAACATGCTGTATAGAGGTAATCAGAAGCCATACAGCCCCCTCCAAGAGAGGGACATCCATTTATTGAATGGAATAGAGAAATATCAGGGAAGACTTGCCCAAAAAGGACATTAAGGATCAGAATGAAATTAAAAGGCCAGATATCTGAGACACAGCCCTTTTGACAAACAGCAAGGAATTAGGCATGTGGGGGACTACCAGGCAAATAAACTAGAGAACAAGACAGTGATTAAGAAAAGCCCTGAGTGATTCAAACCAGTGGAGAAAAGATGAACTTGTTAATAGGTAGTGTTGGGACAACTGGAGAGACATATTGGGAAAAAAAAAAAGACAAAATTAAAATCATTCCTCATAGCATATACTAGTGTTGATCACAAAGGGATAGAGATTTAAGTATTAATAATATGATATCATGAAATACTAGAAGGAAATACAGGCTTCAGCAATCTGGAGTGGTGAAAACTTTCTGGACTCTAATTCAAAATCCAAGGAAAAGATTGAGAGATGTAGTTACATGAATCTAATCAAGCCTCTAGTTCTAACTGCCAGTCTATAAAAAATACAAGGGATAAAGGAACTTGTTTAATGACACCAAAAGGTGCTACCAACAAAATCTAGAATATGAGTGTGTCAGATTTGTACTGCTTTGTGAGCAGCTTTCTTCAACAAATAAATGCCAAAGAGTGTTGTGGTGGAGAGGGTTGCCTTTAGATTAAAAGAGATTCAAAGTACTTATCAACCAAATGAAATATATGGATTTTCTTTGTACTCAAAATATTTTTAATACAGAAAAACACAATTTTTAAATAAATGAAGAAATTCAAACACTGTGTTCTTCTTCTGACGTCCGCTCAGTCGTGTCCGACTCTGCGATCCCATGTACTTTACAGTCCATGGAATTATCCAGGCCAGAATACTGGAGTGGGTAGTCTTTCCCTTCTCCAGGGGATTTTCCCAACCCAGGAACCGGGGTCTTCAGCTTTTCAGGCGGATTCTTTACCAACTGAGCTATCAGGGAATCCCTGTGTTGGTATTGGATAATTTTTAAAATTATCATTAATTTTATTAAGTATGATAATGGTAATATGTTATACTAAAAAGAGGAGGCCTTATCTCTTAGAGATATGGATTGAAATATTTACAGATAAAATGGTATCATCTTTGATATTTAAAATAATCAAAAAAAGATGTGTGTAGGAAATGGAGTTCAGTTCAGTTGTTCAGTCGTGTCTGACTCTTTGTGACCCCATGGACTGCAGAACGCCAGGCTTCTCTGTCCATTACCAACTCCGGGAGCTTACTCAAACTCATGTCCATTGAGTCAGTGATGCCATCCAACCATCTCATTCTCTGTCATCCCCTTCTCCTCCCACCTTCAATCTTTCCCAGCATCAGGGTCTTTTCAAGTGAGTCAGTTCTTCATATCAGGTGGCCAAAGTGCTGGAGTTTCAGCTTCAGCATCAATCCTTCCAATGAATATTCAGGACTTTCCTTTAGGATGGACTTGTTGGATCTCCTTCCAGTCCAAGGGACTCTCAAGAGTCTTCTCCAACACCACAGTTCAAAAGCATCAATTCTTCGGCGCTCAGCTTTCTTTATAGTCCAAATCTCACATCCATACATGACCACTGGAAAAACCATAGCTTTGACTAGACGACCTTTGTTGGCCAAGTAATGTCTCTGCTTTTTAATGTGCTGTCACATTAAAGAGGTTGGTCATAACTTTTCTTCCAAGGAGTAAGCATCTGTTAATTTCATGGCTGCAGTCACCATCTGCAGTGATTTTGGAGCCCCCAAAAATAAAGTCTGACACTGTTTCCACTGTTTCCCCATCTATTTGCCATGAAGTGATGGGACCAGATGCCATGATCTTAGTTTTCTGAATATGGAGCTTTAAGCCAACTTTTTCACTCTCCTCTTTCATTAAGAGGCTCTTTAGTTCTTCATTTTCTGCCATAAGGGTGGTGTCATCTGCATATCTGAGGTTATTGATATTTCTCCCAGCAATCTTGATTCCAGCTTCTGCTTCATCCAGCCCAGCATTTCTCATGATGTACTCTGCATATAAGTTAAATAAGCAGGGTGACAATGTACAGCTTTGATGTACTCCTTTCCCGATTTGGAACCAGTCTATTGTTCCATGTCCAGTTCTAACTGTTGCTTCTTGACCTGCATACAGATTTCTCAGGAGGCAGGTCAGGTGGTCTGATAATTCCTATCCCTTCAAGAATTTTCCAGTTTGTTGTGATCCACACAGCATTTTCTAAAAACAGCTTGAACATCTGAAAGTTCACAGTTCACGTATTGGTGAAGCCTGGCTTGGAGAATTTTGAGCATTACTTTGCTAGCATGTGAGATGAGTGCAATTGTGCGGTAGTTTGAGCATTCTTTGGCAATGCCTTTCTTTGGGATTGGAATGAAAAGGTGTAAATAAAGTAAAATGGTACACTTTTAAAAATAATTATTAAAGCTGGATAAGAGTCAGACACAACTGAGTGACTGAACAGCAACAACAAAAGCTGGGTGATAAGTACATGAATATTCATTATTCTGTTCTATCTTTTCATAAAAATACTATTCTTATTCCTTTGAAAGTAAATCTGAAAATTCTCAGATCCACTAAAGGCCTTGTAATCAAGGATAATGCCAAGCTGAAATTGGCATCTGAAGGGGTAGAGCCATGGGGATAAAAAGGCTAGATAAGGTACCATCAATGGGGGTCAAGGACTGGACCAGGAGGGTGTCATGGATGGGGGAGGGGAGAATCTGGGTACGGACAATATGAAGTTGGTAAAAGTGGTAGAACTTGATGGCCTACTGATAGAGAATGCTACAGAGGTAGGAATCAGGGATGACTCAGGCTCAGAATGGCTGTGTGGTTCATTCAACAAGCGAGGAAATTCAGAACTTCCCTGATGATCCAGTGGTTAAGACTCAGCACATCCACTGCAGGCGGCATGAGTTTGATTTCCAGTCAGGGAAGTTCTGCATGCTGCAACCTCCTCAAAAAAAAAAGCAAGGAAATTCAGAAGATATTAAAGTTAGATGTGAAGGAAGTGACAGGTTCCACTTCAGACAGTTTGTCCTTGTGCCTGTGGAACATCCACAGCTTAGGAAAGAAGTCTGCATTAGAGACATGATGTTGGCAATGATCAGCTGCAGCATAATTTCCATGGAAACATGTAGAATGTGGGCACAAGAAAACATTCCCTTTGTGAGCAAGCTTTCTTATCTAATTAATAAATTAATCTTGGACTGTTGTTAACACTAAAAAGCAAAACTGGCTTCATCAAGGATGATATACGAGACCCAAATAGTAATAATCTATGATACCCATGATACTCTGTTGCCTCTCAATTTCCATTTTGAACAGGTCATAGATCTTCAGGGTTTCACTGCAAGGCTTTCTTGTTTCATTTCTTTCCCCTACTTTTCAAGAGAACACTAAGGCTTAAATGGGCTTCACTGGTGGCTCAGATGGTAAAGCATCTGCTTGCAATGCCAGAGACATGGGTTCAATCCCTGGGTCGGGAAGACCCCCTGGAGAAGGAAATGGCAACCCACTCCAGTACTCTTACCTGGAGAATTCCATGGACGGAGGAGCCTGGTAGGCTACAGTCCATGGGGTAGCAAAGAGTTGGACACAACTGAGAGAATTCAGTTTCACTTTCAAGGCTTAAATACATTAGGGAGAAAACATCTGATATGAAAGATAAACTTTTTCTTTTCTATTGTCTGTAGTATAAACATTATAAAAAGTGAAAACATTAGAACCATCTCAATCCAGGGGGCATCGTTCAATTTCCTATCTTTTAAACAACCATGATAGTTGTTTAAAACTATCCTTCTGTGTGTGTTAGTCGCTCAGTCATGTCTGACTCTTTGCGATCCCATGGACTGTAGCCCTCCAGGCTCCTCTGTCCATGGGATTTCCCATGCAAGAATACTAGAGTGGGTTACCATTTCCTTCTCCAGGGAATCTTCCCCATCCAGGGATTGAACCTAGGTCTTCTGCATTGCAGGCAGATTCTTTACCGTCTGAACCACCAGGGAACAAAGGAGCTGCTGGTTTAAAAAAGCATTTAGGGATTGATTATACCTTGGATAAGGGCAAAGAGAAGACTCTTCAGCCCCTATCATATCTGTGGCTAGGGGAACATCAGGCCATCTGCTAGGCTTTAAAAAAACATGGCAATAACATTTTGGTTGAAAGCACAGAATGATTTTACAAACCAAAATTAAAGTTTGTAAGCAGTTGAGGCACTTGTAGGTCTTTTTTTTTCTTTTTAAAGGTATTTGTATATTTACCATTTATATTCAGATAAGAATAGAAGCACACTGACATCTTTCTTTTTCTGTTCTGGGCTTATTCTCCTAATCTTGTGTTGACTGCCCAATTCAAACTCCTCAGTCTGCCGTTCAACACCTCCATAATTTTGCTTCACCCAAAATGACTTAAATCAGAATTTTGAGGGTTGGACCCAAGCATCAGTTTGTTTTCTAATTTCCGCTGGTGATTGTGCAGCAGTGTTGAAACTGACTGTGGTTACAATATGAATGAGGAGAAGACAGCTGGGATATTTGGAGTACCTATGAAAGTGAAAAGTAAAAGTGTTAGTCGTTCAGTCATGTCCGACTCTTTGTGACCCCATGGACTGTAGCCCGCCAGGCTCCTCTGTCCACGGGAGTCTCCAGACAAGAATACTGGAGTGGGTTATGGTTAGCAGCAAATGTAAGAACTGAAGTTTTTCAGAGCTTCAGAGGGCAGCTATGATGTACTTGTCCATGTGCATGTGATCTGTGTTTCCTGTGTCTCTGCCCTGCTCGTAGGTGACTGCCGTGCGGGTGTATGTGAATAGCTCCTCCGAAAACCTCGACTACCCGGTCCTGGTTGTGGTTCGCCAGCAGAAAGAGGTGCTGTCCTGGCAGGTTCCTCTGCTCTTCCAAGGACTGTAAGTGGATCTTTCCCTGACAGCCTCATTACATTTGTTTTCCTTCAACATCCTAGACTTCAACTGATCTTTTCCCTAGAGAAATCAGATGTTTGACACATTGACTAGTATGCATGCTAAGTGCAAACAGTTGACATGGTACATGCCTTGACCGGTTTGGCTCTGTCCAGCTTCTCTCCTTTTTGATAATCTCTGATAAGAACCTAGAATTGTAGCACCTGAAGAATGTCTTGGTTGGTTAGTGGGTCATCCACAGAGGACAGAGGTAGACCTTGCAGTCACCTTAAGTGAGTGACACCTCCCTTTCTTCACAATGTTCACTAAGTGTGCTTTCTTTATCCCATAATATTTATTGAGCATTACTAAATGATAGATGCTAGGGATACAGTGGTGGAAAACAACAATGAAGTCCCTTCCTCGTGGAGTTTATATTTTCACAAGGGAAATTATATAGGTCACAAGAACACAAGCAAGAACAAACCAGAAGGCATGCAGACATGGGCACAGAGTACAGTGTGAAATAATTTTGCAAGTTAAGAATGTGAGGACTGAAATACTGACTCTGATACCTTGACTTGGACTCTGGGGCTTTCTTTATATTCGTTTAGCAAAGACTTAAAGAGTGGCAAAATGGAATCAGGTTGTTTCATCAGAACAGTTTCCCTTCCAAAATCTGATTAATTTTCTGATTGAATTAGGAGGGTGATGTGGTGATGCAGGCACAGCCTAAGTAAACTGGTTGGCACACAGCAGTCCCCATATCTGTGTTATAATGTCACACAATTCTGTGCCAAGTATGTTAGCTGTAAAAATCACTGTCAGTAGGTCCAGTAGGAAATTTTAAATATAAGGACCTGGAAAGAAATTCAGAGAGAACTGAATGGAAACGTTTCTTTCCCTGCTTGTTCACTGAGTGTCCTTTTCCTTCTTGCTGGTTTTTCCTCCCCTGGCTGCTGCAGATATCAGAGGAGCTACAACTACCAGGAAGTGAGCCGTACCCTTTGCCCCTCAGAAGCAACCAATGAAACAGGACCTCTGGAGCAACTGATATTTGTAGATGTCGCATCCATGGCGCCCCTGGGTGCCCAGTACAAACTGCTGGTTACCAAGCTCAAGCACTTCCAGCTGCAGTAAGCAGGACTCCTTGTGGCCTTTCTCTGTTCTCCTGTCTGCTCTTCCTGTGCTGTGCGTGCTTGATCCTGCTTCCTCCCTTCCAGATCAGCACTCCAGAAGGAAGTCATCCACTTGACATATTGTCTGTGCACCTTCTGAGCTCCGCTGCTCACAGCTGGGCAGCAGGGTCTTAATCTGTGCCACAGGGAGGCAGAAGGGGACTGGAGCAGAGGAGAGAGTGGTGGACCTGACAGGTGTATCCATTCCTGGGGGTCTGTGAAGACCCCCTCCTGTCTGTCACCCAAGCTAGAGTGATGTCCAAGCACTAGTGATGGGTACTTCTGTGTTCCTCACCAGTGCCACTTTCCTGAAGGCAGTTTTAGTTTTGTTTTAAGGAAGATCTTAAGTTGCTTTTCTCGTCCTTATTACTATTCCAGTTTTCTCTTTCTGGTTAAGAATGTTTACAGACTGAAAATAATATTTTATGTGGCTTTGTCCTTTGTGTAAAAAACTTAATGACTGCTTCCTCCTTCTCCTTGCACTACTGTCTTTTGAAACCAAATCAGTCAGGATACATCATCTCAAATTGTTTACATTAGACATGGAGTCTAACAAATTCAGTAGAGGGCATTGTCTCCAAAGGATCTGTTCCCTCTCAGAGGTTACTCACGTAAAATATTGCATAAATCTGTGTGAAAAGGTAAAAAGAAAGGCTAAGGTTATTCCTTAATAAGGTCAAAAACTTCAGGGAGTTTCCTGTCCCATCCTACTCTAAGCTCAAGGTTTCTCAAGGGTTCAAACCATTTCCTCCCTTCTCAGTGTTCTAAGGAAACTTTTTAAAATATATCATCAAATTGGTTATATTAAAATTTTCATTTGTACTCATCAAAAGGTATCATTAAGAGAACAGAAAAACAAGCCATAGACTGGAGCATATGTTTCCAACATACATAAGAAAGGACTCATATACAGAATACATAAAGAACCTCTACAAATCAATAAGAAAACTCTGGCAAGATTTTGGTTGCCACCTCCAGTATCAGCCACCCTTCTGTGGCTCTGGTTTCTTCTGGTTGAGGATCTTAGAGCCTACAAGTCTGAGCACTGCTCAGGTTCAGACTCCATTTCCGTGGAGTGAATAGGTTTTCTGGGGCAAAAATGAGGAGATCTCAGGGCCAGAAACTACTTGAGAAAACAATCCCGACTTTGACCTCTCACTAGAACTTTGGGACAGAGTCAGAAAAATCTCAGAAGGAGAATCAGTGTTTATATTTACCCAATGAAAATGAACAACATATCATATGTGATGGGTTTTCTAAACCCCATTAGTCTTTTACTTGGCATATTTGAGTCCATTTATGTGTTGCTTATAAGAGTACAATCTTTACAAAAGAATATATAACTGTAAATAAAAGATAGTAAATGAAATATCATGCTGATACTAAATAAGAGAAAGTTGATATAGTATATCATATTATATGAGATATTCCTTAATGCAAAAAGCATTATTAACTATAGAGAAATGTATTTTTGCAGCTTATTTTTCTGATCAGAATGTTCTGCTCCATTATAAAACTTTCCTTAAATTTTCTCAGGCGGTTTATTCCGAAGTCTTTAGCCAGTGGAGTTGCTAATAGTAATCAAATATTTATCTTGGTCTTCTCTATACCCTGTGACAGTGTATATATACTGGATATAGATGGACAGATGGATTAATGAATGGTCAGAAGGATGGAGAAGTAGTTAGAGCATTTTACAAGTCCCTCCATTAACTTTGGAGTAAAAAAAGTGATGTGATGATTTCAAGAGCAGAGAACCACCTACCTACCCCCCAAAAAAGGCAGAAAAAGATCAGTTATATCAGTCTCTAGGAGGGAGGTTTGATCATTATAGTATATATATTTTTAATAGAATCTCCATGTGAGTCTAATGTGCAGCCAAAGTTGAGAACAACTACCCTTAAGCAATTTCTAAATGTGGTTCTTGTGTTTGTTTTAATGTTTAAATTTTCTGTGATATTAAACAGTATGGGAATTCGTGCTCATAATCTGAAGGAGTTGGACATTACTTGAACAGAGGGCATTTTGAGCTGCAGAGAAGCCTTGCATCTACTAATTGGTCTCTATGTGTCTAACCTGTCACTGTCACTTGGTAGCAGTGTACTTGAATTCTAGGGCTGGTATCTCTAAGGCTAATTAGACACTTTGGAGGGCTGGTATCTCTAAGGCTAATTAGACACTTTGGAGAACTGAATTCTGTGAAACTGAAGTCATAAGGTCACAAGCCTGCGAGTGTTAATGAATGATTCACATGTAGTGAAATTGCAAATCTATTCCCTCAGATTGCTTTTTGTTTCCACCTCTCACAATGTGACCTGACTTCAGCAACCAGACATTCAAGACCATTTCAAAAGGTACATAGTTACAAGAGCTTTTCTGAGACTAAGATAAGCCAGAGAAGAGATGTAACTGAGATTTATGTGTCCCCTCCTCCTTGGCTCTGGATTGTCCCACACTAGCCTTGGCTGTGTGTTAGTCAGTCAGTTGTGTCTAACTCTTTGCAACCCCATGGATGGTAGCCTGCCAGGTTCCTCTGCCTATGGAATTCTCCAGGCTAGAATACTGGAGTGGGTAGCCATTTCCTTCTCCAAGGGATCTTCCCGACCCAGGGATAGAACCAGGGATCCTGCATTGCTGGAAGCCCAGAAATCCAGAGAATGATGCATCAGGCAAGAGCTGAGGACTGGAAACATCTGGACTCTAGGTATTGAGAGAAACGCTGAAGAATTAACTCAACATTCCTAACACTGAAGTTTCTCTTGTTTGTTTTTCTGTGTCAGACTAGAAGGTACATGAAACATATACTGGGATTTTTTTTCTCGAATTATAAACTTTAAGAATAGAAGGACATTTGGGGATTGAATTCACTCATTTCATTTTTACAGATGAGCAAACTGATACCCAGAGAGCTTAAGTGATTTGTACACACTCACACATCTGGGAATGGGCAAAATCAAGACTAGATTTGACTCTGACTTGCAGTTCTCAGTTCTTCCCACTGTAACATGCTATTTCTACTTTCTGTTTTAAAACTGCCTTCTGAATTTTTGTTGACCTAAAAATGTTTCTTAATTCCAGTAAGCATTTCTTTATTTAAATCCAGCTTAAAAATAAAATTATTCTTTTAAACATTACTCCTTGCTGTCTTAATTCTCCTGCACCTGCCTACACACACACATACACACACACATACACCCCAGTTTTTCCCTCACTCCTTTTCCCAGACACCATTGCTCTGGTGTTCGGTGTGCCAGAGTATGACTCTGTAGAGAGGGAAGAGCAGAAGGCTGCAGGAACAGGCAGACACCTGACCCTGGGGTGGGAGGAGCTTGAAAGGGCTGTTAAGAAATTTAGACAGTTGTCTAAACTGTCATAGGTATGTGGAGAATGGATTTGAAGGGGGCAAGACTGGAGGCAGAGAAATTAAAAGTACTGATGCTGTGATCAACATAAATAATAAGGAGATGAATGGAAAAATTTGGAGGTGAAGTTGACAAAGCTTGATTGAATATTTGGGGTAAGGGAAATGGGAGAGTCAAGGATGACCATGTAACTTGTAGATGGCGGTGCCTCTAAGAGAAAATGAGAATTTTGAGGAGGGAAGGAAGAGATGATAAATTCATGCTGAACTTGAAGTGCAGGTACCCAGCAGAGTGTCGAATGTACACCAGCACAATGCTCAGGAGAGAGGGCTGAACAACACAGTGCCCACTAAAGAGAAGCTTCACGTGGAAGGCTGGGCCACATGGTGCCCAAGGCGAAGTTACAGGAGACAAGGGGAGAAGCAGGCAGTACCCCATCCTTGCTCTGGGAGATCTTTATGCTGTACCAGGGGTTTTAGACTTCACCGTGCAGGTTATGGAAGCCACTAATGAATCTGATCTTTCAGATGATTTTGGTAGCCATGTGGAAGATGAATTGGAGAGGTCAGGGTAGAGGCACATAGGCAAATGAAGAGAATAAAATTTGAATTTGAATAGAGAAGAATAAAAAATTATCAGGACCTGAATATATTATGGTGGCAACAAAGTTGTAATGGAGAAAAAGAGTCAAATAATACACATGGGGACAATTTACAAATCCAAAAAATACATGTGGCGTGGTCAAACAAGGAGGGGACATATGTATACCTACAACTGATTCATGTTAATGTTTGACAGAAAACAACAAAACTCTGCAAAGCAACTATCCTTCAATTAAAAAATAAATTAAAATTTTAAAAATACAGTCTTATATGAGTACTTGAATCCTTCAACCCTCCTGTAAACTTCTAAGTGGGATTTTGAGTCTGGTTTGAGAGAGAGTTTTCAGTGTGCTAGTGCAGCTACTGTGCTGTAAAGAGCAATAGATTTTTGAGGAAATGGATGAGTGAAGAGGCTTTTAGACCATTTTGCTATGCATCATCCTATGTAATTGCCCTTTGATATTTGGGGTAGACTACATAATGATTTACATTGCTTTTCAGATTCGTGTTTGTTTTCTTATTGGATGTTACTTGAGCACAGACAGTGCTTCAGGTGTTACATTTATACTAATAGAATCAGGAAGACAGAGTGAGCAGCAGTTGTGGAGAGGAATCCAAGATGACTCCAACAATGATGTCAGAAGTCAGGTGAGGCTTATGGACAGACGTGGCAGATAAGGGTCAAGGAAAGGGTAGTACATTCCATTTTGATCATATACTGAGTTTGAGATGCCTTGAGGGACAGTGAAGTGCAGAAGCCCAGCAGAGAAACACTCTTCAGTGAGTGGAGCTCTGGAGGTAGCCCTGGGCTGAATGTGGAAACTTGTGATTCTCTGGCATTGTTGCAGCAACTGTGTGTATATGTGTGTGTGTGTGTGTGTGTGTGTATACAGACATATACATACATACATATATATGAGATTTTTATGGCAATTATAACATGTGGTTATACATATATGAATGAAGATATATATGGTTAAGGAAAATGAGGAGATCAAAAACAGGACTGTGTGTCACATCCTCTTGTAAGGGATGGTCTGAGAAACAGGAACTCTCAGAAGAAGCTGAGTCGGCATGATCAGATGCATGAGAGAAAACTCAGGAAAGCAGGTGTCACAGAGCCCACGGGAGGGAAGAGTTCTAAGGCAGAAGTTGTGGTAAAGTAAAGTAAGTAAAGTTGCTCAGTCGTGTCCAACTCTTTGCGACCCCACAGACTGTAACCTACCAGGCTCCTCTGTCCATGGGATTCCAGGCAAGAGTACTGGAGTGGGTTGCCATTTCCTTCTCCAGGGGATCTTCCCGACCCAGGGATCAAACCAGGGTCTCCAGCATTGCAGACAGACGCTTTACCATATGAGCCACCAGGGAAGCCCATACAGAAGAAGGTGTGGTAGTCAGTGTTAAATGTCACAGAGAGGGAAAGAACATTAGGGATTAAGTCACTGGATTTAGCCAAGAGGAGGTGACTGGCAACCTCAGGGAGATGGTAGGGAAAGAACGCTGACAGCAGTGGAGAAGGAAAGGGGAATGAGGGATGGGAGCACAGCACCCTGTGAAGAGGCTGATCTGTGAAGGAGAGGGAGGATACAGAATGACATCGAAGGAGGGAAATTCAGGGGAAAGAGTACAACTTTGTTGGGTGCTTTTGCTTGTTAATTATTTTGAAAATGGTTGAGACTAGAGTATGTTTGTAAACCAAGGAGAAGCAATGCAAATAAAGTTTATAGGACAGTTGGATTTTTCTAGAAGCAAAGTCCCAGAGAAGAGAAGAAAGGACAGAATTTAGCACATGCATGGAGAGTTTATACTCTGACCAGAGCCATGAGGTGGAGGGCTACAGATGGTGGAGGGCTGTGGAGAGATTTGTGGTAAACAAAGTCAGTTCATGACAGATGGCAGGAAGGAGATAACAGGAAATGATACTCTGAAGTCCATAGTCCAGGTGAATAACCAGAGTAATTTCCTTCGACAAACAAAGTGAGGGTTTTGAATCCCCACTCTGGTCTGTCTGTGCCAGGGGCTTGCTGTCGTATAATAAGATGAATATTAATCTCACAGTCTTCTCTGACTCACCTCAAAAAATGACTTAGCTTTTGACTTTGTCTTTCCACTGATCCTTTCTTCCCATCTCCCTTTCCTTGTCCTGTTTCATTACCTCCTACACACACACTCTCTCTCTCCCTTCCCCATGGACCCCTCTCCCCTCTTCTCCAATCTCTCTTGACTCCTCTGTTCTTTTTCTCTTTCACTCTTCCTCAAGCTAGCCACAGTGAGGAAACAAAGTTAGTTTTTAGGTTTTCTTATTTATTAGGTAAACGTGTTTCCTGTGTTTAATTTTTTCAAACAAATAAGTCGAAAATTACACACTTCCTTCTCTAAAACTGAAGGTGTACATGTGTTTCAATTAGACTTGTCCTGTTGTTTAATGACCCCTGATAAAATAAACCTTCTCCACCTCTGCTGAGGCCTATGGGGAAGGAAACAGAACCTTTCATCTGCAACAGACACCATGTTTATTTTGCACACACTGTTGACTTCAGGAGAAAGAGGAGATTACTTGTGATAGTCTTAAGGAAAATATGTTTTCAAAGTTTGTATGTGTTGTACTAGTAAAGAAAACAGAAAGAACAAGGGGAAAAAAACCCAGAAAATTCCTATCCATGTCCACACATTCAGTCTTAACTGGAATGCAAATGACAGGGGAGAATTTAAAAACAAATTTCTGGCCAATGAAAACTGTTTGCTTCTGGAAATCTTAACCTGTCTGTTGCCAGCCAAGAAAACCACTGTCCTTTTTGTTCCCCTGACCTGGCAACAGACAGAACTGAGGGCCCGTGTTGCCCTGGTAACTGCAGATGACATTCCCCATGCTGCAGAGAACCATGCACAGCACGTGGTTCCTGACTCTGGCTGTGGAGTCTCAGAGCACGCACAGAGCTGGATTTGACACCAACTTCAGCTTCTTTACGTCACGTAAGGTCATGTGTTATTAACCATGCTTCAGCAGGACCAACCCTTGACTCTAATGATGATTTCTATTGAGAGTGGATATATATATATAAATTGTATCTATTGCTAAATTCTATGTCTAGTCTGCTAATGGCCTAAATTGTTTGTCATTACCTTTAGAAACAGTGTTCAAAATCTGTGACTTCTAAACAACACCTCCAATTACAAATTTCATGCTTCAATGTCCTGACATGCCCTTTCTAAAGGAATCTTTAGTAAAAATTTTAAATGGTTTAATTTTTATAAAGGGAAAAATTAGGAGTGGATAAAAAAGACTCTTTAGAGAGCATCAGGGGATGAAGCTGGGGAGGGGCCCCAAAAGTTCAGGTTTCCAGAAGTTCAGGTCACACTGAAAGGTTGGGATCATGCCATTCTCCTGATGCAGGCATTGAGAGTACAGTGAGTATGTGTGAGTGATCCTCACAATTAAAGATGAGACAAGAACCAGAAAGAACAAAAGCCCCAAACAGCCCTTGCATGACTACAGAGAAGACCTAATCTGTTTTTGCATTTTCCAGACTCTTGAACTGTTCACATGTGTCCTTCTCAATAGCACTCTATGCTACAAATGTATGTTTCCCACACCCTCCTCACACTCTCCTCAGTGCTGGATCATTGCTGTCTTTCACAGAAGATGCAGATATATAATAAAATAATTTATAGAAAATTGATAATTGAAAAGAAAATAACTTCATTATATTTTTCGGTGGTATGTGCATTTTAAGAAGGGTCTCAGAAGGCAATGTCTAACCCAAAGAAGACCTGATCTTGGAGGGAAATGTAGACAACTGTGGGGTGCTTGGGGCAGGAAAAGCATGCTCCTATCCCTAGAGACCCTCCCATGGTGATTATCTATTCATCATGCTTTTTAAAAAGTGATATTTTTGCCATGGATACATCAAAATTATTTTTAAGTTCTATCTGAATTATGCAAAAGAACCTCAAGCCTTCTTTTCCTCTCTCAGCCCACTTCTGACACCTAAAACCTATAGTTGAGTATAAAATCTTAGGAGAATCTGAAGACAAATGTGTCTATAAAAGTCAAAGTACTTACTTGTATAGGTATAAACTTATGGGTTTATTTTTATAAAGACATAAAATTGATCCCTTCCCAACTTGATCATTCTTGACAACTGAAACCACCAAGTTCCCATGCAGTGTACTTTGTCACTTTTATGGGCCCAGACAGAACTGCTTTCTCAAAGGGTAGGGATTTTCTTGCATCTAGTTTGAGATTTTTTTAAGAAATAACTTTTGCTTGCTAACTTATGTTTTTCTTTCACTTTCCCCCCTTTCCCTTGTATTTCTCAGGACAAATGTTACCTTTCACTTCACTGCCAGCCCCTCTCAACCTCAGGTAAGTGAAGGCTTCAAGGTTATCATGATTCTTACCTAAAGAAACCATGGTAACAGGTTGAGTTAGCACATGGTGTTGCCCTTAATCTTTTACAACTTGAGCTATATTTGTATTTTTGGAATGTGGTTCATATAACTGAGATTTTAGACACATCATTTGAACTGGTGTGAAATGGGAGGCATGACATGTTTACAGATATCCCTTGGCTTAACCTTCATTCATTAAATTATGGGCCAACTATGCACACCAGGTACAGTGTTAGGCAGTATTAGGTGCCATGGATAGAAGGATGAAGAAGAAGAAAGGAGCAATTTCTGCCTGCAAGGACCTTATAATTAGGATGGGGATGGGGAGACAGAGAGTGGAAGGCCACCACTAAACAGATACAAAAGTAAACAACTGATCTGGAAAATATAACAAAAATGAGACAGATTTTAATATCTACAGTGTTATGGATAAAATTAATTTCTTCCATCATTAAGAAAGAACAGGTATGCTGACAAAAATTATCAGAAGATATAGATACTTGGGTTATGCTCTCCACTAGGCCTTAATCATAAACCAAATAAACAGATTAAAACTTTGATTAATTCAGGCTGCTTTTCTAGTGATACCACTAGCTATTTTCCTTTTTCCTTTCATAGATTCTGAAAGAGTAAGGTTCATGTAATAGCCAAGTTTAAAGCAGATTTATTTAATGTCCTGATGTTTCTTGTAAATTTTCAGTACTTTGCAATACAACTTTGGTCAAAAGTGGCCTTGGATATACTAGAACTGGGATTAACATATTGTATGGATGCTGTTGTAAATCTATTACAATCACTTGTGAGCTGGTGAACCTGTTCTCAGAGAGAAAGCCCTGTTTTGTAGAGTTTGCCCATTTCTGCAGTGTAAATACTTCCACCCTGGCCGATTTCAGACTGTCATCATGACATCACTGAACACAGAGTTGGAAATCAATGTGCACAGTCAGTTCACCAAATCTGCCAAAGCTGACACCTGCACACCTTTTAGAGTTACACTTCCCATCAGTAAAAGTCTCCACAGTGCATGTATGCTGCCACCCAGTGACAGAAGAGGACTACAGACCCACAGTCCATAGACCTCAAAGGATCGGTCACTTAATTCATGAAATGTTTGAAAGCACTATTTGCGGGGTGCAATGGGAGGTATCTAGACAGGAAAGGAAAAACTTGCACCCCAACTGCAGAAAGAGTACAGTCTAATAGTCCAGTCCAGAGTCCTGAATGTCGTGATGTGCTTTGTAGACTGAAAACCAGTGATGATTATATATTGCAGCTTCTTTCCATTTAAAAAAAATTATTAAACACTAAAGTCCAAATAATTTGTATATAAATTACAAACTAGAGTAAAATATACCTAGAAAAACTCATGAAACAAAACAGAAATTCTTTGACACCTATAAGGTCTTATTTTACTCATAACAGTTCCCATTTTGGCCTATATTTTTTATATTCTTCAACTGTAGGAAAAAATTTCTGTACCTTTAAATTCACCCAAACGCTTGTACAGTTTCAGACAACCTGCATCATCACTGCCTGCCTCTGTTCCTATAGATAGAAGCAGGTAACAGAAACTGGATAGGTAATCAGGACGTAAGATGGTGATTTTTAGCCTCAATTCCAGGCATTGCTTTAGATCCTTGTCATTTGCTTCTTTCTGGTAAAAGTACATTATCAAGGCAAAGGGTTTATTTACTTGGGATTTATGGTAATTTAGAGATAAAGAAAATTGGTGGGACTTTGCTGGTGATTCTTCCAGTGGTTAAGAATCTGCCTGCCAATGCAGGGGACACAGGTTTGATCCCTGGTCCAGGAAGATTCCACGTGCATCGGGGCAACTAACCCCCTGTGCAGTAACTACTCATTAGTTATGAAGCCCTCATGCTCTAGAGCCCGTGCTCTGCAACAAAAGAAGCCACCACAGTGAGAAGCCCACACTGCACCTAGAGAGTAGCCTCCACTCACCACAACTAGAGAGAGCCCGAATGTAGCAACAAAGGCCCAGCACAGCCAAATAATTAAGTAAATAAATAAATAAAATTTAAAGCAATTTGTTAAAAAAGAAGATTGGTAATACTTTGGCATATAGATAAGACTTCAGTAGCGGCCTATAGCTTGCACAAAACCTACTTCTAGAATATATAGGAATATATATGACATTCATTTTCATTACTGCTAATAGTAGCCATAATAATGCTTTTGAGGTAACAAAGTATGGTTTCCCTAAGAACCAAGAACACATGTTGGGAATTCCAGAGTATCTTTGGAAGAGCCCTATATTCTATGTATTTGAATCAAGCTCCAAAATAAAAGCACAAAATGAAGTGGGTTCTTGAGAGCATTGCCATCTGTTTCAAGGCATGAACAGACTTCCAGACAGTAGCATTAATGACACTTTTTAATCTTAAGATAATTGTTCCCCACTTGGAAGGCTTTGGATTGTTGAAAAGTTCTATTTTCCTTGCTCTGGTTCTCAGGATAAGATTAGTAAAGAGAATGATGGAATGCAAAATGAAGTTTTAATGGGTTTCACTGCTCCTTCAAAGTGATAGATTTACTAAAGTCTTGATATGGGGCTTTTTTGTTTGGTTTCCTCAAAGTCTTTTTTTTTTTTAATTTATTTAATTGGAGGCTAATTACTTTACAATATTGTAGTGGTTTTTGCCATACACTGACATGAATCAGCCATGGGTATACATGTATGCCCCATTCTGAACTACCCTCCCACATTCCTCCCCATCCCATCCCTCTGGGTCATCCCAGTGCACCAGCCCTGAGCACCCTGTCTCATGCATCAAACCTGGACTGTTGATCTGTTTCACATATGATAATATACATGTTTCAATGCTATTCTCTCAAATCATCCCACCCTCGCCTTCCCCCATAGAGTCCAAAAGACTGTTCTATATATCTGTGCCTCTTTTGCTGTCTCACATATAGGGTTATTGTTACCATCTTTCTAAATTCCATATATATGTGTTAGTATACTGTATTGGTGTTTTTCTTTCTGACTTACTTCACTCTGTATAATAGGCTCCAGTTTCATCCACCTCATTAGAACTGATTCAAATG
This sequence comes from Dama dama, assembly GCF_033118175.1. Taxonomy (NCBI): domain Eukaryota; kingdom Metazoa; phylum Chordata; class Mammalia; order Artiodactyla; family Cervidae; genus Dama; species Dama dama. The sequence goes on along the minus strand of NC_083699.1, from coordinate 60,151,616 downwards.
AATTCTTTTTAATGGATGAGTAATATTCCATTGTGTATATGTACCACAGCTTTCTTATCCATTCATCTGCTGATGGGCATCTAGGTTGCTTCCATGTCCTGGCTATTATAAACAGTGCTGCAATGAACATCGGGGTACACGTGTCTCTTTCAATTCTGGTTTCCTTGGTGTGTATGCCCAGAAGTGGGATTGCTGGGTCATATGGCAGTTTTATTTCCAGTTTTTTAAGGAATCTCCACACTGTCCTCCATAGTGGCTGTACAAGTTTGCATTCCCACCAACAGTGTAAGAGGGTTCCCTTTTCTTCACACCCTCTCCAGCATTTATTGTCTGTAGACTTTTGGATAGCAGTCATTCTGACTGGCGTGAGATGGTGCATCATTGTGGTTTTGATTTGCATTTCTCTGATAATGAGTGATGTTGAGCATCTTTTCATGTGTTTGTTAGCCATCTGTATGTCTTCTTTGGAGAAATGTCTGTTTAGTTTTTTGGCCCATTTTTTGATTGGGTCATTTATTTTTCTGGAATTGAGCTGCAAGAGTTGCTTGTATATTTTTGAGATTAATTCTTTGTCAGTTGCTTCGTTTGCTATTATTTTCCCCCATTCTGAAGGCTGTCTTTTCACCTTGCTTATAGTTTCCTTCATTGTGCAAAAGCTTTTAAGTTTCATTAGGTCCCATTTGTTTATTTTTGCTTTTATTTCCAATACTCTGGGAGGTGGGTCATAGAGGATCCTGCTGTGATTTATGTCAGAAAGTGTTTTGCCTATGTTCTCCTCTAGGAGTTTTATAGTTACTGGTCTTATATTTAGATCTTTAATCCATTTTGAGTTTATTTTTGTGTATGGTGTTAGAAAGTGTTCTAGTTTCATTCTTTTACAAGTGGTTGACCAGTTTTCCCAGCACCACTTGTTAAAGAGATTGTCTTTTCTCCATTGTATATTCTTGCCTCCTTTGTCAAAGATAAGGTGTCCATAGGTGCATGGATTTATCTCTGGGCTTTCTATTTTGTTCCATTGATCTATATTTCTGTCTTTGTGCCAGTACCATACTGTCTTGATGACTGTGGCTTTGTAGTAGAGTCTGAAGTCAGGCAGGTTGATTCCTCCAGTTCCATTCTTCTTTCTCAAGATTGCTTTGGCTATTCGAGGTTTTTTGTATTTCCATACAAATTGTGAAATTATTTGTTCTAGTTCTGTGAAAAATACCATTGGTAGCTTGATAAGGATTGCATTGCATCTGTAAATTGCTTTGGGTAGTATACTCATTTTCATTATATTGATTCTTCCAATCATGAACATGGTATATTTCTCCATGTATTTGTGTCCTCTTTGATTTCTTTCATCAGTGTTTTATAGTTTTCTATGTATAGGTCTTTTGTTTCTTTAGGTAGATATATTCCTAAGTATGTTATTCTTTTTGTTGCAATGGTGAACGGAATTGTTTCCTTAATTTCTCTGTTTTCTCCTTGCTAGTGTATAGGAATGCAAGGGATTTCTGTGTGTTAATTTTATATCCTGCAACTTCACTATATTCATTGATTAGCTCTAGTGATTTTCTGGTGGAGTCTTTAGGGTTTTCTATGTAGAGGATCATGTCATCTGCAAACAGTTTTACTTCTTCTTTTCCAATCTGGATTCCTTTTATTTCTTTTTCTGCTCTGATTGCTGTGGCCAAAACTTCCAAAACTATGTTGAATAGTAGTGGTGAGAGTGGGCGCCCTTGTCTTGTTTCTGACTTTAGGGGAAATGCTTTCAATTTTTCACCATTGAGGATAGTGTTTGCTATGGGTTTGTCATATATAGCTTTTTTTTTTTTTTTAAGTTAATTTTTTATTTTTTATTTATTTTTTTCCATTTATTTTTATCAGTTGGAGGCTAATTACTTTACAATATCATAGTGGTTTTTGCCATACATTGACATGAATCAGCCAGGGATTTGCATGTGTTCCCCATCCCAATCCCCCCTCCCACCTCCCTCTCCACCTGATCCCTCTGGGTCTTCCCAGTGCACCAGCCCTGAGCACTTGTCTCATGCATCCAACCTGGGCTGGTGATCTGTTTCACCCTTGATAATATACATGTTTCGATGCTGTTCTCTCTAAACATTCCACCCTCACCTTCTCCCACAGAGTTCAAAAGTCTGTTCTGTACATCTGTGTCTCTTTTTCTGTTTTGCATATAGGGTTATCCTTACCATCTTTCTAAATTCCATATATATGTATTAATATACTGTATTGGTCTTTATCTTTCTGGCTTACTTCACTCTTTATAATGGGCTCCAGTTTCATCCATCTCATTAGAACTGATTCAAATGAATTCTTTTTAATGGCTGAGTAATATTCCATGGTGTATATGTACCACATACATAGCTTTTATTATGTTGAGGTATGTTCCTTCTATTCCTGCTTTCTGGAGGGTTTTTATCATAAATGGATGTTTAATTTTGTCAAAGGCTTTCTCTGCATCTATTGAGATAATCATATGGTTTTTATCTTTCAATTTGTTAATGTGGTATATCACATTGATTGACTTGCAGATATAGAAGAATCCTTGCATCCCTGGGATAAAGCCCACTTGGACATGATGTATGATATTTTTAATATGTTGTTGGATTCTATTTGCTGAATTTTGTTAAGGATTTTTTGCATCTATGTTCATCACTGATATTGGCTTGTAGTTTTCTTTTTTTTTGTGGCATCTTTGTCTGGTTTTCCTCAAAGTCTTAATCATGTATTTCATGTCAAGCTTCTCAACCAGTTACTATATTTATAATTACTGGGAAGAAGTCCCCTTTCTTCATTATTAGCAACATGTTTAAAACTTGAGTTCAGTTCAGTCGCTCAGTCGTGTCCGACTCTTTGCAACCCCATGAATCGCAGCATGCCAGGCCTTCCTATCCATCACCAACTCCCAGAGTTTACCCAAACTCATGTCCATCGAGTCGGTGATGCCATCCAGCCATCTCATCCTCTGTCGTCCCCTTCTCCTCCTGCCCCTAATCTGTCCCAGCATGAGGGTCTTTTCCAATGAGTCAACTCTTTGCATGAGGTGGCCAAAGTATTGGAGTTTCAGCTTCAGCATCAGTCCTTCCAATGAACACCCAGGACTGATCTCCTTTAGAATGGACTGGTTGGATCTCCTTGTAGTCCAAGGGACTCTCAAGAGTCTTCTCCAACAGCACAGTTCAAAAGCATTAATTCTTTGGCACTCAGCTTTCTTCACAGTCCAACCCTCACATCCATACATGACCACTGGAAAAACCATAACCTTAGAGTTAATAAATTTTTCTGGTGAATTGATAATCTAAGTAGGTAAATAGTATAACCTCTATTATAAATATTTCCTTATTCTGATATTTGAGAAATACTTTTAAAGGTATCTTAGCCTGCACAAAATTGTGAACATATTTCAGGAGCCTAGATGTAGGGCTTGGTCTTTGAATCTAGTTTCCTTATTCTGATATTTGAGAAATACTTTTAAAGATATCTTAGCCTGCACAAAATTGTGAACATATTTCAGGAGCCTAGATGTAGGGCTTGGTCTTTGAATCTAAATGTCATCTCACTGAGTTCCAGCCAAGAAATAGATTCTTTGGAAAAAAAAAAAGTCTAGGGGAAAGGTGGGTGTAGTGCTAATCCTTGCCTATGGGAAGGTGGTTAAGATTCTTGAAGAACAAGCTTGTCTGCCTTTCAAGGAAGAGTTCATATTTCAAAATGACCACATACAGGTAAACTTTGTTTCCTATAGTATTTCACATATCTCTGATTCAAAGGGTGGGGGGATCTTCTTAAGTTGAAATTGGAATGAAGTGTAGCAAACTTTAGTTGAGAAATAAATATCATAAAAAATGATATAGCAATGTTGTATTAAATGGCTCTTTTGTCTTGCTCATGGCTGTATTCCTAGTATCTGAGCCCTCACAGAGCATCTGCTCAATATGCAAGAGATGAATGGCTGGCTGAATTACTGGAGGCTTACTGAGATTTACATCTGAACTTTGTGCCTCATATTAGAGGAAACCACCTTATTCATGAGAAAATAGTTTGTGACTAAACATTTCTTAGCATTAACAAATCCTTTTTTGTTTTTTAATTCTCAGTATTTCCTGTACAAATTTCCTGAAGACGTAGACTCAGTTATCATTAAAGTCGTGTCTACATTGGCTTATCCATGCTCTGTTGTCTCAGTCCAGAATATCATGGTGAGTTTCATAACTTGTCAAGCTTCCAATATGGAGTTTTATATTGTCTCAGGATAAATGAGAGTGTGAGCACCATTTCATCCTCTTACTTTGTACTGCTGACAAGACTGCTAAATACTAAAAGCTGCATCTTGTGCACATAAGTGCACAGAAGGTGTTTATAGACATTGATCTGGGGAGATAGGGAGACGTTGACTCTTCACCAAAATGAACAAAGGAAGGAAGGGAAGGAGGGATGATCGTGACAGAGAATAAGGAAGACCAAGTTGTAAACTGCACAAGAAAAACAGAAACCTACTGCTTGTTCTATGTTTTGAATTTTTTGTTGTGTCATTAGGCCCTTTCTGTCTCATAAAGTACTAATAAAATATGGGAAAGGTGTGATATATTTTAGGACAGATCTTTTATGTTCTCTTTAATATTAATATAAAGTGACCTTGACTTCAGAGGACAAGGCACCAAATTTTAGGAAAACTATTTCATGACTGTTCTGGGAGGAAACTCTTCACGGTTTCTGGCTCAGTAAGGACCCCCTCCTCTGTGATCCAGGTGGTATGTGTGGTATGTATATATGACATTAGTGATGTTTCCCTTTTTATCCCCCATGCACATGACAGTGCCCAGTATATGATCTCGACCACAATGTGGAATTTAATGGTGTCTACCAGTCCATGACTAAGAAAGCTGCCATCACACTACAGGTGAGACATCACTTCTGTGGGCATCATCGTCAGTGACAAAGTTTATAATCAGGTTACCTACTGAACCAGTTTGGTCACCCACTGAATTTAGAGAAATCTAAAGGATTACCGCTCACTGTGTACGCTGAATCTCTTTCCTTTCTGATTGATTTCAAAACAAAGATTGCTATACCTGGTGGATAATGCTACTCTACCAGGTGCCCTGTTCCCCTTGGGGAATCTTGGGAACCTGTGACGCAGCAGGAGAGGTGTCTGACAGATTGCTTACAGAGGTAAGGGTGAAAGATTCCGGTCTAATCAATGCGAGGGCGGTGCCAATTTAGCATAAAGCTTATCTGATCAATTTAAAACAACTAAATATATTGTACTAAAACAATATTGTAAATCAACTATGTTTGCATGCATGCTCAGTTGCTTACTCTTTCCAACACTACGGACTGCAGCTCACCAGACTCCTCTGTCCATGGAATTGTCCAGGCAAGAATACTAGAGTGGGTTGCCATTCCCTTCTCCAGGGGATCTTTTCAATCCAGGGATCAAACCTGCATCTCCTGCTTCTCCTGCATTGGCAGGCAGATTCTTTACCACTGAGACACCTGAAAATAGTATATTTCAATTTAAAAGACACATATTTTGATACTTTGTACTAGTGACAGTAACCAAAAGATAACTTCAACTCTGGACAGAATGGGTAAGTTCAAGGGAATATGAATCACATTTGTGTAGAAGTTTGCCTTTTTGGTATTATAATTAAATTTTTGTTTCAATGATAATTTTGTAGCAAAAATATATACACATCATGTCAGCATATTTTCAAAGAGATTCTGTTCCTGCCTTTAGAGTGGTATTTACTTGAGGTACCTGCAATTTGATATGTTCTCTAGGTAAGGAGATACTGTTTATTGAATAACAGGCCATGAATGAGGAGAAGTTACTTATAATTTAAGTATCAGACCTAAAAACTTCTATTAGTCAGGCTTTAATTTTTAATGTCTCAGATTTGATACTGCAAATATCTGCTCTTGTTTTAGTATTTTTTTCCTTTACACCTCAGCATTATATAGTCCTAAATTTAAAAGGAAAAAAAATAAGCATAATAGGAAACTCAGATTTTTACACCATCTAGACAGTAAATTAATGAAGTGCAGAGTGTATCAGTACTTTCTTACTCTGAATGTATTTGGCAATAAATTAGTACAGCTCTCTGGACTCCTGATTCAGTCTTGGGCCATTTTCTCAGTAGGTTAAACATCAGAAATTTGGGAATAATATAAAGTCAAAATAGTATAAATATTCTAGATCTTAAACATTATCTTGTCAACCATGCTTCATTCATAGATAACAACCTGAGACACAGAGAAGCTCACTCAGAGAAAGTCAAAGCCAGGACTATAACTCAGGTCTCCTAACTTGAGTATTTGCTTCCCTAACCTAAATTAATTTATCTGCTGACTATATGACTTTTCAGAAAGTCATTTACCATTGAATTTTAAGATAAAAACACTATAAAAAGCTATACCACTATAAAAAGCTAAAACAACTCTAAAAATAAATTTTATTGAAGAATTTAATATGTAGGCTGTTGACATATATTTTATACAATTCTGAGCACTCAAGTGAGCACAAGACAGACTGAAATCAGAAGAGTGTATCTACATAATTTCTTGGATATAACAGTTATTTTATTATGGCTAACCTGGAGTAGATCATGGGAATGTGAGAGTCCTTTCTAAGGAATTAGTGAGAGGGGTGAACTTTACTTTTTTTCTCTTTCCTTCTTTTTGCCCCCACCACCATGAATTTTCTCCCTTCTTCTCTCACTATCTTTATGTCTTATGCAGAAGAAAGATTTTCCAGGTGAGCAGTTCTTTGTGGTGTTTGTGATAAAGCCTGAAGATTATGCCTGTGGAGGATCTTTCTTCATCCAGGGTAAGCAACAGTGAGGAATATTTGGCTATGTAGAAAAACGTAATGGAATGGAATGGAAACGAATCAAACAGTTCACTTTGGCCCCTTCTGATCCCTTTCAACCATCTCTAGTTCCAAGAAGTCAGGGTTATCAGCAGTGGCTTGGCAAAGCAGTCTGAGATGTACTTGAGAAAAAAATAAAGGGAAGAAAATAATAGATCTCAAGACATTATTGATCCTTGAATCTTTTCTAAGTCTTGTACTTCCTCAGACTATATGAGGTAAGTTGGCTGTTTACTCAACAAATATTTACTACTATGAAGTAATGGGGCTTCCTTGGTAGCTCAGATGGTAAAGAATTCCTGTGCAATGCAGGAGACCCAGGTTCAATCCCTGAGTCAGGAAGATTCCTTGGAGAAGGGAATGACTACCCACTCCAATATTCTTGTCTGGAGAATTCCACAGATAGAGGAGTTTGGTGGGCTATAACCCATGGGGTCGCAAAGAGTCAGACATGACTGAGTGACTAACACACACACACACACACACGCACACAAATAATGATTTTAATACTGCAAATCGAGGTCAATTTTCTAAGATCATTTTGGTAGCTAGCAGTAATGGAGCCACCTATATTTGTAGTCATCATTTCCCCAGGAAAAGTCAGAATTCTCAATTCCCACTGCCAAAATTGTCCCTTTCAAGATAGTAAGTAAGCAAAGTAGGGCAATTTATCCCAATTGACAACTTACCCAATGTGTAAGCTCTTAGGCACAATACAGTGGTTGTGGGCAACTACCCACTAATTACCATGGCAATGGAAAAGGCTATTGATTGAAAACATGGACCCCTCAACAGCTGATGGGCCATATGTGACTAACATGGAGAGTGTTTACTGTTGAGTGTAACACTGTTCTCTTGGTATTCAGGTGAATCTTCTTCTCATGTATTTTTTTTTTTAAGCACTGTTTTAATTTTTATTGGAATATATTTGCTTCACAATGTTGTGTTAGTTTCTGCTGAACAACAATGTGAATCAGCCAAATGTATACATATATCCCCTCCCGCTTGAGCCTCCTCATATATTCTTTAATCTCTTAGTTACATAACTCTAGAGTTTTGCCAACATCCAATGTTCTTGTAAACTACAAGTCTTTTAATGGCTATATAAGAAAAACAAATTCTCACTGGCTAGAAAAATGCAAACCAAAAGATGAATGAGCTCTTTATTTTTGCAGCTGTTTTCCTCAGATTTCCATGGTATATTGAGTCATAGGTGATATGAGCAGAAAGGTCAAGACTTCTTCATTTAAGAAATGAGGCTACATTCTTGATTAAGTCACTTGGTGCTACCAAAATGCACCCAAACAAAGGTCAAATGGAAAGTTTTAACCAAAGAGTATTAGACAGTTTGATGGTTTCGTGGTTTGGTTTTCATGTAGCTCTTGCTAAAAGAAAATTTAGCAACTAGAATTCATCCTGGATAGTTTTTAGACAACTGTTCAGATGAGAGGCCAGGAACCTAGTATCTGACCCATTGTGCTTTGTTCTTTTTTTTTTACCAGAAAAGGAAAACCAGACTTGGAATCTACAACGTGCAAAGAACCTTCAAGTGACCATTGTTCCTTCCATTAAAGGTCAGTTTTGGTTGCTATTGTTGAGTCACTAAGTCGTGTCCAACTCTTTGCAACCCCATGGACAGAAGCACACCAGGCTTCCCTGTCCTTCAAGATCTCCTAGAGTTTGCTCAGATTCATGTCCATTGAGTCAGTGATGCTGTCTAACTACCTCATGCTCTGCTGCCCTCTTCTCCTTGTACCGGGATTCAGTGGAGAGATTCCTGTCAAGAAGGAGATCATGTCATTCAGTGCTAATGTCATCCTTCCAGAGAAATATTATAAGAAAACAAACGTTTACCTTAGAGATAGAAGAGAGAATCAAAGCATTTTGTTAAATTCCTTACAGAAAGAAAGGGAAGTCAGTTATGATTTTGTATATAGGAAGTCCCTCCCAGCTCCCCTAAGGAAGTCATCACTGTGAAAGGCAGCCATTTATGGTCATTTATGGACCATGACTGGGTGACCTCCAGTAGCTTCCCTGCTTTTAATGGGATTATTTTAGGATTTAAGAATGGGTGTGATGCAGATGGGCCTGTGAAGCTGTCCTGTCCCAAACATGGTCCTCTTTTCTCCTGAGGACATCCTGACCAGATCTATTTCTCTTCCCTCAGGATCCGTTTATGTGAAATCCATTCTTCTCAGTTTCCTCATCTTCTTCTCCTTCTACTTGGGATGCCTGTTTGTTGCATTCATTCATTATATCAGGTATGTTAAGAACTTCAAGAAATGTCAACCCCCTTCACCTGTCTCTGCTTAGCAGTTAGCACATTAGACTTTAGAGTCATACTGACTGGATTCAATTCTACCTTAGCCACTGTGTGATCTTGGGCAAGTTACTTAATCTTTCTGTACTTCAGTTTCCTCATCTGTAAAATGAGATAATAATTTACCTCACAGATCAGTATAAGTGCAGTGTTTATATCAATGTCCTACACAGAGTAAGTGTTGGTAGTGATAGCTATTTTCATAGCTAGTGAAACTTCAACAGAAAGGCAGCTTGGGTATTTTTTAGAACAGAAAATGCTCAATGTAGATCTTATGGAATGTAGGAAATCAGTTTTACCTAACATGGAGATTTAGAAACAGCTTTGAGCATTGCATCAAAAAGTAGAATTAATGCCTAAAATAAATCTTGCGGTATAATAAGTGCCAGGAATAATAAATATGCTGTGACACTATATTACCAGGTGCTTTTTTACTGTTACAGCATCAATTTTACAGTCAAATATTCCCTGAGAGAAAAAGGAGATAATCGTGCTGTAATTTGACCAAGGAAATTTCCCTTCCCAAGAGTTTGGAGCCCCCAGTGAAAAAGAGTTGTAGTCTTTCCTTGTATCTCTGAACAAGCCTGAACTTGAGAATTCCATAGTTTGTCCTGGTCTCTGTGAAACAACTGCAAAGGAATGGCAGGAGGTACAATAAACAAATGTTCTCTCTTCTTGAGCATCTGAAGAAAACAAAGCCAATGTAGTTTTCAGATTACTGGGAAAGATTAGCCTCATCTGTAGAAAAACCTCACAGCTACCACAGCAATACAACTTCTCAGTAGTACAGGCCTACCTCTGACCCTAAAATGAATCCCTCTGTGACCTTTATGAAGCTTTGCAACTGAGAAACTGACTTCAAAAACCATTGACCATATCTGGGACAATTTGAGCACCAAAATAATTAAGGAGAATGGTGAATTATAAACCATTGAGAAAAACAGAAATTCATGAATCCTTATCAATAAGGGAGAGAGGAAGGAAAAAAAGGGAGGGAGGGGAGGAGGGAGCAAAGGAGGAAGGTAAGAGGGAAGGAAGGACCTAAATACTTACATATATACATTCAATGAATTCAACAAAATTACCAAAACATTTCCACATTAGGGAAAGGAGCCATTAGCAAATATTGACATAGGAGGGAGGACTCTTGCCTACAGCAGAACACCAAACACTGACTGGTAAATAAGGAGAGAGTCCCTGAATTGGAAAATCAGTATTTTGCATAGATCAGGTTAAGAATCATCAATGAATACTAAAGCTAGGAGGAAAATCTGATGAGGATCAAGATATTTGCATGGCCTTAAAGTGATTCCCCACAAAAGGCTTGGAAGTTGTAAGGGAAAAATAGTAATTATACAGAGGAGAAACTGGATGATTGACAGGGTGATGAATATTAATATGACCAGAGGGAAGATGGACACTTCCAGGTGTGACACCCTGAAAAGGACACAGCCTCACTTGTGCAGTATTCCAGCCAGAAATGCCCATTTTTACTATAATCATGAGGAAAAAACTAGACAAACTCAAAATGTTGAACAATCTATTAAAATGTGTCACAAAAGACAAAAATTAGCTACAGAAATGTTCGAGATTGACTGAGACTGAAGATACATGATGACTAAAGATAATACTTGATCTCAGACTGGATCTTTTACTAGAAGAAAATATGCTATAAAGGACATTACTGGGTCAATTGACACAACTATAATACAGACAAGATAAGAATATCATATCAATGTTAAGTGTATTGAATTTGACAACTACACTGTGATTATGTAAGAGACTATCTTTATTCTTTGGGAAGTATTTAGGCATAAAAATTGATGACATATGCAATTTACTTTTAAATCATTCCAAAAAATTTTATATATACATATATATGAAAACTGGAGAAGGAAATGGCAACCCACTCCAGTATTCTTGCCTGGAAAATCCCATGGACAGAGGAGCCTGGTGGGCTACAGTCCATTGGGTCACAAAGAGTTGGACACAACTGAGCAACTAACACACATATATGAAAACACACACATGCACCCAGAGACAAAGAATGATATAGCAAAGGGAGTAATATGCTAACAATAAGTGAATGTAGGTAACAATATATGGGTATTCTATGGTCTATTCTTATAGCTTCTCCAAAAATTTGAAATTATTTTCAAATAAAAAATGATAAAAACAAAAACACTAGTCTACAAGCAAATACACCTGGAAAGTATATATATATTAACTGGTTATCAGCTCAATTAATTGATTAGATCATAACCACTAACATAGAACAAGTACTTGCTCTATGCCAGGCACTGCACTGGGCCTTCTAAGTAGATTCTCATCTAAATCTCAACAACAGTAAATACTAGTATTATGATTATTATTTGACAGTTAAGAATACTGAGGTATTGAGAGGTTAAGTAATTTGACCAAGAATTCACAGCCACTAAATGAAGGAGATGGGATTTGAACCTAGCAGTCTGGCTGGATCATTGAAAAAGCAAGAGAGTTCCAGAAAAACATCTATTTCTGCTTTATTGACTATGCCAAAGCCTTTGACTGTGGATCACAATAAACTGTGGAAAATTCTGAAAGAGATGGGAATACCAGACCACCTGACCTGCCTTTGAGAAACCTGTCTGCAGGTCAGGAAGCAACTGTTAGAACTGGACATGGAACAACAGACTGGTGCCAAATAGGAAAAGGAGTACGTCAAGGCTGTATATTGTCCCCGTGCTTATTTAACTTATATGCAGAGTACATCATGAGAAATGCTGGGATGGAAGAAGCACAAGCTGGAATCAAGATTGCCAGGAGAAATATCAATAACCTCAGATATGCAGATGGCACCACTCTTACGGCAGAAAGTGAAGAGGAACTAAAGAGCCTCTTGATGAAAGTGAAAGAGGAGAGTGAAAAAGTTGGTATAAAGCTCAACATTCAGAAAACTAAGATCATGGCATCTGGTCCCATCACTTCATGGCAAATAGATGGGGAAACAATGGGAACAGTGTGAGACTTTATTTTTCTGGGCTCCAAAATCACTGCAGATGGTGACTGCAGCCATGAAATTAAAAGATGCTTACTCCTTGGAAGGAAAGTTATGACCAACCTAGACAGCATATTAAAAAGCAGAGACATTACTTTGCCAACAAACGTCTGTCTAGTCTGGGCTATGGTTTTCCCAGTGGTCATGTATGGATGTGAGAGTTGGGCTATAAAGAAAGCTGAGCGCCAAAGAATTGATGCTTTTGAACTGTGGTGTTGGAAAAGACTTGAGAGTCCCTTGGACTGCAAGGAGATCCAACCAGTCCATCCTAAAGGAGATCAGTCCTGGGTGTTCATTGGAAGGACTGATGTTGAAGCTGAAACTCCAATACTTTGGCCACCTGATGCGAAGAGCTGACCCATTGGAAAAGACCCTGATGCTGGGAAAGATTGAGGGCAGAAGGAGAAGGGGCCGACAAAGGATGAGATGGTTGGATGGCATCACCGACTCAATGGACATAGGTTTGGGTGGACTCCAGGAGCTGGTGATGGACAGGGAGGCTTGGCATGCTGTGGTTCATGGGGTCACAAAGAGTCAGACACGACTGAGCGACTGAACTGAACTGAACTGAACTGAGTCTGGCTCCAGAGTCTTAGCTCTTAAAGCAAGCTGGTCAAGATGGGACTGGAGTGGGCAGGGCATGTGAGGGAAGGCAGTCCTGATCAAGGAGACCAGATCCAAAGCCTGGCACCCCAGCATGGATTCAATTGAAAAAGGGTCCAAAAAGCTGCCAACTTTGATTCAGATGAGTTTTAGTGTCATGGAAAAAGAAGTTCATCTTTTCTGCCTCTACCACTGTCTCTACCACTGATGTTTTAGATTTTAGATAATAGGATTTTACCTCTTTAGTTACCTAGCAGAAATAATCAACAATAAGAGAGAGAAAAATTAAGTTAATAACTGGATATCAATCTCTCTAAAGCTGTTATGCAGCCTGCTGAAGTGAGCACAGTTTTTAAAAGTTGCGGCCTAAAGCTCTATTGAAACCTCTGGCCGCCCCAGATTACTGTGCTACAGTCAACTGTACAAAAATAGAATCTTTCCAAATACAGGCAAACTGAAAATAGAGATCTGGAGACATAAGAACTACTTGACATCTAACTAGGGAAACAGAATGAGAGAAAATGCTAACAGAAATCTTCCTTCATTGAACGAGCAGAAATCACAAAGTTTTCTACAAAAGCAAGTGAAGCCAGTCCTGGAGCAGAATACCATTTGTTTGTTGAGCCTCCTGTTCCTTATTACCAATACCTGTAGTGTTTGCAGCACATGCTATTGCTATGAGATGAGGGTGAAAACACTGATTAGAGACGTGGCTCCTGTCCTCAGGGAGCTCAGAATCCAAAGTGTTTTTATGCTTTTTTCTGTTTTTTTCTTTTCTTTTTTAATGTTTTTTTGGCTCAACTCCATTCCCCTCCCACCTCCGAGCTGCAGTTCATTTAACAAGTATTTATGGAGCCCCTGCAATGATACTCTGAGTCAAGCACTGACTGCATCCATGTCTTTCATTCCTTCCTCTCAGTCACCCCGCCAGACATTGAATTCAAACTGCATAATACTGATTACTTGTCCTTCTGTTGATTCCTGTATTAATTATCTGTTACCACAATAACACTGCGTAAAAATCAACCATAGAAATTCCAATGGCATACAGCAATACATATTTATATTTGCTCATAAATCTATGGGTCAGCTGGATGATTCTGCCAATTTGAACTCTGGACTAGGCTCAGGGGCTTCCCAGGTGGTGCTAGTGGTAAAGAACCTGCCTGCAATGCAGGAGATACAAGAGATGTGGATTCGATCCCTGGGTCGGAAAGATCCCCTGGAGGAGGGCGTGGCAACCCACTCCATTATTCGTGCCTGGAGAATCCCGTGGACAGAGAAGCCTGGCTGTCTACTGTCCATAATAGGGTCACACAGAGTCAGACACGACTGAGTGACTTAGCATGCACACATGCACTAGGTTTCAGAGATCTCAGCTGGGGTGGTCATAATGTGAAATTATTGGACAGGTTAGAGAAGCACTGACTCTTCCAGACCGGCCTCAGCTGTACTTTGCCCCTCAACCTCCAGCAGGCAAGCCCTGGTTTATTGTATCTCCAAGAGAAATTACACAAAAATGCAGGGCTTCCTTAAGGTGTACGCTTTAAAGAGATACAATATCACTTCCCCCTTGGTGTCCTTGGTCAAATCGAGTGATGAGCCCAGTCCAGATGCAAGAGGTGAAGAAACAGACTGCATTTTTGATTGAATGGGCTGAATACAAGATGAAGTGTAGCCATTTTTCAACCAACCTAGAATAGTTCTCATTTACTCTTTTTTCTTTCATTCATTATATACTGCCTACCCCACACTAGCTTTGTAAATCACTGAACTCCTCTAGTAAAGAATTTTGTCAGCTCCAAAACCTAGAGCAAATGTGGGTAAAGCCCATTAATACAAACACAGTCATTTTTTATCTGCTCATATAATAGCTTGCTAGTTAATATCACTAAACTTGTTTTTTTTCAGAGGGACTTCACTAGAGCCTCATTTGCCAGCTAGACCCATCAGACCCAATTGTAACTGCCCTCCTTAATGATATGGCTCAACAAATGTTTACTTATCCTTTCCTGGGTGCCAGGCCCTGTCCCAAAGGTTAAGGATTCAGTGATGAACAAGACAGTCTAGATCCCTGCTCTAATAGAATTTATATTGTACAAAGGGAAGACAGATAAGGAGGCAAGCAATTAATAAAAAAAATAACTTCAGCTGGAGAACAAACACATTAATGACTTTATTGAGATGTAATTCATAGACCATAAAATCTACTCCTTTTTAAAAATTCAATGATTTTAGTATATTCATAGTTGCACAACCATCACCACTATCTAACTTTCATCATCTCTAAAAAGAAACCCTGAGTTTGCCAAAATTATAGGATACAAGATCAATATACAGAAATCAATTGTATTTCTATACACTAGCAAATATACAATTCAAACATGAAATTAGGAAAATGATCTATTAACAATAACATAAAAAAAATAAAACACTTAAGAAAAGAATTTAACAAATTAAATATAAGACTTGTACATTGAAACCTACAAACATCCTTGAAAGAAATTAAAGAAAATCTAAATATATGAAAAGACATCCTGTATTCATGAATTGAAAGACTTAATATTGTTTAAATGGTATAGTAGATAGAATAGTGGCCCCCAAAAGATGTCCATATTCTAATATTTAGAACCTGTGACTATATTCTTTACATGTCAAAAGAGATTTTACAGATGTGATAAAGTTATGGTGGTTATCCTAGATTATCTGTGTAATGTATAATGTAACTATACATTCTAATGTAATCACAAGGGTCCTTATAAGAGAAAGGCAAGAGAGTCAAAGCAGGAGGAGGTATGATGAGGAAAGGAGAGGTTAGAGTAATGTATCTGAAGATGGGGAAGGAGCCATGCCTCAAGGAATGAAGGCTACCTCTAGAAGTTGGAAAAGGCAAAGAAGTGGATCCTTCCTTGGAGTTTTCAGAAGGAATACAGTCCTGCTGATATCTTAATGTTAGCCACATAAGACTCGTTTTAGAATTGACATCCATAACTGAAAATAATAAATGTGTATTGTTGTAAACCATAATATTGTGATAATTTGTTATAGCAGCAATATAAACTAAAAGATGTGGCAATATTCCTCTAACTGATCTACAGATTCAACACAATTCCTATGAAAGTTCCAGCTGACTTTCTTCCAAAAATTGATAAACTCATCCTAAAATTCATATGGAAATGCAGGGGATCCCAAATAGAAAAAACAATCATGACAAAAAGAACAAAGACTCTGAACTCCCAATGCAGGGGGCCTGGGTTTGATTCCTTGTCAGGGAACTAGATCCCACATGCCTCAACTAAGAGTTCGCATGCCACAACTAAAACATCCCAGGTGTCACAACTAAGAACCAGGGCAGTAAAAAAAATAAATATTAAAAAAAAAAACAAAACCCTCTGGCACTGACATAAGAAAAGACATATAGATCAATGAAACGGAATTGAAAGTTCAGAATAAACCCTTACATTTATGGTCAGTTGATTTTTGACAAGGATATACCAAGACAATTCAATGAAACAAGAATATTCTTTTCAACAAATAGCACTGAGACACTTAGGCTTCCACATGAAAAAGAATGAACTTGTACGCCTACCTCAGTTCAGTTCGGTTCAGCCGCTCAGTCGTGTCCGACATTTTATGACCCCTTGGACTGCAGCACGACAGGCCTCCCTATCCATCGTCAACTCCCAGAGCTTGCTTAAACTCATGTCCATCGAGTCAATGATGCCATCCAACCATCTCATCCTCTGTCTTCCCCTTCTCCTCCTGCCTTCAATCTTACCCAGCATCAGGGTCTTTTCAAATGAGTCAGTTCTTCACATCCGGTGGCCAAAGTATTGGAATTTCAGCTTCAGCACTACTCAGAACATACAAAAAAGTAAACTCTAAATAGAACAAAGATCTAAATAAAAGAGTCAAATGTATAAAATTCTTAGAAGAAAACACAGGGATAAATCTTTGTGACCTTGGATTAGGTAATAGTTTCTTAGATATGACACCCAAAGTGCAAGTAACAAAAGAAAAAAATAGTCCAAATAAGTTGGACTGCATCACAATTAAAACGTTTGTATTTTTAAAGACATTATCAAGAAAGTGAAAATACAACACAAAAAAATTGGAAAAAAAGTTTGCAAATCATATATCCATAATAGTCTAGTATCTACAACTATATTAAGAATCCTTCCAACCCAATGATAAAAAGAAAAATATCCCAATTTAAAAGGGCATTTTTTAATTAAATAGATGTTTCTCCAAAGAAAATATATAAATGGCCAATAAGCATATGAAAAGATGTTTAACATCATTAGCCATCAGGGAAATGCAAGTCAGACTACAATGAGATATCATATTATATCCACTAGGATGGTTACAATAAAAAATTTTACTGGAAAAATAACAAGAGTTGATAATGATGTCAGGGAAATGATAAACTTCTACATTGCTAGTGGGAATGTAAAATAGTTCCTGCTATCAAGTTGCAGTGGAAAACAGCTTTAAAAAAAAAGTTAAACATAGAGTTACCTCATACCAACCACTTCCATTCCTAGATATATACCCAAGAGAATTTAACACATATATCCACACAAAAACTTGCACACAAATATTCATAGTAGTGCTATTCATGATAGCCAAAATGTGGAAATAATCAAAGTGTACATCAAGTATAAACAAATAAACTTGGTATATCCATACAATAGATATGATTATCCAGCCATAAAAAGATTTTCAATGAGTGGTGCTGGGAAAACTGGACAGCTACATGTAAAAGAATGAAATTAGAACATTCTCTAACACTGTACACACACACACAAAAAAAACACTATAACAAATCAAACACTTAAATGTAAATCTGGACACTATAAAACTCAGAGAAAAAAAAAAAACTCAGAGAAAAACATAGGCAGAACATCCTTTAACATAAATTGCAGCAATCTATTTTTGATCCACCTCTTAGAGTAATGAAAATAAAAACAAAAATAAACAAACAGGGCCTAATTAAAAGCTTCTGCACAGCAAAGGAAACCCTAAAAAAGACAAAAAGACAACCCAGAGAATGGGAGAAAGTATTTGCAAATGAAGTGACCGAAAAGGGATTAATTCCCAAAATATACTAACAGCTCATGCAGCTCTATGTCCAAAAAAAAAAAACCCAATCAAAAAAATGGGCAGAAAATCTAAATAGACATTTCTCCAAAGAAGGCATGGAGATGGCCAGAAAGCACATGAACAGATGCTCAACATCACTATCAGAGAAATGCAAATCAAAATTACATACAGATATCACCACACACCAATCAGGATGGCTATCACCAAAGTTTACAAACAATAGGGACTTCCCTGCTGGTTCAGTGGTTGAGAATCCACCCTGCAATGCAACTAGGGATCAACACACATCAAACACCCTGGATATGTGTTTGATCCCTGGTTGAACAGAAGAGCAACTACGCCCCCACGTCACAATTACTAAGTCCATTCACCACAGCTAGAGAGTCTGCACTGCAGCGAAAGACCCCAAGTGCTGCAACTAAGACTCCAAGCTGTCAAATGAATGTTTTTTTTTAAGTTTACAAACAATAAATGCTGAAGACAGTTTGGAGAAAGGGGAACCCTCCTACACTGTTGGTGGGAATGTAAATTGATACAGTCATCATGGAGAACAGTATGCAAGTTCCTTAAACTAAAAATAGAACTACCAGTGCTCACTTGGGCAACACATATACTAAAACTGGAACAATACAGAGAAGATTAGCATGACCCCTGCGCAAGGATGACATGCAAATTCATGAAGTGTTCCATGTTTTTCCTTTTACATTTCTGTCTATACATTCTACTAATTTTTGAGAGTTTTATGTTGAAACACCAACTAAAAATCTTAATTTACCTACTTTAAGAAATAATTGTAGAGTAGCAATTCAATATTTATGTTTTCTTGTAAGTAATACAGGAAAAACAAAGATAAAATGCTTAATAAATATATTTTGAATAAAAAAAAAAAGAAATAATTGTAATATATAGTGGAACTATATGTAACTTTGTTCTATATTTTTGGAGTCTCTTATAAATGTGTTATCATACTTTCATAGTTTAAAAAATAAAGAAGAAAAAATAGAACTACCATATGATCCAGCAATCTCACTCCTCAGCATATATCCAGAGAAAATCATAATCTGAAAGGATATATGCACCCTGATGTTCATTGTAGCACTGTTTACAATAGCCAAAACATGGAAGCAACCTAAGTGTCCATCAACAGAGGGATGGAAAAAGAAGATATGGTGTGTGTGTGTGTGTGTGTGTGCGCGTGCGCGCGCGCACACAAACACACACACAGAGGAATATTATTCGGCCATGAAAATGAACAAAATAATGCCATTTGCAGTAACATGGAGGGACCTAGAGATTATCATACTAAGTCAGACCAAGAAAGACAAATATTATATGACATCACTCTTACATGGAATCTCATTTTTTAAAAAGATACAAATGAAACTCATTTACAAAACAGAAACAGACTTACAGATATCAAAAAGAAATTTCTGGTTATAAAGGGGGAAAGATAGAGTGGAGAGATAAATCAGGAGCTTGGGATGGACACACACATACTACTATACATAAGATAAATAATCAACAAGGACCTGCTGTATAACACAGGAAGCTCTACTCAATATTCTGTGATAATCCATATGAGAAAAGAACCTAAAAAAGAATGAATGTATGTATATGTGTAACTGAATCACTTTGCTGTACACCTGAATCTAGTACAACATTATAAATCAACTATACTCCAATAAAATTAAACATTTAAAAAAGACTTGTGTATTCATTCATGCTACCACACAGCATTATGCTAAGTGAGAGAAGCCAAAGAGACCACATACAATATAATTCCATTTATACATGAAATATCCAGAATAGGCAATTTTATAGCAGTAAAAAGTACATTAGTGGTTCCCCAGGACAGGGATAAATAGAGAATGGGGAGTGACCGCTATTGTTTGAGATTTCTTTGGGTGATGATGAAAATGTTCTGGACGTAGAGAATAGTGATGGTTGCCCAACTTTGTGAATATACTAAAATTGGTTGAATTGTGCACATTAAAGGATGAATTTTACGGCATGTGAATGATCTGAAAATAAACGAATGTGGAAATAAATGGCATGTATGTGCCTAGGTGTGGAATTGCTGGGTCGTATTGCATCTCTAGGTTTACCTTTTTGAGGAACTGCCAAATGGTTTTTCAAAGTGGCTGCTCCATTTTACAGTTCTACCAGCAGTGTGTCAGAGTTCCAATTTCTGTACCTCCAAAGGTCTGTTTGAGATCCCAGCAGAGAAATCTGCAACAAAGTCTATGGAAACAAACATAAAATGCTTAGGTTTTTGCTGTCTTAGGAACATGTGTATGTCTTGTCTGCAGGTTTCAGAGAAAATCCACTGATGGAAGCTTTGGTTCCAATGATGGTAAGGAAAACCCCTGGTTTCAATTCAAACTGATGTCAAGTAAAGATAACTGTTACTGGTACTTCTGTCTCTTTGACTTCTGTGATTTCCAAATCCTCTGTTGATTTCCATCCCTCCAGAGTAGTCTAATCTGTAGTCTTTCTACAGAAAGCAGAGCTAGTAAGAACCAATCATATAACACGGTATAAGTTTTGGGTGTACAACATGATTCTATACTTGTATAGACTGCA
The DNA here is from genome assembly GCF_033118175.1 of Dama dama. Classification (NCBI taxonomy): domain Eukaryota; kingdom Metazoa; phylum Chordata; class Mammalia; order Artiodactyla; family Cervidae; genus Dama; species Dama dama. The sequence continues at coordinate 60,131,096 of NC_083699.1, read as the reverse complement.
AAATGATCACCACTAGAAATCTAATTAACATCCATCACCACCAGTGAAGTTGCTTAGTCGTGTCTGACTCTTTGCGATCCCATGGACTGTAGCCTACCAGGCTCCTCCAACCATGCAATTTTCCAGGCAACAGTACTGGAGTGGGTTGCCATTTCTTTCTCCAGGGGATCTTCCCAACCCAAGGATTGAACCCTGGTCTCCTGCATTGCAGGCAGACGCTTTACCATCTGAGCTACCGGGGAAGCCCAAGATGATCCATCACTACACATAATTTTTTCTTGTGGTGAGAATTTTAAGATCAATTCTTTTAGCAACTTTCAAATATGCAGTACATTATTATTAACTCTAGTCACCATGTTGTACAGGACATCCCCAGGACTTATATTTTAAAACTGGAAGTTGTTACCTTTTATGTATCCTATTTTCTAAAAAGCCTAAATCAGCGTGAGTTACTTAGTGTTGACAAGATCAAGAAGGCTCTGAAAATTAGCTCAGAGCTAGAGGTACCCTTCAGATGGCAAGCAGAAATGGATGAGTGATCCAAAAATTAAATAAATAAAGATGCATCAGTTGGATTCATGTGGCTACAGGTAACAACAAAGTTTATCTCAAACATACTTAAACAATAAAGAGTGTCTCCTCTCCCTGAAAGTTGAGCAACAAGGTGGACTTCAGGATTCACTGAATCCAGTGGCTCAGGTCCTTTTGCTTGCCATTCCCCTGGTTCTGCTTTTCCCCTAGTGCTGGTGGTGAGGTAGGTCCTCACTGACAATGTCCAGAGGGAAGGACTTTTTCAGAAGCACCTAGAAGCTTCTTTCATGTTTCATTGGCCTAGAATGGATCATATACTTATTTCTAAACCAGTCACTGCAAAGGAATCTATTTACCTAAGATCAGTCAAGCCTGCTTATAGAATTAGGGTTAGGTCATCCTTCTCTAGGATCAGGGCTTCTCAAACTCAACATTATTGACACTACAGTCAGATGATTCTTTATTGTTGGGAGCTGCCCTGTACATTGTAGGATGTTTAACCACATCCTTCACCTCAATCTATTGGAATTCAATAATACACTCCCTCCTTGTGACAATAGAAAATATTCCCAGACATTGTCAAATGTCCTTTTGGGAGCAAAATGTTCTCCCTACTCCTACCCCCAACTGAGAATCACTGACTTAAAATGTGGGCTGCCAGGCACAGGTGAGAAGACAGGAACAAAATCCTAGCTTAGTTAGAAAATAAGAATGTTCATGCCAAAGGGCTTTGAAATTAGGAGGAAGTAAGGAACCTTTGTCGGAGGAGGCAATGGCACCCCACTCCAGTACTCTTGCCTGGAAAATCCCATGGACGGAGGAGCCTGGTAGGCTGTAGTCCATGGGGTCACGAAGAGTCGGACATGACTGAGCGACTTCACTTTCACTTTTCACTTTTATGCATTGGAGAAGGAAATGGCAACCCACTCCACTGTTCTTGCTTGGAGAATCCCAGGGATGGGGTCGCACAGAGTCGGACACTACTGAAGTGACTTAGCAGTAGCAAGGAACCTTTGTGGGCTTCCCATGTGGCGCTAGAGGTAAAGAACCTGCCTGCTGATGCAAGAGACATGGGTTCCATCCCTGGATCAGGAAGATCCCCTGGAGGAGGCATGGCAATCCACTCCAGTATTCTTGCCTGGAGAATCCCACGGACAGTGGAGTCTGGTGGGCTACAGTCCATAGGGTCACAAAGAGTCAGACACAACTGAAGCGACTGAGCACACATGCACGAAAGGGACCTTTGTCATGCAGAGAGGCTATGGGGAAAGACAGCACATGACCACTGGTGAGACAAGACTCAGGTGCTGCAAAAAAGAGCAGGGAAGACAATCTCCATCCGAGGAAAGAACCAGTTAGTGACTCTTAATCGTAGGAAGCAGATCACTGAGAAACCAGTCTGGAGCAAGAGACAAAAGCAAGTGAGGGATTTTACCTGTAGTCTAATGTGAGAGATTCACGGGAGGAAATTCTGGAGAAGAGCAAGGGTACAGAATGGCCAGGATCAGTGTGCCCACAGGAGCTACAGGAAGTTTAACTGAGCTCAGAGATACAGGAAGTGCCCTGGGGGCTAGAGCCTAGAAAAAAATGCTAGGAGCAGAGTCTGAAAGAGGGGATCCCACTAGACTTGGCCTGCTGGCTGCTTCAATCAATGTGGAGGTAGACATCAGAGGAACTGGGCCTGATGTTTTCACCTTAGGTGTGCCTGAGGTGGAGGATATGGAGCCAGGTCCCTACAATTCGCCAAATGGTTGGCAGCTCTTAATTATCGCACAGAGTCGGACACGACTGAAGCGACTTAGCAGCAGCAGCAGAATGGCTGCATTTGGAAAATCTGTTAGCTCCCCTGCTTTTGTTTTTCACTGATTTGTCCTGCAGTTTGTAAGTCTTATTTGAAAAATGTTGACACTGGCTTCAACTGAACTAAAAAAGCAAAAGAATTTCTTTCATACTTCATGGGAAGAAGAAGGAGATAAGACCCTGGAGCCCAGATGAAGTGGAAATAGTGTTTGTAAAGAGCAGCTTCGGGCGAGAAGGTTACTGATTACTGTGGTATGACTGGATGGATCCCATATTCTCCATTGTCACTTAAGACAGGGGCCTCTCTGGTAATCTGAGGGACACCAGGCAAGCCTCTGTGTCCTTCCTTCAAGGACAAAGGAGCCTGGCAGGCTACAGTCCATGGGTCACAGAGAGCCAGACACGACTGAGCAACTATCATTCTATCACTCAGGGACTCTGTCAGTGGAGAAACCCTACACTTCACATCACCGTTAAAGAGCCTGTACAGAAATCAGTTACCACCTCAAAAGAGAGACAGACGAAGCATAACTCACAGGCCTCTGGGACACATGCGCTGTCATCATGATGCTGCCTGCAGCCTAAGAAGGGGGTACTTTCTCAAGTAGGGGAGCTGGACAAACCTGACTAGTCTGTAGACTGAGGAACCAAATGACCAATCAGATCCTTCCCTGGATGGAGCTATTACTGAATCAGCCTCCCAGCAGACAGCAGGGTCCGGAAGGGAGAAGACAAGCAGTGTGCTGAGTGCAGACGATTCGGGAAACACAAGCCATCCTCAGAATCTGTGGTAACGGGTCTCAGGTTCTAGTATTGACTCTCCGATCGATTCCAAATTTCCTTGATTTTGCTTGCCTGTTTTTTTCTTCTAGAGGAATTTTAGTTTTACATCCTTGAAAAGATGAGTGGCCTTCCTTATTTTCTCCTCAACTTTTGGCATATTAATACAACATGACACCAGCTGGAATAGGTAGCCAACTGGCATAAAAATGAAACCTTACAGCAGCTCATTCACATCATTTCCAACTCCTTCTTAGCTTCCAACCTTCTAAGGCTAGAGATAGACGCATGCAGGACAGTTATAAATGTGAAGTCCCTGAAAGAGTCAAGCCTGCTCAAAAAGAAATGAAGTTTTTCTCCTCACATGGAGCAATTAACATAAAAGGCAGGCAAGCAAGCATATCCTATTCTAAGTTAGCAAAGCAGACAGATGGCAAAGGGCTCACGTGTAAAGAAAAACATACCAGAACAAGTTTCCTCATTAAGATGAGCTCATTCACAACTTTATATGTTTGCTTATTCCCAGCCAGAACATCTCAGTCTGTCCTATAAACTGGTATATTGTGTTTAATTCTGCTTTCTATATACCATATAGTTAAACAGAAATATGGCTTGCCTTCTGGGAGCATCAATCACATTTGAAATTTGGGAGGCAGTGCTTTGGTTCTTGCATTTCTAGACATTAGAAAAGTTAACAGAATATTGTTATCCCATGTTGGCCAGTCTCCTATTTAATTGTGCATATAAAAGTGTACAGATTTGGAACAATTGTACTTCATATGAAAATTCTGATGCTCTTGTCCATCACAGAACTGTTGGTGTTGTGGTTGCTTTGGAGTGCAAGGGACTGGGGACTATACTGAAACCAGGTCCTGCTCAACTGTGAGCCAGAGTAGAGTGCAGAAATCATCCAAGTCTGAACAAACTTACACAGCTGGCTTCTTCTTTTTAGTGAAGTTGTTGCCTAACAAAACAGTGATTGTTTTTGTTTGCACTCTTGCTTTGATTTTAGTTTTCGCATTTTTTTTTTTTTTTTTTTTTTGCCTCTTTTGATCACATACACAAAAACCCTTTGCCTCCCACAGACCACTTCAACCCCCCACCACAGTGGAACTCAAGCATTATCCTACACATTCATCTCTTTCCCGTACCAGAGGGCTTCCTAGGAACAGAAAAGACCCGAAATTCTGCAGTTTATGATTTTAGTATCATTTTCACTATTTTCACATGTAATATTTTTTTAAAGTACACTGTAAACAAGGACCTAAGTTAATGATTAAAAGAAGGGAATTTAGGCTTGAAAAGAGAAAAATGTGAAAGATACTAAGGGAAATGTGAAAGTTACATCACCTAAGGAAGAGACCAGAATGGTGGTTTCTTTGACAGTCGCCTGCCCCTCTCCCCACACACATACACAATGACCTTGATAAAAAGAACACACTATAAGGAATTACAGGCAAACAGCAGCAGCCCATCTAAAAAACAAATATTGTGCTTAGGTACCTTTTTTGAACATATGAGTGGAAATGCAAATGTGCCTCAATTCCTTGTCTCTTTTGAAAAATGAGCACTATAAAAGCAACACACTCACTGCCAGTTATTCATATGTTAAAGGAAAATCCCTTCCTTTTTTTTCAATTAAGAAGATAAATTTTAACTGAGATCAGTGCAATGAACCATTATCTATCCACTATCTAAGTGATTCGGGACAAATGACTTGATCTGTGAGTGCCTCCTTTTTGTCATCTTTAAAATGGTGATAGTACCAGCCCAGGTGGGATGCACGAGACAAGTGCTCCGGCCTGGTGCACTGGGAAGACCCAGAGGAATCGGGTGGAGAGGGAGGTGGGAGGGGGGATCGGGATTGGGAATACATGTAAATCCATGGCTGATTCATATCAATGTATGACAAAACCCACTGGAAAAAAAAATAATAAAAGTAAAAATAAATAAATAAATAAATAAAATGGTGATAGTAATAGTACCCATGTCACAAGGTTATTGAAAAATTAAAAAGAATGAATTCTTGGAAAGAACTTAAAAGAGTGTCTGACACACACTACTGTCACCACTGCTGCCTAATGTTTATCACAACCTGTGTGCCAGACACTCTACGTGCGGCAGCAGTAGTGACAGTAGTTGTAGCAGTAGCCACCGCAGCAATGGTACAGAAGCCTTAGGAGCAGTCCTAGCGGTAATAGTACTTGTTACCCTCAATAGTGGCAGCAGCAAAGCGCTCTGCCCAAATACAGCCAAATCTGTCCTTGGCCAAAGAGAGTCGGTCAAACTGTACATGGCATCTTCCCATAATACTCTTACTGTGCTCAAAAGATTTAATCTCTCACTCTTGAGAGTCTGAAAGTAACCTGTTTCTTTGCCTTGAAGTTGGATAAAAAGCACAGATGGTGTTGATACCATGTTACATATTTATGGGTAAGCCCAAGAAAAGCCAAGGAACATCTACTATCTCTAAATAGTAAGAACTATATCAAGGAGTCCCAAGCCTAGGAACAATGCCAAGGTCCATTGTGAGAGTCCTGGGAATTGCCTTGCCTGCCAGGAATGTTGCATTAGCCAGAGGCCTTGCTGTCCAACTGAGCTGGCTCTTGGCTAGGCTACCAAAAGGAGGGAGGAAATTGAGTCTCCAAGGCTATTGATTTGTTCACTGGTTAAATGTTTAGAACTTAGGATTTAGTTATTTTTCTCCATGGAGGAAAGGAATAGGCCCACAGAGAGTAAAAACATGATGAAGCCTACAGATTGGCTCCCCAAACTATGAATGTTTTTACTGTCCACCAGTGGGAATGAAGTTTGAAAGCTGGATGAAAAGAACTGATTGTGACAAACAATTAATTGTCTGAGGCTTTTGGTTCTTTTACATGTGTTGCAAACTGTAGCATTAATGTAAAGAATTACAGATGATCTTTTCAAAGAAGAAATGGAAATATATTTGCAATGAGAATATAGAATATCTTACATGTCTTCACTGAAAATAGATTTCTCTGCAAAAGTACAAGACACTGACCAGTTAACTCACAGACTTCTTCACCTGTAGTGTGATACAAGCAATCTCACCTCTCAGGAAGAAGACACATGATGGAAATTCCCACCAGCCTGACAATATCCCAGATCCTGACAAAGCTTAGGAGGCAGCAGAGAAATGTTCTCTGGTGTCTTCACAGATGATTGTAGCCCCCGGAAATATTGTGGCACTAAGTCAGAGTCAGAGAGACGGCATAGATGCCTGCATCCTTTTTTCTGTTCTTTTGTTCAGCTCCTCCTAATTCTCATAAGTGGATAAACTCAATGGGATAGCATCTTTTCAAATAACCAGTGAGAAGCTTAGGAGGCAGTTTTCTCTGGGGCTTTCCAAACCTCACTGGAGTAGTTTGAGGAGCACCATCTTAGAAATATTTTTCTCTCACTGCCAACAGCCATTTGACAACAGACACACCTATTATATCTCTGAAAAAAAGTGAAAATGTTCACCACTCAGTCGTGTCCAACTCTTTGCGACCCCATGGACTGCAGCCTGCCAGGGCCTTCTGTCCATGGGATTTCCCAGGCAAGCATACTGGAATGGGTTGCCATTCCCTTCTCCAGGGGAATCTTCCTGACCCAGGGATCGAACCCAAGTCTCCTGCATTGCAGGTGGATCCTTTACTGTCTGAGCCACCAGGGAAGTCCATTCCATCTCTGTGTTATGACCCAAATAACCCATATTCCTGTACATAGTTCACTCTTGTTTGTTCCAAGGAGTGCAGTAATTTCTTTCCTGTCAGGGCTAATCCTACCTACAGTTAGGGTACTGCTAATGGCTGTGACAAATAAACCTCTGAATTACAGTGCCTGAATCATAGAAATTTATTTCTGGTGTTTGTGTTCAGTGGTGACCTTTCTCACAGTGATTCCAAGACCCACACTCCTTGTGATTCTGCAATATTGTTAGGCAGGAATCAGCAACATTTCTTTTCTGGAAAGTGCCAAATAGTAAATATTTCAGGCTCTGCAGGCCATGGAGTCTCTGTCAACTGCTCCTCTTTGCCTTGGTAGCTAAAAGTAGCCATAGCCAGACTCAAATGAGTGGTTGTGTTCTGGTAGAGCCTTATATACACTTAAAATCTAAAATTTCACCTGTCATAAAATAATATTGCTTTTCTGATTTTCCTCCAACCATTTAAAAAATTTAAAACCATTTCTAGTTTAAGGGTCATGCAGGAACGGGTGGCGAACTACATTTGGCCTCCATACCATAAAATTGACCTGAAGGCTCCTTATATTAGAGTGAAAAGACAATCAAACTATTTAAAGTTGTGTCCTTTCATTCTAGCAACTAGACACAAAGCGTTTGCCTCTTTGTTTTTTTTTTTAACAGGCTCTGGAAATATGTCGGTGTCAAATCCCATTGCTGCCAGTACCCCTGAAGGGAGCAATTACGGGGCAATAGGTATTTTTACAATGAGTCCATTCATGGAAGTGTCTCCTGATTCTCCCAAGAATAGGATACAAGTGGCCCTCCAGCCACTAATAACTGTGAAAGTGGGCAAGGTAGTCATTGTATAAGATTAATTGACTGGGTGATCTGGAGTTTTCCTTCCAGCTTTTTTTCTGGTTCTATTGATCTGTTTCTTGAGTCTACTAGCCACATTCAAGCAGAATTTTCTGTACCATTGCTGTCAACTCCTGTGGGGTTTTTTTCATACCCAGCCTGAGTTTAGGGTGTGGAAAATGCATCAAAAGTCTGATGTCAGGGAGCCCAACATCAATTGACCGATTGTTTCATCCTCAGGTTTCAGTGGAGTAAGGGCGCTCAGAAGATGAGGCTGTGCAGCAGGTGAACATGACTGAAGCCTAGCAATCCTCCATTTGGGCTAACTTCATAATTGAACCTGCTCACTAACACCCAGTCATTCATATGGCAACCCTCAGGCTGGTTAAGTGGCCTTAAGGGGACAGAATTCTGATCCCTGTCCTGTTAGCATTGGAGGGCATTGATGCTTCCACATACTTCTATGATGCTTACAGGTCTATGAATGGTATGCTTTAAGCTGTCAGTATAGAGGGGCTGGGAATCCTGTATTCCTGCCCTGTTATTCTGTAACTTTGAGAAGCATGTGGGCTCAGTGCCGGAGGCTTATTTCTGGCTCTGCAAGAATAGGGTTTTGTCGTTTTGTTTTTTTTTTCTTTAACCATCTGAACAGAAGAAATAAAAGTGGAAGGTAGGCTTGGCTCATGTGCTCATTAAGCTGCACAAATTCCCATCTGCTCTCGGAAACATTCACAGGAGCACAAGGATTCTTCCTGAGAATGTGGTTTCCATTATATAATCACAGATACAGCATGTGAGGGATTTCAGTGTACAAATACCTTATCCATGAGAAATATATAGCTGCTGGATATGTGGGTGCTTACATATACATGTGGTAGATGCTATACATAAGTTCATGCATGTGTATGTTTATATATTTATGTTCATGTTTCAAAATATGAAACATGAAATATAAGCATATTATCTTTGCATCTAAAGAGTTAATAGAGCAGATGCCTTTATATTTTGTATTTAGCCCTAGAAACAGGTGATTTAAATATAAAAATAGGAGACAAGGAAAATCAGAAGTCCATTGAGGAAGAATTGAGAGAACATGTGTTGTGGGTAAGGAGTTGGTTTTACCAACATAACGTGTCCTAGAATGAGTCAGCACTGTGCTTTTTGCAAAGAGAGATGCGTTCCACGGGTTCTTCTCAGCTTGGGAAGGCAGAAGAGTCTCCTCTGTTTCAGATGAGTCAAGCTCCAGTCCTGGCAGACAAATGTCCTCCTCTGATGGTAGACAGCCATGCCAGTCAGACACTGACAGCTCTGTGGAGGAAAGTGACTTTGACACCATGCCAGACATTGAGAGTGATAAGAACATCATCCGCACCAAGGTACCTCTCTCTGCCTGGCCATACCCTCCAGAGGACAGAAAGTTCAGGAGTCAAATACAACTTCAACAATGCCTCAATTGCCTTTATTATATTTATATATATATATATTTTTTTTTTTTTTCTTCAGGGGAAGTCAAATTTCTCAGGGGGCTTTTTAGATAAAGCTTAACTACCTACTAAAAGCAATACTCAGTTAATTAACACTCCTTTCTGGAGGGAAAAAGTGACAGCAGTATAGAGAACAGAGCACTAAAATGCTCACGGATCTGAAGTGGCTGATTATGGACAAAAATGAGGAAGGGTTCCAACCAGGTGGAGGAAAAGATTCCACTGAAGGGTGTACTTGGAAAAATTCCCTGGTTCCAGACATAAAATGCTTCAGGAGTAAAAGCTCATTTCTTTCTGACTCATATGTATCAGATTATGTTGTACCCAGTAAGCGACATGAAGGTGAATGGCATGGTTTCAACTCTGTAATTCAAGAATCACACAGTGGGCATCTCTGAAAACTGGGAAATCAATTCTTGAGATTTAAGAAGCATTCAAGATTCCCAATGGGTTTCTCACATCAGCCAGTTTCCCTAAAGCCAAGGGAAATACTAGGATTTTTAAAGGCATCCTAGGAAAAGCAAAATTACGAGAAAAGTCTTGTTTAATAATTGTAATCCCTAATGAGGGATTAAACTGAAATGTGTAAAGCTCTTCTTTGTATTTTATGCAAGAAATCCAAGTACAGTTTTGCATTCTCTTTTTACTTGGCATCCCAGGTGTTCCTTTACCTGTCAGATCTGTCCAGGAAGGACCGAAGAATTGTCAGCAAAAAGTATAAGATTTATTTTTGGTGAGTAGATGACGAGAAGGACTATGGCTCTCTTTAGTAAAATTAAAATTTTCTTTGTAAAAGCCACAGTGACTTATGTGATCCATATAAGTGACCAAATCACACGTTTTGGTGTTTACTGAGATACACATATAGGTGTTTAAAGGGTTTAAGCCACAATGCATAGGAAAAACAGACAAAACACAATCAAAGGCAACCAGTCCTAAGTGAAATACATACAAAGTATAAATAAGAACAGTAGTGGAATCCCGTGTTTTTAGGGACACATTAAATCCTCTTCCAGGAAGATACTAAAACCATCTTCCAAGAGGCATGTTAAACTGGAATCATTCCCTCTTCTCTCATCAGGACTTACCCTTAGGAGAGCCAGTGATTTCTGGGATGAGACTCCTACAGCACCTCAGGGTAACTAGAAATCACCCTGAGGCAAGATGATACCATCAGCCAATGATAAAGAGACCTGTGATAAATAGACCACACAGAGGCAGCCTTCTTCCAGGCAGAAAGCCTGAGGTGCCTGGCCGGGTCCCCTCTTTTCCCTCAGAAACCCCCGACTGACAGTGTGACAATTCCTCTCATTCTTTTCTTTGGAAGGATGACCTTTTACTTGGACATGGATGCTAGAGGGAAATAAGAGCCAGCCAGTGGGGGTCACGTGGAACTCCATAGCATAGTGGGACCAGCGTTTTGGAACTAGGAGGTAGCTAAGAGAGCCACATTCCCTTCATGTGATCCATCACCCATTACCTACTCTCTGATCATTTTTAATCTAATGATATCCTAAAGAGATAGGCCTTTATTGATAGTTTCGTTAAACCAGAAGTATTATTTACCCTGTTATGCAAATGATTGTATGAGAGAAAGTTTGGAGAAATAGGAACCATGTAATCAGTTTCTAATCACTTTTGTGAGTTAAGTAGGCAGTTATGGGTGGAAAGATTGAAAAAATAAAAGAGCAAAAATTCCATTGTTAATTTGGAAATAACCATTTCTGGTTCCTTTTGTCTGCATAGGAACATCATTACCATTGCTGTGTTTTATGCACTGCCTGTGATCCAACTGGTTATCACCTACCAAACAGTAAGTGTTGCCTCAAACCCCCGAATCCCAGCTTTCATACAACAGAGAAAGATCTTTGCTATAATTCACAGAGAAAGATATAAAGAGCTCTGCCCAAGAATTAATTTCTCATTTGGATTCCCACAGGATTTCTCCATTGAGAAATCCAGTCGTCTTTGACTGAGCTTTATATCTAGTTCCCCAATGTTTTATCACAGACCTCTTGTATCACTTTGTCTACCAATCTGAAATTATTACCTTGCACTCATTTAGTCTTGGTATCTATCAGCTATGTCTATTGTTTAACCAGTCTGAACTTTTGATCATCGTGGGATGATGGGTAAAGTTTCAGACCAAAACAAAGAAACCTGATATCTAATTTAGCCAGTGTCCCGGCTGTAAAAATATTTTACAATATTTTTTGTAAAAGTAAGAACAGCTTCACTAATAAAATATTAAAAGAAAAGGAAATATAAAATAAATAATAAACAAACAAAGGACTTTCCTAGTGGCACAGTGGATAGAAATCCACCTGCCAATGCAGGGGACACGAGTTTGATCCCTGGTGTGGGAAGATCCCACATGCCACAGAATAACTAAGCCTGTGTGCCACAACTTCTGAGCCTGTGCTCTAGAGCCCATGCTCCACAACAAGGGAAGCTACCACAATGAGCAGCCCACGCACCACAAGTAGAGAGTAGCCCCCACTAGCTGCAACTAGAGAAAGCCCACATGCAGCAACAAAGACCCTTTGCAATAAAGAATAAATGAATAGATTTTGCAAAGGCAATCAAGAATTAAAACAAAAACAATAATTAAAACAGCTTAAGAATCCCCACTGCACCCCACGTTTGATCTTGTCTAGGATCAAAGACACATGAAAAAGCCCATTTAGAATAGCACCAGGTTAAAGGTATTTCTAATACAATGGCTCTCAAATTTTGTTGTGTGTTCAAATCATCTGTGAGATTTTTTAAAATACCAGTGTCCAAGCTGTACCCCACAGCAGTTAGATCAGAGTGGAATCAGGATCAATATTGATGAAACTCCTTGTGATTCCAATATACACCCACATTTGAGAGTCAACAGTTTAATAATATTTCACCAATTCCATACTTAATACGTGATGAGGACAAGGACTTTATAAGGTTTGAGCACCACGATTTATACTCTAAATATTCTCTGAATACTTTGGGGCTCTGTCAGAAGATACAGCTATCCTGTGGTCTAGGAAGGTTCTTAATGATAGTGATAATATGGAAAACTGACGACATATCTCCTTATGTCCACCTGCCCTGCGGTTTTCAATTCAATGCAAAGGATGGGACAGCTGTTTACACTCCCAGGATTCATCTAGAAAATAGGATGTACTGTTTCAGTCCTGATAGGCAGGCCCCAATGTTAGCATCCTTTCTGAATCCTTTTACAATGAGAACAAAGGAAATGTTTTCAGTTGAATTCTGCCTTGCTACATAATGAGGGACACAGAATATTTCAGTTCAAAGCAAGATGGTAGCATTTAAAGGAAATGTGTCTGTACCGTGTAAAGGCTGGAGATAATGACTCATCCCCTGTTGAGAAGGAGCACTGGTTACACTGTAAATCTCTGACAGTTGATCACTGCAAGCACTGGGGTCTGCTTTCTGTGATTTCAGGCTCAGGGGATGGAGGCAGACAGCATCTCCTCTTCTCGCTCTTGCTTTTACAGGTTGTCAACGTCACTGGCAACCAGGATATCTGCTACTATAACTTCCTCTGTGCTCACCCCTTGGGTTTCTTGAGGTAAGCCCAGTCCTCTGGTTGCCCATGAGGCAATGAGAGATGCCTTTTTGTGTAATGTGGTGTGGAATGTGTATTTTTAAAAAATACTAGAAACAATTGTAGGAAACTACCTCAATCAAAAAGTAAGTGTGGGACCCCATGGACTATATAGCCCCTCAGGCTCCTCTGTCCATGGAATTTCCCAGGCAAGAATACTAGAGTGGGCTTGCCATTTTTTTATCCAGGGGATCTTCCCTACCCAGGATTGAACCTGGGTCTTCTGCATTTCAGACAGATTTGTTACCACGTGAGCCACCAGGGAAGCCCTAATCAAGGGTAAACAGGAATGAAATCAAGGATTTGAGACTAGGTATTCCTCTCCCACTCCTGTATGGCGGGGGAGGAGCTCAGGAAACAGCACTAAGAATAATCTGCTAAGGAGAAGGTGGGATGTGTTTGAAAATATCAGGTCCCTAGCTGTGATGACCCTTGTCTATGGGCATGAGCTGCAAATACATTCAATCCACTAAACAACCTCATGAGACAGATATGATTATTATTACCACTGTTTTTTTTTTAATTTAGTAGTTTTATTGCTATTTTTAAGGAGATTATTTTTAATTATTATTATCATTAAAAAATTATTTTCTTGGCTGCACTGCACAGCATTGGGATCTTAGTTCCCTGGCCAGGGATCAAACCCATGCCCCCTGCATTGGCAGTGTGGAGCCTTAACCACTGGATCACCAGAGAAGTCTCATTACCCCCATTTTTAGATAAAGATATTAAGGCTTAGTTAGAAAGGCAAGGACTCACAGAAGCTCCCTCAACTGTGAGTGATGTTGGGCCTCATAGCTGGACCTGTTGCTCCCAAGGCTGTGCTCCATCCTCCAGAACATGGTGAAGTGGAAAGAGGGATTTTCCTGGCAATTGGGAGCCTGGCTTCTTCATCCAGAATGAACTAGTCTCAGTTTTCTGAAAGAAATCTGCTGACTGTGACCAGTTGATACTTATCCTGAAATTCACAGTTACAGAGCTGAATATTGACATAAAACATGGGTCCATGTATTTGAATTCACTCTTGCAACTAGCTGAATGGCCCAGCTACCCATCTGCAGAATAGCTCTCTTTCCTAGGATTCATTCCCTGCCAGTGCCATCGGGACAAGAGAGGATCAATGGGTGTCAGTGAGGCTGAACAGGCATTCCTGGGAGGAAATGGACACATTATCACAGGCTAAGCAAAGCATCCTAACATGGAGTTAGGACAAAGATGCTCTCTGATGATTTTCAGTCCCGAAGTCTCATGGAAAGTTTATTGGTAGAAAACACTCGCTCCTCCATGCCTTCGTTCAGTCTCTGAAGCTCTCAGATGTCTTGACTCCCTCACTGTCTCTATCTCCTTAGTGCCTTCAACAACATTCTCAGTAACCTGGGCCATGTGCTCCTGGGCTGCCTCTTCCTGCTGATAGTCTTGCACCGGGATATTCTCCATCGAAAAGCTCTAAAAGCCAAGGATATCTTTGCTGTGGTGAGTAGAGGGCAGGTAGAGGGAGGTGGGAGCTAGGAAGGGTTATGGTTCCAAGCAGGATCTGCAAGTAGGAGGGACATCTGATGTGATGATGGATCATGTGTAAGGGACCACACAGGGCGAGAGCATGGGTGCTGGGTTCAGTGGCAAAATCACTAATGAGGATCTTCCCACTGACCATGCTTCCTGCTTTTTCAGGAGTACGGGATTCCCAAACACTTCGGTCTCTTCTATGCCATGGGCATTGCACTGATGATGGAAGGGGTGCTCAGTGCTTGTTACCACGTCTGCCCCAATTACTCCAACTTCCAGTTCGGTAATCACAATTTATATCAGCTACACAGATCTGAGGTATAGGAGTCTTATCCTGGGACTCTCTCAAAAATGCCAATCTCGTAACTGCAAGGATTAAATGACATTTACGTGTACTGAAGTGATCAGAGGGTACCTCTCCTCAGGGCATGATTTTCCCACATTGTATTATTTTTTCTCCCTGACCACATTTTATCGACTAGAAAGCACTGAACACTGAGTATTGATCTCATGGCTAGGTCTGCAGGTAGGCAGTGGGTTAGGTGTCAGGCAGCAGGTCATGTAGATCTACCAACAAGGCATCTAGAAATCTCCCTCAATGTAGCTTGGCTTAACTTAGCAGTTTGCCTGCTTTGGGTTGAAAGTAATTTAAAAAAAATCCAACTCTAATCGGATTAAATAACCAGTATATTTATCAGCACAAATCCAGCGGTGGCCCTGGCTCCACTGCTCTGTGACCACCCGCCTTGGCTGCACCCAGACTGCATGTTAGTCTTCTCCTCAGGCTGTGTTTCCTCCTGTTGGCAAAAATAGCTACATTGGGTCTTTGCTTCGTATCTCCATACCATGATGTCTGGGGGAGGCAGCAAGCTGGCTTCCAGGAGCCATCATTTGAAATCGAGGAAAGTTCTTTTCCCCAGATTCCCCAGATGACAGCCCCTCACTCCTCAATAGCTCACACAGCCCTGAATGCACTTCAGATTCTTTCTGTGTGTGTGTTAGTTTGGGCCAGGATTGCTACACCAATCACCATGTCAAAGGAGGGGAGGTTACCTTTAGACAAGGGAGAAACTTCCCTGGAACCAGAAGTGCTGTGAGCCTTCCTAAGCAAACAGGCTGTGAGGTGTGCATTTCTGAACAGAAATGGAGCTGAGATATTTGAGTTGGCATCTTCATGCTATTAGGATGGAGCAGGAATAGGTGATACTGGAAGAAGGCAATTAACAATGTCCTCTGCACTTGAGGATGTGAATTTTGAAAATAGTCATTTTGTGTTTGTGCTCTAGCCTCCAGCTGTTAACACCACAGAAATTCTGTCATATTTTAACTTTTTAAAATTAGAAGACATTTTTAATAGAGGAAATCTATAGAGAACAATACCATTCACCACTCAGAAGGAACAAATGCCAAAACTTTAAAATATTTGCCTTAATCTACTTTGTTAAAAAAATACAACATTGTGTAAAGTTGAGGTCCCATTTTGAACTGCTTTCCAAACTTGTCCACTCTCTCCTTCCTTAGAAGCAACAACTATGATTAATTTTATATTTTATTAATTTTATTTTTATTTAAATTTTTATTTAAATTTATTAATTTTATTATATTTAGTTAATTAATTTTATATTATACTTCTAGTTTGTTTTTATAATTTTTCTTCATTTGAATAGTTTTTCATTTTAATTTGAATAACAAATTAATAATAATTTATCACACTGTGTTCTACACCCTTTTTTCATTCAACAATGTTTTCAAGATTTATTGGTAATGAATCAAGGATATCCAGTTCATTCATTTTTTAAGATTGTCACCATGTAATAAAAATATACCGCATTTATTAATTTCTCTGTTGAACAGCACTTTGAGGTTGCCAGTATTTTGCTCAGTTCAGTTCAGTTCTGTTGCTCAGTCGTGTCCAACTCTTTGCGACCCCATGGACTGCAGCATGCCAGGCCTCCCATCACCAACTCCCGGAGTTTACTCAAACTCACGCCCATTGAGTCAGTGATGCCATCCAACCATCTCATCCTCTGCCGTCCCCTTCTCCTCCTGTCTTCAGTCTTTCCCAGCATCAGGCTCTTTTCAAATAAGTCAGCTCTTAGCATCAGATGGCCAAAGTATTGGAAATTCAGCTTCAACATCAGTCCTTCCAATGAATATTCAGGACTGATTTCCTTTAGGACGCACTAGTTGGATCTCCTTACAGTCAGTCCAAGGGACTCTCAAGAGTCTTCTCCAACACCACAGTTCAAAAGCATCAATTCTTTGGCGCTCAGCTTTCTTTATAGTCCAACTCTCACATCCATACATAACTACTGGAAAAAACATAGCTTTGACTAGATGGACATTTGTTTGCAAGGTAATGTGTCTGCTTTTTAATATGCTGTCTAGGTTGGTCATAACTTTTCTTCCAAGGAGTAATCATCTTAATTTCATGGCTGCAGTCACCATGTACAGTGATTTTGGAGCCCCCAAAAATAAAGTCTGACACTGTTTCCACTGTTTCTCCATCTATTTGCCATGAATTGATGGGACTGGGTGCCATGATCTTAGTTTTCTGAATATTGAGCTTTAAGCCAACTTTTTCACTCTCTTCTTTCACTTTCATCAAGAGGCTGTTTAGTTCTTCTTCACTTTCTGCCATAAGGGTGGTGTCATTTGCGTATCTGAGGTTATTGATATTTCTCCTGGCAATTTTGATTCCAACTTGTGCTTCATCCAGCCCAGCATTTCTCATGATGTACTCTGCATATAAGTTAAATAAGCAGGGTGACAATATACAGCCTTGGCATACTCCTTTTCCTATTTGGAACCAGTCTGTTCTTCCATGTCCAGTTCTAACTGTTGCTTCCTGATCTGCATACAGATTTCTCAAGAGGCAGGTCAGGTACAGACAATTTTGCAATGCATATCTTCATATATGTCTCTTTGTGCACATTTCAGAAAGGTTCCCTGGAACACCTAGAAGTAGAATTTGGGAATCACCTGCTTTATGCATCTTCCATTTTACCAAAAAAGAAAAAAGCTAAGTTTCTCCCCAGAGTATTAATTTGCACTCCCACTAGTTGAGTGAGAGTTCCCATTTCCCCCATATCATCACTAATTTGTGTTATTGTTAGATATTTACAGTTTGCCACATTTTTTAGTAACATGGGACATTACATTGTTGTTTTAATTTACAGTCCCCTAATCCTCCTGGAGCTTCCCTGGTGGCACAGATGGTAAAGAATCCACCTGCAATGGGTGGATCATACGTGGGTTTGATCCCTGGGTGGGGAAGATCCCCTGAAGAAGGAAATGGCAACCACTCCAATATTCTTGCCTGGGAAATCCATAGACAGAGGAGCCTGGTAGGCTACAGTCTATGGGGTCACAAAAAAGCTGGACATGACTTAGCAACTAAACAACCGCAACCCTCATACAGCTAAGCCATGTGTAATTTCTAGGTGTCTCCTGTCCCTAGGCTAGAAAGCTGTGTACATGAGCAGTAATCAGTGTGGTTACATTTCAGGGCGCTGAGAAGGACCTCCTGCGTCCAACTGGGACTCTCTTTATTGTCACACTATCCTGTCACTGTTAGGGGTTCTTTCATTGTTGGACAGGGGCATTTATACACATTCACCCCTGCAAGTGGGGGTAGTCAGTTATTCATCATATCATCTGATACTTTTCTTTTATGAGCTAGGAGCCCCCCTCTTGGAGGGGGTGAGAAGTGGAGTGTGTAGAGTTTGCCTCGAATGTTTCTGGGGAGGCTAGTACACTGGAGGTCACCACACGGGCTGAGGGCAGCAAATACTCTAAGGCCGGGAGGGTAGGATTCTCTAAAGATCTGTCTGCCGCCTACTGGATCCTGATTGTCTCGGCTCCTCCTCAGACACCTCCTTCATGTACATGATTGCCGGCCTCTGCATGCTGAAGCTCTACCAGACCCGCCACCCGGACATCAACGCCAGCGCCTACGCCGCCTACGCCTCCTTTGCCCTGGTCATCACACTCACCGTCCTCGGAGTGGTGTGTCCCTCCCCACGACCAGCAGCCCTCTTGGGAGGCTTTTTATTGTTTGTGGTTTTTTTGGACCTCAGGTGTACAGGTTTAATTAATCATAATCCTTGGCCCATGACACACTCTCATCATTGGTCCATTCATGGCATTTTTGTTATTTAGCTAGAATTTTTGATACTGTAACAGATCCCTGTATAACTGACCCTGGATAGTGTTAATATAGAGCTGGGACCTGACTCACGTAAAACTGGAATAGACACACATAGGCCCTAGTGGGACAGAGACTGACCTGAAAGAAGAGAAGCCACTTCCCAAACGTGTGTGGACAAGTGTCAGTCATCTTCTGTTATTTGGAGAGCATCAGCCTCCAACTGTAGACCGACTGCCTCTTTGACTGCTGTTCAGCTGCCTCACCCTCTGCTGCCCTTTTCCATTTCTTTCTTTTTCATGTGGCAAGGTAGCCATTATTTCTCCTTCTCTAAGTGTAGTAAGATCCCTGAGAGCCCAGAGGACAGGGAAATCCAAAATATAAACACAGCTCGGTTTTTGACAACGTATGCATGCACAAGAGACGGAACAACTTTAGTGAGTTCTTTGGGGGAAAAAATAGATGATGGTAACTTACTGTCTTTACTTCTAGGTGTTTGGGAAAAATGACGTGTGGTTCTGGGTCATCTTCTCTGCAATCCATATTCTGGCTTCTCTGGCCCTCAGCACCCAGATCTACTACATGGGTCGTTTCAAGATAGGTGAGTCACCTGTTCCTCTGTACTAAACATGCCATTTAACAGCCCCCTCCCTGAGAAGAAATTGTCCTGCTTATCCTAAATGGGAGTGTTATTGGTCACCGTGAACACATGCTCTGAATTGTGTGTGTTTATTAGCATATATTTTCTCTAAGAGCTTCCTCTCCTGTATAAAATTTCAGCAACTTATTATCACTAGTTATGTTTTCAACTGAGAAACTAAGCTAGCTCAGAGCTGAGGAATCCTTCTAACTCCAAGTCTCGAAAGCTTTGCAATTCACCAGGCTTTGAAAGTGTGTTTGCAGAACAGTATGATCATCACACTGCTAGTTCCACCGAAAAGAGTATTTCTCAGTTTGTACTATTTAAAAAGAGTATTTCTCTAACCATGCTAAGTGGCTATCGAGAATTTATATATTCTTTTCAAATTCTGGGACTGGAACTTTTAGAGACCAACTTGCCAATCTCAGAGGCAGGATACCTGCCTAACATTCTCTGACACTGTGAACAGATCATGTTAGAATGCCTAGGATCCTGTGGAAATCAGCTTCTGATCTACTGTTGGTCATTCAGCATACATGGGAGCAAGTCATATTAGAGCATCTAAATTTCACCCATCATTTTAAGGTATAGGAAGTCAGACTCAAATATTCATTTGTATATTTCAAGAAAAACCAACATATATAAACATAGAGGCTCATCCCTAATATTTTCAGAGCCAAGGCAAGATTGTAAATAAAAGTCTATATACCAAACATATGAAAATGTTTATGTTATAAAGAAAACTAATAAATACACCTTTATTACAACCTGAAAGGTACAAGCTCAAATTTAAAATTCTCAGGTGCATGGGAGAATACCCTAGAACATAGAACAGAACACAGCTGTTATAGGAGAGCTGGTCTCCAGCCCCTGCCCCTCTTTTCTTCCCACTCCTGGCTCTGTCCTGCATCTAAAGGGGTCTCACAGGTATGCATATGGACACACTTGTCCAACATCCAATTGGCCATTCCTTGCCTCTAGAAGTGTATACTGCCCTCAGGAAAATAAACCAGGGGAAAAGTTTATACAGGTTCTGAGAGAAAACTCAAGGCCATCAGGGCAGGGAATTCTTGGGTCCAGGAATTCAGAATGTGGCCTGGGAGAAGCAGTCCCCTTGCTCTGCAGACTCCTCACTCACTGGGGAATGAGGGCCTTTCAAATATGGCACCCCCGTTGCCCAGATCTAAGAGCAATTCTATATAACAATTGGCTTTAAAACTGTGCTGTGTACTTAGTCGCTCAGTCATGTCTGACTCTTTGCGACCCCATGGACTGTAGCCTGCCAGGCTTCTCTGTTCATGGGGATTCTCCAGACAAGAATACTGGAATGGATTGCCATGCCCTACTCCAGGGGATCTTCCCAATCCAGGGATCGAACCCAGTCTCCCGCATTGTGGGCAGATTCTTTACCATCTGGGTAAAGAATTCTTTACCATCTGAGCCACCATAGAAGCCCAGCTTTAAGACTAGACAACAAAATAAAACAATCTCTCATTTTATCAATTTAATTTTCCCTTTTGGCATGGTCAGTAGATTAGTACTTGGTGTTAACGTAGCCAGGGTACCTCCAACTCCTCCAGTGGACGCATCATGAGCTAGTTGTGTAGGACATCTGGTACAGCTCTCTGTTCATGTCCCATCCTCCATACTCGAAAGTGAATGAAACTGTACAAACTAAACTCTCAAAAGGAAAATAATTTAAGCACTATTTTTCTGGGTTTTCCAAGTTGGAAAAATAAAACTGAATACAGATACATGTAATGGTCATGACCATTAATAGATAGAGGTGCTTTTAATATATTTGTATCACCTTTGCCCCATACCTTTTTTAAAAGGAGGAATTTAATGTAGTCTATTATAACCATGAAATAGTTTGTCAGGGTCCCAACAGGAAAAAATGCCATGCCCAAAGACAAATGATTTATTCACAAAGGGACTCTCCATAGGATAGGAATGGGGTAGAGAAGAATGAAAGTAACCTGAGGTTAGGAGCAGAGAAGCTTACTATCCACAAGCCCAAAAGGACACAGAGGAAGTGGTTACCAAGATGTGGAAGGAGTGCATCATGGAGAGCAAGTCAGCAGGAAAGGATCAATGTCCTTTGGTTGACAGGCAGCCTCACAGGGCGGGTAACAGGCAGAGTACTATCGTACTCTGAACTGACTGTCCTTTCTCTGTCCCTCCAGTCTCCTGCTGGGGCTTCTCACTGTCCAAACCCAATGGAATTAAGGGGACCCACTGCATGGTCCCTATAGTCAGCCTCCCCAGGCATAGTAGGGACAGAGACATGGCAGGTGGGTCTGGAGAAGCAAAGGGAAGATAGTCCTCACATAGCTTATCTGAATATTTTAAATTCCTGTACCTAGGGAGTCTTCCCCAAGTGGTTACAGATTTACCAGAGTCAAAAGGAAAATTCGCTATTTCATTGTGACAACTGCATCTGCATTTAATCCAGAGGCAAGAAGTTGGGTTAGTGGAGAGTGGTCAGACAACTGCCTTTGCTTTCTCAAATCACAGACTCCTTTTCCTGTGGCCCTCAGCCTTTCCTGAAAATAAATGTGGACACAGGAACAGTGACAGCAAGGAGGCAGAGCACTGTATAGTGTTGTTAGTCACTCAGTCATGTCTGACTTTTTGCAACCCCATGGACTATAGCCCACCAGGCTCCTCTGTCCATTAGATTTCCCAGGCAAGAATACTGGAGTGGATTGCCATTTCTTTCTCCCAGAGAACTTCCTGACCCAGGGATCAAAACCAGGTGTCCTGCATTACAGGCAGATTCTTTACCATCTGAGCCACCAGGGAAACCCAGACAGAAAACTACAGAACTACTTGCCCAAATCACTATTGTGTCCCTTGCCTCCCCAAAAGGACCACAGAGAGAGGAAGGGGTATAAGCTGCAAGGAGTGCACAAAAAAGCACAGGGAAAGAAAAGTCTGACTCATGCTCTGTACATGTGAAACAGGCAGAAGCAGTCTGTGTTCTTTATGAGAAAACATTTCTTTTGTAATCAGAAAACAAAATTAAAGTCATCCATTTCTAGAGGAAAATAAAACAATCAGTAGTTTACCTGTTTGGCTTCCTTCTTACAAATCTTTTTTTTTTTTCTTCTCATTTCTCTGCTTCCCACTGATTCAGATGTGTCTGACACAGGTAATGTTCAGCTGTCCTTCCCGGGGTTTTCTAGGTTGTTTCCTTAACAAAACAACCTGCCTGGCTGACCTGCCAAGTCTGCTTTTTGAACACCCCTTCCAGATTGGGCAGGATTTGGTGGGAAGGGGGTACAGACAGAGACTCAGAGACAGGTATGCACCCCAACCAACCCACCTCCTCTGGGCTAGTGCATGCACATCCCCCTCCCACCCCGGCCCCAGAGTGTATCTAGTCCAGCTGCTTCAGCTGAACCCAGGGTTGGCCGTGTTAAATAGCAGCAGTCACAACAGACCTGGAGTCCACCTTCACTGAAATGTTCGCTTCAGGCAGACCCCAGCCTTGCCTGTGACATCTACACGCGGATGGCTCACAGGACAGCCCCCCCCTGGGGCTCTGGTCCTGTTTATATAACAGTTATAACATGCACACTCAATGTGTTTCATACCATCCTTTTGAAGGATTGCATTAAAAAAAAAGCTCCCCCCTCTCTCTCTCCCATCTATGTTCCTTTGACTATTGTTTCAATCCACATTCAGGCTTTCTGGACATGCTCAATAGTCCCTAGTATCCCCTGGTTTAATTTTTACTGATTTTTAACCACACTGAGAAATACAAATTCGAATCTTTACAAGTTACGACTTCCCATGGTCTAGAGAGAGCAGATGTTTTAAGGTGACTTTTGAGAAGCCCCATCACATCTCTGCTGTAAAGAAAACAGCACTAAAGTAAACCATCAACAGAGCGAAACTTAGCCACAGGAGACCATAGGCGGGTTGGCCAACTGCCCGAGTGATCTGTGAGTGCTCGTCCCCTGTGTCCATCTTGCTTGCCTTTCTGCGGGATGCCGCATGGATAAGGCACACCTGCCATGAAATCCCTGGTGGCGGTGGGGGTGGTGGTGCATTTTTTAAAGCAAGTATTTATTACTGACCTATTAGGTGCAAAGCATGGCTTTTATGAGGTGAGGACATCTTCATCCTGGCCACAAAAGCTCGGGCCACAGTGGAGTGTTCTATATTATCAGTGACTAAGCCTTCTCACCATGTGATTGTGTCATCAGCAGATTGGGGAATTTTCCGGCGGGCCGCTATGGTGCTCTACACGGACTGCATCCAGCAGTGCAGCCGGCCTCTGTATATGGTACGTGCATGTCCTTGTGTCCCTTGGCCCTCTCCCAGACAATAGGACAGCGGGACAGTCACTCAAGGCTCCCCAAACCAAGGGGGCCAGATGGCCTAGGGTGGCTGAGGTCCAGTTAGTGAGGGAAGAGGCATCTTGCTTCCTTTTCTTCTCACTCTTAAAAGACAAGATGAAATGGTGCCCTTTTTACATAAAAATTGCTAATATATAAAGAAAAAATATATATAAAACTGTCAAACAGTGATGACTGCTAGGGAGGGAGGATCAAGACAGAGTGTCCCTGTAAAATAATCATCCCAAGAGGTATGACTATTTCATTTGTGAATAGAAGGCAGTATTAATGATGACACCTGGACCATCCCAAGCCAATGGGATCATATGGTCATTCCAATCACTTTCATCAGGAACTTATACTTTCCAGAGTTTTCATTTGTTTGCTTTTTGTGTACTGTTTGATTCTGACAGTGAGTAGGAATGCTTTCTTCAAATTTATAGTTATTGGTTCTTGGTAAAAATACACTGCTAAATATTCTGCCTTATAGTTTTCAGTATATTACATGTTTCTACAGTGAGCAGAGGGATCAAGGTGCTGGTCTCAGCTGCCTTGGCTCATTGGCCAGGGACCCCAGAGAACTTGCATCCGTCCTCTGAGCCACTGCCCCAGTCTTTACCCAGGCCTGTGGTCAGAACCAGGCCCTTTGGGCCTGGCACATAGGTGTCCACTGAATTCCTGCTGATAGTTTATAATCAGAAGGATTTTTATATAAAGAATATATAAATGTGAATGTCTTTAACCGTGTAGAGTTTGGGCAGGAGCTATAGGCACTAAAAATTGAGGAAATTGAGGCTGGAGGGTTTTACTCAGGAGAGAATGTAAAATCCCATTAGGACCTGTGAGTATTATGGGAGACAAGCCTCAGATGTGAACCTTATGGGGAAATTAGTGCTTTTGTTTTTACATTAATTTATGCATGCTGTATTTTTTAAAATAGACTATTTTTAGAGTATTTTAAAAGGTTTTAGGTTCGGGGAAAATTGAGAAGAAAATATGGAGATTTCCCAAATGCCCCTCCTCCACACAGGCACAACTTCCCCCATATCAACATCCCTACCAGAGGGGCGTGTTTGTTAGTTGATGAACCTGTTAACACATCATAGTCACTCCAAGTCTGCAGTTTACATTACAGTTCACTCCTGGTGGTGTACATAGTATGGGTTTTTTGATGAGTTTGTAATTCATCATTACAGTATCAAAGTAGTTCCCTGCCCTAAAAATCCTCTGTGCCCTACCTATTCTTCCCACCCCCTCCCTCCCCAATCCCACCAACTACTGATCTTTTTATTGTCTCTTTAGTCTTATCTTTTCCAGAATGTCATATGACTGAAATAATACAGCATATAGTCTTTTCAGATTGGCTTCTTTCACTTAACAATATACACTTATGTTTCCTGCATGTCTTTTCACGGCTTGATAACTCATTTCTTTTTAGTGCTAATATTCCATTGCCTGGATGTACTATGGTTTATTTATCCATTCACCTACTGAAAGACATTTTGGTTGCTTCTAAGTTTGGGCTGTTATGAAAAACTGTGCTATAAAATGTGGGCATTTTTGCATAGGCCTGTTTTCAGCTTCTTTAGGTAAATACCAAGGAGCACAATTGCTGGATCACATGGTAAAAGTATGTTTAGTTTTCTAGGAAACTGTCTTCCAAATGATTGGACTATTTTGCATTCCCATTAGCCATGAATGAGAATTGCTCCATATCCTTGCCAGCAACTGGTGTTAGTGTTTTGGATTTTGGTATTTCTAGTAGGTGAATTAATTTTTTTTAAAGGAAGATATTTCTTTTAATAGATTTATTTAATATTTAATAGATTTTATTTAATAGATTTTTATTTAAAATCTATTAAATAAAATTTTAATTTTATTAAAATTAAATAGATTTTATTTAATAAAATTTAATAGATTACCCACAAAGAGAATCACTACTTTAAAACAGATGAGTGGCCATGAAAACTAAAGTATAATCAGATAGCACCTAAAAGTTTTACAAGCAGATTATGAATAATAGAGTTAGAGTTATTGTTAGAGTAATTGTCCCTTGAGATGAACCTTACCTCTCTATTTTCTCCCATACCAATAAGTTTAATCTTTGACCAGGGGATTTTTGCAGAAACTAATGCCTGTGGCCAGCAATTTTTATTTTGGCCAGCCAAAAATTCTGTTATTTCACTAGCACTATGCAGGTTATTACATTCAATATACAACTGACACACCTGTGAAGTTTTCTCTAGCACCATGAATTTCATTTTCACTTTCTGTATCAGAATCAATCACTAAGTTTTTTGTCTTTTTGTTGGTCTAATAATCACATCATCTGGATCCATATTCTGAAGAACTATGATCTTCTCAGACACTAGTATATATGTCACTCAGACTATCAGAGAAACTATTTGCATAAAATTCACCAAAAAATTCTTCTTCACTCAAAAGTTTGTGATATATCATTTAAAAAAATTTATAGTAATACACTTGAGTTTATAATATATACAGTGATGTGAAAGTCACTCAATCATGTCTGCCTCTTTGCAACCCCACAGACTATACAGTCCATGGAATTCTCCAGTTCAGAATACTAGAGTGGCTAGCCTTTCCTTTCTTCAGGGAATCTTCCCAACCGGGGATCAAACCCAGGTCTCCTGCATAGCTGGTGGATTCTTGACCAGCTGAGCCACAAGGGAAGCCCAAGAATACTGGAGTGGATAGTCTATTCCTTCTCCAGCACATCTTCCCAGGAATCGAACCAGGGTCTCCTGCATTGCAGGAGGATTCTTTACCAACTGAGCTATGAGGGAAGCCCTGTAATATACACAAGATTGGAACAAAAACCAAATGGAGCAAAATGTGAAAGATAACAACAATCGTGAATTACATTATGAGCTCTTGGTCAATTTTAGGTGCTAACAGCTTCTCACGGTGATGTCAATTGTATCATTCTCTAAAACGTATTGATATGTCTCCGGTCAATAATGTGTTCAAATCGTGTGTCTAGAAACCAGAAGCCTGAGAGCTATGGGACCTCCTTGGAGCCAGAGTAATGAAACAAATTCCAGTTGTGTCTCAAGAGCTGCCTTAGGTCCCACCAGTCACCACAACCCAGGGAAAGAATCCCAGATGCCCAGCTCCTTTAAAAACAGGAAGGAAACAGCAAGACTTTACTTACTAGGCCTTCTTTTACAGGGAGGAGGTCATATCTGCTTGCAGTTGGAGGTTTTACCATTTAGTCCTTTAGAGGATTAGTGTTCATTCATAGGCACAGCTCTCCTATATCGATATAAAAACTGTTTTCACTAAAGCAGTTTTCCCATAATTGATGCTTCCCATATAGTAAGAAGTAGTGCACTCAGCCTTTCATTCACTGTTTTCTCTCCTCCTTTCCAGGACAGAATGGTATTACTCATCGTGGGGAACCTGGTTAACTGGTCCTTGTAAGTAGTCTTAGGAAAACATGTCTTTCTCTTTACTAATTTCTCTGTAACACTGTGGCTTAGCTTTCCTTGGCTGTTATTTTTACAAAGAAATCTGAAATTAAGGAGAGTGTGGGACTGGGCTTGTTCTAGAGACTTGAAAGAAAGCTACTTGTTGCCCTGCAAAAAATGCACTTGTGTACTAGCAATGGCCTGCTACTGCTGCTAAGTCACTTCAGTCGTGTCCACCTCTGTGCGACTCCATCCCTGGGATTCTCCAGGCAAGAGTACTGGAGTTGGGTGCCATTGCCTTCTCCGAGCAGTGGCCTACCTTAAAGCAATGAGTTCCACACGTCGATGCCTGGAACTCATTTGTTCAACAAGACAAACATCAAATTTGCTATATTTATGTGGATAAATTAGATTAGCTATATATGCATATACATACACACACACATATTTATAAAGAGAGAGATTAACTATGCCAGTAGTCAAAAATGCAACCATTTTAAACTTTTTAGAGCTTTCCATAATGCTACCCAGTAGGCATTTCTCTTTCTTACTAGGGGGAACGGGATGGTGTGTGTGTGTGTGTGAGAGTCTCTTTCCTGTTTCTTTCTTTCCCTCCAGGTCTCAGTCTTCCTACTCTGCGTGTATCGTTCTTCTTCCTTTTCTTTTCCTTCACTATTACCTTGGCTTTGTTTCCTCTTGCATGCATGCTGTTGCTTCACTTGTGTCCAACTCTTTGCAACTTATGGACTATGTAACCTGCCAGGCTCCTCTGTGCATGGGATTCTCCAGGCAAGAATACTGTAGTGGGCTGCCATGCCCTCCTCCAGGATCAAACCCGTGTCTCTCACTTCTTTACCAGGCAGGTTCTTTACCACTAGACTCACCTGGGAAGCCCCTTTGCTTCCTCAAATGACCTCAAAGTAGAACAGTGCAGGAAAAGTACGTTTATGCTAGCTATATATTATGTATCTAGTGTTTGCAACTTATACTTAAAAATGTGAATGAGTGACATTTTATTTCTCTCTCAAAAAATAAGTAAGTTTAGCTGCTTGTATTAGTGGTTCTTAGCTGATCAGTGACCTTTGATAGATAGATGACTCTCCTCCTCCTCCCTTTAAGGTATCAGATATGAAGAAAGAAGCACACCCCAGGAAAACCAGAATCAAGTCATGAGAATTTGAATCTTATTTAGGGGCCATGTGCATCCAAAATAAACTTCCCACAATGTTGCTGCCCCAGGGGTTACCTTGGGGAAGGTCCATACCTGTGAAGGACTGTGCTTTACTGAGGGACACTTTGAGATGGGTGTTTCTTGGCCATGATCACCTGTGATGTTCTCCTGGCCACCCTTTTAGTGAAGACCCTACGGTTGTAGTGACTTTGTAAGACAGGGTGGAGGGTGCTGGTAGGAGATATGATAATGTAAAACCGATGACAATGTCCAGAGGGTCAGAATCACCTGGCCTGTCCTTGCCTCTTGTAGAACTAAAATCAAACCAAGTCTGCTCACAAGACAAGGTGTATGGCCTTTCTCTTCTTAGCAGGAGCTCTGTGGGACACCAATGCCTGCAGGGTAGGGGGAAATGAGGCACAATGACACACTAGTACTGTGACTGCCCAGTAGGGGGGGTTACCTCCTCACTAAGGTCTCCATCAGTTTCCCATGGATATTACAAAAGTCATTAATATATATTAATATATAGAGAGATGTATGTATACATATAGAGAGACAGAATGAGAAAATAAAACAAATGTGGCAAAATACTAATAACTGATGAATCTGTGTGAAAAGTATACAAGAGTTTAGAATACACTGAAGATTTCAAATTGTGAGAAGAGGAAATTTCCTATATTACATAGAACAAAGTCAGTTGGAATAAAAAGTGAACAAAAACATTTCTTTGAATCATCTTTAATTTCCTTTATTATATTTTATAGTTCTTAGCATATAAATGTTTTACCTCCTTTGTCAGGTTTATTCCTAAATATTTTATATATTTATTTAGGTGTGAGTTTAAAAGGTATTTTTTTAAACAATCAATGGAAAGCTATCCCATGCTGTTGGGTTTGGAGAATTTATGTTGTTAAAGTGGTCATACTACCGAAGGCAACCTACAGATTTAATGTAATCTCTTTCAAGTTACCATGATATTTTTCAGAGAACTAGAACAAACAATCCCCAAATTAAATGGAACCATAAAAGACCCTGAATTGCCAAAATGATTCTGAGGAAAAAGAAGAAAGCAAGAGGCATAACCCTCCAAGACTTTAGACAATACTACAAAACTACAGCAATTAAAACAGCATGATATTGGCACAAAAACAGACATACAAATCAATGGAACAGAATAGACAGCCGAGAAATAAACTCACATATCTATAGTCAATTAATCTTCCATAAATGAGGCAAGAATATACAATGGGAAAAAGTCTCTTTTCCCATTACAATACCCGATACAATAAAATCCCGATTTGATGCCTGGTGTTTGGAAAACTGGACAGCCACCTATAAATCAGTCAAGTTAGAACACACCCTTATACCATACAAAAAAATAAACTCAAAATAGATTAAAGACTTAAACACAATATATGACTTGATAAAACTCCTAGAGGAGATTATAGGCAAAATATTCTCTGATATAGATCATACCAATGGTTTCTCAGGTCAGTCTCCCAAGGCAATAGAAATGAAAATAAAGACAAACAAATGGGCCCTAATCAGACTTACAAGATTTTGCACAGCAAAGGAAATCATAATGAAACAACCAATGGAATGGGAGAAAATATTTGCAAACAATGTGATCAACAAGGGTTTAATTTCCAAAATATACAACCAGCTTATAGAACTCAATAATAAAGAAAACAAACAACCCAATCAAAAAATGGGCAGAACAGGTGGGATGCATGAGACAAGTGCTCGGGCCTGGTGCACTGGGAAGACCCAGAGGAATCGGGTGGAGAGGGAGGTGGGAGGGGGGATCGGGATGGGGAATACGTGTAAATCTATGGCTGATTCATATCAATGTATGACAAAACCCACTGAAATGTTGTGAAGTAATTAGCCTCCAACTAATTAAAAAAAAAAAAAAAATGGGCAGAAGACCTAAATAGCGTTTTCTCTAAAGAAAACATACTGATGGCCAGTAGACACATGAAAAGATGCTCCACATCACTTAATTATTAGAGAAATGCAAATCAAACTACAATGAGGTACCACCTCACACTGGTCAGAATGACCATCATTAAAAATCTACAAACAGCAAATGCTAAAGAGGGTATGGAGAAAAGGGAACCCTCCTACACTGTTGGTGGGAATGTAAGTTGGTGCAGCCACTCTGGAAAACAGTATGGAGGTTCCTTAGAAAACTAAAAATAGAATTGCCCTATGATCCAGTAATCCCACTCCTGGGCATATATCTGGAGAAAACTATAATTCAAAAAGAAATGGGCACTTATACATTCATAGACGCACTACTCACAATAGCCAAGACATAGAAACAATCTAAATGTTCACTGACAGAGAAATGGATAAAGAAGATGTGGTACATATATACAATGGAATATTACTCATCCATTAAAAAATGAAATAACGCCATCTGCAGCAACATGGATGCATCCAATGCAACTAGAGATTATCATAGTAAATGAAGTAAGTCAGAAAGAGAAAGACAGGTATCATATGATACCACTTATATGTGAAATCTAAAATATGGCACAAATGGACCTAGTCACGAAACGGATTCATAGACATAGAGAACACATTGTGGTTGCCAAGTGCAGGGGATGGGCAGGGGGATGGAGGAGAGGTGGACTGCAAGTTTGAGGTGAGTAGATGCAAGCTATTACATATAGAATATAAACAAGGCCTAAATGTATAGCACAGGAAACTATATTCAGTACCCTGAGACAAATCCTAATGGAAAAGAACACTAAAAGAATGTATATATGTGTGTAACTGAGTCACTTTGCTGTACAGCAGAAATTAGCACAACATTGTAAATCAACTATACTTCAATAAAAAATATGTTTTAAAAAAGGAACAAAAATGTTAATAACAGCTTTACACTTTAAATACTTAGGAATAAACTTTGAGAGATATGTAGGCTCTTTCTGCAAAACATTTAACTACCTCATTAGGAGATATAGACAAAAACTTAGCTAAATGAAGAAAGATAGCATGCCCTGGGTGAGAAGATTAACTATTGTAAAGATATCAATTCTCAAGGTAAGGTGCAAATTTAGAACCAGAAATGGAACTAAGTTAATAGGATTTTATTTGGAAATTTATTTACCTAGTTAGACAAAATTTTCAAAGGTCTCTGCAGAGGATTAACAGAAGAAAGAAGGCACAGAGGTGTATAGTGACAGCCCAGCACTATTCGACAGAACTTTCTGGAACAAAGCTTAAATGTTTATTAGCCACTTGTGGTTATTGAGCACTTGAAATGGGGTCTGACTGAGAAAATTCACTTTCAATTTTATTTAATTTTTGTTTAAATAGCCACATGTGGTTACCATATTGGATAGTGCAAACTAGCCTAACCTATGTCGGGAGTTCCCTGGTGGCTTAGTTGGTGAAGAATCTGCCTGTATTACAGGAGACCCTGGTTTGATCCCTGGGTCAGGAAGATCCCCTGGAGAAGGAAATGGCAATCCACTCCAATATTCTTGCCTGGAAAATCCCATGGACAGAGGAGCCTGGTGGGCTACAGTCCATGGGGTCATAAGGGTCGGACACAAATTGGCGACTAAACTACATCTGACAACCTATGTTAGATAATCTATAAAACAATAATAACATGGTGAAGCACTGATTCAAAATTATAAATTAGTGAATCAGAATGAAGAGGCCAGAAATCCAACTATATATCATACATGTGCATAGTGTTTCTGTATTAAAAACAAGCTTTCAAAACCACAAGATAAGAAAGAGCTATATAATAAATATTTCTGTTATCCCCTGCATTGCAGGCATTCTTTACCACGTGAGCCACCAGGGAAGCCCCACATAATAAAGATTTCTGTTATAACCGAGTAGAAATTTGGAATAAAATTAAGGCCAAACCCCAACCAAATAAACTTCAATATTTAGACAGCTAGCTAAAAATTGGTAATATGTGTCAAACCAATTGCTGAGACAATTCTATGTCTAGTAATCTAATCATCTTAAATGCAAAAAGAAAAAAGCACGATATGTCTAAAAGTATTCATTGTTGCAGTTTTTTATAATAGTGAACAACTGAAGGACAAAGAGAAAACTCATTTCAACTAGAGAGTATGGTTTAGGTACATCCATGGATAGGAACTTTGTAATCATTAAAATGAATGTTCTGAAAGAGATTTAATAAATTGAAAGTTGAAAGATTTTTAATTCCCCTCCCAGCAGAAATGGGGGTGGGGGTTGGAAGGGTCGGTAATACTACAAATCCAGCTTCCTGGCTACACAACAATTCCTCTGTGCGCTCAGTGCCCTCTTTGGATTCATCAACCGACCCAGGGACTTCGCTTCCTACATGCTGGGCATCTTCATCTGCAACCTGCTGCTCTACCTGGCCTTTTACATCATCATGAAGGTAAGAGCGGCTGCTGGCTGGGCACCACGGGTCCCCCTCAGGTGACCAGGTGATGCATGCAGCCTGGCAGCATTTGCTTCTCACCCACAGCTTCGCAGCTCCGAGAAGATCCTCCTGATCCCACTTTTCTGCATTGTCGCCACCGCTGTCGTGTGGGCTGCCGCCCTGTATTTTTTCTTCCAGAATCTCAGCAGCTGGGAGGTAAGAGAAGACAATGGACAATGTGCTCTCTCCATCTTGCTTTTCTGACCTTCCTACCTCCCTCTCTTCACGGGCTTATTGCTGTTTATCTTTTTTATATTCTCTAATGTGAAAGCTTTTTTAAAAGGGGTTGGTTTTATATAAATATCCACACATAAATGCTCAATAAATGCCGTGTCATTATTATCTGGGTGGCGCTTCTTTAACATGAAGTCCTATCCCCACTGCCAATGTGATCTTCACTGTGTGTTGTATTATGATTGCAATCCTGTTCCCAATGGATGCTTAATATGTACAGAAAGCTTGATTAGTTTATCATCTCCACCTTATCATAGTCATCATCCAGATACCCAGATGCAGGTGTGTATAAATCCATTTCACAGATAGGAAAGGTGAGGCCTAGGGAACTGGTGATGCATGTGAGGCATAGAACAGGGAGGAAGTCTTAGCTCCCCATCACCATAACCACCACAATCAATGTCAAAACATTTTTATCACCCCAGGAAAAATCTTACATCCGTTAGCAGTCACTCCCCATTTCTCCCTAACCCCTTAGCCTGAGGCAACCACTAATCTTTTGTCTCTATAGATCTACCTATCTGGGACATTTCATATAAATGGAACCGTATGCCGTCTGAGTCTGCCTTCTCTGTGTAATGTTTCCTAGGTCCACCCATGTACAGATCACATTATGTCAGTATGATGTGTTTTTATTGCTGAATAATGGCTCAGACAGTAAAGATTCTTCCTGCAATGTAGGAGACCAGGGTTCATTCCCTGGGTCAAGAAAATCCCCTGGAGAAGGGAATGGCTACCCACTCCAGTATTATTGCTTGGAGAATGCCATGGACAGAGGAACCTGGTGAGCTGCAGTTCATGGGGTCGCAAATAGTGAGACACCACTGAGCAACTAACACTTTCACTTTTCATCCCATTGTATGAATATGCCTCATTTTAGCAGATGTTCAATGGATGAACATTTGGGTTGTTTCCAGTTTTTGGCTTTTATGAATGCTGCTGCTATGAACATCTGTGGACACATTTTTGTGTGGACGTATGTTTTCTTGGAAGCTAATGATCATGTAGTGACCCAGGCATCTAGTAGCGACTGTAGGTTTCTGGATGCTCCGTCCTCTACGGAGTTGAACTGTGGGACTGCTCCCCCACATCCTGCATCACCTCCTTCCAGGGAACGCCAGCCGAATCCCGGGAGAAGAACCGAGAATGCACCCTGCTGGATTTCTTTGACGACCATGACATCTGGCACTTCCTCTCTGCTACTGCCCTGTTTTTCTCATTCTTGGTGAGTTTATAAAAACTTTTCTTCTCTCTTTACATCTTGTATTCTCTTTTTTCCTCTTCCCCCCTTACTTACATCCTCCTATTTTTAATTTCCAAGTCTTCATTATGATTCAATGTACAGATTATCTTTTTTTTTTTAACGTTGTATCCTCTAGTTAGATCTTCATTTTGTTCTTTTACTCTTCAATATTTTAAGACACAGTGATAAAATCATTTTCCTTCAGTTGCACAATGCTTGGACTGCACTGGTGATTAGAACTCACATGCCCAGCTCCCCCAGGAAGCGCTTTTGGTGGCACTCAGCCACACTAGGTGGTACCATCTCAGCCACACTAGGTGATTCCTTCTTGTGTCATACTCACATTCCTCCCTCCCCCCTAGTCTCGCCACATACCTTACTAATGCAAACATCTTACAAGTTCCTCGACTGGCTCAGGGTAGCAGCCAGGCCTCTTGTTGCCTTTTAACCAGTCTCTTTCAAATCTCTCCTGAAGTTCCTTTGTTTTTTGCCCACACACCTTCCTTGAAGCTGTGCATGTTATAACAACCCAGGATGACAACTCCCAGCATAATTCCATCTTAATTTTGACTTTTCCAAAATAAAAGTATATGGTACCTGCACACAAGTTCTTTTAACAAGATATAGGGGCCTCCAGGGTTCACCCTGACCCTTTAGGAACCTCAAGAGTGGAGTGGGGCTGCCTCCTAGTGGCCAGTTTGGGAAGTTTAACCAGTCTGTATAAACATTCTTCCTTAAGGCTTTCTTGAATCTCACATTCTCTGGGGAGACAGATAATAAAAGTGGAGCTAAGAGTTCCCTCTACCATCACAGAGAGAGTGATGGTAGAGGGAACTATAAGTGGAGGGTGGGGGAACAATTCTTATAGCAATATTCTATTGCAACAAGGTTTTATTCCCTTTAGGTCCCCACCCAAATGTCCCCTTCTAAGTGGTAATGATGTCCCAGCTACCCCCCAAAAAATTTTTTACCTCATCCCATCCCATACTCCCTATATTCCCTCCACAGTTTAATTTTTATCCTTAGTACATACTGCTATCTAACATAGTAGCCTCTGTTCCTGCATTTGCTTCATGTCTGAAGCCCTCTCTCAAATGTAAGCTCCATCAGGGTAGACATGTGTCTCTCTTTTATCCTAAGCTGTATCCCTAGCATCTAGAATAGCACTTAATAGACCCTTGATAGATACTTGAATAAATGAATTGCGGAATTACATGTGCCTATTTAGAGCACAGTGCTGCAGAAGACATGAAAACAATTAAGTACACTTGTGAGCCTTAGAAAACAGGGACTTATCGCAACTGTGCATTCCTCTCATTTTTCTGCCCGTCTTGTTTCAGGTTTTGTTAACCCTAGATGATGACCTGGATTTGGTTCGGAGAGACCAGATTCCTGTCTTCTAAGCCTCCAGCGTAGAGAGCCAGGGAGAGAGAGCCACTGATCTTGGTGCTGTTTCATGAAAAACATAGGGACTGCAGCAAAGTCACCACTGCCAAACGCTCCACTTGCCCGCTGTCGGGTGAGCGCTGTACACATTCCCACAGGGAGGAGAGGAGCTAAGGGGGACCCAAACCTGCAAGAAAGGGAGGCAGAAGAGAAGTTGCAGCTGTGAACAAAGATGAGCCCTCCAGAGTCAGAAACACTCACCATCCCCTTTTGTTGCAACTCTGAACTAGATGTGGTCAAGCTGCATCGAAGTCAACCACCTTGGGACTCCTCCTACCCTCACCTGAGATTCGCCAGCCATGGCAGAACCATGCTACACTCTGCCCTCCACCTGCCTTCCTGCCCAGAGAGGCCAGCAGCCCAGATTTCCTGCCCAGAAACTCCAGGCTGGCCCCCTATGCACCTCTGCAACATCCGCTGCTCTAGATATCCCCAAACACCAGCCTCCTTCTCCAAGGTCCTGGGATGATGTGATTCCCTGAAGTCTGGTAGAGGGGTGGCTCCAAGGCCCTGCCCAACTGGGATAGATGTTCTATAGCACCAGCTGGTCACCTCCACTGCAGGGATGCTGTACGCCTCCCTCAGGTTCCTAGCAGCATTAGGAAGACTCCAGGTTGGGCTCCAGGTTGTCACACACTCTTGGCGGGTAACTGTCTCTGGGACCAAGGCGTGGGTGCTTCCCTGTTCCCTGAGTCTTCATCCCACTGTTGTGTGTTGACCCCACGACTCAGGCTCTATCTTCTTGGGAAGGCCCTGTTTCTCCACAGATCAGCTCCAAGGTGGAAGGGGAAATGGGAAACTTCTGCCATCAGGAGGAGCAAGAGGAATGCCTGACAGCACTAGGAGACTGGTGACATCAGCATCAGGTCAACGGGCCTTGCACAAAAGACTTGGGCTCCTGGAACAGATTTAGCAAAGGCAAAAGTACCTCCAATTCAAATAGCTCCATCCTGTGCCCACATCTCCCTTGGGGAAGACACAAGTGTTCTCATCAGGGTCACTGCTCTCAGGCTCCTGTGCCACTGACCATGACCCTCCTCTGCTGCTTCATGCAGATCAGAGCTCCAGACCTTCCCCCCAAGGTTCTCTGGAGGCCACTCTCAGGGTGAGCGCATCTCCCTCCTCCTCTCCAGTGGCAGAGAGCTCAGCCAGTTTGGGGTTGTCTCGGATTCACATTCTCTCCCCAGGACAGTGTTGAAAAGCTCAGCACCTCCCACCCTCACTCTCACGCTGGTGGCTGCTCTGCCCCCAGGAAGTCTCATTTTGACCAAACTCCCTTGTTACCTGGGCTAGGATGCCATCATTCTTGTACATGCAAACACATGCACACAGGTATGTCTGCCTGTGAAACTGAAGTTACTTTCTCACCTCTGCTTTCCTGATCTTTCATTAGAGAAATGGATCAGCCACCCTTTTTAAAATATATTATTCTTTCTCTAAAATAATGTTCAGAACACATTTTGGAAGTTTAAATAGCAAACTTTCCCTAATTTTAAGAACACGGAGATGCTTTCAATGAAGCATTGTGACCTTTTTTTCTAAAATGCTCCCAAATTTGTAATTGGTCTTCTGTTATTCCTTATTTCTTAAAAATTGTTGGCTTCCATATGCCATGTGACTTCCCAGATGGCGCTAGTGGTAAAGAACCACCTGCCAATGCAGGAGACATAAGAGACATGGGTTCGATCCCTGGGTCTGGAAGATCCCTTAGAAGAGGGCATGGCAACCCACTCCAGTTTTCTTGCCTGGAAAATCCCATGCACAGAGGAACCTGGCATGCTGCAGTCCATGGGGTTGCAAAGAGTTGGACATGACTGAGCGACTGAACTGAACTGAACACATAGGCCAGATGAAGGCCACCTAGTAAATGGTTCTATCAATCTAACATCTAAAACAAATTTCAAACCTGTTTAACTTTGCTGAGTTGACCTAATTATTTTTAATGCACTAAAGGATTTTGTATCCAAAAAAGGTGGGGGCAGGATGTAAACAACAAAGTTTGTTCAAGCACCCCTGTGGCCTGAAGTGAATAAATTGTAGGACAATTAACCTGTTTGGTAGCTTGTCTGGGAAATATGTCCATGGAAATGGAGAGGGGGCCCTGTAGAAATGGGTGGATGATTATTCAGCATTGTTTTCTGACAGTGTCTGCCTAGTGCTTAAACTCACATATTGTGATTCAGTTTTATTCTCTACAGCAGGACTGAAAACCCAGACCAAGCCTGCTCCTATAAATATCAATTCTAAATGTATTTGTTGTTAGTTCTTTCTATAGTGCTGATTTGTGCAGTGGTAGGAAGATACAAGAAAGGCATTTGACTGTGTCTGTTGGGTTGATAGGAACTCAGGGTGGAGGGGATGGCCAGAGTTATTCATAGTGGTCCCTCATCCATGCTTAGCACAGGCCTGTGCAAATTCTGTGCTCATGGACTTCTCTCTTTACATGAGGGGAAGGCAACTCCGAGTTCAACAGGAGGGTAACAGGAGACAGCCAGCCTGTGAGGAGGATCTTGGCGGAGGCACAGAGTAACGAGAGCAGTTCACTTGGAGGGCAGAGACGTGGCAGCCAGAGGAGCAAAACGGCACATGAGAAATGGCCTCTTCACACCTCTGATGAAGCCCCAGCTGTTAGCACTGGGTGGTAGAGGGGTCAGCCTAGTTTTATTTTAGCAGTAGGAGTAGCCAGTGGAAAACCAGAGTCTATTTGGGGAAGGGACTTTCCATGGCTGAGAGAGTCAGCACCTGGGGCAATGACTGGCAGCTGCTGCTTCTGCGGCTCCAGGCAGCCCCCAGAACGGTCTGTGGGGTCACAAATTGTGTGTCAGGGGAACAATAATACCCAAATGTTTCTCCTCCTAGGAGACAGTCTGTTTAAAACTTGGGGAAAGGGGGAAAACAAAGATAAACATTCTTCATAGAAGGACTAGATGAATCTTGGAAAAATTCTTGAGTCAGACTTTAGTCCAGATATGTTCACCTGCATGCTGTGTTACCTTGTGCAAAGTGCTGGAACTCTCTGGTCTTCACCTGCCACATCTACCTGACAGTCCATGGAGGTGTGCAGAGCAGGAGAAGCAGTGCCTGCAAAGAAAAGATCCTCACCCGCACATCTCGAATCCTGCAGGGTGGCAGGTTCCCCTGCTTGGCTGGCATCTCTCACCCATGGGGGCCCTTCATTGAAACCAGCTGTGCTGTTTTCTGTCCTCAGTCCCAGGAAGCCCTGAAGGGGCCAGGAGGACTCTCCACCTCCAGAGGAACTGTCCAGAGTTAACAAACATCTCCCTCCCCTCCTTGTCCTTTTAAAGCTGTGTATCACTGTCTCTGGCCCTTAAGACTGCACACAGATGAAAAATCTCTACCAAAGCTAGGGCCAAGTGGAAAGACTGGTTGTGCACAAAGTCACACCTCATTACTGCCAGCTCTGCCCTGGGAATCTCAGAGAAAACCTAGACTTTGTCCTCTCCCCAGCAGTTACTGCTACCACGGTCCAGGGGATGCCCTGTGCAAACGTTTCCCTGACCCTCCCCACCCTTATCTGTAGGGAAAGCCGGGATGTTCAGCCTGCAGGTGACAAAACCGGTCCCAGAGGAGGCCTGGGACTGACTCCTGGTGAAACTAATGAAAATCATTACGAGTAAAGATAGAACCAGCATCTGCCCGAAGTAAGGTAAAGCCCTTGTTTACCATAATTTTGCCCAGCTTATAGTCTTTTTTTGGGGGGGTGGGGAGCTTTGTTTTTAATGCTGTTTGGTAGTGTTTTAGAACCAGGTCCATTTTACCCGACGTACAGCAACCAAAACGCCGAGACGCTGAGGTTCGCAGCAAAGACAGGGTTTATCTACATGGCAGCCATCCAAGTAGATGGCAGAACAAACTTCAGATCCTCCTTCGCGAAGGCACGGGGCAGGGTTTATCTGGGATGAGGAATAAAGAAGCCCGAAGCACGGTGGGCTGGGGCGCAGGGAGCGTGGCGAGACTGGAATAGGTGATGGGGAAAAGGTGTGTCAACATCCTTCCTGCTCTCATAACTAGCCTACGGGCCTCTGCATGTTCCAAATGGCACAGGTAGACACCCACGCATACCCAGTTGGAGGGTCAGGGATCCCACCTAGTTTCAACCAGTTCAGCTGAGCTAGATGCCGCTGACTCCAGGTTCCTGGAAAACATCTCAGGCAAAGAAGGTTACTTACCGTCTGGGCCACGTGCAGCTTGGAGGACATGGGAGTCTTAAAACAACCTTGATTAGGGAATGCAGAGGAAATGGATTTGACTAATTACCAACAGTTTCAGTGGGAACAAGATATACTTGTGTGGCTAAGTTCAAATGTCTCCTCCATATTAACACACCATCATCCATAAGATTAATCACCTGCTAAATCTTAGGCTTTAACACACATGAGTTCAAATAAGATTGGTTAGGGTGGTAGATCAGCCTTTGCCAATTTCTAAAAGGCTGTAGTAAGGGAACTCTTCCCTCTTTCTGAATATCTGTAGATTAGAAGTTTTCATGATTTCCCCTGAACTAAAATTTTTAACTCTTTGATTTTTCCTCTTTTTCATTGCCTTGAAGTCCCTGTCATCTAAGGCTTATCCATTTCACTGGAGATGAAAAATAGCTAACCACCATACAATAGCTTTGAAGTCATATCACATTACAGCTATGCTAATATCTGGGTGTCCCATTTCTTATCCCAGCATTATAGTTATGACTCAGAAGACAAGAAATTTAAACACTGCAATATTTTCAAGTCAGAACATACAATCCCATCGTGGCTGGTTCCTGGGCCCCTAATTTCCTCTGACTCTTTACATTCTTTGTGAATTAGAGCTTTTAAATCCTTTAAAGAGAAGATTATCCAAATTAACTCAAAAGCTCTCCCCGTTAGGGTGCTCTAATGTTGCCACCACAGAAAAAAAAGTTGATTTGTGTTTCATGATTTTTATTCTTATCTGGGCTTTTCACAAAGTTCAGTACCCAGATCTAGGCAGGCCTCTTCAAGGAACAGAACAAATTCAGGCCTGAGGTTCATCCTGTTTCTCTCTCAGTGTGGGATACCTTGTAAAGTCACTTGGTTTTTAGGGCATCCATTTCCCCTTTATCTTCTTCTCATCACTTCTCTTTTCACTCATGTAGAATCAGAAACACTGCTTCAGTCAAAAGTCAATCAAGGAACATCTGGACCAGGCACTGTGAGGAACCGAGCACAATGAACTCAACACGGTCCCTCCCACCTGGGTCTGCGTCCCAAAGGAGCAGGTGTGCATGACACAAGCAGGCTGTTCATTGTAAGCAGGCAAAGAGCTCCAGGAAGAGAATGGCCTGATGCAGACCCAAAGAGAGTCCAAATAGTTATCAGCAATATTTATGCCCAGATGTGTAGCCCCTAAACTACTGATACAACTCTCAAAACCAAATTCTTAAAAAAAATATTTGATAGGTTTCCAGGAGGACCTCTGCAGGGAGGTGTAGGTTCTCACCATCTGTGGTTGCCAATTCTACTACACAATCAAGCAGAGAAATAGAATAATCGGAGGCACTCTGCTCAGGGTCAGAGAGAAGGTGCTATTAATAGTTCCCAGGAATGTACAACTTTGAAGACATTAGCTTATTGCTAATATTGCATCAACTATGTCAGATTTTCAAATTGACTTTCAAGTGCTAGAACAATGTAACAACTAGGTGCATGAAGAAGTAAGGAGAAGGAAAGCTGAGATGAGGCGAGAATAAGCAAACATAAACCCGAGAGACCAAATTGAGATTTGATCAAAGGTCTGGTTCAAGCAGAAGTGTTTCCTGGGAAGCTTAAAAGGGAAGGGACCAATGAGATTTCAGGCTGACCCATCCCTAAGAAACTATAAATGTGGTAGGTGGCATTAAACAAAAGGGTAAATTGAGACTTGATTGGGACACAGAGGGGAAGATAGCTGATTCTTTGAGTAACGAAAGTTTAAGAGTAAACTAAAAGGGGAAGAAATTCGTTTATCTTCCAGAGAAGCATTGGGCAGTAGGGTTGGTGGCACACACATGATGGGAAGAGCCTATGGAATGTTGTTTTCAGTGAGAACTTTGTAAAGATGGTCAGAGAAGGGGACTGAGCCAAAGGAGGATGGATGTACTTTTGATGTGGTCCAGTTGTGAGTTTGGTTTTGTTTTTAGGAAGACTGAAAGCAAAATGAAAGAGAACCGTAGACTCCTCTGAGCTGAGGCTGCCGAGCTGGGCAGTACTTGAAAATGTCAATTTGGACTCGCAGGAAGGTTACACTGTTGGGCTCTCACAACCTGCCTGTCACACCCAGAGGAGGAGAAAAGTGAGTCCTCTCCAGTGAAAGGGGAGAAATCAGAAAAATAAGACAAATACTTTGAACCAAAAACCTCAGTTTTTCATAAGAAAAACAAAAGTCACAGTTTTAATCCCAGTAGAGGACAGAGACATAAAAAGAGAGATGATTGAGGTGGGGATCGTTTTAATTCATCCTTGAAGAAACAAAAACAGCTTCATCTCCGTAATTCTTAGGAATTACAAATGGGACTGAGGTCTGAGGTTTGCCCTTTTGGTGGGATCTTGCTATTGGAAACTGTTGCCCTCAATTTTCATCTCCAACCCCAAAAGATTAACGTTGGTAAAACTGATTATTAAAACAGCAAATGTGTCATTGGCATTGTGCCAAGGGTTTGTATATATTCTATGCATTGATCCTGAAACACTTACCACCACTAACCCTGTGAAGTTTGCATTATTACTATTATCCCCATTTCCCAGATGGAGAAAACTGAAACACAGAAATAAGTGGTTTATGTAACAAGAACAGAGACAGGCAAGATAGATTGTATTGTAGCTTTTATTTGTGTCTGTATATGCAAAACACAGCCTGGAATTGTATAACCCCTGAACATATTAACAAAAAGAGAAAGTTTTTCCGAAATTTAGATGTTTATTATATAAACCTGAGTGACACTGAATGTATTGTGCTTTAGGAAAGCCAACCAAAATAAAACTGAGGCTTTGAATCATTTGGGCTCCCTAAACTGGACTCTTGCTTCAGTTTCTAAGTTTGTACAGTTAAGAACCAAAGTCCTTCTTATACATTCACTGACTACATTTGGCAAAGCCCTGAAGACCCAAAGATTTTCATTTTAAATTAAAATATACGTAGCCTAAGCTGTCAGGTCTCTACTGGGAGCCTGTTGGTTCAGAAACAAAATTAAGAGTGAAGGGAAATCACAAGAATACAATGGTCTTTTTAACTTCCTAAAACACATTCAAAAACTCTAAATACTGGCAAGAGTCAAAAAGTCTTTCAAAGTTGCCTCTGAAACTGATTTATGCTGGTCCAGTAGACCAGGCAGAATCTATGACTGCCATCAACAAAGACTGCTGAACTGTCTTTGCTCCTGGTGGCTAGGAGTGGTGGTGGTGTTCAGTCGGTCAGTCGTGTCCAACTCTTTGCGACCCCATGAACTGCAGCATGCCAGGGTTCCCTGTCCTTCACCATCTCCCGGAATTTGCTCAAACTCACATCCATTGAGTCAGCAAAGCCAACCATCTCATCCTCTGTCGTCCTCTTTTCCTCCTGCCTTTACTCTTTCCCAGAGTCGGGGTCTTTTCCAGTGATTTGGCTCTTCACATCAGGTGGTCAAAATATTGGAGCTTCAGTTTCAGCTTCAGCATCAGTCCTTCCAATGAATATTCAGGGTTGATTTCCTTTAGGATTGACTGGTTTGATCTCCTTGCTGTCCAAGGGACTTTCAAGAGGCTTCTCCAGCACCATTGTTTCAAAGCATCAATTCCTCGGCATTCAGCCTTCTCTATGGTCCAACTCTCAAATCTGTACATGACTACTGGCAAAACCATATGGACCTTTGTCAGCAGAGTGATGTCTATGCTTTTTAATATGCCATCTAGGTTTGTCATAGGTTTTCTTCCAAGGAGCAAGCATCTTTTAATTTTGTGGCTTTTTTAACGACGGGAATGGTGTCATTTCACCAAAGTAAGGCAGTGGAATTAGTTTGCATTGAACTGGGAAATCATAATTCTTCAATTAGGGGTACAATGATAATGAAGACAAAGGTTCCTAAATTTGTCCAGGAGTAAGACCAAAAAAAAAAAACCCCAAAAAGCAATATGACGTGGTTTGAAACACTGACATACTAACCAATTTTCTTCTCCCATACTATACACTGTCTCTTGAGCTTTAAAAACATAATAATGTGAATTTGCACATTTGCCAGTCAGCAGCACTTTTTTAATGGGGTTTAACCAAACTGAATAATGAGTTCCCAGAGGGAAAGTTCCCTGAAGCAGTAAGTTCTCCACCACTACTATTAGGCTTCAGTCTCTTCCCAAACCTGTGATAAAGCAACGTAAGAAAACACCACCCAGACCAGACCTACACAGCACACACTTAGTTAAAAACTGGATTTTTGTGTCATCCTCAAATCTGTAGTTTACACGGTTACTTGAAAAATAAAGTGGCACATTTATATTAGATAACCAACCTACCTGACCTGTGAACTTACACAGGCAGGAAATTAGCATTACCTCCTTAATTTCTCACAGGAAAAAGGAAAGGTCAAAGCAGATGTTGAGAATGACCAACATAAATGGATGCTGAATTTTATCAGTTGTTTGAGTTATCATATTTTATCTCTTTTATCCTGTTAATACAACAAACTGTATAAATTTACTTTAAAATGTTAAAACAACTTTGCACTCCTGAGAAATAAACCTCATTTGGTCATGATGTGCAATTCTTTTCTTATATCAGTAGATTCGAGTTGACGTTTTGTTTAGAATTTTTACACCTGTGTTTATTAAGGATATTGAGCTATAATTTTATTATAATGTTATAACAGACTTGGTATCAATTTGGTTATGTTAACTTCATAAAAGAGGTTTGGAAATAATCCCTCTTTCTCATGAATTTGGGTAGATTGGTGTTACTTCTTCCTTTAATATTTAGAGAAATTTCCCACTAAAATCTGCTGGACTTGAGGTTGTTTTGTGGGAATACCTTTTTAATAAACAGCTGTCAAGATGTAATTCACACATCATAGAATTCCTCCATTTAAAGTGTATGATTCAACAACTTTTAGTGCATTCACAGAGTTGGGCAATCATCCCCAAGATTTTAGAACATTTTCATCACCCCCAACAAAACCCCATGGACATTAGCAGTCACTTCCCACTTTCTCCCAAACTCCCCAACCCTGGGCAACCACAAAGCCACTTTCTGTTTCTTCAGATTTGCCTATTCTGTACATTTCATAGAAATGAATTATATAATATATGGTAGGAAGGTTTTTTACTTACAGATTTAATTTGGCTAATGGGTATAGATGTTAAAGATTTTCTGTTTCTTCTTCCGTTCATTTTGGTAAATCGTATTTTTCAAGAATTGTGTCCATGTG
Organism: Dama dama; assembly: GCF_033118175.1. Lineage (NCBI taxonomy): Eukaryota > Metazoa > Chordata > Mammalia > Artiodactyla > Cervidae > Dama > Dama dama. Next base: position 60,086,322 of record NC_083699.1, on the reverse strand, counting down.
CTCACTTCGGCAGCACATATACTAAAATTGGAAAGAATTGTGTCCATTTCATCTAAGTTGCCAGTAATGTTGTCATAAAGTTGTAAGTAATGTTTTATGATTTTAATTTTTGTATGCTCTTTTGTGAAGTCCCCTTTTCCATTCATTTTATTGGTAATTTATATTTTCTTTCTTTTTTCCCCTCCTGATCAGTCTTCCTAGGAGCTCTTTTGCTAGCTTTTTAATCTTTTCCAAAAATCAGCTTTTGGGTTTTCTGATTTTCTCTGTCATGCATCTGCCTTTTCTTCTGCTTATTGATCACATTTTTTGTATTGGACACTGTATGTATTTCCTGGATATTGTACATAAATGAAATGCAGAGATTGAAGTTGTGTTATTTTTCACCAGAAAGGAATCACACTTTTCTTTTGTTAGACAGAGTTGAGCTGAGTGAGAGCTCAGAATGCAGTTGTAGTTAGATGCAGGAGATATAGTTCTCTTCTGGTTTTCAACATCTTGATGGTGAGACTGCTTCATCTAGCAGGAATTTGTCTCCTAAGGTTCATAAAACTGTGGGAACTTTCAAACTACCTTTTCAACCCATACTCATCCGATGTCCCCAGGGGAAAAAAGAGAGGCTGGAGATCTCATCTCACGGTAGGGAGGACTTTTTTTTCCTCTCTGGAGTTTTGTTCAGATCTATGTATATAGTCAAAAGAATTTTGTCCTCTTTATTGATGGGTTTTAGTATCTTTTAAAACATAATTTTTCTAACAACAATGTCCTATTGTATATTCAATATCCTGTAATAAACCATAATGGAAAAAATATGGAAAAGAATGTATACACACACACACACACACATATATATATATATACATACATATATATATATACACACACACACACTATAACTGAGTCACTTTGATGCACGGCAGTAATTAACACAACATTGTAATTCAACTGGATTTCAATTAAAAATACATTTAAAAAATAATTTTTCTAGTTTATCTCTTTGTTCTAGTTGGTGCAGTGGGATTGTGAACCTACCACTTGCTATTGAATTTTACCTAAAAGTGAAAATCCCCTGGATAGCTTTTTAAAGAAATTTAAGTCACTAAAATCATCTTCCTTCAAACATCAAACTAGACTGGAAAGCTAACAAAATGTTACGGTATATAGCTATTATAATCTGCACATTCATTTTAGGGAGATTGAATTTATGCCTAGTGGTTGCACTATTATGGGTTGTATACACTTTATGGCTTATTAGGGCTCCTTGTATAATCAAAATGTGTGATTCATCTATGACTTGAAATGAGTGACAGTGGGCACAGCAGAAAGAATGCTAAACCCTTGATGGTCAGAATACTGAGCTTTAACCTGAACTCACAAAAAGCTCGACCAGGAAATACTATGAGCACTAGTTTTCCGGAGGACACGTGGGAAATGTGTGCTAAGGTCCTTATTCTACCTGTTTTAATATTAGGTTATATTTTACTTACTCCTAAGACAAACATGTCAGGTGTGAGATGAACACCTGGGTATCTGCTCTCCAATCCAATAAACCCTACAAATGTTTTACAAGTACCACTCTCAATACTCTCCTCCTCCCTCCTTTCCTAGGAAGGATTCATCATCCTGAACTTTATTAGGCTTATCATTTCTTGAATTTATAATTTTTTACCACATCTGTAGGCTATCCCCAAAGGACAAATTGTTTGATTTATAGGCATTTAAACTTTACATGGTTTTATACTGTGCAAGTTCCTCAGTGATGTTTTTTTCCCTCAAACTTCATGCTTGTGAGATGTGACAAATTGATGTGGGTAGTTGTAATGAAAGACCTAATTCTTGTCCCAAAGTGATTTTGTGCTTGTTTCCAACACTATAAATATACAAAGAGGATAATTTAAATTGAATCATCTCTCAGTTCTCTCCAGACCTGAAATTCTAATCCTACTTTTCACACTAAGTATAGAGGTGTACAGTTTACTGCAAAAGTACAGCACTGATCATAATTATGATTTGACGTTGATTCTTTGATCAGAAATACAATCCCCATGGGCAATGTGTCATGATATCATTTTTGGACATTTTGGCAAAATTTCAAGATTACTTGAATACAAAACTTCAGTATGTAAGACAAATCATTTAATACCAGGTTTGAAGTGGTACATGCAATGATCAGAAAAGACAGACTTCACAATGCAAAAATGCAAAGTTTATTTTCTTAAATAAAATACTATATTCATATCTATACAAATAATTATTACAACCATTAAAATGTTACATTTACCAATAAAAATTTCAAAACTTTAAACAAGAGCATGGTTCAGAATATTCACACCCTAATACAATGCATTTGTAAAAAGATGTCAAAATAAACAGGACCTATTCTTATTTACAACTGTAGGACAATCCCGGCCATATTATACGTATCTCCTCTGAATTCATTACAAAACAAATTAGTTCCCATTAGAATTATAAACCAGGTGATTTACAGTAATAGGACACAGTGCACAGCAGACATTGCTGGCATGGGAATAGATACAAATATTACAAATACTGAAAGCACTAGAGTTAGATTTTTTTCTGGTGACTGCCCTACAGTAAGCTTCTCACCCAGTGTATCTATCAATAATGTGTGAAGGTAACTATGTTCTCAGATTTTTCCACCCACTTTTACTGAAATGAATATATATGTGTATATGTGTGTGTACGTGTGTGCATATATATATATATATCTCCTGTTGAAAGTGGAAGCAAATCTTTTCTTCACAGTAACACAACTGCAGCATTTTAAGCAACACTGTCTGGTCCCTTTCTTTTGGAAGATCAACAGTTCAGTTCCCCCTAAAAGTTACCAATATAGTCAAATCCAGTGCCTCAGTGACCTCACAGATAAAAAACGGTTTTAAGACTTAGGGGGTGGGGGAACAGAGATCTAGAAAAGTGAAGAGGGGATTGACATGGAGTAAACTTTAAGTTCCTATGACATAGTATGGTGTATACCTGTACATAACAATTGAGGGAAAAAAAAGAACTCATGATTTTTTTAAAATGTCAAATTACAAATGAAGACTTATCTTCTATGTCTCATGAAATCCCTAGTGACAGATTATGCAATCATCCAAAATAACACCACTTTCAATATTATCCCCAATATTTTCAACCCGGGTAGGCTCATGTTTATGAAGCATCTGAACACACTCGTGCACCAGAAAAAAGACTACAGTTGACCAAGTTTGTGCAAATCTAGAAATAAGAATATTGAATGGCCACCACATACAAGCTCTGAGTTTAAAACGAGTCTTGCATCTAACTAGTAAATTTTTTTTTTTAAATAAGATCAGCATTAAAGATGGCTCAGAGAATGATAAGGCAACAGTGAGAGACGTCAGTTGTATCTGTCATCTAGGTGTTTGATTACACAGCATGTACCAGGCTGGTCCTTTGCCGTAACAGAGGAGTGGGTGAGTGGTATGTTCCAATGGCTGGTCCTAAGACCAGAGGCACAGTTGCAGATAAAGTGCAGTTTCCGGGTAGAGGCATGTGGGCACAACTAGAAGTTCTGTGTCTAAGAAGGTCCTCAACACTTCTTCCCAGAACACCACAATCTGAACTTGATGACCCCCACAGACTCCAGTAGAAACACTCTTAGGGCTCACACAGAAGTGTAGAATACAGGGAGAATATGATTAAGTCAAAAAGGACCCTTTCCTGTTGAACTCACATGGGAAGGAGAAATGGTTTCATTCAGCCAAAAAGTTATCAGAGAAGAAACTAATTTCTGGCCTTTAATTTGCATAAGTATATCAGAAATCATCACTTACTATTATTGCCCTCTAGAAGTACACAGCCATAGGTGATCAACAAAGGCAGATTTAGAGAGAGCAGAATTAGAACAAAGACTGCCAGGCTCCTAAGGCTATCAACCCAAAGCGATCTGATTTTGCCCTTTCTCTACTCCTCCATGGGGGAAAAAAAACAAGCTCTCCAAAACAGAATTATATGGCACATTAAATATTTCCAGTCAATCTTGAATCACTTTTGTTTTGGGGAATTCCCTTTGCCCCTTCATAGAACACAGTGATTTCCAAAGCTAGGTCTTTGGGAATCACTGATTTGGGAGTATGAGTAGGATACAGTGACTCTGGGCCCAATAAATGTTTCAAGGCAGAGGGGTAATCATTTAGCTAAGGAATGACTGGGTTCCCTGCCACTTGTTTGACATGGAGCAGACAGAAGAAAACAAGAGCCTAGGGTACTTTGCATGAAAGGAAGGATACAGCGAAGAAGAGTCTTAACCTTTTCTCAAGTTCATCACTCCCATTAAAATGTATTTCCACACTTTTTTGGAGTATAAATATCAGCCTCTCTGTGAAATGGCTAATGTTAGAAGGCAAGAGCAGGGCAAATGAATTATCTTTAAAATATTTAAATAATTTGTATATTAAGAAGGCTAATTTTAAAAAGTCAATCTTCATCACAGTTCACCTTGAAATATGACTGAAAATCACTGAAAAAGAAGATTCCCTCCTCATTCTTCTCTTTCCACAGTTCTGACACATTAAATCTTATAAAGCATGATCACTCTGGAATGCGCATCCTTTACTGCATGATCACTCTAGAATGCACAATCTTTACTTAGAAAAAGGGTACCATTGCTGGAACACCCCAAAGGTCTTAACATAAAAACAAAAACAAACTTCCTGGAATAGTATAAAATATCCCCAAACAACTTGTATGTACCAAAAAGAGAAATGACATAAAAGTTGATTTCTTTTATCCATGATTGACACATTAGAAATTTTTGCATGGTAAGAAATATGAAATTTTTTACCCTATCGTAAGTTGCTATGTTAAATGTTTAGAGGAATCAACATCTTTCTGAAATTGATTCCAGGTGATCAGTAACACTAGGAGAGAAATTATTTAATCAATGTTTCACTTATGCTTCATACATGTTTGTGTTTCTAGAAATGACAAATTTATCTGTAGAAATATGTTTACATTCTGTAGACATATATTAGCAAACCATGAATAACATTAAATTTACTATAACCAAAACTATGTTCTTTGCCATTTGTTTGCCAAAAAAAAAATCCAGAGATTGTTATATATTAAATAATAAATTTCCTTGCCCAAATCATGTAGCTCTAATTATCAAATACTTAATACTGCTGGTAAATCTCATATAATCGTGCTTATAAATCAAGTAAGATTACTGTGCTCTGAACATTTTCAGAATTGAGTTTGTATATAAACACATACATACGCATATGTCTCTAAGACAATTAGAGCTATACGGAAGCAGGGGCCAAATTATTTGCAGATGGTCACATCTTTCCTCAGATGGTCAAATAAGCCTTACTTAGGGGTAGAGACTCATTTGGAATCAAAAGTGTTGTATGCTTGGAATGAAAGTTCTGAGGAATGTAAATATTATCTCTAAAGAGAGCTTAGCAGAAAAAGACAATCGAGACAACAGAGAAATATCTGCAAGTACCAGGCTTGAGGCCTTTCCACTGAATGTTCAAATTCAGTTTCTCCTTAGCCTGTTACCTTAGTTCTGATTTTACCTAACAGTCCCCAGTTTTTCAGAACTCAAGAGCCACTCTGTGTGTGTGTGTGTGTGCGCGCGCGCGTGCGTGCACATGTGTGTGCGTGTGCAGGAGGAAGAGAAAGAGAAGGTAGGAAAGAAAGAGGGAGGATAAATAGCCGAACACACTAAGAACAGTTCTTGAAATTGACAGATTAGGCCTTTCAAGTACAAGAAAAAACTTGAATGTTAAAGCTTAAAACTCAGTTAATTTAAGTTATAAATGTCATATTTTTTCTCAGTTAATCGTTTTAACTGTTTACCTGTTTTCTTGTTTAAGTAACTTATTCATGAAGCTCTCCTATTTCTCCTCATGACCATTCTGAAGGAAGAAAATACAGACATTTTCCTTGTTTTCAGTATATTTTTTGCACCGAGGAGGCTGCCTCCGCCAGCAGCAGGGGAGTTTGGTGAGAACAGCTAGAGAGGTACAGATGACCCTTTTGCTGAGACTACAGACCCTTTTGCTGCAGTAGAGGTATTCCCTAGAGTTATCTGCTCTAACCAAGCCTTCTGCGTGTGTTCAGTTGCTCAGGCCTGTCTGACTCTTTGTGATCCCATGGACTGTAGCACGCTAGGCTCCTCTGTCCATGGGATTTCCCAGGCAAGAATACTGGAGTGGGTTGCCATTTCCTTCTCCAACCAAGCCTTAAGAGGCTCTTTTTTTTTTTTTTTTAAATGAGAATAAAACCAAAATGCTGGTCTGTGGGTTAACTTTTTTAACAGAGCAGACAGAACAGTTTATATCTCCCACTCCATTCCATTTTTGGCAGAATACAAAAACAAGCAACAGGCTTGAAATATGAGTACACATCAATTGTTTTCTTAACTTTTAATAAAATTTTCAAAATGCAATAAATGAATTTTGAATATATATCTTTAAAATTCAAAATTCATTATTGATTTCAGTGGGGCTTAAAAAAAACTCTATATCAAGTCCGACTCTTCAGCAGGTCTCAGGTGCCAATTTCCTATTTTCAGATGGCAGGCCTATTTTGAAAGAGATAGTTTATACCTTAAAATCTATGTCCAAGTACACACACACTCACACACATGAACTTATATAAAGACAACTTTTTGAAGCACCATTTCACATCTACCATGAGGAAAAGCAATGAACAAACTCATCTTCTCATTGTAAGTCTACAATGAAGGGTAATAATGCAATATACAATGCCATATCTTAAATATAAATATCAGTAAGTGAAAATACTGACAGAGATTAAGACTCTGTTCAGAAATATTTGAAAAGGCTCAAATCACTGTAGATTCCAAACACACTATTTAGTGATTAGTCCCTAATGATTAAACAAATGTCAAAGAACCTAGTTCAAGATCAAATAAATAAAACAAAGAGAGAATTCTACAACAAAACTCAATGAATGAAACAATCCTTAACTGAACACATGCAAAACCTCACAGTACAACTGGCTATCATCCTTATGGCCTGATGCAAAATGCAAGGACAAAATGGAAAACATCTATGTACTCTGCTGTTTAGCTTTCTACTTTTAAGGCTACTCGTTTAAGGAAGACCTTCGCTTTACAGGATCTTAGAACATTAAAGGATAAAATCACTGCAGATGGTGATTGCAGCCATGAAATTAAAAGACGCTTACTCCTTGGAAGTTATGACCAACCTAGACAGCATATTGAAAAGCAGAGATATTACTTTGTCAACAAAAGTCCATCTAGTCAAGGCTATGGTTTTTCCAGTAGTCATGTATGGATGTGAGAGTTGGACTATAAAGAAAGCTGAGCGCCGAAGAACTGATGCTTTTGAACTATGGTGTTGGAGAAGACTCTTGAGAGTCCCTTGGACTGCAAGGAGATCCAACTAGTCCATCCTGAAGGAAATCAGTCCTGGGTGTTCATTGGAAGGACTGATGTTGAAGCTGAAACTCCAATACTTTGGCTACCTGATGCGAAGAGATGACTCGTTTGAAAAGACCCTGATGCTGGGAAAGATTGAGGGCAGGAGGAGAAGGGATGACAGAGGATGAGATGGTTGGATGGCATCACCAACTCAATGGACATGAGCTTGGGTAAACTCCGGGAGTTGGTGATGGAGAGGGACGCCTGGCATGCTGTGGTTCATGGGGTCGCAAAGAGTCGGACATGACTGAGCGACTGAACTGAACTGATGGTTCCCTAATTTGGAAAACAAGACACGGAATTCAGATAATTTATAAATTGTTATAATTAAGGAAGAAGCTTCTACCTAAACCAAACCTTGGGAATAAAGGTTGATTCAATAACTCACCTATTTGCTAACTGTTTGACTTGAATCATGGACATTCATTCTACATTAATTCAACACCTGCCATGGGTAAGAGACTGTTCCAGAATACACTTGGCCAGCATTTGGTTACGAGCCACTGTGTTCTATTGAAATTTCTGTATTGTTGGAGAGCAACTCAACTATCTCAACTATCTATTTTACAAATTACCAACAATCAAATTTAAAATCTAGGTTCCTTCCTACTACCCAGGACACGCCAAGATGACTTCCCCCAACTTCCAGTCGATTAGTATCTAGAGAATGTCAGATTAAAAATCAAACCTGAAAATGTCAGTCTGCTTGGGAAATTTAAAGCACACACTGTGCAGTTAAAAATGAAAGATAATTTTTTTTTTACAACCTAGTATGCAACTAATCTCTGACATGGCTTCCCTACATTCAGAAGATAACTGGCAACTGATTAGACAAACACAAGGAGATACACTCACACAACCTCTCTCTTCCTGTGCATGTATGTGTGAACACACACAGAGATACATTTGTAATCTCACTCGTTACACTTATGTTTAGTCAATCTGTATTTAAACAGCTGAACTGCAATCATGACCTAAGATATGGCTTATGTTGTGGGCAGGTCTGTTGGAGGACTGCTTGGAAGAGTCTGAGGCAGAGGCGTTTGCTATCGTAAGCAAAGGGGACATCGCTGAGCCGTCAGGAAGAGCTGTAGCTATTTCTGGAAACAAAGATGTCATATTAAAATTGGATAAGTGAGAGTTGGTCATGTGCATTGGGGGCATGTCAGGGAGAAGAGGAAAACTTGGTTGAGCAAAGCCAACAGGTCGGGGAGGAGACAGAATTGATCCGAATCGGTTATTCAAACTTCCACTGTTTACCTTCTCTGTGCTGGGATTTGAGAACATTTGATTAGAAAAATAGGGGATTGAAATATCATTGGACAGTGTGGGATGAGCAGGAGAGTATGGAGGATAGAAGGAGGGGAGAGTATTTTGGGGATCCACAGGGATGAGTGCTGGGGTTCGAGTGGCACTAGGCTGAGTAACCTGTGGAATGAAAGAAGCATTAGCATTTATTGGTGGGTTCATGCCACCCTCAGGGATAAAAGGAAAACCAAAATTTTGTGATAGCGTGTGCTGGTCAGGCACTGAATTATCATTAGGTACTTGTGGGCTATCCGGCATGAAACGAACAATACTTCCTCTCTTTTCTGCAGCAGGTTGTTGGCGTCCAAGAATCATACTGCCACCAGTAGACAGAGGAAGGTGAGGAAGACTTGGATCAAAGACATTGCTATGTCTTGGGTTTCCAGAGCGAGTCCTTTCAGGTGGACGAATTTTGGAACCACTGCTGTCTTGCAATGGATGCCTTGATCGCTGGGGAACTGAAGAACTGGTTTGACGTACAGGAGGCCCTTGGTCAGCATTTCCGTGAGACACAGACGGATGTGGCAAAGCTGGCCTTACAACCCCGTGCATGTTGGTTGTGACTGGTGGGTTCATGTGGCCCTTGGTCCCATGACTGTCAGTAATCCTCATGGGATTGGATTTCTGTACAGAAACACTGGGACTCGTGTTTCGACCTTGAATATCTCCTGAAGACGAAGAACTTGAAAATGGAATATTCAAGGTGCTGTTCCGGGTGTTAATTGCGCCCAGGGACATGTCACAGCTCTCCCTACTCTGACTCTCACTCTCCCTTCTAATATGGACACTTTCATGGCTCGGGGGACAGTTATATTCAATTGCAGAGGAGGGACCACACTGTGTATTCCTCTGATGTTCTGAGAGGGATCTCTGACTCCCAATGACCTGATCGCCCAGGTGAGGGGCAAGTAAACTCTGCATGAAACTCTGGTGACATGTATTTTCATTGTCCCTTGTTGGGATAGCATTTCCTGTTGGGATGCTCTGAACTGGTGGATAAGGTAATCGCTTTTGGCGGTCGACTGGTGGTGGACCAGGGTTTTGACTAATACGAAAAGCTTGGGGCTGCATACTCCTCAAGGATGATACAGGGTTACCTATTTCATTATTTCTTGAAGACTGTACTTCAAAATTATTCTGGGTCTGCTGACTGGCTCCACTTGGTTTAAACGTCTGACAGTCAGAAAGGCGGATATCTGAGGCAGTATGGTCCACACGACCCTGCATATTATGAACAGCTAAACTCTTGTTTCTGGGAACATCAAGGTAGCTTCTCATTTCAAGTTGATCTGAAACTCTGGAACCCTGAATTGATATACCCATTCTCTGCTCTGAATTAGAAGATGTTTTTCCAATGAGTGCCTCAGCAGAGTAACTAGAAACCCTGTTTCTCTCCGGTCTGTGTGGAGCACAGGTCATGTCTGAAGGTCTCGTCACAATACTCGGCTGGGATGCCATTTGCTGCTCTATGCCTCTTGATGTCAACAGCCTCTGCATTGGATTATGCCCAGATACGTGTTCAGAAGAAACCCCTGGAGCTTGCTGCCGGCTTCCCACCTCCTGCTGGTGCAGAATATCTTGACTGAGATGGCTCTGGTGGTTCCGGCTGGTGGAAGGGTTTTCACAACTCTTCTCTGCCTGGGAGCTTCCAAAGTGTTGCTGCATCTGTTGCTGCATCTGCTGATGGTGTGGGTGTGGCTGACCACTCTTGGGTCGGGATTGGTCAGTTCCATGATGCTTGGGTTGTAAAGACAGCTGAGAGGCCTGAGTGCCCTGAATAAGATTCCTCTTTTTTTGCATCTGAACTTCCTGTTGCAGAGTTCTCTGTTGGTGGACGCTGTGGGGCTGAGAGTGGACAGAGCTCTCTGCGTGAGGTACATGACGCTGCAGCTGATACAAGTGATGCCTCTCTCTCAACTGCCCTGCTTGCTGCTGCTGCTGCTTTAAGTAGAGGTGGTTACTATGCAAGTGAGGTACCCCTTGAGCTGGAACATGTTGCTGCAGGGCCTGCAGATGTTGGCTAGCCTGGGCTGGCTGCTGCTCAGCAATGGAAGCCTGCGAACCGCACTGAACCTCGGTCTGCCTCAACACGGGGGTCACAAAGTTGTTACTAGGCGGAAATAATCGGGTGAGGCCGTCCCCGTGTGCTGGGTTGCTAATAGGCACAACTGAGTTTGAAGAGTTGGGAGGGATCTGACCAACCATCATTTGAGTTTGATCGGAAATGCTGTCTGGAGTTCGGCTCATCAGGGACAGACCTTCAAGCCGGAGGGCTGGCTGACAATGCTTCTGACGTTTAGCTGAAGACAGTAAAAGGTCATCCTGGACAGCACGCTTAGCAGAGTCTTTACGGCTTTCATGACTTGGCTTTAAGAGTGGCTCTTGAATTGGTGTGTTTGGTACGGTACCAGCCATAGTACTTAGCTGTTCTTGGGAGTATTCGGTCATCAGGGATGGTCCAGGAGGCTGACTGCCGTAGGAGCCAGATGAAACTGTCAGATTCACTGTTGTAGGAACAGTTGTTTGTTCTGAAGTTTGGGATAAACCAGTGCAACTGACCAGAGGATGGCTGAGGGTACTCTGGTGGATAAGATTATTCACACTTAAACTGGTGATGCTTGTTGGCTGGGAAGTCGAAACCTGTAAAGAGGCATTTGATGTTTTCATTCCTATAGAACAACTTGGTTTTTCAAGGGGCCTATCCACAGTGGCTTCAATTGAATCCTGAGAATTAAATTCATTTGGTGTTGCTTCTGCCTGTCCTGGACCATTCTCTTTAGATATCTGTGTTTTGAAAGGCTGGTCTCCCTCTAAAGAGGATGCTTCAGAAGGCTTTGAAGGAACTTCCCGTATATCAGCTGGTACCTGGGTACCAGCTCTTCTCTTCTCAAGGTTCTCCTGGTCAAAAATAGCTCGTGCTGCAAGAGCAACTATATCAGTTTGCTCCACAAAGGTACAGCTGTCACATGTATTAGTCGTTGCATTGCTGGTGACATCCTCTCTGGCTGTTTCAGGAAGCATAGATGCAACTGAGAAACTATGACTGCTGCCAGAGCTGGTTGACATAGGAGAGTCAGCCTGCCTACTGGTAAGCAAAGAACCATTAATAACCTCCTGGTCAGGGATGCAGGAATGAGGCTGTCCTGGATCTCTATCATCACTGCTCATCAGTAATAGCTCCTGTTTGGGATGCAATTCAACATTTGAATCAACTATTTTAGAATTTTCTGAAGAAAAGTCAGGATGGTCCACCTGGACTGAAAGAGATGATTTCTGAGGGTCTTTTTCTTTAGCAAGACCGGACAGCAGTACAGTTAAACCTTGCCCCTTTAAGAGACCTGTGGTTTGTACTGTATCTGATGACTCTTGCTCAACCCTGCAAGGGTCAGCAATGACTTCTATCTCAGAAACACAGTCAGTACTTGTAGTGCTTGTGGTAGATGACAAATGAGAAACCTGAGAGACCAAAACGGGGGCATCATTCGCAGAGGAAATCAACATGTTGGCTGACATGTGGGATCTGGCAGCTTCTGGCAACGCCAAACTACTTGGTGGCTTATCCTGAGATGTCTCTTGTTGCGAAATGGGGAGAGAATCTTTGGATTTTGCTGGGGCCATTGTAAATTGTTCACTTGTTACAGATTCTTGGGAGGGTGAGCTAGACTCTTCGGCTGACTTAGATTTGGGTACAGACTCAGGCATCACTGATTCAGAATTCAGAACATTCAAAGAATGTGAACCAGAAACACTTACACTATTTGTCTGGGACACAGTGGCAGATGGTAACACACCAGGGAGGCTTTCCAGAAGTTCATCATTACATGATGGCTCTGCGGAACCTTCAGTGCTGGGGCCGTCTGACTTGCCCACATCTCTGACTGGATTCAGGGAGCAGGCTGACTTGTTAGCGGCTAAGTGTTTCTTGACACCCAGCTTCTTATTCAACCTTTTTGCCTTCGTGATAGGCAAACAAGCCACAGTGTTCACTGAGGGAGTAGTCACTAGGTTGTAAGTACTGGGTAGTGTGGCTGAATTATCTGTTGTCACGGGAGGTGCTACAGTTGTTAATGAAATACAGTTAGCTGGGGTAATTTGACTATTTGCAGCAGTTTGAGGATGGACTGGCTGGCTAACAGACAACTGTACACAGCTTTGCCCAGCCATCTGCGATATGCTTTGATTGAGGCTGGCCAAAGCGCCAAACGTATTCAGGGCAACATTGGTATTTGGATCTTCGCTGGTGGTGGGCTGAATAATTTGCATAGGGGTTTGATTTGTAGTTCCTGATGAAGACATCACAGGCTGCAAAGCAAAGAGCTGTCCGTTTAAAGAAATGGTTTGAGGCTGCTGTTGGCTGGATACAGTAACAGAAAGAGTTTGTGTGGAATTTGATGCTGATAAAGATGTAGGTCGTGGTAATATATGGACAAGGTGCTTTCCTCCAAAAGTCTGCGGGGTGGAAACATTTTGCACTGAATTGTTAGACCCTATAATAGCACTGACTCCATTGACAGGGAGTCGAACAGAACCAGGAGGTGGAGCAGAGAGAAGTGGCAAAGTATTCTGGTTAGCTGCCTGGATGATGACTATCTGCTGACCTCCTGTTTGGTTGGGAACCTCTGCCCTCATCACTGTTGGGCACGGGGTGGTGCTGGGTGGTTGAAGGATGATAACATTCTGATTAGCAGGAGCTGCGTTAACAGCCGACCCCACTGGCTGAGCCATCTGAATCACCTGCATGGCAGAATTCAATGGGAGGATACTTTTTGGAGGCTGAGATTTAACTTGTGGCTGGGTGATCAGTGGCTGCATAGGTAAAGGTGGACAGGAAGGCAAGGTTACAACTACTTGCTCAACTGGCTGCCCCTCTGCTGGAAAGGAATTATTCAAGCTGATGCCTGGAGCCACACATCTACTGTGGTTGGCTGTCGTGGGGCTAATGCTAGACTCATTTAATACTGGGGTCACAGCAGAAGATGGTGTCTGGCTTAAGGGCTGAATAGTGTTTCCCGCCAGTTGCAAAGTAGTCCACGTCGTCTGTGTGTTTCCAGCTGAGGAAATTCGGGTAAGGCTATTCATGTTTTTCAAATCTGAAGCACTGACAGCTGAAGAAGGCAAAGAACAAGAAAGGGTCCAACCACTGTCCATAGGGTTTGAAGAAAGGGTGCTTACAGGCATGGTGGTCATCCCTCCTCCAGGGACAGACGGGGTCACCACCATGGTAACACTTGCGGAGTCTGCACCCTTGCTACTGCTTGCTACACGAGAATCACCGGCAGATCTGGGAGGCTGGGAGCAGACTGCAGTGGTGACGGACACAACCAGGGTGGTTTGAAGATCACTTCTGCGATCCTGTGTGCTCAGGCAGGACTCGCTTCCAGGCTGTCCTTGAGTGGCAGTTGCTGAGCAGCTGGAGGAGATGCTTGTGGCACAAGGGACCGTTTTCTTCAATACTTGGGGGCTTTCTTGCCCCTTCTTATTTTCAGAAGAATTTTGATCATTTAGACATGCGTGCAATGAAGGATGCTGGGGTGGTTCAGGCCCAACAGGAACCGCGATCAGTGAGCTGCTGGTGGGACCAGGCGCACCCACCTCGCTTTCGGAGGTGGCGAGCTCGAGAATGCTTTGAGCAGAAAGAGCAGCAGGAAGACAAAGAGGAACAGGCTGGTTGGCAACCAATGCAGAAACCGTGGTCTGATGCCATGGCTTGTTTTCAGAAGGGTAAACTCCAGAAATAGACACAGGAGTCACAAGATTGCAAGTCCTCTGTACTGGCACCACATTGGCAGTTTGCTTTTGTAAATTATGACCAACATTAAAGGTTATCCCTTGAACAGCTGTTCCCTGGCTGTTTCCACCAGGCTGACTCCCATTGGAATAAACAATGATATTTTTTTGAACCTGGTCACTGGGAATAACAACAGAGACCTTTGAATTTTTAAGATTTCCTTTCCAGTGGATTGTGGGGTCGTCATATAAACATATGTCATTTGCTTTTAGTAATTCAATATATCGGCCATTTTCTTTTTGAATCTCTTCCAGTTGTTTACGTAGCTTTTTAATTTCTTCAGCTATGATATCAAAAAGAAAAAAATTTTTAAATTACCTCTAAATGTCAGTATTTACATCAATTTAAGAAAGAGCTGTATACTGAGCTACTGAATTCTAATTTTAGCAGTCTAAGTACCTCAATTGAGGATCTTCAGCTCTTTTACAATATAAGTTCTTTCTTCTTTTTAGAATGGTGTCTCAAACCTCTATCTCAATCCTTTTAAAAGTACATATCTTTAAAGATCAACAACTCAAAGGTCAAAAATTACTCATAAGGTAGAAATCTCAAAATTACCGAATTCAAAATAGGGCAGCTAAAAAGGTGAAGCAAGGAAAGACATACTGCTATCATGGTAACATGCTAGGAAAATAACACTGAATATCAATATACTAGCATTTCAATGTTAAAATAACGAACATTACTTATGGTGGTAACAGTCTTTCTCCCCCTCCCCCAACCGACCACACTAGCCACACAGCTTGTGGAATCTCAGCACCCTGAAGCCATGTCATGGCAGGGAAAGTTCAGAATCCTAACCACTAGGCAACCAGGGAACTCCAGACAGTCTCTATTATAAACGGCTTTGAAACAATAGAGACGAAGTAGAACATGTAAGAAGTAAGGTGGGAGGGCGAGAAGAAAGCATCAATGGTTGCATTTTCCTTGGTAAGGCCATGTACTCTACTGAGGAATGAAGATATCTGTGATGCCCTAAACCATTTTAAAAGAGACAGCCTCACTCATGGATCCTGCTAAGGGTTAGGCTTGGCTGCTGGTATATGCTCTGTGACCCTATATAGCTCCACCTGCCTTGTCATAGTGGTAGGTATTCACCATTCCCTCCGCCAAAGGCAGCTGATCCTCAAGGCCAATACCCTAGCTGGTAGCCTGAAATAAAAAGTTCTGTTCCAACAAGGAGGAGCTGAGACTGTCAAATTGCTTTTCTCAGGTATTTAAACAGGAGACACAGAATAAAGATGCCAATGTGCTACAGATATCAGGAATTAAAGCACAATTATCATGGACCAAATAATAAAGACGACTGTTTTCACTTACTGCACACTTACTATATGCCTGGCACTTTTCATTCACTATCTCATTTAATAATAATAAAAATAGTAACAACAACAAATAACATTTATCAAACATTTACTATGTTCTGGGCTTTACTCTAAGTGCTTTACCTGTGTATCTCTTTTAATCCTCATAACGACCATGATATGGGAACTACCTTTGTCATCACTACTTTTAGATGTAAAGAAACAGGTTCAGAATAACCATATAATTTGTTTCAAGTTGACCAGATAGATGTTACAATTATCCTCATTTTAAGATAGGAAGACTGAGACTTGGAGCTGAGTAAAGGAAGCCAAGACTCAAACCCTGGTGGTCCTGACTCCCAAGGCCACTGCTGTGGTCACTGTGTGAGACTGTCATATGGACAGTGAGTATGTGAAGGAAGCTGTTGGGAGAAGAAAAGAAGAGACAGCAGATGCACACACACACACACACACACACACACACACACAAAGGATGATGACAGAAACGACAACACGATCGGACTTAAGGGGCCTCAGGTGCTCCCCCAACTCCTGGTCTGGCTATTCAGCTCCTCTTGGATCCCATGAGACTTGAGTTTCCCTTTTCCTTAAGGTAACTTGATGGCCTCAGACACTGGACTATGAAACCAGAGGAGCCCTCATTAGAAATGTATACATCACTCTAGCCTTATCATCCCTTTTGTGAGTGCCAAACACTGATTGGTTACCAAACATTGATTATGTATCTAATTGCCCAACAGCAGCATAAAACAGGACCTGGACCATAAAAGACAGCTGGCTGAGGCGGGTGGGGTAAGTTGTCATCTAACTTAAAAGTAAACAAGAATTCGGAGCGCTGACCTTCTAGATGTGCTTGCCAGTATCCTCCTCATTTCTTACAATAATCACTGCTTTGCATCATCTCCACCTCAATAATTCCACCTTTGTTTCTCTCCTTTTAAGGTGACCTACTGAGCTGTCATAGGATATTCTCTCTCTGCTCTTCTCAGAGACATAAATGAAAGATGGCTCAAACTGCCCTACCCCTCAGAGCTTTATACTTGCCTGGGGTATATTTTTTTTCAGCTGTCATAAGGAAATCTTCTCTTTAGTGCAAGTGGGAAAACAGAACTCATCTGACAGCATAAAAAAGTCACCTCTAAAAATCAATATTATTAAATGATCAGGAAGTACATGCAATACACACAATTATGAACTGAATGCTTTGGCCTTTTGAGTTAATTCACAGTTGAGGGTTGACACAGGCATATACCTGTTTTTAAGTTACACTGAGCAGGACTCCCCCTACATCCTCTTATGGGATTTCCCCTAGCTGGGAGCTCCATCTAGAATGAAGGAGAAACAGAACTATTCATGAGTTAAGCAAACAGGAAGTACAAAAAGAGTATAAAATAAAAATTGTGTATGCCTACAAGGTAAGAATTGCTCAAAGAAGAGGGGAAGAAGTAAACTTGAATAAAGGCTGAATTCATTTGCAACACTATTCTCACAGATCCACTGAATACATGGTCTTAATAATGTTTCGGGGCAAAAAAGCCTTCTGTATTACGATACTAATATCTAAAAAAGTATCTGTATTACGATACTAATACAGTATCGTAAGTTGCACTGTGACACAAAGACCTGAACACTGAAAAAACAATGGAAAGGAAGAATCTCAAGATCTTTACCTTGTTCGTTGTTTCCTCCGTTAAGCAGGAGTTCATCATTCTGCCTTTTCAATTCTGTTATGTACTTAAAGGCTTGGTCCAGGATCATATTCTTGCTCTGTCAAAGAAAGTCAACCATTTAAATGTTTCACTGGAGGTTAAGAACTCACCAGAAGAAAGTTACAACTTTGGTTTTTCCAATATGTATGATACATATCTTTTCACAATTTAAAACTGGCACTGTATTCAAAAACTACTATTCACCTTTTATTTATTAAGTATTTACTGAGGCTCTGTTCTAGGCACTGGGGATGTAATAAACAAAAAGGACAAAGTTCTTGAACCTTGAGGAATATTACTTGTTTACGAGGAATTATTATGTAAAAATATTTATACTTACAAATAAAACCAGGTGGTGATAAGTGTTATCAAGAAAAATAAAGTAGGGTCTTTTACTCTTTTAATCAAGTCACCTCCCCTCCAGGCTCCAGTTCGAGTTCAGATGCATCTTTCTCTAGGAACTCCTTCATAGGTCTCTCTGTTCTAGAATTCTGTATTTCCTTGGGTAAACTGCAGGAATTGTTCCTCTCCTACTAGAATATTTACTGTGTGCTAGAATCACAACATAGCATAATGGATGGGCGTGCAGGCTCCTCCACTTAGCATTTTTGTAACTTGGGAAAGTAACTTATTCTTTCTAAAGCTCAGTTCATTTGTAAAATGGGGATAATAAAGGTGTCTACCTTGAAGGTGTGGTAAGGTTAAAGGCTTTAATACAGACTCTTAGAACTCGATGGGGTATAAAGAAAAGTGCTTCATAAGTGTTAGGTACTTGTAGCTACTATATGTCTGGTGCTATGTTAAGTACTTCAAACGCATTATTTCTTGGACTCATTAGAAGAACTATGTTGTTATTCCTTATTTTTTTAAACTTTATTGATGTACAGTTAACTAAGATATTTAAAAAAAAAATAATAGTAAAGAAGGGTAAGGAAGGAGTCACAGAGATGGCAGAGGTTACTCTGTGCTGTGGACTGAATGTTTGTGTCCCCCCATAATTCATGTTAAGGCCCTAATCCCTGAAGTGATGGGGCTTTTGGAAGATAATTAGGTCATAAGGGTCTATTCTCATGGATGAGATCACTGCCCTCAGAAGAAAAAACATGAGAGAGGTAATCACTGTCTCTGCCATGTGAGGACACAACCAGGAATAAAGCCCCCATCAGGAACCAAACCAGCTGGCACCTTGATCTGGGACTCCCAGCCTCCAGAATTGTGAAAAATACATTTCCGTTGTTTAAGTCACTCAGTCTATGGTAATGTTCTTAGAACAACCCAAACTGACTTAGACATTCTGCTACAATATATTTCATAAAGGGAGGCTGAGGAAGGCTCTCTGTGAGGTGATGTCTAAGCAAAATTTTGAAGGGAGTATAAGAAAGCATGCCCTGTGGACATCTGAAGAAAGAAGGCTCAAGCAGCAGAACTGGCAAGGACTAAGGCTCCCAGGCAGGGTTGAGTTTGGCATGTTGGAGGAACAGAATGAGACAAATGAGATGAATAAGACAAAAGGCAGTATATAGGGCAACAGTGGGAGGAGACAAGCCAGTGAGGGCCTTTAAGACCATGCAAAAATTTCAGATTTTAATGTTATAATTTACTCTGTCAACCACAACTACAAATTATTTTAAATAGTAGGTTGAGATAATAATGTCACTTGGTTGAGTTTTGGTGCCATGCTCCTAGTATATTCCATTCCTAAGCTTTTACAGAAAGGCTGTATTTTACGTCAAAGTCCCTGTACTATTTAATCTAATTTTTTAAATGGAAAACATAATATATACATACTATAAAAAATGTAAATAATGAAGAGATATATAATGAAAAGCACATCCCTTTTGACTTTAGCCCTCTAAAGCCCTTTCCAGAGTCAACCAAGTTACTTATGTATCTTTCCAGAAATATTACATGCCCATACATTTATATGTTATATATACGTATATGTATGTGTGTGTATATATATATATATATATGTATACACCAACACATACACACATATCTTTTTTTAAAAAATCCAAATATAAGGATACTATAAACAGTATGTTACATGGATACAACTAGAGATTATCATACTAAGTGAAGTAAGTCAGAAAGAGACAAACACCATATGATATCACTTACATGTGGAATCTAAAACACGGCACAAATGAACCTATCCACGACACAAAAACAGACTCACAGACATTGAGATGAGACTTGTGGTTGCCAAGGCGGAGGTGGGGAGGGAGATGGATGGACTGGGAGTCTGGGGTTGGTAGATGCAAATTATCATATTTAGAATGCATAAACAACAAGGTCCCACTGTATAGCACAGGGATAGCCCTGGGATAAACCATAATGGAAATGAATTTTTAAAAAAGAAATATATATATGCATATAACTGAATCATTTTGCTGTACAGTAGAGATTGGCACAATATTATAAACCAACTATACTTCAATAATACTTCCCTGATAGCTCAGTTGGTAAAGAATCCGCCTGCAATGCAGGAGACCCCTGTTTGATTCCTGGGTCGGGAAGATCCCTTGGAGAAGAGGTAGCTTACCCACTCCAGTATACTTGGTCTTCCCTTGTGGCTCAGATGGTAAAGAATCCGCCTGCAATGCGGGAGACCTGGGTTCAATCCCTGGTTGGGAAGATCCCTTGGAGAAGGGAAAGGCTACCTACCCTAGTATTCTGGCCTGGAGAATTCCATGGACTATATAGTCCATGGCGTCACAAAGAGTCAGACACGACTGAGTGACTTTCACTTTATACTTCAATAAAAAGATTTTTAAGCATGTTTTAATTTTTAAAAACATACTTTGGATATTATGGTCATTTTAACAATATTAATTCTTCAAATCCTTGAGCATGGTATATCTTTCCATTTGATTGTGTTGTCTTTTAATTTTTTTCACCTGTGTCTTATAGTTTTCCAAGTATAGGTTTTTACCTCCTTAGTTAGATTTATTCCTAGGTATTTTATAGCTTTTGACGCAACTATAAATAGGATTGTTTTCTTAGTTTCTTTTTCAGATACTTTGCTCTTAGTGTATAGAAACATAACAGATTTCTGTATGTTAATTTTGTATGCTGCAAATGTATCATACAACTTTACTAAATTCATTCATGAGTTCTAGTAGTTTCCTAGTGGCATCATTAGGATTTTCTATGAAGAATATCATGTCATCTGCAAAGAGTAATAGTTTACTTCTTTCTTTCCAACTTAGATTCATTTTATTTGTTTTTCTTATCTGATTTCTGTGGCTAGCACTTTTTTTCTATTGGAAGATAATTACTTTACAATGTTGTGTTGGTTTCTGCCACACAACATGAATCAGTCCTAAGTATACATATGTCCTCTCCTTCTTGAACCTCCCTCCCACCCCTCCATCCCACCCTACCCCTCTAGGTTGTCACAGAGCACCAGCTTAAGCTTCCCGTGTTATAAAGCAACTTCCCACTATTTTACATATGGTAATGTAAATGCTTCAATGCTACTCTCTGAATTCATCCCACCCTTTCCTTCCCCCACTGTGTCCCCAAGTTCTCTATGTCTGCATCTCTATTCTTGCTCTGCAAATATGTTCATCAGTATCATTTTCCTAGATTCCATGTATATGCATTAATATATGATATTTGTTTTTCTCTTTCTGACTTACTTCACTATGTATAACAGGCTCTAGGTTCATCTACCTCACTAGAACTGACTCAAATTTGTTCCCTTTTATCGCTGAGTAATATTCCACCTATATATACATACCCATTCATCTGTTGATGGGCATCTAGGTTGCTTCCATGTCCTGGCTACTGTAAATAGTGTTGCAATGAATACTGGGGTGTGACTAGCACTTCTAACACTATGATGAGTAAATGTGGCAAGAGTGCACATTCTTGTCCTGAAGAAATGCTTGCAACTTTTTACCACTGGGTGTTAGCTGTGGGCTTGTCAAATATGGCTTTGTTATGCTGAGGTATGTTTTCTCTATAGCCACTCTGTTGGGAGCTTTTATCATAAATGAATATTGAATTTTGTCAAAAGCTTTTTCTGCATCTATTGAGATGATCATATGATTTTTTTTCTCATTGTATTGATAATGGTATAAAACATTGATTGCTCTGCAGAAAGTGAACCATCCTTGCATCCCAGGGATAAACCCTTCTTGATCATTGTTTATGATTTTTTAACGTACTTTTGAATTCGACTTGCTTACGTTTTGTTGAGAATTTTTGCATCTACTTTCATCAGTGATATTGGCCAGTAATTTTTGCACTCATGGTTTGAAAGGATTAATATTGTTAAGATGAGCATACTACTCAAGGCAATCTACAGATTCAATGCAAAATCAAAATACCAATGGCATTTTTCACAGAACTGGAATGAACAATTTCAATATTTGTATGGAAACAATCTTGAAGAAGAAAAAAGTTGGAGGTATCATGCTCCTTTATTTCATAAAGCTGCAGTAATCAAAACAATATGGTACTGTCCTAACACACACACAGAGCAATGAACAGAATAGAGAGCCAAGAAATAAACCTATCCATTTATGGTCAATTAATCTATGACAAGGGCTTCCCTGGTGGCTCAGAGGTTAAAGCGTCTGCCTGCAATGTGGGAGACCCATGTTCGATCCCTGGGTCGGGAAGATCCCCTGGAGAAGGAAATGGCAACCCACTCCAGTATTCTTGCCTGGAGAATCCCATGGACGGAGGAGCCTGGTAGGCTACAGTCCACGGGGTCACAAAGAGTCGGACACGACTGAGCGACTTCACTTCACTTCACTTCAATCTATGACAAAGGAACCAAGAATACTTTGAGGAAAAAAGACAATCTCTTCAGTACATGGGAAAACTGGACAGCTACACATAAAAGAATAAAATTGGAAATTTTCTCACACCATACACAAAATAAACCGAAAATGGATTAAAGAGTTAAATGTAAGACTGGAAACCATAACAGTCCTAGAAGAAAACACAGGCAGAATGTTCTTTGACATAAATTGCCACAATATTTCTTTGTATCTGTCTCCTAAAGCAAGGGAAACAATAGCGAAAATAAACAAAAGGGACAACATCAAACTAAAACTAAGATAATGTCCTTTCTTAAAGCAAAAGTTGAGACAAAAGCAATTGATAATGCCCACCTTCTCTACTGCAGACAGGGGTGGGGACATGAGGCAAAAGTGAAGAAAGTCTAAATCTATTCAACTTCTAGAAACCAATACTGACTTGCACTGCACACTCTAGGGCACTAAGAAAGAAATGATTATGGTGTCCTCTCAGAGAAACTTGTAGGAATAAAACCCAAGAGGAGGAATATTTCACTAGGCAAATACCAAAGCTTACTGAGCAGTTACTATACACTGAGATATGGGAAAAGAAAAACAACCAGGAGACACAGTGCCAGCCCTTAAGTTTGCTTTTGTGTTAAGGAAACAGAAAGTATATTTTTAAGAAGACGGAAAAATACATTTATGCAAGACTGGGTACCACCTTGCAGGGAAGAATGAAAAGAAACTGAATTATAAGAACTTGCTGAGGGAAACAGTGTTGAGAAGTGAACAAATTGATCTGGCCCTCCCCAACAAACATCTGGGATGGTTTGGGACTGGGAAGCTCCAGTGACCATTGAAGGTGGGGTGAGGCAAGGGGTTAAAAATTGAGGGGACTGGTAGAAAGATTCTTCTTTTGTAATAAGAACCAGTCCCCACACACACCCTATGCAACTGGATGACTTCCACTCCTCCCCAACCACAGGAGACAAGTTTATTTCCTGTGAAATTTGAACCCAAGGATTTCGGCCTCAGAGACACTTTCATGGCACAGAAGTGGACAAAATGAGGCTCCTAAGTGAAAACATGGTGGGTGGGGAAGTAAAACAATGCTTCCTAAAGCATGAGGCTCTCCAGCACCCATTCCCTGCCCCAGCTCCCAGAATGATGGCAATGAGGTAGTCCTCTTCCCACCATCCCCGCTACTAGGTAGGGTGGTGAAGGATCCTTCTCCATAAAATAAAAATTAATAGCTAATTCCAAAAGAAGAAAATCTACAAATGTTGGCATTTTTTCATTCAATAACAACAATAACAACACTGGATCATCAGACAATCACTAAACCATTAGGACCACCAAAAGATAAGCCTGTTCAATCAGCTTTTTAACGCCACCTTCTCAAATATGAAAAACAGTTGAGGTGTCATTAAACATTTAAGGAATGTCTCCAAAAAGAAAGACAAAACATCAAAACAGAGGAGAAACATTTTTAAAAACCAAAACCCTATATATTATTCTCAAAGATGAGATAATACTGCATCATCATAAACAATATAAATGGAACAAAGACAATAAGAAAAAAAGATGTGGGAATTAAAAATATGAGAGCTGAAATTAAAAACAGAAGCATTGAGGACTTCCCCTGTGAGCCAGTAGCTAAGACTGTGCTTCCATTATAGAGGGCGTGGGTTCTGTCCCTGGTCAGGGAACTAAGATCCCATGTGCTGCCTGGCCAAAGACAAAAAACAGAAGATTTGAAAGAGACCAACTAATTGAGACTGAAAAAGAAGGGTAGAGGGGTCCAGAAGTAAAGTCTTAAAGGAAAAATAGGGAAAATGAAATTTCATGGCAATGTGACCATGCAGAAATTATAGTAAGAGACTGTTGGGAGGTGTGGAAAGAATTAGAGAGATGTACAAAAAAAAAAAAAAAAAATCAAGCAAATGAAAAATAATGAGGTGATTATTAACTCTAAAAAAACATTTTTTGACAGGGAACAAAAATAATCATTCTGAGCACAGAAACAACTTAGGGAATTACCTGATCACAAGCAATTGGTTAAAGTATAGGAGGATTTCTTACCTGTTTCAGTGCAGGAGAGCATGGAATCAGCTCTCCTATTCTGTTTATCCCAGCATTGATTTTCTTCTTTCTATGCCTCTCCACTAGATAGAGAAAAAATTCACTTATCAAACCTTGCAGTACTGCTGCCAAAGTGCCTCATTCTCCAAGGGTAAAGAAATTTTAGGTAAAGAAATCTCAAAGAAAGTCTTATCAAACAGTGTCTACTGAATACAAATAACCATAATAAGATTTCTAAGAATGTCATATTCTAAGTTTAGTGTTATGGAAATCAATACAAGCCATACTTTTTTTTTTTCTTTTTTCCTCTCCCCCACCTCCTGAAGAGCTTTCTCCACCTTTATCACCTTTTATTTGGATTTTAAATAAAGGGATCTGTAATAATTAAATTCAAACTACAAAAACAAATTACTAATACTATATTACTCTTAGGTCATTATTATATTTCAAGTAACTATTAGAGATTTTAATGATAACTAAATTTCAAGAACCTGCTACTAGTTATGTTACTAGAAAGCTGCTGCTTTATAGCAAACAGCAAATTAGACCTTTCCAGGCAGATTAAAGAACTTCAAAACACCTTTTAGGCTGACTAGAAGGCATTTTTCGAGTAAAAATAGCTATTAGTTGTGACTTAAAATAGATGAGAAAAGGCAGTGACTTATTTTTCTCTATGGTGTCTGTGCTGTTCACTTTGCCCCATCTAAGGAGCTAGACAACTGACAACTTGTGAGAAATGTGCCAGGCATGCATGCTACAACTTTAAAAGCTGTATGAAAGAGGCAAGAAGATCCAAGAGATTATCTAAATAGTTTCTATAAGATACTTAAAATAGAAAAATTGGTTTACATTTTGTTAATTTTCTAAAATCTTCCTTTTAACAAAGGATTTCAGTGCTTCTAAGAAGATGACCTTTCAGATACAGCATAAGTAGGTCTTTTTTTTTTTTCTTTTTTTTCATAAGTAGGTCTTATTTCACAAATATATATTTTTCGCCTCATAATCTAGCAGTGAGAACACCCTCTCAAAGACAGTGATTTACTTTCTCAATAAATTACTATCAGGACATATTTATTGTCCCACGTGACATTTAATTCCAATAAAAAGATTTAGCTCATAAGGCAAAAAAAAAAAAACAATTTAGATGTACTGATAGGGCAAAAAAACCACACAGAGCAATAAAATAGAGCTCACCATTCTTCTGAATGCTCTAACAATAATATTTGTTGTTATCTAAGAGCATACTTTCTAATGTGTGTAGACAAAACAACAACAAAAATAATATTAAGACTCTATCCACAGTGCTAACAGGGAATTCACATGCAGTGAACTCCCATTCTGGGGAACAGCAGTGTCCCATCAGTGTTCAACACTTCTTTCCATAGATAAAGTCTTCCCCAGGTTCCTTTACTTAGGGAAAGGAAGATATTATTTATAGAGTAAAAGAAACAATTAAATATATATTTTTAGATCTGACCACAGTCCCTGATGGAAAATAAAATGTTAAACAATATATCAAATTGTCAAAGTATGCACAATTACTTCTATAAATGTTTACCGGGCTATGGCCTGTAATTCTAATATTTAAGATAAAAGTGAAGTTTTTTTTCTATATTTCTTCTTATAATTGAGGATTCCACAACTTAATTTAAAACTGGTCACATTTCAAGTAACTTTAAAATCTATAGCCACTTCTTCCCAACTCCTGTAGGCAGCTAGCCTCCTTTAAAATTTCTGCAGACACAGACCCTTCACTCTTTCCATAAGGAGTATATCTGGAGTTCCTCAGAGGGTGAAATCACTTAAAACACTAGCTCCAGAGGTATACTAATCCTTAAATTAGCTAAATAGACTATAAGTCTTCATGAGACTTAGGGAGTACTTTGTCAACTAAAAACAATACAGCACAAATCTTTACGTATAAAATAAATAAGCTATATTGTACAACATAGGAACTACAGCCAATATTTTATAATGACTATACATGGAGTATAACTTTTAGAAATTGTGAGTCACTATGTCATACACTTGTAATTTATATAATATTGCACATCAACTTTACTTCAATTTTAAAAAATGAAAAGTAAAACCCCAAACAATAAAAGAACACTTTCCTAGAATGTAATGAATAATGATTCTGTGCTCATAACATGAAAACACAATCAGCTACAGTATAATTTCATTTTGAATACAAAAAATGCTAACAAATAAAATTTAAAGTATTGTTTCTACCTGCATTGTGTGTCTCCCGATTTTTCTTTCTGAAACAAAAAATATAGATAATAGGAACATGAAAATAATAGGAAAACATTTTACTTTATATTTTGAGAACCATAAAAATTAATTTGATGAATTTGTATTTGTTGTATCAATAAGAAGCCATTTTAAAGAAAATTTTCTCAATAATAGATTATGGTATAAAAACCTGACTACAGATACATCAGTATAAATTCAGAATTCACAACTACTGAAAGTAACTACTATTCTCTATTTTCTCTTACCCCAAAGTCATTGGTTGGGAAGTAAATCAATCATTGAAAACTGATCTATTTGAAAAATGTAATTAAGGAGCTAGTCAATTCCTAAAGTGATAATGCCAAGTACCGTTGACCCTTAAACATCATCATCTGGGACTTGTTCACCTATATAGAGATTTTCTTCAATAGTGAATTCTATAGTACCACAGGAACCAGAGTTGGTTGAATCCATGGATATGGAACCGTGGATATGGAAGAACCATGAATAAGAGGTCTGGCTATACCCTAACTACCACTATGTTCAAGGGTCAACTGTAGCTGATTTCCAGTGTTTGCTCTGGCACTGGCTAAGGGTGGGGGTGACTGTGTAAAGAAGACAAACAGTAAAGAGGAACCTTGTAATCCCAGGGAGGGAAGTGTGGCAGGCACCGGCACTCATACATTAACAACTGCCATCTGAGACATCTTTTGCATTTATGTACATTAGGTTATCCAAATTCTTACATTTTCTCAAAAGCTGATCTACTAAAAATCACCAATTTTCGCATATATACCATTATTCAATACATAAGCATTCTCTAATAGCTATCTAATCTCTAACAATGATTGTAATATTTAATAATGGAACCATTGGTCATGCAATTCCAAGCAAAAATATTGCCTAAAATGATGGAAATTCTGAAGGAGGTATTATACAAGGAACCAGAACTAATGTTATATTGATGTGCATACTGGCATTAATGGTTCGTAATGTCACAAAATGTCTATTCAAACTGACTTCAGTCTAAGTGAACTTTGCGTCCACCACAAAGACTAATATTGAATGCAAGTAAAAATCTCAGAAGAAACTAAAATTTTAGCATATATTTAGGTATTATACTGTTTTAACTACTGACAGTCATTTTACCACTTATACTGCTAGCAGAATTCAAAGGACAGGTAAATTTTAACTATAAACCCCTTTCCATATATCTATTTATATTTATCCACAGCTATTTTTGAAGAGTAATGGTTTTCTACACTTCCAAATTAAAGTTCCCTAAAGGACTACCTGTTTCAAAAAGTGGGGACCAATTCTGCCTATCTGCCAAAACTGTATTATTTTTGGACTGTGGCTTCATACCTGTGCTGCTTTTTTGTAGGAGTCTCTTTCTCTGTCATTTCTGGCATGGTTACAGTGATAGGAACCTACAAGGCATGAAAAAACATGTCAGAAAGTCTAAAGGCATTCTAGTATCTGGGAGAAAGTGATTAATAGCAATTTGGTTTGAATACCAAGATGCTAATAAAATAAAAATGACATCATGAAAAAGCACTGGATTAGGTATTGTGGACAGGAAAAAAAGCATAAGAAAATAGGACAAAAAATATTGTAACCTGCAGCTGGATAACATGCTGAATGTCAAATGTGAGATATAGCCAGGAAGTGCTTGAGAACACTGGAGAAGAGAAGGATCATTACAGATTTGGAAATCAAGAAAAGCCTAAAGGGGGTATAGATTTGAGCAAGATCTGGAAAGACAGGTAAAACATACTTGAGTTGGGAGAATATGTTCTTTGCTCATGATACAAAATTGAAAACAATGGTCATTCTCTCTAAATGCAGAAAAACCAAAAGTGACAAGTATACAAATATATGCTATCCCCCATATGGAAGCAAGTATTCATTCATTTACTCATTTGCTGGGCTTCTTTCATTTCAAACTACTAGAAGTTTTAAACATTATCACTTGAGAATCATTAAAATCTGAGTTTGAGTATGAAAATTCTATTAATACTTAAAATACCATGATACTAAAGAATACATATATTATATGGAAATACACTCAAAAAGCCTGAAAGCAAATATATGACAATATTAATCACAGTTATATAAGCCCAGAAATATTATAGGTGATTTCTCTCTCTTTTCTGATTTTCAAGAATTTTGCAATAACTTTAATGCCTTTAAATCCCAGGGATTGGCAATTTTTCAAAAGAGGCCTGTCAGGTTGGGCTACCTGTTCTGATATACTGCAAGAGGTTGCAAGTGCAGTTTCCCATTTTCTCTCTGAAGGTAGAAAGTAAGGAATTGGAGTCAGTGTGAGTTTAAAATCTGGTTCTGCCATTTCCTAGTTGTGAGGTCCTGGGAAAGTTGTGTAACCTCTTGGAAACTCAGACATTTCATCTAGAAAATGGATCATAATCACAGTATCTAGATCACTGGGTTGTTTCAAGAAAGAAAAGAGGAAATACAGCAAGGAAAGGACAACAGCACGGTGCCCATTTGTAGTGAGGATTTAATCAATGTCAGCCATGGATATAAATGACCTGGATAACCACAGTGATGTGGTCGCTCACCTAGAGCCAGACATCCTGGAGTGTGAAGTCAAGTGGGCCTTAGGAAGCATTACTGTGAATGAAGCTAGTGGAGGTGACAGAATTCCAGCTGAGCTATTTCAAATCCTAAAAGATGATGCTGTTAAAGTATTGCACTCAATATGCCAGCAAATCTGGAAAACTCAGCAATGGCCACAGAACTGGAAAAGGTTCAGCTTTCATTTCAATCCCAAAAAAGGGCAATGCCAAACAATGTTCAAACTACTGTACAACTGAGCTCATTTCACATGCTAGCAAGGCAATGCTCAAAATACTTCAAGTTAGGCTTCAGCAGTGCGTGAACCAAGAACTTCCAGATGTACAAGCTGAATTTAGAAAAGGCAGAGGAACCAGAGATCAAATTGCTAACATCAGATGAATCATAGAGAAAGCAAGAGAATTCCAGAAAAACATCTACTTCTGCTTCATTGACTATGCACAAGCCCTTTACTGTGTGGATCACAACAAACTGTAGAAAATTCTTAAAGAGATGGGAGTGCCAGACCACTTTACCTGTCTCCTGAGTAAGTTATATATGAACCAAGAAGCAACAGTTAGAACCTTATATGGAACAACTGGTTCAAACTGGGAAAGCAGTATGACAAGGCTGTATATTGTCACCCTGCTTATTTAACTTCTATGCAGACTACATGAAGCAAAAAGCCAGGCTAATGAATCACAAACTAGAATTAAGACTGCTGGTAGAAATATCAGAAATATCAATAACCTCAGATATGCAGATGATATGACTCTAATGGCAGAAAGCAAAGAGGACCTAAAGAACCTCTTGATGGGGGTAATAGAGGAGAGTGAAAAAGCTGGCTTACAACTCAATATTCAGAAAACTAAGATCATGGCATCCAGTCCCATCATTTCATGGCAAATATATGTGGAAACAGTGGCAGATTTAATTTTCTTGGGCTCCAAAATCACTGCAGATGGTGAATGCAGCCTTGGAATTAAAAGATGCTTGCTCCTTGGAAGAAAAGCTATGACAAACCTAGACAGTATATTTAAAAGCAGGGATATCACTTTGCCAAGAAAGGTCTGTTTAGTCAAAGCTCTGGTTTTTCCAGTAGTCATGTACAGATGTGAGAGTTGGACCATAAAGAAGGCTGAAAGTCAAATAATTGATGCTTTCAAATTGTGTCCTGGAGAAGACTCTTGAGAGTCCCTTGGACAGGAAGGGGATCAAACCAGTCAAGCCTAAAGGAAATCAACCCTGAATGTTCATTGAAAGGACTGATGCTGAAGCTCCAATACTTTGGCCACTTGATGTGAAAAGCTGACTCACTGGAAAAGGCCCTCATGCTGGGAAAGGTTGAGGGCAAGAGGAGAAGGGGACAACGGAGGATGAGATGTTCAGATAGCATCACGGAGTCAATGGATATGAGTTTGAGCAAACTCCAGGAGACAGTGAAGGACAGGGAAGCCTGGCTTGCTGCAGTCCATAGGGTCACAAAGAGTCAGACATGACTTAGTGACTGAACAACAACAACAGCCATGGATATTGACGATGTATTTCAGGTTAAGGCTTTAGCTCAGGAAAGGAGGGAGAAGAGTCCTGGGAAAGAAGTAAAAGTAGATGCAGACAAGGTGCTGACAGAAAAGTACTGACTGAATCAGCCTGAGGAGAAACATGTGCTCTAGATCTATTTCTGGCAGCTTATTTATTCCACTTTCTCCCTAACATTTATGAAGTCCAGATCAGCCTGAAAGCAAGTTCACATTACATAATGCGGGACACGTGAGTAAATAAATCAATCCCTGTCACCTTTCTCACCCAAGGGCTTGCAGAATCTCTTCACTTTTGATTCCTGGCTTCCAACGCCTCCCGTTTCTGATCCAAATCTATCATCTTCTGCCAGAAGATGGTCTATAAGTTATGTTTTCTTCTTACTACACAAGAGAAAAATCAGTGAATGTTTATAGGTTTCCATTAGCAGCATGAAATAAAACGAGGACTAGCAACCTAAGGCAGGCAGGCAGATATTCCGTGGCCTACAGGGTGATCCTGAATTCTCCGCACCTCTTAAAAGTTAACAAACCTAGTTGCTTTGAAAAGTCACTTCCCAGTGGGTTATGCATGCTCCACCCCCACAAAAATGGTAGCACAGCAGCCATTGGACAGTCTCCAGGAGGGGAGTCTCTCTTTTCTTATGATGGCTCACTGTCACTTGCCTTCTGCCTAGCTTTTACACTAATCGTCCTCAATTCTAAAATTATCTTTCCTTCAATCTCCTACTTCCCCATTCTCTCTTGTGAGAGTGACTGAAGACTTACTCAAGGACCTTCCACTAAAGGCACCAGGAAGACAGCTCTCATATCTGCACATTGTATGTGCTCTTTAAACATGTCAACATGGGGAGAATTCCCTGGTTGTCCAGCAGGTAGGACTTTCCTTGTCGTGGGCCTGGGTTCAATCCCTGCTCAAGAAACTAAGATCCCACAAACCCTGCAGCATGCCCCCCCAAAAGGTGGGGGCTTCATCCCAGACAAATGAAAAGTGCTAAAGAGGGCCACAGAATTGGCGCTTTTGAACTATGGTGTTGGAGAAGACTCTTGAGAGTCCTTTGGCCTGCACGGAGAGCCAACCAGTACATCCTAAAGGAAATCAGTTCTGAATATTCATTGGAAGGACTGATGCTGAAGCTGAAACTCCAATACTTTGGCCACCTGAGGCAAAGAACTGACTCATTTGAAAAGACCCTGATGCTGGGAAAGATTAAAGGCAGGAGGAGAAGAGGACAACAGAGGATGAGATGGCTGGAAGACATCACCGACTCAATGGACATGAGTTTAAGTAAATTCCAGGAGTTGGCAATGAACAAGGAGGCCTGGCGTGCTGCAGTCCATGGGGCTGCAAAAAGTCGGACACAACTGAGAGACTGCACTGAACTGAAGGAGGGCCCAGGAATCTGTATTTCCAAAAAGGTCTCTTTGTGATTTTTCTTTTTCTTTTCTTCTTCTTCTTTTTTTTTTTTTTTGTACAAAAGAAACTCTTTTTTAGGGCAGTATTTCCTAAACATTCCTATTAACCCAAAGATAACAGTTTAAAAATATAGATTCTCAGCTCATCCCAGATGCACTAAATCTGTCTCAAAAGAAGGAATTCCAACCTCCAAGGTAGGAGCCTGAAATTTAATGAGTGCCCGCAGGTGGTTCTTATCTGGACAACTTGAAAGCACAGGCTTGTGTGAAATTCAGGGACCTGATCAATACTTTACTGTAGGAGAGATTGTTTGGGATGTGGTATGAGAGTTGACCAGATAATTTTACCTATAAACCAGTAAAGTCAGATTTGCCTCATACCCACATGAGTCAGCATTTGGTGATTAATATCACTGTTCCAGTTGTTCCCCTCCAGTTGTCTTCTTTTCTTAAACTTTTCAGATTCACATTACAATTAAGATACATGAAGTAAAAGTGTTTTTTTTTTTTTTAAACATCTAGGATCTTAAAGCAATGACAATAGAGTCCTATCACATAAGTAGAGACAATCAATATATTGCAGTGGGGTGAAAGCCAGCAGTTTACTGAAAGAGGAATACAACCTCAAATCAAAATCACCCAGTTTACCAAATGTCAGTATAAATATCCATCTCAAAGCACATTTTAGCCAATTCAATTAACCTAATTCAATGCAAAATTATCTCCATGTCCAGTATCTCCTGATATTAAAATTGTATGCCTGACACTGAAAAAGAACATTTACTGGAACAAAGAACTACTTAATATTGTCATGAATCCTTGTCCACTTATTACCCTACTAATAAGGAAACAGTATTTTTAATATTTATATAACCAAATACAAATACACCCTTTAAAATATTTGAAGTATCATGAATTTTTAAAGAAAACTGTCAAAATGTTACAGTAGTAATCTATATTATTTTTCATGGTAAGAAAGTTATTTCTGAAATTAGTCAAACTCAGTGATTCTCAAAGTGTGGCCTTCAGATCCCCTGTATCAAAATCACATCTGTGGCTGATTCATGTCAATGTATGGCAAAAACCACTAAAATAAATAAATAAATAAAATAAAATCCCTTGGAATTTCAAAAACAAAAAAATTAACAAAAAAGATGAAAAGAGAAAAAAATCACATCTTTTTTCTTTTTTTAATGTGGACCATTTGTAAAGTCTTTATTGAATTTGTTATAACACTACTTCTGCTGTTTATATTCTGATTTTTTGACTGTGACACTTGTGGGATCTTAACGCACTGATTAGGAATCAAACCTGCACTCCCTGCACTGGAAGGCAAAGTTCTAACCACTGGGCATCCAGGGAAGTCCCCAAATCATCTTTTTTCCCCATGAGGTAACTTTTTCCCCGTGAAGTAAAGCTTACATATTAGTAAAATGCACAAATTTTAGTATAACAATCAGTGAGTTTTGACAAATGCATATACCTGCGTGACACAACCTCTATCTAGGCACAGAGCATTATTATCATGAGAGAAAGTTCTCTCATGACCCTCCTGTCAATCCCTTCCCCTACTCCCACGAGGCAACCAGTGTTCTCATTTATTTTTTTCACCACAGAGCTTTATAATGTTTTATCTGAAATTCTACTGTGGGGGGTGGGGGGTAGAAAGGGAACCTGGACCAGACTGTAAAGGAATATTTTACGCCTAATGAATGTGTTCAGATTGCATCTTAAGATCAGTGGTTCTACAGAAACTAGCCTAGCCCTGATCTGAAGTAAAATGAAATCCCCTAGTCTACAGTAAAATGGAAAAAAGGACAATGCAGTTAGGATTTTTTTCTTTATTGATATATAACTTACATACAATAAGTCACTAATTTAAGTTCACTCTGCTGCTGCTGCTAAGTCGCTTCAGTCGTGTTCAACTCTATGAGACCCCATAGACGGCAGCCCACCAGGCTCCCCCGTCCCTGGGATTCTCCAGGCAAGAACACTGGAGTGGGTTGCCATTTCCTTCTCCAATGCAGCAAAGTGAAAAGTGAAAGTGAAGTCGCTCAGTCGTGTCTGACTCTTAGTGACTCCATGGACTGCAGCCTACCAGGCTCCTCTGTCCATGGGATTTTCCAGGCAAGAATACTGGAGTGGTGTGCCATTGCCTTCTCCCAAGTTCACTCCAATCACCTATTATTTATTTTCTCTCTTTTTTTTTTTTGACTGTGCTGCGTGGCTGGGCAAGAGTACTGGAATGGGGTGCCATTGCCTTCTCTCAAGTTCACTCTAATCACCTATTATTTCTCTTTTTTTTTTTTTTTTTTGACTGTGCTGCGTGGCTTGCAGGATCTCAGTTCCCCAACCAGGGACTGAATCCAGGCCACAGCAGCAAAAGCCCAGAATTCTAAGCACTAGACCACCAGGAAACCCCTCATGTATTTTTATACAAGGATACAATCATATAACCACCACTTAGATCAATATATAGAACATTTATCTCAAAAGGCTCTTTCAAGGTCACTGCCACTTAATCCCCTGAAGTTTCTTTTAAAAATATATTTACATTCAAGGAAGAATATATATTCCAAAGAAGACATATAGATGACCAACAAGTATATGAAAAGATGCTCAACATCATTAATCATCAGGTTCATGCAAATCAAAACCACAAAGATATCTTACTTCACACCTGTTAGAATGGCTGTTATCAAAAGTTAAAAGAAAAAGTCTGGCAAGGATGTGAAGAAAAGGGAATCCTTGGACACCACTGGTGAAAACATAAATGGGTACAGCCATTATGGAAAATAGAACTACCATATGTTCTGGCAATCACACTTCTCGATGTATATCCAAAGGAAATAAGTCACCATCTCGAAGAAATATCTGTACTCTAATTTACTGCAACATCATTCACAGTAGGAAAGATAAGGAAACAACCTACGTGCCCATTGACAGGTGAATGGGTAAAGAAAATACTGTACTATATGAGTGTATTATTTCCTACATTATATGTGATATATATATGCTCATGCTCGGTTGTGTCTGACTCTCTGCAACACCACAGACTACAGCCCACCAGGCTCCTCTGTCCATGGAATTTTCCAGGCAAGAATACTGGAGTGGGTTGGTTGCTATTACCTATTCCAGGGAATCTTCCCAACCCAGGGTTCTAAATCTTGTCATTTTCCCAACACAGGGATCTAAATCTTGTCATTTGCATCTCCTACTTTGGCAGGTAGGGTCTTTACCACTGTGCCACCTGGAAAGCCCAACACACACACACACACACATATATGGAAAGCCCCCCCCCCCACACACACACAATTATTCAGCCTTAAAAAAAAAGGAAATCCTGATACTTGTAACAACATGCATCAGTCTGAACGCCAACATGCTAAATGAAATAAGCCAGACACAGGCAAACACAGTTGATCTCAGTTATCAGTTCAGTTTAGTTGCTCAGTCGTGTCCAACTCTTTGAGACCCCATGGACTGCAGCACGTCAGGCCTCCCTATCCATCACCAACTCCTGGAGTCCACTCAAACTCATGTCCATCGAGTCAATGATGCCATCCAACCATCTCATCCTCTGTCGTCCCCTTCTCCTCCTGCCTTCCATCTTTCCCAGCATCAGGGTCTTTTCCAATGAGTCAGCTCTTCACATCAGGTGGCCAAAGTATTGGAGTTTCAGCTTTAGCATCAGGATATTCATCCTTCCAATGAATATTCAGGACTGACTTCCTTCAGGATGGATTGGCTGGATCTCCTTCCAGTCCAAGGCAGTCTCAAGAGTCTTCTCCAACACCATTGTTCAAAAGCATTAATTCTTTGGCACTCAGCTTTCTTTATAGTCCAACTCTCATATCCATACATGACCAATGGAAAAACCATAGCCTTGACTAGACAAACCTTTGTTGGCAAAGTGACGTCTCTGCTTTTTAATACGCTGTTTAGGTTGGTCGTAACTTTTCTTCCAAGGAGTAAGCATCTTAATTTCATGGCTGCAGTCACCATCTGCAGTAATTTTGGAGCCCCCCAAAATAAAATCTGCCACTGTTTCCACTGTTTCTCCATCTATTTGCCATGAAGTGATGGGACCAGATGCCATGATCTTTGTTTTCTGAATGCTGAGCTTTAAGCCAACCTTTTCACTCTCCTCTTTCACTTTCATCAAGAGGCTCTTTAGTTCTTCTTTGCTTTCTGCCATAAGGTTGGTGTCATCTGCATATGTGAGATTATTGATATTTCTGAGATTACTGATACTGATCTCACTTATAAGTGGAAACTAAAAAAGTCAAACTCATAATACGAGAGGGTAAAACTCTTGTTACCAGGGGCTAGGGAGTAGGGGTAAATGGTGAAAAGGTACAGACATTCAGTTATAAGATGAAAAGTTCTGAAGACCTAATGTACAGCACAGTGACTGTAGTTAATATAAAGTACTGTATACTTGAAATTTGTTAATAGAGAAAACCTTAACTGTTCTCACCACAAAAAGTAACTATGTGAGGCGACAGATGTGCTAATTAGCTTGATTGTGATAGTTGTTTCATAATGTATACAAATATGAAAGCATTATGTTATACACCTTGGTGGTGGTGGTTTAGTCACTAAGTCGTGTCCAACTCTTGCAAACCCATGGACTGTAACCCGCCAAGCTCCTCTGTCCACGGGATTTAGCAAGCAAGAATACTGAAGTGGATTGCTATTTCCTTCTCCAGGGGATCTTCCCGACCTAGGAATCGAAACCGGGTCTCCTACATTGCAGGCAGATTCTTTACCAACTGAGCTATGAGGGGAGCCCATTTATTTACTTATTTAATTTATTTGGCTGGTGGTTGGAATTTATTTGGCTGGTGTTTGGTATACACCTTAAATACATATGACTTTTATTTGTCAATCATACTTCAATAAAGCTAGAAAAAAATGCATATATTCAGAAGTGTGCAGTTATCTCATATTTTGCTGGTATGAATGTAAAATGGTGTAGTCACTTTGGAATATGGCAGTTCCTCAGTTAACACAGAGTTGCCTATAACCCAGCAATTCCACCTAGATATATACCGAAGAGAACTGAAAACACATGTTCACACAAAAACGTGTACATGTTTGTAGTAGTGATATTCTTAAAAGCTAAAGTGTTGGAACAAGAGAAATGTCCAAATGACAAATAAATAAAACATGATATAACCACACAGTGGAGTATTATTTGACAATAAAAGGGCATGAAGTACTGATACATGCTTCAACATGGGTGATCCTTTATATTATAAACATTATATTAAGTGAAAGAAGTCTGACACAAAAGGTCACATATTGTGACCTTCATATGTTCCATTTATAGGAAATGTCCATAACAGGCAAATCCATAGAGAAAGAAAGTATATTCGTGGTTGCCAGGGGCTAAAGAGGATGAGGAATGACTGCTAATGGTGGAGTGGGAGGGAGAGAAGGGGTCAGATTTTGGGGGATGATAAAATGTTCTAAAAACCACTAAATTACATTTTAAATGGTAAACTTCATGGTATGTCAGTTATATCTCAATCAAGATCTTAATTTTTTTTAAAAAAAGAAACTGTTAACAGAAGTCTCTTTGGGTAATCTGAAATTCTCTACCATTCATCCTTTTCATCAGTTTGGACATCTGTTTTCGTTCAGCAGGTAACATCAAATTTTACTTAGTTACCAGTCACCCCCAGTTTCCCTAATATGGGAAAAATGTGAAACCACCAAAAACAAGTACCAGCATTTAAGAGAAAACTCAGTTTAACTGTTCAGTGGCAAGTTGTGTTTTTTTCCCACCGAGAAGCAAATTAGTGGTAAAAGTTAGTTTAAATTGTGTCTTTAGATATGATGAACAGAAAAACCTAATTCTTACCACAAAAATTTCAAACTGGAATTAAAGTGTCTTACTTGAAAATATTTTATGGCACACTGCATAAACATTATTTGTCCATGAGTTGAGAAAAATCTTTTCAATCTCTGTGTTTACTTCTGTTCTGCTACCATCAAATACATTCCTAAACATTTTACAATTACTTAAAATGTTTTAACGAGTGGGTACATAGATACACAGTTTTAAAATATGTTCCATTTCTTTATATGAGATCTCTAATAAATCCATAGTCCTCTCCAATCAAAACGACAAACACTACTGAATATGATCCATGGAATCACAACACAAGCATAAATCCTGGTTTGGATCACGGCCATAAAATGTTAGGCCATGGGCAAAGTTCTGACGTTTTTCCCTTAAGGTGGACATTTTTCCATGTCGTTTAAAACTGTGATTACAGCATTTATGTTTAATATCTTGGATATATGTACTCTATCATCTTATTCATGCTCTGAGGCATCTTTGCCCTCTGTATTTTGCTAGATGAGCTATTATTTGTATTTATCATGTCTAGCATTTTAGGTTAAGAAATTCCTACATGGTCTACCTGGTTCAACTCATTAAGTCTTTAAATCTGTATTAATAGTACAAAAATAGCACAGAGGTGCTTTTCATGTGCAAAAGAATCCTTCTTCTACGCATGTGTTTGCAGCAGCTGCTTTCCATCTCGGTGGGAACTCGAGGAGCTGTTTATGATTGTGCTGTGTTGTCTCTGCTTTGTGTAACTGTTATCAGAAGTTCTAATTTCCTTTGCCATTAAAGAAATATTACATCCTTTAACAATGTTTGTTGGCTCCTTCCTCCTCAACATCATGCTGTGTGCCATCAGTCATGGAGATTCCATAAATGCCAACCTTGAGATGCTATGACATATATAAGAATATGAAATAATGAAGTCCTGCTTTCACTGTGCAGTTGAGTGAAACAATACTTCAAGAAAAAGAAATAAGCCAAGGGTATAGTAATTTGCTCAGCATAGTTTTTATTTTTTTATTTTTAAGCTACACTTGTAACCTGTTTGTATAAAAAAGTAATTTTTTATTGAGATATAATTGACATATAACATTACTTTAATTTCAGGTATACTACATAATGATTTGATATTTGTCTGTATTACAAGATGTGTACTACAAGTCTAATTAACATTCATCACCACACACAATCAAGTTCCTGTGATGAGAACTTTTTTTTTTTCTTTTTTTTTTTTGATGAGAACTTTTAACATCTACTCTCTTAGCAGTTTCCAAATATTCAATACAGTATTATTTTAAAAATTATTTTTGGAGAGTCTAGAAATATGTAAAGTTAAATGAAAAAGTTACTTAGCTCTACAATTGCACTCTTCAGGAATACCTGCTGTAAACAGTTTGGCATTTTTTAGACCTTTTCCTTGCTCTTGACCATCCAAACTACAAAAACTTCTGGCTCAGAAACTGTATCATAATTAAATTCAGAGAACTTCAGGCTTTCAGGATTTTTTTTTTTAATTCAGTTGCAAAAAATAATTCTTGCTCTTTGTAAAATTTTAAATAGCACAGATGTATGTATATAAAGTACCAATGCCCTTATACTTTTAACAATCTGGTAATATCAATTCCAAATATCTTTCCTATGTGAGTGAGTGAAAGTCACTCAGTCATGTCCGACTCTTTGTGACCCATCTCCAAGGAAATACTGATGCACATATTAGTAACTGTTAAACTAAATGAGAAGGACACATAAAATGCAAGCAGTATAAAATACCTCCCAGTCCCAGTTCAAATCTCCTCTGGTGGGTGATCCTACTCCTTGGATAAAAATTAGAGCAGATGCCATGACTTTCCTGGTCACAACTACATAATAAAAATCATCTAGTCATTTCTAGTTACAAAACAATCCACTGGGAATACATCAATACAGTTCCTTTATTGTAAGTAATGCCTCCCACCACATAATCTCTTGCACTATCCTCACCCCCCCAACTTCTTTCTCTGTCCTTACAGCTCCCATCTCTTTCACTGAGGTGCCCTTGTCCTGTCAGGAAGGCCTGTGGCTCAGTGCCCAGACCAGCTCCCTCCTGACATAATATGGACTCACATCTGGTTCACAGAAACACATAACTCTTTAATGCAACAACTCCTAGAAATTTACCTGCAAGTATATTCATGTATGTGCCAGCAGATATTTATTCAAGGATATTCAAGTAGCAAAAGACAAGGAAAGGCTCATCAAAAGGAGACTGATTAAATATGTCACTGGATCATGTAGAATCACCTGAAATTGCCCATATTTCATACTTTCTGCCTCTAGAAACTGCAGTTTCAGGTGGTTCAACCTAATAGTCTCACCCATACAATGCAGTTATATGTACTGAAAGTCAAATATATAAATTTATGTATTTGTATGTGCTGTATCATATCTCCCCCAGATGCACATGTTGAAGTCCTAATGGCCAATACTTCAGAATGTGACTGTATTTGAAAACAGGACCTTGAAAGAGGTAGTTAAGTTAAAATGGGGTTGTTAGGGTAGACCCTCATCCAAGATGACTGGTGTCCTCACAAGACAAGGAAATTAGAACACAGACCACAGAGACACAGAGATGACCACATGAGGACACAGCGGGAAAGCATCCATCTCCAAGCCAAGAAGAGGCTTCAGAAAAAGGTAAACCTGCTGATATCTTGATCCTGGACTTTGAGCCTCAGGAACTTTAAGAAAATTAATTTTTCTTATTTAAGCCCTTCAGTCTATGTATTTTGTTATGGCAGCCCTAGCAAATTAATTAATGTATATATGTATTTTACAAATAAACTTGTATATATGTATCCTTTGGGATAGAGAGAAGAACATGTAAATGATGTACAGCTAGTAAATGATGCACAGAATTTCTCTGGAAGGACTGCACAGGGGAAATAGGTAGCAGAGTACATGGGATATCTTCATATGCAATTTTAATTTTTGCCACATATATGCATTGTGAATTAATTTTATCTTTCCAACAAATGCATTTAAGACTATAATATCTCCTCAAGGTACAACTTTGCCCATAGCCTGTAAATTTTGATATGTAGTATTTTCAAGTTACTAATTCCTAAATAGTTTATATAGTTTCAGTTAAATTTTTAAATAATTTTTTAAAATGCTATCCAAGTCAGGTGTTAGTCACTCAGTCAGGTCTGACTCTTTGCTATGCTAATGCTAATTCACTTCAGTCGTGTCCAACTCTTTGCAAACCTATGGACTGCAGACCACTAGGCTTCTCCGTCCATGAGGATTCTCCAGGCAAGAATACTGGAGTGGGTTGCCATGCCCTCCTCCAGGGGATCTTAGACAAAAAAAATTACCCTTAACCACTTCCCTTTCTTCAAGGAAGAAAATTTAAAGTCCCCAGTACAACCTATTCATTCTACCCTCTCCCAACTGGTAATCAATTTGACATCAATTTTCTTGATCTTTCTACAGGTGTACATTTACATATATATCTTATCACATGCACAAAAAATTTTTAATAAAAATTTAATCATGTTCTATGTCACTCTGAAATATGCTTTATTTTAGTGTAGAAATACACTATGGACATCTTTTTAATTTAACTTACTCTTTTTAATACCTGCATAGCATTGTGTAGCATGGATGAGCCATCATTTATTTAGCTGTTACCCATTGATTAATACTCTTTATCCTTCTTCCTTTTTTATTTCTGGATTTTGTTTCACTTGGTTTGCTATTAAAAACAATGCTGACCAAAAAAAGGCTACAATCAATATCTTTTAAGTTTTTAAGTCCAAAGCAACAAAAAATATCATTATTGCTTAACCTGCATCTCCTTGAGGACTAGTGAGGCTGAATATCATTTCACATGTTATGAATCATTTATATTTATTTTTCCAGAATTTGCTTGTTTTTATT
The DNA here is from genome assembly GCF_033118175.1 of Dama dama. Classification (NCBI taxonomy): domain Eukaryota; kingdom Metazoa; phylum Chordata; class Mammalia; order Artiodactyla; family Cervidae; genus Dama; species Dama dama. Next base: position 60,044,350 of record NC_083699.1, on the reverse strand, counting down.
ATCTAGAATTTTCCTTCCTTATAATTTCAACTTTCATACCTTCTTCAAACTGAGTTAAAGTAAAAAGCTTTCCAAGTAGTTATTTTTCTTCTTTTTTGGTTCCCCTTTTGTTAAAAGTGTGTGTGTGTGTGTCTGTTTCCTTGCACTACGATTGGCAATAACTAATTTTTAATTTTCAGAATTTGAGATTTCCTGTGTAGTCCTGTTACATATTTTTGTTACGTGTTAGATGAGTATTTGAGAAAAGTATGCACTTTTAGCTCTTTAGGTATATAAAGTTTTATCAATTATTTTCCAATTAAATGTTTGTTGTATGGAATTAAACTTTGTCTGATAACAAACTATTATGCATTTTCTTCCATTCAACATTTGCCTGGAGTGTGTATGTGTTTATATTATTTTAACTTTTCTGCATTATTTTGTTCATATTTGTCTGAAATAACATAAATCCGAAGATTTGTTTCTATACAATTTAAGAGCCTTTAAAAAAAAGAGAGAATGTATTGCATTGCTACAATATTTTGCTTTTTTTCTCTTCCCTCCTCCACTATCTTTTTACTTTTCCTTGGCTGATTTTTTGTTTTTCTTTATTTTCCTCAATATCATCTTTCCTTTTATATATATTCTATTCATAAATACCCTTAATAATTTTAAGAAACATACTGTATGGACACTTGTTATACATTTTCTCCTCTTCATTTCATGAACTTCCTCAATTTTCATTTAAGTATGCACCCTTCCCCAACCCAGTCATTGCACTTCAGTAGTAGGCCTTGACTTGTCTTGGCAAATATTTTTTTTCTGACTCTAATGGTCTCCAACTGATCCAGTCAAAGCAAAGCTCAGGACTTTTGTTTGATGAAGCAGGTAGTTATACTCTCACTCCTTCCACTGTAAAGAAAAAGGATGTGATTCCAAATACTGCACTTTTATTTCCAATATTCTGGGAGGTGGGTCATAGAGGATCTTGCTGTGAATTATGTCGGAGAGTGTTTTGCCTATGTTCTCCTCTAGGAGTTTTATAGTTTCTGGTCTTACATTTAGATCTTTAATCCATTTTGAGTTTATTTTTGTGTATGGTGTTAGAAAGTGTTCTAGTTTCATTCTTTTACAAGTGGTTGACCAGTTTTCCCAGCACCACTTGTTAAAGAGGTTGTCTTTTTTCCATTGTATATCCTTGCCTCCTTTGTCAAAGATAAGGTGTCCATAGGTCCGTGGATTTATCTCTGGGCTTTCTATTCTGTTCCATTGATCTATATTTCTGTCTTTGTGCCAGTACCATACTGTCTTGATGACTGTGGCTTTGTAGTAGAGTCTGAAGTCAGGCAGGTTGATTCCTCCAGTTCCATTCTTCTTTCTCAAGATTACTTTGGCTATTCGAGGTTTTTTGTATTTCCATACAAATTGTGAAATGCAAAACAGAAAAAGAGGCACAGAAATACAGAACAGACTTTTGAACTCTGTGGGAGAATGTGAGGGTGGGATATTTCAAAAGAACAGCATGTATACTATCTATGGTGAAACAGATCACCAGCCCAGGTGGGATGCATGAGACAAGTGCTCAGACCTGGTGCACTGGGAAGACCTAGAGGAATCGGGTGGAGAGGGAGGTGGGAGGGGGATCGGGATGGGGAATACGTGTAAATCTATGGCTGATTCATATCAATGTATGACCAAAAAAAAAAATAAAAAAAAAAAAAAAAAAAAAAATACTGCACTTGCAGACATCTTCCAAAAGAGGGAAGCCAGTCTGAGGATGAAAGTAATACACAAAAAGCAAAGCTGAGAGAATAAAGCCAAAAGCAGAGGAATCACATATCAATAACTTAAGACATAATAGTACTGAGTTTAAATATATTTTCTTCATATTAAAAAACAGTATCTATAGTCTCTTCTATCAACACAGAAGTTGTAACACACTCTAATTCTTACCCACCAAACGTCCACTATCTCCCCTCTGACAAAGACTTACTGAAACTGTGCAGAATTTTAGCATAAGGTGTTAGTTCTCCTTCTAGATATATCTTTCATGTCTAACAACTTAAAATTTTCTTCTTTGTTCTTTTGTACCATATTTCAGAAGGACTCCCTGAGTCTGATCTTCCAGTTCATTAATTCAGTCAATCTATTACAACCATGCTGCTATTCAACGTGCTATTAAATTTTTTATCACAGAAAATGTTTTCAACTTTCAGAAACTTTATTGTTCTTATGCCCCATTGCTATTTTATGGAAACTGTATTCCCTAAAATCTTTGAGGACATTTTAAAACAACAAATATCATTTATTATGTTCATTTCCCCAAAAATTGATTCCTCTATTTGTTCAGTTTGGTGTTCCTCTTTCACCCTCTTGATTTTCCTTAAATATTTAGTGAGTCTCAGTTAACTGAACTGATTGCTAAAGTTGGTTTCCCCAGCAAAGTGGTTCTCATCTCTGGATGCACTGTAGAAAACACCTTTAAATTAAAAAATGACCTAGGTGATTTTAATGGTCATCCACCTCTTAGAATCACTGCTTTAATATGTGTGAATATCACTCTTCTCTGCATCATGAACATGTATGCTGATAATAAGAGTTCTGCCTGTCAACAGTGTCATGCAGAGATGGAGGGGAGCAGCTAGGTGGGTAACTTGTGAAGAAAGGAGCCCCACATTCACAGTGGCAATTAGAAGTTCTCTGAGATATAACCCTGATTCTCTCTCTGGCCCTCAAGCCCAATGGAGATACACCTAATTTACATAAATAAGTTCTAGCAGGTTAGTCCAGGAGTAAACATTGTTATTAGCTATTCTAATTAGTCCTAATACAGTTCCAAAATCTAAATTAATTACCTTTTGACTGCTATTATCATCTGAATATTTGCATCCCCCCACCCCAATTCATATGTTGACCTCCTAATCCCTAAGGTGATGTCATTAAGAGGTGCGACCTTTAGAAGATGATTAAGTCATGAGGGCAGAGCCCTCATGAATGAGATTGGTGCCCTTATGAAAGAAGGCCCAAAGAACTCGCTTGCCCCTTCCACCTTGTGAGGCTGCAGCAAGAAGAAGGCAGTCTGCAACCCGGAAAAAGGCCCTCGCCAGAATCCAACCATGTTGGCACCCTGATCTGGACTCCCAGCCTCCAGCACTGTGAGAAGTAAGTTTCTGTTGTTTGTAAGTCATCAAGTCTATGGTATGTTGAAGCAACCAACATGGGCTAAGACAACCAACCTCAACTTTTCAGTCTCTTAGCTTCGGAGTTTTCCAGAATTGTGTTGGAAAACTCACTTTTCTAGCTTTTCCCCTTCAAGTCTATACTGGTTTGCAGACTTCTCAATGCTGTATGATTTTATCATCAAACTGCTCCTATGTGCTGTTCATTTTTCATAAAGTCCTCAACATTTCTGATCCTTAGATGACACCTTTCCCAGCTTTTCAACACTAGTAAGGATGTGTTTTTATTCTCCCATTTTCTTACTCTTGGTGTTACTTAACTAGATTTTCTTTTCATTATACAATAAAACATCCTTACATTAGACTATTCAAATCATTCTGAAGAATTTAAGTTGTAAAAGTAGTAGTCATCCCCACCAACTGTCCTCCTCAAATTTCTTGTTAACACTATTCAAGTAGTTACAGTAATGCCACTGTATTTCCCTTTATATTCTCTATCCTTTGAAAGTGAATACTACTAAGTTGAGTCCACACTCAAAGGGAGGGGAATAAATCTCTCTCTCGGAGAAGACGTATCTAAATACATATTTTCCAGAATTCTTCTATGAAGGAGATTTGTCTCCTCTCTCTCAATTATTTATTCAGTCATTTACTTGTATTATTATGAACTCAGGATACTTATTTTATTCTTTGGGTTAAAATTTAATACTATAGTTATTTTGTTGGTCAAATTGTTCAAGCTTTGGCCATTGGGCACTCCAGTGTTCTTTTTACATGCCCTTCCCCTTCCCCCTCTCCTGCTTTGTAGTACTTCCCTATCTTTTGGCACTATAAGATGCTCCAGACTCATCTTGTGACATATATCCTACTGTTCCTCTGGAGAACCCTGACTAATATAGTGGATAATCAAGGAGTAAGCTGATAAAGGAATGAGTACTTTACAGGGGTAAAGTACAGGGACTTTTTAAAGCCCTTCCAAGTCTTCCGAGACACAGCCACTGTAATCAGTAACACAGATGCTCTCAAGGCCCCGATACTCTTCACCTCACTTTAATGAATGAATGGTAGAGGGTAAAGAGACTACCTTTTGATATCAGACCAAGGATCATATCTCAAAGTAGACATTTACTAGTTATTTGGTTTTAAAAATACGTATTCAAGGGACTTCCTTGGTCCAGTGGTTAAGACTTCGTCCTTCCACTGCAGGGGCACAGGTTGGATCCCTGGTGGGGTAACTAAGATCCCACGTGCCTCGTGGTGCAGCCAAAAAAAAAAAAGAGAGAGAGAAAAATTTAAGACTTCCCTGGTAGCCCAGTGGGTAAGATTCCATGCTCCCAATGTAGGGGGCCCAGGTTCGATCCCTGGTCAGGGAACTGGATCCCACAAGCCACAACTAAGAGTTTGTATGCCGCAACTAAATATACCACATGCCACAACTATGATCCAGCGAAGCCAAATAAATAAATATTTAAATATGTAAAAATTAGTATTCATTGAAGTCTTAGCACACTCAAATTTAAAACTGGCAGATTATCATGAATCCCTCAAAGAACTATTAAGAGTTTACATGATAATATGTGGAATGGATCAAGCGAAGTATCTGGTACATAGCAAGAGCTCAAGACACCTTAATTGTCTTTCTTCCATTTTCCCCCTAATTCACTGGGAAGATAAAGGTCATCTGGTTCAAGTTCCTTAACTAGATCCTACATTTATCCTAACAGACCTCGATCTATACATCTGTCCGTTCAGCTTACCAGAGCATCTATACTTCTTTCCTCTTTAGTACTATATTCCCTCCTTAACCATTTCTCTCTTGCTTCTTCACATTAAACAAGCATTTACTGCTTTTTCTATTTATCATTCTGTTTCTCTCCTCCTATTTCTATGAAACTACTCAGCTTTCTTTCACTGGCCAATCTCTCCTCAACTCCATGGTGGTTTGCCTTCTGACTGCTCCTGCTAATCAAAACTACTTTCTTAGAGGTAAGGGACTATTTTTCAACAAGCCAGAGGCCTTCTCCTCTCTGCAGGATATGAGGTTGCTGATCTCTCCCTTTGCTTGAAATTCTCTCTCCCTCGCTGTCTTCCTCTCTCCAATTATGCATCATCTTTCTCTAACATGAATCCTGTCTTTTTCTCATTTTGACTTCCAAGGATGAATGTTTTTTACTATTTGCTTTTTCCCTACAAAGTTTCAATTTCTTTCTGTATAAAAGCTGCTATGTTTGTACAATACAGCTAACATTCAAAGCTGATCTTATTCCAAATCTTTGGTTAGGCAAAGCACTCTTCGGAACAATTTATTTTGAAGCAATAAACCAGAGTCTGTTTGCAACATGTCAAAATGGCATTGCCTCTTAAGAGAACTACTTCCAATCTCCATTTTATCAACACCACCAAAATTTTAACCTGGTTTTAAACCACAAAATGACCTTCAGATCTTCTCACTGAATCCTATCAATTTGTTTCACAATGTTCATCTCCTAATGTTTGTTACCACCACCTTAGAGTAGTCTCCGTTTTACACAGGTCTGGGACTTAATAGTCTTTTGCTCCCAGTCTTTTCCCTATCCTTCAGTGGTTTTATACTCCAGTGTCTCTTTCCATTGCTATTTTTCCAGTGTTATCTTTCCATTGCACTGTAACCCATCATGTGCCTCTCCTGCTCCAGAGTCTACAGTACCATTTCCCCACATCTACTCAAATCCAAACTCTTGGGTCCTGCCTTTCCTGACCCTACTTCATACTACCGTCTTTTCTGGCAAGGCTTGCTTATCCACATCTCCTAGTACAACACACAGAGGAGCAGGGTTATACAGCTGATCACATCATCAACTCATCCCTCCTCCCCACTTCACATAGGGTCCTCCCTATGCTCCTTACCAGTTAGTTTAGTTTTTGCTAAGTTTATACTATTTTCCCATCGGCATAACCTCTCCATTTTACTCTGCTTATCAAAATCCGATTAACTCTTTAAAGCCCAGTGAAATATGTCTTCTTCTATAAAACCTTAATATTTCCAGCTAACACTTAACCTTCTCCCTTTATTCTGGACTCTATCAGTCCACTTCTTAGCAATCTTGTTACAAAAATATATCTTATTTTTCATATATTAATCTCTCCTAATTTACTAGTGCTTTTACATTAAAATACATTCATTCTTTCCCATTTAAAAGTTTTTAAAATTATTTTTTTATCTTTCTGACCTTGCCACAGATTCTAGGTATTCCTATTCTTTTCTCCCTCCTCACCATCAGGCTCCTTGAACAAGCAGTTTATACTCAAGAGTCCTTTCTTCCTCTCTTGTTAATCACTCTTCAACTCCCTGTTATCTGGCTTTTGTTCCAAAAACTGTTTATGTCAAGCTCACACATCAAGACCTCCACATGGCCAAATTCTATGAACTCTGTAAGAAATGTCTTGTTTGGGACCTTCTGGCAGTACTACCTCACTTGTCCTTTGGAGAGCTTCTCTGTCTCACTCCTGAGATCTGATATGACTATAAAATGTGGGTTCACCCCTGGGATGGGCATCGGGCTGACCAACAAGACTGCACAAGGAGGAAAACTGGCTGAGGTTGAGCTAGCCCCATAGACCCATGTGATCCCAGAAGCTGCTTTCTCTGGTCTTCCCAAGGCTTCATTATTTGACTTTCCTTCCACTTCTGTGCGCCTACCCAGTATCTATCCATAAATCCCCCTTTTCTGCTTAAGTTAGCCAAAGGCAATTTCTGTTGCTCACAACCAAACAGAAATTTATCCTGCAAATGAAGTAGAGGTAGAAGTGGTACCTCTCATGGTTACACTACAAATTTCTTCTCCCTGTTCCCTTCACTATGGATGTCTGCTGTTCAAGAAATTATAGTAGCTAAGGGGAGAATGTTTTTGCCAAGGGACCCAATAATGGCTTCATTAATTTGGAGGGAAGACTGTCTGAGGCTCTCATGCAGCCAGCTAACAGACAAAAGGGAAGTCACAAGGAGCAGGGAACTGAGTGAACCCGGGGGTACCTCTTTTTACTAACACTAGCAGCGAAGTTACCACACTACTGCCACATCACACAGACAAGGTCTGTGAGGGCTCAGATCTGTCAGGAATAAAAGTTTGCAAACCACACGTGTCTGACCCCGAAGTCCATGCTCTTTAACATACCACTTTTCCACCACAACAATCTACTTGCAGCTTCTTAATCAAGAAAAGCCCTCTCTCATTTCCATGCCTTTGTACCTGTCATTCCACAAAGTCTTAAGAGGAAATACACTCTATATTCTTATTGGGTATCCCCAGTAGATTATAAACTTCTAAATGGTAGAAACCAAAGCTTCCACATTTGTATCCTCAATAATTAGTACTCAGTATGGGGACGATAAATGTCTGTTGAAAGAATATCTGGTCTTTCTCTTAATTTTCCATGGTATTCATCACTGCAACATCAATTTTGAGTACTTATTTTAAATTAGGTAATGAATATTGTATTCAGTCCCTTATTTGATATGATGTTCCCCAATCCTCCCAATAAGTCTAAAAACTTCTTAAGAGCTGAGTCCACATCATTTACTACTTTTGTATTCTCTTTAATAGCTAAGAGTATTGGGCACATGGTAAACACTCAATACTTCATGAACTGAATTAAAAACACAGTATTAGCACATTAATAGGAACAACTTATCATCTCCTACTGATCTAATTAAAAGATCTGGCCTTCTGAACTAGTGCAATTGTACCCATATGGAAAACTTAATGAGAAAAAGAAAAATTATCTAATTGGACAGTTAACAGCTTTTCTCTTAGCGTTACACAAATATTTTATGGATAACAAGAGTCAACTTCCAGAGTTGAGAGTAAAAGACTCAAGGTATATATCTCCATGCATATTGGAAGGAAGATTACATGTTTAAGGGATCTATCATAACCACAATTACTTAAATTCCACTAATCCTTAACAAATCCATAATAGTAGTATAGGACATAAAGAATATTTAATGGTGAAATCAATTAATGCCAAATCAACCTATGCTATCTTCACATAATATATAACACAACAGTCATTTACTCATTTAACAAACATTTTTTGAATGCCTACTAATAATTAGTGCTACATTAGGTCCCAAAAGTACAAAGATGAGAGAACACAGTTGCTATGTTGGTGGGGTTCTATTTCCACCATGTTGCAATGGTATGCAAGAATAGAGTGTGAATTATACCTCCTGGAGCCCTCAATGTGGATGCTCCAGGGGTAGCAGGCTCATAGAGAAGGTGGATAAACACATACTCAGGGGCAATGTGATTAGTGTTAACAGAGAAATAAGTACAAGTTGTTACTGGGACCACAGAAGAGAAAATAATCAACTTACTGAAGAAGTAAGGAAAAGACATGGAAGAAACTGACATACATGAATTCTGATGTGAGTTAAGGTGTAAGGAAACTACCAACACAGAAACATCCAGAATGGAATCAAACCTGAAACTATAGCTGCAAGCAGTGTTGGGGAGGTTTCAAAGCAAATCAATCTGACTCAAAGCAAACTGTTGTAGAAGAGCAAACAATAAAACACTCCTTGCCATCAAGTTTAAGAATAATGAAACACAAGCACAAAAGAAGTTAAAACTACCAGATGATATAAGCATAAAGGGAATCTCTTAATATGTGGGTGAAAAGTTCAAAGGGAGCCAGTCACTAAAGAGTTAGAGCTGTCCAGGAAAACCTTCACTGAAGTAGAGTTAGAACTACGGTCATTGGGAGAGGGAGCACAGGGGGGCATCCATATGCTGAGAAAGACCAACATCACTAATAGAAGCCAGGATCTGAACTGCTGATGTGTGGGACCAGGAGGACGCTCATGTTGGGAAGCAGTGGGGAGAAAGCTGGACACGTGAGTGCAGGCCTGATTTAGAAGAGCCTAGAACACAAGTTTATTAGATTGGACATTTTTTAGACACATAGTAGTTCTCAACCCTTATTGCTAAATGGAAACACCTGACGAGCTTTAAAGAATACACCTATGGCTGAGGTTTACCCCATATCAAAAGTAAGAGAATCTCTGACACAAGAAGCCTGGGTATTAAAATGTAAAAGCACATAAAATGATTCTACTATGCAGTCCAGACTGAGAACCACTGGGTCAGAGGGTAGAAAGGAAAGGCATGACAGATATGGTTAAGACCCAAGTATGGAAGCTTCCCTGGTGGTCCAGGGTCTGTTAAGAATCCACCTGCCAATGCAGGGAACATAGGTTTGATCTCTGGTCCAGGAAGACCCCACATGCCTCGGAGGAACTAAGCCAATGCACCACAGCTATGGAAGTTCATGCACCCTAGAGCCCATGCTCTGCAACAAGAGAAGACACCGCAGTGAGAAGCCCAGGCACCTCAGCAAAGAGTAGCCCCCCACTAGCCACAACCAGAGAAGGCTGTGAGCAATGACAACCCACCACAGCTAAAAAATAAAATAAATAAATAAATCTTAAAAAAAAAAAAAAAGACTCAAGTTTGATTCAGTCCCTATTTATAAGCTACAGTTTCACGCTGACTGCCTGTTGAAGCTTATCTCCTGAGTTAAACATTCTGTTTCCTTAGAGCTTCTTTTCCCTGTTGACAATGCTAAACTCTGAAAATAGGAAAATAGCCCATCAACGTCTCTTACCTGACTATTTCACTGACTGCACAATCTGAAACTTTAGAATTTTATTTCCACGATGTCCCACAGACAACTAACTTAGAAAATAATTATTCCAGGGACTTCCCTGGTGGTCCAGTGGTTGACTCCACACATCCAATGCAAGGGGCATGGGTCTGACCCCAGGTTGGGGTTGAGGAACTAGGATTCCACATACCAGCAGAGCATTAAAAAAAATAAGAATCTTAAGTAATTATTTCAATCCTACACTGCTCTTAAATCGCTACAATGGGGTGCTTTTATACTAAGGAATGTTCTAGGCTGCAGGCTTGTCTAGATTTTATGAAACTTTTAAATATATAGAGAATGTAATACCTGTGTATTAAAAAACTCATACTGCTTAGATTAGAGCAAAATATGAGAGTAAGTTCTTCTTTACACCGTTCCTGAGACCAGGTACTTTTCTTGGTTTCAGAAGTGCAATGATTACAAGGTATTTTGCTTATTTTGTAACAAATACTTTTTAAGTACTTCACAAAAAAGCAGAAACAATAAATGTATCCCATATAGCTACTGTGTACTATATTAAATATGTGTGCTGTGTAGGAGGAAAAAGTCATCAAGGTGATGAGGATGTGTGCCAGCCTGCTGATTCTTCAAAAAGGATTGCTTTTTTTTTTTTTTTTAAGAAAAAGCAAAGGTACAAATATGCTTCAGAATCCATGTTACTCACAGAAATGTTTATTCAAGAAATCTGTACTTTGTTAATAAGTAAGCAACTGTCTTTTTTTATGCAAACTTAACTACAATTGTCTAGTGTTGTGTGGTGTTAGGTCAATGTATCTACTACTAGCAGTAAAAATTGCATGAGAACGTAAGTTTAAAGTCTATAGCTGGGATCATACATATAGGTTTACGTTTAGGTTTATAGTTAATAAATCCGAAGGATCATACTCCAGTGTAACAGGGAGGCGGGGGGTGGGGGGAAGGGGGCCGTGAGTTTGGGAGAACCGCTCCAATTCAGAACGGAAAGAAAAGCTTCTAAAAAGAAGACCTGCAAACCTAACTCTACTACATAGAAGTGAGAGTTAAAAAGCAAATCACGTGAGTCTGACCACTGGGTCTGAAGGAAATTCGGAAGGTAAGGAAAGAAGAGGGAATGAAGGAGACAGAAAAAGGTGAAGGAGGCGGGCAAAGGACATCCGGTGTGAACCTGGATGCCCAGTTCTTTAAGCACCCGGGGCAGCGTGGAGCCCTTCTCGCCCCGCGCGCATCTGGGGGCCGGGGCGCAGCGCGAGCCCCCCACGGGCCTGGCACCAGAGGGCGCGGGGCGCCGAGAGGTCGAGCAGAAGAGGGGTGCGCGCGCCTTCCGTGCTCGCGGCCCCCAGGTTCCGCAAGCAGGGATCCCCAGGAAGAAGACACACTCTGCGCAGCCCTAGCCTCCGGGAGCTGGGAAGGGGTGGGTGGAGCAGAGCCCGGAGCCGCCCCCCGGAGCCGCCCCCGCAGCCCCGGCCCCCGCCCCGCGCCCCGGCTGTCAGCGGCCCCCTCCCTCAGTCACTCACCCGCTGGCTGCGTGGTCTCGGCCGCGGTGGCGGCGGCAGCGGCGACCCCAGCCTGGGTCATGATCCCAAGCGGGTTCCGCAGGGGTGTCCGACCGCCCAGGCCAATCTCTCCGTCCGCGGCCGCCTCCTGCTTCTCTGGGGCTGGGGGAGCGCGGGCCCAGGCCCTCCTCTCCCCCCGCCCCCGCCGCCTCTTCTAGCGGCCACCGCCGCCACTGCGAGCCCGAGCCCTCAAGGCCGGAGACCCGGCGGCAGCGCGGCCTCAACTTTCCCAGCCCCCCTCCCCCCGCCCCTCCCCGGCCCTCCCCGGCCCTCCCCGCCCCTCCCGCGGCAGCCGCTCGGCTAGTGAACAGCCTACCCTGGGTGCACCGCGGTCCCGCCCCTACCACTGAGCTCACCAATCCTAACCCGGAGAGGCTCAGTAGTAGCCAGTCGGAGCCCGAGACGCCGTTGCGCTATCTAGGGGGCGGGAGAAGGTGCCGGGAAAACCAAAGAGTGAACGGGCCTCGGGCGGCCCAATGAGGAGGGCCGGGGGTGGGTGCGGAGGTGTGCAAGTTGAGTTGAAGGAACAGGAAATATTCTTAAAGGTAGAGTGATGGGCAGGACCGAAAGCCAGTAGATGAATGGGAAAGAGGTGGGCCTGGTTCCTTAAAAGGGCCGCCTTGAGACCCTAGCAAAAGAGGTGTTTGAAGAAACTTCTTTTGTATCCTGTTCTCTGTTCTGCTTTACACGTCTTTTGTAAGAGTTTGAAAGTGGAAAAACTGGAAAGGAAGAGGACACGGAAGGCTTTCAAGAACGATTAGAGAGATCCTCTTATCCTAGAGGGCAGGAAGGCGATATGAGGCTCTGTAGTAGAAGGTGAGGAAGAATAAAAAGGAATGCAGACATCTCCGGCTGCCATTTCACTGGAAGACCATTGCCGACCTGACGCTGCTCGAATTTGTTGGCTGCGATCATCTATCATTTTTCATTTGCCCCAAAGGCGGATTCCTGCGAACTGGAGATGACTATGTTAAGAAAGGTCCTGGGGGGCTCCTAATTAGAGAAAGCGAGTATGTGCCACTCGGGGGATGGATTTGGAACTTCAGGCTTGGGTTCCTAGATACCTAGATCTGGAAGGTACAGAGCCGCGGGTGATAGCATGGAGACCAGGGTCCGCTAATTCCAAGAAGGGTGTGGGGCCCTGGAACTGTGGTCACATCTCCCTTTTCCTGGTTTCACTTCCTATTTCATAACCCCTCCTCTTCTGAAACAGGTGTCCTCCACCTAGTGGTGGTGAAAGATTTCCAAGCGCTTCCACCGCCAGGTTTGGGAATGTCCCAGATCTTAGACGTCCGGGGACTAGACCAGGTAACTTCCAGAAGGTGCACACGGGGCAAGGTATGGTGGGAATTACTTGAGCCTGTGTACACAGGAAGCTGATCTTGTGTTGGGGAAAGGTGTAAAGTTAAATAGTAACCGCACCTTATGTTTGTACAGCAGTTTAAAAGCTATGATGAAACGAAAAAAATAATAAAAATAAAAGCTATGATGAAACGAATACAAGGCTTTTTGTCTTATTTCTAAACTATGGCACTGTGAACAGTCTGGTAATTTTCTTTAACTTTTGCATCTCAGCATATGAATTTCTAGTTAGTCTCTGAATACATTCAGCACACCCAAATCAAAGCTGCAGATAAGAACTACCCTAGGATTCAGAGGCTAATAGTAATGCTAATAGAGCACCTCCATGAAATTGTATAGCATTAGTTAGTATGTCCAGCTGTAGGAAATAATTTCCATTGTAAACAGAATATAATGTATTCTGTTTAAAAAATTATTCTGGTTAATAAATATAATATCTAGGGTATGTGTGATTTTCTAAGCAAGTACAATGCGTCGAGTCTAAAGTAAAATAACAAATAGTTTTGATTGTTCAGAAAACAGACAGTAAGAGTTTCTTTGGATCACCATTGGAATACACATGAAAACCTTTCTGGGACAATGTAGAAGTGTTAAATAAGAGAAATTTCTATTTGATAAAATGTGGTGAGGGGGATAAATTGGGAATTTGAGATTAACAGGTACAAACTGCTACATATAAAATAAACAATAAGGACCTACTGTATACAACAGGGAGCTATATTCAGTATCTTGTAATAACCTATAGTGGAAAAGAACCGGAATCACTTTGCTATACATCTGAAACATTGTAAATTAGCTATGCTTCAAAAAAAATTAAAAGTAACACAACAAAATGTTCTAAATGTTTGCTTTTTAATTTAATCCTCATTCCTGACTGAATCCCAAATCCCAATCATAGATCTTTTCATTGACTTTGCCAATTCAACATTGGTTTAGTGCTCTACATATGAGAGGATGACATCAAATAATGGCACCAGTCCTATTTCAGGCTAGCTGCCATGTGCTTACATTGCCGTTTTTTATTTATTTATTTATTTTTTAAGTCGCTCAGTCGTGTCCCACTCTTTGGGACCCCATGGACTATACAGTCCATGGAATTGTCTAGGCCAGATTACTGGAGTGGATAGCCCTTCCCTTCTCCAGGGGATCTTCCCATCCCAGGTCTCCCGCTGGGTCAAACCCAGGTCTCCCGCATTTCAGGCGGATTCTTTACTAGCTGAGCCACAAGGGAAGCCCCCTATACTGATAATAAAATGCGGTGGTCAAGTGAAACTGATCCCTTTGCCTCCAGGACAAGTCCATTTTTTACAGGGCTCAAGTAAATTTGATTTTCACCCACATACTTAAGATCCTTCAGTAGCTCTAAAACTCTTCTTAAAGCCCCTTGCTCGCATTCCCAGTTTCATTTCCTGACATCCCTTTTTTTTTTTTCCTGTTCCTGGGGATGAATGACTAGAGAGGGGCGCCGACATCCGCAGGGAGGGGGGCGTCTCTGAGTTCTGCTTTACTGAACCCTTCCCTGCTCCCCGAGCAGGGGACTGCGCAAACTGTGCCTACTTATGGGGGACCGTTGAGTGCAGAGCCTGGTGGGGCACGAGAACGGGGTGGGAGTAGGGGGCTTCTCTCCAACCTCTGGGCGCCCTATATCCCAGGCTGCCCAACCCTTGGGGACCTCCCGCTGCGCCGCCCCCCCTCCCCCAGATGCGCGGCGGGAGAGGCTCCAAGCTGGCATTTTCTTTTAAGAAGCTTTCAGAAATGAATGGCAACGGTATATGCGAACCGTCCATTGTTTTCCAAAATGGTCCTAGTATTTCTCATTGTCAACAGAAATATAGGCGGATTCCAGGTACTCCTCCTCCTCGCCAACCCTTGATATAGTCAGTCTCTTTCATTGTAGCCCACATACTGAGTGTGTCTCTCACGATTTTAATTTGCACTTCTCTTATTACTACTGGTGTTGAGCACATGTTCTATGTTTATTGGACACATGCACATCATCTTTGGTAAAATGTTCAATTATTTAGCCCATTTTAAAAGCAGGATGCGGGTGGCTCAGACAGTAAAGAATCCACCAACAATTTAGGAGACACTGGAGACGCAGGTTTGATTCCTGGGTGGGGAGGATCTGGAGAAGGGAATGGCAACCCACTCCAGTATTCTTGCCTGAAGAATTCCATCCACTGGGTCGCAAAGAATCGGACACGACTGAGCCTCTAACACTAACACTGTCTTATTATTGAGTTGTAAAATGTTTTTTACGTTCTGGATAAACGTTCTTTCTCAGATAAATGTTGTGCAGATATTTTCACCTAGTCTGTATCTTGAAAGCAACAAACAAAATTGCTTTCTTGAGGTATGATTGATCTTCAATAAACTGAACGTTTAAAATATACAGCGTGACAGATTTTGACATTTGCAAGCAGCTGTGAAACCATCTCCACAATCAAAACTGAACATATATGTCCTGCCCTGTTTCCTTCATCTCCTTTTATTCACTTGCCCTCATCCTGTTCTCCAGGCAACCACTGACCTACTGTCACTATACATTCTTTTCATTTTCTAGAATTTTATATAAATGTAATCTTTCTATTTATACTCCGTTTTTTCTGTGTCTTCTTTCATTCAGTATGGGTAGGGGGAGATTAATCCACTTTGTTGTGTGTATCCATTAACTTTTGTTGCTAAGTAGTATTCCATTATATGGATGTATCATGTATATTCATGTTGGTGGACAGTTGGATTGTTTGCAGTTTTTGACTATTACAAATAAAGATGCTAGAACAGTTGTGGACAAATCTTCGTATGGACATTTGCTTTCACTTTCCTTGGGTAATAACTGGGTAAATATCCAGTGGAATGGCCAAGTTAGATGCTGCTGCTGCTGCTGCTAAGTCGCTTCAGTCGTGTCCGACTCTTAGCGACCCCATGGACTGCAGCCCACCAGGCTCCTCCGTCCATGGGATTTTCCAGGCAAGAGTACTGGAGTGGGATGCCATTGCCTTCGATGCTAAGTGTACCTTAAAAATAAAAACCTGCCAAATAATTTCCCACAGCTGTACTAATTTATATTCTCACTAGTACAGTTTGGGGATCTGAAATGTACCATATCAACACTTAGTAAATCTTTTAAAATTTTAATTGTGACCTTAATTTGCATTTCCATAACTAATGATATTGAGCATTTTTCATGTACTTATTAACCATTTGTATATCTTTTGTGAAGCTGTTTTAATCTTTTGCCCATTTTTATTGGGTTGTTATTGAGTTTTAAGTTCTGGATTCTGGACACATATCTTTTATCACATATGTGATATGCAATATATTCTCCCAGTTTTGAGTTGTCTTTTCATTCTTTTAACTGTGTTTTTCAAATAGTTGTTCTTAAAGTCAAGTCTATCAATTATGTCTGAGTCATGCTTATGGGATCATATCGAAGAAGTCTTTGACTAACACAAGTTCACACAGATTTTTCTATTTTTCTTCTAGTAGTTTTACAGTTTCATGTTTTATATTTAGACCACAGCACACTTTGTTGTATATTCAGAAGTATGATCAAAAATCCTTTTGTATGGAGAATATGGATCATATTTTTGTATTAAAGAATCCAATGTTTCAAACACCAATTGTAAAGACCATCCTTCCTCCATTTAGTTGTCTTTGAATTTGGGCAAAAATCAAGTAACCACATATGTGTGGTTGTTAGCTGAACTCTATTCTGTTCCATTGATCTATTTGTTGATCTTGACACCAGTACTAGACTGTTTTAATCACTGCAACTTTGTAAGTCTTGAAGTCAGGTAGTGTAAATCCTCCAATTGTCTTGTTCTTAAAAATTTCTTAACTATTCTAGGTCATTTGCATTTTCATATAGACTTAAGCTTGTCAAGTTAAGGGGTAGAAAAAGCTTGCTAAAATCTTGAGTGGGATTTATAATTCAATTTGGAGAGAAATTTTAACTTAATATTTGGATGAATGTATTCTCTCCCCATTTATTTGGTTCTTTTAAATTTTTCTGAGGGTGTTTTATAACTTTCTGTACACAGGTCTTGCATATATTTTGCTAATTTTTCTCTAAATATCTCATACATTTATGCTATTGTAAATGTTATTTATGAACTTAAACTTCTAATTTTATTAGCTGGAAATACAATGGATATTTGTATCCTGTGGACCTGTTAAACTCATTATTAGTCCTAATATTTTTATTCATAATTAGCACTTTCTACTTCATATTAACTACAAATAATGACAACTTTCTTTCTTTCTATCCAGACTGCAGGCTTATTCAGTTTTTATATTTTGGCTGCCCCATAGGGCATGTGGGATCTAAGCTTCCCAACCAGGGATCAAACTCACACTCCCTCCATTGACAGCACGGAAGTCTTAATGGATCATCACTGGATTGGCAAGGGCTTTCAGAGCAGTACTGTACAGAAGTGGTGAGAGGAGTCATCCTTGTCTTCTTCACAAGCTGAAGTATAAAGTACCCAGGGTTCCCAGTTTGGTGAGCTCTATCAATTTTATTTTTTCAAAGAAATAGCTTTTCATTTTAATTCTCCTACTGTTTTCAATTTTGTGGGTTTCTGCTCTTTATTTCCTTCCTTCAGCTTACTTTAGGTTTAATTAGCTCTTCTTTTTCTAGTTTCTTAAGGTAAAAGCTTAGATCTTTGATTCAAGATCTCATATACAAACAATAAGGATTTACCATATAGCACAGGGAACGATATCAATATCTTTAACAACCTAAAATAATATATATTTATATACACACACTTTGTTGTGCACCTGAAACTACACAGTATTGTAAATCAACTATACTTCAATGGCAAACAAGAACTCATATACACATTTAATGCTATGAATTATCTTTTAAGCATTTTAATCCTACAGCATTGACATATTGTTTTCATTTTCTAACTTTTCTTGCAATTCCTTTTTTAGACACAAGTTATTTAGAAGAATGTTTAATTTCCAAATATTGGTGGGGGGGGGGGGGCAGGGCAGGTTTTCCAGACTTATTGATTTCTTGTTTAGTTCTGGTGAAGGTTAAAGGACGTAGTTTGCACAGTATAGACCCTCTTTTATAATATACTCTGACCCATCTACCAATAGTTCTAAATCACCAAAAAAAAAAAATTTAATATTTGGCTGCACTGGGTCTTAGTTGTGGCATGTGGGATCTAGCTCCCTGATCATGGATTGAACCCGGGCCCCCTGCATTGGGAGCTTGGAGTCTTAGCCACTTGACCACCAGGAAAGTCCCCCAAATCACCAATTTTAGTTGTGAATTGTCTGTTTCACGTCAGTTTTTTATGTATTCTGAAGTTCTGTTATTAGATTCATATTCATTGAAGACTATATTCTCTTGGTAGACTCCTTTATCATAAATCTCTTTTAACCCCTGGAAATATATTTTGTTCCAAAATCTACTTTGGTTTAATCCACTCCAATGTTTCTTTTATTAGTGTTTACATTGTCTTTTCCATCTCTCTTCTGGTTCACTTGTGTTTAGTGAACCCATGCCCATTGCATTGGAAGTGCAGAGTCTTAACCACTGGACCACCAGGGAAGGCCCCATACACTGTTTCATAGGACCTTCATATTTTATATAAAATATAACTTTCACTAATTTCCCTCCTTTATGATAATTGTGAATGGGTTAATATTTCATTATCTAGTTGACAAGTGCTGACAGTATGTTCCTAATACTTGTGTCTCACTTTTATTAAACTTAGTTGGTTCTGTATTGAAATACTGTTGAGATAACTTGGGCTATTAAGATCACCAGGGCAGGGTCATTCCTATCTTTTCCACTGTGGTACTGTCAGGGCCTCAGACATTGGGGGTACATTCTTTGACCATAACCCCTGTACTAAGCCTTTTAAGTTACAAGAATTTTTTTTTTTTTTTTATAATTTTAAGGACTGGCAATAATCCAAGAACTATGCTCTAAATTTGTCCAAAGGGCTACATGTTACTAGCTGGATATGATCTGGAGTGAAGAGACACAATCTTGTCCAAGGAAAGAGGGTTTCAGTATGCAGTAGTTAAGACTGCAGGAGTTATCAGTGCTCCAAATAAAACCAACTAAATAAATCATCTGAGAAATGTGCACAGCAGGATCAAAGGTCATATAGATTCGCTTACACGTAAAATAAAGGAACTGAATCAAGTCCCTAATAGGTGGTCATTCCTAGGGTCAGTATTAGGGGGACGAAATCTGTTAATTAACAGAGAAAAGAAACCAGTGATGAAGGAAGACCTAGGGAGGCAAAAGTTTTCTCTGGATTTTGATGTAAAAGGTCAAATTGCGTGGAAAGTCATTCTTAATTTAGCTGATAGTATAATTTCCAGCTACCAGTTGAGCTCCTCTGCTGTTTCTGAATTGTAGCTTCCTCAAGGCAGTTTGTAATGGGACAGGCTGAGAACTGGGGACAAGCTGAAACTACAACATGTAACTTATATGGTTTCTGTTATATAAATTCTGAATTTATATCTTTTACACTTCCTTTCATACTTTTAGTCTCAATTCTTCCATGGGAATTATGCTTTTTGTTTACACTCAAACCAATGTTAAAAGACAACAAGTCACTATAAGGAATATTCTTCTCCACCAAGTTCTTTCCAAAGTTAAGGTACTTAAGATCTTTGGGGGTTCTGGCTATTTTACTTCCCTTTAAAGACTACGTTTCTTATCTGCCTAGTTCATTTGTCCCTAGAGTTTAGAAACAATTTACAACATTTATGTCAAAAAAGCTGACTGTGGCTAGATCATGAACTCCTTATTGCCTAATTCAGACTTAAATTGAAGAAAGTAGGGAAAAACCACTAGACCATTCAGGTATGACCTAAATCAAATCCCTTGGAAGTGACAAATAGATTTAAGGGACTAGATCTGATAGAGTGCCTGATGAACTAAGGAAGGAGGTGATATTGTACAGGAGACAGGAATCAAGACCATTCCCAAGAAAAAGAAATGCAAAAAAGTAAAATGGCTGTCTGAGGAGGGCTTACAAATAGCTGTGAAAAGAGAAGTGAAAAGCAAAGGAGAAAAGGAAAGATAAATCCATTTGAATGCAGAGTTCCAGAGAATAGCAAGGAGAGATAAGAAAGCCTTCCTCAGGGATCAATACAAAGAAATAGAGGAAAACACAGAAAGGGAAAGACTAGAGATCTCTTCAAGAAATTTAGAGATACCAAAGGGACTTTTCATGCAAAGATGGGAACAATAAAGGACAGAAATGGTATGGACTTAACAGAAGCAGAAGATATTAAGAAAAGGTGGCAAGAATACACAGAACTACACAAAAATAGATCCTCAAGACCCAGATAATCACGATGGTGTGATAACTCACCTAGAGCCAGACATCCTGGAATCTGAAGTCAAGTGGGCCTTAGGAAGCATCACTATGAACAAAGCTAGTAGAGGTGATAGAATTCCAGTTGAGCTATTTCAAATCCTAAAAGATGATGCTGTGAAAGTGCTGCACTCAATATGCCAGCAAATTTGGGAAACTCAGCAGTGGCCACAGGACTGGAAAAGGTCAGTTTTCAGTCCAGTCCCAAAGAAAGGCAATGCCAAAGAATGCTCAAGTTACTACACAATTGCACTCATCTCACACACTAGTAAAGTAATGCTCAAAATCCTCCAAGCCAGGCTTCAACAGTACGTGAACCGTGAACTTCCAGATGTTCAAGCTGGATTTAGAAAAGGCAGAGGAACTATAGATCAAATTGCCAACATCCGTTGGATCACCAAAAAAGCAAGAGAGTTCCAGAAAAATATCTATTTATGCTTTATTGACTATGCCAAAGCCTTTGACTGTGTGGATCACCACAAACTGTAGAAAATTCTGAAAGAGATAGATGGGAATACCAGACCACCTGACTTGCTTCTTGAGAAATCTGTATGCAGGTCAGGAATCAACAGTTAGTACTGGACATGGAACAACACACTGGTTCCAAATAGGAAAAGGAGTACGTCAAGGCTGTATATTGTCACCCTGCTTATTTAACTTATTTGCAGAGTACATCATGAGAAATGCTGAGCTGGATGAAGCACAAGCTGGAATCAAGACTGCTCAGAGAAATATCAATAACCTCAGCTATGGAGATGACACCACCCTTATGGCAGAAAGCGTAGAACTAAAGAGCCTCTTTATGAAAGTGAAAGAGGAGAGTGAAAAAGTTGACTTAAAACTCAACATTCAGAAAACTAAGATCATGGCATCCAGTCCCATCACTTCATGGCAAATAGATTGGGGAAACAGTGGAAACTGTGGCAGGCATTACCTTTTAGTGTTCCAAAGTCACTGCAGATGGTGACTGCAGCCATGAAATTAAAAGACACTCACTCCTTGGAAGAAGAGTTATGACCATCCTAGACAGCATATTAAAAGGCAGAGACCTTACTTTGCCAACAAAAGTTCGTCTAGTCAAGGCTATAGTTTTTCCAGTAGTCATGTATGGATGTGAGAGTTGGACTATAAAGCTGAGCACTGAAGAATTGACGCTTTTGAACTATGGTGTTGAAGACTCTTGACAGTCCCTTGGACTGCAAGGAGAGCCAGCCAGTCCATCCTAAAGGAAATCAATCCTAAATATTCATTGGAAGGACTGATGTTGAAGCCGAAACTCCAACACTTTAGCCACTGATTCAAAGAACTGACTCATTTGAAAAGACCCTGATGCTGGGAAAGATTGAGAGGAGGAGAAAGAGATGACAGAGGATCAGATGGTTGGATGGCATCACCGAGTAAACTCCGGGAGTTGGTGATGGACAGGGAGGCCTGGCGTGCTGCAGTCCATGGCGTTGCAAAGAGTCAGACATGACAGAGTGACTGAACTGGTATCAATGAAAGGCGGCTAGTTTTTTCACAATGGAAGATGGTTAAGGAGAAAGTCATGAAAGTTTATTATAGCAGCTTTTAGGTTGCTATAATAAAGCTCTCATCTTATCAGATTTTACTGTTCTGTATACTAATTATTTCAAGTTGTGTATTCAAATTTCACCTGCATGAGCAGTTTTACTTGTGGTACCTATTTTTAGTGTATAGTTTCATTTCATTTTAGTATATGGATTACTAGTGACAAACAGGATTCAAGATCCTTCACATCTTTACAGAGAATTTTTTATATTGCCAATATGGTTTTTAAAAGATGAACTAGATGGGCTCAGAAGTTTGGTCAAGGAAACAAAAACATTAGTCATTTTCTTGAGGCTATAGCCATTTAATGTGATTTAAATTATAATTGAAATTGGAAGTGTTAGTTGCTTGGTTGTATCCAACTCTCTGCAACCCCATATACTGTAGCCACCAGGCTCCTGTCCATGGATTTCTTCAGGCAAGAATACTGGAGTGGGTTGCCACTTCCTTCCCAGGGGATCTTCCCAACCCAGGGATCAAACCTGGGTGTCCTGCTTTGCAGGCAGATGCTGTACGGTCTGAGCTGCCAGGGAAGGGGAGAATTAATTTATACTCAGATTCCTTTAAAAAGAATGTCTTGAGTTTTTGAAGGCAGTAATAAGAATTAAAAACTTGGATAAAGTTCAGCTATGTGGAAGTTTTCAGCTTATCAGGAATATCTAATTCAAAGTTCACTAACACCAAATATCCCAACCCAATAGACTATTTTCCCAAATGCTGGGTTTAAGCTTCATCACAAATTAATATAAAACAGGCTGTAAATCTTTGAGATTTAAATTCTAGGTAGTGATTGATTCATATTAACTTTATGCTCCCGATTCTTAGAGCAGGTTTTTTATATTTTTATCAAACTGCTTTAGAGAACTGAAAAGGTTAAGCACTGCTGCCCCAGTTAACAGATTATGTATTCTCTGACTTCACATTTCTCCATGTCTCATCAAGGTAACTACACCTACATTTAAGAATCTGACTCACACCTTTCTCCATATGGCTATGTTACTTGGTTGTATCTCAAACTAGGACTAAATTCCTATAGCATGGCATTGTAAAGAAGTCCAATTCAGGATTCTCTTCTATATGGCTTATTATATCTGAAAAGTTCTCAAAGGCTCACCACTTCCACTCATTGTCACAGTACTCAATTTCCCAGGAATGTTCAAATTACACAGCTAGAGAAGTTAGAATCATGTAAGAGTATGGCTTCTGCTTACTCTCTAGGATCACTCGCTCTTGAGCCAATTCAGCTGCCAGCTGTCATTCAGGAGGTGCTGTGGAGACACCCACATAGTAAGGAACTGAATCCCTCCAACAGCCATGTGAGTCAGCCATCTCCAAAGTAGCTTCTCCAGGCCTGGCTGACGGTACTGTAACCCAATGAGACCTTAAGCCAGAATCGTCCAACTAAGCTGCCCTTGGATTCCTGACTCAGAAACTATGGGTGATGATGCATGTTGTTTTAAGCCACATTTTTTAAGAAAAAAAATCTGAATATAAGTTTATCTCTAGTCAATGAACATGGCTAATTAAATCACAGTCTAAAGTGTCTAGTGTTTTTTAACAACTGCATTCAAAATATAGCAGCAGTAAGACAGCCCTTTGGATCTTACTTTTTTCTCTCATTGGGACTGAACTTTCAGCAGATTCTGAACAGTGTTTCTATCAAGTTCCAAAAGGTCTGAATTAGGAGGGCTTGATTACATTGGGCCTGTTTTAATTAAAGTTAGATCTTAAAGAAATGTGAAAGTACATAAAATAGTATGGGCAACAGTAAACAATGACTATATAGCTGCTGATCTCAGAATTCAACACAATGCATTTACATTTCTTTGACATTTAGCAGACATCACAGATTTCTACCAGAACATCACATAAGTTTATTTCAGATGTAACAGCAATGTTAAAATCAACAAGTTTAAATCTTAACTGCACCAAGTAAACTTAGCTATTTAAGTATTTTTAAAGTTATTCCCTCCAAAAAACTGAGGGAGCTCTTTTCCACCCCACATTCCACGGTTTCTCAATAGTTAGTTCTATTCTGGAGGACTCTCAATTGATAAGTAAACTGCTTTGGGGATATTTCAGAACTTTTTGCCCCAAATGAAAACTAATCTGGACGAATTACATTTTGCATAGATTTCTCTGCAGATTTTCTTTAGAACCTAAATGTAATTACCATATAATTTTACCTATTTGCCCCACAGAAAAAAACTATCTTCCCTAAAAAATATGATGGATACATCTTGTGATCTTCTAGTTAATAGAATTATTTTACCTCAATGATAATTATCGTATTTCAAAATAACCTACTCAACATGGGACATTATTTCAGTCTTTACTGACTTCTAGGCACATGAAAGAGTGCCTAGCTTCTACCTCTTCTACATCCTCCTCTTCCATAAATGGATGGAATTATTTCATCTAAGTCTGATGTAGGACAATTCACCTTTTACGAACACAATTTAGGTTAAAGTCAGTGACTAGTGTGGAGAAAGAAACACTAAAATGATAGGGAGCCTACACACTCAATTCAAAAGTTAATATTTTTTCCTCCATAAATAATATGTACTTAATTGTCATGAGGCAGCTATTCGGTTTTCATTAACCACATCTAGGGATACATTCATAGGACTGATTAGATAGTCCAGGTGAAATGGTTATAGAAATAGAGGCAGTGTCATCTCACAAAACTCATTTATATATCAAAATCTATTTTGACATCTGAAGTTTACAAAAAGACTGAATTCTTCAAACTAATCTTGCCTTCTGTAACTCAAGCACTCTTCTCTTGGCAAGAGCAAGCTGAAGCTTATCCATGAAGGTAAAGGTGCTCAATGCTAAACTTTTCTTCTAAGCTTAGATTTGGACTGCTTAAGAAACTGATACCCAAGAAACCAGCAAGGTCTTTCTACATTTTTACTATCTTAAGATTAGAACTCTATGAACTCACTCATCAACTATCTTCCTTTTCTATATTATTCTTGGCACTCAACTAAGACTGTTGAAGTCTATTGTACCTTGCATTTTCACATTCTCAAATAAGAACTTAAGATTATAAGATGTGCATAAACATTGTGTAAAATAATTTTGTCATTCAATGTATTTAAAGAGATGAAACTTTTATGCCAGAATTTACACAAGAAGATAAATGTTATGAATCAACCTTTTTAAAGTCAAATGACAGAAAATTCAAGCTCTGTGCATCGTTTTAAGTCTAATGAAAACATTTCTTAGGCCACTGGTATTGGCAACGTAGAAAATTTTGAATATTGGAGATGGGATTATGGAGGAAAACCTGAAAATTTTAGAGGTCTTCTATCTTACAGAAAGTTACTGACCTGTCAAAGCCACT
The DNA here is from genome assembly GCF_033118175.1 of Dama dama. Lineage (NCBI taxonomy): Eukaryota > Metazoa > Chordata > Mammalia > Artiodactyla > Cervidae > Dama > Dama dama. Next base: position 60,019,335 of record NC_083699.1, on the reverse strand, counting down.
CCCTAAGTGCCAGAAAATGATCTGGCGTAAACCAGTCCTGTCAGTACACGAGGTCACAGTGACATTCGCATTATTAACACTTCTAGACTTCTACTTTTCCCAAGAACAGAAGCAATGTGTTTAATAATTCCCCCTCCCCCAAATCCTTAAACTCAGTATCACAGGCACAGAATGTAAGCAAATCTGGGATGTTCTCCAACAGATAAGCAATAGCACAGCTATGTTATTCTCAAAAATACTGTCTAGATATTCTTTCCTCTAAAATCAAATGCTCAGTGGCCACACTTCTAACAGTCTGCGTTAGCTGACATTAAATGCATTTATTGTGCCACAAATCCATCTAAGCTTCTGTTTAGGTATTTTTTTGTATGTCCAGGAGACAATACCTACTTCAGGTTTATTTAAGGGCACTGACCTATAAAGGACATCAACTCCATATTTAAGGTCTGACCAACTACTGTGGGTTTACTGAAGAAAAACAACAGGAGAAAAAAAGCAGATCACAACAAACCTCTTTAGGTCAGTTAAAGGCTGTATCTCTAGCTGGGATATTAAAAAAAAAAAAAATCTCACCAGCCCATATGCTAAAAGATAATGCCACTAGTAACAATCAACAGCAGGAAAAACAAACCTGCTAACCAAGAGCCCACTCATTAGCAAAAAGCAGTTTAACTCACATACTGAGACCAAAGTCTAATACTACCAATTCAAACTGTCCCACCCACCTTCAGCCACCAGCAAGGAAGGAAGGAATATTGCTTAACAGAACAAAATAAGCTTAGTATTTCTTACAAGGATAACAATGGCCCAACTCCTGAGATAATACTCAGAAGGACAAAAGGTGGATTGAAGGCAATGTATAGGGATTAGTATCCCACAAAATCTTTTAAAAACCCAAAGTACCACAAACACACTAAACTTGTCTAAGAGTTAGAGAACAAGATATTGCTGCTGCTCCTTTTTGTCCTTTGAAATATACAATATTTTGTAGGCTCTGCCTTTCAATGTGAAAGCAGGACATTAAAAAAAAAAAGGAAATTGACACTCAAGATTTTTGGGACCATATATATCTTAACTGTGAAACTAAACCGATCTATACCTTCTCCTTCCTACAATCAAACCACCTCACAAAAATAAGAAAACTAAAACAATCCAAACATGATTAATAAGTCCTTAAAAGTTTAACACTTTTAGAGGAAAGGGAAGCAAGTTTTGAAAGGAGGAAAAGTAAGAACAAGAAAGGGGGAAAGTTTTAAAAGAAAGGGGGGAGGGGAATCAATGGGCCTCTCTTTTATTTGGCGACAAGCAAGTGCAAGAAAGTTCATCTGTAATTTGTTCAGTTGTCTGTCTTTTGCACATCTGCGTTCTGGCCAGAAGGGACTTTGAGGTTTTTCTGCAGCACATGAGCATCTGCGGGCTCTATCCTTTTATAGTAGTTCTTCTTTGTCTCAATAATCTCAAAGCCAAACTTTCTGTAGAAGTCAATTGCAGACTCATTGCTGATCTGGACATGCCTGAGATGTAAAAGGGTATCAAAAAAAAAGAAATGAAGATTTCATCAGCTTTTATGTATCCTCCACAGATAGCTTCAAATTGGTTGAAAACGAGAATAATCTTAATATCTGTATTATAAAAGAATCCACACTGGAAGCTATATCCAATATCCTATGATAAACCATAATGGAAAAGAATATTTTTAAAAAAGCATGTAAGTGTATAACTGAGTCACTTTGCTGTCAGCAGAGACTGGCACAATATTACTGTAAACCAACTATGCTTCACTGAAAAAACAAGAACCCAAAGTTGCTATCTTCACCTTACTCTTAAGATTCAAGTATAAATCAGCTAAGTACCCTCTGATTTTGATTATTAAAATTCTACTACTAAAGAGAGTGTCACTGAAAGCCCTGAACAAAACTCAGAATGACATGATAAAAGTAATATTAATGTTATTCATTTCTTAAATTCTGAAGACTTAATCTTGGCTTCACATCTGTGACTTTGGAACTCCCACCCCAAAGTAATAAAGCAAAGTAAGAATGTTTTGTCGAAGGTTCCTTAACTATTATTAAAACAAAACAAACTTCATAACTATTATTAATACTTCCATGGTATTTCCAAAAGACAATAAGTGACCAGATTTAAATTCTTCTAGTAAAGATTTCTATTGCCAATTTATTAAATTCCTTAGATACGATCATTAAATATGACTTTACTTACAGATAGATGTTGTCAAAAGTGCCATCTTTTTCACAGATGTTTAAGACATGATTTAACATTTTAGTTCCTATTAACGAGACAAACAACAAATAAGTAATCTCATAAAAATCAATTTTTACATTAAACATCTTTTTGAGTCCTAAAGGAATTTGAGGTAAACATCAGGCAGCCTGATTTTCCAAAATTTTGTTCTGTCTATACTACCTACAATGTTTAAAACTTCTGGCAGAAAAGCAATCTTACACCCTTCCAGTAAGAAGGAAAACAGAAAAAGGAAAAGGGTTATTAGTAACAAATCTATACAGGGCTTGCAACTGAATTATGTTAATAAGTGTCTTTGAAGAAAAAAACAAAAACCACAAATAATTTTTACCAATTCCTAGCCTTCGGTATGGTGCCAGACATCCTAGTGTCATGATGTAAAGTCTCTTCTGATTCTGCGAATGATCCACCCTACAGCACACGGCACCCACTGCGATATCATTGAAATAGGCTGCCACAGAAAACAAAGACACGAGGTTTAGCAGACACAGACACATTTTATTGAATCTTCCCTTCCCTTAGTTAAATTGCTGCTATCAGAATTAATTAAATTTTTATCAGCTACTCTTAAGTATCAATACCCTCAAAAATATCCTAAACCTTAAGAATTTAAGACCCCTTTTGAGTAAAGCTAAATATGTGAAAACACGGACACAGCCTAAATAAGAAAAAATATTTAGCATTTCCTTCTAAAATTAAAGTATCTATCTTGATTCTTCTCAGAACCTGGACTGCCCCCACTTCCTCACCTGTAAAACAATGAGATTAAATTAGTTATCTCTTTTTTTTTTGCCCTATTTAAAACTGAGGTGTCAAGAACATGAATAAACAAATGAAAGGAAGAAAAAGAATATCCTACCAAGTTTTGCTAGTTCGCCAACCTCCAGCACATCCTTGTAGAACTTGTCATTGTAGCTGACTGGAAAGATGACCTGGTTTAATCTCTTCAGCTGTTTAATATTGTGTGGTGTCACATCTCCCAGCTCGATCCGGCTACTGGAACAAACCAAAATGTACTCAATAAAATATAATAAGCTTCATTTATTATGATGGACATAAAATTAAATTAAATTAAAAGGGTACCAAGTCTTTTTTACATGACTGACAAATTCGGCCCTTTCAAAGCAACCTTATAGTCCTATGAACATCACCATTTATAAGTAGCTTTTGCCTGTCATTCCGTCCAGATTCCAACTCCTAGCTTTCATACAATTGTGTATACATTTAGAGACAAATACGATAAACAACAATTACTAAGAAGGCCAGAATAATAATCGACATAAAGGTCAACATTTTCAGAGAAATTTAAAGATACCTATGACTTATCAAAAAGATTTATGATACCTAATTGGCAAAGGTGTAGCAAGATTTTTATACTCTGCTGGCAGAGATGCAAATAGACACAGTATCTCTGGAAGACAATCTAGCACTATGCACTGAGAAGCATAAAAAGTATACCTCCTTAGTCAAAGCAACCCCACTGCAGGAATTTATTCTAAGAAAATAATCAAAACATGCAAAAATCATGTATATTCTATTCACTTGACACAGAAACCACACATGGGGTGGTAATCAAATGCAGATTACAGGAACCACCCACTCCCACCTCGAGCCTCACCCCCACCCCGTCCCCACCAACTCCCACCACACACACACATCTTCAGAAGCAGAATATCTGGAAATGGAACATGGGAATCTACATTTTGAAAACAAAACCAACCAAACAAAACAAACCCTAGCTTGAAGACTACTTATCAAAAACACAAAACACACAAACACAAAAAAACCTACTCATCAAAAACAGCAGCATTGCTAAGAAACTATACTTAACCAAAACAATTGGTTCCATGGGAGAAGACTAAAAAAGTTTTGGGATTCACAGTGATAAAGTTGTTTTGCCTATAGTGAAAGTGAAAGTCACTCACTCTTGTCCAACTCTGGGCAACCCCATGGACTATACAGTCCATGGAATTCTCCAGGCCAGATTATTGGGGTGGGTAGCCATTCCCTTCTCCAGGGGATCTTCCCAACCCAGGGGTAGAACCCAGGTCTCCCATATTGCAGGTGGATTCTTTACCAGCTGAGCCACAAGGGAAGCCCAAGAATACTGGAGTGGGTAGACTATCTCTTCTCCAGTGGATCTTCCCGAGCCAGGAATTGAACTGGGGTCTGGTCTCCTGCAGTGCAGGCGGATTCTTTACCAACTGAACTATTAGGGAAGCCCAACCTGTCAACAAACGAAATTTTTAGGAGCTCAAGTCAATCTCACCACCACAAGCTAAACGTTGATCAACAGTGACAAGACAAACCTAAAATCTTAATAGTAGGTGGTAAAAAGATTTATAGAAAACAATGTCAAATCAAACATTGAATTCAAAAATAAACAAATGAATTCAAAAATAAACAAAACAATCTGGGGTCAACCAAATTAGAAAATGATGGAGGTCCTACTGCTAGGTGCTAGTTCCAGACCACAATGGCATTAGTCAGTAGCAGGAAAATGCAAACAATGCACCCTAATTAATCATTTACATCATATGCACAGAGGTTTTGAAAACTCTCTGTTGGAGAAATGACTAAATAAAAAGGTTAATCATCGCACTTTTATAATGACTTAAAAAAAGAAAAAAAAAATCTGAGTGTCCACCATTAGAGGACTGGTTAATTAAATAAAGCATGATACATTTATACTACTAGCACAGAAAAATATTGATATATTGTTTTCTGGGGGGGGAACATGTATGTGTGTATCTTTTCCCAACTTTTGCTAACATACAGAAAAATGTGGTGAGAATTGTAGATAATTTTGATAACAATATTCTCTGAAATATTATTACAACAACAAAAACCTGATTACAGACCATTATGCTCATTTGGAACATTAGTCTTTCTAACTCAATTATTTCATTTTTATGGTACTGATTTTTATTGTTCCCTAATGACTGACCACACTTGTATATCTGGCATGTCTTAAAATGTAGGCACACTGAATTTCTTAGCAACCACACAAATTTTAAGATACAAGACATTCCAGTAAAAAACATAGTCTACTCTTTTATAAAGAAGGATTCCTTTCATTTAGTTAATTTTATCCATCAACTTTTTATTTTGGTGAGAACATTTAAGTTCTACTGTTAAAATTACACTATAGTGTTATCAACTATATTTTATATTCTCTGACGTTATTCACCTTATAGCTCCAAGTTTCTACCCTTTCACCAACCTGGCAACCACTTTCCTACTGTTTCTATGAGCATGACACTTTTCTTTTTTAAAGAGTCCATGTACAAGTGACACTATCCAGTATTTGTTTTTCTTTATCTGGCTTATTTCACTTAACCAAATATTACTCTTCAGTATTATACTACAAACTGGGTACAGTAATTTATTTTAAATATGAGACAGGTTATATTGATTATATTTAGAACACACTAAAAATCACTCCAGGGAAATTTCCTGGTGGCTCAGTGGTTAAGACCCCACAGTTTCATTGCAGGGGGCACAGGTCTGATCCCTGGCTGGGGAACTAACATCTTGCATGCTGTGCAGAACAGCAAAAAGAAAAAAAAGAAAAAGAAAAAAAACCTCCATTGCTCTTTAAAGCCGGTCTCTGTATTTTAAGTGATTGAAAATTTACATTATGAACTCTAACAGTAAACAACAATAAAGGAAAACGTCAAAATCCATGAAGTGAAGCTTCTAGATAATAACTTTAAAGAACTTGAGTTTTTAAAAGTTTAAGAATAATTTATAGGTAATTACCATGCAGATGGTGACTGCAGCCATGAATTTAAAAGACACTTGCTCCTTGGAAAAAACTATGACAAACTTAGAGGCTGTATTAAAAAGCAGGGACATTATTTTACCAACAAAGGTCCATATAGTCAAAGCTATGGTTTTTCCAGTAGTCACAAATGGATGTGAGAGTTGGACTATAAAGAGAGCTAAGCGCCAAAGAATTGATGCTTTTGAAACGTGGGGTTGGAGAAGACTCTTATGAGTCTCTTGGACAGCAAGATCAAACCAATCAATCCTAAAGGAAATCAGTCCTGAAAATTCACTGAAAAGACTGATGCTAAAGCTCCAATACTTTGGCCACCTGATGGGAAGAACTGACTCATTAAAAAAGACCCTGATGCTGCGAAAGATTGAAGACAGGCGGAGAAGGCGACAACAGAGGATGAGATGGTTGGATGGCATCACTGACTCGATGGACAGGAGTTTGAGCAAGCTCCAGGAGATGGTGACAGACAGGGAAGCCTGGTGTGCCGCAGTCCGTGGAGTTGCAAAGGGCTGGATACGACTGAGCGACTGAACTGAACTGAACCATGCTTCAAGATAATAAATAAATTTTTAAAAAGATAATAACCAGGTACTGTGTGATTTCAAACAGAAGAAAAAGGTGGCAGTGGTGCGGTGTGTTAGACTGAAACTATAATAAAAGGTAACTACTAAAAGTTTCCATCAGGGTGGGCAGTCATGACTAAACACAGAACTTTCCTTAGTGGTCCAGTGGTGAAGAATCTACCTGCCAATGCAGGGGGCACAGGTTCAATCCCTGGTCCCAGAAGATTCCACATGCCCTGGGGCAACTAAGCCTGGTGCCACAGCTCTGAGCCCGTGTGCCATGAAGCCCATGCTCTCCAACAAGAGAAGCCACTGCACTGCAACTAGAGACAAGCCCTGGCTCAGCACAACTAGAAAAAGCCCCTATGCAGCAACGAAGAACCAGTGCAGTAAACAAATAAATCTTTAAAGACTAAATATAGAATACAATACTGAATCATTAGGGAATACACAGTTTAATCTTTCCCTGCCTAAATTTAAATCCAGCACCACAGAAATGTTAGGTGTATACAATCTTCCAATATTCTTCTCTGCACATACACAGTAACAAACGTTTAAGAAAGACATTAACCAAGTTTGATTTTTTAAATTGAAATATAGTTGATTTACCATGTTGTGCCAATATCTGCTGTACAATAAAGTGATTCACATAGATATATTCTTTTTTAAATATTCTTTTCCATTATGTTTCTCCAAGGAGATAGGATATAGTTACATGTGCTATACAGTAGGATTCTGTTGTTTATAATCAATGTTTATCATTACCAGACTGTCAGCATATTGGAGAAACAGAAACTCAAAATGTCTATTAAATGTAATTTTGTCAGCAAAATTCACCTTCGAATACAATTTAACTCTCTTGAACATGATATTCTGATTGAAATGGAACACTTCTGTAATCCTGATCACTTAGTTCCAAATTATTCCAAGATGTGGATATTCTAAATATATCAGAGTAGTATCAACTTATAAATTAAGTACAGAATGTGTAGTATTAAAGGCATAAACAGACAGCTACATAGAAATGTCAAGTATTTAGAACACCATTTGACTGTAAATAACCAAAAAGCTTTTAAAAGTCTGAAAGAATTTGATTCAAAAATTAATAGCTTTAAAAAATTTTAATTGAAGAAATTAGAGCTTTTAAGAATTCCATCTGTGAATCTAAAATTTTCTACAGTTCTTAAGAACATAGTAAGTTACCTATTAAAGCATAAATCAATTCTATTTCAGTATGTATTTCAGTATCTATGTGCTAACACCTGGAATGCAAAGGAGTTTACATCTAGTAGAAAATACAGGTGTATATAATACAGTGTGATAGTAAGAGCAAACATATCAGTTCAGTTTAGTTTGGTTGCATCTGAATCTTTGCCACTCTACGGACAGCAGTATGCCAGGCTTCCCTGTCCATCACCAACTCCCAGAGCTTGCTCAAACTCATGTCCACTGAGTTGGTGATACCATCCAACCATCTTATCCTCTATCGTCCCCTTCTCCCCCTGCCTTCAATCTTTCCCAGCATCAGGGTCTTTTCTAATGAGTCAGTTTTTCCCATCAGGTGCATATGTATATAAAATGTAAAAATATTAGAATGGAAGTGATCCTGGGAAAGGTAATGGAGGATGACCAGGAGTTTGTTTTGTGGGAGGGCAAGAATTGCAAAATATACCCATGTACAAGGGCAAAGGAGAAGCCCCAGCAAGGCAGTAGAAGGGGGGAAATCGCATTTACAATCAAATCATACCCGCCAGAGATGCTCAGAGGGCTCAAACAAAACCTTGTGTATGCGTACCAGGAGACTCCAGAGACTGAGCCAGACCTGCCTCTGAGGGTCTGAGTGTCTCCTGTGGAGGTAGGAGTCAGCAGTGGCCTGCTGCAGTGTCAGGGACACTGAGTGTGGCAGCGCAAGCAGGTCACCATTATCTTCATTACCTCCACCATAGTTTGGCCTCAGGTCAAACAACAAGGAGGGAATACAACCCCGCCCAACAACAGAAAATTGGACTGAAGATTTATTGGGAATGGCTCCAGCCATCAAAACAAGACCCAGTTACCCCCTCAGTCAGTTTCTCCCATCAGGAAGCCTCTATAAGCCTCTTATCCATCAGAGGGCAGACTGAAAACCAAGATCACAGAAAACTAACCAATCTGATCGCATGGACCACAGCTTTGTCTAACTCAGTAAGACTATAAGCCATGCCATGTAGGGCCACCCAAGACAGAGGTGTCATGGTGGAGAGTTCTGACAAAACGTGGTCCACTGGAGAAGGGAATGGCAAACCGTTTCAGTATTCTTTCCTTGAGAACCCCATGACAGTATGACAAGGCAAAAAGATAGGACACTGCAAGATGAACACCCCAGGTGGGTAGATGTCCAATATGCCACTGGAGATCAGTGGAGAAATAACTCCAGAAAGAACGAAGAGACGGAGCCAAAGCAAAAACATCCCCCAGCTGAGGATGTGACGGGTGATGGAAGTCAAGTCCAATGCTATAAAGAGCAATATTGAATAGGAACCTGAAATGTTAAGTCCATGAATCAAGGCAAATTGGAAGTGGTCAAACAGGAGATGGCAAGAGTGAACGACGACATTTTAGGAATCTGCGAAATAAAATGGACTGGAATGGGTGAATTTAACTCAGATGACCATTATATCTACTACTGTGGGCAAGAATCCCTTAGAAGAAATGGAGTAGCCATCATAGTCAACAAAAGAGTTTCAATAGCCGTACTTGGATGCAGTCTCAAAAACGACAGAATAATCTCTGTTCATTTCCAAGGCAAACCATTTAATATCACAGTAATCCAAGCCTATGACCCAACCAGTAATGCTGAAGAAGCTGAAATTGAACGGTTCTGTGAAGACCTACAAGACCTTCTAGAACTAACATCCAAAAAAGATGTCCTTTTCATTATAGAGAACTGGAATGCAAAAATAGGGAGTCAAGAAACACCTGGAGTAACGGGCAAATTTGGCCTTGGAGTACAGAATGAAGCAGGGCAAAGGCGAACAGAGTTTTGCCAAGAGAATGCACTGTCATAGCAAACACCCTCTTCCAACAACACAAAAGAAGACTCTACACATGGACCTCACCAGACGATCAATACTGAAATCAGACTGATTATATTCTTTGCAGCGAAAGATGGTGAAGCTCTAGACAGTCAGCAAAAGCAAGACTGGGACCTGACTGTGCCTCAGAGCATGAACTCCTTATTGCCAAATTCAGACTTAAATTGAAGAAGTAGGGAAAACCACTAGACCATTCAGGTATGACCTAAATCAAATCCCTTACCATTATACAGTGGAAGTGACAAATAGATTCAAGGGATTAGATCTGTTAGAGTGCCTGATGAACCATGGACGGAGCTTTGTGACACTGTATAGGAGGCAGGGATCAAGATCATCCCCAAGAAAAACAAATGCAGAAAGGTAAAATGGTTGTCTGAGGAATAGCTGTGAAAGAAGAGAAGTGAAAGGCAAAGGAGAAAAGGAAAGATATACCCATTTGAACGCAGAGTTCCAAAGAATAGCAAGGAGAGATAAGAAAGTCTTCCCCAGGGATCAATGCAAAGAAATAGAGGAAAACAACAGAATAGGAAACAAAAGAATGGGAAAGACTAGAGATCTCTTCAAGAAAATTAGAAACACCAAGGGAACATTTCATGCAAAGATGGGAACAATAAAGGACAGAAATGGTATGGACCTAAAAGAAGCAAAGATATTAAGAAGACGTGGCAAGAATACACAGAACTATCCAGAAAAGATCTTCATGACCCAGAGAACCACAATGGTGTGATCACTCACCTAGAGCCAGACATCCTGGAATGCAAAGTCAAGTGGGCCTTAGGAAGCATCACTATGAAGAAAGCTAGTGGAGATAATGGAATCCCAGTTGAGCTATTTCAAATCCTAAAAGATGATGCTGTGAAAGTGCTGCACTCAATATGCCAGCAAATTTGGGAAACTCAGCAGTGGCCACAGGACTGGAAAAGGTCAGTTTTCAGTCCAGTCCCAAAGAAAGGCAATGCCAAAGAATATTCAAACTACCACACAATTGCACTCATCTCACATGCTAGCAAAGTAATGCTCAAAATTCTCCAAGCCAGGCTTCAACAGTACATGAACTGTGAACTTCCAGATGTTCAACCTGGATTTAGAAAAGGCAGAGGAACCAGAGATTAAATTGCCGACATCCATTGGATCGCAGAAACAGCAGGGGAGTTCCAGAAAAACATCTACTTCTGTTTTGTTGACTAGGCCAAAACCTTTGACTGTGTGGATCACCACAAACTGTGGAAAATTCTGAAAGAGATGGGAATACCAGACCACCTGATCTGCCTCCTGAGAAATCTGTATGCAGGTCAAGAAGCAACAGCTAGAACCAGGCATGGAATAGACTGGTTCCAAATCAGGAAAGGAGTACATCGAAGCTGTATATTGTCACCCTGCTTATTGAAATTATATGCAGAGTACATGCGAAATGCTGGGCTGGATGAAGCACAAGCTGGATCAAGATTGCCGGGAGAAATATCAATAAGCTCAGATATGCAGATAATACCACCCTAATGGCAGCAAGCGTAGAAGAACTAAAGAGCCTCTTGATGAAAGTGCAAGAGAGTGGAAAAGTTGCATTAAAACTCAACATTCAGAAAACTAAGATCACAGCAGCTGGGCCCTTCACTTCATGGAAAACAGATAGGGAAAAAAATGGAGACAATGAGAGACTTTATTTTTTTGGGCTCCAAAATCACTGCAGATGGTGACTGCAGTCATGAAATTAAAAGATGCTTACTCCTTAGAAGAAAAGCTATGACCAACTTAGATGGAATATTAAAAAGCAGAGACCTTACTTTGCCAAAATAGGTCTGTCTAGTCAAGGCTATGGTTTTTCCAGTAGTCATGTATGGATGTGAGAGCTGGACTATAAAGAAAGCTGAGCATCAAACAATTGATGCTTTTGAACTGTGGTTGTGAAGATACTCTTGAAAGTCCCTTAGATATTAAGGAGATCTAACCAATCCATCCTAAAGTCCTGAATATTCATTGGAAGGACTGATGCTGAAGCTCCAATACTTTGGCCACCTGGTGCAAAAAACTGACTCATTGGAAAAGACCCTGATGCTGGGAAAGATTGAAGGCGGGAGGAGAAAGGGATGACAGAGGATGAGATGACTGCATGGCATCACCGACTCGATGGACATGACTTTAAGCAAGCTCATGGAGTTGGTGATGGACAGGGAAGCCTGGTGTGCTGCAGTCCACGGGGTCACAAAGAGTCAGACACAACTGAGTGACCGAACTGAAGAACTGCAATTTAAGGAGATGGTAGAACACCAACAAAGAGAAATCATGTACTCCCCAAACCACATGCAGTTTGCTATAGTAAAAGTATGTTTTTATGTAATAAACATGGAAGCTAGGGTTGAAAAGGAAGCAGAACCAATTTTATGAGGGCCTTGCACATCAAGTCAGTATTGCTCATGTTCTCTACCTACCTTTTCTTGGTGATTTCAATCCATATACAGTCCTATGAATTTAATGCTGCCAACCCAATTTCTGTCACTTAGAAGTCACTCCCATATGCAAAAGCATCTCTAACAGACACTTCAAATCAAACATATCCAAAAATAAATATCTGATCTTACCCAGAAAATCTGCTTCGCCTGCAATTTGCCCTATCTCAGTTGGTGGCTTTTCCATCCTTGGCTGAAAGTTATTCTGTCACCCCCTTTGCTGCTGCTGCTAAGTCCCTGAGCCATCAGGGAAGCCCAAAGTATGCATGCTTTTTCCATCCGGTTTCAGACTTGGACCTTTTGCCTGTGAGGCAAACCTGATAACCACTGCTGCTGCTGCTGTTGCTGCTAAGTCGAGTCAGTCATGTCCAACTCTGCGACCCCACAGAGGCTCCGCCATCCCTGGGATTCTCCAGGCAAGAACAATGGAGTAGGTTGCCATTTCCTTCTCCAATCAATCAAAGTGAAAAGTGAAAATGAAGTTGCTCAGTCGAACTCAGTGTTCGACTCTTCGCGACCCCATGGACTGCAGCCTACCAGGCTCCTCCGTCCATGAGATTTTCCAGGCAAGAGTACTGGAGTGGGTTGCCACTGCCTTCTGCAGTCACCCCCTTTAAGTCAGTTTAAATGATACATCAGTAAGTCTTACCCTGACACAGCCTTCTCCCCCCTTACATATCTTTGATAGGTTTTCTTATCAATAAGGTTTACTGGCATCAAAGAAAGTTTGGAAGTCTTTCTTCTTGCTCTTCAGTTCTGTCAATGCTTGCTTCTATTTTCAACGTTTGGGACTGTTATGAGTTGGTGAATCAATCCTTTTATCATTTTGAAATGTCCACCTTTTTGATGTAATATTCCTCATCTTAAAGTCACTTCGTTTATCACTACAGACAGACTGCCTTCTTCTAATCAATGTTGCATAGTGTATTTTCTATCACTCTTTACTTTGAACTCCTGTGTTCCTTAAAGTGTATCTTCTTGTGAACAGCATACGCCTAAATCTTGTTCCTTTAATCTGATAATCAGAGCATTCAGTCTGTTCAGATTTAACATAAGTATTGTTTTAGTCTATTCAAGTCTATCAGTTTGCAGTTTTCTAATCTCTATCAACTATTAGTTGTTACCTTATGTTTCCAGGCTTTTTGAGGATAAATTTGCTTTCTTAGGAGGAAAAAAAAATTATTCCTTAGATTAAAAAAAAAAAGTTCACATAAAAATTTTTTTTAATTCCGTTTTTTTTTTCCTTTGGTTACATCACACAGCTTACAGGATCTTAGTTACCCACCCAGAGATCGAACGTGGGCCCACAGGAGTGAAAGCACCAAGCTCTAAGCACTAGGCTGCCAAGGAATTCCCTATATAAAATTACCCTTAGGCATATGGTTCTGATTTTTGACAAATATGTATAGTCACCTAACTACCACTCAATTATCAAGAAACAGAATGATTCTATCACCCCAAAAGTCTCCCACATGACCTTTTGCAGTTTCACTCTACCACCACTCCCAAGAAGCCATTTATGTTTTGTTTCCCATAGTTTTGCCTTTTCAACAGTTATCATATAAACACACAAAACACAGTTACTTGCATGGCTTCTTTCATTCAGCGTAATGCCTTTGAGATTCACCATACTATTTTTATCAACAATTCATTCTTACACGGATGTAGCATGAGTTTATACTTTTATTGGATGTTTCTAGTTTTGGGAGATTATAAAGTTGCTACAATTTCTGTACAGATTCTTGTGTGAATATAAGTTTTTCTTTCTCCTAAATACGTAGGAGAGGGGGTGCTGGGTCATTAGCTAAGTATATAAGAGTTTCAGGTGTTCTGCATCCAAATTAGCATTTGGCACTATGAACTTTTAAAATTTATCCCTTTCTAATTGATTTGTAGTGACATTTCACTGTGGTTCTCATTTGCATATCCCTAAATAATGGTGAACATCTTTTCATGTACTTCTTTGCCACTCATGTATTTTCTGTGGTAAAAGAGATGTTGCAATCTATTACTCTTAAAAAACTGGGTTTGAAATATTGAGACTTAAGTTACTATGAATACATGTCCTTTGCAAGTTATGTGTGTTGCAGAAGATTTATCCCAGCTGTGGCTTTTTTCATTTTCTTAGCAGTGTTTTTCACAGAGCAGAAGTTATACATTTTGAAGAACTTCTGTGGATCATACTTTTCAGGGTCATATATAACAAATCTTTGCCTGACCCAGGGTCATTAAGATTTAGATTTTTGTTTTCTTCTAGAAGTTTTATTACACTTAGGTGTATGAACCCAATCCCTATACATTGTTCTTGTTTTTCTCTTAAACAGCCTTCTTGAAGTATGATTTACATTGTATAAAATTCACCTACTTTAAGTGTACAATTCAAGGATTTTAATTTTTAATACAGAGTTGTGATCTTAACAATATTGAGTCTTTCTGCCCATGCACAGTGTGTATGTCTCCATTTACTGACCTTTTTTCACGCTTGTCAGCAATGTTCAGTAGTTTTCAATGTGCAGGTTTTTTGCATCTTTGGTCAGATTTGTCCCAAATATTTCACTTTTTTGATGCTTCTGTAAACTTTCTTTTTAAATTCATTTTGGCCACACTGTGTCTTAGTTGTAGTGGGTGGAAACTATGACCTTCACTGCAGCATTCATGATCTAGTTCCCTAACCAGGGATCAAACCCAGGCCCCTTGTATTAGGAGCACAGAGTCTTAGTCACTAAACCAACAGGGAATCCCAATGATATTTTGTTTTAATGTCAATTTTCAATAGTTTGTTGCTTCATATATGGAAACACAATTTCACATTCCTTCACAGGAATGTGAAGTATCTTAAATACTCAATGTATAATAAAAAAGTCTAACAAAAAACTATTTAGAGTTGTTAAACCATCCTCTCAATTTAGCTTTAGAGCACTCAAATCATACCCTTCAAATCTCTCGCGCACAGCTGAGATAAATCCCCTTACCTACTCCAAGGCAGCCACTAAATTCACCTTCTTTCTCAAGACTTACCATTTCTGACATTTCATATAAAGTGATCTTTTGAACTAGACTTCTTTCATACAGCATATTTCTGAGGTTCAACTATATTCCAATTTGTCAGTAGCTGAATAGTATTTCATTATATGAATATATCACATTTTGTTTATCCATTTACCACTTGCTGGGATTTTAACTGTGTTTACTTCATGGCTATTATAAACAATGCTGCTATGAATACTGCATACAAATCTGTATGCAGACATATACTTCATCTTTTTTCTGGTAGATACCTAGAAGTGGGACTGCTGGGTCATATGGCAAATATGTTTTACTTTTTAAAGAAACTGCCTGTGGTAGGCAGAATGATGACACCCAGAGGCTGTCTAATCCCAGGAACCTTTAATATGTTATCTTATATGAAAAATGAACTTTGCAGATGTAAGAACCTGAGACAGAAAAATTAACCAGGACTATCTGGTTGGGTCCTCTGTAATCATACAGATTCTTAGGAATCAGAGAAGATGTGACAACAGAGAAAAGAGAGATTTAAAGATGCCATGCTGCTGGCTTTGAAGATGAACCATAAACCAAGGCATAGAAGTAGTCTGCAGAAGTTGAAAAGGCAAGAAAACATTATCTTAGGCCTTTGGAAAAAACACAGGTCTACTGTATCAGTTTCTTAGAACTGCACAGACTCAGTGGCTTAAAACAATAGAAATGTATTCTCTCAAAGTTCTGGAGGCCAGAAGTCCAAAATCAGAGTGTCAGAAGGGCCATGCTCTCCAGGCTCTGGAGCAGAATCTTTCCTCACCTTTGCCAGCTTCTGGCGGCCTCAGATGTTTCTAATGTCTGCCTCTATCTTTACATGATCTTCTGTGTGTATGTAGGCTCTCTTCTTATAAGGACATCAGGGCCCACCCTAAAGTATGACCTCATCTCAATTACATTTGTAAAGACCCTATTTCTAAATAAGGTCACAGTCTGAGGTCCAAGGTAGACAGGAGTCATTATACCTAACAACACCTTGATTTTAACACAGTGAAACCAATTTCAGACTTTTGATCCTAAGAACCAAGATGATACATCTGTGCTGTTTAAGTCACCAAGTTTGTAGTCATTTGCTATAGTGGTAAGGGAAAACGAATACCTTGTTAAACTTTCCTTAAGTGGCCACACCATTTATATTCCTATTAGTAGTGTATTAAGGTTCCAGTTTCTCCATATCCTCATCAATGCTTTTTTACTGCCTGTTTATAGCTATTCTACTGGTATGAAGTGATAATCTCATTGGATTTGCATTTCTCTAATCATGCTAAGCAATTTTTTTCCCCTTTGATTTGGTCATTAGCCACTGGTACATCTTCTTTGGTGAAACATCTATTTAAATCTTTTGCCCATGATCTAGGACTTAAACCTACAGTTTTTACGTTAGTTCATAAAAAAAGAATTTCCATTTTAAAATTATCTCACTGAGTTGTAAGGATTGTTTACATATTCTGGATATAAGTCCTTTATTACATATATAATCTGCAACTATTTTCTCTCAATTCATGGCTTGTCTTTTCATTTTCTATGTACCATACTAATGTGAGTTGCTACTAATAGGGGATAGTGGGAATACAGGGAAAATGGGTCTGCACCACCTTTAGAAATATAAATCTAAAACCATAACCAAAACTATTCTAAGTAATATTTTTTTTTTTTTTAAAGGAGGAGGAACTGTCAGATTATAAAAGATGACGAGATACTTCAGCCAACTGGGACATGTGGACCTTTATGGATTCTGACTTCAACAAGCCTAATACAGACTGGGTGTCAGATCATAATATGGTATTAGGTATAACAGTATTGTAGTTACTTACTAATAACATTACTTCTGATACCAAAACTCAGTAGAAAGCACTCAATGTCTCAATTATTCTTTACTATTTTAAAGAACAAAAGGAGGCTAGAAGTTCAAACTTTTAACAAACTACTAAAACTTCTCTATTTCCAGCTGTAGCAAGCTTTCTGTTTTTGTAGAAGGGAAGCTGAATGAGAGGTAGATGAGAATGAACCTTCCATTCTGGTAAAGACCTAATCTAAATTCAGCAGTCTCTAGCCTGTCATGGTCTGTTTTTGGTGTAACTGGCTACATGGCCAGACGAGCCTCCCCACCCTGCCACATTGAAACTACAGTGTCCCTCTGTTCCAAGACCTTCTGCTGCCCCGTGAGGAACCAGATCCAAGGAGGCCCAAGTTCGTTATATATAATGACATAGTACAGTTGGCCTTCTGTATAATACTGTCAAGTATTTTAAAGGTAAGAATAATCATTAAAAATATTTATATAACCATTCAAATGCTACCTAATGTGACTGAATGCAATGTTGTTAAGTAGATAGAATGCACCTGAACTTTTTATTCTAACTCCTAAAGAAAGAATTCTCTTTTGTAAGACATCACTTTGAGAGTTGTTTCCTGGAATATCAATAATGTATAATGCAGATCTTCTATTTATGGGAACAGATCACATTACCAAGAATGTCTATACTGGGAAGAAAATCTAAAAACTACCAAAAGTGAAATAAAGTGAAAAATGTTAGTCGCTCAGTCATGTCTGACTCCTTGTGACTCCATGGGTTGTACCGTGCCAGACTCCTCTGTCCATGGAATTCTCCAGGCAAGAAAACTGGAGCGAGTTGCCACTTCCTCCTCCAGGAGATCTATCCAACCCAGGGAATGAACCCACATCTCTTGAGTCTCCTGCACCCGCACCTGAATTTCAGAAGTAAAAGAACAGGAGCCCATAAAGATACCTGAAAAACAATCTTCAAGACAGTTTAGGGATTAATCTGGAGAAGCAGTGTATGTGACATAATTAGTATTGAGGAACTGTGACTCAAACTCAAATTGGCCTAATTCTGAAAGCTGGGTTTTTTAATCACTACACTAACTACTTACTTTAGATAAAATTTCAATATAATTTTGACAACATAAACTACTTTTAATGGATCAGTTTAAGACCTCTGCTCTGTAAATAAGCGCAAATTCCTGGCCTAAGAGGTAAATCAGCCACGTGGCCTCATCTGTTTGAGTCAACAATTTTTTGTTTTTCCTAATTAAGTTGGCTGCTAATTTTTAAACCAGGAGATTTTCTACATAAACCTTACATTTCTTGTTTAACACAATTACCTTATATGCTTGATGCCAGGTCCTGGGTTCCTGCTGGCACTAGAGTTCACAACCCTAACTAAAAAACTGAAGACAGCAGTTATTAAAGAAACTATTAGCTCAGTAAATTCACATGATATGTCATTTTTTGTTTTTCAAATCCATAACAAACTCTTAAGACATCTCCATACCAAAATTTTGAGACTAAGGAAGGATCTAAAGGGGTGGGGGCAGACTGATACTGCACAAGCACCCATAGAAATGTGAACCAAATCCTTAGATCTGGAAAACACAGCTACTTGCCTCCTACTTTATAAAGCAGCAACACAAGATTTGCCTGTTACTCATACAAATCTCATATAATTGTTGCACTTAGAATACAGTAGTAGGAAATCTTTACTCTTAGCTATGCTTTACTCTTAAGTGCTATGATAAAATGAAACAATCTGTGTAAAACATTTAGTAGCAACATCAGATAATCAGCACTTTAAATATTTCTAGCTTTTTAAAGGTAATGTCAATTATGGCCATAATTATAAAACAAAATTTAGGGGCAATATTCTGAAAGGCCACAAGATGGAGGCATGACTACACAGAAGTGGGTCTTTTTGTACAAAGTCTGACCGCTAAAGTTACATAGCAACAAGAGAAAATGATGTACAGAGAAAGCTTAAAGCCTTTATACTTTAGATGAGTTTTAAGTGCACCTTGGCACAAAATTTTAACTGGTCACCTCGTATGAAGAAGGGTTTGATTTGGAAGGGACCGCAGAAGCCACTGACTCTAATCCCCTTCATTTTATAGATGACAGAACTGAAGCCTAGACAGATATGCCTGCAGCCAATTATCAATAAAGCCAGAATCAGGCCTATGTCTACAAGGTTAGCTACACTGTACGACTTTCCTCAAAGAAGTCATCTTTACTTCTCAAGGTTAAAAACACTTATCTAAGGTGTACTGATAAAGCAGCTTTGCATAAAATTTAAGTTTTCTAACAAGGATCAAAGTATGCCCACGGTCCTTTGATAAAAAATTTAAGGGGTTTAAAGGATAATTTTTTCTTAGCTAGCAGTAATCTGGTTCTAAACTCTTGCCTTCAAGTAAATTACATGGAAGAGTGATTCCTCTAAAGTATAAATTCCTTGAACCTAAAAGTAAGCCCACTCAGCATTTATCAAAGCACACAGCTTAAATACTGTTCTTGAGGCCTTAACCTGTCATCCTGCTGAGATTTCTACCTCATTTGAACTATATCACAGTTGTACTCTTCCAAGGAACATAACCTCTGCACTGCTGT
This sequence comes from Dama dama, assembly GCF_033118175.1. Classification (NCBI taxonomy): domain Eukaryota; kingdom Metazoa; phylum Chordata; class Mammalia; order Artiodactyla; family Cervidae; genus Dama; species Dama dama. The sequence goes on along the minus strand of NC_083699.1, from coordinate 59,999,770 downwards.
AAGCATTTGTGTTTGAACCTAACCTCTACAAAACTTAGGGCAGAATCTCAACTACTTCACAGAATTGCTAATTTAATTTTAGGATATCTAAGAATCTCTAGGACCTTAGTAAAACTCATGAACTCTCTTTCATTTCATCTAGATTTTAGAGCAGTTTCTCAATTTTGGCCCTACTGATATTTAGGGCTCAATAATTCTGTTGTGAGGGGCTTCACAGAGCACTGTGGGATGTTTAGCAGCATTGCTAGCCCTACCCACTAGATGCCAGTAACCATCCCCCCTACTGAGATTACTTATAATTGTCTCCAGACATTATCAGGTGTCCGGAGTGGGATGGGAGTGTGCCCCTGGTTGAGAGTCACTGCTCTAGAGGTTTAGCGTATCAAAACAGCAGTGGTGGGTGAATCAGTTCTCCAAGCTGTGTGACTGCAAATATTAGATGTGTAAAAATCTCAGTAATTATTTGGTTGCATACTAGAAGCACTAGACACACACAGGGACATAATATATTTAAAGTTATAATGTAAAAAGAATAAGATTATTCCTTGAAAAAAATTTTCCATGGTTATCTGTATGTTCAACCTAAATACTGATGTTTTGGACTTCCCTAGTAGTACACTGTATAAGAATCTGCCTGCCAACGCAGGGAGCATGAATTCAATCCCTGGTCCAGGAAGATTTCGCATGCTGCAGAGCAACGCAGCCAAAACTACTGAGCCTGCGTGCTGACAACTACTGAAGCTCACATGCCTAGAGCCTGTGGCCCACAACAAGAGAAGCCACCATGTTGAGAAGCCCCTACACTGCAATGAAGAGTAGGCCCACTTGCCACGACTAGAAAAAACCCTCATGCAGCAACAAAGACCCAGCACAACCAGAAATACAGGAATCAAGAAGAACTGACTCATTGGAAAAGACCCTGATGCTGGGAATGACTGAAGGCAGGAGGAGAAGGGGACGACACCAGGATGAGATGGTTGGATGGCATCACTGACTCAATGGACATGACTCTGAGTAAGCTCTGGGAGTTGGTGATGGACAGGGAAGACTGGCAGGCTGCAGTCCATGGGGTTGCAAAGAGTCAGGCACAACTGAGCGACTGAGCTGAACAGGAATTACAAATTCAACACATCAAAAACTGAACTCATCATTCTCCATAGGAAATCTGTTCTCTATGCATAGACTCATCACTCATCCAATACAGAAACCTAGCTTTAACTGTACTCTAATGTCCCATTTTAATCCTTACTGATTCTGCCTCCCAACTATCTTCATAACCTGTTCCTATACCCTTTCTCTTGGTAGTATGGTTCGGGCCATCATTTTAACCCATATCTTAATAGCCTAATAAGGGGGAAAAACTCTACAGCTGAGACAAAGCATCTCAATGCAGTCAGAATAATCCTATAAAACACAAATTTGACCATTTTACTTATCTACTTAAAATCGTTCCAAAAAGCTGCACATAACCTACCAAACAAAAATTCAAATTAGCCCTTCATCACCTACCTGTGCCACTGGCCTAGCCTTGTCTCTGCCACCTCCCCTTTTTTTTTTTTTTTTTTTTTGGCTATACACAACTTCTCAAAAACCTCAGAACCCATTTGCTTTCTTTCTTGGCTCACCTCTGTATGTTTCATACTATATTTATGGTTACATTAATAGACCATGGACACTATTTTAGATGAGGTTTTTTGCCTGGCCTGTTGCCTTAACAGTGCCTCCACTGTAAAAGGTAATAGTGGCAAGGGAGAGAGATGGGAGAACAGGTCCCAAAAAGCAGACACAAGAGAAAAATGAAGAGAGCAGCTTAAAAGAGAACAATTCAAATATGATTCCAAAGTTTTGTTTCTTGGTATCACAGAAAGTTAGAATTGACAGAGACCAGAAATGGCAAACATATGACACATGTGCCATTAATAATCAAAGATATCACTCCCTCCTCCACAGTCTGAGACCTCATAAAGCTTCCAACAGATTAAATATAATAATACTGATAAGACACTATCAACAGATTAGAACTGGCACAAGAATCTCTGGCCTTTCCTATTCAGGTTCAAGCTGTTCTCTTTAAAGAAAGAAATGAGAGAATTTCCTAGCAGTCCAGTGGTTAGGTACTGGGTTCAATCCCTGGTTGGGGAACTAAAGATTACACAAACTGCTAAAGAGACAAAGAAATGAAGGCCCAGAAGTTAAGAATCTTATTAGTTAGTGACTAACTAACTAACTAGTTAGTGCTAACAATTATTGGTGGCACACAGAACTATGACATGTGGTTGCTTTTAGTTCAAATGCTTTTTGCATTATAAGTCTCCTTTTTAAAGAAAAATTATGCTACAAATAATCAACTCTACAGTCTGGTTGGGGGGAGGATTCCAAATACATCTTTAAACATATCTTAGTTTTCTGGAAAGAGAAAAAAGAAATGTTTAAAATGCTTCTAAGTACAAAACATTTTCCTTGCCTACCCGAGCTTAATAAGCTCTGCATATAAAAATTTTTCTGATGATCTGGGTTCTAAATTGACAACACAAAAAATATTTACTAACGTGAATATCTCAAGCCCATTTTCTAAAGAATATTATATTTGATGTTTTGTAATTTGAAATCAAAAAAGCAATCTAAATCTAAATTAAAAACTGGGACGTTTATGTAACAGTTAAGTCACAAAGATACACAAATGGCCAGAAAGATGGGAAATGTCCAGCTTCACCAAGTAATCAATAAGAAAGGAAGAAAGGCCATTTATCACCTAGTCAGCAAAGTAAAACTAGAATTAAGGGTGTATGTGTCCTCAAAAGCAGCTTGTAAAAAAGGAACTGTTATTTCCATCATTTATAAATGCTCAGTGTGTGTCATTCATCCCAGAAAAAGGTAATTTACACCACCCATGAAATGGTAGCCACAAGGTCTTCCTCCATTTCCCTGAGGTTTCTGCAAGTGTTCCCCTGTTTCTCATCAGTCCTTGAAGAAGAGCATTCTCATACACTTCAGGCAGTATAAATTGTTACTATGTTTCTGGAGCTCAGGTGGCAACAAATATCAGAGCTTTAAAAATGGCAGTACTTTTTGACTCAACAAATTCTTCTCCAGTGAATTATCCAATCCAAAATAATTATCCAAAAAAGGTAGAATATAGGCTGCACTAGCTCAGGCAAGGCAAATGCATACCCCTCTTCCTTTACTCAGAAGATCTGACTGGATTATAATATTTTAATCTAAAACGAGGAGCAGTTACCACAAATGTGTTAACAGCCACACACTATCTGTTGTCCCACAGATAAATGTCCCACATTTACCATCTGTGTTCTAGATCCCAAGGGAAGAGATCATGTTTTAGACATTTATCTGTTCCCCACTCCCACAAGGGTCTAGCACAGTACCGCCCAAGAGAAATATAATTCTAGTCACATATATAATTTAAACATTTTTAGGTCCAAAGTTTAAGTCCCTGTTAAAAAAATTTTTTCCCTAGTATCTACATTAACAAGACAAAAAGAAATAGGTGAAATTATTGCAACATGTCATCAAAATAAAATTAATGATATTTTTAAAAATCATTTTTCATAGTAAGTAAGCACTTATTAAATCCAGTGTACATTACACTAATGGTACATCTCAATTCAGATGCTAATTTTTCCTTGGAAATATTTTATCTGCACTTACATTTCATAAAATTTACACTGGACTCACATATCCAAGTTGTTTGAAACATACATAGAAACTGTCCAACAACTGACGTTTTAATTCTGTTCCTCAGTAACACAAGACACATTTCAACTGTTCTACAGCCAACTGTAGTTAGTCCCTACTGTATTGGACAGGACAGGACTAATATTTTGCTAGTAAGTCAGGCACTGAATGAGCGTGACTAGGAGATGACGGAAGAAAACAGCTTAAGAGAAAGGAGTGTTTTATGACAGCACAATTAAATAATTTTGTAGTTATTAAACTGTATTATAATCCATACAATTCACATTTCTATGATGGAAAAGACGTTTTTATTGATACTACTGGTATTCTAATGGTTTCTGTAGGCTGCACTTCTAAAAAAGAAAAAAGGACACCATTTAAATAATTGAAAATGTATATCTTCTCAGATGGCACAAAGCTGGAAGACATAAAACCAAGAGTCAAAAGGATTTCTACAGACCAAAAGAGAGGATTGATCAAAATGAAATTTAATATAGATACTCGTTTGGTTAGGCAAAGGCACTGGCTTTGAAAGATAATGCCTTTATAAATAGCCTTTAAAAATCCTTTCTAATCCACAAATTCTTGATCATTCTGTGTTTTGTTCAGAACTTCACCAAGAGCTGTCCATAACTGGGGGGGGGGGGGAGGATCATAATAACACTGATGACAACACAGCATTACTTACCAATGCACACATCTATATTGGTAGTAGATATACTTTATAAATTTAGAGTTCATATTTACAGACAGATGCAAACATCTGATCTTATGATTTATGATGTTGTTATACCTGTTCATCTGGATCTTAAAATAGATATCATATTGCAGTTTACATTCATTTTAATCTCCTTTATATTTGTTAGGACATTTTTTTTTTTAACAGCTCAATGATTTTGCCAATACAGGATACAGGAGTTTGATCTCTGGGTTGGGAAGATCCCCTTGGAGAAAGAAATGGCAACCGACTCCAGTATTTTTGCCTGAGAAACCCCATGGACAGAGGAGCTTAGTGGGCTTCAGTCCATGGGGTGCAAAGAATCAGATACAGTTTAGCAACTGAACAACACAGCCCTTCAACCAATACCCAAGGTAAAGATGTTGCGATTTGGGGCATTTAATGCTCTGACCAGGGATCAAACCCAGGCCCCCTGCACTGAGAATGTGGAGTCTTATCAACTGGACTACCAGGGAAGTCCCCAGAATCTTTGTATTTTAACACTTCAACTGGTAAACTACACTGTTTTATTTACTTTATTAGTGCTATCATCTTTACTTTGTTCACGTGGATTCACATCTAGTTAGACATCTTTATTAGAATTTACACCTCTTTGCTACAGTTGAAGGGTAAATGGATTCAGTTTTACTTTATATTGTATTGACTAATTACACTGCCATCTCAGTCCGGGCTGTGTACAACATACCTTCTTGCTTGAGTATCACCCTCCCTAGAGAGGAACAGATAAAAATAATCAGCTTACCTCCCACAAATTCAATCATAGTCTCTGGTTCATAAAAAAACAAGCAACCTTGGTACAAAGGAAGTAACATCTCAAGTAGTATACTTCAAATTTCTAGACCATGCATAGAAACATATGCGGTAATTAATAACTGGAAATCTATCTTGTTTGGCGGAAAAGCAAATACACACCAATACCGTAGAAAGTCCTACTGCTACTAATAAACCAAAAATATGAAGAACAAACCAGGTAGGATACTTAAGTTTTAAAAGCTTAAAAATGATAGACAATATAGGTAACAATGCAAAATATTCAAACAGTACATTAATTTAGAGTTAGGAGTTCTACATGTTTCCAGTGTTAGGTATTTCTATCCAACTTACAGTTCAATCAGCTCAGTATCCAAAAAAAAAAAACACTTAGCAAATAAAATTTCCTACAAAAACCACATAATCAGACCCATTGTTTCATTTTCATAAGCCTTTATAAACCAAGAGGCAGGACTATTAACACTGACTACATTGCACACAGCAATACACATCTTTGAACTCAAGGACCTTAAAAATCTTTTAAATAACATCTAGTCTTCATTTGTTCAGTCTTAAGAATAAGACTAACAAGTGAAAAAAACTTTAAAGTTCCATCTTAAGTAGGAGTTAGTTCATCTGAGAAGTAAAAGGTCTATTCCTCCGAAATCACGTCAAAAGTTTACCATTAGGAACAGGATCTTAAACTCCCAATCGTGAGAGGTGACAGGAACTCGACTTAAGGACTCTTAACTGCCTCATGAGTATACTAACTGATGGTAGATTATGAATATTAACTGCTGTTTGACCCCATTTCTACTGCCAAGTTAGTAACAGGAAGGGCATTACATCCTAGGCAGACAGCTAGACCAAAAGAATTTGGATATAAACATCCAGAATAATTCCTTGGAGACCCTCCTTTACAAATTCGCGGACAACCTCAACACCAACAACTCTTCAGCCTCGTTTTCATTACTTAAACAAAAGTAAGTAAGTATTGAGTGCCAATGAGAACACAAAAACAAGTAAGAGAAAGCACTCGTACTCAAGGAAAGACAGACATAAAACTTGCCAAGTTATACTGGATCACATATAAAATAGCCAACATTCTAGATTATGATTCAAGTGCAGCACATACTTCCCATACCCCCAATTAGTATCCTGATTGGAACTCTTTAGAACTTGATGTGAAATAACGCACGAAATGCGAAAATTTCATTTTTCTCTAAACGTTAATACTAAGCAACTGAACAACAAAGATCAAATTAAATTTTCTTGGACCTCTTCTGCGGCCTCAAACACAAACACACACCACGAAAAGCGGCGTGTGCGCTCAGTCGCGCGGGACTCTTTACGACCCCACAGACTGCAATCCGCAAGGCTCCTCTGTCCATGGAATTTTCCAGACAAGGATACTGGAGTGGGTTGTCATTTCCTCCTCCAGGGGACCTTCCCCAACCAGGGATCGAACCAGCGTTTCTTTTGTCTCCTGTATTGCAGGTGGATTCTTTAACAGCTGGGAAGCCCCATACACACACTAAAGTAGTATTTAAATCCTTGTTTTAGGCAGTATGAGATTACTTACAACACGGACTTTTACTCTTTCTTCAAAAGGGTTGCGGAACAGTTTGAAAGCCTTCCCTAACTCAAAACATAGTTACAATTCTTTAACTGACTTACTGTAACAGAAAAAACTCAGCCACCTAAGAAAGCTTTTAACACTGATAAGATTCCATTTCTTTCTCTAAGGAGGGTAAAGGCAAGCAAGGGCTAACTCCGTCAATATTTTAAAACACAGTTTTATGTAATTAATACTTTAACAGTGTGTAACTGAATAGTAAGTTGACATCTTATCGAAATGGAAATAGTCGAACCAAAATAATCCCTAACTTTGTCCAAGAGGTAACCTGTGAAAGAATATTAACTTTGCCAAACACCTTAAGAAAGCTTGCTAGGAACCCGGGACTCCCTCTCGGCCCAGGAGCAATAGCTCCACCTATTGATGAGCAACACTTCCTTCAACATTTTGGCACCCCAAGTCTCCAGTGCTCACGCTCTCTCCCCCTCCTCCACTCGCTCTGACCCAACCCAAATCCAGTTGAGTCACTAGCTCTGAATACTACTATCCGTGCTCTTTATTCCAATTCCTGCTCTCTCCAGAAGGTTCTGGGCCGCTTCCAAGTGTGGATAACCCCGAAAGGTGTCAAAGACCACAGTTCTCAGTGTCGAGCCTGGATCTGAAGAGGACAACCGGACCGCTCCCTCGGAGTGCCGGGCCGCGGGTGGCTCTGCCGTTCGCTCCCGGGGAGCAGGAGGCCTCAGGAGCCTCACGACAGCTTTTCCCCGCCGCCCCGCTCAGCAGCTCTTCTCCAAGCAACCCGCACTCGTCCTCCGGGCCCCAATCCTGGGTTCCCGGGGTCCTACCTCCGCTGGCCCTTCAGCCCGCCAACAGCCCGAGCCGAGCCTCCGCCCCCTCCGTGTGCAGAGAAGCCCAGAAACCTCCCACCGCCGGGTCTTCATCCAGAGTCTCATCCCTCCTTCACAGCCCCTCTCCCGCGCCGGTCGGGCCCTGCCCCGCTGCCCTTCCTCACCCTTTCATCTTCCCCGCCTGCTGAGGCCGTTGTTACCGCCGATATCAACGCCGTTGTCGTCGCCGCCCTGAGCTCTCCGCGCCCTCAGCTCGGGCCACTCAACCCCACAAGCCGGCCTCCTCGCCTAAGGCAAGGAGCTGAGCGGGTGACGGAGACCGCGAGAGTTTAGCGCGGCCCTGCGTCTTCGGAGGGGGCGGAGGTGCCTCCCGCCGCCGCGCTAGTGCAGCAGCTTCTCCACACGTGCACACGGGGAACTAGCCTCCCGCCCGCGGCCACCAGCCAGACCCGCCGCCGCGCCTTGACCTTTCACCCCGCCCCCTCTGCGCGCCGGCGCGTCGGCCGCCCCTCGCGCAGCCGCACTCCAGGCCTCCCCGTACCCTTCCCCCTCCACTTTAAGACCTCCATCTTTCTACTGGGCTGTGCCCTCGGGCGTCATCTTCCTCCTCCCATTCTTTACGACACAACTTGTGAGGCTTGCTTGGTAGGCCCTGGCGGTAAAATCCGGATTTTTCCACCCCTCCCTCTCCCCTCTCGCACTTCAACAAGCTCAGTCTTCCCTGACTCTGGTCTTCCCAGCTGGTAGTCTCCAGTATGACCTTCAAATGCACCTGTCTCCTAAAAAGATTTCATAAATCTTGTTCCTCTAAATGTAAAGAAGCCTGTGGAAAGTAATGAGGTGCTTTTAAGACAAATAAACGTAGTCAACAATTGGCTAGGTAACTTGGCTTACGTCCAACACTTTTCAGTTTCGATATCACGTGATTGACCAAACCTCTAAGCCTGGGGATTTTACCGGCAGGCCCCACGGGGACGGAACTCCATTGCCATTTCCGGTCCCTAGACCACGGCGTAAAGGTCACTTCCTTAGCAATGCACTTTAACCCGTTCCACCCACGCGTTCTGCGTTGCACTTTACAACCTGATCTTTGTGGGCATTTTTTTTCCTTTCTAAAATCTAATCGCAAGGAAATTAATGTTCAAACGATCCGCTAAAATACAAGCCCCGGAGATGCAGCCAGCCCGGCTGGGGTTGACAGGGCGGAGCTCGGGATCACGTGACGACCTACGCCCGCCCCCGTCTGCAGCTGAAGACTTCCCCTCCCGCAGTGACAGAGCCTCTGGGTCGGTGATCGGTACAGTTTCTGCACCTCGCGCCCCGGCAGGTGAGCGGCGACCGGTAACCGGCGGCTGGTGGGGATAGAAGGGGTGGGAGGAGGAGGAGAAGAGAGAATGTGAATAGTGGCCTCTGCTGTCCCAGGCTTTCTCCTGCTGTCATTCTGCCCCGGCGAGGATCTCGTTTCTCCATTTATCTTGACCCCCGCACCCCACCCCCCGCCACCATGGTCTCCCCTGAAACTTAGGGATTGAGATGTTCACCTTTCTTGGGGCTAGGGGTGAGTGCGGCCATTATGGTTCCCCATTCGAGTCTTTGGGGCTTCGGGTAGTGGGGTTGATTCAGGCATTAGTTGGGGTCTGCGATAGTCTCCAGGTCTCAATCCCCAAAGCCTGTTCTTTGGCAGAGGCCTTGTAAGGTCTTCCTCTTAAGCTCCCGACTGGGGAACCGGGAGATGGGAAAAACCCCGGAGGCAGAGGCGTCTCCTGTGAAACAGGCTTAGGAGAGAATGTCGCGATGCAGACACACTCTCACTGCAGAGTCACTGCACACTGCTTCCTAGTGTGCATTTTCAGTAATTCTGAGTTTTTATCTGACATCCCTGCGAAAGATATTCACAACTTTTGAATGGGTCTGGAAGGGTAAAAGGTGGCTTTTTACCTTTCTCTTCTCCAATTTTATGGTGTAGAAACGGAGAGGATACTTGAAAGAGTAAAGCTGTACTAGCTTCAAAAACAGGCAGTGTTGTTACTGCGACAGTCTAGATTGAATGAGGAGGCGTTGAAAGATGGTGTTGCGATGTCATGATCTACAGGAGACCCAGGCTAGCTTATGCAGAACTGACTTCCCTGAAAGGGAGTAATTCTACAGAAACAAATTGAAAGATAATAAACCAGTGTGTTTGACCGTAAACGTAAAGGTAAGGAGGTTAAGTCTAAATATTTTTTGCCTTTGACATCCTTTTGCCTTTTCTCCCTAAAATCCTGCTTAATCTCTACTCCCAATCAATTCCTTAACTAATGCTAAATTAATATTAAATAGCATTTGTATCCTTCCTTTCCCTGTTTGTAAAACTCCAGGTGACCTCTTCAGATTTTGATGAATAGTATTTTCTGAAAATGCAGAAATGATTGTTTAGGTTTTTGCCCAACCCAGTGTACTCCCATTTCATGTAGTAACCAATGTAGTAACGTAACCAATGTTTTGACCCCAAACAGTGTGCTTTATGGAAGAATGTTTTTCTGTTTGGAGTTAAACTCTTGTTTACGCTACAAATTCGGAAAGTGCCTTCCTGCTTTTGAATTGAAAGGACTTGCAGAAATTACAAATTTGATTTTTAAAATTTAAATTACACTTTTTCTTAATCTGAAAAATCATTTTCTCAGTTAAACCTTAAAGCCAAGTTCAAAAATAGAGAAACTCGCCTATTGATGCTCATTACTAGATAAGATAATCTGAAAGATCTTTCTTGCTTTCTCTAAGTAATGAAGACTACTATTATGCTTTACAGTTTTACTGTTTTGTGCATATACCTTTATTGGTATATATCTTTTCTGTTGAGATGTTTATGTTTCAGTATGTCTGCTACTGATATATAGTTTTATCTATTAATTTGCTCCAAAGTGAGATTCCCTGATCTCTAGAGGGCAGAAAAACATAAGCAGTGTTTCTTCATTGCCCAGGTGGCATTTCACCAAATAAGACGAATTCACCAAATAATAAGGATTCTTTAAGTCCAAAAATGGGATAGAGAAAACAGGCTAAAAAGGATTGAGTACTAGAGGAGAAAATGTCAATGTGAAAGAGATTGAATGAGTTTGCACTTTTACTTCACAATTCCCCTGATTTTAGGAATCTTATTAAAGCAATCATTTTGACCATTAATGAAATCTGGAAGGTTGGCAGCAGGAATTGGTGACTGAATTACTATTAAAGTTGAATTTGAAAAAGAGTTCTGATATTGTACACAGTTTTCACAAACAAGTGATCTGTGTGTGCCATGGTGAGACTAGCTTTGTCTATCAATGAGTATTATATGTAGAAATCTCTCGGGTTTTTTTTTTTTGGCCATGCCTCACGGCTTGAGGGAGTTCCTCCATCAGGGATCAAACCCAGGCCCTCGGCAGTGAAAGGGATGAGTCCTAACTACTGGACTGCCAGGATATTCCCTATATAGAAATCTTAACATTCGTTAGAAAACTGTGCTGAAGTTCAGTATTAAATGGCACACAGGGGTTCTTGTGTTTGAGTCCCCAACACCTCTTGTATGCTTACTCTGAAGTCTTGCTTATATGTCACTATCTTTATAGATTATGGCCGGCACCAAGAATGCTTTCTTCCTCTGTGAGCCAAGCTAGGCACTCACTTCTGTAAAATACTGCACAATATTCTATTCCTCCATTTTCACCTCCAGAACATTGTTTTTAATTACTCTTTGCTGGGCTGTACCTTAATAAACTATAAAACTCCTAGGAATTCAAGGAGTGTCCCTACTCTTTGTCTTTAGCTCCTGGATGATGGAGTACTTGATAGGCATTGAATAAATTGTTTATTGACTGAGTATGAGACAACTGGACAGGGAGATTAAGCTAGTTTTAAAATTCCTGCAGATCATAGCGCCTTCTAAGGTAACGCACTAGATAAAAGCTTTCAAGTATAAATTGTCAATAGTGAGTGAGTGAAGTCTCTCAGTCCTGTCTGACTCTTTGCGACCCCATGGACTATAGCCTACCAGGCTCCTCCCTCCATGGGATTCTCCAGGCAAGAGTATTGGAGTGGGTTGCCATTTCCTTCTCCAGGGGATCTTCCCAACTCAGGGATCGAACCGGGGTCTCCCGCATTCCAGGCAGACGCTTTAACCTCTGAGCCACCAGGGAAGCTCATAAATTGTCAATAGTAGTCATCAAAATCATGGTCAGTAGAATAGATATAAACCTCAGGTGGTCTTTATTAACGTAGTGACCAACTTATTTTCACAGCATGTTTTTAATGTTTTGGATGATATGGGAGGGAAGGAAAGTGGAGTGAGTTGTATTTAATGTAAAAGGCTACATGTGCTATAGCACTAGACTAAAAGTCAGTAGATCATCCTTCACTGCCACTTTAGTTATATGCTTTTTAGAAAAGTTGGGGTTGGGGGCTTAGGGTTTGATGTTTAGGACCTTTCTGTCAAGGGTATTAAGATTTCAAGTTAGAGAAACCCTAAATAATCTATGTGAAAAATATTTTTAAAACTAAGTGGTATTTAAATGTGAAGCAAGATTGTACAAACTACAAGAATAGATTTCTTGATCGAATAGACCTGGGTTCAAGTCTGGCCTTACCACATATTTAAGCTGTGTGACCTTGGACAGTTTACTTAATCTAAGCTTAAATTTCCTCATGTTTTAATCTATGCTATAGATACTGTTAAATTAGATCATGAATGCAGAGGGCTTAGTACATACTTTGTACCTTTTAAAAATTAATTTTACTGATATCTAGTTGCCGTCCATTGTGGAGCTGATGCTGGGAAAGATTGAGGGCAAGAGGAGAAGGGCGACAGAGGAGATGTTTGTATGATATCACTGACTCAGTGGACATGAATTTGAGCAAACTCAAGGTGATAGTGAAGGACAGGGAAGCCTGATGTGCTGCAGTTCCTGGGGTTGCAAAGAATTGGATACAACTTAGCAACTGAACAACAACAGTTTGAGTATACATAACATACTGAATTTCTAATGGAGACTTTTAGATATACTATAAAATTAAGCAACAAGTTTGGGATATGGAGAAAGGAGTAAACTTTGAAATAAGGCTATTACCAATAGCAAAAAAAATGTACCTCTAGCAAAGATTCTGAAACAAATTTTATTATTTTTTTAATTATCTTTATTTTTGGCTGCACTGGGTCTTCGTTCTGTGCGGGCTTTTCTCTGATTGTGAGATGAGGCTATTCTTTAGTTGCAGACTTCTTGTTGTGGTGGCTTCTCTTGTTGTAGAGCACTAGCTCTAGACATACCACCTTCGGTAGTTGTGGCACACGAACATAGCTACCTCGAAGCATGTGGGATCTTCCTGAACCAGGGATCAAACCCATGTCCCCTGCATTACACTTGATCTTAGCCAAAAGGCCGAGAAGCAATGTCCCCTGCATTACAAAGTGAATTGTTAACCACTGGACCACCAGGGAAGCCCTAAAACAGATTTATTAATAGAATCTAAGAAATATCAATATAAAGCCCATTATTTTGGCAACTGCAAGGACAATATTTTCTGTATAAAGATTTTCCAGAGCTTGTGATCATTAATAATGTGGAATCAGTGTAAAGAGGTATTTATTTCTGAATTCTTATAGAAATGTATTAAAGTTATCCCAACCTGTACAGGAGGGACTTTTGAGTTTGTGCTTATATTTTAAATTTCTGCCCTTTATTCTAAATGTTTTTATATCTTATTTTTGTTTTGTAAAATATCAGTAAGTTAAATAATAATTGAAGTGTAGCTAGCATAAGTTTATGTTTCACCTTAATCCTGAAAAAATAACTCATTTGTTCTAAGGAAAGATTTTATGAAGAGATTATTGAATATTCTCTTTAATATCAAGTTTTCTATTACAGTGAAATAAATTATGATCAGTAACCATATTTTACATTTTTCTGTAGAGACTTTAAAAGCTACTTTGTTTTTGTTCCCTGCTATGAACTGAAAGTGACTTGGGTTTATATAAGTGTATTCTTTTATATATACAGTATATACATATTATATATATATATATATATATATAGTAAACACATAGACATAGTGTGTGTATTTATAGTCAGCTGAAATAGATGTATATTTTCATAGTAATAAATTTTGTTACCTGGAACTATTAAAGTCATGTTTATAATTAGTTACTGTGTGAATAAAATTATCTGATGATTATTTTAAACTCGCTTTTTTATTTGTTCATGGTTTGATTTAATGAATTTCACAACTGCAGTTAGTTTTCAAAAATTGATGGTATTTCATAGGTATTTTGAGATTTAACCTAATGTTTTTTTGTTGCTGTTTTCTTGGCATCAATATTGTGACTTCGAGTGCATGCTGAGTCGCTCAGCTCAGTCATGTCCAACTCTTTACGAATGCATAGACTGTAGCTCGCCAAGCTTTTCTGTCCATGGGATATTCTAGGTAAGAATACTGGAGTGAGTTGCCCTTTCCTCTTCCGGGAATCTTCCTGACCCAGGGATCAAACCCCATTCTCCTGCGTCTTCTGCATGAGCAGGCGGGTTCTTTACCACTGAGCCACTTGGCAAGCCCTCAATATTATGACTAGCTGCTACAATAAAATTTTCAATTTTGAATTTTAGTACTATCTGTGGAAACTATTGTTCTTTTGTTGACGAACATTTTTAAAAATTATATCAACAACGTGCCATGCATGATATAATGTAGAAGAGCTCCACCTGTGCTTGAGCAATGAAAAACAACCAGACTAATCTTTAAGTGTTTATTTAATAATAAAGTAGAGAAGGCTGATTACATTTGAAAACATTTATAAAAATGAAGAAAGGGCATGATTCAGAAACTGTAATAATGATTGTATATACATATGTGAAAAAGATGATGGAAATTCAGCAAAATAAGTAATTATCTCTAGATTAAGAGTTTTAAGAAAGATTTAAAATTTATTGTATGTTTTGAGTTTCTCCAATTAGTGTTAATTGCTTTGAGCAGCAAAAATTTTTTAATTTGAAATGGAGAATTGAGCCATTTAAATGATGATTTCTTCTTGGTTACTTGAATATCTTTAAGTGAAAATGTTTCAACTTATCTAGATAATGAACATCTTATTTAAGTTTATATGTGAAGGTATATTTTTAGGCCTTTGTAAGTTTAGCAGAATTTAAAAAAGCAGAAGTAAACCCAGAATATAAAGGAATTTAATATATGGCAAGGTGATATTTCAATCCAGTGGGGGAAAAGGGGACATATGTAGTAAATATAACTGACACAGCTTATCTGTCTGGAAGAAATTAAATTGAGCCAGTACTTTGTAGCATATGCAGAAACCAATTTCAAGATGGACTAAAAATTTAAACATTTAAAATATTAAAAATGTTAGTTCCTAAAATTTTTTTTTATATTTATATTCTAAATGTAGTAATGATCTTTTAAACCAAGATAGGGAATCTGAAAGTCATGGAAGTAAACATAGGAATGTGAGAACACAGAGAAATGAAAAATATTTCAATGGCAAAAATAGAAGATAGATTTAAGAGAATTGAAATATGCATAACAGTTGAAGAGTTAAAAGTGCACACAACAGAAACATGGGTAAAGCATATGACCAGAACTTAAAAAATCGAAGCATTCTACAAACTTATGAAAAAATGTGTAACTTCACTAGTAATCAGTATTCTAACAATGAAATTTTTTTCTGATTAGTAAAAATTAAGTGGTAAACCTACTGGTAGCAGGAATGTGTGATAGAGGATTTTCTCAAAATGCTAGTGAAGATGTAAATTGTTAGAATTTTGTGGGGTTTTTTTTTTTTAAGTAAACAATAAGACAGTATCTGTTTATATTAAAAATACATATTCTTCCATCCAGCAGTCCTGCTGTTTGTGATTGCCAGAAATGGCAATTGTCTGAAATTTTTTTTGTCTTATTAAGTATCTGAAGGGAAAGTGTATAAATTACACTGATAATTCCATAAACTCTCCTTAACTTTGTATATGTGATAACCCACGGGCACCCAATAAGAAGGTGTCATCAAAAATGCATAGGAAAGTGATAGGCATTATAAGATAGGGTTACAGATTTTATTTTTGTGTGAATATTAAGTCTTCCAGAAATGGTTTCTTCTTTGGGGATAATAGAACATATTGCACAAGTATGGAGTCTGTCACCTGATGTAATCATATGACAGCATAAGGAGAAGTCCACATTTGGGTTTTGGTGAGTAAAAAAACTAGGTAGAAGATTAACTCTCCTTGAGAAAGCTTCAAGCAAGGTTGCCTGTAAGGCAAAATTAAAAGTAATTTTAACCAATTACTAATCTTGTACTTGATTTCAGTCCTTTTAAGAGTCTGAAATTAATATATTATTCAAAGTCGTAATGGAAAACAGCAGATGGTTTAGAGTGAGATTTGTTACCTGTTGAAAGCATCCACATCTATGTTATTGGAAATAGCAAGATTTCATTCTTTTTTATGGCTGAGAAACATTCCATTGTATGTGTATACCACGTGATCTTTGTCCTTTCATCTGTTGATGTGTACTTGGTTGCTTCCGTAATTGGGCAATCATCAGTAATACTGCAAAGAACAGAATGGAGTGCATATATCTTTTCTAATCAGTGTTTTTACTTTCTTCAAAAAGAATAGCCAAGAGTGAAATTGTTGGATCATATGGGAGTTCTGTTTTTCATTTTTGAAGAATGTACGAATTCTTTTGGGAAAGAGTTGGGATATATATAAATAAAAAGTAATTTTAGGTCTTCTGGTAGTGCAGTGGATAAGACATCTGCCTGCCAATCTTCCATGGTCCAGGAAGATTCCCATATTCTGGGGATCAGCTAAGCCCATGCTCCACAACTATTGAGCCTGTGCTCTGGAGGCCGCAAACCACAACTACTGAAGCCCGAGTGCCCTAGGCCAGTGCTGCCCAACAAGAGAAGCCACCCACCACCATGAGAAACCCGTGGACCGCAATAGAGTAGCCTCTGCTCGCTGCAGCTAGGGAAAGCCTGCTCACAGCAACGAAGACCCAACGCAACCAAAAATAAATAAAAGTAATCTTAGAGTAGTATTGAGAGGCAGTATAGCTAGCAAGGAGGTTAGGTATATAAGTACTAAAGCCAGACTGGCTCAAATCCTGGGGAAGTTTCTTTTATCTTCCTGTATTGCATTTTCTTATTAGGAGTATAGTTATTTCATTAAGTGTTGTGAAGAGTAAATGAATAATAAAAGTGATTAGAATTACTGGTATATGTATAATAAGATCTATATGCATGTTTGCCATTATTATTTAGTTACTATGCTCTTTGCTCACCTAATTAGATATATATAGTAATTTTATCCCCTGGCTTAGTTGTTTTAGCACACATCTAATCATTCAATATTTTTAATTAAGTTGAATGGATGATACATGTACAAATATAGTGAAAATTTTAGATTCTTACATATGTGCGTTTTCTCCCTCTTCATGCTTACTCTTTTTGTTCACAAAGGTAGCATCTCATCATATTCTGGGCATTACATTTTTCATTTAACAATATTACCTTGGAGATTTTTCCACATTGATACAGTTAAAGACGCCTCATTCTTTTTAATAATCCTCTAGTACTCAGTTGTACTAATGTACCATCATCATCCTATGACATTTATTGATAATTTACTCCTGTGTTGGGCACTTTTCTTCAATTAAGTCATGCAGGACTCACAACAACTTTAGGAGACTAGGTATTGTTTGAAGCCTCATTTAACAAATGAGGCAGTTTAGGCTTTGAGTGATTAAATGCCCACCAGTGTCACACAGTTCGTAAGTAATAGAACTCTGAAGGAAAAGAGTCTTTTTCCAGATTACCATCTTAACACCACAACCTCTCATACTACCACAAGTGATGTTTGCTGTATTCTCCATATTAATGGACATTCTTTTTTTTTCTTTTTTTGCTGTAAGAAATAGTGCTATAGTAGATATTTTGTTAGGAGATAAAGTAAATTCCTGAAAATTAAAGAGGCAAGTCAAACAATATGTACATTTTGAATTTTGGTGGGTATTGCCAAATCATTCTTCCATTTAGGGATGCACTGAAGGTCAGGTTTGTCCTCAGTATTTTGCCAAAATCTGCCGTTTAGCTTGAGTCTTTGGGAAGCTGAATAGCTAAATGCCTTTAATATTTTTAGCATCCCTGAATTACATGTGACGTACCATCACGTGATAGCATAGGTTGCCATCATATCTAATTAGTATAACAATATCAGTATGAGAATAAGGTCTGACAAATGTCATGACTTTTTGTTACTCTCTAAGAATGGTAAGCGTTGTAAATGCAATTTAAAGTGCTGTTTATGTGACTCATACGTTGAAATTCTATCAGTTGAAGTTTGAATGTAAATTATTAAAAGAATGGCATACTACAGTTGTTAATAATTGGAAAACTTGCTGATTTTATGTACGAAAACAATTTTGTTAGAGCTCTGAAATAAAACCTAGGGAATCAGATTGCCCGTTAATATGAACATTGAGAGTGTGATAACTAGTTAAGTGTAAGAATAACTGTATATTTTCTTGTGAAAAATGGACTTACTGGACTCTATAAGTCCTAGTCCTAGGTTTAGGCAGATTTAGGCAGTGAGAGACTTTATTAAGATGGGTTACAATATCCACAGATTATTTTGAATATAGCATGCTTCTCTTCAGTGTCCTCTTTGATTTGTTTCAAGAAGGAGAAAAATACCTCTTATTAATCCAAGGAATCGGCTAAGTGACACAAGACTCTTTAGTATGATCCAGAGTAGACACTTAAAATACAGGATGCTCAAGTCCTAAATTGGTACACCTACAGTGCTTGAATAGATTAATAGTACCTGCTGTTGTTATTTGTGTATGTTTTAAATATGATCTCATCCTCACACAAAAATACTGTTGGATAAGGAGAGTGGGGTAAACACCTATAAACAAGCAAAGATAGACTATTAATTCTTTATTGTAAACTATTTTGTAAACTTTATTGTAAACTATTTCTATCTCAGAGTAGAATAAAACAACAGATAACTCCCTCCACTTTCACTCTCCAAATGAGTTATTGCATTATAGCGACTTTGATATCCAAAATACTAGAGTTTAGCCTGAGTTTTAGAAGACAAACCCTTCTATGCCTCATGGCTCAACAGTTCAACCTAGGATTCTTTTCCTAAATCCTCACCAAAGATACTGTCATTAAGCTTTGATCTGAAACATAAATGAGTAAGTACTTTAGAGGCATTTCTGACTAATAAACTCCTGAGCTCTTAAGGGACTATGGAAAGTCCCATGATTTGCTGAACTTGACTGGACAAGTGAGTACCCACACAGCCTTATCAGGAGCCACGTAAGTTGGTTCAAAACAGACAAAAGCCCATTTGGTTGTTTTCAGCCATTGTATCTACAATATTCCCAGGGTTAAGCTTCTCTTATTAGTATAGGCCATATGGTCTTTAATTACTGTTAGCTAACAAGTAAAAACAAAAGTGAATACAATTTATTCTGTGTAAGCATTATGCCCTTACAGGAGTCATATTGTCAATACTTTGTGCTTTTATTTTTTTTAAGTGTTATTGAGGTATAATTGACATAATTGCATGTATTTCAAATGTATTGTTTGACATTTTGGTATATGTATACACCCATGAAACTGTCACTACAATCAGTGTAGTGAACATGTCCATCACCTTCAAAAGAAATTTCCTCCTGCCTGTTTGTGATCCCTCCCTTCCATACCTCCCCACTGCTTGTCCACAAGGACCACTGATCTCTTTTCTATCACTGTGGGTTAGTTCTACCTCTTTTATAGGCATCAATGTTTCATTTCTTTCTTTTTTTTTTTTTTTGGTTTGTGCTGGGTCTTCATAGCCGCATGAACTTTTCTCTAGTTGGGGAGAGCCAGGGCTTCTCTCTAGTTGCTGTGGGCAGACTTCTCTGCTGTGGCGTCTCTTGTTGCACACAGCATGGGCTGTTGGGTACGAAGGCTTCAGAAGTTGTGGCTCTTGGGATCTAGAGCACAGGCTCAGCAGTTGTGGCACACAGGCTTAGTTGCTCTGCAGCATGTAGGATCTCCCTGGACCAGGAATTAAACTCGTGTCTCCTGCATTGGCAAGTGAATTCTTTACCACTGAGCCAGCAGGGAGGCCCAGTTCATTTTTTTTTTTTAATTGCTGAGTATTCACTGTATTGGATTTCCCTGGTAGTTGAGCTGGGATAGAATCTGCCTGCAGTGCAGGAGACCCTGGTTCGATTCCTGGTTTAGGAAGGTCCCCTGGAGGAAGGCATGGCAACCCACTCCAGTATTGTTTCCTGGAGAATCCCCATGGACAGAGGAGCCTGGCAGGCTGCAGTCCATGGGGTCACAAAGAGTCAGACACAACTGAGTGACTAAGCGCACAGCACACCACATTCACTGTATTCATAGATGACGCAGTGGTAAGGAATCCACCTGCCAATGCAGGAGACACAGGAGACGTGCATTTGATCAGGGTCAGGAAGAAACCCTGGAGAAGGAAATGGAAACCCAATCCAGTATTCTTGCCTGGGAAATCCCATGGACAGAGGAGCCTGGTGGGCTACAGTCCATGGGGTCTCAAAAGAGTCGGACATGACTTAGCAACTAAACAGCAACAACAACATTCGCTGTATACCACAAATGCCACAATTTGTTTATCCCTTCACTTGTTAATGGATATTTGGCTTGTGTTTCTGCTTTCTGGCTATTGTGAATAAAGTGACTATGAGCTTCCATGTAAAAGTCTTTGTTTGGACATGAGCTTTCGTTTCTCATGGGTAAATGCCAAGGATAGAATGACTGGGTCATATGATAGGTGTATGCTTAGGTCTGTAAGAAACTGCCAAATTGCTTTTCATAGTGGTTGTACATTTTACATTCCTACCAGCAGTACATGAAAGTTGTAGTTCTGCATCCTTACCAACACTTCCTGTGGTCAGTCTTAAAATTTTAACCATCCTGCTAGGTGGCATTTCATTGTTATTTCCTTTGCATTTTCCTAGTATTAAGCATATTTTCATGTATTTATTTGCCACTCATATATTTTCTTTGTGCAGTATATCTTCAGATCTTTTGCCCATCATTTTAATTGTGTAGTTTTCTTACTGAGTTTTAGGAGTTCTTTTTATGGCCTAGGTATGAGTCCTTTATCAGATTTATGCTTTGCAAATATTTTCTCCCAGTCTATAACTTGTCTTTCAGTTCTAACAACATTTCTCCAAGAGCAGGCGTTTGTTACTTTTATGAAATACAGTTTACCAATTTGTTCTTGTATCAGTTTTGCTTCCAGTGTTGTAGCCTATAAATCTACCTAATCCAGGGTCACAAAGGAAGTTTTGTAGTTTAAGGTTTTACATTTTAATCTGCCATACATTTTTAGTTTATTTTTGCTTATGGCACAAGATATGGTTTGAAGTATCCTGTTTTTGCATTTACACATCAACTTGTTTTACTACCACCTGTTAAAAAACTACACTTTCTCCACTGAACTGCATTTCTATTTCTGTCAAAAGTCAGTTGTCCATTTCTGTGTGTGGTTGTATAGCCTTTTTGAGCTCAGATTTGTTTCTAAAATTTTAAATAGTAATGCCAGGCAAAATAGTGGAGATAAAATTGTATCTGTTCTTTGTAGAATTATTTGGTGTTCTAGTGTTTATAACATCAAACAAAGTAACCACCTAAAGCTGTAACATTTTAAACTTTTAATAAACATTTTTGTTCTTTTACATCAAAAAGTCATTCTAGTTCTGTCATGGTGATATTTGGCTTCAGCTTTGGCCTCAGGTAAATACTGATTTTTAAAACCTTGGCCATTGAGCATTAGGCCAAAATGGGTATGCAGTGCCTTTCAAAGGAGATGTATCACTTTTCATTCAGTGAATGCGGGTGACTATTTCCTTAGTACTATCTCTGAACAGTATTTAGTAATTGCCTTCTACGTGTCAAGGTGCTTTACTATCTGACTGGGGTACACAATGAACAAAGCAGACTTGGTCTCTGTTTTCCTCACACTTCCAGTCTGGCAGTAGAGAGATCCGAGAACAATTCTGTTAACAGACTTTTTAATTACAGCAGTGGCAAGTGCTTCAGAAGAGCAGTATTGAAGGCTGGGGCACGTACCATGGGGAACTGGAAGTAAAATCCTTAGCAAACCATACTGTTGAAAGCATCCATCGTATCTTTAAATCCAGACTGTTTTTTCACCTCTATTAAGCAGGGTGCGTTTCCTTTTTTATCCTCAGTTGATGCTTTACGTCATATTTTAATTGCAGAGATCTTATGAACTCTTAAGTTAGAGGTTAGTTGATGTAGGGTGACGTGCTTTAGTCTCTCCGTCGTGTCCGACTCTAGCCCACCAGGCTCCTCTGTCCATGAGATTCTCCAGGCAAGAATACTGGAGTGGGATTACTATTACCTGGCATTACTATTTAATACTATGCCTGCCTCCAGGGGATCTTCCCAACCCAGGGATCGAACCCAGGTCTACCACATTGCAGGCAGATTCTTTACCATCTGAGCCACCAGGGAAGCCCAGTTAGGGTGATGCTTCCTTGTAAACATTGAGTTTTAATGAATCTTTGCATAGTTTGTAAATCTTCTTTCTCTTCCATCTCACCCATGAAATAAATGCCAGGACAGATCAATTTGAATATGTAATCATGATTTCATAACACACGTGTAGTAGCATTCTTATTGCAGTACTGCTGATGCTAACTCTTCTCCTGTGTATATCATTCTCAAATACATGCATTGCTTATATTTGGCTTGCTCATGATATGTTTTCTTGGCAAAGCAATCAAGGAAATTTCTCATTAACATTCAGAAAAGTGGTATCATAATAATTTTAGGCAGTTTTCAAGAAGAGTTTCTAAGTGTTTTGAGCGATAGTTTTGGTTTTGGGTTTTTTTTTTTTTTAATAGTTATAAAATTTCTGGGTTGACTGCTTTTGAAAGGGATAGTTGTCATGCAAGACTGTTTGAATATTTTCTTTAATTAATTAAAGTTACTTCTTAGGCAGTTTATCTGAGAAAATCTATCCAAAAGCTGAAGAGCCGCTGCAGTGCTCAGAACCCACGAAGATTAAGAATCCTTTCAGAAGAGAATTTGCTACAGAGAGCGCTTGGCACTGTGAGCTTGGAGTTTAAACCATTTAACCCAAGAAATTTCATTATTATTATTAAATATTTCTAGGAAGGAGGACTAGGATTTGAAATAAACTAATACTTAATTTTTTATCATTATTGGATTTTAAAGGTAATTCTAGTTGTTCATTCACTTTTGTAGTGTTAAACACATAGGGAATTCCCTGGTGGTTCCTTGGTTAGGATGCCATGTTCTCACTGCTGAGGGCCCTGGGTTCAGCCCCTGGTCAGGGAACTAAGAACTTATAAGCCACTCAATGCAGCACCGAAAATAAACAAACACACACATATAGATAAATCCTTATATACATAGCGAACATATTTTGTGAAGTACTGTTTACAAATAAAAAGGTTTGAACATTTTTAAAGGCCTTGTTATGTATTGCCAAATTACTTCCCACATTTCTTACAAAATAATAAACCCAAGTTGACCTTTGATGGTTGTAGGTCATTTTAATGGCCATTAATCAAATCATAAAGTCTTGTCTATTTTTTCCCTTTTTTTGGTGGTTTTTTCTTTTTTCTTGTCTATTTTCTATTCTTAGAGTGTAGCTCTTTGATGATTTGTCACTTTAAATCTACAGTAGTCTAAAATATTAGTAATAACTTTTAATTATACATAAATTGAGGCAGTAAGACTATACAGAGTTCCCTTGCAGTGTGCAGAATCTTGTAGACTGTTTCTAGCAGTATAGAGATCATAATTTTTCTATTTCTTAGGTCTTTATTCCAATGAAGGTTGGCAAGTCTGACCTCTTTTTATATAAACATTATTGTGCTATATTTAGTTCTAATACCATATATTATCATTCCTAGGACATACTCCCCCCACCCATATCTTATAGTTTTGAAATTGGTATCTGTCCTGCAGTTTCTGATGTGCCATAGTTTAATATGTGGGGTTTTAATAGTTCTTGAATATATTATAATTGATGGTATCTTAGATTAGATGAAATATGGTATTACTTCTAGGCAAGAGTGTATGTGTAAGAATTTCCCTTGTGAGACAGCAGCATAAGAGTATTAGTATGGATCCTCAGTTGGTTGCTTTACCTTGGCTTCACCTAGTCAGTGAGTTGTGAATGAACGTATATTAGCAAAATGTAAAAAATAAAAATAGCAAAAAATGGGAAACCGTAAAAACTACAAATAACAAAAAGTGGACTACTCTAGTTTAAAGAAGATTGTTAAACTGTGGTATCCATTTAATGAACTATTAGACAGTTTAAAATGATGCTTATTGACAATATATAAAGTTGTATTATAGTATTGATTATAGTTATGTAAAAAAATGGGGAGGAAATAATATCACGGTCAACAGTATTCAAGTTGTGAGAATTTTCTTTAGGTATTCCTTAAGTTATAAGTATAAAAAAAAAGTTATAAGTATATTGCTTCTGGAAATAAACTTTAAGGAAAAGTACATAATAAATGGGCTTCCCTGGTGGCTCAGTGGTAAAGAAAACACCTGCCAATGCAGGAGACCAGAGTTTGATCCCTAGGTTCACAAGATTCTCTGGAGAAGGAAATGGCAACCCACTCCAGCATTCTTGCTCTGAAAATCCCATGGACAGAGGAGCCTGCAGGCTATAGGTTGCACAGAGTTAAACACAACTTAATGACTAAACAATAGCAATAACATAATAAATGCTTGTTTTCTTTACTGTTTGTATCATTTAGCTGTCTTCTCAGCTGTTTACATTCTTGATAAGTTAAAGTATAAAATCATTGACTTGTTTTTTTCTTTGTAACTTGAAACCAAGAAATATGCTAAAAATTCACTTAGAAGCCTTATGGGCTATTAATGTTAGCCTCACTATAACTTTTAACTCTTTAGTAAGTTTTATTTTAGAAATAAGAATAAGAGGAATTTCTCAGGTATTGTTTAGATAACTTTTTTATTCCAAATTTATGACAGTCGATTAGCCAGAAATTTTCTACTACTATTTCCAGTAGCAAAATTGTGTTGGATCTGTTTTCGTTAGTATTGTTGTTTCCAAATATGCCCATTTACTTTGCAGCTTTTTTTTACTATTATTTTCAGTTATTTATGTTGTCTTCTAAACCTAGGCATTAATAAAATATAGCATTATGCATTATTCTTTAGAAATCTTAGTTCTTTAGAAGATGGATATTCTAGGAACAGTTGATTCTTGGTTGTTCTACTTGCTCTTTAGTTTGTGAATGATCTGTTCTGTCATGTCTTTTTCATCTCCCTTTTGCTATTCTAATATAGAGTTAGTTAATAGTGGAAAAGAGACATCCCAGGCTGTTCTTTAAGGTGAAAGTATTAGTCACTCAGTTGCGTCCAACTCTATGTGACCCCATGGTCTGCAGCTTGCCAAGCTTCTCTGTCCATGGAATTCTCCAGGCAAGAATACTGGAGTGGTTTGCCATGCCCTCCTCCGGGGAGCTTCCCAACCCAGGGATTGAACCCAGGTCTCTTGCATTGCAGGCAAATTCTTTACCGACTGAGCCGCCAGGGAAGCCTAATTTTTTAAGGTAATAACGGTTAAAGTTACTGGCTAAAATAAGGTCTTTTGAATTATTTGGTATTAATCTCCTCCATAGCTCTCATCTTGAGTGGGTTGCTTAAGTCTTAAAACCTGTTTTCCTAATCAAACAATACCTGTCTCCTACAACTGTTGTTAAGGGTTAAATGAAATGCGTTTCTTGTATAGCACAATGTCAGGAGTGTGATGTGTGCATAACAAGTGGTAGTTTATATCTGTTTTTAATTTCAGAACATATTTAATTGAGTTACTGATGTGCAGTGTGGAGGGAAGGGAGAAAAAAAAAGATAAATATACTCCTTGAAGGCAGGGATACCAGAGTCTGTTCGTATGACAGTTTTACCATTGGTCATAGGATTCTAGCCTATAAATTCATACCATAGAACTTATACACTAAATACAGTATTCTGTTATTCTGGTTAATACAGAATATTACACTCAGCCCAGTTTTATTTATAAAATTTTGAAGTGAAAGGAATCTGTGATTATTTCTAGAAATGGTATAAAGGTTGTTTATGGATAAGCTTGTCATCAAACCATAAGCATATGTAGTGGATACATTTTGAATTCTCTTCCCAGCTAATTGTCCACTGGAGCTTTTACCTTTTCTGTTTCTTATACAGGATTCATTGTATTTTGATAAGTGAAGGGATGTATGTGTTTGTGCACTCAAAAAGATTTCATTTTGGTAGGAAGAACTCGTTCCTGATTCTGTTAGTCCAGTTTGCCATTTGTGATCATTCTGTACTTCTCTATTCTGATT
The DNA here is from genome assembly GCF_033118175.1 of Dama dama. Classification (NCBI taxonomy): domain Eukaryota; kingdom Metazoa; phylum Chordata; class Mammalia; order Artiodactyla; family Cervidae; genus Dama; species Dama dama. The sequence continues at coordinate 59,973,738 of NC_083699.1, read as the reverse complement.
CCCACTTGTGCCTGCACATTTCCTGTAATTCATCTCAGTAATTTTTATAAGTTAGTTATATAGTGACCTTATATTCACCTTTATTCTTAACCTTTTGGCCTATCTATTTTTTTAAAAAGTAGCATTTTGAAATGTGTATATCGTGTAAAAATATTTATTCTTGAAGCCCTCTCCTTTCTATTATGTTGCTAGATTCAGTGGATCAAGAAAGAAAACAAGGACCTAGATGCTTTCTGTCTTTCAGTTTTGCTGTTATTAGCAAGGTGGCCTGTCTGCTTAGATTTGCTCCCTTTGAGGTCCTAAAATGGCTTGCCTGTCCCATACAGGTGACCAGAGTGGGTTGCCATATTCCAAGGGAGTAAGTGTTTCTCATGGCCTGTATCTTTTAAAAGAACAAAAAAATCATTCCCAGAAGGTCCCCAATAGACTTTGCCCTACCTCTTACTGGTGAGAACATTGTTTCATGCTCGTTTCCAAACCAGTCCTTGCCAAGGGTACTGGAATAATACCTTGATATTTAACGTTTCGCTATCACAAGATAAAAAGGGGGAACTAATGTGGCAGTCAGTAATCTGCCACATAAGCCTTTCTCGTGGCGTTGTTCAGTAGGTAGGTTAAATAAAATGAATAGAAAGGTGCTTCACAAAATTATTTTTGTACTATATAAATATAAGGTAATGTTATTAGCTGGAATTGTACCAATTCTGCAAGCATGAAAATATTAAACAGGATCTTGATGCCTTGTCCCAAGAAGATAAACTGTGTATGAAAATAAGTATTTGCTTTTCTTCATCTTCAGAAAGAAATAGTCTTCAATCAGTTGGGTGGAATGTATTTTTCTAAGTGTTACACTATTAATGAAGTACCCCAGTATCCATGAACGATTTTGTATATAAATACTGTCTTGGAACCTTGATATTTAGCTTTTACATAACACCTCACTCTTGCCCCCAACACCTGTATCATCTAAGACTGGTACTAAAAACATTTCTGGGATAATGAAATCACAATGTGTTGTGCATTAACCAGTAGCAGTTTGTAAGGGATCTTGTAAGACAGAAGGAACAGAAGTCGGCCTGTGATGTCGTGATTTACCACTGCGGTGTTCTGCAGTGTGGGGTAGAGACTGATGACTCATTAAATCGAATGGTTGCCTGTGCCATCTGGATTTTTCCCTGTCTACGGCATGACTTTTTTTTTTAATCTTTCACAAATACGGGGAAAGGGTACTGTTTCAGTTTGTGGCTATTAGAATATTGGTTTTAATTGCATTTACTTTTTATCCTTAGAACAGGAGTCCAACAGCTAAAGGCATTGTTTATTTTTTTTTAAGGCATTGTTTAGAATATAATCATTTGAGTTTATTCTCTTTGAGTGCAGGTACATATACCACATTGTTTTCATGAAAGCAATGGTTTTTAAAGTAAATATCACGCTTTTATTTTTTAAACAATTGAAAATATCAGTAATAGTTGCATACTATATTAGAAAAGAGTTATTACATAGCATATAAAACTTGATGTAGCATTAAATCACATCATGATTGCTTGGATCTTATGGAGATTTGGCATAAGTTTAATTTACAGTATAATCTAATTTTATAGATTATAATAATTTATAATTTTATAGATTATTATAATCTAATAATCTATAGTTTGCTTATTGCAGAGTTAAACTGTTTCAGGAGATTTTTATCTTAAAATGTTTTTAAAAGCCCATGCTTTTTCATGGAAAGACATAAGGATTCAGTAGTGAAGCAGATTTTAGTGGAGTTTTTTATTTTCACTCTTTTCATAGATAACAATGATGGGTGATTAGTGGATACAAATTAGTATGTTATATGGCCATGTCTATTAAACTGCTATATGCTTTGCCCAATTCAGTGATTAAGTCAATATGTCTGCCTAATTCATCTTTTTTTTTTTTTTACCATTTTTATTTTATTTGTGGAAAGGAAGTACTTCTATCTTTTTCTTGTAAAACATACATGTGTATCATGAAGGAGAGGGCAAAACTTGTTTGGATTAAGAGGATATACAAGAGCACACAAAGAATTTCCCTGATTACAGTTGACTGCTATAACATTGTCCTATTGTCTGTCAAGATTCTGGTGGGAGGATATTTATTTATTTAAGGTTTACTTGTTTTTCTGCAGTTGGGGTATTTTGGTGAAAAAGCTTTAAAATTATAGTGTATCTATCCATCTGTATGTATGTGTATCCTTATGTCAGTGCTGCAGGAATTACAAATTTTAATGTTCAAGAGAGTCTATTACCTTGGACTAATCCTTGGAAGTTTCTCAAAGTGCTTAACTCTTAAGAGGTTGGAGCCTGAAACTTCTGGAGCAAGGAAACATTTTCCAGTATCAGAAAATAGTACCTTAGACTTTTCCCCTGTAACTACTGGTGATGGGCTCTATCTAAGGTTTATGTTGGAGGAGGAGGAACAAGTTCTTTTTAGAAACTAAGACTTCCGTTGTATGGAAACCTGAACTCTATACTAATTGCTTGACTTAACCTGAGAACTGTCATATGGGCTCTGCTTTCTGAATCTGCTTTTGTATTTTTTTTTCCATTTCAAGATTACTAAAAGAGAAAACAAGCCAAATATTGTTGTGCTTCAAGTGTGAGTCTTAAGCTTCAGTTATCCAGGGAGCAATTATTCAGCTTACTCATTGTTTAAATATTTGGGTTCTCTTAAGTCTAGACGGAAGTCTGGTGTATAAGGTGTTTCTTAGGGATCAACACACAGTGAGAGGAAGTGGGCAGGAGCAGAATTTGGCAGAAATTTCAAGGTAAGCCCTGCAGAGCCTCAGCCAACCAGGTGGAGTGATCTGGACTGAGCATTTATTGCTTGTGATAGTATCCCACATTGGACTGACAGGATGGGGTCTTCATATATATACCTCCACTTTACTTGGTCACCCAGCTCAGGTTGCTCTGTGAAGGGTGTCAGTGTGGGCAAGGCAGCTCTTTGAATCTGACCCTGAAGGGCTGCCAGCTGTTGACTTTCCACTCCCTTGTCCTTCCTTGAAGTAGAATCTGGATTTTGCAGTTCTGTCCCTAATATAATAAAACATATGTCTTGAGAGAGAGACTATTGTCCTCTGTACCACATAGGATTGTTTAGATGTTTATAATAGAAATCAGCCTAGTTAATTTTGGAGGCTGAGTGCAGTACTTAAAGAGCATAGGCTTTGGAGTCAGGTAGTCAGGCTGCCTGCGCTCACAATTCCACCTTTAACTGCTGGTTAAGAGCTGGGTTTGGGATATGTTTGTAACCACTTCTCTGCACGTTGCACAATGGTGTACAGAAAGCTAAATTACTTGGCAACCGTCATACTTTTGTCCTCTTAACACTGACTTTTTTTCCTTCTAGTTTTATACGTATTGAGTATATTCCCTACACTGTACATTTCATGCCTGTGACTCATTTATTTTGCAACTGGAAGTTTGTACCTCTTATCTCACATTTCTGTCTTTTCCCACCTGTCTTTCCTCTGGCAGCCACCTGTCTGTATCCATGGCTCTACATGTGTCTTATTAATCTTTCTTCATTTGCTTTGTTTTTAAGATTACACATTTGAGAACTCAGACAGTATTGTCTTATTTCATTAAGAATAATACCCTCTAGGCTCAGTGGCAAGATTTCCTTCTTTCTTATGGCTGAGGAAAGTGGTAGTAGGCTTCCCAGGGAGCTCAGTGGTAGAGAATCCGCCTGCCAGTGAGGAAATGCAGGTTCATCCCCTGGAAAAGGAAATGGCAACCCACTCCAGTATTCTTGCTAGGGTAATCCCATGGACCGAGTAGCCTGGCAGGCTACAGTCCATGGGGTCACAAGAGTCAGACAGGACTTAACAACTAAAAAACAGTGCTCGCTTCAGCAGCACATACACTAAAACAACTAAAAAACAACAATGTTATATTATTTATGTGTTCCCCGCCTTCTTTACCCGTTCATCTATTAATGGGCACTTAGGTTGCTTCCATATCTTGGCTGTTGTAAACACTGATTTGTTTAAAGATAGGATCATATTGATTTATATAATATTAATCAGATGAATGCAAATTTGTGGATCTGGTAAAAAATGTACCTAAGAAAATCTATATAGAATGATCACTTAAGACTTTTGATTTTCTTATGAGTTTGATGTCAGTGTTCTTAATGCCTGCTGTCTTTGGCATATAAATGGCAACCCACTCCAGTGTTCTTGCCTGGAGAATCCCAATGGACATGGGTTTGGGTGGACTCCCAGAGTTGATGATGGACAGGGAGGCCTGGCATGCTGTGATTCATGGGGTCGCATGGAGTCGGACACGACTGAGGCGACTTAGCAGCAGCAGCAGCCTAAAAATAAAGTTGAAAACTAGAGAATCATCAGTTTCCTATGGTGGCTAGAATTATCCAGCTGAGTAATATATCCACAAGGCAGCTGAATCATGAATCAAACTCATTTGATTTCCACAAATTATTGCTCATGCATTTGGAGGCTCTCAGTGTTTAAAGGGAAAAGTTGTAAATACCTGTATTTTAAAAATCAGAACAGATACCATTGTTGCCTCATAAACATTTCAGAACACCTTCGTGACCCCTAGGAGATTTGAGGCATCTATAAGAAAGTTCTACTGTATACTCTAATATCTCTTTATTCATCTTTCAAGTTTCAGTTTATTATTCTCTAAGTCACTCTTGTCCTGCCCAAGTTTAGGTCAGATCCTCTGCTTTATCTAAATCACTCTGCATTGCTCCTATGAGAGTACATTTGTCAACTTATTGTAACTATGTTTGCTTTTTATCCCACCAGGCTAGAAACTCCTTGGGGGAGAGATTGTGTCTTACTCCATTGTATTTTCAATCTATAATACTGCACTTGGCATATCACTGATGCTTAAAATCTGTTTCATTTTAGCAAATAAAGGTATGGTAAAACACATAATAACTAAGGGAAAAAACTAGCCACTTGGCTAGATTTGGTTCAAATAACAAGAAGATAAGAATGTTCGGTTTGCTTCAGTTCAATTCAGTCACTCAGTCGTGTCCAATTCTTTGCGACCCCATGAATCACAGCACGCCAGGCCTCCCTGTCCATCACCAACTCCCAGAGTCCACCCAAACCCATGTCCATTGAGTCAGTGATGCCATCCAGCCATCTAATCCTCTGTCTTCCCCTTCTCCTCCTGCCCCCAATCCTTCCCAGCATTAGGGTCTTTTCCAGTGAGTCAATTCTTTGCATGAGGTGGCCAAAGTATTGGAGTTTCAGCTTCAATATCAGTCCTTCCAGTGAACACCCAGGACTGATCTCCTTTAGGATGGACTGGTCAGATCTCCTTGCAGTCCAAGCGACTCTCAAAGAGTCTTCTCCAACACCACAGTTCAAAAGCATCAATTCTTCGGCACTCAGCTTTCTTCACTGTCCAACTCTCAGATCCATACATGACCACTGGAAAAACCATAGCCTTGACTAGACGGACCTTTGTTAGCAAAGTAATGTCTCTGCTTTTAAATATGCTATCTAGGTTGGTCATAACTTTCCTTACAAGGAGTAAGCGTCTTTTAATTTCATGGCTGCAGTCACCTTCTGCAGTGATTTTGGAGCCCAAAAAAATAAAGTCTGACACTGTTTCCACTGTTTCCCCATCTATTTCCCATGAAGTGATGGGACTGGATGCCGTGATCTTAGTTTTCCGAATGTTGAACTTTAAGCCAAGTTTTTCACTCTCCTCTTTCACTTTCATCAAGAGGCTTTTTGGTTCCTCTTCACTTTCTGCCATAAGGGTGGTGTCACATTAGGCAATATAACTTACACTAACAGAATAGAGTTAGTAGTTATCAGTATTTTCTATTAGGCTTACTGTTTGGTGCTTCACAACAATCCCAGTAGATTTTACAAATGAAATGAGTCTCAAAAGGTTGAAAGAAGTTGATTTGCTTAAGGGCACAGTTTTTAAATTTCAAACTCAATTTGTCTGACTCAAAGCCTTGGTCTCTGTTTCTAAATAAAAAGAAGCAGTCAGAATAGATAAAGTGGTACTCTTGAAGAGTTACTCATATGACGTTTAGAATATAGTTTTTAATTTTATTTGCTCTGTTTTAAAAGAAACAGTGACATTGTAAAATACTTCGAGAACAGGGTATACCCTCAGGGGAGGAAGAGCTGAAAAAGGCTGTCCTTTCAGGGACAGTTGAAGACACTAAAGAGAATTTCCTTGGAGAGGGAGTATGCTCTGTGTGGCTACAGTAGTTGGAAGAAACAGGGCCAGAGAGTACAGGTTATGAGCAAGTGTTAGTAGATTTAGGTTGGATACAAAACAACCCTCTTAGAGGAGATTTTTAAAAATAGAATAGGTTTTTAAAAATTGAAGCCCTGTTTAAATAGTAGGTATTACTTATGAGAGTTTTGTAAGCATTTTACACCTCACAAGGAACATTTTTGACAAAACTGTAATTTAGTCATAACCCCAGGGTAGGGGATACTTCAAAGGAAGATACAAAGAGATTCTGATTTGTCCAAGATCTCCTGCTGTGTGTCACTGGCAGAATTAGGATCTTTCCTAAGTGTGACTCAGTATTTCATGCTCTTTCCACTTTAATAGGCAGATGACCGTGTATCATAGGAAATAACCATATTTGAGGAAGAAGTTAGACTGTATTGTTATAAATTTCTCTTCTGACTTTGAAAATCTTTGATTTTCTGAAGATTAAAATTTGACTTCCTTTGCTTGTTCACTACTTCAAAGCCTTTGCCTAACCCATCTCCCAAATAAATGCTTATCTTTAAACTTTGTTTATTCTCTTATCTAAGTAGTTTCTAAAAAAACTTCCATCTTTTAAAATTTAATTCTAATCTTTTGCAGTCCCATTCCTCCTTACTCAGCAATCCCTTCTGCATCTTTAGGAGGCTGGAAAATCCTAATAAACCAGTTTCCCCTTTTCTTTACTTCCTCCCTCAACTGCCCTGCCTCCAATTTAATTTTCCTACAGAATCCAAAATTCTTGATCCTTTATGCTGACATTTGTGACTATAATAAATATTTTTTCATGATTTCCAGTGACTTAGGCACTGACTTCATCTTTGCCAACAAATAACCAAAGTGATGATAGTCTCTTATCTATCACCATCTTTTATCATCTTTAAGGTATTGGTACTTATCTTGCCCCTTTGCTCATATCCTTCTTACTTGGAAGGTCTCCTTTTTTGCCATATGGTTTTGATCTTTGTTTTTACTCTTGCTTGTTTCTTTAATCACTCTTTAATTCTTCCCTGTTAGCTCTGTCCACCATCCCCTTTCTGAAAGTACCAAGAATAGAAAACCAGAATTCCACTTTACTGTTATACTCCCCTCCCAAATTGCTCGACACCTTGGTTTGTTGTTCTTGTTCATTTGCTCTGTCGTAACTCTTTGTGACCCCATGGACTGCAACACGGCAGGCTTCCCTGTCCTTCACCATCTCCCAGAGCTTGCTCAAACTTATATCCATTGAGTTGGTGATATCATCCAGCCATCTAGCCCTCTGTCATCCCCTTCTCCTCCTGCCTTCAGTCCTTCCAATGAATATTCAGGATTGATTTCCTTTAGGATTGGCTGTTGATCTCTTTGCTGTCCAAGGAACTCTCAGGAGTCTTCTCCAGCACCACAGTTAAAAAGCATCAATTCTTCAGTGCTAAGCCTTCTTTGTGGTCCAACTCTCACATCCATACATCACTACTAGAAAAACCAATAGCTTTGACTAGACAAACCTTTGTCGTCAAAGTAATGTCTCTGCTTTGGTACACTTTGGTTGAAAGTGGAAATTACTCAGTCATGTCTGACTCTTTGCGTCCTCATGGACTATACAGCCCATAGAATTCTCGGGGCCAGAGTACTGGAGTGGATAGCCATTCCCTTCTCCAGGGGATCTTCCCAACCCAAGTATCGAACCCAGGTCTGCATTACAGGCGGATTCTTTGCCAGCTAAACTATCAGGGAAGCCACCTTGGTTAATGGATTACAGATCATATTCCAAGAAATGTAGGATTCTGTAGTGATCCTTCAGTGACTCCAGAAAGACTGGAAAACATTACTCTACCCTGCCTGAGTGAATCCCCAAGGCTCGGGGTTTGATTTTCCTCTTGTTCTGTATTCTTTCTTTCTGGACTCAACTCAGCCTTGAAACTTCCTTTCCAATTACTGGTTCCGCCAACTCATCCCTGTTGGTTCACACATTGCCCACAACTGAGTCAGCTTTTCCTCTGCTCCCTGTGTATTGTCATTTTGAACACTTAAGTACTTTTGCTTTATGGTACAGTTGTTTAAAGCTAGTGAAAACTCCTTTTATTCACAATCTTTATTCCCTAAGTTTAACACAGTACCTTTTCCTTGGTAGGAGCTTGGTAAACAGTTAATGAATTGAGTCCATTTGTTAACCAAATTAAGTTGTATGTACCCTGCTCAGGCTGTAGCCCACTGAGACCCCCTGCCTCCATGGGGAAGGTTTTATTCCCCCTTTCGTGTTCCGGCAGCCAAAAAATGAAACCAAAGCGTAATTGAAGCAACACAAACTTTGTTCAGTGGCCAGAGAATGGAGAAGTGGGAACTTAGTCCAGTAGTCAAATTGTCCCCTTAGTGGCAAGCTGCTGCTGCTGCTGCTAAGTCACTTCAGTCATGTCCGACTCTGTGTGACCCCATAGACGGCAGCCCACCAGGTTCCGCCGTCCCTGGGATTCTCCAGGCAAGAACTCTAGAGTGGGTTGCCATTTCCTTCTCCAGTGCGTGAAAGTGAAAAGTGAAAGTGAAGTCGCTCAGTTGTGTCCAACTCTTCGCGACCCTATGGACTGCAGCCTACCAGGCTCCTCCATCCATGGGATTTTCCAGGCAAGAGTACTGGAGTGGGTTGCCATTGCCTTCTCCGTAGTGGCAAGTGGGATTTGCTTATAAGGAATAAAGACAATAGGGAGAGCAAGACTAATGATGGGGAAGTATATGCATTAGTTTTCTGGGAAAAAGGCAAGGTTTTCCTGGAAACGGACACCACCACCTTTCTGTCCATTTTTGGTCAGTGACTTCCAGTCATGGCTGCAGGTAGGAGTGTCATTTTGTACACCAATGTAGTAAAACAAAAATCACTGTAGAAAGAGATTCAGGGTCTGTTGGAGATCAAATTCATCACCATCTTGACTTCAGTTTTTTGATATCCAGTTTTTTGTTTTTCTCTCCCTATAACTTCCTCTGTGTCCAGACCCTGTGATTAAAGATATGTTAGTTCCTGTTCAAGGGAGGGGTTGGTTGGTTTTGAGCAAGGGTCTGGTGACAGCTCTGGACACAACCCATACTATTTCCAGAGCTTTTCAACTTCTCATCATGCCTACTTCCCCTCTCCTCTTGATTGATTGATTAAACAGCATTCTTCTCATAACAATCTTTGGTTGTTTCCTCTTGTTTGTAGGATAAAGTCCACTAGGCATTCATCTCTAGACCCACAAACTAATCTCTACCTTTGAATCCTTATTTCTCACTGTTGCAGTAACAGTGCAGTTTTTTATTGCAGTCAGGCTGGTCCATTAACTCTCCTGAAATTTTTATTTCCCTTCTCTTGTTCTTGTTATTTCTCCACCTGGAATGCCTTTGCAGGCCTCCTTTTCTTTTGCCAATTCTCCCTGATCTTCAAGATGTTTTCCATAAACGTGCTAATCTTTGAACTTTTAGTAAATAAGTGTATATATTATTTGGTACTTTATTATATACTGGTCTGTGTCCTTTTCTTTAAGGTTGTTAGGAGACATTATTTAGCTTTTTATCTGTGCATGTATTTTATTTCCTTTATTAAATTGTCCATAATAAGTTAGACCAGCAGTTACAAAGAAACTTTCTACTTTGGGATCTGTAACTAGTTTTCTATTTAGACTTAGTACATTGTTTGGGTTTTTCAGGTTGTGCATCTTAAAGTAAATAAATTGAACTAAATTTCCTAAACTGTTCTGTATTCTGCTAGAGGTCGGGGTGAGGGGGTGGGGGGGAGGTGTTAGGGGGTGGGGATGATCACAGAAACATTTTAAAGATACATTATTCATTTAAGCATTTTTTTTTAACATAAGATATAATTTGTTAGATGGTAAAAAATAAAATAGGGAAGGAGGGAGGTATGTTACAATTTTAAATAGATGGGCAGATAGGCAAAAAAGCCTCTCAGAGTGGGGGATATTTGAGTGAAGACCTGAAGGGGGTATAGGAGCTGACATCCAGGAGAAGAGCACTCTGGACAAGGGTGACAGTGTGTACAAAGACCCCGAGGCAGGATGTGTATGTGTTTTGAGTAATAACAGAGTTCCATGTTTATGCAGCATGATAAAGGTAAAGAGTAGTGGGGGAAGTCAGAGAGCTAAATGGCAGGGCAAGATGTTACAGGGCTAGAAAAGCCATTGGAAAGACATCACATTCCTTGTTATAGTCCATGGGATATTTTCTATGGAATACCTTGTATAGGGATACAATTCTGAGTTTTCATAACTGTAGACTATATACAACTACAGTTGTAATAACTGTAGACTATCCAAGAATGAGGTAATTTTAACCAAATCTTAAGAATTTTATATTCTATTTTACTTTGAAGAAGTGGTAATAACTCAAGTATACACCAGAGTTCACTACCTATATTGGTTCTTTTGCTTTAAAGTTTTTAATTATAACTTAATTACTTTTTTTATCATAGGTAAATTAACATGATGGATTTCTCCAAGCTCCCCAAAATACGTGATGAAGATAAAGAAAGCACATTTGGTTATGTGCATGGGGTCTCAGGACCTGGTGAGTAATACGTAATAATCATAACAGTAAAAAATCCCTAATATCAGTTAATATCTTTTCAAGGTGTTTTAAGCAGAAATACACAAGTTTCTCTTCACCTATGTAAATTCTGTCTTTAGAAGATTTCATACCTGCTGTAAGACTGAGGCAATACTTCTATCATAAGGGTTACTATGACATTTATTATCTAAATTTGATAATTATTATGTAAATGGATAGATAGTGTTACATGTCTTAAATTTTTTTTTTTTGTTAAATCTGAGGTTAAAAGGCTATAAAGTTTATAGGTTTTATTTTGTGATACCTAAATGTCTGTTAATGTGATTTAAATTTTAGTAATTGCTTTTAGAACATTTCTCAGAAACATCAACCATGGCTCTTTGCATGTATAAATCCTTCTGAGTGATGATTCAGATATCACGTAACTAGCTACCTGTAGCAAAGTAGTCTTATGACATGATAATAAGAATGGAAAGCAGTTTATGTTTGTTTTGCCCACAACTTGGAGCATTTTAAATAGTAAATAAATCTCCTCCTGGTATTAAGTTTGTTATTCCACATTTCCACTGCAAAATGTAATTCAGTTTCTGTTGGTAAAACTACTCATTGATTTGTAATTTTTAGTGCCATGAAAATTCACTTTTCCTTGTCTTTTTATAAACCTCATGATGTAGTCTTTTTGATGTTCTAATCACAATAGAGGTGATGGTGCTTTTGGGTGTTAATACAAATGAAGATTATCAGTCACTGGGCCGCTTATTTCTCTCTAGTAAGCTTCTACTGCTTAGAACTTGGTGTTTGAGCTTGAATTTTTAGCAAATATAATATATTTCACTATTTTCAGTCTCTTCACCATTCAGAGAAACACCTTTTCACCTTGATGATCAATAAGGCCTTTAAGGAAGACAGACTGTACATAGGAACTTTGAGGGAAAAGGCAAAGAACACTCTCAAAAGAGTTTATGTGAAAATATTTTTCTGAAATGTGTCAACACTTTAGTTATCTGTGGTATTTCAGTGTGGGCCTCCCAGGTGGCACTAGTGGTAAAGAACGTGCCTGCCTATGAAGGAGACGTAAGAGATGTGGGTTAGATCCTTGGGTCGGGAAGATCCCCTGGAGGATCTTCCTCCCACTCCAGTATTCTTGCCTGGAGAATCTCATGGACAGAGGAGCCTGGTGGGCTGCAGTCCATGGAGTCACAGAGTCAGACATGATTGGAGTGACTTAGCACACAGCACACATTTCTGTGCTTCTTAATTATTCTTATAGATACAGAGGTAAATATTTATAAAAGAAATAAATTTCCATTGTTCTAATGTAAGTTAAATAAATATTAATTCCCTAATAGTTTCTACTTGAATATTACCTAATTCATAGTTCTAATTAATTGTATCTGAAGGCTAAATATTGAAATAGACTTACTCCATTGAGGCCTGCGCAGGTCCCAGCCTGTCTGTGGTTTGGGGTTGCTATCTGCCTCATAGAGCAAAGTAGAGGCTTTGTCTTCTGGGAAGACAAAAGTCGTCTTCTCCTGAAAAGACCTCTTACACAGTTGGCATTGGCATCTTCCAAGAATAGGAGGGCAGGAGTTGAGACCTTAGGAGTCTGGTAGGGAGAGGCAGAGATAGAAAAATTGAGGTTCTAGGGAGACGATGTTGGTTGTAACTAGAAAGTTCAGAGTAGGGTATTGTTACCTCCAGAACTCATTACTGTTAACTCTGCTTGGCTTCGTGACAGTCATAAAAATGGATTCCTTAATAAAATAATAATACAGTTTCAAAAAAAAAAACCATCATAGACTTATTCCTATATATATCTGAAAACATACAACCTTCCCCTCCTGCCAGAAAAGTAACTTTTGCTTGCTGGGCAACATGATCCAAAATAATAAGTGCAAATTCTAATCTAGTATTTGTAAGAAATAGGGATTCTTGATGAGGCTTTCATCCAGTGGTCGTGACTGATTATAAACATCCTGTTTGTTGTTGTGCTCAATCATGTCTGACTCTCTGTGACTCCATGAACTATAGCTTGCCAAGCTCCTCTGTCCATGGGATTCTCCAGGCAAGAATACTGGAGTGCATTGCCAACCTACTCCAAAGGCTCTTCCTGACCCAGGGATCGAACCCACATCTCTTGCATCTCCTGCATTGGCAGGCAGATACTTTTACCACTGCACCACCTGGGAAGCCCAAATGCAAGTGGAAGTTTTTCTAGGTAGATCTGTCCAAGAAGAGTTTCAACAACCACTAGTATAAAGTGTTAGAAAGTAAAGTTGTTGTTTTATGTGATATTTCTCAAAGGAATGGTGAAAACAGAGCGTGCTGATGATTGTTTTAGTCTTTTATTTTTATTATTACTTTTCCAGTACCCACCATTCCTTGTATTATAGCAAGCTAGGTTGATCAAAACTTGCCTAAGTGCTCCTAGTTAAGAGTTTGACTTTTATTTGTCATATAGAACTTCAAAATGAAAATAGTATTCATGTGTATCATGTAAACAAGTAATCTTAGCCTAAAGCCTAACAAAATTTTATTCTGTTTATCCCATCTATGACATATGCTAAAAAATGTGTCTTTTTATTAACAAAACAAAAAGAAATGGAAGAAAATATTTGCAGTGATGTGACTATAGAGGGTTAATATACGAAATATACAAACAGCTAATGTAACTCAATATAGAAAAACCAAAACAACCCAATCAAAAAAATGGGCAGAAGACCTAAATAGACATCTTACCAAAAAAGACATACAGATGGCCAACAGGTACATGAAAAGATGTTCAACATCACTAATTATTAGAGAAATGCAAATCAAAACCACAGTGAGGTATCTTTGCACAGCAGTCAGAATGGCTGCCATCAAAAAGTCTGCAAATAATAAATCCTGAAGAGGGTATGGAGAAAAGAGAACCCTCCTACACTGTTGATGGGAATATAAATTGGTGTAACTACTATGGAAAACAGTACAGGTTTCCTTAAAAATAAAAATAGAGCTACGTATGATTCAGCAGTCCCATTCATGACTACATATCCAGAAAAGAGTAAAACTGTAATTTAAAAAGATATATGTACCCCAGTGTTCATAGCATAACTATTTATAGCAACCAAGACCCAGAAGCAACCTAAGTGCCCATCAACAGTTGATCAACTTAAGAGGATGTGGTATATATACACAATGGAATGTTATTCAGCCATATAAAGAATGAAATATTGCCGTTTGCAGCAACATGGATGAACCTAGAGAATCTTACACTTAGCGAAGAAAATCAGACAGATAAATGTTGTGTGATATCCCTTATATGTGGAATCTAAAAAATAATGCAAATAAATCTGTATATGAAGCAGAAACAGACTCACATAGAAAACAAATTTATGGTCACCAGTGGGGAGAGGGAGGGAGGGACAAATCAAGAGTATGAGATTAACAAATAAAAACTACTGTACATAAAATAGATAAGCAACAGTGATTTACTATACAGCACAGGGAATTATACTCAATATATTATAATAATCTATAGAAAATGATCTGAAAAAAATACATGTATATAGCTGAATTATGTTATATACCTGAAACGAACATAGTGTTTTAAATCAAGTATAATTTAAAAAAAAAAAAATGTTCTTTTTGAGAGACTGTGTGTCCCATAGTAGGTGTTTTATTTTTCCTATAAATATGTAAGAGAAGTATATTAACAAATTTATTCGGTATTTTAATCATCTGGAACTATTCAGAGTCTTAAGTCATTAAAATGCTCATTTGTTCCTTTCAGTGGTTACAGCCTGTGACATGGCAGGTGCAGCCATGTATGAACTGGTGAGAGTGGGCCACAGCGAGTTGGTTGGAGAGATTATCCGATTAGAGGGTGACATGGCTACCATCCAGGTGTATGAAGAAACTTGTATCCTTTTTAGTTCAATTTCTGGCCATTTTCTACAAGTCAGAATTTAAAGATTTTTGGCAAAGGTAAAAGCAATACCAGTGGTATCAGAAACATGCAATGCTGGTGTTTTGAAGAAACCTGATGTATAGAAGTTTATTGAAAGGTACTAGGAATTAGTGCTCTTATTTTGAGAAATCAGTATTTTCTCCTGAACTTTCATTGCTGTTAATATTTCAGTGCTGTTACTTAAGCATTACTTCTCTGACTACTTATTTAAGTTTTATTTGGTACAGCCTTTTTGCCATGCTAAAATATATGCTTACAGTACTTCTTTCTATGTCAGTATTGGAGTGCTAATTCTAAACAAAATCACCTGAAATTTTTAATAAAATTAAAAGTATTCATAGCTATGAAATCATCACTAATCAAAAGGACTTTTTTCTATTGTTAGCCTTATTTTTTATCTAGTCTTTCACATGGTTTAAAGATTTAAAGTAAACAAATGAGCATGTGTATATTGAGAACCAGCTCCACTTTTGTCATCCTGTATTTGGCCAGTTTTCAAAACAGACATGCATTCATGCAACCAGTTTTGTTAGTTCCACTTACTGTATATCCTTCTAGTTTTTTATATGGACCATTATAAATGTGTATTTTTATTTCCTTTTTTTCCCCAGAAGATAGTGTATTATAGGTAATGTTCTGCACCTTTTATTCATTTAAAAATATATGTATTGTGGAAGATGGATAGATACATGATGAATACAATGCAGTGTGTACGGTAGATCACTGTAATATTCTTTCAACTTTGCTGTAGGCTTGAAATATTTTTATAAACAAATATTGGAAATTATATTTTAGAGATCTTTCATGCAAAATTCATAAAAGTACCTGTCCTTTTTTACAGCTACATAGAATTCCAGCATATGAATATACCATCACTTGTTAATAAATCTCTTAATGATTGTTAAGTCTTAAAATTTTTTTGGTTGTTTCTCAGTCTTAAGAGTTTAAGTTTTTTTTCCCCTAATTCTAATATCCTTTTTAAGGAACTGATATTCCTCATCAATATAGGTGAAGCAATGTATTATAGAGAGACTTTTGATTCTGTTTTTAGCCTGTGGTTCCCAAACTGTGCCCAAGGCACTCTGGGCAGGTGCAGCAAACTCATGTGGTGCTCCGGGATGTTTTAAGGATTTGCAGTAAAGACAAGAATATTTGACATCTTCTCAGACACCATGAGAACTAGTAGCTTGAGATAATAAACAGTTTCATTATCTGACTGCACTGCATTCTTGTTGATGATGTTATATCTTTGTGAAGCCGAGTTTTTGGCAATTGCTAAGCTAAAAACCAAGGGTCATATGAAAATGATGTGGATTGGGTATTCAGTCTGACTCCTAGGTTTGGAAATTATAGACTACCCAACAGGCACATAAATCCCCTTTGCAAGAATTGAGATTATTTAAAAATGAAATTAAAATGTTTTTTTCTTTCAATTTATGTGTCTTTTTGTTTCAGTTTATGTGTCTTTTTCTTTCAAAGTGCTACTCACTTGTTAGACATATAAACTTATTAAAATGTTTGAGCATGATTATTTAGTAGATGAAAATATTAAATGTATCTTTTGTTGTAGATCTCTATGAAAAAGTTACCGAAACACTCACGATGCTGTGGACTATAAGTTTGAGAATCTCAGGTTTAGCTTCTTATATGTCATTTCCTGTTAAGCTGTGGTACTTCTTTATTTTACAGTATCTCCAGTATTTCATAGTGAATTTTCCTCAACCACCTTTCCCAGCTGGTGTGTCTGTTGGAGACCCTGTACTCCGCACTGGTAAACCCCTCTCAGTTGAACTTGGTCCGGGCATTATGGGAGCCATTTTTGATGGTATTCAGAGACCTTTGTCAGATATCAGCAGTCAGACTCAAAGT
Source organism: Dama dama (assembly GCF_033118175.1). NCBI lineage: Eukaryota > Metazoa > Chordata > Mammalia > Artiodactyla > Cervidae > Dama > Dama dama. The sequence goes on along the minus strand of NC_083699.1, from coordinate 59,957,139 downwards.
ATTTACATTCCCAGAGGAGTAAATGTGTCTGCTCTTAGCAGAGATGTCAAATGGGATTTCACACCTTGCAAAAACCTACGGGTATGTCTTTGTAATCATAATTTCTAAAGTTGGTGAAAGAATGTGAAAAGAGTGTTTAGTGAACTATTTTGTACTCTTAGTCAAAATAAAAGTAGCCCACAGAAGCATAGTTAACTTTTTTTTTTTTAAAGCTCCACGAGAAGGATTGTAGAACAAATATATTTTATTGATAAGTGAGGCAAATGAGTTAAATAATGGCAGGGGAGTCTCCTTGATGTTTATTGAACATTAAGTGGCTTGACGTTTGTTTGAATATTAAGCAACAAGTATGTTTGTTCTCTAGGTTGGTAGTCACATCACTGGTGGAGATATTTACGGAATTGTCAATGAGAACTCTCTCATCAAACACAAAATCATGTTGCCTCCACGAAACAGAGGAACTGTCACCTACATTGCTCCACCTGGAAATTACGATACCTCTGTAAGTATCATATAAACTTTAACTCACATGAGTGGCCCCACTGATATAGTTACCCAGTTGTAGAACTCTAAATAGTTATAGAATTCATATTTAATATGTAAGTTTTAAGTTACTTTCATAATTTAAGATATTCTCCTTTAAAACTTGAGCTTGAGACTACAAAAGGCAAAATATATTGTTTCTTTTCAAAGAGAAACAACTAGTACAGTGTTTTCTTACCTTCCTAACTTATGCTGTATTATTTAAACCCCTGATTCTTTTCTCCTTTTTTATTTTGGTCACACAGTGGGGTATGGGGGAGCATAGTTCCCCAACCAGAGATGAAACTCGTACTCCCTGCAGTGGAAACACGGAGTCTTGACTGCTGGACTGCCAGGGAAGTTCCCAAACCCCTGATTCTTTAGGCATAGAAGAGACTTTGATCTTAATTTTCAGTCTCTATTCACATAATGAATCATGAAATGGATTGTAAGTTCTTACTCTCAGTGAACCATTTAAAACTTAGTCCTTTGCTATTACTGATAATCACATCATATCAAATACAGTAGATACGTGATAATCTTTGTGGGTATGAAGAATCTTTTTTGGGAAGGTCATTGTAGCATATAACTTTTTCCCAATGAGATATGATGATAATAATTTTCTGATTATCTCACATCAACAAGATCTGTGCTCTACAGTATAATAGAGAACAGAAGAATTAAGATTGGGGTTCTGGGCAGTCAGCTAACCTTACTCACTAGCTTAGAGAATCACTCACCTACACGTTAATTCAAATCCGTGTATCAACAAGATAACAAATTTCTGTAGGTCTTTGGACCTTGAGATCTTTTGTGAATAGTTAAAATCATTTCACTGTTTACAGATGTTGAGTTACTCATTATCTTTTTGCTTTTGTAAATAATTTAAAATATTTAACTTTATTAAATATTTTAGGATTCTTAATTAGATTAGTATTTTTCATTAAAGCAGTGCAAGAATATTATAATAAAGTAAAAAAGCAAAGAATGGAAAATAAATTATGAAAGTTTTCATTTCTTCCCTCCCTCAGTTCCAGGAATATCTTTTGTATCCTTCAGGAATTTTTCCTGTGTATATTCATGTAATTTATTTAATTGTTTCTCTATTACTTGAAATACTTCTTTCCCAAAAATTTCTAAACTTTTTTTTAATCATTAAAATAGTAGTAAGTGTACCTGGTTTAAAAAAAAAATCAGAACGGTATATATTTATAACAAAAGATGTAGATCTCCCTCCCTACTTCCACATACCACCTCTCTAATCCCCCCTAGAAGTCTGGCATTACTTTTCTTTAGAGGAGGAAATGTTCATAGTATTCTGAAAGTCCCACTGTATTTTTGTAGGATGTTGTGTTGGAGCTTGAATTTGAAGGTATAAAGGAGAAGTTCAGCATGGTCCAAGTATGGCCTGTACGTCAGGTTCGGCCTGTCACTGAGAAGTTGCCAGCTAATCATCCTCTGTTGACTGGCCAGAGAGTCCTTGATGCCCTTTTTCCGTGAGTTTGAACTGTGTCCCATAGTTTTCCCTCAGATTTTTATATGTGCTTACTATTTCACTTCTTTATAGATAAGGTTTTATGTGCTAATCCTATAATACGTTTTATCTAGAGAAACATGTTTTATGTTTTTGCCAGTGCTTATTTAGAGAGTCAGACCATTGAAGAGAATTTTTCACAGTTGCAAAAGGAAAGCATTATTTCTAAAACTTTCTGAAATTTTCTTGTTATCCTATAATTAGTAGATTGATGTCACTTTAATTGATGATTTCTAAAATCACGTGGGTTCTCTGTGCTATCCAGCAATCTTTCTTAACTTTATAGTCTGCTCTTTGCCATTTTCTTCAATTGCATAAAAACCTTTCTCTTTAAGGTTTTGGCATAAGCATACTATCCTTTACTTTTAACAAATAACTTCATCTTTTAATTTGCAGAAAAGACTGAAGCAGTGATATTAACTCTTTTAACTTCTGATCACCAACCCCTGCATGTCTCCCTTCAGCTCTCTTACCTTTAAACTACTCTGTGTTGTTCTGTTCCTCTCTTATAAGATCTTCAGTACTCGTTAAAAAGAATACGTTTGAATCAGTTCTAATGAGATGGATGAAACTGGAGCCCATTATACAGAGTGAAGTAAGCCAGAAAGATAAAGACCAATACAGTATACTAACACATATATATGGAATTTAAAAAGATGTAACGATAACCCTATATGCAAAACAGAAAAAGAGACACAGCTGTATAGAACAGACTTTTGGAGTCTGTGGGAGAAGGCGAGGGTGGGATGTTCTGAGAGAATAGCATTGAAACAAGTATACTATCAAGTGTGAAACAGATCGCCAGCCCAGGTTGGATGCATGAGACAAGTGCTCAGGGCTGGTGCACTGGGAAGACCCAGAAGGATGGGATGGGAAGTGAGGTGGGAGGGGGGATCAGAATGGTGAACACATGTAAATCCATGGCTGATTCATGTCAATGTATGGCAAAAACCACTTAATGAAAATAAATGGAAAAAAAATAAAAGATCGTCAGTACTTTGACTCTTCTTATTTAGTCAGTACCTCCTGTTTCTATATCCTTTAGAATCCAGTTTAAATTTAATAGTATATCATTTCTATGAATATTTGTCAGTATATTAAATTTTCTTGTTTCTCTGTCTTCCATCATACCTGCCTGGTAAAGTATCAACTGTGAATCAGTCTGGCTATCTCCTTCTCCCAAATCTACACTCAGGCTGCTGAGAAAAATAAATAGTAAGTGCAAGTTGGTATCTCAGCACTGTGGCGTAATCCTTCTGCAGTTCCCTAATTGTCATTCTTCTGCTCTCCTCAGTGACTATTTCAAACTCTCTACCTGCCTCAGATCTTCAACTCTTCTTTCTCCTTCATTCTCACCAAATGGTCATCTCAGATCCTTCACACAGAAATGAGGGGCCATCAGATTTGGAATTCTTTCAGTTAACACATGTTCCCATTTATCCTTTATTCCTCTTTCTTTTTCTGGTGTTTACCCCACCTCATATCTCCTCAGAGACCTTCTATTAGGTGATCTTCCTTTCTTCTCCCATCTAATGAAAAGACATCTGCCTTCTACCCTTCTCTTTCTGCCTTCCACTACTTTTCTCCTTATCTTCACAGCCAAACTTCTTGAACAAAAGTTGTCCCCACTTTTCCCACTTTAATTCACTGTACCTCTATGGCCATGGTTCCACTCCTCAGTGAAACTACTCTTACGAACATTGTCAGTCACTCCCATACTGATAATTCAATAAATAAGTTAGTATTTTCTTAATTGCTACAACTTTTGATGTTGGATATTGCTTTCTACTCCTTCTTCCTTGAGACACCCACTTACTTTGCTCTTCCATTTACCTTCTTCTATAGGAAGCTATTGCTTATTCTCCATTGCAGTTTCCTTCTCCTTAATTTTGCTATTTCTTAGAGTTTTTCTCCTTTCTTTCCTTATTATATACATCTTACCCTCTGTGAATGACTTCATCCACCCTCAAGACTTAAATGTTCATCTGTATATGTTGATTTCTAAACCTGTATCTTCATCCCAGATCTCTTCTAAGTTCCAGGCTCATATATCCACTTTGGATTATACCTCTTCTTTTGAATATCTTACAGGTACCCCAGAGTCAGTGTTTTAAAACTAATATCATCATCTTAATCACCACTCCATTTCTTGAAACTTTGCTGCCTCTCAGCAAATGTCATTACTGTACATCCAGTGAATCCCTCTTCTAAAATCTGTGACTTCTCTCAAGGGTTGTTTTTACCACATCTCATTAATGAACTAGTGCTATTATTCTGTTCCCTCAATATTTTTTTATCTGCATCTCTCATCCCTACTCCATGACTGTAATTAAGGATCTTACCCTAATTCCTGCAATAATCATATTTAATCAGACTTCACATCTTCAGTTTTGCCTTCTTTCTGAGTGGTTGTCCATATTACATAGTGATCCAACTAAAACACATATTTGATCCTGCACTGTTTTGCTTGAAGTGCTCTTTATTGCTCTCAAGACAAACACACAATCCTTAACCCCATACAAAGCCACCTGTGACCTGGCTCCTGCTTACCTTCCAGTATTGTCTCAGCCACTTGCTATCCAACTGCTTCCTTACAGACCATGCTCCAGGCTTCCCGATGGGCTTTTAAATCCTCAAGCAGGGCTCCCTCCCGCTTGGCCCTGGACTTTTGCTTATGCTGTTCCCTCTGCATGGCATGTTATTTCCCTACATATGGCTGATTTCTATTTCCTTTCAGGTCTTAGCTTCTTTCAGAAAGAATTTCCTAGCTCAACTCCAGACCAGTGTCAGACTTTGTACCCCTTCTGTGTACTCCCACAAACCTTGAATGGTCTCTGTGATAGCACTTTTCACATTAGATTGTTGAACTTCTAACATGGGACACACCCAGCCCTGCCTTCCCACCCTGACTTAAAAATGATTTGAAAGAAGTATGCAAAGCCATAGGATGAATGGCCTTGGCCTTCCTAGTTTATCAGAGTCACTGAAAGGTTTCAATGAGAAAACGTTTTAATGCATACTAGTTTCATATGAGAAAAGTATGTTATCCTTATTAAGGATGCAGTGTTTGTGTCTAAGTGTCACAACTGTCTAAGTTGGTCATAGCTTTCCTTCAAGGAGTAAGCGTCTTTTAATTTCATTGCTGCAATCACCATCTGCAGTGATTGAGCCCGCCTTTGCATGAAAGGAAATTCTTATTTTTTACCTCAGAAGACAACTTTCAAAAGTGTTCATATTTTTCTTTTAGCTTTAATTCTTATTTTGTCCTTTCATAAACTGATTTATTTAAGCATTCAGAGTATCTTTACTACTATTTTATTTATCTTATTTTCATATTCCTCTTCTCCAGGTACCTTATGGAACATACTTTCACTTTCCAGCTGTTACAGATGATTAATTATTATAAAAAACATATCCTACTTTAGGTGCAGATAGGGGAGCAATTGTTATATCTCCGTCAGTACCTCATTCTTTCTAAGTGTATGTACAGGTACAGATGACAGTATTTTAAAGTGCTTTCTTTAACTTGTATCTTTAACTGTGTCACTTTTGTTGTTGTTCAGTTGCTAAGTTGTGTCTGACTCTTTGCGCCCCCACAGATCATAGCCTGCCAGGCTCCTCTGTCCATGGGATTGTTTACCATTGAACCACCAGGGTAGCCCCTGTGTCTCTAACCTACTTTTTTTATTGGTGTATATTAGCGAGTAAAGTAATCCTTACTTGTTTGCTTTGTGTAGATGTGTACAGGGAGGAACTACTGCAATCCCTGGGGCTTTTGGCTGTGGGAAGACAGTGATATCACAGTCTCTATCCAAGTATTCCAACAGTGATGTGATCATCTATGTAGGATGTGGTGAGAGAGGAAACGAGATGTCTGAAGTCCTCCGGGACTTCCCAGAGGTCTGTATCTATAAAGCTTCCAATACTAGTCTAGATACTAGTCTAATCAACTAATACTAATCAACTTTCATTGGCAATTAATAAAGCCTTGTTTTGGATCTGGAGCAATGCTCTTATTCATGAAAGATCTTTTAAGGAATTTTCTAATTATATTTATGATTCAATTTGTATACCGAAGGAAGGGAATTGGAATTTTTCAGTCAAAACACTTGAAAGTTTCTTTTTGTGGTCTGGTGATTTTCAGTTATTGGGAGAAAGATAAAATAGGCAAAATATTTATTGGTGTGAATGTCACATAGACTTTGTATGGTCTACTAGGTTACTGTAATAATAACATTCCTATTTCCATAAAATAATGGACTTTTTTTATGAAATGGAAATACTGACTGTTTTCTTTACAGCACAGTGGGATAGAGGAAATAGGTTTGAATGATGGGAAATACTTCTTTGGGGACACAGATTATAAGAAAGATTAAATATAAACAAGTTGTGAAAAAGAAACTAAAAAGTTCTATTTCAAGGATAAGAAAGCTGTGGTACATATACGCAATGAAATATTACTCAGCCATTAAAAAGAATACATTTGAATCAGTTCTAAGGAAATGGATGAAACTGGAGCCTATTATACAGGGTGAAGTAAGCCAGAAAGAAAAACACCAATACAGTATACTAATGCATATATATGGAATTTAGAAAGATGGTAACGGTAACCCTGTATGTGAGATAGCAAGAGAGACACAGATGTATTGAACAGTCTTTTGGACTCTGGAAGAGGGCGAGGGTGGGATGATATGGGAGAATGGCACTGAAACATGTAAATTATCATATGTGAAACGAATCGCCAGTCCAGGTTCGGTGCATGATACAGGATGCTCAGGGCTGTGGTGCACTGGGATGACCCAGAGGGATGGGATGGGGAGAGAGGTGGGAGGGGGATTTCAGGCTGGGGAACACATGTACACCCATGGCAGATTCAAGTCAAAGTATGGCAAAACCAATACAATGTTGTAAAGTAAAATAAATAAATAATTAATTTTTTAAAAAAGTTCTATTTCAAAACTGGGGGAATCACTAATAGATTGTCTGTCTCTAGCTCACGATGGAAGTCGATGGTAAGGTAGAGTCAATTATGAAGAGAACAGCATTGGTAGCCAATACGTCCAATATGCCTGTGGCTGCTAGAGAAGCCTCTATTTATACTGGTGAGTATATGAATTGGAATGAAAGAGATTAACATGTGTTCTTTAGTTTAAAGCTAGCACCAAAATTTTTTTTTCCAAAGAACTTTTCATTCTAAAGTATCTTCATACATATAACCATATTCCTAGAACTTTTTTTTTTTTTTTTTAATATTGGCCTTCCCAGATGGCTCAGTGATTAAGAAGCCACCTGCCAAGCAGGAGACTCAGGTTCAATCCCTGGATCAGGCAGATTCCCTGGAGAAGGAAATGGCAATTCACTCCAGTATTCTTGCCCAGGAAATCCCGTGGACAGAAGAGAGTGGAGGCTCCACAGTTCATAGAGTCAGATACGACTTAGTGATTAAACCACCACCACCACATTGCACTCATTATTATATCTTAAGACTCTGTCCATATAAGACATTAATGTGTGTGTGCGCGCACATGCACACATGCACTCAGTCATATCCTACTCTGTGATCCCATGGAATGTAGCCCACTAGGCTCCTCTGTCCATGAATTCTCTAGGCAAGAATGCTGGAGTGAGTTGCCATATCCTACTTCAGGGGATCTTTCTGACCCAGGGATCAAACCCATGGTCTTTTGCATTTCCTGCAGTGGCAGGTGGATTCTTTACCACCTTGCTACCTGGTAAGCACCATAAGGCATTAATAGAACTGCTTTAATCTTTTTAATGACTTTAAAATGAAGTATCTTATATTTCTGGGTTTTGAGGGGTTTTTGTTTTTTTTTCATGTTTTATGATTGCTCTGTCTCTGAATATATCTGTATCTCTATAACTTGAATTTTCAGCTTTGAATTATAATACTTTGATTATGTTTATGTATTACCTTCCATCTTTGCTCCCATTTTCATCCCAGCTTTTGGTATTTTGAATTCTACATATTTAAGAGTTACAATATTCACATTCTGTTCTGTATCCATAGATACAATGTTTGTATTAGCTTTAGACCTAGTAAAGTGGAGTCAGTTTCCACTGGCAGCACAGTCCCTTGACTGTAATTTTTCCATTTGTTTTACAACTGGACAAATTTTGATTTTTGGAAGTTTTTTCAAGAAAGGCTCATGGAAACTATATTCTCTGAATTCTTACTTCTTTGTAAGTTTGGATTTTTTCTACTGCCTTATGATTTTAACAGTAATTTGACCGAATATAAAATTTTTCTATCAGCATTTCTTGTGCTGAGGAGAAATCTGACACTGGCCTACTTTTTTTCCTTTTGTAGGTGATTTTTCTTTCTACCCAAAGGAATGCTTCTTTAACTTTAAAGTGTTATAATTTTTTTTTATTGAAATGTTATAATTTTATTGGAATATATCCCACTATTGGTAGTTCTGTTAATTTTTTCCTGAGGCATAGTATACCTTTACGGTCTGTGACTATGTCTTTTACTTTGGAAAAATTTTGAGAATTTTTCCTGAAAATTTTTCTCTTCCATTATGGTTATCTTCAAGTGGAACATATTGCATCTCCTTTATCTGTTTCCATATGCATTATTTCCTGATTCTTTTTATTTAGCCATTTGTTCATTTTTTCAGAGGATAATCAGTGTTTATTCTTTGTATTGCTTCTGATGAAACTTTTATGTTGTTCTAGTTCTTTGTTGAGTTCTGCTGGCTCATGAAACAACCTTTTTATCTTCCTATATATTCCTTGAGATTTTTATTTTGTGGTAGGATGCAGTATAAAGATTTGCTTTAATTTATTGTGATCTCAGTTCTCATTTGTTCCTTGGCAGGTTCACTGTTGTACTGTGCTCTTCTTTTTTTTCTTCTTTTATTTTTGTTTAGTTCATATGCTGATGTTTATTGTTACTATCACTTATCTTTGCAGGAGATGGGAGGGGATGGTTGTTACTATGATTCAAAGTAGCAGGACTTCTTCCTGGTAATCAGTGAAGTTTGTTACAGCATAAAATTATATAATTTATTTTACTTTTTCTTCTGTCCTACCAGGAAAATCCACAGCGACAAGGCCACTTACAATGAATTCTTTCTCTTCTACCCTGCTTCATTCACTTTTTACTTACTGAAAAGGGGTATCTTTCTGAATTTTATTTGTCCCCACCCCCCTACTTCCCCTTGAGGCCAGACTGGGTCCATAGAACCCCTGCTGCTAGCGCTGTACCCCTTTTTCCGTGTTCCAGACAAAGAATTCTTGGTTTTGCTCCTCAGGATGTACTTTCTAGTTTGCAGAAGCATTGTCTGAGGCTGTGTAGCCTCAGGTGAATTCTTGGTGTTTTTTTGTTGTTGTTTGTTTTGTTTTAATCTCTTTTAGTTAGCTTTCCGCATTATTTTGTTTTGAAGCTAAACATGGCCCCTGGTTTTTGACAGTGGAGTTTGTGTTTCTGTATTTCTTGTTTGGTGGTCACTCTTCTGAGAAGGAGAAAGTGACATAATCACCTACTATTTTAAGACAAGAAGTCTACCTCCTCCTTTTAACTGACTACACAGATTCCCTTTGTATGGATATATCACAGTCTATTTAACTGGGATTCCTTTGGTGGACACTTGGATTATTGATAGTTTTTTTGCTCTCACAAGCATCACACCATAAAACATCCTTATGCATGTTATTTACACTGTTACATCATATGTTTTATGTGCATGTTTCTTTGTATTTTTGTCAGGTTAAGTTATTAGAAGTAAAATTGCTGAGAATATAACTGTTAATGTAGATTTTAGATTCTAATAGCTCTTCACAAGGAATAACAGTGGACACAAATTCTGTTTCTTCACATACTCACCAATGCTCATTTTCCCAGTAGTTTTTTATGATAATCATACAGAAAAGTTAAAAGAATACTGCAGTGAGTACCTATGTACCCCACACCTAGATTTGACAGTTAACATTTTACTCCCTCTGCTTTACTAGATGACTCTTGGTTCTGTATTCCTTACAGGGAGCTAGCATTTTTCCTGAATCTGTTAACCATTTGAAAATTGCCTTCTGTCCATTTTTACATTGGTTAGTAGTTTATCAAACTGATTGGTAAAGCTCTTTGAAATGAGTCCTTCATCTTTTGTGAGTAGCAGATATTTTCCTAGTTTGTTCATCTTTTGATTTTGTCTGATTTGTAGGCACTAATATCTTTAGGTTTATGAAAGTGGCCTGTCAGACTTCTTTCAGGTTTACTCTTGTGTATCTGTCTCTTTTGTCAAGTCTTTTTAATATATATACAGATACACAAGCATTAGTGAATGTCATCATAGAGACATAGCATGCTTGTATAAAAGACATGGCATGCTTGTACCATCAGATTGAAATATGTGATACTGTGTTTTTTAAGCCTTAATAATGATAAGTGATACTACTTAAAAGACTTTGTTCCTTGGACCATATTTTGGAAGCCTTGGAAGTTAGTATTTTTTATTCTGACAGATGTATTATGATAAATAGTAAAGTTCTGAATTTTCCAGCAGCTATTTTATTTATACAACCCTTTGTTTCTTAACGGGTAAAATAAAGGAATTAAGGCAGTAGATTTTGGAATTGTTATGATGTAGCAACTAATATACAATTCTAATATCTTATAGTTGTATAGTACTTTGTATTTTTCAGAGGGCATTTATAGATACCATATCATCTGATGTGTACAGCTAGATGGGGTGAGAATTATTCCATTTTAACAAATGAAGAAACCACACTGGGAAGTGAGGTTACTTTGCTAACATTAATGACAGTATGGGAACTAGAACCCAGGACTGCTTTCTGTATACTGTATCAGCTTCTTCTGAGTGGTTTACTGAATGTGATTTTACAGGAGAGGACCCAGTCTATGTAGAAGAATGATCTAGATAATGAGTATTATTTCTCACATTAACAACATTTACTACTTTTGAAAAATAACCAAACAAGCTAATTAATTGAGGGTATTTTTGGTGCATATGTGTGTGAGATACATAGGAAAAAATGCATTATAAATTAATTTCAGACTTAATTATCTGAACAAAGAATGGGAAAAAAGTCTTTTCCTACTTTTAAAAATGTTTATCAGGGTAGACTAGGCTATGAAAAACCCAAACATAATTGTTGAGTATAATAGATGTTTATTTCAGATGATGAGGGCATTCTCCTTTATTCTGTCATTTTGGGGTTGGGACCCAGGCTAAAAAGAGCTCTTTCATTTTAACACATACCTTCCATAGATCCTGGGAGTTCTCACCCTCTCAGTAAGCCAGAAGGAAGAAGTAGCATGGAAGGATGTGTGTCTTGCCTTCTGAAGAAACACTTGACTCTACATTCCGTTAGATAAGGGTCAGTTACTTGCCAAATCTAAATGCAGAGGAGGCTAGATAGTATGTTCAACTGTGTACCCAAAAGAACCACAAACTATGATGAATAGCTAGCAGTCTTAACTTAGGAACCTACCGCTTTAAAGTTTTCTTAAGGGTAAAAAGTCAGGATTATATATTACAGAATTATAATTTATAATATTCTTCCCAATGTAGGAATTACACTGTCAGAATATTTCCGTGACATGGGCTATCATGTCAGTATGATGGCTGACTCCACCTCTCGATGGGCTGAGGCTCTTAGAGAAATCTCTGGTCGTTTAGCTGAAATGCCTGCAGGTAAATCTTTATATTGCTTATTGTATAAGCAAGACTGATAGGATTTGGGGGTTGGCTTAGAACTTCTCTTTTAAAATTTTCTTTTCATTTTTCAGATAGTGGATATCCTGCATATCTTGGTGCCCGTTTGGCCTCTTTCTATGAGCGAGCCGGCAGAGTGAAGTGTCTTGGAAATCCTGAGAGAGAAGGGAGTGTCAGCATTGTAGGAGCGTAAGCACCCAAACTGTTTACTTATTATAAGAAAAAAGTTACTTTATTTTAAAGAGATAATATTTAGCCCCACTGAGGGAAGTGCTTCTTAACCAAGGTTGCACTGGAGTCGCCCAAAGGGCTTTTTAGAATGCACATGTTTAGGTCATCTCTGCTTGTGCTGGTTTCATAGGTTTGACTTATCTAGCAACAATTTAGAAACTTATAAACATGTTAAGGTAAGATCATATCACAATAAAAACAATATGAAGATTCACTATCCCCACATATAGCCATACCTTGTTCTCACAGCTTTTCCTTCCTTCTTGCTTCATCTGTCTTAATTAGAAAAATGAAACAGATTGTGATTAAATGTCTGTCTCATGTCTCAAACTAGAAGGTTTTCATTAGTTGTCACTCTTAACTTTCAACTTAGTACTGGTTTTTATTCAAGGTTTTTATATAGGATTTTCTTCCCAAAGGTTGTATTTCTTAAGTTATTTACATTAAAATTGACTTCAAAGAAGTACTTTTGTTTTATTCATTTATTTTTTGAAATTGCTTTTATATACAAGTTATTTTCCAAGCATTTCTAATGACTTTTTCCTGTTTTTAGAGTTTCTCCACCTGGTGGTGACTTTTCTGATCCAGTTACATCTGCTACTCTTGGTATTGTTCAGGTATGTCTTTTCCTATTGTAGTCAACTTCTGAGCCCTGCCCCACCCCCATGCTGTCCTAATGTTGTCCTCATCATTGTGAAGCATTTAATTTAGTCACTGAAAAGTAGGCAAGGGTCAAGTCAGTTTTAGCAATATTCTTACTACTGAAAGTCTTTGATGCCCTATGTTCTTAGCTCTTTACCTAGAATTTATAATAGATTTAGTGTCTAAAGTAGTAATACATCCAAGTAGCAAACTTTTATTAGTGTTAGAGTAATACTGCACTCTTAACTTTTGAGTTAGAGTAACCCTAGGAATAGAAACAAATGAGCCCAAAAGGGCATAATAGCAAAATCACACAGAAGTTTTTCTCCTCGTTGTTTGGTCCAAGGCAGGTGATCCTGTCAGAGGGTGGCTCTTTTCCATTCAATACAAATTCACACCAGCACTTCACCTTGGCTCCACTTGCCTGGTAATGGTCTGCGTTTGGCTGGTACAGGACGACTGGAGGAGGCTCACCTGCGTTTTGAACTTTGGGCTCAGACCTGGTTACTCAACTCATTCTGTTAGCCACACCCAGACGAAAGCAAAGCTGGAAAGTGTAGTTTCTGCCTAGGCAGCTGCTTCCCAGTGACAAGACATGAATTCTGGTGCATAGCTAGCCAACTTGGCCATTAAAAGTAAGCCTAAATGAAAGACAAATATAAATCAGGGCTATAATTGTTTTTGATCTTGATATATTTATAGCACATGTATTATTCATATGAGAAAAATACAATACTTGCCTATGTTTCTGTCAATATCAGGTAAAAGGAAGTGGCAGAGGCTAAATTTACAACTTTCAAGGTGTTTAACATTTGCTAAAATTTTGAATTTTAAATAACAGGGAAGTGAGGAGCAAAATTAGGAATGCCTAAAATATATGTGAATGTTTAGCCTCAGAAAATTGACTGTCATGGTGGAGAGTTCTGACGAAATGTGTTCCACTGGAGAAGGGAATGGCAAACCACTTCAGTATTCTTGCCCTGAGAACCCCATGAACAGTATGAAAAGGCAAAAAGATAGGACACTGGAAGATGAACACCCCAGGTGGGTAGATGTCCAATATGCCACTGGATATCAGTGGAGAAATAACTCCAGAAAGAATGAAGAGACAGAGCCAAAGCAAAAACAACACCCAGTTGTGGATGTGACTGGTGATGGAAGTAAAGTCCGATGCTGTAAAGAGTAATATTGCATAGGAACCTGAAATGTTAGGTCCATGAATCAAGGCAAATTGGAAGTGCTCAAACAGGAGATGGCAAGAGTGAATGTCGACATTTAGGAATCAGCAAACTAAAATTGACTGGAATGGGTGAATTTAACTCAAATGACCATTGTATCTACTACTGTGGGCAAGAATCCATTCGAAGAAATGGAGTAGCCATCATAGTCAACAAAAGAGTCCAAAATGCAGTACTTGGATGCAATCTCAAAAACGACAGAATGATCTCTGTTCTTTTCCAAGGCAAACCATTCAGTATCACAATAATCCAAGTCTGTGCCCCTACCAGTAATGCTGAAGAAGCTGAAACCTTCTAGAACTTCTAGAACTAACACTCAAAAAAGATGTCCTTCTCATTATAGGGGACTGGAATGCAAAAGTAGGAAGTCAAGAAATACCTGGAGTAACAGGCAAATTTGGCCTTGGAGTACAGATTGAAGCAGGGCAAAGGCGAACAGAGTTTTGCCAAGAGAATGCACTGTCATAGCAAACACCCTCTTCCAACAACACAAGAGAAGACTCTACACAGATGGTCAATACTGAAATCAGATTGATTATATTCTTTGCAGCCAAAGATGGAGAAGCTCTAGACAGTCAGCAAAAACAAGACTGAGAGTTGACTGTGGCTCAGATCATTAACGCTTTATTGCCAAATTCAGACTTAAATTGAAGAAAGTAGGGAAAAGCACTAGACTATTCCGGTATGACTTAAATCCTTTACGATTATACAGTGGAAGTGACAAATATATTCAAGGGATTAGATCTGATAGAGTGCCTGAAGAACTATGGATGGAGGTTCATGACATTGTACAGGAGACCGGAATCAAGACCATCCCCAAGAAAAATAAATGCAAAAGAGCAAAATGATTGTCCGAGGAGGCCTTAAAATAGCTGTGAAAAGAAGAGAAGTGAAAAGCAAAGGAGAAAAGTAAAGATATACCCATTTGAATGCAGAGTTCCAGAGAACAGCAAGGAGAGATAAGAAAGCCTTCCTCAGTGATCAATGTAAAGAAATAGAGGAAAACAACAGAATGGGAAAGACTAGAGATCTCTTCAAGAAAATTCGAGATACCAAGGGAACATTTCATGCAAAGATGGGAACAATAAAGGACAGAAATGGTGTGGGCCTAACAGAAGCAGAAGATATTAGGAAGAGGTGGCAAGAATACACAGAAGAACTGTACAAAAAAGATTTTCTCGACCCAGATAATTCCAATGGGATGATCACTCACCTAAAGCCAGACATCCTAGAATTCAAAGTCAAGTGGGCCTTAGGAAGCATCACTACGAACAAAGCTAGAGGAGGTGATGGAATTCCAGTTGAGCTATTTCAAATTCTGAAAGATGATGCTGTGAAAGTGCTGCACTCAACATGCCAGCAAATTTGGAAAACTCAGCAGTGGCCACAGGACTGGGAAAGGTCAGTTTTCATTCCAATCCCAAAGAAAGCAATGCCAAAGAATGTTCAAACTGCTGCACAGTTGCAGTCATCTCACAACGCTAGTAAAGTAATGCTCAAAATTCTCCAAGCCAGGCTTCAGCAATATGTGAACTGTTCAAGCTGGATTTAGAAAAGGCAGAGGAACCAGAGATCAAATTGCCAACATCCGTTGGATCATCAATAAAGCAGGAAAGTTCCAAAAAAATATCTATTTCTGCTTTATTGACTATGCCAAAGCCTTTGACTGTGTGGATCACAACAAACTGGAAAATTGTGAAAGAAATGGGAAAATTCTGAAAGAGATGGGAATACCAGACCACCTGACCTGCCTCTTGAGAAATCTGTATGCAGGTAGGAAACAACAGTTAAAACTGGACATGGAGCAACAGACCAGTTACAAATTGGAAAAGGAGTGCGTCAAGACTGTATATTGTCACCCTGCTTTTTGAAATTGTATGCAGAGTACATCATGAGAGACCCTGGGCTGGATGAAGCACAAGCTAGAATCAAGATTCCTGGGAGAAATATAAAAAACCTCAGATAGGCAGATGATAGCGCCCTTATGGCAGAAAGCGAAGAACTAAAGAGCCTGTTGATGAAAGTGAAACAGGAGAGTGAAAAAGTTGGCTTAAAATTCAACGTTCAAAAAACTAAGATTATGACTTTTGGTCCCATTACTTTATAGCAAATAGTGGGGAAACATTGAAAGGCTTTATTTTTTTTTTTGAGTTTGGAGACACTGCATACTGACTGTAGCCATGAAGTCGCTTACTTCTTGGAAGAAAACTGTGACCAACCTAGCATAGTAAAAAGCAGAGATATTACTTTGCCAACAAAGGTCTGTCTAGTCAAAGATATGGTTTTTCCAGTAGTTATGTAAGTGAAGTGTCTGTCATAATTAGCATTTTCTGGTTCATATGTTTATATTGCACCATACCAGTTTTCAAAGGAGTCAGTATCTTTTGCTGTCAGATTTGATGAACTGTTAAGGAAATCCAGATAAAGTTTGATTCATAGAAGAGCCAACTTATTGGAAAAGACCCTGATGCTGGGAAAGATTGAGGGTAGGAAGAGAAGGGGGCAACAGAGATGGTTGGATGGCATCAGTGACTCAATGGACATGAGTTTGAGCAAAGTTCAGGAGATGGTGAAGGACAGGAAAGCCCAGTGTGCTGCAGTCCACGGGATTGCAGAGTCAGGCACAGCTTAGTGACTGAACAACAACAATCCATATTGAAACTAAAAGAAATATTTTTCTGTTTGCAAGTTTTATTCTATTTCATTTATATTTGGTATATACTAAAAAGATAAATAATTTGACCAAAACGGTATAGAATTCCATAGTTAGGACAAACAAATATGCTTCAATACTTTAAAAATTTGTTTTTAAGAAAAATCTTTGTGTTTTGTTTTTGGCTTTGTTCTTAAATCAGGTGTTCTGGGGCTTAGATAAGAAACTAGCTCAACGTAAGCATTTTCCTTCTGTCAATTGGCTGATCAGCTACAGCAAGTACATGCGTGCCTTGGATGAGTACTATGACAAACACTTCACAGAGTTCGTTCCTCTGAGGACCAAAGCTAAGGAGATTCTTCAGGAAGAAGAGGACTTGGCAGAAATTGTACAGCTGGTGGGAAAGGTAAGTTGTAAAATCTTGTGCAGAACAGTCTGTGAGTTACACTGGGTCTTCATTCCGGTGCATGGGCTTCCCATTGCAGTGGCTTCTCTTGTTGCAGAGCACAGGCTTTAGGCATGGAGGCTTCAGTAGTTATGGCACACAGGCTTAGTTGCTTTGCAGCATGTCAAACCTTCCTGGACCAAGGATCGAACCTGTGTCCCCTGCATTGGCAGGCGGACTCCTGTCCACTGTACCACCAGGGAAGTCCACACTGGAGCTTTTTGAGGACAAACAGAACCTTGGAAAGGCAGATTCTTGCCTGGAAAAATAAGAAAATTGTAGATTATTCCTTTATTCAGCAAATATTTCAGGGGCCTGCTTGTATTGTGGAAAATAGAAAGATGATTATTGTTTATAGATTATTATCTGTTATTGAATAACAAACCACTTTGACATTTAGTGGCTTAAATAGTGCTTTATTGCTCATGATTTTGGGGTTGGTGGTCTTACTTGGGCAGTCTTTCTTGGGTCCCCTCATATAGTTTTTGCTGTCACGGTGGCTGAGACTGTAGTCATCTGAAAGTTTTTTCCCTCACACGTCTGGTGCCTGAGTTAGGATAACTAGCACAGCTAAGGATTGGGTAGGCATTTCTCTTTCTGTATGGTGTGTCAAAAAAAACACATCATAGGTCTATTTGCCATGTTCATAGCAGCACTTACAAGCGCTAAAAGGTAGAAGCAACAGAGATGTCCTTTCCAACACACGTGTGCATGTACTCACATATGCATACACAATGAAATATTATTCAGCCTTGAAAAGGAAGGAAAATTCTAACACATGCTACAACGTGATGAACCTTGAGGGACCATTATGTTAATAAATAAGTCAAATTCATAGAAACAGAAAATAGAGTGGTGGTTACCAGGGGTCCAGAGGACAAAGGAAAAGGAGTTGTTTAATGGGTATAGTTTCAGATTTGTAAGGTGGAGAGTATTGGAAGTCATTTCACAGCAATGTGAACATGCTTAACCTACTGAACTACACTTAGAAATGGTTAAGGTGGTAGATGTACATTATATCAATAGTTTTTGCAACGAAAACAACGCGAGAAAATCAGGAAGCAATCAGGAGGTGAATTTATTAATAATAGGTGATCATGTTTTGATTACTTGGTTTCTGGTTGCTAATTAATTGCAACAATTGGTCCCACATTGTAGCAGTTAATTTCTAAAAATATGTTTTTTCCTCTTCTAGGCTTCTCTAGCAGAAACAGATAAAATCACTCTGGAGGTAGCAAAACTTATCAAAGATGATTTCCTTCAACAAAATGGATATACTCCTTATGACAGGTAACCTATCCTGATTTTCTTTGGATATTCTATCAAGTTTTGAAGAAGGAGCTGCCTACATGCATGTTAACCGCCCACCAGCCTTTTTTCTCATACAGACACACACAGACTCAGTGTATAGGTTTATTTTATATTTTTATAGCATGCATCTAATGATCCAGTATGTTCCCTTATATTGATTTGGCTCATTTTCCAAGTTATGACTTTTCTCACTCATTATCCAGCCAGCTTAAATTAAATTATGGCTTAGTGTACAGAGCCCGAGGAATCACTGCCTCCTTCAGAAGCTTTTCTCACTACATGTTGTGACAGCCCATGCCTCTTCTACTCTTTGCCAAAATAATATACTTTTGTGCCCCATTGCCCAAGAGTCCTGTTTTTTTTTCTTTCTACTATTGGACACCTCACCAGTCCCTATTACTCCTGCCCAACGCTTTCTGTTTTTTCGTTATTTAACTCTGCTACTACAAGGGCTTTCCTTGTGGCTAAGCTGGTAAAGAATCCACCTGGAATGCGAGAGACCTGGGTTCGGTCCCTGGGTTGGGAAGATCCCTTGGAGAAGGGGAGGACTACCCACTCCAATATTCTGGCTTGGAGAATTCCATGGACAATACAGCCCATGGTGTCACAAAGAGTCGGACACGACTGAGTGACTTTCACTTTCACTACCATGGCCAAAAATTTCCCATTTCTTTTAAACTTAGATAATTTGAACCTTTCATCATAGTCTATAACTTTTCCTCCCTCAGATCATATTTGGCCCCATATAAGACTGTAGAAACAAATAGATTAGCAGAATATAGGACAAGCAGGAAATATGACAATATAATCAGTAAGGCAGAAACTCTAGGAACCAGCCACACAAAGATAACTCCACAAGGGAAAATTATTTGAAAAGAGAGTGTACGTGAAATTGTGTATGCAAATAAGTTTAAATGTGTTAGAAAGTTTATTAGAATGCATGTGATTCAAGTTGAATATTAACTTGTGTGTCTTTATTATTAAAAAGTATGTGTAAATGCAAATGGACACTTTTAGTGGAGAAAGGGGCTGCTTATTAGCTCTAGGAAATTACAGTTCCCTGCTTTCCTATTATTTATTCAACCTTAACTAACCATCACAAGGGACTCTTTACAACTTAGTTATTTTCCATTTGGGTTACTGCTTTAACTGCATTGTACACAAACACTCTCTCAGAGAGTCATTAGATTGTAGCAGTACTGTTTTATTGTTCTTCAGATAAAAATTAACATCACTCTTAAATAAAAGAACGCATATGGCTCCATCTCTCTATCCACCCCATATTCCTGAGACATCTCTGTCCAAAAACTCCGGTTAAGTGTTTCTGATCTTTTCCACTATTTTTTTTTCATTCCTTAAGTATCATACCATAAATATAAGTAGTATGCATATCTAAATAAATAAACCAATGCTCTGGTATTTCACAGATGAAATAAAAAGTATGAACTTGTTTTCGATTTTCTGTTTTATTATTTTGACTTTCATTTATCCTAGGTTCTGCCCATTCTACAAGACAGTGGGAATGCTGTCCAACATGATCGCATTTTATGATATGGCCCGCAGAGCTGTTGAAACCACTGCCCAGAGTGACAATAAAATCACATGGTCCATTATCCGTGAGCACATGGGGGAGATCCTCTATAAGCTTTCCTCCATGAAATTCAAGGTATATTTGTTTGTACCATAAACTTTTTTTAGTAGGAAGTGTTTCTTTTTGATTTTTTTGAAATATTTGGTTCTCAAACTTGGTGTGTGAAACTTGCATTTATCATTTTCACACATGCTCGGGTTATGTAAAAGCAGAGCAGACCTCAAAGCTGTGTTCAAATAGGAATTCTAGTGATAAAGATTATAGTATGTCATGTCTAAAATAAATGCTGACATGTTTTCCCTTTTGTCTTAACCACCAAGCAGTTTAGAACTAAAATCATTGCTAAGTAGCAGTTAGCTCACCTCAAATGCTTGTTGCTATCTGTCTAAACTCCATGCTCCTTCTTGAAATGATTTCTGCTGCCTAGTTATTTTAAGTATCCTGTTATACATATCATTTTTACTTTTAAGTGGACTCTCATTACTTGGGAAGTGCACAAGACATAAATAGATAATTAAGTGAAATTATTGGTGGAAACTCAAATGTGTAAGATTGTTTTTATTTTTATTTTTTTGTAAGATTGTTTTTAAAGTACTTGATCAGTTGGGTTGTATTTATTTCTAAATCATGATATCCAAGTATAGTTACTAATCTCCTGTTGAGATATTGAGACGGATTCTTTGAATGTGTATGTTAGGATTGAGAGTAAATTTGTACAAATAGATACTCACTGTATCAAGAATTTTAAAATGTCCACATGGTTTGAGTCCTGTCTTTCCACTTAAAAACTGATAACCCAAGGAAATAATCAGAGATCTTGATATGGATACATGTAGAAGACTGCATATCAAACTTCGTAAATGTCATCCAAAAGTGAACAGAGCCAGCAGTACATTGTGCCATGTACCTTACAACAAAAATATTATGAAGGCATTAACATCATACATCTTTTTTTTAAGGAACATCCAAAGACACAGGGACATGGTTATGGTATAATGAGTGGAAAAAAAGTCAGGTTGCAAAGAAATTCCACATGTAATTTGATCCAAATTTTATTTTTAAAAATTACACATTCATAGGAAAATTATAAAAATGATATGCAATAATGTAATAATGATGACTTCTGGTAACATAACTAAAGGTGCTATAATTTTTATGTTTACAGGTACATTGTATCAAATTAACATCTGTTATTTTTTAGTATTATTCAGTATTTTTCTGTAGCACTATTTTGTGGCTGAAGAATATTTTCCTTTTCTTAGGCATTTTGAAGTTTTTGGTATGGACAACTTTGTTAATGCAGTTGGGTTTGTGTATCTTCCTCATATTTGTTCTCAGAAGTAGAATGATTGGATCAGAGGGCTTAAACACTTTAAAGTCTCTTTTGTACATTTTACTCAATTAAGTGGCTTTCTATACAGACTTTAAATGGGGTGCATTTTGACGTTATTTCATGTCCCAGCATGATGATGCCAGGCCCTGAATAGTAAATTCTGTTTTTATTAAATTAATTCCAACTATGTATATACAAAGAGGAATGTATCTAATATGCGTTGCTGCATAGTTTCCTAATATTTTGCATATTGTCAAGGGTAAATCCTTTGGTTGTTGAACACAGTTAGCAGGCAGGGCACAAAATTGAAATTTTGTCTTCTGTTTATGGTTAGACTATTCCTTTATGCATTTTACCCTTAAAGGAAAGAAAATAAGGTTAATCCTGCCTCCTGCCTTGTGTTTTACTAGTGCATCTCACTTAACCTCCTGCTCAAATAACTCACTATGTGTCACAAAAATTATTTTCCAAAGGTAGATTGAATTCTGTAATGTCTTTTTTCAGGATCCAGTGAAAGATGGTGAGGCGAAGATCAAGGCCGACTATGCACAACTTCTTGAAGATATGCAGAATGCATTCCGTAGCCTTGAAGATTAGAACTGTGATTTCTCTCCTCCTTTTCCTCAGCAAGTTCTCATATGTGTATATTTTCCTAAATTTCTCATCTTAGACCCTTTGCTTCTTTACTGTGTGGGTTTCAGACTAGTGCCTCTGTGTGTAATCATTTGTTTCCCCATGTATTTGATAGGTCTTATATAAAACAAACATTCCTTTGTTCCAGTGTTTGAAGGGCCCCCCTGAACATTTCTCCGAAGTGGTGAATGTAGTAAATTTGATATACAATGGCTACACTACTGTAAACTTGTATGTAGGGTGACGTCTCTCCTTGTCCTAGGTTTACCCTTTCCTCATCACTATTAAATTGTAAACAGGACTGCTGCATGTTACTCTCTTTGCAGTGGATTTGGGTTGGAAGGCCAGACTTCTATACATTTTGACAGGTACTTTGTGAAATGACTTTACCTGCAGTTTAGCATTTTGCTAAGTAACTGCTTTGCAGGAAATAATTGCTTTTTTAAAAAACATGAATGATTAATGTTTTGATTATGTGTTGCTTCCTCCAGTATAAATCAAGAATATTTGTGGGAAACTGTTGAAAACTATACTGTTTTTAAAGCAGGCTTCTGTGGGACTCAGCACAATAGATGAATCAGTGCCCTCTAAAAAAGTGAAAAAAGAGCCAGATGGTCAAACTTAGGTTAACATCACCTTGTTAAAGCCCATTTTACTTCACGGGGAAAAATTCAGTATCAAGGACTATTCTACTACATTACTAGGCAATTCTTTTTAAAATGACATTTAAAACAATCACGAGAACTTGATTTACATCACACCTTTTTTTTTCCCTCAAACATCTTAGAAGGCTAAGCTTCTGAGAATCATGTGGCAGTGTGATGGGCAGAAAAATGCCACAGAGAATATATTTTGTAGTGGTTAAAGGCTGTTTGCACCTCTAAGGACCAGTTGGGCTTTGGTGATTGTTGGGGCCAGAGTGGCATTATGTTTTTACAAGATAATAACATGTGTCACATGTTTGCATGTTTGTTCGCTTATTGAACCTTTAAACAACCAGTTTCCTGATTGTAGAAAACACTGTTCTTTCATGTGATTTTATGATTCACTGGCTCAAAAGATTTCCCAGAATATCTGTAGCTGTAGGAGCATAACAGTTCCAATTCTGTTTCATAGGAATGAAGTTAGTTCTAAAATCAGCAGATGCAAGATAATAGAATTTGGGTTATGTGAAAAAAAAAGATTATTTCTGCCTATCTGTTAAGTATATGTTTTAAAATAATAGTTTCTGCATTTGTGTGATAAGGCACACTGTAGGATAGCTCTAAAAACATCAGTTTCCCATGAAGTCTTTCTGACCAATCACGCTGGCGCCATTGCTTCCTCTTTGGGAAGAGGAAAGGGTATGTGAACATGTTCAACAATCTCAAATACTGAAATATAATAGCATTTATTTATGTTACACCTCAGTATGTTGTTATTTAAGTTTTTAAGTAATGTATTTCTCTTGGTCTATTAAGGAGAGATGCAGTCAATAGAGAATTCATCTTTGTTTGTTTCTTACAGATTGCATTTTCTTATAGTGGCCTGCTATTCAGGATAAGTATCCTTCTTTAACCTTTTGGAGTATTGGAAGATAAAAATTATGCAGTGATTTGTTGAGATGTGGACATAATGGTGCTGCTTAATCAGTTTGCTTCCAGTGTGGTCTCCTACCTAGAGGCCCTAAGACCAGTGGAAATTAAAAGAATTTCAAAAAACTTTCAGTTCCTACCTTAAATCTACCAGCAAACTAGGATTGTGGTAGTAATGAATGATATGGCAAAGAAAGTTTGACCAAGTTGTCTTTTGTTGTTCTGAATTTGCAATATACATTCTTACTCCTTTTTAAGAACGTTGGGGTGTGGCTATGAAGCTACTAGAGAAACTTCGCTCAGAGCCTCATTGTAAGTGTCCCTTCATCGGTATGTTGTAGAATTTCACATTAGTCACTGATCAGTTTCTTTAGTAAGAATGTGTCAAAGTTACAATAATCTTTTAAAAAGATGATTCAGTTCTATATTTATTGTGCTGTGTCTGGTCCTAAGTGGAGCCAGTCAACAAGTTACATGTGTATTTTTCCAGTGTTAAATCTCACACATTGTACCCTTTGGAACTTTCCATCCTGAAGAGTGAATAGAAGAGGTCGTGTGTATTGCCTCCTTATCCTTGAGGTTTCACTGTCTTTATGTTAAAAGTTGTGTATAATTGTTAAAATCTATGAAAGAATAAAAAGTGGATTTAAATTAATATTTTTTTCTTTTTGGGGGTGTGTGGCCAGATCTGCTTTAAAAAAGAAGTGTCATGTTGTATTTTGGCTTGTTTTCAGTATGAACTTTTAAAGTTCTTTCTTTTTCTCTTTCTGCTTAAGATCATGAAGTTGAATTGGGACCCTCACTACAGACTGCATAAAGTCCTATAATCATATACCACTGTGACTAAAAAATGTAGTACATGGAATCACATAGCGTTAAGAATATTACTTTAAATTGAAAAAATGAATGGTTTCTAAAAATAGAGTTATAAATGAAAGGAAATCAGTGTACTCATCTCTACTTTTGGAAAATGAACTAAAGCTTTGTAATTCATAGTTTTGCAAGGCAAATTAATTAAGATCCAATGTAGCGTGTTCACAGGGCATTTTATTTCCTTAAGAATATTTTTATTTCAATTGATGGTTTTGCACTGTGGTGTTGGAGAAGACTCTTGAGAGTCCCTTGGATAGCACAGAGATCAAACCAGTCAGTCCTAAAGGAAATCAATCCTGAATATTTATTGGAAGGACTGATGCTGAAACTGAAGGTCCAGTACTTTGGCCAGCTGATTCAAAGAACTGACTCATTGGAAAAGAACCTGATTCTGGGGAAGATTGAAGTCGGGAGGAGAAGGGGGTGACAGAGAATGAGATGGTTGAATGGCATCACTGACTCGGTGGACTTGAGTTTGAGCAAGCTCCAGGAATTGGTGACGGACAGGGAAGCCTGGCATGCTGCAGTACATGAGCTCGCAAAGAGTTAAACATGACTGAGTGACTGAACTGAAGGGTATTTTTAACAATTTCTAAAGTAATAAGAAGCAGTGTGAAATGAACAACTCTATATTACTATCGAGGGCCAAGTTTCTATAGAGAAATCCTTAAAAATTAACTGGAAAGTTTATTGATTATAGATTTTTTGGGTGATTTTTAGTCTTCTTTGGTAATAATGCAATATTTTCAGATTATTTGTTTTACTGTGTTGCCACAACATAAAAGTATGAAGAAGGGAACTGATAAAATGCCACTGAAGTTGTTCTAAGGGCTCCCTTTTAGTTTGAGTTCCCCTAGAAGTTGACACTGAAATGTGTCTTTGATTGCAGGCAGTCTGTTTGGGATGTGATCCCAGGAAAGTCCCAGTAGGGAAATAGAGAATTAAGACAGAACTGAAGGAGCCAGTAAGTGTTATCAAACAAGTCAATATTTTGGAGCACAGTCCTGCTGGAGAGTTGTGGGAACAGCTGAAAAATATGCACTTCATTATCCCACCTGGGATGCAAGGAAACTAGGGTACTTTTCAGCATCACTGATGGGCAGTCAGCGATTCATTGGAAAAGACCCTGATGCTGGGAAAGATTTAGGGCAGGAGGAGAAGGGGGCGACAGAGGATGAGATGGTTGGATGGTATCACAGGCTCAATGGGCATGAGTTGAACGACAACGAAAGCTGCTGTCAGTCATCCACTGAAGGTTGTTCCCACAAAGAGAAGGAGAATCAATGACCAGCACATGCATATAAATAGATCAGGTTCAGGTGGCCACAGAAAACCCTTTGCAAAGAGATTCACGTGCATGTGACCCCATGGACTGCAGCCCTCCAGCCTCCTCTGTCCATGGAATTTTCCAGGTAAGAATACTGGAGTGGGTTGCTGTTTCTTGATCCAGGGATCAAACCTGCATCTCAGCTGTGTCTCCTGCCTGGTAGGTTGATTCTTTATACCATTGAGCCACCCGGGAAGCCTGCAAAGAGACGTAGGTGCCAGCAGTTGGGAGATAAACTAGTGGGCACTGAAATGGTAGTCATGGCCAAGGAGATTCAGGCGGGGCAGTCCTAGCAACTACTTCAGGCCTCTTAAGAACCCAGGGGGAGAAAGATCATTCAATCAGTAACTGAAAAGCCATTGTTTTGCAACATAAAGCAGCGCCCTGTAAAACAGGACACTCTTGGAAAAAAGTGTTTAAAAGAGAATCTCTTCAAAAAGATGTTTATTAAAAAGCAGATAGTACACACACCAATTATAAATAGGCAGATATGGGGTTTAATGCTTCTGAAGGTAGAGCAGCTTCTTGGACAAAAGGGGATTTTCCAACCCCCTCATAATACAGAAGAGAAATGGAAGTCCAGAGAGGTTAACTGATTTGCTCTGCGTCACAGAAAAAGCTTCCCAGCGCTTACTCAAACTTACGTCCATCGAGTCGGTGATGCCATTCAACCATCTCAACCTCTGTCATCCACTTCTCCCGCCTTCAATCTTTCCCAACATCAGGGTCTTTTCCAATGAGTCAGTTCTTTCCATTAGCTGGTCAAAGTATTTCAGGATCGGTCCTTCCAATGAATATTCAGGACTTGTTTCCTTTAGGATTGACTGGTTGGATCTCCTTGCAGTCCAAGGGGCTCTCAAGAGTCTTATCCAACACCACAGTTCAAAAGCATCAATTCTTCCGTGCTCAGCTTTCTTTATATGTTCAACTCTCATATCCATATATGACTACTGGAAAAACTATAGCTTTGGCTAGACAGACCTTTGTTGGCAAAGTAATGTCTGCTTTTTACTATGCTGTCTAGATTGGTCATAGTTTTTCTTCCAAGGAGCAAGCATCTTTTAATTTCATGGCTGCAGTCACCATCTGCAGTGATTTTGGAGCTCCCCAGAAATGAAGTTTCTCACTGTTTCCACTGTTTGCCCATCTACTTGCCATGAAGTGATGGGACCAGATGCCATGATCTTTGTTTTCTGTATATTGAGTTTTAACCCAACTTTTTCACTCTCCTCTTTCACTTTCATCAAGAGGCTCTTTAGTTCTACGCTTTCTGCCATAAAGGTAGTGTCATCTGCATATTTGAGGTTATTGATATTTCTCCCAGCAATCTTGATTCCAGCTTGTGCTTCATCCAGCCTGACATTTCGTATGATGCATTTTGCATATAAGTTAAATAAGCAGGGTGACAATATACAGCCTTGACATACTCCTTTTCTGATTTGGAACCAGTCTGTTGTTCATGTCCATTTCTAACTGCTGATGCATACAGATTTCTCAAGAGGGAGGTCAGGTGGTCTGGTATTCCCATCTCTTTCAGCATTTTCCACAGTTTGTTGTGATCCATACAGTCAAAGGCTTTGGCGGAGTTAGTAAAGCAGAAATAAATGTTTTTCTGGAACTTACTTGCTTTTTCGATGATTCATTGGATGATCGATAGGATCATCAGGGAAAGAAAGGAACTAACTTAACAAACTTCCCAGGTAATTCTTCCCATGGTACAAGTTTGGGGCAACCAAGTATCTTTATTCAATATTTAGATATGAAAGGTAACACAGGAAATTTAAATAAATACCTTCTGACTATTAACAGTTCTACTGCAATCTCTACAGGAAGATTTTTCTGAACCATTTATCTTTTAACATGTCCATAGTTATTGCCCTTAAACAGTGCTCTCCTGATTTTTGTGTTTTCTGACTAATTTAGATTCAGAATTGTCTGGAAGTTTGACACAGTTTCCCTAAATCATGAAATTGGAGCAATAATAATTGTTAAACTCATGGATTTTAGACAGGATTCTGTTGTAGTGGTTTCAGGTATATATTGAATGGACTGCAATTTCTCTTCTCATTTCTTTCTATTCAGGAGATTTAAAAAAGGAGTCAAATCCTGTGACATATTTTAATTTTTTCCTTTACAAGCTTAATTTGTAAATAAAATGATAGAATATAATTTAGTTTCATGTTTTTGAAAAAATAGTACTTGTCCTGAGATTCAAAATTCCTTTTCCGTTAATCCATTACAATAACTTTTAGTTTGATTTTCACCCATCATCTGAACAACTCTTATACTGTTATAGCTTCCAAGTAGTACATCCAGCATTTACTAGATGACTTGAAATTGCTCTAAGAGTCTTGAACACCTTGTATAAAAGCCAGGTTATATTTCAGTCACACAAAATCATATTCATGGACTTTATTTTTTTTTTTCATTTATTTTTATTAGTTGGAGGCTAATTACTTCACAACATTGCAATGGGTTTTGTCATACATTGATATGAATCAGCCATGGAGTTACATGTATTCCCCATCCCGATCCCCCCTCCCACCTCCCTCTCCACCCGATTCCTCTGGGTCTTCCCAGTGCACCAGCCCCGAGCACTTGTCTCATGCATCCCACCTGGGCTGGTGATCTGTTTCACCATAGATAGTATACATGCTGTTCTCTCGAAACATCCCACCCTCGCCTTCTCCCACAGAGTCCAAAAGTCTGTTCTGTACATCTCTGTCTCTTTTTCTGTTTTGTGTATAGGGTTATCATTACCATCTTTCTAAATTCCATATATGTGTTAGTATGCTGTAATGTTCTTTATCTTTCTGGCTTACTTCACTCTGTATAATGGGCTCCAGTTTCATCCATCTTGTTAGAACTGATTCAAATGAGTTCTTTTTAATGGCTGAGTAATATTCCATGGTGTATATGTACCACAGCTTCCTTATCCATTCGTCTGTTGATGTGCATCTAGGTTGCTTCCATGTCCTGGCTATTATAAACAGTGCTGCGATGAACATTGGGGTGCACGTGTCTCTTTCAGATCTGGTTTCCTCAGTGTGTATGCCCAGAAGTGGTATTGCTGGGTCATATGGCAGTTCTGTTTCCAGTTAAGAAACCTCCACACTGTTCTCCATAGTGGCTGTACTAGTTTGCATTCCCACCAACACTGTAAGAGGGTTCCCTTTTCTCCACACCCTCTCCAGCATTTATTGTTTGTAGACGTTTGGATAGCAGCCATCCTGACTGGCGTGTAATGGTACCTCATTGTGGTTTTGATTTGCATTTCTCTAATAATGAGTGATGTTGAGCATCTTTTCATGTGTTTTTTTGGCCATCTGTATGTCTTCTTTGGAGAAATGTCTGTTTAGTTCTTTGGCCTATTTTTATTTTTTATTTTTATTATTATTATTATTATTTTTTTTCCAGTGGGTTTTGTCATACATTGATATGAATCAGCCATGGAATGGATTTACATGTATTCCCAATCCCGATCCCTCCTCCCACCTCCCTCTCCACCCGATTCCTCTGGGTCTTCCCAGTGCACCAGGCCGGAGCACTTGTCTCGTGCATCCCACCTGGGCTGGTGATCTGTTTCACCATAGATAGTATACATGCTGTTCTTTTGAAATATCCCACCCTCACATTCTCCCACAAAGTTCAAAAGTCTGTTCTATGTTTCTGTGTCTCTTTTTCTGTTCTGCATATAGGGTTATCGTTATCACCTTTCTAAATTCCATATACATGTGTCAGTATGCTGTAATGTTCTTTATCTTTCTGGCTTACTTCACTCTGTATAATGGGCTCCAGCTTCATCCATCTCATTAGGACTGGTTCAAATGAATTCTTTTTAATGGCTGAGTAATATTCCATGGTGTATATGTACCACAGCTTCCTTATCCATTCATCTGCTGATGGGCATCTAGGTTGCTTCCATGTCCTGGCTATTATAAACAGTGCTGCGATGAACATTGGGGTGCACGTGTCTCTTTCAGATCTGGTTTCCTCAGTGTGTATGCCCAGAAGTGGTATTGCTGGGTCATATGGCAGTTCTATTTCCAGTTTTTTAAGAAATCTCCACACTGTTTTCCATAGCGGCTGTACTAGTTTTCATTCCCACCAACAGTGTAAGAGGGTTCCCTTTTCTCCACACCCTCTCCAGCATTTATTGCTTGTAGACTTTTGGATAGCAGCCATCCTGGCTGGCGTGTAATGGTACCTCATTGTGGTTTTGATTTGCATTTCTCTAATAATGAGTGATGTTGAGCATCTTTTCATGTGTTTGTTAGCCATCTGTATGTCTTCTTTGGAGAAATGTCTGTTTAGTTCTTTGGCCCATTTTTTGATTGGGTCATTTATTTTTCTGGAATTGAGCTGCAGGAGTTGCTTGTGTATTTTTGAGATTAATCCTTTGTCTGTTGCTTCATTTGCTGTTATTTTCTCCCAATCTGAGGGCTGTCTTTTCACCTTACTTATAGTTTCCTTTGTTGTGCAAAAGCTTTTAAGTTTGATGAGGTCCCATTTGTTTATTTTTGCTTTTATTTCCAATATTCTGGGAGGTGGGTCATAGAGGATCCTGCTGTGATTCATGTCAGTGTTTTGCCTATGTTCTCCTCTAGGAGTTTTATAGTTTCTGGTCTTACATTTAGATCTTTAATCCATTTTGAGTTTATTTTTGTGTATGGTGTTAGAAAGTGTTCTAGTTTCATTCTTTTACAAGTGGTTGACCAGTTTTCCCAGCACCACTTGTTAAAGAGGTTGTCTTTTTTCCATTGTATATCCTTGCCTCCTTTGTCGAAGATAAGGTGTCCATAGGTTCGTGGATTTATCTCTGGGCTTTCTATTCTGTTCCATTGATCTATATTTCTGTCTTTGTGCCAGTACCATACTGTCTTGATGACTGTGGCTTTGTAGTAGAGTCTGAAGTCAGGCAGGTTGATTCCTCCAGTTCCATTCTTCTTTCTCAAGATTACTTTGGCCATTCGAGGTTTTTTGTATTTCCATACCAATTGTGAAATTATTTGTTCTAGTTCTGTGAAAAATACCGTTGGTAGGTTGATAGAGATTGCATTGAGTCTCTAGGTTGCTTTGGGTAGTATAGCCATTTTGACAATATTGACTCCTCCAATCCATGAACACGGTATGTTTCTCCATCTGTTTGTGTCCTCTTTGATTTCTTTCATCAGTGTTTTATAGTTTTCTATGTATAGGTCTTTTGTTTCTTTAGGTAGATATACTCCCTAAGTATTTTATTCTTTTTGTTGCAATGGTGAATGGTATTGTGTCCTTAATTTCTCTTTCTGTTTTCTCATTGTTAGTGTATAGGAATGCAAGGGATTTCTGTGTGTTAATTTAGTATCCTGCAACTTTACTATATTCGTTGATTAGCTCTAGTAATTTTCTGGTAGAGTCTTTAGGGTTTTCTATGTAGAGGATCATGTCATCTGCAAACAGCGAGAGTTTCACTTCTTCTTTTCCTATCTGGATTCCTTTTACTTCTTTTTCTGCTCTGATTGCTGTGGCCAAAACTTCCAAAACTATGTTGAATAGTAGTGGTGAGAGTGGGCACCCTTGTCTTCTTCCTGATTTCAGGGGAAATGCTTTCAATTTTTCACCATTGAGGGTGATGCTTGCTGTGGGTTTGTCATATATAGTTTTTATTATGTTGAGGTATGTTCCTTCTATTCCTGCTTTCTGGAGAGTTTTAATCATAAATGGGTGTTGAATTTTGTCAAAGGTTTCTCTGCATCTTTTGAGATAATCATATGGTTTTTATCTTTCAATTTGTTAATGTGGTTTATTACATTGATTGATTTGCAGATATTAAAGAATCCTTGCATTCCTGGGATAAAGCCCACTTGGTCATGGTGTATGATTTTTTTAATATGTTGTTGGATTCTGTTTGCTAGAATTTTGTTAAGGATTTTTGCATCTATGTTCATCAGTGATATTGGCCTGTAGTTTTCTTTTTTTGTGGCATCTTTGGTTTTGGAATTAGGGTGATGGTGGCCTCATAGAATGAGTTTGGAAGTTTACCTTCTGCAATTTTCTGGAAGAGTTTGAGTAAGATAGGTGTTAGCTCTTCTCTAAATTTTTGGTAGAATTCAGCTGCGAAGCCATCTGGTCCTGGGCTTTTGTTTGCTGGAAGATTTCTGATTACAGTTTCGATTTCCTTGCTTGTGATGGCTCTGTTAAGATCTTCTATTTCTTCCTGGTTCAGTTTTGGAAAGTTATAGTTTTCTAAGAATTTGTCCATTTCTTCCAAGTTGTCCATTTTATTGGCATAGAGCTGCTGGTAGTAGTCTCTTATGATCCTTTGTATTTCAGTGTTGTCTGTTGTGATCTCTCCATTTTCATTTCTAATTTTGTTAATTTGGTTCTTCTCTCTTTGTTTCTTAATGAGTCTTGCTAATAGTTTGTCAATTTTGTTTATTTTTTCAAAAAACCAGCTTTTAGCCTTGTTGATTTTTGCTATGGTCTCTTTAGTTTCTTTTGCATTTATTTCTGCCCTAATTTTAAAGATTTCTTTCCTTCTACTAACCCTGGGGTTCTTCATTTCTTCCTTCTCTAATTGCTTTAGGTGTAGAGTTAGGTTATTAATTTGACTTTTTTCTTGTTTCTTGAGGTAAGCCTGTAATGCTATGAACCTTCCCCTTAGCACTGCTTTTACAGTGTCCCATAGGTTTTGGGTTGTTGTGTTTTCATTTTCATTCATTTCTATGCATATTTTGATTTCTTCTATGATTTGTTGGTTATTCAGAAGCGTGTTATTTAGCCTCCATATGTTTGAATTTTTAACAATTTTTTTCCTGTAATTGAGATCTAATCTTACTGCACTATGGTCAGAGAAGATGACTGGAATGATTTCAGGTTTTTTGAATTTTCCAAGACCAGATTTATGGCCCAGGATGCGATCTATTCTGGAGAATGTTTCGTGTGCATTTGATTAAAAGGTGAAGTTGATTGTTTTGGGGTGAAATGTCCTATAGATATCAATTAGGTCTAGCTGGTCCATTGTGTCATTTAAGGTTTGTGTTTCCTTGTTAATTTTCTGTTTAGTTGATCTATCCATAGTTGTGAGTAGGGTATTAAAGTCTCCCACTATTATTGTGTTACTATTAATTTCCTCTTTCATACTCATTGCCGTACATATTGCGGTGCTCCTATGTTGGGTGCCTATATATTTATAATTGTTATATCTTCTTCTTGGATTGATCCTTTGATCATTATGTAGTGTCCTTCTTTGTCTCTTTTCACAGCCGTTATTTGAAAGTCTATTTTATCTGATATGAGTATTGTGACTCCTGCTTTCTTTTGTTCTCCGTTTGCGTGAAATATTTTTTTCCAGCCCTTCACTTTTAGTCTGTATGTGTCTCTTGTTTTGAGGTGGGTCTCTTGTAGACAGAATATATAGGGGTCTTGTTTTTGTATCCATTCAGCCAGTCTTTGTCTTTGGTTGGGGCATTCAACTCATTTACATTTAAGGTAATTATTGATAGGTGTGGTCCCGTTGCCATTTACTTTGTTGTTTTGGGTTCACGTTTATACAGCCTTTCTGCATTTCCTGTCTAGAGAAGATCCTTTAGCATTTGTTGAAGAGCTGGTTTGGTGGTGCTGAATTCTCTCAGCTTTTACTTGTCTGTAAAGCTTTTGAATCCTCCTTCATATCTGAATGAGATCCTTTCTGGGTACAGTAATCTAGGTTGTAGGGTATTCTCTTTCATTACTTTCAGTACGTCCTGCCATTCCCTTCTGGCCTGGAGGGTTTCTATTGATAGATCAGCTGTTATCCTTATGGGAATCTCTTTGTGTGTTACTTGTTGTTTCTCCCTTGCTGCTTTTAGTATTTGTTCTTTCTGTTTGAGCTTTGTTAATTTGATTAATATGTGTCTTGGGGTGTTTCGCCTTGGGTTTATCCTGTTTGGGACTCTCTGGGTTTCTTGGAATTGGGTGGCTATTTCCTTCCCCATTTTAGGGAAGTTTTCAGCTATTATCTCGAGTATTTTCTCATGGCCTTTCTTTTTGTCTTCTTCTGGGACTCCTATGATTTGAATGTTGGGACGTTTCACATTGTCCCAGAGGTCCCTGAGGTTCTCCTCATTTCTTTTGATTCTTTTTTCTTTTTTCCTCTCTGCTTCATTTATTTCCACCATTTTATCTTCTACCTCACTTATCCTATCTTCTGTCTCCATTATTCTACTCTTGGTTCCCTCCAGAGTGTTTTTTGTCTCATTTATTGCATTATTCATTTTTAATTGACTCTTTTTTATTTCTTCTAGGTCTTTATTAAACATTTCTTGCATCTTCTCAATCTTTGTCTCCAGGCTGTTTATCTGTAACTCCATTTTGTTTTCAAGATTTTGGATCATTTTTATTATCATTATTCTAAATTCTTTTTCAGGTAGATTCCCTATCTCCTCCTCTTTTGTTTGACTTGGTGGGCATTTTTCATGTTCCTTTACCTGTTGGGTATTTCTCTGCCTTTTCATCTTGTTTAGATTGCTGTGTCTGGAGTGGGCTTTCTGTATTCTGGAGGTCTGTGGTTGCTTTTTATTTTGGAGGTTTTACCCAGTGGGTGGGGTTGGATGATTGGCTTGTCAAGGTTTCCTGGTTAGGGAAGCTTGCGTCAGTGTTCTGGTGTATGGAACTAGATTTCTTCTCTCTGGAGTGCAATGGAGTGCCCAGTAATGAGTTTTGAGATGGGTCTATGTGTTAGGTGTGACCTTGGGCAGCCTGTATGTTGATGTTCAGGGCTATGTTCCTGCGTTGCTGGAGAATTTGCGTGGTATGTCTTGCTCTAAAACTTAATGGCTCTTGGGTGGTGGTTGGTTTCAGTGTAGGTATGGTGGCTTTTGGACGGTCTCTTATTACTTAATGTTCCATGTAGTCAGGAGTTTTCTGGTGTTCTCAGATTTTAGGCTTAAGTCTCCTGCCTCTGGATTTCAGTTTTATTCTTCCAGTAGTCTCAAGACTTCTCCAACTATACAGCACTGATAATAAAACTTCTAGGTTAATGGTGAAAACATTCTACCCCATGAGGGACACCCAGAGAGGTTCGCAGAGTTACATGAAGAAGAGGAGAGGGAGGTGGGAGATAGAGATGAGAAGTAGGAGAAAAAGGGGGACTCGAGAGAGACAGATCTACGCAGTTGTCTGTTCCCAGAGTGTTCTCCGTAGCCCAGACACCCACAAAGATTCACAGAATTGGATTGGGAAGAGAAGGGGAAAGGAGGAAATAGAGGTGTTCTGAGGTAGAAAACGGAGAGTCAAGACTGGGAGAGAATAATCAACACACTCCTGAATAAAAATGGGAACTGAACATTGGATTCTTAAATGTCCACAATTTATATCGTATACTGAAAAACAAAGATTAAAAATCTATAGTAGAGGTTAGCCTCTTAAAAATACAACATTAAAAACAAAAACCAAAACAAAAAAATTTTCAGAAATATATATGAAGATCGGTTTAAAAATAGGGCTTCTCTTTTTTTTTTTGCAAGGTTATAGTGAAATGAAAATGAAAATTAAGGAGTAGTAGAGGAGTAATAGAGGACTTTAAAAGGAAATAAGAGAAAAAGAAAAATAGAAAAAAGAAGAGAAAAAGGAAAAAAAACAAATTTTTTCCTAATTAAAAAAATCATAAAAATCTATGAAAATGAAAGTTAAGGAGTAATGGGGGAGTAATAGGGAATTTTAAAAGAAAATAAAAGAGAAAAAAATTTTTTTTTTTTTGTTTTTTTTTTTTAGTTTTTTTTTTGTTTTTTTTTTTTATTATTATTTTTTTCCAGTGGGTTTTGTCATACATTGATATGAATCAGCCATGGATTTACATGTATTCCCAATCCCGATCCCCCCTCCCACCTCCCTCTCCACCCGATTCCTCCGGGTCTTCCCAGTGCACCAGGCCGGAGCACTTGTCTCGTGCATCCCTCCTGGGCTGGTGATCTGTTTCACCATAGATAGTATACATGCTGTTCTTTTGAAATATCCCACCCTCACATTCTCCCACAAAGTTCAAAAGTCTGTTCTATGTTTCTGTGTCTCTTTTTCTGTTCTGCATATAGGGTTATCGTTATCACCTTTCTAAATTCCATATACATGTGTCAGTATGCTGTAATGTTCTTTATCTTTCTGGCTTACTTCACTCTGTATAATGGGCTCCAGCTTCATCCATCTCATTAGGACTGGTTCAAATGAATTCTTTTTAATGGCTGAGTAATATTCCATGGTGTATATGTACCACAGCTTCCTTATCCATTCATCTGCTGATGGGCATCTAGGTTGCTTCCATGTCCTGGCTATTATAAACAGTGCTGCGATGAACATTGGGGTGCACGTGTCTCTTTCAGATCTGGTTTCCTCAGTGTGTATGCCCAGAAGTGGGATTGCTGGGTCATATGGCAGTTCTATGTCCAGTTTTTTAAGAAATCTCCACACTGTTTTCCATAGCGGCTGTACTAGTTTGCATTCCCACCAACAGTGTAAGAGGGTTCCCTTTTCTCCACACCCTCTCCAGCATTTATTGCTTGTAGACTTTTGGATAGCAGCCATCCTGGCTGGCGTGTAATGGTACCTCATTGTGGTTTTGATTTGCATTTCTCTAATAATGAGTGATGTTGAGCATCTTTTCATGTGTTTGTTAGCCATCTGTATGTCTTCTTTGGAGAAGTGTCTGTTTAGTTCTTTGGCCCATTTTTTGATTGGGTCATTTATTTTTCTGGAATTGAGCTGCAGGAGTTGCTTGTATATTTTTGAGATTAATCCTTTGTCTGTTTCTTCATTTGCTATTATTTTCTCCCAATCTGAGGGCTGTCTTTTCACCTTACTTATAGTTTCCTTTGTAGTGCAAAAGCTTTTAAGTTTCATTAGGTCCCATTTGTTTAGTTTTGCTTTTATTTCCAATATTCTGGGAGGTGGGTCATAGAGGATCTTGCTTTGATTTATGTCGGAGAGTGTTTTGCCTATGTTCTCCTCTAGGAGTTTTATAGTTTCTGGTCTTACATTTAGATCTTTAATCCATTTTGAGTTTATTTTTGTGTATGGTGTTAGAAAGTGTTCTAGTTTCATTCTTTTACAAGTGGTTGACCAGTTTTCCCAGCACCACTTGTTAAAGAGGTTGTCTTTTTTCCATTGTATATCCTTGCCTCCTTTGTCAAAGATAAGGTGTCCATAGGTTCGTGGATTTATCTCTGGGCTTTCTATTCTGTTCCATTGATCTATATTTCTGTCTTTGTGCCAGTACCATACTGTCTTGATGACTGTGGCTTTGTAGTAGAGTCTGAAGTCAGGCAGGTTGATTCCTCCAGTTCCATTCTTCTTTCTCAAGATTACTTTGGCTATTCGAGGTTTTTTGTATTTCCATACAAATTGTGAAATTCTTTGGTCTAGTTCTGTGAAAAATACCGTTGGTAGCTTGATAGGGATTGCATTGAATCTATAGACTGCTTTGGGTAGAATAGCCATTTTGACAATATTAATTCTTCCAATCCATGAACACGGTATGTTTCTCCATCTGTTTGTGTCCTCTTTGATTTCTTTCATCAGTGTTTTATAGTTTTCTATGTATAGGTCCTTTGTTTCTTTAGGTAGATATACTCCTAAGTATTTTATTCTTTTTGTTGCAATGGTGAATGGTATTGTTTCCTTAATTTCTCTGTCTGTTTTTTCATTGTTAGTATATAGGAATGCAAGGGATTTCTGTGTGTTAATTTTATATCCTGCAACTTTACTATATTCATTGATTAGCTCTAGTAATTTTCTGGTAGAATCTTTAGGGTTTTCTATGTAGAGGATCATGTCATCTGCAAACAGTGAGAGTTTTACTTCTTCTTTTCCTATCTGGATTCCTTTTACTTCTTTTTCTGCTCTGATTGCTGTGGCCAGCACTTCCAACACTATGTTGAATAGTAGTGGTGAGAGTGGGCACCCTTGTCTTGTTCCTGATTTCAGGGGAAATGCCTTCAATTTTTCACCATTGAGGGTGATGCTTGCTGTGGGTTTGTCATATATAGCTTTTATTATGTTGAGGTATGTTCCTTCTATTCCTGCTTTTTGGAGAGTTTTAATCATAAATGAGTGTTGAATTTTGTCAAAGGCTTTCTCTGCATCTATTGAGATAATCATATGGTTTTTATCTTTCAATTTGTTAATGTGGTGTATTACATTGATTGATTTGCGGATATTAAAGAATCCTTGCATTCCTGGGATAAAGCCCACTTGGTCATGGTGTATGATTTTTTTAATATGTTGTTGGATTCTGTTTGCTAGAATTTTGTTAAGGATTTTTGCATCTATGTTCATCAGTGATATTGGCCTGTAGTTTTCTTTTTTTGTGGCATCTTTGTCTGGTTTTGGAATTAGGGTGATGGTGGCCTCATAGAATGAGTTTGGAAGCTTACCTTCTTCTGCAATTTTCTGGAAGAGTTTGAGTAAGATAGGTGTTAGCTCTTCTCTAAATTTTTGGTAGAATTCAGCTGTGAAGCCATCTGGTCCTGGGCTTTTGTTTGCTGGAAGATTTCTGATTACAGTTTCGATTTCCTTGCTTGTGATGGCTCTGTTAAGATCTTCTATTTCTTCCTGGTTCAGTTTTGGAAAGTTATACTTTTCTAAGAATTTGAAAAATATGGAACGCTTCACGAATTTGCGTGTCATCCTTGCGCATGGGCCATGCTAATCTTCTCTGTATCGTTCCAATTTTAGTATATGTGCTGCCGAAGCGAGCACAAAAGAGAAAAAATTTTAAAAAAAGGAAAAAGAATATTTTTAATTAAAAAAAAAAAAGTAAAAATATATCTAGGAATTTCTCTGGAGCTGTTGCAGTAAATGTGGGTTCGGTTCAGTTTCAGATAGCTCCTCGTTCCAGCTTACACTTGATATCTACAGGCCCCTTCCAGTGTAGTCGGTGTTTTCTACAGGGATTTTAATCTGTTGCCCTGGTCCCTTCTGAAGCGGTTCCCTTTGTTTATTTGGCTTCTGTTTGCTGGGCTCTTCAGTGCCTAATTTCCGCCCTGACACAGGCGGGCGGAGGTGGTCTCTTATTCAGGTCGCTAGTTCCGTCGTGCTGCGGGGACGGACTGGCACTGCTTTCCACGTCTATGCTGCTCAGGCTCCCGGCTGATCTATATGGAGCGTGCCCTGCTCTGCG
This sequence comes from Dama dama, assembly GCF_033118175.1. NCBI lineage: Eukaryota > Metazoa > Chordata > Mammalia > Artiodactyla > Cervidae > Dama > Dama dama. The sequence goes on along the minus strand of NC_083699.1, from coordinate 59,918,402 downwards.
TGCGGTTCCAGTCCTCGGGTGTTCCACAAAAGCGCGGACTTGGCTGCGCCTGCTTTTTGTGCCTTCCCCATCGGAGCGGCTCAGGCAGCCAGGAGCTTGACGGGCACACTCTCCCCGGGTGCGGCGCGCCTTCTCTGGACTTTATTTTTAAATTGCATGCTTTATTTCATAATCTTTATAAAGACCTTTTAACAGTCTTCCTAAAAAAACAATTTAGAACAATATTTTCTCAAGCATGGTATCGCAGTTTGGGTCCTTTCGAAATGGATGCTGAGCTAGAGATGGAGGTACAAGTTGCTTATTTAGAATCAAGAAAGGGAGGGTGCAAAGCCGCATTGGGCATAGGGGAAATCAAAGTACAAAGCAGGCTGGACATAGCCTTCGCCCCTCCAGTGAGAAAATTCTGGAGCAAATATTGCCAGTCAGAGTTGACATGCATCAGACTGAGAGAGCCAGGCCTTAGTGTACTCCATGTTTCTCCCGCTCCCTCTTACAGTCAGGTTCATGCTGCCCTGGAAGGACATGACCTGAGGTGACATGGCATCTGTAGACACAGCCTAGCAGGAGCTGACGGCTGGCAGCTGTCTGCTAACCACAGTCCTGGCAGCTGGGCATCAAGTCTTTCCTTGAAGGGGGATTGCATAGCACAGCACTATTTCTGTGTCCATGAGATGGGTGAATAATATACATTTTAAGGTATAGAAGCAAATATGTACTTCATACCCAAGATCAAGGATTTGTTTAGGGAGCAGGCCAAACTAGTAAAAAAATTTTTTGAAGTGAGTCATTTTTAAAGAAAAACATTAAGTACAGAAAAGTGCAGGCAATTAATAAGGTATAGCATGATCATGAAGGTAATCTTCAAACCAGAAGTTTTAGCAACACTGTTATAAGTGAATAGCCAGACTCTTTTAACACTTGTTAAAATGTCAGTGCTTACTAAATCCTTTTGAAAGGACCAATGTTAGCCTGATCCTATATAGAAATTCATTATCAAATGCAAAACTCTTCAGCAAGTGACTAATTCAAAAATAATAAAACATTGACATTTGAATCAAGTAACTTACCTAATTAAATAGAATGAACTGACAAGAACCATTTCAAATACATTTCTTCTAGCAGCATCTCTTGGTATCACTTTGGTTAAACTACTGCCCGGTAAGAAGTAATTTTGTGATAAACATAATTAAATAAGTCTCTAGTATTTATAGAGTTGCTCAAGTAAGAAATAGCACCATGTACTTCTCCAGCTATTTATATTTATATTTGAGGTGTCTTTTGGACTTCCCAAAGCAAATTTTGCATGTGCCACATTGCTTGTGTTTTACCCCAAACTCAGTGGGTAACTTATTTGAACTCTCCGTTGATTAGATTATAACTTAGTTACAATTCTTTGTCCATGCAAAGGGGGCCTATGTCATAGCAAGAATCACCTATATGATATCCTCAAAATGTATGTTCATGAGAAAATTAAATTAATCCCTAGAAACTGCAAACAGAAACCCAGGCTATAGAGTTTATATACTGGGCAGTAGGGGAAACATGCACCTTGATTTTACAGCAATTTGGATTGAAGTAAAAGCAATGTCCATTTAAATATTATGAAGTGAAAATTTTAAAATTACACTTCAATAAAATAACTTACCCCATAAACACAACAGAAGCAAAAAGGATAGGCTTGCTCTTTTGGAAAAGAATTCCTGAATTACAGCTATATAACTGGCTTCTCAGGTGGCACTAGTGGTAAAGAACCCGCCTGCCAATGCATCAGAAGCCAGAGACACAGGTTCGATCCCTGGGTTGGGAAGATCCCCTGGAGAAGGAAATGGCAAGCCATTCCAGTATTCTTGCCTGGAAAGTTCCATGAACAGAGGAGCCTGGTGAGCTACAGTCCATGGGGCCACAAAGAGTCGGACATGATTCAGTGATTGAGCAATAACAACAATATTAGATGACTTAATTTCTCACAGGATGTTTAACTAAATGCATGTACATGTAAATTTCTAAGCTTTGAAACATAAGCAGTTCTCATTTGTACTGAAACTTGCTCTCAACCAATAGTAGTTGCCACACATGGCAGTGCCTGGAAGGTGAAGCATTCTATGTCTGTGCTCCCACCACCCACACCCAGTGTTCCCATTACCCCACACCCGGTGCTCCCCACCACCCCACACCTGGTGGTCCCTACCTCCCCACACCCAGTGGTCCCTACCTCCCCACACCTGGTGCTCTCCACCACCTCACACCTGGTGGGCCCAAGCTAAGATGAGGGAATCAAAGGCCAATCTTCTTGCCTCAAAGTGACACAAGTCAGTGATGACATTCCTGCTCTAGCGCTCCCTGTGGGATCAGTATAAACTTCAGTTGCATCCACGTGTCCACTTCTTCACCTCTCCTTTCCTGCTTCCCTTACAATTTTCCCTGAGCAGTGCTCCCTCAGCAAGTCACTTGTACTGCAGTCTCTTTCTCAGGTTCAGCTTCTAGGGAATGGCACCAAACACATCACCTTCCCTTTCCTCCCTCTGGGCAATTTCCTCTTCCACAGAAATTCCCTCTGAGTAGAAATAACTACCATGATTTTTCCAGCCATGTTCACTACGGTCAAGCATTTTGTTCTGAGGCATTTTCACTGGAAAAGAAAAAAAAAACTCCATGGACTGGTGGTTCAGTGGTTAAGAATCCACCTTGCAATACAAGGGACACGGGTTTGATCCCTGGAGGGGGAACTAAGACCCCACATACTGAGGGACATCTAAGCCCATGCTCCATGACTACTGAGCCCATGAGCCACAATTAGAGAATCCATGCTCCTCAGTGAAAGATCCCGCGTGGCTCAGTGAAGATCCCATGGGGAACAACTAAGACCCAACACAGCCAAATAAATAATAAGTAAAATATTTTAAAAGTTCTTCACATTGTAGCTTTCATTTTGAGAGGATTGAGAATTCAAGTCCACATATTTTTCTTCTATGACCTTTTTCTGTTCTAGGATCTGAATCACATATAGATGCTGATCCCCAGGGGTTGGACTTACTTTAAAATGCACCTCTGTGTGGTCCAAGGCAAGATCCTCACTGATACTAGTATTCTCTTTTCTGTCACCAACAAATATAGCTACATGAAAATTACTACATATTTTACAGCTTATATACATTTAACATTGAGTTCTAATCACCATGAGCACAATTTGTATCTTTCATAGGCAGAATTAACACTTATCCATGAACTGTTATAATTCAATGCTAAATTATTAATGATCTCACTAGAGATTAAAAAATAGTGTTCCTGTGGCCTGTTAGATTCAATAAAATAGATAATATAGTTTCTGGTGGTGATTGTAGTTTAGTCACTAAGTCATGTCTGACTCTTGCGACCCCATGGACTGTAGCCCTCCAGGCTCCTCTGTCCGTGGAATTCTCCAGGCAAGAATACCGGAGTGGGTTGCCATTTCCTTCTCCAGGGGATCTTCCCAACCCAAGAACTGAATCCAGGTCTCCTGCATTGCAGGCAGATTCTTTACCAATTGAGCTTCAAGGGAAGTCCCCATGTCTAATTTCCGGGAGGAGGATTATATAAAGGAAAACATTGTCTCAACATGTTTAATGATCTCTGAATTTAATTACACTATCAATAGTCTATTAGAAAACATCTACTTGTATCTTTGTGAAAGCAAAGCATTACTAGTTAAAGTAGCAAGGCTAAAATTGTGAAGTTAGTAGATATCATTAGGGCAAAGGAATAGGAGAGGGGTGTGAGAGATGGCAGGTCAAATTTCAGTTCAGTTCAGTCACTCAGTCATGTCTGACTCTTTGCGATCCCATGGACTGCAGCACGACAGGCCTCCCTGTCCATCACCAACTCACAGAGTTTACTCAGACTCATGTGCATTGGGTCAGTGATGCCATCCAACCATCTCATTCTCTGTCATCCCCTTCTCCTCCCACCTTCAATCTTTCCCAGCATCAGGGTCTTTTCCAATGAGTCAGTTCTTTGCATCAGGTGGCCAAAGTACTGGAGTTTCAGCTTCAGCATCAGTCCTTCCAATGAATATTTGGGACTGATTTCCTCCAGGATTGGTTTGATCTTGCAGTCCAAGGGACTCTCAAGATTCTTCTCCAACACCATAGTTCAAAAGAGTATGAAAAGGCAAAAATGGTCAAATTTAGATGTGCTTTTTAATACCACAGGTTATAGTGCTCCATTAGATAATATAAGACACCCCATTTCAGGAATTGACTCAAAGTGGATTTAAATAATTCATGGTTTAATGAAATGAAATCTAGAAACCCAATACCTTTAGCAAATGACATAGGTGCTCTCTCAGCTTACTCTCCTCTTTTTATTCTAACACAAGCTTCTTCACATGTACCCTTAGATTTTGCCAGTCTCTAAAGTTGTACTGTCCAGTGGATTTTATGCTATTCTCCAAGGAAATGTTACCCTTTTCCCTATCTTGAGCCTCTTTTTATCTTTTGGGTCTTTCCTATTAGGCTAAAAATACATTCAGGTCACTCGCATCTTACAAAAACGATTCAAATCAAAACCAAAATCTTTTTGTCAATCCAACATTTAATGAGCATCATTTAAATAAAAATAGAATAGCTTTTAATTGTTTATTTTTATTAACTTAAAAATAGTATGGAATGTGTCATGCATACAGAAGAATATACAATATTTACTTGGACAATTTTAAAAATAGTATAAATATGTATGTACTCATTACTCTGGAGGAGGAAATGGCGACTCACTCCAGTATTCTTGCCCGGAAAATTCCATGGATAGAGGAGCCTTGCAGACCTCCCATCCATGAGGTCACAAAGAGTCAGACATGACTGAGCGACTGAGCACACACAGACCCATTACTCAGATTAAGAAATAGAACATTCAAGGAACATAGAAACTCTGTGCCTCTCCTCAGTTATATCCATCTTCCTCCCCACAATGATACACATCACTCTGAATTTTGTTAATCAATTACTTATCTTATTTGCATATTTACCATCGCCATATGTATTCCTACATACCATCCTTAGTTTTAAAAAAGAAGGGACATCCTTGGTGGTCCAGTGGTTAAGAATCCACTTTCCAGTGCAGGGGATGATTTGGGTTCAGTCCCTAATCAGGAAACTGAGGTCCATGTGCTGCAGGGCAAGCCCACTCTCTGCAACTACTGAGCCTGTGCACTCTGGATGCTCAAGGATGCACAGGGAATACAGCCAATATATTTTAATAATTCTAAAGTGAAAGCAATTTTCAAAATTGTATAAAAAAATTTTATGAGAACACATTCCATTAGTGTTTAGGAAGATCCAAGCACTTCCTAAAGATGCCACCTTAATATTACCATCACTTTTGGGATGATTCAACATATGAATTTGGCGGCGGGGGGGGGGGGGGACACATTCAAACCATAGTACTTGGCGATTTGAATATCCACTAAGATTATATGTTTATTTCCTGGCTTTTTAGTTCTTTGATCTCTCTGCCTTGATCTTATTGCCCACTCTTGGCAGCCACCCACTGTCATGCTCATATCAGAGAATTTTATCTCTATTGCAACTTGTCACGATCTGTTTCAAGGACTGTTCCTATCTATCCAACTCATCATCTTCCAATTTTTTTCTTTAAAAAATTTATTTGCTTGTCAAAATGTCTATGAATTTTGCCAGATGAGAAATGGGATGAGCTTCTTTCTGTCACAGTATTGTTTACATAAAACTTTTAAAATTGTAGCTGTTACCTGCAATCCTTCAAATACAATTAGATTTATCAATTTGCAATCCCAACACTTTTCATTGTCCTTCACACTCTTCAAACTTTGCTTCTCACCCAGGTTGGATTCCAGGGACAACCATTATTGCCATACACCTGTATACACACTCATCTCCCTTGCTCCTCTTGTGCTTTGGCATACTCACCTGGTAACAATCAACTCAAATCAACTGTAATTAAATTCAACTCTGCCCACCCTGTGCTTTCATTTATGCAACTGCAGGGGAAAAAATACACCTAAGCAGGATGCACTCCCTTTACACATTTATTTTTGACTGGCTTTAATAGTTTTTAATTATTTGAAATATGGAAAACTTCAAGAATAGTACAAAAGTTTCCCACATACCCTTGATCAGATTCTTCAAATATTCATGTTTCCATGATATCTCTGTTTGTTTCATGATTCTTTCTCCATATACAATTGTTTTCTGAATCATTTGAAAATGATCCAAATCTAAATACAGGAGTTGTTGCTGTTTAGTTGCTGTTGTTTAGTCACTAGTTGTTGCTGTTTAGTCACTCAGTCTTGTCTGACTCTTTGACACTCCATGGACTGTAGACGGACAGGCTCCTCAGTCCATGGGATTTCCCAGGCAAGAATACTGAAGTGGGTTGCTACTTCCTACTCCAGGAGATCAGTTAAACCTAAATAAATATTCATCAGTATATTTCCTAAAACAAAGACCTTTTCTTACCTCGTTCAATTCAGTTCAGTCGCTCAGTTGTTTCCTACTCTTTGCGACCCCATGGACCACAGCATGCTAGGCTTCCCTGTCCATCACCATCTCCTGGAGCTTACTCAAACTCATATCTATTGACTCGGCAATGCCATCCAACCATCTCATCCTCTGTTGTCTCCTCCTCCTCCCGCCTTCAATCTTTCCCAGCATCAGGGTCTTTTCCCATGAGTCAGTTCTTTTCATCAGCTGGCCAAAGTATTGGAGTTTCAGCTTCAACATCAGTCCTTCCAATGAACATCCAGGACTGATCTCCTTTAGGATGGACTGGTTGGATCTCCTTGCAGTCCAAGGGACTCCTAAGAGTCTTCTCCAACACCACAGTTCAAAAGCATCAATTCTTCGGTGCTCAGCTTTCTTTATAGTTCAACTCTTGCATCCATACACAACTACTGCAAAAACCATAGCCTTGACTAGATGGACCTTTGTTGGCAAAGTAATATCTCTGCTTTTTTACTATGCTGTATAAGTTTGTCACAGCTTTTCTTCCAAGGAGCAAGAGTCTTTGAATTTCATGACTGCAGTCACCATCTGCAGTGAATTTGGAGACCCAAAAAATAAAGTCTCTCAATTTTTCCAGTGTTTCCCCATCTAGAAATGATAGGACCAGATGCCATGATCTTCATTTTCTGAATGTTGAGCTTTAAGCCAACTTTTTCACTCTCCTCTTTCACTTTCATCAAGAGGCTCTTTAGTTCTTCTTCAATTTCTGCCATAAGGGTGGTGTCATCTGTATATCTGAGGTTATGATATTTCTCCTGGCAGTCTTGATTCCAGCTTGAGCTTCATCCAGCCTGGCAGTTTGCATGATGTACTCTGCATATAAGTTCAATAAGAAAGGTGACAATATACAGCCTTGACATATGCCTTTCCCAATTAGGAACCAGTCTGTTGTTCCATATCCAGTTCTAACTGTTGCTTCCTGACCTGCATACAGATTTCTCAAGAGGCAGGTCAAGTGGTCTGGTATTCCCATCTCTTTCAAAATTTTCCACAGTTTGTTGTGATCCACACAGTGAAAGGCTTTGGCATAGTCAATCAAGCAGAAATAGGTGTTTTTCTGGAACTCTCTTGCTTTTTCAATGATCCAGTGGATGTTGGCAATTTGATCTCTGGTTCTTCTGCTTTTTCTAAATCCAACTTGAACATCTGGAAGTTCATGGTTCATGTACTGTTGAAGTCTGGCTTAGAGAATTTTGAGTATTACTTTGCTAGCATGTGAGATGAGTGCAATTGTGCAGTAGTCTGAACATTCTTTGGCATTGCCTTTCTTTGGGATTGGAATGAAAACTGACCTTTTCCAGTCCTGTGGCCACTGCTGAGTTTTCCAGATTTGCTGGCATATTGAGTGCAGCACTTTCACAGCATCATCTTTTAGGATTTGAAATAGCTCAACTGGAATTCCATCACTTCCTCTAGCTTTGTTTGTAGTGATGTTTCCTAAGGCCCATTTGACTTTGCATTCTAGGATGTCTGGCTCTAGGTGAGTGGTCACACCATTAAGGTTATCTGGTTCGTGAAGATCTTTTTTGTACACTTCTTCTTGCTACCTCTTAATATCTTCTGCTTCTGTTAGGTCCATACCATTTCTGTCCTTTATTGTTCCCATCTGTGCATGAAATGTTCCCTTGGTATCTCTAATTTTCTTGAAGAGATCTCTAGTCTTTCCCGTTCTATTATTTTCCTCTATTTCTTTGCATTGATCACTGAGAAAGGTTTTCCTCTCTCTCCTTGCTATTCTTTGGAACTCTTCTTTCTTACCTAACCATATTCTTTCTTACCTAACCATAGTCTAATTATCAAAAACAGGAAATTAGCATTGAATAACTATCAATACTGTAATCTAATCTACAGACTGTATTCAAAGTTTTCCAGTTGTGTTCTTTATAACAACAAAAATTTTTTTATTTTTTGTTCAGAGTTCAGTCTAAGGTCACCCTCTGCATTCAATTATTATATGTTTTTTGCCTTCTTTAGACTGGGCAATATTTCAGTCTTTCTGTGCTTTTATGAGTTTGACATTTCTGAATATTTATGTAAGTTGTTTTATAGAATGTTATTCAAATTGATCTTGTCCGGTATTTCCTCATGATTAGATTCATAGCATACATTTCTGACATTATACACTGTGCTTTTGTTGTTTAGCAACATTTTTTTTTATCTTTCTGTATCAATACATAAGAATGTTATCATTGTGTCATTATTTCATCAAATGTTCTTTTTGTTCCTTTCTCTCTTTCCTCTCTCTTTCTGGGATTTCCATTATGTACAGACTGGTGCATTTAATGGTACAACACAGATCTCTCAGTTTCTGTTCATTTTTTGTTTTTTTTCTTTCTGTTCCTTAAACTGTATATTCTCAATTGAACTATCTTCAAGGTTGCTGATTCTTTTTTCTTCCTGTTATTGGATCTGGTAGCAAAATTTTCATTTCAGTTACTGTACTTTTCAATTCTGGACTTCCTACATGGTTCCTTTTGTAATGTCTTTATTGATATTCTCTGGTGAGAAATTGTTCTCATGGTTTCCATTTTTGTATATGGCTTCCTTTAGCTCTTCAAGCATATACAAAATGTTTGATGTAAAGTTTTGCCTGTCCAGTGTCTGAGCTTCATACAGACTAGTTTATCTTAATTTTTCCTTGTATATGACCATATTTTCTTGTTTCTTCTTACAAAAGTCCTGGAATTTTTTGTTGCAAACTGAACATTTTGTACATTATTATAATGTGGCAGCTCTGGTAATCAGATTGTCCCCTCCCCAGAGATTGTTGTTGCTGCTTGTTTTAGTTCTATTTGGTTTTTTGGTGACTTTTATGAATGAATTTTTTTATTCAGTAAAATACATATAACACAGTTCAATGGCAGTAAGTGCATTAAAATTGCTGTGGAGCCATCACTGCCATCCACCTTCATAAATTTTTCATCTTCCCAAACTGAAACTGTACCCATTAAAAAAAACAAGATCCCCATTTTGCCTTCTCCCCCTAAAACCACCATTCCACTCTCTGTCTCTATGAATTTGACTACTCTAGGAACAACATAAGTTGAACTAATTTTTGAAAGTGTGTATTCTTTATCATATGTGGGCATGAAATCTCTGTTCTGTTAGCTTAGTGGTCAGTTAGAGGTTGGACAGAGATTTCCTTAAATTCCAAGGGAAAAAAAAAAGTAAGAAAAGGAAACAATTTCCCAGTCTTTGCAGACAGATGGCATATGTGTTTTGGGCCTACCTTTAACACTCAGTTAGGCAATTTACAACTCTGCCTTAGCTTTCCCTCACTGCAAAGACAGAAGTGCAGCCCACAGTGAGAGCTTAGGACCTTAGGTCTTTTCTGTGCATGCTCCAAGCTCTGAAGTGTATGTGTGTGTGACTTTCTAGGTTCCCTGGAATTTGTGGGAGGTTTTAAAACTCTTATTCCCTAGCCTTTCCTCCAAAACTTCTCAGATTGTCCATTGTTTGCCTCAGCTGTTTTCCCTTGTCCCAAATGGCAGTGGTTAATACTCTATTTAGGGTTTCCCAGGTGGCTCAGTGGTAAAGAAGTTGCCTGCCAATGCAGGAAGTGCAAGAGACATGGGTTTGATCCCTGGGTCAGGAAAATCCTCTGGAGAAGGAAATGGCAACCCTCTCCAGTATTCTTGTGGGGAAAATCCCATGGACAGAGGAGACTGACAGGCCACAGTCCATGGGGTCACAAAGAGTCAGGCATGACTGAGCACACACACACAAACACACACACACATAATACACTATTTACCTTCGAATGTTTTCCATAAATCCTACCCTCTTCCCCTCTGTTTAGGCAGAGTCCTAGGAGAGTTCTGAGTTAGGTAAAATAAGGCAAATCCTTGCGTTGTTCCTTCAAGGAGCCACCAAGACAGGTCAAAACAAAATCCACATTTCTTTAATAAGTTCTGTGCAACTCCTCTAATAGTAGGGACCAGTTCTAGGGATGTGGGTTATTGTGAAGCAGGGGGTGGTACCTGAGGAGTAAATGAAGATAACACAAAGCTCTCTTACTGAGACTCAGCTGCTTTTTCTTAATTAAGCATTCCCCTGACTTGTAAACTTTCAGATGGATTCCAGAGTTCTGAATAAGTAGGTCCTGACAGTTTTTGCCAGCTTAATTGTTGCTTTTGTAAAGGTCAGACTTTCAGAATTCCCTACTCTGCCATTTTTGTTCGTGTTGCTCCTTCTCACTCTTTTTTTTTTTAATTAAAGTATAGTTGATAGGTATATAACATAGAAATCTTCCTCTCATTCTTAAAAAAAAATTCAGGCTAGAATTCCAATGGGTAGATGGACATAGTTTATTTATCCAGGCCATCACTGATGAATATTTATTTTCAATTTTTGATAATGAAAATAATTCTCCAGTGAATAACTGCATGTTTTTTCATGTATGCAATTAAATATATAGGAAAAAGCCCAGAAGTGGAATTGCTGTATCTGCATTTTGTGATTTTTACAGCTATTGCCAAAGTGTCATATTACTTTACACTGCCACCATGAGACTTCCTGTATGTCCAACAGATTAGTCAACAGCATGTGTTATCAAATGTTTATACTTTGTCAATCTAGCAGGTGAAAGTGATATTTCAGAGTGATTTCTTTTATTCTGAGAGAAATTGAGCACTTTTTAGTATTTTTTTAAAGAGGCACTAGTTACTCAGATGATAAAGAATCTCCCTCCTGCATGCAGGAGACCTGAATTCAATCCCTGGGTTGGGAAGTTCTTCTGGAGAAGGAAATGACAACCAACTCCAGTATTCTTGCCTGGAGAATTCCATGGACAGAGGAGCCTGGTGGGTTATAGTCCATAGGGTCACAAAGAGTTGGACACAACTGAGCATGCGGACATGACGATGGAATGACCTTGATTTTGTCTTGCTCTACCATGGGCTTCCCTGTTAGCTCAGCTGGCAAAGAATCCTCTTGCAATGCAGGAGACCCTGATTTTATTCCTGGTTCAGGAAGATCTGCTGGAGAAGGGATAAGCTACCCACTCCAGTATTCTTGGACTTCCCTGGTGGCTCAGATGGTAAAGAATCTGCCCATAATGCAGCAGACCTGGGTTTGATCCCTGGGTTGGAAAGATCCCCTGGAGAAGGGAACAGCTACCCACTCCAATATTCTGGCCAGGAGAATTCCATGGGCAGAGGAGCCTGGCAGGCTACATACACTTCATGGGATCACAAAGAATTGGACATGACTGAGTGACATTCATTCACCAAGGTTACAGAGTGGCTTTGTTTACCCCTTGTGTTGTATGAAATTTTTTAGCTTTGACAGAACATTGTGTATTGTCACCCTGCTTATTTAATTTATATGCAGAGTACATCATGAGAAACGCTGGGTTAGAAGAAGCACAAGCTGGAATCAAGATTGCCAGGAGAAATATCAATAACCTCAGATATGCAGATGACACCACCCTTATGGCAGAAAGTGAAGAACTAAAGAGCCTCTTGATGAAACTAAAAGAGGAGAGTGAAAAAGTTGGCTTAAAGCTCAACATTCAGAAAACTAAGATCATGGCATCTGGTCCCATCACTTCATGGAAAATAGATGGGGAAACAGTGGAAACAGTGTCAGACTTTATTTTTGGGGGCTCCAAAATCATTGCAGATGGTGATTGCAGCCATAAAATTAAAAGACGCTACTCCTTGGAAAGAAAGTTATGACCGACCTAGACAGTATATTAAAAAGCAGAGACATTACTTTGTTGACAAAGGTCTGTCTAGTCAAGGCTATGGTTTTTCCAGTAGTCATGTATGGATGTGAGAGTTGGACTCTAAAGAAAGCTGAGCTCTGAAGAATTGATGCTTTTGAACTGTGGTGTTGAAGACTCTTGAGAGTCCCTTGGGCTGCAAGGAGATCCAACCAGTCCATCCTAAAGGAGATCAGTCCTGGGTGTTTATTGGAAGGACTGATATTGAAGCCAAAACTCCAATACTTTGGCCACCTGATGCGAAGAGCTGACTCACTGGAAAAGACCCTGATGATGGGAAAGATTGAGGGCAGGAGGAGAAGGGGACAACAGAGGATGAGATGATTGGATGGCATCACTGACTCAATGGGTATGAGTTTGGGTAAACGCCGGGAGTTAGTGATGGACAGAGAAGTCTGGCATGCTGCAGTCCATGGGGTTGCAAAGAGACATGACTGAGCGACTGAATTGACTGAACATTGTGACCTGGCTATCAGTGCCAGGCTATCTCCTGGCTGTCAGGGCTGCCTTAATGCAATCAGTGGAAGTTCCACAAAGCCAGGAAGAGAGTCCTTATTAGAAACTGAATTCAGTGGGACCTTGGCCTTGGACTTTTAGCCTTCGGAACTGTGAGAAAATACATTTCTGTTGTTTAAAACACTCAATCTGGGCTATATTGTTATGGCAGCCTAGGCTAATATAGTATTGTTACTATCTCTGTGTATTAAATGAGGACATAGATAGCAAGAGATTAGATGAGCTGCTAATATACATGGTGGAGCCAAAATTTGAACCCAGACAATTTTTACTTCAGGGCCAGCCATTTGTTCTGCATGGCCAATGGAATCATTTACTCATATCCTTTGTTCATTTTACCTATGAAGGATCTTATTTTTTAAAATTAGTTTTATTGAATATTGATTAGATAGAATAATTGTGAGGCAGGAGGTAGATCCCCCCTGCCACCAGAGTAGATACTCCAAGACCTCAGTAGATACCTCAGGACAACTGAGGGAGGAGGCTGAGCCTTGTCCAGATAGAAGACAAGAGACCATATATTTCTCATTATTGAAGTCAGGAGACCTTCCCAACCACACAGGCACAGAAAGACTTCTTGGAAGTCAAAAAGGGAGTGATGCTAAGTGATACTAATTTCCCATAGGCCTCTTTGGTAGAATCTATCTTGGCTAAGAGAGGCATGTGAACATATGGGAGGACACTGAGATATACCAAATATGGTCTCTGAACCAGGCAGATCAATATGATTGGGCAGGGGCTTCCCTGGTGGGCTAGTGGTTAAGAATCCACCTTCCAATGTAGGGGACATGGGTTCAATCCCTGATCAGGGAATTAAGACCCCACATGCTATGGGGCACTAAGCCCATGCACTGTAACTAGAGAGCCCACACACTGCAACTACTGAGCCCACGCACTTTGGATTCCACAACAAAGATCCTGCATGCTGCAACTAAGACCCAACACAGGCAAATAAATAAATAAATATTTAAAAAGAAAAAAAGATTGGCCAAAGGAAACCTGGAAGAAATGCCCATAAAAGTGATTCAAACTACCATGAGAGTGCAACTCTCTGAGCCCACCCATGTGTCTATCCTCACGTAATGTACTCTTTTCCTTCTAATTAACACTTGACTTGTTGCGCTACTTTCCATCTTTGTGGGAATTCCTTTTTTGCAAAGCTGAAGAGCCAGGGCCTTGTTACTGACCACTAGTCTAGTGGCTAGGATCCAGCATTCTCACCACCGTGGCCAGACTGCAATCTCTGGCCAGGAACCGAAGTCCCATTTCAAGGAGTTGCACGCTGAGGCCGCTGTAGATCAATTACATGATAGAATACACACACACACACACACACACACACACACACACACATATGTGTAAGGTAACCAGAATGACTGTACAACAAACATTTTTATATCTCTGCAGTCTGAAGCTCCCTATGCACTTCCCTGATTCTAACCCCTCTCAAAGGGAAACTATTTCTCACTTTTTGCTTCTTTTTAGAGTTTTATTATATTTGTGTCCTTTAACTGTATTTACAGTGTACTGTTTGGTTTTAGATGATTTGAAATGTTATCAACTGAATCTTGCCATATTTTTCTGACTCACTTCTTTAACTCAACATTATGTTCTTGAGATTCATCCTTGTTGTGTGTTTTAATGTTTAATAAATTTCTATTCACATAAAGATACCAAGCTTTTAAAAAACATGTTTTTTTTTACCTTTGGAATTTTACATTTTAATGGATTCTGTTAATCTTTCTCTTATGATATCTTCTATATTATTTATTAATCTTGCTAATCTTTACCCTTGCAGAAATTTGATATTCACTTCTCTTCTTTTTCTTATACATTTCATTTTTTAAAAACAATACCATCCACTGTAAATTGGGTCTAAAACCTAAACAGTGATTCGTTCAGCACAACTTCATTCCTTTGCCAGATGATTTTCATCTTTTCAGCCTTTGCAAATAGTTTAAACTATTTAGTGGGGGCATCACTGTGAGGGGTTTCAGGACAAGAGCAGGGTGGGGACAGTGAAGGATGCAGTGACTGCCATGGCTGGCCAAGGGGTGTTAGGGAGAGATGGATGAGGGAGGGGTCTGTGCAGAGGACAGATTGACAGGTTTAATATTGCACATATTACATACAGGAGGTACGGCAACTAATTGTAACATGATTTGGGACTAGATTCTTTTTCTATAAAGGACATTATTGGGACAATCGGTAGAAGTTTAATGGCATGTGAGAATTAGAAGGTGGTAATACCATGTTAATTTCTCAATTTTGGTGCTCGTTTCGGCAGCACATATACTAAAATTGGAACAATACAGAGAAGATTAGCATGGCCCCTGCGCAAGGATGACATGCAAATTCATGAAGCGTTCCATATTTTTGGGCATACACACTGAGGAAACCAGATCTGAAAGAGACATGTGCACCCCAATGTTCATTGCAGCACTATTTATAATAGCCAGGACATGGAAGCAACCTAGATGCCCATCAGCAGACGAATGGATAAGGAAGCTGTGGTACATATACACCATGGAATATTACTCATCCATTAAAAAGAATTCATTTGAATCAGTTCTAATGAGATGGATGAAACTGGAGCCCATTATACAGAGTGAAGTAAGCCAGAAAGATAAAGACCAATACAGTATACTAATGCATATATATGGAATTTAGAAAGATGGTAACGATAACCCTATATGCAAAACAGAAAAAGAGACACAGATGTACAGAACAGACTTTTGGACTCTGTGGGAGAAGGCGAGGGTGGGATGTTTCAAGAGAACAGCATCGAAACATGTATATTATCTAGGGTGAAACAGATCACCAGCCCAGGCTGGATGCATGAGACAAGTGCTTGGGCCTGGTGCACTGGGAAGACCCAGAGGAATCAGGTGGAGAGGGAGGTGGGAGGGAGGATCGGGATGGGGAATACTTGTAAATCCATGGCTGATTCATGTCAATGTATGACAAAAACCACTACAATATTGTAAAGTAATTAGCCTCCAACTAATAAAAATAAATGAAAAAAAAATTTCTCAATTTTGTTTGTCATATTGGGACTATTTAGGAGAGTGTCCTTGTACAGTCACCAAAGTATTCTGAGTTGATAGTTGACTCTCAAATGGTTTAGGGAAAAGGTTACTGTAACATATTTGCAACTTTTATGTGAAATTGTTTCAAATTTTTTAAAAAATTAAATAGTTAAAAAATATATACTGATCACATTCATCTTACCATTAAAGTACCATTAAAAATACTGACACTATTAAACTCTCTCAATCCAAAGAAGAATTCTTGGTGTGGCTTCTAGTTCAAAGAATAGGCAGTAGTTTTTTCTTCAGCCTGTTCTTGTATATAGCATTGAAGGAAAACACAGCTTATGCAAAGTTTTGCAGGATAAGGATCAGGACCTGTCTTGATTATCTGATTAAGTAATTTGTCCTTTAGCATGTATAAAAGTGAAAAGTGAAAGTGTTAGTCACTCAGTCATGTCCAACTCTTTGTGACTCCATGGACTGTAGCCTGCCAGGCTTCTCTGTCCTTGGAATTTTTCAGGCAAGAAAACTGGAGTGGGTTGCCATGTCCTTCTCCAGGGGATCTTCCTGACCCAGGGGTTGAACCTGGTCTCCTGCATTGCAGACAGATTCTTTACCATCTGAGCCACCAAGGAAGCCTGTTAGCATGTATAATATAGTTTAAAAATACACTCAGCACCTGACATCTGACTTTTTGTGGGAAAAAAAAAAAGTCAACTTCCTTAACTTTACATTATGATTATTTCCAAATGTACAGAAATAGAAAAAGACTCACTGAACAGTGGTATACTTGCCACACTGATGTTGTTACCATTTTGCTATTTTGCTATCTATCTGTTGTCTCAGTCTATCTGGGTTGCTATAACAAAATAAAACAGACTGGGCGGCTTAAACAACAAACATTTATCTCTCAGGGTTGTGGAGTTCGGGAAGCTCAAGATCAAGACAACAGCAGATTCTGTGTCTGATGAGAGCCCACATTCTGCTCATAGACCGCCCTCTTCTCCCTGTATTTTCACATGGTGAAAGGGGATTAGGTGTCAGTCCATAAATTTGAGTGGACACATCCACTGTCTGGCATCTATCTTTGCTGAAGCATTTGAAATCAAGTGGTAGGTATCATGACATTTCACTCGGAAATACTTGAGTACAAATTTTCTATTAATAAAGATATTCTCCAACATAACCAAAAGTATTCAGTTAAGTTCAGTTCAGTCACTCAGTCGTGTCCGGCTCTTTGCAACCCCATGAACCGCAGCATGCCAGGCCTCCCTGTCCATCACCAACTCCGGAAGTCCACCCAAACCCATGTCCATTGTGTTGGTGATGCCATCCAGCCATCTCATCTTCTGTCGTCCCCTTCTCCTCCTGCCCTCAATCTTTTCCAGCATCAGGGTCTTTTCCAATGAGTCAGCTCTCCACATCAGGTGGCCAAAGTACTGGAGTTTCAGCTTCAACATCGGTCCTTCCAATGAACACCCAGGACTGATCTCCTTTAGGATGGACTAGTTGGATCTCCTTGCAGCCCAAGGGACTCTCAATCTTCTCCAACACCACAGTTCAAAAGCATCAATTCTTCGGTGCTCAGCTTTCTTTAGAGTCCAACTCTCACATCCATACATGACTATTGGAAAAACCATAGCCTTGACTAGACGGACCTTTGTTGGCAAATGTCTCTGTTTTTTAATATGCTGTCTAGTTTGGTCATAACTTTCCTTCCAAGGAGCAAGTGTCTTTTAATTTCATGGCTGCAGTCACCATCTGCAGTGATTTTGGAGCCCCCCAAAATAAAGTCTGACACTGTTTCCACTGTTTCCCCATCTATTTTCCATGAAGTGATGGGACCAGATGCCATGATCTTAGTTTTCTGAATGTTGAGCTTTAAGCCAACTTTTTCACTCTCCTCTTTCACTTTCATCAAGAGGCTCTTTAGTTCTTCTTCACTTTCTGCCGTAAGGGTGGTGTCATCTGCATATCTGAGGTTATTGATATTTCTTTGAGCAGTCTTGATTCCAGCTTGTGCTTCACCCAGCCCAGCGTTTCTCATGATGTACTCTGCATATAAGTTAAATAAGCAGGGTGGCAGTATGCAGCCTTGACGTACTCCTTTTCCTATTTGGAACCAGTCTGTTTTTCCATATCCAGTTCTAACTGTTGCTTCCTGACTTGCATACAGATTTCTCAAGAGGCAGGTCAGATGGTCTGGTATTCCCATCTCTTTTAGAATTTTCCACAGTTTGTTGTGATCCACACAGTGAAAGGCTTTGGCATAGTCAATCAAGCAGAAATAGATGTTTTTCTGGAACTCTCTTGCTTTTTCGATGATCCAGTAGATGTTGGCAATTTGATCTCTGGTTCCTCTGCCTTTTCTAAAACCAGCTTGAATATCTGGAAGTTCACAGTTCATGTATTGCTGAAGCCTGGCTTGGAGAATTTTGAGCATTACTCACTAGTGTGTGAGATGAGTACAATTGTGCAGTAGTTTTGGCATTCTTTGGCATTGCCTTTCTTTGAGATTGGAATGAAAACTGACCTTTTCCAGTCCTGTGGCCACTGCTGAGTTTCCCAAATTTGCTGACATCTTGAGTGCAGCACTTTCACAGCATCATCTTTTAGGATTTGAAACAGCTCAACTGAAATTCCATCACCTCCACTAGCTTTGTTCGTAGAGATGCTTCCTAAGGCCCACTTGGCTTCACATTCCAGGATGTCCGGCTCTAGGTGAGTGTGAATGATCACACCTTCGTGGTTATCTGAGTCGTGAAGATCTTTTTTGTACAGTTCTTCTGTGTATTCTTGCCACTCTTCTTAACCAAAAGTATTAATTATCCATAAATAAATATCAATAAATTTATCTGCATCATTCATTATTTTGTAACACTAGCTCTAATAAACATTTAGTATTCAGTATTTCTCAATTGTTCTAGAGTTCTAGTAATGTCTTTTATAACTTTTTTGGAACTAGGATCTGCAACAGTCAATATCTTTTTATCAATAACTTCTATCGATGATTTGAAGGAACCAGCCCTTGCAATGCAATTCCCTTTTTCGCACTCTGGAGCACAGTATGTAGGGTGAGAAGTAGAGTGGAGGCTTTGGGAGAAGTGACTTGTGCTAGAAGCCATGCCATGGTAGGCACAGGCCTTTGAGGTTGAGAGGTAGGTATGGGCAGGGACTCATCCTGATTGCTAGTAAATACAGGCATGCTTAGTTGCTCAGTCCTGTCTGACTCTTTGTGACCCCATGGACTGTAGCCCACCAGGCTACTGTATGCATGAGATTTCCCAGTCAAGAATACTGGAGTGGGTTGCCATTTCCTACTCCAGGGAGTCAAATCCACGTTTCCTGCTTGGTAGGCAGATTCCTTACCACTGTAGCCACCTGGAAAGCAATAAATAAACCATTCAAACATTTAAAAATTACATCTCCTCTTTAATACAGCCACCAACATCCGGCTTTAATTATCCGTGAGGTTGCCACCAACAGTGACCCCGGGAGAGGGTCCAAAACACTGCATTCATTTCCAGAATTAGGATGTTTCTGAAGTAAGGCTTTCTCACGGAATAAAGTGTTCAGTGTCACAAAACAGTTAATTGTCCTGACACACCTTAGCTGCAATGACTCACAGATGACGGTGAGTCCATACTGTGAAGTGAGGTAGTGAGACGCAGCAACAGACAGTCCAGTGTCCTGGACCTCGCATGGATTTGCCTCCAAAAAATAGCTTCTCCAGATCCAGTTCCCCTGAGCGCGTGGCCAACAAAAACCTTTGTGCGTTAACCCTTGATTCTCATACACGAGTCGGTAAACCAGTTTGGAAGAGGTCATCTCTCCCAAGCCAACTAGAATCTTCTTCCAAATGTCTCTGACGCGTCCCCATGGGGCACCTGTCAACACACTTTGAAGTCCTCTTGGGTATTTTTGTGGAAGAGAAAACACAGCCATGGTGTTTCTCAGCCACGCTTGGCAAAGTTTACGCCACCGTCACGCTCAAGACATCCAAACATTGACTCAGCCTGCAGGCTGAGTCAGTACATCCTGAGGGACGAGGGGGTGGGGTGGAGGCTGGGAGTCCTGAACGGCCTCCAGAGGGCGCCAGACACGCCGAGGAGACCCAAGGTGCCCCTCGGAGAGCTTGCGTGCGGGACTCCCGGGGCCGGGATCCCAGAGCGCGCTCCGGGAGAGGGCGTGGGGCGCGCGCGTGATCGGCCCTCCCCGCGGCGGGGCGCGCGTGCGCGGTACTCGGCGGCGGAGGGATCCGCGATGGAAGGCTCCCTGACTGTCCGCCTGGTAAGCGGCGCTGTTCTGGGACGAGTTCCCAAGCGAGGGCTTTACCCGGCAGTTCTCTTCGCGAAGGTTGTTAGAACCCTCTCGGATTGTGAAAAGTATTTCCTCTTTTTCCTTTTCTTTTTCTTCTTGCTCATTGGAGTAATTTGAAGAGTTGTTACCGAGGAAACGGTTTCCTGTGCTTCCCGGAGCCTTTCGCTCTGGGCGATGCGGGGGGAGGGTCTGTTTTTCTGGGGGCTAAGACTGGCTTCTCTGGGGCGTGGAGTGTGGCATTGGGTCTTGAAATGTCCTGTCCAAACCTCAGGCCCCGCTGTCGTGATTCTGACCCCGTATCAGATTGATCCAGCCTCACGCCGTCCCCTTAACTCTCAGCTCTTGATTAAAGGGCTCAGAACTCTAAATAGTTTAAATCACTGTGTGGTGTGAACCACGTTTTCGGTTTCAACTACCTTGGTTATTTGTTTACTACCTTATCTGATTAACGGAAGGATTTGCTGATTAATCTTAAGGGTGAAAGCCCACTTTTGTTGCAGGAGTACTTGCATTTCTGAACACTGTCCTCATTGCTTTTACGCTGGTTGTGTATGTATTTTACTTTAAGAGAATCGCAGTTAGAGCAGTACCTTTTAATCGAGACCATTTTACAGTTTACAAAACGGTAGAGGCATTCAAATAATTGTTGGATGAACAAATGAGTGGACTTGGTATTTCAACTGATTCTCAGAACGTTATGGTGAAATAGACCAGGTAAGATATTAATGAGCCCAAGCAGTAAGTCATTAAACTATGTTCTAGGTACTGCGTGTTTGGCATAAATGGTGAGCAACACAGACATGATCTCTGTTCTCAATGAGCTTATTGTCTAGACTACAGAGAGTTGTTGCCCCGACTGTAGAGTGGAGAAAGCAGATTTAGGGAAGTTAAGTGAAAGTGAAAGTGTTAGTCGCTCAGTCGTGTCCGACTCTTTGAGATCCCATGGACTGTAGCCGGCCAAGCTCCTCTGTCCATGGGATTTCACAGGCAAGAATACTGGAGTGGATTGCCGTTTCTTACTCCAGGGGATCCTCCCGACCCAGGGATCAAACCGGGGTCCCCTGCATTGCAGGCAGTTTCTTTACCATCTGAACCACCTGGGAATCTTAGCGAGGTTAACTGACTGCCAATGACCTCGCAGCTGATACCTTAGAGAGATAAGATTCTGTTGTGGCCACTCGGTAAAGCCAGAATGGACTCCTACTCAACATTTGATTTGGAGATGGAAAGTGATGAATACACACACACACACACACCCCACACACACCCCTTGAAGAGGTTTATTACTTATATATAAAGGCTTATTACTTAGTGAAGTACATAGTGGAGTACACAGTACATAGTGAAGAGGGAAGAACAGGACAGTCTTCTTAAGCAGATCCAAAGTGACTTGAAAGGACAAGCGAATGAGGCTGGCTCTGGGCTTTTTAGGGGGTGGGGTCAAGGGTTCCTGCGTGTGGACAGATTGTTGCTTTGTTTGACTCTGGCATCCACACCAAAGGAAAGGGCACCCAGACTTTTTTTTTCTTAACCAACTTGCCCATTTGAGAGACAGGGAGGAGAAGAAGGGGTGAAGTTTAAAACTGTCATCAGGCAAACATCAAAAAATTGAATGAGACTCATTATAATTTACACTTGATGTCTGACTGATGACTAAAATGTACCATTTTTCACTTAGTTGAATTTTGAACTTAAGTAAGCCATCCTGGCTCTTGTATGAGGCCTAGAGACTGAAGTCAGTAAGGAAAATAAAAGTGCCACTGAATACCTTGTTCAGGAGTCCAATGGTATGTATTTTGAGGAATAAAACAAGTACCTTGGCCACTGTTAGGAACGTCTGGAACTCTTGATGGGGATAAAGAGTGTTCTGGCGAGGCCTTTTATTGTGGCTTTATTATATGTACTGACACTTGTGACCTTGATTTATATTTTGAGTATCTGAAAACAAGAGAGTTCTTTATTCCAAGTGGTGCCACTGTTAGGCATGGCCCAAGAGTCTGTAAAAATGCACAGATAAAGCCAGTTGTTGGCCGAAGCATTCAGGGTTAAGATAACTGTGGGCATTTCAGTCAGTTTTGCTGACCGCTGGGTCCTTTCCTTCGTTAGGGACATCCTGGTTAAAGGATGAAAAGCAGTGGTCTCCAGTGGCCTCCAGCATGTGGAGGGATATTGATGCTGTCCACCAAACAGCAGGTTTGTCCATCAGACTAACAATAGGAGTTTAGTGTTGAGCTCCTACAGCTTTTCACTCAGTTGAATCCAAATTGGTCTCCAGGTATTCAAAGGGTGTGAGAGAGGGGTGACTTCTTCTTGTCTCATGACAAATGACAAAGGAGTGAGAACAGGGGAGGCCATGCCCGCCAGTAGGTGGGATATGTTGGAAGGCCCAGATGTGATTCTGTCCTGCAGCAAGGAGACCTTGGTGGCTGTGCTGAGCTTGAAAGATCCTGCTGCCGGGATGGGCAGCTCGATGTGGAGGGTAGGCTCAGAGCTTACAAGAGCCTCTGCTTCGAGGGGGGTCCAGTGTGCTATCAGTCATTGCTGTTCAAATGACTTATTGTGTAGGGGTAAGGAGATAATTTGTTGTATTAGAAGCCTGTGGACAACTTAGAGGCATTATGAGTGGCTCAGAGTCTCCAGGAGTCATGAAGAGAGGCTGCTAAAGTACCTAAAGTGAAGGATTCTTTGTATGTGTATTTATGTGCTTGTGTGTTGGTTTGGGGGAGGAAGTAGCACTACTGGGAGTGTCTATTGTATTATAATTTTGGCAACTTTCAGAATCTTTTTTGGGAGGGAGCCCTGTTCAGGGTGGACTGACCTGCAAGTAACAGCATAAACAGGCTTAAGTAGAATTTGTGAACAACTAATATATCACCTCCAGGATCCAAAAGGACCTAAAAGATGTTGGATTTGTGTGTGTGTGTTTTTTTAATTTAACTTATTTTATTCAAGTATATTTGATTTACAGTATTGTGTTAATTTCTGCTGTACAGCAAAGTGATTCAGTTACACATTTTTTATACTCTTTTCCATTATGATTTATCACAGGATATTGAATATAGTTCCCTGTTGAACTTGTTTTAATGTTGTTTCTTGACATTATCAGGGATGGAGTCGCCCTTAGTTTACCAAATAGTTTTCAGGAATTTAACCAAAGTAGCAGGCCTTATACTGAGTGTGGAGCAATGGCCCATCTTCTTTTCATAAGTATTTGTATGTCCTGAAGGAGTGTGTCAAAAGAATGCCCTTAGAGGAGAATGTAACATCAATCCTGTGCTCCTGGAGAGACCTGGATACAATTACCTGTAAAGGCTGTATGGAGTGGCAAGGCTTTTGAGATACCCTG
The DNA here is from genome assembly GCF_033118175.1 of Dama dama. NCBI lineage: Eukaryota > Metazoa > Chordata > Mammalia > Artiodactyla > Cervidae > Dama > Dama dama. Next base: position 59,894,951 of record NC_083699.1, on the reverse strand, counting down.
TGTGTAGCCAGGTAAAGGTATATCGTGACCCTCTGAAGGTGAAGGCAAACTGTGACCAAGAGGTCACTGAACAGAGCATGCTTATCAAACTTACAGCCTCAGAATATTTATCAGTTTCTGATTGAATGGTGTCAGTAATTTTAATAGTATTGGACAGAGGCACCTTCATGGATAGGACCATGGTGTCAGAGACACACTCATCAACTGTGAGGCCCTATTCTTCACTCCATCTTTACCACGCCACACTGGGCTACTAAGTGGAGAAACAATAAAGATAATTACTTTCATTAATTGGGTCTTATATAATAAATCTCAATCTTTGAAGGCCTTGTTTTATTTTACATTGAACTATGTTAACTGTTTTAACTAGAGTTGAGGGTAGTACAGAGGGTCTCACCTTTATAAAAGCCATCTTGCAAGCTCCAAAGACTTGATTAAGATTTATTACTCATTGGATCAGAGCATCCTTTGCCACTGCATGATATTTTAGGACAGTGTGTTCCGTGATCAGGGAGAATTTAGGCAAGGTAGTTCTGGTAGTTAAGGTGAGACATACATATTTGTTGCCCATTTAATGTTGAGTATTTTCCTAAGATTATAGAGAGTAGCTTGTTTAGATTTAGTTCTTTAAGTCTTCAGGGATAACTCTAGTTTGAGCCCAGTATTGACTAAAGCCATGAATATTTGCCAGTCAGTGCATTTTAGCAGGTGTTGAAGTTCATTCAAAACCTATGCTGTAAATCCCACTCGTGGCCATATATCTGGAGAAAACTCTAATTCGAAAAGATACATGCACCCCAGGGTTCATAGCAGCACTATTTATAATAGCCAAGACACGGAAACATCTTAAATGTCCATTGACAGATAAATGGATAAGGAAGAGGTGGTACATGTACGCAATGTACTTCTCAGACATAGAAAAGAATGAAACAATGCCATTTGCAGCAACATGGATGTACCTAGAGATCATCATATTAAAGGAAATCAGACAGAAAAAGATAAAAATCATACAATATCACTTATATGTAGAATCTAAAAAAAATAAATGAATTTATTTACAAAACAGGAATAGACTTACAGAAATAGAAAACAACCTTATGGTTACCAAAGGGGAGAGCAGGGTGGGGAGGTAGGAAGAGATAAATTAGGAGGTTGGGATTAACATATGCATGCTGCCATATATAAAATTGATAAACAAAAAGGATCTACAGTATAGCACAGGGAACTTTATTCAGTATTTTATAATAGCCAATAATGGAAAAGCATCTGAAAAAGAATATAGATATATAACTGAATCATTTTGCCTTATACCTGAAACTGACACAGTAATGTAAAATAACTATGTTTCAATAAAAAATAGTTGTATATATTTAAAAACTCTGTGGTGTAGAATTTTGTTGTATAAATTATTTTAATACATTTTGGATTTCCAACTGAGTCAAATTGTGGACTTGTTTCAATTTTTTTGTTTACTTGTTTCTTCTTCCTGTATACAGCTGTGTTTCTCTCTTTCTCTTTTTTTGGTGGTTAGAGAATGTACGTTGGGTAGAGGAGGTCCTTTCTATCTTTTTATATTTATAAATTTCTTCCTCCAGAGAACCTCGAATCAGTATCACTAGGGTTTGGGGCTTCACCCCTGGCAGTGTTTACTTCATAGAATTTAGGAAACTCAAGCTTAAGTTTTTTATTTTTTAGGTCAGAGCTCAGGTTTGTTTTTTTTTTTTTTTTTTAAATAGAAATATAATTGCTTTACAGTGTTGTGTTAGTTTTGCTAGTTTCTGCTGTAGAACACCTGTGAATCAGCTCTATGTATACATGTATCCCCTCTCTCTTCTGCCTCCCTCCCACTCATGTAAGTTGAGTTTGAATTACCCTTTGCTGTGCTATGCAGGTTCTGTGAGTGCTTTTCACTGTAACCCGGAGGATCAGCATTTTTGTTCAAAGAGGCATAGGTGGTGGCTGCAGTAGTGGCCGTGGCATTTAAGAGTCCTGGTGAGCTCTGTGCTCTTATAATAGATGCCACTTCACCTCACTTTTCTCTCTTTTTTTAGCTCCATGGTGACTGCTTTCATGAGTGACCACCTCATGGGCCCATATCTTGCAATGGATGTAATCTTTTCCCTAAGCACTGAGGTGGTGCTGGTGGTTAAGAATCTGCCTGCCAATGCAGGAGACGCAGGAGACACTGGTTCAATCCCTGGGTTGGGAAGATACCCTGGAGTTGGAAATGGCAATCCACTCCAGTATTCTTGCCTGGAAAATCCCATGGACAGAGGGGCCTGGCAGGCTACAGTCCATGGGGTTGCAAAAGAGTAGGACATGGCTAGCATGTGCCCATAAGCACTCTATACATTGAGGCCAGTGCCTGGTTGAGATACCGGATTAATTTATTTTATTTCTTTCATTGTTTGTATAAATCAGAGTTAATTTACCAGGTTCCTTACCAATGGACAGTAAGAATGTTTCCACTTTCTTTGTATTAGAAACTTTGTTGACCTCATGTGCACATTAAATTGATGAATTGTAGTACATCTATACCCATTTTAAACCCAATTGCATTGCAAATTATTCTCCAAAGAGGTTGAACCAATGGTTACTCTCATTACATTGTATTTATTATTATTATTATTATTTACTGTCTAATTGTTACTCTAGCTGACTGAACTTCTAGAGGCTAAGGACTTTGTGTTTTAGTCATTTTTGAATCTCTAGTACAAACTAAATTACCTAATAAATAGTAGTGGTTGGAAAATATGTAATGTGTGTATAACTATATGAACTGCAGAAGCAAAAACATTAATTACTGTTTTCTAAAAGTTTAAATATTGTCCTTTTCACAATAATTTGTGTATTTTGAGCATTTATTGTTTTCTTTTTAAAATGAACATTTCTCAGTAAGTAATTTAAATTGTTTGATACTTGTTTCCAGGTAATAAACGAAAGGAATTCAAGTTTTGCCACTGGGTTAATGAAGAATTAGAGAAAATCATACTCCACTTGTGGATGAGAGTGATATAGTGTCAGCTAAAGAACAGGAGAACAGGGGCCAAATATATATAACTGGAGTGGTGACTGAAGCTTTTTATGGTAATTTATTTTCTTTCTTATATCTTCATTTTAACCTTAAATTCAAGATTTCTTTGTCTGTAGCAATTCTTATAACTTATAATATTTATAATATTTTCTTGTTCAGTTCAGTTCAGTCCAGTCGCTCAGTCGCATCCAACTCTTTGTGACCCCATGAATTGTAGCACGCCAGGCCTCCCTGTCCATCACCAACTCCCGGAGTTTGCTCAGACTCATGCCCATCTAGTCGGTGATGCCATCCAGCCATCTCATCCTCTGTCGTCCCCTTCTCCTCCTGCCCCCAATCCCCCCCAGCATCAGGGTCTTTTCCAATGAGTCAACTCTTCTCATGAGGTGGCCAAAGTATTGGAGTTTCAGCTTCAGCATCAGTCCTTCCAAGGAACACCCAGGGCTGATCTCCTTCAGGATGGACTGGTTGGATCTCCTTGCAGTCCAAGGGACTCTCAAGAGTCTTCTCCAATACCATAGATCAAAAGCATCAATTGTCTAAGTTGGTCATAACTTTCCTTCCAAGGAGTAAGCATCTGTTAATTTCATGGCTGCAATCACCATCTGCAGTGATTTTGGAGCCCCCCAAAATAAAGTCTGACACTATTTCCACTGTCTCCCTATCTATTTGCCATGAAGTGATGGGACCAGATGCCATGATCTTAGTTTTCTGAATGTTGAGCTTTAAGCCAACTTTTTCAACTCTCCTCTTTCACTTTCATCAAGAGGCTTTTTAGTTCATAAGGGTGGTGTCATCTGCATATGTGAGGTTATTGATATTTCTTCCGGCAATCTTGATTCTAGCTTGTGCTTCTTCCAGCCCGGCGTTTCTCATGATGTACTCTGCATATAAGTTAAATAAGCATGGTGACAATAACAGCCTTGACATACCGCTTTTCCTATTAGGAAAAAGTCTATTGTTCCATGTCCAGTCCTAACTGTTGCTTCCTTACCTGCATATAGGTTTCTCAAGAGGCAGGTCAGGTGGTCTGGTATTCCCATCTCTTTCAGAATTTTCCACAGTTTATTGTGATCCACACAGTCAAAGGCTTTGGCATAGTCAATCAAGCAGAAATAGATGTTTTTCTGGAACTGTCTTGCTTTTTCTGTGATCCAGTGGATGTTGGTAATTTGATCTCTGGTTCCTCTGCCTTTTCTAAAACCAGCTTGAACATCTGGAATTTTGCGGTTCACATATTGCTGAAGCCTGGCTTGGAGAATTTTGAACATTACGTTACTAACGTGTGAGATGAGTGCAATTGTGTAGTAGTTTGAGCATTCTTTGGGATTGCCTTACTTTGAGATTGGAATAAAAACTGACCTTTTCCAGTCCTGTGGCCACTGCTGAGTTTTCCAAATTTGCTGACATCTTGAGTGCAGCACTTTCACAGCATCATCTTTTAGGATTTGAAATAGCTCAACTGGAATTCCATCACATCCACTAGCTTTGTTCGTAGTGATGCTTCCTAAGGCCCACTTGGGTTGACATTCCAGGATGTCTGGCTCTAGGTGAGTGAACACACCATTGTGATTATCTGGGTCGTAAAGATCTTTTTTGTACAGTTCTTCTGTGTATTCTTGCCACCTCTTCTTAATATCTTCTGCTTCTGTTAGGTCCATACCATTTCTGTCCTTTATTGTGCCTATCTTTGCATGAAATGTTCCCTTGGTGTCTCTAATTTTCTTGAAGAGATCTCTAGTCTTTCCCATTCTGTTGTTTTCCTCTATTTCTTTGCATTGATTGCTGAGGAAGGCTTTCTTATCTCTCCTGGCTGTTCTTTGGAACTCTGCATTCAAATGGGAATATCTTTCCTTTTCTCCTTTGCTTTTTGCTTCTCTTCTTTTCACAGCTATTTGTAAGGCCTTCTCAGACAGCCATTTTGCCTTTTTGCATTTCTTTTCCATGGGGTGGTCTTGATCCCTGTCTCCTGTACAATGTCACGAACCTCCGTCCACAGTTCATCAGGCTCTCTGTCTATCAGATCTCGTCCCTTAAATCTATTTCTCACTTCCACTGTATATTCATAAGGGATTTGATTTAGGTCATACCTGAATGATCTAATGGTTTTCCCTACTTTCTTCAGTTTAAGTCTGAATTTGGCAATAAGGAGTTCATGATCTGAGCCACAGTCAGCTCCCGGTCTTGTTTTTGCTGACTGTACAGAGCTTCTCCATCTTTGGCTACAAAGAATATATAATCAATCTGATTTCGGTGTCGACCATCTGGTGATGTCCATGTGTAGAGTCTTCTCTTGTGTTTTTGGAAGAGGGTGTTTGCCATGACCAGTGTGTTCTCTTGGCAAAACTCTATTAGCCTTTGCCCTGCTTTATTCCATACTCCAAGGCCAAATTTGCCTGTTACTCCAGGTGTTTCTTGACTTGCTACTTTTGCATTCCAGTCCCCTATAATGAGAAGGACATCTTTTTTCGGTGTTAGTTCTAAAAGGTCTTGTAGGTCTTCATAGAACTGTTCAACTTCAACTTCTTCAGCGTTACTGGTTGGGGCATGGGCTTGGATTACCGTGATATTGAATGGTTTGCCCTGGAAATGAACAGAGATCATTCTGTCGTTTTTGAGATTGCATCCAAGTACTGCATTTTGGGTTCTTTTGTTGACCATGATGGCTACTCCATTTCTTCTAAGGGATTCCTGCCCACAGTAGTAGATATAATGGTCATCTGAGTTAAATTCACCCATTCTAGTCCATTTTAGTTCACTGATTCCTAGAATGTCGACATTCACTCTTGCCATCTCCTGTTTGACCACTTCCAATTTGCCTTGATTCATGGATCTAACATTCCAGGTTCGTGTGCAATATTGCTCTTTACAGCATCGGACCTTGCTTCTATCACCAGTCACATCCACAGCTGGGTATTGTTTTTACTTTGGCTCCATCCCTTCATTCTTTTTGGAGTTATTTCTCCACTGATCTCCAGTAGCATATTAGGCACCTACCAACCTGGGGAGTTCCTCTTTCAGTATCCTATCATTTTGCCTTCTCATACTGTTCATGGGGTTCTCAAGGCAAGAATACTGAAGTGGTTTGCCATTCCCTTCTCCAGTGGACCACATTCTGTCAGACCTCTCCACGACCCGACTGTCTTGGGTGGCCTCACACAGCATGGCTTAGTTTCGTTGAGTTAGACACGACTATGGTCCTGTGATCAGATTGGCTAGTTTTCTGTGATTATGGTTTTAGTGTGTCTGCCCTCTGATGCCCTCTTGCAACACCTACCGTCTTACTTGGGTTTCTCTTACCTTGGACGTGGGGTATCTCTTCACGGCTGCTCCACAAAGCGCAGCCACTGCTCCTTACCTTGGATGAGGGGTATCTTCTTACCGCTGCCCCTCCTGACCTTGAACGTGGAGCAGCTCCTCTCAGCCCTCCTGTGCCTGCGCAGAAGCTGCTCCTTGGAGGTGGGGTTGCTCCTCTCAGCCGCCCCTGACCTCGGGCATGGGGTAGCTCCTCTTGGGCGTGGTCCCTGACCTCCGGCGTGTGGTAGCTCTTTCTTGGCCAACATTTTAGATATTTAAGTTTTAATCTAGAGCCCCAAAGACATTTCTGATTATACTCTCCTTTGGCCACTAGAAGGCACTGTTGTCTGGTTTGATGGAGTTGGAAACTACCTGCTTCAGTTTCCCTGGGAGAAATCTACACCACAGAAATGGATTCCATTTACATTGTTGCTCCTTATATTGGCAAGAGACTAATATTACACAGAGATTATAGTTCTCAGTGTTACTGAGAAGCCAGCTATTTTACATAAATTTGATTGAAAGAATTGGTTCCTGAACCTAAAAGGAAGTTTAACAATGTTTGACCTGTAGTATATAATGATTTTAAGATAGGTTTTAAAACTAGAAGTTTCATATTCTGTTTGCACTGTGCTCACCTGGTTGCATATCCTGGATATGCTTCAAATTTCCCTACTGTAAAATGAGATTCCTTCTTCTTGATTAGGAGCACAGTCTTTTGTAAGAACAACATTTCTGTTACCATGTGAATGCTTGCAGCTATTATTTTAAAGGACTCATGCTAAATTTTATGACAGTTATGAGCCATTTGATACAATCTGGTATAATGCCACTGTAAGTGAAATTTATATAAGATTCTAAGGCATATGTAGTTCCAATAGTAGTTCATTAGAAAGCTCATCTCTTCACCAGGCATACTTGGGAGCAGAATTTCTCATAATTTCAGAGTAGACTAAAAAAGACATTAATAAGTATAAGGATCAGTTTAAGCACCATCATTCTGTTCATAATTAGCAGCTCATTTATTGAATGCTGTTGAATTTTAACATTAATAACACATTCTTCTTTCTTACTAGAAAACTTAAGATTTTTTGAACCATATCCCTAAGGAAACTATTTGGTTGCTAAGAAATATACAAATAAGTGCACATCCTAAAAAAGAATATGTCCTCTATGTTGATTGCATTGTTTTGATCACATTTTGAGAGAGTTTGACTGTTGTAGTATTTTTGTCTTCCTGCATTGTGTTTTATAGCTTACGTTATTGTTTGGAAAGCCTTTATAACTCCAAGGGCTAAATGGTTACTATGACAGACTTAAAGCATCAAAAAGGGTGAAGCAAGAAAAGAAAAAAGCGAACGAATGAGAGAATTTAGAGATAGAAGGAAAGAGAAAAATAGAATTTTGTTCTAAGCTTTACTACTCTGTAGTATATGGACCCAGCAGACTTGGCAACACTTGATTCGAAATGCAGAGTCACAGGCCCAACCTTGCACTTACTGGATGAGAATTGTCATTTTCACAAGATTTCCAGGTGATTTGTATGTACATTCAAGTTTTAGAAGCGCTGATTTAGTGCTGAATGTCCTCTTTGGCCCAATTTAAGTCTCTATGATGATTGTAAACACAATTTTTATATGAATTCACATGGAATAGATTTAGAGACAAATATAACATCTCAGAAATTTTACTGATCTTTCCAAAGATCACTCTTCCAGAAACCAGAACCACCATAACTTGAGAAGCAAACAAAATTCCAGCTGAGCTATTTAAAATCCTAAAAGTGCTACACTCAGTATGTCTGCAGATTTGGAAAACTCAGCAGTGGCCACAGGACTGGAAAAGATCAGTTTTGATTCCAGTCCCAAAGAAGGCCAGTGCCAAAGAATGTTCAAACTACCATACAATTGTACTCAGTTCACATGTTAGCAAGGTTATACTTAAAATCCTTCAAGCTAGGCTTCAGCGGTATGTTGAACTTCAGCGGTATGTTGAACTTCCAGATGTACAAGCTGGGTTTCGAAGAGGGAGAGGAACCAGAGATCAAATTGCCAACATTTATTGGATCATGAAGGCAAGGGAATTCCAGAAAAATATCTACTTCTGCTTCATTGACAATGCTAAAGCCTTTCACTGTGTGCATCACAATATACTGTGGAAAATTTGATCACCTTACCTGTCTCCTGAGAAGCCTGTCTGTGGGTCAAGAAGCAACAGTTAGAACTGGACATGGAACAGTGGACTGGTTCAAAATTGGGAAAGGAGTAAGACACGGCTGTATATTGCCACCTTGCTTATTTAACTTCTATGCTGAGCACATCATATGAAATGCCAGGCTGGAGGAATCACAAGCTGGAATCAAGATTGATGGGAGATACATCAACAACCTCAGATGATACAACTCTAAAGCCAGATAGGTAAGAGAAACTAAAGAGCCTCTTGATGAAGGTAAAAAAGTAGAGTGGAAAAGCTGGCTTAAAACTGAACTTTCTATCTGATCTTACTTGAAAAGTAAGATCATGGCATCTGGTCCCATCACTTCATGACAAACAGAAGTGGAAAAAATGGAAACAATGACAGATTTTATTTTCTTAGTCTCCAAAATCACTGGGGATGGTGACTGCAGCCATGAAATCAGAAGACGCTTGCTCCTTGGAAAGAAAGCTATGACAGACCTAGACAGTGTATTAAAAAGCAGAGACATCACTTTGCTGATGAAGATCCATATAGTCAAAATTAAGGTTTTTCCAGTCATGTATGGATTTGAGGGTGGACCAAAAGAAGATTGAGTGCCAAAGAATTGATGCTTTCGAACTGTGGTTCTGGAGAAGACTATCGAGAGAGTCCCCTGGACAGCATGGAGATCAAACCAGTCAATTCTAAAGGAAATCAACCCTGAATATTCGTTGAAAGGACTGATACTGAAGCTGAAGCTCCAATACTTTGGCCACCTGATATGAAGAGCCGACTTATTGGAAAAGACCCTGATGCTGGGAAAGACTGAAGACGAAAGGAGAAGGGGATGGCAGAGGATGAGATGGCTAGATAGCATTAGTGACTCAATGGACATGAATTTGAAGAAACTCCAGGAGATAGTAGAGGATGGAAGAGCCTAGTGTGCTACAGTCCATGGTCACAAAGAGTTGGACACAACTTAGTGACTAAACAACAAATGACATCTCAGAAGTTTTACTGACCTTTCCAAAGGTCACCTATCCAGAAACCAGAACTGTCAACAACTTAGAAGCAAATAGAAACAAAAAAGAACCTGAATAGCTAAATGAGAGTTCACACTGATGGATCTTGTAAGAGGAGAGTCCCTAAGCCTTCATATGGGATTTCTTTATTTTTGATTTTTTTTTAAAATAAGCCTAAATAAGAAGATTCCCACTGGGTAGTTGAATAGATTATTTGAGATCTGAATTATCTGGTGATAACATATGGACAGTAGCAAGAGATGACAGGAGCCACTCAAGGAGTTTAGGAACCTGAGCCTCTCAATGTGACAACCAAAGGCCTGTGCAGATCATTGACTCTAATATAGCACTGTAACTGTTAAAAATGAAGGTTAAGAAGTCTGGAAAATAAATAATACATTTTTTCCCCCCTCTGCCATTTTAAGTCCATATGCTTCCACCACTCACTTCATGTTGCCATTTTTATGTTCTCCTGGCAATAAAGTAGGGGTTGAATTGAAATGTGAAATCATTGGGTGGTGCTTTGGGTGGGATGGGGGTGGGGACTCTGAAGAGCTCCAGTCCTTTATGTCTCAGTGCAGAAAGAATTCAGTCAGAGGCAGAGTGATAGATAAGTGATTTATTAGACTAGGAACACTTGTGAGGCTTATAGGCAGGAGGGCGAGAGGGTGCCACCTGAGAACTTACTGGGCTACAGTTTTATAATCAGAGGAAAAGTGGGGAGGGGGAAAAGACCTTCTTTGTCATTCTTGAATGGATGTCATGCTTCCATCATCAGTTCCTCCCCCAGGTTGGGTAGGGGAGTTTTTTGGTCCCTATATGGTAAAGCTAGGTCAACAAATTATTGCTTCCTATTAATATGTGTGCAGAGAGCATGTCTTGACTTACTGAGTTCACTGAGCAGGATGTGGGTCTCCTGTTACCATTGTTTCATTGTTTGGGGCATGTCTCTTGCTTCCCTTGCATTGTTTTGTTGCCAAACAAGCCTGCTTGAGTTTGTGGTTAAGCACACCTGCTTTCCTGAGTAATCATTAACTTAAAGGGTCTCCCATGTTTTTTCTACTTACAATCCCCTAGCGGGATTAATGTTTTAATCACCTACTTTGTCCCTTTACTCTGTCCCTATCAGAATGAGTGCAGTAAGATGGCAAGGTTCACTGAGGGATCCAGAATTAACACAAGGAAGACCAACAGCATAACAGGAAAATATTCATGAGGCACATGACCTGGTAGTTAGCAAAGAATCAGAACAGTGTCTGAGCTTCCTCAGTGGCTCGGTTGTAAAGAATCTGCCTGCAGTACAGGAGATGCAGGAGACACAGGTTCAACCCCTGGGTCAGGAAGATCCCCTGGAGAAGGGAATGGCAACCCACTCCAGAATTCTTGCCTGGAGAATCCCGTGGACAGAGGAACCTAGCGGGCTACAGTCCATGGGGTTGCAAGGAGTCGGACATGACTGAAGTGACTGAGCACAAGCACAGAACTCTTTCACCAGAACATCTGAGCAATCTAGATTTGGGCCTTTTCACTTTGGGAAAGTTTCTACCGAAGAAGATTGTTCACTCTGTAAAGTTTTGGTTATGTAGAGAGTTAAGCCCCAGGAATCTGAAACATTCACTCATGTGGAATACCTCGTGTATTCTGGCCTGACTACCTGTGTTGATCTAACTGTAGTGAGTTTATGTTTAATTTTACCTTATTGAAAAAATTTTGGGGGGGGTTTTGGGGAAAGCTATGACGTGTGGTTTCTTAGTTTCCCAACCAGGGATCAAACCTGTGCCCCCTGCAGTAGAAACATGGCATTCTAACTAAAGTGAATTTAGAGAGTAACATGATACAATTAAACGGATTGGAGATCAGGAAGAAAACACCTAGGATGGAGTGTGTGCTCTGCCCCTGGTGATCTCACTGTGTAGTGCTCTTGACTATGTTGCTTAACCTGTTTGGCCTCAGGTGCTTCACTTGTAAAATTAGACATTGGGCCATAGCATTGCAGCTATGTCTTGAATCACGAAAGAGTGTGTGTTGAATCACGGAAGAGGGTTATGGCTAGCAAGCGCTCATAATTTACAGTCCTGAAAGAAAGTATGTTACATGGGGAACACCTTCTCTTAACATTGTCCCAGTGGTAAAAAAGACTGAAAAATTCTAAATAAGGAGACATACTATTTCTCACATTGGAAAATTGTTCTGATGCTTCCCCACACCTAAAGAAAAAACATTGTGAAAACAAGAGGCTACACAAAAGTGAACCAAAGTTTATTGTCCCCCCTTCCCACCCCCAGGTTGACTTCTTTTAGGCCCTATCTATCTGTTCTTATGCTGCTTAACAATCTGGCTAGTAAGTGTCTTTCTGATAGTAGGACTTTAAATTAAATCACCACAGCAATAGATACTGAAATCACCAGCTACCGATTTTTTATTTCCATCTTACAAACATAGGAATCCTAGTATGTGGGGGATGAGTTTTATCATTAATTTTTAATTCCTAATGTAACAGTAAAACTTATGTGAAATGAAGAAATTAAATTTAAAATGAAGTTAATAGCAAGTAAATATTTGTGCTTTGCTCTTTAACAGTTAGGAAAAATACATAGTGAAGGGCTTCCCTGGTGGTTCAGTGGTAAAGAATCTACCTGCCAGTGCAGCAGACATGGTTTCAATCCCTGGTCCAGGAAGATCTCACATGCCTCAGAGCAACAACTATGCCCACACACCACAACCATTGAGCCTGTGCTTTAGAGCCTGAGAGCCACAATTACTAAGCCCATGTGCCCTAGAACCCATGCTCTGCAATAAGAGAAGCCCCCAAAACGAGAAACCTGCACACTGCATCTAGAGAGTAGCCCTCACTCTCCACAACTAGAGAAAAGCCCACATAGCAGCGAAGACCCAGCATAGCCAAAAATAAGAGATAAATAAAATTATTTTTAAAAATTTTAAAAAATATAACAAAAGAAAAAAAAAAACCCAAATCAAAACCCTTATTTTCTTTCCTGACTAAAGTGATGATGTATTCCCCATGGGTTAGGTCCCAGAGGAAAAGCATACAGAGCTCTGCAACAAAAGCATTTATTTAGTAAAACCTCTTAGTGATGCAGAGCTCGCAGCTATTGGGAGTAGAAAAAGAGATTTTCTGTTATGTAGGTTTATAAGATGACATCCTTTACTGGATTTTTTTTAATACAAGTATTAACACTTTGGGTTAAGTAGTTACTATAATATTAAGCAGTCTTTTGTACCTTGGTATTTCATTACTATTAAGTTTACATTTAAAAATATTTGTCACTTGTATATGCATGCATGCTAAGCTGCTTCAGTTTTGTCCGACTCTTTGAGGCCCCACGGGCCAGGTCCCTCTGTCTGTGGGATTCTCTAGGCAAGAACACTAGAGTGGGTTGCTATGCCCTCTTCCAGGGGATCTTTCCGACCCAGGGATCAAACCTGTGTCTCTTTGTCTCCTGCATCACAGGTGGATTCTTTACCACTGAGCCACAGGGAAACCCATGTACAAATAAATAGTATGCCTATGTTTTAGTTAAAATATTTGGATTTGATTTTTTTTCTAGGTCATGGTCTAGTTTTTCTGATTGTACAGGAAATCAGAAGTCTTTCTTGTGTGCTTTGTCCTTGACTTATGGTGTGATCATAGTATTGTTATTCATAGGTGAACTTTTCCACTTGTAGGGGATGAAACTTGTCACAGTCCTGGTCTATAGGTACATCATGATGATTAATTAATGTTTCACTGTAAAAATTGTTTTAAAATGCCCAAGAGGATTAATTAGTATGTTTATAACATACTCTGGCAACTTTGGAGAAGAAGCTTCCTGTAATACGTTGTCCTTTACAACATACCTTGAATTTTTTTCAAGCTAAAAATGATATTTTGGGTTTTCACTTTGGAAATTGGTGAAAAGATTAAACTCATTTTCCAATTTCTGTTGCATTAAAATATATTTTAGGAAATTAAAAGTTTTAATTGAAGATATCATTTGAAATATCTATGTCTCTGAACACTTTTAGACTTAATTATAAAGAATAGGAACTAACACTTTCAGCAGTATGAAGAGAGGACTATCTAACTTAAAAGCTCTTTTGCTACAAAGTGCCTAGAAATTCTGGATGAAATGTTACAAACATATTTGTAATCAAATGCTTTTCTGGGCTCACAGGTAGCAAGGGAAATACCTAAGGGCTAAAGGAGAAGAGGGAACTGATTACCAGATTTGTGAGCACATGAATGTATGCCAAGGCAGCCCTGAGGAGTTCATTAGTCTCAGTAGCCAAAGGTTTAATGGCCACACCGGGTTAGGGGATGGTGCCTTGAATTTGTAGAAATTAAAACTGAGAACTCTTTATAAAGCCATGTCTCTTGAAGAGTTTTACCTTCTGTGGAAGGTCAGGTTGAAGACAAGGAAGCTTATCTGTCTAAACTTGGGCTTGGGTTGGTGGGAGAAACTGGGACTAACTATAGTTCATCTTTCATGAAGTTTTGGGACTTGGATTTAATACTTTATGAGTGAGCAGAAAGAAATTCAATAAATAGCATGTTAGTGCCTCCAAAACTTCATGTCAAACTACCAGAGTGAGCTTCTATGACCCTAGTCATTACATTATTTTAATTACATTATTTCTCTGATCAAGATGTTACTTAGTAATAAGTAGTAAAGTAGTAAAATGGCCTAACGATAGTCAGTAAAAATAAGGGTGTGGAGTATTGACATCTGGAAAAAAGTGTGTGAAAGTGTTAATCACTCAGTCATGTCCAACTCTTTGCAACCCTAAGGGCTGTAGCCCACCAGGCTTCTCTGTCCATGGCATTCTCCAGGCAAGATTACTGGAGTGGGTAGCCATTCCCTTCTCCAAGGGGTTCTTCCCGACCCAGGGATTGAACCCAGGTCTTCTGCATTGCAGACAGATTCTTTACTGTCTGAGCCACCAGGAAAGCCCATTGACATCTGAACCAGCATTATAAGTACTTTAAACATTTCCCCCTCTTACGTAGAATTAACACCTTCATTCTATCCCTACTAACTTTTCCTTTTTTTCCTCTTTTTTTTTTTTTTCCACTTGTAGTTTGAGATAAATACTATTTTTCCTTTAAAAATTGGTTTTTTTTTGGCTGCACCTCAGGGACCTTCATTCCCTGATCAGGGATTGAGCTCGTACCCTCTGCACTGGAAGGTGAAGTTTTAACCACTGGACCACCAGGAAAGTCCCAAGATAACTTTAGATTCACCTGGTTCTAAGAAATAATGAGAGACTCTGTATGCTTTAAAAAGTTTTCCCTAATGATAACATCCTGCAAAACTGTAGTACAGTGTCATAGCTAGCATATTGATAGTGATAAGGTCAAGTTATGGAACATTTCTATCACAATAAACATCTTTTTTTTTTAATAGATTACAACCCTTTTATAGACACAACCACTTTCTTTCTTCCCCTTGCCCCTACTTAACCCTTGGCAACCGCTAATCTGTTTTCCATTTCTGTAATTGTGTCATTTCAAGAATATTATATAAAGGGAATAGTACAGTTATGTAACATTTTATGTTGGCTGTTTTCACTCATCATATTTCCCTGGAGATCCATTCATTTTGTTTTCTCTACATTCTGTTCATTCCTTTTTAATGCTAAGTAACATTCCATGGTATGGATGAATTCACCATTCATCCATTGAAGAACACCTGGGCTATTTCCAGTTTTTTATTATGATAAATACAGCTGCTGTAAACATTGATGTACAGGTGTTTGTGTGAAAATAAGTTTTCCTCTGGGATATATGCCCAAGAGTGCAATTGCTGGGTTATCTAATAGTTGTATGTTTAGTTTTACAGAACTGCCAAGCTTTTCTAGAGTGCTATACCATTGTACATTCCCACTAGCAAAGTGTGAGAGATACAGTTTCTCTGCATTCTTGCCTCCTCACTGAGGGTTTTTATCATGAAAAAGGCCCTTTATGTAAATCTGAATTTTAGAATATAGCCATACCTTGTTTTATTGTGTTTTACTTATTTGCATTTCACAGATACTACATTTTTTACAAATTGAAGTTTTGTATGAACCCTGTGTTGAGCAAGCCTATCAGTATCATTTTTCCAATAACATTTACTCACTTGTGTTTCTGTGTCACAGTTTGGAACTTTTTCAATATTATATTTGTTATAGTGATCTGTGATCAATGATCTTTGATGTTACTATTTTAATTGTTTTGTGGTGAACTATAAGGAAAGTTATGACCAACCTAGATAGCATGTTAAAAAGCAGAGACATTACTTTGCCAACAAAGGTCCGTCTGGTCAAGGCTATGGTGTTTCCAGTGGTCATGTATGGATGTGACAGTTGGACTGTGAAGAAACCTGAGTGCTGGAAAATTGGTGCTTTTGAACTGTGGTGTTGGAGAAGACTCTTGAGAGTCCCTTGGACTGCAAGGAGATCCAACCAGTCCATCCTAAAGGAGATCAGTCCTGGGTGTTCATTGGAAGGACTGATGCTGAAGCTGAAACTCCAATACTTTGGCCACCTCGTGCGAAGAGTTGATTCTTTGGAAAAAACCCTGATGCTGGGGGGGATTGGGGGCAGGAGGAGAAGGGGACAACAGAGGATGAGATGGCTGGATGGCATCACCGACTAGATGGGCATGGGTTTGGGTAGACTCCGGCAGTTGGTGATGGACAGGGAGGCCTGGCGTGCTGCAATTCATGGGGTCGCAAAGAGTCAGACACGACTGAGCGACTGAACTGAACTGAACTGAACTAAGACAACCTCCTTGGTTGTGTGGCTTGTGGGATGTTAGTTCCTGGACCAGGGATTGAACCCACAACCTTGCCAGTGAAAGCTCGGAATTTTAACCACTGAACTGCAAGAGAATTCCCCAGCAGCAGGGTTTGAGAGGATTGACAGTAGCCTCTTGCACCAGGTTTTTTTTTTTTTTTAACCTTTGTCAGTCTTTTTAGAGGTTTTCCAGTTTCACTGATAATTTTTAAAAAATTATCTCTTTTTTCATTGATACTCTATTTGTTTTTGTTTTTCTGTTTCATCGATTTCTGTTCTATATGTAATCTTTATTATATATATACTTTTTTGCTCATGTTGGGTTTATTTTGCTCTTCCTCTTCTAAGTTTTTGAGTTGGACAATGAGATTATTACTTTTCCTCTTTCCTAATGTGTTGCATTTAGTGCTATAAATTTGTTTCTTAGCTTTCATTGTGACCCACAGATGCTGATACATTGTATTTTCATTTTCATTCAGTTCAGTATACTTTTTTATATCCCTTGAGGCTTTCTCTTTTATCCGTGGATTATTTAGATATGTGTTTTTTAGTGTCCAAATGTTTGGAGATTTTTGTGCTCTCTTCCTGTTATTGATCTGTGGATTGATTTCATTGTGGTCAAACACACTCTATATAATTTCACATCTCTTAATTTGTTGAGATATGGCTGAACATATAGTCTATCTTCGTTTATGTTCTAATACAGTGAAATGTGAACAAAATGATGTGTGTTGTTTCTAGAAGGGGGCCTTAGAGTTGGTACACTATTTGCCATCTTCCTGTCCTAGGATGGTGGAGCCCTTATTAGCATATGTCCCTATGTAAGGACAGTGTGGAGCTAAGGCTTTTGCCAACCCACATTGTTCATTTACATTTAAACAAGACATAAACTCTTGTTCTTGTAAGCACTGAGACTTTGGGGTTTGCTTTTTGATACAGTACAATCTAGTCTTTTATGACTAATGTACCAAATTAATTTACTCTTTATTTTTTCACTTTCTCTTATTCCAATCTGTTGCCAAAACTGCCTTAAAAATCCGCTTCTGAGATTATGGCGTGAGCCACAGATACTAACTGAGACTCTCCAGATCATTTTTGATTAGCTAGGTGTAAGCCATTAAGACTTTTGGACTGCAAGATGCTAGTTTATTGAATTTTACTGTGTTTGCATGTAGAAATATGCACCAAAACTATTTGAATTACTTAGAGTGAGAGGATTGTTATTTTTTTGAAAATAATGTTAGAGAAAGAGGAAATTGGGACCTTTAAGGACAGATACTTAGCATTCTGATTATAATTATACAGTTAATAGTACTATATTAATATACTTAAAAGTTGCTAAGAAACTAGATGTTAAATGTTCTCACCACAAAAAGAAATGATAATTATGGGATGTGATGGAGGTGTTAGCTAGTGCTACAGTGGTAATCATATTGCAGTATATAAGTGTATTAATTAATACATTGTATACCTTAAATTCATTCAAGTATATGAATAAATAAAACTGTATAAATTCATACAGTTAAATGTCAATTTTTTGATCTTTTTAAAATGGATAAGATTTTTTTTTAATGGATAAAGACTTAGTGTTTTCTTCCTAGAGTATGAACATTGCCTTCAGTGTAAAATAAAATGAAATAATTTTGAAATTATAATAGTTTTTCAAATTATGCAATTTATCTTATTAAATTTTTTTAACAAATAATTTTTATTGCAGTATAGTTGCTTTATAGTGTTATATTAGTTTCTGCTGTATAACAAAGAAAATCAGTTATACATATACATATATCATCTCTTTTTTAGATTTCCTTCACATTTAGGTCACCACAGAGCACTGAGTAGAGTTCCTTGGGTTATACAGTATGTTCTTGTTAGTTGTTTATTTTATACATAGTAATGTTTATTTGTCAATCCCATTCTCCCTGTTTATTTCACCCTCTTACCCCCTTGGTAACTATAAGATTGTTTTCTACATCTGTGACTCTATCTCTGCATTGCAAATAAGTTCATCTGTACCATTTCTCTAGATTCTACATATAAGTGGTATTATATGATATTAGTCTTTCTCTTTCTAACTTATCTCACTCTGTATGTCAACTTAAACTTTGAAATTTAATTTTTTGTGTAATTTCAATTTTTATAAATTTTAAGAGTTTTTAAAAATTTGAAAATAGAAAATTATACAAAGAAGAAAAGTGAAATTCCTTGTTTTCTTATCAACCAGAGAAAACTATTTTGAGATATTTGCTTCATTTTTCTCTATGTGTGTGTGTGAACTTTTTTTTCCTTTGGTATAATTGGCATTAGTATGTTTTGTTGTTCAGTTGGCAAGTCGTGTCTGACTGGCATGACTCCTCTATGCTCCGTTATCTCCTGGAGTTTGCTCAAATTCATGATCATTGAGTCAGTGATGCTATTAATGTCTAACCAAGTTATCATCTTCCATCCTCTTCTCCTTTGGCCTTCAGTCTTTCCCAGCATCAGGGCCTTTTTCAATGAGTCAGCTCTTCGCATCAGGTGGCCAAAGTATTGGAGTTTCACCTTCCGCATCAGTCCTTCCAATTAAATTCAGGGTTGATTTTCTTTAGAATTGACTGGTTTGATCTCCTTGCAGTCCAAGGGACTCTCCAGCACCACAGTTCAAAGGCATCAATTCTTCAGCACTCACTGTTCTTTATGGTCAGCTCTCGCATCCATACATGACTACTGGAAAAACCATAGCTTTGACCACATCGACTTTTGTCAGCAAAGTGATGTCTCTGCTTTAATACGCTGTCTGGGTTTTTCAGAGCTTTCCTTCCAAGGAGCAAGCATCTTTTAATTTCATGGCTGAATCACTGTCTGCAATGATTTTGGAGCCCAAGAAAATAAAATCTGTTATTGCTTCCACTGTTCCCCCATTTGGGGGACCCCAAATGGGACCCCACTTCAGGTCCCATGAAGTGATGGGACCTGATGTCATGATCTTAGTTTTTTGAATGTTGAGTTTTAAGCTAGCTTTTTCAGTCGCCTCTTTTACCCTCATCAAGAGGCTGTTTAGTTCCTCTTCCTCATGTATTGACTCTTTTATTGTTATGAACATATCTTAATCTCTAGTAATATTTCTTGCCTTAAAGTTTATTTCAGCTGATAGTGGTATAAGAACTCCAGTTTTCTTGTGATTACTGTTTGCATGATGTATATGTCCATTCTTTCACTTTCAGCCTCTTTGTGTTTTTGTATCTAGGTTGTGTGTCTCTTGTGGATAGAGTATAGTTGGGTCTATTTTTATCCAGTTTGACAATCTCCATGTTTAACTTATTTATATTTAATGTGTTTATAATATATATTTACATTTTAATTGGAAATTTACAAACTAATTGGAGATAACTTGGATTTACAAATGGCCATTTTGTTGTTTTCTCTGTATCTCATATATATTTTTGTTCCTCTGCTCCCCCTTTATGTGTCAAATAAATACTTTTTAGGATACCACTTCAGTTCCTCTTGATTTAAAAAATGTATTTGAGTGTTTTTAAAGGATTGCTTGAGGGATTACCATGTACATCATAACCGCTCACTGTACACTTCAGATTACTAACTTAATTCTGCTAAAATAGTGAATCTTTGTTCTATCCTAGCTCCATTATCTCTCCCCTGCCTTTATATATATATGTCTCATATGTGTTTTATATATATGATACATATATATGTTTGTTCTGTGTGTATATCAATTTTGCTTTAATGGGTCTAAGTCTGAATCTCTTGTCTTTATTTTATTTGGGATTCATTACTCTTCTTTGATTTGTACATTGTCCTCAAATTTTGAAAAATTTGACCAGTATTTACATATTCTTCTGCCTTCATTTTCCTTCTGATACTCTCACTTAATGTTGCCACAGAGGTCTCTGAGTCTCTTGTTTATTTTCTTCAAACTTTTTTGTTTCTGTTCTTCAAATTGGATAAGTTTTATTCATCTGTCTTTAGTTCACTGATTCTTTCTCTGCCATTTTGAAGCTTCTTTTTTTTTTATTTTGGTGATTATAGTTTTCAACTTCAGAATGTCAGGGTTTTTTTTTTAATTAAAAAAAGTTATTCATTAAGATTCTCTGTTGAGATTCTGTACTTGTTGATATGAGTCACTGTCATCATACTTTTCCTTAATTCTTTGAGCGTTGTTCTCATTAGTTCATTGAAGATATTTTAAATAATTGCTTTGATGTCTTTGCTAAATCCAGTATCTTGGAATCATGAAAGACTCTATTGCTTGCTTTTTCTCTTCTTAATATGAGTCACATTTTCCTATTTCTTTTTATGTTTCATATTTTTTTTGAAAATTGGAAACTTAGATAATGTATTGTAGCAGCTGTGGATTCTGATGGCATCCTTCCTGTCCCTAAAACTTGTCATTCCTGATTTTTGTTTAGAATTGCTCAGAGTAAATCTGTGAAATACATTTGTCCTGTGGTGTGTGGAAACAATGATCTTTGCTCAATTTATTATCATTGTTGTTGTTTTGTTTTTAAGGTTAGTTTCCTGTGTCACTCCTTGTATCAGTCAGAAATTGTGCTTAAATACAGAGAGCCATTAAGGCTTTCTGTTTCCACTGACAGATCTGTGTATAGATTGGGTAGTGCATTCAAAATTCAGGTCATTTTAAAATTTGTCCCTATTTTTATGTTCCCTTGAGACTTCTTGTATCTCCATCTAGGTGTCTTGCTGAAAGTATTACTTTTGTTTCGGGTTTGGAGGACTTGTTAACAAAAGTCACTTGTTACACACAATAAACAATTTCAATATTTAATTGAGGATTAGTTGACTTAATTTCAATATACAGTCATTAAAAGAAAAGAGAAATAGAAACAATAGTGAAAAGTACAGCACATACATCACCAAATTGGGCCAACCAATGTGCATGTGTGTGTGTTCAGTCGTGTCTGACTCTGTGACCCCATGGACTGAGCCTGCCTGGATCCTCTGTCCATGGGGTTTTCCAGGTAAGAGTACTGGAGTGAGTAGCCATTCCCTTCTCCAGGGGATCTTCCCAAACCAGGGATCAAACCCAGATCTCCTATACTGCAGGTGCATTCTTCACCAGGGAAGCCTGACCAACATGTAGACTTAAAAACAGCCCTAAGAAGTCCCATGTAACAGCTATTTGAAGTCCCAGTTGGGAAAAGGTCCTGGGCACTGCATCCACTCCATGGATGAGACCTCAAATTGCAGTTTCTGGGGTTCCCACTTATAATCCTAGACTGCAGACTGATATCATCAGTTTGCATGCAAAAATTCACCTCTGGTTTTACTTTAACATTTTTACAATGCTGTTTGTTTTATATTGTGAGTCATAGGATTTCGTCAGACCTCACTGCAGTTGGCCAGACCTCCAGGTACTCAAGAGTTCCAAGAACCACTCCCTTTCTTATCTAAAGTGCCACTTGACTCTCTGTTCTTGCAGGCAAGCACGGAATTTGGTTAGTGTCCAGGCAGGTTAGAAGCAAAGTCAGGGGCCTGCTATCCTGCTTCTGAAGCCTGAACAAGACTTCCTCCATATTAATTTCCCTGATACCAAGAGTGTGTGGATAGTTTGGGATTTCTCCAATCTCTCTTGCACATGCTTGTAGCCCCTGTTTATCTAGGATGACATGATGAGTGTATTAAGTTCATCTATGGCTGCCTCTCCTCTACAATCTCTCTGTTAAGTCCCCTACTAATCTGACAGTCTGCTTGTTCTTGTCCTAATAGAGATTTCAACCTCACACTTGCTTGGATAGCTTCAGAAATTTTCCCTTCACTTCTGGGATAGGTTTTCTGTTTTCCACTCTGAATCAACTCAGCCCTGCTCTGTCAGCCTCACTGCTAGTTTTCATGGCCTGTTCCACCTTTGCAGAACTACTACATTGACCTAAATTGTGGGGAAGAATGAGTAACGGGAGCAGGCACAAGAAAGAATGCCACAGACTTCTGATGTTCATACCCAGATTCAGTAGATTTTCCTGATGAAATATTTCTCATTTTATTGTATGCCTCTGGTCAATTTCTAGTCAATTCAGATGATTGTTTTTGACAGTTTTTCCCCCCCCATCTATATGTTGATTTTGCAGACTAGTTGCCAAAGTTCTTACTCCATCATCCTGGAAGCATCCTTTGCTTCTTTTTGGGTTTTTTTTTTTTGAAATATTTATTTTATGTGGTTTTTCATATAAAGACATAAGAATATTGCACAAAAAGGGTATAATTTTAAAGTCCATTTTAATTTTATTTTCTAAGATACTACAGCTCATTTATAATTAAACAGAAAATTAATTTTTTATTGTTGCAGATTTCAAGTTCCACCTATAAAGACAGGAATGAAGAGTATAAAAGATAGTTCGCACATCTACCTGATACAGAGAAACTGATAGCAGGTAAAAAATTAAAAAAAAAATCAAGAAGGTACAAAAACTCTTTTACTACATCATCAAAATAGAGTTGATGAGTAATAATATTCATAGAATATTTTAGCCTTTATGCTCAGCAGAAACTGTTTTTCAAGATAAACAGCCTCTTATCATCTGTCATGAGACAATATAAAATGAAGTTGTATAGATATGTGTGTCATTGACACTGTATCTGGATAGTACAGTTATAGGTGGCTTTACATTTCTACTTTGTCAATGTCTATACTTTCCAAATTTTATACAATGAACAGGTTTATTATAGCAGTGAAGAAAAATACTAAAATTGTGAATTTTTTAAAAAGCACATATACATACTGAAAAATACGGACAAAATATTAACCAAAATTACATACCTATACAAATTAACCAGAGACCCATCCAAAGGACCATCCCTCTAGATGGGTCCATCCTAAAGGAAATTAGTCCTGAAAATTCATTGGAAGGACTGATGCTAAAGCTGAAACTTCAATACTTTGGCCACTTGATATGAAGAACTGACTCCTTGGAAAAGACCCTGATGCTGGGAAAGATTGAAGGCAGGAGGAGAAGGGGATGAGAGGATTAGATGGTTGGATGGTATCACCGACTGTATGGACATGAGTTTGAGCAAGCTTCAGGAGTTGGTGATGGACAGGGAGGCCTGGTTGTGCTGCAGTCCAGGTGGTCGCAAAGAGTCGGACATGACTGAGCGACTGAACTGAACTGAACTGATACAAATTAAAATATATAATTGGGATCATTCTGTACAAATGGCTTTAACTTCTTAGATTTAACCACATATTAGATCACTGTCTTCTGAAACAGAGAATCTTTAACCTTTAATTTTAAAAAACAACTCACTGACATTTCAAATCCACAGTTTCATACTTTATAGGTTAGTTCAATTAATATTTCTTAGTACTCAGTCTGTGCCAGAGACCATGATGTTTCTGAAGAACTTGGAGTCTCGTGGAAAAACATCATATATAAAGAAATCACTATGATTCAGGTTATATGAACAGTTTTAGCAAGGTACAGAAGTATTACCTGGAAATAAAGATTTAGTGTACACCACAGTATCCTTCTAACTGATCTCTCTCCTAGTCTTACATGTCTTCATTCTATTCAGGGCTATAGGTATAGTGGTTTTTTCGAAGAAGCACATCTGATCAGTTTAAAACCCTTCATGAATGGTATTCCAATAACCTTAGAATAAAGCTTGACTGGCTTTCTATGTGCCTTTTGTTTATGTTAATTATCCTTTCATCTCTCTTCCTTTATCAAGTTCCCTTGAGTCTCTAGTCTTTTTTGAAGTCAGCTTTCTTTATGTATGTCATTTCCTTTTTTGGGGGCGCTTTTTTACTTCATTTTACCTAGAACTGTTTTCCCTTTTCTATACCTGGTTGTCTTTTATTTATATATATATATATATATATTTTTTTTTTTTTAACTTGTATCCAGCTTTATAAGAGACTTTTCAAAAATAGTTATTTCCAGCAGGACATGGGTGACATTCCATAACATCTTACAACTTTTCAAACTCCCCTCTCCAAAAAGTCAACAAAGTCTGTTGTTACAATAAACAGGAAAAATTTTCAAAAAGGGTGATTATTTCACATGAGGCATTTAAGAGATTTTCACAGGTCAACTCTGACATGGAGGAAAGGAACTAAAAACTCCAGGATTATAAATGAGATGATTCACAAACTACAAACAGGAATCCTGGTTCTTCTGAGTAACACCATCTTGATGTCATCACCAGAAAGCCTGAGTATTGTTACCCGATGCAGCTGATTCTACGGGTGTCAAGGCCGTATCATGACGCCTGGTTTCAGGAAGTCAAGAATGTGCTGATGACATCAAGAAAGGAGAAGACATGAAGTAATTTTTCTCCACACAGTAAGGCTTCTGAGCCATAGTGGCTGACATGTGTGAATGTCAGAGAATCTCTCCCGGGAACCAAGAATAATCTTCAAATACTTCTATTTCCCCCCATTTCAATCCAGCTTCTGAAACATTCTACTAGTGGTTATTTGCCCTTTCCACAAAAGACAACAATGAAGTATCTCATGTGCTAACAACATAACTTAAAAAAAAATCTACATTTTTATAAAAGTTGATTTAAAAATAGTATTTCAAACAGTAGAGTCACTAGAAGTACAGAGCTATCAAAAAGGTACACTTCATTTGGCATCCCCAGTGCCTTCTGCTTTCTGTGACTGGACTGTAGAGGCATCTCGGTTTTTCGCAGGGTTGTTCCCATCCTTGCCGACTTCTGCTTTCCCCTTTCTCCCTTTGGCCAGCTTCTCTCCCTTCTTTGCAGGGGCCTTTTTTGGCCTGGGCTCTGGTTTTGGAAGGGCAGGTTTAGCAGACAACCGTGCTGATCTCCTCTGTGGTTCATCCTTCACCTTCCCTTTGTCACCTTTAGCATCTCCTTTTGCCTTTCTCTTGGGCATGGTGGCAGCAGTGCTTGGCAGCCCAAGGGGTTCTTCTGTCTTTCTCACTGTTCCTAGAAAGATTTCCGAGTCTCGCGGCCGTCCGAGGGGCGCGGGACTCCCAGCTGCCGGCCTGCAGCGCCGGTGCCCGGGGCTGAGGCAGGGCCGTCGCAGACCGCAGGCTGGCGAAGAGACGCCCGGAGCTGGGCGCTGCCGGGAACAGGAAGCTTATTTATATATTTTAAAATACATATTAATGTATTATGTCTATTTGCATATAACTTTTGTTTATATATTTCTCATTTAGGCATGCCTTTACTGTAAATTTGACTGGGCTGGTACAGCTCTTATATTCATCTACTGCTCACCAGCGTAACAGCAGTAGTAGTAGTAGTTAAAATGTAGAAACACTGAGCCCCCCAAGTGACTCCTCACACCTTAGCTGTCCCGGCTTCTCTTGTAGGATTCCCAGGGCCTTCACATAATCCAGCAATGAAAGGTTTTATATCTGATATAGAAAGGTCCTGATCCAGCACTGTGGTTGGTGACCAGTGTTATTATTGTAAATATCACCTGTGGATAGATACCTCCAGTATGTACTCTTGTAGTGTCCTTCACACTCCTGAGTCCCTTGGACTGCAAGGAGATCAAACCAGTCAATCCCAAAGGAAATCAGTCCTGAATATTCATTGGGAGGATTGATGCTGAAGCTGAAACTCCAGTACTTTGGCTACCTGATGGGAAGAACTGACTCACTGGAAAAGATCCCGATGCTGGGAAAGGTCAGGGCAGGAGGAGAAGGGGACAACAGAGGATGAGATGGTTGGATGGCATCACTGACTTGATGGACAGGACTTTGAGCAAGCTCCAGGAGTTGGTGATGGACAGGGAAGTCTGGTGTTCTGCAGTCCATGGGATCACAAAGAGTCGGACACAACTGAACGACTGAACTGAACTATTTATATTACTGGGCTTCCAGGTGGTGCTAGTGGTAAAGAACCCACCTGCTAATGCAGGAGACATAAGACGTTAAATCCCTGGGTCGGGAAGATTCCCTGGAGAAGGGCACGACAACCCACTCCAGTATTCTTGCCTGGAGAATTCTATGGATAGAGGAGCCTGGTGGGCTACAGTCCATGGGGTCACAGAGAGTCGGACATGACTGTGACTAACACTTTCACTTTTATCTATATTATTTGCTATTGTAACCCTAGTACAGAGGTCAGTATTCAACATACTATAATGGGTACCCAGTGATTGAATGGATGGTTGATGGATAGAGAAATGAGGGAGTAAATGAATTATCAGTGTCACTTAAAATCAGCAGAATAGATGAGCTCAACCATGGATAACATATAGAGTTAAAGTAACACTAACAAAAGAATCATGGCATCAGTAGAAGAAGAAAATCCAGTAAAAATCAAATTTAGAAGGAAAGGTCAAATAATGTGTGAAGATCCAGAAGAAAGTAGTAGCACAGTATTTTTGCGTATAAAGAGTTGTTAAGAATCATTATAGTTTAACAGTGTGAAATACAGATGAACTAAGTGAAAATAACAATTTGTGAAGTTGATCTAAAGTAACTATATAGAGGAAATATTCAGTGTTAAATGAGCATTTTAAAAAATGAAAAGAAAGTAGAATCAATAACCTAAGATTACCCCTAACAAATCTATAAAAGATGAGGAAATTAAACCTAAAGCTACCAAAGGGAAAGAAATGATAAAGACTAGAGCATAAATTAATGAAATTGAAAACAGAGGAAAAAGAAGAGAAAATCAATGAAGCCAAAGCTGGTTCTCTGAAAAAATTGATAGGCCGAGAAATCTGGTTAACCAAGAGAAATGATAGGTGACATGTATTACCAATATCAGCAATGGAAGAGGGTTCATCACTGCTGATCCCCTGAATATTAAAAGGATAATAAAGAAATACTGTGAACAACTCTATGCCCATAATGCAATAATTTAGATAAAATAGACCAATTTCTTGAAAAACACAAACTGCCAAACCTCACACAAGAAGACACATATAGCTGGAATAGCTCTATACCTATTAAAGAAATTGAATTTGCAGTTAAGAACCTTCCATAAAAAGCTCAATGTAGACAGTGTCAGTGGTGAATTTTATCAACCATTTATGTAAGAAATAGTATCATTCCTTCCAGAAAATAAGAAGGATAACTTCTCAACTCATTTTATGAGACTAGTGTTACCAAAATACCAAAACCAGACAGAAACATTCTAGGAAGAGACCAATATCTGTCATGAACATAGAAATAGAGTTGAAACCAAATATTAGCATATGAGATTCAGCAATTTATAAGATTATGGATTATGACCAAGTGAGTTTCATTCCAGGAATTCATGGGCTGGTTCAGCATGTTAAAAAAAAGAAAAATCAATCAATATATTTTATCATCCTAGGCCAAATATGAAAAACCATATAATCATCTCAATAGATGCAGAAAAAGTATTTGACAGAATTCAACATTCTGTCATAACAAATCTCTCAACAAGTTAGAAATAGAACTTATTCTACTTCCTTAGAAGAAAGTATGAAAAACCTCTAACTAACATTGTACTTAATGATGAGAGACTGAATGTCTTCTACCTAAAATTAGAAACTAGGTAAAGATGTCTTCTCTCACTATTCTTACTCAACATTTTACTAGAAGTTTAAGTGTAGTTAGTGCAGCAGACTTCAAATAAAAGGCATATACATTAGGAGAATAGGAAATAGAAACTAACTTTATTGCCAATAGACATGATTATTCATTTAGAAAATCTCAGATAATCTACAAAAACTTCTGGATTTAATGAATGAATTTAGTGGTGTCTCGGTGGTAAAGAATCTGCCTGCCAGTGAAGGAGATGCAGATTTGATCCCTGGGTCGGGAAGATCCCCTGGAGAAGGAAAGGGGAACCACTCCAGTGTTCTTGCCTGGGAAATCCCATGGACAGAGGAACTTGGCAGGCTGCAGTCCATAGGGTCACAAAAGAGCTGGACACAACTTAGTGACTAAACAACGATAACAGAATTGAAAATCATTTGAAGATAAAAGAAACATGTATATACACTGGCAAAGAACAATTGGAATTCAAATTTTAAAAATAACATTTACATCAGAACTTCCCAATAATGAAGTAAGTAGGTGTAAATCTAACAAATATATAGGCTCTATATGCTAACAAATGTAACACATTAACAAAAGAAGTCTGAATAAATGTTTATAGATTAGAAGACTCAAAGTTGCTGAGGTCTCAGTTCTCTCAAATGAAAAATCCCAGAATACTTTTTCATAGATGAGGAAATAGATAAACTGATTTTAAAATTTGCATGGAAAAAACAAAGGATTTAGAACAGCCAAAATAATTCTGAACAAGAAGAACAAAGCTGGAAGACATACATTACTCAATTTCAAGACTTACTAGGAATCTACAGTAATCAAGACAGTCTGAGATTTGCCAAAGATAGACATTTAGATAAATGGAACAGAAAATAGCTCAGATATAAATTCATGCAAATATTGTGAACTCACTTTTGACAAAGGTGCAAATGCAAAGATAACTTAATGGAGAAAAGTTCATCTTCAACAAATGGTGCTGGAACAATTAGATGTCCATATGCAGAAAAATGAATAAACTTTGATGCAAAACTCACACTATTTACAGAATTTACCTCTAAATGGATCATAGAACTAAATGTAAAACTAGAATTTGTAGAAGAAAACATCTGGTTTTTTTTTTCCTAGAGGAAATCTCTGTTTGGATTTGATGATGAATCTTTAGATGTAACACCAATAGAATGATTCATACAAGAAAGAATCGATAAGTTGTACTTTATCAAAATTAAAATCTCTTGCTATGCAAAAGATACATTTTAGAGGGTGAAAATATAAGACACAAACAGGGAGAAAATAGTTGTTAATCACATATCTGATTAAAAAAACAAACACACACGTCTATCCACAATAGAAATTATTCTTAAAAGTTAACAGTAAGAACACAAACAACCCTATTAAAAAATGGGCAGATTAGCTTTTTCGCAATGGGTTTGCTGCCAGCACACAGGTGTCATGAAAACCACCATTAAACCTAAGCAAAAATGGGAAAGGAAAAGACCCACATCAACATTGTTGTCATTGGGCATGTAGATTCAGGGAAGTCTACCATGACTGATCTACAAATGTGGCGGGATTGATGAGAACAATTGAAAAGTTCAAGAAGGAGGCTACCAAGATGAAAAAGGGCTCCTTCAAGTATGCCTGGGTCTTGGACAAACTGGAAGCTGAACATGAGCGTGGTATCACCATTGATATCTCCCTGTGGAAATTTGAGACCAGCAAGTACTATGTTACCATTATTGATGCCCCAGGACACAGAGACTTCATCAAAAACATAATTACAGGCACATCCCAGGCTGACTGTGCTGTCCTGATTGCTGCTGCTGGTGTTGGTGAATTTGAAGCTGGTATCTCCAAGAACGGGCAGACCCGTGAGCATGCCCTTCTGGCTTACACTCTGGATGTGAAACAGCTAATTGTTGGGAGTTAACAAAATGGATTCCACTGAGCCACCCTACAGCCAGCAGAGATACAAGGAAATTGTTAAGGAAGTCAGCACCTACATTAAGAAAATTAGCTACAACCCTGACACAGTAGCATTTGTGCCAATTTCTGGCTGGAATGGTGACAACATACTGGAGCCAAGGGCTAACCTGCCATGGTTCAAGGATGTAAAGTCACTCGTAAGGATGGCAATGCCAGTGGAACCACCCTGCTTGAAGCTCTGGATTGCATCCTGCCGCCAACTCACCCAACTGACAAACCCTTGCGTTTGCCCCTCCAGGATGTCTATAAAATTGGTGGTATCAGTACTGTCCCTGTGGGTCAGATGGAGACTGGTGTTCTCAAACCTGGCATGGTGGTCACCTTTGCTCCAGTCAATGTAACAACTGAAGTGAAGTCTGTAGAAATGCACCATGAAGCATTGAGTGAAGCCCTTCCTGGGGACAGTGTGGGTTTCAATGTCAAAAACGTGTCTGTCAAAGATGTTTGTTGTGGCAGTGTGACTGTTGACAGCAAAAATGACCCACCAGTGGAAGCAGCTGGCTTCACAGCTCAGGTGATTATTTGGAACCATCCAGGCCAAATCAGTGCTGGATATGCACCTGTGCTGGATTGTCCCACAGCTCACATTGCTTGCAAATTTGCTGAGCTGAAGGAGAAAATTGATCGTCGTTCTGGGAGAAAGCTGGAAGATGGCCCTAAATTCTTGAAATGTGGTGATGCTGCCATCATTGATATGGTTCCTGGCAAGCCCATGTGTGTCGAGAGCTTCTCTGACTATCCTCCCCAGGGCCATTTTTCTGTGAGTGACATGAGACAGACAGTCGCTGTGGGTGTCATTAAAGCAGTGGACAAGAAGGCAGCTGGAGCTGGCAAGGTCACCAGGTCTGCCCAGATAGCTCAGAAGGCTAAATGAATATTATCCCCAATACCTGCCACCCCAGTATTAATCAGTGCTGGAAGAATGGTCTCAAAACTGTTTGTCTCAATTGGCCATTTAAATTTAGTAGTCAAAGACTGGTTAATGACAACAGTGCATCATAAAACCTTCAGAAGGAAAGGAGAATGTTTTTGTGGTCCATATGTTTTGTGTGTGGCAGTTTAAGTTATTTATTTTTAAAATCAGTACTTTTTAATGAAAACAACTTGACCAAAAATCTGTCACAGAATTTGATACCCATTAAAAAAAAGTTTAATGAGAAAAAAAGGGGGGGGGGGCTGATTCTTTACCAGAGGAGATACATGGATGGCAAATAAGCATATGAAAAATTGCACACTATCATAGGAAAATACAGATTAAAAGCACAGTTAAATAAATGACATATCTAATAGAATTGCTAAAATTAAACACTAAAACAATGGACAACACCAAGTGATGATGAGGCTTCAAAGATATAAGACTCCACTGTGTTGGAAGATGTGGGTGAGTTTGACTGACCTCTACCATAGAGAACTCACCAGTCAGTTACCTGATATTGGTCCCTGTTCTAGCTGTCACTCTTTGTGATTCTCAGTATGGAGTCTCCCTGGAGTGGCATAGCTTCAACCTTCTCGTGTATTTTTTGAGCTGAGACTTTCTCCACACTGTGGCTTATCCATTCGTGTCCAGTTTCTCTCTCTTAAAATTTATCAAAACTTCTAGTCAACCAATGTACCCACCCATTCTATCTACCCCTCAGCATTGCAAAAGGAACAGAACTAGACACTCGTGTCAACTTAGACCAGAAGTTCCATGGACTAGATTTGTTCTATGTACTATTCACACTTGTGAATATGATTGTTGCTTTGAATGTATTCTCTTGGGAGAACGTATACTTTTTATAGTGATGTCATTGCTCAAAACATTTTTTAATGTCTCTGATTAAATGAACAAGGTAGATTTTTACCCTAGAAAATGTTGCACTGGGGAAATATAATTAAAAACAAAATATCCTACCCACCCAGAAAACCTCTCTACAAAAGTAAAAGAGAAAGAAAACATTTAGTTTTATTATTGAATAAACATTGAATTAGAATGTGATGGACATCATAAGCAATCTGCAAAAGAGAGTGTGAAGGCAGAAAGAAATTTCCTCTTTTTATGTAGGCAGGCAGATACAACCATTACACATATTCTAAAGATAAGTAATAACTAGCCCTCAAGTTAGAAGACTGAACAGTGCCATATGTCATATCAGTTTATCCTAAATTCATCTGGTAATTGGGGCAGCTGTGTTAGCCAATTGGCTTTATCCAAAGGGAAAATAAACTCACTTCTTAAAGACAGGAGTTAGTTTGCAACTTGAATCAAGGCACCCATGGAAATAACCCACTCAGAGAAACTAGGAGATGGGGTCTTATCATCCCTGTTGTTTACATTTGAAAGAGATGGCTCCCAGGTCCTGGAGGAAACATCTGGGTTATAAAATTGGCAAGAAGCTTATTTTGCTTTTTAAAAGATTCACATCTCACAGGTGCAAAGAAAAAATTTACAAGATTTCTAAGGAAAATGCTCTAAAGAGAGGAGGGGGATCTCTTTCCCTTTTTTTTCACCAGAGAAAGTTAATTTTTTCTTTTTCAGTTTGCATCTGCCCTTACATTTTGCTCAGGTAAAAAGCAAAGGAAGAAAACAAAAACAAAAAGAAAATACCAGCTATGTAAAGTATAATAAAATGCGGATGGTTATCTTTTGTAGTTTATGTACTAAATTATAATAGAAAGCAATTCTAAAAATGTTGTTCCAAAGAGTCTTGCTTAAGCAATATCATCTTTCTTGGACTCCCAAAGAGGTAGGAGATATATGGGCTTCTGATTGGAAATTTACAATCAGCCACCCTTCTGCTTTCATTTCTTGAGATAAGAGATAGGTGGGCTTCAGTTGAGGAACTTACAACTAATAAAAACAGAGTAAATAGCCGGTGTTTGTCTCTTACCTCAAGGAAATAATCATGGCAAGGACAAAGTAAGGACAAAACCCTGTCTGATAAGGGAGACACTACGCGCACGGAGAAAGGCTCCTTGGAGTAAAAAGTCAGAAGATAATTCGAGGCCATAATGAGTCATGCTCCTTCCAGAAGCGTTCACTTGGCTAGGGTGTGCGTGTACACCCCAGGGAGGGTCCTGAGACAAATTAACCAGGAGGGACAAAGCAAGGTGATTGGCCTGAGGGAAGACGAAGACCTGGAAGACTGCCCCTTTATAAAGGATTTAAATTTACCAGAAGGCGCGACTTTATCTCTGAGCTAGTCCATGTGCCTTTCTGCGTGTACTTTTCAATAAACTTTTTACTTTACTCTTTTCCGCCTCCTTGCCTGAATTTTTTTTTTTCCAATAAACTTTTTACTTTACTCTTTTCCACCTCCTTGCCTGAATTTTTTTCAATAAACTTTTTGCTTTACTCTTTTCTGCCTCCTTGCCTGAATTCGTTCTTGACCAGGCAGGCAAGACTAGGGACCTTAGCCCTAACTTCTGGCTCCTGTGGCCCCGTGGTTAGGTCTTGGAAACTAGGAGCCTGCTTTCACCTACCTTTTGCTGCTACTTGCTGCAAGCTGCCGCTTATTGCTACTCGCATCTGAAATCAATTGCTGCTAGAAAAGAGTAGTTTGGGATGTGTATTTCCCGCCACTATTGTTTAAAAAACACATTCTCTTAATTCATCATCATCTCCCTTACAGAGCTATGCCGGGAGCCATTATGGGAGGTCCCGCCCGTGACGAGGTCATGAAGGAAATAGCGGGCAGGCAAGGCCGTCCGGGATCCCATCCAAGACGAGGTCATGAGGAAAATACCTGACAGGCAAAGCCATCTAGGATAAGGGACCCTCCAGGTTGGCCTCGGCTTCTACCCCACCCTGTATCCTCCCCCCTTTTCTGCTGTTGTTCTTATTTGTCCTGCTGCAGATTCTTGTGTTGCCTGCCGAGAGCTCTCCTGCTCCTCTTTCACTGAATAAAGACCAACTTAAAAGCTAATTAATAAATCTCCTGGACGCTGGTACCCTATGAAGAGGCCAGGGATGAAGGAAATGCTTCAATTCAAACCCTTTTGCTGGCATTCTGGCTTGTTTGATAAATGTGTGCTCTCATTGCACAAAATGCTCATGATTGTTCTAAACATCCTAAGCACAGTACACTAAGAAAAGAAACTATTAAGCATAGGTCCCTCTGCGGGGTGAGAAAAGCTCCACAAATATTATAGCCACAAATGTGCCTAATAAAAAGTAGTTTAGATAGAGATTAGCTGGTGACTTCTTGCAGGTAATTAACTTTTGAACTAAGAGCCTGTTTTGTGCCATATCTGCTGTTTTTGCAATCCTTTGCATTTCTGTTCTGTAAAAAATGCAATCCTATCTAGTTCCCATGGAGATGACACCTAATAGAAAGAAAATAGATTAACCACAAAAAAGACAGGGTTGACTACTGAAGTTGCTTAAAGTTGCACCAGGTGCAAGCCATAAATTGTCAACAGGCCTGAAAGCCAAAAGATATTATACATAGCGATTAACCATTAAAAAGGCACTAATAGGCACAGAGCCCTTTGGAGGGTGAGGAAGCCCTATTAAAAAATACAAAACATATTGTTTTAAAAGTGGTTATTGGATCAATGTTTGATTGATGTTAATGTGCTGAGGTTGTGCAGTGGAAACTATTGTTAATATAGTTGGAGATCTAGAAAAATAAAGAGTTTAGCCCTAGTGTAAAAACAATAAGATAATTGTTAATTTTAACCAGGAGTGCTAAACAGGGGCTGCCTCACCAGAGCCACAGAGTCTTTGTGTGCTAAACTTTTTAGATAAATTTAGCTGAGAATTTCTGCAAAAAGACTGACTTTCATGTTAACAGGATTGTATTTCTATTATGTTGCAACTTGCTGTACCATGAGACTGCCAATTTTCTGTTTTCTGCTAACCTCAAGGCCAGAAGATAATGTACAAAGAATCTATGGGAAAAGACTCTCATAAACAAAAAATATACAGAGCACACCTGGTTTCGTGAAGGACAAGCTGATATAATGTTAAACTAAGTCTGTATGCTTATCTGCCCCTTAGAAATGTACCGACTTAGGGTATAAAGGCTACGGTGAAAAATAAAACAACTGCCAGACTCTGCTGCATATCCTGGTCTGGTCTCTCTCTCTCCCCGGTGCTACGTGTCTCTCTCTCACCGACCGATGCCGTTCATCCTGAGGGTTCCCCTGGATCCTGCTGGGGCTGGACCCCGGCAGAGCTATGCCTAAATTCTTCTGTAAAATTAAATAGTACATAAATAGTACATCTTGTTTGTTTGAAAATGGGTGTACTATTATTGTGCAAGCTTACTCTGGGATTATATAGTGCTGATTCACTCCATCTGTATTCCTGTTAACACTTTTCACATATTTCCACTGTATCCTTTGTTATATTTTAGTTATTAAAGTAAATCTTTAGGCGCTGGAGCCATTCACTTGGCTGAAATTGATCATGTGAAAACTAGTAAGTTGATGTTAATACATGCATCAAAGTGACCTGTGCTCCTTGGTTAATTTACTTAACTTTATTCAAATTTTCCAGTAACCAATTATAAAGTTATAAAAGGGACTTCCCTAATGGCTCAGTGATAAAGAATCCACCTGCAGTGCAGGAGATGCAGGTTTGATTCCTGTGTCAGGAAGATCCTCTCAAGGAGGAAATGGCAGCCCACTGTAGTATTATTGCCTGGAAAATCCCATGGACAGAGGAGTCTGACAGGCTACAGTCCATGGAGTCACACAGAGTTGGACACAACTGAGCGCGCGCACACACACACACACACACACACACACACAGAGTTATGAATACATAAAACAATTTTTGACAAACATTATTCAATTGTAGATGAATCAGATTGTTAATATGACTCAAGTCAGGTAGAAGATTGCCTTCTGAAGTGCCGATTAGTGTTGTGGTTATAGGCTTGTTAATCAGTAGGGAAACTAGGAGGAAAAAAGGTAAAATCCCTTTGCTTTTTAAAAATTGTTTTGTCCATTTCTTGTCTGGGACTTATTGCTAGGAAGCCATCTTATAAAAAAAACAACTTTAGTGAGGTAAGAGTTTATTACAATAAAACATACCTCTTTTAGAGAGATTGTTTTTAAAGCCACTGAAAAAAACTTGTCAATCTATATCAAATAGTCTTCAGTTAAAATGTTAGCATAGCTTTGAATAGAGTTAATGTAAAATAGAGCAGCGGTTCTCAAATTGTGGTCCACAGACTAGCAACATTGACATCACCTGGGACCTTGCTGGATGTGCAGACACTTCCCCCAGCCCAGACATAGTTAATAGGAAACTTGGGGAGGGGCCTGGCTATCTATGTTGTGATTAATCTATCAGGTATGTCTTTTTTTTTTTTAATTAAAAAATTTTTTTTGAACTTTTTGTTTTATATTGGAGAGAATCCGACTGCAGTTCAGGAGACATGGGTTCAATCCCTGAGTTGGGAAGATCCCCTGGAGGAGGACATGGCAACCCCTCCAGTATTCTTGCCTAAGAAATCCCATGGACAGAGGAGTCTGGCAGGCTACAGCCCATGGAATCGCAAAAGAGTTGGATACAACTTAGCTACTAAACAAAAACAGCTGATTAATAATGTTGTGATAGTTTTAGGTGGACAGCAAAGGGACTCATCCATACATATACATGTGTCCATTCTCCCCACAAACTCCCTTTCCACAGACTGTCACATTATATTGAGCAGAGTTTCCTGTGCTATACAGTAGGACTTTGTTCTACCACATATTTCTGATCTGATATTTGAGAGGAACTGAATTAATGTTTCAGTGGTTTAGATAAAAATTTCAGAATACCTTAAGATGACCTTTAGCCCTATCCCTGTTTTAAAGATGCATACTAGTCAATGAGTAACTTAATCTGCTTAATTATTTACTAGGATTTTTTTCTTTTTTGGTTTGGTGGTGTCTCAGTTCTGTTTTGCTGGAGGAAGCACTGTGAAAGACTTGGGTTCCTTTGTTAAATTTTTAGTATTTGCTTAGAAATTTAACATGAGCAAATTTAAATATCTTGGGGTTCATAACCTCAATAACTTTTTCCTAAAATTACTAGTCACTTAATATCATTTTAAAATATATTAATTAAGCTAAATCTCCTCAAAGCAGCTCTTTATATTTTATATTATTAATAATTTAGCAATGCTGTTTACACTAGCCACAGAGCCATGTCTTAATCTTAGAGGCATGGTGTTAACTTACTCGTGAGTGAAGTGAAGTCGCTCAATTGTGTCCGACTCTTTGCAACCCTGTGGACCATAGCCTACCAGGCTTCTCTGTCCATGGGATTTCCCAGGCAAGAATACTGGAGTGGGTTGCCATTTCCTTAGGCAGTGGCATTTATCAGAGTCCTCTTGATTTTGCTGGATTTTAGAGCTAAGTTAGGACCAAATTTGAAGCTAAACTTAAAATGTATAAAATTTATAGTGTCATCCTTGCTCCCTCCCTCACCCTCATCCAACATCTAATTAGTTACCAATTCCATATCCGTGTGTGTGTGCAAAGTCGCTTCAATCATGTCTGACTCTTGGTGACCCTATAGACTGTAGCCTGCCAGGCTCGTCTGTCCATGGGATTCTCTAGGCACAAATACAGGAATGGGTTACCATGCCCTCCTCCAGGAGATCTTCTTGACCCAGGGATTGAACCCATATCTCTTGTGTCTCCTGCACTGGCGAGTGGGTTCTTTACCTCTAGTGCCATCTGGAAAGCCCCTGTCAGTACTACCCCTTAAATATCTCTGAACCTAACTACTTCTTTCTCTAGTACTGCCATCTTTTGGTCTGAGCCACCATCAGTTTCCCCCTGGATTTCCTAATGATTTATCTAAATCCATTGTCACAGTGTGAATTATTTGGTGTTTAATAACATACATCTGATTATGTTCCTTCCCCTTGATACTCACTGATGGCTTTTCATAAAGTCCACAGTCTGCCATGGCCTGTGAGACCTTACATGATCCAGCTTCTCTAGCAAGAGATCTATCTTTGTATAGTTGCTTAAAGGTATTGTTTCTTTCTACCACAGGGCCTTTGCACATCCTGTTCCCTCATGGTCCAGCTGACCCTTTATTGATCTTTAGATTTTGGTTTAAAAGTCACTTTTTCTGGAGAACTTTTCTATATATATTCTCCCCGCCCCATATCCCATACCTGTATGCTCCTTGTACGCTCTCAGCTTTCTCCACACTTTGGTCATTAGGCTTATTTTTCTATTTGTTTATTGTATACCTTCCTCACTAGACAGCATTCCACAAGGGCAAGTTTTATTTCTGATAACCCTAGTGACTAGCAAAAAATATCTGGTGTGTGGTGCTCAAAGTATAGAAAGAAGGGAATGAATGAATGAATGAACTAATGAACAAAGTGAGGACTTTCCATGGTTAAAGTTGTATGAGATTTGTGAAGTTGGCACAGTTTTTAGTTACTAAGCTGTTCCTTATTTCTTGTGTATGTAGATTATGCTTGTGCTCTTCAGAGGGACATTTTGCTTCAGGGACGACTCTACCTTTCAGAAAACTGGCTGTGTTTCTATAGCAACATCTTCAGATGGGAAACTACAGTAAGACATGTTTTCATTAGATTTGCTGATATAAGTAATTGCATAGACAGAAATGTGTATACAGTGCTCCTAAAAAGTGTACTTTAGATTTCAAAGTAAGTTGATATATATTTATCTATACTTGTATACATCCACATTTATTTATGTATAGTATAAGTGTGTAATATATTTTTCTTAATACACTGAGCTCCATTTGTATATATTTAATATAGTTGGGAAAGAGATTTCAGGTTGAAAAAAGCTTAAACACACCTCCTTTTGACTGCCAAAAGCATGTCTTATGTGACAGACTGAGTTTTGTTTGTGTCTCTGTGTGTTTTAACGTGGAACATAAACACTCGCATGTCTTTTTATACTTTATCCTAATATTAGATAATAGGAGCTGATGGAGGAAATTACTGAAGGAAAGAATGTCTGTTCACCATGTTTTCCTCTGAGAATGCAAACTTATGCTTATTAACTCCTGCAGGTTTTTAATCTGAATATTCCGGACCAGGTTGATGTAATACTTGATATTTTGTGTTGTGTATGTTTCTGAGAAATTTGTTTTGCAGTTTTTCATTATTTTTTTGTATGTTTAGATTTCTATTGCTTTAAAGAACATAACCTTCATAACCAAGGAGAAAACTGCTCGACTCATCCCAAATGCTGTCCATATCATTACAGAGGGTGAAAAGGTGAAAAACTACCTTTGCCTTATTACATAATGTGGAGAAAATTTGCCTCATACTGATCATCAGAGTTGGGAATATAAGCAGTTCTTGGAGTTAGGCGTATCTGATAGAGATACACTGTATTTAATACTAGATTTCTGTATACTTAAATACTGATTTTTTATTGACTTTAAATAACTGATCAGATTTTTTGTAGTTTATTATTTACAGAAAAGTTTCTCTCATGTTTTTCATTTCTTAATTATAAGAGGTAGGTGGGATAAACCTTGG
Source organism: Dama dama (assembly GCF_033118175.1). Lineage (NCBI taxonomy): Eukaryota > Metazoa > Chordata > Mammalia > Artiodactyla > Cervidae > Dama > Dama dama. Next base: position 59,855,740 of record NC_083699.1, on the reverse strand, counting down.
CAAAACATCCTTATTATTTCTAAATACTCTAATAGTTCTATAATTGTTGTTTAGTCAATAATACCTTCACAGTATCAACTAATAAAAATGAACAGTTCTGGTGAACAGAGATTTGGTAACATATAAGTAAAGACATAATCATTACAACCCAATCATTACAACCCTTTTTTAGAATGGCAATTTGCTTTAGCTGCCTTCCTTTTTTATTATGCACCTACAATATCTATCAGTTCTTGGTATGAAGAATCTTTCTCTACTGACCTGGAAAATTAATTAAAAGCTCTGTATGTAACTTTAGAATTAAAATGCTGAGAAAGAAAAAGAAGAAAGGAAGGAAGAAAAAAGGAAAACATGGTAGGGGATGAAGGAGAAAAAGGAAGGAAGGAAACAGGGAAGGGAATGAAAGAGAAAAGAGGCAATAGAGCAGGGGACTTGGGAGATAAATAGATTGAATCATTATAATGATACTTTTTAATCTTGTTAAGTTTCTTTCACATGCACTTTTTGTTTTAAACAGTCTTATCATTACAAAATACTTCCAGGTACAGTACAAAGAACTTTTCCCCTGGAAACTATTTGAGAATAAATTGTCACTCTGAAGCCTTATCATCCCAGACATCACCCCAGATAGTCTAGCATGTATTTCCATCAAAGACATTCTCCTACCTAACCACTGCATGACCATCAAATTCAAGAATTTAGTATTGATCATTGTCGCTGCTGAGTTCTCAAACCTGTTTCAGTTTCCTCTATTATCCCAATAATATCCTTTATAGCAAATAGACCCAGTTCAGAAATGCATATTACATTTAGTTGTCAAGGTCTTTAATTTCCGTATTCTAAACTAATCTCTTGGTCTTTCCTTGACTTTTGTGCCCTTGATACTTCTAAAGATTATATTAATGGGTAAGATATTTTGTAGGATATCCCTCAGTTTTGTTTGTCTGGTATTTTCTTATGATTAAGTTTAAGTTTTGCAATTTTGACAGAAATAGCACAGAAGTTATTCTCTGTTCTTTCCATTGCATCCTCTCAGATGGTGGGGCTTCTTAAGTGGCACTTGTGGTAAAGAACCTGCCTGCCAGTGCAGGAGACAAAAGAGGCATGGGTTGGATCCCTAGGTCAGGAAAATCCCCTGGAGTAGGAAAAGACAACCCACTCTAGTATTTTTGCCTGGCAAATTCAATGGACAGAGGAGCCTGGTAGGCTATAGTCCATGGGCCACAATTGAGCAGCTGAACACACACACACACATGCCTTGCTGTTGATATTCTTGATCTTCACTTTGATCACTTAAATAAGGTGGTGTAAATAAGACTTTACTGTAAAGTTAGTCTGTTTTCCTTTGTAATTATGTTTTGTAGTAAGCTACTTTGAAACTAAGGAAATATACAATTCCTCATCAAATTCATTCATTTATTTACTCGTTATTCATTATTACTCGTATCAGTGTGACCTCATAATGTCTTATTTCAGTTAATAAGTTATAATCCACTGCTATCATTATTTATTTTGATACTCAAATTGTCCCAGGTTTGGTCAGTGGGAGCCCCTCAAGCTGGCTCTAGTATCCTTTTGACTGTTTTCAGCATTATTCGAGCATTTCATTGCTTTTTAGCACAAGATGTTACAGGCTTTCCCTGTTTCAGTCCTGGATTCATCCAGGGCATGAGAACAGTAGTCCTGGGTCCCAGGCTCTTGAGTGCAGACTCGGTAGTTGTGGTGTGTGGGCTTAGTTGCTCTGTGGCATGTGGGATCTCCCCAGATCAGGGATCAAACCTGTGTCTCCTGCATTAACAGGCAGATTCTTTACCACCGAGCCACCAGAGAAGCCCTAAAATAAACTTATTCTTAATTGTACAGTTAATATATCTGATGAGAAAAAATTATAAACTTCTCTATGGCAGAACAATCAAACTAAGTTAGAATTGAAACACACATAACACACCCCAGCATGTCCCCATTTGGGATGGGTCTCTGCCAGTGTGCAGTGTACATCTGTGTTACATGTTAACAAGACCTCCTGGGGCAGGAGGCTATAATCAACCTTTGAGAAGAATACACCTATTCTTCAGACACCAGTGTTGTAATTTTAAGATTAATATTTCTTTTTCCATCTCATACAGGGGTTCTCAGTGAGCTAAAGACTTGCTCTGTACATACACACTTGACCAAACATTTCTGATGAACTTTATCATTTAATCTGTTAATACGGTACATGATTCTTTGTCTAACTGCATCTCTAACTGCTGACTAGTGGAACAGTCCTCAGAAATTTCTGACTGTCTCTGGGTTATAATTTTCAGTTTGGCTTGAATAAATTTCTCTTTTTTTCTTGGCTTGATGGTTAATTGAATTTTTGTCCACGTATGTATATGTTTAATTATTTGACAGAGTCATCAAACAGTTCTGAAACTAACATCTTCCTTCCATGCTAATCTCATTGCCTTTTTAGAAGCAAACACTGTTATCAGTTTGGTATATATCTTTTCATGGCTTCCCTGGTGGCCCAGTGGTAAAGAACCTGCCTGCCAATGCAGGAGACTCATGTTTAATCCCTGGGTTGGGAAGATTCCCTGGAGAAGAAAATGGCAACCCATTCCAATATTCTTGCCTGGGAAATCCTGTGGACAGAGGAGCCTGGCGGGCTACAGTCCATGGGATCGCATATATCTTTTCATACCTTTCCTTTGTATTTACATGTATAAATGTATATATATAAGCATATATTTTTGCTTTGTTTTTAAAGTAAGTGCTATCCTATATTTGTTGTCCTTCAGTTCTCCTTTCTTAAAAAAGGACTTAACATTATCTCTTGGAGTCATAGGTTAGCACATATAGATTGGCCTATCTCTGTTTATTAATGTGCTGTATAATATTTTGTAGAATGGATTTACCATGGTTTCCTGGACTATTAGTTCATTTCTATTGTTTTATTACAAACAGTATTGTGGTGAACAGCCTGATCATGCTTGCTTAAGCTCATGTGTGGCTCTTTCTCACATAGGTAATGGAATTTCAGGGTCAAACATTTAAATTTCCATAATCATAACAACAACTAGCATTTGCCAAATATATAATACTTGTTCTAAATACTGTGTATTTTTACATTTATTTTCTCTTTGGTTCTCACAGAAATTTGCTACCGTAATTATTCTTATTGTGTATATGAGGAAGCTAAAGAAAAGTGACTCCAAGTCATAGAACTAAGTGGTAGAACCAAGATATGAACCCAGGCAGTTTAATTGCAGAGATCTTGGTCCTAACTACCTCACTATATTGATTCAGTGATCTCTTTTCCATCATCATGGGGGGAAAAACTACACTACTAAATATTTGTCTTACAGTGTGCTCTGTTGTATTAAGGAAGGTTAATTGTGGTACTATTAGTTGTTTTTGTTTCTAGTATATGTTCTGTGCCCCAGCAGCTTAGAGATATCATTATCCAGAACTCCTCACAAATTGAGGTTTCTGTTATTATTATTTTGGCCCCACTGCATGACTTGTGGGATCTCACTTCCCTGACCAGAGGCTGAACCCAGGCCATGGCTGTGAAAGCCTGAAATCCTAACTGCTAGGCCACCAGGGACCTCCCTAGGTTGTTATTGAAGCAAGATTTATTAATAGATTTTTAAAGTTGGATATCTAAAAAGTAATAAAATGAGGTGGTAATTTATATAAATTGTCCAGAAAGATGGGAGTGTTAAGGAACTAAGAATGTGGTTTTAGCATACAAGAGTGGATAAAGTTGTTAACAAAGTATCAAGTTTAAAAGGTGGAAATTGGTAAGCATAACACTGTGGTGAAAAACAGATGGACTAGAAGATTTTTCTTATAAGAAGAGGATATAGAGAGTAGTAAATAATGATCATTTATTTTTTATTTATTTATTTATTAAAGGTCACTTATTATATATGTGATTGTGGTTGGAAGAGTTCCTAGCTATATCCCTTTTATAAAAAGCTTTGCTTTTTGAAGAATATTATATAAACAAGGTTATTAATTGGAAAAATATTACTTTAAAATCTTTCTATGAAAAGTATAAACACCCCAAATATTATTTTGTTTGGCATTTTATTTAATAAATCAAACATGGAACTGAGCTTTCTCATTCCTAAAAATAACCAGTCAATCATGAAAAGTCACTAACTAGAGGAACAGAAGAGATGATATACTGAGATACTGTATTTAGTGCTGCCACTTGTTATATTTTCTCATAAAGCTTATTTTAAGGTGTGATTTTGCAAAAATCCATTATATACAGAAGAAGAGATAGGGCTAAAAGAAGACATGGAATAATAGATTGAAGCTACAGGTTTTCTTCTACAACATGCAAAGCAAATGAATGTTTGTTAACATGGATGTTTTATGATTATTTGACATTAGGTATTTATGGATTTTTTTAGAAGACTATGAAAGATAATATTTTATTTATTTTATTTTTTGATGATATTTTAAATTAGGATCCTTAAAATGAATCTATCGCTGACATCCACTTGCATTTTTTCTTATTCTTTATGTATATTTGGCTCAGATGGCTACCAGTCATATCTATTTGCAAAGTTTAGAATAAATAAAATTTTAACTTTTGTCTTAAGTTTATTTAGGTTGAGTTTAATAAACTACAATGAACATAAATAGCTACCCATTTCAAGCTCATTTCCCTAGTAAATACTGATAAAATGATTTTTCTCTAAGATCTAATTTTAAAAGACCCCTTGTTCATGCACCAGTTACCTTGTTTTCTCCAATTGTAAGAACTTCCTTGGTGACTCAGACAGTAAAGAATCTGCCTTTACCCGGTTTGATCCCTGGGTCCGGAAGATCCCCTGGAGAAGAGAATGGCTACCCACTCTAGTATGGGTTTCCCGGGTAGAGGATGGTAGAGGATCCGCCTGCAGTGCAAGAGCCGCAGATTACATCCCTGGGTTGGGAAGATCCCCTGGAGGAGGGCATGGCAACCCACTTCAGTACTCTTGCCTGGAGAATCCCATGGACAGAGGAGCCTGGCGGGCCACAGTCCACAGGGTCATAGAGTCGGACACAACTGAAGTGACTTAGCATAGCAGCACCCACTTCAGTATTCCTGTCTGGAGAATTCCACAGAAGACCCTGACAGGTCCATGGGGTCGCCAAGAGTCAGACGCATCTGACCAATTAACACACACACACTTCTACTCTAGTGAAAAGTTTAACAAAAATAGCATATAAAGTAGGCAATGGTGACCTGCTAGTTTGCTTTGACCATAGCAAGTGCCAGGAGACTGTTATGACAGATAGTTTCCCCTTTTTCTTCTGTAATAGTAAAATTGACCTATTATTTGTCTTTGCAGTTTTTCTTCACATCTTTTGCTGCCAGGGATAGAAGTTACCTCAGTATCTTTAGGTTGTGGCAGAATGTACTATTAGACAAGGTAAGTGTTCACACCAGAGATTGGTGCTTATTATAATACCAACCTCCCAGTGTGTGCCTAACCAGTGTTTGTGAGTTGAAAGCTCCTTTTTATTTTCCTGGGGTTAATTTTGACTAGACTATTCAAATCCAAGAAGAAACTTGAAGCAAAGCAAAATCCATAGTTACAAGTTAAGATGTTAATTGAAATCCCCAGGGTAACCACTGAGAAAATAACTTAAAAATAACTTACCATCCAAAATAAGGTAAATGAAACATAAAGGGAATGAAAATAGATAGTCAATAAAAGATACATTAGATTTATTATTTTTATTTATTTATTTATTTTTCCATTTATTTTTATTAGTTGGAGGACAATTGTATACCAACAAATTAATTAACTTAGATGAAAATGGGCAAATACCTTGAAAGTCACAAACTATTGAAACTGACTCAATCAGAAATAGAAAATCTGAATAGACCTATAACTAGGAAAGAGATTGAATTAATAATCAAAAATCTACTGACAGAGAAAAACTCAGGCCCAGTTGGCTTCATTGATTAATCTGTGAAATGTTACAGTAGAATTAACACCAATCTGTCACAAAATGTTCCAAAAAGGAGTTCCCAACTTACTCTATGAAGGCAGTATTATTACCGTGATACCAAAACCAGACAAAGAACATCACAAGAAAACTACAGACCAATATTTATGTTCATTGTGTCTATGAATGTGGAAACAAAAATCCTCAAGAAAATATTAGCAAGCCAAAATCAGCAACATAAAAAAAGATTATATACCATGATTTATTCAAGGTTGTTCAACACATGAACATCAATGTAATAAACCATTAGTGGAATAGAGGACAAAAACATGATCATGTCAATCAGTACAGAAAAAATTTTTGACAAAATACAACATCCTTTCATGATTAAAAAAACAAAACAAAACAAAACAAGCTAGGGCTAGCAAGGAATTTCATCAGTTGGATAAAGTTCATAGCCACATATTTACTGGTGAGAGACTAGTCGTTCCCCTTTAAGGTCAGGAATAAGACAAGGATGTCCTTTCTTGCCACTTCTATCCAATGTTGTATTGAAGGTTCTAGCCAGGAAAATTAGACAAGGAAAAAAAGTAAAAGACATCTACTTTAAAAATGAAGAAATAAAACTATGTCCATTGACAGATGACATGTTTTTCTATAAATAAAATCCCAAGAAAACCAATAAAAATGTGCTAGAGCCAATAAATAAATTCAGCAATTGTTGGAAGAAATTAAAGGCAACTTAAGTAACAGAAAAGAATCTCATGCTTATGGATTAGATAACTTAATATTGCTAAGATGACAATACTCCACAAATTAAGCTGCAGATTTAATACAATCCCTATCAGAATCCCAACTGGCATTTTTATAGAAATTGACAGGTGGATCCTAAAATTCACATGGACATGTAAGTTACCCAGAATAGCAAAAACAGTCTTGAAAAAGAAGAACAAAGTTAGATGAATTAGTCTGTTAGGTCTGCCATGTCAAAATGCCATCAACTGAACAGCTTAAATAACAGAAATTTATTTTCTTAGAGTTTTGGAACCCAAAGGCCCCCATCTTCAAATACCATTACATTAGGAGTTGGGGCTTCAACATATGGATTGTAGGTGGACACAATTCAGACTAGAGCAACCTCATTTAATTTTCTCCTTAAAATCTCTATATCCAAATATAGCCATATTAGGGGTTAGAGTTTCAACATGTGAATTTGGGGGAATACAATTAGGTTCATAACACTAGAAGACTTATGCTTCTTGATTTCAATGTTTACTACAAACCAGTAATCAAGGCAGTATGCCTACTGGCAAAAGTCTAGACATACAGATTAGTGGCATAGAATTGAGAATCTAGAAATCTTATCAGTCATAAATTGATTTTTGACAAGGGTGCCAAAACAATTCAGTGAGGAAAGAATAGTGCTGGATTCACCAAATGGTTTGCTGTTGTAATAACTAGATATCAACATGCAAAAGAGTGAACTTTAACCCCTACGTCATACCATATACAAAAATTAGCTCAAAATGGATCATAGGCTTAAATGCAGGTCTAAAAGTGTAACATTAGCAGAAGAAACTCTAGGTGTAAATAGTTATGACCTTTGGATTAGACAGTGGTTTCTTAGCTATGATATTGAAAGCTCAAGTGACAAGACTTCCCTGGTGGTCCAGTGGTGAAGGCTCCATGCTTCCAATGCAGAGGGCGTAGGTTTGATCCCTGGCCAGGGAGCTAATATCCCACATGCTGCACAGCCAAAAAGCTCAAGTGGCAAAAGAAAAAAAATAGATAAATTCAATTTCATCAAAATTAAAAGCTTTTGTGTTTGATGGGGCCCGTCATGAAAGGGAAAAGACAACTAACTCATAGATTGGGAGAAAATATGTGCAAATTATATATCTGAGGAGGTATTTGTATCCAGAATACATGAAGAACTCTTACAACTCAACAGGAAAAAGACAAATAGCCAAGTGAAAAATGGGCAAAGGTTTTGAGTAGTAATTTCTCCAAAAAACATATGCAAATGACCAAGTACATGCAAAGATGCTTAGGGTCATTAGCTATTAGAGAAACATACATCAAAACTACAATGAGTTATACCACTTCACACCCACTGGGATGGCTAAAATAAAAAGACAGACATTAACAAATGTTGAACATGTGGTTAAACTGGAGCCCTCATGCATTGCTGGTGGCATTGTAAAACTTTGAAATATTTGAAAAACAGTTTGGCAGTTCCTCAAAATGTTGAATATAGAGCTACCATATGACTCAGCAATTCCATTTCTGGGTTTATGCAAGAAAATTAAACGTATATGGTTCACACAGAAACTTGCAATCAAATATTCATAGCATTATTCATAGTGGCCAAAAATGGAAGTATCAACAGATGAAAGTATGCATAAAAATATACAAAATGTATATTCATACAATGGAATATTATTTAGCAATAAAAAATGAGTGAAGTATGGATACATGGTACAACATGGTAAACCTTGAAACATTATGCTATGTGAATGAAGCCAGTCCTAAATGAACACACATTATATGATTCTATTTTAATTAAATGTCCAGAACAGGCAAATTGATAGAAGTTGAAAATAAATTTGTTGCTAGGGAGAGGGAGGAATGTTGGGTGACTGCTAATGAATTTGGATATCTTTTCAGGTTGATGAAAATATTGTAAAGTTAGTAGTGATAGTTGTACAACTCAGGATATGCTAAATACTACTGATATGTATGCTTTTAGGAAAGTGAATGTAATGATATGTGAATTATGGCTTAGTAGAACTGTTGTTTTTTATTTTTTTTGACAGATATTTATTTCTCTATAGCCATTATTTTGCAATAACATTAAACATATTTTATTTTATATTGGAGAATATTTAATTTACAATGTTGTGTTTTGGGTATACTGCAAAGTGGTTTAATTATACATATACATATATCTTAGCTTCCCTGGTGACACAGATGGTAAAGAATCTGTCTGCAATGTGGGAGACCTGGGTTCAATCCCCGGGTTGGGAAGATCCCCTGGAGGAGCGCATGGCAACCTACTCCAGTCTTCCGGCCTGAAGAATCCCCATTGTCAGAGGTGCCTGGCGGGCTACAGTCCATGGGGTCGCAAAGAGTTGGACATGACTGAGTGACTACAGTGCAGCACATGGATATATTTGTTCTTTTTCAACTTCTTTTCCATATAGGTTATTGCAGAGTATTGAGTAGTGTGCTATATATAGCATGTCTTTGTTGATTATCTATTTTATATATAGTTATGTATATCTGTTAATCCCAAATTTCTAATTTATCCCCCCTGTGCCACCTTTCCCCTTTGTTAAACATGTTTGTTTTCTAAATCTGTGTGTCTGTTTCTGTTTTGTAAGTTCATTTGTATCATTTCCCTAGATTCCACATATAAGTGATATTATGTGATATTTGTCTTTGACTTCACTTAGTGTGATAATCTTTAGGTCCATCCATGTTGCTGCAAATGGCATTATTTCATTCTTTTTTATGCCTGAGTAACATTCCATTATATGTATGTACCACATCTTCTTTATCCATTCATCTGTTGATGGACATTTAGGTTGCTTCCATATCTTAGCTATTGTAAATAGTACTGCAGTGAACATTGGGGTGCATGTATATTTTCGAATTATGTTTTTCTCTGGATATATGCCCAGGAGTGGAATTGCTGTATCATATGGTAGCTCTATTTTTAGTTTTTTTTAAGGAAGCTCCATACTGTATGCTTTTAGAAAAGTGAATTTTATGATATGTAAATTACAGCTCAGTAAAGCTGTTATTTCAAAAAAAAAAATATGGCTTGAAGGAAGAGTAGAGATTTCCAGATTATAGGAAAGACTCCTTCTTTGCAGCAGGAGTTTAAACACCACTGTCAGAAACCTTACCTCCTTTCCTTACCACCATCCAGCTAAGCCCCTCACTAGAGTGCTCTTAGGATTGAATGGCTTCTAAATTTTCAGGCAGCTGCTGAGGTCTGGGTATTTCAAACAGTGCTCTGCTTGAATGCTCTCTCTTTCCCTGAATGCTGGGGGACTCAAAGTGACCTGGAAATCAGGAGATGGAGAGAGAGGAGAGAAGTGGGTAAGGGTGGGGATGGGGGATCTTGTGAAGCCCAGCCCCTCCTCCCTCCTTAAGTGAAAAGACAAGGTGGGCAGGGCAGCCTCAAGGCCAACCTCCTCCTACCTCCTTAAGTCTATTGTCGTTTGGGTATCCAGTCTCCCCAGAGCCCAATGCCCGTGCTTCTACATGGGAGATGCTTAAGGTGGTGGGCCCAAGGATGCTGGGTCCAGTAGTGCATGGCAACCACTTGGGGAGAGGACCAAGCAAATGCAGTAAGCCCTAAGCACCGGCAACTCCACTCTGCCCTTCCAGGTCATGATGCTGGAAGGCCCCACCTCACCTCCTGGGCTGCTCTTACTGGCAGGGGCTGAAAACTCCAGTATTTCCCTAGGGACATATTGTGCTTAATCCTGCCCCCCAAATACCAAGTGTTTTCCAAGTGCATTCCCTCATTCTAACAAGGAGCCTGAGACTGCTACTGCAGTTTGTGTTTGTTTTACCCTGGATCTGAGCGTCCTCTCCAAATCACTTTGTTTTTTTTTTCTTAATGTCTTTTTTTTTTTTTTTTTCATTTCTTTTATTAGTTGGAGGCTAATTACTTCACAACATTGCAGTGGGTTTTGTCATACATTGACATGAATCAGCCATGGAGTTACACGTATTCCCCATCCCGATCCCCCCTCCCACCTCCCTCTCCACCCGATTCCTCTGGGTCTTCCCAGTGCACCAGCCCCGAGCACTTGTCTCATGCATCCAACCTGGGCTGGTGATCTGTTTCACTATAGATAATATACATGCTGTTCTCTCGAAACATCCCACCCTCGCCTTCTCCCACAGAGTCCAAAAGTCTGTTCTGTACATCTGTGTCTCTTTTTCTGTTTTGCATATAGGGTTATCATTACCATCTTTCTAAATTCCATATATATGTGTTAGTATGCTGTAATGTTCTTTATCTTTCTGGCTTACTTCACTCTGTATAATGGGCTCCAGTTTCATCCATCTCATTAGAACTGATTCAAATGAATTCTTTTTAATGGCTGAGTAATATTCCATGGTGTATATGTACCACAGCTTCCTTATCCATTCATCTGCTGATGGGCATCTAGGTTACTTCTATGTCCTGGCTATTGTAAATTATAAGTAAGGTGAAAAGACAGCCCTCAGATTGGGAGAAAATAATAGCAAATGAAGCAACAGACAAAGGATTAATCTCCAAATCACTTTTGCACTTATCACATGCAAGTGAGTTGGGATCAGTTCAGTGCAGTTCAATTCAGTAGCTCAGTCATGTCTGACTCTTTGCGACCCCATGAATCGCAGCATGCCAGGCCTCCCTGTCCATCACCAGCTCCCGGAGTTTACTCAAACTCATGCCCATCGAGTCGGTGATGGCATCCAGCCATCTCATCCTCTCTCGTCCCCTTCTCCTCCTGCCCCCAATCCCTCCCAGCATCAGGGTCTTTTCCAATGAATCAACTCTTCGCATGAGGTGGCTGAAGTACTGGAGTTTCAGCTTCAGCATCAGTCCTTCCAATGAACACCCAGGACTGATCTCCTTTAGGATGGACTGGTTGGATCTCCTTGCAGTCCAAGGGACTCTCAAGAGTCTTCTCCAACACCACAGTTCAAAAGCATCAATTTTTCGGCGCTCAGGTTTCTTCACAGTCCAACTGTCACATCCATACATGACCACTGGAAAAACCATAGCCTTGACCAGACAGACCTTTGTTGGCAAAGTAATGTCTCTGCTTTTTAACATGCTATCTAGGTTGGTCATAACTTTCCTTCCAAGAAGTATACGTCTTTTAGTTTCATGGCTGCAGTCACCATTTGCAGTGATTTTGGAGCCCCCAAAAATAAAGTCTGACACTGTTTCCACTGTCTCCCCATCTATTTCCCATGAAGTGATGGGACCAGATGCCATGATCTTAGTTTTCTGAACGTTGAGCTTTAAGCCAACTTTTTCAACTCTCCTCTTTCACTTTCATCAAGAGGCTTTTTAGTTCTTAAGGGTGGTGTCATCTGCATATCTGAGGTTGTTGATATTTCTCCCAGCAATCTTGATTCCAGCTTGTGCTTCTTCCAGCCCAGCGTTTCTCATGATGTACTCTGCATATAAGTTAAATAAGCAGGGTGACAATATACAGCCTTGAAGTACTCCTTTTCCTGTTTGGAACCAGTCTGTTGTTCCATGTCCAGTTCTAACTGTTGCTTCCTGACCTGCATACAGGTTTCTCAAGAGGCAGGTCAGGTGGTCTGGTATTCCCATCTCTTTCAGAATTTTCCACAGTTTATTGTGATCCACACAGTTGAAGGCTTTGGCATAGTCAATCAAGCAGAAATAGATGTTTTTCTGGAACTCTCTTGCTTTTTCAGTGATCCAGCAGATATTGGCAATTTGATCTCTGGTTCCTCTGCCTTTTCTAAAACCAGCTTGAACATCTGGAAGTTCTTGGTTCACGTATTGCTGAAGTCTGGCTTGGAGAATTTTGAGCATACTAGCATGTGATACAAGTGCAATTGTGCAGTAGTTTGAGCATTCTTTGGCATTGCCTTTCTTTGGGATTGGAATGAAAACTGACCTTTTCCAGTCCTGTGGCCACTGCTGAGTTTTCCAAATTTGCTGACATCTTGAGTGCAGCACTTTCACAGCATCATCTTTCAGGATTTGAAATAGCTCAACTGGAATTCCATCACCTCCACTAGCTTTGTTCGTAGTGATGCTTCCTAAGGCCCACTTGGGTTCACATTCCAGGATGTCTGGCTCTAGGTGAGTGAACACACCATTGTGATTATCTGGGTCGTGAAAATCTTTTTTGTACAGTTCTTCTGTGTATTCTTGCCACCTCTTCTTAATATCTTCTGCTTCTGTTAGGTCCATACCATTTCTGTCCTTTATTGTGCCTATCTTTGCATGAAATGTTCCCTTGGTGTCTCTAATTTTCTTGAAGAGATCTCTAGTCTTTCCCATTCTGTTGTTTTCCTCTATTTCTTTGCATTGATTGCTGAGGAAGGCTTTCTTATCTCTCCTGGCTGTTCTTTGGAACTCTGCATTCAGATGGGAATATCTTTCCTTTTCTCCTTTGCTTTTTGCTTCTCTTCTTTTCACAGCTATTTGTAAGGCCTTCTCAGACAGCCATTTTGCCTTTTTGCATTTCTTTTCCATGGGGATGGTCTTGATCCCTGTCTCCTGTACAGTGTCAGGAACCTCCGTCCATAGTTCATCAGGCTTTCTATCAGATCTCGTCCCTTAAATCTATTTCTCACTTCCACTGTATGTTCATAAGGGATTTGATTTAGGTCATACCTGAATGGTCTAGTGATTTTCCCTACTTTCTTCAGTTTAAGTCTGAATTTGGCAATAAGGAATTCATGATCTGAGCCACAGTCAGCTCCTGGTCTTGTTTTTGCTGACTGTATGCATCCTCACAAAAACAAATACCTCCAGGGAAATGATAAAGTTCAGGCGTACAGAAGAGCTAGGAGAAACTGAGATCTGAAATTTAATGGTCAAAGGAAAAAAAAAAGCTCTTTGAAGTGGGTGAAAGAGAGGGACTTGCAGAATACTTCTGAGGCTGTCATAGCCAAGTAACATTTTGTCTATAGATTGAGAATAAAAACTAACCCTTTTTGAAAACTTCCTGATGTCTCCTGTGTTTTTGATGTATACATGAGGAGTATTACCATCTTTACTGTAGTTATATCTTTCAAATCTTTGCATTGCTTGGTTATCTTTAACATTGAACATGCAACTCTATTTCAAGTGGACCGTATACTCTCGTTTAAAATGATTTTTTTTTTTTGGCTATACCACATGACTTGTGGGATCTTAGTTCCCCAACCAGAAATTGAACTTGTACCCTAGCAGTGAAAGCACAGAGTCCTAACAGTGAGACTACCAGGAAATATCCCTGTACTCTCATTTTAATAAAGAGAATGGTTACTGTTTCTGGTCTATACTATGACAAAAATCAATGTTTATGCATGTATGTTAAATGCATGCAAACTTAATGAAAGTTGAAGGTGAGATCTCAGTTTTAAAACTGTCCTAATTGGATTTTAAAAGCTGTAGAATTCACCAAGAGAAGGAATTTGAGAAGAGAATCAACAGCAGAGCTACTCTTCCTGTACTTTCTTAGTGATCTTTGAAGAACAGTCCTTTTTAACATATTAATATCTGTAACAATAACGGTAACTCCCACTTAGGAAGTATTAGGTGCCAGGCATAGGGCTAGGTGCTTGATGTAGTCTTAGTGTTGTCCATAATTTTATGAGCCATAATTATCTTCTAGTTTTTCAAAGTGATAAGCCACATTAGTTAGATTCATTGATCTTTTGTAATCCTATATTTAAAAAGAGAAGGTAAAAATCCAAATCCATAAATTATACAGCCTAACTACAAAATTCTAGAAAAAAACAGAAGTAATTTGAAAAGCAAATTTTGTGTATATTCAAACTGCTTTTAGATAGTTAAGGTTCAGAATATTGTAGTCATATTTACTTGTAATTCAGGAATTTGAGAGCGAAATAAGTGTTATTTTTGCTTACTTTTGCCTAAGAAAGCCTTAAAGCATATTAATCTAGATAAAAGTTTACTCCATTAGGATCGATTAAAGCAACAGGATGATTTTCTCTTTGTGTGTGTATGTTATGTATGTGTATATTTAATTTCTCCAGTAAGATAAATCTACAAGAGGGGAAAAAAGCCTGAGGAAGATATGATGCCTTTGAGAAAGAATGTTTTTAAAAGTACATTTTTTCCCCATTCATACACTTCCTCTGATGCTTTCCTTCAGAAAGGGCAGTTTATTTCAGATATTTGACTTAGTTTACTTACTGTAAGTCTCCAATGTTTAGACTTATATCTAAAGTGTCACCATGTCATTCATGCTGTAGTTGATAGCGCTTCAGCTTAGTTCACAACCTTTGAATTTAACACCTTCTTGAAGACAGCACATTGAGTGGTTGGAATTTGTGGGGCCAGAAGACAGTGACAGCTCTCTTCTGGGATACAATTAGTGTTTTCTATATTTTTTAAAGAACCTCAGCCTTTCTCCCACTCTGATGCTGCTGCTAAGTCACTTCAGTTGTGTCTGACCCTGTGAGACCCCATAGACGGCAGCCCACCAGGCTCCCTGTCCCTGGGATTCTCAAAGCAAGAACACTGGAGTGGGTTGCCATTTCCTTCTCCAATGTGTAAAAGGGAAAAGTGAAAGTGAAGTCGCTCAGTCATGTCCAACTTGTAGTGACCCGATGGACTGCAGCCAACCAGGCTCCTCTGTCCATGGGATTTTCCAGGCAAGAGTACTGGAGTGGGGTGCCATTGCATTCCCCCACTCTAGTCCTCCACTATTTGGTTGAGGTTAAGCCGCTCTCCCTTCCATGTTTTGTGTTAGAGCCAGACCATCAAATCTAAAATTTTATGATCTGGCCTCAATCCACCACAACATCATTATTATTTTTATGTTTCTAGTGATAGTATCATATTGTTAGATTTAGGATTACTGATACTATTAATATAGGCAGGATGTGTACAGAAATCAAACTGTTCTTTTTGCACTGTTTTTCCTCTGAGAGACATGACAGTGACGTCTCTTGCCAGTGCATGGGGCTATTGGGAAACTCACTCTCCATGGAAATTTAAGAGTACATACTGAGATTGAGGTTTTGGTTATCAATAACCTCAGATATAGAGATGATACCACACTTACGGCAGGAAACGAAGAAGAACTAAAGAGCCTCTTGATGAAAGTGAAAGAGGAGAGTGAAAAAGTTGGCTTAAAACTCAACATTCAGAAAACTAAGATCATGGTATCTGGTCCCATCATTTCATGGCAAATAGATGGGGAAACAGTAGAAACAGTGAGAGACTTTATTTTCTTGGGCTTCAAAATCACTACAGATGGTGACTGCAGCCATGAAATTAAAAGACACTTGCTCCTTGGAAGAAAAGTTATGCCCAACCTAGACAGCATATTAAAAAGCAGAGACATTACTTTGCCAACAAAGGTCCATCTATTCAAAGCTTTGGTTTTTCCAATAGTTATGTATAGATGTGAGAGTTGCACTATAAGGAAAGCTGACACCGAGGAATTGATGCTTTTGAACTGTGGTGTTGGCAAAGACTGTTGAGAGTCCCTTGGATTGCAAGGAGATCAAACCAGTCCATCCTAAGGAAATCAGTCCTGAATATTCATTGAAGGACTGATGCTGAGGCTGAAACTCCAACACTTTGGCCACCTGATGCGAAGAACTGACTCACTGGAAAAGACCCTGTTGCCGGGAAAGATTGAAGGCAGGAGGAGAAGGGGACAATAGAGGATGAGATGGTTGGATGGCATCACTGACTCTATGGACATGAGTTTGAGTAAGCTCTGGGAGTTGGTAATGGACAGGGAAGCCGGGTGTGCTGTAGTCCATGGGGTCACAAAGAGTCGGACATGACTGAGTGACTAAACTGAACGGAACTAAGACTGAGTGTTTAAATCCAGGGCCTAATAGAGCAGAAATCTGCACTCATTTTAAATTCTAAGACTTGAAGAGACAGAATGGCTTTCAGGCTTATTCCCAAAGGCCAAAAGGAGGAGGAGCCATATGTCAGAATTAGGGATGAAGTGATGAGGATAGGTTTTCAATGTATGTGGACCCACCCTCTCCCAATTTTGATACAAGTCACTCCAACTTCTATTTTGGGAATCTGTAATTGAAGGATGACGGTTGGGGGAAAAGTGGTTTAAAACAGTTGATTGAGGGCTTCCCTGAAGGTTCAGTGGTAAAGAATCCGTCTGCCAATGCAGGAGACATGAGTTTGATCTCTGATCTGGGAAGTTCTCACATGCTGCAGAGTATCTAAGACTGTGTGCCACAACTATTGAGCCTATTGGTCTAGAGACTGGGAGCCACAACTACTGAGCCCAGATGCCGCAATTACTGAAGCTCGCACACCCTAGAGCCTCTGCTCCACAACAAGGGAAGCCACAGCAATTAGAAGCCTGTGGACTGCACCAAGAGTAGCCCCTGCTTGCAGCAACTAGAGAAAGCCTGAGCAGCAGTGAAGACCTAGCACAGCCAAAGATGAAAAAATTATTAAAAACAAACAAACAAAAAAACCAGTTGATTACTTATGTTAGTATCTATAAAAGAAAAATATGTTGATCTGAAAGGGACTTGGCCAGACTTAGGCCAAGGACTTAGGACTTAGGCCAGAAAAGCCAAGTCATAGAGGTAGACTTTGACCACTGGAGGAGCGAGACAGAGGTGACTCATCAGGCTTCACCAGCATCACAGGTAATTTTTCCCCTTAAAAATCGGCTGCCTTTGTCCTGACGTCATGCTTGTCATGCAGATTTCTGATTAGTAATCTGACTTCCAAGGTAATCAGACACCTGGATGGTAAGGATGAACGCCTTCTGAAGTCTAGAAAAGACTGTTCCCCTTCTGAGCATTAGTATATTTACTATGGAGTGTGTGTGTGCAGCTTGTGAGTGTGGCTGGTTTGAGTCAGATGCTCTGAGTGCAGAGCACTCAGGAAGTCAACAGTGCTGAGGCCATTCCCCAAATAGTGGTTAACTGAGCAAGTTAGTGTCATCTTTGAGAAGAGTGCCATCCAGCTTCCTCTTGCAGACTCTTCAGCCTTATCAAACCTCTTATTCCTCCTTATGCCCCTCTCCAGTGATTCTTTCTTTTGAAATTACTTGGAAATCTAGAAGTTTTCCAGTAGTGTTAGAAATCTAATAAGAGCAGTATTCAAACCTACCAGGAAAAAATAAATGTAAATTGCTAAGTATTTTAGTCACATAGTCTATATAGTATCCTGGCAGTGTAGAATTATTTGTCTATTGTTCCCTCTTTTTTACCTTTCTGGTTGGCAGAACTCCTCCATCTATTTTCCCTTGGTCAGTGAAGTATACCTCCTCCTGACCAGTCACCCAAGCCAGAAACCTGGTACATCCTTGTTTTCTTACCTCTTCTTTGCCAATGTGTCATGTCATCAAGAGCCTCATCATTTCTAGCTTGAACCATTACAGTAGTCTCCTAAATATCTCTTTAAACACTCTAATCTGTCCTTCAGGTTGTTACCAAAGAAGTTGTCCTTTTAAAAGTATATCTTTTAAAAACACACATCTGAAGTTGTTGCTTTTCTATGTGTAAACTAGTCAGTGGCCTTTTATGTTTAACATGGAATGTAGGCTCTTCATACCTGGCTGCTTCCCCCTCCCCTAGAGACTCTTTCCTTCTTCCTCTCTGTGTTACCCTCTCCCTGCCCTCTCCAGTTATGGTCAGCTGGCTTGCCAGATTGCGTCACTCCTCTGCACACTTGAATGTGACATACATAAGCTTGTCTTACTTGATATTTCAGCAGCATTTCACATCATAGTGCACTCCCTCTGTTTTGAAATACCCTTTTCCCTTGATTTCCGTGTCATTCTTTCTGAACTTTTTTCTGCCGCTCTTGTATTTTTATACTTTTTTCTGGGTACTCCTCTTCCACTCAGCCTTTGTATGTCGGACTTTCTTCAGGTCCAGGCTTAGGTTCTGTTTTCCCTCTTACACCTGCTGTGCTCTGCTCTGTATCTAGTCATTTACTATAAGGGATTTTTATACTCGGCAAAAGTATATAAAGATCATTTACAGTACAGTTAATGTATGTTTTTCTCATAGCTCTTTGGTTACCATGGTAGAGTAAAGATACTTATCTGGATTTAGGTCAGTGAGAACTGCCATAATGTGTCAAGAGCACTGGTTTTAGGGGAGTGGAAGCCCACCCCATAATGAGTTCTCTTCAGTTTGAGCAAATAGTATCTTCCAGTGTCACTTTGGTCCCTTATTCTGCTGTTGTATAAAATGATTAGATTTTAGCAACCCTACCTCACCACCAAGAGGTTAATCCTTGCAGTTCATCAAGTAGCCTTTGACTTGTCACACTCTTTACTAAACTAGCTGGAACAGCTAGGTAGAAATTAGGGCAAGATTTGATCTTTCATTTAGATGAAAATTTTTCTTCTGGGTAATAAATTAGAACTGGTAGTTGAGACTCGGCCTAGTGTTTACTATAGTCGAGGTCCCTGCCAGGAAATTATTCTGAATGAAGTTAAAAATATTTCTAAAGGAAAGAATTATTGAGTAATCAAGATGTAAATGTCTGAGTGATGGAAATGTGCTGCTTCTTGGAATTGCTCCACCTGAAAAGCTTGTTCCTGACATTCCATTTATAATACTGAAGAAGTGAAATCCTTGATAGTTGTAAAGGGTTAATGCAGGAGTCTCATGGGGATGTGACTTAGCAGTGAAGAAGTGGTATACGAAGAAGTGATGACATTGTCAGGATTGAACAGGAGGCATCAGCATGGAGAAGAGAATTTAACCCTTAGTATATTGAATATTTAACTTTAACAAAAATACTAAGATATTATTACAATAGGCATTTTACATAATAGAACATAAGCAAGATGTTTTCCTTTGCATTTTATTGTTTCTAATCGATGTGTAGAACAGAAGAAATTGGAAACTGTCCCTTTAATAAAACCTTGTTTACCTATCCTCTTCTAGTAGGAGTGGCTTAGGAACCTGTAGAGTGAGGTATGACTTCCAATTCTGCATTCTGACTGGTAGCCTAGAAAAGAGTGCTGGTGCTACAAACCAGGAAGTGACAAATAATGTGCTTATAGTAGAGCTTGTCTTTTATAAGGAAAATTCATAACAAAACTAGAGGATTAAAGTAGTGATTTTACATAGTTGTCATTAAATGTTTGGAACTCTACTGTAGAGAAACCTTGCAGTGTACTTAGAATACAAAGCTTTCAGGGCTAGAAATTGATCTGACTTTTGAGCCTTATCTGATTACTGCTTGATTCGTCTTTATTTTGTTCAAGAGTTCAGCAGGCTGAAGGGGGAGCCTTCCTCCCCATTGTTCCCAGGTAGGTGGTCAACCTTTGTTGATTGAAATTTTCTTTAAGTTTACTTAACCCAGGTTCTGCTGCTGATTATTGAAAGATTTATGAATATCAGTCTGGGTATATGTTTTGGTGTTTGACTATTCAACATGGCTGTAAATAATCATTTTTGTGACTTTGTGCCAACTTTGTAGAAAAAGTCATTTTTAACAAATTAGCAAATTAAGTGAGTGGCAAATTAAATGAGTTCTCTTTTGTTTTCTCTTAACCTTATATATTTGTATTGAATTAATAGATTAAAATATATTGAAGTTACTCTATTAACTTCCTGATAGTATTTAATAATGTATTTAAAACATTTATATATGTAGTCAAATAAAATTGTATTTTTATTGTTACTATTTTACTCATAAGTTTCATTTCTTTCAGTTTTAGGAAGCTGTCAGAGTGTATAGCTAATTGTTTATGTACTTGTTTTAGTTTGTTTTTGGAATATTTTGATACCTATTATTTCTGAAGAGTTTTTATAAAAGCTTAATCTTCCATAAGTATATTGAAATATTGCTTGTTTCTCTTTATAAAGTTAACCATGCATTTATGACACTGATAGTGTTTCAAAGACAACATATTTGGAACATATCAGTTATAATTATCAGAGCTAATTATCAGTATTAGCTAACTGCTATTGTAAAAAAAAAAAAGAAGCTATTCACAAATGGTTCTTCTGGAGTGGGAGTCAGACAGGTTGGGGTACCTTTAGGATCAAGCACAGTTGTTTCTTAACTTTCTCTACCACTAGTGATCCTTGTTATTTTTATTCTATGGACACTATGCTTCAAAAGACTTTTTATCCACTAAATAAGTAGTGTATATAAAATAAAAAAATGTTAGAACCTTGTTGTTTACTGTTTATTAGACATTCATTATTTCCAATGAGAGTTTCTTATCAGCCTGAGATAACCACTCTAGGTTAATAGAATTCAGCCCCAAACAAAGTAACCTGACATTTTACCCAGCTTGAATAACTTTATTGTAGGTAACTGTTTGGATATTTTTGACTTTTTGAAATACTGATAATGATATCTGAAGTTTCAACAGCTACTCTTATGAAATGCTAGTCATCTGGGAACTAGGAGTCTAAAGTGCAGAAATTTTGTTCTTAATGTCTTTGAGTTTCCATGAAATGATGAAGCTCATCTAGTGTAATGTAACAAAGATACCAAAGCTACTAGACAGAGAGGATAAACAGAGAGAAAATAAAAAAAGGAAATGTGATATTTGTTGTCGGGACTAGCTGGGAGGAATTCAAGATATCTGTATGTTTTGGCCCTGTAAAGTCTCTATCTTTATCCCTGCTACTTCCTCACTTAAAATTTTTACTCCAAGTAGTTTGATACAGTGTTTACTGACTCCAGAACAAATATTGCTTGTGTTTTTCATGTATTTATTCTATATTTTTATGTAGACTTCTGCTCCCCAATTTTTAAATTTCTCCATTTCCTCTATTTGTTGCATTCCTTCAGCTCAGCTGAAGACCCTTCTATAATGTGAAGCCTTTTCCGATCATCCTAAACCACACTAATGTTTCTTTCCTTTATACTTCTATATCATGTTGATTCCACCAGTTCTTTAGTACGTAATAGTGTTATAGTTTGTCCTATTTAACTTTTACATAAAAGTTTCCCATGTTTTTTCAACTATATTATAATACGTTGTTAGAGAACAAGTAGGATATCATTTTTATCCTTTTTAGTATCTAGTGCAGTAATATACATTTGGTGTGCTTTAGTCGCTAACTTGTGTCTGACTCTTTTGTGACCCCATGGACTGTAGACCACCAGGCTCCTCTCTTCATGGAATTTTTCAGGCAAGATTACTGGAGTGGGTTGTCATTTCCTTCTCCAGAGGATCTTCCCCAACCCAGGGATCAAACCTGCATCTCCCACATTGTGGGCAGATTCTTTACCATTTAGCCACCTGGGTTGTCCTATACATTTGGTAGGTTCTAAATAAATATCTGTTGAATGAATGAGAGAAGTAAAGAATCTTGCCAGCAATTGCTTCATGTAATGCTGCCTCCCTCTACCTTGCTTAATTATGTAATTAACCATCTATAATGTTTCTAAAAATCAGACCATTGATTTTCATATTGTTACTATTTTTGTTTTCCTTTGTAATACGTGAGTTTTTTATATTAGATTATTTAACCCTGATGGACTTAACAGAAACAGAAGATATTAAGAAGAGGTGACAAGAATACATGAAAAAGGTCTTAATGACCCATATAACCATGATGGTGTGGTCACTCACTAGAACCAGACATCCTAGAGTGTGAAGTCAAATGGGCCTTAGGAAGCATTACTAAGAACAAAGCTGGTGGAGGTGATGGAATTCCAGCTGAGCTATTTCAAATCCTAAAAGGTGATGTTGTGAAAGTGCTGCACTCAATATGCCAGCAACTTAGGAAAACTCAGCAGTGGCCACAGGACTGGGAAAGATCAGTTTTCATTCCAATCCCAAAGAAAGGCAATGCCAAAGAATTTCAAATTACCACACAATTTCATTTCACATACTAGCAAGGTAATGTTCAAAATCTTTCAACCTAGGCTTCAACAATATGTGAACCGAGAACTTCCAGATGTGCAAGCTGGATTTAGAAAAGGCAGAGGAACCAGAGATCAATTGCCAGCATCTGTTGGATCATAGAAAAAGCAAGGGAATTCCAGAAAAACATCTGCTTCTTTGTGCTAAAGACCGATGTGTGGATCACAACAAACTGTGGAAAATTCTTAAAGAGATCACCTTACTTGCCTCCTAAGAAACCTGTATGCAGGTCAAGAAGCAACAGTTAGAACCAGACATGAAACAATGGACTGGTTCCAAATTGGGAAAGGAGTATGGCAAGGCTGTATATTGTCACCCTCCTTATTTAACTTATATGCAGAGTACATCATGCAAAATGTTGGACTGGATGAAGTACAGGCTCGAATTAAGGTTGCCAGGAGAAATATCAATAACCTCAGATACACAGATGACACCATCCTAGTGGCAGAAAGCAAAGAACTAAAGAGCCTCATGATGAAGGTGAAAGATGAGAGTGAAAAGCTGGCTTAAAACTCAACATTCAAAAAACGATCATGCCATCCAGTCTCATTACTTCATAGCAAATAGGTGGGGAGACAGTGACAGACTTTATTTTCTTGGGCTCCAAAATCACTTTGGATGGTGACTGCAGCCATGAAATTAAAGACATTTGCTCCTTAGAAGAAAAGCTATGATGAACCTAGACAGTGTATTAAAGGAGAGGTCACTTTGCTGACAAAGGTCTGTCTAGTCAAAGCTATGGTTTTTCCAGTAGTCGTGTATGGATGTGAGAGTTGGACCATAAAAAAGGCTGAGCACTGAAGAATTGATGCTTTTGAACTGTGGTGTTGGAGAAGACTCTTGAGAGTCCCTTGGACTGCAGGGAGATCAAACCAGTCCATCCTAAAGGAAATCAACCCTGAATATTCTTGGAAGGACTGATGGTACCTTGAAGCTGAAACTCCAATACTTTGACCACCTGATGAGAAGAGCCAACTCATTGGAAAAGACCCTGATGCTGGAAAAGATTCAAGGCAGGAGAAGAAGGGAATAACAGGATGAGATGTTTGGATAGCATCACTGACTCAATGGACATGAGTTTGAGCAAACTCTGGGAGATGGTTAAGGACAGGAAAGCCTGGCATGCTGCGGTACATGGACTTGCAGAGAGTCAGACATGAATGAATGACTGAACAACAACCAATGATACTTACCAAGAAAGAACAAGTTGAACTTTATGGAAAATAAATAAAAATAAAGACTTCCCTGGTGGTCCATTGATTAGACTTCGCCTTCTAGTATAGCAGGTATGGGTTTAATCCCTAGTCGGAAAGCTAAGATCCTACATGCCTCACAGCCAAAAAACCAAAGCATAAAACAGAAGCACTATTGTAACAAATTCAATAAAGACTATAAAAATGGTCAACATTAAAAAAAAAACTTTAAATAAAGAAGGAAATATTCTAAATTCCAGACTTTTGCATTTTGCATTTTAGGAAAATATAATTTAAAATGTACTTATATATGAAGTTTCGCATATAGTTAAAATATTCAGATACATTATAAATTAAGGGGAGGGGATTCTGAATTGATTGGAATTCTGAATGGTGAACCACCACCCTGGTACACTGGTTGGATTGCAAAATTTAAATCACAGATTAGTAATTGCCAGAAACTATGAACAAATTATTTTATAAAAAGAGGATTTTAAATATCTTGCCTCCCTTTCACAGTAGTTATTATAGTACACATTTAAAAATCATCTACCTATTTCCAGTATCAACTCTGTCAGATACGTTCTGTTAGCTTACTTTTTATGGATGTAGAAAACTGACATCTAGAAGGTCAAAAAACTCCAAAACCATACATTAGTATCTGCACAGCTGGTCATTTTGACATCAGAATTCATGTTTTGAATTACTGTTTTATAATTTGTTATATTCCCAATGGTTAGGCTAATCTTTGTGTCATTCTAGAGCTTGACCAGACAGGAATTCTGGCAGCTGCTCCAAGAGAACTATGGCACTGAGGTAGGCTTAAATGCTGAAGAGATGGAGAACTTATCCCTGTCGATTGAGGATACTGTGCAGCCAAGGTACCAGAAAATGTTCTGAAATGTCAAGATTTATCAATCTTTAGTCAAAGCAGAAGTATTTTAGACTATTAATTCAGGCTTTCTGTTTCACCTTGGGTAAAATTTGCCTCTTGCTTCTCTGTAGTGGAATGAGTGAAAGATGAGGACAATGAATAATAGTTCATTAATTGATAAGCAAATACAGATCAGATGATGTAATGCTAGGTTTTTAACTGTCACCTAGAATTTGCATAAAGCATGGGGTTAGTAAACCTTTTTATTAAGGATATGGAGAAGTACCTACTAAGTACTTAGCTCATTTGTTGTTCAGCCGCTCAGTCGTGTCCGACTCTTTGTGACCCCATAGACTACAGCATGCCAGGCTTCCCTGTCCTTCACTATCTCTCAGAGTTTGCTCAAACTCAAGTCCATAGAGTCAGTGATGTCATCCAACCATCTCATCCTCTGTCATCCCCTTCGCCTCCTGCCTCCAATCTTTTCCAGCATCAGGGTCTTTTCTAATGAGTTGGCTCTTCGCATCAGGTGGCCAAGGCATTGGAGCCTCAGCTTTAGCATCAGTCCTTTCAAGGAATATTCCAGTGCATATCCAATGAATATTTCCTTTAGGATTGACTGGTTTGATCTCCTTGCTGTCCAAGGGACTCTTAAAAGTCTTCAGCACCACAGTTCAAAAGCATCAGTTCTTTGGTGCTCAGCCTTCTTTATGGTTTAACTCTTACATCCATACATGACTACTGGAAAAACCACAGCTTTGACTATATGGATCTTTGTCGGCAAAGTGACATCTCTGCTTTTTAATATACTACCTAACATATATGTAAACAATAAAGTAAATCATCTGGAAGATATTTTGAGGGTACAAAGGTAATATGACTTTTCTTCAAGGATACCCTAGCGTCGTGCTTGACTTGTAATTGGCACTCAATAAATATTTGAATTCATTGATGAAAAGAGCTTATAGCACTATGGAAAATGCAAATACTTTTAATAGAGGGTTGAAAATGATAAGGGCCAAAAAGAGCAATAGGTAATGTGGAAAAAATTCAGAGTAGAGAGAGACTATTTTTGACTGATGGGAATTCACTTGGAAGAGTGGACATTTTTATTAACCTGTCAAATAAAAGTGCACTTTGTCCAGTGGTAATTGAGATCAAAGCAATACAAATAACTCAGGATAATACATGAAAATTCTGCAGTAAGCATTATGCTAAGTCAAAGGAGCCAGTCACAAAAGATCATATATTGTATGATTCCACCTACATGACGTGGAGTCCAGAATCAGTAAATCCATGCAGATAGAGAGTAGGTTAGTAGTTGCTAGGAACTGGGGGAGAGGAAGAATGAAAGTGACTGTTAATGGGTATAGGATTTCCTTTGGGGTGATAAAAATGTTCTAAAATTAAAAAGTGGTGATGGCGATAAACAATTGTATTATACACTTTAAACTGGGTGAATTTTATAGTATTTGAATTAAAACTTAATGAAAAATTTGGTAAATTACTTATTTAAAAATTCTATAGCAAATAAGTCTTAAGATGGAAAGCTTTTGAAGTCTCAATGTGTGTACATATACAGATAGTCTTCTAGTTGTACTGATCCTATTTATATTGTGTCCGCTCAGCACTAATATTTTGCAGTCTTTTTTTTTTTTAACATGGGTTACACATGTATATTGTATTAGTTTTCTGTAAAGCTAAAAATTTCCATTGGACTACTCTCCTTGTAAAGTTTACTAGCCTCTCTCAGGTACTGGAGTTGGGTAGAAAAGCACTTGACATAATGCAGAAAGCCTTGGATGGTGGTAAAGAAGATCTGGATTCTAGTCTGAACTTTACCACCTAGTAGCTGAGCAAACTCAGGCAAATCACTTAGCCTTTCTGATCCTCAGTTTATTGATCTGTAAATGGAGGCAGTTAACCTAGGTGATCTCCGAGATCCCTGCCAACTGGAAAAGTTTCTAGTCTTTGAAGACAGAAAGAGTAAATATTTTTGATCTGCTGCTTTGTGCACTGTAACACAGTGTAACATCCATCTTTTCTTAGGTGACTGAGTGCTTTCTAAAAGAAGATGTGGCAGGATCCTCATTTGCTCTTCTACTCTTTTCCCATTCTTCCAACCTCTGAGAGAACTGTCTGCCTCACACCTTTCCAGACCTTTATTTCCTCTGCTCTTTCATCTTTTTTCTCTTCACTTTCAATCTTTCCTTCACTCTCCTTCCTCTTTTTTTATTTTTCCACAATCTACCTCCATCCTTAAAATCCTCAGCTACAGACACTCAGCTCATGGTTTCGTCTTCAGGAGCCGTTTTTCTTGTTCCCTCAAGGTGCTACCATTCTGTTGGCCAGGAGTAGACCTAAGTATTACTTGAGTGGAGTAGAATAGTATAGACTCTTCTTGCTTTTCTGTTTCTTTCTCAGGATAACTTGGCTTCAGATGTCAGGCTACTACTTTATTTTAGAAGAGCTTTACATCTAAATATAGTAATGATCAATTAGTAATACTAGTTGCTCAATAAAGTTGAGCACTGTAAATGAGATCCTTTTGTGCTCCTTTTATATTTCATACACTTTCCTTTTTTTTTTCCACTCCCTGAAAGAAGAAAAGCAAGTCCCAAGGCATTTATTGTAGTCTGTGTCCCTATGATCATTTGAAAAGCTTCTCCTTTAACCTTAGGAATTTTTGTTCTCAGGAATGAGGAGAATATGGGCTGATGGATGGGCTCTGTGCTCAGATGTCAGGAGGTTCCCCTTCTCAGAGAGATGTGCTATCTCAGTTGGAACTGAATCTGAAGGGAGGGGATGAGATCTAAAACTGTCTTTTGGTGCCATCTGGCATCCAACTCAAACACTTACCATCCTTTCGAAGCATCTTCATTTTTGTTCACAACTAAAACTTAAACAAGCAGGGTTCAATGTATTAGTTGCTGTTATGGCCAGTTGTACTTGGTTCATTTTTAAATAGTTTCTGAAGTTTATAAAATCTTACATAAGCATATTTTATTTTCAGCAGTGAGATCAGTGAGTTAAGAATATAACTTTGTTATAGGTAGAAGCTTATTTGTTACTTTAAAAAAATTGTCTTCAAAATGCTCTATAATAGAAAAGGACCTGAATGAGGAGACCAAGTCAGTTACTTGTGCAGAAGTAACCTTGTTTATGTTGCTATGTTCTGTTTCTTACAGAAGTCCAGGAAGAAGCAGCCTGGATGACTGTGGGGAGAGAGATGAAAAATTATCCAAGTCAATCAGTTTTACCCGTGAATCAATTAGTTGGGTTTCAGAGTCAGAGTCAATTGAAGGAAATTCACCAAAAGGGGTTGGTATATGATTCCCTTTTAAAATCTATCTGATATTGCCATGTTTTCATCATAATGGAAGATCAAATGAAAATACAGTATACAAAATGTTTAAACACTTTAGATGTGAGGCTGCTCTTTTCGGGCAAGAGTTTTAAGCCTTTAAATAGCAGAGGTTATATGGGAATAATATGTGTTTCTGTTCAGACCTGGATATGGTGCAGAGTTACCAGGCAGTTTCCTGAGCATCAGTCTGTAAGGAGGATGCGTGCATGCCAAGTCGTTTCAGTTGTGTCTGACTCTTTGCGACGCTATGGACTGTTGCCTGCCGGGCTCCTCTGCCCTTGGGATTCTCCAGGCAAGAATACTGAAGTGGGTATTCTTCAGCCATGCTGTCCTCCAGGAGATCTTCCCGACCCAGGGATCCAACCCACATCTCCTGCAGCTCCTGCATTGCAGGCGGATTCTTTACTGCTGAGCCACTGGGAAAGCCCCTATAAAGGGGATAGACATTTTTAAAAATAAATAAGGTGGAAAAATTCATAGCAGAATTGTTCTCAGAATAGATAGGGTATGTAATGGAAGGATCTGTTTTGAAGGGGAGATGAGAACCCTGAGCACCATGCTTGAGTAACCACAAATGCTTGTTAAACCGACTGCTAAATCAGACGTACGTGCTAAGTTGCTTCAGTCGTGGGGCACTCTTTCCAATGCTATGGACTGTAGCCCACCAGGCTCCTCTGTCCATGGGATTCTTCAGGCAAGAAATGGGTTGCCATTTCCTTCAGGGGATCTTCCAAGAGATCAAACCCGTGTCTCTTACATCTCCTGCATTGGCAGGTGGGTTCTTTACCACTAGCACCACCTGGGAAGCCCACTAAATCAGACATATCCAGTTAATTTTCATAGTTATTTAGCTAGTTAGGGCTTCCCTGATAGCTCAGTTGGTAAAGAATCTGCCTGCAATGCCGGAGACCCTGGTTTGATTCCTGGGTCGGGAAGATCCCCTGGAGAAGGGATAGGCTACCCACTCCAGTATTCTTGGGCTTCACTTGTGGCTCCGCTGGTAAAGAATCCACCTGCAATGCGGGAGACCTGGGTTCGATCCCTGGGCTGGGAAGATCCCCTGGAAAAGGGAAAGGCTACCACTCTAGTATTCTGGCCTGGAGAATTCCATGGGTCCATGGGGTCACAAAGAGTCGGACACGACTGAGCGAATTGCACTTTAGCTAGTTAGTCTCTTTGTTTATTTTTTCAAGTATTATTATAAGCCTATCAATTAAAAAAAAAGTTTTGGTGAGTTTCTATCAATCAAAGTCATTATTATTATTACTTTTTATACTCAGATTGTCCCCTCTGCCAATAGGCTCCTCTGTCCTTTTGAAATAATCAATAATTTTTGACAGCTTCCTTTCTTTCTGGTACAATAATGTGTCCCAAGCATTTTTTATATTTTCAGTCCCAGACTTAGTATCAGCTACTTGTCTAATGAGCTATAGATTTTAGTGAAGGATGGCACTTAGAAACCACATTCTAAGTGATGAGAGTGTGCAGCTTTTGTTCTTCTGATTGGTGATGCAAATTTTGGGCCAGTGCTGAATTTCTTATTTTAAATCAAAGCATTGGCTTCAAACTCTACCTCTGCCACTTTCTAACTGTATGACATTAAATAAATTAATTACTTAACCTCTCTATGCCTTTGTTTTCTCAACAATAAGATGAGGACACTAATACCCCATAGGAATTTTTAAGTAAGGACTAAATTAATTAATATATGTGAAGGTACATTGAATAGTCCTTGACATGTATCAAGTATTAATAACCATAACCTATTATAGTTGAATGGAGAAGGAAATGGCAACCCACTCCAGTATTCTTGCCTGGAGAATCCCATGGATGGTGAGCCTGGCGGGCTGCAGTCCATGGGGTCACAAAGTCAGACATGACTGAAGCAACTATGGGACGTGTTATAGTTGAAGATGAATCTGTGTGTGGCCAGTAATGGACCTCTTTTACCTTCTCTCATGGAGCTCCCAGCATCTGTTGTGAATAAATGTTGGGGAAACATTGAAATAGATTATGTAAAAGGCCAGCAAGTTTTCAGCTTGTTTCAGGTGACCATCATGCATCTATCTCAGTCTGATTTTGTACTGTGGATTTCATGTAAAACTCATTCATCAAGAGACACTTAGGAACTAACTACTTGTGTAAGGGAGATGATTCTGAATGCCAGTCCCCTTGTATGCTCTCACTGAGAAGAACAAGCCACTGAGTTTTGGGGTTTAACAGGACAGGGGATCTCTTGCAGTCCCCTTATCCCTTTATACAAATCTGACTTTGAGGCTGGGTTCTCAGAACTATTAATATTATTATTCCTTGAGTCCTTCCTACAGCCTCATTGACAATGTCTTCTGTTCTTGAGATAGTTAATCTGTTGGCCCTTCTAGTTTTGTTCCTAAAGGAAGTCATACTTTCTCTAAGAAAAAGAAGTGGATTTAGAGGAGTAATTTAATGTTTTAAGTTTGACTATACATTCATTGATGTTTAAGATAGATGTTTTCAGCTTATGGAATATAAGTAATCTAAAAGTTTGGTCCCTTTTTGCCTTTTACATTCAAGAGAAGGAGAAGTACAGTGAGATTCTCAGATATCAAACATCTTGTCACTTTGTTTCATTTTTACTTCCAACAAAGTTGGTAATAACAAAAAGTTAGAAATAGAATTTTCTAAGAATAAGTTTTTGTTAAGTTGTAAAATTAATAATCTCCAACAAAGTTGGTAATAACAAAAAGAAATAGAAATTCCTAAGAATAAGTTTTTAATAAGTTAAAAAATTAATAATCTCTTTAAAGATTTAGGAAATATAGAAAAGTATACAAAGAAGTGCAAATCATCTGGATGCTAACCATTCAAAAATAGTGATGTTGCTTTTCCTATAGGTATCTGTCCTTGTTTGTTACAGTAGGAACTAAATCTTAGTTAAAACAAGAAATTTGTGTGGAAACTTACTCTACTTAGCATCTATAGAGGTCCTGGGTCAGCTAATAAGCATGTTGCTTTGTAGTGCGGAACTCCTGAATAAATCAAGTCTTGATTTTAACAGTAATCTCTGATTGAAAAGTCAATCCTCTGACTTAGGATAGTGATACTTTAATAAATTGTGTCCTGGGTCCCGGTTGTTATTCTGCTTTCTTTTTTTTTCAAGTCATTTGGCTCTATAGATCAAACTTTTATTTATTTATTTTTAATTTATTTTTTATTTTTATTTTTTTCCATTTATTTTTATTTGTTGGAGGCTAATTACTTTACAGTATTGTAGTGGTTTTTGCCATACATTGACATGAATCAGCCATGGATTTACATGTGTTCCCCATCCCTATCCCCACTCCCACCACCCTCTCCATCCCATCCCTCTGGGTCTTCCCAGTGCACCAGCCCTGAGCACCCATCTCATGCATCCAACCTGGGCTGGTGATCTGTTTCACCCTTGATAGTATACTTGTTTCAATGCTGTTCTCTCTGAACATCCCACCCTCACCTTCTCCCACAGAGTCTAAAAGTCTGTTCTGTACATCTGTGTCTCTTTTTCTGTTTTGCATGTAGGGTTATCGTTACCATCTTTTTAAATTCCATATATATGTGTTAGTATACTGTATTGGTCTTTCTTTCTGGCTTACTTCACTCTGTATAATGGGCTCCAGTTTCATCCATCTCATTAGAAGTGATTCAAATGAATTCTTTTTAATGGCTGAGTAATATTATTCTGCTTTCTTAATGGTCAGTGGAAACCTCCTGGAGCTCCTCCTCCTTGGAGCTGCTTCTGTTGTTCAGTGCTGCTCTAAGATCTCACGGGGCAGAAGGTAGAACGATTATATGCTTTTGCTGTCTTTCATCTGCTTATACGCAGACAATGCAAGAAAGTACACTGCCATATGGTTTGTATATTCACACTGTTCTATTAAGCCTAATTACAATAGTCTTCTATTTGACTACTACTAACATAGTAATAGCATTCATACTTTAAGGCCTAATATTAAATTTATTACAGAAATTTATTTATAATATGACATATCTTTATTAAGCCATTTCCAGAAAGTATGGATAGCAGTATATATTGAATATATTTTACTGTACAACCCCTTAGTCCCTTAACAGTAAATCCAACTGTATTCTTATTGGTTTGCTTTAATCTTTCTCCTTTAATCTATTCTCCCTCACTGTACTCTGATGTGACTTTTATATCTCTATTTTCTTTCCCTTTTCCCTTTAGTTACTGGTCTTGAGAGATGGGTGAGTTCTCTTCCTTGAGTTGATGGGGCAGGTATTGTCTGGGGAAACTAATTGGGTTTGACTCCTTTCCTTGCACACCTCAAAGAACTGACCACTCCGTTATTTTTGTCCTTTTTCCCCTTTCCCTTCTACTTAAGTGATCCATATGTTGTTAACTGTGAGTTCTTTTTTATGATGTTCTTCATAAATGTATTGTTCATTAATGTATAAGAAGATGACTTTAGGATGATCTATATTATCTATCAATATTTTATGGACCAAATGTAATATAAACATAACAAGCAAAGCTCTCAAAGAGCAGCATTTCAAAATGTGTTTATTATTAAAGATCTCATTGTTTGTCTTTTAGGGGCTAGGGAAAGAGGAACCCCAAAATGAGAAACAGATCAAAAGTCCTTCACTAACTTCAGAAAAGAGGTTAAGTAGACAGTCATCAAAATCACTGGACTTGAATAAAAATGAGTATCTTTGTCTGGACAAAAGCAGCACTTCAGATTCTGTCGATGAAGGTAAAGACTTTCTTATAAATTTTAAGTAAAATTTCAGTTATATCTTTTAATGTTTACTTTTGTATTAAGTGTGTACAGATTGAGAATTGTTTTTTTGTACCAAATACAGTCTCACTCTATAAAGAACCAAAAAGGGATGGAAGTTGATAAGAAATAGGGGAAAGGGGCTGCTAAATCTAACCCATCACCACTTTTTAGAAGCCTGAAATTTGAAGATCTTCATCACATTTAGCCTATATTACCCCACGCATTGAGTCAGTGGAAATGGAGCAGTAGCAATGGAAAAGCAACTTTTTTTTTCTTTTTACCCATGACTTATTTGTATCTGAAATTTGTACCTCTTAATCTCACTCACCTGTTTATCTCCTTCCCCCACCTCCTTCCCTTCTGGCAACCACCTGTTTGTTCTCTATATCTATGGCTCTGTTCCTGTTATGTTTGTTCATTGTTTTGTTTTTTAGATTCCACATATAAGTGAAATCATACACTATATGTCTTTCTTTTTCTGGTTTATTTCACTAAGCATAATATCCTCTAGGTTCATCTGTGCCAAAAATGGCAAGATTTCATCCTTTTTTATGGATGAGTAATATTCCATGGCTCAGTGGTACAGAATCCACCTGCAATACAGGAGATGTGGGTTCTATCCCTGGATTGGGGAGATCCCCTGGACAAGGAAATGGCAACCCACTACAGTATTCTTGCCTGGAAAACCTCATGGACAGAGGAGCCTGGTGGGCTACAGTCCAGGGGGTCACAAAAGAGTCAGACACAACTTAGCAACTAAACAACAATATTCCATTATATATATATCTATACCACATCGTCTTTATCCCCTCTATCTGTTGATAGTCACTTAGGTTGCTTCCATATCTTTGCTATTGTAATAATGCTGCAGTGCACATAGTGGGGTACATATATCTTTTTGAATTAGTGTTTTCATTTTCATCAGATAAATACCTAGGAAAATACCTAGGAGTGAAATTACTGGATTTTATGGTAGTTCTATTTTTATTTTTTTGAGGAACTTACCTAGTATTTTCCATAGTGACTGCACTAGTTTACATCCCACCAACAGTGTACTGAGGTTCCTTTTTCTCCACATTCTCAACAATACTTGTTATTTGCTGTCTTCTTGGTAATAGCCATTCTGATGGTGTGAGATGGTACCTTGTTGTGGTTTTGATTTGCATTTCCCTGATGATTAATGATGCTGAGCATTCATGTGCCTGTTGGCCATCTGTATGTCTTCTTTGAAAAAATGTCTATTCAGGTCCTCTGCTCATTTCCTTTTTTAATCAGGTAATTTTCAGTTGTTGAGTTGTATGAGTCCTTTGTATATTTTGGATATTAACCCCTTATCAGATATATCATTTGCAAATATCTTCTGACATTCAGTAGGCAGCCTTTACATTTTGATTATAGTCTCCTTCACTGTGCAAAAGCTTTTTAGTTTGATTTGTTTATTTTTGCTTTTATTTATCTTACTAGAAGAGACATAAAAAATACTGCTAAGAAAGATGTCAAAGAACGTACTTGCTTATGTTTTCTTCTAGAAGTTTAATGGTTTCAGGTCTTACATTTAAGTTTAATACAGTTTGAGTTTTAAAAAATCATAATGAAAATCTGCATGGTGTAGTACTATAAATCTTAGTACTTTTTTTAACCACAAAAAGAGAGGGGAAAAGAGAGATTTCAAATGTAGTTGTTTGTTCAGTCACTTAGTTGTATCCGACTCTTTGCGACCCTATGTACTGAAGCACGCCAGGCTTCCCTGTCCTTCACCATCTCCTGGAGCTTGCTCAAACTCATGTCCGTTGAGTCAGTGATGTCATCCAACATCTCGTCCTCTGTTATCCCCTTCTTCTGCCTTCAATCTTTCCCAGCATCAGGGTCTTTTCTAATGGGTTGGCTCTTTGCATCAGGTGGCCAAAGTACTGGAGCTTCAGTTTCAGTATCAGTCCTTCTAATGAATATTCAGGACTGATTTCCTTTAGGATGGGCTGGTTTGGTCTCCTTGCAGTCCAAGGGACTCTCAAGAGTCTTCTGCAACACCACAGTTCAAAAGCATCAATTCTTCCTCATTCAGCCTTCTCTATGGTTCAACTCTCACATCCATACATGACTACAGGAAAAACCACAGCCTTGACTAGATGGACCTTTGTCGGCAAAGTAATGTCTCTGCTTTTTAATATGCTGTTTAGGTTTGTCATAACTTTTCTTCCAAGGAACAAGTGTCTTTTAATTTCATGGCTGCAGTCACAATCTGCAGTGATTTTGGAGCCCAAGAAAATAAAGTCTGTCACTATTTCCATTGTTTCCCCATCTATTTGCCATGAAGTGATGGGACTGGGTGCCTTGATCTTCATTTTTTGAATGTAGAGAACACAGTAAAAACAAAAATCAGTTGCTTAAGGGAAACTTTAGAGCAAATCATGTTCTCTTTACTTTCTTTAAGTTATAACCAATAACCTGGGGCTTGTCATGCTTATCAAGTCATGGAATTTCAAGGTCACTTCAAGCAGTTTTCTTTTTGTTTTTTTTTTTCAGCTGTAAGATTACTGACATTGAAGTCAGTGAAGTGAGGAGACAATAGGAAGGGTAGGGTAGTGGCTGACTGCTTTCAAATTTCAGGAAGCAGAGTAATGCCGGTGGAGTTTTGCTGTACTTTCTTTTGTACCAGCATGTTATATTACTATTCCTACCAGAGTGTTGGTGAAGGGGACAGTTGTGGTTTGGATCTGTCTGACATGACTGTATTTACTAGTCTATTTACTGTTCAGCTTAGACCTGGTTTGGAAACCCCTGAAGGCTGTTTACTAAATCCATGAAAACCAAAGTTAAATCCAAGTCAAATCTAAGTCAAATCCAAATCCAGTTCAAATCTAAAATCAAATCCAGATCCAAAACCAAAACAAATCCATGAAAACCAAATCCAAATCAGGTTCTACCTTGGCTTGTAAACACTGAAGTATCTTTGGTGAAAACTAAATCTACACTCTTAAAAACCTAAGTAAAAATAAACAGGCTCTTAAAAATTAAAATGTATTAAGAAGACAGTTGTGTTCTTTTGAAAAGATCAATGAGAGGAAGTTTTTTTGAAAGGATCAAGCACCAGGAATGACTAGACTCTCTTAGCGTCCTTACCATTTGTGCCTGGGAAATTCCATGGATGGAGGAGCCTGGCAGGCTACAGTCCATGGGGTTGCAAAAGAGTTGGACATGACTTAGCAACTAAACAACAATAGCATGTAGCTGTGTGAGTTAGGTATCCCTGCCTGGCCACCGCTCTAGCTGTAGGAAGATCTGCTCTGGCACTCAGTGGCCAGATACATAAGTGACATCAAAATGAGGATTTTTGTTTGTTTGTTTTTGCATCCAGAATATATTTTGAAAATTTTTACACTGATAGCAAAGACAGGCAAAGACACTACTAGAAAATTACAAATATCCTTTACAAATATTGACATCAAAATCCTGAACAAAATATGAGCAAACCAAAGCAGTACATTAAAAGGGTTATACACTATGACCAAGTGGGATTTATTCCTGAAATTTGAAAATGGGTCAACAGACAAAAATTAATCAGTGTGATTTGTCACCTTAATAGAATGAAAGAAAAAAAACCAAAATCATCATTTTATTATTGATGCAATAAAAGAACCAAATGAGGATTTTTTTCTTTTTCTTTCTCATCTGCTCTTTTATAAGAATGATCCTTTAAAAAAAAATCCTCATTCAGTTCCCATACAATTCACATTAATGATAAATTATGTAAAGAGTGACATTAAAACTCATATAAATTGTGTTTTTGTCTACAAATAAAGAAAGAATAATAGTGGTGTAGTTTCTGTATTGCATAGAAGCCCTGATCACCAGTTTTTAGAGAATGAAAGATAAAACAAATTGTGTCTCTTTAGTTACTCAACTAAACTCCAAATTACCTGCCTTTCTTGCATACCTACCTAATGCATTTTTTCACACGTATTCAAAATACTACCGATATCTGTTGTGTATGTGCTCAGTGGTTTCAGTTTTATTCATGCCAAGGTACTTCTTATATTTATATGTCTCAATTTTCCCACCATTTTCCATTGGCCACTTTCAAATTGTTATATTTGAAATAGTATTTATTCTTTATTGGAAATAGTAACCTGCTACTAAGTTGAGCAGTGTTCCTTTCTCCATTTGAAATACCACCTGCTAGCTTAATATGCTCCAGCAATGTGATTGATGGTGTTATTTAGATAGGAGGCTTAAAGTACCATGAATTTAATAAATAAATAATCCCAGGTGGAAATAGTTTATTTCATATCCTTACTTCCTTGAACAAATTTGCATACAAAAGGTATTATTGTTAATTTTTGGTAGTAATACCACAAGTTATGTTTTTATGAGTCATGATACAGAACATTTTATCTAACAGTAGAGTTTAAATGAAATATGAAGACATTGTATTGAAATACTTATGTGAATACAATTTATTTCCTTTGTAAATGTGAAATTTAAGGAAGGATACTTACTTTTGAAAAATAATAGTTCCCCAGCAATCCCACTTCTGGGCATACACACCAAGGAAACCAGATCTGAAAGAGACACATGCACCCCAATGTTCATTGCAGCTCTGTTTATAATAGCCAGGACATGGAAGCAACCTAGATGCCCATCAGTAGATGAATGGATAAGGAAGCTGTGGTACATATACACCATGGAATATTACTCAGCCATTAAAAAGAATTCATTTGAATCAGTTCTAATGAGGTGGATGAAACTGGAGCCCATTATACAGAGTGAAGTAAGCCAGAAAGATAAAGACCAATACAGTATACTAATGCATATATATGGAATTTAGAAAGATGGTAACGATAACCCAATATGGAAAACAGAAAAAGAGACACAGATGTACAGAACAGACTTTTGGACTCTATGGGAGAAGGCGAGGGTGGGATGTTTTGAGAGAACAGCGTCAAAACATGTATATTATCAAGGGTGAAACAGATCACCAGCCCAGGTTGGATGCGTGAGACAAGTGCTCGGGGCTGGTGCACTGGGAAGACCCAGAGGGATGGGGTGGGGAGGGAGGTGGGAGGGGGGATTGGGATGGGGAATACATGTAAATCCATGGCTGATTCATGTCAATGTATGACAAAAACCCACTACAATACTGTAAAGTAATTAGCCTCTAACCAATAAAAATAAATGGAAAAAAAAAATTGAGAAGGACCATAAAAAAAAAAAAGAAAGAAAAATAATAGTTCCAGGACTCCTTAGAGAAATGGCTGTTTTTAGGGTTACGGTGCACACTTCAGTTGTGTCTGACTCTTTGTGACCCTATGGACTGTAGCCCGCCAAGCTCCTCTGTCCAGGGGATTCTCCAAGCAAAAATACTGGAGTGGGTTGCCATGCCCTCCTCCAGGAGATCTTCCTGACCCAGGGATTGAACCCAGGTCTCTTATGTATCCTGCATTGGCAGGTGGGTTCTTTACCACTAGAGCCACCTGGGAAGAGCTAGGGTGGGGAATATACAAAATGAGCCCAGATATAGTGCAAGAATATAAAGAAGTGCTTGAAAAAGAAAAAAAGAGGCATATCGAAAGGTCATAGGCGTCAACCTGAAAGAGCTTCTAATGGCCAAACAAAAAATAAGTGTGAGCAGCAAAATAAATAATGATAGTAGCAGATTATAACCTAAAGTATAAACTGACTTTGTAAGTCCATCCTGATACCAATGGTTGAATAAATGTATGAATGGGGGAGAAAGCAGGAGTCTTCCTTACAGAGCTCCAAATAATATAGGTAAATAATATATGTAGATCTTTTCCCTTCCAGGAGGTGGAGCTGAATTCTCCTCCCCTTGAGATGGGCTGAACTTCTAAAGAATAGAATATGGAAAGAGGAAAATAATACCTTTGAAGTGGAAAAGCCTGCCAGATACCACCTTGACCAATTGATCAAGGTTAATATCACCATGCTGTTATGTGTACCCCCTGAGTTTGAGGAGAAGGGTACTTCACCTCTGTGGTATTCATCCCCCAAATCCAAACCCTGATCTAATTATGAAAAAAACCTCAGGTGAACCCAAATTGGGGGACATTCTACATAATACCTGTCCTGTATTTTCAAATATATTAGGTCATTGAAAAACAAGAAAAACGTAAGGGACTGTCATAGATTGGAGGAGACTAGGATGATAACAACTAAGTACAAACATGGTACCTTGGGCTAGATTCTTGTACAGAAAAAGACATTACTGGAAAAAATAAGAATAAAGTCTAGTTTAGTTAATTGTCCCTCTAAAATTATTAAAAAATATCATTGCAAAAAAAATGGCAACCCACTCCAGTACTCTTGCCTGGAAAATTCCATGGACTGAGGAGCCTGGTAGACTACAGTCCATGGGTTCACAAAGAGTTGGACACAATTGAGCAACTTCACTTACCATTTTTTTGTATTTTTCATAGTCACCTATTTCATTCAAAAATGGTTATATAGCACTTATGTGCCAAACTCGTAATGTACTTAGGTGTTTGAAATCAACATGATCCCTGCTCACATAGAACTTAGAGTCTAGTGCAGGAAAGAGGCCATAAAAAGGCACTAAGTCAGTAAAAATATAATTACAAGTCGGGATAAGTTCTGTGAAGGTGATGATCAGGATACATAGAATACCTACACTTGTTTGCTTTCTTGTGAATATGTGAATTATTTTTACAATGAACATGAAAGTTAAAGTGAAAGTCACTCAGTTGTGTCCAAGTCTTTGAGACCCCGTGGACTATACAACCCATGGAATTCTTCAGGTGAGAATACTGGAGTGGGTAGCCTTTCCCTTCTCCAGGGGATCTTCCCAACCCAGGGATCGAAGCAAGGTCTCTCTCATTGCAGGTGGATTCTTTACCAACTGAGCTACCTGGGAAGCCCAAGAATACTGAAGTGGGTACCCTATTCATTTTCCAGTGGATCTTCCCGACCCAGGAATCGAACCAGGGTCTCCTGCATTGCAGGCGGATTCTTTACCAACTGAGCTATCAGGGTAGTCATAATGAACATATATTACTTCTGTGTCAGAAAAAGCTATTTCTCAAGCCTAATTGGGAAGTTACCTCACAGAACCTTAGTAAATTGCCTAGTTCGAGTGATTAATTTCTATACCAAAGGAGCCATTACTTGAGATTGCAGGGCCTACCACGTGTATGCTTTTGTCTACACATAGTGTTGTTGCAGGAAGGAGGTAAATTGATATCTACCCACTATCCCTAACTTCTCTGCACCTATAACAAAACAGGGAGACAGACCATTTCATGAGGAGTAGCTGGAGTGAAGGCAGAGCTGAAGGGATTTTCCTTTCCTGCTTCTTAGACCTGCCTTTTACTTTGACTGCTTCCCATGGCTTAATGTGGACAGATGCTCAACACATAATTCTTAGAACTTGATTTGTGAGCTATGGGGAGCTTTTGTCACAGTTTTCATTCTGTAATGATGGGCATAATCTGTGAAATAATAAATAACCCCAGTCCTGAAATCATTAAAATTTCAATTGGATTGCTTTACTCTATTTCCTTTATTCTACCAGACTCCTGTTCCTGGATGTCCCCCGGCCCCTCCGTTTCCTTTAGATTCTTCTGAGTTAAGTTCCTTGCACTATAAAATAGGGTTAAGTTTGTGTGTTCTGGAGCTAGAGTGATTTCAGATTCCAGTTCAGTCACTGACTAGCCGTGGAGCTTCGGCAATTCTCTGAGTGCTACAGTTTCCTCATCTATACAGTGGAGATGAAGATGTGAATAGCTCTTGCTTCATAGGATTGCTGTGAGAATATGTGTAAATACTTCTAAGTTGCTTAGCACAATACCTGACATATGGTAACATCATAAATGCATGGGCTATTTCATGTAGTGTTTCCAGGGAATATGAGGAGAGGTAAGCAGGTGTTGCTTCTTTAGTTTCTACAAAGGAGTTTTCAACATTGCTGTCAGGTTCTTAGAAAAAATATAGTATTCCATTGGGCTTTATTTAACTTTGAAGAATACTTTTCAGAAGGATTTTTTTATTAATTAATTTATTTTTTACACATGTTTATTTTTTAAATTAATTTATTTTAATTGGAGGATAATTACTTTACAATATTGTGATGGTTTTTGCTGTACATCAGCATGAGTTTGTTGTAGGTATACATATGTCCCCTCCCTCTTGAGTTGCCCCCCACCACCCGCCGCATCCCGCCCTCTAGGGCATCTCAGAGCACCAGTTTGCCCTCCTGAGTCACCCACTGGCTCTCTGTTTTACATATGGTAGGGTATATGTTCTTCTCTCCATTTGTCCCACCCTCTCCTTCCCCACTGTTTCCACAAGTCTGTTCTCTATGGCTGTGTCTCCATTGCTTTCCTGCGAATAGGTTCATCAGTACCATCTTTCTAGATTCCATATATATGTGTTAATATATGATACTTATTTTTCTCTTTCAGAAGGATTTCTTTTAATGTGTGGTATTGAGAACAGATTGTAAATACAGTGATACTTGTCTTGGGGGAGTTAACTTTAAGTCAAGTTTGAAACATTATTCAGACTAGTAAGATAGTGAGTACTGCAGATATTAAAGCCGTTCATGTCCTAATATTTACTTAATATATATGCACATTCAGAAATAGGACCTGCTATGTATCCCTTGTCACTCTTGAAAGATTCCTTTTTTTAAAATATTTTTTTGAGTGCTTGGTTTGGCATCACACATATTGAAATTGGAATGATACAGAGGTTAGCGTGGCCGCTGCACATGGATGACACAGAAATTCATGAACTGTTCTTTTGAATGATATACGCCATTATGGGAGTTTGATATCATGCAAATTAAATATTTCTATATCTTGGTTTTTGACAACTGAACTATTGATCATATATAGTTTAATTACTATCTACTTTTATGTGTAGTTATGTATGCATATAACACCAATTTAGAGTTTTAATAGTGTCATGTAATATGCTGTGATCATTGTAATCACATTTAAGAGCCATTTTGTGCCCGAAAAAAACAAAATGAAACCTTGAAATTACCTTTCTTTGATTTCTTCCCTTTTTGTTCTGTGTTTTTTGTTTCCCCAGAAAACATTCTTGAGAAAGACCTTCATGGAAGACTTTATATCAACCGTGTGTTTCATATCAGTGCTGAAAGAATGTTTGAATTGCTGTTCACCAGTTCACACTTTATGCAGAGATTTTCTAATTCTAGAAATATAATAGGTTGGTCTTGTTTTCTTATCTAATGATAAATATGGGAGAATTTTATTATCCTTAGAGAGTTTATGTTGTCAAGTGGAAAAATTAGACAGGCTTCAATTTTATTTTGGTGATATAGAAACTAGTGTTTAGGTGTTTCGGGTAAAATCACGTGTAAATAGTATAATTTTTCAATTAGTCAGATGTTACTTACTATTAAGTTCAGACCCTTTAAGAACTAAAACTCCATTTATTTGTTAACATAGCAGTTCAACTGGGTTGAGCCCCATTTAAAAGGATTCCATTGTGGAATAGTTGGAGTCTGTGCATGTGTGCCAAGTTGCTTCTGTTGTGTCCGACTCTTTGAGATCCTATGGACTATAGCCTGCCAGGCTCCTTTGTCCATGGGATTCTCTAGGCAAGAATACTGGAGTGGGTTGCCATGCCCTCCTCCAGGGATCTTCCTGACCCAGGGATCAAACCTGCACCTCTGTGTCTCCTGCATTGGCAGATGGGTTCTTTACCACTAGTGCCACCTAGGAAGCCAATTGGATTCTAGTAGAGTATGAACTAGTATAGTCACTTTGCAAAATGATTTGGTGATGTCTACTAGATACATATAACCTTCAGAAATGGGTACCAGTGTACTCTGAAAGACATGTACTGCTGTATTCATAGCAGCATTAGTTAAAATGGTCCCCAAAATCAAAATAGCCCAAATATCCACCAGTAATAGAATGGATAAACAGATGTATGTTCACACAAAAGAATACTGTGTGGCGATGGAAAAAAAAAAACCTGCTGCTACTTCTAACAATATGTATAAATCTTATGGGTATACTGTAGTATTAAGTAAGAGAAGTCAGACACAAAATAGTACATGCTGTGATTTCTTTATTTAAAGTTCAAAATGAGGTAAAACTTATTTATGGACATAAAAGCAGCAGAGTAGCCAACTGCTGTGGGGACTGCTGTGGGTGGATAAAGACTGGAAGGGAGCTTCTGGGATGCTGGTAAAGTTCTCTATCTTGATTTGGGCAGTGGTACACATGTGTGTTTTTTCTGCAAATTCATGGAGACTTGAGGTTGCAATGCCTATGGTCTACCTTAATAAAAATATTCCAATTAGGAAGTTAGTTATAAAAAAGATTTTATTGATTATGTGTTAAAAGTTCTATTTTGGTAAACATCTCAAAGAAGCATATAGCCAACCTGAAATTGAATTTATCCTAAATATTTCAAGATATCTTAGAAACTTTGGGAGCATATGGTTTAACTTGCTATATAAAATTAGAAAACACCAGTGGCAGAGATCCATATGAGCTGAGTCATTTGACATAGTCAAAGAGAGTCAAGTTAAATATAATGTATAGTCTAACCATTTCATTAACCATTAGATGTTATTCCTTTATTTGAAACTTTTATGTAAACATAATTACATATTCATAGGTTATAACATTGATACAGACTAGATATAAAAAAGTAATTTTTTCTTATTATTCATAGTAGAGTAGCAAAGCAATTTCTGATTGATAGCTATTGTCTTGTGATTATATTAAATGTCCTGTTTTTAAAAATCATTAATTTTTTCCTGTTCTTCCAGTTTTAAAAATGTATAATACCTGAGGAATATAAATCTTTCTTTTCACTCAGTAGCTCATGTTTAACATTATATCTGTTCTGAATCTATTTTGTATCTTCTTGCTATTCATGTCTGCCTGGAGAATCTGCCATTCCAGAAGAGCTGGATATTTTATATCTCTTAATTTTCTAAGATGATGCCTGTTGATATTGCACTGCCATTTTTATGGCTGGAAAGACCCAGAGGAAACTAGCTATGTTATTCCACGCTGGTACAAAATGAAGTTTTTTTTTGTTTTAATCACGACTGCATTTGGTGTCTGATATCATATCTAGCTTCAGTATGGATGACTGTGTTTGCCATCTGATGCTATAAATGGCTTTGGCAAACAAAGGCTTCTGGCTTATCACAAGTATAAATAGTTATAGGCATGTTGCCCTTAGACCTAGAATTAGTCAGAAGGTTTGCCCCCAAAGAGATAATCTGCTTATGATTGCACACTATTCTATTGTCTTCTGAATTTGTTGTCTGGTAATCAAAGTTGCATTTCTTAAGAACAGGTTTCAAAGGCTTCTTTTTAAACTATTAAGAGTTTAATGGGAAAATATAGTATGGTCAGTTATTTGTGGATTTA
Source organism: Dama dama (assembly GCF_033118175.1). Taxonomy (NCBI): domain Eukaryota; kingdom Metazoa; phylum Chordata; class Mammalia; order Artiodactyla; family Cervidae; genus Dama; species Dama dama. The sequence continues at coordinate 59,811,627 of NC_083699.1, read as the reverse complement.
ACCTAATTTCAGCACTAAAACAGCTACTTCTGGATCTATTTTTTTATAATTAAAATTTATTTTAAATTATTAAGAATAATGATTATACTAATTATTCTTAATAGTTTTTAATAAAAATCATTTAATTTGAATTCTTTAAAATTCTTTAAAATAGGACACTATTTTTATAATGTAAAGCTCAGTTTTAAGTCTTTTTATTCAACTTTCTAATTTTGAAAAAATGAAAATCTTTAGAAGAGTTGCATGAATAGTATAATGAAACCTACCCATCACCTACATTCACCAGTCTTTTTTATTGTGGTATTATTTCTGCACATAACATAAAACTTACCATTTTAATAATTTTAAAGTGTACAATTCACTGGCATGAAGTATATTCACATTGTTGTGTACCCATCACCATCTCTGGAACTTTTCATCTTCCCCAAATTGAAACTCTGTCCCTGGTAAACAGTAACTCTCCATTTTCCCCTCTCCCCATCTCCTGATGAACACCATTCTACTTTCTGCCTCTATGAATTTCACTATGCTTTTGTTGTTGTTCAGTCACTCAGTTGTGTCTGACTCTTTGGGACCCCATGGACTGCAGCACGCCAGGCTTCCCTGTCCTTCACTGTCTCCCGGAGCTTGCTCAAACTCATGCCCATTGAGTTGGTAATGCCATCCAACCATCTCATCCTCTATCATCCCCTTCTCTTGCCTTCAATCTTTACCAGCATTAGGGTCTTTTCTAATGGGTCAGTTCTTTGTACCAGGTGGCCAAAGTATTAGAGCTTCAGCCTAAGCATCAGTCCCTCCAATGAATTTTCAGGATTGATTTCCTTTAGGATTGACTTGTTTGATCTCCTTGCAGTCCAAGGGACTCTCAAGAGTCTTCTCCAATATCACAGTTACTATGATAGCTACCTCATGTAAGTGGAACCATACAATATTTGTTTCTTTGTGACTGCTTATTTCACTTAGCATAATGTCTTCAAGGTTTATCCATATTGCAGTATGGATTTCATCTCATTCCTTTTAAAGAATAAATGCTAAGCCATTGTATGTTTATGCCGCATTTTGTATACCTACCCCTTTATCAGTGGAGTTTTGAGTTATTTCCACTTTTTAGTTATTGTGGATGCTGTTGCTGTGAACACTGATGTACAAGTATCTGTTTGAATCCCTGCTCTTGGTTCCTTTGGGTGATACCTAGAAGTAGAAATGGATCATAAGGTAATTCTATGTTTAATTTTTTGAAGAACTGCCATATTGTTTTCCACAGTGGCTGCATCATTTTACATTCCCACCAGCACTGCGTAAAGGTTCCAATTTCTCCATATCTAGCCAACCTCTTATTTTCAGGTTTTTGTGATTATAGTTATCCTAGTGGATGTGAAGATTCACCAATTTTAAAATTTTATTACATCAAAGGTTTCTTGAATTATTTATATTGCAATTTTTGCTTTTGATTACTTCAATTTATTGTATCAAAATGCCTCATATGTCTTTCTGTATACTGTTGCCATTTTTTCTGATAACTTCATCTGTTCTTTATATTATGATGAACTTTACTTAGGTATTGGGGGCTTGACTATCCCAAAATGTTGTAATGTTCTGGCACGTGATATTCAATAGGCTTGTTGGTAACACTGATGAAAATACAAGTGAGAGACTTTTATCTTTGTGGAATAGTGTGCAGTTTTAATGGCAGAATTCAATGATATCTTTAAATTTAGTCACTGGTTAACAGTGAACTATTTGTATAATTTTTCTGAAAGAGGCTGACATATGACCAAAGTGATATTTTACAAAGTATTTTATAATTAATTTTATATCTCTTGTACACCTAAATAAATCATTTTTTAAACAAATTCTGTATTATAGATCCCATGATTTGAGATGATGCCTGCTTAATTTACTTGCGAAATTTTTCTGCAAAAGATAAGCAACAGGCAGCTTCAGGATCCCTCATTAAATCCCTAGGCTTAGCTGACTGAAAGAAGTTAAATAAAATTGAGTATATAATAAAGCCTTGTTTCCTTTCCTTTGATGATGGGTAATAGGTTAGATAAAGGCTTCTGTTTTAGGATAATGATGCGCAGAAGCCAGATATACTAATTGCCTAAGTCCATTGTGCTATGTAGGGCTTCCCAGGTGGCTCAGAGTCTGCTTACAATGCAGGAGACCTGGGTTTGATCCCTGGGTCAGAAGGATCCCCTGGAGAAGGAAATGGCAACCCATTCCAGTATTCTTGCCTGAGGAATCCCATGGACAGAAGCACCTGGCAAGCTACAGTCCATGGGGTCACAAGGAGTCAGATATGACTTAACAACTAAATAACAACAACAGTTGTGCTAGGTGACTTAGTCAGATCTTTGAACAGAGTTCATAATGCTGTTACCTATATTTTCCTAGTGTTAGCTTGTTAAATGAACTTTGTTATATGGTGCTGTGTTCTAAAGATGTTCAGTTCAGTTCAGACGCTCAGTTGTGTCTGACACTTTGCAACCCTGTGGAATGCAGCATTCCAGGCTTCCCTGTCTATCACCAACTCCCGGAGCTTACTCAAACTCATGTTCATAGAGTTGGTGATGCCATCCAACCATCTCATCCTCTGTCATCCCCTTCTCCTCCCACCTTCAATCTTTCCCAGCATCAGGGTCTTTTCAAATGAGTCAGTTCTTTGTATCAGGTGGCCAAAGTATTGGAGATTCAGCTTCAGCATCAGTCCTTCTAATGAATATTCAGGACTGATTTCCTTTAGGATTGACTGGTTTGATCTGCTTGTAGTCCAAGGGACTCTCAAGAGTCTTCTCCAACACCACAGTATTTCTGTGCTAAGTATATTTTTGCTCATTGTGTTGTTGCTAAGCAAAAGAAAGAGAATTTTTACAAAATCTTGCATAAAGATAGATTTTTCTAGAGTTTTCTTCATATAGAAAAGGTTATATAGTTTATTTATATTCCATTGCCCCCTTCTTGATTAAAGATCTTGGCAGAGAAGCCATTAACATTGTATAATTTCTCATTGATGTGATTTCTCCACAAGTTGAGATCAGATCATATTGCTACATAAAGGACAAATGTCTTTCACGGTCTTGTCCTTGATGATGGGCGTGTTGAAATGTTCTGTCTCTGATAAGTGGACACCATTACTTCTTTTTGTAGGTACTGGGAACTTTAAAAAGAAGCCCACTGATGATACGCTTTTAATTTTATCTTCTAGAGAAAAGAAAAAATATTTTAATAGACAACAATTTAGAAGTAAATGGGTCAGAGATGAGGTGTATGTCACATGCAAGAAGAGTGCCTGATGTGACTTTACTCTTCTTTAATGTTAAATGAATAATACAGTTATAAGGAAGTTAGAACTGGTCACAAATAAAAATTTAAATAGTTCAAAAACTCTCTCTTTAATTCCATTACAAGCCGTACCCTTCAAATTTCTAGAACTAACTCTTTTAACTAACTCTTTTTTGCTGTGATTAGATGTAGTATCTACCCCTTGGAATGTGGAACCTGGAGGTGACCAGCTGAGAACCATGACTTACACTATAGTCCTTAACAATCCACTAACTGGAAAGTGTACCACGGCCACTGAAAAGCAGGTATGTCTATGCTGCCAGTGTTCCAAAAGAACCATGTGTGTAGAAAGAGAAAAGATGCCTGTCATAGGTCCTAGTCACCAATTACAAGACTGTTTACAGGTTAAAAGAGTTTAAGAGGCACATAAACAAATCAACCCAATCCTAATTCAGACAAGCCAACTGTAAAAAGGCTTTTCTGAGATTTAAGGAATTGTTCATTTCTATATTCTGTAATGATATAGTTGTTATATTTTAAAGCAAAGAGTATTTATCTTTTAAAGGGATATACTGAGGAATTTTAGGGAATCCGTTGGTGACTCAGTGGTAAAGAATCCACCTACAATGCAGAAGACGTGGTTTCGATACTTGTGTTGGGAAGATCCCCTGGAGAAGGAAATGGCAGTCCACTCCAGGATTCTTGCCTGGGAAATCCCAAGGACAGAGGAACCTGGCAGGCTACAGTCCATGGGGTCACAAGAATCAGACACAACTGACTAAACCACCACCACTACTGAGCAATTGATAAAGAAATATACTGATGTATTTTTGGATGAAATTATATTGGTGGTTAGGATATCTTTTAAAAGTAGCTAGGCAGAAGATGAAGGTGGAGGGAGGGAATGTGGGGAGAGATACAGATGAAACAGGACTGGCTGTGAGTTAATACTGAAGCTGGTTGATGAGCTGATGAGGGTTCATTGTGTAATGTTCATTTCTACTCTTGTGTATATTTGAACCTTTTCATAATAAGTGTTTTTTAAAAAACAGAACACTATTGGAATCTGATTTACAGGATCGTGTCAAGGGTTATGGCCAAATAACTAGATGGCTGCTATGACATATGAGTAAGAGAATGTTAGGTATTTAATGCTCTGTCTACTCTGTGACCAGCATGGCACTGTCATATACTGTGGTTTATGTTTGGCGAGTTTTGTTGAAGTACTGTATATCTGTATAGTAATCTGTTCTACAGAGTTAGAAAATATCTGTTAACATCTGAATTAGTTGTGCTATCATAGGTTTTGCCCATCAGTGTTCAAAAGAACTTAAAATTTTCTCTTCCAAAGATTTCCAAACATTTAAGAGAAGTTTTTTTTTGGTATTTGTGAGTCTTTGATAACTTTAGAGGATAAATAGAATAGGTAAGGTTAAAATGAGAAAGATTTGGCCAGCAACCACTTCAAAGCCTATTTAGGGAAAGCAGTGTTTTGTCTGGTTGTCCCTTTCCTTCATTTTTCTGGTGAAGAGTGGTTTTTATTAAACTTTAATGAATTTTAGGGTGGGGTCCTGGCTTTGTTTAATTGATTTTTGAATTGTTCCTCTACCAGGAACAATTGAAATTCTTAATAAACTGCTAACACAGATGAGAGATCATGTAGTTCCTTTCTCTTATGCATGCCTAAAATGAAGGTAAAAAAAATTATACAATGAAATAACAGAGAGGCAGCAAATACTATTTCTGCACATCCCTTCTTCTCAATTTGTAGATTACATAGCAATGTGGAGGCCCTTCTGGCTTTGTATATAGGCTCCTCATGTTTTTTTGTAATTTGTGAGAAGGAATTCTGGTATACATGTTCTTAAGTTGGCAGGGAATTTGATGTATTAAACATATACATGCAAAAAATTTTCATCTTATTTTGGCAGAGACTGTATAAAGAAAGTCGGGAAGCACAGTTTTATTTGGTAGATGCAGAAGTGCTCACACACGATGTCCCCTACCATGATTACTTCTATACTCTCAACAGATACTGTATCATCCGATCTTCAAAGCAGAAATGCCGACTGAGGTAAGCTACTGTAAACGAGTGTTTTAGTCAGGACAGGCTACATTGTATGCTGGCAACGTATCAATCCTGAAATCTTAGTTGCAGTTTTACACAACAAAACTTAATTTCTTGCTTTGCGTGTCCACTGGTGGTCAGCAGAAGGGTAGGAAGCCTCACTCAAGAACCCAGGCTGATGGGGCTTTGACATTTGGGGCTGCATAATCCAGAATATGTATCATTTCAGTTACTACCAGAAGAGAGAGAGCTATAGAGTTGTGCTCACAGTCCAGTGGCCAGAATGGTCCCAGGACCCTGTTTAATGGCAAGGGGGCTGGGAGATTTGAGGAGCGCGTGGTGGGCAGTAAACAGCTCTGTTGCAGTGATAGACCAGAAATGTCAGTGTGTTGAAGGTGGTGCTGGGCTCATCATGCACTTGCCCTAGTCTCAGCTAGTGTAGTGACTTTCAGCTAAGGTATGACCACTAGAGATTTTTTATACAAGGCATTTAGGAAATTTAATTTATTTTGAGCCTTTATTGCTATTTAAATAAAGAAAATTCAGAGTTTGAGAAAGCAAAGAAATAAAATGCCAAGTTGATGAAATTATTAGCAGCTCCCAGTAATTTTTTTAAAGAATTCATTTTCAGTGAACAATTTTTTTCTTTTTTTGTAGTCTTAGTGACTTTACATCCTTTTGGCTTTCCACTGAATTCATTCCTACGTTTAACTACAACGTTCATAATGTGATTAAATCTTGTAAATTAAATATTATTCTTTCTTCCTTATTCATTAGAGTTTCAACAGATTTGAAATACAAAAAACAACCGTGGGCTTTTGTCAAATCTTTAATTGAGAAGAATTCCTGGAGTTCGCTGGCAGATTATTTTAAACAGCTTGGTTTGTAAATTTCTTGATTTATCTATTTTTGTAAGGATGGCATTTATTAACAGAATGGGTGGATTCTTCAATTGGATTCATAGTAGGAACTGGTAGATGGCATTGGAATGACTCTTACTGAAGTGGTTCCAACTGTTACACTTAAAGTTTAAAAACTTCTAATTTTCACTGATCTACCAAACACTTATATAATGCTTATGATATGTCAGATGTTGCCCTATGTGTTTTATAAATATTAACTCATTGCAAACCTTTTTTTCCCCCATTTTACTAAAGAAGAAATATCAAAAGAGAGAGAGAGAGGTTAAGTGGCTTTTCCAGGATCACACAGTTAGGAGCTGTCACACTCCCTTCCTCTGCAAGGAGCCAAGGAAGCTGACTGCAGTGAGGGGCTGGGACTTGATCATAAACATGCACTGTGCTCACAAAGAAGGTCTGGAGAGTCCTCAGGCCCATACCTCCCTTACCGACGTAGCTCTCCTGGGTTTACGCAGGCCCACTTAGCCATGGGACCATGAACATGTATGGATTTGGTGGAGGTGGTGGAGGGGAAGTGATGTAGTTGTTCTGTTTGGATATTCCTTAAAATGTACATGAAGAAAAAGCATATATATATATGTATCATATATATATATGTATACACACACACACACACACACATACACACATACATGAATGTAATTAATTCAGTTAAAGAAAAGGTGGTGGCCAATAACCTTAGGGTAATTTAAGGCTTTACTAGCCAGTTTGCTGGTTATTTATTTTCCTTGCTTTCTCACTGGCTGTTTTATTATTAAACTGCAAATCACGAGTAAGGAAAGAGAAACTCAAAGATAAGTTTGGCTGGTAGATAATGAACGTCTAATGAAAAATCTGGTGAAGGGAAAGGTTAAAACAACTGAGAAAAACAAAGTTTTTAGATTGTTTGCAGACTTTCTTTACCAGTGCTTCCTTTTTTTGCAAGCTTTCATTGTAAATTAGAACTATTGTATGCTGCTGCTTCTTTTGAGATTGATGATCAAGTGCTATAATCTATCTTGGAAATCTTTCTAGGGACCCAATGTAAGTGGGTAGCATGTTGTTTCCATAACTGAAATCTTTACATTAATATTTAATATGGCACATGGCAAATCTGTTCTGATGGTTCCCATCATAAATTAATACAGTTCATTCTTCCTAGAATAATGAAGCCTCATTATGGGATCACTGTACACTCCATAACTTTTCATTAAGAGTAAAGTTTGAATCTATGCCATAAGAAACCTGAGTAATAGTTACCAAGGCTTAACTATTAAGTAAAACTATTAAGTAAAAGTTACCGAGGCTTAAAAAAAAAGCAAACTGAGAACAACAACCAACCTTTCTGTATCTTATAGCTGAGATTTCTCCACTATCTAAAGATTATTTTTTTTTAGAATCAGATTTGTTAATGGAAGAATCTGTGGTAAATCAGTCCATGGAAGACCCTGGAAAACTTACTGGCCTGCGAAGGAGAAGGCGAACATTCAACAGAACAGCAGAAACAGCTCCTAAACTTTCTTCTCAGCGTTCTTCTGGAGATATGAGTTTAGAGGCCAAAGGGGATATTACAGGTAGCTGTTATCTGGTAAACAAAGATGAAAGCTCTTTTTTTCTTTACAGGTTTACTTATATGAAGCAGAGTATGCCTCTTGTTTATGAGACAGGTCGGTTAGGAGGGCTGCTTTTCTCTTCTGATAATATTTGTCAAACTCAGTAATATATAAATATAAAGGAGCAGTTGCAAAATGGCAGGCGTGTGGCCAATAGAAGTACTGTACTGGACCTACATGGTATTTTAAAAACTGGACATTTTTATATAAAAACTCAGATCTGACAGCCCTGGGCCCACATGCCTTCAGAGCAGCAATCGATCAGTTGGAGCTTAGCAGTCCCTGCCTCATGTAACCGAGTGTGTACTTTTGCCAGGTCACCGGTCCCCATCACTGTCACCCACTGAGGGATGCTTCATTCGTTAATTTCCTGCCAGGCATTTATAGACATTTGATTTCTACCCTTGAATCCACTACAATGATTGTATGCTTTTAATCCTTATATACTGTCAGGGCCAGCTCAGTAAAATTGCAGAGATAGAATTTGACTTTTATTATCTCTGAATTTAATTTTGAAGACATCTTGTCTCTACTAACTGTAACACCCTCCCTCTCAGAAATAAGAAGCTGTTATACATCCTCAACCTTCTACATTATCAGATCCTCTTCTAAGGCTTATATTTTCAGTTCAGTTCAGTTCAGTCACTCAGTCGTGTCCGACTGTTTGTGACCCCATGGACTGCAGCACACCATTCTTCCCTGTTCATCACCAACTCCTGGAGCTTACTCAAACTCATGTTCATAGAGTCGGTGATGCCATCCAACCATCTCATCCTCTGTCGTCCCCTTCTCCTCCCACTTTCAATCTTTCCCAGCATCAGGGTCTTTTCAAATGAGTCAGTTCTTCACATCAAGTGGCCAAAGTATTGGAGTTTCAGCTTCAGCATCAGTCCTTCCATTCAGGACTGATATCCTTTAGGATGGACTGCTTGGATCTCCTCTCAAGAGTCTTCTCCAACACCTTAGTGTGAATATATTTTTCTACCATTTAAACCTAATGGCTATTTAATTTTGGGATTTGGCAACAAAATTTGGGCAACAGAGAACAGGGGAGGATGATTTCAAAAAAAATTTTTTTAAGGAGCGAAGCATTATATACATAGAACTAGCTCAAATATTATTTGCAGAGATGAAACTTAGAGATCATTCATGATATATTAGATTGCTTATTTAATTTTAGAACAAATTAATTTGTAATATAGGTCAAATTTGCAGAACTGATATAAGGTTTCTTTTTGTAGATTTGTTTACTATTACTTCGAATATCAGAAGTCAAAGAAGGGTGCAGGGAATTCACCCTAACTCACTGTGTCTTTACAAATAATTTTACAAATTTCTTCTCCAGTATTTTTCAAATGAAGTTAAACTTTTACCACTTGTAATCACAACCCTGAATCTCAGATAGCCTTCTGTTTTTGTAATTTGCAGGAAAGAAAAAGGAAATTGAAAGCTATAACACCATCCTTATTGTGGTGATGAGTATTTTGTAAGTATTTGTGTTGAGTGCTTATTTTGCTTGTGCCCTCACTTATCTTTTAATGGTTTTCAAAAAGATTTGAAAATATTTGTATATTATTGTATAGATATTACTACTATTTGACCAATTTTAGCCTACAGAAACAGTAATTTTATATGTTTCAGTCTGGTAGTTTTTGAATGATTTTCAGAAGAACTATTAAATTCGAGGGAATACCAAATACACATTCAGAAAATGTTTTTGTTTTTTAAATTAATTTGATTTGTTTCTACCATCATAGGTTTTTAGGGATATGCCATAAACTTAAAGGGAATATTGATATATGCAGGCTGGTAAAATCCCCCAAATGCTATTTTACTCTACTATATTAGACCAGTGGTCCTTATCCTTTACTATACGTAAGAATCACTTGCTAAACTACTGATTTCAGGGCTTCCCTGGTGGCCCAGGGGTTAGGACTCTGTGCTTCCAATGCAGGGGACTTGGGTTCAATCCCTGATCTGAGAGCTAAGATCCCACAAGTCATATGGCATGGCCAATAAATAAAATTTAAAACTAAATTAAAAAAAATATTAAACATAAATTTCTCAGCTCCAATACTACAGATTGAGTCAGTATGTCTTCAGTAGGGATCAAGAATCAGTAGTATTCTAAAACACACTGCATAGGTTATTCTGATGCAAGTAATCTGAGGATTGTAGGATGAGAAATACTGGAGTAATTAGTCTGAATCTCAGGGTATTCTTTTGGAATCTTCTCTGTCAGTCATGTTTAGACTCCCATTAGGGCTTCCCTGGGTGGCTCAGAGGTTAAAGCATCTGCCTGCAATACAGGAGACCCAGGTTCGATCCCTGGGTCGGGAAGATCCCCTGGGGAAGGAAATGGCAACCCACTCCAGTATTCTTGCCTGGAGAATCCCATGGACAGAGGAGCCTGGTGGGCTACAGTCCACGGGGTCGCAAAGAGTCGGACACAACTGAGTGACTTCACTTTCACTTTTCACTTTCTATCTCCATGGCTATACTTGGATCATGGGGTAGTCCATCAGATTTAATTGAATTAGTTCTGACTGGATGATACTCTCTCGATATATTTTTTGGAAAGAAATTCTTATATCAGCCTTTTTTTTCTAATTATAGACTTCAGAACATAGAAAATGTTTGTTGTACCTTCAAGTTTTATAAAAGCTTTTCATATTCTGCTTAAATTGATTTGCTGTGACAATTTTGAATAGTATATATTATCTGTGATCTTTTGTATCACTTTGCAGAAAATTTATAGTCAGATATTAAATGTTGATTTTTATGCCATTTCATAGATTTCATTTTTTCTCTACTACCTTAGTTTTCATCTTCAGGATGGGTAAAAGTGAATACTGTATATTTTAAGGCAAGTCAATATTTTAACAGGAAAAAATGAGATATGATGCCACCTATGTATTTGCATGTATATGTAATGAGATACATTCATTCACTTGACATGCTGTTGTGAATACCAACAAAGTAAGTGTATTTAACAAGTAGCATTTTACATATGATACCATTGATATCTGTTTGGGATTTGAAACTTTGTCTAAGTTGAACCAGAAGGAATTTTTGCTGAATGTGCATTTGTTTTTGCTTCCGCTGGAAATAAGAGGTACTTAACGATCTATCTAAGAGCAAATCCATATTGATCTTCATTTCCTTTCCGAAGTACAGTATTATGCATGTGTAATTGCTTAAGACAAAAGCACCCCAAAATAGATCTTGAAAGCTAACGTGGTAGATTTCTAGGCTGGTGGTTGCACATCAACACTGGTTAGGATTCCTGGCAGAGAGGAGAGACGTCAGGGACAATCCCAACCTGCTTATTTGAGGACTTCATTGTCACTAGTTACCTTCCAACTTTTCCTTCAACATCCACTTAATACTTAAAGTTATTATTTCATACAATAAAATAGGAATAATTAATTTAAATAATAACTAATTGGAAACTAGTCTGGGTAATATGCATTTTTGAAGCTTTTGCGTGTCTCTCCTGCATTAGCAATGCTTTAGGTCTGAATGAGAGTGGATTAACCAGGTCTGATTTTCTCTGTCTAGTTTGCTGTTGCTAGTTTTGCTGAATGTGATGCTGTTTCTGAAGTTGTCAAAGATAGAATATGCTGCTCAGTCCTTTTACCGTCTTCATCTCCAAGAAGAAAAATCTTTAAAGTAAGTTTTCCTTTCCACAACCTATTACTTGAATAATTCCTGTGCTGCAGAAAATGTAAGTCCAGTTTTAGAGAGTTTGGTCTGCCAACTTCTCTTTAGTCATACACTGTTTTGTTTTACCTGCAAATTTATGGGGCTAATGATTTCTGGAAAAGGCTAGAAGCCTTTCCCTTGATCTTTCAAAAAATTTTAAAATTATTTATTTGGCTGTGCCAGGTCTTAGTTGTAGCATGAAGGATATTTTAGTTGCTGCATGCAAACTCTTAGCTGTGGCATGTGGGATCTAGTTCCCCAACCTGGGATCAGACCTGGGCCCCTTGCATTGGAAGTGCAGAGTCTTAGCCACTGGACTGCCAGGGAAGTCCCTATTTCCTGATCTTTAAGATGGTATTTTTCTTTCAGTTTAGCCTCTGATTTGGTGTCAAGAGCGGAAGCTGTTCAAAAGAGCAAAGGCCAGGCCCATCGCTTAAAACGAGTGCTCCGGGACTCCATGGTGATGCTGGAACAGGTTGGTACCTCTGTGTGCCATGGTACTTGGTACTCATCCCAGTGATTCAGCTGCTTCTCTGGCTGTGAGAGAATATTCACTATACCGTTATTTGAATAAATCCCCCTTCTAGAGGCATCTAACCTTGCCAATTTCTGGATTATGCATTTTGTGTATATAGTTACTTTTATCAATACTTCTTTTAAAAAATGGAGATATACTATACTTACCATTGCATACCCTCCTTTTTTCAATTAGTAATATATTTGAAGGTGTCTCCATATCAGTATGTACACATCTACCTCATTCTTTTAATTGATCCTTCTATATAAGATTTCATGCTTAACATTAGCTCTTTAAAAAAAAATTAGCTCTTTTTATAGAAATGGTAGATATTATATACACTGTCCATTATTTTGTTTTTATCTATTAACCATGTATCATGGAGATACTTCTATATCAGCATATAAAGCACTTCTTCTTTTAATAGCATATAGAATTCAACTGTACATGTGTGGCATAATTATTTTACCAGTTCCCCATTGAAGAATAAATACATAAGTTATTTTGCTGTTTTCTATAAGCGTTCTCTCTTGTCATCAATATGTGCTGCTTGGTTCTATGAATCAAAATTTAGGATTACCTTTGAAAAATAAAGACTAATACTCCCATTATAATATAAGATTTGTGTACTTTTCAAGGCTCACTGACTCTTTGCACATGAGTTTGAGCAAACTCAGGGAGATAGTAAAGGACAGGGAAGCCTGGTGTGCCACAGTTCATGGGGTCGAAAGCAGTCGGATATGACTTAGTGACTGAACAACAACAAGGACTGAAATAAATATATTTTAGATAATAAGCAAATAACAACTTTTCAGAATTGAAAAGTAGAGATTTCTATAGTGCCTGTAATCAGGCATTGGCCTTCTGTTGGATAGGTTGTCTAACCTTAGCTTTTCTTTCCAGCTTTCCATCTTTTTGCCTTTTTATTCTACTTTCCAGAAATTTCCTTTTAATCTTCAAATTCTTCTACTGAGTTTTTCAGTTTTTGCTAATTTTTAATTTCAAATTTCTCTGAATTTTCTTTTTTTTTTAAATGAAATTGTGAACTTTTTAAGTGGCTATAGTATCTTTCTCTCTGATCATGTTACTGATAATTAAAAAAATATATATTTTTCTTCTTCTTTCATACCCGCTTTCCAGCAAGATCCTTTCCCCCTCTTTTGATTTCTGTCCTTAGGGTAGGGGATTACTTTAGATGTCTGTAGTCTTTTGCTGTCCGCCTGTGTGGATCCAAAGTTCTTAATGTGTGAGCTGGGCTGGTCTACCCTTAACTTCTCAGTAGATCTGGCTGGCCTGTTGGTTAAGAAATCCTCATGTCAGCATCTTTAGGTCTTTACTCTTGGACTGGTCAGTTTCCACAGAGGACTCTTTCAGTCTCCTCCCTGAAGGATTAAGGGCTGGCTGCCCGCATTTTAGGAGCTGACTGAGAGCAGAGGGATAGAGGGGGCAGGGCGATGGGACAATCCGAGAGCACAGTGTACATGTTACTGTGTAGTCCCTATTCTTGGTCAGTACTGTTGTCTTTACTGATGTTTTGGCATCCTCCTGGCCAGACTGCCAGAGATCGTCTGTTTATCCTCTCCAGAAAATAGGACTTCAGACTTCCGCCCAGGTAGTAGGAGAGGCCACATGTCCAAAAGTTCACCCAGTCATTCTTATTTCAGTTCCTCTTTATTCCCACTTCCAAAGGTGCCTGTCAATTCCTGAGGCTTTTGAGGATTCTTCAGGGTAGATTCGTTTGGTTCTCAACTTTCTTTACTGTTGGCTTGGGATTCAGCATTTTCAGGGCTGCCAAGTCGTCCTTCTTCCTTCCAGTCTCCAAAGTCATGTTGCTCTTGCCTTTCTGTTCCCCCCTCCCCCCAACCTCATGGATTTATGCCTTTAAAAAAAAATGCCTTTACTGTGCTTTTGGTGGGGTTGCAGGAGGGAGCAAAATTGGACGCATGTATTTAATCTACTTATTCCCTCTTCAGTGCGCACTGCCTTGATTTCTTCCACTGACACTGCCCAAGCTAAGCTCCCAGTAGCCTCTGACTTTTAAAGTTAATGTACCTTTTTTCTGAGTTTTCATCTTACAGTGCCTGCATTTGACAGAGCTGACCATCCCTTTCTTGAAATATATCTAATCTTCCCTTCTTTAGAACCATGAAAAAACCTAGCTTTATTATGAAATAGCTTACATACCATAACATTCACCTTTTAAAGAATTTTTAGTATAATCACAAGGTAGTGCAACCATCACCTCTATCTAATTGTTAAGTTGCTAAGTCGTGTCTGACTCTTTGCAACCCCATGGACTGTAGCACACCAGGATCCTCTGTCTTCCACTGTCTCCCAGAGTTTGCCCAGATTCATGTGCACTGAGTTGGTAATGCCATCTAACCATCTCACAGGCTTCCCTGTGGCTCAGTGGTAAAGAACCTGCCTGCCAATGCAGGAGACACAGGTTCGATCCCTGGGTTGGGAAGATCTCCTGGAGAAGGAAATGGCAACCCATTCCAGTATTCTTGCCTGGGGAATCCCATGGACAGAGGAGTTTTAGGGGAGATGGGGGGAGGGCTATAGTCCATGGGGTCGCAAAAGAGTTGAACATGACTTAGTGACTAAAGAACATCAGTAATAACAGACTTAAACACAATTATATCAATAATTATACTAATGAAAAGGGACTACTATCTAATTCCAGAGCATTTTTATCATCTCCCAAAGAAGCCCTGTAGTCATGAGCAGTCACTCCCATCCCTCACTCTCTCAGCTCCTGGTAATCACTAATCTACTTTCTGTTTTTATGGATTTGCCTATTCTGGACATTTCATATAAATGGAATCATATAATATATGGTCTTTCATGCCTGGCTTCTTTCACTTAGCATAGTGTAAAACTGCTGTTTGCTGGTTAAAACCATCTTCTCTACCTGACCTCATCCTGGCCCAGTACTGCAGGCTTTACATTAGAATCCCTTCCCTTCTCCTGTACTGCCCTTTAGGTTATCTCAGCTGCTTCCCTAACTTAGAATACCACACACACCAATGGCTCCCAAAGCATCTATCTCACCTTGACCTCTTCTCCAAGTCCAGACTCATACAGCCACTTGCTGACTTGGTGTCTTTACCTAGATGCTAACAGGTGCCCCAAACTGGTCGTGTCTAAAATAGAATCCAATTTTCATCCTGAGCCAAACTCAATTCTCTGCTAGTTGACATAATTTCAAAAAATGATACTATCATCTTCCAGTTGTTCCAGTGAAAAACTTTGTATCATATAGTGTGTAAGTGTATATTTATGGATGAGATTATTTGTTTTGGTTCTGAGTCTCTCACTAGTCTGTGAGTTCCATGAAGGCAGGAACAGTGCCTATTTGGTTCACCATTATATACCCAGGACTTAGCATAGTGCCCAGCATGTAACAGGTGAACAAAAAATATTTGTTGAAAGAATGAATTAAAAAATGACTACAAAAAAGAATAAGACATAATTATTGCTCTCAATAAGTTGTCTAGAATTTTATTAGAGATATCAGATGTCCATGTGTATGATAAAGACTACTTTAAAAAGTACAAAATTAAGCATCAAAGTAAGTAGTAATAATTTAGGAGTTTAGAGGCAGGATGATTAGGGGAAACAGTGGGAATGGCTCAGTTTTAGATAGGTGAAGATGAACATGAGCAGAGTAGCAAACAAAGGCCTGGAGTGGAACTTGAGTTGTTTAGGGGGTGGTGGGGAGACCACTGCAGCTTCAGAAACCATTTCAGAAAATAAGCTCTTCACTTTGGATCTTCTGATGAATGGACTTATTGATAGGTAGAGCACAAAGCAGTGTGTCATAGGAAGAAGTGCAGTACTGCAGCAAACTGGAAGAGCCCTTTCACACTGACAGATAACCTAAGGAATAAGGCATTTTATAATCAGTCTTTTATTTGGGGATCAGTATAGACAATTTTATTAAATGCAAACTTCTGGCATACAAATAATCAGAAAAATATAAACAATGTGATTTTGAAAATTTTTCTCTGCAGTTGAAGAGCTCACTTATTATGCTTCAGAGAACCTTTGATCTACTAAGTAAGAACAAGACTATCCAAAGCTAGTGATCTTAAGGACCAAAATGTAGAGATATGTGGAACCAAAAGACAACATCTTGAAGAAAACCAGAAGATGAAAGATCTGAATGGTCACAGGAACATTTCAATATTT
The DNA here is from genome assembly GCF_033118175.1 of Dama dama. Taxonomy (NCBI): domain Eukaryota; kingdom Metazoa; phylum Chordata; class Mammalia; order Artiodactyla; family Cervidae; genus Dama; species Dama dama. The sequence goes on along the minus strand of NC_083699.1, from coordinate 59,795,346 downwards.
TTCATTATTCATACATCTAATATGAACATTCTTTCTAATAACACTTATTGGAGAATTAGCCTCCGATGGCCTTAAGAATCCATCCTTTCAGTTCTTATACATAATTCTAAGCTGTGAATTTCTCCAATGAAGCGTGAAATATTTTGTGGATTTGAAGTTTTGTGACACAAAAAGAACTGAGTGGTATGGCCTCATTTTCACAGTGAGGTTTGAAGTTTGATGCTTTAAGTTTATCTGTTAGCACAGAATTAGTATGTATCCATTAGACTGTTTTCACAGGTAAACATTAAAGAGGATAAAGAAGACAACAGAAGAAACCTCTAAATCATTATTATCTTTTATCTTTTAAAACTTATTATTATCAGTTTTCAGGCATATATTATAACATAGCTTTGTGTACTGTAAATATTACAGTGTCTTCATTTGTTTAGCAAGTAAATTCAATAGTTGAACCTTTGAATCTGCATGTTGATGATTATCTGAAAGATTCTTCAGCCATGTTGTATATGAAGGAAGTAAGTGTTTCTTCAGGGGGCTGTCAGAGGTGCAGTTATCTTGCCTCTTCATACATCAAATGGCAGAAGAGTCCACTTCAGAAAAGGAAGCAGATAGTATACCAACCCTCAAAATGAAGAACTGTGCTCTGAGTTTTAAAAAGATTATGTTAAAACCTGGGCGTTTTAGTGTCAGAGCAAATACATACTTGAACTAAGCTTGGCTTCAGCTTAGCAAACTTTTATGATGGAAATGAGCCATCTGGTTGAAAATAATTTGTGGATTACTTTTCAGTAGCCACGTATGGCTTTATTTACTCATTCATGTGTGTGTGGCTATAGTCAGTTAGTTGTAAGCCAGACACAAAACTTTAACTCGTTAATGAAGACTTTGGGGGGCATTATCTCCCAATACAAGTGCACTGACAAGTTGTAAATCAGACATGAGCTTTGGCTCTTTCAAAGTTGTTAGGGATATGTGTCTTAATAGAAGTTATGTCTCTGGAACAAGAGAGGGACATTGCAGAATAATTTGTATATATTCTTACTGTTTGAATAACAATTGCCTTTAAATGTTTTTTTTTGCCCAGAGTCATTCAAGCCACATGGGATTGCTAAAGTCATTTTTGTGATGCTCACAGAGAAAGAAAAGTATTGACTGGATTAGAGGAGAACCAGGTTTCTCTGGGTGAATCCCAACTAACTTACCTACCAGTGTAGCTACCTGGAGGTTTTATGATGAGGATCTATGAGGTGTCTGACTATGAGCAAGAATGACTGGATTGTCATTCTAAAACTTGTTCTCTGTTAAGTTCACAAAAATGGTCAATGAGAAGCTGAATATATTTGTGATGTATCCTCAAAACTTGTACTTCATAAAATACCTCAAAAGAAAGTTACCAAAGTTGCTTTATAAATTATGACTAAATATGTGCAGAATTCAATTAACTGTATTCGAGCCTATGTAAATTGAGTATCAATAAAATCCAAAATGTCTAAGTCGTTTTTCTTCTTTTTCTGTCAAACTCTCCCCAGACTAGAAACCGTTTCAGTGAAAACATATACATGGGCCGGCACGCTTAAAAAAAAAATTGTGCAAAATTAAAACCCAAACAGGACTCTCATCTTAGGGCAGTTTTTATTTCTAATATGCAACCTGCTGGTCTAATGCAGACTGCGTGCCGGAAGTCATGAAAATGAACAAGTTGGATAATTAACAGATCAAGGACAGGGATGGGCCTTTAAGAGGTTAGCGAATTTGGGGGCGGTACGTCGGTAACAATTCGCGGTGGAGAGCTCCACCAACGCCTGTTGCTGTAGTCTCAGTGAGACTGGCCGAACCACGGCTCTCCTGTACTTCGGGAACCCTCCGGGCTCTGGGGTTTCCCGTATTTCCGCCTCCGCGCCTTCCGCGACACGAGGCACCCGCGGGGCCGGGCGGGGTCTGGGCGGCCGCCTCTGGGGCGGGGCGGAGGTGCGGGGCCAGCCCGGGGCCCGACCGCCTGAACCGGCTCCGGGAGCCCGAGCTCGGCTCCTGCGCTCCCACGGGCGCCCGGGCCGCGGGCCGGGGAGGGGCCTCGCTGGGGCAGGGGGAGCCTCCGCACGTGCGGGCGGGGATCCCCGGCGCCGGGGGCGGGGCACCCGGAAGCTCGCGGACCTGCGGCGCTGAACCCCGCCGGCCCGGGGGCGGCGGAAGCACAGCCCGGGCGGAGGCCGGCTGTGCTCACAGGTGGGCGGCAGCGGAGAGCGAAGCCGAGGTCCCCGAGACTCCAGTCATTGCGCCCGGAGCCCCGCGGAGCAGAGATCCCGGAGCCACGTCCGCGCCCCGGGAGAAGCCGACCCTGCTCCTCTCCGCCTCGGCCTCTTTGGCTGCAGCCGCACCTCGGCTCCGGGGCACAGGTAACTTCCCTCCCAAGGTCATTCTTCGGGCTGGGCGGCGTGGCGTTCTCGGTCCGCCCACGTTCTTGCGATTGACGGGCGGCAGAGGCGCGCCCAGCTGAGGAGAAGCGGTGCTGGACGGCGACCCCGAGCGTTGCCCGGGCTCCTCTCCCGAGCCGGGTCGTCGGCCCCAGCGGCTAGACGCTTTGTTTCCGCCCGCAGCCCCGAGGGTGTTTCCACCCGCACCCAGGCTTCGGGCAGGGACAGCTCGGCTCTCCCCAGCCCGCACCCGCAGGTGAGCGCAGCCACCCGCGCCCCGGCTGTCCCGGGCCGCGTAGTCGGCTGTCGTCATGGGAACCGCTGGTGCCCAGACGGCGCCGGTCCTGCATGGGGTACCTGGAGTTGAAGGCAGCTCGGAAGCGGCTAGAGCCCTAGAGCTCTGCGTCTTGCCAAAGACAGCCAGAAAATCCTGATGAAAAGGGAACCACCTCCCCCTCTTTCTCATTTTTTTAATTCTCAGGCGTTGGTGGTTAATCAGAGATAGACGTGGATGTGTTTACGAGATGTGAGTTGTATTCGTTCCACTTTCCTTTCTGAGGGCTTCGTGTGCCTTGTAGTGACAGGTGGAAATGAAGGGCAGTGTGAAGCCAGTGAAGAAAACCAAAGCGGAAGAACCTGAATTGGAGCCCCTGTGCTGCTGCGAGTACATAGATCGAAATGGGGAAAAGAACCACGTGGCTGCTTGCTTGTGTGATTGCCAAGATCTGGACGAAGGGTGTGATAGGTAAGCACTGTGTGTTTCTTGATACTGACCCCACCGGCCCTTTTGAGAACTACCGTGTATACTTGCAGCTTAGCCATCCGGAACGCTAGAATTTGCTCTTCGTTCTATTTCTACTTATCTCCAGTTGAAAGTTGTCTTCTGTGTCAAGCGTGAGGGCTTGGTAAAGATGACTTATTACTCAGTAGTGCACAACTGTCTGTTGAGCCCAGTTTATTAGGAATTATTATTTCTGACTTAAAGGGAGAAAATGGTGGAGAGAACAGGCAGATAAAGGAATAGTAGACAAGTTAAATTGTATAAAAAAATAAAATGCAGGCCAGTACAATCTGTAAGTTTAAAATGAACACATTAGTACCAGGAAGTTCCTACATTCTCAGTGGTCTCAGCATTCAGAGACTGACACCTTGGGACTGGCTTGCACTTGGCCACAAAGGGCCTTGAGGGTTGAAAAATCGGTCTCACCCTTCTTTCTGGGGAGGCGATCCAGCCAGAGGCATGATCCTACCCTGGATGGGTTGTTTTCAGCATGAGCAGCAGCACTGTCCTGATTGATGCTGTTTTACATTTGGCTTTTATTTTCACCATTATCCCAAGTGATGAAAATTAACTATCCAAAGAGCCAATTTCTAACATTACTGAAAAAATTTTGTACTAAATAGTAATAATCTGGTTTTTATCCATTTTATATTTATATTATATCCATTATATATTTAAAAACTGTTATCACATGGAAAGCATAGTGTGGGGAGGATAAGGATGGTGGAGACTTGCTTTTCCCATTGGCAATTACTTCTGGTTAAAAAAAAAAGTCATTGAAATGGCAAATTGCTGACTTACATCTTGGTGCGTTAATCTTGCCACAAGAGGCATTCCTGGGGACTACTGTAGTCTAGTATTCCATAACCCCTTTATAATTCTTCTTTGACAGTGTGTATAATGTCTTATTGTTGTTGTTTAGTGCTAAGTTGTGTCCAGCTCTTTTGCAACCCCATGGACTGTAGTCCCCCAGACTCCTGTGTCTATGGGATTTCCCAGGCAAGAATACTGGAGTAGGTTGTCATTTCCTTCTCGAGGGGATCTTTCTGATCTTGGGGTCAATCCCACGTCACCTGCATTGCAGGTGGATTCTTTACCACTGAGCCACATGTAAGGCCCTATATAATCTCTTACAGGTGCCTTTAAGTATAGGTTCTTTAGACTTAGGTAAAATCCATCCTGAGAAAATGGAGCACTTTGGACTAATGAATGGGGAAATGATGCCTTTTCCGTAACCTGCATCACTCAAAACCGCTGCTTTTCCATTAGCCTTCTAACTCTTCTTCCCTCCCAACCCTTAAGACCTGAGCTGTCCCTGAGTTCTCTTCTCTCCATACCCTTCTGTGGAGATGAGCTCCCAGCATTTCCATAAACCTGCTGCTCTGTATGCCTCCCATATAATTAGTTCCCATTCATTTCCAGGTCTAGCCCTATTCTTTAAAATTCTAAATTTCTAAAATTGATGTTATCCTTCCTTCAACTGTTCCTTTCCATAATAGCCTAAGTATGCAAAAAAGTCAACAATACCACCTGTCCACCAGGCTCCATCATTTGAGTCATACTAGTGTGATCTCTTTTCTCAGCTATTTGTAAGACAACCATTTTGCCTTTTTCTTGATCACTGTACAGTGTCAACGAACCTCCATCCATAGTTCTTCAGGTACTCTGTCTATCAGATCTAATCTCTTGAATCTATTTGTCACTTCCACAAATAGTGGAATTTGATTTCATAATCAAATTACATAAGGGATTTGATTTAGGTCATAGCTGGATGGTCTAGTGCCTTTCCCTACTTTCTTCAGTTTAAGTCTGAATTTTGCATAGGAGATCTCTTCAAGAAAGTTAGAGATACCAAGGGAACATTTCATGCAAAGTTGGGCACAATAAAGGACAGAAATGGTATGGACCTGACAGAAGCAGAAGATATTAAGAAGAGGTGGCAAGAATACACAGAGTAACTATATAAAAAAGGTCTTCATGACTCAGATAACCACGATGGTATAATCACTCACCTAGAGCCAGACATCCTGGAATGTGAACCCAAGTGGGCCTTAGGAAGCATCACTAGGAACAAAGCTAGTGGATGTGATAGAATTCCAGTTGAGCTATTTCAAATCCTAAAAGATGATGCTGTGAAAGTGCTGCACTCAATATGCCAGCAAATTTGGAAAACTCAGCAGGGGCCACAGGACTGGGAAAGGTCAGTTTTCATTCCAATCCTGAAGAAAGGCAATCCCAAAGAATGCTCAAACTACTGCACAATTGCACTCATTTCACATGCTAGCAAGTAATGCTCAAAATTTTTCAAGCCACATTTCAGCAATACATGAACCATGAACTTCCAAATGTTCAAGCTGGTTTTAGAAAAGGCAGAGGAACCAGAGATCAAATTGCCAACATCCACTGGATCATAGAAAAAGCAAGAGCGTTCCAGAAAAACATCTACTTCTGCTGTATTGACTACGCCTTTGACTGTGTGGATCACTACAGACTGTGGCAAATTCTTCAAGAGATGGGAATACCAGACCACCTGACCTGCCTCCTGAGAAATCTGTATGCAGGTCAAGAAGCAGCAGTTAGAACTGGACATGGAACAACAGACTGGTTCCAAATTGGGAAAGGAGTATGTACATCAAGCCTGTATATTGTCACCGGGCTTATTTAAGTTATATGCAGAGTACATCATGCGAAATGCTGGGCTGGATGAAGCACGAGCTGGAATCAAGATTGCTGGGAGAAATAACAATAACCTTAGATATGCAGATGACACCACACTTATGGCAGAAAGCGAAGAAGAACTAAAGAACCTCTTGATGCAAGTGAAAGAGGAGAGTGAAAAAGTTGGCTTAAAGCTCAACTTGCAGAAAACTAAGATCATGACATCCAGTCCTAATCACTTCATGGCATATAAATGGGGAAACAATGGAAGCAGTGAGAGACTTTATTTTCTTGGGCTCCAAAATCACTGCAGATGGTGAGTGCAGCCATGAAATTAAAAGATGCTTGCTCCTAGGAAGAAAACCTATGACCAACCTAGACAGCATATTAAAAAGCAGAGATATTACTTTGCCAACAAAGGTCCATCTAGTCAAAGCTTTTTTTCTCCAGTGGTCATGTACGGATGTGAGAGTTGGACTGTAAAGAAAGCTGAGTGCCAAACAATTGATGCTTTTGAACTGTGGTGTTGGAGAAGACTCTTGAGAGTCCCTTGGACTGCAAGGAGATCAAACCAGTCTGTGCTGTGCTCAAGTCTCTCCACAGAATGCCTCCTTGCCTTCCTCCCCACCCAGATGAATACTAGCCAGCATCAAGTTCCAGCACAGATTCCTTTTTCCCACAAAGACCCCTGTGATGATTCCACCCAGAAATGTGTCCTCTCTTCTGAGCGTCCCTTACAGTGTTTGGCATGTATAGTTCATTGGGCGATTTTATTATTTTGTCACTTGAAAGTGAAAGTGAAGTCACTCAGTCGTGTCTCTTTGCGACCCCGTGGACTATAGCCCACCAGGCTCCTCTGTCCATGGGATTCTCCAGGCAAGAATACTGGAGTGGGTTGCCATTTCTTTCTCCATGGGATTTTCCTGACCCAGGGATTGAATCCAGGTCTCCCGCATTGCAGGCAAATGCTTTAACCTCTGAGCCACCAGGGAAGCCCTATATTTTGTCACTTATCTAATAATATTTCTTGAATTCCCATGTTGTCTTCACAACTAGATTGTGAATGGTTTTTTTGAGATTTTTATGTCTTGACAGCTACCCAAGTCTGAACAGTACTTAGGTGGAATATGTTTATTCCCGTGTATTTGTCCCATGTAGAAATAGTTCTGTTAAATATTTAAACATTTTCTCATTTGAATTAAAAAATTATACATGAATCTGTAAGGCTCTTGTTTAATAGTAAAGAAGTTAAATCCTTGGCCTTTGGCATCTTTTATCATTTACCTTGCTGTCTGGCCTGCAGTGTGGGGGTGGTTTTTAATTCAACAAACATGTACCATGTGCCTTCTCTGTGCTCTTTCTGAATAGATGGATCACGTGTAAGTCCGTGCAGCCTGAGACCTGTGAAAAGATCATGGACACAATCTCAGACCGCCTCCGGATTCCTTGGCTTAGGGGAGCCAAGAAAGTTAACATTAGCCTCCTTCCCCCACTGTTCCTGCTGCCTGTCTTCCTCCGTGTGGCTTCCTGGCATTTCCTGCTGGGGGTGGTGGTTTTGACCTCCCTCCCCATGCTGGCTCTGTGGTACTACTACCTCACTCACAGAAGGAAAGAACAGACTCTGTTTTTCCTGAGCCTCGGACTGTTCTCCCTGGGCTACATGTACTACGTGTTCCTGCAGGAAGTGGTCCCCAAGGGGCGTGTGGGGCCCACTCAGCTGGCTCTTCTTACCTGCGGGTTATTGCTCATCCTCTTTGCCTTGTACAGAGCCAAGAAGAATCCAGGCTACCTCAGAAACCCAGCACACAGCGACAGGGCTCTAAGTGGCAGCCAGGTTGAATGCCTGAACAGAAAAGGGCCTGAGAAGACCAAGGGGTTCCCCAGCGCAGATCTGTCGGGCAGTCTCAACAACCGCGCACCCAAGGATGAGACTAAGGACTCCCCGAGGACATCGGCCGGAAGCCCGGCCAAAGGGAAGGAGGACTGGTGCACCAAGTGCCAGTTGGTGCGGCCAGCCCGGGCGTGGCACTGCCGGATCTGCGGCATCTGTGTGAGGAGGATGGATCATCACTGTGTCTGGTATGTTGGAAAGATCTGGAGGCTTGCGGAGTCTGCATAAGTTCACGTGAGACTCTTGCTGAGTGTGCTTTTCCTTTGTGCCATCCTCATTTCTCGCCTTCCCAGCTTTACACCTTGTAGATATTTGTGGACTCTATATGATGTTGCCACTTAGTCATCAGTTTTTCGAGCTTCACAAATTTAGTTCTTTTCAGTCATTTCCTGAAGGTGTTTTTTTTTTGGGGGGGGGGGGCTTTCTCTTCTTAGTTGTCCCTCATTTTCTCCTTTCTAAGAGACAGGTATCTACAGTTGAATGACATTTAAAAAAAGAATGTATTAGAAGTAGTATAGGTGCATCTCCCTCACAGAGCTCAGAACATGTTCCTGTACCTCTAGGTGACTCTTATCCTCTGTGTATTCTTCCTTCATTTAGATGTGCCAGTGATTTCTAGTCTACATTCTTGACTTAAGGCCCTGACAGATAATTCCCTATTTGGTTATTTGTGCAGAAGTGGGCTTTTGGGGGGCACTTCTCTGCTGCCCAGTGACAAATGAGGACACCTGAGGCCCGTAAGATGTGAAGTGTGACTTTTAAAGAAAATGTTGCAGCTTTACTGACTAAATCTTAAAAGGGGTGTGATTTATTCAGGTGTGAATGTTCTAAGTAGCTCGTTTGCAACTTTCTCGCTCTTGAGGCAGTCACAGTCAGTGAATTACTCTTTTTATGCCAAGGATTCTGGTCATGTTCCATTCTCCCCCTTAGAAGGGGGTGTGGAGAAGGGTGAGGGTGCTGACTGCCTGGATGGCACAGAAGCAGACCTTAAGTTCAGGGCTTGTGAACAGGGACAGCTGTTTTTCTGGGGCTTTGGGCTTTAGGAGTAAACAGGTATTTTCATTTTTAGGTTTTCCTCTTCTCTGTCTTCATCATTTATTCTCATGCATGCCTGTGTGTGTGCGTGCAGGGTGGTGGTGGTCCATTTGCAAGCGCTGGTTTGCAGAGGGCCTGATAGCCTCGCTTATGAGGTCTCTGCCCACTGGATTATCCTGATGTGCCCATCAGCATGCCCTGCAAACGGCCGTGACATGGAACTCTGTACGTGACAAGTGGTCTGCATACTATTGAGCTGTTCTCCAACCCCACACTGCGTTTCTAACCTCCTGGGACCTTTTATTAACATGTGTATTTAATAGGGATTTTTTTCTCACACTGTGTAATGCTTCTGATTTAGCATTTTTAAGTTATTATAACTCTGATACCATCTTATCCTTATGGCAGTGATGACAGTGTTAACACTGGGTAACAGACCTCACTTACCAATATCTAGAAAGATTTGTTAGCCATGTTTTACTTTTCATGTACTCTTATCCTTAAACGAATGAGATGATTTCACTTTGCAGAGATTAGAGAATGTAAGAGTACATCTCTCAGCAGACAAATTTTTAATTCCCTAAAAGTGAAAACAAGAGAACATATATTTTTTTAAATAACTGAAATGCATACTATCCCTGTATTAAATGCCTTCTTGTTTATTGAGTTACATAGAGAACTTTTAAAGACATGTTTGCTTTCTTCCCCCTTGTGCTGTTTTGAGGATAAATAGCTGTGTCGGAGAATCAAACCATCAAGCATTTATACTTGCCCTTTTGGTCTTCCTGCTCACCTCGGTGTATGGGATAACACTGACCTTGGACACCATCTGTACAGACAGAAGTGTCTTCACAGCTCTCTTCTATTGCCCTGGAGTATATGCAGATTACAGGTGAGATCTCCATACAGGGGCCCCCCCGGAAGAGGGAGTGGATTTGCAGTCAGCATAAGGGGCTGTGATCTGCGGCTGGGTGAGAAGTTCTCACCCAAAACATGGGACAGGTTCTAGAGATGCTGGGTAGCCCTAAAATTGCTAGTACACAACTGTGCAGCAGATATGTTCATTTTTCTCGGGTGATGTCAGAAGGAGTGCCGACCTTAAAAAGTGAGGATCAGGGGACGTTTCACTTCATTGCTGCTTTCTGGTGCTCTGTAGCCCAGACTTAATTTATTGCTTCTGACCCTTTTCTGAAATGCTTACAATCTCTGTAACCTTTCTTTTCTATTTAACCTCCATTGATTTTTTTTTTCTGTTCTTTTTTTTTTTTAAATCACCACTCGAGGATTATTGTAGTATCTAGGTCAAAATTTCCTCCAGTGTTTTTAGGTTGGGGCCCATTTGTAGTGTGAGGATTGCCATGTTTTAACAGAAGCTGGAATTTTTTTAGCTTTGGCCTAGCCCCCCCACCCCCCTCACCCAAAACTCTGCTTTAGGATGTTTATCACAGAAGCCACTAAGAATAGTAGTTACCGAAGAATTTCACAACCTATGAAGATTCTCAACATAAAGAAGAAAGGACAGTCTTAACCCGAGGAGGACTCCTCTATTTTAATACCCATGAATGTCTGGGTCTATAATAGCAAGGAGCAGAGCTGTCCATGGACTAGCACAGACAAGCGCCTGGACGGACAAAGCAGAGAGTGTCTTGAAAACAAAGAGTGAGAAGAAAGCAAAGGACCTTCAGGGTCCTTGTATGCTAGTAAGTGTGAGTTTTCTAGACCTTCTGTGGGCCTCATAAATGAAATGAAATGAACATAGTCCAGCTACTATATTCTCAGTGCTGTGGACCAACGATTCATGTCTCCTCCCTGGGTCTTAGTTTTCCTCATCTTTGTAGTGCTTTAATCATCCCTGAGGTCTCTTTCAGCTTAACAGTGAAGATTCTGAACCAGTTTCCAGCTAACTCATTTGCAAATGTTGACCGAAAATAACCAATTGGCAGACATCAGATGAGCTGGAAGTGGCTTTCTTGCCCTATGGGGTTTTGTTTGGTTCGAGGCAGTGGGATTTGAAATGTGGTTGTGCTCCTGATGCTCCTGCAGAGCTGACAAGGAAAGGGCTGCCTGTGCAGGGAGCTGTCCTGACTTGTGCTCAGCAACCTAAGAGAACAGAGATGAGTAACCTTAGCATTGCTCCTGGGTTCCCACCCACAGTTCCTTGAGGGACGTTTTCAGCAGTCTCACGGCGCCTTTATTTTCTTCTGCATTAAGAACAATTTAGGAATTACTCATTCAGCAAACAGATTTTGAATGGTGTTGTGTCAGGTATTGTGTTGGTTGTATGGGGGCTGCAAAACACACAAAACGGTCCTTGCTGTTCCTGCTTCACACCCTAGGAAAGGGGGCACCAGTAATGATAAAATAGGCCATCTTACTAGTCATAAATGAAGCAGGTTATTGGCATTCCAAGGGTGGGAAAGATGGGGTAATCAGGGAAGGTGCCTGAGTCCTTAAGAGTAAGTACTGTGTGTGTAAAATGTTACCATGGGGACGGCTTCCTCAATGTGAAGCGTCGGCTGCCCTAACCTGCCTTTTCCCGTTCCCAGCTCGGCTCTGTGCTTCACTTGCGTGTGGTACTCTGTGATCATCACGGGGAGCATGGCCTACATCTTCCTGATCCAGCTGATAAACATCAGCTACAACGTGACCGAGAGGGAGGTGCAGCAGGCCCTGCGACAGAAGACGGGGCGCCGGCTGCTCTGCGGGCTCATTGTGGACACAGGCCAGTACAATCGGGGCTTCCTGCGGAACTGGCACCAGTTCTCCACCTTGGGCGTGCACCCCTTCCACCACCCTGCCGAGGACATTGTCTGAAGTGCCTTCTGTATGGCTCCAGGGGTGAGGGGGTGGCTCCTCCCTCTGCTTCCTTGCGTCGGACACTTTGGTACACACACGATGCTCATGTTTATCCCTTGATTCCTACAGGCATTATAGGGCCATGCTCAGGTTTAGGCGCTGGACTGGGAAGAAATGAATTTTTCTGACTTCATAACTTAAAAGAGATTTTTATATCAAAGAGGTAAAAGTAGAGCCATTCCTTTCCAGTCACCTTACCAACGAACTAAGTCACCATAAGTTGTGGATTGCTAATGCACAAATGGATAGAAGCAGTTCCACCCATTACTGTGGGGGAAAGAGCCTTGGATTAGGAGAGTTTCTAGTCCCTCCTTCAATTCTGAATAGCCATGCGACCCTCAGTCAAGTCCCTTCGCCGAGTCTCAGGTTCATCTGTCAAGTCGGTACTGTTGCCTGCCCTGGCTACCTCACAGAGCGGTTGTTGGGGTGCGGGGGTCCCGTGAGGGATGAGGTATGTAGAAAACATGGAAAAACAACTAAAGCACCAGAGAGGTATGAGGTATTATTAGGAGAATCCTAAGACTGGAAAAAAATATTTGTAGGTTGGAATATTGAAGCTAGTATTATTAGAGTAATCCATTTTCAGCATTTCAGAGTGAAAAACAGATCCTCAAATACCATGTTGGACAGTTAGGGGAATTTCTCTTTCTGAAGTATTAGATGTTAACTACTCACAGATGACCAGATGGATTTATGCTATCATCTGATATTGAAAGGACAGTTGATGATTTTAAGCATAATTATTACTAGTATAATGTACAGTGGTCATGAGTTTAGGTGATGCATTCTTATATTTATCTTACTTCTTATGTATTTATTCTGTTTGGATTTACTCCAGATAACTCCAGTAGGCATCCATGTTTTTTTCTTCCCATGTTTTGCCTGATCAGGTGCTTGCACACTTGTGACAATGACTGGACAAGAACAGACACTCCTATGGGAAACAGTTCACTCTCTTCCTGGGTAGGGTGGCTGGTTATACCAAGGGCTTGACGTTTTTGTTCACGTAAGTAATACAGATACTGTCAGTAACAGCACTAAGTTGCAAAAACCAGTCTTTTGGCATTCACATTGTTCTGGCATGAGCTCTTTTTGAGTGACTGATTGATGTCTTCCCACTTAACTTGCACCTTCTTCTCATTCACCTTTCCCAAGATAAAAGTGTCTCACTGGGAGAGAAGAAACAGGGTATATGTGGTTTCCACTAATTAATAGATTACTGTTCTTCCCTAGTTCTTCCTAAATTGTTTCTTTAATCATATTTCAAAATGGAAAATGTATAAAGGATTAACTATTTGGCATGGGCCCATTCTGCCATAGAATTAAGATGAGGCAACTGATTTCACGTGGGGAAAATACAACTCTTGAAATACTTGGTTTTGTACCTGTACTTCTTTGTAGAACCCCAAAGAATTCATGAGTCCTTAAATTTGCCTTGGCTTATAGCTTAACATAGGAAAAATATTGCCAGCTTTTTCAGTCTTTCTGTGTGTGCTGCTGTAGCAAGAGGTTTATAAAGGTCGAGAGGAAATATTGCTACTTCTACAACTCTGCCCTCTGCAGCTGGCACCACCCCTAGCCCTGCCATTAATCAAGGCTCTCCTCAAGACACACACCACATTTTTATACAAGCTTGTCATTGCTTTCCCCAGAGATGGACTGTTTAATGAACGATGGACTCCATATTACATTGATGATGAGCCAAAGAGCAAGTCTGGGGATGTTAGCAGTCTGTGGTTTGTACAGTAATGCCCTATCCCTGGCCCAGAATCAGGCATTCATTTGGAATTCATTGGATTTGATATAACTAATTCCTTTGTGTATGGGTTGGAGATAAGAGAGAGTAATAATGTCAAGGACAGCACACGTGGCCAGAAATCTCTGATTGTAGTCTCTTGAATGCCAGATTCATAGCCAACTCAGATTGCTTAGCAATTGATAATAATAAAATTCACAGAAATGTTAGGATAGTCCGTAATCTTGGCCTCTGGCCAAATCTTTAGCAGCAACGAAAATACATTGTGCTGAAGATGTGCCTGTGCTCAGAGGCTCAGTTGTGTCCCTTTTGTGACCCCATGACTGTAGCCCCCCAGGCTCCTCTGTCCATGGGATCCTCCTGGCAAGAATACTGGAGTGGGATGCCATTTCTTCCACCAGGGGATATCCCCGACCCAAGGCTCACATCTGTGTCTCTTACATCTCCTGCATTGGCAAGGAGATTTTTTACCACTGGTGCCACCTGGGAAGCCCCCGGCTGAAGATAAAGATGAAGATGGTCTTTACTCAAAAGACCAAACTCATTTGGGAGAATGAAGAATGATCACCATCTTTATAACACACCCCCAATAGGGTTACCTGGATGGGCAATTCACTGTTTCCCCTCACTCAGATAAGGACTTTTTTTGCATATTATTTTGGCTGATTGGAATTAAGGTGCTTGTTTGAAGTTGAGAACTTCATGATTGGCAGTTTACAGAAGAAAGCACAAACCTTTGCAAAGCTCAGTGGTTTTGTGGAGGTAAAAGCCTATTGAAGTATTTGCACTAAAAGGAGCAACAGCCAAGGGACTATCTGTGAGCAGTTTCTGTAGACTCTGGGACGTCCTTTAGCTGTACTCTTGGACTTTCAAGCCTTTTTACCATCTGGAACCATATGAGGGATTTTGTTCTTTTAAAGGACAAGGCCTCTGTGAATGAATGAGCCCCAGAGAAAGGTGGTGGTGACTGTGGGGAATTGCCCAGCAAACCTGAAGCCCACAGTTTCTTGGCCGTAGGAGCAGGCTTGCCCCAATATAGTGCAGACAAGTGGGTCTCCCCCTTTCACCCCATGTCCTCAGCCTCTGTTAAACATACTGGATGTGGAGTTTACTAAATGATCTACTGTGATCCGACCACTTACATTATGGTCATGCCACTGTGCCCTCTTCCTGGGGAAGAGAAAGGGGTCCACTTGGAAGATCAGAGGGAGAAACCATTAAGGATCAGGACTGCATAAAGGGAGAAAATCCTTCAATACTTAAAAACGTTTCTTATGGTACCCAAAGAATACTTTGTGGTTATTGCTGGTCACACCTGAAGCAAGCTGACCATCTGTTGACAATGCCTTTTTGGTAGGTTTCTCTGATGCTGCTGAAGTCAAGCCTTAAGTGTGTTTTGGGGATGCTGGGTTGCTCTTCTCATGTCAGCCACCCGTGTGTGTGTGTTTAGGATCCTATAAATCTTTGCTTTCCAAGTAGTGGTGGTTTCCTTTGGTGAATGAAGTACTTGTCTTCCACTGTACCATCTGCCTAGCAGAAAGACTGCTACAGACTTTTTCTTATGCAGTAGTCCTTGGTACTTGTAAAATTTTTAGCAAGGAAAAATTTTCTATACAAGAATCTTCCACTGCCAGAAGACACAACGCTGTTAAGTTTCTCTGTAAGAGTGACCATCTGCTTAATAGACTATTTCCTTTGGGTAGGATGTTAGCTTTTTTAATTATAAAATTCAACTTATATAAGCAAAAATATGACATCTTGAAGCACAGTTTTAACCAGGATGTTTAAAAATTGTTTTGTGAGGTTTAAGGTCTCTTTAAATTAGGTAAGTAGGTTTATATGACAACTTCATTTTAGCCATATATTGGTATCCTGTATTTTAAAAAGCATTTCCTCAAATAAGAAATGGATAATGGAGACTTTTGCTTGAGGCACCTGTTTGGAAAATGGTTTTCTCATCAGAAGCTTGAAAAGTATGCCATTTTGTATTAAACATTACAAAGGTGATGCAGGCTGTGAGTGAGAACTAAGCTTCACTTAATGCTGAAGAAAATTCAGTATGTTCTTCCGGATGTTTGTTGTGACTAATACAAACTTTTTGCAAAATCAGCTACATTTAATCCTGTTTCTAATGGATAGTTATTCCCACTTCAGTTGGCACAAAGCTTTTCACTGTAGTATCAGCAGCAGGTCAAAAACTGGTTGAACAGAGACCTTTAGGGGTTGTGACTATTTCTATCGGGCCTGTGACTTGTCACTACTCTAACCTTCCTGATGGCATCTTTTACTTATAGAAAAATCATACTTTTAAGAGCAAAGCTTTAAAACCACAGCTAGTCTGTTCTAGTTATGGATGCAACTAAAATCCGCTGTTTCTTCAGATGGTGCCACTAACAAGATGCTGTGTTACAGAACTCACAAACTCATCCTGTTGTGATCCTATGGTCTGCGTGATTTTGACGGTTTGAGTTGTTAGGGCTTCTGAGACTTTTCATATGATTACATTTCTGGGTCTGATGTTAGACTAGAGGAAGCCCAGGAAAATTTATTTAATATTAAATTTCATATTTAATGTAACTCAGCAACGTTAGAGGGGATTTCTGAAGCCAACTCTGGAGGCTGTGGGCTAAACGTTTTGCACTGTTTTTATACTTGTATTCATATCCTCTTACCACCTCAGACTCAGACACAAGGCCTTTTAAGTGGAGGTTTAAAAAATGACTGCCATTCATGTAAAATAATGTACTGTGACCAAGTTGTTTAAAGGGAAAATAAAGTGCTTTCTTTAAGGAAAATAGTTGATGCTTCTTGGTTTGTCTCCTGAACTCTTGAGCTTTAAGAAAAGCCTGCACTAGAGCTGGGCTGCCTCTCTGGCTACCTGGTTCTCTGCATGCTGTGGAGGGAAACTGCCCCCAGCCCTCAATTGTTCTTTTCCTTGTGGTTACTTTTCCCCTTGTGTAGGCTGGGGATACTGCTTACTTGGGCATTTTACTAGCAACAATGTTTCATTTTGGTTTTGACTGGGCAGCATGTGCAAATTTAGTCCCCCAGGGATCAAACCTGCCTCCCCATACCCCCTCCACTGGAGCTTGGAGTCTTAACCACTGGACCGCCAAGGAAGTCCAGCAATAACATTTTAAATTGTTATCTTTTTTTTTTAATTGGAAGCTAATTACTTTACAATTTTGTAGTGGTTTTTGCCATACATTGACATGAATCAGCCATGGGTGTACATGTGTCCACCATCCTAAATCCACCCCCACCTCCCTCCCCATCCCATCCCTCAGGGTCATCCCAGTGCACGGGCCCTGAGTGCCTTGTCTCATGCATTGAACATGGACTGGCGATCTGTTTCACATATGGTAATATACATGTTTCAATGCTATTCTCTCAAACCATCCCACCCTCACCTTCTCCCAGAGTCCAAACGGCGTCTGTCCTTTATATTAGAACTGATTAAAATGCATTCTTTTTAATAGCTGAGTAATACTCCATTGTGTATATGTACCACAGCTTTCTTATCCATTTGTCTGCCGAGGGACATCTAGATTGCTTCCATATCCTGCCTATTGTAACACAGTGCTGCGATGGACACTGGGCTACACGTCTCTTTCAATTCTGGTTTCCTCAGTGTATATGCCCAGCAGTGGGATTGCTGGGTCATATGGCAGTTCTATTTCCAGTTTTTTAAGGAATCTTCACACTTTTCTCCATAGTGGCTGTACTGGTTTGCATTCCCACCAACAGTGTAAGAGAGTTCCCTTTTCTCCGCACCCTCTGCAGCATTTAAATTTTATCTTTACGATACAGCAGCAAGAAAATTGTTAGGTCATTTACTAAGTTATTTTCCTGTGTCTCTTCAGAAGGTTCTATAGGTAGGTAAAAAGTCCTTGCTGAAACAATCAGAATGTGGGCTGCTGAAGACTCAAGTTCTACTGATGCTTGAGGTGAAATAAAAGTAAAATAAAGCTTAAGAGAGAAAACTTAAGCTTTCTGCAATTTATTTAGACCCCTGGCAGGTTTATTTGAGGGATCCACTCTTCCTTATCTACTGGCTTGGCATTAAAACAAAATTGGTATTTTATCTGACTGCTAATACCAGCCAATGTGCTAAAGATAAGTGAAAACAGATTGTGATTTAGACAGGAAGAGGTTAACTATGAGTTGCTTTTAGTCCCATTTCTTTAGCAGCCATTTTAGTAGCCTTTAATAGCAATCATATTAAAGGAAAAGATAAGTGAGAATAGGGACACTGGAAGAAATAAAGCTCAATATAGTGTTTTTTATTTTTGTATCTGAGTAAATCATAACACATCTTCCATAGAAGAAGGATATGTCATTTTGTAGGTGGTGTAGCTAGATATCCTTTCTAGGAAGTAAGAGACAATAACAGGATTTATTGAACAACACACAGAATTTTCATTGTCAACTCAAATTTTAAGCTTACCAAATAGTTGTAGTTACCTCAGGGCTGCAAGAGACTGTCTCATTTTACTGTGTGCATTTACTGCCTGAATTTGTTGTTATAAGCATGTACTTTGTAATGAAAACTTTTCTTTCTAGCAGGTGACTCTTTCAGACGATTCACAGGAGTATTGGGTCAGTTTTTACATTCTTTAGCACCTTAAAGATTAAAACATTCTTTGAATTCAAGATAAGTACCCTGATGCTGGGAAAGACTGAAGACAGAAGAAGAAGAGGGCAACAGAGGATGAGATGGTTGGATGGCATCACTGATTCAATGGACATGAACTTGGGCAAACTCTGGGAGATGGCTGGGAAGCCTGGGGTGCTGCAGTCCATAGGGTCGCAAAGAGTTGGACACTACTCAGCAACTGAACAACAACCTTGATACATAGATCAAGCTGAGCTGAGGATTAGAAGACAGATCGAATGTATTATTTCAAGTTGGAAGCGTGAGCTGACATTTTAACAGATTGCTGGACGGCCTTTGATAGTCTTTGCTTTTGGACTTCTCTTCACATTATAAAAGTGCACTGAGGAGAAGTATCTTTGGTGCCCCGGTTTCTCTGAAATCAGGACACACTGCTACCCTTTGCAGCGGCTTCCCAGAGTGCCTTTTGATTCACAGTTTTCCATCAGGTGGGCAAAATTGACAGGGTCTGGCAGAATGCCTGTTGCTGACGCTAAGGGACTAGATGACGCCCTCCTTTTCTAAGTACTCACTACTTTTAATTTCTATTCAGTTAAAGTTACATTTGTCAACAATTCACATTAAGCTATAAGGACACATTTTCCTGCACAGTCTTAGGCAAACAAACACTGTCCTTTTTAAAGTTTATGATACTGAAAATATATAGGGTACATCTGAACAGCAGAGCCCAAGACTGTTCCTTTGGATGGTTCTGCTGTGATAAATGCTTTACTGGACTGATTAGCAATCCAAGAGAAATCAAAGAAGGAAGTATACATTCACAAAATAATTTCTTTGATCCAAAAAGCATGTGACAGAATATGAGCCAGATATTTGCACGTATATGTGGGTGGGTGGAGGTAATCCACACACGGACTGATGAGACTCCCATTGTAGGCACTGCACTGCGCCCATGTGGGTTGTGGCCCTCTGTCCACCACAGACTCTTTACCCAAGGGCTGAGCATCTGATTGCTGTACAGCCGAGTCACAGCAGTGTGAACATCTGGAAGTCTGGAAGAATTTCAGCGACCTTCCTACGGAGCTGCTCTCGCCTTTCTTCTTTTTCTCTTTCCTCTTTTGTAAATTTTGCAAACTTCTTCCATGTCTGAAACATGATCCAGAGAATCCTCCTTTAAGAATAAAAAGAGAAAAAGTGATATACTGAGGAAAAGTTAACTTTCCATCAAACTGTGCTGAAAATTTTTTAAAAATCACCTTTATTGTGAATACAATGTTATAGGAAAGGTATGGAAGTCACAATTGGGATTCAGACAGTATGAACTCGGTGAAGAAAATGAAGCAACAGAAGAGGGTGGAAGTAACTGACAGGTTATTCTTCTCTTCTGTCAGGTGGTCAGGGGAGCCCTCTGTGAGAAGATGACATCTTAGCCGAGCACCCGGTGGCCTCTTGAGTCACAGGCCAGGGGACACACTCCTCAGGGTGTCTGACCCCAGCCTGCACCTTACGGCTGAGGTGGGACTAGAGGAGCAAGGGCTTGAGCAGCCAAGGTGCTTGTGGTGGAGATACTGGGAAACTGCGTGCGGCCTGTGCAGCACACGCCAGTTACAAGCATCGAGGTCCTGGTGCTTGGACATATGGTTTAAAAAGCCCACTGAGATTTAAAAAACCTTACCTCCAACGACGTTCTTGAATTTTAGTTGAGGATAAAAACACCCTTGGGTCAGGATCTGAAAACATGGTCCAGAGACTCACATGTTGAAGCGGGGGTGTCTATTGTCATAGGGAGGCAGGCGATGGCCTGTTAGGATAGCCTGACTATGGGATTCCTTAGTGCCCACTCCAGCTTTGCCCCAGGGATAGAAAGGTAGCCCAGTCTCTGCCCAAATAGGGTTTAACCTGGCGAACAGATCACCTCAGTGCTGCAGGGAGCTACGGTGGTGGAGATCCTGCAGGGTACTTACTGCCTGGTCTGGTGGTGAGGAGCATCAGAAGGTTTTGAAAGAGATGATGTCTGAATTTTTAAAAATTTGATATATGACTGTTTTGTTTGTATTTTTATGGCAGTTGAGGTAAAGTGACAATTTAAGTAGTAACTGCTTTTATTTACATTGTAATATTACATTCTGAATATAAAGTGGTATTTGTTAACTGAATGCTAATTGCTCATAATCTCCAGAACTTTTTTCCATGTTATTTTTCTT
Organism: Dama dama; assembly: GCF_033118175.1. Lineage (NCBI taxonomy): Eukaryota > Metazoa > Chordata > Mammalia > Artiodactyla > Cervidae > Dama > Dama dama. Next base: position 59,775,139 of record NC_083699.1, on the reverse strand, counting down.
TATATTAATAGATTCCTACAAGATACTGGGTGTGATTCCTGTGCTGTACAGTAAATACTTGTTGCCTTTCTATTTTATGTACAGTAGATTGTGTCTGTTAATCTCATACTCCTAATTTGCCCCTTCTCCCTTCTTTTTCTACTTTGGTAACCATAAGTTTGTTTCCTGTGTCTGTAAGTCTGTTTCTGTTTTGTGCATACTTTCATTTGTATTATTTTAGATGCCACATAAAAGTGATATCATATAGTATCTGTTTTTCTCTGATTTAATTCACTTAGTATGATACTCTCTAGGTTCATCCATGTTGCTGCAAGTGTCAATATTTCACTCTTTTTCAATGGCTAGTTAATATTCCATTGTGTGAATGAAATATTCAGCCATCTTCTTAAGCCAGTTATCTGTTGATGGACACTTGGTTTGCTTCTATGTCTTGGCTATTGTAAATTGCTACTGTGAACTTTGGAGTGCATGTATCTTTTTGAATTAAAATTTTCATTTTTTCTGGATATATACCCAGGTGTGGGATTGTAGGATCATATGGTAGCTTTAGTTTTGAGAGGGTAACAGGTAGGAAGGCTAGGGGTCCTCAAGTAGAGGAAATAAACTGCAAGTGGCAGACTTTTTTTTTTTTTTTCTTTATGCAAAATTAAAAGGTTTCTTTTCAATTCTGTGTTGTCATGGCAACACCTGGTTCTGCCTTTTCTCAAACCTTGAGTTAATCAATACATTTTTCTTATGGAAATATTTTTCTTAAGCTATGTTAATAAGTTATGTATTTGCCTTGGAATCTGCCTTTCTTCAAGTGGGTTAGGCCTAAAGACTCAAACCTTGAACCTGTAATGGCTCAACAAACCAGAATGTCTTACTCATGGAAATGTTCTCTTAAGCTATGTTAATGAAACTATATATTTGCTTGGAAACCTGCCTTTCATTTAAGATTCATGTCAATTGTTTTAAGGTGGGGGATGACTCACCTTGTGCCAATGATATCTCAAAATGCATCTTGTGGGAAAGGGCCCTGATGCACCTCTCTCAGTTTTGAGGTGATTCTTTATCTGGTCAGCAACTTGCTAACAGATATATAACTCCTTGCTAAAAACTAACAAGGGGGGCACTCTTTCTGTCCCCTTCTGAAGTCTGTGTCAGAAGCTTCCTCTATTCCTTTATACTTTAATAAAACTTTATTACACAAAACCTTCGAGTGATCAAGCCTCCTCTCCTCCAGAGGTCATGAATCCCCCTGTAGCTCATGGCTCACAGCTGCAGCCTTTCAGTTTCACAAGGAACCTCCATCCTTCCGTAGTGGATGCACCAATTTACAAGCCCCATCAACAGTGTACAAGGTTTCCTCCACAGCCTCTCCAGCATGTATTATTCATAGACTTTTTGATGATAGTCATTCTGACTAGTGTGAGGTGATACCCTGTAGCTTTGATTTGCATTTCTGTAATAAATGAGTATTTCTTTTTGTGCCTGTTGGCCACCTGTATGTCTTCTTTGGAAAAGTGTCTCTTTAAGTCTTCTGCCCACTTTTTGATTGGGTTGTTTGTTTTTCTATATTGAGTTGTACGAGCTGTTTATATTGGATGTTAACCCCTAGTTGGTCAAATCATTTCAAACATTTTCTCCCATTTTGTAGGTTTTTTTTGTTTTGTTGACAGTTTCCTTTGCTTTTGCAAAAGCTTTTAAGTTTGATTAGTTCCGATTGATTAAATTTTGCTTTTATTTCTTTGGCCTTGGGAAACATTGCTATGATTTATGTCAAAGAATGTTTTTACTATGTTCACTTGTCTTAAAGTCTTTAAACCATTTTATTTATGTATATGGTGTGGGGGAATGTTCTAATTTCATTGATTTACATGTAGCTGTCTAGCTTTCCCAACACCACTTGTTGAAGAGACTTTTTTTTTCCTCCATTGTATATTCTTGCCCCTTTTATCACAGATTAATTGACCACAGGTGCATGGGTTTATTTCTGGTCTATTTTGTTCCATTGATTTGTAAATCTGTTTTGTTTGTTTTGATTACTGTAGCTTTGTAGTATTGTCTGAAGGCCGGAAGGGGTTGCATCTCCAACTTTGTTCTTTTTTCTCAGAACTGCTTTAGCAATTCTGGGTGTTTTGTTGTTCCATATCAATTTTAGGATTATGCTACTTCTGTGAAAAGTATCATGAGTATTTTGATAGGGAACACATTAAATCTGTAGATTTCTTTGGGTAGTATGGCCATTTCAACAATATTCTTCCAATCCAAGAGCACAGGATATCTTTCCATTTCCTGAGTCATCTTGAATTTCCTTTGTCAATGTTTTATACATTTCTGCATATAGGTCTTTCACCTCCTTGTATGTTTGGTCCTAGGTATATTATTTTTTAGATGAGATTTTAAACAGGATAGTTTTTAAACTTTCTGGTATTTCACTATTAGTGTAAAGAAATGCAACAGACTTCTGTTGTATCATTTTTTTTTCTCCTATTACTTTGCTGAATTTATTTATTCTAATAGTTTTTGTTTAGAGACTTTGGGTTCTCTGCAGTGACAGTTTTACCTCTCCCCTTCAAATCTGGATACTTTTATTTTTTTGTCTGATTGCTGTGCCTAGGACTTCAAATTTGATATTGAAAAGTGGTAAGAGTGAGCATCCTTGTCTTGTTCCTGAACTTAGTGGGAAGGTTTTCATTTTTTCAGCACCGAGTATTGTGTTGGCTGTGGATTTGTTGTAAATGACCTTTATTATGTTGAGATATGTTCCCTCTGTACCCACTTTGGTGAAAGTTTTATCATGAATGGATGTTGAATTTTGTCAAATGCTTTTTCTACATCTATTGAGATGATCACATGGTTTTTGTCTTTCCTTTTGTTAATGTGGTGTATCACACTGATTTGTATATTGCTAAACCAGTCTTGTGATCCTGGAATGAATCCAACTTGTAAATTTGTCTGATATGAGTATTGCTACCCCACTTTGTTGTTTCTATTTGATCCCCTTATTTTCAGTCTGTGTGTGTCTTTTGCCCTAAAGTGAGTCTCTTTTTAGGCAGCATATTGCAGGTTTTTGTTTTTTAAATCCAGCCTGCACTCTATGTTTTTTGATTAGAGCATTTTGTCCATCAACATTTAAAGTAATTATTGATTGGTGTATACTTATTGCCATTTTTAATCCTTGTTCTCCAGTTGTTTTTTTAGTTCTTGTTTTTCTTTTTTGTGGTTTAATGATTTTCTTTTATAATATGCTTGATTCCTTTCTTTTTTGTTTTTGTGACTCTATTGTGTTTTTTGTTTGTGGTTATCATGGAGGTCAATTATGTTGGCTGAGAAATATATCTACCTGTTTTAAACTAATAGTCATTTAAATTCAAACACATTCTAAAAGATCTATATTTTTATACTCTCCTCACCCACGTTTTGTGATTTTTATGTCTTACATCTTCATGTTTATCCTTTTACTGTTTATTGTAGTTATAATCTCTTTAAAATTTTTTCATTGTTTTTTAATCTATGTACTGGCTTATTTAAGTGATCTTCAATCCTTAACTATATATTTGCTCTTCCTATTGGGAATTTCCCTTTTCTGTGAATTCTTTCCATTTAGAGAAGACCTTTCAACATTTCTTTTAGGTTAGGTTTGGTATTGCTGAATTCTTTTACTGTTTGCCTGTCTGAGAAATTCTTATCTCTTATTCTGTTCTAAATGTTAATCTTGCTGGGCAGAGTATCCTAGTTTGCAGGTTTTTCTCTTTCAGAACTTTGAATATATCATGCCACTTTCTTCTGGCCTGCAGAGTTTCTGCAGAGAAATCAGTTGATAGCTTTATGGGTTTTTTTTTTTTTTTATAACTGTTTTTTTTTCTTGCTGCCTTTAGAATCCTAAACTCTGCTATTTTAATTATTATATGTCTTGGTGTGGGTCTCTTTGGGTTTATTCTGTTTGGGACCTTTTGTGCTTCCTGTACCTGAATATCTTTTTCCTTCTTTAGGTTTGGGAAGTTTTCAGGCATCATTTCTTCAAATAAATTTTTGATCCCTTTCTCTTTTCACTTTCTGAAACCCCTGTTATGTGTAGGTTGGCACATTTTATATTATCCCATAGATCTCATATGTTGTGTTCATCTTTTTTTCATTTGTCTGTTTGCTATTCTGATTGGGTGATTTCCATTATTCTATCTTCCAGATTACCTATTCTGTTATTCATTGCTTCCAGATTGCTTTTTATCTTGGAAATTGAATTCTCTCTCTTTGATTGGTTCATTTTTTTTTTTTTAAGTTTCTAGTTCCTTGTTATAGTTCTGTGTTTATACTGATAATCTTTCTTAATTTGGTTAGCATTTTTATTACTATCAATACCTTTCTGAACTCAAGGTCTGGTAGAGTGGTGAGCTCTGTTTTATTATTTGTTCTTTTAGGAGACTTCTCTTGCTCTTTTAATTGGGAGTAGTTCCTCTTCCTTTTCAGTTACATTTTCTGTCTCTATGTATTTAGTTATCCATTGTGGTGTTGAAGGAGTATTTCTATATGAGAGATCCCTGTGTAGACTGTGTGTGTCCAGTGTTTTTGGTGAGAGAGCTGGTTTTGATATGAAAGCCAGCCACATCTGTCCTCAGGGTGTGCCAGCCATTGTCACCTTGATGGAGGTGTGGTTTTGATCTAAATCTGGTGCAAGGGCAGGACTTACTTTCTGCTCTGTGGCAGTCACTACCCTGTCAGGCTACCAGTCGCTGGAATAGAAGCTCTGAGGATCAGGTTCCATTCCCCTTGAGTGCGTGCCCTGCCCCAGAGGAGGGGAGTGCTGGAGTAAGTGGGGCTCATGCACTTACAGGGCACTAATCCACCACCTCAGTAGGTGACCTGGGCCTCACTCAGATGCAGGCCGAGGTCTCTTTCCCCATTGTCTTTGTCCCAGATCTGGTGCAAGCTGTAGTGTGGAGTGGGTGGGGCTGGTGCATTTGCTAGGCTGGAGCTGAGGTTCAGGGCATTGTGGTTGCAGGAATTGAGGTATCTGGGCTGCTTCTGTGACAGCCTTCTCCCAGGACCTGTCTGCCCCAGACCCAGTGCTAACCTGTGGTGTGGAGTGGGTGGGAGTTGGGGTGCTCCTGTGGCATCACTGGAGTGAGCTCTGACAGTGGTCACCACCACCCCACTTGGATCACATCCCTCTGGGCTGTCCCTAGATGAGCCTCCTCCCTGGGCCTGGTTGACTCCCATGCAATGCAGGGGTGTTCACCCCATTTGGATTAGTGAGTCTGGCAAGGCAGCAGCTGCCAATGCAAGGCTTTCTCTGCCCTGGTTGTTGGCAAGCCAACTTATGTGCACTCCTTGTGAGTAGAGTTAGGGTTCTCCAGCCCTTCTATTTGTTCCAGTGATTCTCTCAGCAGCCAAAGGGGCTTGTCTCCCCCGCACAGAACCCCAGGACTGGCATGCCCAAACTGCAGCTCAGCCTACTCACTCCCCAGGGCAAGGGTCTGCCCATATGAACCTTCTCTTCCTTTTAGATCTGCCCCCAGGGGCCCAGGTCCTGACCCAGTGCCTTTCTCCTGTACTACCCTGTTAAGTAAGATCTTTCTTGCAACTTTGGTTGTACAGAGTTCTTCTGATGGTTTCTGTTAGTTTTCTGTGAGAACTGTTCCATGTGTAGACATATTTTTGATGTGCTTATGGGGAGAAGTGAGCTCTATATCCTCCTACTCTGCCATCTTGATCCACCCTGAACTGAATTTTTATCAGGCAAAGAAAAGGCCTTCCTAGAAGAGGGCATGTCTTGAGTAAAGGCAGAGGCAAGAATAGCTAAGTTTATATTTTCAAAAATAGTGGCATGTTGCTGCTGCTACTGCTAAGTCACTTCAGTCACGTCCGACTCTGTATGACCCCAAAGACGTCAGCCCACCAGGCTCCCCCATCCCTGGGATTCTCCAGGCAAGAACACTGGAGTGGGTTGTCATTTCCTTCTCCAAAGCATGAAAGTGAAAAGTGAAAGTGAAGTCGCTCAGTTGTGTCCAAGTCTTAGTGACCCCATGGACTGCAGCCTACAAGGCTCCTCCATCCATGGGATTTGCCAGGTAAGAGTACTGGAGTGAATTGCCACTGCCTTCTCCAAAGTAGTGGCATCAGTTCAGTTCAGTCGCTCAGTCGTGTCCGACTCTTTGCGACCCCATGAATCGCAGCATGCCAGGCCTCCCTGTCCATCACCAACTCCTGGAGTTTACTCAAACTCATGCCCATCGAGTCGGTGATGCCATCCAGCTATCTCATCCTCTGTCGTCCCCTTCTCCTCCTGCCCCCAATCCCTCCCAGCATCATGGTCTTTTCCAATGAGTCAGCTCATCGCATGAGGTGGCCAAAGTACTGGAATTTCAGCTTCAGCATCAGTCTTTCCAATGAACACCCAGGACTGATCTCCTTTAGGATGGACTGGTTGGATCTCCTTGCAGTCCAAGCGACTCTCAAGAGTCTTCTCCAACACCATAGTTCAAAAGCATCAATTTTTCGGTGCTCAGCTTTCTTCACAGTCCAACTGTCACATCCATACATGACCACTGGAAAAACCATAGCCTTGACCAGACGGACCTTTGTTGGCAAAGTAATGTCTCTGCTTTTTAACATGCTATCTAGGTTGGTCAAAACTTTCCTTCCAAGGAGTAAGCCATCTTTTAATTTCATGGCTGCAGTCACCATCTGCAGTGATTTTGGAGCCCAGAAAAATAAAGTCTGACACTGTTTCCACTGTCTCCCCATCTATTTCCCATGAGGTGATGGGACCAGATGCCATGATCTTAGTTTTCTGAATGTTAAGATTTAAGCCAACCTTTTCACTCTCCTTTTTCACTTTCATCAAGAGGCTCTTTAGTTCCTCTTCACTTTCTGCCATAAGGGTGGTGTCATCTGCATATCTGAGGTTATTGATATTTCTCCCGGCAATCTTGACTCCAGCTTGTGCTTCTTCCAGCCCAGAGTTTCTCATGAAGTACTCTGCATAGAAGTTAAATAAGCAAGGTGACAATATACAGCCTTGAAGTACTCCTTTTTCTGTTTGGAACCAGTCTGTTGTTCCATGTCCGGTTCTAACTTTTGCTTCCTGACCTGCATACAGGTTTCTCAAGAGGCAGGTCAGGTGGTCTGGTATTCCCATCTCTTTCAGAATTTTCCACAGTTTATTGTGATCCACACAGTTGAAGGCTTTGGCCTAGTCAATCAAGCAGAAATAGATATTTTTCTGGAACTCTCTTGCTTTTTCGATGATCCAGCGGATATTGGCAATTTGATATCTGGTTCCTCTGCCTTTTCTAAAACCAGCTTGAACATCTGAAAGTTCTTGGTTCACGTATTGCTGAAGCCTGGCTTGGAGAATTTTGAGTAGTGGCATAAATGGGGCTTATTCTGGCTTCTTGACCTTCTAATGAAGACCCCCCCTAGAATGCATTTCAGCTCCCATTAATTTCATGGCTGATAGTTGATATTTCTGATAATGTTGATTTTTGTTTGTTTGGTGGAGGTATTACTGTTCAGTTAAAAAAGGCTTCAAGGAGTGCAGCTGCTTCATTTTATTTCTTCTTTCATCCATCTAGCATCCATTTTGACCATTGATAGCTTTCTGTACTTGGCTCCATTGACCCTATATCCCACTCTCACCTGCTTTTCACACCTTTTTTCTGGCAACACTCCCATTTTCTGACTTCTGCATTTTAGCTACTACTGTTCTATCCTAACAACTCTGCCCCTTGGGGGAATTTTCTGCCTACATTTATCTTCCTTCCTCTGAACTCCTAAAGCACATGGTCACATTCACTTGTTTTGTGCTTATTTATAGTCTTACCTGCCTACCCATCTATATCTGTCTACCTCTATCTACCTTCCTACATCCATTCACCTGAGTTCCTTGACAAACATTCATAAACTCCTCGACAGTTTGTGTGAAGTTGTATGTAATGTGCATATGTGCATTTTTTAGAGAGCAGGTCTGTGACTTTCATTACTGCCTCACAGGGGCCTTTGATTCCAAAGTGGATAAGAACTACAGTATCAAGGCAATACCAGAAAAATAAGAAGTACTGGTTCAGTTGAGAAGAACTGGCCAAGTGCATAGCTAAGCTCTAAATGCAGATCTACACAAAAACTACTGATAATGAGAGACTCATGTCTGGAGACATCTCTTAGTCCTGCCATGTATAAAATATCAGATTTGTTAACATTATAAATCTACCCAATTACAAATTATATATACCTAGAAGTGATACAGATATGCAGAATTAAACCTCATGGTCTTATTAGGAATCATCTTTCTCAGTAGTACTGAGATTTTTCATCCACAGCTTTTCTGTACAATATTCTTTCATTCAAATAAAGTTGAATTAAGAACTCAATATCAATTTTGAAGTGTTAAAAGTTCCTTTTAAAAGATCTGTGACTAAATGTTAGTGTTACTCTGGCAATAAAACATCCATTCATGTACCAAAAATCTATCATGCAACCATGTACTAGGCTTTGTCATGCTGAGGATACAGTTGCAAGCAAGATGTGATGGGGACTGAAAGATGATAAACACGTAAACAGTAAATGACAATTTCAGGGTCTTCAGTGCTGTGAAGAAAATAAGGCAGGTTACTGGAGAGAAACAAATGCAGGCAGTTGGCGTGCATTTGAGAGGAAACCCGACTGGTGAGGAGTTCTGGGTCATGCGAGAGCTGTGAAGCAGATGTGAGTGTTTGTCCACGGAACGCTGAGGGAGACTAGTGGGGCTGGACTGTGTGAACAAGGTGCAGAGCAGGAAGAGATGAAGTCACTGCAGTACTTTTACACCAAGTGGATGCTGGCTGAGATTCTTGTTGACTGTGTGGATTCACGCACTGATGTTGTTACTTTACACTCTGAATAGGACCACTATCTTACTATCGTATTTTAGTTTACAAATGAGATTGAATTAGAAAAGCGGGGAAGAAGACTGACTTAGCAAGAAGAGAATGATTTACAGTCAGAAAACCTCAAACCTGATTTGGAGTCCAGGCTCCACCATCTGTTATTTGGGCAATTCATCGACCGAGTGCAACTTCAGTTTCTTTACCTGAAAATGCAAATCCCGACATACCACCACCCCCCTCCACTCATCAGGTGAAATGGCGTGTGTGAAAGCCCTCTCACTGCCCCCATGTTGCATCAGGCAGCTGCCTCGGTGAATCTCTCAGTCTGTTTTTGGCAGCTGAGAAACAGAAAACAAAGATTTGGACAAAAAGGGTATTTAATAATAATGTATTAACAAAAACAAGAAAGACAGCTATGATTTTGGGTCAGCAGTGCATTAACTGCATTAACTGAAGTCCTTTGTTACCTTGTTTAGTCCTCACAACAACCCCATAAGATGGTCTGCAGTTATCCTCATTTTATAAAAGAGGTTATAGGGAGGTGGAGTGGAGGTTTATAGGGAGGTTCAAATGTGAGCGTTTATTCAGAGGCAGGCCCTCTGAATACCCTCATTCATTGCCTATTTATTTTAGACAAAATTAGAATCAACTTACTTATGTTTTCCCAGCCCACAGATTTTAGTACTTGTAAATTAAACAAGGTTTTGCTGGAGGTGGGCACCCCACTGGCAACACAATAGAAACACATTAAAAGAGAGAAAAAAAAAAAAAGATACACACGCACACCACATACACACAAATGAAAACAAAGCAACCAAAAATGAATCGATACAGTGGGAAAAGGGACAAACACCTTCACAACAGTCTTCACACTTCAGAACCTGAAGGTGAAACTCGACATTAACTGTAAGAAATGACATTAAATCACCAATAAAGGACAAATCATTGGCTTACTTTCCAAGGGAAGTACCTAATGAAGTTTAGAATATTTTTATCCAAAATGCTTAAGACAGAAAACAAATAATGTACTTAGTAGTAGTGTTAGTCGCTTAGTCGTGCGGCCCCATGGACTGTAACCCACCAGGCTCCTCTGTCCATGGGATTCTCCAGGCAAGAATACTGGTGCGGGTAGCCATTTCCTTCTCCAGAGGATCCTCCCGACCAAACCCAGGTCTCCTTCATTGCAGGCAGATTCTTTACCATCTCAGTTACAGGGAAGTCCTAGTGTACTTATATGGAATAGTTTATTTCCCAAAGACACTGAATTAAATAAGTCATCACTGTATTATAAATATTAACATGACATATAGTATGATTCTACTAATATAAAGCTCCAAGTCTTGAAGACTTCACACTTAGGAGGTAAAAATAAAAGAAGTGCAAGTAAGTGTTTATCATAAAGGTCCGGAGAGTAGTTTACCTCTGTGAGGAGACAATGGGACCTGTCACTAGGGAGGAGCCCGTGGGGACTTGTGGGGTCAACAGTGTCCTACTTCTCAACCTCAGGGGCGGTAACAGTGGTGATAGTGTCATCCACTTTCTAGTGCGCATGAAGCTGCACTGGTATGATTTAGCACCTTTCTATATTTGCATTGTATTTCACAATAAAGAATATTTGAAAAAAGGAAAGATAAAACTATATGACAAAGAATACAGGACCTCTGCTTATGTGCCTTTTCATGTATTTCACATTATTTTCTGACCCATCCTGTGAGAAAGGGAGGCAGGCATCCTTTTCCCCCTCCTCTTCATTTTAAAGAGGGGGACCCTGGAGTTCCAGGGGGTTACTCTCGTCTTCACCCATAAAGTCAGGGGGCGAGCTGGGGCTGCCAACCCTGCCGGGTATCTCTAAGTGGTCAGCTCTTCTAGCCTCTGCCCCAGGCAGTTGTGAAATTGTGAATGAATTTTCAGAGATGAAAACCTCACCTGTCACTGTGCTCCACCGCAATCTTGTGCTTGTTCTTAGAATCGACCCTGGCTTCCCTGACCATGTCACTCCAGGCCCTGAAAATCTTCTTCTGAAGAAAATGTATGCACAGTTTTCTTACTTCTTCATCTAGATCAATCAGGTGCTGGGGATGAAGACAGGGGGAAAAGTGAGGCATATAATATCATAGACAAAAAATTTGAGCAAATAGTACAAAAGAGAAAGAATCCAAACAAACAAAGGACACTGGAGGCACAAGGATGGTGTGGCAGCCAAGGCCATATCCTGTCAGGGGTTAAAAAGATAGCAATGGAATCAGAGCGGGAGAGACCCTTCTAAGACTGAGGGGGCAGGTTGCTAGTAAAATCACTTGAGCAATAATGGGACAAGAAACAGATTAGTATAAAAACAAAAGCTGATGTAGTGACACATTACAGTTTAAAGGGATCTCTCTGTGTGAAAAGAAATGTGCTTAAGGTTTTATACTAACAAAAAACTGACTTGACATTTTCAAATTCATTTCAAAGCAATGGACTGAACTGCCTCTTCTATATTATTCTTGAAAAAAACATAATGAGTGTTGACATCTGGAGTACACCTACTTTTCTTGCATAGGGTTGGGCAGAGACATGTATTTAAAACTCTCTTCCTTGTGGCCTTACCTGTATCCAGCTCCGGATGACTCTCCTAAGCAATATTTGTGAATAAAATTGATCAGCCTGGGCCATCTTCTTAGCCAGGCTTTCCTGACTCCACTGGAACCAGGTCAGCAGGCATTTCCTCTGTAGGGTCAAAGAGTGATGCTCTTTGGCCACCTGGACAATGTTTTAAATGAGAAAAGAAAATGATCTCTTATATCTTAAATCATTTAAGGAAATACACATCACCTTGGCAAGTAATGCTGTAAACCCCACATAGGCAGTTACTCTCTTAAGGACATTCATGTATGTCCTAAAAACTTTGACTGTATTATGTGGGGATTTTAGATTCACAGAATGCATAGCCTTTCAATGCTGACTCCCTGAAGACCACAATGACTGTCTGGTTATTAAGGAAATGGAATAAACAACCTCCAAAACCATTAGGTCACTTGCACTGAGTTTTGAACTGGGTGGCTGGCAACAGTCTGTTTTGATCTCTAGGAGCTTGGGCAGCAACTGCATAGCAAACCTCCCTTTATTATGTACTTAACCACTGTCTAATTGAGGAAGTGCAAATACTTTCAATTTGTTTTGTAGAAGGAGCTGTCACTAGCATTGAACTTTAGACATTGAAATTTATCAGTAAACCACAGAATCATTTGATAGAAAAATAACATGATGAATAATTTAATGTCTTACCAACTTATTCAGAGTATCATTCTATCAAAATAAACATACAACTCTGACTTTATAGATTTTAAAAAGTAACTGTTCCATTGTTTCAAGAGGTCAGAGGAAAAAGCCCTTCTCTCTTAGTCCTCCCCAGAAAGCTGGGCAATTTTTCTAAACCTCATCTCACCACTGAGCATTTGAATGTGACTGACCTGAATGAGTCCCTTGGCAGTCACATATACTGGCCAAAATGACCATCACAGGAGGTCTCTGTGGCACCTGGGAGCCAAAAGGCAAGAGGAGCCAGAAACACACTGTCTCCTACCCGCCCTTAGAGGAAAACACAAGAGAACCAGGGAGAAAAAGATAGTCAGAAGATGCCTTTAAAATTCTAAAAGTGGTTATTGGAACAAATGGAATACAGTACATGTGACTTGTAGGGAAAATGCTAAATAACTCTTCTGAAAACAACACAAAAATGCAGTATAAAGAAGCCAGTAACTGTTTAACTGGATCCTCTTTCATTCTCAATTTTTTCTATCCTTTCCTGGAAGTCAGCTCTGATGGATGAAGCAGCTACTGCTTCCTCTTACTATTCTCCAGCACTGTTACTTCTTTTTCTTTCTTTTTAAACTTTCAGCTGGTGGTTGATATCTACATATCCCTCTGATTCCTACACAGCACAGAAGACATGCCGGAACTGGGCAGGGGTTTTGGAGGAAGGGGTTGCTGAGTTCCCTCCTAGCTTTGTGACCAATGTGCTGTGTGACCTTAAGCAAGTGAGTTTTCCTTTCTAAGGCTCAGTTTCTTTACAAATTGAAAGAGATGGGAGAGGATTACTAGTATTTTAACATTCTATTATCCTGTGTGGTAGGCTGAACAGTGGCTCTCAGGATGGCCACAGGCTAATCCCTGGAACCTGCAGATATGTTACCTTACAAGGTAAAAGGGATTTTGCAAATGTGATTAAGTGAAGGATCTTAAGATGGGGAGATGGTCCTGGATTATATGGCAGAGCTCTAAATGTAATCACAAGAGTTCTTGTAAGAGCAAGGCAGGAGGAACAGCATCAATATGAGATGTGACATCAAAGTAAGGGATCAAGAGAGAATTGAGGAAGGGGCTATGGACAATGAAATGCAAGCAGCCCAGTAGAAGCTGAAAAAAGCCAGAAGACAAGAGTCTCTCCCGGAACCTCCAGGAGGAACTTGTCCTACTGACACTTTGACTTCAGCCCAGGAAGTCTGATTTTGGACTTCTGACTTAAACAGAAATTTAAGATAACAAAATTTGTGTTTTAAGATACTGTTTGTGGTAATTTGTTACAACAGTATAGGAAACTAACACACTTGTTCAATACAGTCTAGAGAGGTGGTTCTCAAAATGTGGTGCTCAGACTACTTGGATCAGAATCTCCCGGGCTACTTTTTTTTTCTTTAAAAAATTTTTTTTTGGCCATGGCACATGGGATCATAGTTCCTTGACCAGGGATTGAACCCATGTCCCTTGCGCTGGAAGGTGGAGTCTTAACCACTGGGTCACCAGGGAAGGCCCTGGACTACTTTTTAAAAATGCAGATTCCCTGACATACCACCCCCACCACCCCAGCCAACAATGCAGAGCTACTGAGAACACCTGTGGGTGGGAACAGGAACATGCATTTTTACAAGCTTTCCAGATGGTTTTATGAATAGGAAAGTTTGGAAATGCTGGATTCATATCTGTGTTTCCCTGGTTTTATTTTAATTAGGTTTTTCTATATTTAAAGCCTATGCTGTCATTTTGAATTCAGACTCTGGTTTCTTTTTACATTCTTATAAATAAATTTTTAAAAACTTAATTTGGGGGACTTTCTTGGTGGTCCAGTGGCTGACTTCAAACGCCCAATGCAGGGTTCCATCCCTGGTCAGGGAACTAGATTCAGCATGCCTCAACTAAAGATCCTGCATGCCACAACAAAGACCCTGCATGTGGCAGCAAAGATCCCTTGCAGTAATGCAACTACAACCTGCTGCAGCCAAATAGATACTAAAAAAAATTTGGTTATTCACCCATAATAATGGATTATTCACCCATTTTATCTTGGGTCATTCACCCAAGATAAAATTCACCCATATTTTCTTCGTAAATTTTATACCTTTGATTTTTTTCAATCAAGAACATGGCCCAAAAAAGAAGAGCTGATAAGAATATAAGAGTGAGTTATTATACTCCCTGTCTGCTTTTTGTGTATTAATAATTAAAAACAAAAAAATAGACAAAAGCCAGATAAAATAAAAGTAGGAGCATGCAAATGGATAGCAAACTATTTGATATGACTAATCTTTGTGGTAGTATATTACAAGAAGCAAACTTCCATTCAAATTTCATTTCCACATTCATTTACTCAGTAGATTAAGGCTTAGCCCTCCCATATCATTATCAGGAAAATAATGTAAAGAATCTGCCTGCAATGTGGGAGACCTGGGTTCGATCCCTGGGTTGGGAAGATCCCCTGAAGGCAAAGGCTACCCACTCCAGTATTCTGGCCTAGAGAATTCCATGGACTGCACAGTCCATGGGGTTGCAAAGAGTCGGACATGACTGAGTGACTTTTCACTTTGGGGCACAGATGGGGCAAAGCCTCCAATAGGAGAGCTCCTCATGCCCTCAGGCCTGACCACCATAAATTGTCCTCATTAGCTGGTTTGGGATACTCAGTAGTTCCAGAACACTAAGAGGCATTAAGAGGCAGAGGACAAAAAATCGGGGACATAGAAAAACAGTATGGAGGGCATTTACAAAAGATTAAAAAGGAAAAGAAAGTGTGAAAATAGAAGAGAACAAAGAGAATGAAGGGTGAACAGATTGGCTAGGGGAGGAAAAAGAGTAACCTGAGTCACATTCACAAAGGTATAACTTGCAAGGTTTCTTATGATGTAGGACATTATTGTTCATCTTTAATCCTAGTTTTCAAAACCAAAAATATTAGCCTTACTTTTCAGTATTCACTTGGCCAAATGTATAAACAAGAGGGGTCATAACTAGTATGCATTACTGACCTTATTATGAAATAGAATTCTACAGATAACATTTTATCTATTTTGAGCTTTTGATTATTTAGTTAAATGCTCTGTTCTGTGCACTGGATAAATTTGAATTTCAGTGGTATTTGATTTCATTTATCTCTGTATGATAGAATGGACTACTGTTCCTGATAACAGGATTAGACACCCATAGCTTGCTTGTGATTTCATCCTGTCTCCCAATGGAGTAGATAGAGACCCTTTCTCCCCTCAGTGACCCTGAGTTTGGCCCTATGACTTTCCGTGGCCAATGGAATGTTAGTGGACATGATACAAGCCCAGGTTTCATAAGCGTTTACATAATTGGGTTTGGCTTTTGTACTTGACATTTGCCAGGTGAAAGCTTCCCCTGAAAAACCGCTGGAGCCAGTAAGAGAGGCTGTGGAGAGACCTGAACTCAACCTAAACTTTAGTGGGAAATAAATACTTGGATTGTAAGCCACAGAATTTTAGGGCCATTTGTTAGGCAGCTTTATTGCAGCAGAAATCTGATTGGTATACCTTATGGTAATGATTTTTCCTTTATTACATAGCTAACTATACACTGCTGTTTTAGCTACACACTGCTAAAATTGAGAGAAGCCTCTATTCATCCTGCCTTGGAGGTCTCTAATAAAAAATGAACTCTAGTTCTTTCTAACGTATTCAGTTACAGAAGTCTTTACCTACCTTGGAAGACCAAATTCAAACTGTTACCTGAAACAAACAAATATCCACACTCAATTCATTTATCTTTCTGACTTTTAAATCTCCAAACAACCTCCAAGGCCTAATTGAGTGTTTATTTGAAAGTGCACCTGTTGGTTTTGGGCGGGAGGTGGGTAAGAGTGTGACACTATACCTGGAGGTTTTGCATGCTCTGCATTCTTAGCCTCTTCCAAGGCTCCAGACCTTTCTTTCTTAGCAATACCCTTTCATAGTGTTCTTTGGCTATTGCTTCCAGCTGCTGGTTCCTCTTAATTCTCTTCTGCTTCTCTAGTTCTTTCTGGGAAAAAAAAAAGAAAAAAAGTAAAAATGCCAAGGAGGAACCAAAATGGTGAGATAGGAGGCTACTAAACTTCCTTCCTCCCTTGGATGCATTGAATGTATAGCTACATATGGAGCAGTTCCCTCTGAAAGAAATCCAGAAACTAGCTGTGTGACTTTTCCACATCAAGCAAATGAGAAAATACCCACACTGACACATCAACAATACTGACAGGAAAGACTGGGACACAGTCTCACCATAAACTCCATCCCTGGCTCAGTGCCATATAATCAGGATCCACAGGGATTCCTCAGCGTCTCCATGAAGAATGAAGGGTCTGGACTGCACATCTAGCATCCTGATTTTAAAGATAACCATTCAAGCAAGGGATGGGCCTCCAAAACACCTAGCTCTGAAAGCCAATTAAGGCTTGTGTCCATGAGACACACAAGACTATACAAACAAAGAAACAGGTCTTAATGGATATGAGGTACTCACTATGGCTATGCTCCTACGATCAGTTCTGAGAAATCAGGCAAAAAAAGCCTATCACCCAGTCTTTCCCTGAAAGGAATGTGACTGCATATTTTACAAGCTGCTGCTTGAGGGTTCAGATTCTAATTTAGCTTGCATCTAGGAGCTGGCTGAAATCCTTCCTAAAGGCTGAGAGAGCCTTTAGGTAGTTCCTCTGCTTTCTCCCTCTGGCTCATTCCAAAGGTAAAACCAGATTGCTAGCATCTCTCTGAAGGGAGCTTATATACATGTTGGCTTATACACATGTTTTACACACTAACTTCAGTTATTGTCACCTGAGAGGGATGGGCCCCTGGGCTTGTGATAGAATCACAAGTCCCACAGGACTATGGCAAACAAGCAGGTTTTAAATAGGCACAAAAGAACTCCAGCCCCATTGCCTTGGCCACCCAGCCCCAGGGCTATATACCTGGGCTCAGTGAAAGGGTGCAGGAAAGACACACATCTCCCAGTTTCTCCCTGGAAGGGGCTTAACTATATATATACTTAACTATACTATACTTAACTTATACTATATATATATACTTAACTATATATATATATACACTCAGCACAGGTGCTGCTTGAGGGTACAGCTTTTAATCTGTGTGCATCAAGTTACTGACTGAAATCCTTTCTTTGGGGACACTGATAGGTCTTGACACATGCTCAAACAGGCAGAGCTACTGAAGACAAAGACAGTGGCTTTGACAATCACAAAGGTTTGAGAGACAACCAGGAATCTGGGCCAGGCTGACTGATGAGTTCATCTTCTTGGGACCATTCTGTCAAGACTAGGAGAGATGACTGTTTAATGCACAGAAACCCACACAGAGAGTCAAGAAAAATAAAGAAACAGAGAACTATGTTCCAAACAAAAGAGCAAGATAAACTTCCAGAAACCAATCTTAATGAAATGGAGGTAAGTGATTTACCCAATAGTGAAGTCACTCAGTCATGTCCGACTCTTTGCGATCCCATGGACTGTTGCCTACCAGGCTCCTCCATCCATTGGATTTTCCAGGCAAGAATACTAGAGTGGCTTGCCATTTCCTTCTCTAGGAGATCTTCCCGACCCAGGGATTGAACCCAGGTCTCCCGCATTGTAGGCAGACGCTTTACCATCTGAACCATTATGGAAGCCCAGTTTACCCAAAAGTGTTTTCAAAATAATGGTGATAAGGATGCTAACTGACGTCAGGAGAGCAATGCACAAAGTGAGGATTTCAACAGAGATAGAAAATATTTAAAAGTACCAAACATAAATCACACAGCTGAAGAATACAATAATTAAACTAAAAAATTCAACAAAGGAGTTCAACTAGACTAGAAAACTGAAGGAAAAAAGATTCAGCCAGCTTACAGACAGAACAGTGGAATTCATCCAATCAGAGAAACAAAAAGAAAAAATAATAAGAAAAAGTGAAAATAGCTTAAGGGACTAATGGGCTATCATCAAAGGGAGAATATATATATTATAGGAGTCCCAGAAAGAGAAAAGGGCACAAAGCTTATTTGGAGAAATACTGGCTGAAAACTTCCCTAACCTTGATGAAACAGATATACAGGTTCAGGAAGCCCAAAAAGTATCAAATAAGATGAACCTAAAGAGACACACACAAAGACACTTTAAATTGTCCAAAATTAAAGACAAAGAATCTTAAAAACACTAGAGAAAAGTAACTTATATATAGTACAAAACCATCAGTGGATTTTTCAGCAGAAACCTTGCAGGCCAGAGAAGTGGGATGTTATATTCAAGTGATGAAAGAAAAAATTGCCAATTAAGAATATTCTACCCAGGAACAGTGTTCTCTAATCAGTAATATGAAAATACATTAAAGTATAAACCTACTAATAAAGGTAAATATATTGTTAAATTCAGAATACTCAGTATTGTAATGGTGATTCACTTAAAACTCTAGTACAAGATAAAATAATTAAAAACAACTAAATAATTTGATACATAATATAAAAAGATGTAAATTGTGACAGTAACACAAATATGGTGGCAGAAGTGTAAAAATGTAGAGTTTTTCTATGCATTCAAAGTTATCAGCTTAAAATAGACTGTTATGACTACAAAATGTTTTATATAAGCCTTATGGTAACCACAAAGCATAAACTTAGAGTAAATATACAAAATATAAATCACAGCACAATACATATAATCAAAAGAATTCAAGAGAGGAAGAAAGGGAAAAAAAAGAAAGTACAAAAAAGCTAGAAAATAATTAACAAAATGGCAAAATAGCAAGCCAACACCTATTAATAATTACTTTAAATGCACATAGATTAAATCCTTCATTCAAAAAACACAGAGTAGCTGAATGGACAAGACCTGACTATATGCTTTCAATGAGAGGCTCACTCCAGCTTTAAGGACACACACAGACTGAAAGTGATGGGATGGAGAAGATATTCTATGCAAACAGGTAGTTTGGATTTAACAATATATTTACCTGTATTAGTAGGTCATAAAAGAAATCAAAAGGAAAATTAAATAAAGAATCTGATAAAATGAAAATGGAAACACAACATACCTGAACTTACGGGATGCAGCAAAAGCAGTTCTACTAGGTAAGTTTAAAGTCTTACATTAAGAAAAAAGATCTCAAATAAACAACCTGACTATACACCTCAAGGAACTAGAAGAACAAACTAAGCCCAAAGTTAGTGGTAGGAAGAAAATAAAGATTAAAACAGAAATAAATGAAATAGAGACTAGAAAGATGATTTAAAAGATCACAGAAGCTAAGAACTGTTAAAAAAAACAAACAAAACCCCCCAGACAAACCATTAGGTAGACTAAGGGAAAAAAAGACAAAGTCAGAAATGAAAGACATTACTACAGAAAACTGAGAAATACTAAGAATAATAAAAAGCTACTATAAACAATTAAATGCCAACAAGTTAGATAACATAAGAAGAAATGGATAGATTCCTAGAAACATGCAACCTACTATGACTGAATCATAAAGAATTAGAAAACTGAACAGACTAATTACTGGTAGAGAGACTGAATCAGTAATCAAAAATCTTGGATTTGACACCAAAAGCAAAGTCAACAAAAGCCAAAATAAATAAGCAGGACTACATCAAACTAAAAAGCTTCTGTACAGGAAGGGAAACCAACAACAAAATGAAAACACAACCTATGGAATGGGAGAAAATATTTGCAACCACATATCCAGTAAAGGGTTAATATCCAAAATATATAAGGAACTCCTATAACTCAAAAGCAAAAAAGAAAAAAAAAACACAACAAAAAACTCATTTGAAAAAATGGGTAAAGGATCTGAACAGACTATTTTCCAAAGAAGACACACCCAAGTGGCCAACAGGTATGTGTAAAAGTGCTCAATATCACTAATCATCAGGGGTATACAAATCAAAACCACAATAAGCTATCACCTCACACCTGTTAGGATGGCAATTAACAAAAAGACAAGGGATAACAAATGCTAGTGAGGATGTGGAAAAAAGGGAACCCTTGTACACTGTGGAGGAATGTAAACTAGTACAGCCACTAAGGAAAACAGTATGGAGGTTCCTCAATAAATTACAAATGAACTACCATATTACCCAGCAATCCTACTTCTGAGTATATATCCAATGGGAAACAAAATCACTACCTCAAAGATATATGTGTAGTCCTGTATTTATTGAAGCATTATTCACAATAGCCAAGGAATGGAAACAAAGTAGGTATCCAGTGACACATGATAAAAAAATTTACTATTGATACTCACAATGGAATATTACTCAGACTTAAAAAAGAAGGAAATACTATCATTACTGACAATATTGATAAATTCTGAGGGCATTATGCTCAGTAAAATAAGCAGGACTGAGACAAACACTGAGTGGTATCACTTATGTGTGGCATCTTAAAAAAAAAAAGTTGAACTTACAGAAACAGAGAGAGAAATGCCAGTGCTTTTTGAGGTAGGAGAAATAGGCAAGGCCCAGAAAAAGGGTACAAATTTTCAGTTACAAGATGAATAAGGTCTGAGAACCTAATGTGTAACAAGGTAACTATAGTTGATAATATTCTCACAATTTTGAAATTTACTAAGTGAGAAGAATGTAAGTGTTCTTACACACATGCACAATAAATATGTAAGGTGATGGACATATTAATTAACCCAGTGGGAATCCCATATTGTATGTACATTTTAGTAACTTACAATTTTGTCAATTATACCTCAATAAAACTGAACAAAAAGTAAAGATGCAATGACCTGAAAACACATGAATTTCATTTCAACAAATCACTAATTACTTTAATTTGAATATGTAACCACCAAATAGCATGTTAATCATGGTAACAGAACTCTGGAGCATTAAAAAAAAAAGGAAGCAACTCTGCCAAGAAGGGGAGAAAAAGTTCCTCATGAGTCCTACAGGAATCAGAGCTATGCATATCCTTTGAATTATTCAGGATTGTTCACAGAAATGATTTACATCTCACCAAGTTACTAGAAAGTAAAACATTCAGTTAAGAGAGAAATCACTATTTCCTCCTTATTATTATGGAAAACAGCAATATAGCCCCTTCATTTAGATCATGGGGTAGAAATTTATATATGAATAACTTCAAATTTAAAGATACTCCATTAAAAGTACAGTGGCGGCTGTTATGAAAGTCACAGGAGTAAAAGCAAAGACTTCACACTTTCTTCACAGTAGTCAGTTTCAGCAGTAAAAACTAAAAAAAACTCTTAATTTAAGCTTCTTTGTCTTCATTTCCTACAATTTCACTTCAAGAAAATGGTTGTAGTGAATTGGCTGATTCTGACAAACTACTTAATAGTCTTGAGTCTTCTCTGAGGGGGAAAAAAAAGAGAGAAGGCACTGGAACATTTCTAATATGGGAGAGATATTTGCTCTGATCTTCCAAGCCAAACTACTTGTATCTGTACACATTTCTCACCGAAAAGGAAATGTCCATATTCTCCAAAGAATTAAGCCAAAATTACCCTCATAATCTTTATTACAGACACTTTATATATTGAATTGAATGGACAGAAACAAAAATTATTTTAAGAATCTTCTTATGACCAACAAGGGCTTCCCTGATAGCTCAATTGGTAAAGAATCTGCCTGCAATGCAGGAGACTCGGGTTTGATTCCTGGGTTGGGAAGATCCCCTGGAGAAGGAAATGGCAACCCACTCCAGTATTGCTGCCTGGAGAATCCCATGGACAAAGGAGCCTGGTGGGCTAACAGTCCATGGGGTCACAAGAATCAAACATGACTTAGTGACTAAAGCACCACCAAGACCAACAAGAGAGAGCCAAGAGTTAAGCGGGGAGGAAAACAAAAGGTGGCCATTTTCACATCCACTGAAATGTCCCTCTAGCATCAAGGCAGCAGTTGCAAATTGCAGACAGGTATCTAACACAGTCTCTGGAGAAGCCCTTGGCCTTGGCTAATCCTATGCATATGCACACCAGTTATCTTCAGTTATAATACAACTCTATGGCTGGTGTTGTAGGATCTTAAGCAAAGCCATTTTCAGGTGGTTTGTGGGGGGAAATGGCCTATTTAACTAATTAACTAATTTTTATTGGAGTATTGTTGATTTACAATGTTGTGTTAGTTTCAGGTGTACAGCAAAGTGAATCAGTTATACATATACATATATTCACGCTTTTTAAGATTCTCTTCCCATACTGGCCATTACAGAGTATCAAGTAAAGTTCTCTGTGCTACACAGCAGGTCCTTATTAGTTATCTATTTTACATTATAGTAGTGTGTATATGTCAGTCCCAATCTCCTAACTTATCCCTTTCCCCAAATTCCTAATTTATTTATCCCACTCACCTTTCCTCTTTGGTAACTGTAAGTTTGTTTTCTATTTCTGAAACTCTATTTCGTAGATAAGTTCATTTGTACCCTTTTCTTAGATTCCACATATAAGCAATATCATATGATATTTATCTTTCTGTGTCTAACTTACTTTACTCAATATGACAAACTCTAGGTCCACCTATGTTGCTATAAATGGCATTATTTTGTTCTTTTATTTTACGACTGAGTTATATTCCACACCATATATGTACCACATCTTGTTTATCTAGTTCTCTGTTGATGGACATTTCGGTTGCTTCCATTATTGTAAATTATTGTAAATTTATTGTAAATAGTGCTGATTTTTGTAAATAGTGCTACAATGATCACTGGGCTGTATATATCTTTTCCAACTAGGGTTTTCAACTTTTTTGGATAAATACCCAGGAGTGGGATTGCTGGATCATACAGTAGCTCTATTTTTAGTTTTAAGGAACTTCCACACTGTTCTCCATAGTGACTGCACCAATTTACATTCCCACCAACATTGTAGGAGGGTTCCCTTTTCTCCACACTGTCTCCAGCATTTATTTGTTTGTAAATTAAAAAAAAATTCCACTTTTCCATGGAAAAGTAGAAAAACGTTGAATAAACCAGAGATCTTCTTGAGCCAAAATTCTGTTTTCATATATAGCAATTTAGATGTGTATTTCCTGCCTTGATTAAGGATTCCTCAATACAGTTGATTGTGTTTTACTATTATTACTATATTTTCCACTTACTTGTATATAAAATGTCCATAATGCCTGCATCTAAGATTTACTGGGAGGATAACATGAAACGAAAGTGTCTGCCTTGAGATGACGCTTATACTGGGGGGGGCGGGGGGCGCGGCGGAGGGTGATCTATGCACCTAAGGTTTTACAGAGCATACTTCACTCAGGCTAAAAAGGAACACAAAATCAGGGTATCTTTCTGATTTAAATTACTCAACAAACAACATGAAACAAATGAGTCATTTGTTTCATGTTGTTTGTTGGGTATCCTCTTTGCACAAGATTGCAAAGAGTCAGGCACAATTGTAAGCATGCTTGCATACACACACACACAAATGAAAACTGAGTGTTAGTTACTGAGTCATTTCCAACTCTTTGTGACGCCGTGGACTGTACCCCGCCAGGGTCCTCTATCCATGGAATTCTCCAGGCATGAATACTGGAGTAGGTTGCCATTCCCTTCTCCAGGGGATCTTCCTGACCCAGGGATCAAACCTGGATTTCCCACATAAGCAAGCAGATTCATTACTGTCTGAACCACCGAGGAAGCACATATATGTATGTATGTATATATACATATATATATATATTTCCATCACTACTGCTTTGAAAGAAAGACAAGGAATTACAGCAAGGTTAAGAAGAATAACAGAGTGCCTGATGAACTTTTGACACCATTCTCACACCTTGCCTTCGATCCTTTATAAGTCACCCTTTCATTGTGCTCTGGGACGTATTCCCACTTAGGCACTCCTGTAATTTATGGTCTTTGCTCTACTGTATCATGATTTTTTATCTCACTACTAGACCATTCCCATAAATATGCAAATATGTACTGGTACCGCCCATCTTTTAACAAAATAACACAAAAAAGACCAATCACCAACAGAAAACAAAAGTTCTTCTTTGACCCCATGTGACCTCTACCACATGCATGGTCTCTATTGCCTCACCACCTATTCTTTCGTCAACTTCCTGAAATGGGGCTCCCTTCCCAGCAGTCCACTAAAAGCACTCTTGTCTATGTCATGAGCAATCTCCATGTTGCCAAATAAAAGTTTGTCTGTCCTCTTTTTAACTGCACCCAGCAGCATTTAGCCCAGTTAACTACCATCACTTTCTTCTAGAAATACTTTTTTTCTCTCAGCTTTTCAATAAACAATTCTCTTGCTATTCTTTCTACCTCACTAGCTCATCCTCTTGAGTAGTTATTCATATACTCTCAGACATGATCCTGGATTTTTGCATTTCTTCTCTCTCCACATAATATCCCAAGTTGATTTCATTCATGTCTAGAGCATTAAAACACTGACATGTTTTTGATGGCCAGATTCCTTACTGTAATCTTGATATCCAAGCTTACATATTCAAGTGCCTATATAATGTTTTCATTTCGATGTCTAGTAGGTGTCTCATATTTAACCTGCCCCTTGTGGACCTTCGGGCTTCCCGGTGGCTCAGATGGTAAAGAATCTGCCTGCAATGCAGGAGACCTGGGTTTGATCCCTGGGTTGGGAATATCCCTGGGGAAGGGAATGGCAACCCACTCCGGTATTCCTTCCTGGAGAATTCCAAGGACAGAGGAGCCTGGCAGGCTACAGTCCATGGGATCACAAAAATTCGGACATGACTGAGCGACTAACACTTTGGACCTCCCAGAGGCCGCCTTAGAACAAGACTCAGTTTCCCCCTCAGTCAGTCTCTCCCATTAGGAAGCTTCCATAAGCCTCCTATCCTTCTCCATCAGAGAGCAGATAGACTGAAAACCACAATCACAGTAAACTAATCATCTGATCACATGGACCACAGCCTGGTCTAACTCAATGAAACTATCAGCCATGCCATGTAGGGCCACCCGATATGGACAGATCATGGTGGAGAGTTCTGACAAAACGTGGTCCACTGGAGAAGGGAATGGCAAACCACTTCAGTATTCTTGCCGTGAGTGAAGAAGGAATTCATAGGGCCTGGACTCCATCTTAGGCCTGTTCATGCTGATCATGCTCGGTCATCTCTCCAATGGACTCTGAACTCTGTGTTTAGTGTCTATGGAAACGACAACAGAAGGATAAGACCCCCC
The DNA here is from genome assembly GCF_033118175.1 of Dama dama. Taxonomy (NCBI): domain Eukaryota; kingdom Metazoa; phylum Chordata; class Mammalia; order Artiodactyla; family Cervidae; genus Dama; species Dama dama. Next base: position 59,749,852 of record NC_083699.1, on the reverse strand, counting down.
TCTGGACTGGGGAATCTTGAAGATGGTATCCAGGTTACTCATCGCCTAAGAGAACACATACACTAATCACCCCTTCCTCCAGACAGGCCATAAATTTCTCTGTACCTGTCGGAGTGTAACCTCGTGCTTATTGATTATTGGCTAATTGTTTAACTGTCTGAGCACACAGCACGTGAGTGATGGGGTTATTGGGATTGTATTTACCCTTCCTTAGTTTATGTAAGTCTCAAGGAATTTAGGGTGGTGGGTTTGGACATGTACACACGGGGTATAAAAAATTTTCACAAATGCTGGTCGGGGTCCTTGGCTAAGAGGAGACTTTGCCTTGGGCCCGCCGGTGTAATAAACTGCACTCCACTATCTGCATTGTCCTTCTGAGTGAGTTTGTTTCCCAGAATGTGTGGCTACAACATGAGAACCCTATGAACAGTATGAAAAGGCAAAAAGATAGGACACTGAAAGATGAACTCCCCAGGTTGGTAGGTGCCCAATATGCTACTGGAGATCAGTGGAGAAATAACTTCAGAAAGAATGAAGAGACAGAGCCAAAGCAAAAACAACACCCAGTTGTGGATGTGACTGATGATGGAAGTAAAGTCTGATGCTCTAAAGAGCAATACTGCAAAGGAACCTGAAATGTTAGGTCCATGAATCAAGGCAAAGTGGAAGTGGTCATACGGGAGATGGCAAGAGTGAACATAGACATTTTGGGAATCTGCAAACAAAAATGGACTGGAATGGGTGAATTTAACTCATATGGCCACTATATCTACTACTGTGGGCAAGAATCCCTTAGAAGAAATGGAGTAGCCATCATAGTCAACAAAAGAGTCTCAAAAGCAGTACTTAGATGCAATCTCAAAAACGACAAAATGATCTCTGTTCGTTTCTAAGGCAAACCCTACACATCACAGTAATCCAAGTCTATGCCCCAACCAGTAACGCTGAAGAAGCTGAACAGTTCTGTGAAGACCTACAAGACCTTCTAGAACTAACACCCAGAACACATGTCCTTTTCATCTTAGAGGACTAGAATGCAAAAATAGGAAGTCAAGAAATAACTGGAGTAATGGGCAAATTTGGCCTTGGAGTACAGAATGAAGCAGGGCAAAGGCTAACAGAGTTTTGCCAAGAGAACGCACTGTCATAGCAAACACCCTCTTCCAACAACACAAGAGGAGACTCTACAAATGGACATCACCAGATGATCAATACTGAAATCAGACAGATTATATTCTTTGCAGCCAAAGATGAAGAAGCTCTACACAGTAAGAAAAAACAAGACTGGGAGCTGACTGTGGCTCAGATCATGAACTCCTTATTGCCAAATTCAGATTTAAATTCAAGAAAGTAGGGAAAACCACTAGACCATTCAAATATGACCTAAATCAAATCCCTTATGATTATACAGTGGAAGTGACAGACAGATTCAAGGGATTAGATCTGTTAGACAGAGTGCCTGAAGAACTATGGATGGAGGTTCGTGACATTGTACAAGAGACAGGGATCAAGACCATCCCCATGGAAAAGAAATGCAAAAAGGCAAAATGGTTGTCTGAGGCCTTACAAATAGCTGTGAAAAGAAGAGAAGTGAAAGGCAAAGGAGAAAGGCAAAGATATACCATTTGAATGCAGAGTTCCAGAGAATAGCAAGGAGAGATAAAAAAGCCTCCCTCAGTGATCAATGCAAAGAAATAGAGAAAAACAATAGGATGGGAAAGACTAGAGATCTCTTCAAGAAAATTAGAAACACAAAGGGAACATTTCATGCAAAGATGGGTACAATAAAGGACAGAAATGGTATGAACCTAACAGAAGCAGAAGATATTAAGAAGAGGTGGCAGGAATACACAGAAGAACTATACAAAAAAGATCTTCACAACACAGGTAATCACAATGGTGTGATCACTCACCTAGAGCCAGACATCCTGGAATGCTGGAAAACTCAGGAGTGGCCACAGGACTGGAAAAGTTCAGTTTTCATTCCAATCCCAAAGAAAGGCAATGCCAAAGAATGCTCAAAGTACCGCACAACTGTACTCATCTCACACGCTAGTAACGTAATGCTCAAAATTCTCCAAGCCAGGTTTCAACAGTACATGAACCATGAACTTCCAGATGTTCAGCTGGATTTAGAAAAGGAGAGGAATCAGAGATCAAATTGCCAACATCCATTGGATCATCGAAAAAGCAAGAGAGTTCCAGAAAAACATCTACTTCTACTTTATTGACTATGCCAAAGCCTTTGACTATGTGGATCACAACAAACTGGAAAATTCTTAAAGAGATGGGAATACCAGACCACCTGACCTGCCTCCTGAGAAATCTGTATGCAGGTCAAAAAGCAACAGAACTGGACATGGAACAACAGACTGGTTCCAAATTGGGAAACGAGTTCATCAAGGCTGTATATTGTCATCCTGCTTTGTTAACTGATACGAAGAATACATCATGAGAAACGATGGGCTGGATGAAGCACAGACTGCTGGAAGCACAAGAAATATCAATGACCTCAGATATGCAGATAACACCACACTTATGGCAGAAAGTGAAGAAGAACTAAAGAGCCTCTTGATCAAAGTGAAAGAGGAGAGTGAAAAAGTTGGCTTACAACTCAACATTCAGAAAACTAAGATCATGGCATCTGGTCCCACTCACTTCATGGCAAATAGATGGGGAAACAATGGGAACAGTGGCTGACTTTATTTTTTTGGGCTCCAAAATCACTGCAGATGGTGACTGCAGCCATGAAAAGACACTTGCTCCTTGGAAGAAAAGTTATGACCACCCTAGACGGCATATTAAAAAGCAGAGACATTGCTTTGCCAACAAAGGTCCATATAGTCAAAGCTCTGGTTTTTCCAGTGGTCATGTATGGATGTGAGAGTTGGACTGTAAAGAAAGCTGAGCGCCCAGGAATTGATGCTTTTGAACTGTGGTCTTGGAGAAGACTCTTGAGAGTCCCTTGGACAGCAAGGAACTCCACCAGACTTTCACAGGGAAGATCAAGGGAGAGTTCAGATAAAGTCCCCATCATGGGTCTAGCTGGGGCAGAGGAACAGCAACCTCTGGAAAATCTGCCCAGACTCTTCTTCTGGCCTTCACCTGCAAGCAGCACCACCTGAAGGCATTAGGCTGAGGCTGCTGCCACTGGGGGAGGGGAACTCTGACCAGAGTAACCTCCTTATCTCATTTAAGTGTAGAAGGAACCTCACAAAGCGAAGTGCTATAAGATCACAGACAGAGACAGTGGAGACTGAAAGAAGGGAGCACAGGGGCAAGGAAAATCTCTGACCCTAGAGTAAGAGCCAAAATTCTTCTGAATGGCCAATACTGTGCACTCCAAAGAGTGAGATTCATCACAACATTAGAGAATGCTCCACTCATCCTCAGCACACCGGTGTGCTAGCAAACCTCATAATGACAGTGGAGTACAACTGGAGGACTGCCAAGAGACAGGTTTCCTCAGGGAACCACACAAAGGGAAGACCTAGAGCCAAAAGAGGGGACAAAAAAATAGTCACTAGAAAAAACTGAAGTCTATGGTGCTCATAGCAACAACAAACTTCAAACGTAGACTGACTCCTGGCTAGATTAACACAAATCTCCACACTAAAGGCCCATTTACCTCAGTTTCCATTGCCCTGTACATGTCTGGCTTTCAACAACAACAAAAAATAAAGACATTAAAAAATAAGAAATTAACACAGTCTGAAAAGATAAAGCCATCATCAGAACAAAACCCACATATCACAAAGATGTTGGAACTATCAGAGACGGAATTTTAAATAACTTATGATAAGCTCTAAGGGTAGGACTAGTATACTTATAAGAAGAGACACCAGAGAACTTACATACTGTCACTCTCCCCTTCTGTGTACATGCGCCAAGGAAAGGACATGGGACGATACACTGAGAAGGTGGTCTTCTGCTGCCAGGAAGAGAGCTCTCATCAGAAACCAACCATGCTAGCACCCTGATCTTCAACATCCAGCCTCCTAGACTGTGAGAAAATTAAGTTTTCTCATGTAAGCCACCTGCTCTGTGGTGTTTTGTCATGGCAGTCCGACCATCCTTAGGTTTACTGAATGCCTTCTTCACTATCGTGATTTCCACACAGCATTGCTTCTGATCACGGAACTCACTTGACAGCAAAAGAAGTGGAGCAATGGACCCATACACATGGAATTTACTGGTCTTACCACCACCCTGAAGCAGCTTGCTCGCCAGAATGGTGTTATGACCTTTGGAAGACCGAGTTGCAACACCAGTTAGGTGGCAGTACCTTGCAGGTCTAGGGTAAGGATCTCCAGAAGGCTGTCTATACTCTGAATCAGCATCCAATATATGGTACTGTTTCTCCAGGAAGCTAGGGGTGGAAGTGGGAGTGGCACCATTCACTAGGAAAATTTCTGGCTTCCTTTTCTTACAAATAAATGTTCTGTTGGCCTAGAGATCTTGGTTCCAAATGGGGGAATGCTTCCATAAGGAGATACACAGTGATTCCACTGAACTGAAAACAATGCCACCTAGGCCTTGTGGGTTCCTCAAGCCTCTGAATCAAAAGGTAAATAAGGAAGTGCTGGCTGGGGTGACTGACCCTGGTCACTAAGGGGGAATTGGTACTACTCCTCAATGGAGGTGAAGAAGAATATGACTGGAATACAGGAGAACCCTTAGGGTATCTTTTAGTATTATCATGCCCTGTGATAAGGTGAAAGGAAAACTACAACCCAATCCATGCCGGACTACTAACAGGCCAAACCCTTCGAGAATGAAGGTTCAGGTCACCCCATAACTAGCAGAGATGCTCACTGAGGACAAAGGGGTAGTGGCTAGTGGAAGAAGGTAACTATAAATACCAACTACATCCACTTGACTGGTTACAGAAATGAAGATTGGAATTGTCATAAGTATTCCCTTCTTATTTTGCTGTGAGTATGTTTGTGCGTATACGTATCTTGTTCTATTTCCACTCTTATTCTCTAATCATGTAACAAAAGATGTACTGACTTTGTGTCATGGTATTTCAGTACTGTTAATTTTATATTATAGCATTTAAGTTAGGGGATAGAAAGGAGAAGGATAAACATCATTCAAGGACTTTACTTCCTCTTCTGGGAAAGGGGTTAATTCATTTTCAGTTGCATGCAGGATAGAACTTTCTGGCCAACCCAATACTTTGAAGGAAATATACTCAGAATCCATAAAGGGGATCTCACCTAACCCTGGTTAGAAAGGAGGGTGGGGCAAGGCAGGAAAGGCTAATTGGGTTAAGTTAAGATCTGAGGAGTGAGCAGGTTGTTATTAAGTAAGGTAGAAAAGAGGGTGGAGGTGAGAGAAGAGTGTTCTAGACAGAAATTCTGGGGAGGGAAGGTGCATAGGACTATAAGATCACACACAGCAGGCTTCATGGGATAGGTGGCTGACCAAACAGAAACTACTAACCATTTTCTTCAGTCTCTTCTCTTCTCTTTTTTTCTCAAGCTGAGCCTCCTTTTCTTCTGCCTCCCTCTTCTGACGCTCCTCCTCTTGGGCCTTTAACTGGGCCTGATCAAGATTAGAATTTGTAAAAATCAGACCCTCAATTTGCACAGAAATAAGATTGTTTATGTTGAGGAAAGTCCACTATCTACCAAAGTGCTCACCCAGTCTCTGGAAGAAGCCTGCACTATGTATTAAAAGTAGAAAACCCAAGTAACAGGTGGTCAGTTGTATAACTTAACTGTTTCTCCAGAGGGATTCTCTTCTACTTGGGAAGATGAGGCTGAACATGAATGAGAGCATTAACTTTTCACCATAAAATGATTACTCTTTAGTTCTTATTTCATTTATGAAATACTAAGTCCAAACTATACACAGTATAAGAAAAAATTTTCTTCCATTTCACCAAAACAAACAAAACTGTTAGAACTATTTATTTTTTCTTGCATGCTCAGTCGCTTTAGTTGTGTCCGAACCTTTGTGACCCTATGGACTGTAGCCTGCAAGGCTCCTCTGTCCATGGAATTCTCCAGGCAATAATACTGGAGTGGATTGCCATTCCCTTCTCCAGGGAATCTTCCCGACCCAGGGATTCAACCTGGGTTGCCTGCATCGCAGGCGGATTCTTTACTGCTGAGCCACCAGGGAAGCCCCTACAAAATTTCCTTTTGGCAGTCCAGATCAAGACTTTGGAAGGTTAAGAATTTCCCACCTTTAAACTATAAGCAAGGTGAAAAGACAGCCTTCAGAATGGGAGAAAATAATAGCAAACAAAGCAACTGACAAAGAATTAATCTAAAAATATACAAGCAGCTCCTGCAGCTCAATTCCAGAAAAATAAACAACCCAATCAAAAAATGGGTCAAAGAACTAAAGAAACATTTCTCCAAAGAAGACATACAGATGGCTAACAAACACATGAAAAGATGCTCAACATCACTCATTATCAGAGAAATGCAAATCAAAACCACAATGAGGTACCATCTCAGGCCAGTCAGAATGGCTGCTATCAAAAAGTCTATAAACAATAAATGCTGGAGAGGGGGTGGAGAAAAAGGAACCCTCTTACACTGTTGGTGGGAATGCAAACTAGTACAGTCACTATGGAGAACAATGTGGAGGTTCCTTAAAAAACTGGAAATAGAACCTCCATACAACCTAGCAATCCCACTGCTGGGCATATACATTGAGGAAACCAGAATTGAGAGACACGTGTACCCCAGTGTTCATCACAGCACTGTGTACAATAGCCAGGGCATGGAAGCAACCTAGATGTCCACTGGCAGACGAATGGATAAGAAAGCTGTGGTACATATACACAATGGAATATTACTCAGCTATTAAAAAGAATGTATTTGAATCCGTTCTAATGAGGTGGATGAAACTGCAGCGTATTATACAGAGTAAAGTAAGTCAGAAAGAAAGACACCAATACAATATACTAACACATATATATGGAATTTAGAAAGATGCTAACGATGACCCTATATCCGAGACGGCAAAAGAGACACAGATGTAAAGAAAAGTCTTTTTGACTCTGTGGGAGAAGGCAAGGGTGGGATGATTTGAGAGGGTAGTGTTGAAACATGTTGTTATCATATGTGAAGTGAATCGCCGGTCCAGGATCAATGCATGAGACAGAGTGCTCAGGGCTGGTGCACTGGGATGACCCTGGGGGATGGGATGGGGAGGGAGGTGGGAGGGGTGTTCTGGATGGGGAACACACGTGTGCCCATGGCTGATTCATGTTGATGTATGGCAAAAACCACTATAATACTGTAAAGTAATTAGCCTCCAATTAAAAAAAAAATTACCCACCTTTGTAAACTTATCAGGTTGAACATTCACCCGTTACACATCAGTCTTGGTTATGTGTAAATCTCCTAATTTGCTAGCTCTATCAACTTTCAAAACATTTCATTGTTGCTATACTAATGATGCTGATGCTCCTTCTCTTCATTTTCCTGAAACTATTACAGAGTTCAGGCCAGGAGGCAAAAAGCCATATCCAAAGTTGGTGTTATGCTACTGTCTTAGTGGCCTTAAACAACCTAGGTTTCAGTTTTTAATGAAGGCCTATACAGATCCTTTTTCTTGCCTCAGTTTGCATTCTTGATTTATTACCAATTTCTCCTCTTCTTGTTTTTTCTTCTTCTCTGCCAAGATCCGCCTACGTTCAGCTCGCTGAACTGCTCTCTCTTCCATGGCTAGAAAACAGTAAGAGTTCCAAAAAATATAAGGAACACTGGAAAAGAAATGTCTCCATTTTATGGTAAAATTTAGTGTTCAAGTTTTCTTTTCTATATTTCACAATGCCAAATATATATATATATACACACACACACACACATATATATATGTGTATATATATGTGCATAAAATTTATATAAAAATACAATTACAGAAATTGTAATTATACAGCATGTATAGGTATATACACACATACACACACATCCTACAGGTTAAGGACTGACAATCCCATCCTTGGCCATGATGAACAATTTTCAGATTATGTTTTTGTTCACATTTCTATTAGAATTGTTCACTGGTTGAAATAAGATAATGTGTCTTGAAGAAACTTTTAGTACATGAAATCCAGAAACCAGAATTTTAATTTGGCAATTCCTTTAATGAATGTCAAGAACTTTAATTACATCTAACAAATATTTTGAGAACAGAATCACTCCTCAAATACCATTGAATTTGCTACTTTCTCCTAGGTTACTATGTATGTCTGTATATGTGACAACAACAACAAACAAACTGAGGTTTGGGGTCATGATGACCACATTTTAAACTAGTTTTAGGGCCGGGATATCCAGATGGGCAGGAAATGGAATTGTACTAGGCATCTGAAGAACTGGCATCTGAACGAATTTAAGTGTCAGACTCCTGTTCTTGACAGTTTATTAAATATCGATCCAAAAGAAGCAAATGTGCAAGATGGCCTGATAATATGACTGTCACCAGCTGAGGTTTCATGCAGAGGAGCATGGGTGGGAGGAGTATCAAGTTCTGCTCCCCTAACTCAGCCAATGGTTACTTTAGGTTCCTTGTGCTGTGTTACAGAGAAGAAAATTGAAGTCCAAGTTTCAAGAATTAAAAAAAAAAACCCAGCAGGCTATTTCTTATAGATATAAAGTGTTGGCTTTGCTGGAAAAAGAATAGTGTGGCACACAGATGGCAGGAATGAGACTGTCTTTAAGGAGGCAGAAATAAGATTAGAGGATTAAAGTGAGAGCCCCAAGAGGCAGAGCCTGTGGTAATATGCCCTTTTTTCATCTTTTCTAGAGCTAGTCATTAAAGATTACCTGAAAATAGCCAGGTGTTCCAAAACATGCTAACTCTTTGATCAAATAATAATTTCTTAAAAATAATCAAACCAAACTGGGCACTTCCTGATCATCCTTAATGATGGACAAAGAGATCATAAACTGCTAACTTGGCAGAGAGTCAATGCACAGATGGCTGATTTTTTTCATTAACAGGAAGGGACTGCAGGTACAGTGTACTTCTGTGACATCACTTCCTGTCAGGGCAGCATTCCTACCAAAGGTAAAAAGTCAGATTTACAAGCCACAATAAAATTGTCAAAGTGTCTACCACTTCACACAAACATATGTTCAGTGCATGACTAAGGACAGAGTAAAAACAACTAGCAGTTTCACTAGGTGAGTTCTAAGGAATGCTTCTCTTTCCATAGTATGGTTTGGTTTAAATAATGATTCCTATGCACATCAAAAATGTTATTAAAATGTCTGGTTTATAGATTTCATTCTAGAAGCCTGTCATCAAGGCACAGTTCATTATAAAATGATGTAATAACTTGATGTAGATTACTGTAAACTGATCTGTATTTTAATGTTAAAAAGTACAATGACAGGTGACCTTGGGTGTTTATTCTTAGAAGCTACTCAGAATTTCTTTGTGAACTGTCCCATTTTAAAAACACAATCCAAATCTCAAATTACAAAAAAATGATTAAACCTTTCAGCAATGTTTTGTTTTTGTACTGGCCAGGAGGACCAGAAAGTTTGGCAGGAGGGGTAGGGAAAAAGTCATGGTGTTCTCTGGTGTATCTACTTGTCACGTATCTACCCATCTTAGACTTTGACCAGGTTCTGCTAAGTCTCAAAACCCAACAGTTGCCAGATTCAGTCCCAACATATCCTACTCCAGGAGGAAAGATAACCATAACCCAGGTCCCACCGAGATAGCCCTGCCTTTCAGTATGGGATGGGGCGCCATCAACTGCCTTGTATTCCTTCTGGGTCCAGCAAGAGAATTTCGGGAGTCACTACCTTCAGTCCCAAGGGAAGCAACAGGTGAACTGGGGGGAAAAAAAAGGGAAAAGAATTCAGACCAATCACTAATTTCAGAACTCAAAGTCTTTTATAAACTTTAATTAATCCTTATTCTCTGAAATAACTATGTATTATTATACCCATTCAATAAATTGGTATAATGAGGCATGGAAAGGTTGAGTGATTGGCCTGAGTCTATGATGTGAGTCAGGTGCTCTGACTCCCAACCCAGTGCTTCAGATCAATACATACTGCCCACTTCTTACCCTACCATTTATCACATATACTGAGTATGTCACAAGCATGTCTAAAACCATTTTAAAGAGCTTTTGAGAAATTTGGACTATTATTCTAGGTTCAAAGATGTTTATCTCTAACAACTACAGACTTAAGCTAGGTAAATAGCCATCCCTTAGGGCTGCTCCATTTAGACCTGATATTGTCTGACCTGGCTTCTCAGCCCTAAACATAATCAGGAATCCAGAAATCGAGTTAGAGCAAGTAAGCATTTTCCTCTTTTACTGGTAGAGTGACAGAGCTCCTCAGACAAAGGCAGCTACAATACAGTTGCTAACTGTATACAACTGGATCCTTATAGGCAGCCACTTGCCTTAAATACCTTTTGGTATCTCTCACATACCAATCACAACGTATGGGGCCTCTCTGCTTTGCACATGCACAATAAGCAATTATGGAGTGTGGATGCTGGGTAAAATTCAGGAACCTTTTGACTACAAAGTAAAAAAAAAACAAAAAAACAAAAAACAAAGACTCCAGAGAGTGTTCCAACACAATGAACATACTTTGGAAGCACCTGACAGATTCCTTCCCATTCATCTTCTCCCGGGTTTGACAGCTGGCAGCTCTGTGGGTGTGTAAGCCCTGCTGCCCGCTGAGCCTCTGCCAGCCGCTGGTTTTCCTTCAGCTCCAGAATTGTTTTCTGCTGTTTCTGAAGTTTCTTCTTCTGCTTTTCAATCAGCTGCTGCTGGAAGATATGGCGGTTGCAGAAATGACTCATGCAAACAGGTTCTGCTTTCCGGCTGCTGGTTCTGAACTTCTTTTTGTTACCAGGCTGTTGGGAGGGCTCATCACCTGGGCCCTTGTGTGGCTTACTGTCAGACGTATCTGGAGGGGCCTTTTGGAGGGGAACCTGCAAGATGCTCTTTGTTGGTCTTCCTAGGTAGTAGCTGGGCAGACAACCACTACTCCCCGAGGGAGGCTTTTCCCACAAAGCAGGGACAGCAGCCACCTGAGAGATAAGGAATATGTTGTATCTCATCCATTTAAAGGACTGTGCTGATGAGCTCTATCTCCCCCCAGTCAGCGCCGCTCTGTTCAATGGCACAACTGCCCTGACCCCAGTCACGGCTGCTATGGGCTTCTGCCCGGCTATCTCAGAGGCTGCCAGTCTTAGCCTTGTGAGTCACTCTTAGAATGTGTACTGTTGCTCACCACAGAACCTGGTGGGACAGTGGGTACAATCACAGAAACTATTGCCATGGCCAGGATATTTGTGATCAGAAAAATATGCTCTTAGAAATATCTAATTTGGATAGTTCATTTAGAAATTGGGCATGATTACTACAGATATACATCCCGGGAATTTAATTTGCATGAACTGACCCTGAATTTTGCAGGAAATGGGCTTCCCTGGTGGCTCAGATGGTAAAGAATCTGCCTGCAATGCAGGAGATCCAGGTTCGATTCCTGGGTTGGGAAGATCCCCTGGAGAAGGGAATAGCTACCCACTTCAGTATTCTTGCCTGGAGAATTCCATGGACAGAGGAGCCTGGTGGGCTGCAGTCCATGGAGTCGCAAATAATCAGACCCGACTGAGCAACTAACACTTTCACTTTACAAGAAATTGAAAATATTATGGCAAAGTACATATTCTTTCTCAAGAATGCTTGACAACTAAAGAAAAACTTTACAAATCAATAATAGCTCTTTAATAATAACAGCTCTTTAATGACAGTTCTTCCAATGTCTCTCTTGCCACTAATAAATTAATCACAGGGTATTTATCTATTTCAGGATCAAGGCCTGGATTAAACCATACTGTCTCCAGCTATTCCAAAGAGTTCATTTGTGGGAAGTGTTTGCAAGCCCACTGGGCAAATACCTACATTATATAAGACTAATGCTACCTAATATTTTGTATTAGCATAAGGCTTAATAGTTTTTAAGGCTTTATCACATAAATCTCATTTAACAGATTAAGGTGTTGTACTCAATTATAAATTCTATACAGATGGGAAAGAAACAGACTCATTAGTCAGAAAAAGTTAAGCTGGTTAAAATGATGTCACAGTTAAAATGTTTCTTCTAGAATAGTTTGATTCCATGGTCTAAGGTCTGATCAGTTTTTGATTCTGTCATCCACAGTGGTGTTAGGAGAAAAATACTATAAACTATCTTGTATCATAGAAGCTTCTAGCTCCATCAGGGTGCCATACTTGGGAACTCATAGATAATTTTCATGATGATGGAAATATTTTCCACAGACTCAGCAAAAGCGAAAGATGTAATATATGGAAACTCTGAAATGTTAAAATACTTTAAAAAATAGCCTTCTATTTCAGAAATGTCAGTGGACCTTTATTCATGAGAACACCTGCTTAAGCAATTTAGTGTCAAGCAGGGTATGTGTTTTAGGTCCTTTTAAACTTTGTGGTATTGATGCATTATTAACCCAGCAAGACTATAAAAGCCTTGAGTACAGCAACAAGATTTCTTTTGGATCATGGTAACTTTTAAGGTGAAAATAAGAGAATGAAAGAAAATCTTAATGGTACAGATTGTACCATTAAACATTTTTGTTTAATGGTACAGATTGTACCACTGTACCATTAAACAGGACTTTTCTGTTTCTCTAATTGAGCCCAATTAGAGAAAATCTCCTCTATTAGCTAACTGATAATTTCAAAAAATTTCAAGGTGTAAGATATGTGTTCATAGTACATATGTCCCTCTGACGGTATAATTACTGAGCATCTAAGTATAGATTTTATATATTCATTTGTTCATGTTACACTGTCTACTCTGGGCAAGATCGGAATTTATCTAGTAATCTATAGAGTGTATTATAGCCTTTTATTTTCATTTGTTCTACTTTTTACAACTTTATCTTTTCTTGATAAAATCTTTTATCTTGACTTCAGAGATCTGAAGACTTTTTTCTTGAGTCTAAATTATATACACATGTAGCAATTTTTCTGCAGGTAACAAAGGACTTTCTGCTGACTTCTTCCATTTGAAGATAACAGTGGAACTTTGTGATGTAAAAGGCTTCACATAGCTATTTACATAGAAGATTCTCTTGGGTCTCAATGGAAACAAAATTATCTAACTAACATCAAGGCTAAGCTGCCTAAGGGAAGGGACCAAAATGTTACATAAATCCAAAAAAGCACCCTCATGACCCTCCTCTGCAGAGAGAGACTAAGCTTAAGTTAAAACCTGCCTACTTGCTGGCAGTAATCACAATAAAAAGCAAGGCTGGGGATCATGCAGTGGTCAATTTAACTTCACACGTTTGACTTTAGTACTCAACAGCATTATGCAGAAGGGTGCAGGGGCCAGGTTGGAGGTAAGGGGGCAGAGGTCCTTTTCCGAATGACAATTAACATCCAAATGCAATTAAGAAAGAAAAAACTGAGAGGATTGACTTTATAAAAACTTATACTTAGAGGATGAACTTATGGTTCATCAGGGAGGAAGGTTTGAGGGAGGGATATATTGAGAGTTTGAGATTAACAAATACACACTGCTACATTTAAACAGATAACCAACAAGGACCTACTGTATAGAACATGGAACTCGGCTCAATATCTTGTAAAACCTAATGGGAAAAGAATTTGAAAAAGAATAGATACATGTATATGTATAACTGAATCACTTTGCTGTACACCTGAAAATAACACAATATTGTTAATCAATGATACTCCAATATAAAATAAAAAAAAAAAAAACACGAGTTCAACAGGTTACCCGACAGATTAATTATTGTATACTTAGAACACAGAATTTAAAATAAATGTACAACCAGAAAAAATATTCAAATATGACAGACTAATTAAAAAATAAAATGATATTTAACTGTATACAGTACCAAACTCCACAAATAAATCAAGACAAATAACAAAATGAAAAAAATTGCAAAATAAATGATAATAAAAGCATCAGTAGTCTTAAAAACATAGAGTCCCTATAAATAACAAAAAGATACATAATCAAGGACAAAAATGGACAAAATGTATGATGAGACAAATCACTATTAACTTTTCTATACTCATTTTCTGGAGAAGGCAATGGCACCCCACTCCAGTGCTCTGGCCTGGAAAATCCCATGGACAGAGGAGCCTGGTAGGCTGCAGTCCATGGGGTCACTAAGAGTCGGACACAACTGAGCGACTTCACTTTCACTTTTCACTTTCATACATTGGAGAAGGAAATGGCAACCCACTCCAGTGTTCTTGCCTGGAGAATCCCAGGGCAGGTGGAGCCTGGTGGGCTGCCATCTATGGGGTCGCACAGAGTCGGACACGACTGAAGCGACTTAGCAGCAGCAGCATGCTCATTATCAGATACATATATATATATATAAATGGTCAATATAAAAAATGCTTAACCTCACTAGTAATAAAAAATGCAAATGTTGAAGTAACAGTAACATGAAAAATATTTTACCTGTCAACTTGGCAAAAATAAAAAATATGGTATCAAACAGGAAAACAGATACTTCTTTGAAACAACCTTCCTGGAAGGGCCATTTGGTAAAAGTCTTTAAAATGTGCATTCTATTTTTAAGTATTTATCCAAAGTGAAGGCTTATGGATGTGTGCAAAGACTTAGCTACTTGTTCATGAAGGCTTTGTTTATAAAAGTGGTAAACTAGAAACAAGTTAAATGCCTAGCAACAGAGAAGAGTCTAGCCTGTGGTTCATGATAGAGTTTCATGCAGTCATTAAACACAATGGCACAGAATGACAGTCCTTAACCAGGGCTTATTCATCAAGTTCACCCATGGAACTTCAAAAAAAAACCATGGTACCCACACCCAGAAATTCTGACTTTGTAGGTCTGAGTCTGTGTTATACTCTCAGTTGGAAACTACTGTTGTAGAAGTAGATTTGGTGACACAGAAAACTCTCATTACATTGTGGAAAATAATTTTAGAAAAACAGATCACATTATTATAAATAGAAAAGTATATTCTCACCAAAGTGGGTATAGAAGAACATATCTCAACATAATAAAAGTCATTTATGATAAACAGCCAATATAATACTCAACTGTGTAAAGTTGAGAGCCTCCCCACTAAATTCAGGAATAAGACAAGGATGTCCACTCTCACCATTGCTATTCAACATAATATTGGAAAGCACACAGCAATCAACAAGAAAGAGAAATAAAAGGTATTCAAATTGTAAGAGAAGAGGTAAAACTGTCACTGTTTGCAGAAGACATGATTCTCTATTCAGAAAACCATAAAGACTTTGTATACAAACTATTAGAACTAATAAATGAATCCAGTAAGGTAACTTCCCTGGTGGTCCAGTGGTTAGGACTCCACACTTCCACTACACAGGGCACAGGTTCCATCTTTGGTCAAGGGATGCACACATCCCTACTGTGCAGTGGAGTCAAAAAAAAAAAAAAAAAAAAAACACCAAGGAATTCAGTAAAGTGGCAAGATATAAGATTAATATATTTAAATCTGCTGCATTGCTTTATACTAACAATGAAATATCAGAAAGAGAAAGCAAAAAAAAAAATTCCATTTAAAACTGCATCACATTGGCACAATACTGAAAATCAATTATACTTCGGTAATACATGAATAAATAAATAAAACTGCATTAAAAAGAGATCTAGAAATAAGCTTAACCAAGGAAGTGAAAGGCCTGAAAACTATATGCTGAAAACTACAAAATACCGATAAAAGAAACTGAAGATGATTCAAAAAAACAGGAAGATATCCCATGCTCTTGAATTGGAAGAATTAATATTATTAAAATGGCCATGCTACCCAAAGAAATCTACAGATTAAATGCAATCCCTATCAAAATATTCATGACATTTTCCACAGAACTATAACAAATAACCCTAAAATTTATATGGAATCATGAAAGAACCAGAATTGCCAAAGCAGTCTTGAGGAAAAAGGATCAAGTTGAAGGCACAGCCCTTCCAGACCTCAGACTACACTACAAAGCTACAGTAATTAAAACAGCATGGTACCAGCACAAAAACAGACATACAGGACAATGCAACAGAATATAGAGCTCAGAAATAAACTCACACACCTATAGCAGATTAATCTCTAACCAAGGAGGTAAGAGTATACAAAGGAAAAAAGTCTCTTCAGCAAGTGGTACTGGGAAAGCTGGACAGTCTCATGTAAATCAGTGAAATTAGAATATTTCTTCACACCACATATAAAAATAAACTCAAAAAAAAAAAAAACTCAAAATGGTTTAAAGACCTAAATATAAGACACAACATCATAAAACTCCAGATGAGAACATAGGCAAATTGGACATAAATCATAGCTGCATTATCTTAGATTGGGCTCCCAAAACAAAAGAAATAAAAGCAAAAGTGATCCTACTCAAACTAAAAAGCTTTTTACACAGCAAAGGAAACCATCAACAAAACAAAAAGACAGTCTACTAAATGGAAGAAGATATTTGCAAACAATGCAACTGACAAGGGGTTAATATCCAAAATATACAACAGTGCATACACCTCAATATCAAAAAAGCAAACAACCCAATAAAAAGTTGGCAAAAGACCTAAACAGACATTTTTCCAAAGACGACATACAGATGACCAACAAGCACATGAAAGATGCTCAACATCACTAATTATCAGAGAAATGCAAATCAAAGCCACAATGAGGTATCACCTCATACTGGTCAAAGTGGCCATCATCAAAAAGTCTACAAATAATAAATGCTGAAGAGGGTGTGAAGAAAAGGGAATCCTCTCACACTATTGGTGGGAATGTAAATTGGTGCATCCACTGTAGAAAACAGTACAGAGTTCCCTTAAAAAACTAACATAGCAATCCTATTTACAATCGCCAAGACCTGGAAACAACTCAAGTGCCCATCAACAGACAATTGGTTTAAGAAATGTGATGTATAAATAAAGCAGAAGATTCAGTTCAGTTCAGTTCAGTTTAGTCGCTCAGTCGTGTCCGACTCTTTGTGACCCCATGAATTGCAGCTCGCCAGGCCTCCCTGTCCATCACAAACTCCCGGAGTTTACTCAAACTCATGCCCATCGAGTCGGTGATGCCATCCAGCCATCTCATCCTCTGTCGTCCCCTTCTCCTCCTGCCCCCAATCCCTCCTAGCATCAGGGTCTTTTCCAATGAGTTAACTCTTTGCATGAGGTGGCCAAAGTATTGGAGTTTCAACTTCACCATCATTCCTTCCAATGAACACTCAGGACTTATCTCCTTCAGGATGGACTGGTTGGATCTCCTTGCAGTCCAAGGGACTCTCAAGAGTCTTCTCCAACACCACAGTTCAAAAGCATCAATATTTTGGCGCTCAGCTTTCTTCACAGTCCAACTGTCACATCCATACATGACCACCGGAAAAACCATAGCCTTGACCAGACGGACCTTTGTTGGCAAAGTAATGTCTCTGCTTTTTAATATGCTATCTAGCTTGGTCATAACTTTCCTTCCAAGGAGTAAGCGACTTTTAATTTCATGGCTGCAGTCACCATCTGCAGTGATTTTGGAGCAAGAAAAATAAAGTCTGACATTGTTTCCACTGTCTCCCCATCTATTTCCCATGAGGTGATGGGACCAGCAGAAGATTACTCAGCCATAAATAAGAATGAAATATTGCCATTTGCAGCAACATGGACCTAGATAATATCATACTAACTGAAGTCAGACAGAGAAAGACAAATATTATGTGATATCATTTATGTATAGAGTCTAAAAAACAATACAAATGAATGTATACACAAAACAGAAACAGATTCATAGACAAAGAAAACAAACTTATGGTTACCAAAGAGGAAAGGGGAAGGGAAGAGATAAATTAGGAGTAGGGGATTAACGGATACAAACTACTATGTATAAAAGAGATATCAACAAGGGCACAAGGAACTATATGCAATTATCTTACAATAACCTATAATGGAAAATAATCTGAAAAATATGTACATATAACTGAATCACTTGTGTTATATACCTGACACTAATAAAATATTGTAAATCAACTAGGCCTTCCTTTTCCTGTATTATGGCAAATTAGATATCCTCAGTGACTTGACTGAAGAAAATTTAAAAGCTAAATAGCATTAAAGAGGAAAATCTGCATATTCTTGAATAGAGAAAAGACCAGGCTATATACTTCAACATGTTATTGGTGTGTGTTGCATCCTCAGTCATGTCTGATTCTTTATGACCCCATGGACTGTAGCCTGCCAGGCTCCTCTGTCCACGGAATTTTTCAGGCAAGAATATTGGAGTGGGTTGCCAATTCCTCCTCCAGGGGATCTTCCTGACCCAGGGATCAAACCTGTGTCTCCTGCATCTCACACAATGGCAGGCAGGTTTTTACCACTAGCGCCACCTGGCAAGTGGTTATCTCTAAATGATGGAATTATTGCCTATTTTTTTCTTTTTCCTATTTTTTACTTTTCCTCTGTGAATCCGTTTCTGTTTTATATATACATTCATTTCTTTTTCCTTTTTGTCGTTTTCTTCTGGCAATTGCTACAGTTAATACATGTGAATTCTTATTAGGAAAATTAAACCTTCCCCTCTTATAAATCACAAGCTCATTTACAAAAGAAATGTCTGACAATCAAATAAGAGGTTCAATAATTCTAAACAATGCTTTATACATCTGTTCTTGGATGGAATCTTTCTCTTAGTTGTTTTAAATTCCCTGTCTATATTACATCTCTACCAAATTTCAACTATTCCAAAGTTTATACGTGATTATAAAAGAAGACTCATTTCAAGAAAGTCAATGCTGACTGAAAGGCAACCTTTGTGCACTGCAGCAGCTCTCTCTTTTAGATGGCCCAGGCCAGGAAATCTGACAACAGCAAACATAGTCCAGGCTGTGCTGTGCTGTGTTTAGTCACTCAGTCATGTCCAACTCTTTGCAACCCCATGGACTGTAGCCCGACAGGCTCCTCTGTCCATGGGGATTCTCCAGGCAAAAATACAGGAGTGAGTTGCCATGCCCTCCTCCAGGGGATCTTACCAACCCAGGGATCGAACCTAGTCTCCCACACTACAGGCAGAGGCTTTACCACTGAGCTACCAGGGAAGCCCAAGAATCCTGGAGTGGGTAGCCTATCCCTTCTCCAGGGGAACTTCCCGACCTAGGAACTGAACTAGGGTGTCCTGCAATGCAGGTGGACTCCTTACCAACTGAATAGTCCAGGCTATACAAAGACAAAGCTAAATCCCAGTATGTAATAAGCAGGAAGACTAAGCAAAGGAAAAATATCTTACCTCTCCATTTCTAGGTGGATCCTCCATAGCTGTTGCCTCCTCAAGCAGACTGATGCTTGATGAAATGTTTGCACTGAGTTTCCCTAGTGATGCTGCCTCCAGCAGCTCATTCATTTTCTTCCTGGTTTCCTCCTTTGTTATGGCCAGTTCTCTCTTTAGGATCTCTACATGATGCCAATGCTGCCATTCGGTAAAATGGTGTTGGAGAACTTGTTTCCGGTTATACTCAGCGGCCAGTTGTTGTTTTCTAAGCAACAAAGCACTTCCATTAAAAAAGAAGCCATTTACTGCTTTTAGTTGATCATATAAATAAAATACAAGTCCAAAGGAGTTCTAGGAATGATACATCATAGCTCCAGTTTATTCTTTTATATAAGCTCAAAGGAGTCATTTTATAAAATTCCCCAGTGCAAAGGTTGTGCTCAAAGAAGGCACTGGCACCTCAAGGCACTGCCTCAGAAGAAAGAGGGACTGTTCCATTCTGTCACACCAAAAAGACTTACTAAATTTTTTTTATTACCATAACATAGTTTCTGAGAGCTTCTGGAGGGGAAGGAGCAGAAAGAATAGGTATTCGGGTAACTACCTTAAAAAAATATGAATGCATGAGGGAGATATTCAACTATACTTGCACATCTAAGGAAGACAGGTTTGGGAGAAAGAGAAAGGGATGAAACTTAACAAGTGAATTGTCAATAATTAGTTAAGTATAAGACATAAAAATCAACATGAACTTATACGGGTGGACCTTGGGGAAGGACTTGGTCAGGGAAAGGATCTCTGAAGAGAAGGACTCGTTTACCAAAGCCATAAACTGCATGAAGGAAGGACCCCCTTGTGCAGACACTTGTTAACACTAGAAGTATGCGAAGGGGATACACGAGGCACCTGCTCCCACAGAGCTCACTCACAGTCTAGCAGGGGTCTGGTTCACTCTCTTCCTAAGGAAGAGCTAGCTCCTTTTGATTTCTGAAAACTTCATGATGTTAGGGGACAGGACTGAGTGGAGTTGGGAACTGCCAGCTACATTTCCCTCTAAAGGGGCTCTCAATTTGGAGACATTTTGGTGATAGTCAGGTGACAATTCAAGCATAGAGGTCTCTGAGATCAGTCTATAAGTGGATGATTATTGTCTCCGAAGAAGGGAGCTATAGAGCTTGGAACTTATGTCACAACCACAGTCCATTTTGAGATTTAAAATCTAATATTGTTTACATACCTACTTAATTTTACCTTGTAAAGGTGACTTGAATAAGTTCTCTACAACACTATTTGCATATCCACTTCTGTTAAACATATATAACACTTAACCCTCCTCGTGGACTTTTTGGGGTCATATAAAAAAAGTCTTAATGTTTTAAGCCAATGAATCAGAAGAACATTTCTACAGTTCTTAAATGCTTAAAGTGACTTTTAAATCTTCTGTGATTGACACCTACATTAAGAAAAATGTGTTACACTATGACTTCAATATAAGCTTATGTGTGTATGAAACAAAGTATATATAATTGAAACAAGAGTTTCCTCAAAGGATATTTACCCTTACTACCAGAGATACTCTAATGTTTCTTTTCTAATCTATTCTATTTTTTAAAAAACATAACTTGTCTAGAAGCGGATTTTAGGAACCATTAATGAGTTAAAACCCTTAGTTTGAAAGACTACTCGAGAGTCACAGAATTTAACATATGTCAGAGGAGTTGGGTGAAATACCCAATTAGTGAGAGTAATGTTGATTGAAATAATAGAATTTAGTATAAATGCTAACAGCAATTCTGCCAATAGCATATTTCATTATATATAATTGTTTCTTTCTAATGCAATGATAGATAAAAAATACTTGGTGATTGACTGATGGTTTTTATAGTAAAAATACAATATGGTAATAAACATTTATATATAACATTTTACTTTGATAGAAAAAAAGAAAGGCTCTGAGACTGAATGACCTTGAAATAAAAATTAAAAAAAAAATAAGACTAATAAATTGGGTAGCAATGCAGGTAAGAACAAAGCTCAAAAAATTTCAATGTCTAAATAATAAAACAAACAAAACACCCTATGGCATTTTACTCAAGTGAGTGGAAATCATAAATTTCCACAGGCTAGAAGATGTACGTGCTCTGTCTAATTAATGTAAAATTTGATTTACATCAATCTGGGCATGAAGGAGAAGTGTAAAGTTTACCTGATATGTTAATTTCATGTTTTTATAGCATAAACAGCTAAAAGCTGCACTGGACTCTTGACTGTCAAGGAGAGGGGTTATTTGGATAGTATGAAAAGGCAAAGAGAAAAATACTTCTGGAAATATAACAAAAGACTAAAGAGTTAAAAAAAAAAAAGTGGGTTGAAAAATCCATGTTTATTACAGTGTTTAGAGTTTTCCCTATAGTGATAATGCAGGGATTTGAGGATGTACTTGGGTTTGTAGGAATGGTAGGAACACAGAAGCTAGGGGTTCAGAGACAAGGCTGCTTCTGCTCTTGCTCCCTTGTGGTTCCCTTCAGCAGAGTGACATTTCTGCAGACAAGTCCATTTTTATACTTTTAAAATGATGATACTAAAGGCATAAATATTTCTGAAACTGAAAAATCACTTAAATTTCTTAAAAGATCAGCCAGATGTGATTTACTTGGGCATGCTAACCCAAAGAAATGGTTCCACAGTTCCCAAATACACATAAAATGAAGAAGTCCTTTATGGATCCTGTCCCAATATGTTTCCAAGGTGAAATCAGGGAATTTCTGACAAGAGTATATAAATTGATCATTATAATTATATAAGAAATGCAAAGAAAGGCTGTCTCTAAAGAACTAAGTATATAAAATGTAATAGGTCCAAATAGAAATTTAAATATGAACCAGGCTGCTCAGAATCAACACCTCAAATGCTACGTAGCTGTTGATCTAAAACACAGTAGTCAGAAGAACACTAACTAGATAGGGAACCCTGGGCAAGCAACTGAAAGTGTCTCAAATTCCTCTTCAAAAGTGGTATCACTCTAACAACAACAAGCCCTATACTGCCCATTGCACAGGAGTCTGTTTTTAAAGATGTAATTAAATTTTAAAAAGAACCTGGAAATATAGAACAAACGCATGTGTAAGGTAACAGCACTATCTAAGGACAAGACTATTAGATATCTAAAAAGTGAGTGTCTTGAATTTTTTAAAAGGAAGTAAGAGATGATAAATAAATAACCATATGCTAGTGATCCGATAAAGAGTGCTGAAATCTGATGCAGAACACAAAAATAGCAATGATGCAAACAGCTACATTTGGGATGAGCGGGTTCAGCAGGAACAGGAATACATAAGCTAATGCATTCCGAAATGCATCAGGTAGCCCCCTCCAGGGAAAACATGGAAGATAACACAGTTCTGCTTTAAAGAGATTTAAAGTGAGCCAGCTAGGGCAAGTCTGGCTGGTCCTCCTGCCTCTCTGGCAGACATACTAGGAACTTTACCAGCTTCGGATGCCACACAATTTCTAGTCTCTCAAATGGATACTGAGATGAACATGAAGGGAAGGGCAGTGGGCCATGATTAACAGAGATGCTTCATAAATGATTGCCTGCTGCTGCTGCTAAGTTGCTTCAGTCGTGTCTCTGTGCAACCCCATAGACGGCAGCCCACCAGGCTCCCCCATCCCTGGGATTCTCCAGGCAAGAATACTGGAGTGGGTTGCCATTTCCTTCTCCAGACTGCCCTATAGCACGCTGAAATCAGGAGTGTCAGAAATGGGGAGTACCTGACAGTCTCTTGTCAGTTCTGCCTCCCCACCCCTAGCTAGCCTGGCGGGTTCACCCCAGCCTGTTCTCACACAAGCTGAGCATGTACTGGCTTACCAGTTTTCCCCTAAACTGAAAAATGCTCTCTTCTACTTAGTCATGATCTGTCTCTCTCAAAAGATGGGACCCAAGAGTTCTTATTTTTAAAAAACTGCTTGGGGGATTATAATGGATGATAGCCAAGTCTACGTCACTCCTAAGTTTTTTTTTATCTTATTGTGCCTTCTGTTGCAATTATTTTTAGCATATGGGTAAATTTTTAACTTCCCCACTTAGATTGAAAACTCCTAAAAGGCAAGAATGTTCAATGCTCTTTTTAGTTCCTCTACTTAAGAAAAAGTCTAGTATACAGTAAGCATCAGTAAAGCTGAACAAGTTGATGAATACATGCTATCAGACAGAACAAATGAATGAGTGAATGAATAAATGTCATGGTTTGAAGGATGACAAAGGGCCTGCCACTGTACCCCTCAATCATTTTGGGCACTGTTTCCAGACACTGCCTATTAAAGTGTCAGTTTCCTAGGAGGGATAACATCAAATTGAGGAGTACAGAGACAGAGTATGAAGGGCTAGAGGGACACAGGGAAGAGATGAAAGCCTGGTCCAGGAAAGGCCCAAAGCACTTGTTCAAGAGAAGGCAGGGTTGAGGATACTGTGGAGGTTAGTAAGGGAAGGACAGAGATGCTTCCCAGGAAAGAACTGAGGAGTCAGGAAAGTAGGCTCAGGAAGGGTGGGGAGAGGATGCTGAAAACAAGCCCTGCTTCTTCCGTGTGTCTGGGCTAGCTGTAAACGGAAGGAATATGGTGGAGAGGAGGAATGGAAGATCTGGAGCCAACTTTCAAAAGGGAATATGCTAAAGAAATTAAGTCCAATACCATCACGGCCAAGGGTCTAACTTAGGTAATACAACGAAATGGTGGCACACAATGCTGAGTGACTAAATCCCTAGTTAAGAGTTTGGGAATATCTGTCAATGTTCCAACTGTATTAAAATATTGTACTGACATTCTATATACACCAAAACTACTTTTAAAAGAAAAAAGATAGACAAAAATTCCTATTAGGGAATTTCTAAGAAAATTTAGAAAATAAACCTTTAGAAAAAGGTGTATCTTTCAGGAGAAATACATGGATGAGTGAGACTCTGAGCACAGGCTCAGTAAGAAAAGAAGGTGGCTAAATCAGGAATGAGAAGAGACGGATTTGTTGTTGCTCCAGAGAGAAAGTGGGAAGAACAGAAAGGAAAGAAGGCAGAGAAAGAAGCCCCAAATGCTGGGCCCCACAAGGGGGACAGGCCAGTAAGAGGAAAGCCCAAGTGGCAAAAGAAAATGTGGATTCAAGAGCTGGAGCCTAAGGACACAGTTGACATCTGAGAAACAGACACAACATATGATTTTCATGTCCAGGTGAAAGGGATGAAGAACCAACGATGTCCTGTCAATCTGGTAAGAGTTTAATTTCTATAATGAGTAACCCATGTACAATAAATGCACTCTATCCTTTGATCTCACTATTTAGGAAAAAAATGCTTGAAAATGTATGGAGTTAAATTACAAAAGAGGAAGCAACCAAGTTCTTCATTCATCCACTGACTCACCTATTATTCATCAATCATGTGTTTAGTGTTCACAGAGAAACTGGGAGACTCTGATGAGCATGGCAAAGGGGATCCTGGCTCTCCTGACACCCTGAGTCCCACTGACACTTCTTGGTTTCTGCTTGTAGTAGCTACCTTTGAGCTTTTTTCTTCACCTCTAATATCCCAACCTTCTTTGCACAAAATCACCCCAAAATTTCCCAAAACCATCTCTAGAATGAAGAACAACATGCAGAGAGCCAGGGATTTGTAGGAAAGCAACATGAAGGACAGTGTGGCTCCTTTTCTGTGTTTCTAGATTGACTTGTTATTTGTTAATTACTGCTCTTGTTTCACATCTACAACCATCTAGAGTCAACGGCAATATACCTGAAAAACATGACTGTCTGAGGGAGCCATCACCTAGATTTTCTTTAGGTAGAAGCAGCATAGTATAGGAAAAAGCACCTGACTCGGCATCAAAAGGACCAGGCTCTAGTCTTGGGTGGGCTACTTGAAGCTTTATGACCTTGACAGAGTTGTTCATCCTTTCTGTGCCTTACTTTTGCAATCTGTAAAATGAGGGTCTGGATCAGATACTCCTTGAGGCATCTTCCTACTCTAAGAGTTTCTTGCTCTAAAAGTTTATAGTAAAAAAATAATATATAAGTTAAATATTTTCTAACTCTGACAGTTTAAAAAAAATGTAGTATCCGTTCTGAGCATTTAAAAATAGACACTTGAAAATAATTCACAGATATGAGACAAGAAGTTCTAAGAAGATCTTTAAAAAAATTGGCACATAATGCTATTATGAAATCCCCATTTAGTGCATTTATATTTAAATAGCTTAATTGGAATGGAATCTCAAGTTCTTCAGATTTGTCTTCTAGAGGTTTCTTCTTCTGGCATGTAAATTTCATAGACCACTCTGAACTTTAACATCTTAGTTTCCACTCCTGTTATGCCCTCCCTCAGGATGTTTCCCCTTTGCAACACCTCTAATTTCCTTTCCTTTTTCATCCAACAAATCCACCCAATTCTTTGGTCAATCACTGGGTCCTCAACATTTAGAAGTAAATTGTAAAATGCTCCTCCCCCATACTGAAGATATTCCCTCAGCATACTGTAGGAAAGGAAAATTGTCTAAGTCACCATCCTGCTTAAAAACCTTCAGGAATTCACCTTTATTTACCAAAGAATGCCTAAACTCCTTGACTTACCATTTAAGGCCTTTCACAGGTTGATGAACTTGACAACCACATGCTTGATGATTTCCAGCCACATTTCATGCCATCATCTCACTCCCTACTTCTACCTAGGAACATCCTACTAACTGCATGCAGAATCCAACTTAAGACCCATCTTCTTGATAAAGCCCTTCCTGATATTCTGTAGGAGCCTCTTCAATTACTTCCCTCTAGTAGGTTCTCAACAGCCAAAGGAGATACATTACAAAGTATATAATGCTAGTCCACACCTGTATTATTTCTAGATTTCATCTTCCCCACAAAACTGAGTTCTTAGAGGACAAGGGGTCATGTGTCAGGCTCCTACGTACCCACCCCAAGGCCTGATGCTGTCACGGGGATGTACAACTCCAGCAATGATACTCCCTTCTATCAATACATGACGATGCTTTCACATACCATTCATCCAATTTTCCACCCAGAATGAGCAACAGAATCACTGATTGAGAAGTGATTAAACCTAAGACCATGAACGGGTCCCTCCAGCTTTCCTCACCAATAAACAAATGGTTCCTGCCACATCTATGATTTTGGTTTAAGAATGCAAAGTTGAGCTTGGAAATCAAAAGAAGAAAATATATTTAAAGTTGATAGAGCAAAAGAAAGTTTTCTTTGAGGACAAATTTGGTGTCATTCACAAGTCTAAGAGGGAACTGATATAAAGGTGTCAAAAACCTCTAAATAAGGTGTGGGGAAGTGGGAGAAATCATTCTTGCATGTTTGCCCTCCCAAGTGGATATTCGTTCCCTATGTCCGTAATTAACATTCTATGTGAGGACAGTGATTTCTATCAATGAAAATTACTAGCACATAAGCTAAAATCTGTCTCCTAAATTGTAAGATGGTCCAGGATACAATGCTACTATGTCAAAGGACAAGGGAAAAAGCATAATACTAGCTTCCTTTAAAAAAAGAAAAGCATGTACATTTGTATATTTTAATCCAAATTTTTTTGCTTATAATGTTCAGTTAAAATTTCCCAGTTTGGGATGTAACAGAGAAAAACAGTGATATATTTTAAATGTAAATGAGATGATTACAGTGAACAGCATTTTTAGGGCTTATATTTGGGTTCTTCAGGAGAAAAGATGTCTTACATAAACATAGAAACATAAATATATGTCCTGCATATACATTTTCATGGCATATAATTCATGGTATTAATACAAATAATAGTACCTGTTTTCTTCTCTAAGGTAATTTTCTATGGCTTGAGTCTCCCGCCCCAACTTCTGGGATCTCGTGTAGTCTCTCCAGGCCCGCAGGACCTTCAGTTGCAACTTCCAGTCGGACAGGGTCCCAGCTTTCCCCAGCTTAATCCTATGATCAAGAATCAGCTTGTGCCAGGCAGAGAAATACCGTTTTTGACACTGCAATGGAAACATTGGAAAATCAGTGCTAGGGTTTCTAATATCTACTGATGGGAAGCCTCTCCTCAGATTTCCCCCTCACACTTTTTCTAACAAATCTAGGAACTTGATGGAAGGGGAACAGACAATTGCTTTATGCCAATAATGATGAGAAACATTCAAGTCTTGCAGCTAAGGCACTATCAGCCTCATGACTTAAGCTATTACTAAAATATTTAACTCTCGTTGTAAGGCACCAGTCCTACGTAGAGCTGGAGTAGCTGTCACAACTAAGATCTAAGTTAAGAGGCCTATTTGGGAGACTTGAAAGGTCTGCTTCCAACAGATCTCCTGTGCCAGACTGTCTTGGGGCTTAAATGCCAACCGGGAACACCACTGATGTCCTACACAAATGAACACAGGAGATCCCATAGCATGGAATGCAGTTTCTGGTGCCTCAGAACAAGACAGCTAAAAATGGCTTCAGCTGAGCTACCACTGACCATGTCGGGCTTTTGGTGAGTACTCCAAGAGAAACTAGATACCCGGGCTGCTTGCAATCTTCCACTACATGTATCTGACAACAAATCAGACAAGGTCTACTGACCCTAAGGATGTCCCCAGAGGAGTACTTATGGTCCCAGGCTAAGACCTACATCTTCTATTTTCACATTTTATGCTCCCACTTCATCAAATTACTTTTAGTTCTTGGCCTTATACCAACCACACTGTTTTTGGACTTTCCCACTTATATTAATTTTTCTGTCCTTTTATGCCCTCTCTTTGCCTGATGACTTCAGGGGTCACCTCTCTCAGGAAGCCCTCCTATTACCAATCACTCTCCCCACATCTAAGTACTCTTCCCCTGGGTTGCCAGGGCAACCTATGCTTTCTTCAGTCAAAGCAGTCCTCATACAATATTATAGTCACCTGATACCAGTCTTCACAAGACTGTGAGCCTCCAGAGGAGGACCTGGCAGACCTGAGAGTACACCACATGTGCATGCTCAGTTGCTCAGTCAGGTGTGACTCTGTGATGCCATGGACTGTAGCCCGCCAGGCTCCTCTGTTCATGGAGTTCTCCAGGTAAGAATACTGGAGTGGGTAGCCATGCCCTTCTCCAGAGGATCTTCCCAACTCAAGGATCAAATCCAGGTCTCCTGCATTGGAGGTGAATTCTTTACTGTCTGAGCCCTCAGGGAAGCCCCCGTACCACATGTGGGGGGCACTACATAGAAAGTAACTGCATAGAAAGTGACTCTGGGAGGTCCAAGAGATGCCTAGCGACCAGCGTTGAGAACTTGGTGGCCATACCAGGGTTGGCCCCATTTATTGCCTCTTTCTCTTTAAAAATACTTATCCTTCACTGTTTCAACATTTAGTAAGCACCAACCATGTTTGAATTTTGGGATTCTGAACAAGTTTTTTTAAGATATAATCTCTGCATTTGTAAGGTTATAAGGAGAGAGGGTATATAACTTAACGACCAATAACATAGGCAAGCATAGGCTGGAATTCCTAGAATAGCTCATTTGGCCTGAAATGTCTTCCACAAAAGAAACCAATTACATTCTCATTTAGACAAACTACAAAATCTTCTTTTTTATAATTTTCCATTAGAAGAAACCACGAAAGTCTTTAAAAAGTCCTTGTTCCTTCTCCATTATGTCAAAGGAGGACAGATTTTCTAGACTTTCACCTCAGATCCCATGGAAAGAAAAGCGGGAAGGATGGAGAAAGAAAGAGAAAAGGGAGGAAGGACAGAATAAATGAAGGGAAATTCTCTGAACATAAGATACAGTTTTAGTCATAACAAGGAAAAGATGCATAGCTGCCTGTTGAGGGGGTATGGCTTTTTTATTATTGTTTGCTTATCTATCCCAAAAAATACAGCATGAAAAAAATAGTGTTAACTTGTGCATTGTAGTCTAAAGAAAATATATCTTTTTGCCAGATTCATTTAAGAGATTCTTCTTAACAGACTTGATGAAATATTCTATATATAGGTAACTATCACTAATTTTGACTCTTGGAATACTTCTAACGATGAAATAGTACAAACATAATCCACCTTGATGATAATAGCACTATTAAGAATGTCCTTGGATTTCCACATTCTTTCTCTCTATAAAATTCAAAGCATTTCACATGTACTATTTTATTAACTCATAGACCATCATTACAAAATAGACTGCAGATATTATGATTTACCTTACCAAGCCAAACTTCAAATTGAAAAGGGATAATGGCTAAATTCACAATGTGAAGAGTTTGTGTATACCCAAGGCTAAAATGAAAACATTCAGGCATCCTGATTACCCTAATATACCAGGCAAAAATTCTCTTAAAGAGGAAGAACAAATTATTTGCTTTTTTTATACTGAAAGAGAAAGAATTTGATACATCACTTAGCTCAGCAGAAAAGCACTGCTGGAAACATGTGAATTTAAGAGGGGGAAAATTTGAGTTTGTAAACACCACAGTCAATATATTAATATTTCTTTAAAAATACTTAAGTTTAGACTTTGAGAGCAAAATGATCAGTTTTGAAGGTCTATAATTCAGTTTCACTACATAGAAGTTAATAGTAGCAAAGTGACATACTCATACAGTAACTGCTTTCTTGAAATCACCTTACCATTGGTTTTTATCCCTGCCTACTCAAAAGAGCAATCCAGCAATCCCATTTAAATTAAAAAAAAAAAGTATGAATCAAAAGTCACTTAGTTATTATTGATTCACAGTTACCATTATTTAGACAAACAGGAGTCCCATCAATGTGCTTGGAGGAAAATATTTGAGAGAGGAAAAAATTCTTGGTTCTGTCTGCTCTGGGACAAGATGCTAGCACTCTGTTCTTACTGAGAACAGACAAGAAGTGACACAGCTGACAGTCACCATCTATTTACCCTTCCTATTATGTTCCCCCAAGCAGAGTCCCCACAGTGCTCAGGCCTGCTTCTCCTTTACTGTTCTCTACTCTGGAACTACAGAAGGGCTCTATCCCTTTGCTCTTTGAAATAAGAACTATTACTTAAAATCAAAGTTAGTTAGAAGAGGAACACATTCTGCTTAAGCATGAGAACCATGTTTGAACAAGGCAGACAACTAGTCTTACCTCCCTCTGTTTCTTACCTAGCTCATTTATTTCTGCACCATGATTTTATTTCTAATAGATTCTCAAATAGTCATTCGCTCTTTTACTAACTTCTAACATCTCTTTTTCACAGTTGTGGTGATAATTAAGACTTGTTACAGGTAAATAAAATGCTGAAAATCACCGTGGGAAGAACTGCTCCTAAGTACATATCTACCTGCACTGCAGGCAGATTCTTTACCGACTGAGCTACCAGGGAAGCCCAATGTTTAAAATAAAATACTACAAAGTGAGTTCAAAACTGGGAAAGGAGTACATCAAGGCTGTATATTGTCACCCTGCTTATTTAACTTATATGCAGAGTACATCATGCGAAATGCCGGGCTGGATGAATCACAAGCAGGAATCAAGATTGCTGGAAGAAATATCAACAACTTCAGATATGCAGGTAATACCACTCTAATGGCAGAAAGTGAAGAAGAACTAAAGAATCTCTTGATGAGGGTAAAAGAGAGTGAAAAAGCTGGCTTAAAACTCAACATTCAAAAAACTAAGATCATGGTATCTGGTCCCATTGCTTCATGGCAAATATATGGGGAAAAAGTGGAAACAATGGCAGATTTTATTTTCTTGGGCACAAAAATCACTGTGGACAGTGACTGAAGCCATGAAATTAACAGATACTTGCTCCCTGGAAGAAAAGCAAATCTAGACAGTGTATTAAAAAGCAAAGAAATAATAACGCCACAAAGGTCTGTCTAGTCAAAGCTATGGTTTTTCCAGTAGTCATGTATGGATGTGAGAATTGGACCATAAAGAAGGCTGAGTGCCAAAGAACTGATGCTTTTGAACTGTGGTGTTGGAGAAGACTCTTGAGAGTCCCGTGATCAGCAAGGAAATCAAGCCAGACACCCCTAAAGGAGGTCAACCCTGAATATTCATTGGAAGGGCTAGTGCTGAAGAAGAAGCTCCAATACTTTGGCCATATGATGCCAAAAGCTGACTCACTGGAAAAGACCCTGATCCTGGAAAAGACTCAGGGCAGGAGGAGAAGTGGGCAATAGAGGATGAGATGGTTGGATGGCATCACTTACTCAATGGACATGAGTTTGAGCACACTCTGGGAGATAGTGAAGGACAGGGAAACCTGGCATGCTGCAGTCCATGGGGTTGCAAAGAGGTGGACATGACTGAGCAACTGAACAACAACTACAAAGTGAAACTTAGGAAGTTTTTAAGTGAAATGCTTTTCTTCTTTCAAAATCTTCCACAAAATATCATTTGGTCATTACGGATTCCACTCAAGAGAAGAAATGACAGCTCACTCTGCTAAATTTATTACCTGCACTGGAGTTGCCCTCCTTTTGCTGGCAAGAAAAGCTCTTCCCTGAAGTGTAATCACACTACTGTCACTGGGAATGATTGACGTTAGGTGGAACAGCAATTTGCTATCTAATCTTCATTGTAATTCTAACCCTGTCACTAGAGATGCTTGTTCTGATTAATGAAGTGGGTAACTCATCAGAATTCCTCTGCTATTTCCCTTTTGTCAGAAAGCTCAGTGATAATTGCATCAAAATTCTCAGTCATGGAAAAATAAACAATGAATTGTAAAGAGGACAAAAATGTCAACACGTTTACAATTTATTTTTGCCGAATGGAACTAACTGTGGTGCAACTAGTGGTCTAGGGCAGCCAGCCAAGGCCCGAAGGTTAGAAACAAAGGGCTCAGCTGACTCCTGGCTGCTGCCAGGCCCAAAGAAACAGACATCCTAATACTACACAAGAAAGCAATCCTCCATGTCTCTTTTCCTTTTGGAAGACCACTATCTTGAGGCAGAGGACCCCACAGACACTAAAAAGTGCCTGAAAGGTGGAGAGGAGGATCTTTCAATTTATTCATATGGTGTATCACATTGACTGATTTGCATATATTGAAGAAACATTGAATCCCTGGGATAAACCCCATTTGATCATTAAAAGGTATATGATCCTTTTAACGTGTTGTTGAATCTTGATACAGCACTGAAAAACTGTCCCCTATATCCCATCTTACTTCTGATTTGAGAAAATCATTGTGCCCCACCCCCAACCCCTGAACACATACACGCCTATAACTACATAAATACATCAATGAAAAGATCAGTTTTCAGCACTCAGTGCTAAGACCTGGATTTGCTGTTGGGTTTCATGGAAAAGCCTAAACTTTGACAACCAGTGCTATGTGAAATGCTCACACTGGCTACAGACAAAAGGTACTTTTGTTATGGACTGAAAGCTGTGATGTCATTTTAGTTCTGCATTTAATTTTTTTCCCCTTCACTTTTAAACTTCAAAAAAAGAAAAAAACCCACTTTATTACAGAAATTTGACAAACATATCCAAAAGTAGAATACAAGAATAAACCTCCTCAGTCAGCCTCAAAAATTATGCTAATCTTGTTTCATTTCTCCTCCACTCACTTTTCTTTCCTGGAGTATTTAAAAATAAATTCCAGACATCAGACATTGTATCATTTCACCCACAAATGCATCAATATGTATTACTAACACAAGGACATTTTGTAAATTCTTCTTAATTCTTCTAAGAAGTTTCGATCAATAATACTGCTGCAATTATCTAACTCAGTAGAATTTCAGAAAGCAATTGCTTAGTCGCATCATATTACATTTTTAACCAATAAAACACTCTGGGATCTTTAAAGAATGACATAGTATAGTCCATAACCTGACTCTTCACTAGGATAGGGTTCCTTTCCCAACAAAGTCTGGACCAATTTTCATAACCTCATGTCTTTAGAGAAGGCCAAACTACTACTCCCCATCATCTTCTCTTTCATCCCCTTCTAGACCTTCTTCCCTCTTCTACCAATCTCTACTCCCTGCCCATTCTCCCCACCCTAGCACCACTGTCTCCCCCTACCCCCCCACCTCTGGCAAATATAACCAAAAGTACAGTTTACCTAGAATATATTAGACAAATGCTGGGTCCACCTCTAGTGTTGTCTGACAGAAAGACACTGATGTGATGTCATTTGTCCTCACCCATATGGCTCTTAAGATACTTATAAATATTCTCCTGAAATGTCTAGTGTTCAGGGGAAAAAGATATTCTACTCTGTATAATTTAGAGAATGGGCTTCATTTATGCCAAAGACTCTTTTCTTAACTTTTTTAAAAGCAGAATCTAATCAGCACTTTTTAAAAGATTAAAAAAACAAAACAAAACACACATACTTCTGAATTGGAACCTCTTGGATCAAAATGGCATTTTGAAAAGCAAAACACCATTGCAATGTTTTGGTAAATTGGTAAAATTTGTAAATTTTACCAAAATTGGTAAATTTGGTAAATTGGCTCTGTCTCCCTGTCCCTTCTGTGAGAGGTGAGAGTAGGAAGAGTACAGTAACAACTAAACACATAACCTCTTTACCAATACCAACAAAATTTTATTTAGAAATTTTCCACTGAGTGGCTATATAAAGTAATACATAACGCTTCAAAGTTGTCCTAAAATGCACACCACATGCTATCCTTGGTAATGAGAGGAAAGTTACATGAAATCCAATATTCTTCATGTGTGTGCCCAACACTTCTCTTACATTGCAGTTTTATATGTAAAGAGGCTTTTCTTTCATTTCCTTCTCCAAACATAAGACAACATTATCGAGAGGAGAACAGCAATTGCTATGTTTCAGCTCAGAAATGGTTGTGTTTCAGTGTTATGTAGGCAGTCCTGCAAAACTAAGATCTCTGGGAAGGAATCATGATGTATAAATGAGGTTCTTACCTACATTGTACAGGAGGCAGTTATCAAGACCATCCCCAAGAAAAAGAAATGCAAAAAGGCTAAGTGGTTGTCTGAGGAGGCCTTACAAATAGTTGTGAAAGGAGAAGCAAAAGGCAAGAGAGAAAAGGAAAGATATGCCCGTTTGAATGGAGAATTCCAAAGAATAGCAAGGAGAGATAAGAGAGCATTCCTCAGTGATCAATGCAAAGAAATAGAGGAAAACATTAAATGGGAAAGACTAGAGATTTCTTCAAGAAAATTAAGACATACCATGAAATTTACATTTCATGCAAAGAGGGGCACAATAAAGGACAGAAATGGTATGGACCTAACAGAAGCAGAAGATATTAAGAAGAGGTGGCAAGAATACACAGAAGAACTATACAAAAAAGATCTTCATGACCCAGATAATCAGGATGGCATGATTATCACACCACCTAGAGCCAGATCACCCACCTAGAGATAGACATCCTGGAATGCGAAGTCAAGTGGGCCCTAGGAAGCATCACTAGGAACAAAGCTAGTGGAGGTGATAGAATTCCAGTTGAGCTATTTCAAATCCTAAAAGATGATGCTGTGAAAGTGCTGCACTCAATATGCCAGCAAATTTGGGAAACTCAGCAGTGGCCACAGGACTGAAAAAGGTCAGTTTTCATTCCAATCCCAAAGAAAGGCAATGCCAAAGAATGCTCAAACTACTGCACAATTGCACTCGTATCACATGCTAGTATGCTTAAAATTCTCCAAGCCAGGCTTCAACAGTACATGAACCGTGAACTTCCAGATGTTCAAGTTGGATTTAGAAAAAGCAGAGGAACCAGAGATCACATTGCCAACATCCACTGGATCACTGAAAAAGCAAGAGAGTTCCAGAAAAACATCTACTTCTGCTTTGTTGACTATGCCAAAGCCTTTGACTATGTGGATCACAACAAACTGTGGAAAATTCTTAAAGAGATGGGAATACCAGACCACCTGACCTGCCTCTTGAGAAATCTGTATGCAGGTCAGGAAGCAACAGTTAGAAATGGACATGGAACAACAGACTGGTTCCAAATTGGGAAAGGAGTACGTCAGGCTGTATCTTGTCTCCCTGCTTATTTAACTTATGTGCAGACTACATCATGAGAAATGCTGGACTGGATGAAGCACAAGCTGGAATCAAGATTGCCGTGAGAAATATCAATAACCTCAGATATGCAGATGACACCACCCTTATGGCAGAAAGTGAAGAAGAACTAAAGAGCCTCTTGATGAAAATGAAAGAGGAGAGTGAAAAAGTTGGCTTAAAACTCAACATTCAGAAAACAAAGATCATGGCATCTCGCCCCATCACTTCATGGCAAATAGATAGGGAAACTGTGACAGTCTTTTATCTTTTGGGGCTCCAAAATCACTGCGGATGGTGACTGCAGCCATGAAATTAAAAGACGCTTACTCCTTGGAAGGAAAGTTATGACCAACTTAGACAGCATATTAAAAAGCAGAGACATTACTTTGCCAACAGAGGTCCATCTAGTCAAAGCTATGGTTTTTCCAGTAGTCATGTATGGATGTGAGAGTTGGACTATAAAGAAAGCTGACCTCTGAAGAATTGACGCTTTTGAACTGTGGTATTGGAGCAGACTCTTGAGAGTCCCTTGGGCTGCAAGGAGATCCAACCAGTCTATCCTAAAGGAGATCAGTCCTGGGTGTTCATTGGAAGGACTGATGTTGAAGCTGAAACTGCAATACTTTGACCACCTGATGCAAAGAGCTGACTCATTGGAAAAGACCCTGATGCTGGGAAAGATTGAGGGCAGGAGAAGAAGGGGACAACAGAGGATGAGATGGTTGGATGGCATCACTGACTCAATGGACATGAGTATGAGTAAGCTCCAGGAATTGATGATGGACAGGGAAGCCTGGCATGCTGCAGTCCATGGGGTCACAAAGAGTCAGACATGAGTAAGTGATTGAACTGAAGTGAACTCATGTCACAACCATAACATTGATGATGCCTCCTTTAGGTCATTATTATCTTATCCTCTAACAGAGATACTTAAATAAACAAACCAAAACCCTTCCCCCTAGATTTAAGATTTAGTGAGTGTTACCCCATCCTTCTTTGTTTTCTTCAACTTTTATATGCAGGAAGGATCATAGATTTGCTTATCTGAAGAAAACATAAAATGCATTTCAGAAGAGGGTGAGAATTAAGAAGGGCACTTGCTAAACAGTGTAAGAATTTCATAGTTAATCCCTTGTTTCTGCTAATTAGCAATGACATGTGGATTGCTGAATCTCCCCAAGAGATTTCACTGCCAGATCAAAGAGAAAGTAGGGTAGGGTAGAAGTAGA
Source organism: Dama dama (assembly GCF_033118175.1). Lineage (NCBI taxonomy): Eukaryota > Metazoa > Chordata > Mammalia > Artiodactyla > Cervidae > Dama > Dama dama. The sequence continues at coordinate 59,713,368 of NC_083699.1, read as the reverse complement.
AAGTTTCTATATAAAAATAAGTGTTTTGATAACATAAAAAGACCTGACACTAAAACGGGTGGGAAAGGGGTGTATGAACAGTGCTACACCTGAGTTTGTGTATTGGTAAGACAGCCTGCTCTGTTTCTCTCAGAGTCTTCTACTAAATAATGTGGCCCAAATGTGATGTTAAGAAATTGTCTGGGGAAACAAATAGAAGCCAGAGTCAAAGCACAAAGAATATAGGGGTTAAAAGAGCCTGAACTAGAGCAACCCTGAGAAACAGATTCTTTGAAGTCTTCCTGCAAATTACTTAGCTTGCTGTTGAGTTTGTGCTAGTGAACCATTTGGAGGGTGCTGACAAGAGCTTCCTGCTATCTCTCTGCTCGCTGCTAGCCAGGTAGGCATTTTACCCCTTTTTATACTGTGCTCATATTTAGGCTGCTGAGTATCCAAGTTTCATTACCCAAGGGCAGCTTTACACTCCTTCAGAGCCAGGCTAGGAACATGGATTGGGACCAACATAATGAGACCAGAGGACCTGCTAACTCTGGTGGGGCTTACCAGGGGCCGTCCTGTTTCCAGTCAAGTCTATGTAAAAGCCTGAGGAGTCTGGTCAGTGGGTTTTCCCCCATGTCTCAATTTTACCTACATCCACTGGAACAATCGAAATTAAGAGGTTCACTGACAATAAAGCACATGAATAACATAATCATATGAAAGGGGAAGGGGAAGAAAAGAACCAATCTAGGTAACTTTGGAAAACAATTTTGGCTGAATAAGGCTGAAAACAAAAATAGCTGTATAAATATACACAGTAGCTAGTAAATTTGTTTCCACAGAAGTATAGGTTACCAATTCTAAAACTACTTCTATAGTATACTAGGACTAAAATAGTTTTAAATAATTTAAAATAAAATAATTAAAAAATAAAAGAGTTTAAAATAACTGATGCTTTTGAATTGTAGTGCTAGAGAAGACTCCTAAGAGTCCCTTGGATTGCACAGAGGTCAAACCAGTAAATCCTAAAGGAAATCAACCTCGAATATTCATTGGAAGGACTGCTGCTAAAGCTGAAGCTCCAATACTTTGGCCATCTGACGTGAAGAGCCAACTTATTGGAAAAGAACCTGATGCTGAGAAAAATTGAGGGCAGGAGGAGAAGAGGGCGACAGAGGATGAGATGGTTGGATGGCATCCCTGACTCAACGGACATGAGTTTGAATAAACTCCGAGAGATAGTGAAGGACAGGAAAGCCTGACATGCTGCAGTCTATGGGTTTGCAAAGAGTCAGAGGTGACTCAGTGACTGAATGACAACAACAAGGGTTACATAAATATATTTTAGATAATAAGTTCCAGGTATAAACAAGCAAGGGGGAAGGCTACACTAAAACCTATGATGCTGGATTAGGGTTGACATTATTACAATTATTTTAATATACAGACAGATAGACACAGAAAAAGTTACAAATAAGGAAGGGAAGACGAGTATGACCTCTGTGCTGTTGCACCAGAACTGGATACTTCAGTAAGAACTAGTGGATTTTAACGTGCATACATATAGACAGACACAGAAAAAAATATAATGTGCGTATATGTGTAGGTTAGTGTATGTGCATCGATTTCCCAAATCTGTCTGCCAAGAGGGCCCAGAAAACATGATATCCCAGTAGCAGTGAGCACAGCTAGTAACCAGATCTTGGTTTCTAAATATTCTCCAACAAATGGAAGTAGGGTTCCAAGTAGAAGTGGTTGGTTCCAGAGTTAGGGCAGGGAAAGTATAACATGAGCTTGGAATATCCTATGGTATCAGAAAGGATTTTGAAAGGGCAAAGGAATCACCAGAAAGAGTTCCCAATGGCCAAGATTAGAACAATCTGAAAAACAAAGTAAACAATAACATTAGAATATAATCCAAAGGATCACATAAATATCCTCAAGTCCATACTGATACAGATAGGTAACTGAATAAATGAGTAAATAAATAAATGGGGAAGAAGAGACAGTTCTTCCTTCTAGAAAAATCTAAATGAATAAATGGAGAAAAGATGAGGGAAATACAAAAGCATCCTTAGACAACTACCACATAAATTACTGTTATAGGGAAGTTACAATGAATGCTAAAATCAGTAAGTGAAAGTTTAAGGATAAACAGAATACTTGCATAGTTTCACAATATTTTCTCTAAGATAAGAATTACAAAGGAAAAAATAGTAACTTTACAGTGGAGAAACCCAGCAGACACAAACTTAAGTGATTGAGATTAACATCAACAGTAATAAGACATATTAACATTATGTGGAGTTCCCTGGCAGTCCAGGAGTTAGGACTACATGCTCTCACTGCTGAGGGCCTGGGTTCAATCCATATTGAAGAACTAAGATCCCACAAGTGGCATGGCACAGCCAAAAACAAAAACAAAGATTACGTGCCCCTGATATTATACAAGATAGTTCCAGAAAAACATCTATTTCTGCTTTATTGACTATGCCAAAGCCTTTGACTGTGTGGATCACAATAAACTGTGGAATATTCTGAAAGAGATGGGAATACCAGACCACCTGACCTGCCTCTTGAGAAACCTGTATGCAGGTCAGGAAGCAAAAGTTAGAACTGGACATGGAACAACCGACTGGTTCCAAATAGGAAAAGGAGTACTTCAAGTCTGTATATTGTCACCCTGCTTACTTAACTTATGTGCAGAGTACATCATGAGAAATGCTGAGCTGGAAGAGGCACAAGCTGGAATCCAGAGATGCTGGTAGAAATATCAATAACCTCAGATACACAGATGACACCACCGTTATGGCAAAAAGTGAAGAAGAACTAAAGAGCCTCTTGATGAAAATGAAAGAGGAGAGTGAAAAAGTTGGCTTGAAGCTCAACTTTCAGAAAACAAAGATCATGGCATCTCGCCCCATCACTTCATGGCAAACAGATAGGGAAACAGTGGCTGACTTTATTTTTTGGGGCTCCAAAATCACTGCAGATGGTGATTGCAGCCATGAAATTAAAAGATGCTTACTCCTTGGAAGGAAAGTTATGACCAACTTAGACAGCATATTAAAAAGCAGAGACATTACTTTGCCAACAGAGATTCATCTAGTCAAAGCTATGGTTTTTCCAGTAGTCATGTATGGATGTGAGAGTTGGACTATAAAGAAAGCTGAGCTCTGAAGAATTGATGCTTTTGAACTGTGGTGTTGGAGAAGACTCTTGAGAGTCCCTTGGGCTGCAAGGAGATCCAACCAGTCTATCCTAAAGGAGATCAGTCCTGGGTGTTCATTGGAAGGACTGATGTTGAAGCTGAAACTCCAGTACTTTGACCACCTGATGCGAAGAGCTGAGTCATTTGAAAAGACCCTGATGCTGGGAAAGATTGAGGGCAGGAGAAGAAGGGGACAACAGAGGATGAGATGGTTGGATGGCATCACTGACTCAATGGACATGAGTTTGGGTGAACTCTGGGAGATGGTGACGGACAGGGAGGCCTGGCATGCTGTGGTTCATGGGGTCGCAAAGAGTCAGACATGACTGAGCGACTGAACTGAACTGAACTGATATTATACTGAGAGCGGCCCAGCAACATTTCGTATTGTGTTATCACCAATAATGCATAATCTCAATCTAAGCAGAGCTTCAGAAAACCTCAAATTGAGAGGCGTTCTACAAAATATCTGACCAATACTTTAAAAAATGTCAAAGTCATAAAAGACAAGGGAAGTCTGGAGAATGACCACAAACAGGAGGAGACTAAGGAGACACAGCAAACAACTGCAGCATGAAATTACAAGTGAAGTCCTGAAGCAGAAAAAGGACATTGGTGGAAAAATAGGTGACATTCTAATAAGTCTTGCTAATTGTACTTAATGGCATTTTACCAATGTCAATTTCCTAGTTTTGATAATTGTACTATGGTTACATAAGATGTTAACATTGAGGAAATCTGGGTGAAGGGTATTCAGGAAGTCCATGTACTATTTTTTGCAATTTTTCTGCATGTCTAAAGTTATTTCAAAATAAAGACTCAAAAATATATGTTCAAATCAAGCAGAGTCTGTGGCAAAGTATAGACAATTTATTGTCTCATTTTTAAATCTACCATCTGACTCTTTTAAAGTTGAGTAATTTGTTTCAGTAGGCTACTAATTTTGTAAAACTCTTTATATGTATCTAGAATTCATACCTAACACTTCTTTAGGAAACATATACAGTCAGCCCTCTGTATCCCCAAGCAATACAGCTGTGGATTCAACCAACTGTGGATAGAAAATATTTGGGAAAAAAAATTCCAGAAAGTTTCAAAAAGCAAAACTTGATTTGCCATGCTGGAAACTATTTACATAGCAGTGACATTGTATTTACAACTATTTACATAGCATTTATACTGTATTAGGTGTTGACCTGGAACAAACAGACTGCCAAGTATTATTCCAGCAAACTCTGGGTTTATTCGGAATCAGTAGAAAACTGTAAATTCGGGATCTGTACCCATGGTGAGCCATGTTCAAGTTCTTTCATAGCAAGGGGAGAAGAACTCTTACAGAGGGGAAGATTATGTTGGGAGGGCTGTAGTAAGCAGTCAAAGTGAAAGTGTTAGTCATTCAGCTGTGTCTGACTCTGTACGACACTATGGACTATAGCCTACCAGGCTCCTCTGTTCATGGGATTTCCCAAGCAAGAATATTGGAATGAGTAGCCTTTCTCTTCTCCAGGGGATCTTTCTGACCCAGGGATCAAACCCCAGTAGTAAGCAGAGTTCATGGCTTTTCATTGGCTCAGTTCTTGCCAGCAAATAGTTATCTTCTTTGGGCTCTGCTATTGTCACAGGGCATGAAAGCTCCCCCTGCTGGTCTCCTGGACCCTACTTAATTCAGGTTTCTGTTTATTTTTTACATAGGTGTTCTAAGTAATCCAGAGATGATTTAAAGCACACAGGAGTATGTGAATAGTGTATATGCTGCTGCTGCTAAGTCACTTCAGTCGTGTCCAACTCTGTGCGACCCCATAGAGGGCAGCCCACCAGGCTCCCCCGTCCCTGGGATTCTCCAGGCAAGAACATTGGAGTGGGTTGCCATTTCCTTCTCTAAGATTACAGGATAATACCACACTATTTTGTACAAGGGATTAGAGCATCTATAGATTTTGGTATATACTTGGGGTCCTGGACCAAACCCCCTGTGAATACCAATGGATGCACTGTATCACTTCTTGCATAGTTGGACTTGGATAAAATTAAAAAATAATCTTATGGGAAACACACATCTTATCCATCTCTCACTGGCTGGAACAAAGCATGGCCCTTTGCCCTTATGTTCTCTCAAGATAGCCCCCTCTACACTTAGTTACTTTCCAATTTGCTTTCAGAAATCTGAACTGTTACTGCAGGAGGACATATTAACTCCATTCGTCTCATGGAGGACACAGCATCGAACAGTCTTTGCCAATCTTTCCCAAAATGTTAATCCTAACTCTTAATACCTCCTCCTACCATGCTTTTCTCTACCTATTCCTAAAGCCAAAACTCTGGCCAAACTCTTGTTGTTCTATGTTTGAATAGTTATGACTTCTTGCCTGACAGTCCAAAATTCTGCCATCAAACATGTGTAGCTATTTTTTTTTTAAAGAATTGCTTTGACTACTCTATTTTCCCCCTCATGTCTTAGTTATCCATGTCATTTCCAAATGCCTGTTATTGATTTCTGGGGCTTTTTTAGTCTATCCTAGGGCTTCCAAGTGACTCAGTAGTAAAGAATCTGCCTGCTAAGCAGGAGACACAGGTTCAATCCCTGGATAGAGAATAACCCCTGGAGAAGGAAATGGCAACCCAATCCAGTATTCTTGCCTGGGCAATTCCATGGATAGAGGAGCCTGGCGGGCCACAGTCCACAAGGTCGGACATGACTTAGTGACTAAACAACAATTATCAAGCTCCTGCAATCTCTTCCTGACATTCTTTTCACTTGTTAAATCCATTCATTTGTACATTCATTCCATTAACTTTCACTGAATTTCATCAACACCCAAGGCCGTGGGGTGGCTGTTGTTGGAGACATAAAATATAGGTATTTGTCTTTTCTCATCAGACCTCATTTAAAAATGTTCCAAGGAATTCTTTTTACCTGAAACATTGTAAGCCCCAAATTTATATTGCCTTTGATCCTACTTCACTGAAAGATATTTCTGTCTAAATAGCTTGGGGAGGATGCGCAGTAATCAATAAAAAATTGGTCAGTTAATTTTTACAAAAAGTGGAACTAAAGAAAATGATAGAAGAGCAAAATAAAATGCATGCCATTAAAAGCAGAAGCACCAATATATTAGCTGTTTAGGATCTGAGATACCAAAAGGCAAGTAACTTTCTGAATAATTCTTCTGAATAAAAACAGAACATAGTGGTCTGTAAGACTGTCAAAGTGGAAGCCATGCTTGCAAACTGCCAGAGATCTACATTAGTACTTACACACTATTCCAAAAAGAGTAGTTTAGAAAGACATCCCAAATTCATACCCCAATTTCTCAGGATCACACAGATTATGTAAGAATAGCCCCTGAATAAGATATCGAAATGCTCCCTTAAGTGCTAAGTCAGTTGGGTAGCACCGAGCAAATGGTGTGGACAGTTCTGGTATTTGTAACAAGGCTCAGTTGGGCTTAGAGTTACACTGTCACATCTCTGATGGAGCCCTTTGTCATTTATGCTGCTGAATGCTGAATAAAGAGATGTTATAATTCCTACCTGGTGATTTTCCTTGAAAGTTTGTATTAATAACTCTTTCAGCTTCTTCTTTCTTTCTTTTGCCATTTTTTCTTCATCCAGAAGAATAGGAACACTTTGAAACATGCCTTTCTCTGGAATTTTTGGAGAATTTTCTTGCTTCTTCTTCTCTCTATTAACAACAATTAAAAATTACATGTATGAACAATAGACTTAATTAGAATCTATCACAGTGGAATGAACACTGAATTTTCCATCAGAAGGTAGGGAATTTTAGATCTGGGCCTAAAATTACAGAGTGAGTTTTCTGAGCTAGTTTATTCTTTTATAAAATACAGTTAAAAGAAATAACATTGTTATAATGTATTCTGCAAAGTAGAAAACCTTATGGATATTTTAGTAAAGTATTTTCATTGAGTTTAACATTGAATAATACCTTGATCAAAATTTGAGAGATAACAACCATTAGCTATCCTCTGATATAGACATGAGTTCTCTCTCTTCTCACAAGGGGAGATTAAATAGGACCCTCAGGTAAGAAAGGAGTGAGATTTTTATCATAAGGCTTTTACAAGGTTTCTAGGAAGAAAAATAAAAGAATCAGGTGTTACTGAATAAGGAGAGAATGGAATTTATATTAATTTAAAAATAGCTGAAAAGAGGAAAAATAGAACATAATAACAAAGAAGAAAAGGACTTCAGGGAAGTTAACAAGAATCTCTTAGTAACTTTGTTGCTCAAATTTCTGGTTCTCTCTTGCTCACCCACCTATCTTTTCTTTCTCCTTCAGGTAATCCCTTTACCCTCACCAATCCAAGCCAGCTCTTAACCACTGGCTTCTTACTGGAGTGTATTAAACTGTACAGGTATGTGTAAGTGTATAAGGTATATATTTTATCAGTGATGTAGTGGAGATAGCATCTGCCAGGAAACAGGATTCATAGGCTCTGCCACAAACCAGCTGTGAAAACTCTGGAGAGTCACCTAGTCTCTCTGAATTTCACTTTACAGTTGTGGAAACTCAAATTGAGAGAGGGATGCCAGAATAATCTAAAGATATTTATTCATTAATTATCATATATCCTATGGGAGCACACAGTTATATCTTATTACTGGGGACACAAACCATCACTTGGTTAAGGTAGCTTTTCCAGTGTAAAGTTGCTATTTTTCCCTTTGTAATTAATAAACCTCTTAGAGAAGACACTTTTGAAACTATTCAACGGAACAGATTTAGGCTACTTTACAAATAAATTAGAAAGCCCTGCCAACAATAACATTTTACTGACTTTCCCAACTTACTAATGCCATAACAGTGTTATATTAGATAGTTACAGGCAGATCACAGTGGGCATTAAAAGAAATACAGTTCTAATACCAATACCAAGGATCTAATTTTTAAAAGTAACATCAAAATATGTATCTGTTATGAAAGCAGTATCTGCTCGCTGTGAAAAATTGGAGAGGTATAAAGGACAACCATATTTCTACCCAGGCAACATTTCCATAGTGTAATGGTCAGCACGTTCGCCTTACATATTTCTACCAAGAAAAAAACACTGATAACAAGTCAGTGCTATTTCATTGTACAACTAGTGTTTATTAATTTCTCCAATATTTAATACTATAAATAATGTTATTTTCACTATCTTTGTGTATAAATATTTGGATTTCTGATTATTAGAGTAGTTTTCCTAGGACTGGAATTTCCAGGTCAAGTGATAATAACATTTTTCATGACTCGTATAGTTTATTGCCAAATTGCTTTCTGGAACGTTTAAATCAGTTTGTCCACCTAGAAGGACTGCATGTTCCCTGTCTCACTATATCCGTGGATAAGCTTCTAACTTTTTAGAGAAATGTCTGGTGAGTGAACGTCTGTGGAGTGCCCACTGTGAGCAGAACTTCTGGCTACCATCAAATACAAATTGTTTTCACAATTTATTTTAGGTCAGCCTAGATTTGTCAGGGCTTGAGAGGAATCTGAAGAGCAAGGTTGACCTTAGCAAGAACTCACTAAAATACTGGTGATTGCTTTCTAAAAGGAACGGCATCTGGAGGAGGCCTGAGCCTGGCACTTGAAAGAATGAAACGCACACCCAGTGCTGAGCTGTTTTAAATTGGGTGGGATGACAGCAATCAGGAACACAGCGGGGAAAGTTGCATAGGTGGATGGGGGTGGAAGGGATTATCTAATAGGTATTCCTGGCCTCTCAGTTTGAGTATTCAAGCACTTCGGGCACGTTGTCCTTAGGCTTCTGCAGTTTATGCATCAGTGCTGTTTCTCAGAATAAATATGTTAGTGATTTCATTTATGAAGCTATTCTCTGCCTGAAGACATACAACAGTACTATATCCTGTGAGGACTATTTTGATTTTCCTCTTTTGTCAGATATTTTTTTTTCTTTATCAGTGGCAATAAGGCCACGGGGACTCTCTGTGTGATTATCCGAAGATGGGACACTGAGGCAATTCACAACAAAATGAGGCAAAATTAGTAAATGTGCATAAGGAAACATTTTCAACCTTAAAAACACTCAGGTACACAAACAGATGCAAACTAACCAACAGGATACCTATTAGAAGTGTAAAAATATTGAAAAGTGATGACCTCCCCCAATGCTGAGTGCAACCCACTGCCAGCAATCATGTTAATAAGTACAACCCATTGGGAAATGAATTTGGCAATGTTTCAAGAGTCATAAAAGTCTACACCATTTAACTCAGTAATTACACACTTAAGAACATAATTCAAAAGAATGAAAACACTCTACACTTAAGGATGCTCACTGAACTACGTACTGGTGAAAAATCTGAAATTAGCTGAAATGCTTACCAGTATGAGGAGTGGAGGTCATTACATAAATTATGGTATAGAACTCAATGGAGTAAAATACAGACCTTAGGACTCCAGGCAATGTGGTAATTACAACAAGCAGAAAGACAAATTAAATGTATTTTATGGTTGCAATTAAGTACCTAAAGGAACCAAGACCAGGAGGAAACATGGAAAAATAAAAATAGCTAACTTGTTAAGATGGTGGAATAGTGGGTGATTTCTCTTTTGTGTTTTGTTATTGCATTGTTGGTACATTTTAAAGAACTTTAGAGTACTTCCAAAATGACTGCTTAAACAAAAAAACTTCACACTGCTTATCACAGCTGGCTTACATTTTCCATGCTTCTTCCACTGTGCGTCGCCTCTCAATTATCTCCCTCCGCAGCTTTACCATCTCCCTTTGAATCTCCTCCTCCTCTTTCTTGGCCTCTAGAGCCTTCCTTTTCTTCTCTTCTTGCACCAGATACTGAGCCTCTAAGAAGGCCGATTTTTTCAGGGTCTTTTCAATTCTCTGGCGCTCCAGTTCTTTCTCACGTCTTAAGCGATTTTCTTTTACCTTCAAGAGAATACATCAAGGTTGAGATGCAGCCTTTCAAGTAGAAAGGGATATGCAAAACCTAAGAACACATTTTGAAGTTCAGAATACAACTACTTTGAAACATGCTGGCCCAGAACCCCACTGTTTATCAGAAAAAGAGGGGAAGTTAATTTGTTTACTGGGTAATGGCCAAGACAAAGTTTTAAACGAAGTCAGGAAAGACGACCCCAGACAATTTGGGAATTATCTGCAGCATGAAAAAATTGAAATCGAATGGGTTGCATGCCAAGTTCTGGATTCTTGTTTAGTAATGATTTCCTATCCGTAAGATCTTCCAAGGTGTACATTACTGTTATTTATTTAGGCTCTGTCTAAATTATAATGCTAATTATAATTTAAGAAAGGATAGGGTATTTTTGATAGGCTACTTTGTAAAGGCTAGAACAGTGATTTACTGACTTCAGAAACATCATGACCTTTTATTCAATTCTACCTTTATTTAAATTTATCAGTGATTCTGGATCATATTTGGAAATCAAAATCATGAACTTCACAGACATTTCTGAATAAGCACAATGATTTTTTTTTTTCAAATTCATTAATTCTTTAGAGGCTTAACTAGCTATGAATTAAAGAGTGGTCCTTTCCTTCCTGTTTCACTTAAACTTTACCCGTATCTTATTCTCCATTTGTGATAAGACTTCTAGCTAATGGCTCTTAATGAGCCATTTCCCCATCTTTCATCATAAATCTAAACCAGGCTCATACTTCTATCCCAGTTTCTCTAACATCCTTAGTGCTGCTTCAGCATAACTTATGGTTTAAAGTAATCAGAAATTCAGTATTACAAAAGGACAGCATACACATATACAGACATTAATTCTAGTCTGGTCTTAGTTCTGGACATGTGGAAAAGACTTGGCCATTCTGATTTCCTGAAGCTCCTCTACAAAGTGTTGAGATTAATCTTTTCCCTATAACCTACTATTTCCTTTGGAGAAAAGAAAGTTCCCATATGCCTTTCTAATTCAAAACAGATGAACTAGATTTAATTCCCTTCCAAATTATAATCACAAAATGAGTAAATTTTTCCGCCATCTAGAAAAGAATTATCATTATAACATTCACCAGAATATCTGTGATATTAATATCTTCACATTGCAATTCAAAAACCAAATTCGAGCAAAACCCAATCTACATATTTATAATACGAAGTACCACATCCAAGCTAATAAAGCTTAGCTCACCACTCTCTTGGTCAAAATAAACTAGTCCTCTTTTTGGTTTTCTTAAATTGTTTCCTATCCTCAGTTTATGAGCATTATTTTTCTTCTGAAGTTCTTATATTTTATTTTTATTCTTTCTAACCAAACCACAGATGGCACCCTTTTTCACAATAAAGCCTAAGTCTTTATTTAAGCTTATTAAATGTGTTACACCAAGATTGCTTCCTGTTATCCATTTTAATTTTGCTTTTCCCTCCCACCTGCTTATGTCTCATCTCCATCGTAAGACGAGGATCCTTCTGCCGCTTCTTGTCTTGCTTTTCATTCATTCCAAGATCTTCCAATATCCCAGAATCCACCACGTCTTTATGGAGCAGATGGTCTATAAATTTTTGAACAGTGGTACTCTCATCTTCTTCCTCCAAATAACCACATAAATCTGGGGGAAACAGAACAACAACAAAAAAGGGAAAATCAAAAGAAATTTTTTAAATTTAACTTTAGTATAATTTCCATATTTATATAAATAATCCTGGTATAATAAAAATACAAAGCTGTGAGTTCAATAAATAGTAACTGATAATGCCAATTGGATGACTACAACCCTCAGCAGCTACCTTCATCTAAGAGGAAAAAACCTCCGCTCATGAGGAACTGCCTTCACCCACGTCACTAACAACTCCCTCGCTGCCAAATTTAAAAGATATTACTTTTACATTTGTATTTCAAGGATTTAAACATCCTTGATGACTCCAGTGCTCTTTTTAAAAAGGCTTTACTGAGGTATAAATAACATACAATAAACTTATAAATATTTAAAGTCTACAGTAAGTTTTGACATATATAGATACCAGTAAACATCATTACAATCAAAATAATGAATTTATCTGTCAGCTGCAAAAGGGTCCTCATGCTGATCTGCAATCTCTTCCACTAAGTTCTTCCCATGCTCTTTGCCATATCCCAAAGATAACCCCAGCCCTACTTTCTGCCAAAAGATTAGTTTATGTTTTCCAGAATTTGGTATCAATTAAATTATATACTATGTATTCTTTTTGGTCATGCTTTTTTAAACTCAGTATAATTATTCTGAGGTTCATTCATGTTGTTATATCAATAGTATATCCCTTTTTACTGCTGAGTAGTATTCCACTGTATGGACATACCACCATCAATTCATTTTTCTCATCTGGAATAGACATTTGGATTGTTTTCAGATTTTGGCTATTACAAATAAAGATGTTATGAACATTTGTGTACAAGTCTTTGTACAAATATATGCTTTCTTTTCTCTTGGGAAAATGCCTAGGAGTGGAATAGTTGGATCATATGATAAGTACATGCTTAACTTTTTAAGAAATTGTCAAACCATTTTCCAAAGTGGTTATACAATTTCTCATTCTTACCAGCAGTGTAGGAGTGCTCCAGTTTCTCCACATCCCTACCAAAACTTGGTATGATCAGCTTTTTAATTAAGCCATTTTAATAGTTTCATAGTCATTACTGATTGTAATTTTAATTTGCTTTTTCCTAATGCCTAGTGATACTAAATATTTTTATTACTGATGTTCTATTCAATTCTATGCATTATCAAAAATGGGGTACTAAAGTCACCAAGTGTTATTTCTGAATGATCTATTTCTCCCTTTAATTTTGTCAGTTTGTGCTTCACTTACTTTGGGGCTCTATTTCTAGGTATATATATGTTTATCTTTGTTATGTTTTCTTGATGGATTGACCCTTTTATTACTACAGAATGCCCTTCCTTGTCTTGAGTAACAATTTTTTTATCTTGAGCTTATTTTTTCTGAGATTAGTAAGCTACTGTCACTCCTTTATGGTTATTGTTTGCATAGTACATCTTTTTCCATCCTTTTACTTTCAACCTATTTGTGTCTTTGACTCTAGACTGTGTCTCTTGGAACAGCATATAGTAAGGTAATAATTATAAGTTCATTCTGTCAGTCTACATCTTTTGATTGGAATGTTTAATCCATTTACATGTAATATAATTTTTGATAAAGTAAGATTTATGTTTGCCATTTTGGCATTTGTTTTCTGTATGTGTCATGTGTATAAATGCCTTTTTTCAGGTTGAAGAATTTACCTTTTATTACTAGATTGCTGAGTTTTAATCAGGAATTGATTTTGCCAAGTATTTTTTCTTTACCTATTGAAATAATAATGTTAGTTAATAGTTTTGATAAACTTTTTTTTTTAATGGCTAGGTAATATTTTTATTCAATGTTTTGATCCCCCAAAAAAGTAACACTACAAGCATAAGATGAGTGAGGCCTGGTACAGTACTAGAAAGTAATAACAAATCTGAGTAAAGATATAACTAGATCTATTAGCACCATATGAAAGAAAGTAGCAGTTTCTTTAAATTTCAGACACACTTTAGAATAAATACTACGTACTAAAATGCTTCATTCTAATAACAACATCACTAAACTAGAAAAATATATAAAAGTGGCAATCAGTATATCTGAAGCAATGTAATATAAAGAACTTCTGAGAGTACTGGTGCTATTTAATCTAGGAACACTGACTTATATGAAGGTTCAGATATGATTACAACTCCCACAGAAAAAGAGAAGACTATTCTTGAGAGAGAGAGAAAATGATATCAATATTTTCTGTTACACTAAAGAGTAAAAGTTGAGGATAATATCCTAATTTTTCCTAAAAAAGAGAGAATTTATGAAGATTAGAACCTCAAAACAGCTGAAAGGGCTCTTCCCAGAGTGCAGGCCCTCTATCCTGGAAGTGTTCAGGCAGAGATTATATTATCCCATGTAAGGGACACTTTGGAAGAACCTCTGTCTGAGGGGGTGAAGAGAATAAATCAGATTAGATGATCCTGAGGAGTCGCTTAACTTTAAAAGCTCAGGACTTTATGACTGTAGAGTCCTAAACAAGGGAAATGCTAAAAGATGAGTTCACCAGGGGTGCCTGAGTCATGCAAGGGGAGCTGCCATCGCCATCACTATGCCTACACTTATGCTTAGAGAAAATATCTTAGACTCTTGGAGTACTACTGAGGAATCCTCACAAGCTAGCTATTTACCTTGTATGATACTAGCTCTGTATACAAGTAATAACCTTCCTTATAAAGAGATTTGAAACATTTTGTAAATACAAAATGGTATGCCAATGTTTAAATATGGTAAAACACTGAAACAGCCATCAAAGTAAATGGTCATCCAATAATATATGGAAAGAGGCATTCTTAATCAGCATTAATTGCTGTTATAATCATGGTGGTTTAGTTACTAAGTCGTGTCTGACTCTTGCAATGCCATGGACTGTAGCCCGCCACACTCCTCTGTCCATGAGATTCTCCAGGCAAGAATAGTGCAGTGGGCTGCCATTTCCTTTCCAGGGGATCTTCCCAACCCAGGAATTGAATCCAGGTCTCCTGCATTGCAGGCAGATTCTTTACCAACTGAGCTACAAGGGAAGCCCAAGCATAAGAAGAATTACAAATAATGTAATATTTTAATTTTTAAAAATCACCATGAATTTACTGACATATAGATAAGTAACTTAAAGTGAATCAAGAAAACTTAAAACCAATTACAAAACTAAGCAAAACACAGAAAAGTCAAATAACATATTATTTATTATTCAGAACAATTAAAAAGATTTCTTGGAACCATCATTGATGTTAAAGCTTAGGACAATCAGGTAAGTTCTTACCATCAAACCTGTCATATTTCAAATGTCCATTGGCTTCTGGCACAGGAGGGACACTGGACACAGTGTCTTTAGCATCACTGTCCCCATCACTTGCTAGTTCTTGCTTAAGTTTGGTGTCTAACCAGGCACTGACCAATTCCTGAGCTATCAATAAGACAAAAACATCTTTTTAATATTTCAGTTACTTCAGAGACTTTCTTCATTTGCTATCTTCATTCATTCAATAAATGTTACTTGAGCATTATCATGTGTCAAGTACTGCTCTAGATACTGGGAGTATAGCAGTGAACAAAACAGGAAAAATGAAACCTACCACCTTGAAGCTTACATTCTAACTGGGAAGAGAGACAATGAACAAGTAAGTCAGAAAGACAGAGCAGGAGAAGGAGAAATGGTGTACAAGAAATGGAAGGCGGGTGTTGATAGTTTTAAATTAATTGGGTGGTCAAAGAAGGCCTCACTGGGAAGACATTTGAGCAAAGAAGGGAAGGAGGTGAGGGAGTGAGCCATATGGCTATGTAAGGGAACATGATTCCATGCAGAGAAAAAAACAAGTGCAAATCCCTAAGGCTGGAGAGTGTTTAGGGTACTGGAGAAATAGCATGAAGGTGGAATGGCTGGAGGAATGAGTGAAGTGAGGGTTGTTGGAGATGAGGTGGAAGAAGTATCACAGGAATCAGGGTTGGAGCAGTAGTTTTAGATCCAGGGTGAACTTGCCTCCCTGTGAACATCTGGCAGTAACTGGAGCCATTTTTGCTTATTACAACTTATATGCAGAGTACATCATGAGAAATGCTGGGCTGGATGAAGCACAAGCTAGACTCAAGATTGCCATGAGAAATATCAATAACCTCAGATATGCAGATGACACCACCCTTATGGCACAAAGTGAAGAAGAACTAAAGAGCCTCTTGATGAAAGTGAAAGAGGAGAGTGAAAAAGTTGGCTTACAACTCAAAAGTCAGGAAACTAAGATCATGGCATCTGGTCCCATCACTTCATGGCAAATAGATAGGAAACAGTGGAAACAGTGACAGACTTTATTTTCTTGGGCTCCAAAATCACTGCAGATGGTGATTGCAGCCATGAAATAAAAAGACGCTTGCTCCTTGGAAGAAAAGTTATGACCAACCTAGACAGCATATTAAAAAGCAGAGACATTACTTTGCCAACAAAGGTCTGTCTAGTCAAGGCTATGGTTTTTCCAGTAGTCATGTATGGATGTGAGAGATGGACTATAGAGAAAGCTGAGCACCAAAGAATTGATGCTTTTTCAACTGTGGTGTTGGAGAAGACTCTTGAGAGTCCCTTGGATTGCAAGGAGATCCAACCAGTCCATCCTAAAGGAAATCAGTCCTGAATATTCATTGGAAGGGCTGATGCAGAAGCTGAAACTCCAATAATCTGGCCACCTGATGTGAAGAACTGACTTATTTGAAAAGACTCTGATGCTGAGAAAGATTGAAGGTGGGAGCAGAAGGGGACTACAGAGGATGAGATGGTGAGATGGCATCACCAACTCAATGAGCATGAGTTTGAATAAACACTGGGAGCTGGTGATGGACAGGGAGGCCTGGCATGTTGCAGTCCATGGGATCGCAAAGAGTCAGACATGACTGAGTGACTGAACTGAACTGACAACTGGGAGAGGCCAGGGATGCTAATGAATACCCTACAGTGCACAGTACAGCCCCAACACAAAAATTACCTGGCCCAAAATATCAACAGTGCTAAGGTTGAAAACCCTTTTTTCCTATGTCTTGACATCATTCGATGTACTTGGGCTTTTACTCTGTATGTAATGGGAAGTCACAGAAGGTTTTTAAGCAAAGAGGTGACATATTTTAAGAGCAGCACTCTGACTGCTAGGTTACAATAGACTGTAGGGGGACAAGCACAAAAGCAGGAGACACCAGTTGGGACACAAATATCCAGGAGAGAGGTGATGGTGCCTAGACCTGAAGTGGTAGTATTAAACATGCTCAGATTCTAGAAAATAATGTTTTGAGGTGAAGGTGACATGATTTGCTGATGGACTGAATTTGGGATATGAGAGAAAGAAACCTATACATTTTTTGGCCTAAGCAACTACAGGATGAAGATGTCATTTACCAAGACAGGGAACAAAAAGGGAGCAGTAGATCTGAATGGGAGATGAGGAATTCAGCTTTAGATGAGTTAGGTATGAGATGCTTATGAGATGTTCAAATAGGGATTCAAGAAGGTATTGGCTATATTATCTGGGTTGCAAGGGACAGAACCAAGCTGAAGAAATAAACGTAGGTGTTGTCAGCATACAGATACTATGTAGAGACAGAAGAGGATGAGATTGCCAAAGGAGGAAGGTGGATAGAGAACTGGTGCAAGGACTAAGCCCCGAGGAACTCTAGCTTCTAAGGGTTGAACAGCTAAGGCAGAACCAGGCAAGCCAACTAGGAATGAGAGACCCAAATTGAGGGAGGAGAAAAACTGGAGGGTGATATTTTAGAAACCAACTTCCATTTGCATTTCTTTCTTAGTGACATCCAGAAAATCTTCTTAAATGTAGGGGCATGAGAGAAAATTTAGCATTAACTTCATTATCATTACAATACAGCTCTTGCAGAGAGGGTAAGGGGATCTTCAAAGAAGAAAAATGTCCATTTTAGCATTCTTCATCATGGTTATTATCATTATTGCACACCTTTAAGGGAAGGGAGTGCTTCCAAATATTAAATGATGCTAAAAGACATTTAACATAGAAAGGAAGGCATGAAATGTAAAGTAGAAAAAAATGAATCAAAGTGGTAGAAACTAAGTGTATAACGTATACTAGCAACAGACACTACTGGCTTTCAGAGGAAAGTAGAGAAGTGGAGCAGAACATTTATATATACAATAATCTTTGTGTAAAATAATTTGCATCTACTAAACGCCATTCATTAGTAAGGAGAGATTTACAATGAAGTGCTCCAAAAAGACAATGAAAGAGAAGGAGACTCTTGGAGGGTTCAACTGTAGGAACACTTCATGTTGGATCAGAGGCTTGAAGCCCACCGTAAAGTAGAGTTTCTCAAAGTGTGTTCCCCAGATCACTAGTTCTTACTGAATATTAACAGACGGTTGATGAGAGGGGCAAAAAAAGGATATAAACCTTTGAAAACCATGTTTTATTCATCCACTAATAGTCTCTAAAGTTTCTCAGGATATTAACATGTATTTCAAGATAAAAAAAGTCCAGGTCTAAGAAGCTTGGGAAATGGGGTAAGTAAACTTTTTTTTTTTAAATGCAGGACTTCTTGGAAATCTTGAGTGACTAAAGTATATTGTGTATTTCTATTGGTGATGTAGGAGAATGCATAGGGTAAGACATAGCTTTGCCAATTTCTGAATATATCTCCTTTTGCCCTCTCCAGTACCACCAACTACCCAAGACCAATTGCCATTAGAGCACACACAGACCACTGTAACAGTCTCTCACTAGTCTCCTTTTTCCCGCCCTATAATTCAGTCTTCATATATTAAGAAAAGATCCTACTGTACCTCTGGTTAAAGCCCTTCAAAGATGTTAAAATAATAATTAATAAAAAAAAACCTCTTCAATGATATCTGCTCATACTCAGAATAAACTCTAAATTCTTTTCCCAGGCCTAGAAGGCCCTTCTGCAAGTTTTCTCCATTGGGAAGCTCCAGCAACACTGGTCTTCCTTCAGTCCCTCAAGCACACCAAACCTGTACTTTAACTCTTAATGTGACCTTTCCCAATGCCCGGGATGCTCTTCCGCCATCACAGCTCGCATGGCTCTTTCTTGTTATTTAGGTCCAAACTCGGATGACTTATCACTATCTGACTTTTTGTTTTTCATTTTCTTTATTCCCATTCTAGAATGCATACTCCATGAAAGCAAGAACTTCACCCTTTGTTCATAACTTGCTCTTCCAAAGCCTAAAATAGTACCTGGCACAGAGTAATAATTTATTTTTATTTATTTATTTATTTAAACATTTTATTTTATTTATTTTTCCATTTATTTTTATTAGTTGGAGGCTAATTACTTTACAATATTGTAGTGGTTTTTGCCATACATTGACATGAATCAGCCATGGATTTCCATGTGTTCCTTACCAGAGTAACAATTTAATGTATAGGTTGAATAAATGAAGAAATAATCTGAAAAACTGGAGACATAAATAATTCAAATGAAAACTGGCTTCCAGGATATGGCACTCTGACTTTCCTCCTACCTCAAGGGCCTCTCCTTTCCAGTCATCTTTGCTGGTCCCTCTTGATCTCTTCATCCCCAAACAGTGGAGTTCCCTAGGGCATCAGTAACTACAATACTGATTCCAGAGGAGTAAACACTTTCTCCTTTCCTAAGGAACAAAGCTGATTTATAAACTTGTGATCAATTTATCTGGATGATACCAGATCAAGTTAACAAGCTGCCCTTGCTACTACAAGATCAGTATCTTATACTTACTAGATAACTGTGTTATGTCAAAACTGCCTCTGGATGTGGTTCTATTTCAAGAGACAGAACAGGCCTTAAATATAACCTTACTTGAAATACTGGAAGTAATTCCAGAGTAAATTAGCTTTAGGAAAGTAGAAGCAAACAAAAATTAAGAACAAGAGAAAGAAATACTTTCGTTCTGTACTCTGAAATTCATTATGAGTTATGCTTTAGTAAGTTGTACTTCCAATGTATTCTTACCTTCTGTGTACACTTCTTCATGATCTTCTATTTGCTCAGGTGTTTCCAAATCTACAAGTTGGCCCCAAAGCCTTCTGGATAAATCTGAATTTCCAGCAGAAAATACTTGAGAAACTGCAAATTCAGAAGCTTTCTCTACTCTCTTTAAAAGAAAAAAAAAAAAAAAATCCACCAAGATGACAACTTTCTTCAGGGTTAGAAGATTTCTCTCCTATTCAAGATTCTGATTTTCTACCAACTACCAAGATACTTTCTTTTTTCCATTCTAAAAGATACTTTGAGGTTTAAACATCCACCCCAAATAATTTCACTCATTAAACATGAAATTAATTGCAGCATTTTACCAAGTTTTAACAGGTGTTTATGAAGTTTATATTTGAACAAAAGGGTGTTTAAGCTTTAGATGACTTTTGTTTAGAGCATTAGTCATGGGATCCTGACACCTGGATATTTAAAAAAGTATACAATAGCTTATTATTAATAGTTTCCATGCCACTAGTACTTGCATATGAATGTGAACCAGAAGCAGGTAGCTACACTTCAAATTCCTACACCTGAAAGAAACTTCCCATATATATATCAGGCAAACTAATAAAATTGGGATAAAGGGTCACTGAACTGTAGTAATTCAGAATGTTAACTCAACAGTGAAAATCTAGTAAAAACATGGCCAAATTCACAGAAATGGGGGACGGGTTGGCAGAGGTGGGCAAACTCTTGACATTTTGGTTTACCTGCATGCTCAAAACTTGTCATAGGCTTGATCTTTTAAATTTTTAAGGATTTCATATGCTAAGTCTGAATTAGAAGCAGAGGAATAAAGTTGAAACATCAAGGTAACTTGAAAAAGAGGTCAAAATAGAACATATGGGATAAAATATGAATCAGAATAAAAATGGTCTAACTAGGCAGAGAGTCAAGAAAGTATCCTTGACCTTCATGAGGTCACTCTGGAGAGATGTGTTCTCTTTCAGAGCCTCCAACATGCCCAAGTCAATGCTGTTGTTATATATCCTTTACTTAAGGGTCACGATATGCTTGGTACCTAGTCCTTCCTTTTAAGGTCCTTAAATTCTAAGGCAGAGAGATAAATTTCACATATACTGTATGTGTCTGCATGTGTATACATACATAGACACATATTTGTAAATAATGTACAAATAAATAGATCAACTCTAATTTTTTAAAACCAAGATCCACAAACAAAATATAAAGAACAAAAACAGGGCTGTAGATGTAGTTCTTCAGGCTGTGGGTGAAAGAAATAACTTTCCATGACACATCATCTCACCTGAGTTGGAATCTGCAGATTCTTAGGACAAAGAGAGCTTGGAGACAGGAGAAGGAAGATTGATTTTGGTACTAAAGAAGGGCAGAGTCTGGTACTGACAAGTCAGGGAGTAAAGAGAAATGTGTGCTTGGCTCTAAGAAAGAAAATGTTTGGGCTATCACTTAAAATGAAGCTTTGGGGGAAAAAATGCTAGATGATAGTAAGGATTAGAAATAATCTCTGTAATTCCTTGTTTTAAAACATTACATCCTTACCATTTTTTTTTTTTCAATTTAAATACATAAGAGACTGGAGAGGTCTCATGTGTCTATTTAGCAACTTTTTTTTTTTTTTAAAACAAGTTGATTAAAGGCTAACTCTGTTCCCAGGACTGTGGACAATAAGGGGGAAACAAAACTAAAAGCTTCTGTTACCAGAGTTCACTTTAGTTTTGGTTACATGTGCCATGTGTGCAATAAACAACTTAAGAACAGTCTTAGAGCAAAACAAGGTGATTAAAACAACTGAACATCTTCAAAAGTTTCTTATTCATTGACTATGCTATAGGGATGTAAATTGTAAAGGAACTATCTCGGTGAGTCCTATGAACATATAAATGTTTAACATGTGTTCCTTATGTCCCATGGCACACACTGATTTCATTACCCACTACAGACCCTGTGTAGCCTGTTGCCATTGATGCAGAAATGGCAGCTCTATAATGCACTCCTTCATTTCCTCAAGGCTGGCAGGTACATACACAAGTTTCTTGACAAACTCCCATGTGCAAACTGCATATCCATATATAATAGTCTTCTGAGTAATGTATTTTTTGAAAGTGACCAATTCTTTCTTAATCACTGTTGCTGTTGTTCAGTTGCTAAGTCATGTCCGACTCTTTGCAATTCCATGGACTACAGCATGCCAGGCTTCCCTGTCCTTCACCATCTCCAGGAACTTGCTCAAACTCATGTCCACTTAATCACTCTGCATACAAGTAAATGCTTGACACTGTATCTGTGTGTATGAATACCAACATAACTCCAAGGAAAGGAGTATAGTATATAGGATTATGAGGGTAAGGGGAGTGAGGGGTAGTTGTTCACTGAGAGAGGTGTCTCAAGCTGAGATTTAAGGGAAAGATGTGGACTGGCCTCCTAGAGAGAGGGTATTCTGAGCTGGAGATCATCATTTAAAAAAAGCAAAAGACTTACCTGATAGAGAGGAAGGAGACTGGCCTGATAGGAGTCATGCAGTATAAGAGTAAAAGGGCTGTTACAGGGAGATTGATATTCCAGGGAGATTGACAGAGGCCCCCCTAGAATTTACTGCTTCTTCCCTGGTGACTCAGATGGTAAAGAATATGCCTGCAATGCAGGAGACCTGGTTTCTATCCTGGGATTGGGAAGATCTCCTGGAGAAGCAAATGGCAATCCACTCCAGTACTCTTGCCTGGTAAATTCCATGGACAGAGGAGCCTGGTGGGTTATAGTCTGTAAGGTCGCAGAGAGTCACGACTGAACAACTAACACTTACTTACATGACAGCATGAAGAACTACCGAAGGTTCCAAGAGTAGAGAACTGACACAGTGGAAATGTTTAGAAAGCTCAAAGTAGCCAAATACACTGGAGTAAGAAGATGAGTCATTCTATCAAATCAGGATGAAGCTGAATTGTAAGTTGAGATGGACTGTTGCATTTGAGTGACCAGCACCAAGATTCACATTTCTACCAAGCATCTGCCTGATTCTAAGTGACTTTAATGTCCCTGAGAGTGACTTACCAACATTTCAGCCTCAAAGTTTGCTTGATATCTTGTATGCCAACAGCTTTCTCCTCAACTGCATTTAGCAACTCAATGACATGGTCATCCCCAACCATGTCACAAAATTTTCCATTGTTCAAATCAAATGCTGATAACCCCCTCTCCCCACATCACTCCTATTCATCTCCATTTTTGACTCCTCCTAATCCATACAGTGGTGTTGCACCTAACCAAGCCCCCTATAGTCACCATACACCCCCTCCTTCTCCCAACCTATGAATCCTTTACAGGGTCCCCTCCCTTTCCTACTCTGTGTGGATATTCACCTACTATCTTACATAAGCCTCAAATGTTTTGTTCCTTGCCTCTCCAATGAAAACCTTCAAGCCTGAATGAAACTGATCTACGAGTTCTTGGTATCACAAAAAATAGTGGTTCCCTGCTTTAGCCAAGTTCCAGTTCTACTGAGTGATCTTTGTTTTCTGTCCTGAGGGAAGTCCTTTTACCATCTTCACCACGTTCCATGTCCTTCCCATACATGTCCCACTCTTCCATTTTGAACGAGTGGCCCACTCAAGTGGATTTGGAAGTCTTAGTCTAGAGTTGTAACCGTTTAAGGTATACTCAGAGTTTGATAATATTAGGGAACAGACAAGAAGACAGAGAAGCAAACAGAAAGGTCTTAAGAGAAACCAGAGGAAACAGTGTCACAAAATGATAATGGAGGAGAGAATTTCTAGCATAAAGAAGTGATAACTGTATAAAATAACCTTAAAAAGCTAAAAGGACAAGGAAGAGACCACTGTATTTAGTCAGGAAGTCATTTATGACAACTTTCTGTGAGTGGTAAGAACTAGAAACTGAAGGAAAATAATTGTGGACACAAGAGGACAATAAGAACACAAAAGCAAGGAGGCTAGGCTGTATTAGACTATACTAGTCCAGTCCAAAGACACTGGAAAAGAAAATGACTGCGGGATGAAGTGAAGACGAACTGATTTTTTTCAAGACAGGGATGATTTGAGGGTATAATGGAGAAAGAGCTACTGCAGAAGTTTTAGAGGAATGATAAAAATCTAACCAAGTAAAGCTAGCTGATAATTGCATGAAAGAGGAAAACGGTACAGAGCAGAATTTTATCTATTTTACTTAAATCTTCCCCTCTGGAGGAGATGGTAACTAAACACACAATCAAGCCCAGGAAAGGTTTGATACTGCAACTTTCAACTCTGACACACAAGCTGAGCTTGACGTAGTCTGGGGAGTGGACTTCCCCAAGGTTAGCCTCCACCATGGTGGACCCATCTTATTGTCTCCTAAGTCAGGCCTTCTGCAGGAGCCAGCAAGCTTCCCTGGCCCCATCTGTACGAGCACTCCACCCCAGGGACTTCAACCACATCCTTAATTCTCCTAACAATTTCAAGTAAGTTGTTTAGCCCCCACTGAACTATAAACTGGGCTTCCCAGGTGGTGCAGTGGTAAAGACTCTGCCTGCATTGCAGGAGACACAGGAGACTCGGGTTTGATCCCTAGGTCAGGAAGATCCCCTGGAGTAGGAAATGGCAAGCCATTTCAGTATTCTTGCCTGGAAAATTCCATGGAAAGAGGAGCCTGGCAGGCTACAGTCCAAGGGGTTGCAAAGAGCTGGACACGGCTGAAGTGACTGAGCATGCACACAGCACAGACTATAAACTCTGAAAAGGCAGAAACTGTACCTGCCCCATGCACTGTTATACCTCCAGCGCCCAACACAGTGGGCTAGTACTTAGTAGGAACTTAATAAATACTGGCTAAATATTTATAATTATTAGAAACTTAATAAATATGGTTAACCATGAAAAAATGGTTAACAATGATTATAATCGGGCCTAGGTCCCATCTGGCCTGGAGCTCATAATGGCTGTCAATTTAGATAAGTAACAGCTCTTCAAAATACTAACAGGCAGAAGGATATTTTCCCAGGAAAATACTGCATGATTTTGAAACATGTGGTGCACAAATGAGTTGAGTGTGGCAAGTTGCCAAAATGACACTTGGAGGCACCTGAAGCGGTATAACAGTACTTTCAAATAGTACTTGGTACTGAAACATACATCTCAAGCCTAGAAGAGACCTCAGAGGTTATCCAATCCAATCAGCTCCCCCACCTGACTAAATGCTCAAATATATTCCTCAACAGTCCTAACACTGAGTGACCATTTAGAATCCACTTGAATACCTCCAGTGAGAGAAAATCCACCTCTTTACAAAAGTGCCCACTCCATTTTTGGGTTGCTCCCATCATTAGAAGATTCTCACTTGTGATGCATGCACAGTTTTTATCTACTGAATTGGTCTCACAGGTCAATGTAGCTACAGCAGTATGTTCTTTCCAATTATCTGGGGAAGTCCACAATGTCCTCTCCTAAGGCATGTCCTCTCCTAAGGCTTCTCTTCCCCTGTCCTTTAATCCTCTTCATATGATCCTTGTGGCATTTGAAAGGGATGTTATCTGGTCATTCATGCTTTTATGAGAAGCAACAAAATCATGAAAATGTACTAGAGTATAAAACTAAGACTATACACACACACACACACACACACACACACACACACACACACAGACAGACACACACTCCCATGGGAATGAAAACAGCAAAATATATGCAAAATGGAGACCTATTAGTATTCCTATTCCACATGATTATGTGTGACTCTTAATTCTCTATCTTAATTATGAAATATCCTTACCTTAATCCAGTGTTCCACACTGTCAGGGTCAAACACAGGCTGTAGATAATATATACAGAATATTAGTGCATTTATCTATCAATTTTGCCATTTTAATCTGTCCTTCTAATTAAAGCATGTGGGAAAATGTTCCTTAGTCTGTCCCCAAAGCATCATTAGGAAGTTCAGCAACAAAAAAACACAGAATGCCAGCAGCAGAAAAAACATGAAGCCTTTTCTGGAACACCTTCTGACAGTTTCCACCTCTTACCGAGGTCCAGCTCCAGATTCTGATTTAACTGGTCTGGGGTAAGGCCCACGTGTACTTTTTTAAAGCTCCCCAGGGTTAAGAGCCAAGATAGAGGAATATTGCATATAATATTCCTTATAAAAACCCAAATAAGTACTGATTAGTCAGATTATTCAAGTGCCGTGAAAGTAAATCTGCTTGGAGAAAGGTATGTGCCTTTCCTTAGGCCTCTCTTTTCAGGAATAACCTGTATTTACCGAAAGCAGGGATAATGTTTGGTCCAATAAGAACTCGGGGGTGGAGTAAGGGATAACCAATCATCTACTGTTTTACAGAGCAGAAAATGAAGCTGAAATCACATAAATTTCTACTCAGGTCAATCAGATATTAATCTGAAATTAGAAATCAGATCTGCAGAACAACTTCTTCACTTTTTGTAACTCTCAGAAGTTTGCAGAATTCCTTCCAATAGTCACTTAACAAAGAGAGGTATTTGCTTTGCTAATAATTCAGGTGGGTTTTTAAATAAAAAAGGGAATATCTAGACTAGCATACTGACACATCGAGGAGGGAAAGGTATAATACTATCTTCACTTACATAACACTTCCCCTTCAAAGCACCTTACAAATAACTAATTAATGCAGCTGTACTGCTGAATAATTTTGTAGCTGAAACAAAGAAACAGCTGATCCTATTCAACCACAACTGAGCCCCAAGCAGCTCAATTGTGTTTTTACCTTTCTATCCTATAGGCAGTAGCAATGAGCATCAGCAGCAAAAATTTTTCCTTTTGGGATCCCAAAATTGTCCCCAGTTTTTACCTTTCATCATCAAGTTTATAATCATAACCTATTCTGGATCCAATCTATTATAGAACCTACACAATAGAAGCAGGCATTGTTTCCAAGTCAAATGCTCCAATCTGAACCCTCCAGCATCTGGGGCAAGATATTTACTAAGTAGAGTATGTCTAGTGCATTATTTAGCTGGTATATTTAGAATAGCCTTCAAGCACAATTGCCTAGTGGCCTCAGAAAGGCCATATGTCTACACAATAGTTTTTAAGGAGGTGTAAATTATGGGTGAAAACAGCTGTGAAGCTGCTCTGGTGCTGAAAGCTAAGATTTCCATTTGGTACTCCCATTTATTTACATGTAAACATTTCTTTCTTTTTTTTTTTTAATGAGTAGTTTGGTATTTATTTAAAACATTTATTTCTGTGACGTTAAAAGTAGTCTGTGAAAAGCACACACCGTGTCACTGGGACTTTGCACTTGTCATTTACACGTTTCAAGTTTACAGTGGGGTTCTCAGTTTTCCATCTCTTTGGATGCTAGGGCACAAAAAAGGTGACAAATATAAAGAACATCTATTTTTTGATTGCTGCTTGAGTTTAAAGATTTTCAAGTGAATTAAGTATTGATATATTCAACATCCACTTGCATTCCTGAGTTCATTTTACAGACTTTATGTAAAACTAGGAGAGGGAATATGAGATAGAGGATTTAAGGTGAAAATCTTATCCCTTCAATAAAGAACAGGTTCCCATGACTTGCAAAACATCAAGAAAAAAAAAAAAAAAAAGAAGAAGAAGAAGAAGAAAAAGAAATGAAACCTTGCGGGGACTTCCCTGAAGGAATACCTCTGGAATTCTCTTCACTGGGATGGGTACTATTAAAGATTCTCCGGTTTTTGAGAAAAGCGTTAGATTGAAACGGTTCTTTCACGACGCTGCCCATCAAAGCCGTAAGGCAACCAATCCCCCAAATCCCTAGGCCCCCTTCATTAGGGCAATGCAGACACAGGGTCGGTCCTGACTAGGACCGGCCAGGTAAGGATGCCCCTGAGGGAAGAGGAAAGAAGCGCAGGCAGCGCTGTAGCTGTCCTCAGGGATGGTCCCCGCCCCCCCGCCTCTCCCCACGAGCTCCCGATAGGAATGGATCACCTTGGTGGGATTCGGCTTCCTTGTAAACTGTTTCCAGCGATTCAGCCCCGTCCTCTTCCTGGAGGAGGACTTGTCCTGGGGCGCCAGCAACATTTTCCAAGTTCAGGCACGGACTAAGGCCAAAGCTGAAACAACCACTCCTTTGCCTAGGCTGCCTCCGAGTCTCCGTGGGAGTTGTAGTTCCTCTGCTCACAAGGGAGGTAGGCGTGGGGCGCAGCCGAACCACCACTCCCAGGAGGCTTTGCCCAGGCGCAACGAGCCCGTTCAGTTACCCATGGCAACGGTAGCGGTTCCTCCGCCTCCCAATCACCAGTGTTCGCTTTGCAGTTACCTTTGCCTTTTCCTGGCGCCCCGTGATGACGCAGTGTTCCCTGATTGGCTCTGGCATCGGAGGCGGTGGTGCGGGAAGAGAATTTTGCGAGCTGGACACGTGGTAGCAAAGGAGAGAAACTAGGGAGTTTCAAGTTCCCTGAAGTTGGGAGCTTTGCACGTAAGTACCTCCCTTCCCTACTTCGAATGAGTGGGGGCTGCTGTGAGAGAGTCGCGTCACGTCGCGTCTCGATCCTTCCAGGTTGTGTTGCAGTAACTCTGATTGTCCTCCCGCCATGTCTTTCATTTTCGGGGTCTCCTGGTGGGTCCTGGCTCCTGTAAATCCAGATTCTCCCAAATCGTGTGGCCTCACCTCATCTCAGAGAGAAAAGTGTCTCCTTTCAACAGGAAGGAAGGGTCTGTTTAAGGGTCAAGTTCCCATGCGGAAGTTTTTCTAGATTGTCCAGGATGCTTGGAAGGGTTGGACCGATCTCGAACACCTGAGCTAAGCACTCCTCGAAGTCTGGGATCCCTGGAGATGGCCCATGGAGTGAAGCTAAATCCGTCGTTATTGACTGAGCCTAGGTGTTCCCGGGAACTGTCCATTCTGGGATATGTAGGTTCATAAGGCAGAGTAGAGATTTAGATCGGCAGCTTTGGACCCAGTCATTTTGTAGTCGTATGACCTTAAGAAACATGTCTAATAACTCTCGGACCCTCGGTTTACTCAAATGGGAGCAATAGTACCTAAATCATTAAGAGTGTGGTACCCAGTAAAAATCAGTGTATGCAGAGACCTCTACTTGGAAACGTAAACTAGACTTGAGATTTGTGAAAGATCAGAGAAGCTTTGCCCTCAGACTACTGCACCAATCATAGGACCTGCTCTGTAACGAGTTTTCATTGAAAGGGTGATGGTTGAT
Source organism: Dama dama (assembly GCF_033118175.1). Taxonomy (NCBI): domain Eukaryota; kingdom Metazoa; phylum Chordata; class Mammalia; order Artiodactyla; family Cervidae; genus Dama; species Dama dama. The sequence continues at coordinate 59,684,496 of NC_083699.1, read as the reverse complement.
TAAATTGTGCTACATCCAAGCTATGCAATATCATAAAGTAGTTAGCTTCAACGGGTAAATTAAGCTCAGTGAATGCCACCAATAACACTATAGCAAAATGGAAAATATGACTGAAAATTATGTCTTAACATTACAGTTAGTATGTAAGCATTGCATATGTTTATGGACAAGAGGAGACTTCTAACAGACTACCAGCCTATTAAAATACAGGTTCAAAAGGCTCTTAGTTAGCTCAGTGCACCATATTGTTTAGAAGTCCTTCACACTTTTTCATATGCACGTACAGACAGTGTAGAGTGTGTATTTGTGTGTATATTTATACATATATATATATATGCAATTTTTCTTTTGCAAACAATATGTTCGCCTAAGCTTGCTCTTTTCCCTCAACATATTGAAGTCATCTTCCCATGACAGTCTGTAGAGAATCCATTAAGAAACATTAAAAAAAAAAATCCCTTCTTTCATAAGGGAATAGAGGGAGGGGAGAAATATGTGACAGTGGAGGTGTTAAGACAGGTACAGTGCTGCCACAGGTGCAGGGAATCTTGGTTAGCCCTTGTAAAGGCATGACTACTTATCCTTAAAGTGATTAAGAGTTTTTCCACTAACCATTATTTCCAAATGGCTCTTCTAATGGTTAAGACTTAACCAGGAAGTGAAGTGTGGATGTTTGTATACCAAGAAAAGCATAACCCCAGATATCTTAGAAGAGACTTATAACAAGTGAAAAGGAAAAGGGCCAAATAAAAACCATTTAATACTTTGGAGACTGTTGGTTTGTTTCTTGAGAACTTTGCTTGGAGTAGTAGATTATTTCACTCCAAAAACATATTTTAAAACTATGTGTATGTGTGTATATATTATATTTACATTACTCTGTAATAAAAGCTTTTTGTGTTTGAGCTGCTAGAAAAGAGGTGCAATTATAAAAATACTAACCACAAATTGACCAGTAATTAGGAGAGGAAAGCTGGGTTCAAAGCAGGACAAAGTTGCATGTTATTTTTTAAATATTGATTTCCAGGTAAAATACATTCTGATGCTTTCTTCGTATTTCTTAATATTTGCATTCATCCTCACAATACAGAGAATCACCACTAGCAGTTTATCTATTGGAATACTTTTCTGTAAACCCAATTGTCTGCTTTACCTCGCTTACTTTTTCCTTTGATGCTGTGTCCATTCACTGTTTAGGGTAGGACTCTTAAGAAACCCTAAACAGCAGAATGTGAGTGCATTCCATCAGAGTCCCATACTGTGGAGAAAACCAAGTGCGTATTTCTGTCTAGCTGACCTAGTGAGTTCAGGACAGTAAGCTGAGGACTTTGAATTTCATCTTTAAAGGTTTGGAGATTAAACTTTACATCATATCACAGGAGAACCCATCTCTGCATCTAAGAGCACATGCATCTAAGAGCACAGTGGCTGATGTCTGCTAGAACTAACACAGACCTGTAATAACTGACCTTGGGTGAAGGATGAAGGAAGCTGTTTCTTTGATTGAAGAAAGAGTGGCAAAAGGAGATATGTATATACAAACATTGTGTTACTCTCACTTCAAAGATGTAATCAAAAGCAAAGGCCTCCTGGCAGAGACCTGGTTTCTAGATTCTGATTAATCTCACTTAGCCTCAGAGTCATGGTTGTGGAACAGCAGAGGGGATCATCAAGTTCATGATGAGCTCTCCGTTCAGCGTCTCTGGTAGTAATGGTCAGACTTAACTATTCTCAGCATTTCTAAAGTCTAATGGCAATCATTCATTACCTGGGGTGTTAAACAGAGGTTTGCTAAAGAGTTGTGGATTGTTTTTATCTGAAATTGAGTTAGCTTGACATGGAAAAGCACATTGTCTTATGCTTGTCAGCAGCTTTGTCAGTCCGATTTATTAATAAACTGGAAGAATGAAAGGGTTTGATGAAGAGAAGTAATAATAAAAATTGGTAGCCTTCTAGTCTAAAACTTCATTTTTTCAAACATGCTAGTTTTATCCAATGAAGGCTGTTTCCACTTTTATATGGTCAACTCATGTATATACATTAAACTCTTGACAAAGCTTAAACACTTAGATGAGACAGAATTTTTGGAGTAAGTGGAGGAACCAGCAAATTCTTCTCTTTAGGCCTTTCTGAAAATATGTGGGACAGTGCAGTTTCTTACATTCTCAGATGTGTGTGAGTAGTAAGTGCTAAGTTCTTGCAGTGTTAGTAACCTTGGTCCAGTAAATTTTCATTAGTTCTTATTTTTGTCTCAAAAACCTATTGTTCCTTGTTGGTTGATTCTAATAGAATAATAAGGTTGATTAATTAACCTTAAAGTGAATTTCTCACCTTCATGCTTCCCCCTGCTTTAATTCTCTAGAACTTAGATTGCAAAATACATTCTTTAACTTTGCTATAAATGGTTTCAGAGCTCTGTTAGTTTCAAAACTATTTTTATCACTTGAAATTAGAAGATTATGTGTATTATTTGATAAATCAATAAGAAATACGATTTTGTAAACTGATGACTTGTATTTTCAGTGTTACATTCTTATTAGCCTGTAAATATATTTAATTTTTTGGTATAAACTTCCTTTTAAGTTTTAATATGTAGTAACACATTTTTATAAAAAGTAGCTTTTATATTACCTTTTGTTAAAGCATAACTTTTTTCCCTTGAAAGTGGCTTAGTCATGTCCAACATTTTGTGACCCCATGGACTGTAGCCCACCATGGAATTCTCCAGGCAAGAATACTGGCATGGGCTGCCATTTTCTCCTCCAAGGGATCTTCCTAACCTAGAGATTGAATCTGCATCTCCTACATTGCAGGCAGATTCTTTACCATCTGAGCCACAACGGAAGCTCTCTAATACTCTCTATTTGTGTGGGTTCCAATGAGACTTTTTTTTTTAGTTTTTTTTTTTTTTTTTTTTTTTGATGTGGACCATTTCTAAAGTCTTCATTAAATTTGATACAATATTCTTGTTTTATGTTTTTGGGTTTTTTGGCTTCGAGGCATGTGAGATCATAGCTTCCTGACCAGGGATTGAACCCAAATCATCTGCTTTGGAAGGCAAAGTCTTAACCACTGGACTACCAGGGAAATCCCCAGAGTTATTTTTATGTCTGTATTTGTGATAACTTGAAATAATGAAGGTTGAGTCATAGAAAATTGACCAGCCTTTCCTGAAATACTCATATCTTAAAAAAAAAAATTTTTTTAATTGGAGGGTAATTATTTTATAATATTGTGTTGGTTTCTGCCAAACACAATTCATGTTTAACATGAAATCACTTATTGAACCATATAGAAAGCAGTTATTCTTATTTCCAAATTCCACAAGGATTAATTACTTTATTTCAATGTAAGAATTTATGGCTCCCAAGAAAGGAATATTTGCATTTCTGAATATCTTTTAACTCATGATAGATAATGCCTTATTTGGTAAAACATCTTTTAAACAATGGTTGACTTTCAGTGTGATTTAATATCGTGCTTAAGGGGATAGGATCTAAGGTTGGAACCATTCAGAGAGCCATGTTAATTTATCTATTAATAAAACTGGGTCTTGCCTAACCTGCAAAAATTTAAGAGGATATAGTGCTTGCTGTAGAGACACTGGTATTTCAGAATGCTGGATATCCAGTGACAGTTTGCAGAATGATCTGCCATGCCTGGTTACCAAGTTTTACAGGGCATTTAAGGAATTGGAGCCTGGGATTTGCTTTACTGAATAATAAGACAATCCAACAAAGTAATTGACAATGTTTTCTGATTTTTTTCCCCCCTGTGTATCTGTGGAATTTAGAAAGTGTATCTTTTTTTTTTAATCAAATATTTTTCCTTTCCAATTGTAAAAGCAACTTTGCTTGTGAATTGCATCGATGTGCCACAGTTTCTCACCTCTATTTTTAAAAGCACAAGGTTGGAAAATAATCCCACTTCTCAGACATAATCTCTGTTTATTTGTTCATATATATTCTTCCATGAATGCATGCTCAGTTGTGCCTGACTCTTTGCGACCCCGTGGACTATAGCCTGCCAGGCTCCTTTGTCCATGGGATTTTTCAGGCAAGAATACTTGAGTGGGTTGCCATTTCCTTCTCCAGGGGATCTTCCTGACCCAGGGCTCAAACTCGAGCGTCCTGAACCTCCTGCATTGGCAGGCAGAGTCTTTACCACTGAGCCACCTGTGAAGCCTATATATTCTTCCATATGTTTTAATAAACAGCGGAATGCTGCTTTGGAACCTGTTTTCTTCATTTAATTACGTGTTAGGAAGATTTACTATGTTGCCTAGTATCCTCTCAAATCAGAGAAAGAAAAAATAGGTCAAAACAGTATTTCTTAAGCAGTGTGACCTTTCTGTATACACATTTTCAAAGCTGAGAGTAAGCCTTGGCTTCAGAATGCTCTTCCCATGATTAGTCTTTACTTCCGTCCTTCCATTTGTTTGGTTTTCATCAGCTGAGACGAAACTTCCCTGATTGAATTTAAATATGGTTGATGTCATCATATTGCTCTGTGACTTTGGGAAAGGTACCTTATTCTCTCTGTCATTTCCTATCCCCCTATTCCTGATATCTAAAAAAATTCTAGACTGGGAAGTATATGAAACATGATATTTATTTTTCTGTAAGTTGCTTTCTTTCAAAAATGTTTAGCCTTTGGCCGTCATGGAACTTCTGAATGTAATGTTCTTTTCTTATCAGGACTTAGAGGAATCCCTTTAAGATGAAGCTAAATCTTACCAAGGTGGTTAATGGCTGTCGCCTCGGAAAAATAAAAAACCTTGGCAAAACAGGGAACCACACCATGGACATCCCAGGCTGCCTTCTATACACCAAGGCTGGCTCCGCCCCTCACCTGACCCATCACACGCTGCATAAAATCCACGGGGTTCCTGCCATGGCTCAGCTTACACTATCTTCACTGTAAGTATGAGACCTGATCAACATGTCAACTTTAGCAGCAGCTTGGTTACCTTACTAAGTTGAAGTAAAGAGAAAGACTTTTTTTGCTTCTGTATACAAAATGTGTAGGCTTTTTATAGTGAAATCAGAAGAGAGATATCAAATATTATACATCATCTGACCATAACATGGAAGGCACAGGCTGGACCTACATGTTAGAGCTGCTTCGCTTTTCCATACCGCCTGCCTGGCCGCTCCCAGGGGTGATGGTGCCCATAATGCCCCATCAGGGCTAAACTTGGGACCGCAGGGCTGTCTTCATGCACCAGCCTCAGAGTTTCCTGTCTCTGCACATGTACTTGCCAATTCTACTCTAGAGTAACAGAACTAATAGAGTGAGGTCATTTTGTGTCATGTACATACTGACCTTATCCCTAATTGAAAAATCTGCTATTTGATCAAATAACTCTGCAAGATTGTATTAGTAACAGTCATTTTAAAGGAACAAGGGGAAGAAGAAAATCTAGATATTCTGAAGCCCTTGATCTTTGCTAGGTTCTCTTTCTCACAGAGCCACTTGCAACTTAAAGACCTTTGTCCTGGCTAATAAACTCAACCTAATGAGTGGGGACTCCTGAATATGTGTACTTGGTGTTTTGAGACTACACTTACTGTCATGTGGCTCATTTGGCTGAGGAGAGGAGGCTTCAGTTGTTGCATAGAGTATCTGTAGAATGATTCATTATTATGTTACATATTTTTCTTTTTTCTTATAGGGCAGAACATCATGAAGTCTTGGCAGAATATAAGGAAGGAGCTGGAAAGTTTATAGGTAAAAGTTAATCAAGTTATTTGCGTGTGCCTTCTGGTGTATTAATTTGGAGGTTGAAGATGCTTTTTGTCTTTTGACTCTTCATGTATACGGTTACTCAACCATGAATATAATATGCATTTATTGAGCATCTAAGAATAGGCATTGGGGATTCAAAGATGAGTAGGAAACCATTAACTGCCCTAATGAAACTCAGAGCCTAGTTGGCATTAAGATAAACAGATAGTTCTAATAGAGTGTGGTGACTGCATTTGCAGGATCGGGAGTAGGTACATGTATAGTGAGAACCTAGAGGGAGGAACATATAACCTGCTGTAGAGTCCATGTGAACGGAGGTCAGAATAGAGATCTCGTGGGTCAAGGAGGAGTAGGAGTAAGCAAGGTTAGGAGGCGGGTGTAGTGGTGGTGGTCGACAGGTTTGGGCTGACGCTCTAGGAGGAGAGCAGAGACCTAGAGGTGAGGGACTGCATGGAACACACCTAAGACCCAAAGCAGGCTTGTCATGTTTGAGCCTAAAACACAGCAGAGGATGAAGAGTTTATATTCACCTATATTCTGATATGTTAATATTGTCTTCTGTTCCAGAAATAGGATTTTAAATGCCAGTATATATGTCCATTTATTTATAGGAAAAGCTTAGCAGTGATAGCCAGAGAACCAACTCTTCTCCAAACAGTTTTCTTCTGAAGCTTTTCCTCAGTGTCTGGGACTCACTTAAGTGACTGAAAATCCATTTCCATTGGTTATTCAGTCTTGCTGTTTCTGAGGGAGACTGCATGATGACTTGGTTGTCACAATGGCCTGTAATCTCCGTAGAGGAATTTATATAATACCATTTCCCTTGATCTGAGACCAATTTTAAAAACTGGCTTTAAAATATCCAAGCATATAATTAAGTGAAAATAGCTAATATAAGCTTTCTAGAGATAATTATAATAATTGAAATTGTAGAAAATAAGGTGGAGAACTGCAGAGATTTTTGTTGTTTGCTTTATATTTTTGGTCTTCAGCAAAATCCTGTTTTTTTCCTATGAAAATGTGGCATATGAAATTTAGGTACATATAATTACTGAACATTTTTTTTAAATGAATGTCTTTTTGATTAAAAAAACCTAAGAAACTGTCATCTTGAGTCAGTGAAACTTACTGAAAAGGAGATCCATTTGCATTGTCCTATCATTTTTCTATAATTCTGTCCCTAGGGACCCATGATGTAGGCTCCATTTATTATTAATAATGTTACCTGTTGACTGTATAATTTCATCTTTCCAGTAGCAAGTTCACCTTGGATGGTACCTTATTGAGAATGAACTTAATGTTATTTTCTTCAGAGTAAATCAAGTAGGGTCAATATTTCATTAATCACTTTTCATTGTATCATGCTTCTGGTTATACATTTCCTTTGTAGCAACTCAGTGTCATTAGACATGAATGTTTAATTCTTCTTTTGGGTTTGTAGGTTTCAAAATAATCTTCATTCATGTTGACAGGCCTCCTACAATTCTAAGGTTGGGTGTGGGCAATTTACTCTGTTTTAGCATTACTTTATCTGCCCTGCTGGATATGAAGCCACATTATGAAGCTGCTCTCAGTTACAGCACTGTGTCATTGCTGATGGAAGTGCTTTCAGGGGTTCTTTTTTGTTTATACAGGCATGCCAGAATCGCTCTTGTACTGTTCCCTGCATGATCCAGTCAGCCCTTGCCCAGCTGGTTATGTAACAAATAAGGTATGTTCTCAGAAGGTCCTTCAAGGCTGAAGCTTTGTCTCAGGAAGTCAGCCCATTGGATCCCTCAGATGCCAGGATTCCACTGCCTGGGATGCTGACCCATTCCAGATCCCTTTATGCCTTCTCTTTGTTTGTATGACTATAGTGGGATGGTGTGGTTTATAGGGCAGCCCACGGATGAGTTAAGGTAAGGAATGTATCCTCAGCTTTTTTACTGTTACCAAAAATTTGGGAGGAGAGAAAGGTCAAGTACATGCCCAAAAAAGAAATTGCTATAATGGTAGACAAAAAAATAGTCTTTTGGTACCGTGCTTTATTTGCAGTTTTAACAACCTCAGGAAAAGTAGGGGAAGTTGCTGATGAGTGTTATCACATGTATAACTATATATAGTAGAACTTCAGTATAATATTGCTGTTTAGAACAGAATTTGAAAAATCTGGGTCCATAGCCAGAGATTTTAGCTAGTCAAAAACAGTATCTAGAGGACTTCATTAAAAGTTTTAATCTGAGATACGGCCCCACTGCATTGTCCCAGAGGACAATGTTATGGAAAGACTTCAGTATATACTGCTACTTCACAAACATAGTTACTCTTTTCTTCACCCACTTTATTGATATCAACAATGTCTATTAATCTTACCTAGGATACCTTTTTTTAAATTTGTCTTCTGTTTTACACTTCTTTCTATTTTGTAATTTGAATTCAAAAGGAAATATTTTGACCTCGATTATTCCATTTATAAGGGAGAACGGATTCATTCAAACAGTGTTATGCAGGATGAAAAAGATTGTATGTGGTCCTCCAATTACATACATCTGTTCTAAGAAGAGAGACGCTGTAGGGGAAGCAGTAACCAAGGGAACATACAGAGATTCTTGTGTACTGTGAGATTTATGTCTTTGCATATAATTCTGTATCTAACTATGTCTAATGAGTGAACATTCATAATGTGTGAGGCCCAGACTGCGTATGGACCTAACAAAAGTAGAAGATATTAAAAAGAGGTGGCAAGATCTTCACAACCCAGATAATCATGATGGTGTGATCACTTCTGGAATGTGATGTCAAGTGGGCCTTAGGAAGCATCACTACAAACAACACTAGTGGAGGTGATGGAATTCCAGTTGAGCTATTTCAAACCCTAAAGATGATGCTGTGAGAGTGTTTCACTCAATATGCCAGCAAATTTGGAAAATTCAGCAGTGGCCACAGGACTGGAAAAGGTCAGTTTTCATTCCAATCCCAAAGAATGCTCAAGCTGCTGCACAGTTGCACTCATCTCACTCGCTAGTAACGTAATACTCAAAATTCTGCAAGCCAGGCTTCAACATTACGTGAACTGTGAACTTCCAGATGTTCAAGTTGGTTTTAGAAAATGCAGAGGAACCAGAGATCAAATTGCCAACATTCGTTGAATCATCGAAAAAGCACAAGAGTTCCAGAAAAACATCTATTTCTGCTTTATTGACTATGCCAAAGCTTTTGATTGTGTGGATCACAATAAACTATGGAAAATTCTGAAAGAGATGGGTATACCAGACCACCTGACCTGCCTCCTGAGAAATCTGTATGCAGGTCAGGAAGCAACAGTTAGAACTGAACATGGAACAGACTGGTTCCAAATAGGAAAATGAGTACGTCAAAGCTGTGTATGGTCACCGTACTTATTTAACTTATATGCAGAGTACATCGTGAAAAACGCTGGGCTGGATGAAGCACAGGCTGGAATCAAGATTGCCGGGAGACATATCAATAACCTCATATATGCAGCTGACACCAGCCTTATGGCAGAAAGTGAAGAAGAACTAAAGAACTTCTTGATGAAAGTGAAGGAGGAGAGTGAAAAAGTTGGCTTAAAGCTTAACATTCAGAAAACAAAGATCATGGCAGCCGGTCCCATCACTTCATGGCAAATAGAGAAACAGTGGAAAGAGTGGCTGACTTTATTTTGGGGGGCTCCAAAATCACTGCAGATGGTGACTGCAGCCATGAAATTAAAAGACGCTTACTCCTTGGAAGAAAGGTTATGACCAACCTAGACAGCATATTAAAAAGCAGAGACATTACTTTGCCAACAGAGGTCCATCTAGTCAAGGCTATGGTTTCTCCAGTAGTCATGTATGGATGTGAGAGTTGGACTATAAAGAAACCTGAGTGCCGAAGAATTGATGCTTTTTGAACTGTGTTGTTGGAGACTCTTGAAAGTCCCTTGAACTGCAAGGAGATCCACCCAGTCCATCCTAAAGGAAACCAGTCCTGAATATTCATTGGAAGGACTGATATTGAAGCTGAAACTCCAATATTTTGGCCACCTGATGCAAAGAACCGACTCATTTGAAAAGACCCTGGTGCTGGGAAAGATTGAAGGCAGGAGGAGAAGGGGACGACAGAGGATGAGATGGTTGGATGGCATCACTGACTCAGTGGGCATGAGTTTGAGTAAACACTGGTAGTTGGTGATGGACAGGGAAGCCTGGCATGCTGCAGTCCATGGGGTCGCAAAGAGTCGGACACGACTGAGCAACTGAACTGAACTGAGCGGAAACATTCTGTGTGAGGCCCAGATTGTGTTTGGGGCACAACTGTGATATTAGATACTTGGTTCAGACAAATATACAATGGTGTGATAAAGGCTATCTTTTTTATGAAAGAAATAAATACAAATTGCTGATAGAGCTTATAAGAGTGAGCAATTGATTTTGCCTAGTAAAGTTTGGGGAACATAGTAGAGAAGATGGCATCTAAACTCTTACGTCTTGAATAGTATTTTACCAGGCAAAGAAGTAGGGGAAGGCCATCTCAATCAAAAGGAACAGTGTGTTGAAAGACAAAAAAATCAGTCTGTGGTGTAGTCAGAAACAGCATGGAGTGGAAGAGAGAGAAAGACTGGGATTCTGGAAAAGTAGTCACAGAATTCTTGGGCGATAACTGAGAAGTTGGCTTGAATGGACATTGAAGGACACTATGAGCTCTCAGGTCCTTAGAAAATTTGGAATATGGTATGGGAAACCTCTTTACCCACCATGTCTAGAAGATTGAATTGCCACCATCTCTCCAGCTGTAAAGAAGAATTGAATTCAGAATTGCTTTAATCATTTTATTATTTTCTTTTTATTTGCATGTTACTCTTGCTAATTCGTCTCACCTTGTTCCGTGGCAGTCAGTGTCGGTGTGGGGTGTTGGAGGACGAGTAGAAATGACTGCCTCCAAGTTCATGGCCATTCAGCAGGCCCTTCAGCCAGACTGGTTCCAGTGCCTTTCGGATGGAGAGGCAACTTGCGATGAAGCAACTTCCATAAAAAGAGCCAGAAAGTCTGTTGACCGATCACTTCTCTTCCTGGATAATTGTCTGAAGCTACAGGAAGAGTCAGAGGTAAAGCCATACCACTCACCAGGCCTTTCTCCTGGTACTCTAGCTAATTTACATTCCGTGATACCGCCCTTTCTGCCCCTCCTCCTGTTTCTTGCTCTTTACTTCTTGGTCTCTTTTATTCTCCTGATTTTTGCTTCTTCTCTGAATGTTTTATTGCTCTTTAGGATGTCTTAGGCTCTCTTTTTATCCCACACTATATGTTCTCTCTGGGAAGCTCCCCTTAGTTTTAATTGCTGAAAATTCTAAAATTGTGTGTATGATCAAGATCACTCTCCTTAGCTTCAGAGTTACACAGCCACAGGCCTTTGCTATGTTCTCTCACTAGACTGTTCCTCTCATGCACCTCAGACCCAGGTAACAAACTCAGTATCTCCTCTCCTCACACCTGCTCTTCCTCTGGCTCTCCTTCAGCACTGTTCTCCCTGTGTGACAGTCCCCAGTTCCTCTGCCCAGAGATTTGAGTCTTTCAAGACCCTTTTTAGTATCGAGTTAATATTCAGTTGTTCACTCCACCCTGACTCCAGTTCCCTACGTATGTCTGGAAAGTGCCCCTTCCGGCTCTATATCCTGAAGGCATAGTAACCTCATCATCTCGTGAGCTGGGGAAGATGAAGCTGTCGCAGTGAATAAGGGACCTTGATAGCAGAGTTATAAAGCTGGAAAGGAAGGCATTCATTAGGAGAGAGCAGAGGAAGTGGGAGAATAGGAGATAGCGATCAGAGGAGAGACTTTTAGTGTCTGGTCGTTTGTGTAGAGGAATCCTGAGCCACTAGCAGGCCCCACTGTGGCAAAGCACATGGAGTTTGAGAAAGATCATTATTTTGAGTTTGCTAATAAAAAATGTACTTTGGCTAATCAACTTAATATACATGAACTAATTAGAGGAAGCTTACTTGTCATTCTCTTAGAACTCTCAGTATCTGAGTAAGGGTTCAGAGTGGGGACATTGCTGCGGCTCTGAATTGTTAGCTCTGCTAACAGTTATTTGCTAGCAGTTGTTTTCGGCCAGTAATTATCCTTGTAGGATGAGTAAATGTTTGGATGAGTAGAAAGGAGGACAGGGAGATGACAGAGTGTGATTATTAGAAAGGCCAGATGAGCCTCAAATCCCTCTTGTGTGTTGTCAGCCACACCATTTCACATTATTCTTGGGGGCTGGGCAAATGCTCGGGTCCCTCTCTGTACCCCTTATGCTGTTGTCTTGATATGATTATTGATAGTGCCCTCTTTTACTCTTAAGTGTGTTCTATTTTAGACAATACAGTTATACTTTTTTTAAATTTACTTATTTATTTGGCTGTATCGGGTCTTAGTTGTTTTGCACATGGGATCTTTGGTTGTGGTACGTGAGCTTTCTAATTGTGGTGTTCAGGCTTAGTTGCCTGGCAGCAAATGGGGTCTTACTTCCCTGGCCAGGGATTGAACCTGTGTCTCCTGCATTGAAGGGTGGATTCTTAACCTCTGGACCACCAGGCAAGTCCCTAGTGGTTACACTTCTTATACCCATGAAAACGAGTTCCTAGATGGGGCTGTGCCAATGAAAATGAGTTCCTAGATGGGGCTGTGCCAATAACGTAAAGGAACAGGCCTGTGTAACTGTCTACTTTGTATGTCTGCAAGCATCTTTTCCTCTGTCTGTGATTTTTTCCTCTTATCCATTGAATCCTCTTATTCTGAATGCCCTTAAGCATTGAAGCTCCTCAAGATTCTGTCGTCAGCTTTCCTTCCTTCTGCATGTATTCCCGAGGCCAGGGATGGTAAATAAGTTTCATCTCAAGGTGCTCAGAGCAGTGCACAGTGCAGCAGGGTGAGGAGAGTCTCTTGGCTGTGTCTAGCGTGGCAGCAGGCAAGGGGAGTGGCAGGCCTGTGCCAAGCACCTCCTGCTGTCTAGCCTGGGCAGTCGCACCAGTATATACATTGCCCTAACTTTTATTCCGTATCTTCAGTGGCTGATACCTCAAACTCAGAATGCGCAAAACAGAATAATCATCTTCCCTAACCCTCCACTGGTGTCCTAGGATGTCCTGTCTTGGCTCTTCTCATCATCTCCCTGGACATCTGAAATAGGAGCCAGGAGTCATCCTATTTTTGTCCACATCCTTTCCCCAGGAAACTCAGCAGTCAGGTTGTGTTGAGTTGTTGATTGTTCTTCCTGACGAGGTTGCAGATCCTCTCTCTCCTGTTCACTCCATCGCTACTGCCTCAGTCAAGATCCTCTTTGTCTTCCCCAATGATTCAAGTCATCTCTACTCCATCCTTTAACCACACTCACCCTCAGTTCACTCTCCACACAGGAGCTTAAGTCTTCTTTCTGGAGGAATAGTCTGATTATGTTCCTCCCGCTTAAATCAAGAAGCAGGATGAATATAGCCTTTTAGCCTCTTTATAGCCTTCCAGGCTCCCTTCCCACCCACTTCTTCTATCGAAAGCCACTGTTGATTGGTATTTTTCCTTGTAAACCTTATTTTTTATAGTTACATACACATAATTATTACATATATGCATGCCTCTGGTTTTTATTACATGAATATGATCATCTTTTCAGGAATTTGCTTGTTTTTATTTAGCAATGTCTTGAAATTATTTTCCTGTTAGTGTATATATTACTATACGTTATGCTTTCTTTTTAAAACAACTGTGTAGGAAGCCATACTATGAACATATTATACTTTACCTAAGCCTCTACTCTATTGATGGATGTTTAGCCTGATTCCAGTTTTTCATTATTCTAAACATCTTTGTTTCATATGCACCAAAAATAAACTTTGGTGCATATAAATAAATGTATTTGTAGGTGATATTCTTAGAAGTGGAATTTTAGAATGTATAAAGATAAAAGTATTGACATTTTGGTAAGTGTTGTATGTTTGCCCTAGCAAGAGGCTGAACTAATTTTTATTCTCTGTAGTTGTCAGGGTATGTAAGTGCCATTTCTCTAACCCTTTTACCTCCACTATGTTGCTTTTTATCTTTTGACTTTTCTGTCAGTGTGATGGGCAAAAATGGTATCTAATTATTTCCAGGTTTCATTTCCTTGTGAGATTTAGTAAGCTCTCCGGATGTGTTTTTCTGAAGTTCATATTCACATATTTGCCTAGATGTCTGTAGGGCTGTCCTTTGCTTAGAGGATTTGTTGGAGCTTTGTCCATGGTGTAGACATTTAGCTATCCCTCCAAAGAGTAAGTTCCCCTTTACCTTTGTTGATAGTATATTTCACTAGGGATTTTTTTAATGTTTCTGTGTTCAATTATGTCTGCCTTTTCCTTTTCCTTCCAAAGCTTTATCTTGCTTTGGAAGGCCTACCTTATCCCAAGAGTATAAAAATACTTAATCTGTTTTTCTAATACTGTATAACTATATCTTTTATGCTTAGATCTTTAGGGCTATCGGGAATTTATTTTTGAGAATGGTGTACAGTACTAATTTTTGTTTTATCTTTTTCCAAATGGGCAGTCAGTTGTCCCAGCCAGTGTCACAGTTCCTAGTATTATTTATAACTAAGAGATTTTTTTTTCCCCCCCAAACTTTAAACTTTTTATTTTGTATTGGGGTATAGCTAATTAACAATGTTGTGATAGTTTCAGGTGAACAGCATAGGGACTCAGCCATACATATATATGTATCCATTCTCTCCCAAACCCCACTCCCACCCAGGCTGGCACATAACATTGAGCAGAGTTCTATGGGCTATACAGTAGGACCTCACTGGTTATCTATTTTAAAGTTAGCAGTGTATACGTGACCTTCCCAAAGTCCCTAACTATCCCTTGCCCTGGCAACTGTAAGTTTGTTTTCAAGGTCTGTGAGTCCTAAGAGACTTAGAAGTAGCCTAGAGTAGACCAGGAGAACCATTTCTGCAAATGAAAGCTGTTGCTTTTGTTCTTTTCCTCTTGTACCTGCCTGGTGTGTGTTTAAGCTAAAGCATGACTGCCTATGTTGATTGTCTCAGTTTCTCTTCAGTCTTTTCTTACCTCGTTAAATGGCTTTCAGATTGTGTTCTTTGGAACCCTAAAGGTTCTCAGGAAGGAGAGTGTGCCATCCCCCTGCATGCTTCAACTGAGATTTCATCTCTCCAGGGGGCTTCTGCTAACTAATGCTCATTTAAACAGAGGTCTCCACTACTGGAAACAGTTAAAAATGTTCAATCCTTTCTCACCTTAGGTCCTCCAGAAAAGTTCGATCATTGGAGTGATCGAAGGTGGAGACGTGATGGAGGAGAGGCTGAGGTCGGCTCGAGAAACAGCCAAGCGGCCTGTTGGCGGCTTCCTTCTGGATGGCTTTCAGGGGAATCCAGCAACCCTGGAGACTAGACTGCACTTGCTGTCATCAGTCACTGCAGAGCTGCCGGAAGACAAACCAAGGCTAGTGTTCAGGAGGATGCAGGCCAAGCCTGGTGGGCTGCAGAATGTGCAGTGTAGTATGCAGTCTCTACATGGGCGTGTCTTTTGATGTTTTGATTATGTTCTTTCTGGGCTGAGTCTGCTTGGGGGAGTTTCCATCAAGACCGTCTTGCCTTTGATTTTAGAATGTGGGCCAGAGAACGGTGCCATGTGAGTTAGTTTGTTTGATTCTTATAAGTGAGGGCAAGTGTTATATTATTCCCCCTCATTCTTGTGCCAAATATAAATAACATTCTTTATCCATTATAACCTGGGGACAAGTAGAAAGTCACATGGAACTCTGGCCTTAATCACAGAAAGCTGAGGACAGATCTGGGATCCCCAGTGGAATGAAGACGGGTTCTATCAATAAGGACCTTTAAGAGGTTCTTAGATTTGAGGCAGGTAGTGAGGAGGAGTATTTTTTGAAATCAAGGGAACTGGCAACCTGAGTGGGGCTGGCTGTTTCCATCCATCGCAGGATTTGCTATGTGCTGGAGAGAAGAGTGATCCGCAAGATTTTAAGGCAAAAAAATCCGTAAGTTTCTGCGTACAGCTGATGTCTTACCAGACTATCCACATTTTTTATTTTTTTTTAAAAGACTGTAGTCTTTTATCCCAGTTGGTATGAATATTCATGCTTTTTTTTTTTCCTGGAGCTACATTAAGAGGTTTGATTATGGGGTAATTCTTACACCCCTCGGGCTGATGAGTAATATTATGTGTGCTAAGCTTAATCACTCAAGTTGTGTCAACTCTTTGCAATCCTATGGACTGTAGCCCGCCACGCTCCTCTGTCCATGGGATTCTTCAGGCAAAAATACTGGAGTGGGTTGCCATGCCCCCCTCCAGGGGATCTTCCCAACTCAGGGATCAAACCCAGGTCTCCCGCATTGCAGGCAGATTCTTTACCTGCAATGGTCTGAGCCACATGGGACACCCTGAGTGATATATATATGTATATAATTTTACTACTTTTAAAAAAAAAGTCCAGGTATAACGTGTAGTTAAGTATATGGATTTTAGGCATGCCCTGATGAATTTTTATTCCTGTATATGCTTGTAAACACCAGCCAGAACAAGATATTTCCAGCACCCCAGCCAGCATTCTCCCCACCCTCGCCCCAGTTTTATCCTAGTCCTCTGTGTTCGTTGCTTTCCCTCCTGTGCTTATTTCATTTGGGTGCAGATGACAATTCAGCACTAGTATTTCTAGTCATTTTCTGGACTTCTTTTGAATTAAATGCTCACAGATGTCTGTTACTGGATTTGAAAGCTGGGATTGTTTTTCTTTCTCTTAAGTGTGTAGAAATGCCAGCTTCAGTTGGAGAGGAGTTCTAAAAACATGACATTACTTGAAGGAAACTGTAGTCAGAAAAACCAGCATATATTTAAGGGTTCTGGTTGTTTAATATTACATAAGCCTTTTTTTGGACTTCTTTTAGAAATCAGGGAGTCTATAAGCTTTTCTCTGCCAGTTTATAAAAGGGACTATGAGTAAAAAAACAAACATAAAAAATAGCAGCCAGCCAGCCCTGATCTATTGCATTTCCCCATCTTGTTTTAGTGGCAAAACCTAGTTGAATATTATTAACACTCTCAGAATGCATTACCTATTGCCTCTAGAAATACCATCTCATTCCACCATGCAGACATTTTGTTAATGGAGAAAATATAGAAGAAGCATAAAGAAAGCTAACTAGTTTCTTGGATCCTGTGGGCAGAGTTGAAATTTCGAGAGTAAGAATTGCTTTGTAAATGGAGCTATGAAGAATACAGTAGGTAAAGATGTCTTTCTTGAGCCAACAATGAAAAAGAATTATAAGCAAAGTACAGTTAAAACATGGAAGAGTATTTGAAGAAAATAAAGCACACAGCTTTACACTAAAAAAAAAACAATCATATGCAGTGGATAGAAAGGCTACAGAATTAAGTCCAAGACTCTGGAGATTGTTTCAGAAGGGATGAGGGAGAAAGAAAACTAACCCTTACTAGCTTCTCTTTGGAGTCAGAAACTACACTCTGCTTTTTCAAGTACATCATTCATTCTCACAGTCAGTCTATGAGATGTGTATTCTTGCTTTTGTTTTTAAAATTTGGAAAACTAAAACTCAGAGAGGTTAAGAAACCTTCCCAAAGTAACACAGCAAGTAAATGAATGGCAGAGTTGAGATTCCAGTCCAGGTTTCTGCTGCCAAAGCTCTGTGGTCTTTCCACTGCACCTCTTTATCTGCTGCCTGCCATGCTAACCATGATTTTCATTATTATTACTGTTAATGCCTTCTGGAAAGACTGATTTCACTCCTGGCGTTGTCCTCATGTCACTGTATGTATTATTTTCACAGGCTCATCTGTGGTGTTAGCCGGCCAGATGAGGTGCTCGAGTGTATTGAAAGAGGAGTGGACTTATTTGAGAGTTTTTTCCCTTATCAAGTGACAGAGCGGGGATGTGCCCTGACTTTCAGCTTTGATTACCAGCCGAATCCTGAAGAGACATGTAGGTCTTTTGAAGTTAATCTCTGTGTCACCCTTAAATTCTTTCTATTTCCTATCGGCTTTTGGCTTGAGTCACAAACCAGAAATATGTGCATACTGTAAAGCCAGCCTTTTATAAAACTACGTCTTTGTTTTTTATCTGTACACCCTGGCATGTTGGCACACAGAACCAGGCACTTAATACTACACACATAGCTCATCAATATTCGGAAGTGATTTTTGTAGGGAGCAGAACCAAGAAAAACAAAACCTCTTCTATTAATAGCCAGAAAAAAAGAACATTCAGAGTGAATGAATAGTGATGAAAATCTAAGAAAAGAAAACCTTTGAACTGCTTGGTAAAAGTTAATTCATTTTTTCACAAAGGAGTTCTTCTCTGTCTTTTGCAGACGTCATGCTAAAATACAGGGAGTCTCACCCTCTCTGATCTTAGTGTTACTTTGCTTTTTTTTCATACTGAGATGTGAAAGCTGTTTTCCTCTGCTAATGTTGCTTTGAAGCACTGCCATTTGCTTTTATTGTTTAGTTATTCAGAAGTCAAGAAAATCAGTTTCAGATTCTAATGTTTAGCTGGCAATAAAAAAGGAACCAGGATATAGACTTAGGGTTGGGGTCCCTTGAAGTGTCTCTGCAGTGTTTCAGGAGAGTGTTGTGGGCCCGTTTGCCCTCTGGCCTTCAGAGTGTGCTTTCCTTTCCCGCCTGCTGCTCCCCTTAAATTTGAGTAGGGTCAGAGACTTCTTTAAAGGCTCCTTTTATTCCCCATAAGTGATGAAAATTTCATTCAGGATTTGTTACACTTCTGTAACACAACTTAAGCAATAATCTAAGTGGAATTACTTCTGGAAACAAAATCAATCAAGTTGATCAAATTCTTAAGCAGAGGAGACCAGGTTTACTATCTCTTAGACAGACTAGAACATATGTATATAGATAGGTGTACCATAAACACTTTATAAATGTTCATGACTTCATTTACAAGTGAAATTATTTCTGCCAGCACATAGGTGATTGTTAGTCATTCTGTACTGTGAATACGCAAAGCTCTACAGAGAACCTGGTATTGAGTTCTTTGGAACAAACAAGTTCCTTTTGGGCCAGAGAAAGCCAGATTTCTTCATGATTGGAAAAACTGAGTTTAAACATTTTTATGAAAGTATTATTATGAATCATATTTGTGTATGTGCATACTAAATTGGGGCTTTTTGCCAATTACAAAGTGAAAATTCCACAAGAATTAGTTGCCTGATGTAGGCAGTAATTTCCCCAGTGACAAGGACTTTCCAAAAGCCAGGGTTTTATTATGGTTTTCCACATCAGCATGCCAATAATGGCAGCAAAATTAGAATAGCCGTGGGCTCAATGCTTAGGTTACATCGCTTTTTCCTTTCACCTGGGCGAATTTACCTTCCTAGGACCATCTGCCCATTTTCCTTGGGCCTAACATTGTTATTACTCATTCCCAGAAATACTTCTCTACTTGCACTCTGGCTGGCTCTTTGCATAGTAACTAGTGTTTCTCTTGCAATTCCAGCAATGTTCTTACTTAAAGCAAAGAGTTCAAGGGAACAACTCAAATTCGCATTTAATTCTGGATTAACTGAGTTCCCTGGAGGGCCAGAGTCTCCATATAGAATACATAAATTAAAACCATATTCTACTTTTAATCTGTAATATAGGCAGTTACAAAGCCCAGTGAATTTGCATGTACATTATGATAAGACATGACTCCCAACACACAGGCACACACATTTATTCTTTCCCTCCCCCTCTGTCTTACACACACACACACACACGAACATACACACACCCAGCTGGTTTTTAAGAAATCCTTCCTTGAGAGTAAGATTATAAGATATACACTTGTAACCATGTTTTGCTAGACATAGTTGAATGTCCAGGTTTTGATACTATAGATTACAGGTCAGTGATCACCTTGTTACATGTTCCTTTTTTAAATGTGTGTGCATTTCCTTAAGTTAAATTCTAAAGAGTGGAATTACAGGGTCAAAGGACCTGAAATAAAAAAAATTCTCCCAGTGGCCCCTCTTTATCTGATCTTCATTCAAGACTTCTTTTTGGTTTGTCCTCAGTATTACAACAAGATGGAACACAGGAAGAAATAAAATATGTGGATCAAACAAAGAAAAGTAAAACAACCAGTTGCAACCGAGAAATGACATCATTTGAAATTAATCTGAAGGAAAAAAAGTAAGGATTGTTTTTTTAAATTTGATTTCTGTCTTTTTAATTTCAGTCTGTTTTAAAAGTTTTATGTAACTGTTCCCTTCTCAGTTTATGAGTTCATAAAATATTTATAGTTGGACATTGTTTGGGCCTTCTCAAGTTCATTGCCAGCAGAACTCTTTTTTTCTGTAGATGAATTTGTGTACTTTGTCTTGTCAGAAAACTGAGGCTTGATAACTAATGTTTTAGAAGAGCTGTCAGGAGGATTAGACCAAATCCATTGTTTGGTGTTTCTTATGATTACTTTAAATAATGACAGTGTAAAATAAGAATTTCAAGATAAAATACAAAAAGATTTTTAAATTTTAAGGAATTTAAGCCATCTTGGTTATATACAAATTATAAATCTTAAGTAAAGTATTTGCCTCTATAAAGACTAAACTAAGATATCTTGTAACTTTGTGTTTGGCCAAAAGTGGAAATTATCAGTGAACAAGTGAGTAGTTTTTCTGGAACTTGGTATACTTATTTTGATGCTGGGGTATTTTTGGTCTTATGTAAAGGGACATTTTAGGGACTCAGACTTATTTATTACTATCTAGTAATAGTACAGACTTGAAAATTTATGAAAGAATGTGAAATTCCTAGTTCTTCTTTCTGTAGTGACTTCTCGATTGTAGGTCTGAAATGCTGACATTTACCATGTTTGACTTATTGAAAAATAACCAAGGAGGTTCATTTCTGTTTTTAAAAAGCTAGGGTGATATAAATGGTTACTACTAAAATTCCCTTTACATTGTAGATATCATTGGGAACTGCTATATTTATCAGCAATAGACTTGAAGCTTTGGAGATTTGGCATTCAGATTGTGGTTCTGCTCATGACTGTGTGACTTTGGTCAAGTCACTTAACTTCCTTTAAATAGCTGATAAAAGATAGTGCATATAGTGCTTAGCATGTGCCTGTCTGTGTCCTTTACTATATTAAATCATCTAATTCTTGTAACAGCTCTATAGGTAAGCACTAATAAGGCATTGTTATTACCTGATTACATTTCAGATGAGAAAACAGACCCAGGGGGAGGTTAAGTGACTTTCCAGAGTTGTAAAGCAGGAAACAAGCCCAGTCATTGTAGCTCCAGAGCCTTCCCTTTTTGTCCCCTTGGCCAGTCTTCATTGGTAAAGTGACAGGAAAGATATATGTCTCCACGGGTGGTTGCAGAGATTAAATGAGACAGAATATATAGAAGTTTTTTTTAAACTGCAAAAAGCTATGCAAGTAAAAGGTCATACCGTCTCTTCTAATATTATAGTTCTGATGGCAAGTGGGAGAAGAGTGTCATTCATCAGAACCGCGTCTCCTCACATTTTTGTGTGCCTTTACAGTGTGACTAACCATGCTCAGCAGGAGGCAGCGAGCATGTGACTCTGCTGCTGCTCCTTGGTAAGCCTTGGTCTAGGAGGCTGTATCCATCAGAGCCGGACTTCTGAATCTCCTGGCCCCCTGCGCTCTCCATTACCTTTTGACTACATTGCCCTCTTCAGCAGGTGCCTGGCACTACATTTGCTAGTCGTGTTACTAACTGTTGGTTATGTGCCAATAGAATAGGTGGTCTGGGTTCTCAGTTTCTTGTGGAATATCATTGTAACTTCCTTCCTCAGGTACCAGGAGGACTTCAGTCCTCTCGTGAGAGGGTGTTCCTGTTATTGCTGTAAGAACCACACTCGTGCGTACGTCCACCATCTGCTGGTGACGAACGAGCTATTGGCTGGTGTCCTGCTTATGATGCACAACTTTGAACACTACTTTGGATTTTTCCACTCCATCCGGGAAGCACTGAAAAGTGACAGACTGGCTCAGTTGAAAGAGCTCATCCGCCAGCAAGCCTCCTGAGACGTGGCACCCAGTCTGACTCTTCACGTCGAGCCTGCACCACAGTTGTGATGTGGGAAGAAGAGAGCCAGAAATGATCGTAACTTTTAACTTTAATCACTTATATTTGAGAATGAAGTCTACTTAAAGTAGGAACATCTGTACTGAGCTCTGCCCACATGAGGCTAAAGAGACTTCTTATGACTGAAATGACCTAGATTGATCAGAAGAAACTGAAACATGACCTTTCATATTTCTACACTCTTTTAGTCAATTGAGATTTGTTTAGTCAAAGATAAGCTTTAGATATAAGAGGACAGCCTTGAAGTGGGGATGATGAAAATCTGAGGGTTCACTGAATTGGATTGGAACTTGAAGGGAGATGATTGGTCATAAGTCATATGACCTCTGTGGATATGTGCCTGCTGACCAAGAGGAATCTAGCTGATTCAAGAGTTTTCTTCATTTTAATCCTAATATTCTCAGGGGCCTCTTTTGGATTCTTCTGCCTCCCAAGCTGTCCTGGCAGTGCAGTCAACCAGAAATGACTCTTGTGACTTCACCAGGCTCACATCTCCATGGAATGTGGAGCTCTCACATTGCTCCAATGACCAGTTGACACAGGGCACACTCTTCATTTGACCATATGGTCTTTCTGTGACTTGCCTCCCTAAAGTCACCACAGTTGCCTATGTGGAGCTGAAAGTGCATTGCAGCTTTCATCTGGTCATACAGATCCACTGTGGTCTGCCTTTCAGGCTCATTCATAGTCGAGCCACTTAACTGAAGTTCCATCACTTGGGGAGATTCAGTCACCTGAATCTCCCTGACGGGAGCCCTGGCCTGGCTGTTAGGGGATTGGGTTTAAGTTACTCAGCTGTAACACTTGGGCATATATCACTTAACCTCCCCATTCCTGTTTCCTTCTCAATAATGGGGAGAGGCATAGTGAAGAGTGCTAGATGAATGTCTAAGATTCCATCCAGCTCTTAATATTTGGGGAACAAGAAGTTTTAGATTAGAACCATAGCTTTACATGTATCCTTGTTTATTGATCACTATTGGCTTGATTTAAAATACAGTGGTATCAGGAGTTAGGCAACAGTAGAGATATTTGAGAGCCTAAAAAGAGGTTTGGCCCATGGATTTTAAAGTGGTTGGTAAATTGTCATCCGCAGGTCGTGAGGCTAGGAGGGCCTTCCCTGATCACATCTCCTTCTCTGAATTTTTTATGCCCTTGTCAAAGGAATGACATTCATGTTGATGATATGACAGGTGATTTTTATTTAGAAGTGCTTTTCTATATTTGTCAAGTTTCCTGTAAAAATACACATACGTGTGTGTTTCACACATAGTTTTTATAAAAACAACAGAACCAAAAAGATGCCTTTGTTTTGTTTGTAGGGGTATAAAATATTTGTTTTATATTCTTATGCTGTATTTTTCTCTTTGTTCATTTTAGTGGGCATTACTGAACATTGTTTTTGATTATTATGTGGTTACTATATTTTTATATGTTGGGCGCCCATCTATATGGTCTTCTTTTATTAGTGGTTTAAGAATGTATATGAATTCCAAAGTTCATGAATTTCAGAATTCACAGACACTTCCTGTAACCTCTCCTCCAATGAATGGCAAGGGTACTTACAAAAGACAGAATTTCTATTCTCAAGAATCTTCTTGTTTTGAAATATATTGGATTGGACTTGTTCATATGTTTATAGTCCTGTTCAATGTCAAGCCCATTGTTGGAGGAGTATTAATAAATATCCTAGAATCCATATAAAATTTATGAGCTTTATTTGTATTCAAAATGCTGAAAATTCTACCCAACTTTGTCCATTTCTCTGGGTCTTTTTCTTATTAGCACATTTGAAAGAATATTTCTTTCCTTTGAACTGATTAAAGTCAATAACCAATAAACATTTTTAATTAAAAAAATACTAATCTGGTTTCTTATAAATAGTGATGCATCTGTTAAACAAAACATTAATTTCCATGGTACCAGAAATGTTCTCCATTAGAAAAGAATTTTTCTACATTGATTCCATGTGTAGTCATTGTTTTTAAGTGTACTCACACTAAATGCAGAATCCAGGAAAGAGATTCAGGGATGCACCTGTCTTTTTACATAATCAGAGGCCTAAGGCTATGCTAGCACATAATAAAAATAATAGTAATAGCCACAGTCTATGGAGTATTTTACTGTGCCAGGCACCTTAGTAAATGCTTTTCACACATATCTCATTGACTCTTACAGCATGGCTGTGTGGTGCTGATATTATTCCTAGCTTGAGTTTCAGGAAGGTTGAGTTGTCTGCCTGAGGCCTACCAGAAATTTCTGGAAGGTTGAGTGGTTTGCCAAAAGTCTGCCACTAGTCAGCTCCCAGGTTGGACTTGGCTCCATCTGACTAAAACTCAAGTTAACCATTGCACTAGCCTCTTCCTGGTGGCTTGCTCCTGAGTTGAAGGGGCTACAAGAAGGACTGAAGAGAGGAGCCTTCTGGCCCAGGGGGCTTCTGGAGCTTTGCTGGAGCTCAGTCCTGGCTCCCACTGCTCCACTGGGGAATAGCTGGCACTGGCCTGTGTGGCCCACAGTACCATGTTGACACCTATCGGTCTGTAGGTACTTGATGTGAGTTGCCATTCCATGTGAGTTGCTAATTTGCCCAAGCCCAGTTTGGGGACTGTAATCACACCTTGAACGATATTGAGCGGGTTTGGAAATGATAGCTTCCAGTGAACAACGTCAGATTTGTGATCTCCAAAGTTTTAGCTTCGGGACTGGAGACCAGGCTTGACCACACAGGGCTCTTGTGTGGCGGAAGTTTTATCAGTGAAAGGGGACAGAGAAAGTTTCTGACATAGACATCAGACGGGGGTGGAGAGTGCCCCACTTGCTAGTCTTTAGCACGGGAATTATATACTTTATAAATTCGTTACTACAATAAATCAAAAGGATGTCTTAAGGTTGTAAAAATTTTACCAGATCCACTCCCACAATTTACATTCTAGGATAACAGCATTAGAATTTAATGATAGAAAAATCCTACCAGACCCACTCCCATAATATACATTCTAAGATATCAGGATTAGTCAGAAGGTTTTCAGGAAGGAGAAACTCCTCAAGCAGGATACGTTGTTGTTATATAATCCCTAGTACAGAGTTTAAACTGAGTTGTTTGTTGTATACCAGACCACCTGACCTGCCTCCTGAGAAATCCGTATGCAGGTCAGGAAGCAACAGTTAGAACTGGACATGGAACAACAAACTGGTTCCAAATAGGAAGAGTAGTATGTCAAGACTGTATATTGTCACCGTGCTTATTTAACTTATATGCAGAGTACATCATGAGAAATGCTGGGCTGGATGAAGCACAAGCTAGACTCAAGATTGCTGGGAGAAATATCAATAACCTCAGATACACAGATGACACCACCCTTATGGCAGAAAGTGAAGAAGAACTAAAGAGCCTCTTGACAAAAGTGAAAGAGAAGAGTGAAAAAGTTGGTTTAAAGCTCAACATTCAGAAAACAAAGATCATGGCATCCGGTCCCATCACTTCATGGCAAATAGGTGGAAAAACAGTGGAAAGAGTGGCTGACTTTATTTTGGGGGGCTCCAAAATCACTGCAGATGGTGACTGCAGCCATGAAATTAAAAGACGCTTACTCCTTGGAAGAAAAGTTATGACCAACCTAGACAGCATATTAAAAAGCAGAGACATTACTTTGCCAACAGAGGTCCGTCTAGTCAAGGCTATGGTTTTTCCAGTAGTCATGTATGGATGTGAGAGTTGGACTATAAAGAAAGCTGAGCTCTGAAGAATTGATGCTTTTGAACTGTGGTGGTGGAGAAGACTCTTGAGAGACCCTTGAACTGCAAGGAGATCCACCCAGTCCATCCTAAAGGAAACCAGTCCTGAATATTCATTGGAAGGACTGATGTTGAAGCTGAAACTCCAATATTTTGGCCACCTGATGCGAAGAGCTGACTCCTTTGAAAAGACCCTGATTCTGGGAAAGATTGAAGGCAGAAGAGAAGGGGACGACAGAGGATGAGATGGTTGGATGGCATCACCAACTGAATGGACATGTTTGAGTAAACTCTGGGAGTTGGTGATGGACAGGGAAGCCTGGCGTGCTGCAGTCCACAGGGTCTCAAAGAGTCGGACACGACTGAGCAATTCGAACTGAACTGAACTTGTTGTATAATCATCACTTCCGGTCTTAAAGAAAAAACTGTTTTATGTGACTAAGGAATGTGGAGAAAAAAAAGAAGTTTGTCCTTTCCTCCTCATTGAGAATTCCAGACCCCTATCTCCTTCTCAAGAACCTTTGACCCCTCTCTTCTCAGGGACCCTTGGACTTCTTATCAACCTGCCTAGGAATTCACTCTCTCAGAAAGTCAGTCATTCAGTTGCGTTCAACTCTTTGCAACCCCGTGAACTGTAGCCCGCCAGGCTCCTCTGTCCATGGAATTCTCGAGGCAACAATACTGGAGTAGGTAGGGTAGTTATTCCCTTCGCCAGGGGATCTTTGTAACCCAGGGATCGAACCTGGGTCCCCCACATTTCAAGCAGATTCTTTACCATCTGAGCCACCAGGGAGAGGGTTTGAGTCTGTGATCAGTTAAAGTGGACTCTTGAGAAATCAATAAGAGTCTGAGGTTTCCTATATGCTTTGGGGGGAGGATATTTTATTATTCTCTGGGGATAAAGGGAAGAGATTCTTTTAACACATTTTTCAAACTAAATATTTGTGTAATTAAAGAATTTTAATAAAATTTCAAACAAAGGCCATCAAAAGGTCAAGATTAGCGTGTGTAAGCAACCATCTTCTCCAGGATGTTTTTTTCTGTTGAGGCAGCTTGGAGCTCACTGAGAAACCACAGAGTTAAATGATTATCCTGTGCCTTCCTGATTAGGAACAGGCTGCTCTCTGCAGTTTGATTAGTCTCGCTCATAGCGACAGGATTACAGCTTATTAAAACTGACAGTGCTGTGTAGGGCAGGGAGCCAGGAAGGTCAAACTTACATGCTGAGCCAGCCACCAGCAAGGCTCTGCCTTTACCTGAAGGTTTGGGGTAATTGGCATTCATTGTAATATGCTTTTTCTCATTTATTTTTTCTCACCCTCTAGAACTCTTGCTCGTTTTACACCTTTTCTTTCCCTTCTTCCTCATGGGAATCCCTGACTTATGACCATATAACCAAATTAATAGTCGGGCAAATCAGAAAAGAAAGCCCAGTGTAATAGTGTGAAGTGAGGTAACTCTACATCCTCATTGCCCACAGCAGTCCTGGTTTAGGTCTGTGGTCCAGGCATCATTACAAATAGCACCCCTTTTACTCTCAGAAGTGCCCAAGTTTGGCCAGGTTATGTGGTTACCCTAATGTGAGTGGTGGGGATGGTCAAACGAGAACAGAAGCCCCATCCAAACAGGACAGCTGCTATCCACCTCTTGCTAATTGCTGCCATGGATCCAGTGTTGTCACATCTTCCAATCTTTCAGAGTAGCCAACAAATCTGGATTTTCAGATAAAAGCTTTTTTTTTGCATTTTCATAATAATTTATTGTTATTATTTAATTACTGGAGTATAGTTGCTTTACAACATTGTGTTAGTTTCTGCTGTAAACAAAATGAATCAGCTATAAGTAATACATATATCCCCTCCCTTGAGCCTCCCCCTCCACTGTATCCCTCTAGGTCATCACAGAACACTGAAACTCACAACTTTCAAATGCTGGATCAATTTTTTTAAAAGTATTCTTCTAGTCAGACAAAACCTAAGTGTGCCTGATTTGCAACCTTTTTGGTTTAGAATCTGGAGGGAAGACTGGCATCTTTAACATTTAAAAGTTTTTCAGTGATGCATCAAAATACAGAAAAAGCACCTAGAGTTTCTAGCTCCTGCAGCTGATTACAGATTTCCACATTAAGAGATCTCCAGTCCCTGGTGGCTCGGATAGTAAAGCATCTGCCTGCAATGCAGAAGACCAGGGCTCAATCCCTGGGTCAGGAAGATCCCCTGGAGAAGGGAATGGCAACCCACTCCAGTATTCTTGCCTAGAGAATTCCCTGGACAGAAGAGCCTGGCAGGCTACAGTCCATGGGGTCTCAGAGTCCGACACAACTGAGTGACTACACTTTCACTTTCATGTTAGGAACTGAATTGTTAGTTATTCTTAAAAAAATTACTGGTTCACATATTAATCAAGGTGCATTTTAAGTTCAAACTTTGTTAGGTATTTGGTATTTGGAAATACCAAGGAAATGGCTGTTTGTTTTTAATGATGCATGAGTGGAAGCAATGCTAGTTGGTGCCGGGCCTGCCGGCTAGATGAACAGGTCCAGGACGCAATCACCAGAGCACCTGAGAAATAAAAGACTAGGAAAGATGGGGTTGAGAGGGACGGAGTCAGCTTGTGACTGATTCCGACGACTTTATTGAGGGGTAACATACATATATATACTAACAGGATTCACCAAATTTTAGATCAAAGACCTGCATACGTGCAGAACTGCAGACACTAGTTTTAGCTCAGGAGTTTTATCTTAACTCCAGCAGAGCATGGCACCAGCGTCTTACAATCAGGTAAAGACTACCTAGACATAAGCCATTCACAGGAGCCCGATAATCTTAGAGTCAGGAAAATGGGCAAATGGTGGCTGCAGCGATTTCCTTGAGGGAGGTGAGAAAGGCCAATTTGCACTTTAACAAATCAGGGGTGGCGGGACAGAGAGGGACCTTTTGATCTCTCTCAGGGCCGAGAAGGGGCCTGAGCAGTCAGGCCGGCTCCCCCCAAGTTGGCAGTATTTGATTGTAAGAATTCAATAAGGTAATTTTATTTTATTTTTTTTAATAGAAGAGATCCCCCATGTTGTCCCAGCACCCTGGCA
The DNA here is from genome assembly GCF_033118175.1 of Dama dama. Classification (NCBI taxonomy): domain Eukaryota; kingdom Metazoa; phylum Chordata; class Mammalia; order Artiodactyla; family Cervidae; genus Dama; species Dama dama. The sequence continues at coordinate 59,655,825 of NC_083699.1, read as the reverse complement.
TTATCCCCAGATAACTCCCAAAACAATTCCAAACCTGCCCAACGGGAAGGTATGATTGCCTTGTTCAACTTTTTGTTTTATGGTTGAGAACTGTCAGGCCTGGAGAAGAAAGGCTTTCAGTCACTGTGTCTTCTTAAGGAATTTAAAGAGAAGCCTATCTCTTTCCAGTTACATTTTGACTCTCCTCCATCCTACCCTATTTTCTGCTGGGCTGTGCCCTTCCAGGTTCAGTAGTGGTTTCCCAGTACCCTTTTCCAAGGATCCTTTCTGGCTCACAAAACCAGATGGTACAAGGACGTAAGGGTTCCTATCACACCTTCTAGCATTTAACAGCACTAGTCTCGGCCAACACAGTGAGAGCTCAATTACTGTTTGTCTAGGGAATGCTTATTCTCTGTGCGGTTGAGGCATTATCTTCAGATTTTTGCCAGCTGAGCTGACACAGCAGTACACAGTGAGACCTAGGCTGAATGTCTTGTCAGCGGTGATTTTATCTCACTTTACATTAGGCAAGCTCCCAGTAACCTGACACATTTTTATTTTCTTTGACTCAGTTCTGCCTTCTGCCATTAGCATCTTCTAGCACTGGCCTCAAAGCAATTTCCCCTGCTCTGACAAGAGGAACTCAGAGTGAACTTTTCTTTTTTCCACTTTGAGTCCAAGCTGAAGTTGCCAAGAAGTTCAAACGGCCCGTGCTCCTGCTAGTATGATTCAGAGGGATTAGCGCCTCTTCCTCTGCACGCTCTCCCTAATGCTTGCCTTTTTCCCTGAACTGCTGTCCCCTGCTGTCTGCTCCTTTGTCTGAGGAACGCATTTGCTCTTATCACTTTGTTCCCTGCGTCTTTCGGATGGCTTCAGAACAAAATCAAGATGTGGCTATTAATGGTCTTCTCTTTCTTAACAGCTCAGAGTCACTTCCTTTTATTTAGTCCATTTTCCCTTCCCTCCCAGACATCTTGGTTTCAAATCAAAGTTTCCTAACCATTTAATAACTACTGCTTTATAGTTGGTATTAGTAAGGGATGTGAGACAGGAGGTAAGAGACAAGAAACCGAAAGGTGAGGGGATGCTGAGGGAACCTCCAGTAACTAAGAAACAGGGCAAGCATCTTCAGGATGCTTCTTTCATGAAGAAATTAGGCAAGATTAGCCCTCAAGACTGAACATTACAAATCCAGTGGTCTGATGAAGTTTTACTCTAATTTTTATGGATGGAATGAGAAGATGGTCTCCCCTCAGAGGATCTGATTTCCTTCCAAACAGTTAAAGTAGTACTTAAAACCATCCCAGGGTGATTTATGTTGGTCACAAGTCCTTTCATAGAATTCAGTGACATAATAGATAATAAGAGTTTTCAGATCACACCTCCAATTTTCCATTCCCAACTTATTTATTTTTATTTTTGTTTAACTTATTTAACATTTTTATCACAATTGCATTTATCAGTTCCCGTGATGTCAGCTGAAGAAAATACAAACTATGAAAATATATTCAGTCCCCCACATAGTAATTACACCTCAAAAGAGAAGAGAATGACAAAGTACATTCATTTTTTTCTCTTTTTACCATGTATCTGACTATGGTTAGACTCCAATTCCATGTTGTTTGAGTAGAAAAGTCACTTCCAATCATATTAAAAAAGTCACTTCAACTTCACTTTTCTACTTGAACATTCAGCTATTACCAGAAATCTGACACATCAGAAACCAGATATATTATCTTTCTTCCTTCAGTCAAACTAAAGTCAAACTTCAACTTCCTTGCCTCTGTCAATGGCACTTGTCTTCTAGTCAATCCAGCTAGGAAACTTACTCCTTGGATGAATGATACAATTCATAAAAGGGATGGGGATAAGATATTTTATCCCCATAAATGTTAATCTTTTCTGAAACAGCCTTACAGGCATACTTAAAAATAATGTTTTACCAGCTATTTGGGCATCCCTTCTACAGTCAAATTGACATATAAAATTAACCATCACAAGTCCCCAGTACGTGATGTAGGAGCTGCTTAAAAGTACTGAGGCTGTATGGAGGCAGAACAAGAGCTTTCTTTTCCCTTTTTGGTTCTAGAAATCTGCAGCTGCAATTTTAATGAGGAGAAGGCTGAGAAGTCACCCAGAGATGGTAATTTTGTTTTGGTCAAAGTCTCACACATTTACATATAAATGAAAAACAAAAGGACATTTAAATTCTAGAAAGGGATGAGAAGGGGAAATTAGCTTAGTTTTTCTCCTTGTCAAAAACAGGACTCTTTGGTGACACAGAAAATATAATCATTTATCAGCCCCTTTGTTTTATAAACAGAGGTGGAACCAAGGCCCAGATAGAATGTGACTAACCCAAGGTCTAACAAGAAGTGAGAGGAAAGGCTGGAACAAGAGTCTAGGTTTCCTTTCCCAGCCTTTCTCCTGGTCCCTAGTTCTTGTTCTGCCTCCATACAACCTTGGTACTCTTAAGCAGCACCTACATCACGTACTGGGGACTTGTGATGGTTAATTTTATATGTCAATTTGACTGTGGAAGGGATGCCCAAATAGCTGGTAAGACATTATTTCTGAGTATGTCTGTTAGGCTGTTTCAGAAAAGATTAACATTTGAATTCGTAGACTGAGTAAAGAAGATCTCGCTCATCAATTCGTGGGCACCATCCAATTTCTCAAAAGTCTGAGTAGAACAAAAAAGTGTAGGAAGGATGAATAAGTCTCTTACTTGAGCTGGGACATCTGTCTTCTGTTCTCCTGGATATTGATGCTCCTGATTCTTGGCCGTTTGGACTCAGATTGGAACTTACACCACTTGCTCCCATGGTTCTCAGGGTTTGGACTAGAATTGCACCCAAAGCTTCTCTGGGCCATCAGCTTGCAGACGGCAGATCAGATTGTGGGACTTCTTGGTCTACATAATCATGTGAGCCAATTCCTATAATAAATCTCTCCTATTTGTCTGTATCTATCTATCTATCTATCATCTCCTATTGTTTCTGTTTCTTGAGAGAACTCTGACAAGCATGATTTTACCATTCTGGTCATGGCTGTGAGCCTTCCTAGCTTCTGGAATAATAATGATTCTTGAATGCAGAGATTTTTCTGTTTATAGATACACTTTTTAAAGTCTGCATTGACCTTACTATAACTGTGGGCATCATAGGAGTTGGCGAAGATGTCTCAAGCGTAGTTCAGAAAGATCATATAGACCAAGTCATTCCAATATCTGCCATTTCTCTGTTCTATGCCCCTCACATAATTGTAAAGGGCTCCACGGTTTTTTTGAGCTGCTGGTTTGTGTCAGGAGAAAGGGAAGGCGTGAACAGTGGTGTTCATCTTCCAGGGCCTCATCAAGTGATCATATCTTTTTCTCACAGGGTCTTGATTATCTATGGAATTTGGTCCAGCTAATCAGCACATAAAAACAAATCTCATTGAGGGACTTCCCCATAATTTGTCACTGGGGATATTGTTCAGTCATAAATATATCCTCCCCAACCTGATTCATTCCAGTATCTAGCATACAGTCAGTTAGTCAAGAAAAGCTTATTGATTTCCAACTAAGTGTCACTCTCTACACTTGGAATTCAATGACAAACACCCCACAGAGAGCACCTACCTTCTTGGAATTTGCAGACCAGGAGTAAACTTAGAAATACCTACATTCTATTTAATTAGAAAACTTCACTTTGCTCAATAATCTAAGTCGTATCCTAACCACAAAAGAAGACTGAAACCCCCCTAAGAAATGAGAGAATGTAAAAAATCACTAGATGACAATTCCTATGATAAAGAAAATGCAAATGTTAAAGAGTTTTTTTGTTTTTGTTTTTAATATTTGTTATTGAAGAAATAGAACTGCAGGCCAGATTAGTGAGCTGAGTGTGTCTGGATTGACTGACATTAATTCAATTCGAGTGGTCTTCATTTTAAGGCTCCCAACAAATGTACAATCCCTCTAATAAAGTATAATTTTTTCCATTTATATTTGAGAAAACAGGGCTAGAACAATCAAATAACTGCTTACAATTATGTACTTTGATTCCAGGAACATCTGGTGCCATAGTCTAGGCTATAATTCCAACCTCACCCCCTTCTCATTCACAGGCACCTGAGGTCCAGGGTAGGGCTCTGAAATAAGTATATAGCTTATATTCTCTTAACAACAAGTTTCTACAGAGATGTATCGCTGATTTTTTTTTAACAGAATTTTGAAAGAAGTGATCTAATCTTGAAGATAATCATAGGAGTAGAGACTTTTTCTAATGATCTGGCAATTATTCGAAACCTTTATAGAGCAACATTTGGATATAGAGTTTGGGAAAGGAGTACAGACTGGAAAGCACACTCAGTTGAGTGTCCTTAATAACAGCAATATATATGTGCTTTACGTTTTAGAAAATACCAACGGTCATTCTAATCCATGTCTCATGAGAAGGTCAAGCTGAGTAATTCTGGTTATGATTTTTTTTTTTAAAGGGTATGGGTATATGGGTCAGAGTAACTACAAAGTAATCTACTGGTTTTCTTGTGTGACTTTTGAAGTCAGTGACAAGATCCTAGCTAGAAAGCCACATTTGGAGTGTTCATCTAGAAAATAAAAAGTTAAGGAAGTTGCCACTTCATGCTGTTAACCTGTTTGGATGCCCAGTAATGTTTGTCAGTGGATGATCTATTCATTCACCATGTACTGCCTGCTAATATGTCCCACATTTGCCGGATAGTGGGGATTGAAACATGAAAATGTCAGAGGTTTTGCTTTTGAAATCACAGCTTAGTGGAGAGAATAAACACATTTATAACCGTGCAAAATAGCACAGTAACCACACTGGTGTGCGATGTACAAAGTGACATGGTAGAGAAGTTTTTCTCGTCATATTTTTTGAACATGCAGTTGGATGAATGTGAATCTACTTATGGGGACAACAGGGAAAATAGTTAACTTAGTAATTTAAAAAAGGATGTATAGAGTTTTACCAAGGGAAGACAATTACAGGCCACTAACAAAGTAGTCCAGGAATTCCTCCCAGACTTGCCTGTGTTCCTTCCATGATGCCATATTGCCTCTGATTACTCTCCGTTATCCATCCCTCACTCACTCAACAACAGTTTGCTGACTGCCTAGGCAGGCTATGCAGCGGATACAAAAGAGAGGAGTGCTGCCTCCTCTGATAAAATGGAACCTGGAAACCTCAAAGTTTAGTGCTGGAAGGAGGATGGTATTCCACGAGGAGGTGGTTAACTGACTCCAGCGGCTCCATGTTCTCACTCTGCAATTTGACTTCTCTTTGGATGTTTCATATTCGAGTTAGCCCCGTTTCCATCAACTGAACATCTGCTGGAGGAATACTGGCTCAAGCTGGATTTGAAACATTACTTTTCTTCCGTCACAGCAATTGAAATTTCTTCATTTTTTTCACATAGTTGATCTAAATCTTCAGATCCACAATCTTTTTTTTTTTTTTAATTTTAGCATTTGGGGTAATGTAGGGAAGCAGAGGGAACATGGGGAAACATTGCCCAAGATTGGATATCTGCTTCAAAGTCAGGGGAGAAATTCTGGCCACTGTTATAACCTCTCCTGGAGTCAAAAGTGAATGACATAATAGATTAATCCTAATTTACAGTGTTCAATAAACAAGACACCGCTATTCTTCGACAGAAGCTCTGAACAACAAGCTGGTACCGTGTTCTTAGTGTCAGCCATCAGCTCAGGGCCAGTCTTGCTTTTTCTATATTCTTATCTACTCCTCTCAGTGCTATCTGGATTATTTTTGAAGCAAATTACAGACAATTTATGATATTAATATTATTTGTAAACATTTCAACATACATCTTTAAAAAACTAAGGGCTCTTTAAAAATTAATAATAATTCCAAAAAACAACCAAGAAACTCTAAAATACGTGTGTGAAGTAGCCAACCACTTCAGATTTTCTTTCATTAGACACTATGCCATTTTATCCTATTATTGATTAAAGATTAAGCTAGTGATTTTTACTGAAAAATCTTTGTAAGTGGCTCAATAAAAATTTTACTGTAGTCAATAAACAAATAAATAAGTAAACACAGTACTTTTAGTCCACTTAAAATGAATAACACCTTACTATAACCAAATGCCTAGACAGTATTCAAATTTACTCTATCATCTCATAATTTTTTAGAGTTGGTTTATTTGAATCAACATCTGTGTAGCAATGAAGTGCTTGAAATGTGGCTAGTCTGAATTGTGATATGCTTAAAGTGTAAAATATGCAAGAGATTTCAAAAGCTTAGCACATAAAAAAGATGCAAATAATTATTTTTACATTGTTAACATCTTAATGGTAAATAATATTTTAATCCATTGGGATAAATAAAATACATTATTAAAATTAATTTTATTTATTTACTTTATTTTTTTAATATGGCTAGTAGAAAATTTCTAATTACATATGTGATTTACATTATACTTCTGTTGAACAGTGCTGATCTAGAGGTGAGATCAGGTTCAGATTTGATTTTTCTGGCAAGACTATTTTGAGGATGGTGGTGTGTTCTTTCATGAGGAGGCACATAATGGTTCATTCACTTCTTGTGCTGTTAAGATTGATCAGTGGTCCTGATACTGCAGACTTATCCATCAGCTTTTCTTCTAATGGTCATGACAGTCACTAACGATCACTTCCCAGATCCGCTATTTCATTAGGGGCTGCTGTGGACTGAATTTTGTGCCTCTCACCCCAATTCATGTTGGTATACAAAAACTTGGTATATATTCTCCCAAAATAAAAACACTAATTCAAAAGAGATATGCACCCCAATATTCATTGCAGCACTATTTATAATATTGACACATACACACTACTATATATAAAACAGACAACTAATAAAGACCTACTGACTAGCACAGGGAACTCTACTCAACATTCTGTAATGGCCTATATGGGAAAAAAATCTAAAAAAGAGTGGATATATGTATATGTATAATTGATTCACTTTCCTGTACACCTGAAACTGACAACATTGTAAATCAATTATACTCCAATAAAAGCTTTTAAAAAATCAGATACTCATTAGGATATAATGATATAATTTGATAAAATCTACTAAAGTAGAAGATGTGCAAATCTTTCTACTAATAACTTCTCTTTTAGGTTTATATCCTAGAAAAAATTCAGCACATATGCTCAAGGATATATGTATAAAAATATTCATTATAGCTTTTAAAAACAATAAAGGTTTGAGAACAGATTAAATGACTATCAATAGGAGAATGGTATGTTTACATAGAGTTAAAATGAATGATGAACTAAACCTACATGTATCAACTTATATGAAGAAAGATTTTCAGAGAATAGTACTCATACTTAGTACTATAATTGTACTTACACTTTGAAAACATAAAATGCAATATGGATATATGTGTACATAGCAAGGCATAAAACATGGTGAAAATGATAAATATTTAATGCCGATATTGATTCCTTCTGGGTATGTAAGGAGGAAAATGCAATAAGGATGATTACTTTAAGTGTATTTGTAATGTATTCTTTTAAAAGATTTGAAATGAATATAAAATGCTAACATCTGATATAGCTATTATGTGCAATTGTTGTTCAGTAGCTTAGTCATGTCTGACTCTTTGTGACTCCATAGACTGCAACACACCAAGCTTCCCTGTCCTTTACCATCTCCCGGAGCTTCCTCAAACTCATGTCCATTGAGTCAGTGATGCCATCCAACAATCTTGTTCTCTGTCGTCCCTTTCTCCTGCCTTCAATCTTTCCCAACTCAGGTTCTTTTCTAATGAGTTAGCTCTTCCCATCAGGTGGCCAAAGTATTGGCTTCAGTGTCAGCATCAGTCCTTCCAATGAACATTCAGGACTGATCTCCTTTAGAATTGACTGGTTTGATCTCCTTGCAGTCCAAGGGACTCTCAAGAGTCTTCTCCAACACTGCAGTTCAAAAGCATCAGTTCTTTGGTGCTCATCCTTCTTTATGGTTCAACTCTCACATCCATACATGACTACTAGAAAAACCATAACTTTGACTAGACAGACCTTTGTTGGCAAAGTAATGTCTCTACTTTTTAATATGCTGTCTAAATTTGAGGACAAGCATCTTCTGAGGAGCAAGCATCTTTTACTTTCACGGCTGCAACCATCATCTGCAGTAATTTTGGAGCCAAAGAAAATAAAGTCTGTCACTGTTTCCATTGTTTCTTCATCTATTTGCCATGAAGTGATGGGACCGGATGCCATGATCTTAGTTTTCTGAATGTTGAGATTTAAGCCAACTTTTTCACTCTCCTCTTTCACTTTCATCAAGAGGCTCTTTAGTTCCTCTTTGCTTTCTGCCATAAGGGTAGTGTCATCTGCATATCTGAGGTTATTGATATTTCTCTTGGCAATCTTGATTCCAGCTTGTGCTTCATCCAGCCTGACATTTTGTGTGACGTATTCGGCATATAACTTAAATAAGCAGGGTGACAATATATGGCCTTGACGTACTCCTTTCCCAATTTGGAACCAGCTCATTGTTCCATGTCTGGTTCTAACTGTTAGTTCTTGACCTGCATACAGATTTCTCAGGAGGCAGGTAAAGTGGGCTGGTATTCCCATCTCTTGAAGAGTTTTCCACAGTTTGTAGTGATCCACACAGTCAAAGGCTTTAGCATAGTGAATGAATCAGAAGTAGATGTTGTTCTGGAATTCTCTTGCTTTTTCAATGATCCAACAGATGTTGGCAATTTGATCTCTGGTTCCTCTGCCTTTTCTAAATCCAGCTTGAACATCTGGAAGTTCTCAGTTCACGTACTGTTGAAGCCTAGTTTGGAGAATTTTGAGCATTACTTTGCTAGTATGTGACATGACTGCAATTGTGTGGTAGTGTGAACATTCTTTGGCATTGCCCTTCTTTGGTACAATATTATTCTCTAAAGTTTTTTGAGTGTTTGTATACATCTTATAATATTTTCAAAAATGAAATACATCATCCAAGAAGACAGCAGTTAAAAATTTTTTATTTTATGTATTTATTTTTTTGGCAGGCTCCACACAACATTGTAGGATCTTAATTCCCTGATCAAGGATAAAACCCACACCCCCTGTGTTGGAAGCACAGAGTCTTAACCACTGACCACCCGGTAAGTCCTAGAAGACAACATTTTAAATCTCATGAACCACTCCCAGGGTTGCTGAGTTTATTGTTTCTACCAAATGATGTTCCAAATCCCCTGTCTGAGCTCCCTTGTCTCTTCTTTAGGAAGTTAGTTTGAAGTCATGTTTGCATAACCACCAGGGCAACACAACAAGAACCAGCAATTTGTTCTCTATGTTATTTTCCCCCCTGACAGGAATTAAAACCCATGTTCTATTTCTACCCTCATCATGCTGCTCAGGATTGATGTAATTAAATGAACAAAACTTTGAGGTTTCTCCTATAGTTCTTCAGAGTGAAACCTGATAAAAGTTTGAAGCTGATGGTGGTGGGCAAGCAGGAATGCAGGTGGATTGGCATTACCAGGCAAACTTTGTTTTCTTCATTGAAAGGAATTACTCCTGTTGGCTTTCTTAGCTTTTTTCTAACTTTTCATTGAATTCTCCATTTCTTACTAACATATCTCATAGCTTCTCTCTTTTCTAAACTTTATTTTCACTTGATAAAGCTATTTTCCTACTTCCTTTCAATTTCTACTCCACATAGCACAACTTCCCTTAGCTTCCAGAATCTTTGCTCCTTCACTTTACCTCCTTTGCAAATCCTGAAAAAGCCTTGCCCTTATTTCCACTCCCCTCCCTCTATCTAAAAGTCTTCTGGACAGTTTTGTCCTTATAATATTTTTAGAAGTGAAATAAATCATCTCAGAGGCAGTAACATTGTTATCTCATGAAGTCTTCAGCCTTTAATCTTCATATGTGTAGGGAGGACAGGGTGATTCTGTTTTTTTTTCTTTTGAGACATCAGTAGTTTAATGGATCAGAACTTACATATCTGAAGCAAGGTCCTGGAGTCCACTGTGTGCGGCGGACAGTGGGCAGGACATGGCAGCAGGAGGGGAGCAGGAATTACCAGTTGACATCAGGTGGGTTCATTAATTAGCAGGAAATCAGTAGAGGGGCCTGTCCCTTTGATAAGAACAATCACTAGCTGGGGCCTGGGGCAAGTATGTGGGATGGAAGGTCAGTCATGTGCGTGAGATACAGGTGAGGCAGGCATTGGTTGGGCAGGGGATGTACACAGTGCAAGAGAACAGCCGTCTTGAGGGCCTGACCATACGCTGCACCTCTCCATACCCTGAACAGTCCTTGCAGTCTTTGGTCTGCCCCTCTCACATGATATACCTCGGGTCAGTTATGTAGAGGGGCACTGGAACCAGACACCACAAATACAATACAGACAGGCCACCCCTGCTTTTCACAAATCCAGAGCCACCCCTGTGGGAAGGAGCAGGGACAGGGCAATTCTTGATTAAAAAAACTCAGTTCTTAGACTTGCGGTTGCCAGGTGGGGCTGGGGGTTGGGGAGGGATGGATTGGGAGTTTGGGCTTAGCAGATGCAAACTACTATACATAGGAGGGATAAACAACAAGGCCCTACTATATAATGCAGGGAAGTGAAATTGAAAGTCGCTCAGTTGTGTCTGACTCTTTGTAGTCCATGGAGTTCTCCAGGCCAGAATACTGGAGTGGGTAGCCTTTCCGTTCTCTAAGGGATCTTCCCAACCCAGTGATCGAACCCAGGTCTCCTACATTGCAGGCGGATTCTTTACCAACTGAGCTATGAGGGAAGCCCATAATGCAGGGAACTATATTCAATATCCTATAATAAATAATAACAGAAAAGAATATGAAAAAGAATGTATTATATTTATAACTGAATCATTTTGCAGTACAGCAGAAATTAACACAACATTGTAAATCAAGTATACTTTAATAAAATAAATTTTTAAAAAATCTCAGTTCTCAGAGTTCCTTGCTCAAAACCCTCCCTAAAGATCATTTATTTCTACCCAGTTCCATACTCAACACTCCCATCCCTGATATTTTCAGGCAACAAATCTATATTAAGCACAAGCAGTAGATATTCTTGTATAGCTAGATCATGCTTTCCAGTTTATATTTTCTTACAGATGATTTTTTTCCCAACAACACTGTAAAGTAGACAGGACAGGGATCATTGCCCTCATTTTACCCATGAGGAGGCTTAGGCAGAGACTGACTCCTCAGAGTTTTTCAGTTGAAGAAGGTGGACTTTAATTGAAGTTGATAGAGAACAGTCAGGAAATGGAAATCCCCAGCTGTCAGGGGTTACAGACCAACAGCCAATTCTCCATACAAGTGCTTTCTTCACTTGGCTCTGCTTGTGAGCTCTTTTAGAGGCAGGTGTTAGCTGAGTCGGCTTGGTACAACAAAGGCTCACTCCAATATTTGAACCGAAAGTATTTCAGTTTGACAAAAGCAGCATCAGGGAGAGAAGCCTCAGGGCCTTGCACAGATCCTGGAAGGAGGAAGGAAAACAACCCAGAGGGAAATAGGACAGGAGGAAAGTGGGAGGGGGAAGGAGAGTAAGCAATGGAGAAGAAAAAAGGTGTGAAATCATTTGCCCTGAATTTGTCTTCATGAAAATTTGATATATGAAAATTCCTACTTGAAAATGAGATAAATAAAGAGGTAATTATTTGCATTACAAATTAATTCTTCACTTCAAAAGAGTATTTACCACAGGTGCGATTCTGTGATGTGAGCCTTTACAAAAGGAATATGACTTGGGGGAGGTGGGAGATTTAAATAATAAAATCCTGATTATAATATAATAGGAAATAATCCAGGGATAAAGGGGAGACATCTGAAGAAAGAGGTGGTTGTGCAGGGAGCTCTCTGCAGAGCTCAGGCTTTTAAAAGGACATGAACAAAAGACAGGGAAAGGGGATTATAGATGAGCTTGAACACAAAAGATTGTCGTGAACCTTCAAAAACAGAATAAAGGAAGCTGAAGTTGGGAATAAACCTCCCCTTACAAAAAGTGCTAACAGAACTGCTCTAAGAACCCTTAAAAGCTTTGTCAGAGTGAGGGGAAGCCCAAACATCAAGCAGCTTGCTCTTTCAGTAAGTGAGGTGGTATAACGTTAACCCAAGTTAAGTAGTTTTTACTTTTTTCTATTGTTTGCTTTGCTTCTGTTTTCACCAATGTGCAAAAAGATGGGGAAAATTACATTTCTTTTAATGTGGAAGGAATATATTGATATTGATATTATTGCACTTGGAAAATCAATGAAGTTTGGGCATCATGGACAGGAGAAGACTCGAGAGCCCCGAGGCCAAATTTGAGAGAAAGATTGTGAGAAGATACAGGAGGAAGATCAAGTGAGGAAATGGTGATCTGCCTCCTCTCTCTTCCCCACGGGCTCAGATCTTGGGTAGATTCTATTAAAGTTTGTTAATTGCTTAGTGTGAGTGGATTTCTTATGGAAATAGAGGATGGAACTCAGCTTGGTTCCCTCGGGGTCCTGGGGAAAATAAAAGTCGACTTTCAAATGCAGGAGCCAAAGAAAGGTGATACCAGGATATACCCTATTCAATTTTGAAAGGAAGATACAGGGAGGATTGAAGTCCTACATAAGTGAGAAATTAAGAAAACATGGACCCTCTCTAAGTGGATTTAAGTTTCTAGAGCTGGAGGAATTAAATGCCAAAAAACTGAAATAAGATACAGTGCAGAGGGGTTCCCAGAGCCTGTATCAACAATCCACTGAGGGTGGAGAGGTGCCTGAAGGTTGAAGGTTCTGCACACAGAGGAACAGATTAGGTTCTACCAACTACGGAGCAGGGAACCCTGAAATCCATTCCATTGCAAATGGGCATACACACCGAGGAAACTAGATCTTAAAGAGACATGTGTACCCCAGTGTTCATCGCAGCACTGTTTATAATAGCCAGGACGTGGAAGCAACCTAGGTGCCCATCAGCAGACAAATGGATAAGAAAGCTGTGGTACATATACACTATGGAGTATTACTCAGCCATTAAAAAGAATTAATTTGAATCAGTTCTAATGAGATGGATGAAACTGGAGCCCATTATACAGAGTGAAGTAAGCCAGAAAGATAAAGACCAATACAGTATACTAATGCATATATATGGAATTTAAAAAGATGGTAACGATAACCCAATATGTAAAACAGAAAAAGAGACACAGATGTACAGAACAGACTTTTAGACTCTGTGGAAGAAGGCGAGGGTGGGATGTTCTGAGAGAACAGCACTGAAACAAGTATACTATCAAGGGTGAAACAGATCACCAGCCCAGGTTGGATGCATGAGACAAGTGCTCAAGGCTGGTGCACTGGGAAGACCCAGAGGGATGAGATGGAGAGGGAGGTGGGAGGGGGCATCGGGATGGGGAACACATGTAAATCCATGGCTGATTCATGTCAATGTATGGCAAAAACCACTACAATATTGTAAAGTAATTAGCCTCCAACTAATAAAAATAAATGAAAAAAAAAAAAAAAAGACTAAACCGATCATGATATTCCATTTCCCTTGCCAGGATGGATTTTAGAATGCTACAGACTTAATCCAGGGAAGAGGGGAATTCTTTTTAAGAATAAAGCCTCAGGTAGTATGCCTGTGAAGCGAAATGCTTTGAGGTAAGACTATATGTCTCTCATGGGCAGTAGTGAATGACTTGTCCAGGTGATGTTTTACAACCTATAAAACAGAATGTCTTAGTTGATGTCAGTCAACTTCTATCATTGCTGGCACAAAAGGCACATTAATGCACTAGTAGGTAAGAAATGGAGTCACCATCCTTGCAAGGCTAACTGATCTTTATCACCAAAAGAAGATAGTTCTGTGCTTTATGTGACGGAGACAGATGCTGAAGCTGAAGCTCCAATATTTTGGCCACCTGAAAAAGACCCTGATGCTGGGAAAGATTGAGGGGAGGAGAAGAAGGAGATGACAGAGGATAAGATGGTTGGATGGCATCACTGACTCAGTGGACACAAGTTTGAACAAGCTCTGGGAGATAGTGACAGACAGGGAAGCCTGGTGTGCTGCAGGCCATGGGGTTGCAAAGAGTCAGATATGACTTAGCGACTCAACAACAACATTATGGAGACTAAAAAAAAAATACTCAGTTGTCCAGTTGTGTGAACAAGCACAACAATCATTCTATGAAATGCTAGCAAGGATGGAGATTACACATGGCCCGAAACATGGACTCCAGCTATCCAAATCTGACCTAATTATTGCCACTGTTGAAGACCCAGCCTACCAGCAAAAAAATCCCAGCATTGAACTTGCAATATGGATCCAACTCTTGAAGAGACCCATCAGCTCCTTAATGGCAAGTTTATTACAATGGGTCCTTCCAAATGGTGATTCCTCCTGATAGGAATTGACTGAACTAACACATGTCCCAGTGTGGATTTACCTTTCCTACTCATATAATCTCAACCCAACAGTGCTTATGAAGCATTTGATCCACTGGAAGAGAATCCTGCCAAACATTGTATCAGACCAAAGAAACTGCTTATCTGGATGAAGTGATGGCCATATGCACATGAACGTGTGATCCACTCTGTCACATATTACACTTCCCAAAAGCTACTAGTTTAATGCATGTGCAACAGCTTTTTGGATCCACAATAGAGGCATCAGCTTGGAGATGATACCTTATGATAATGGGGCACCAGATTTCAGATAAAGTATATACTCTAAATCAAAGATCAGTAGAATACACAGATCTGGGAAATAAGAAGTAGAAGTACAAGCACCCCTGCTTACCATTACTGTTTCTGAACGACTTGAGGAATTTTGTACTTCTTGTCCCTGCTATTCTGGACTCTGAACATTTACAGGTCCTTTTTTTTTTTTTTTTTCTATTAGTTGGAGGCCAATCACTTCACAACATTTCAGTGGGTTTTGTCATACATTGATATGAATCAGCCATGGATTTACATGTATTCCCAATCCCAATCCCCGCTCCCACCTCCCTCTCCACCCGATTCCTCTGGGTCTTCCCAGTGCACCAGGCCGGAGCACTTGTCTCGTGCATCCCACCTGGGCTGGTGATCTGTTTCGCCATAGATAGTATACATGCTGTTCTTTTGAAATATCCCACCCTCACATTCTCCCACAGAGTTCAAAAGTCTGTTCTGTACATCTGTGTCTCTTTTTCTGTTTTGCATATAGGGTTATCGTTACCATCTTTCTAAATTCCATATATATGTGTTAGTATGCTGTAATGTTCTTTATCTTTCTGGCTTACTTCACTCTGTATAAGGGGCTCCAGCTTCATCCATCTCATTAGGACTGGTTCAAATGAATTCTTTTTAACGGCTGAGTAATATTCCATAGTGTATATGTACCACAGCTTCCTTATCCATTCATCTGCTGATGGGCATCTAGGTTGCTTCCATGTCCTGGCTATTATAAACAGTGCTGCGATGAACATTGGGGTGCACGTGTCTCTTTCAGATCTGGTTTCCTCAGTGTGTATGCCCAGAAGTGGGATTGCTGGGTCATATGGCAGTTCTATTTCCAGTTTTTTAAGAAATCTCCACACTGTTTTCCATAGCGGCTGTACTAGTTTGCATTCCCACCAACAGTGTAAGAGGGTTCCCTTTTCTCCACACCCTCTCCAGCATTTATTGCTTGTAGACTTTTGGATAGCAGCCATCCTGACTGGCGTGTAATGGTACCTCATTGTGGTTTTGATTTGCATTTCTCTAATAATGAGTGATGTTGAGCATCTTTTCATGTGTTTGTTAGCCATCTGTATGTCTTCTTTGGAGAAATGTCTGTTTAGTTCTTTGGCCCATTTTTTGATTGGGTCATTTATTTTTCTGGAATTGAGCTGCAGGAGTTGCTTGTATATTTTTGAGATTAATCCTTTGTCTGTTTCTTCATTTGCTATTATTTTCTCCCAATCTGAGGGCTGTCTTTTCACCTTACTTATAGTTTCCTTTGTAGTGCAAAAGCTTTTAAGTTTCATTAGGTCCCATTTGTTTAGTTTTGCTTTTATTTCCAATATTCTGGGAGGTGGGTCATAGAGGATCTTGCTGTGGTTTATGTCGGAGAGTGTTTTGCCTATGTTCTCCTCTAGGAGTTTTATAGTAAAAAAATTATTTTATTGAGGTATACCTTACATAGTGTATAATTCACATGCTTCAAGTGTATAATTCAACGATTGTTAGTAAGTTTACCAAGTTGTACAACTATCACCATAAATCAGTTTTAAAACATTTGTATGCTTCCATTAAGATTCTCATGTGCATTACATTCCCCTGCCCCAGGCAACTACTAATTTGCTCTCTTTCTCTATAAACTTGCCTCTTTGGACATTTCATATAAATAGAATCATAAAATATATAGTCTCTTGTGGATTGCTTCTTTCCCTTAGTAGAAGTTCCTGACATTTTTCGTGTCATAGCATGTACCACTAGTTGATTACTTTCCAAGGTTGAATAATATTTTGTTGTACAGATACACCACATTTTGTCTATACATTCAGTGATTGATGGACATTTGGGTTGTTTTTAACTTTTGACTATTATGAATAGTGCTGCAAAGAATATAATGTGCAAGTCTTTGTGCAGATATTTGTTTTGATTTCTCTTGGGTAGATGCCCAGGAGCAGAATCACTGAGTGATATGGTAAATTTATATTTAACTTTTTAAATAAAAAAATTATTATTACTTTTGGGGTGCACCTAGGAAGCTTCCCAGGTGGTTTAATGGTAAAGAATCCTCCTGCTAATGAAGGAGATGATGAAGATGTGGGTTTGATCCCTGGGTCAGGAAGATCCCCTGGAGGAGGAGATGGCAACCCACTCCCGTACTCTTGCCTGGAGAATTCCAAGGACAGACCATGGGGTCACAAAGAGCCAGACACAGCTGAACAACTTTCACTTTCAACCTGTTTTCCAAAGGGACTGCACCATTTTACATTCCAATGAGCAATGTCGGAGGTTCCCTATTTCTCTACCTCCTCTCTAAATTTTGTTATTGTCTGTCTTTTAAAAAATTTTTAATCATTGTCTAATGATAATGATGAGCATCTTTTTTCATGTGTCTATAAGCAATTTCTCTTTTTTAGTAAAATATCCATTAAAATATTTTTGCTATTTTTGGATTGAGTTATTTTTCTTATTACTGAGTTACAATAGTTCTTTATGTATTCTGGATACAAATCCTTTATTAGATATGTGTTTTGCAAATATTTTGCAAGCTAGTCTGTTGTTTCTAAATGATATCTCCAGAAGTGCAAAATTTTAAATTGTCGTAAGGTCAGTTTATCACTTTTTTTCTTTTTTATGGTGCTTATAGTGTTTTAGCTAAGAAATCTTCGCCTATCCTAAGGTTCAAAGATTTCTACCTACGGTTTCTTTTAAAGTTTAAAAAATTTTTTCGTTTAGCTCTTACATTTAATTTTATGATCCATATTGAATTAATTTGGGGAGATGGCATGAGGTATGGGCCTAAATTCATGTTTATGCATATGAATATCCACCTGTCCTAACACCGTTTGTTTAGAAGATTCTCCTTTCCCCAACAGATTGCCTTTGTTGAAAATCAATTAACCAGAAATGTAAGGATTTCTTTCTAGACTTTTTTGTTCAATTGATCTACATATCTATTATGTCAATATCATATTATCTTGATAACTGTAGCTTCATAGTGAGTTTTGAAATTGGGAAGGAAACATTCTCCTATTTTATTCTTCTTTTCAAAAATTATTTTGCCTGTTCTGAATGTTTTGCATTTCCATATAGATTTTACAATCTGCTTGTGAGTTTCTGGAAAAGAAAGAAGGTCTGCTGGACTTTGAACTGGGTTGCATGAGTTATATAGATCAATTTGGAGAGAATTGCCAATGCAACAATATTGAGTCTTCCAATCCAGGAATATGGGACCTCTAGGTCCTTGGTCATTTTTATTTCCTTTTAATATTAAAAAAAAATATTGAGGTAAAATTCACATCACATAAAATTAACCATTTGGAAGCAAAGAATTCAGTGGCATTTAGTACCTCTATCTACTGTGCAAACACTACCTCTATTTAGTTCCAAAACATTTTCATCAAAGAAAACCACGAAAGAAAACCCCAAAGAAAACCATGTACCCATTAAGCAGAGAATCAGCATTCCTTCTCCTTCCACCCTTGTCACTATGGACTTACCTATTCTGGATGTTTCACATAAATGATATCATACAATTTGTGATCTTTTTGTGTCTGACTTCTTCCATTTAGCATAACTTTTTCCAGGTTCATCTGCATTGTAAGAAGTATCAGTACTTCGTCTTTATGGCTGAATAATATTCCATTCTATCTATATCTGTAATGGAATTATGTTATATACTATTATGTAATTGTATTATATATACCACAATTTGTTTATCCATTCATCTGTTGCTGTACATCTGGGTTCTTTCTGTACTTTTAGCTGTTATGAATAATGTTACTATGAGCATTTCTTTGTACATATTTGTTTGAACTTTTCACTTTGGGGGGTATATACATAGGAGTGGAATTGCTGGATCATGTAGCAATGCTCGGAGAAGGCAATGGCAACCCACTCCAGTCCTCTTGCCTGGAAAATCCCATGGACGGAGGAGCCTGGTGGGCTGCAGTCCATGGGGTCACGAAGAGTCAGACATGACTGAACGACTTCACTTTCACTTTTCACTTTCATGCTTTGGAGAAGGAAATGGCAACCCACTCCAGTGTTCTTGCCTGGAGAATCCCAGGGTTGGGGGAGCCTGGTGGGCTGCCATCTATGGGGTTGCACAGAGTCGGACATGACTGAAGTGACTTAGCAGCAGCAGCAGTAGCAATGCTGTGTTTAACTTTTTGAGGTAAAGATCCTTGTTTTTAAAGGAGGAACACTTTCACTAGGGATGAGGATCCCAATTAATTTTTAAGTTATAGTTTCCACCTAGTCATTTGGAATTCTTTGTGCCAGGAGACCAACAGGCAAGCGATGGAGCATTCTGGCAAGGATAACTGAATCCTAATCATTAGGAAAATTTAGGGATATTGTTACACAGTGGGGACAGGGGAGATTACATCTGCTACCTGGATGATCCACTGAGGTAATGGATAAGTGTAGCAGCCATGGCTTGAGAAAGTTGCCATGTCCCTCAGGACATTCTACCAGATAAGTTACCTAGACTAGTACAGTGATAATCAAAAGTGAGGGGAATCTAGAATAGATAGTAGAAAGGGAAATGATGAGAATTACTTTGTTTTTGAAACCAGTTGCTGTGGCAAAGATTATAGTCTATTCCATTAACGTTCCATAGGAAGAAACCAACTAGATTCCTGAGGAAGCTGCTTCTAGAATTTATTATATGAAGAAAAGTGAAGCCAAATGGCATAAAGGATGAACTGTAGTGAATCCCGTGGTTTGCTACCCAGATCCTTCTTCAGGACTGAGGAATTCTTCCCCTAGTTGTTAGGAGTGTTGACAGCTGAAACCCTTCAACTGAAGACAGCATCCTTGCCTAAGTCATGCCTCCCTCCCCAGAGGTAGCCTGCATCCAATTAATGGCAAGGGCCATAAAGACCCTGCCCCTCCAGAAGTCCCTGTAGGATCATCTAAGTTTTTATGTGTGACTACACCTCAGTTCTACTTCTCCCTGAAGTATAGGTATTGTTCCCTAAGGCACATCCCATTAAACTGATCCATTCAGGATGCAAATTTCTTTCTTAAAGAGTTTCAATATGAGCCCTAATAGTCTATGTAATTTGCGTTGGATCATTAAAAATTGAATATTCCAATCATGTGGAATAATGAGTCCATGGTACTCTGAACTGGTTAAACAACATTTAGAAGATTGTATTCTATTTGGAGCCTCATATTTTAAGAGAAGGTCTTCCCTGGTGGCTCAGCAGTAAAGAATCTGCCTGCAATGCAGGAGAAGACCCGGGTTTGATCCCTGGGTTGGGAAGATCCCTTGGAGGAGGATATGGTAATCCACTCCAGTATTCTTGCCTGGAGAATCCCCATGGACCGAGGAGCCTGGCAGGCTGCAGTTTGTAGGGTCGCACAGAGTCGGACAAGACTGAAGTGACTAAGCAGCAGTAGCATTTTAAGAGAAACACTAACAACACGGCTACACCCAGAAGAAGGCAACCAAGATGGAGAGCGTAAGAAAACGTAACACAAAGTAGAGATATAGGCATTGAAACTTTGGAGAACTGTCAAAATGTGCAAATATCATCGGGAAGATGTAATAGGGAGAGAATAGGGACCAAAAGGTGGATTTTATAAGAAGGCAAATTTTGTCTTAAAAGAGGGAGGGATTTTCTAAAGGATAGCTTGTTATATGTCTTGGAAAGAAGTGAGCCAGTTCCTTAATACAGTTGGGTGATAATGGATCAGAGATGTTGGAGAGAATTTCTACAATAACTAGGAGATTGGACTAAAGTCCCCTCCAACTCTCAAATCCTGTAATTATACACTGTGATGAATTGCATGCTTTCTAAGAGTCTTTACCATGGAGTTTATGGAGTCTGCTCAAACCATAATGCAAGACTCAATTATGTCAGTTTTTCTTAAATGGAAAAATACCCTTTTCCACCTTAGTCAATTTGAAGTGGTGCTACATGGAATAGGAAATTTACATGATATTCTATCAGCTTTCCTCCTCAGCCCCAGTGAGTTTGCTGTTGAACTCTTTTTTTCCCCTTAAGACACAGAGAAGCAGCTTAGAATTGTTTTTGAATAGTTTTGACTTTTATTAGTAAGCATATGCATAGGCTTTTAGGTCTCAGAAGATAATTTATACCCCTCTAGAATTAATTTAAGTTATCTTATCATAGGTTAAGAATTCAGACTTATCACTTTCACTGATAATAAAGTTGAGCTCCAGGAAGTCTGCAAACTCAACTTGGGTCACTAAAAGGACCATATGCCAAGGCTGAAATCAGACCTCTTATACTGAATGATGAGTATAGAATCCACCTGTAATTCAGGAGACACAGAAGATGCAGGTTCGATCCCTGGGTTGGGAGGATTCCCCTGGAGGAGCAAATGGCAACCCACTCCAGTATCCTTCCTGGGAAAATCCCATGGACAGAGGAACCTGGAGGGCTAGTCCAAAGCATCGCAAAGAGTCAGACATGACTGAGCAGCAGCAGGCAATACTGAATGACAGAGCATTTATACACTTCCCCAAGTCTTCCAGATTCTGAGTCCTCCTTCCTTTCAGATCACTGGTTACCATATTTTATGGATTTAGTTGTGTTCCCACAAAAAGATATGTCCTAATTCCCCAGAATCTGTAAATGTGATCTGCTTTGGAAATAGGGTCTTTGCAGATGTAATTGAGTTAAAATGGGGTTATATCACGATTAGGGTGGGACCTAATTCAGTGACTTCTAAAAAGAGTGAAGCTTGGACATGGACACACAGAAGAGAATGCCATATGGAGATGGAAGCAGAGATTGGACTTGTGCTGCCACAAATAGCAAGGATTGCTGGCAGCCACCAGAAACTAGAAGAGGCAAAGAAGGCTCTTCCCTTACAGGCTTCAGAGAGAGCACGGTCCTGCCAACCCCTTGACTTTGGACTCCAGCTCCCAGAATCATGAAAGAACAAACTTCTGTTGTTTCAAGCCACTCAGTTTGTGGTAATCAGTAGCTCCAAGAAACCAAAGCACTTGTCTCGGTCAGGAAGAAATAGATGGAGGAAGAGGAAAGTGTGTTAGCCTCAGACACCATGAAGAACAAAGCTGGGAAGTCCTGAGGAATAGATGTGTTCGGCTCTCTTTTCTTGGCCAGGAGAGGGACAGAGGCCCCAAGGTCACTTTAGCAAGCAAGCATCTGCTGTCAGTCTGGTGTTAGATCATGCTACACTTGCGCACTTGGCTGTGTGAACAGTGAAAGGGAACTATCCAGTTGCCTAACAATCTGACTACAAATTCAGCCAAGTATCCTGGGCACATTTGGGGAATAAAAGACAAGAGAAAAATTAGTTTCATGTGGGAGGCTGAACAGACTGTGCCTAATAACTTGAGACAATTAGAGAATCAGCAAGGAGAGAGAAAGGTGCACTGTGAACCAGACAGGGTAGAAACAGCTGCCTGGGGGGAAGTGATAATAATAGTAACAATAATATCAATAATAATAATAATCTCTTAGATTTGTTAGAGCTTTGTAGTTGACCAAGCACTTCTAGTATTAGCTATTTGATCTTTAAATGGCCTATGAGGAAGGCTCAGTCTTCAGGTCACCATTTTACTAATGAGGAAGTTGGTGCTCATAGAGGTGAAACAGTTGCCTAAGGTCACTTGTCCCCGCTAGTCCTCCAGTCTTTCTCTCATTTCTGTCCATTGTTTTTCCCATAAGCTGGTCAGAGCCACCTTGGGTTCAGCCCAGCTCCCTCTCTGGCACATATCCATCCTTGGTGGCCCACGGCCATGTATCCTCTCCTCCTGGAATCCAGCAGGCTGCACAAAGCAGGGACTTGATGTACAATGGTAGAGGCCGGGTGATTAACTGAGGTGAGGGCAGGTGGAGCAAGAGGTTCCAGGTCTTGTGCTTGGCACAGACTTCGGGTTTGTCCTCACCAGTGTGTGTTACAAAGCAGAGCTGACACTGGCATCACCCTCAACTGAGTCTCTGTGTGTCAGAAGGTAGTCATGGAAACTCACTCCCTTTCTGAGCTGATGAGGAGAGAATTAGGTAGAAAGGAGGAATCAAATTAATTGCCTGTCATCCCCTTGCTGCTCTCTGTGTGTTGATTCAAATTAAGCTTTTTCAGTTTTCTGATGTCAGCAGATATCAGACGATCAGAGCACAGTCCTGGGAGTCAGGATCTCCAAGAAAGAGCCCGTTCTTAGCGAATGCGTTAACCTTTCTGCCTCTTTAGTTCTGACCTGAGCATTCAGGAAAACAAATCTTTTTGTCTGACCTCCCTTGATTTCTGACCTAAACTCCCTTGATTTCTGAACTAAACTCTCTTAATTTTGGCCATCTTTGACTGTACGGCCACCAAACTAGTCATTCCTCTTCTTGTAGAGAAAAGAGCAAAAATTCAAATTGAATTCTGCTTTTATTGAAATTCATCATAATTCAGAGAGAAGTAGTTAGATTAGTCAGCGGTAAATGTGCTGTGATGTGCATTGCCCATGTGGAGGAAAGCAGAGGCAAAATCTTGAGAATTTCTGTGAGAGATGTCATCACCAGCTCAGCAGCCATTTCTGCAGAGCTGGAGGGTGTTGTCAACAATGAGGCCCTTTCCTGCCTTATCTCTAGGGTCTCTTCTGTATAGCCAGATGTAATTATTTGAGGTACCTTGCATGTTCCTTGCTTTTTCTCTTATTTTTTTCAGAGGTTTTCTCTGTCTGGAACACTCTTTCTACTTTTTAATTATGTCTCAACCATGGCATGTCTGCAAAGCCTTCTCAAGGTTGAATATGGGATTTCCAGACATCATGAATTCCCTTTAAAATAGGTGACAAGCAGGTCATCACTGTGCACAGGCATTCTACCTCCCCACTGGACCACAAGCTGCTGAAAACAAGGATTCTGGCTTCCTTACTCCCATTTCCCAGCATCAAGCACCATGTTTAGCACAGAGAAAGTAACCAATCAATATTTATTGAATAAGGGGTTGATTTAGTAAATGAGTAATGAATGGAATTTTTTTAGAATGGTGTTGTAGAAGAAGAAAATATTTATTTCAGATCTAAAGTTGAATGTTGGTTGTCATCTGCTTGGATATCCACACTGTTTACATATCACCCAAACAGTATGGACTGCTCTTAGGTGTCTTTGGACTCCAGGCCTGGTTTGCCCCAAGAACTCTGCTCTACCTTATTCAGGCCAGCATCTCTCCTGGGATATTTGATCATACTGGTTCTGGAAGTAGCGAGCTCTAAGGTGGAGTGTGCCGATTCGTGTTGGGAATGAAGAGGTGGAGGAGGTAGAATGCAGAAACTCGGGATGAAGAGGCTGAAGTGGGTGCTTGGAAGATGTGTTTGGGATTCCCCTAGGAGGCTCTTCCTGGCTCAGAAGGAAATTCTGGAAAGGAGATGTTTCCTAATAGATACTATGGAGGGGGAAAGTGCCTCAGTTTAATGATGGAGACGACAGTAGGACTTTGTCCTTGTATCTGTATGGAGTTTATGATTGTTATGGGGCTCACAGGCAGTGTGGTAAAGTAGAGAGAGTACTGAACTAGGATTTAGCAGATTCGAGTACTTGTCTGTCATTAACCAATGGCGGGACAACAATTCTGGGTCTCAGTTTCCTTTTCTGTGAATGGAGAGGATAGAACCAATACTCCCTCAGGTCTGTTCCATGATTCTGCAAAAACAGATTATGAATGTCCCATGTGACTGGTTCAGAGGTTGAACATGAAAGGAGGGTGAGAGTAATGCCTTGGATTCTCAAGAGAGTCTAAGGTGGAGGTGGGTGGGACAGGATAAGACTCTCCTGGGGAGGACATGGAAGCAACCTAGATGCCCATCAGCAGACGAATGGATAAGGAAGCTGTGGTACATATACACCATGGAATATTACTCAGCCATTAAAGAGAATTCATTTGAATCAGTTCTAATGAGATGGATGAAACTGGAGCCCATTATACAGAGTGAAGTAAGCCAGAAAGATAAAGACCAATACAGTATACTAACACATATATATGGAATTTAGAAAGATGGTAACGATAACCCTATATGCAAAACAGAAAAAGAGACACAGAAATACAGAACAGACTTTTGGACTCTGTGGGAGAAGGCAAGGGTGGGATGTTTCGAGAGAACAGCATCGAAACATGTATATTATCTAGGGTGAAACAGATCACCAGCCCAGGCTGGGTGCATGAGACAAGTGCTCGGGCCTGGTGCACTGGGAAGACCCAGAGGAATCGGGTGGAGATGGAGGTGGGAGGGGGTATCTGGATGGGGAATACATGTAAATCCATGGCTGATTCATGTCAATGTATGGCAAAAACCACTACAATATTGTAAAGTAATTAGCTTCCAACTAATAAAAATAAATGGAAAAAAAAAAAGACTCTCCTGGGGATCTTTGTTCCATCTTTTTCTCCCCACCCCTTTACCACTCTCAGTGGTTAATTGCATGAGCTTAGAAATCAGGCAGATGGACCCTTGTATCCTGGTTCTGCCACTTACTGACTGTGTGACCTGAGGCAAACCTCTTCCCTCCCTCTGCCCCAGTTTCCTCATGTACAAAATGATGTTTATCTTTCTAAAGTTATCATTAATGGTTGGATGACCTGATGTAAATAAATGGTACAAAATATTTGCTATCACTGTTCTTCACAAATATTTTGAGTACTGATGCTATTTATATTTCCCCTTTTAGGACTCTGATTTTGATATGAAATTCTATGATCTTTCACCCCACTGTCCCACCTTTGTTGCTGTTTGTTTTGCATAGAAAAACTTAGGACTCACGTACTTTGACTTCTTCTGATATTTAATTGTCTCAGTCCCTAGTTTTACTTGTTCCATAAACCTATTGTGCCAGATGGCATCAGGTACAAGAACTAGTGGGCAGACAGCGTTGTTATGGACAATAATATTTTAAAATATTGGCAATTAAAGCATTCAGGAGTAACAGTAACTGATTCACTGGGGTGGGGGGGTGTTGTATATCTCCTCTTTATATACACTTAGAGTTAAAGGAATAAGAAGGGGCAAAGGAAGCCTTGGATTCCATATTAGAGTTCCTGTGCCTTTTGAGGTTTTAATAGCAATGCAGCAAATATCTGTCATGCCCATGCACTAACAGGTCTTAACAGTATATTTATTGAAGCTCAGGATGATAATGTTTCATAAATTATCCACAGATTTTATTGATCCTGTAATCAATAAGAAAGAGCTTCTGTAGGTGAAAAGGTAAATGTGAGAATATTCAAGTTTCTTCTAAATGCAATTTTGAATGACATTTACACATTGTTTCTATTATACCTTTAATCTAAATTGTTGGAGGATAATGTTTAGCATCTGCATTAGGACTTTTCAAAGACTGTCCTTATGATGGCTTTGGACAGCTACTTGGTCTCAGTTCTGGGGTCCTCTGGTAGCTTAGGTGAGTCCCTACCATCCTTAGACAAGTGAACAGTCAAACACTGGAGCAGGTGGGGGGCTCCTTGAGGGCAGGAGCTGTATTATTCATTGTCATATATCCAGAACCTGGGAGATGAATGGCGCCTTGTAGACCCTTAATACTCAATGGGTTTCTGGGTCTGAAAGTACTGGATCTCTGTTAAGCAGGAGATGGAGATGTCTGTGTAGGAAAACCTCACATGAGGTTATGAAAAGCACATCTAAAGCATGTTCTGAACCATAAGTTTCAACAGTGATACTATAGAGAGAATTGTCCTTCCTTTGTCACTTCACCTGCATCTTGAATTACTCTGAAGCTGACACTCTGAAAGTAAGGGAATGGAATCAAAGGGGCTTCTTAGCTAGAGCTAAAATACAGAGGTTTTTGTTGTTTAGTCACTCAGTCATATCTGACTCTTTTGTGACCCCATGGACCATAGCGCACCAGGCTTCTCTGTCCATGGGATTTCCCAGGCAAGAATAATGGAGTGGGTAGCCATTTCCTTTTTCAGGGGATCTTCCTGACCCAGGGGTTGAACCCACGTCTCCTGCTTGGCAGGTGGATTCTTTACCACTGAGCCACCAGGGAAGCCCAAAATACAGGGGTAGCAAGGTTTAAAATGAATCCCAGGTCCCAGTGTGAGACCATGTCTCTCTCAGGGTGAGGAATTTCCCAAACTAAAGGTAGCCAGTCAGAGTCTATGGAGAGGTGGAAGCACTGGCCTTGCTGTTATATTTTAGGATGCAGTGAATGAAAGGAATGACCAGAGAGAGTGGGCTCATGAAAGTACAAGTTTAGCCTGACAGTTAATTAGAAATTTGAAGGAAGAGAGACTGGCTGTCTGCAAGATGGTTTACTGGCTGAGATTTCAAGGACCCTTGGCAAGTTGAAAATTATGAGCTCTGTTCATTATTTCCTTCACGTAATGAATCATGCCTCTGATGACAATTGTGTTTGTGTGTGGAATCGTGTTCCATCAGCTTCTCTCTGAATTATTGCTTATCATTCAGGGGCCCTAAACCACTTCAAGATTGCCAGAGTGAAGTCAGATTTTAGCTGGGGAGGTAGAACATGCTGTTCTAGAGGAAGTAGTTGGTGACATCTGCCACACAGGGACATCCTTACTCCAGGGATCTCCTTCCTTCCCCATTCAGAAAACACTGCATCATCATTCTGAGCAGGCCTTGGCCAGCAGCACTGTGGCCTGGCAGCTAAAGGTGGGCACAGGGAGTCTTCTCTCCTATCCTCCTTCAGCAGGACAGTATCTTGAGGAAGGCTTTCCGGAACTCGACGTTGAAGGTGGTGTAGATCACGGGGTTGAGGGCACTATTCACATAGCCCAGCCACGTGGTGGCACTGTAGAGCTGTGGGGACACGTGGCATGCTCTGCAGTGGGTATTGAGAACATGGGTCAAGAAGAAGGGCAGCCAGCAGACAATGAAGGTCCCTAGGTTGCAAAGGAAAAGAAAAACTGGGTCAGGGATTTGTTTACTTCCTTTGTTGCAGCATGAAAATGAGTCCCAGTTGTCTACTTAATGGCAGCCAGTATGCTGCAAGTTTAATTTTAAAGTTCTAATTTTTATACCAAACCTATGAAACAGGTATGATTAGTCACTTTCTTTCTTTTTTTTTAGATGAGAAAGCTAGATGCTTACATCTTTGATTCATCCCAGACCTTTGCTCCTAAATCAGTTTTCTAGTTTGATCTTTAGATAATTCTTCACTAGCCTTGTCTACTTCTCAGTTAAATTCAAATGTTTATTTTATGTCTATCCATGCAAGATATGATTCATGGCATTGATAGGGGAAGACCTTAAAAATGCAATTGACATAATTAAGGCTGTTAAGGAGATTAACATAGGGGTTCCCTGGATATGAGAAGTCCCTAAGATATGACAAGTTTGGGGCTTGTTTCTGACAGTGAACAGGATACAGTTCAGTTCAGTCACTCAGTCATGTCCGACTCTTTGCAACCCCAAGGACTGCAGCACACCAGGCTTCCCTGTCCATCATCAATTCCTGGAGCTTACTCAGACTCATGTCCATTGAGTTGATGATGCCATCCAACCATCTCATCCTCTGTCTTCCTCTTTTCCTCCCACCTTTAGTCTTTCCCAGCATCAAGGTCTTTCCCAATGAGTCAGTTCTGAATTTCCATCAGCACTAAGATATATTCACAAACTCTTTACATTCTAAATATTTATAAATATTAACACTTACAAGTATTAAAGTTGTTGGATTTCCAACTTCCGTTAAATATGGTTACCTGAAACTTCAATACTTTGGCCACCTGATGGGAAGAACTGACTCACTGGAACAGGATACAGTTACCTTAACTAACTCTATATGGCATCTGCAACTTATCAATTTTTAATTTCTTTATTTAAATAAAGTTTGCATTTTTCTACTATAAAAACTAGTTCTAGTTTTATACATTATAGAAAACTTGGTAAATATGGAAAAGCAACAAAAAGTGAAATAATCAGCCACTATACAATCACTTTTGACATATGAATGAATTAATTTTCAGTCTTTTTTCTCTATATTTAATATAGATGTTATAATATCATATCACAGTAGTCTTTTTGCATCCTCATTTCCCCCCCTCAATATTTTAAAATAGGTAAGCATTTAGTAATATCCAATATGTGCCAGATGGTTTTATTGAGTTGTTGTCTTATTTATTATTTGGTTTATCCATTATAATTCCAAGAGATAGAAGCAAAGCACAGCTCAACTAGTGACTTGTTTGGTTTCATAAATTTCAGTCTAAGTGTTTTGAATTTCCATCAGCACTAAGATATATTCACAAACTCTTTACATTCTAAACATTTATAAATATTAACATTTACAAGTGTTAAAGTTGTCAGATTTCCAATTTCTGTTAAATATGGTTACCCAAGTATCCTCCACCAGCTCCACTGAATTCAGCCTAAGCCAACGTAATCCAACCTATCCCAGCTTAACATGACTCAAACTCACCAAGCACAATGACCAGCATCTGGGTTGCCTTCTTCTCCCGCAGTGGCACTGCCCGAGGTTGCAGGGGCCCCAGCCTCAGGGATGTCGATAACCTGCCATTGCTGAGTTTTCGAACTTCTAGGCTGAGTTTAGGTGCCATGGTAGGGCTGAGAGAGTTCCGAGTCCTCCCTTCCCTTTTCATGTCTCCCTCCCCTTCTTGGAATCCTGGTGTTCCCAAGGCAGTGTCTTGGCAGATGCTGTAGTAGCGTTTCAGCTCCATGTGTGTCTGGCCAGGGGAGAGGGGCTGTAGATGTAACAAGAGTGGGTCCTGACATTTCTGGGGGTATTGTTTATCTTCTGAATGTTCCTGAAAGGGAAACAGTGCAATGAAGGAAAAAGAAACCATCATTCTGTGAAACCTACAGAGGGTGCCTCTGAGAGTGGTGGGCTCATGGGAAGTTATGGTAAACAAAATCTGCTCGTGCCTTTACAACCAAAAGCACCTACCACATAAACATCTGAGAATCACAATAATCCCTTGAGGAGGGGAGCATAGAATTATAGCCTGGACTTTCTGAGGTAGAATGACCTGGATATACAGAGGAATATGTTAAATGACACCATTAGGATGTAAGGAGAAAAATCTGGAATATGGGAAACTACAAATGACTCAATTTCTTCAACAAATAAATTGCAATGACAACAACAACACCTACTGGTGAAAAGTATGGGTCTTACTTGAATTTTGATGCAAATAAACAATCTATAAAAATTTACCTGACATTTGAGGAAATTTTGAATGAATATTTAATATTGTGTGTGTGTTAGTTGCTCAGTCATATCTGACTCTTTGTGACCCCATGTACTGTAGCCCACCAGATTCCTCATGCTGGAGTGCATAGCCATTCCCTTCTCCAGGGGATCTTCACGACCTAGGGATTGAACCCGGGTCTCCTACACTGCAGGCAGATTCTTAACCATATGAGCCACCAGGGAGGAATTATTATTAAATTTGTTAGTGTGATGTGGTATTGTGGTTATATGTTTTATAAAAGAGTCCATATCCTTTAGAGAGTCTTATAGCATATTTTTGGTTGAAATGCTATTACGTTTGAGATCTGCTTCACAACAATCCAGTGGGGGTGTATGAATGTAGATGGGCATGTAGTTGAAAGAAGACAGGGCCATGAGCTGATAATTGCTGAGCTTGGCTGATGGCTACTGAAGGCTTAGTTATATTTGTCTTTCTACTTTTTTACTTTGGAAATTTTCAATAACAAAAAGTTAAAAAAACCAAGATTTTCATCTCATCTTCCTATTACTTAGATGCATCCTTGGGCAAGTTAATTAAATGTCTCTGAGGCTCACTTATAAAACAGAAAAAAAAAAAAAAGAAATAGGTTTGGGGTGAGCAGACTCAGAGTAGAAAACTGATGATATGCAGATATTTTGGGTATTTTGGAGGATGTGTGTGTGCTCAACAACAGCACTTCTTTTCATGTTTGAAAACTCAGATACTGCGTTAATCTTGAGTAGAAGAAAGACTCCTCAACACCCGTACTGAAGCCATGAAAATCAGATATTCACTCTCCCTGACCTCTCCACAGGGCAGCTAGAACTCTGGCACATGAACACATGAACCAAGCCCAGCCAACTGGAGATTTGCACCTACAACCTTGAAATTGCTCATGAAGCAAGACTTCAGAATTCATCTAGCAGTGGTGACAGTCAGTGTCCAGTGTCCTCACTATTCTACCCAGATTCTTCCTTAGGCATGAACAGCATCTTCTGAAGCTGTTCTTTAGCCTTCTTGTTAAGCTTGAGCTCCTTGATATCCTTCCAGTAAATTCCTTTTTTACATGTTAGTCAGTGTCAACAACCAAGAACTTTCACTAGTCTCTCCTTAGTTCAAGGAATCATAGTCTTCCAAATACTCAGGGGCAATATACTGCACACACTTAGAAACATTGTTGAATAAATGAATGAATGAATACAAGTGGCCTGCAAGATAATTTAGTGTTTTAGAAATTTCTCACAGAGGTGTTTGTAGGGATTCTATCATAATATGTTTTTTAAAAATTTGGTTTTAATTTTAATAGAATTTTCTAATAATTAACATAAGGATATTGTGATTTATCTGGCTGACCATTTGTAAGATTATATTTATGACTGAGCTGACATCTAGTGATCTTCTAAAAGATGCATTATTTCTGAAACTAAAGGGCCAGGGACAAATTTCTGAGAGTGCTTATGAAATCTCACATTGGAGAACACTGATCTAATGCAGCTTGTCTCTCTTTCATAGATTTGGAAATTCAGTCCTACTGAAGGAAAGTGATTCTTCCCATTCTCACATTGGTGAGCATATTTTTCAGCTCTCTCTACAAACTTTTATCACTACCTCTCTGACTGACGTGAAGAAACACTGGACTCCTTGGGATCTGGCTGACAGAGCCCTCCATTTGCAGATAGCAGGACAGAACCTAATTCTCCACACTCCAGACAATGCCAGCGTCTTGATTCTCCAATCTCTCCTATGTAGTCACTAATTTTCCTTCATTTGCCCTTGGAGCCTTCTCAGACTTTGGATTTGTTGTAGGTAACTTTAAACCTCCTATCTACTAAAAAAAAATTATTTGCAGCAAGAGTCTGTAACTGGTAAAAATGGTCAGTTAACTATACAGATATTAAGAAAAGTAGCAAGAATACACAGAAGAACTATACAAAAAAGATCTTCATGACTCAGATAGTCATGATGGTATGATCACTCACCTAGAGCCAGACAAAGTCTGGTGGGAATGCGAAGTCAAGTGGGCCTTAGGAAGCATCACTATGAACAAAGTTAGTGGAAGTGATGGAATTCCAGTTGAGCTATTTCAAATCCTAAAAGATGATGCGGTGAAAGTGCTGCACTCAATATGCCAGCAAATTTGGTAAACACATCAGTGGCCGTAGGACTGGAAAAGGTCAGTTTTCATTCCAATCCCAAAGAAAGGCAATGCCAAAGAATGTTCAAACTACCACACAATTGCACTCATCTCACATACTAGCAAAGTAATGCTCAAAATTCTCCAAGCCAAGCTTCAACAGTACGTGAACCAAGAACTTCCAGATATTCAAGCTGGATTTAGAAAAGGCAGAGGAACCAGAGATCAAATTGCCAACATCCACTGGATCATCGAAAAAGCAAGAGAGTTCCAGAAAAACATCTACTTCTGCTTTATTGACTGCACCAAAGCCTTTGACTGTGTGGAAACAAACTATGGAAAATTCTGAAAGAGATGGGAATACCAGACCACCTGACCTGCCTCTTGAGAAATATATATGCAGGTCAGGAAGCAACAGTTAGAACTGGACATGGAACAACAGACTGGTTCCAAATAGGGAAAGGAGTACGTCAAGGCTGTATCTTGTCACCGTGCTTATTTAACTTATAAGCAGAGGACATCATGAGAAACGCTGGGCTGGAGGAAGCACAGGCTGGAATCAAGATTGCCAGGAGAAATATCAATAACTTCAGATATGCAGATGACACCACCCTTATGAAAGAAGGCAAAGAAGCATTAAAGAGCCTCTTGATGAAAGTGAAAGAGGAGAGTGAAAAAGTTGGCTTAAAACTCAAAATTCAGAAAACTAAAATCATGGCATCTGGTCCCATCACTTCATGGCAAATAGTTGGGGAAATAGTGAGAGACTTTATTTTTTGGGGCTCCAAAATCACTGCAGATGGTGACTGCTGCCATGAAATTAAAAGACGCTTGCCCCTTGGGAGAAAAGTTATGACCAATGTAGAAAGCATATTAAAAAGCAGAGACATTACTTTGCCAACAAACACCCATCTATTCAAGGCTATGGTTTTTCCAGTAGTCATGTATGGATGTGACCATACGTGACTATAAAGAAAGCTGAGCGCAGAAGAATTGATGCTTTTGAACTGTGGTATTGGAGAAGACTCTTGAGAGTCCCTTGGACTGCAAGGAGATCCAACTAGTCCATCTTAAAGGAAATCAGTCCTGAATATTCATTGGAAGGACTGATGCTGAAGCTGAAACTCCAATACTTTGGCTACCTGATGCTGAGAGCTGACTCATTTGAAAAAACCCTGATGCTGGGAAATATTGAAGGTGGGAGGAGAAGGGGACAACAAAGGATGAGATGGTTGGATGGCATCACCAACTCCACGGACATGAGTTTGAATAAACTCTGGAGTTGGTGATGGACAGGGAAGCCTGGCGTGCTGCAGTCCATGGGGTTGCAAAGAGTCGGACATGACTAAGTGACTGAACTATACAGAGATTAAACAAGGCTCTGTCATTCATCATTATGGGTTTTTGAAGCTTTATTCCTAATATTTACTTAGCTGTGGAGTTTAGGGAGAGGGATACTGGTCTTTTATCCAACACTTTTAGGCTCCATTTGGCACTTGGCTTGCTTGGGGAGTCATGGCTGGTTTGAATGGGAAGGATAAGAATTAGGGCTATGAGAATGTCTTGGTTTTCCCTGTATTGGATGGCAATTGGGCACATGAAATTATCCCATTAGCCTCCTTTTTCTATTTTTCTTAGCTCTGCCCGTGTCTGGTTCAGTGATGTCCTTTCCCTCTAATAGAGGTGGTTCTGGACAGTAAAGTCCACAACACATCCAAGAGTCACTGGCTTCAGTCATTGGGATCTATCCCAAGAGTCACATGCTTTTGGAATATCACTTGATAATGCCTATTTTGAAGCTCAAATTAGATAGGTTCTCAAGTTTGTCATTTATCATAGATCCAAGTATGAGACTGGGGCCAAATTCATTTTGGGGTGGAAGTGGGATTGAGTCAAGCCATTGTCTTGAGAAAGGGCCTCTTATTCTTTTCCTACAACCAAAGGCATGGCTTACTTACCATTTTCCGCGTGGCATCTGATGGAAATCTGGCCCTTATTGAAAACTGCCGAATGGGGTGTAACTGTAGACAGGCAGACTAGGGTGGGTTGAAAGAGAAACAGTTGTGTGTTAAGCTCTATATAGTTGGCTCATATAGATGATGCTATATGAATACAACATGTTCATATCCTCACTCTTGGGTCCTGACGTCCTATTTCATGGGGGCCAATATTCCTTTTCCACCAAAGCTTTGGGACTTTCAGTTTGAGATTCTGATTCTCACTCAAGTCATTACAGGTTGATCTAGATGTCCAGTTTGGACCTACCTTCAAGATCAAACCCAGTTCTTACTATATGAAGCCCTTTCCTGAGCATATTGACTTTATCTTCTCATAACCTCTCCAGCATTTAATATTTATGTGCTTAGTTGTCTTCATCTCACTTTGGCAAACATTCCATTCAGTTTTGGGCTGCTCACTAATTTTGGGTGTAGGTGTGTTTTATTTGCGTATATAAGGTTTTAAACTCCATGAAGGTAGAGGCTGTATAATATCCCTGCTATCTCTTGCTTAGCAGTTGCAAGTGATAGGTATATATCCATTCATGCTTCAAATGAATACACCTGAACTATGTACTAGGCACTGAAGTAAGCAGAATTTACAGCCCAGGCAATTGGAGTATTTCAATGAACTTCCTTTTCAGAGCCTCAAAAGATCTAATAAAATGTACCATCAGCATCCCATTCCACCAGCTGGTTAGTGCCTTGACACAGAGGCAGATTTAGAAAGGAAAAGAAGTTTCAACAGACCCCTAGTGATTCTTGATGTGAATGGTCTGGCCAAGAAGTCATTCCTGGAAACCCAGCAGCAGTGAATGGTAAAGCTGCTACACTAAAACTTCATACCTGTGTGATATCTGAACAGCTGCCATTTGAGGGCAATGAAAGACTTTGAAAGGAAGCAGAACAAGCCCAGAAAGGGTACTCTAGGGAAGACTATCAATGCACTGTTGAGATTGGATTTCCTCCATCTAAGGCCCAGCCAATATCTGCAGGTTAAAAGGTGGCAGATGTGTGTCCCTGATGGGCATAACAGGCAAAAGCTTGCACTGCTGGACACAGGCCGGGAGGTTGTGTCTTCCTTCTGCTGCTCCAGGATGCTCACCTGTTGGGGGAAGCCGGGTCTGACACTGAGGCACTGACTGTTCTGTCGAGTGAGGATCCGCTTCCGTCTCCTCTGTCTCAACACCACGTAGATCCTGGCATAGACGAGGACAGTCACTCCGAAGGGCAGGTAGAAGGACACCACTGAAGAGTAGAGGACAAAGTCAGGGTTGGAGATGGAGCAGATGCTGGGGTCTCCTGTGAGTGAGAGAAGTGGAGAAAGCAAAGTAGTTGGTCAAGTACGGGATTCAGTGGGGAGCACAGAATACGGCCCCACATCACATGTGGTGTCTCCACCAGCAAATCCACAATGGAAGTTTGAGAAGTGCTGGGAGCCGGTCCCACCTCCTCCCTCATCATGTCCCAGTTTACATGCTGCCTCCTCTGAGGAGGCTACCTGCCTCGAGTTTCTCAGTCAGAAGCAGCTCTACTTCCTTTGTGCCCCACGGTCCTTTCCTGTCATCACTTTTGTGTAAGTAGCACTCATGGCCTGATTGTTAAGCTGTGGGGAAAGGGTCCCATCTCAGACACCCACATTGTCCGCTTGTACTCCATAGGCAGTCTAATTCATCTTTTTTTTATATATATTTATTTTTTAATTGGAGGGAAATGGCTTGACAATGTTGTGTTGGTTTCTGCTATACAACAACACAAATCAGCCATGATTATATTAATATATGTATCCCCTCCCTCTTAAGCCTCCCTCCCATCCCCCCATCACACCCCTCTTCCCTGTGTTATATAGCAACTTCTCACCAGCTATCTATTTTACACTTGATAGTGTATATATGTTGATGCTACTTTCTCTGTTCATCTTACTCTTTCCTTCCCCAACTGTGTCCACAAGTCTGTTCTATAGATCTGTTTCTCCGTTCCTTCTCTGCAAATAGGTCCATCAATACCATTTTTCTAGAGT
This sequence comes from Dama dama, assembly GCF_033118175.1. NCBI lineage: Eukaryota > Metazoa > Chordata > Mammalia > Artiodactyla > Cervidae > Dama > Dama dama. Next base: position 59,619,860 of record NC_083699.1, on the reverse strand, counting down.
CCATGCTGCTGCTAAGTCACTTCAGTCATGTCCGATTCTGTGCGACCCCATCCCTGGGATTCTCCAGGCAAGAACACTGGAGTGGGTTGCCATTTCCTTCTCCAATGCATAAAAGTGAAAAGTGAAAGTGAAGTTGCTCAGTCGTGTCCGACTCTTCACGACCCCATGGACTGCAGCCCACCAGGCTCCTCCGTCCATGGGATTTTCCAGGCAAGAGTACTGGAGTCGGGGTGCCATTGCCTTCTCCGCTAGATTCCATAGACATGTGTTAATATACAATATTATATTGTATAATATACAGGAGGGCTGAGAGGAGCTACTCCACGTTCAAGGTCAGGAGGGGCGGCCATGAGAAGATACCCCTCGTCCAGGGTAAAGAGCAGCGGCTGCGCTTTGCTGGAGCAGCCCTGAAGAGATACCCCACGTCCGAGGTAAGAGAAACCCAAGTAAGACGGTAGGTGTTGCAAGAGGGCATCAGAAGGCAGACACACTAAAATCATAATCACAGAAAACTAGCAAATCTGATCACAGGACCACAGTCGTGTCTAACTCAATGAAACTAAGCCATGCCGTGTGGGGCCACCCAAGATGGTCGGGTCATGGTGGAGAGGTCTGACAGAATGTGGTCCACTGGAGAAGGGAATGGCAAACCACTTCAGAATTCTTGCCTTGAGAACCCCATGAACAGTATGAGAAGGCAAAATGATAGGATACTGAAAGAGGAACTCCCCAGGTTGGTAGGTGCCCAATATGCTACTGGAGATCAGTGGAGAAATAACTCCAGAAAGAAGGAAGAGATGGAGCCAAAGCAAAAACAATACCCAGTTGTGGGTGACTGGTGATAGAAGCAAGATCTGATGCTGTAAAGAGCAATATTGCATAGGAACCTGGAATGTTAGGTCCATGAATCAGGGCAAATTGGAAGTGGTCAAACAGGAGATGGCAAGAGTGAATGTCGACAGTCTAGGAATCAGCAAACTAAAATGGACTGGAATGGGTGAATTTAACTCAGATGACCATTATATCTACTACTGTGGGCAGGAATCCCTTAGAAGAAATGGAGTAGCCATCATGGTCAACAAAAGAGTCTGAAATGCAGTACTTGGATGCAATCTCAAAAATGACAGAATGATCTCTGTTTGTTTCCAAGGCAAACCATTCAATATCACGGTAATCCAAGCCTATGCCCCAACCAGTAACGCTGAAGAAGCTGAAGTTGAACGGTTCTATGAAGACCTACAAGACCTTTTAGAACTAACACCCCAAAAAAGATGTCCTTTTCATTATAGGGGACTGGAATGCAAAAGTAGGAAGTCAAGAAACACCTGGAGTAACAGGCAAATTTGACCTTGGAGTACGGAATGAAGCAGGGCAAAGGCTGATAGAGTTTTGCCAAGAGAACGCACTGGTCATAGCAAACACCCTCTTCCAACAACACAAGAGAAGACTCTACACATGGACATCACCGGATGGTCAACGCCGAAATCAGATTGATTATATTCTTTGTAGCCAAAGATGGAGAAGCTCTGTACAGTCAGCAAAAACAAGACCGGGAGCTGACTGTGGCTCAGATCATGAACTCCTTATTGCCAAATTCAGACTTAAACTGAAGAAAGTAGGGAAAACCACTAGACCATTCAGGTATGACCTAAATCAAATCCCTTATGAATATACAGTGGGAGTGAGAAATAGATTTAAGGGACGAGATCTGATAGACAGAGAGCCTGATGAACTGTGGACGGAGGTTCGTGACATTGTACAGGAGACAGGGATCAAGACCATCCCCATGGAAAAGAAATGCAAAAAGGCAAAATGGCTGTCTGAGAAGGCCTTACAAATAGCTGTGAAAAGAAGAGAAGTGAAAGGCAAAGGAGAAAAGGAAAAATATTCCCATTTGAATGCAGAGTTTCAAAGAATAGCCAGGAGAGATAAGAAAGCCTTCCTCAGCGATCAATGCAAAGAAATAGACGAAAACAACAGAATGGGAAAGACTAGAGATCTCTTCAAGAAAATTAGAGATACCAAAAAAAGATTTCATGCAAAGATGGGTTCGATAAAGGACAGAAATGGTATGGAACTGACAGAAGCAGAAGATATTAAGAAGAGGTGACAAGAATACACAGAAGAACTGTACAAAAAAGATCTTCATGACCCAGATAATCACAATGGTGTGATCACTCACCTAGAGCCAGACATCCTGGAATGTGAACCCAAGTGGGCCTTAGGAAGCATCACTACGAACAAAGCTAGTGGATGTGATGGAATTCCAGTTGAGCTATTTCAAATCCTGAAAGATGATGCTGTGAAAGTGCTGCACTCAATATGTCAGCAAATTTGGAAAACTGAGCAGTGGCCACAGGACTGGAAAAGGTCAGTTTTCATTCCAGTCCCTAAGAAAGGCAATCCCAAAGAATGTTCAAACTACTGCACAATTGCACTCATCTCACACGCTAGTAAAGTAATGCTCAAAATTCTCCAAGCCGGGCTTCAGCAATACGTGAACTTCCAGATGTTCAAGCTGGTTTTAGAAAAGGCAGAGGAACCAGAGATCAAATTGCCAATATCCACTGGATCATCAAAAGAGCAAGAGAGTTCCAGAAAAACATCTATTTCTGCTTTATTGACTACGCCAAAGCCTTCGACTGTGTGGACAATAAATTGTGGAAAATTCTGAAAGAGATGGGAATACCAGACCACCTGACCTGCCTCTTGAGAAACCTGTATGCCGGTCAGGAAGTAACAATTAGAACTGGACATGGAACAACAAACTGGTTCCAAATTGGGAAAGGAGTATGTCAAGGCTGTATATTGTCACTCTGCTTATTTAACTTATATGCAGAGTACATCATGAGAAACGCTGGTCTGGAAGAAGCACAAGTTGGAATCAAGATTGCTGGGAGAAATATCAATAACCTCAGATATGCAGATGACACCACCCTTATGGAAGAGAGTGAAGTGGAACTAAAAAGCCTCTTGATGAAACTGAAAGAGGAGAGTGAAAAAGTTGGCCTAAAGCTTAACATTCAGAAAACTAAGATCATGGCATCTGGTCCCATCACCTCATGGGAAATAGATGGGGAGACAGTGGAAACAGTGTCAGACTTTATTTTTTTGGGCTCCAAAATCACTGCAGATGGTGACTGCAGCCAGGAAATTAAAAGACACTTACTCCTTGGAAGGAAAGTTATGACCAACCTATTAAAAAGCAGATACATTACTTTGCCAACAAAGGTCCGTCTAGTCAAGGCTATGGTTTTTCCAGTGGTCATGTATGGATATGAGAGTTGGACTGTGAAGAAAGCTAAGCGCCGAAAAATTGATGCTTTTGAACTGTGGTGTTGGAGAAGACTCTTGAGAGTCCCTTGGACTGCAAGGACATCCAACCAGTCCATCCTAAAGGAGATCAGTCCTGGATGTTCACTGGAAGGACTGATGTTGAAGCTGAAACTCCAGTACTTTGGCCACCTCATGTGAAGAGTTGAGTCATTGGAAAAGACCCTGATGCTGGGAGGGACTGGGGGCAGGAGGAGAAGGGCATGATAGGATAAGATGGCTGGATGGCATCACTGACTCGATGGGCATGAGTTTGAGTAAACTCTGGGAGTTGGTGATGGACAGGGAGGCCTGGCGTGCTGCGATTCATGGGGTCGCAAAGAGTCGGACACGACTGAGCAACTGAACTGAACTGAACTGAATATTACATTGTGTATATACTGCATGTTCTTTATCCGTTTATCTTCTGATGGACATCTAGGTTGTTTCCATGTGCTAGCTATTGTACATAGTGGTGCTATGAACATTAGGGTACATGTGTCTTTTTCAATTATTATTTTCTCAGGGTATAGGCCCAGTAGTGGGATTGTTGGGGTAGTTCACTTCCCAGATGGCTTAGGTGGTAAAGAATCTGCCTGCAGTTCAGGAGACCCAGGTTTGATCCCTGGGTTGGGAAGATCTCCTGGAGAAAGGACCAGCTACCCACTCCAGTGTTCTTCCCTGAATAATTACATGAAGAGTGGAGCCTGGCAGGCTACAGTCCATGGGATCGCAGAGTCGGACACAAATGAGCGACTAATGTTTCATTTTCACGGTAGTTTTATTCCTAGTTTTTAAAGGAATCTCCATACTGTTCTCCATAGTGGCTGTATCAATTTACACAGATGGCCAACAAACACATGAAAAGATGTTCAACATCACTAAATATTGGAGAAATACAAACCTAATTCATCTTGGTGTTGCTCCCAGTTCACTTAAGAAGAAAATATACTGATGATTACATGCCAGACACCACTCTACACTGGGGCTACAAAGATGAGTAAAGACTCGGTGTCTACACTTGAAGGAGCTCACAATCTAGACAGACAGACAATCCTTTCTGAATGCTGTGCTGTGTCACAGAGGGGGCGTGGCCTGGGAGGCTGGGGGGAGTGTCACAGAGTGACAGAGCAGAGGCTCCCAGGAAGGATCCAGGCCCTGGAAAAGGGCCTGCTGGTGTGGAGGCGTAGAATGCAGTGAGAGAAAGGAGGAAGGCTTCTGTGCTGAGAATGCCAGGTCTCCAAGTTTGAATCAAGTGTGGGGCAGGTGGTGGCTGAATACAGGCAAGTTTACTTTTCAGGGAATCCCTGTTCTGCTCAAGGGTACGATTGCAAAAGAGGCAGTAAACATATTGTCATCATGGACAACGTGAATCAAGGCACATCCTTGTCTTGCTTTATGTCCTGAAATGCTCCTGGGCCTCCTCTCTGGGAGGGCCCTGCAACTTTGTCTTCAGCAGAAATTTAAATCCTAGTTATTTTTCTGACTTGTGCAATGGAAGGATCAGGGATCTTTAGGGTTTTCTCTAGCACTAACTCTCCAACCTCCAATGCCTTAGGGGCTGTTGATGCCGTGATATTTGACTCCTGACTGCTGAGCCTCTGCTGGGAGCTGAGGCAACACAGGTCGACCAGGCCCCATAGCCTTGGAACTGTCTGCAACCCATGGTCCTGCCTTATGTGTGCATCCAGAAATGCATGTCACCCTTCTCAGGCAATAAGAGTGATTCCAAGAAGGAAGAAACTGCAGTTTAACTTTGCTCTACCTCAGTCCCTGGGGTCGCAAAGAGTCAGACATGACTGAGCAACTGAACAGAACTGAACTGATGTTCTCTGACAATTCACAATCCTACGTGGCAGCCCATTTCATTAAAAGATGAACTCTGGGGGATTTCATTGGTGGCCCAGGGGTTAAGCATCCACCTTGCAATGCAGGGGATGCGGGTTTGATCGTTGGTCAGGGAACTAAGATCCCACACACCTCAGAGCAACTAAGCCTGCGGCTAGCTACCAAGCCCGTGGGCTCCGGAGCACCTGTGCCACAACTGGAGAATCTGGGCATCGCAATGAAAGACCCCTCAGGATGTAGCAAAGATCACTCGTGCTGCAGCTAAGACCCGATGCAGCCAAGTATGTACATTCATTAATTTAGGAAAAGAAAAAAGAAATTAAAAAAAAGAAGAGCTCTGCCAGAAGGTTGTGTTTTGTGCTGCATTTAGTAGAAGTCCAGTGACTTCCACTATCAGGTGTTGGCAGTATACTGCCCCTTTCTCCTCTACTTCTCACATGAGGAGGGATAAGAAAAAATGGTGGAGAGATCATTTCTATTGGGCTTTCAATATAACTTGGGAACTTCCTTATAGATGCAATATATCACTATATCAATAGTGAAGTTATGCTGTGAAGGTCAGACGAGGCAAAGGAAGATGGCTGGGCTTCTCTGCCTTGAGTCCTGCTCACAAATTCTCTAACCAATGTTCTAGAATGAGATGACTAGGCTCCTCTCTGACCACCAGCAGAACTACCACTGTTTAGATTTCCTTGGAGCAAGGGCACAGTTATATTTTGAGGCAGAGGAACTTTTTCTAATACATAATAATAGTAACACTGACTAATATCTATTGGGCTTTTATAATGGCCCAGAGAATTTAACACAATATATGAATAAGTGGAGAGCTTATTATAGTCTGGGCTTCCCTGATGGCTCAGTTGGTAAAGAATCTGGGCCGCAATGCAGGAGACCTGGGTTCAATCCCTGGGTTGGGAAGATCCCCTGGAGAAGTGAATGGATACTCACTCCACTATTCTGGCCTGGAGAATTACGTGGACTGTGTAGTCCATGGGGTCACAAAGAGTTGGACACAACTGAGTGACTTTCACTTTCACTTTGACTTACTATAGTCTAATGAATACATTGAAAAGTAAGAGAGAAAGAGATGAGAGAGAAGTGAGCCTATACTAAGGCTATACTAAGGTGAGCCTATACTAAAGCTTGTGACCTGTGTTAAGTCACGAGTCTTTTTTGCCTTCTCAATTCTATATTTGAAAATCCTTTTGGAAAGTTTTGTTTCTGGAACAATTATGATCTCACTGGTGGCAACAAGACTGCAATTAGCTCATCATTCTTCTTCACTTTACATGTTGACATTAACTGGGAACTCTGTCTAATGTCGGATTTTGAGACTGTTACCAGTGTGTGTGTGTGTGTGTGTGTGTGTGTGTGTGTGTGAGCATGAGTAAGACTGCCCCTGCCAGCCTCCAAGAATGAGTAAGAGGAATCACTCTGCCCAGCAAGCATTGCTGGAGGCTTGCTGCTGGCCAGGTAAGGACAACCTTGGTCTAGCAGTGGTAGTGAGTGCCCCATACTGCAGATTCCAATTTAGAAGGTATTTTCTCTTAAAAAAAAAAGTGTTTATTTATTTATTTGGCTGTGCTGGGTCTTAGTTGTGGCATGAGAATTCTTAGTTATGGCATGTAAGATCTAGTTCCCTGACCAGGGATAGAACCCAGGCCCCTGCATGGGAGCACAGTCTTAGCCATTGGACCACCAGGGAAGTCCAGAAGGCATTTTCTTATAGAAACATGGATATAGAGGGTGGCTTAGTTATCAGACTAATGCCCAAAGCACATTTAGACTCATCGAAATGGTATTTGAGTGCCAGAGTCAACCTCTATTGTTATGTTAGAGAATGTTGCCTATGTATGTGCATGTGTGTGCACATGCGTGTTTGTGTATATACTGTGTCATTGGTAAGTGGTAATGGGAAATGGTAAAAAGTAATGCAAGGATGATAACAACATCATATTTTAGGAGCACCCTGAATTAACCAGGCACATCTTCATTGGATAACTTCTCCATTTAACCTCTAATATGGCAGAGAAGCAAGCCTCACTTTGAGCAGGGGATATGTGCTTGGCACGTTTATGTATGTTATCCCAATTTAATCTTCACTTTATTGTAAAAAAAAGCTCCATGAAGGAGGTGGAGTGAAGTTATAGCATATGTAGGCTTAGATTCTAGAGTCAATGAAAATTATAGAGTAAAAATTCACCCTGAATCACATATAAAAATATACACGGTTTGATTACAACTCTGAACAGTAATAAGTAAAGACATATGACACATGCAGTAATATGTCATCTTTTACAAAGAGTTCAACATAACATGTAATTTTAGAGATTAAGTTGCTGCACTTATTTGCAAGAGGCCATATATAAAAATAAATGCTGAAAACTTCCTAACTTAAATACATAGACCTAGTCCAAATATTTGATTTTGTTCATTTTTGCTCTACTATATTATTACCCCAAATTTGTTAATAAGGAAGCTTAACTTAGAAAAGTTAAGTAACTTGTTCAAACAGATACAGCTGTTAAGTAGTAGAATTGAAGTTTGAATCTAGGTTTTTCTGACTCCAGGGCCTCTGCCTTCCTAAATGTATTCTGACTTCTAAATAATTGTCCAGCAAATGACTCTTTGAAGACTATTTATAAGTTAAGATTTACCTGAATTTATATGTAATATGTTACATATATCTGTACACATAAGTACATAGCTATGTGACTTGTACATGTATACCAGAAATTCATAAAATAGAACACAGTAGGAATTGAATGAACCAATTCAAATGGACAAAGTAAGAAATCCAGATGAACACTAGAAGAGGAATTAAGTAGTTATCTCTTAGTGAATACTCAGTGTTTACTGTCAATACCTGTAACTTTACTATATGTGCTAACAGTTTTCATTCAACACATGAAATTCCTGAGGCTGAAAGATGGTCATAGAATAGACGCGAAAGGCATTGAAGCACATGAGGTATAAATTTGGCTCAGTATTGTATTTAAAGTCCTGGACATGTCAGATAAACACATTTTTCATCCATTTGTCCATCCATCCATCCATCCATCCATCCATCTGTCCATCCATCCTGCCAACCATCCATCCATCCAATAGAAGATGTACCATGTGCCAAGCACCATGGTCAAAAATTTCTGTATATTAAAAATATAAAATACATCCTCCAATAATTCACAAATGTATCCTAGTTCCCAAATGCTAGAAATGATTCTTATTGAGTAGAAAGCTAGAAATGTATACCCTGCTCAAGGGCTTTTATGATATGCTACTTTGTATTGTAAATTCATTACAAGTTATCATCTTTTCATTAACAAATCTCACCTGAATTATTCATATAGCATAGTTTTTTTAACTGGCATATTTCTTCAAATGAATACAACAGTATTTCTTTCAAAATAGGAGTAAGCCAGACTTCATTAATTGGGGCAGAGTATGGCTCCTGCACCATTAATTGAAGAGATTTTGCTTTCTATTTTATTTATAATCAATAGAGGCCAGTGCTTTGCAGTCTATAGGATCCTCATTTGATTACAAAATGTACTGCTTTTGAGGTCAGACATTTCAGGGATGAACACCACTCACAGACATTCAGATGTGCTATGAATCACTTGGGTGTTGGAAGGGACACTGTCATTGTTACCTGTGGTGTTGAAGCCAAAGAGGAGAGGGCAAGACACAGCAAAGGACAGCAGCCAGACAGCTGTGATCATGAGGGCCACACGTCGACAGGAGCTCTGTCCTGTGCCTTGCTGGTAGTGAACTGGCATGACCACAGCAGTGTACCTGTGAAAGGAAGGGGATAGAGAATAGATATGATAAGAAAGTGTCAAAAGACAGGTTGAAAAAGGTTACTAGATAAATAATTAGGTTGATACATGCGGAAGGAGAAAAATAATTTGGTTGGACAAACTTAAGGGAGAAAGGGGTCTTTGAGTGAACACAGCAGAAAGACTGAGATAAGACAGATGAAGGACTCATTGAGGGAGGTGAGCAGAGAAAGGAAGAAAGAGTGAAAAGCATAGCATAGTGACACTGGGTTGTCAGCGAGCTTCTTATATATCCACGAGGGTATCAGGAATGCTGGTGGCCCAGCATATCCCAGCCTTGTATTCACACACCCTTACACCCTTAATCCTGAAGAGTCTAGGTGCGTGGTTTGTGTGCCTTTATTTTCTTCCACAGTTTTCAGATAATAATGGAACTGTGCCTGAAGAGGATGTTTATCCCTGCTTGTATCCTAACATTAATTCTAACCCTTCAGTGATAACTCTTCCAAGTAGCAGAGATTTTGTAAATAGAGATGAGTAATATCTAATGAAGGCTTATTTTAAAATCAACTTTTCATGCTGTCTTAGTCTGTTCAGACTGCTCTATCAAAAATACCATTGGGTGACTTAAACAATAAATATTTATTTTTCACAGTTCAGGAGATTGGGAAGTCCAGGATTAATGTGCTGGTAGGTTTGGTATCTGGTGTTAAACCCACTGCTTGGCTGGTGGGTAGCCATCTTCTTGCTGTGTTCTCCCTTCCCTGGTGGCTCAGAGGTTAAAGCATCTGCCTGCAATGCGGGAGACCTGGGTTTGATCCCTGGGTCGGGAAGATCCCCTGGAGAAGGAACTGGCAACCCACTCTAGTATTCTTGCCTGGAGGATCCCATGGACGGAGGAGCCTGGTGGGCTATAGTCCAAGGGATCTCAAAGAGTCGGACACGACTGAGCGACTTCACTTCTCATGGTTGGAAGGGTGAGGCAAGCTCTCTGGAGTCTCTTTTATAAGGGCAAATCCCATTAATGAGGGTGGATTCCTAATCACCACCCAAAGGTTCCACTTCCTAGTACCATCACAGTGGTGGTTAGGATTTTAATATATGAATTTGGGGGTGGGGGATGTAAACATTCAGTCTACAGCACATGCTTTTACATGGCCAAAGCAGTTTTTTATTCTTATTAGATATTGTCTTTTCTGTGGTATCTCCACACACACATTTCCAGCTGCTTATTGGACTTACCTGCACAGTTGTTCCATGGTTGTCCCAAACTCAAACTATCTGAAATAGATCTTTCTGTTTCCCTACATTTCTTAATCTGGCTCCACTTCTTGCCTTTCTTCAAGATATCCATACCCAACATTCAGGCTTTTTGACATTTCTTTGGCCTTTCCTTATCATTTGCTCATCCATTCATTTAACCTTTCATTCATCCAGCATTTATTGGGTTCTTTACTATATACCAGGCCTTATTCTGGAAATACCAAGATGTGCAAATGGGACAACAGTCTCTGTCCTTATTGAGCTTGGAGGTAAGTGGAGTGGATGGATGAAAAAAATATTAATATAAAATGAAAACTATCATGAAAGAATTAAGTTGGGTGACATGTTTAAGGGTAGAGGAGGATGTAAAAAGGGGCAAACTGACACAAGATGGGAGGAAATGAGTGGGGTGAGAGGGAGCCAGCCATGAGGGAAGGCAGGAGAAAAGCATTTTAGGCAGAAGGACAGCAGGTCCTGTAAATTTATGCATTATAGTAACTTCCCCATTTATCCATGCACTTCTGCCACCTTCCTCTGTGATGGCCACAGCCTCCTGGCTGGTTTCCTGTGCTAGGCTCCAAAATAGATTTCATTATGTCCTCCCCACCCCATGGCCCCTCAGCTGACAACTGTCTAAGATAGGCAGAATTCTAAGATGGCGTCCAAGGTTCATGCACTGTAGAACTAGCAGAACTCCTGGGACTAGACTACAAGTCAACAGATTGAGTTAACCAAAAGGGAGATGATTCTGGGTGGCTGGGCCTAATTGGGTGAGCCCTTAAAAGGAACTCAGTACTTCCTGAGTAAGAGAGAGTCAAAGCATGAGAAATTATCCTCCTGGCCTTGAAGAGGCAACCTGCCGTGTTTGGGAAAAATCATTTGGCAGGGAACAGCACAAGGCCTGCAGGAGCTGAGAACAGCCCCTGGTTGACAACCACTAAGACAGTCGGAAGCTCTGTCATAATTGCAAGCAACTGGATTCTACTGATACCTGAATACATTTGAAAGATGAAACCACAAGTCAGCCTATACCCATTTTCAGCCTCGTGAGATCCTGAGCAGAGAACCTACACTGTGCACAGACTTTTAACCCATGAGATAAAAAACGGATATAGTTTAAGTCACTACATTTGTGATAATTTGTTGTATAGCAACAGAAAACAAATACTTGTCTTGCCAATTTGACCTCCTATGGGTCCTTGACACTTACTTATAACTCCAGGCATGTTAGCCATGTAACCCATGTTAGTGATTGGTAATCTTCAATAGTCTTTTTTCAATCCATTATCCCTTTTCCTTCCCCAGGTAGCTCATATTTTCTCTCCTTTAATCTCAGATCAGCTCTCAGTAACCATCCCAGTCCTTCCATCTTATGAAGACCTCTAACTCTAAATGTATAGCACTCCTCTGCCAATCAATCACATTGCTCTTCTGCATGCAGTGTCTTGCCTCACTAGTGAACTTACCTCATGGCTAGAGAGAGATAGACTCCATATGATTTAAGCTACTTAATGGCTCAATTCATCTTATAGCCTTGGTATTCCATATATGTCCTTGCACAAAGCAAGTAGTAAGAAGCTGTAGACTGATTGCCTCATGGATCCTGTAGGTATCCTACCCCAAAAGAGGACAATTCTAATTCTATCCCAGCTCAAGGGATCTAATATATATAGCTGAGTCTACAAATGCTGAACATTTATTTATTTACTATTGAAGTATAGTTGATTTACAATGATGTGTTAATTTCAGGTGTATAGTAAAGTGACATTTATATATATATATATATATATATTTGTGTGTTTGTGTGTGTGTGTGTGTATAGGCTTCCCAGGAGGTGCTAGTGGTAAAGAACCCACCTGCCAATGAAGGAGACTTAAGAGATGCATATTTGATCACTGGGTTGGGAAGATTCCCTGGAGGAGGGCATGGCAATCCACTCCAGTATTTTTGCCTGGAGAATTCCATGGACAGAGGAACCTGGTGGGCTACGGTCCATAGGGTCGCAAAGAGTTGGACACCACTGAAGCAACTTAGCATGCATATATATACACATGCACACTTTTTCAGATTCTTTTCCCATATAGGTTATTACAAAACATTGAGCATAGGTCCCTTGCTACATAGTAGGTCCTTGTTGTTTATCTATTTTATATATAGTAGTGTGTATTTGCTACTCCCAAATTCCTAACTGATCCATCCCGCCCACCTTTCCCCTCTGGTAATCTTGTTTGTATTTTATGTCTGTGAGTCTGTTTCTGTTTTGTAAATAAGTCCATTTGTACCATTTTTTAGATTCCACATATAAGTGATATCATATGATATTTGTTTTTCTCTGTCTGACTTAGTATAATAATCTTTAGGTCCATCTATGTTGCTGTAAATAACATTGTTTCATTCATTTTTATGGCTGAGTAGTATTCCACTATGTATATGTACCACAGCTTCTTTAACCATTCATCTGTTGATGGACATTTATCTTGGCTATTGTAAATAGCACATAGGCTCAAATTTTCATTGTCCTCTCGGTATTCAGGGAACCTGGAGGCCAGGTGCAGAGCAGGAACCCCCTTAGCTCCTCTTGTGCACCTCAAGGCTTGGGGCTGAGGAAGGACAGACCCTGAGCTGGAGGGGGTGGGGCAGTGTTCCCCAATGTTCCAGCCGCCTGACTCATCTACCTCTTGTGTATCTGGCCTTAAGAGTTCATGTGTTAACATTTGTGTCCCCAAATAGCCTTCCGAGCCAGGTCCGAGGGTGAAGATGGATGCAGACTTGATAGAACTTGGCGTTAGCACCCTGGCATGTGACAGAGGTGGTTCTTTCTCAAGAGGGAAAAACAGAGCCCTTATTTAGTAAGGTCAAATTTAGATCCTACCACCAACCCCAAGGACGGCCCATGATGGCCCAGTTTCCTTCTCCTGATGCACATACACTATAAATTCTCCCTTGAATTCCTAACGTGGAGATGAAGGAGCAGGCAAATAATGCGTGGCACTCCTCCAGGCTCTCACTCTGCTCAGGACTTCAGACTCTGCTGGGGCTTCAAGTCAAATACATCTACCGGGGCCTGACCCTGAGCAGTGATCCCTCGAGGCACTTCGGAGGAGAGGCTGAGCCTTGAGTCCTGTAGCTGCCCTGGCCGAACACCTGCTGAGGGTCGGGAAGGAAAGGTAAGATGCACTTCCTGCCCTTCAGACCTGCAGCTGGACCCAGGCCTTCATTTACATAATTACCTTTGATGTAGAAGAACCTGACCATCCCATTCATTCAGTGATATGCTGCTAAATGCCTAAAAACTGGCTCTGCAGGTGAAAAAGAGCCTTAATTTATACCATTTGCCAATTTATGTGGTACAAATACTCCCACCATTGTCCATTTCAAGTTACACCAATGGGTTAGTAACTGCCTCAAAAAGCTCCTAAAGTTTTGCCATCAGCTCTCACTGGCCATTATGAGCTGACTCCAAGCCCACCACTGATAGTTGCTCATTTTCCTAAATAGGCTTTAATGTTCAGCAACTTCTTGGAGGTTCTAATTTATTCAATGAGTCAGTAAGCGTAGGGAGCACTACCACTGAATGATTACATGATGAAAACAACTTCCCATAGCTAGTGGTGGCGGAGGCCAGGTCTCCAGGGCATTGCAAATCTCTGAGGCCTTGTGAGGACTTCACAGGTGGTGCAGTGGTAAAGAATCTGCCTGCCAAGCAGGAGATGAGAGTTCAATCCCTGTGTCAGAAAGATCCCCTGGAGAAGGAAATGGCAATCCACTCCAGTATTCTTGCCTGGAAATCCCATGGACAGTGGAGCCTAGCTAGCAGCCTCAGTCCACGGAGTTTCAAAAAGTTGGGCACGTCTTAGTGACTGAGCACGCATGCACGAGGCCTTGTGGGGACAAGGGCTTCTTCAGGAAACATGGTATTGAAGGGTGTTTTGTACTTTGAGAGCAATCAGCTGCCTGGAACTGAGGTTCCCCAAGTAGCTTGATTCTATTAATTTTCTGCGGGTCCTGTTAAAATGCATATTTCAAGGCCACACCCTTGGATATTTGTTTTACTCCAGAAGTGCGTATTTTTAACAAGCACGTGTATCTTTTGATTAGACAAGCTGGAGAAAATCTGCATTGGGGAGTATTTCTGTGTCAAAAACTCCTGTGAACTTGGGTTAGAAGTGAGAGATGAGACTACATCTTGCTACTGTTACATTAATATTTTTTCTTAATTTTAAAACATGATTAAATTTTTAGAATAAGTGACAACCCCCCCCCCCCCCCCCCCCCCCGCGCCGGCGCCCCACCCCTCACCCCAATTTGCTTCCAGGGCTTTTCCTCTGGGAAGCTTGCCACAATGGGCTGAGACCTAGCGGCTGTTCCGGCATTGGCCACCGGAGGGCGCCAGAATGCAGCAAGAGCTCCTCCAGCGCGGCGGGGTGAGAAGTTCACGGCTCACCTGGGGGCTCTCCAGGCACCGTGGGGAGGTGGGGAGGGAAAGCTCGGGAGGCCCCCCTGGTTCCTGCAGCCCTGCAGGGACCCCGAATTCCCACTCAAGCAGACTGCTTAGCCTCTGCTCTGCCCCCGAATCGATGGCAGGTGACCGGCCTCAGGCCAAGGCAGGGCTGGGCGTGGGCCCGATGCCCTCCCCCGGCGCGTCCAGGTCCTCAGCCAAGCTCCGGTGCGCTGCGTGCGTGGCCCCGATGGCAGCGCGCTTGGCCAGGCCCCCTCCCTTTGAGCTCTTAGCTTTCTGGGTCTTTGCTGTAGTGGCGGGAAAACTGGCGGTGAGCTCAGTCGGAAGTCAATGGGCGTTGGAAAACAGGCTAATTAGCGTCTGAATCCCACTTGGCCTGCCGCTGAACTGTGGGGCCGTGGACCAGAGATATGACTTCGTTGAGACCCAATTTCCTCATCTGCACAGTGGGGATAATGTTTCCGCCCGATAGGGCTGTTTTGGGTATTGAATGAGATGATATCTGTGAAGTTTTTTAGCACAATGCCCGGTACCTATTAAGCATTCAAAAAACAGTATTATTATTGTTGTCATTATTATTGTGCTAGCCCAGGGGATCTGTAACTGTTCATACCAATCAGTTTTGGGGAGGAGGGTGTCTGCACCTTATTCCTGATTATCAGGGAACATTAAGTTTATTTACTTCTGAAACAAGTATACAGCACTTTCTCCGAGTCAAGCAACAATTTGAAGTGCTCTACAAACATTAACTCATTTGGTCTTCATGACAACCACTCTGCTATATCCCCACTAAATGGAAGGGCACTGAGGCCCAGGGAGGTTAACTGACTTATTCAAGGTCACACTGCTATGAACTGGTTAAAAAAAAAAGTGAAAGTGTTAGTTGCTCAGTCATGTCGGACTCTTTGTGACCAGAACCCACCAGGCTCCCCTGTCCATGGGATTCTTCTGGCAAGAATACTGGATTGGGCTGCCATGCCCTCCAGAGGATCTTCCCAACCAAGGGATCAAACCCTGGTCTCCTACACTGTAGGCAGGGAAGCCTATGGAGTGGTAGAGCCAGGATTTCGAGCCAGGCAGCATGACTCAGAGCTAGGGGGCCCAGAGTGTGGCTAAGCCTCTGAGAATGGCACTGAGCTGGAGGAGAAAGAGGATGCCTGGGTCTGTCCTCCTTCACCTACCAGCTGTGAGATCTGGGCAAGCTTACCTGCACAGTCTAACCTTAAGACTCTTTACTTGCGGAATGCAGGTAATACACCTGCCTTGCTGGGGTGTTGTGAGGGTCAGCATAATGACAGGCTCTCGGTGCCTGGCTCATAATACATGCGGAAGAAACAGTAGCTATTGGCTTGGCCAAAAAGTTCATGTGATTTTTCCTTAAGATGGTACGGAAAAACCTGAATGCACTTTTTGGCCAACGCAGTATTTCTACTGCTATTGCTTTTAGATTCACTCATGTTAGGATCAGCAGAGCGGTAGCCAGGACATTGAAGACAAAGGAGATGTGCCTGATTTACTCCCAGGAAATGGCACCTAGAAAGTTGGGTGCCAGCCTGGCCAGAGGCCCCTCCCTCTGAGCCCCATCCTCACCTCCAACAATGAAGGGGCCACTTGTTGGCACAGACAGAGGGGTGGTGTGGGAATCGGGAGATTCAGGTTCTAGGCTCAGACCTAAGAGGCTGTGGGACCCCGGTGAGCATTTAGTTTAACTCATTCCTGCACCAACATGTTAAACTCTTACTGTCCCTCTGACTTCCAATTCTGTGACTGTGGTTCGTGGGGTTGCCACTTTACAAGGTCTCAGGTCCTCACAGAAATTTGACCTCGGCCTGGAGCCCTATCGGCCGGTGGGAGGTGTGTGTGTGGGAACTGAGGAGGGTGCGTCCTGAGAACGCTACAGCAGGGGAGGCAGGAGGCTGGGCCGGGAGGGAGGGCCTGAGTCTGACTCCCCGCCTGGGTTTAATGAGCCCCCGAGCTCTGTGAGCGCTGCTTTTCACCACCTTTTATTTGGTCAGACAGGGGGCTCAATAAATCTTTAGTTCTGTGGACTCCCCTCGTGGAATTGTTGAAGGAGAAAGCTTTTTGCAAATGACTGGAAAGCCCGTTGCAAATATAAAGTGCTTATTTAGATGCAAACTAAAAAATCCAAGGTGCCTGTGACTCATCCGGTACCTATTGTGCTTGCTGCAAAGACTCGGAGGCTTGCCTGTGTGATGGGTGCCATTTGAGAGCCACTTAAAGAACTCCCTGGTGAATGAATTTGGTTGCATTATTCCCGGGATCGTTGCGGAGGACCCGTATTCTCACCGCTCGCTCAGATCTTGTCCTCCTCATTTGACACTTTCTCAGCCCTCTCCCTGAGTTTGCTCTGACCCAGGGTGCGGCGGGAGGGGTTGGCCCACTGGGAGGCAAGGAGCCAAGGGAGGGGGGATCTGGGGGTAGTGTTCACTCACTCTGCTTTTTAGAAAAGAAAAGGCAGCATTAATGCCAGCATCCAGAGCTATGCCTGAGAATCTAATGACAATAGTATTACTTGCTTTCAAAAACCCTTTTATCATTTCCTTTTCTTTTCTATCTCCTACTACCCTGTTATTACAGATCAGGGCTTCATGACCAAAAAATGCTGAATCCATTTGGTCAGGTTTGTCAGATGGGTGACTAGCATTGTGTGAAGACCAAAGGTCTGCATGAATGATTGCATTTTTAATGAATTGACTGGCTATTTGGCATCCCATGAACAGAATTTAATGCTGTGTACTGCAAACTGCTGTGAAGGATAATAGAGAGAGCTTTTCCAAGGCCTATTTTCAGTCCTAGAAGAGGGAGGAGGCTACATTTTAAGGTTGGTGAGGGTTGGTTCCTTTAGACCTACAAGCCAAGAGGGGAGCATCCTTGTCCATTGGGGTCTAAGATGGGAACTTGTCCCTCAGGTTGCAGGTTGGTGAGTGCCGCGCATTCTGGGAATTCTTCCTGTATGAGACAGAAGCCAATTCAAAGTTTGCTCTTGTTGGTTGTGTCTTAAGTGGTGCAAGTAGAAGTGTGCATTAAGCATGGCAGCTGCCAGCAAAATGGTGCTTTTGTGCAAGTTACAAAAAGATACCCTCTCCTGGCTGGTGAGTTGTAAAAAAGTACCCTCTCTTGGTCTACTCAAGCTTTGGGAATGAAGCCCTGGCTGAATTCAGTTCCTACACTCCAGCCACAACCTCACCTGCCAGCCCCATGCATGAGAGTGTGTGTGGGTGGAGTGTATAGTTCAGCTGCTCAGTCGTGTCTGACTATTTGTGACCCCATGGACTGCAGCACGCCAGGCCTCCCTGTCTATCACCAACTCCCGGAGTTTACTCAAACTCATGTCCATGGAGTCGGTGATGCCATCCAACCATCTCATCCTCTGTCATCCCCTTCTCCTCCTGCCCTCAATCTTTCACAGAATCAGGGTCTTTTCAAAGGATTCAGTTCTTCATATCAGGTGGCCAGAGTATTGGAGTTTCAGCTTCATCATCAGTCCTTCCAGTGAATATTCAGGACTGATTTCCTTTAGGATGGACTGGTTGGATCTCCTTGCAATCCAAGGGACTTTCAAGAGTCTTCTCCAACATCACAGTTCAAAAGTATCAATTCTTTGGTGCTCAGCTTTCTTTATAGTCCAACTTTCACATCCATACAATAACTACTGGAAAAACCATAGCTTTGACCAGACAGACTTTTGTTGGCAAAGTAATGTCTCTGCTTTTTAATATGCTGTTCAGGTTGGTCATAGCTTTTCTTCCAAGGAGCAAGCATCTTTTGATTTCATGGCTACAGTCACCATCTGCAGTGATTTTGGAGCCCAAGAAAATAAAGTCTTGCACTGTTTCCATTGTTTCCCCATCTATTTGCCATGAAGTGATGGGACCAGATGCCATGATCTTAGTTTTCTGAATGTTGATTTCTAAGCCAACTTTTTCATTCTCTTCTTTCACTTTCAGCAAGAGGCTCTTTAGTTCTTCTTCACTTTCTGCCATAAGGGTGGTGTCATCTGCATATCTGAGGTTATTGATATTTCTCACGGCAATCTTGATTCCAGCTTGTGCTTCATCTAGTCCAGCATTTCTCATGATGTAATCTGCATATAAGTTAAATAAGCAGGATGACAAGATACAGCCTTGACATACTCCTTTACTGATTTGGAACCAGTCTGTTGTTCCATGTCCAGTTCTATCTGTTGCTTCTTGACCTGCATACAGATTTCTCAAGAGGCAGGTCAGGTGGTCTGGTATTCCCATCTCTTTCAGAATTTTCCATAGTTTGTTGTGATCCACACAGTCAAAGGCTTTGGTGTAGTCAATAAAGCAGAAATAGATGTTTTTCTGGAACTCTCTTGCTTTTTCAATGATCCAATAGATGTTGGCAATTTGATCTCTGGTTCTTCTGCCTTTTCTAAATCCAGCTTGAACATCTGGAAGTTCACGGTTCATGAACTGTTGAAGCCTGGCTTGGAGAATTTTGAGCATTACTTTACTAGCATGTGAGATGAGTGCAATTGTGCAGTAGTTTGAGCATTCTTTGGCATTGCCTTTCTTTGGGATTGGGATGAAAACTGACTTTTTCCAGTCAGTCACTGCTGAATTTTCCAAATTTGCTGGGATATTGAGTGCAGCACTTTCACAGCATCATCTTTTAGGATTTGAAATAGCTCAACTGGAATTCCATCATCTCCGCTAGCTTTGTTCATAGTGATTCTTCCTAAGGCCCACTTGACTTCGAATTCCAGGAGTGTTTAGGCACACCCTCAAAGATGGGAGAGGGTAGGGTTGGAACTAGAAGGCTGGGAGGGGGCTGGCCCAAAGCCTGTCCTAGGAGCTCTCTTTATGCAGCTCTTCCCTCACTCCTCCAAGGCTGATCTGATTCTATTCTCTTGTCCTCTCTGAAGGTGCATATTTGTGGTGTACACATTGGCTATCCTCAGGCAGGGCTCCCTGAATCCAGTTTAATATTCCTTGTTCAAGGCTCTGAAATAGGTACAGCAGGGACATTCACGGCTGATGAGGAGCTAGGATGGTCTAATTGTTGGGTGGTGGAGGTAGTGATGTAGCAAACCAAACATAGTCCATTATTTCTGTAAATCATATATTTCTGAAAACATGTACTAAATGTCCAGAAATCACACAAAAGGCGTAGATGCTATGGGAGGAATTCTTTTCTCAGAGAGCTAAAAATATTATAAAATCCCTAACAATCCCTTTACTTTTTAACAGCTTTATCAAGATATAATTCACATACCACACAATTCATCTAAGTATAAAATTAATGTGGGTTTTTTGGTATGTTTACAGAGTTATACAACTGTTCCCCTTTATTTTTTTTTAATACATTCTTTAATGGTATTAGTTTTAGCATTATGGACACATTCTTTGATTTTCCTTCTCAGCAAAGCTAGTCAAGTAATAAATGTCAAATGATAGCCAATCAAATGATAAAAGTCAAGATCATTGAGTTGGCTGGTTGGTTTGCAGTATCCCCAGAGGGTTGGGTTTTCATGTCCAGTCACTGGTTACACACATGCAGAGAAGTTTAGGGCAGAACTCTGGGTCATGTGAATGTCACACCTGGGGCCGTGAGGAGGGCCTGCATCAGGATTCCTGCAAAGGGAGCCTGGCGATGCCACAACATGTTTACAGAGGAAGCACCATGGGAGGTCAGGGGTGACTGAATTAAGCTGTAGACAGTTTGGAAGGGCCTCACAGCAAAGGGGACCAGTGTGATCAGCCTTGGAGCATAAGAGAGCCGGAGGGCAACCTGGAAAGAGATGAGATTGCAAAGGTGGAGCGAGGCCATATTGTGGAAAACTTTGAATCTTAGACTGTGACGGTAACTTCAATTTTTATTCCTCAGGCCAAGGAGACTGAAGGGTTTTGAGTAGGGCAGTGGACATTCGGGCTCCAATTCTGGGGGAATAATTCTGAGAGTGGTTGAAGGGCCAATTAGGAAGCTGTGGCAGAAGTTCAGGTGGGAGGTCATAGGAGCCTAAAAGAAGCAGGTGAGGTAAGAAAGGAAAGACGGGACATATTTAGAAAACATTTCAGAGATAAGAGTCTATAAGCACTGATTGTTTAGCTACCTCAGTGTATCTAAACAAGGAGATGAGGAAGAGAAAGGGGCTGAACAAAATCCAAGAATCCAGAAGAATGATGTTGCCAGTAAGAGATCGTCAAGTCAAGATGGTTTGGTGCTTTGATGGTTTGGTTTTTAACATTTTACTTCATAGGAGCCAGTGGTATATCCAGATAGTAATGTGGTCTGGATATCAGATTAGAGGTGAGGTTGGAGATTTGAGGAGGCTTAGCACAAAGCCTGTGATTATTATCTTGGGAATCAGATAGACACGAATTCAAATCCTGGCACTGCTTCATATTAGCTGTGTGGCTTGGGAAAACGTCTTCATTATTCCAAGAAGCTGGAAATGAAGCTAATAATATTACCTAAGGGTTATTGTATCACCGCCACAATGGACATGAGTTTTAGTAAGCTCCGGGAGTTGGTGATGGATAGGGAAGCCTGGCATGCTGAAGTCCAGGGGGTCGCAAAGAGTTGAACAAGACTGAGTGACTGAACTGACTGACTGAAGGGTTGTTGTGAGAAGGAAATGGGTTAAAGTTTTGACATGCCTTAGCACCATGTGGTAAATTCTCAGTAGATGGCAGATTTTATTTGGGGTCACCCGTTGAAGCTATGGAGTGGATGGATAGAATTCTGGGAGAAAGAGTGTAGGAAGAAAAGAGGTGGATGAGGAGCAGGAGAAGGGGAGATGGAGGCTCTTGACCAGCCACAGAGGCCACAGGCTGGAAAGTGACCTCCTTTTCCCAGGGTGCTCCCTGGGTCTGGAGATGTCCATGGGAGCCATGACAAATGTGACTCAGGATGGAGGAAGGGAGAGAGGAGAGGAAACATAAAGAGAAGGGGAGAGAGGAGCAGAGCACCCCAGAGCTGGGGCAGGACACGCTTAGGGCTAGAAAGTGATGCTATTCTGATGGAATATACACAGGCTCAAGTCAAAATCATAGAAGTCCACTCCAGTGACCAAAAAGCAATTCTAAAAAACATCATTCTTGTTTTTCTTAAACTCGATGAGGGAAATAAATATTTAACAAACAGGTCATGACCACATTTTTTGCAGTTACCTTTCTCCCTCATCCACTCCTCTCTCCGTCCTCAGAAATACTCCCAAACTTTTCTCTCTGCTCTCTGTCTTTTGCCCCTGGCCCCTTTGTCTCTCTCCCTTTACCAAAACCAAACACAATAGCAACAGGAACATTTTCTCCTAATCTCACCTCCCTGTCTCTCTGCTTTCTCCCTACAAAAAAAATTAAGATTCATAAAAGCCTCAAGGATGGTGGAAAAGCAAAACCAGAATCCTCCTTAGGGATCTGGGGGAAAGGAAAACTTCCAGATTAGTTATTTCTCTCCTATCACAGGAGTTTCATCTCACCTACAAACCATCGTTTAAAAGAAAAAGAGAGAAAAGAAAATGTCCCAGTGTTAAACTGCACTTCACAATGACCCCAGTGCCCTAGATGCTGAGCCTGTGCCTTGAACACATCAAGGGCAGCTTCCCAAGGTGGGGTCCCTTACCATCTGACCTAGCCACCTCTCTCCCAAGCCTGGAAGGAAAGCCCAGCCTTACCTGTCGATGCTGATGGCACAGAGGTTCAGGATGCTGGCTGTGCACATCATGACATCCAGAGTGACGAAAACATCGCAGCAAACTCGGCTGAAATTCCAGACCCCACCTGTCACCTGGGCATCAGAGACAAGGATGTTAGTGTTTCCTCCCAGCAAAGGGACAGCAACCCAGTCGACTCTATTGCCTTCCCTGGGCTGTCTGTCCTGCACAGATGGAGACACACCCTCCCTGTGGGTACTGCCTCATCACCAAGGGCAGGCAGATCTCGAGCGAATGTCAGAGTGCCCAAGATTGCTTGCCTGAGAAAGAATAAATTGGTGGAATGTCAGTATTGAAATGGATCTTCTGAATCAAACATTCCAGCGTTTCTCAAAGTGCAGTCCACAGTGGGATGTTCATTAAAGATGTAGATTTCTGAACCCTTTCCTGGACCAACTGAGTCACAGTGTCTGGACCCATGAATCATCTTTTTAAAATGAACACCCCCCCCCCCCCCAACCAAAACACCAAGATTTGTGAATCACTGATCTGTTTCAACTAAAGAGTCTCTTGATGAAAGTGAAAGAGGGGAGTGAAAAAGCTGGCTTAAAACTCAACATTCCAAAAACAAAGATCATGGCAACTGGTCCCATCACTTCATGGCAAAAAGATGGGGAAACAATGGAAACAGTGCAAGACTTTATTTTCTTGGGCTCCAAAATCACTGCAGATGGTGATTGCAGCCATGAAATCAAAAGACGCTTGCTCCTTGGAAGAAAAGCTATGACCAACCTGAACAGCATATTAAAAAGCAGAGACATTACTTTGCCAACAAAGGTCTGTCTAATCAAGGCTATGGTTTTTCCAGTAGTTATGTATGAATATGAGAGTTGGACTATAAAGAAAGCTGAGCGCCAAAGAATTGATGCTTTTGAACTCTGATGTTGTATAAGACTCTTAAGAGTCCCTTGGACTGCAAGGAGATCCAACCAGGCAATCCTAAAGGAAATCAGTCCTGAGTATTCATTGGAAGGACTGTTGCTGAAGCTGAAACTCCAGTACTTTGGCCACCTGATGCGAAGAACTGACTCATTGGAAAAGACCCTGATGCTGGGAACGATTGAAGGTAGGAGGAGAAGGGGACAACAGAGGTTGAGATGGTTGGATGGCATCACCGACTTGATGGACGTGAGTTTGAGTAAACTCTGGGAGTTGGTGATGGACAGGGAGGCCTGGTGTGCTGCAGTCCATGGGGTCACGAAGAGTCGGATACAACTGAGCAACTGAACTGAACTGATCTGGTTCAAACTCAGAAGGCAGCTAAAGCTCATCGTGGTTAAGTGATGTGTGCATAGATGCACAGCTTGTGGTAAAAGAGCTTGGGTGACTGCCAAATGTGTGCACTGTGCCAAGACTACCTCTTCGAAGCCCTCCACCCAGTGGAGAGCTCACCCTTTTCGGGAAATAAACCGAGAACACATTTTTCATAAACCTTCCTTCCACAATAAAAGTCTGTCTGGCTTCTAATTTTAAAGCTTGGAAGCTTTAACAGAATCTGTAAGAGCCTATGTAAAATCAGTCTGTGCCAGTGCGCCTGCCTTCATCACCGTGGTCCTGCTCACCAAGACATGGGGGGAAAGGTGTGTCCAGGGCATTGGAAAGGGGCCCAGATCCTCTTCACCACTCACAGAATCAGAGAAGATGGTTCTGACCTCATGCATATACACATGTGTTCCGAGCTCCATAACTCTTCCAAGTAACATATATAAATAAGTCAGGAATTTAGATGATTTCTGTTATATTCTAGCACCTTTCTATTTTATTAATTTTTTTTTTTACATAACCTAATTGAGCCAGAGAGATATGTCAGGGAGACTGTCACTTTCATGCACAAATGCCACTCTTGGGGCTGGAGGCTTTTTGCTTTTGCCAGCTTCCAGCCCCTGGGGCTGCCACTCTTGGGCACCATGGGTCTCAAGGGGATACCTGTGAAGCTTGCCCCCTAGGCTTAGCTGGGTGTTCATGATAGCTCTGCTGGCAGGCCAAATGGCTATTTAAGGGAAAGGGGAGTGAAACATAGATTCAGTAGCCTCTGAAGTAGCTTCTCAAGGAAAAAACTGCAAACAATAGTACATGAAAATGCTGTTGTTCCTCTAATTCTTCTCATCCAAAAGTCTTGTATCACCAGACCACTTCACTGGATATCCTTGTTTTATGGCGTTAATGCACGTTCCTGAAAGGGTCTCTCTCTTTCCCCTCCACTAATAACTTTTCCCCATAGAATTATTTCCTTTTCAGCATTTGATCTTTTCCCTATATTTGGTTATCTCCAAGCTATAGTATGAGAAACTCTGACCAAAAGTATTTTAAGAGCAACAATGAAAAGTTCAAACTAGTGATGAAGTCATCATTTTTGTTCATTTAGTTGTGGATTTACTTTCTCTTAGTCCAGTCATTTGGTGCTATGTAAATAAAAGCCTAATAATGAATATATAGGAATTCTGAAAATGAAAAAATTTTTAAAGGGACATGTGTTTAAGGCAGCCAGGAGAATAGAAGAGGGTTTTGCTCAGTCCACAGGACAGTTCTATGCTGTAAAAGCTTCTTGCAAAAGGTGAAATTTGTATGTAGTAGTGTGTTAGTCACTTGGTTGTGTCTGACTCTTTGTGACTCTGTGGATTGTAGCCTGCCAGGCTCCTCTGTCCATGGCATTCTCCAGGCAAGAATTCCGGAGTGGGTTGCCATACCCTCTTCCAGGGGATCTTCCCAATTCGGGGGTCAAACCTGCAAGCAGAATCTGCATTGCAGGCAGATTCTTTACTGTCTGAGCCACCAGGGAAATTTGTATGCTACATCTCTTTTAACATCTCTTTGTATGCTAATGTCTTTATGTAACTTAAATTGGGGAAAACCATTTTTTTTTTTTTTTTTGGTGAAATTGTGAGTGCCTGTTTGTTTATGTGTGTTGGGGGACTGTGTAAGTGAGAGACGATCATTAGAACAGTAGCCAACCCCAGGCTTACTGGATGTCCTGTTTATTCATTTGTTTATTCATTCATTCATCCATAACACAAGTACCTGCAAAACTCCTATTAGTTCATTGGAGGAGGGTATATTATGTGTTTTTTCAAAAAAGTTCTTCAGGCCCCATCCTTGTAGAGAACTGAAGAAGCAAGGCATTCTAAATAAAATAGAGATCATCATGAGATCCTAATATCATTAATAAAAGTTAACATTTATTGAGAACTCAGTCTATGTGGGTCACCAATCCACATGACCCATTGCAGAAATTTCTGTAACTTTGAAACTTGATCCCTGAGTTGTTTTTTTTTTTTTTAAGCTGTATGTGCTCTCAAAGCTTTTTGAGGACAAATTATACACTTATTTGATAGGAGATTAAATGACTGCTACTTAATCAATCTGATAGGAGCAAGGAGTTTTTCTTGTTTGCTGCTGCATCCCTCTCCTAAAGGAATCCCAGCCTGCAAATATATTCTGACAGGATGAAGGGTCTCTGACATAATCTGTGTTAGTACTAACAACTACATACATGGCCTCTGTGGCTGGTTATTGTCCTGTGAGAGAGGACTGTTGTTATCTTCATTGATGAGAAAGAGACTAATGTTTGAAGAGGTGCAGCACCTTGGCCCAGGAAGGCATGGCTTGTTACACATCGCTCTATGGGGGTGTCAGGTGAGGAGGGGGCAGCTGTTGGAAAGGGTTGGAAGTGGGTGGACACAAGGAGGAAGAGAAAATCACATGCTCATCAGGGAATTTTGTGGGACAGACCACATCACCCCCCTTCCAGGGAATGGGAGACCTTCTGATTGCTTGCATCCCAGGGTTGCAGAAAAACAGTGCAAAACAGTGGGGGCCCGCTGACTTTGGAGCTAGTGAAAGTACATACCTGGCCAGTCCCTGGTCTCTTGAGCTCCTCAGGGCCAAAGCCCTCAAGCTGTCCTCTGGCTTCCAGGCCCCCACTGTGCTACCCCATTCTGGCTCTCCTCTCCTCCCGTCTCCAACTCTGCCAGCAAAATACTCACTCTCCCCTTGATCTCAGCTCATTGTCAAGAGGAAAACAACCTGATTAGCTATTTAAGTAATTCCCACTAAGGTGCCATCACTTGGCCTTCTCTGGAGCTTGCTCGTCAAGATGTGTCTCTAATTGGTGGTATGTATAATGAAACTACCTTTATTTTTTAAAAACGAGTCCTCCGCACCAAGTAAATAATAGTGAACAATCAGTAACAGCCAAGAACATGCCAAGTAACTCTCACAGCAACCCAATGAGGTAAATATTCTTTCCAATTTATCAATAAAGAAATGGGAGTCTGAGAGGGGTTGAATAATTTGCCGAAGGACACATAGCTAGTAAAAGTAGCTGGAATCTCAAACCTTAATGTTAACCGTTACTCTGTGTTGCCTCTCAGAGGTCAGCACCTTGACACGCTGCTTCTGAGACGTATACAATTAGCTCCATTCTCATATCACAGGAGAGGGAAGACTTGGCCTTGGTCCATCCATCCACCCACGCGTCCAGTGTTTATAGAGGGCCTATTATGGGGCTGACGCTTTGCTGAGATGGGTGTACTGAAATGAATTAAACTTGTGAGATATTAAACTGTATTGTGAGGCCAGAATATAGTGTGCGGGGTGGGGGGTGGCGGGGGGTGGCGGGGGAGCGGGAAGTCATGTGTGAATCGGAAGGGGTGAAGAAGGCCCAGGAGAGCCACACTTAGAAAATATCTATGATAAGTGCTGACAGTGAGATGAGTGCAGTGTTGGGAGAAAATGGAAGGTAAAGTGATTTTTGAAATTAAAGCAGGAGGAAAGCAGAAAAAAGAAATCTGATTGATTTAAGGCTTTTTGAGATGTGATTCTACCTTTCCCCTAAATTTTAATGAATAACTCACTTCAGAATTAAACAGCAGCCAGGTGGTGTTGCTCTCACTTGCTAATGAATCTAACTGACTCCCTTTGGCAATACAGAAGGCAGGGGGGCAGGAGAGTGTCTTCAGGTACTGAAGTTGGCTATTGATTTTTAACAGGCACAGCCTACGGCAGCATTTCCCAAATTTACTGATAAGGCAGCATTTTCCAAATCACCTGAGGCTCTTGTTAAAATGATTTTTAGGCCCCATTCAGGATAATAAATACCTCCAGTGATTCATGCTGCCTGGGAGGTTTGGGAAATACTGGTCCACAGGATGATGTGGGAGGGCGGGGCATGACTTTATCTTCCAAAATGGTAATCCCTAAAGATTATATGTGTATATATGTCCCTAAAGAATATATGTATAATATATGATTATATTTGTGTGTATAACAAAATCACTTTGCTATATGGCAAAAAATAACACAACATTATAAATCAACTATATTTTAATAAAACAAAAAATATTAAAAGAAAAAGAAATGATTGTCCTAGTGCTCCTGAAGCATCCTTTATCCCTTGGGTGCCTTTGACCTTATAGTTCTTTGTCAGAAGAGTGTTTTAAATGCATAAAATAAAATACAATGAATCACAAAGGAAACCAATTATATCAAACTGTAGTTACAAATTTTAAAAAAATATATGTGATTCTTTAATAATGCATTAAATGACAAGACCTAGGTGCAGGCCCCAAATTCCTATAGTTTCAAAGTACTGATGAGTATAAATGCTATTTTGGTGTCTGTAAAAACTGTAATGCGATTTGAAAATATAAACATCTGTGATTTCTACTGGTGACACAAAGGATTTCTTCTGCTGTGGGTTGATGCTGACATTCGTAATTGAAGGAAATGCTTAATTTTGGTTTAGTGAAAATAAAGAAGTAAAAAAAAAAAAAAAGAAGTAATTTTATTTATATCCAAGTTGATGAACTCCCCAGGTTAAGAATTTCTGCTCTAAGGGGTGGAATTTTAGTTGTTTTGGGGAGATATCCAAGGGGTAGATATGGAATTACTTCTCTGATTAGCCTCTTTACTCCATTTTTGCCTGCCACAGTCCAGTTTAGTACATCTAGGGTAGATCCATCAGTCTGTATTTTGAACAAGCAGCTCCCTGTAAAGGTTTAGCTCAACCCTGAGGCCCATTCCCACAGAGAATCCTGGCCACTAGGATATTGCCAGAAATTTCTTGAGGTTGGATGACACTTCAGAAATGACAGCAGAGGAACTCCCTGGTGATCCAGTGGCTAAGACTCCTCATTCCCAATGCAGGGGACCGGAGTTTGATCCTTGGTGGCGGAACTAGATCCCACATGCCACAGCTAAGACCTAGCACAGCCAAATAAATAAATATATATTAAAAGAAAAAAAGAGATGACAGTAGAAACACTCTCCAAGCCCCTCCAGCTATCATAGTCTGTGACTTCCATAAAAATCCAGAGTTTGGTAAAGAGACTTCTGGTGTTTTCGTTTCCAGAGGGGTGCTCTTAAATTGCTGTCATTTGGGGTTTTTGGACAGTGGTGAAATTCTTCTTTAAAACGTCTTTACTTTTGATAATCAGGATCATTACAAGTTCCAAAGGCACCTCTCTCCCCAAAACAGCGCTGTTCTTTTCTGTCACTATTTTCTGACCTGGACCATGCTCTCTGTGGTGAGTGCCCCTGCCTGAACCCACTTGGCACTTTTTTGCTTGTTTATATTACCTAACCCTCGAATCTTTCCTTCAGTCCACACTGGGACCCAAATACTCTGCGGTTAGTATTCTCAATGTTCCCCTGGCTGCTTACGCTGCCTTTCTGCCTTGATACAAGTGCATTAAACATCACAAAAGGTGCTTAACCAAGTGGAACAAGATGGGATGTTTGTGCTTAGAGAAGGAGCTCTAAACAGACTGCAGCTTCTAAAGCAGGAAATTAAAAATTTGAGAGGGAATCTGAGATAGAACTATTTGGTATAGCCCAGAAAAGAGTTTTCACAAAAATGCTGCAACTGAACTAAAGAGATGGCCAGGGCCCTCTGGAATATAATGAGGTCACCTGCATGGTTTTTGTCCTCAACTTCTCTGCCAGGCCTGAGGACAGAGAAATCTGAAGAAGGGTAGTGACTGGCCTCTTATAGTTCCTTTTAATATATTGTCCAAGCCCAGCCTTCTTGTGTGCCTTCATGATGAAAATGGTACCCATGAAAGCCACCGTGGTGCATTCTTGCTGACAGTGTTCCTTCTTTCCAATTGTCCTTGGATTTCACTGGGAATCCCTGAGATTCCTGAGCAGTTGATGTGTTCTATGGAAGGTACACATAACCTGTGCCAAACTGATTATTCTCTTCGGTGATTAATTCAGAGAAAATTGTGTGTAATAAACCAATCCAATCCAAGTACATCTGGATACTTCTAATAGAAATTCTGGGATATAGATTTTCTCTCTTGCTGTGAATGGCATGGTGTGCAATGTAAGGTCTATAGCTTACCCTTTGCCAAAGGATAAGGCCAGGATATGGAAGAAGACAGAGCTGAGAGACTTGTAGAGAGATGGAACTGGCACCCTGTTCAAACTGTGCCTGCAGTCCACCCTACCACAGGACTCTTATTAAAGTTCTTAGGAGAGCCAATGCATTGAAAGACAAACAATGTTCCTTGTTTAAGTCAACTGGAGTTAAAGTTTCTTTTACTTACAAATAAAAGTGTATTAACTAAGATATTTATAGATCATACTTTAGTTATCAGAGCACTTTTTCAGTTGATGACAGTTGAGCCTAAATCAACCCTTTGAGTTAGGGAAAGCGTAGTTGTCATTTTCATTTTATTCATGTAACTCCATGCCTTCTGACTCCCAATTCTGAGTCATTCTCATAGCATGACTGTATCAAAATAACATTCATCCCAGTGAATTCCAGCAGAAGCACAAAGTTATATGACATTTTATTGCCTATCTCTCCCCCACATCTTGTTTTAATAAAACCCACATTTTCACTCTTTCTTTTCTATCCTCCCTTGTGACTAAAATTTGCCTTATGTTCTGGTTCTGGCCAATTAGACTTAAATGAAGTCCCTTAGAGAGATCTTCAAGATGCTCCAGGAAAGGATTTTTTTTTTTCTTTCCCTGCTGTCCCTACCCATCCTATTTTTGAATATGGCCATGATGCTGAAGGCAATAGTAGCCCTCTTGTGAGCAGCATGAGGAAGTGAGTCAGTTTACCAAGGATGGTGAACAGAAAGAATGGGAGAGTCTGGTCCTTGATGACACCTGAAGCAGCTGACCCAATACCCACCCAACCCCTTCCTCCAGAATTCTGGTTATGTAAGAAAAGTAACTCCTATTTGTTTAAGCCACAGTGAGTCAAATTTTCCGATATTTACAGCCAAAACATTTGTAACTCAAACAAACTGGTGTCTGGCATGATGAGCCAATTTTCCTTTGAAGGAGTAGTTCTGGCCAATGTGAGCCAATATTCCCTTCAAACAGTACTGATGCATTCAAATCAAAGTACAGGAAGCTGGGAATTTGACAGTTAATTTTGCACTCTCATGGTGTCTTCTCACATTCATCCTGTCCCCCTCGGGACCCTCAGGCCCACAGTAGTCTCTATGGTCAACACTGTATCCTTTCCTCTTCTTTCCTCTTTGGTATGATCTTGTAATTACTAGACCAGCTACCCAAACTGTATTGTCATTAAGATAAGTTAGTGGGAGTAACAGTTTGTTCTTCCCTGAGACACATGATTTATATATTCATGATTCCTTTAGTAGCTCAAAGTGCTCTTATTTCTCTTTAACCACCCAGTCTGCTTCTGAAGTCCACAGGAAGCTGGCATTTAAGACTAAGGAAAATATACAGACTGGGGTGGGGTAGGGAGACCTGATCCTCTGGAATAGAATCTTCTGTTATCTTAATTGGTTATCTGCTAATGATAGTTACTTAATGACATATTTTGTCTTTTGTTGAGATAGGCTCTTAGTTGACTGTTGGAGAAAGTGATGCAGAGATACTCAGTTGCATTTACTAGAGCCTTGAAGCAAATGGGTAGGACCAAAAAGAGGTCACAAAGCCTATTTCCCAGTGGAGAGATGTCTTTGCTCCTCCAAATATTTTTTGTTTGATTTCAGACTTATGTGACCATCCTCTTGACCACTGAATGCCTGCTTGTTGTAAATAACCTGTTGGACAGAGGGTGTATTGGTTTTGATGAGGGGAAACAAGAGCTTCTCTAGTGGAGAAAACCCATAGATATTACCTGCAGGGAGTCCATTAAGACCTTTGGAGAGAAATCATGCTGGCCTTCTGCAGACTCAGGTGCTCCTCTTTGCTCAGCAGTAGAGCAGGGGCACCATCCATATTGGCAGTTGGGGCCAGAAGGGGATGCAGTGGGTGTCTAGCGTGGCAAAGTCACACTGTCCATCTCCTATACCAGTATCTACAGAGATTTGCCAACCATGATCCATCCAGAGTCCTGGAAACAATCACAGATTGACAGCTAAAGAGGCCCTAAGTGCACAGACACCAAAAGCCTAGTTTTATTTCAGATGCAATTAAGATGCTTATCAGAGGGAAGGTTCTCTTCCTGCATTTTTTTCTGACATTCATCCTTCTGAAAGACTGAAGAAATCCTGATAGTGTATAGGGATAGACAGAAACACTTTTGAGGGGGTGTGGGGATATTCTGAAGTGTTGACTAATCCATCCACACTGGGTTATGGCCGCTAAAGTCTTCCTCTCTCTTGAACAGAAATATATGCTTCTAACTCCTTTTCAGGATCATTATTAAAAAGTAAAAGTAAATAGTTCATTGTAACAATAGATGTAGCTGCAGATGGTATAAGCAGAAATGGTCTATCTAATGCATACCATGCAGAGCAGATTCATTTAACCATTCATACATCAGATATTTATTTAGCACATATTATGTGTCAAATACTATGTTTGGACTATGGGGAATAAAGGACAAAGACATGGCTTCAGACTTCAAGAATGTTTCTAATTAGGTTAGGACGGCATGGCAACCCACTCCAGTATTCTTGCCTGGGGAATCCCCATGGACAAAGGAGCCCGGTTGCTACAGACCATGGGGTCACAAAGAATCGGACACGACTGAGTGACTAAGCACAGCAATTGGATTGGTGGAAAAGTCAAAATAATTACAAGACCCTTTACCATCAGGAACATCCTAATGGAAAAATAAATGCATACTTTTTACTCTGAGTATTCCCTTAGCCTTGAAATCTATCCCAGTCAGCCTAGTTGCTTTTATTCTTGAATTTCCTTTTCTGTCTTCTTGATTTTATTCCTTTGTCTCTCCCCGTTGAGATCATAAGTCTAATTTTAGTTCCCAGTCATTCTTTAGTATGGTTACTCGGGTAAGCAGTCTGTGTTCGAGGTTTTTGCTCTCCTGTGATATGTCATACTTAATTAACTGTCATCTTCACTATTAATATTAACTGAGATATTAATTTGATGAATTTTAATTTCTCTTAATCATGGCATCATTTTGAGCCTTCATTGGATACCTCTTTAGAATGACACACAGTGCAGAGGAGACATATTAATAGTGTATTAAGGTATTTAAAAAAAACTCTTTAGTAATTGCATGTTTTCCTGGTAGGAATATCTGTTTCTTGAACAGGTGTGGGAACCCTGATTTCCTTGTTAGCAAATGGTTGTTTTGTCTTGATCACCTCCTGACTCTGTTTTGCACTTTCCAATGAAAATACTTTCAAATTTAAGAAATGTTTCTCTCTGGAAGAATTCCCCAGGGTCTGCTGCATTATCTAACTGGTGAGGGCTCTGTACTATTAATGGAGGCATCGAAAATAAAAATTTGGTCTTTTCCTGTGGAAGCAGAGTGTGGAGAGCTGGTACCCAGGAGGAAAGTGCCGAGTCCAAGGGCAACTGAGCCATCAGAAGTCTGATCCATTGGCAGACTGTTCTTTCTCTTTTTTTTTCTCATTTTCTCTGCTCTGTTTCTCTTACCTTCCCATCCCCCTTCCCTGTTTCCTTCATTCAGTAAAAAAGATTTCATTAAAAAAGAATTACTCTGCCCTTGCCACACATCCTCACCCCTCTGTATTAATATATTGAAACACTGATGAGGATGGCCATTGGACTGCCTCCCCCAACCCTCCATGTCTTTGCAGCATGACTGACATGGAGAGTTAACCTGGTGCATTTTTTAGGATGAATCCCATTACTCAAGTCCGGTCACCTGGATGCTGGAGGCTCAGGGAAGAATCATTCCCAGCTCCCTGTTTCTGACGTGGGCAAGTAATGCTGAATAAATGCTGCTCTCAGGACCTTCAGTTCCCTCGTGAAAGCGAGAGTAACAGGAACTCTCCTTCCTTCCCCAGACCCTGGATCATGGCAGGGAGCATTCTGAGCCCAGGCACCAGATGGTCAGGGAAGACAAAGACAAGCAGAGTCACATGGGCAGCTTGCACTTGTGACCTACTCACCTCCAGGTACACCACCCAGGGCATTACCAGGGTGGCCACCAGCAGGTCCGCTACAGCCAGGCTCACCACCAGATAGTTGGTGGTGGTCTGCAGGGCGCGTTCCTTCAGCACAGCTACACACACCAGACCATTGCCAAAGACGATGGCCAGGATGAGTGCGCAGTAGGAGAGGGCATAGTATGCGTGTGGGCGGGCCCAGCCGGCCCCTGTGGAGTTCTCTGCTGCACAGGTCGCATTGATGTGGCTCCCCAGCTGGTTGAGAGGTGCCATCGCCTGGAGGGAGCGGGGTAACCCCCACACGTTTCCTGGGAGGAGATAAACAATGTTTGTCAAGTTAGACTCTTTGGAGTTTTACTTGCTTGGGTACATTTTTCAATTTATTTCTTCAACAGATATTTTATTGAGCACTTTTTATATGCCAGACACTATTCCAAGCCCTGGATATACAGCAATGAGAAAAGGGATAAAAATTCCTGCCTTTGTGAAGCCTCCATTCCAGAGGAGAAGACAGTAGTAAGATAAATAAAACACGTAGTATGTTTGATGAAGGTCTTCACAGGTGGCTAAGTGGTGGCTCTTGCCAATGCGGGGGATGCAGATTCCATCTCTGAATGGGGAAGATCCCCTGGATAAGGAAATGGCAGCCCACTCCAGTATTCTTGCCTGGAGAATTCCACAGAGAGCGGAGCCTGGTAGGCTATAGTTCATGGGGTCACAAAAGAGTCAGACACAACTTAGAGACTAAAGAAACGACAACAATGTGTTCGATGATGATATGTATTTTGAAGAACAATAAATTAGGGAAGGAGGTGAGGACAGGGTGAGGATTGTGTGTGTGTGCAATTCTCTGCTAGTGTGGGGAAGTCACAGTGTCCATCTTTTATACCAATATCTAGATGGACATTGTGACTTTGCCACACTAGACACCCAATAGGGGGGTCTGAGTGCAGTTTTTAACTTGAGTAATCAGGAAGTCCTCAGGGAGATGATGACAACCGAGTCACGACTTGGAGGACCTTAGGAAGCCAACTGCACAGAGCCAAGCAGGAAGAACAGCAGGTACAGAAGGCAGCGGCTGGTGGATGGAAGGGGCTGCAGGGAGACCAGCGTGCCTGGAGCCCGGTGAGGCAGGGGCAGAGTGGAAGGGTGTGAGGTTGAGCATGCAGGGCCCTTGAAAGAACCTCACTTGGACTTGGAGTGAGCTGGTTAGCCGCTGCAGGATTACAACTCCAACTCTACTACTTCCTAACTCTGGGGACTTGAGCACATCACTTCACCTTGCTGAGCTTCATTTTCCTCCTCTGTAAAATGGGGAAATAATGGAACTCGTCCAAATAGGGATTTTGTGAAGATTAAATGAGTTATAATATATGTAAGACATTGACAGCCATGCCCAACACCTAGAAAGTGATGTGTTAGCTCTTTTCCTCTGATTGGTCCTTTTCTCTTGGCTTCCCACTCCCCTTTCCTTGTTCCCCTCCCGCTCCACCCCCCTCCCATTGCCTGCATTTGCCTTCTCCCCTGCCTCCCTCTGTCTCTCTTTACTTCCTTCAGTCTACCATTCTTTCTCTTAGGTCTTAGGTAGTAGGACATGGTGGTTTTGGAGACTGGATTATGGGAGAAAATCTGAAGAGTAATGGGGTTTAGAGGCAGCATAGTAGTTTTTATATTTAGGAAAAATCTATGTGTGGAATTTTATTTGAAACCTCCTAATTATTTCATTTTGCATTTTTGCCTGTGCTGTGCAGCTTCTGGGATCTTAGTCCCCAGACCAGAAAGTGAAGCCACGCCATTGAAAATGCCAGGTCCTAACCACTGGTACGTGCATGCTAAGTCACTTTCTGTCAGATTCTTTGTGACCATATGGACTGAAGCCTGGCAGGCTCCTCTGTCCATGGGATTCTCCAGGCAAGAATATTGAAGTGGGTTGCCATGCCTTCCTCTGGGGGATCTTCCTGACCCAGGGATTGAAACTGCGTCTCCTGTAGCTCCAGCATTGCAGGCTGGTTCTTTACTATTGAGCCACTGGGGAAGCCCCCTAACCACTAGATAAATAGGGAATTCCTAAAACTTCCTAATTTTTAAAGACTCATTACTACTTTAAAAAAATATTTAAGCCTTATGAAGTCTCCTGTCCCCCCCCCCAAAAAAAAAAATCCCACATCCATGGGTCAATGAACCATATGTCACCAGTTTTTGATCTCTGACCTAGTTTAGTGCCCTCACTTTTCAAACAGGGAAATTGAGGCATAGAGAGATTAGTAACATATCTTAAGTCAATCAGCTTCTTAGGGAACCTGCATGCAAGCCTTCCAATGCTCTTCTTTGGCATCTGAAAGCCATAGTAGCTGTCATATTACTACCCACTAGGAAAAGCCAACCTTTCAACTGTGGGGATGTTTGACATAGAGTGGGAAAGGCAACAGAGCCCATCAGCTGGCCAACGACACCAATCTGTTGGGGCCAGAAGGGACTCTGGGCCCTTAAAGCCAGGTGTGTGTGTGTCCATGGAAGGCAAGAGGGAAATGCCTTTGTGCCAAGGGTAGCAGTGCCTTTGGTTCAGGATGATCCCACATGCCACATGCTGGGGAAGCACAAATCTTGTAGCCTATAGCATGACCCTGAGACCTGGGCAGAGTGCTTCCCAGGGGCTCTGTGCTTCCGAGGGCTTCACTCTGACCCCATCTGGTCATAACCTCCCCAGAGGATGAAGTTGTGTCTTCCTATGGCACCAAAGAGCAGAACCACCCAGAGTTCATACTCCCTTTCTAGACTATACTCTTTATCTATCTATCTATCTATGTGTATATGTGTATATATATGTATGTGTATGTATGTAATTTAGTTAATTTATTAATTTATGGCTGTGCTGGATTTTCATTGCTGTGCAAGCATTTTTCTTTTTTTTTTTTTCCTTTATTTTTATTAGTTGGAGGCTAATTACTTCACAACACTGCAGTGGGTTTTGTCATACATTGACATGAATCAGCCATGGAGTTACATGTATTCCCCATCCCGATCCCCCCTCCCACCTGCCTCTCCACCCGATTCCTCTGGGTCTTCCCAGTGCACCAGGCCAGAACACTTGTCTCATGCATCCCACCTGGGCTGGTGATCTGTTTCACTATAGATAATATACATGCTGTTCTCTCGAAACATCCCACCCTCGCCTTCTCCCACAGAGTCCAAAAGTCTGTTCTATACATCTGTGTCTCTTTTTCTGTTTTGCATATAGGGTTATCATTACCATCTTTCTAAATTCCATGTATATGTGTTAGTATGCTGTAATGTTCTTTATCTTTCTGGCTTACTTCACTCTGTATAATGGGCTCCAGTTTCATCCATCTCATTAGAACTGATTCAAATGAATTCTTTTTAATGGCTGAGTAATATTCCATTGTGTATATGTACCACAGCTTCCTTATCCATTCGTCTGCTGATGGGCATCTAGGTTGCTTCCATGTCCTGGCTATTATAAACAGTGCTGCGATGAACATTGGGGTGCACGTGTCTCTTTCAGATCTGGTTTCCTCAGTGTGTATGCCCAGAAGTGGGATTGCTGGGTCATATGGCAGTTCTATTTCCAGTTTTTTAAGAAATCTCCACACTGTTCTCCATAGTGGCTGTACTAGTTTGCATTCCCACCAACAGTGTAAGAGGGTTCCCTTTTCTCCACACCTTCTCCAGCATTTATTCCTTGTATACTTTTGGATAGCAGCCATCCTGACTGGCGTGTAATGGTACCTCATTGAGGTTTTGATTTGCATTTCTCTGATAATGAGTGATGTGGAGCATCTTTTCATGTGTTTGTTAGCCATCTGTATGTCTTCTTTGGAGAAATGTCTGTTTAGTTCTTTGGCCCATTTTTTGATTGGGTCATTTATTTTTCTGGAATTGAGCTTCAGGAGTTGCTTGTATATTTTTGAGATTAATCCCCTTTGTCTATTTCTTCATTTGCTATTATTTTCTCCCATTCTGAAGGCTGTCTTTTCACCTTGCTTATAGTTTCCTTTGTTGTGCAAAAGCTTTTAGGGAGGAATCAACCTGCCTGACTTCAGGCTTTACTACAAAGCCACAGTCATCAAGACAGTATGGTACTGGCACAAAGACAGAAATATAGATCAAGAACAAAATAGAAAGCCCAGAGATAAATCCACATACCTATGGACACCTTATCTTCAACAAAGGAGGCAAGGATATACAATGGAAAAAAGACAACCTCTTTAACAAGTGGTGCTGGGAAAACTGGTCAACCACTTGTAAAAGAATGAAACTAGAACACTTTCTAACACCATACACAAAAATAAACTCAACATGGATTAAAGATCTAAATGTAAGACCAGAAACCATAAAACTCCTAGAGGAGAACATAGGGAAAACACTCTCCGACATAAATCACAGCAGGATCCTCTATGACCCACCTCCCAGAATATTGGAAATAAAAGCAAAAATAAACAAATGGGACCTAATGAAACTTAAAAGCATTTTCCTAGTTGTGGCAAGCGAGAACTACTCTGTAGTTGTGGTGTGCAGGCTTCTTGTTGCACTGGCTTCTCTTGTTGTAGAGAATGGGCTGTAGGGTACGTGGGCTTCAGTAGTTGCATCTCCTGAGCTCTAGAGCACAGGCCAGATAGTTGTGGTGCACAGGCTTTATTGCTTCGTGGTATGTGGAATCTTCCCAGACCAGTGATTGAACCCATGTCTCCTGCATCGGCAGTAGGATGCTTTACCACTGGACCTCCAGGGAGGCCCTCTAGACTATACTCTTGGTATCAAGATCATAGGATTCTCTGCCCAGACTGCTTGGACCCTATTTCTAGGGCAGCACACGCCTCATTTTGGATTTGTCACCCTGAAGGAAGACTGTGGCATATGTTTGGGACCCATGGGCTCCTGGGGTAGATGTTTGGGGGAGTTTGGTTGAATAGCGTGGAGGTAGCCTGAGATGGGGAGAGAAGACAGAGTCCCTGGGACAGGATGGGGAGTGGGGTAGTTTCTCCTGCCTTCTCACATTTTGTTTGGCACTCTCAAGGCCCAGGAATTCCAAATTCAAACCTGGCCTTCCAGATTGTTGAAAAGGCAGGAGGAGTAAACGTTTCCTTCAATACTATTTGTTCGTTATAACTAAACTATGAAGACATAGAGTATATGGGCCCCCATGGGAATTCTTGCTCCAGGCCCTGGCTTGGTGGCCAGGATTTGCTCTCAATTCTGCTAACTCTAGCTCTCCTTTGATTTGGAGATTGGCTTACTCCTGGCTGTCATTTTGTATCTCATTTTGAATGTTTCAGCCTGGAATGTGAAAGTGTTAAAGTGAACAAATAATTGTAAGGGGCGAGTGGTTTGGAATGAATTCAGAGGATTGTTTAAAAAAAAAAAACACAACGTTCTTTATCTTGGCACATTGTTTGCACTAAATATATTTTAAAGCATAATAATAATTTTTGATAATAATTATAATTTTCTCATTATTTGGAGAAGGGCAGCCACTACCCTGGAGATAGCACTGTTACTGCCAAGAGCTTTTGGAAAAATACAAAGCTTTCTGATTGTTCAAGGGTATTTTCACCTTTGAGACAGGCTCAGGTCTGGAACGTTTTTG
Organism: Dama dama; assembly: GCF_033118175.1. NCBI lineage: Eukaryota > Metazoa > Chordata > Mammalia > Artiodactyla > Cervidae > Dama > Dama dama. The sequence continues at coordinate 59,580,577 of NC_083699.1, read as the reverse complement.
CTTCTGCAGCTGGGCCATGTTGGAAATCAGTGGCCAGGAATCACATTTTCCTGGGGTCTGCTGTTGGGTAGTGATGTCTTGGCCTTATTTCATCTTTTGGATAGGAGGGAAGCATAAAACCTTGGGATATTTGTTACCATTGTGCTGGACATTTTACTCTGCTAAGGTTTGGCAGCTACTTAAAAAGAGCACAGCTGAGTGTCAGTGACTAATTATATGAAGGGAAACCCTTGACTCTGAAAATCAATTCTGAGCCTGATGTTGGAATCACGATTGCAGTTTCTGATTTACTTATTTTTTGCATTACACTATCTCTAGTCTTAGATTCTTTAGCGTAGCTGTGGGGTAAGCCTTGGTTGCCCAGGCAGTTCCTGATGGGTTGTGGGTATGGGAGATGAAAGCAGAAAATGACTGAGATGCTAGGTTATTCCCTATTTCTCAGCTAATTGTTTCAACTTCCTCCCTCCTTAGATTTTATTTAGAATTTTTTTTTTTTAACCAACACTGCTTATATAACACAGAACGGGGCTGGGTTTTCTCTTTTTTTTCTTCTTTTGATAGATTTTGTGAGAGAATTTGTGAACTTAATATTCACTCTCTAAGTGGACATCCCTGGTGGTCCAATGGTTAGGAATCTGCTTGTCAATGTAGGGAACAAGGGTTCAATCCCTGATCAGGGAAGATTCCACATACTATGGGGCAACTAAGCCAGGCTGCCAGAACTACTGAGCCCATACTCTAGAAGCTATATGCTGCAACTACTGAAGCCCACACATGCTACAGCCCATGCTCCGCAACAAGAGAAGTCACTGCAATGAGAGGTCCATGCACTGCAACTAGAGAGTAGCTCCCTCTTGCTGCAACTAGAGAAAACCCACACACAGCAATGAAGACCCAGCCCAGCTGGGGGAAAAAGTCACTCTCTAAGTCAGTCAGTTCAGTCACTCAGTTGTGTCTGATTCTTTGCAACCCATGGGCTGCAGCACCCCAGGCCTCCCTGTCCATGGCCAACTCCCTCATGTTCATGTTGAGTAACATGAGTTACTCAAACTAATGTTCATTGAGTCGGTGATTCCATCCAGCCATCTCATCCTCTGTCATCCCCTTCTTCTCCTGCCTTCAATCTTTCCCAGCATCAGGGTCTTTTCCAATGAGTCAGTTATTCTCATCAGGTGGCCAGAGTACTGGAGTTTCAGTTTCAGCATCAGTCTTTCCAATGGATATTCAGGACCTATTTCCTTTAGGAGGGACTGGTTGGATCTCCTGGCAGCCCAAGGGACTCTCAAGAGTCTTCTCCAACACCACAGTTCAAAAGCATCAATTCTTTGACTCTCTAAGTAATTCATAACAATAGCCTGACTTCCTCATCAGCAAAATGAGGACAATCATACCCACTCTATAGGGTTATTGTAATGATCAAATAAAATTATACATGCAAAGTCTTGGCACTAGTGACAACTGGGGCTGGAAAGTTCTTTGTTGGGGTGAAGGGGTACTGTTTTCTATATTGTAGGATTTTTAGCAACATCCCTGACATCTACCCACTAGAAGCCAGTAACATGGCCCTTCCTCCAGCTGTGACAGTGAAACAAGTCTCCGACATTGTCACGGTCCCTTGTGGGGCAAACTTGCTCTCCCCATTGAGAATCATGGCTCTAACATCATGTCTGGCACATTTCACTTAAAATATTGCAGCTTTTATTGTTTAGGGGCAAGTGGGAATAGGTGAAGGAGTCAAATAAACTACAATTGCAGAGTGTCTAATGGACTTGGAAATTAGGAGATTGCTGATGACCTCAGCGAAGGGTGTTAGTTAAGAGTGGATGGAGGTAAGAAAGTGGAGACAACAAGGACTAGGAGATTACTGCTGGTCTTACTCTTTCAAGAATCATTACATATCACACTACTTACAAATTTTAATGAGCCTTTTAATTTCTTACACAGTCTTTAGAGTTTATTGTAGCATCTCTTTGAGTGAGTGTGTAATCTACTTTAAAAAGCAGAGGGACAAAGTGTGGTCAGGCCCCCATGAGCTATGACATGCATTCTGCCTTGATGATATTCAGTCCCTCATTGTGGAATCACAGTCTGCCTGGTGTATCTGTATGTTGCCTTGTTTGGGCGTCTGGTTCCATACCAGACTCCCATGAAGTTTGTTAGGAAGTTACTCATTAAGATTTATAGGGTTTTAATTATTTGTTTTCTTTCTTTGAGGACATGGAGTTAAGCAAAACACAACAAAACAAAAACACCTTGAGTTCTCAACCTCCTTCTGAAGAGTCACTACCACTTCCGGCTGCTCCTCTGTACTAGGCACAAGTACTTTACAGATATTACCTCATTGTATTATTTACAGTGACCCTGAAAATGGATATTGATATCTTCTTTTTACAGATTAAGAAACTGAGACAGAATTTCAATAACTTTCCCAGGATTACACAGTATAGGGTTCTGAACTGAGCCCAACTTTAGTCTTGTGTCTTCCTAAATCCAAAATTTGTGACTTATTTAATGTATCTAGGCTGACTCCCCCGGTGGCTCAGACGGTAAAGCGTCTCCCTATAATGGGAGACCCGGAGACCCGGGTTCAATTCATGGGTTGGGAAGATCTCCTGGAGAAGGTAATGGCAACCCACTCCAGAATTCTTGCCTAGAAAATCCCATGGATGGAGGAGCCTGGTAGACTACCATCCATGGGGTCGCAAAGAGTCGGACACGACTGAGCGACTTCACTTTCACTTTCTTTCGTGCTGGGGGTGGAAGTCACTATGGGCAATCATTTTCAGGTGACAACAGAGTTGCAAGACCAATTGCTTGTATCACAGATCCCTGTCTTCTGCCATCTTTGAACTTTCACTCAGTTATACCCTGATCTAGTCTCCAAGGCTTTTCTGGCTTGGGACTTCAGTTCAGACTTGCTATATTGCCTGAAAAAATTAATAATTTTAACTAACATTTATAAGCATTATTTTATTTAAACCTCATAACAACTTGATGAAAGAAATATGTGCTATTATTATCCCCATTTTTGCAGATGGAGAAAGTAAGTAACAGAAAGGTTAAGGATCTCACTGAGGTCATACACCAGTAATTATGGAGCTGATTCAACCCAAGAGCTATCTGTTTCCAGAGCCCCATGTTCTTAACTTCCCCATTATTCAGGTGAGAGAGACAAGCCAGAAATGGGGGCTAATTTTAAAATCTCACTTTTTCAGAGTATCTTGTGCACATGACCTGACCAAGCTCAGCGAAGACAATGCAGGTGCACACTGCACATAGAAACAGTGGGAGTTACATTGTCATTATTATTAGAGGTAGTCTTTAGCATTTCTATGGCACTTTATTCTTGAAAATTGTGTCTAATTAATTTTTCTACTGAAGATTCATAAGTGAATTGAAATCCATAGCTTATTTATATATTTGGGCACATTTACATTGTTAGCAAATATACAGAGAAAAAGCATAGCTGGTTATTGAGATCCAGTAGCTAAGGTAATATAGTTTTTTCTTCATTAAACTTGCCCAGTAAAGCAGAGAATCCCCACTTTCCATCACAAATTCTGATATCTGAATATCCTACCATTCTAGTCAGAGGTAAAATGGGGAACTCAATGGATTAGTTGGTCAATAAGCAAATATTGATTGATGACAACTTCAACATATTAGAAATTGAATTTAGTATTGGGTAAAATCTACTTGGTATTTGTTTTAATTCACATTCCATAGTAAGCAGCCTTCTATATAGATTCATTAATATCAAGTATGCCCTTGGACGCTGTCAGTAGTTACTCTGCTCAACAGTTCTGCACACTGCTAGCCAAGCAGACCCTTGAAAATGTCCAACTATAAACAGTGTCTGAGTAAGAATCTTTCTCTTATTGTATCTGCTTCTGTTTTGCTACAAGAAATCCAATGCTGCATCAAGCAGCAAGTCTTCACTCTTACCTAAGGACAGGCATTTTACTGACCTTTTGGTGTCAGTAAGCAAACGGCTTCACCTATAAAGTTCAACCAGGATGCAGAATGTGTCTAGATTCCAAGTTTCACTTTGCTATTGCTGCGTTATTATTTGTGCATTCATTTTGACAGTATTTGATTAAACTGAAGACATGAACTGGAACAAATGCCTAATTGCAACAACTTCCATTGACCCAATAAGCTACAGTAAGTAATGAAAGTCCCACAATTAAACAACAATATCCTCAAAATCATCTGCCATCGTTACAGAAAATATACACAATCATCATCTCAAGTACTGCATATCTCTGTTGCAAATAATTGGATTCTGACTTGGAAGCAGCCTAACTTAAAATAGAAACAGTGCCTATTGAAACTGTGCCTCTCCAAACCCTCAGCTCTGGATTACCAGGGTGCTGAATTGGGGAGTTTAAAATAACAGACCCTTTCAATTAAGTAAAACCCTTAAGAGGAAAATAATCAACTTCCATACAAATCTCAGGAATAGTAACAGCTTTTTATTTTTCATTTTAAAATTCTGCCTTGATATAGTTTCTAGAGCCTATGAAGATCTAATTTTGGGGGGGAAAAGGAGAAAGAAAATATGTTTCTACTGTCCAAAAAATGAGGAGAAAATGAAAACAGTTTCTTCAGGGGTTCAGGTTTTTAAGAGAGGGTACAGAGTTGTAATGCATAGTCTCAGAGAACCACAGAACCCCAAGGTGCTTAAATAACCTCTTAGGAAAACACTGTGTATTAAATTAGAAATGAAATAAAATTACTTACCCTGATAATTTCTTCTGATTTCTGGAGGCTGTGGGGTTTAGCACTTCAGCTCCTATAACCATTTACGAACAGCAGACATGCCCAAGCAAAGCAAACTTTGCCTTTCTCAGGACGCAGAAACTGTGGAAATGAACAGAAATAAAATCACCCATTTTTGCCTCTAAGGTGAAATCATTTGTGTGCTGCTCTTCCAGCTTCCCTATTAGACCTTACTGCATGTTTCCTGACTGCTTTCGAATGCACCATTTTCTCTAGAGGATTTGGGAGGGACCCTAAACTGAGTGTCACTTGGGTCAGCCCTTCAGAAGCTCTGTCCTTGGTGCTGAAAGAGAAGTGTAGCCGGCAGAAGCAGACTCCGTTTTCTACCTTGCTTTTCTCTTTTCCCTCTGTGCCTCTATGTGCTTTGTGCTATGCTTTTAGTACATGTATATATTCCCCTCAATGCTCTTTTGAATCTCAGTTTCCCACTGTCTTTACTTCTATGGCTTTAATTTCTCTTGAATAATTTTCACCTTCCTCAGTTTAATTGTCATTCCAGCTGTTGGTGGGTGTAAAGATGATTGGTTCAGAAAAATGAGCAGATCAACAAATTGATACCACAAGTGGTTAATAGAAATCAGTACAATTTAAAACGCAACTGACAGAATAATTGAACTTGGAGGTGTAAGCCTGTCTTGGAAAAGAAGGCTAAAGGAAATATATTACAGGGGAAGCAAAACCAAGGCATGTAACTGGTGATAAAGATGACATAGGCTTAATACTATGAGAAATTTTAAATGTTTATTTAGAGGCACTAATTTTCAGAGAACTTTACAATAACATTTGCCAATTCATTCTTATGGCTCCTCTGAGGTATATGTGGGTAATTTTTTAAAAAACCCAAATTTAGAACTGATTAAAGGGAGATGCAATGAAGGAAAGCCAGTGAAAGTCAGTTTCTGAAGCAGTGCTAAAACTTAGACAATCTTAATTCGTGGTCACCTGTTCATATAATGTTTAATCAAACTTCCCTGGTGGCTCAGACAGTAAAGCATCTGCCTACAATGCAGGAGACCTGGGTTCAATCCCTGGGTTGGGAAGATCTCCTGGAGAAGGAAATGGAAACCCACTCCAGTATTCTTGCCTGGAAAATCCCATAGATGGAGGAGCCTAGTAGGCTACAGTCCATGGGGTTGCAAAGAGTCGGACACAACTGAGCAACTTCACTTCCACTTTCATGGAATCCTAACTATTCCCTACTTTCTTGTTTTTGATTTCTTTTCCTTCCTTCAGAAAGGGTGGGAACTGTTTCACTACCCTCTCTGCTGGCAGTGGATATGTTTGGCAGCTGCAGTGTGGACTGTCATGGGGAAGCTAGTCCTAGTTTGACTATGATAGAGAGCTCTGCTGGCTGAGAAAGGCAGCAGCAGCAAGGTCTAAGTATGGCTATTAACAGCAGCCATCATTTATTGAGCATGTACTAGTAGCCAGTCATTTTAATGCTCTCTTTTAATCCCTTCAACAACTCTAAAAGGTGGATAATGTTTTTACATCCCTAATTTATAAATAGGGAAATTGAGACTTAGAGAATTTCTAAAGATCATACAGCTAACACGTAGTAGATCCAGAATCTGGATCTTGCCATCAACTATTTCTGGAGCATGTTCTCTTAACTGCTATGCTACAGTTGTTTCAAGGGTGGAAAATTTAGATTTCTCAGGAGACTGACATATGTCATGTGTGTGTGCATACTAATTCGCTTCAGTCATGTTCAACTCTGTGATGCTATGTACTGTGGCCCACCAGGCTCCTCTATCCATGGGATTCTCTAGGTGAGAATGGAATGGGGTGCCATGCCCTCTTCCCCCAATATGTCATACAGAATAATAATTATGATGACAGAATTATGATATTCAATGATACAATATTATCATGACATAATTTATAATGCATTTTCTAATTCATGTTCCCATCTGTATCTTAAGTAAATCCTCATGATGCCCATTTTTACAGAGACTGTTGTGGATTGAATTGTATCCTTCTCAAGTTCATAATCTCATAATGTGACTCTATTTGGAGAAACCTCCTCTTTAAGGAGGTGATTAGGTAAAAATGAGGCCATTACGGGGTGTCTAATCCAATCTGATGGATGTTCTTATAAGAAGAGGGAGAGACACTAGGGAGACACAAAGAAAAGGCCACATGAAGACACAGCAAGAAGTAGCCATCTGCAAGCCAAGAAGAGTCTTTAGGAGAAACCAAACCTGCCAACAAGTTGATCTTGGATTTCTAGCCTCCAGAATTATGGGGAAATTAATTTATGTTGTTGAAGCCATTTAAGGACTTCCCAGGTGGCTTTGTGGTAAAGAATCTGCCTGATAATGCAGGATACATGAGAGACACAGGTTTGACCCCTGGGTTGGGAAGATTCACTGGAGAAGGAAATGGCAACCCACTTCAGTATTCTTGCTTGGGAAATCCCATGGACAGGAACCTGGCAGGCTACCATCCAGGGAGTCACAAAGTGTTGGACATGACTGAGCACAAGATCTAAGCCATCTAAACAATGGTATTTTGTTATGTAAACCCTAGCAAATTAATACAGAGATTTAGGGAGTTTAAGTACCGTATCCAAGATTGCTCATGATTTATGGTGCATGAATGTATTGTTATGTGACATAACTGTGTTGAACATGCCCTAAAACTGAAGCTCCCAGTTCTTCTTCTTTTGGGTTAGGTGACTAAGAAAATATGCATTGTCAAGGTCTGGCACGTCTGACATGTAACAACAGAGAATTTGCAAATAGAGTTAAGCAGAATCATATTAAAGAACTCAGGACCTTAACTGCTCATTTTCAGCATTGTGGTTCCACTTTGAGTATCCTCTTTATTTTCTTTAACATTTGATGGTAGTGTGTCTGATGAGAACACTGCCATGATAATGCATGAATGTAGCTGGAAAGGCCATATTTCTAAACTTTCTGTGTTGAGAGTACATGGTGTATCCTCATAGAGCAGCTGTTGCTGGCAGAATTTTCTTCTGCATTTTTGTAATGCCTTCCTTTAGCAAAGTTCAAAGGAAGATAAAGAGGGATGACAACTCTAATTCTATGTAGGAGCAACAGATAGAGAAATTAACTGACATGCCCAAAGTCACACATCTAAGCGGTCAACTCAGTCTTGACTTGACTTTCTCTCTAGTAGATTCCCTGATTGCCTTAGGGAATGGACAGGGAAGGGTGAATGAGGGGGTCCTTTTTCTCAGGACTTCAGTGTAGGTGACAGCAATTGTTCCTTTTATCTGGTACTTTCCATTCATACAACACTGAGCAAGTTTCATTCTTTTAAGTGAAACTCTTATTCATGATTGGCATTGAAGATTTTGAGATTTGCCTTCTGGGAAGGACTCCAGGACGCCTACAGAACAGACATGCTTGGGCAGAAATCAAGAAAAATATAGATCATTCTCATTTTCCTTCCAGGAACCCATCTCAATAGCATAAGTGGAACAGCTCATGTACCAGTCAACAGTGCTTCATCTAGGAAGTCTTCATCTTTTGAACCTGAACTGGGAGATTTAGAGCAAGAGTTAAAAGGTGGTGGGTTTCTGATACATAGGCATGCTCAGGAGTTTTGTTTGAAAGGGAATTGGTGTGAATTTTGTGGTAGAAATACTCCTTTCAAGTCTTTGAAATTCAGCTCCAGGGTGGCAACTCTTTGGTTTCACCATGGGAATCTTGCCTTCAGCACCAACCACTGAGTGCAACATGACTTTCTGACATCACTTTAAGCTGCCACAGAGCTCACACTCAGCATGACACTATGAAGACCAAATGAGGCAATGTGGGGAGTCAATTTTCAGGGCTCTGTATAAACAGAGGGACATTTTGTTTCTCTGTGTCAAGGTCAAGGTAACTAGGATTTTTCACTGTGAACTGGTAGATTTGATTGTCATGATGATCTTAAGTTACATAAATACCATCAAAGAATAGCCCTTTGGTATGTTTTTCACTGGAATCAGACTTCCAGTTGTAGAGTGCAAAGGTACTCTGGCAAACGTAATAAGTGGTCCAGATAGTATGGTTGCACCTCCCCAATCCCTGCCCCCATGCCTCACCAATAATGTGATCTTGCCATAAATGAGAAAGGCCTGGATTTTATGTTTGAATTCACTCTGCTACTGTAATAAATGTGCAAAAGAGAAAAATAGTTCAATTCATTTATTATTGTCCAGTACTGCGCTCCAATCTTTCTTCCTTCCTATCAGAGAATGGCAGCAAGTTACAATGTAAGCTTCCCAGCCAATCAGATTAGTACCCATTCCACTGTTTTACAGGTAGTGGAGTAAGAGTAGGAAGTAAATAAGTGATATTTTCCTTTGTTTTTGTATGCAAGCACAAGTTTGTCTGCTTGCATCTTACTTCCTTTTTATATTTCTGTCTTCACTTTTCTACCTAATTTCTTCCTGTTTTTTTTTTCTATCTCTGTCAGATAATCTTTCATTCTTTAACATTTTTCTCATTTTCCCCAATATTTGATTTCTTTTCTTCTTCCCTGAATTACATATAAGTGGGAATGGGGATGGAATAGAATTAGAAAAATTTATCTTAACTTATCATTTGTTTAAAAAGGACTTTGAGTTGATGAGTATGGCAGATTGTATCTTCCAAAGAGTGCTTCCCTGGTTGCCCAGTGGTAAAGAGTCCACCTGCCAATGCAGAAGATGTGAGTTTGATTCCTGGGTCAGGAGGATCTGGAGAAGGAAATGGCAACCCTAAGACAGTTGCCCCACAACGCTGGCTGTGCTTCCAACTGGAATCTAGCATTAACTTGTCAGTCCTAAGAGTAAATCATTTTGTAAGTGGCTATTCTAATCTCCAGTTGAGCTAGCTGTCCCTGTAGATGCCATGTACAACAGAGACAAGCTATTGCTGCAAAGGTCTGCCCAAATTTCAGATTCATGAGCACTATAAATGTTTGATACTGTTTTAAGCCAATAATTTTATTATATGTCAATAGGTAATACATTGAGTTCAGTCTTTACAGCACTTGTCATATTCAGTGTTCAGAACAGCACATTTCAAATTATATCAAATCCCATCACATTCTGAAGTAATTGCCATTTAATTATTTAGAGTGGGTTTTTTTTTTTAGTCTTAGCTGCTGTTTGTGTAACTGATTTTATAAAACTGTGTTACTCAAAGTATGGGCCATGGACCAGGAGAAGCAATGGTAACTTCACTTTGGAAGTTGTTAGAAGTGGAGAATCTTGGGTACCACCCCGGAGTTGCTGAATCTAGAATCACTGTCTTAATAAGATTCTCAGGTTATTCATTAAAGTTTGAGAAGCACTAGTGTAAAGAACAAGCCTGCTAAAAGTTTCAGATACAACAGGAAAAGTTTATTATTTATTTTCCATTTGTTTTTTACCACTCTCCTGGAAATCAGGAGGCTGTATGTAGGGGGTAGAGATGCGGGAGATGGAGGAGAAATTTTATGACAGAAGTAGAGATACCTAAGAAAGCAGAAGGGGCCTAGAAGCTCTACACTGGGTGAGGCATGTTTCAACTGTTTTACATTAAGAGGTGAGGGACACTGTGGGGAATAAGATGAAGGATTAATAGATGTTCCTTAACTTTTTCATAGTTGATAACATTTTATTATAGAATAGGTTGTACTTTTTTTCTTTTTTTTTTTTTGCAAATGCCTATGAAAAATATATGTTTATTTTGTAAAAGTTGTTTTGAACCCTTTAGGATTTCCCAGGAGGAAATGTTCTCTCACATTAGAAATAAACTATTATTATTGTCATAAATTGAGGTTTGAGTGTTCACACACCATGCCTTTCTTGGGTAAGTACATTTTTAATAGTTTGATCCCTGCCCTAGAGCACAAAGGAGATCCTTTATCTTCATATCTGATTTTCAAGATTCTCAGCATGTATAAACTGTATCTGCCATTCGTTCTCTGTGGGTTACATTTTCTAATCCTCCAAAGTTCAGTTCTCCCCAGCAGACAGGACTTGTAGAACTTTATATGTTAATAACAATAATCTTGTATTCAGTGGTAGCTTTTGTCCCCTCCACAGCCCCTTTGCAAACTTGTCATTGATGTCCAGATATCCTACTGCAGTACTGTAATTGAAATACAGTCACTCTCAGAGTAAACAAAAAAGACAGATTATTACAAACTAGCTGGTTTGAAATAGGACAAATACAAGCATCCAAATAAGGATATTTGGTGTCACTAGAACCCTTGGGGGAGTTTTTAAAATTTCAGATTTATTGGGTGGCATTCCTATCCTAGAAATGCTCATTTCCTTCTCTTTTCTATCTTATTTTCTCTTCAGAGAGGATTTCTCTCTCACATTGGTTTCAATTCTCTTATGGTTTAAAGATGTCATATTAAAGGTCATCAGGTTCTGGTCATATTGTGGCGCTTAGTAGAACCATAACTGATAGCTCAGGCACAAGAATTGTGCTTATATCCTTCTTGATCACACCCCTGAAATGAGGCACCAGAGAATTTGAATGTAGTCATGCTGCCTATGCCTTAGCAAGAGGAAAGGAGAAGAAAACATAAGGTATGCCCTGCTGTCCACAAAGGCATCCCACTACACTCCCCAAAATACAAAGGAGATAATTAAGCTTATTATTTTGGCTGGGGCTTTGGAAAACAACAGGAAACTTCGTTTTCAACTGAATTAAATGATAAGGAGTTGATTACCACAAGAAAATACGTACAGAGGTAGGTGACTTTACACTAACTCTTTAGGGATCATTTCTATCTTTCTTCTCTGCCAGCCTCAGCGTATAGGTTTTGATCTTAGTCTGGCTTGCCTCATGGTCACAAAATGGCTGCAGCAGCTGGAGGTGTTCATATTCTCAAACAACATCCAGAAGTGGAGAAAGAGACCTGTTACTAAGATTAGGAAACCCATTCCAAGTAGTTCTACACCAAAGTCTTTTTGTGTTTCACTTTCCAGATTTATATCATATGTTCATGCTTCAGCAAATCAGTAACAAAGGGAATGGAAACATTGCTATTGACATATTTATTAGGACATTCTCCTTAGACACAAGGGAAAAGCCTAGATAGTTGAACAAAATATGAGGTTTTGCTAATAAAGAAGAAGATAGGAAGTGGTAAATGACTACCCTTGAGATTAAAATGAATTCTCATGTTAAAGAGAATAACCTAAAATGCCATGAGGAATATCACTACACATTAAAATGTTTTTTAAAAGAATGACAGTATCATCATGCTACTCTAATTTCATTTTGCAAATTTCATTCTTGTCTTTGTCCACATGCACACATATTTTTGCATAGTTGAAATTTTAATTTTATAGTCATTGTTTATCATGTAAAATAACTGTGAAACATTAAACATCTTAAACATTATTGTTATCTTAAATGACAAAATTAGTGAAAGTGTTAGTCGCTCAGTTGTATCCGACACTTTGTGACCCCCATGGACTGTATCCCATCAGGCTTCTCTGTCCATGGGATTCTCCAGGCAAGAATACTGGATTGGGTTGCCATTCCCTTCTCCAGAGGATCTTCCCAACCCAGGGATTGAACCCAGGTGTCCCACATTGCAGGCAGATTTTTTACCATCTGAGCTACTAGGGATGTGATAACGTTTAAATCCAGCCTCTGTCATCTGAACTTTTACTGTTCAGATGTTACTATCACTATTATTAATATTACTGTTGTTGTAGCTTTAAAGTATATCTTTTACTGTTATTAATATTATAATAGCTTTAAAGTAGTATTCATTTTAAGCATACTAACATGAAGCCTAACGTTGTTACTAACACATAGGAAAAGTGATGGCAAGTAGCTGAAAAATCATCAGACTTGGAGTTGGAGACTAGAGTTTTATCTTGACACTGCTACATGCTTGCTATGTATACTTTGATTGGTTTATCAACCTTTGGGTTTCAGTTCCCTTACTTGAAAAGATGAAGTTGAAATAAATAAATTCTAAGATCATTTCCAGTTTCCATTGTCCATAATTTTATGAATTCTTAAGTTGTGTGGAAAACATCTGTGCTTGGGCCTCAGGCTAGGATACTGACTTAATAGAAGCACAGAGATTGAAAACTGGTGGCCACATCATGCCTGGCCACATCAAACTTGGGTTTAGCCAGCACATTCTTCTGTAAAGTGAATGTAATTTTGTTTTTAAGATGGAGCATGCACTATGCATTTTGGCCACTTTTTTCTCCACTCTGTTGTCTTATACTAGGATGCTTCCGACTTTCATAGTACCCACTTGCCCCTGAAGGGTTTTGAGTTTGCTACTCCTGGAAGGAGGTGACACTGTGGAGATTCAGTAAATTGCCCACCTGAACCCAGTACCGAGGTTTCCATGGAAGTCTTCCTTTAGAGGATTGTGAAAGGCAGCCTTACTCCTTTGCAGAATCTAGTGATGGTTTCCATGTTATGCACATAAACACCTTGTCAGGCACCAGAGACAGGTTGGGGAGGATGATTGATGGGAGTGGGCTTGTGAAATCACACCTGCTGTCACAGCAGATGGGAAAAAGAGCCGGAGTAACCTGTGGAATTGCTGATCTTTTTTGAAAATTCACTCCTAAAAACATTATTTTAGCTCTTTTACATACTTCAGAAAGAGTGGTATTACAAACCAGACTCTAAGGGAGCAACCACTATATGAGTTTTCAGGAATATAATTTCAATAAAATAGCAAGAAGCCTTCACCAACTGGGTGAACTGGTGTTTGAGCTCCAGGGTGGTGAAGCAATGCTTTCTTTGCCAAGCAAGAAAAAAATGTCATTCAAGCTGCAATTTCTGGCTGGCTGCCCACTGGGCATATAAGCCTGTCTTTAATAATGTTATCCTAAGCCATGCATGGCATTGCCTTTGGAGCACAGAATGCATCTTAGGAAAAGAGATGAGATAACTTTGCACAAAACAAACCAGTGAATAGGCAATGGGTAACACAGGCCATCACCTCAAGAAGGAATCCATGTGGATTTGAGGAAGTGCTCGGCTCTGTCCTTTACAACTTAGACTTATATTATCCTAATTTTACCTGATATGCATCTTAGAAAACTTATTCAACAGCTAGTTACTGAGTTTTCACTATGTTCACTGGACTGTATTATGGAGTGCAGTGTGTGTTTGGTGAGTAGGACTTGCACATGTGCTAGAGTTGGAAGCAAGGAAGGGACTTCCCGGGTAATCCAGTGGTTAAGAATCCACTTACCAGTGAACAGGGTTTGATCCCTGGTTCAGGAAGATCCCACAAGCCACAGGGCAACTAAGCCTGTGTGCCACAACTACTGAAGTCCGTGTACCTAAAGCCCATGCTCCGCAACAAGAGAAGCCTGCACATTACAACTAGACAGTAATCCCCACTCTCTGAAACTAGAGAAAACTGCACCCAGCAACAAAGACCCAGTGCAGCCAAAATAATAAATAAATAAACAAGTGATTTGGAAAACAGAAGCAAGGGAAGAGTTTAACAGGACTAGGCAGCAGGCTTCAAGGTGGATGTGATCAAATTCAAATGAACCTTTCAGACAGAGCTATGTGTGAGGAAGAGAGAAAGTGCAGCCTTTGAGTAGAATTGGAAGACTCTCCAGAGAAGCTGGAAATTGATTTGGGTGCTTCAGTTAATGGGAGTTAGATTTGAGCTGGGATGTGGTGAAGGAGAATTTGTTTCACCTACCAGAGTCCAAAGTCTCAGGCAGTTCAATTTTTAATTCCTTCATTTATTTGTTCAACAAATACTTATTGAGCATCAGTTTGCTTCTAGGCCTGTTTTAGGCTTGGGGATACAGTGAATAATCATGACAGATAGATTCCTGCTCTGGTAGAGGGAAACAGAGAATCAAACAGACTAACAAAGCAAAGTCTCAGGTAGTGGTGAGCATTATACAGAGGGGTAGAATCAGGTTATGTGACAGTGGCTGGGTGACTATGGTAGAGCAGGTGTTTTCTTTGTTTCTCTGAAAAGGTGATTGCTAAGTTCAGATCTAAACAACAGAAAGCAGCCAGCCATGCTGAGGTCAAGGGGAGAAGTATTCCTTGCAGAGGGAACAGCTGGCACAGAGGCCCTGAGATGGGTACAAGTTTGGCACGTTTGAGGAGGCCGGTGTAACTGGAGTATAGTGGATGACAGGAGGAGTGGAACAAGGTGAGGCTGGAGAGGGAGTATGCCATATGTTATTGGAATTTGAATTTTATTCTGATTGGGATAGAAGCCATTTGAAGGCTTAGTTCAGTTCAGTTCAGTCGCTCAGTCGTGTCCGAAGGCTTAAGTGGAGGAGAAATGATGTACTGGATTTGCAGATCTCTGGCTGCTTTATGAGCAAGAGAAGAAGCAGTGAGCAGTGAAGAGGCCATTGTGGCAGTCCAAAGCACATGGCTGGTCCCTTGAACTCTAGTGGTGGGACTAGGGATAGGGGAGTAGTAAATCCATTTGGGTTACATTTTAGAAACAGGCTTGACAGGACTTTATGAGATTGGATATCGGTGTGAGGGAAATGGAGTTGCCAAGATAGTAATAGAATTAGACTTTGTTATTAAGAATGTGCAGATTTCTATGAAATGCTTATGTCATCCATTATGAACAGCCCTGAGGTCTCCAAACAAAAATAAGCATTTTGTGGAAATAACTGTAGACCAACTAAATGAGAAAACCAAAGACTGCTCAGAGCGTGCTATGGCAAGGGAGTCAGTCACTGTCATTTGCATTTTGGTAGAGACTCTAAGTTAGGCTGAGACCCAAAGGCAGGCAGCTTTATAGTGAAGAAAGGGAAGCCTTCTGGAATGCCCTGATTGGTGGCTGTTGTCCTGGGGAAGCAATAAGAGGGCTACCTGGAAGCAGGGCATCCTGTGTGATTAGTTAGGGATGCATATCTGACTTCTGGTTGATTCTGAGATGAAGGGACAAAAATTAGGGAATCTGTCAGTTATTAATCAAGTCCTGTCTGTTTTTGACTAATGCTATTTAAGTTATTGTTTAGCTTGTATTATCTCTAGAGATGGCAGTCTGGCTTCCTACAAGTCTAACTTAGAGCCAACTATCTTCTGGGGTTATTTATTGTAAATAACTGGTTGACTTTGTGAGCAGGTTGCTGCCTATTTTTCATATATATATCTTTCTGGCTTACTTCACTCTGTATAATGTATATATATATATATATATATATATATACATATATATATATATATAAAGTTCTATTTTTATATATGGTCTGGTCATAGTCTGTATATTCAGTCTTTCAGTGTCTTGATTAAACTTATTTTTATTTTTGAAGTAGGTCATACATGTCTATATATTTCTTTGTCCACGCTCCTGCATATCTATTTCACCTATTTATTGTTTCTTTCTCTGTTTCAACATCAGTTTTCTACTAGAGATTAAGCTTTCCTTCAGTGTCTCATATGGCTCTCACCTCTCCTGGGTGACTATTTTATGACAGATATTAGCTGATGTTCCAGTTCTAACCTAGGGTTGTCTAATGACATTTTTATGTCCGTCTATTCTAATTGTCAAAAGAACATGCTCTAGGGCTCAAAGCATGGTTTACCAAGTGGGGCCACTTGGTGAACTTTGTTACTGGTCTGAGACAAGACAGATACAGAAATTGAGAGTAAGCATTCAGAAACCTTTATGACAATTTGGCAAAATAATTTTATCTTTGTTAAACTTAATACTTAAATTTTAGACTTCTTTTTTTTCATTTCACCAGTTCAAGGTATGGGTTGGAAATTTAAAAGAAACACTGAAAAACCCTGAACTTTCTTAACATAGAGTTGGAGAAGCACTGTGCTGAATTTCTTGCAGCAGCCAGCACTAGAATACCTGGAATGAGAAGGGAAATGAAGAGTGTAGCAGACAGTTAATGCTTACATGTGCCATCAGAGGCAGTGGCAGACCTCACTGAAGAAGGGCTGCTTCTCCACCTGGAAGGCTCCTGCTGTCTACCTCTCAGAGGGGTTCCCAAGTTAACTGGTCATACACTGGACTTCTCTTTCTCTAGCCCTGCTGACACAGAGCGTTCCTACTGCATGTAAGAACCTATATGACTTGGTGGAATGTGGAGGGGGTGAGGAGGAACAAGAAACTTCTGTCCCTGTTCATCCAAGTGACTGAGATAATATCCTAAATGATATCCCCAAATGACACAGCCAATGTGACTTTTATCCATCTCCAAGTCAGTGTCTTAGACTCAGTTTCCTCTTTTTGTTTCCATCTAACTGGTAGTTTTACACCTAGTTGTGTTTCAGGAAACACTCCCTGCCAGGTCCCCTCTGAATCCTGAATTCATTATTCTTTCTGCCTTTAACACCTCTACAGACGTGTTGAGAATGCCAGAATTTCTGATCTTATAAAACCATGTCATCAGTTTTCCGTGAACTTGGAAACTACCTGGTTTTCTCTGTTCCTTTGAAGGGAGGCATGCTGTCTTATTTCAGAAAAGTCACTTCCTACGTTTCCTCCTTCCACTGGAAAGACAGACTTAGTCTTGGAGTGTATTATAAAGAATTTTTTTTTTCCTTTTGAAATCACTCAAGTAAAAGAAAGTCTCCTCTTGCTTTCAAGTCATTTATCACTAATGTTCAGAGCAAAATCTGCTTCATGTAGTCATCCACAATGAAGAAGGAACAACTTTCCTAAGACTTGTGGAAGGCTTGTCTGCGCTGGGTTCTTAGGAAATTCCCTCAGGCAGGTATCTCCAATCAGCTGTAATCTACTCATCAGTGATTTTCTTTTTTTTTTTTTTATTAGTTGGAGGCTAATTACTTCACAACATTGCAGTGGGTTTTGTCATACATTGATATGAATCAGCCATAGAGTTACACGTATTCCCCATCCCGATCCCCCCTCCCACCTCTCTCTCCACCCGATTCCTCTGGGTCTTCCCAGTGCACCAGGCCCGAGCACTTGTCTCATGCATCCCACCTGGGCTGGTGACCTGTTTCACCATAGATAATATACATGCTGTTCTTTCGAAACATCCCACCCTCACCTTCTCCCACAGAGTTCAAAAGTCTGTTCTGTACATCTGTGTCTCTTTTTCTGTTTTGCATATAGGGTTATCATTACAACCTTTCTAAATTCCATATATATGTGTTAGTATGCTGTAATTTCTTTATCTTTCTGGCTTACTTCACTCTGTATAAGGGGCTCCAGTTTCATCCATCTCATTAGAACTGATTCAAACTTGAGGCTGAGCCAGAGGCTTGTCAAGTGCCTTAGTCCTTTTGGGGGGCAGGGAGGAAGGGAAGAAGTGTGGGTGAGGAAGGGGGGTGATAAAGGAGCTTATGAATCTGCTACTAAATAACAGGAAACCTCTTCTGGAGGATGACTCCCTGAATACTAGGGGGGAATGTTATTGCACATAGTTCCTTTTGTTTGCTTTTGTCATTATTTGCAGTAACTGGGAGATACTTTCAGAATTCTCTGTAAAATAAAGGCCAGGATGTCCTGGCCTAGTTAGCAGTATCTCCTAGTCTAGTTAAAGGGTGTCAGGTGACATTGTGCTGGGTCACCAGACACATCCAAGGATGATGACAAACCCTAGCAAAAGTGTGAACATTGAAATGAGGTGAGCTTAAATATCTGTGATCACATAGTTAATGAAATGTGTAGCATTATGAAAATAACTCAATTATAAGTTCACTAAACAAGTTCCATAGCAGTCTTCATTACTTGTGTAATAACCAAGACTGGCAGTAAGAGACAGCAAGACATCAAGTGACTTTATTTTCTTTTCCATTATGGCTTATTACAGGATATCGAATATTGTTCCCTGTGCTATACAGTAGAACCTTATTGTTTATCCATTCTACATACAGTACTTTGCATCAGCTAGTCCCAATCCATCTCTCCCATGCCATCCTGTCATTTCCCCGACCCCTTGCATCCCTTGGCAACCACAAGTCTATTTTCTATACCAGTGAGTCTGTTTCTGTTTTGTAGATAAATTCATTTGTGTCATATTTTAGATTCCACTATAAGTGACATGGTATTTATCTTTTTCTTTCTGATCTACTGCACTTAGTATGATAACATTTAGGTCCATACATATACCTGCAAATGACTGTATTTCATTCTTTTTTCTGGCTGAGTAATATTCCACTGTGTAGAGGTATTTGCATCTTCTTTATCCATTCTTCTGTCAGTGGACATTTAGGGTGCTTCCATGTCTTGGCTCTTGTAAGTAGTTTTGATTTGTTTCTCTCTAATAATTAGTGATATTAAACATCTTTTCATGTGTCTATTAGCCATCTGTATGTATATCTATTTAGGCCTTCTGCCCTTTTTTTGATTGTTTTTTTTAAGTTTTTTTTTATTGATGGATAATTGCTTTACAGAATTTTGTTATTTTCTGTCAAACCTCAACATGAATAAAAATATGGAATGCTTCACAAATTTGCATGTCATCCTTGTGCAGAGGCCCTGCTAATCTTCCCTGTATCATTCCAATTTTAGTATATGTGCCACCAAAGTGAGCACTGGGTTATGTTTTTTTGTTATTGAGTTCTATGAGCTGTTTGTATATTTTTGAAATTAAGCCCTTGTTGTTTACATCATTTGCAAATATTTCCTTCTAGTCTGTAGGTTGTCTTTTCATTTTGTTTATGGTTCCCTTTGCTGTGCCAAAGTTTATAAGCTTGATTAGATTTCATTTGTTTATTTTTCTATTGCCTTGGTAGACTGACCTAAGAAAGCATTGATGCTATTTAAGACATCAGGTGACTTTTAAAAGTTATTGACCTTGTGGCTGGAAAATGTAGAAAGTTTAGCTTTCAAGTTTGAAGTTAATTCAAAGTGAGGAGGGATAGCTAGTATAGCTAGTTGTATAGTTCAACTAGGATTCAGAAGGCTGAAATAGAAAGCATTTCTATTTATAACACTATAACACAGTTTAAAATTACGAAACATGCTTGTCACATGTAAAATATCAATTGATCTAAAAGCAAAGGATGGGGAGATCTAACTTGACAAAACTTGTGGTCGCAAAGAGTTGGACATGGCTGAGTGACTAACACTACCTTCACACTTCTTCATGGTCTTTGGGGGAAATGATTGTTTGGACTATAAGTTTAAAAGGACTTAGCAGTCTGATTAAAGTAAAGGAATTGTTCACAAAACTTCAAAACTGTGCAACCTTAGGCAGTATAAACAAAAGTCTACAAAATCAGGGAGGGAATATTCCCTTTGTCCTCCAGACTGTCCCTGTAACCTTTGCAGTGTTGCTGTGGAAGAGAACAATTTGAGCAGGATGGCCATGTTGTATCTATGAGCTAATGCTAACTCTCTCTCATGCTTCGTGCTTCGTGATCACCCCTAGAATTTTGTTTTTTATTTTATTTTTTTTCCATTTATTTTTATTAGTTGGAGGCTAATTACTTTACAATATTGTAGTAGTTTTTGCCATACATTGACATGAATCAGCCATGGATTTACATGTGTTCCCCATCCTGAACCCCCCTCCCACCTCCCTCCCCATCCCATCCCTCTGGGTCATCCCAGTGCACCAGCCCCGAGCACTTGTCTCATGTATCCAACCTGGACTGGCGATCTGTTTCACACTTGATAATACACATGTTTCGATGCTGTTCTCTCAGATCATCCCACCCTCGCCTTCTCCCATAGAGTCCAAAAGTCTGTTCTGTACATCTGTGTCTCTTTTTCTGTTTTGCATATAGGGTTATCATTACCATCTTTCTAAATTCCATATATATGCATTAGTATACTGTAATGTTCTTTATCTTTCTGGCTTACTTCACTCTATATGATGGGCTCCAGTTTCATCCATCTCATTAGAACTGATTCAAATGAATTCTTTTTAACAGCTGAGTAATATTCCATTGTGTATATGTACCACAGCTTCCTTATCCATTTGTCTGCTGATGGGCATCTAGGTTGCTTCCATGTCCTGGCTCTTACAAACAGTGCTGCGATGAACATTGGGGTGCATGTGTCTCTTTCAGATCTGGTTTCCTCGGTGTGTATGCCCAGAAGTGGTATTGCTGGGTCATATGGCAGTTCTATTTCCAGTTTTTTAAGAAATCTCCACACTGTTCTCCATAGTGGCTGTACTAGTTTGCATTCCCACCAACAGTGTAAGAGGGTTCCCTTTTCTCCACACCTTCTCCAGCATTTATTCCTTGTAGACTTTTGGATAGCAGCCATCCTGACTGGCGTGTAATGGTACCTCATTGTGGTTTTGATTTGCATTTCTCTGATAATGAGTGATGTGGAGCATCTTTTCATGTGTTTGTTAGCCATCTGTATGTCTTCTTTGGGGAAATGTCTGTTTAGTTCTTTGGCCCATTTTTTGATTGGGTCATTTATTTTTCTGGAATTGAGCTGCAGGAGTTGCTTGTATATTTTTGAGATTAATCCCCTTTGTCTGTTTCTTCATTTGCTATTATTTTCTCCCATTCTGAAGGCTGTCTTTTCACCTTGCTTATAGTTTCCTTTGTTGTGCAAAAGCTTTTAGGGAGGAATCAACCTGCCTGACTTCAGGCTTTACTACAAAGCCACAGTCATCAAGACAGTATGGTACTGGCACAAAGACAGAAATATAGATCAAGAACAAAATAGAAAGCCCAGAGATAAATCCACATACCTATGGACACCTTATCTTTGACAAAGGAGGCAAGGATATACAATGGAAAAAAGACAACCTCTTTAACAAGTGGTGCTGGGAAAACTGGTCAACCACTTGTAAAAGAATGAAACTAGAACACTTTCTAACACCATACACAAAAATAAACTCAACATGGATTAAAGATCTAAATGTAAGACCAGAAACTATAAAACTCCTAGAAGAGAACATAGGCAAAACACTCTCCGACATATATCACCACAAGATCCTCTATGACCCACCTCCCAGAATATTGGAAATAAAAGCAAAAATAAACAAATGGGACCTGATTAAACTTAAAAGAGTTTTGTTTTTTAAATTGTTATGCAATGTTATAAATTTTATTTTACACCCTTTACTGTGATCAAGATAGTCACAGTATTCATCACCCCCCAAAGTCTCCTTGTGCCTGTCTGTAATTCTGCCCAGCTATCTTTTCTGTTTCCAACCTCCTTCCCTAGGCAACTACTACTCTTCTTTCTGTCTATATAAACTGGCTTACATTGTGAAGGATTTTTTAAAATAGATTTAAATAGAATCATACAGTATGCATTCTTTTTTGCCTTTCACTTGGCATAGTTATTTTATATCCATTCATGGTGTTGTTTGTAGCAATAATTGACTGCTTTTCAATGCTGAGTATTATTCTGCTATTTATCCATATCGTTTTTGGGTATTAGAAATAAGGCAGCTATGAACATATGTGTACATGTCTTTGTATAGATGTGTGCTTTTCTTTTGGATACATTCCTAGGAGTGGACTGGTTGGATCATGTGATAGATGTAAAGCAGTACCACACAAGTGGCTGTATTATTTTACGTTCCCACCAATGCTGTATGAAAGTTCCAGTTTCTGCTCATCCTTATCGACAATGTATGTGCAGCCTTTTAAAATTTTTAGTCATACTGATAGATATGAAGCAATAGCTCATTGTGGTTTTAAGTTGCATTTCCTTAATGAATAATGATGTTGAGCATATTTTTTAATGTGCTTATTTACCACCTCTATATTTTTGTGTTGGTGAAGTGTCTATTCAAATCTATTTTCCATTTTGTATTGGACATTTATTTTCTTATTATGTAGTTTTGAGAGTTCATTATACATTCTGGGTACAAGCTCTTTATCTGATATAAACTTTGCAAATATATTCTTTCCAGTCTATGTCTGTCTTTTCATTCTTTTAATAGTGTCTTTTGAAGGGTTAGTTTTAATATTTAAAAGTTTAGTATTCTGATGAAGTCCAATTTATCAACATTTCTTAATGGATTGTGTTTTGGTTTCTTACATAAGAAATTTTGCCTAACCCAAGGTCACAGAGATATTCTTTTTTTCCCCTAGAGGTTTCATAGTATTAGGTTTTACATTTAGGTCTATATTATATTTTGAGTTAGTTTTTGTCTATGGTACAAGGCATGGATTGAAGTTCATATTTTTACATAAAGTGCGGCTTCCCACATTGCTCAGTGGTAGAGAATCTGTCTGTCAATGCAGGATACCCAAGAGACGTGGGTTCAATCCCTGGGTTGGGAAGATTCCCTGGAATAGGAAATGGCAACACTCCAATATTCTTGCCTGGAAAATTCCATAGACAGAGGAGCCTAATGGGCTACAGTCCATGAGGTTGAAGAGTCCAACATGATTGAGCAACTGAGCACACAATGTCCACTTTTTCCTTACCTTTGTCTGTTGAGAAGGCTAATCTTTCAACACTGAATTTCCTTTGCTCCTTTGTCAAAAATGAGTGTTCATGTATGTATAGATATATTTCTGGCTTCCCTCTATCTTTCCATTGATCTGTTTATCAGTTAAAGCTTTCATGATACCAATACTACACAGTCTTTTTTAAAATTTATTTTAATTGGAGGATAATTTACAGTATTGTGGTGGTTTTTGCCATACATAGACATGAATCAACCATGGGTGCATACATGTCCCCCGATACTGAACACTTCCCTCCCCAAGTTCAATGCATGAACTTGTACTGGTCATCTATTTTGCATATTGTAATATACATGTTTCAATGCTGTTCTCTCAAATCATACCACCCTTGCCTTCTCCCACATAGTCCAAGTCTGTTCTTTACATCTGTGTCTCTTTTGCTGCCTTGCATGTAGGATCATTGTTACCATCTTTCTAAATTCCATATATATGTGTTAATATACTGTATTGGTGTTTCTTTTTCTGACTTACTTCTCTCTGCCAGTACTACACACTCTTGATTACTCTAGCTAAATCTTGAAACCAGTCCATCCTAAAGGAGATCAGTCCTGAGTGTTCATTGGAAGGACTGATCTTGAAGCTGAAACTCCAATACTTTGGCCATCTGATACAAAGAGCTGACTCATTTGAAAAGACCCTGATGCTGGTAAAGATTGAGGGCAGGAGGAGAAGGGGACGACGGAGGATGAGATGGCTGGATGGCATCACTGACTCAATGGACATGACTTTGGGTAAACTTCGGGAGTTGGTGATGGACAGGGAGGCCTGGCATGCTGCAGTCCATGGGGTCGCAAAGAGTCAGACATGACTGAGCGACTGAACTGAACTGAAATCTTGAAATCTGGTGTGGTGTCAGACCAGTCTGACTTTGTTCTTCTTTCTCAAAGTTGTTTGGCCATTCTAGGTACTCTGCATTGCCACACAAACTTTCTTTTTTTTTCTTCTTTTTTTTTTCCCCCTTTATTTTTATTAGTTGGAGGCTAATTACTTCACAACATTGCAGTGGGTTTTGTCATACATTGACATGAATCAGCCATGGAGTTACATGTATTCCCCATCCCGATCCCTCTCCCACCTGCCTCTCCACCCGATTCCTCTGGGTCTTCCCAGTGCGCCAGGCCCGAGCACTTGTCTCATGTATCCCACCTGGGCTGGTGATCTGTTTCACTATAGAAAATATACATGCTGTTCTTTCGAAACATCCCACCCTTGCCTTCTCCCACAGAGTCCAAAAGTCTGTTCTGTACATCTGTGTCTCTTTTTCTGTTTTGCATATAGGGTTATCATTACAACCTTTCTAAATTCCATATATATGTGTGTTTTTTTTTTTTTTTTCCAGTGGGTTTTGTCATACATTGATATGAATCAGCCATGGATTTACATGTATTCCCAATCCCGATCCCCCCTCGCACCTCCCTCTCCACCCGATTCCTCTGGGTCTTCCCAGTGCACCAGGCCGGAGCACTTGTCTCGTGCATCCCACCTGGGCTGGTGATCTGTTTCACCATAGATAGTATACATGCTGTTCTTTTGAAATATCCCACCCTCACATTCTCCCACAAAGTTCAAAAGTCTGTTCTGTATTTCTGTGTCTCTTTTTCTGTTCTGCATATAGGGTTATCGTTATCACCTTTCTAAATTCCATATACATGTGTCAGTATGCTGTAATGTTCTTTATCTTTCTGGCTTACTTCACTCTGTATAAGGGGCTCCAGCTTCATCCATCTCATTAGGACTGGTTCAAATGAATTCTTTTTAATGGCTGAGTAATATTCCATGGTGTATATGTACTACAGCTTCCTTATCCATTTGTCTGCTGATGGGCATCTAGGTTGCTTCCATGTCCTGGCTATTACAAACAGTGCTGCGATGAACATTGGGGTGCACGTGTCTCTTTCAGATCTGGTTTCCTCGGTGTGTATGCCCAGAAGTGGGATTGCTGGGTCATATGGCAGTTCTATTTCCAGTTTTTTAAGAAATCTCCACACTGTTCTCCATAGTGGCTGTACTAGTTTGCATTCCCACCAACAATGTAAGAGGGTTCCCTTTTCTCCACACCCTCTCCAGCATTTATTGCTTGTAGACTTTTGGATAGCAGCCATCCTGACTGGTGTGTAATGGTACCTCAATGTGGTTTTGATTTGCATTTCTCTGATAATGAGTGATGTGGAGCATCTTTTCATGTGTTTGTTAGCCATCTGTATGTCTTCTTTGGGGAAATGTCTGTTTAGTTCTTTGGCCCATTTTTTGATTGGGTCATTTATTTTTCTGGAATTGAGCTGCAGGAGTTGCTTGTATATTTTTGAGATTAATCCTTTGTCTGTTTCTTCATTTGCTATTATTTTCTCCCAACCTGAGGGCTGTCTTTTCACCTTACTTATAGTTTCCTTTGTTGTGCAAAAGCTTATAAGTTTCATTAGGTCCCATTTGTTTATTTTTGCTTTTATTTCCAATATTCTGGGAGGTGGGTCATAGAGGATCCTGCTGTGATTTATGTCGGAGAGTGTTTTGCCTATGTTCTCCTCTAGGAGTTTTATAGTTTCTGGTCTTACATTTAGATCTTTAATCCATTTTGAGTTTATTTTTGTGTATGGTGTTAGAAAGTGTTCTAGTTTCATTCTTTTACAAGTGGTTGACCAGTTTTCCCAGCACCACTTGTTAAAGAGGTTGTCTTTTTTCCATTGTATATCCTTGCCTCCTTTGTCAAAGATAAGGTGTCCATAGGTATGTGGATTTATCTCTGGGCTTTCTATTCTGTTCCATTGATCTATATTTCTGTCTTTGTGCCAGTACCATACTGTCTTGATGACTGTGGCTTTGTAGTAGAGTCTGAAGTCAGGCAGGTTGATTCCTCCAGTTCCATTCTTCTTTCTCAAGATTACTTTGGCTATTCGAGGTTTTTTGTATTTCCATACAAATTGTGAAATTATTTCTTCTAGTTCTGTGAAAAATACCATTGGTAGCTTGATAGGGATTGCATTGAATCTATAGATTGCTTTGGGTTGAATAGCCATTTTGACAATATTGATTCTTCCAATCCATGAACACGGTATGTTTCTCCATCTGTTTGTGTCCTCTTTGATTTCTTTCATCAGTGTTTTATAGTTTTCTATGTATAGGTCTTTTGTTTCTTTAGGTAGATATACTCCTAAGTATTTTATTCTTTTTGTTGCAATGGTGAATGGTATTGTTTCCTTAATTTCTCTTTCTGTTTTCTCATTGTTAGTGTATAGGAATGCAAGGGATTTCTGTGTGTTAATTTTATATCCTGCAACTTTACTATATTCATTGATTAGCTCTAGTAATTTTCTGGTAGAGTCTTTAGGGTTTTCTATGTAGAGGATCATGTCATCTGCAAACAGCGAGAGTTTCACTTCTTTTCCTATCTGGATTCATTTTACTTCTTTTTCTGCTCTGATTGCTGTGGCCAAAAACTTCCAAAACTATGTTGAATAGTAGTGGTGAGAGTGGGCACCCTTGTCTTGTTCCTGATTTCAGGGGAAATGCTTTCAATTTTTCACCATTGAGGGTAATGCTTGCTGTGGGTTTGTCATATATAGCTTTTATTATGTTGAGGTATGTTCCTTCTATTCCTGCTTTCTGGAGAGTTTTAATCATAAATGAGCCACACAAACTTTAAAATCATCTTGTTACTTTCTACTTCAGAAGTATGTAGGGATTTTGATTGGAATTGTGTTTATTTCATAGATGAATTTGGGGTCTTCCATATAAATCAATGTTGCATCTTTCCACATATGAACAAAGATGTATTTTGTCATTTATTTCTGAGGTCTTACCTAGTTTTTCTCAAAAATATTTTATTTAGTGTATAGGTCTTTCATTCCTTTTGCCAAAGGTATTTCTAAGGAGTTAATATTCTTAATTCTTTTGTAAATGATAGTGTTTTATAATATCAATTTCTAATAATTTATTGCAGCATATAGGAATACAAATTTTTTTTTTTTACATGTTGGTCTTGTATCCTGCAACCTTGCAGTTATTTGTTCTAATGTTTTTTCTTTGTTTTGGGGTATTTTTTGGGGGTAGATTCTTTTGGATTTTATACATAGATAATTGTATCATTTGAAAATAATGACAGTTTTATTTCTTTCCAGTCTGGCTGACTTTTATTTCTCTCTTCCCCTTTGCCTTTCTGTTTCTGTGTCTCTCCTTCTGGCTCTCTGTCTTTCTATAAAGATACATATATTTAAAAATTCTTCTTCTGTTTCCATTTTGATAGTTTGTTTTTATTTAAAGTTCATTAATATTTTCTTTTGTGATGTCTAACCTGCCATTAATCTCATTCAATAAAGTTTTCATGTCCCATATTGTAATTTTCATTACTAGAAATTCAATTTACCTGCTTTTCTTTTGTATATCTCTACTTAATTTTTTGAATATAAAGAATACAGTTATAATAATGGTTTTAATGCTCTCCTCTGCCAAGTTTAATATCTGTATTAGTCTAGGTCACTTTGATTGATTTTTTCCCCTGTCATTATGAAGAGTTAATAGCTATTGGAAATAACTCCTGAATAAGATTTTTTAAATTCCTGATTTAACATCTGACTAGCAGGCCTAAAATTAAACAGTCTAAATTATAATATCAGAAGATCCATGAAAAATGTCTATAAAGAGAGGCCTTTATATTATAAATTGATTGTTAAGAACCTGAAAGTGGAAAGTATGCTATTGATAAAATGAGGGAAAAAATCTCTATGAATGAAAAATAGTAAGAGCAACAACTACAGAGAAATGCAATTAGAAATTCAGAGAAAACTAAGTGTATATCATAAAGTCAAGTTATAAACATGAAGTAAATGACATTGCATGATTAGAACAATAGATGGAAATGAAAAGGCAGCATTTTTCTGAAATAATGAGGCAAAATATTAGACAGCTCAGGAAAATGAAGTGAAAATGTTTTGCATTCATGTGTTGTTTCTTTGAGCTTTCCTAATTACTAGATTTAATTTTGTTTCTGGGATGTATTTAGTTTTCCTCTCTTGAAACTAATTTTTCTTCCTTTCAAAGCAGCCTGTCCCTATTAATTTCTTCCAAAGTTTCAAACTTTGTTCTTTCTTTTAAATTAAAAAATAGTTTTGTTCTTGTTGTTTAACCTTAGTGGTATCTTTAGATGCTTAAGAGACAGTTGATGAAGTAATAGTTCTAGAAACACTTATGTCCATTGAGAAATATTTAAAAAGAATTCTCACACAATCACTTAATCCTCTTAATGTTTTTGCTTTGTTTTTCTTATATCTCAAAAATTATTTTGGATGGAATAATTCTTGTTTTGAAGAAATAATTTTCTGAAGTTTATAAGGTTTCTTTCTACAAATAGTCTTTGACTTATAATGGTTTGACTTAATATTTTTTGACTTTGTAATAGTGTGACAGCTATCTAGTGAAAACCACACTTGGAATTTTGCATTTTGATCTTTTCCTGGGGTAGTGATATGTGGTAAGATACTCTCTAGTGATGCTGGGGCAGTGGCAGTGAGCCATTGTTCTCAGTTAACCATGTGATCAGGGGAGTAAACAACCAATATACATGCAACCACATGTACCCATATAACCATTCTCTTTTTTACTTTCAGTACAGTATTCAATAAATTATATGAGATATTAAGCATTTTATTATAAAATAGGTTTTGGGTTAGATGATTTTTCCCAGCTGTAGGCTAATGTGTTTTGAGTGTGTTTAAGGCAGCCTAGGCTCAGCTGTGATGTTTGGTAGGTTGTTGTTTAGTTACTAAGTCATGTCTGACTCTTTCGACAGTCCATGGACTGTAGCCTGCCAGGCTCCTCTGTCTATGGGATTTCCCAGGCAAGAATACTGGAATGGATTTCCATTTCCTTCTCTAGGGGATCTTCCTGACCCAGGGATCAAACCTGCATCTCCTGCATTGGCAGGCAGATTCTTTACTATTGAGCCACCTGTAAAGCTCTGATTGGTAGGTTAGGTGTAGTTAAAGGCATTTTTGACTTGGGATACTTTCAACTTATGATGAGTTTATTGGGATGTAACCCCATCACAAGTCGAGAAAGATCTGTAGTTGCTTTCTCTTGCTATTTCTTTATATTATTGAAGGAAAAGCTGTCGGAGTGTTACACAGTTTGAACACTCACACAGCGGTTCTTTCGCCTTCTGGTCCAGCTGTTGAATAATCATCATGAACAGTACCAAAATAAGTCTTATTTCCTACCAAGTGGGTTAGAACAGACTTGGTCTTCATAATTACTCATATCCAGGAAGCATTTAACTATGCTCTATTTAAAGATTTTGGCACAGTCATATTGACTTTTCAAAAACATTTGTGACATAAGGTGACCTGGATACTAGAAGCTACTAGGAAGATTTTAATTGCTTGAGGAACTTCATCTAATTCTTACAGTGACTGTAGTCCTGACTATTACCCAGTTCACACCTCCTTTCTCTACCCTACTTCAACAGCTGAATGAAGCAAGATTGTATAGTCATACAATAGAACAGCATTCACATAACAAGTGTCCATTAAATGTTTGAAAGGAGAAATAAATGGTCTATTTTATTCATCAGATACCTGGAAACTAAAGTTAAATAATTCTTTCCTCATTTATAGTTACACAGACAGGTGTTTATAAGCTTTGGTAGGAGAGTAATAGTGATCTAAAATAACATTAGCTGCCATTTATTGTACTCTTTTATATTTGACAGGCTCCTTCCTAAATCCTTAGCTTACACTACCTTATGAGCTGGGCGTTGTTATCCTCTCTTTACAGAGGATGAAATCAAAACATTAGAGAGATTGAGTAACCAGCTCATGATCATTTACTGAAGGAATGACAGGGCTGGGATTCAAATTCCAGAGTGCTTGGATTCAAGCCCTGAGCTCTTAACCACTAGTCTAGATTGTCTTGGGAAAGCAGCCATTATCAAAAGACAGTTGAGGGATTTGGGAACACTTCACATCCTGAAGGGAACTAAAATGGAAGAAGATGATCTAATAAAGGCAAATTGTACTTTTGCATAAGTTTTACCTGAGACCCTGAGCTTATGTCTGTTCCTCAAACTATCACAGGGAATAGATTAATGTCTTCCCACATTCTTTCTCTGATTATAGCGCTATGAGTTTTTGGATAATGTAGTGCCTCAGAAATGGCAGTCTTGAAAGTAGCTATAGGTAAAAGCAAATTTGACCTGCCTCACCCTCTCCATAACCTTTTTCACATCCCAGATCTGAAGGGCTATAGGCCAAGGCATTTAAATTATTTTCTACATGAGTCTCTGCTGATGGTTATTTACTATTACAATTTGTTGAGTACCTGCCATACTGTAAGACAGTCATTATTTTAAAAATCATGGTAAAATATGCATAACATAAAATTTTCCATTTTAATAATTTAAAAATGTGTGATTTAATGACATTATTTACATTTGCAGTGTTATTCAATCAGCTCTTCTATGTATTTCTAAAACCCTTTCATCATCTCAGAAACTCTGTATCCATTAAGCAACAACTGGTCATTCCTCCCTTCCCCTAGTCACTGGTAACCTCTAATGACTTTCTGTCTCTGTGAATTTACCTATTCTAGATATTTCATGTAAGTGACATTATACAATATTTTTTTATTTATGTCTAGCTCATTTCACTTAAAGTTCAAGGTTCATCCATGCTGTAGTATGTTTCAGAACTTCATTCCTTTCTGTGACTGAGTAATATTTCATTGTATGTATACTGTATATCACAATTTGTTTACCCAGTCATCTGTTGATGGACACTTAGGTTTTTTCTGCCTATTGCGAATAATGCTGTTATGAACATTCACATACTGGTATTTGGTTTAGTTCTCTTTTCAATTATTTTGGTGTATGCCTGGTAATAGAATTGCTGGGTCATATGATAATTCTATGTTTAACTTTTTGAGGAACAAACTCTTTTCCAAGGCAGATATACCATTTATATTTCCATACTGCTTCCGATTATTTAGTTATATCTTGTTTATAGAGGTTTTCACAGCAGACTGTCCAACTGAAGTTTTTGACACTATACCAAAGAGCTTGTCCATTTTAGGCAAGTGTCTAAATAGTGGTGATCTTTTTGAGGTGGAGTACAATCTGTATTCCCATAGCTCTTCCCAGTTTATGAAACACTCTTTTTTGTTTCCTCCGATAACATTATAGGCAGGAATCATTCCCTTCCATTCTAAAGATGAAGAGATGTAGCCTCAGAGAGATGGAGGGACAATCCAGAAGTCACAGGCATGGTGAGGGGGACGCAAGGCTTCAGATGCAGGCTTTGGATTCCAAGTCCTAGATGTGACCTACTGCACAGAGCAGGGCACAGGCAGCTGGGAATGAAACTTCTGGGTTGCCCTTTTCCAGTTGGTACCAGAAAGGTAGGTTGAAGGTGAGGATTATCAAAATTACCCCACTTGTGGCCTCCTGTAGGAGTAGAATAGCTTTTTTATAATGAAATTATACTTTATGTTCAGAGGCTCAGACTGTAAAGAATCTGCCTGCAATGCAGGAAACCTGGGTTTGATCCTTGGGTTGAGAAGATCCCTTGGGGAAGGGAATGGCAACCTACCCCAATATTCTTGCCTGGAGATTTCCATGGACAGAGGAGCTTGGTGGGTTAGAGTCCATTGAGTCATAAAGAGTCTTTACAGTGAAACAAACAGAATATACAGTTTGATCACCTTATTCTTAAAGATTTTTTTTTATGTGGACCATTTTTAAAGACTTTATTATATTTATTACATTTTAAAGACTTTATTATACTTTATTTACATTTATTACATTTTTAAAGACTTTATTATACTCTATTTACATTTATTACATTTTTAAAGACTTTATTATACTCTATTACAGTATTGCTTCTGCTTTATGTTTTGGGCTTTTGGCTTTGAGGCATGTGGGATCTTAGTTACCCAATCAGGGATCAAACCTGGACCCCCTGCACTGGAAGGCAAAATCTTAACCACTGGACCACCAGGGAAGTCCAAGTTTGATCACTTTTGACAAATACAGACACTCATGTAACCCACATAGGATCAAGATGGAGAACATCTCCATCACTCCATGTCCCATTTCAATCAACTCTTACCCCCTAAAAGCAGGTCTTCCTGCCAAAAATACTCAGTTTTGACTTTTGTCCCATAGCTTCAGAAAACTGCTTTAAGATGGTTCTGTTTTGGTCACCTATGGGAGGGGCTAGACTGGCAGCAGGGACCATGTCACTTCTTTTGGTTTTCATGGTCATCCTGGCACCAGGTTACACGCATGGAGCTACCAGCTTGTGTCATTAATCAGAGGCAGTGTCTCTGTGACAAGAGCTCACTTCTGCATTCACTAGAGTGAGGGGCATTCAAGCAGCTTCCTGACCTTGCCTGAGGCTCTTGTTGGCTGGCACATAACAAACCACTGGAATCAAGAAAATGTTGAGACAAAATAAAACATCAACCCCATTCTATTCTCCACTCTCGTGATAGTGAGTTACAAGCTCATAGACATCTATGCTGGGGCTCCCCTTCAAGGGACAGACTCTCCCCTGTACACAGTGGAGACTGAGTCATGCTCTAAAGCCCTTTAGCTAACATCACGGCCTACAGTGGCAGCCATCACTACTCCCATTCATTAGTGGTGACTGTGGTCACTCTGTCCAGGTGACCTGTATATGGTGGCCATTCCCTTTTGGGGAGGGAAATAGGTTTGGGAAATTGGACTTTACCCAGAAGATGGTAGGTAACTGACTGAACTCAGACTTAAGAGGTGCTTCTAAGGAGAGAGGCCTGGTGGTCCAGTCCTGTGTCCTACACCTGAGCTCTATTTCTAGCCTAGGAAGCTCTTTCTGGTGTGCTAGTATAAGCTGGGATGGTCCCCCTTCTACCCCTACAACCATCCTTTCCAGTTCCTTGAAAGTACTTTCTTTATCTGCTTCCTTCACACACGCAGCTTGAGTGAGGTCACTTTGTACTTGGAGCAAGATCCATCTCTTGGTTTTACCATTCTTGGCGGAGACCATTCTCTGCCTGGTTAGGAAAGGCGCTAGGAGAGGCTGGAATGTGGAGCACATCGCCCAGCCGAGCTGAAGTCAGCAGTAGGGGGGACCCTTGTCTTTGGAAACTGCCTTTACATGCTCTTCTTGGTCCTGCCAGTGAAGAGCAGGGGTGGGGAGCAGTTCATCTGCACACCCCTGGTCACTCAGGAGACAATGGATACAGATAATAACTTGTTTTCACTCATGATTGCTTATCTTTGCCTCCAACTGGCAAGCCAGAATGGAGTTGGCACTCCAGCAACAGCAGCAGGGAGAAACAACCTTTTCATTAATGCTTGGAGACACAGGGACCATGGCTCAGGTGGGGCCTGGAGATTTTATGATTTTTAAGAGAAGGTTCCAGATTCTTCCTTTCTCTTTGCTAACTGATTTTCCCCATTGCTTCTCTGTTGAAAAGTGAAGTGAAAGTGAAAGTCACTCAGTCGTGTCTGACTCTTTGTGACTCCATTGACTATGGAGATCATGAAATTCTCTAGGCCAGAATACTGTCGTGGGTAGCTGTTCCCTTTCTCCAGGGGATCTTCTCAACCTAGGGATCAAACCCAGGTCTCCCTCATTGCAGGCGGATTCTTTACCAGCTGAGCCACAAGGGAAGCCCTTGCCCTTGTTTTATTTGGACCTGCGTAGATTCAAATAACCCCACTGCATCTAGAAAAGACAGATAATTGAGGTTCTGCCTGGTGAAAGTCCTGGGAGAAAGCTTATAGAAATCTTCAGGGATGAAAACAAACGGTGCTGAGCCTGGGCTGTGGTCCTGAGGCTGACCTGTCAATGCCTAAGCGAGGAAGGTGAGGGAGGGAATGGGAGCTCTGGCCCCAGTGTGATTACCGTTGTACCCTCAACGGGATGTACCTGGGGCTTGGGCATTCAATTATGTTTGCTGTGCGTGCGTGCATGTGCTCACACACACACACGCAGAGCTGGAATTGAAATCATCTCAAGTGAGAATTCTTGTGATGCATTTAAGGGGCCTGCATTTGACAGGTTGCTACCTAGTTATGGACTAAAATCTCACCAGGCACCCCCTTAGCTTATCGCCTGTCATTTCAAAACAAAGACATCCTGCTTCCCCGTTCTGTGTCACATCTCATCAGTTCCTTCTCAGCAGAATCTTACTTTCATGACGAGCTTGGTGCCACCTCCCTGACTTTCATCAGATGAGAACTTGAAAAAAAAGAAAAAACAAAACAAAACAAAAAAACCCGTTCCATGTTTTGACTTGGATTCTAGGTGTTATTCTCTCAGTCCAGCTTGAAAGAAAAAAAAAAATAACCCACCCCGCGAGGAGGCAGGCCTGCTTTCCTGTCTTCTGCCAGCACACAGCCTCTGAAGTATGTGAAGAAGAGATGAAGAGACAATTAACACTCAGCACCAATCTGCATTTCCTTTTTAGCTGCCATTTACACGCTGCTCAGGTTTTGAAAACCAGCATTTCATGCTACTCCCCAGAGAGCCAGCACCAGCTTCAGCAGGATCCATCTGCACAGCAGTCACTGAGCTGAAATCTTTAGCCAACTGCAAATTCATTTATCTATTTATTTATTTTGAAAAATGAGAGAGAGGAAGAGAGAGAGAGGGCGAGTGCACGAGCCCGCGAGCTGGATGCAAAGAATAGATTAGAATCTGCTAATATTTCACATGCACACTTGACCACTCCCTGTGCTGGTCTAGGCAGGGGTAAGTCGGTGGAGTTTTCCTTTGATTATCTTTTAGATTCGTGTGAGCAGTGAGTGAATGTGCAGGAGCCATGTGACCACAGGAGATGACAAGCTGTGGGGTTCGAGGCTGGAAGGGCACACTGGCTGAGCTTTGGTACCTACCGCTCATCAGCCTGTGTGTCAGCACATTCCTGCTGATGGGGAACAGCGGGGAGAAGAGCCGCCCTGGGAAGTCGCTGCTGGGGGTAGGACGAGTTACAAGATGCTTCTGGAGGAGGGAAATGTGTGTCATCAACTCCTCAGGTCTGGCCAACTTGCTTTATTTCCTCCAGCCCCCAAAGGGTTGAAAATTGAAGCCTAATGGCTTCGATAACCTTGCTGATTTCTTCATTATTATTTTTTAAACTGAATTCACCACCACAGGAGGTCGCTGAGTCAATGGTCACAGCTGGCTTTTAAAAAGGGGTTGAGTCATTCTGTGATTGGTAAAACAGAGACTCAGCCTGAGATGGGGGCAATCAAATTTCCTGCTTCAAGGCATCAGTTGATCACTACAGGGGTCAGAAAGAAGTGTTTTTCTCATGTAAGTCCTGACACGAATATCTAGGTGAATGTAAAGCAAAGTGAAAAAAATAAAGATTAGCTCTTTTTTTTTTTTTTTTTTTTTTTTGAGAGCAGCAGGGCTTACTTTAATAGACCAATGAGTGCTCTGATTCCATCTAGCTCTGCTCAGATGGCAGTTGTGATTATAGTGTTATGGACACATTTCCCAACTAAGCAGGGGAAGATGGTACTGTCTGCATGGGCCCAGATTTGCCCATGGATGGGCACAAGTGTGTTCAGATGGGGAAAATACTTCCAGGCAGGAGTAGGTAGGGTAAGCATATATCAGTTGAAATAAAAACTGATGAGTTTACAAAAAAAAGGTTCATAAGAAGCCTATATGATCTCTGGGTGCAGTTGACACATGATACCACACATTCTCAGGATTCAGGGTGTTTTGCATCTCTTGTAGTGACACAGATGTGTAACTTGGCCTTCTCAGCCCACCAGAGAGGCAGCAAAAATAAAGTTATAATAAACAGCTTTTGCGTTTCTGGCTCTATCCTTACTAGATGGGACTTCCAAGCTTTCAAATTCTGAAATAGTTTTTGGAGTCCTCCATGACAAGGATGTCCCTCTTCTGCTGTTCTGACTAATGCCACCACATTCAGACAATGTGGGTTCAAATGCCAAATTCATTCATTCAGGCAAAGTACATTTAAGGGACTTCTCTGGTGGCTCAGACAGTAAAGTATCTGCCTGCAATGCGGGAAACCCAGGTTTGATCCCTGGGTTAGGAAGATCCCCTGGAGAAGGGAATGGCTACCTATTCCAGTATATTTGCCTGGAGAATTCCATGGACAGAGGAGCCTAGCCATCTATATGGAGTTGCAAAGAGTTGGATATGGCTGAGAGACTAACATTGGTGGTCCAGTGGCTAAGACTCTGCACTCCCAATGCAAGGGGCCAGGTTTGATCCCTGGTCAGGGAACTAGATCCTACATGGCATAACTGAGTAAGACCCTGCATGCCGCAACTAAGACTGGGAGCAGTCAAATAAATACTTTTTTTAAGAAGTACATTTTAAAGGAGTGCCTGGTATGAATCTAACATTGTAGGAAAGAGTTCTCATGGAATTTAGTTTCCAGGGAAGGGAGACACATGTAAATAAACAACTGAGTCTGTAATATTCCAGGTAGAGATTGATGCTATGGAGAAAAATACATTTGGGTGGTGGGCAGGGAGGATGGGTGGGGAAGGTGACATTAGTTTCATGTTAGCTCAGCTAGGTGTGAGGGGCTTACTTCTGAAGTGAGTCTTTAGTAGAGACTGAAAGGAATAAATCATCGAGGGGACAGAATCTCAGAGGAGATGGCAGCAGGCATGGAGTCAGGGGCAGGTATGCTCAGCATGTTCCAGGAATGGAGAGGAAGCTGGTTGACTACAAGAATCTGGATGTCAAAGGGGAGGTGTAGGCTGGAGCTGTCACCCGAGGTGTGGATGTAGCCAGGGAAGGGAAAAGACCTGAAGACTAAAACCCTAAGAGATTCCAACATCTAAATGTTGAGAGAGATGAGGAGCTTGTGAGATGACCAGCTTGTGAGAGAGTGGTGCTCTGGAAGGGAAGGGGACCAAGCATTTAAGAAGGAAGGGGTGAGCATCTGAGTCAACTGCTGCTGGAAGGTCAAGTTAGAATTTGCCACTGCATTTAAGATTGAGTGGTCATTGGTGACCTTGGTGAGAGCTGTTTTAGTTGCATGGAGGGAAAAAATCTCTACTTGTGATGTGTTCAAGAAAAGACAGAAAAGAAGAATGTGAGAGAGTGAGTAAAGACAATCACTTTAAGGAGTTTTGTTGTGAAGGGGAACAGAAATAGAGCTGTAGTTTGATTTAGATGTGGGATCAAAGGGAGTTGTTTGTGTTTCTGTTGGAGAAATAGCATCATGTTTGTATTCTTCAGTGGAGAAGAAAAATGGGTACAAAAGCAATGTCATTGAGCAGGCACGAGGAGATGGGATATAGTGCAAAGAGGAGATACTGGCTTTAGGAAGGAGATGAACAGTTCATAGCAGTTTATAGTAGCAGATGGGAAGGTTAAGTGTAATACATGGACGTAAGTGTGGAAAGATGTAGATGTGACAGTAGAAGCTTGTGCAGATTCTTCTGGTTGCTCAAATTTTCTCAGTGAAGTGGGAAGTGAAGTTGTCAACCAAGTGTTCTTGAGGAGGAAGAGAGGGTGTTGGAGGTTTGAAGAGAAAGAGAAACTGGTGAAATGATTCTGGGAAAATGAGTGGATAAGGGAAATGCAGCAGGCTGTCAGGCAGCACTGGGGGCCCACTTGAGGCTTGTGATAAGACTAAAGGGAGGCCAGTCAGCAAGGTTGGTTTCTTCAGTCATGCTCAGCTGCTCAGATGCAGGTATGGAGTAAAGGGACAGTTGTCTTAAACTGGTACAGCAAGGAAGGAGTAGGTTGAGGCTGTTGAAGAGCTACACAGGGAGTAACATAATTATGGAATCTAAGTTGGGTAAGAGGACAGAAGGGAGTGAAAGAGTGAGGGGAAATAATAAGATGCCAGGAACAACGGTTTGTTGGTCCTGGTGTGGTACAAGAACTGTTGGAGCTGGAAGTCTAGAAAAGATAAGCTGGAAAGAGAGGAGGCAATGGTCTCAGAGGGAGATGCTGGAACAGAGAATGCATTGCATTGCAGCTGGTGATGTCTAGGCAGGGGCCTGAACATGGCCTGGATGGCCAAGATGGTAACAGCAAGGTCACTGGAGGAGAGGAGCTGAAAAGCTACCCCTTGGGTACTCCCACTTCCTGTTGTGGTTTACATAGGTGGTGCCTTCTGGAGCCCAACTCCCTGAAGTCTAGTTGGATGTGGAAGACACCAAGAATTATGATAGAAGAAGTAGATTTGGAAAGAGTCCGACTAATTAAAATCTTCAAGGAGCGAGTGGGAGGGATGCAGAGGTTAGTAATCAGGAGGGGACATAAAGAGGAGGCCCAACTCAGCCCCAATACAGGGCCACTGGAAGAACAGAAGCAAGGACAGATAGACAGACTCCATCATGGTGGTGGCAGGTCCTCCTCTGTTTGTGTGTTAAGTGACTCGGGGGGAATTATTTAACCTCTTTGTGCCTCAGTTTTCCCAAATGGAAAATGGAGAAAGTCATCATATCTCTTTCACAGGGCCATTCTGAAGATTCACTGAGAAAATATGTATGAAATGTGCGTAAGATACAGTACATGGCCCAGAGTGGTGTGTTTTTAATGACAGAAGCAGTTTCATCAGTTATCTGGGTCACCAGAGCCCAGTGTTTTTAAAAGGACTGAACGAGCCCTTGGCAGGTGCCGAGGCACTTCTCAAGGAGGGCAAGGTGCAGGCTGAGACTGGACGAGACGCCGACTTCACCATGAGAGCTTCAGAGAGGAGAGTGAAGAAAGCAGGCCCACTGCCAAGATGGAGCAATTAAATATGTAGAGGGCTGAGAGACTTGACAGGAAAAATGGAAGTAAAGCATGTTTCTAATCAGAGCCATGACGAGGGCTGCCTGGAGGCTCTACTGGTAATTGATGTGCCTCTGACAATAATTAGAAACAATTTCTGGGGACTTATAGGATAAAGTCACCTCGTGATATTATTTACCATGGAGAGTAGTGTCTGGAGTGAAAATGGATGTTATTGTTTCCTCGGAACACATTAGAAGGTGACTTCATGGTGAATAGATTTTTCAAGATATTTGACATTCGCTGACTTTCTATTTAACTCCTCTTAGACACAGAGGCCATTACTGTAATGACAATCCCTGGATTTATCTCTGTTAATGGCAGAAGACATGTGAGACAGAAGTCATCCCTGCGTGGGCTCTGGACTAAATGTGAATTTAGCCACGTTACCTCCCCAGCCACTGAGACCCAAGGGATTCTGGGAGCTCAGGTGGCCTGAGTGCAGCTTCAGTCTAACAGAGACTCACCCACAAAGACTGAGGGGTGTGATTAGCATGACTGGCGTTGCCTTTTTCTAAGGTGACCTTTATTTTATGTCAGTTGGCACGAAGTGAGATAATGTTCGTATGATGCTTAGCACAGAGCCTAGCACAAAGGAAGAACACAGAAAGTGTTGACTCATTAATTTTACTTTCTTGGGTTTTTCTGACAAGACTTAGGGGCCTTCCATACTTGGCATTCTCTAAGTGCTGGGGATGTGGAAAGAGTTGGGAGAGGGACAGTGGCGTTATTGGGCCTCGAAGCTAGTGGGTTGTATTCCCCCTTGGGAAGCCCAAGGAGTTTTTACTTGAGTGGGCTTTTCTTAGGGCATCCACCTGTAAGCAAGATGCCAAATGCCAGTTAACAGCAAGGGTACCACATAGGGGTTTGAAGTCAAGAGCTTTATAGATCAGACAGTATGCATTTGCCTTTTGCCCCCTCTACACTGGCAGCCAAGTAAGAGTGATGTGGTGCCCAGGGAAGGAGGCACCTATCATTGCAACCTGGCCTCCAGGACAAAGGGACAAAGCCTACTTTACCAAGCTGGGAAACAATAGTAAAGGGTTTTTGATGTCTAAAGCCTGCAGATGGTTCTCAAAAGAAGTGTTTATGGCATTTTGGGAAGGGTAGTCTTCTCTGGGTGGCACAACCCAAGCAATCCAGGATATATGGTGCCTGTGGATCCACCTACTACTGTCAGGAGAGCCTCTCACATCACAGGTGCTGGAGTGACTGAAAACCCCCACACTTCTTAACCTCCCCAGTCTTGGAACCCCAGTATGAGCAGCAACATGCCTAGAATGTCCTCCCTGCAAGTTAAGCTGCACACCAGCCACCTGACCTCAGTGGGGCCCCTTCCTGTTCCTGGTTCTCAAACGGGGGTGGCTAGTGGCGTGAACTCTCTTTGTTGAACAAGTATTTAAAGGATGCAAATGCTGACTGTCTGCTCTCTGGGGAAGTGACTCTGAACAGGCTGTGTTAGTCACATTACCTCCAGCCATGCATAAGTGTCCCACTTGGTCACATGCCACCAACAGAAGGAGGACGGACTCCAAGGCTTGAGCCTCTGATGTGTGAAAGGCACTTGGTAAAATCCCCAGATTTGAAACCCTTCTAACATTTTATATGATGTTGCTCTCATTTGGGGGCTTCCCTGGTGGCTCAGTGGTAAAGAATCCACCTGTCAATGCAGGAGAGGCAGGAGACAGGTTTGATCCCTGGGTCGGGAAGATCCCTTGGAGGATGGCATGGCAACCCACTCCAGTATTCTTGCCTGGAGAATCCCATGGACAGAAGAACCCAGAGTGGTACAGTCCATAGGGTCGCACAGGGTCAGACATGACATACCAACTGAGTGCTTGAGCACTCTCATTCAAGAAGTTTGGCTGTGGAATGATATTAAGAATAGCTGTAATCATTACCAGTCTGTGTGCATGTGTGTGCCAGACCAAGTGCTTTCAACAGTCCTGTGAGTTCATTTTTTTTTTCATTACTACTTACTTTATGATTGAGGATTGACGTCCAGAGAGCTTAAATGCTTTGCTGCGGATCACACAGCCAACAGGGTTAAGAGTCAGGATTCGAGTCCCCATATTTCTGCTTCCAAAGTCTCACATACTCTGCATTTGGTGACACTGCTTCTCAGGCAGGGGGAATATTCAATATCAGGAGGCACAGGTCAAATGAAAGGCAGACTTGGCTAAGGGGGACAGTGGGCAGTAGTCTGAGGGAAGCTGAAGAGTTTAACCAGATCCAACTCAATTGGGAAGTTACTCTTTCTGAAAAGAAAATCAAAACAAAACAGTAATGTTGCCCTTCTTGTGCTGACCAGAATGCATGAAGCCATCAGCTTGGCCAACTCTGGAGCAGACGGGAAAACCAGCAACCGGCATCTTGCAAGGGTGTTGGAGGGAACAGCTGTTTGAGGAGAGTTGTTGGTAAAAACTTGGTGTTTGGAGTACATGTTGAACACGTGAGGGTATCAAGAATGTACGTTTTTGGGAAACAGTGAACAAGGCACATACACAAGAAAGATACACCCCAGCGTGAACTCAGGTGGGACAAAAGCAATGCTCAATTGAGGAGAATTCCAGAGAACCCGAAAAGAGACACATTTTCTTACCCACAACAAGCAAAGTTATTTCTTCAGTTTCTTAGTGGGGAAGACTTTGAGATGTATAACCCCCTTTAAGTCACTTATTCAGTGTTCTATACAATTATGCTTAAATAAGCCACATGCAGTTTTCATTACATAATGTAGATTTATTATCAACAACCCCTTTTTTTGCCATCCTAAAGATCCACTGGGTAATTTGACAATTAGTGTTGAAAAATACACACACTCTCTGAGCTACTTGTTGCAATGTGTCTTATGGAACTACTAGCCTGGACCCATAAAGCTATATGGACAGAGATTTTTATTACAGTGCTGGTTGAATAAATTATGGTTCGGCAGACAGTAAATAATCGTGCAATTATTTTAAAAGGTTTGAATAGATTTTATATTTAGTAAAAAAAAAAGCAATATGCAAAATAATCATGTGCCACATGCAAACACAGTCTTATTATTTAAAAAACCATTGTATGTGGCTGTTTATGCCTACACATATTTCTGTAAATGTTAAAGAAAAAAGTCTGGAAGGACAGTGGATAGCTTTCATAGCTGAAGTCAGAAATAAGAAGGAAATTTCTGATTTTTATTTTATCCCTTTTCCTCAAAGGCAGAAGTTTTAGGATAGTGGGTGATTTTTATATCCTTTTTGTGATTTTTCTGTTTTTCAAAATTTCCTATAGTGACCCTGTGTTGATTTCATGATCAAGTTTCATTTCTACCTGCATGTTGTAGAGGCTAATCATATGAGCCTGGAGTCAGATTACCTGGGTTCACACACCAGCTCTGCTGCTCTGCCATGGATGATAACCATGGTGGATGACATCACCTCTCTGGGACATAGCTTCCTCATTTGTAATGTGAAGATAACAAGAGTGTGAACCCTATGAGATTGTTGGGAGGATTATGTGAGACCCTTTGTGTAAGGAGTGTGGTCAGGATTGGGCAAGTGTTGGTTTGGACTGTGTGGACCTCTCTACAGGAAAGATCAAGCTTAGGGCTGATGTTGAGCAAAGGGCTATGCTTTGCTGTTTTATTTGATATTGGAAGGATAGGACCCAACTGGAGGCAGAAACTTGCTGATGAGAAGATGAATGTAGTGGTGGGACCTTAATCATCGTGCTTTCCTTACTCAGTTAAAGCCACAGGAAAAAGGTCCAGAGGAACCCTTTCCTTTGGGTTCTTTCCACCTTTCTTGTGGTCCAGCGAGATTTTTCCTTCCTTCTGCAGGCTTCACTCCTGCCCAATTTTTTACAAATGAAGTCTGAATGTTTCTGAAGAGGAGGGGCCCTTACCCTACTCCACTGGGAGGGAGGGACAAAGAGAGTCTACCCTTTCCCTAAGATCTGTGATCTGTTTAGCAAATGTGGCCAGTCTTCCCTCAACTTTCCTCATTCTGAAGCTTGAACAAATGATCAGATACTGGGAGCTAAATTCTGCCCATGGTGGAAATTGGCTTCTCAGAATTTCCCGTTGGGTTCTTAAGCTGTGAACACTGAAAGCAATTCATGGCCCCATTTGGGATTCCTTTTCAGATAAGTCATAAGCCAGACA
Source organism: Dama dama (assembly GCF_033118175.1). Taxonomy (NCBI): domain Eukaryota; kingdom Metazoa; phylum Chordata; class Mammalia; order Artiodactyla; family Cervidae; genus Dama; species Dama dama. The sequence continues at coordinate 59,537,594 of NC_083699.1, read as the reverse complement.
AGTCCATGCTTTGACTGGTTAATATAACAGATAGGCCTCCAAAATCACTGAGGATGGTCACCTGAATGTTGTCCAGGGACTATACATTGAGGAACAACCTAGCATGTGGAAGTTCTGGATCTGAGGGCAGCTCTGCCTCTTGCTGGGTTAGACTGTAGCTGTGCCAGTTTGCCTCTTGAGATCCCTTACAGCTCTGAGAACACAGAGGAAGGCACACATGACCCAGATGCCTCATGGTGTGGAACCAGTCATGACAGCCTCACCTCCTACCACTTTCCTTCCCTATCACTCTGCCCCTCTGCCTTCCAAGCTATCATGAGACTAGCTGCTCTCTGACACCAAGACACATTTCCCTCTCAAAGCCAGCTCATGCTCTTCCACCCACAGTGTTTTTGTGTTGCTTCTCTGATTGACTACTTCTGGTGCAACCAATTCAACTATAATCTGTTTTATGATGTCTTTCTAGAGCCTTCTATGCAGAATTGATTGTCTCCACTTTGGTGTTCCCTAACACTTTGTTCATACTTATCTCTCTTATTTTCTTTTTTAGCTTTATTAATATTTTGTTTACTTATTTATTATATGATTTATTACCTACACTTATTTATCTTATTGTGGTGTGTTATATAGTTAATCAGCAGTCCTCAAACATCAGTGGGCAAAAGAATTTAAAAGAAGGAGCTGCAGAAACAATCTACTGAACAACTATGATGTACAGGCCTAGGACTGAAAAAATAGTGACCTGTCAGATAGATGGGACCCAGTGTGTGTCTTAGGATATCCTGTCCTCTCTCCCAGATGGGACTTCTGATTAGGTACCTTGACCATGGAGCCTGGGAATCTGCATATGTTAATTAATTTTAACCCCACTTGATTCTGACTCAAGTGGTTAGAGACACACTCTTTGGGTAACAATGTGGTAAAGTTACAGCTTATATGAGTGTGCTGTGCTGTGCTTAATTGCTCAGTCATGTTCGACTGTTTGTGACCCTTTGGACTGTAGCCCTCCAGGCTCCTCTGTCTATGGGATTTTTCAGGTAAGAATACCAGAGTGAGTTGCCATTTTCCTTCTCCAGGGATCTTCCTTCTCCAGGGATCAAACCCATGTCTCCTCTATCTCCTGCATTGCAGGCAGATTCTTTACCTGCTAAGCCATCAGGATAATAAATATCATTTATAATATTGCTGTAGTATAAATTTGAATTCAAGTGTTTTGAGCCTGGTGTGTGAGAACTAATCATTAACAAATGAGTGAAACTAACTAACCATCTAGGACCCTCATCTCAATGATGGTTTGTTGTTCTCTTCCAGATGTCTGTTTTTCCTCTTCCAGTCTTTGAATAAATGATGTAGTAGTTCCCTAATAGGTATACTGAGGAACTCGATTCTGTAAGACATGGAGAAATTTGCTAGGTGCTATAATTGCAGCATAAAGAAAGTACTATTGGGTAACAGAAGAGGGAGAAATTAATTTTGACTGGGATAATTAATTTATAGCTAGCAGTTGAATGAAATGCCAAAAGCAAACAAACACACACAGGTGTTCAGGATTGTTTTTCTGACACCATTTGCTATTCATTTGTGTGTTTCTTGCTATGAGCAGGAACATGGGCGCAACTGGAAGATCTGTGAATGCCAATCTTCAAGACAAGGAGCTGCCAAGGAGGATTTTGATGTGGTCAAAAAATTTTATTTTGCATTTCAGAAATCTCACTATAATTAAACCTGAATAGACAATATTGAGATATATTCAATTCCAAGCCCAAGAAAATCACAACTTGGGGGAAAGGCTTTATATGCATTACAAATAACTTACCTTTATAGAATTTTGACATTCCCCAGAGGAAAAGGGAAATTATGCAATTTTTATATGATTGATCAATTTCAGGATAGTCTATTTGCCTAAGCAGTGAACTTTTGGTATTTTTTTTCTCTCTCTGTAGCAGTGCTTTGTTGTCTGGCTGAGGATTTAGTCAGAGGAGTTAGGGAAAGACCCTGGGATTTAGCAAAAAACAATCACATTTAATCAGACATTTATGTATTTGTTAACAAATTATAGAACTGTTTGTTGAGCACCTCTGTTTTTGTTGTTGTTGTTTAGCTGCTAAGTCATGTCCAACTCTTTTGCCACCCCATGGACTGTAGCCTGCCAGGCACCTCTGTCCATGGGATTCTCCAGACAAGAATACTAAAGTGGATTGCCATTTCCTTCTTCAGGGGATCTTCCCAACCCAGGGATCAAACCCACATCTCATGTGTTGGCAGGTGGGTTCTTTACCACTGAGCCACCTGGGAAGCCCTTGTTGAGCACCTCCTAGATGGAAAGCAAGTGTTCAGCACTGGAAGTCAATACTGTGCAAAACAGGCCCTGAACTCACTCTCATGCAGATACAGTGTAGTGGGAGTTATAGAAAAGTCAACAGATAATATAAGCCAATGTGGCAAAGTCTGTGTTAGAGTGCATACAGAGTGCTGGGGCACAGAAGAGGAGTCTCTGTTTACATTCGAAGTGATGGGTAAAAGTGGCTAAGACTATTTCATGGCTCAGAAGTAGGGGAAATGAGGAATTTTTTGGGAGAGTCCTTGAGCTGACCCATAGGGCAGACAAGAGAGGAAGTACAAAGCTGGTTGTCAAGGGTAGCAAAAAGGCAGTTAGAAGCAACAGTGTAAGAACTGCCTGTGGGTGAGCATTCCTGGGAATGATCCTTCAGTTTCTAAAAGCTGGGCACAGTGTGATGTGTTATGTGGTGTCTCAAGGATGCTGCCCAGGGACTATTGGTCACAGATGTGAAATGGCCTGAGCCTGGAACAAAGCCTCCAGATTGATAGAACATGTCTCTGCCTAGTTCCCCAGAGGCTTACAATTTGTTCTCTTTTTGTTTGTTTATTTCCTTTTTATTAAAAATATATTTTTTTGTCTGTGCTGAGTCTTTGTTACTGTATGTGGGCTTTCTCTAGCTGCATGAGGGCTACTCTCTAGTTGGAGTGTGCAGATTCAGTAGTTGTGGCACATGGGCCCAGCCTCCTTGTGCATGTGGGATCGTAGTTCCCAGAGCAGGGATCAAACCTGCATCCCCCTCATTGACAGGTGGCCTCCCAACCAGTGGACCACCATTTAAGTCCCTATAACTCATTCTTTGAGCTTTGTATTGGTGGTTTCAGTTTCACAGGACAAAAACCATTCTATTAAATTTACTAATTTAAGCAGAAATATTATCAGACACTAATATGCAAGGAAATCAAACCAGTCAATCCTAAAGGAAGTCAACCCTCAATATTCATTGGAAGGACTGATGCTGAAGCTGAAGCTCCAACACTTTGGCCACCTGATTTGAAGAGCTGACTCACTGGAAAAGACTCTTATGCTGGGAATGATTGAAGGCAGGAGGAGAAGGAGGTGATAGAGGATGCAATGGTTGGATGGCATCACCGAGACAATGGACATGAGTTTGAGCAAATTCTGGAAGACAGTGAAGGGAAGCATAGCGTGCTGCAGTCCATGGTGTCGCAAGGAGTCAGACATGACTTAGCAACTGAACAAAGACAACAGTATCACCAGTTATTTAGTGGCTATAGAATTACTTGAGGCCTGGAAGAACTGGCTCTAAGATGAACTTCCAAAAATAATTCCAGCCCTGAAAGTCATATAAACCTTTATTATAATCATAATAGTTGAATTTCTGTTGCAGGAGACTGCTTAATTAGGAAGCTGCTGACTCCAGAACATGCTATCCCTGTCTTAATCCATGCCAGCAAATGGATGGATGCTCTGTCTCCCTTCTTTCAAGTTTCTTCAGTGAGACTTGAGTCTCCCCAGAATCCTAGCTACAAGAGAATCTGGAAATGTAGTTTTTGGCTTTCTGGACTCTTCAGCACAGGAAGACATACTCAGAGGAGCTTAGAATAAATCTGGAGCAAGCTAATTCTAGTATCTGCTGCAGGAAAATATCCCTCCTAGGTCTAACCAGGTGCTATGAGGAGACAGAAAGCCCAAAGAACATACCCAACTCTCACTGTGTTAATTAATAAGATGAGGGACTTGGGGATGGGCCATTGGATCCTTCTGGCCCTGAAGGGTCAAGGATGTGGGGGAACTTGGGAGGCCGAAGGAGCTCGAGTTAATGAGGATTTGCTGGGAAGGGTCAGGTACAGCCAACAGAGTATTAGGGAGATGTGAAAGGGGTAACAAGTGTACAGAATTCAGAGAGGGAGCAGAGTTTCAGCAGAAGACAAAGCTGTTGAGATTTCAAGAGCAGGAAGCCCAGAATGGCTACCTGGTTATTCTCATTAATCTGCTAGAAGTCATGATGTTGAGCCATTGCTGAAGTAAGCACATGCCATCCAGTGTCTCCCCAGCTTCCTGACTGCTCGTTGGTTGATTTTAGCCTCAAGATTTCCCGAGAGACAGATCACTCACTTTGATTACCTCGCTGAGCAGCTTGTGTTCTGAGATCGGTCTTGCCTTTATCTTCCCTGGTGAGACTGGGTCATGAGCCCCCACCTGGAGACTCAGTCTGACCCAGACCCTGAGGTAATCATGGTAGAGACAAGAGGTGAAAGAACCCCAGACTCATCATTCAGGAGGATTCAAAATGAAAAACTTGGTGCCAACAGACCTGGGATGTGAGCCATCTTAGATCCATTCCTTTATTCTGTCACTTAAGCACATCTGTCTCAGCCCTGTCATGCAGTAGGCATGTGTGTGCTCTGCATGGTGATGTACTGACAAGAAGTCTGGAAGATGAGTCAGATGCCCCTAGGTGGGGAAGTGATAGAGAGCAGGGAGATCAGGAAGAGAGAACAGGAAGTGCACAAGCCCTGAGGTTGAAGTGGGAGTAATGAGGGAGTAATGAGGGATGGTAGGGTCTTCCCGGTCCCATTAGGGAGTTTTGCCTTCTCCGAAGGGTGAAAGGAAGCCACTGAAAAGGGTTTAAGGTGGGAGGATGGACGCGATCAGATTGTGTGTGTATTTTTTTTTTTTTAAATCAATCTCATGTTTTCTTTCTTTCTCAATAGAATGGGAAGGGGCAAAAGCAGTTAGGAAGACTTTGCAGTGATAGTGAAGTTTAAAAATGATAATAGGGACTTCCCTGGTGGTCCACTGGTTAAGAATCTGCCTTGCAATGTAGGGAATGCAGCTTCGCTCCCTGGCCTGGAAACTAAGATCCCTTTCCCCACCCCCCCCACCCCCCCCACCCCCCCCCCCCCCCGACCCCCAACCCCCTGGGGCAAATAAGCCTGCACTGCCACAACTAGGGGGCCCACGTGACACAATGAAAGATCCTGCATTCTTCAACTAGGACTTGACACAGCCAAGTAAGTTAATAAAACTGGCAGGGCTAAGAAGTTATCCAGCCAAGGATTTTAAAAATTGATAATAAATTAGAGGGTAATAGTGATAAAGAAGAAAAAGAGATGAGACAGAGCTATTTAGAGAAGGAAGATGAAAGTATAAGAAAGAAGAGCAGTTGTGTTCTTTCTCTCTACTCTAGTAGAGAGAAACTAGAAACAAACTCTGTTTTCACTTTTGACTTGGTTTTCTGTTTTCATATTTATTTTATCTTATATCCTAGTGTAAGAAAAACCAAATGAAATATATTTATTTAATAAAAGTTACATCACAATATGGATATGCTTACATGGGACCCATAATCAAGACTCAAAAGTGGTATAAAAATCTGTATTTTTTTAGAACCATAGTGAAGAGCATGGATTTCACAGACAGAGTATTAGCTATGTGACCCCAGGTGAGCTATTGCACCTTTCTAAGCTTTAGATTCATCATCTATAAAACGGGGGGAAAAATAGTGCCTAACTTAATGGGTTGCTCTGAGGATTAAATGAGATAATCCATATAAGGCTATTAGTATAGAGCTTGGCATAATGAAATTGCTTATTGAATGTTAACTAGTATTATTCATAGCTTTTAGCTGACCATCCCTAATGTAGTTGATGGATGCTCTTGCAGGCCTTCAGAGCCAGCACTGAGCATAGTACCAACAGTTATTGTATGACAGACTTGTGCACAGATTGCAAGGACTCTGAAAAGGTGGTTCAACATATTGAGTCTAATTCTGCTTGTTTTCTCTCAAGTCAGGTTCTGCCTCTGTGCCTGTATAGAACTCTTTGGAGAAGCACTGCCTGGTGGGGAGGATAGGGAAGAGAAGGGGCAAGAGAGTTGATAGAAGGCAAGACTACGAAGTGGAACACAGGTCTTCTGCTCCTGTTGGCCCATCTTAGCAATAGTTTTATTATGGCTCATTTTTTTTTTTTAATAGGGCTCTGGTTTGTTTTCTTATTCCTCATTCATTTCGTGAACAATTACAACATGCCAGGCATTGTTATAGGTACTGGAGAAACAGCCATGAACAAAGGCCCAGCTCCTGTGGAGCTTACATTTTGGTTGGATTATCTCTCTTATTAAAATATTTCATTCTCCTGAAAGTCTTAGCTGGCCCAGACTTCTTCCTCCCTGATAGGAATAAAGGAATGATAGGAATGGAAAACATTGCCTATTATAGATCCATATTGAGAAGAGAGTTGTGTTGAGTGGAATTTGGAGTTCCTCCTCTTGGGGAATTTATTTTGTATTTTGTAAGAGAGGGTGATAACAGAGATGTCAATAACCCTTTCTCCTATTAGTCTTCAGAATATCCAAATGCATCATGAATTATTGTCACAGATGAAGAAACTGAGGCTAAGAGGTTAAGTGATTTTTCCAGTTTAGGTGGGACTCAAGATTTAAACCTCACATCCCATGCTTTATTTCTTTCTTTTATAAATTGGGAGTTACTTGCTCAATTGCAAACAAATACATTTAGTGGCATTAGTTCGGTTGGCCATTGACTTGATGTTGGTGGTTGGAACTTCTGGTTAATAAATTTTATACTTTGAGATACTCATCTTTAAGTAATGTGACATTGCTTGCTGCTATTGCTGCTGCTAAGTCACTTCAGTCGTGTCTGACTCTGTGTGACCCCAAAGACGGCAGCCCACCAGGCTCCCCTGTCCCTGGGATTCTCCAGGCAGGAACACTGGAGTGGGTTGCCATTTCCTTCTCCAATGCATGAAAGTGAAAAGTGAAAGTGAAGTCGCTCAGTCGTGTCCGACTCTTAGCGACACCATGGACTGCAGCCCACCAGGCACCTCCGTCCATAGGATTTTCCAGGCAAGAGTACTGGAGTGGGGTGCCATTGCCTTCCCAGTGACATAGCTTAGTGGTTCCCAAATGCTAGTCCATGGGCCAATGATGGTGTATGACAGAGTTGTCACCAATCTCAGCAAAATGCAAAATAAAGTTAAGTTAAATGCTGTTTCTTTCATAATCTGTCTGCCCAAATTTCCACTATGAAATGATAGTGTTAGTAGGAAGTAGTTAGGTTTTTGTTTGTTTGTTTTAAAAATGTTACTTTACAAAATAAAAAGTTGGCCAGTCTATGTCTGTCAATTCTTTTTTTGTTAAAATTTACTGTTTGGTAAATTCAAAAGGCTGAGGAAACCTGATATAGCTAACTAAATGAAAAATAGAAGTTCTGTTTCTGGCAATATGGAATACTAGATATTAAAAAAATCCTTCTGGTGCAGAGCACCTAAAAAAGAATGTAAAATTGGAAAAATTATATATTTTAAAAAATGCATAGTTGTATTGGCAAGAAAGGAAAATTCCTAGAGGCCAAAAATGACAAGAAAGCAGAAATCGGAGAAAACTACATTTGGGAGAGAAGAAATAAATCTCAAGGTGTTAGTGAGGTGGAAAATAGGATCAAATACTGTTGCCTAAAGCTAGTGTTCCCCAAAGATGACATCCTTGGTGAAAAGACAAAATAGAAAAAAAGAAGTCCCCTTCAAAGGAAGCCCGGTAAATACAACTTCCTGACTAACATTTGGGATTTGAGAAAGGGTAAATTTCTTCTGAGAACTTCATAACCATGAGTCACTCTCATTGGATTTAAGTCTAAAAATCTCGTCATTAATATGAGTTGAAGAATCCCAAACTGAGAATTCAAAATAATCTGAGTTGGGTAGTGCCTGTAGGTGCCAGATGGGAGCAAATACAAATGTTCTCTGAAGGCATGCAGTTTGGTTTCAGGCCTGAAAGTTATGATTCTGATTAACATTGGCTTAAAATTTACAAATTGCAAAATAAATAAGGAAATAAGATGTCAGGAGAAGAAACCAAAAGAAACATCAAGAAGCAGAATCAGAGCTTTAAAAACTTCAGGTATTAGAAATAAATACAATGTATAAATAGAAGTCTTGAAAAGACAAGAAATTATCGAGAATATTTATTGAAAAGAATCAATTAGAACTTGTATAAATGAAAATATACAACCACCAGCATTTAGAAGTTTCTGTTACAAATGTGAAAAGAGAGTTAACGAATGTGAAGGTAGATATTTTCAGGTTACTTTGAAAGCAGGGAGGAACAAAGAGACTGAAAATATGGGAGGTAAGTTAAAGAGAAAGAGAAGATGTGTGAGAAGATAGAATATATGTCTAATTGGAATTATGGGAATAATGATAGAGATAATGTCAGAGAGGCATATCCCAGGTTATAATGAAGGAAAAGTTTCCAGAACTGATGAAATATGGGAATCCTCAGATTCAGAAATCCTTATGAATACCAAGCCTGATAAATTAGAAACCCACACCTAGATACTTTAATCTTATTTAATCCTATTATAGAATATCAAAGATAACCAGACCTTGGAAGAAGCTACAGGAAAAAGAAAAATAACCTATAAAGGAATGATGATAAGCTGATAGCTGACTTCTCAACAGCGTCAATGAAAATAAGAGATGTACATTCAAAATATATCTGATTACTTTGCATTATGTTGGAAAAAAGCAGCTAGGCTTCTCTTCATTCAGAACACTAACATACATCCAAAGTCTGAAAGTAAATCCAGTATCACCAAACCGCATTCATTCAGCAAGAAACATTTAGAAATCAATCAATACCAGCAATCGTGTTCGTGTACGTGTGTGTGTACACAACATACAGTAACACCAAGCAAAGTACTTTCCTTGTGATCAATTCCAAGGAAATAAAAACCTGATACCTTAAACCTAACCACTTGCTAAAAGGCATTTATAACCTCCAAGATTTTAAAGGAAATGAATGTTCATTGAAGAGTTCCTAAGCTGAACCCTCATTTTTTACATGTATTATTGTATGTTGACTCTAATTTTTAGACTACTTTATTTATTAAGTGTGGCCAAGCAGCTCCGAATCCTTGATCTAAGTTGTTTTTATTTTTTTAAGGAAATAACACAAGGACTTAAAAAAATTCTGTAATAAAACTTATGTTTTATAAGAAATAATAGGAGTCACTTTTATTCCAAGGTGTCATTTTTATTAAAATACTTAAAATATTTATTGAAAAATATTTGTTCTTTATTTTTAAAGATTAAAACAATACTGACATATAAAAAGTAAAAACTGAAAGCTCCCTACAAGCCTGGTCCATCTCATTCCCAACAGACAGTCACTGTTAACCATGTTATGCTCATCCTTCCAGATCTAACTTTCCTGCAACTTGCTCTTCTAACTCTGGATCTGGGAGATGTTTAAACATCACTACATACAGAGACACTTTACTATTTCATAGACCAGATGTACCATAATTACCCTATTGATGGACATTTATATTTTTCTCAATATAAAACATTTTCAATATATTCAAAATAAAACCATATAAAATGTGTTTCATATATAAAATCAAAATCACAGTAATTATATTTTTTGCACATATATCTGCACATTTGTGAGAATAGTTCTCTAGGCTAGATTTCTAGAAATTGAATTAAATGTCAAAGAGTCTACATGTTTTACATCTTAATGCATTGTATGCATTTTTTAAAATTAAAAAAAATTTTCTGAGTTTCCTATTACTTAAAAGTTCAGTTCAGTTCAGTTCAGTTGCTCAGTGGTGTCCGACTCTTTGTGACCCCATGAATCACAGCACACCAGGCCTCCCTGTCCATCATCAACTCTGAGAGTTTACTCAAACTCATGCCCATCGAGTCTGTGATGCCATCCAGCCATCTCATCCTCTGTCGTCCCCTTCTCCTCCTGCCCTCAATCCCTCCCAGCATCAGGGTCTTTTCCAATGAGTCAGCTCTTCACATCATCTGGCCAAAGTATTGGAGCTTCAGCTTCAGCATCAGTCCTTCCAATGAATATTCACAGTTGATTTCCTTGAGAATGGACTGATTTGATCTCCTTGCAGTCCAAGGGACTCTCAAGAGTCTTCTCCAACACCACAGTTCAAAAGCATCAATTTTTCGGCGCTCAGCTTTCTTCACAGTCCAACTCTCACATCCATACATGACCACTGGAAAGTTAGCTGGATTTTATTAAGTTTGTTGTGGCTTTAGGTTAACCTCTAGAAAACTGCTGACATGGTTTGGAGAAGCCCCTTTACAGAGGGCTAAAGAAGCTGGGAAACTATGGAGGAAAGATTTAGGGCTCACCTGGGAAAGACACACAGCTCCACCAGCAGCCCCACATCCCTGAGAAAGCACATCAAGTATAGGGAAGTCAAAACAAAAATGAAAGTGCTGGGTGTTCAAAACCACAAGAAGAAAGAAATTTAAAAAAACCTTTAAGGATGTCAGTAGTCTTGAATGATGCAGTAAAATGTGCCCATTCATATGTGGATACTTACCTTCTTAAACATAAAATAATTAAATGTGGCAGTATTTTAATATTCTAATTTCTTACTAATAAACATGGAAATTTTATACTTCAAAGTTTCAAGTATGTCGTGACTTAAGCCTGTCTATTTCTCACAAAGACTTGTGCTCCTCAAGACTAGAGATATTGTTTTAGGACAAAAAGTGCTTTCAACAAATCTTTATACAGCTGCCTTCAACTGCCCAACTCTCCCATCACTAGACAGATATGAATACATATATATATATATATATGTTCAGCTCCTGGAACCAAAACTCTTGGTTCCTATTTGACAGGATATAACAGTAGCTCAAGACTTAGCTGGGCTTCCCAGGTGGCACTAGTGGTAAAGAACCCACGTGCAATACATGTAAATCCATGGCTGATTCATATCAATGTATGACAAAACCCACTGGGAAAAAAAAATAATAATAATAAAAATTAAAAAAGAAAAAAAGAAAAAAAAAAAAAAAAAAAAGAACCCACGTGCCAATGCTGGAAACTTAAGAGACTCAGGTTCAATCCCTGAGTAGGGACGATCCCCTGGAGAAGGGCTTGGCAACCCACTCACTTATTCATGCCTGAGAATCCCATGAACAGAGGAGCCTGGTGGGCTACGAACTACACATGACTGAAGTGACTGAGTACTCATGCAAATGTCAAGGGAGAGAAAAGGTGTCAGGTTTCCCACATTACTTGTACTCAGAGGTTTTCTTCTCTAGTATGGGTCTTTTTATTACACCTGACAAAAGCAGAGTGTCGGGCAAAGGCCTTTCTCCATTCCCTGTGCTCATAGGGCTTCTCTCCACTGTGACTCCCATAGTGTGGGTGAGGGAACAGTTGTAGTCAAAATCTTTTTCACAGTCTCTACCCTCATGGTGTAGTGTGGGACATGCCATGTGGGGAAAAACCAAGTATTAGGTGAAGGTCTTTCCACAGTTGCAGCACTTGTAGGGCCTCTCCCGTGTAGGGCTTGTCCTTTGTAGGGGTTTCTCCCATGTAGGGCTTCTTTCGGTGCAGAGCATACCTCCAACTACAGATACCAGGCAGCCATGTGCTCAGTGGGGTAGGGCGTGGGGCTACAGGTCCCACAGGCTCCTCTGGGAATTGAATTTTCAGTTACTCTGGAAGGAAGTTCACAAGTGTGGTTGGAAGTTCATCCCTGCCACTTGTGGCAGGGAGAAACTCCAAACATGCATGCAAAGAATTTGATCCAGCAGGGTGTAGGGAGAGAAAGAACCCTACTTACTGCTTTAGTTTATCTGCTGACACACATCAAACCATATTCAGGGGATGGGTGTTAAATTCAGTTCCAATCAACTATGTAGTTGGAAAAGGCTGAACACTCAGGACCTCTACTACATGGCTGATTGTTCTGTCATGGGTAAAGTGACAGGAAAAGTTTTGGCCTCACCTCCTAAAGGCCTTTTCAAAGAAAAGTTTTCCCACACATGTTCCAGGAGACGTGTATCAGAAGGTTCACCATAGCAGGCACATGGAGAGAGTCCAGCAAAGGGGATGGATAGAGGACTACTCTCAGGAATGGAACATTATTTAGCAGCTAGTCTGCTACTGTGGTGGGGGCCCAAATTATGTTGCAGAATCTTCAAAAAACCTAAGAGCCCATCAGTGCCAAGTCCTTCTAGAACAGGTGAGGAGGGGAGACTGTCTGTCATGTGGAGGATGGTGACAGCAGTTTGAGCAGTTTCACCTTGACCCACTGCCCTCTCCTGCTCATGCTGGAGCTGTTTCTTCCTGGAACTAGAGAAGGAGTTGCAAATTTGAAGGTTTTGACACGCAGTGGAAAGACGTTCGACGGTCATTGACATGATCCATTATGGTCAAACATAAGAACTAAAACTATAAAACCCTTAGAAGAAAACATAGGAGTGAATTTCTGTGATCTTGGGTTAGGTAATGGTTTCTTAGACATAGCACAGAAAACATGAGCAACAAGAGGACAATTAAGTTTGGCTTCATCAAAATTAAAAACCTTTCTGCTTCAAAGGATACCATTGATAAATAAAAAGACAGCCCACAGACTAGGAGAAAATATTTGCTGATTGCTTTTTTGATGAGGGGTTTGTATCCAAAATATATAAATAACTCTTATACTTAAACTAAATTAATCAAGAGACAAAAGCTTAATTAAAGTGAGCAAAGGATTAGAACAGCTCTTTCTCCATAAAGGATAAGCAAATGGAAAATAGTACATGAGAAGATGCACTAGCATCTTTAGGCATCAGGGAAGTGAAAATCAAACCCACAATGAGAAAACCACTTCACACCTACCAGGATGACTAAAATTGAGAACACAGGAATGAGTTTTGGTGAAATAAGCAGAAATTGGAAACCTTATACGTCACTGGTGGGAATGTAAAATGGTGCAGCCATTTTGGAAAGCAGCCTGTAGTTCCACAAAAATAAAGCTACCACAGGACCCCAAAATTTAACTCCTAGGTATATACCTAAGAGAAATGAAAAAAATATGTTTACACAAAAATCTGTATAGCAATGTTAATAGAAGCATGATATATAACAGCAAAAAAGTGGAAACAATCCAAATGTCAATCAACTGATGAGTGGATAAGCAAAAAAGGTGATTTAAGTGTATGGTGGAATATTACTCAGTCACACACAGTGAGGTACTGGTAGATGTTACAGTATCAATAAATTTTGAAAACAATTATGCTGTGTGAAAGAATCAACCCACAGAAGAACACATACTATATGATTCCACCTATTTGAGTTGTCTAGAGTAGGTAAATTTATAGAAACAGAAACTAGAGTAGGGGTGGGAGGAAGGGATAAGGATCGACTGCGAAGGGGTATGGGGTTTTCTGGGGGAAAGGTGAGAAATATGTTCTAAAATTATATTGTAATAGTTGGAAAACTCTGTGAATATACTAAAAACCATTGAATTGTGTACTTTGGGTAAATTTTATGTATGTGAACCGTAGTTCTCAATAAGACTTTTGTTTTTAAATGAGAACCATATTCAAGTGTTCAAAGAATGTTTCATTTCAGGCATAGAGATAATAATATAATGACCACTCATAACTTAATAAAGAAAATCCTACAAATTGATTCAATTAACCTAGCACCACCTCTGGAAGTAACTAAGTTGTTTGCTAGAGGTGAATTTGATATTTATCATTTGTTGTCATTTCTTGAGTTTTTTTTAATCCTTTTGCTACATTTGTATTTATGTATATATATGAAAGCATGTATGTATTCATAAACTTTATATAATACTTATATTCATATATAACCCCTTTTATTTTTAACTTTTCTGAAGGTTAGGCTATTCAGTTTTAAGCAATACCTTGTATCGGATATCCACAGTGTACTTCAGGCTGGATTTCCACAAACCTTGTGGGGATCTTTTTCCAGAAGCCCAAAGAGAGGAGAGGATCTTTCTGCCTACAAGCTCCAGGATCAGACAGGAATGTAGCTTCTTGACTGGCAGCGGCTCCATTGCCTCTACTTTTCCATGGTCTCCAGTTCTTTCAGGAGGTGTGTTTCAATATGGTTAGTGTTCCACTGGTGAGCTCTGTGTTCCATGTATTCTAGAAAAGTATGCTTTTTATTTTCTAGATCTGTTCAGTTGCCAGTTAGAAGAAACAGAATACTTCCATCATCACTTCTTCTGGGCCCTGAGTCCAGTTATAGCAATAAAGATTCCAGTTCTGGCACTGAGAAGACCTGGAGCAGGTCTTTTCCACCTGGGACATTCCTGAGCATGGCCCTTGGACTTCTTTCCCACCTGGCACTAGGTGCTTCATGGGTCTATCTGCACTGATAGGCCTAGGGTCTCTGCAAATTTATCCTCTCCAAACATTCCCGGTCAGAGAGCTCCTCTCTCACTGTGTCAGATATGTCTACCAAAGTGAAAGTTGCTCAGTAGTGTCTGGCTCTTAGAGACCCCATTCTTCAGGCCAGAATATTGGAATGGGTAGCCTTTCCCTTCTCCAAGGGATCTTCCCAACCCAGGGATTGAACTCAGGTCTCCCGCGTTGCAGGCCGATTCTTTACCAGCTGAGCCACAAGGGAAGCCCAAGAATCCTGGAGTCGTAGCCTATCCTTTCTCCAGCGGATCTTCCTGAACCAGAAATTGAACTGGGGTCTCCTGCATTGCAGGCAGATTCTTTACCAACTGAGCTATCAGGGAAGCCATGTCTACCAGACTTGGCGTTTTAAAGCACAGAGGCGGGGAGGAATAGGAACTTAACAGCGTGAGCACATCCAGGGCTGAGCTGTGGAACTGAGCCCTCCTCTCTCTTTGCTGGGTGCTGGGAGAGAGGAGGGGAGCAGACGGGTTAAGGGCAGGTCTGGGAAATGGAAGAGGATTAGGTGGTACTCAGACCTGTGGAGATACTCTCCTTTGGCCTGTGGGGCCACTGCTCCTGCCCTCAGTCACATCCAACAGGTATCCTGAATGCAGCCAAGTCCCACTCCTTCCAGCAGAGCAGGTCAGTGAAGCTGGCCCTTGAAAAGCTTCAGTAAGAAGACTGTGGAAGAGAAACAAGAATGCAGATGGGCCCTGGGCTTTTAGCAACAGGGTCCCCTGACTGTTATGCAGGAAAATGAAAATCAAAATAGTAACTTTTGAAGAGAGTAACATGGGTGGTATGTTTTGATTCTGACACATTTTCTGCCTTCAGAAGAAAGAAAAAAAAGAAAAAAGTCTAATAAAAAGGAAATGTCTTGAAATTTTGTTTGCTATGAAAAATTATTTTTTCTTGGAGTATTGGAGTTGCTTTACAATGTTGTATCAGTTTCTGCTGTACAGCAAAGTGAATCAGCTGTACATATACATATATCCCCTCTTTTTTGGATTTCCTTTCCATTTAGGCCACTACAGAACACTGAGTAGAGTTCCCTGTGCTATGGGCCTTCTCAGGTGGTGCAGGTAAAGAATCCACCTGCCAATGCAGGAGACACAAGAAACTCGGGTTTGATCCCTGGGTCTAGAAGATCATCTGGAGTAGGAAATGGCAACTCACTCCAGTGTTCTTGCCTGGAAAATTCCATGAACAGAGGAGCCTGGTGGGGTGCATTCCATGGGGTCAAGAAGAGTTGTACGTGACTGAGCATGCAAGCACACACCCTGTGCTATACAGTGGGTTCTCATTAGTTACTTTTTTATTTTTAAAAACTGGAGTGTGATGGTTTCACAGTGTTATGTTCGTTTCTGCTGTACACCAGTGTGAATCAGCTGTGTGTCTACATATATCCCCTCCCTCTTGAACTTTCCTCCTACCACCTCACCTCCAATCCCACCCTTCTAGGTCATCACAGAGCACCAAACTGTGCTATATATATATAGCCCTGTGCTATACAGCAGGTCCCTACTAGCTATCTATTTTACATATGGTAGTGTATTTATGTCAAATCTGATCTCCCAACACATCCCACCCACCCTTTCCCTCGTTGGTATCCATAGGTTTGTTCTCTATGTTTCTGTTGCTATTTCTGCTTTAGAAATAAGTCCATCTGTACCATTTTTTCCCTAGATTCCACATGCATGTGTGCTAAGTAGCTTCAGTCTTTTCTGACTCTTTTCGAACCTGTGGACAGCAGCCCACCAGGCTCCCTTGTCTGTGGGATCCTCCAGGCAAGAATACTGGAGTGGGTTGCCATGCCCTCCTCCAGGCTATCCTCCCGAGCCAGGGATCGAACCCGCATCTCCTGTGGCTCCTGCATTGCAGTTGGATACTTTACCGTTGAGCCACTGGGGAAGCCCTCCCGATTACATATATATGTGTAATATACGGTATTTGTTTTTCTCTTTCTGACTTATTTCTCTTGGTAGTATTTTTAGAGGTGAGATAAAACAGCTTCAAGTGCTGATGGTCTTTTGATTGCTTCCTTCCCAGATCCCAGTTTATGGAGAAAGGAAGCCCAAGCTTAGGACAGTATTTAAAGCAAAAGGAAACAAAAACAAGTAAATCTCCTTAGGCACTTCTGGTGGTCTGCCAGATTCTAGAAAGTGATTAACTCAGTTACCTCCTTCCTCCTGTGAATCAGGCCTCTTGAAGTGCTCATCATTTCTAGACTCACAAGTGCCTGCCTTCACCTCCTTGTCAGTGCCTTGCCCCGACCTGGAATGTTTTCATTCCCTCTCTAAATGTCCCAGGCCCAATGACAGTGTCCTTTTACCCCAAAATGCGGGTTGTTCTTGATTCTCCAGGCTAGGAATAAACTCTCTTTGTGTTTCCCTAGTCCTTTGTCCTTAATCTCACATCATTACTCTTCTTGTCTGCCTGGCGATGAGGCTGATAGTGTGCACAGCCTCACTTTCCCCACAGCTCACAGGAGCAAGATTCCTGTAAATTCACCTTTATATCTCCTAGAGTAAGAAGCACTGCCTTGCATGGGGGCCATGAGCAAATATGTATCATGTTCAAGTTAATTTCTTTTATTCAGTTGCTCAGTTCAGTCACTCAGTCGTGTCTGCTTCTTTGCAACCTTGTGGACTGTAGCCCCCACCAGGCTCCTCTGTCCATGGAATTCTCCAGGCCAGAATGCTGGAGTGGGTAGCCGTTCCCTTCTCTAGGAGATCTTCCCAACCCAGGGAGCAAACCCATGTCTGCCGCATTGCAGGTGGATTCTTTACCACCTAAGCCAGCAGGGAAGCCCTCAAACAATATAAAGCCTAACAAACAATCACAAAAACCCTGAAATGTCAAAGTCAGTAAAGCATATCCATTGGTTATCTGTTTGGGGAGCCAGCTTCTCTGTTTCTTCATCTCAAGGGAGCTGGTCCACTTCCCAGGCAGAAGCAAAGCGTTCCTCCTGCCACAGTGTGAGACCAGCTCGTCTTCCTTTTTCTGCACGTGGGAGTTGCCTCTGGGCAACTGGGGCTGCTTCAGGAGCTCCACACCTGCCTTTTGGACGCCCAGTAGATTTGGAAGTTCTTCCCCATGGTGGTTGCTGTAGGGAATGATGAGTTTCTGTTTTCCTCAGAAGATATTCTTTCTGACTGGAGGTTTCCCTTGTGCTTCTTGTCTGTTCTACTTGTCTGTCATTTGCCGACAGGGTGCTTGACTCCTCAGTTTTTCATATAAATAAACAAGTAAGTAAGTAATGAAATAAATATTTGTTTACTGGCATATTTCCCATTACCACACCAACAGCAAATCCTTCAGAGGTTGTTATAAGATGTCAAAGTCTCACTCTATCAGATCCCACTAAAAAGATTCAGAAATTGGAAACAAAGAAAGCTTCATTGCTTCTAGTTCTAGGAGGGTTTGACAACTCCATGTGGTGAGACCCGGATTTATCGGTTTCTTCACAGAAAAGAGTGGATTAGATCAGATTATTCTGATCTGTGAATTTTTCCCTTCACCACATTTAGGCTACCTCAGTTGGTTTTCAGTGAGACTGTAAGACATGGGTCAATGTGGGTAACTCGGGTTCAATCCCTGGATGGGGAAGATCCTCTGGAGAATGGAATGGCAACCTACTCAAGTATTCTTGCCTAGAGAACCCCATGGACAGAGGAGCCTGATGGGTTATAGCTCAAGGGGTCACAAAGAGTCAGACATGACTGAGCAACTGATACACACACACACACCCAGACTAGAAAGGGAATATTAAAAAGAAAATGTCAGAAGCAGAATTCGTGAATTAATAAAACCAGAATTATGTTTGTAACTCCAGATGGACTACCATCTTACATTTTAATTCAATATATCTCAGGGTTTCCCATGCCCATCCTTTGCCAAAAAGTCTGGTCCAGTCTTGGCAGTCTCTAAGCATCTGGTTGGATGATCATGTTATCCCTAAGAACTCCTTAACTAACTTCTTCCATTAACATTTTTCCCAACAAGCCACTCCCAGCCACAGGATGTGGGCTAAGGTGAGGAAGGAGGGACCCTGAATATAATCCATGCTAAAGTCTAGTAGAGGATCCCTAAACAGTGCCTTCCCATCTTGGCTATGCTAGCCTTTGCTCATGTTGTTGACGTGCTTAGTTGCTTCAGTCATGTCCAACTCTTTGCGATCCCATGGACCAAAGCCCATCAGGCTTCTCTTTCCATGGGATTCTCCTGGCAAGAATACTGGAGTGGGTTGCCATGCCCTAGTTTCTTCTTGTTTTCTTGTCCAAACTAAGGCTACTCTATACTGTTGCCTGAAGTTGCCAATTAAAGTCTCTTCAATTAGTGGCTGGACAGATATGGCTTTTACTATTTGAGAATTTCAACTGTCCCTCTGAAAAAATTTTTTGGCTTCCCTTCCATAAGGGGGCAATGGAGCTCATCTGGGGTGTGTTAGGACTTTTTTGATTTTTGGTAGATGTAGGACTGATTGCTAATGTCGGGAACTAAGCGTATAGAAGAAAGCCCAATTATTCCAGCCCAGTCTCTTACTCCAGACTCATCATAAAGTGCTGCTCAGTTTTATAGGTTTTTATTGTGCCCACAGACTGAAATCCTTCTCTAGAAGTTGATAGAGAATAGCTCTTCTTTGTTCTGACATTCTGAGTACATCCCAGAACCCTGTAGCAAGTCTTCCCTGGGGAACCCTCTTCAACATTCTCCACAATAGAGGAGAATACATTCTTTAAAACACTCAACTGATCTGGTCCCTAAGTATTGCTTAAATAGCCTCTTCGACTTTTTCATTAAGGCTTAATTAAAGGACTCTCATTCTGCCCAAGATGAAATAGCTCCATTTTTCATCAGTCTTCCCTCTTACAACTAAAAAAAATCCCACACATAATACAATAGACATAGGAAGACTCTGAAAGATGGAAGGGGAATGTATACTGTTTCCAATTTTAGGACTTGAGGAAAGACACAATGATGAGTTCCCTGGGCTTTCCTCCAATATATCTCAAACTGCAGGGTGCTGGAGAAAGCTTCCACCTGGAACTCCTAACAAGCAAAGACAAAAAAGGTTCAAGATTATTCTCTCTTTAGTCAAAAGACCCGGAAACGAGCAGCCTAATAGAGCAGTAAGTCTTTTTTATATACCCGGCTCATT
This sequence comes from Dama dama, assembly GCF_033118175.1. NCBI lineage: Eukaryota > Metazoa > Chordata > Mammalia > Artiodactyla > Cervidae > Dama > Dama dama. Next base: position 59,517,925 of record NC_083699.1, on the reverse strand, counting down.
CCAGCCAAACAGCCAATATACTAGGAAAAACAATGATCAATATGTAGTGACAGAATTATAAAGTACAGGAGTGAATGAAGAGAGAGAAAACTGAAGATGTAAGCAGGGCATACATCCCTGGAGGACCTTGAACACTGGATGAAGCATCTTAACAAAAAACTTTGGACTTTATCGTGTAGATTTAGAGGCACTACAGATGTGACTTAAGGAAATAACAGGTGTAGGTGAGTTTTAGGTGGATCACTCCAGGGGCTAACTCCAAGTGAAAGATGAGGGAGGCTTCCATTTGGGCAGGGGGCATTGGAAATGTGGAGGTAAAGAAAGATTCTGAAAATTCAATCACTTGGGAACTGGATGTTAAAGGTAATGGTGAGAAGAGAAACCTAGGTGTCAAGAATTACTTCTATGTCATACAGTAAATTTCCACTGGATATCTAATTTTACATATGATAATGTATATGTTTCAATGGTGCTCAAATCTGAGCCTCTGTGTTAACCTAGAGGGGTAAGTTGGGGTGAGAGGAGGGAAGGTGGTTCAGAGGGAGGGGACATACATTTACCTGTGGCTGATTCATGTTGATACATGGCAAAAACCAACACAATATTGTTACAATAATAAAGCAATTATCCTCCAGTCAAGAATAATGTGGGCAACTCCAAACACATGCACACACACACAAAGAATGACTTGTAAGTTTCTGAGTGTCTGTGCACATGGCATATCGTTGACTGAGAGTTTGGTGAAGGGCCTTATTTGGAGGTGGAAATGTTAACTTCCTCTATGAATATTGCAAGTTTGAGGTGCCTGTGGATTCCCCAGGTAGAGAATTCCCCCCAAATTATCAGCTGTCTAGGTCTGAAGGGAGCTGTCTAGGGGGAAGAAGTAGATTAAAACCCATTTAGCATGTTGCTGACACCCTGGGGCTCCCAGTCCTATGCAAATAAGTCTGGGGCATTTGGTTGTGACTCACCATAATTTTCCCGTGGAGCACAGAGTTATTTGGTTCAACCAGGGCCTTTCAGTCATTTTCTTTCCATGGTGCTACACATCTAAGAAAGAGCCCTGATTTCTTTTCTTTTTTAGACCTGGGAAGCAAGTATCTATGTAGTACATTAAATTAAATTAAATTAAACTCGCAGGGCGCTCCTGTCTTGAGTTTAGACCTGTGAACAGAGGTAAGGATTTTAAAGACAATCGAAATTGGAGAGCCTCACTTGACCCCAAATTCCCCTCAATATCTGGCGGGAGAGAGAAAGAATGAATCACTGCTGCAACAGCAGACATCTTATGTGAGAGCTGGAAAGGACACTAGTTTTACTTTTAGTTGAGTTGAGGGAAGAAGGGAACTTTGCCTCCAGATGGAGCTATGATGGCCTGAAACAGCCTAGACCATGTGCCTTTCTCTGACGGCCCAGGCAGTCTTGAACTGACTTGGATCACCAGGCCCCTTGGCAGATGGCAGCCAGCAGTATCCAGATCCATAGATCAGCAGACATCAAATGAAAGACTTAGGAGGTCTGCTACCAAGCCAGCCAGAAACTCCTTTGTGTGCAGGAGCAGGGAAGGTATGAGCCACACCCACAACCCCAGATAGTAAAGGCAGTTCCTGGGAAAGGAGATCACAACCTCAGGCTCCACAGTCACACAGAGGTGATGCTAAAATTTCTTTGTGTTCAGTAGCTCAGTCATGTCTGGCTCTGTGGACATCTACTCATGGACTGTAGATCGCCAGGCTCCTCTGTCTGTGGAATTCTCCAGGCAAGAGTACTGCAGTGGGTTGCCATTTCCTACTCTAGGGGAGCTTCCTGACCTGGGGATCAAGCCCTTGTCTCTTGTGTCTCCTGCATTGTCAAGTGGATCTTTACCACTGTGCCACCTGGGAAGCCCCTAAAATTTCATTAATTAAACATTAATGCTATGACTTAATCCTGAAAAGAGGTAAGGTGTTTGGTTATGAATCTAAGCGATATCTCCTTGTAAGAGAGAATAGGGTGGGGAAGTTTTAAAATGAAGTTGGTTATTAATGATGTATTAAGCCCCACTAGTTCGCTAAGCTCTGTGGTTGGTGTATTAGAGAATATGAGGATGTACAAGTCACTGTCGCTACATGCAAAAGGTCTACAATGTGGAGGAAGAGAGATGTACACAGATGGGAGTGTAGTCCAGAAGATGCTGTTAACATTGTTTCATGCTCCTTGAAGTCACAAAGAAAATATTCAAAGACATAAGATAGTCAGAATACCTATATTTAGGTAGTGATTCTCTTCATTTTAAGTTCATTTAAACATTTTGGTTCTTAAAATGGCTCTTTGTGGTTAATGAATGGTATAACTCACAATTTAAGGATGAGGACGCTTTGTTCAGCTAATTCCTAGCGCATGAGGATACAAGATGTAAAAGTGGCAGGGTCTGTGCAAGAAGTTACACCTCCTTGGCCATGTCCTATGGAAACGGCTTGCTGGTAACATGTACGTACACACAGCTGAGGCAGAGGTGGCCTCGCCGCGGCCCCCGGGTGTGGGGAGGAGAGCAAAGCAAGGGAAGGGGCAGGGCACCCGTCTTCCTCCTTCCCCTGGGCCCCGGAGCTCCTCTGTGGGCCTGAGTAGGGGCTGACTAACTTATAATTCAAATCGCACTCCCTTGTGCCTGTTGAAGTAGGCTTCTTTCCCTGGAACATATTCCCCTAATGATTTCTTGAAGGTCCCACTCTGGGGAGGGGAGTCACATGGGCTCTTTGCCCATGAAAACAGGCATCTCACAGGATCTCCTGGGAATCCCCCTTCATGGAAAAGTGGAAGAACACCACCCCTTCCTTCGTGATAAACTCAGTTATAAATTAGGGACAGGAATAGCTCTTTCCTCTTTATTTTAAAGCCTTATCTCTCACTAGAATTCAGGATCCAGACTGTGTCTAAAGGCCAGGAGCTTGGATAGATCCCAGTGACACCTGCCATTCGGGATCTGACAATCATAGTGATTCTGAGAGTTGAGGTTTTGTTCCTAAGTCAGACTGTCAGTGTCTTGTGCTCTCTTTTGTCTCCTGGGCTTTCCAGTCAGTTTCCCAGCAAATAGGTTCCTGGCAGGCCTGTCCCATCTGGGTCAGATGTACCCAGGTTCCAAGTTTTATAATAAAAGAAGGATCTGAGATTGGAGCAGGGAAAGTAGCAAGCAAGGTATAAAATGGTAGCTCTGAAGTAGAGGATTAAGGGGTCTGATCCCAGGAAAAAAGTTCAAAAAGAAGACAGATGATATCACAAAATGCCTTCCAAACACGATAATGAAGAGATGGGGTGGGAATGAAGACAGAGAAAAGTCTGGATTTCCTATGACCAGGCACAGCAGCCCAAGTTGGCATGTTTGGGCCCTTAGGAAAGGATCTGAAGGATTGATGAGGTCAGATGGACTGAAAGGGACCATTTGATTCTTAAGGAATTGTGCCATCTCCACCAAGCCTCAAGAAGCAGAAAGGAACCCAGAGAGTTGAGAGTAGCTATAGGGTTTATCAAGCTCTTTTCATCTGTGTCTGGATGACTGAGGGGTAGAAAATGTGGATGATGTGGTTGAACCATAAACAGCTTGGAGAAATTTTGAGAACAGTCCCAGATTCTTTGAGACTTTTTTCATTGAGAGGTAGTGTCCATGTCCCCTCCTCTGGTTGGGTTTGTGCTTTGAACAACAGAGCATGGCTGAGGCTATGTGCCTTTTGAGGCTAGGTCAACAAAGCTCATGCCTGGTTCTCCAGACTCAGGTACCCAGCCTCCATGTAAAATATCTGACTGGGACTTTCCTGGTGGTCCAGTGTTTAAGACTCTGTTTTCCCAGTACAGGGGATGTGGGTTTGATCTCTGGTCAGGGAACTAGATTCTACATGCCACAATTAAGTGTTTGAGTGCTGCAACTATGCAAAAAAAGATCCTGCATGCTACAACAAAGATGGATGATCCTGTCTGCTGCAACTAAGACCTGGCACAGCCAAATACATAAAGAAATAAATATGTAAAAAGAAATCTTAAAGTAATTAGCCCCAACTAATAAAAATAAATGGAAAAAAAAAAAAAAAGAAATCTGACTACTCCAAGGTGGCCAGGACTCTCTAGTCAATGGGCACAACTGAACTCAGCCTTCCACATCCCCACCTAGACCTCGGACAGCTGACTGAAGCCACTTTGAACCCTCCAGGCCATCCCAGCTGACAACTAAGTCCCACTGTGTGATATCAGTGAATGCACTGTGTGATATTAGCAAAAAACTCACTATAAGGCCTGAATTGTATTCCCCTCAAAGTTTATATGTTGAAATCCTACTCCCACCCAGTACCTCTGAATGTGACTGTATTTGAACATAAGTTCTTAAAAAAAGTGATTAAGGTAAAATGAGGTTATATGAGTAGGCTCTAATCCAGTATGACTGGTGTCCTTGTAGGAAGAAGAGTTTAGGACACACACAGAAAGAAAGACATGTGAAGATGTATGGACAAGGTGGCTATCTACAAGCCCAGGAGAGAGGTCTGTTAAAAGAAAATTCTCCACAATTAACTGACCTAGGAGGCTTCATCAGGCAGCATTCAATCTAGCAGATAGAAACGAGCTCCAGAGTTGTACAAAGAGGGAGTTTTTAAAGACCAAAGTGAGCAGAAACAAGGAAGGAACACAGGGCATTTGTTGACTTGTTAAAGCAGAGTAGCTTTCCTTACACAGAGCAAAGGGGATTCTTGGAGTAAATTTAGGTAATTTGTGCTGAGCAGGCCAGCCCTCATGGGCTGACCATGATCTTCCTTTTTTGGGAGAGCTGAGCTAATAGTAACTTAGTTAAGTTTTGTTTTGTAACCATGGGGCTTAGCATGAGTGATTTCATCTAGGACCTAGTCTGTTACTATAATAAGCCTCAGAAGAAATTGACACTTGGTCTTGGACTTCTAGCATCCAGGACTGTGAGAAAATTAACCTCTGTTGTTTAAAGCACCCAGTCTGTGGTCCATTATTATGGCAGCCCTTACAAACTAATATATTCCCCTAACTAAGAAATTGTCACAGAAATTGTGAGAGATAAGAACATGGCACTGTTTTAATTCACTACATTTGTGGGTAGTTTGTTCTATAGCCATAGGAATGGGAACAAGCTTGGGCTTTTCTAAAAGAAAATTATCTTTGCCAAGTTTTAGTTGCAGCATGAAGATCTTTGATCTTTGATGCAACATGCAAACTCTCGTGGGATCTAGTTCCCTGACCAGGGCCCCCTGCACTGGGAGTGTGGAATCTTAGCCACTGGACCACTAGGTAAGTTCCTTGGACTTCTGAAGTGCCTCTTCTACTAGGGATAGCTCCTTTTCTATCCACATTGTCAATTTAGGATGGATCGCCATGGGCAACCTTGACGAATTGACACCATCAGAGAGAGGGAGAGGATGGAGTAAAAGCCTGGAGTCCAGGTTTGAGGCTTTGGTGGCAGAGCCACCAAAAAAACCCAGAAACTTTTAAACAGAGGTTTAAAAATATTTTCTCATTAGTCTGGAAAAGTGGAAAAAACTGTGCATACAGTACAGCTTTATATAACAGCTATTTTATAGGATATCATTTGGTCAGGTGGGATTCCTTGGGAGAGAGAATTACAGCACCAGGTTACAGGCTGAAGGCCCCATCTGACCCACATTCTGGTTTTTTAAGAGTGATTATAGCTCTGGAGGCAGGGGTGAGGTCTCATGGCCTCTACCAGGAAGCACTTTTCTTAGCCATGGGGGATGTTACATTACAGCTAATTACATGCTGTCTGCTAAGATTTTCTAATTACTTCACTGACATTAGTCTTGCTTTCTTAAGGAGTCCATAAGTTTTTGGAAAGCATCTTGAGGACAGGGGCATACCCCTCTGGGTTTTCTACCCAGGGCAGAGCCCTCATCATCATCAGCTGGCCAAGAGATCTCAGAGAGCAGAGATAGATGATCGATCATGTGTCACCAGAAGCGTGGGCTTTGTGCTTAGCCTGGTTGGGTTCAAATCCAAATATTACTACTTCTTCTCTTAAAAAAATTTTTTTTCTTGTTTATTTGGCTGTGATGGGTCTTCATTGCTGCATGGGCTTTCTCTCATTGCGGTGATGGGGGGCTACTTGCTAGTTGTGTTGTGCAGGCTTCTCATTTTGGTGGCTTCTCTTGTTGCTGAGCACAGGTTGTAGGGCATGAGGCTTCATAGTTGTGGCTCCCAGGCTTTAGAGCACAGTCCAATAGTTGTGGTGCATGGGCTTAGTCTCTCCGGAACATGCAGGATCTTCCTGGCTGCTGCTGCTGCTGCTGCTAAGTTGCTTCAGTCATGTCCAACTCTTTGCAACCCCATAGACGGCAGCCCACCAGGCTCCCCCGTCCCTGGGATTCTCCAGGCAAGAACACTGGACCAGGGATCAAACCTGTGTCCTCTGCATTGGCAGGCAGATTCTTTAACACTGAGCCACCAAGGAAGCCCCAAATATTACTTCTTATTTGCTAGGTGACCTTGGGCAAATTGTCTTAACTTCTCCAAAACCTATTTCCTCATCTGCAAAATGGGAATACTAATAGTAGCTACCTTATAAAGCAGTTGAGACAATGCCTGGTGCCTAGTAAATGCTCTATTTACATTGTATATATTTACATTAATAAACTTTTTTTCCTCTTTCATTTGGCTCTACCCTCCTACTCACTACTGTCGGTTTTGGGGTTTGCATGTGGGGAGAGGAGCAAAGAGCAGACACTATTGGAGTTAAAGAATGTGGGTTTTTTTTTTCCTTATTTAACTGCACAAGGACTTCATTGTGGCATGTGGACTTTAGTTGTGGCATGAGGGATCTAGTTCCCTGACCAGGGATGGAACCCAGGCTCCCTGCATTGGGAGCATGGAATCTTAACTACTGGACCACCAGGGAAGTGCCAGAGGCATAGGTTCTGGAGAGATCTAATACCCAATTCCCATTTATAGAGGCTTCGTGAATCTGCATGCACCCCTATCTGTGACACAGGGCACTGGGGCTAGGATTGCCAAAGCAGGGCTGTTCCTGCTTCTGTCTCCCCCTACCCCCATTCTCAAGTGGACAAACCCCAGGTGACCATCCAGCTCTTGTATTAGACTGGAAGCCCCCACCAAAGCCAGAAGAACTAAAGATCTACTTCAGCCATGGCTGGGTCTTTGAGATATGAAAAGGGAGCACATTAATTAGAAAATGCTTAATTAGGAAACCAGTTCCCTAGAAGAAAGGGAATTAACTGAAAAATAAACCTTAGTCAAGAAGCTCTGCGATCAAAAATCCAGGGCTGGAGCTGGCTTGTACGGGCTTAGATGAGACGATTGGGCTCTTTCCTAACCTTACATTGTGTGATACCTTCTTGGTAGCTGAAATCACCAAGGTGGGGTAATTATACCACTGACATTGACTAAGGCTACAGATGGGGAACTTTTTCCTTGGATATCTGTTGTTGATCATTTACTATCACAAAACTGCAGAAATCTAACTTGAGCTCCTGCCCTCTGGCCCCATAGGGGCACACCCTCCCTCACCATGTTATGGGAGCATCTGGCATTGTGTTTACACTTGACCTGCTGGACATCGGGAGCAGGCCCCATGTATTGACTCTGTGAGACCAAGCAGGGACTTCTGAATTAATAGGTCCCTCTTTTACAGTGGCTCAGATGGTAAAGCGTCTGCCTGCAACGTGGGAGACCAGGGTTCAATCCCTGGGTTGGGAAGATCCCCTGGAGAAGGAAATGGCAACCCACTCCAGTACTCTTGCCTGGAAAATTCCATGGACTGAGGAGCCTGATAGGCTACAGTCCATGGGGTCGCAAAGAGTTGAACTCGACTGAGTGACTTCACTTTCACTTTCTTTCACTTTACTGAGACTTCTACCATACCTTCCTTTGAGCCATGACACCATCCACATTTATAATGTTTTGTTTTTCATAATATATAGTTGCAAACATTCGTCTAAACATGTGGGCTGCCCCTTCTTATTTCAGAAGTGCTACCTAGGAGCACAAGAATCTGGGTGTGTGGATTAACACTGTCATTGCAACTCTGTCCAGGCATTGGCTGCTTGCCAATGGTTGTTACTGCTTCTGCATTTACTTTTATTTTATTTATCTCCTTGCTCTGAGATGAGGCATTCTTGCTACATCCACACAACCACCTCTTTCACATTTTACCTGACACAAATGATTATCCTATAAACCCACCTTTGTTCACGTGTACAAGTCCTTTACACCCATTACCTATCTTATATATTAAATTATTTTTGTTTGGGTATAAAGCTTCCTGACTAGATCATAAATTTCTTGAATAAACTTTATCTTCTTCAGTCATAATGCCTAGCACAGCAGTTTTGCAAAGTAAGTGCTCAATATTTGTTGATTGATTGACATGAAGAAATGTGTTGGGGCTGTTAGATTTGTTATGACAGAGAATCAACCAGCCTCAGCTCAGACGAGGATCTGCCTATCCAATATGAGGAATTTGGCTAAATACTGAAAAGCTCCTTTAATTATTATGACATTTAAAATTAATTATATATTTTCAACTGTATTTTCCAGTTGTACGCATAATTATTATTATGCTGAACAGTATTTATACTTAAATGTTTAGTAGTTCATGTAAGTGACTGAAATTAGTAGTGTTTTACAGCTGAAACAAATTCACTTTTAATGGTTCTCTTCTCACAGCCTCACTATTGACAATTTCTCCGATGCAGTGTGCCTTTGCATTCTAATCACCCAGTCTCATGTGCAGATGGCTTGAAAGATAGAGGCCCTGAGTTGATTCCCACAACAGGCAGGGGTCTCCTTGGAAGGGGACCCCTTCATCTTCATGTTCCCCCAAACTGCCTGCACATCCTGTCTGGTGCTTTGATTCTCCCAGCCAGCCGCACTTGAACATTTCCTTGCATTTAATTTTGAATTGTTACTATAAATTTTGTATTCACAGAGATGTAGAAACATAATGATTAATATCTATATTCCCATCACCTAAATTCAACAATCCACATTTTGCCACCCATCCTTCATTATATGAAGATTTAAAAATTACAGACATTAATACATTTCACACTTAAAAACTGCACAGATCTCTGAAAAACTTTCTACATAACCACAATATCATTGTTACATTGTATTAATTTATCAGGACTGCCATAACAAAATACCACAGAAAATGAAAGTGAAAGTGTTAGTCGCTCCAGTCATGTCCAACTCTCTGCGACTACAGACTGGGTGGCTAAAACAACAGAAGTTAATTTTCTCACACCTCTGGAGGCTGGAAGCCCAAAATTAAGGTGTCCGTAGGTTTGGTTTCTGCTGAGGCTTCTCTCCTTGGCTTACAGATGGCCACCTTCTCACTGTGGCCTCACATGGTTGTACCTCTGTCTGTATCTCTTTTTCTAAATTTCCTCTTATTTAAGAGCAACAGTCATATTGGATAAGGGCCCACCCTAAAGACTTCTGGGTTTCCCAGATGGTGTAGTGGTAAAGAATCTGCTGGCCAATGCAGGAGACTCGGGTTCCATACCTGGTTTGGGATGATCCCTTGGAGGAGGAAATGGCAACCCACTCAAGTTTTCTTGCCTGGACAATCCCATGGACAGAGTAGTCTGGTGGGCTACAGTCCAGGGGGTTGAAAAGAGCTGGACATGACTGAGCACCCACACACACTACAGACTTCATTTTAACTAAATCAGCTCTTTAAAGACCTCTTCTTCCCTGGTAGCTCAGCTGGTAAAGAATCTGCCTGCAATGCAGGAAACCTGGGTTTGCTTCCTGGGTCAGTAAGATCCTCTGGAGAAGGAATAGGCTATCCACTCCAGTATTAATGGGCTTCCCTGGTGGCTCAGACACGTGAAGAATCTGCCTGCAATGCAGGAGACCTGGGTTTGATCCCTGGGTTGGGAAGATTCCCTGGAGAAGGGAAAGGCTACCCACTCCAGTATTCTGGCCTGGAGAATTCCATGGACAGAGTAACCTGGCAGGCTAGAGTCCATGGGGTCACAAAGAATTGGACACGACTGAGCGACTAAGCCCAGCACACCAAATATAGTTAAACTCTGAGGTGCTGAGGATTAGGATTTCAACATAAGAATTTGTTGTGGGGCGCGGGGGACACAATTCAGGTCATAATGCACACTTAACAAAACTAACAGTAGTTTATTAATATAATTAATGCCCAATCCGTACTTGAATTCTGACAGTTGTCCCCCAAACGTCTTTGTTCAAATGAAGGGTCAATTGAGGACCATGAATTGCATTTGGCTGTTATGTCTCCTAAATTTGTTTTACTCTAAAATAGTCCTCCTCCCTCCTTCTTTCCCCTTGCCTTTGTCTTGATGAAGAAATTGCCCCACATTTGCATTTTACTTTTTTCTCTGCTCTGTAGTTGGGGGGAATTTAACCTGTTCACCTATACATTGTACTATGTTTTCTATAAACTAGAAGTTATGCCTTAAAGTCTGCTCAGACTCAGGTTAAACATTTGTTTTTCCCAATAGTCATATACAGATGTGAGAGTTGGACCATAAAGAAGGCTGAGAGTTGAAGCATTGATGCTTTTGAACTGTGGTACTGGAGAAGACTGTTGGAAGTCCCTTGGACTGCAAGGAGATCAAACCAGTCCATTCTCAAGGAAATCAACTGTGAATATTCATTGGAAGGACTGATGCTGAAGCTGAAGCTCCAATACTTTGGCCATATGATGTGAAGAGCTGACTCATTGGAAAAGACCCTGATGCTGGAAAAGATTGGGGGCAGGAGGAGAAGGGGACAACAGAGGATGAGATGGTTGGATGGTGTCATTGATTTAATGGACATGAATTTGAGCAAACTCTGAGAGATAGTGAAGGACAGGCAAGCCTGTCATGCTGCAGTCCATGGGGTCACAAAGAGTCGGACATGACTGAGTGACTGAACAACAACAACAAACATTTTGGGAATGAATATTTCGTGGATGGCAGGTACACTTAATTTTGGGTTCTATTAGATTGCCCAATATGTCTGGCTGTTCAAGTTTGAGTGGTGTTTAGATTAGTCACTGGGAAAAAAGTGGGGATAGCTTAAACCCTCCCTTGAGCTATTGCACTTTCTCCCTTGTGACCAGAAAGCAATCTGTGAGTCTACCTTAGCACCTTGGAACATCTGCTTTGCCATCACATTTCACCTAATGGTTTTCATTTCCATCAGAGATCCATAACTGAATCAACTATTCCATTAGGGTTGACGAAATTTATTCTCTATTTATTAGCTAGAATTATTCTGTATACAAGGGCTTTCCCTCATCAACTGGGCTATTTTTTGTTGTTATTGTTTAGTTGCTCAATTGTGTCTGACTCTTTGGGACACCCACGGGCTGTAGCCCGCCAGGCTTCTTTGTCCATGGGGATTTCCAGGCAAAAATACTGGAGTAGGTAGCCATTTCTTTCTTTAGGGGACCTTTCCAACCCAGGGGTCGAACCTGCATCTCCTGCAAGTCCTGCATTGCAGGTGGTTTCTTTACTGCTGAACCACCTAGGAAGCCAACTGGGCTATTTAGTTATCCTTAAATACAATTCCAAACAGAGAGACAGGATAAATCCTGTCAACTTGAATTGCCAATTTTTAGAACAAGGAGTTGGTGTGGTAACTATCTCCAATAGTGACAAATGAGGCTTGCTTTGTTTAGAATTTTCTGTTTTTGGAGTATCATTTATGGATCTATGGCCTTTAAAATATTCTTGTAGCCATTTTTCTTTGTCACACACTAATGGGCCCAGCTTTGGCCATTTGCAGCCCCTGCAAATTGGTCTGGTCTTCTTGACATGACTCCATTAATCTTTGAAAGAGTGAAATGTCCTGGGCTTGTCTTGTATACTCCTTGATACAAACTTGGAGTCAGAAGTTTCTCTCAGAAGCCCTGGTCCCTCAAATGCAGAATGGTTTTAGAAAGCATTCTGCCTCTAGGGATACTCATTACTCCTGGAATATTGTTGTTTTGGGGCTCTTTCAATGGGTCACGCTAGATTTTATGTTTATATGTGTGTGTGCTGTGCTAAGCTGCCTCAGTTGTGTCTTTGTGACCCTATGGACTATAGCCTACCAGGCGCCCCTGTATATATATAATATATAACTATATATTATATATAAATATTATTTATATTTATATTATTTATAATATAATTATAATATATTTATATATAAATATATATAATATATTTATATAGTATAAATTTTATATAATATATTATATATAATATATATAATATATAATTTTATATAATATAATAAATATTATAATTATAATATAATATTTATTTAATTTATAAATTATTTATATTATTTATATTTATAAACATTATATATATAATTTGTGGCTTTATATTGATCAAATTTTCAAATTTAACCTTCTAGGTTTTACTTAATTGTTTGAATTTATACTTCTGTTTTCTCTTAGGCTGAATACTTGGCTTCTAACAATATTACTGTAACAACTTTGTTGTTGCATCATTATTTCAAAATTATAATACAATGGAAGGACTATAATACTATGTTTTTATCCTAGAATATATTCCAGTGAGTAGATACAAAGTTACAAAGTGCTAAGTTTTAAACAGGGTTGATTATTTTCTCTGTGTGATGCGTTATTCATTTCAAATTTGATTAGATTAATTTGTTGCTTTTTTTCCTTTGATTTTTAGGGATTTTTTTCTTTTTAATTTTTATATAATATGAATCATTTGAATATGTAAGGCACTCATATGTCTTAGAAGTTCAAAGCTATATTCTAAGAAGTTTCTTTTCCATTCCAATTCCCCCCCTTCCTATACCTTCTCTGACCACCTAATGGTAACCAAGTTTTAAAATTAATTTTGATCAATTCTTAGTGTTTCTTATTAAAGATATAGGCAAATTTTTACTCATCTGCTTGCTCCTTTTGCCCCATTCCACAAAAGCTACACACTAACACACTGGCTCCACACTTTCTCATTTAACAAAGTCTCCTCGAGATCACTCCATATCCATACATTGAGATTGTACTTACTCTTTCTATGTTTGCCCAGTTCTCCATTATGTGGCAGTACCCTAGTTTATTTAATAAGGGACTTGGGTATCAGTTTATTCAGCCAGGAAACTACTTATGGATGTTTGGATTGTTACATGTTTTTGTTTGTTTGTTTGTTTTTGCTAGTGAATTATGCCTCGTTGAATAACATTGTGCACATGTCATTTCCAATTTAGGCAATTAGGTCTTCAGAATACATTTCTAGAAGTGGAATTCCTGGGCCAAAGGGTAAACAGTGCTGTGATCTTGATAGCTAGGGACCAATTCTCCTGCAAAGGAGTTGTATGATTTTTTTACTCCTAACAATAACATATGACATTATTTGTTTCCCCACAGCCTTACCAATAGAATATATTGTTAAAATTTTGATTTTTGGCAATTTGGTGGGTTAGAAATGATATCACAGTATAGTCTTAATGTATCTCTCTCTTTATTGAGTAGAGTGAACTTTTCAAATGTTTAAGGGATATTGTATTTTTTTTTCTAAGAACTTTCCGTTCATGAATTTTGGTCTTTTTCATATTGATTTCTAGAAATGCTTTATGTTAAGGAAATGAATCATTTGGTTGTGAAATAAGTTCCAATATTCTTTCCTAGTTTGTCAGTTGTCTTTTGACCTTTATGATTTTTTTAAATGCAAAAGACTCTTTAAAAAATAATCTTTATGTAGTCAAATTCCTCACCAGTTGCTTTTGTTGATTCCAGATTTTGATCACAGTTTAAAAAGTTTTCCCAACTTTTAGGTTTTAAAGGAATGTACCCATATTTTCTTTCAGTATTTGTATGGTTTCATTTGGAGATTCCCTGGGAGCTCAGCCAGTAAAGAATCAGCCTGCAATATTGTAGTGGTTTTTGCCATACATTGACATGAAGCAGCCATGGGTATACATGTGTTCCTGAACCCCCCTCCTCCTCCAATTAAAATTGAAAAAAAAAAAAGAAGAATCAGCCTGCAATGCAGGAGACCCCAGTTAATTCCTGGCTGGGGAAGATCCCCAGGGACTGGCTACCTGCTCCAGTATCATGGGTTTCCCTGGTGGCTCAAACAGTAAAGAATCTGCCTGCAATGTGAGAGACCTGGGTTTGATCCTTGGGTTGGGAAGATCCCCTGGAGAAGGGCATGGCAACCCATTTCTGTATTCTTGCCTGGAGAATCCCCATGGACAGAGGAGCCTGGCAGGCTACAGTCCATGTAAAGAGTCAGACACAATTGAGCAACTAAGTGCACGCACACACACATGGTTCCATTTAAAAATGTATTTGGCTAGCTGATACATTGGAGTAAAGATTTTTAGTATGGTTTTCGCACACTTCTTGCTAAATTTATTTCTAAGTATTTTATTTTTGCTGTTATTGTGAGATTTCTCTTCCAAAATATTTTCTAACTAGTTAATGATTGTATATAGGAAGACTACTTTTTAATTTATATTAATTCTATATCCTGCCAATTTTACAGAATTCTATTGCTTGTGATATTTTCCCCATTGAGTCTCTTGCTATGATAACATAACTAGAAATAGTTTTATATCCTTATTTCTAACTCTTACTCCTCTAACTGCTTCTCTTAATTGCATTTGCTAATACTTCTGATAACTTGTTGACTAGCTGTGGCAATATTGAGTATTCTTGTCTTATTTCTGACTTTACTGGGAACACCTCTAGTATTTTCCCTTCAAAAGAGATGTTGACTCTGGGGCTGGTGTGTGTGTGTGTAATTGTTAAGAAAAAATTAATTTTTATTTTACTGACTGGTTTGTTTTTCCAGCCAGTCATAGGGATTGAATTTTCTTTTTAATGTCAGGAAATGACCATATGTTTTTCCTATGTAGAGCTTGTATTTAATATTAATATTGAAAGATTTCCTAGTATTGAATCATCCTTGTATGATTCACATACATATTTATTCACCCTGCAATAAACTCTAACTGGTGATTATGTATTTCGTTAATTTGCTATTGGCATCTGTGTGACAATATTTTATGTAGAATTTTCCCCACACTATTGGTAAGAGATTAGGATCTGATTTTCTTTTATTGTGAGCAATCTTAATCATTTTTATAATAACTTGAAATTCACTTCATAAAACAAATTTGGAAGTGTTCCTTTATGTTTTATGTCTGTATATTTTAAGTAGCATTGGAATTATCCTCTCTTTACAGGTTTGTTATAGTGCCCCTGTGAAACCATCTTGGTCTGGCATTGTTTTGATGGTGGAGTGAGGATGCTTGACTGTTGAAATGTTTCTTGAACCACACATTCACATGTATTTCTATCACAGTCCTCTTTGTCCTGGATGCTGAGGGATGCAGGTATACGAAGTAGGAAGTAAGTTTTTAGGAATAGAGGACGTCTTTCCCGTGGGAGACAGGGCTAGGGGATGACTGATAAGAAAATTACATCCAGGATGGGGGAGGATGTGAGGGGAGTGATGTCCGTGGGTGGGAGGGCTGTGAGAGAGGCTACCGGAAAGGCCTAAGTTGAGGATAGAAGATCAGCTGCTTCCTCCCAAGACTTTTCTTCTGATTGCATTCCAGCCTCTCCTGGGAGTCTCTGTCCTATTTTCACAGCTGGGAAGGTAAAGGGAATTTCCCATAATCCATGAACCTCCTTGGCAGCCTTTGTTGGGGAGGTCCTCAGGGTCACCTCACCCAAGGGGACTTGGACAAACAACAGCAATCTCACTCCTGAGTTCCTCCTATCTGCATTTGCTCCGAGGTGGTTGCTGCCCACAAACCTCATGGCTCACAGAATTATTAAAGACCGTGAGGTCAGAGATATTCCTTTCATGTCGAGTAGAATAACTTCGTGGTGGCAAAGGGAGGGTGGGGCTGAGGGGGATGCAGGGCAGGCTCTTCTGGGTACCCGGGGTGGCTGTGTCCCCTTATCTCCCCAGTCTCCTTTCTCCTGCTTTCTTAGCTCTCTGTAGACCCTCCAGCCACAGTATAGCCCACACCAGGAGGTGCTAGCCTGTGAGGCAGAGAGTGGGAGCACTTGGCCGGGGAGGCCCCCGCCTCTGCAGCTGCTGGATGTTGCACTTGGTAAGAGGCTGGGGAGAGTGGGGAGAAGACAGTCATGATATCCTTCAGGCTTCTGCATCCCTTCTGAGCTGGAAGGAAGACTTCGGAGAGTCTGAAGTTCAGAGACATAGCTGAGAGATGGGCCTGTGCCTCGAAAAAATCCTAGGCTGTGTTTCCTATGTACAAGACATGGCCTTGTGGAAAGTGTGACCACTCTCAGCCCTGTGGTGCTGTGATCCTTGCCAGGCCACGGGCTTCCAACTGGAGTTAGGAAGTAGGCTGTGGGCTCAGGGGAGGCTTATAGGACAAAGGGAAGGCTGGGCTGTGAAAGCACTTGAAGGGCCTGGGGAGAGTTTTACTTTCCAGGCCAGGGCTTCTTCTCCCTTTGCACGCAAATGGAATCCCTTCCCCAGTACCTCCACTCACCTCACTGCCTCAAGGCTAACCACACCTGTCCAACCCACAACCCCAGAAGTCAGGGGGAAAAAGTACTGTGGCTCCTTTTAGAACTTTAAGTGCAAATATGAGTTAGCACCCAACTAACCCAGAGGAGCCTGGCAGCCTACAGTCCATAGGGTCGCAAAGAGTCAGACATGACTGAAGCGACTTAGCACACACACACAACCACAGGGGTTCGTGCTTTGCTGCAGGGACTGCCAGTGGGCCCCAAAGGCTCACGGTGACTTGGGGAACTGTTAGTTCAGACCTGATCCTTGTGGTTGTGGTGCTCGGCTCTGGCTGCAGCCAGTGACCTTTCTAGGAGGAGGCTTCAGAGGAATTTGGAAGGTTCCCTGGGGAGACTCTTCCATCATTCACCTTCCTCCAAGGCCTTCTCAGGGTTTGACTGGTACGGTGGCTACTTTTCTGCAGTAACATTTTATCCTTTTATTTGATATCAGATGCCTAAGCCAGAATGAAGAGGTTTGTAGATAACTGGCTTTGTAGTCCAGAGACTAGGGTTTTACTCCTGGCAAAATACTCTACTTAGACAGGGCTACTCTTCTCTGATCTTCCTTTCTCTTCCTCAGTTAATATTTGTAGCAAAACTATCATTGATATAGTGATCTCTTCTGTGTTCAGCACTGTGCCAAATATCTTACCAGATATGAGTTCACTGAATCCTCACAATGAACCTAAGAATGGGGGTGAGGAGGGGACACTACTGTTTTTGTTAATAGATGAGGAAGCTGAAGCTTAAGGAGGTTGAGTAATTTCACAACATCACCAAACAAGTGTGAATTTTGGCCCCAGGTAGTTTTCATTCCATAGGGTGTTAGTCACCTTCAAATGTCTCTGGAGAGCACCATTGATTAGAATAGAACTGCCTGTGCTCCTCTTTGGACTGATTGTTTAAAGAACAATTCTTTAACCTAGTCTAAGTTTCTTTGGATTTCTCATTGTATAGTCATTTTTCAGTATCCATGGGGGTTGTTGGTTCCAGGAACCACGCAGGTGCTCAAGTCTCTTACATAAAGTGGCATAGTATTTGCTTATAGTCTAGGCACAGCCTCCCATATAATTTATACCATTTCCAGATTACTTATAATACTTAATAGCATGTAAATGCTATGTGAATGGGGCTTCCCAGGTGGCGCTAGTAGCAAAGAAGCTGCCTACCAATGCAGGAGACACAAGAGACAGACACAGTTTCTCTTCCTGAGTCGGGGCAATCCCCTGGAGGAAGGCATGGCAACCCAGTATTCTTGCCTGAAAAATCCCATGGACAGAGGAGCCTGGTGAGCTACAGTCCACAGGATTGAAAAGAGTCAGACACAACTGAAGTGACTTGGCACGCAAGCACACTATGTGACTAGTTATAGATATAATGTAAATGCTATGCAAATAGTTGCCAGTGCAAGGCAAGTTAAAATTTTGCTTTTTGGAACTTTCCGGAATTTTAAAAAATATTTTCTATCTGTGGTTGGTTGAACCTGCACATGTTGAACTCATAGTTCCAGAAGGCCAGCTGTATATAAGACAGGTCCTGCCTCTGTGGCTTCTACCAATCCCCACTGTAGAAGCAATCTAAGTTTTTTACAGTCCAAATGCCAGAGTCCACTTCTCTCTGTGCTTTATTCCCATCAGCCGCTCGCTGCTCTCCCACCCTTGGCTCTTCTGCCTTGGCAACCGGTTTTGGAAATGCCCCACCAGTTCAACCTCTGCACCTACATTAGGTCTCTTAGCTTCTTCAGCTGTAGCTCTGTAACTGTGGAGAGGCGGTGGAGGAGATGTGTTGATGTGAGCCTTGAAGGACAGGTTGAATTGGGGTGAGCAGAAAGTAGTTGGTTAGGCATGTGTTGCCTAAGGGGCTGGGTTGGGGGGTGAGGTGTATGTTGTACATGGGTCATGGTGTAGACTTGGGAGTAGGCAGTACCCAGGGAGGGTTTGAGATGGGGTGTCCTGCAGGAGGAAAGGAGGACAGGAGTCTGGGCAGTGTGGGATGCTCAGGGTGCAGGCTGGAATGAGGGGCAGAGCACCAGGCTTCCAATGTCCCCCCTGGTGGAGCAGCTGACTTTTAGGACAGTACCATGGGGCATGTCCAAGGCAGCAGTGGCGAGCCCCGAAGGCAGGTGAATGTGTACCCTCCACCTCCTCTCTCCAGAGCATGGCTTCACCAGAGAGCAAGCTTTGGCTGTGGACTGTCTGAGAGCAGGGGCCTGTGATGATCCACCCTCATATCTCCAGAGCCTAGTCTTGAGTCTGGTGCTTCACAGGCATTCAGGGACTTTCACATGAATGAACAGAGAGACAGGGGAGCGGGGGTGTTGGGTGGGGAGGGAAGCAGGAAGGAAGGGTGGGCCAACAGCAGAGCTTGATGATGAGCTGGGAGCTCCAGGCAAGTGTCAGCCAATCCCAATCCAGGGTCAGGCAACTGGGGCTCACCCTCTGCATCCCCAGTGGTTGTGGGGTCACCATTCATGAGAAAACTCACTCTTCTGGTCTCCTCTGATTCTACTGGGTCAGACAGACTAAGCCCGAATTCAACAACATCTCAGTCCAAATAAGTAAGATCGAAGAAATAAGATTCAAGGAGAGGTAATCTTAGTTCTTTTCCTTACTCAAGGGAAAGCTGCTCTGTTTGGTCAAGACTTCGTCTTGTTTCTGAAGTAAATGTCTCTTGTTCCCACGATCATTAGATTTCAAGTGCAGTTCCTGGTCTTTAAGTGTACAAACTTAAGTTTCTCTTCTCATTGCACAGTCTTTAGTGGGAAAAAGTCGGGGCAGCCCAGTGAACCCCAGCAGGGACAGGTTCCCCAGGATCTTGGGCATTACACAGATGCTTTTGAGCTTGTTAGATAAAAGCTGATTTTTTAAAAAAGTACATTGAGACAGAACTTGAAAACTATAGGCTGACTAATAGTAATCCAAAGACCAGTGTACCTCTAACCACATTTTTGTTTATTTTTAAAGTGTTTCCTTCATGGTTTTTCTTGTGGCTTGCCCATTGCAGTTTGTGCTCTTGTTGTGAGCTTTATCTGTCTTTGACATTGTTTTTGCTGAACTTGGTTTTTCCGAGACCCTCTCTCCTCAGAGGCTCAGTTTCACCCTGCCATCAGCAGTCAGCCAGTTTCGGTGGCAGAAGGGGCCACAGCTGCTTCCTGTCAGCCCCCTGGGGCAGAAGCATGCAGTGGTGTCTCCTCCTGATCTGGGCCCAGGGGCTGAGGCAGGCTCCCCTCCCCACCTCAGGTAAGATCTGAAGTCTAGCCCAGGACAGGACAGGAGGGAAAGCGGGCGGGAAGGGGCGACTAGAGCCAAGGCCTCATCCATCTGATGGAAGGAAATACAGTTTTCAGAGTCCTGGGTCCCCTCGTGGGAGAAAACGCTGTCTCTGAGAAGGAGCTCCAGTTATGTTTTCGGTGGTAGATGAAGGTCTTGGGGTTGTGGGGTGCCTGCCTGGCTGACCCAAAAAAAGAAGCAGGAGGTGAGAAAAGGACTAAGGAGGAGGGATAATGGGTTTGCTGGGAGAAGTTCCCTCCTGCTATATCCTCCTTTCTTCTGTCCTTGAGGAAACTTCTAGAAAAACATAGTATGCTTTTTGTGAGTCAAAAACATCATCGTCACAGATTCCAGATATTCTACTGTTATAGATTGAATTTATGTTAAACCTCTTTCCTTCTGTGTTAAAAATCATAAATAAATGTGTCTGAGAGGGCAGAAATATTTAAAAGTTGTTATAATTTTGTTTCCCTGTTGTTTTCTGAACCATCTGCGGGGGGTCAGTGCTGAGGAGGGTGGTTTTGCCTGGGAGAAACAGAGTTGCTCTTCAAGCTTCCTTTCCTTTAGATTTCAGGGCTTTTCTGAAAATTTTCCAGGCACCCCAAATGGCAGTCAATAAAAACAACCAGGTCTTATTTCAAAGGATAATGGGCCCAGAGCAGAACTGGCTGCCGAAGTGGTGGCCAACAAGGGCCTGTATTTTAGGTAGAGAGACAACAATCAATGAGGTCATCAAGAAATAACATTCCAGCAGAGTGTCCTGAGAGGGTAAAGTGGCTACATTGTATAGGAATTATGGTCTTTATGGGGGAAAGACAGGAGGAACTGGAGAGACTGTCATTCCAAAATCCAATTCTGGTATTTCCCTGGCGATCCAGTGGTTAAGACATCGCCTTCCTGTGCAGCAGGGTGTAGGCTCAATCCCTAGATGGGGACCTAAGATCCCACATGCCTGGTGGCCAAAAAAATCAAAACATAGAACAGAAGCAATATTGTAACAGATTCAATAAAGACTTTAAAAATGGTACACATTAAAAAAAAAAAAATCTAAAAAAAAAAAAAAAAAAAACCAAAGTAAAACACCGAAAACCAATTTTGGCCTCAAAGACTCCTTGGGATTTCTATGGAAAGGTTCAAGACCAGCTGCTAAAAATGCACACTTCTTTCCCCCTCTCTAGGAGCTGTGACAGGCAGAATAGTAACAATGGGGAACATTTCTGCAGAGGAAGGTGGCTCTGTCACCTTACAATGTCACCTCTCCTCCACCACTGCCAAAGTGACCCAAGTCAACTGGAAGCAGCAAGACCAAGTTGTGGCCATTCATCATGCCAGGTTGGGGTGGCATATCGATCCTGCCTTCAGGGAGCGAGTGGTCCCGGACTCCAATCTGGGCCTCACCCTCCAGTCACTGACCAGTAACGACACAGGAGAGTACACCTGCATCTATCACACCTACCCTGACGGGATTTACAAAGGGACACTCTTTCTGCAAGTCCTACGACACTCAGGTATGTCCTCTGGGGCCAGGTGGCTGAGGATCCTCATGCTCGATGATTGAAACACTGCAGAGCAAGACCTCCCAACCCTGGTTCACATTCACATCACCAGGGAGCTTTCAAATGGTATGGAAGCTGGCACCCCATCCCAGACCAGTTCAGTCAGAGCCTCTAGGGGCAGAGCAGGGTATGTTAGATTCTAGAAGCACTCTCGATAGTTTGAATGGTCAGCCATGACTGACCATTTGGGTAATGGTACCTGTTTGGGTAAAAGCACATCTTATGTGTTTTTGTTAGGAAGACCAGTTGTTCAGGTCATTTGAGAAGCGTGTACATGCTCAGTCGCTCAGTCATGTCCAACTCTTTATAACTCTATGGACTGTAGCCCACTAGGCTCCTCTGTCCATGGGGTTTCCTAGGCAAGAATACTGGAGTGGGTTGCCATTTCCTACTCCAGGGCATCTTCCTGACCCAGGGATTGAACCTGAGTCTCATGTGTCTCCTGCATTGGCAGGTGGATTCGTTACTGCTGCACCACCGGGGAAGAACCCATTTGAGAAAGGATCACATTAATTACTTTAGCAGTGATCATGCCAATTAGATTTAGCCTCTCCATTTATAAAGGATTAGAACTCAGTGTGTGCTAAGTGTAAATGTACAAGTTACATTTCTTTAGTACTTGATGGTTTCCCAAAATGTTCTCGCCTTCATTATCCACCTGAACACTTAAACCTCTTTGGAGGGGGGAAATGACTGTTCTCATGGCTGAGGGACAGGATAGAAAGTGACGATGGGCTCAGATGGCCTAGGTCAAATCCTAGTGTTGCTGTGACCTCAGACACAAGATTATTGGGCTTCTCTGTGCCTCGTTTTTCTCAACTGTGAAATGAGGAGAAGATGTAAGACCTTATGAGGTGTGAACATAGGATTGGATTACTGACTAAAAGGAAATGCCCTTAGAATAGCACCTGGAATGTGGCAAGCATGAGGTCGGTGTTAGCTATTAATAGGATCCCCCAATCCCCATATGACTGTAGGGTGGAAGAAGAAGGTGAGCCTGGCCGTTGCTCAGAGTGGTACAGCTGATTTTAATACAGGTTTTCAGGTTCCACTCAACTATACCCTCAGAGCTGCTGTCTGCTGCCATCAATGGTGTGGGAAAGGTTATATGTCTTTTTTTCTTCTTTGTACTTTAATATTAATTTTACTTTTTAATTAAACTTTTCAAAAT
Source organism: Dama dama (assembly GCF_033118175.1). Lineage (NCBI taxonomy): Eukaryota > Metazoa > Chordata > Mammalia > Artiodactyla > Cervidae > Dama > Dama dama. The sequence continues at coordinate 59,495,425 of NC_083699.1, read as the reverse complement.
ATCAAATTGATTATAAACACAAAGTTTAATAAAAAGAAAGTATTCACTTGTTTTTTACTGAATGTTATTTGTTTCACTTTGTGACTATTACTGAAAGTGATTTTGTGGAACCGAAGAAGGGAGTGTTAAAAATGGTCTGCTGTGATGTCAAATGCGTGAGGCACAGCCCTGGAGGGATCAGTTACTCATTTTGTGATGGGCTAGGCAGATGCTCTGCTGTCCAAAGAGCTGGGTTTGAAGACTCCAGTCCTGTGATTTGAGAAAAGCCTGGCCAATCCCCACCCCTGGTGCCCGGACACTGAGGTTTCCCTGGACAATGGTTGTCCTTTGCTTCTGGCCTCTTCCCACTCACCTTAGTTTTGTCTTCCCTCTAGTGGCTGAGTACAGCGCTGGGTTCCAGATCCCATTGCTTGGAGCCATGGCCGCAGTGCTAGTGGTCATCTGCACGGCAGTCATCCTGGTGGCCACATTGGCCAGAAAGGTAATGAGTCTGGCTGCACCTCTCAGTCCTGGCCATCCCATCCCTACCACCCATCCTATCCCATCCCTGGTCCTTTCCTGTCCCCTTGCTGTCTAGATGTGATTCCCCCCACTGCTCTCTATGCCTTTTGCCATGGTACTTTCTCTGCCTTTCAGGGCATTGTTTGTGTTCTTTGTCCCTTTCCCTTGTCTAGGAGCTCCTGAAAGTTTGGACCTGTATCCTCCACATCATGCTGTCGCCTACAATTCCTGGCTTCTGCCTGGCCCTTAAGCTACTCCTCTGAGAGTCCGATTTATCTACTGTGAGCTTGATGCATCTTGGGCATCTGCTCTGTGCCAGGGGTTTTTGAACATTAGCTCCTTAAATTTTAATAGCCAGTCACTAGTGCTGGTTACCTAGCGCTTCTGCAGGATGAAAAATCAACACTCCAAAAATTTAGGGGCAAAAGGTGCACGGCAAGATCAGTAGGTTGTACATCGTCCATTATACTTGCTTAAGAGGTCATGTGGCTAAGAGAGTATTGGATGGGAAATTGGAAATTTCTATTCTCAGCATGGAATGTGTGATGATAGGGTTGTTGTTTCATTTTTTGGGTCTCCATTTCTTCATATGTAAAATAGGGATTATGATTCTGCTTACTCTGTATCCCAGAATTGTGATGAACAGGTAGCATATTACACGTGGAAGCTTTATAAACAACGAAGAAATATACTTTCTTCATATATTCATGTCCTTGTGTGGTAACTGGCAGCTACTATTGTGTGCGTGCGTGCTATGACATTTCAGTTGTGTCTGACTCTTTCCGACCCTTTGGACTGTAGGCGGCCAGACTCCCCTGTCCATGGGGTTCTCTCAGCAAGAATACTGGAGTGGGTTGCCATGCCCTCTTCCAGGGGATCTTCCTGGCCCAGGGATCAACCCAAGTCTCCTGCAACTCCTGCATTGGCAGGTGGGTTCTTTATCACTAGTGCCACCTGGGAAGCTACTGATTTGGGTGAAAGAAAGAATTCCCACTCCTTTTTATCTTCCCTCTTGGGTCTTTTAAACCATCCAAGGTTGCCTTAATTTAAGTTACTAAACAAACATTTTGGGGAGTACAAGCCTGTGATTCCTAACACTGTTTTCCACCTCATTCCAGATCCTCCTCCCCAGCCTGCCTACTTTCCCTCCAACTCTGACTGTACTCAGTTAACAACTCAACTCTACAGCCTGCTTTATTCTCTGGACTGGTACCTGGTGCTGTTATTCCTGACACGTATGGGTTTACATCTACCACCTTATTCTCTTCATGTTTGTTTTGCCTGTCTTCTTCCCTAATCTTTTTCTTGCTGCCTTTTGAATTAAGTATTTTTATTATTAAAAACATCTGTTTGGTAGTTATGCATTTTTTCTTTTCTTTAGTAGTTACTCTAGAGATTATAAAATAGATCTCTGATTTATTGTATCTAATGTGTATTAGTACTTTTATCATCTCTTGGATTTTGCAAGAACCTTAGAACACATTAACTCTTTTCTTACCTCCCCAACTTATTGCTATCACTGTCATGGATTTTAGTTCTCTTTCTATTTTAACCACCCACCTGGAAATGATTATTGTCTTATGAGTCAATGTTTGTTTAGATTTACCTTTCTATTGCTCTTCACTTCTTCATGAATGTTCTTTCTTATAACTAGAAGAGTTTTCCTTCTGCCTAAAGAATATCCTTTAGCATTTCCTTGTGAGCAGGCATGCTAGAGATGAATAATCTCACTTTTTGTTTGTCTGAAAATATCTTAATTTTCCTTAATTTAGAAGTGATCTATTTGTTTTTCTGGGTATAGATTTCTATGTTGGCAGTTATTTTCTTTCAACACATGGAAAATACTGTCCCATTGTCTCGGACTTCCCATATTTTTGTTGAGAAATTATAAGGGAGTCTTATTTTTGTTCTGTGAAAGACAGTGTTTGTTTTTGTTTTCTTGTTCTTTAAAATTTTTTCCTTCTCTTTGATTTTCAGCAATTATATGGTGATATAATTGGATATAGTCATCTATGTATTTATTCTGTTTGAGGTTCAGAGTGCTTTTTGAATTTGTTACTTGATATCTTCTTTCAGTTTTGTATCATTCTTGGCTGTTATTTCTTCATATATTAATTCTCTGTCCTTGCTTTCCTTTCCTTCTGGAATTCTAATCACAGGTGATATTTTCAACATTTTCACTTTTTCCCACACCCCTTACCCTCTTTTTGGAATTTTCCATCCACTTGTCTCATCAAATGTTTTCTTTGGATGTGCCTTCCAGTTTACTAAGTATCTTCTTTGATGTATCTAATCTTCTGTTAAACTCATTCATTAAGTTTTAAATTTCCGTTACCATATTTTTCAGATCCACAACCTCTATTTTGTTGTTTGAATAGTTTACAGTCTGCCAAAATTCCTAATCTTGTTTTAAATTCTTTGAAAATATTAATCAGTTATTTTGAAATCTGTGCCTGATAACCCTATTAGTTGTGTTCTCTATGGTCTTTTAATATTTTCTCTTTTTGCTTGTTTCTTGGACCTGTCTTATCTTCTTGACTGTTTATTTTTCATTGAGTGCTGTACTTTCTACTTCAAGACCTGTGGCAATAAATTGAGGCTCTAGGTAATATCATCTTCCTCTAGAGAGGATTCCACTGGCTTCTGTCTGATGACTAGTATGAAAGCACTAGCATTCCTGTCACTTTAATTAAATCAGTGGTGAGAGAATTTAAAGCTGGACCCAACTTTGCTACTTCCTTACTTGTAGAGGGTAGTCCTTTGGGATCCTAACTCAAAGCCTGCAGTGTTTACCAAAGTCTCCCTCCTCAGTGATTTCTGAAATCAAAATTTTCTCCCTCCAGCCAGAAACCCTGGAGTTTATCTGCTTCTTGGCCATGACTTTCAGGAAATTTCTCTAGACGAAAATCTCCCTCAATGCTCATCTCATCTCTCTGGGCTTCCTACTCCTAGACTTTGCTCCCTAGCCCAAAATTTCTCACTGATTTGATAGATTTCGGATGACTACAAATAGACACTTATAATATATTATTTAGCTTTTCTAGCTGTTCTCAATGGAAAGTTTGGTTCAAAGCAACATAGGTAATCATTGTTCCATCAGAAGCAGAACTCCTGTTTCTGACATTGCATTTCCTATCTGCAATCAAAGGCTGACTCTGTTTTTTTTCCATAGTTATTTTATTTGGCTGTGTTGGGTCTTAGTTGCAGCATGCAGGATCTATCGTTGGGGTGGTGCTCAGGCTTCTCTTTAACTGAGGTGTGTGGGCTTTAGTAGTTGCTGTGTACAGGCTTAGCTGTCCCATGGCATGTGGGATCCTAGTTCCCCAACCAGGGATTGAATCCACATCCCCTGCATTGAGAGGCAGATTCTTAATCACTGGACCACCAGGGAAATCCCTCAAAGGCTGAACTACAAGCAGAACATATTTAGCCAGCCCACCCACTCTGTACCTTGGGCTATATTGGGTTAAGACCCCCAACCTGAGTTCTAGCCCCACTTTACCTGATTCCTCATCAGCCATTTAGCCAGAATCTGGCTGGGCCACTGCCAGTCAGAGGGAGAGATTTACACAGCTGTGTGTTCTTAGGCTCAGATTCCATCTGTCTCGCTAATTTTGAGTTCTTGTCTTCTTTTTCCCTTTCTCTCTCTCTTAGAAATGGACCATCCTTTGATTTTCTCTTCTTTCTTATTTAACATCTATTTGACTATTTTTCTCCTGTTACTCCTCTGAAGATCTTCAAGAGCTGCTTCCCTCTCCAGGCCTAAGAGTTGAAATGAAATTGCACAAACTAGAATTGCTTAATAAGAAAGTGCTATTGTAATGTTTTCCCACTTATATGTCATGATAATTTATATTTAAAATAGCCTTAATACTGTATAAGTGTCTAGACTTTGTGTATATTTTCCTATTGTTAATTCTGCTTATGGAGTTACACTTCTGTGCATACTCATGCCTATCACCACTGACTAATCTTGAATTTTCAGTCTAATATCTTACATCTTAAATTCTTAGTTTGTATAGATAAACCCACTTTGCTTTCTGTAACCTATCATCAATACCACGGTATTGATGTAACAGTAACATGTTCCATTTGACAAACATTCTGTCTTCATTCAGATCTGCCAGGGAAGAAATCCCAGGAGCACTTACTCTAACGTTATTTTACTGAGAACAGATTGAAATGAGGATGGGGAAAGGAATTTGGTAGCAGAACCAAAGTCTTATTCCCCTCTGAGTGACAAATTGCCTGGTCTCCCCCAATTAGTGGTCTAATAGTGCTTCAGACACCTGTTGGATTTTGCAGATTTGATCCAGAGGAAGAGAAAGAGATTTTCCAAATGGTAGGAAAACTCATGTGATAGGTGAAAGTTATAGTCTAATACCAACATATGACTGCCTGGTCCACCAATTCGCCTACAAAAATTTCTTGTCCTATGGTTCAGATCCTCACTTCCAGGTTTATGAGGCAAACATTTAGATTGCTGACCGACTTGGTTCATAAGGATGTGGCCACTTATTCCTTGTTGTTCAGTAGGCATCATGGAACAGGGTGCTGGGGATCCAGCGAAATGTGGCTAGTGCTATTGGAAAAATCAATGACTTAATGACTTATAGTATTTTCATTTATGTCTTAGCTATCACAGTAGATAGGTTTAGTAAATGAAACCTCTAGGGGAAAATGAATGCAAGAAAACTGACTGAGTAGAGGAAAGAGGTGAAGAGAACAACGATTGATCTGTGAGCTGGAAGGGAGTTGTTATGGTAGTTGGTGAGCAGATGTCCTCTGCTGTCACCAGTACTCTGCAGCTCTGGCACATGGAAATATGGAGGGTTCTTCAGAAGCAGCAGAGCACATTTTCCTGTTAATGATTAAGACTGATTAATTTTCAGGTCAGTATTCCAGACAAGTTTGTATAAGGGAAAGGGGAAGAGGTGAAAAGAGAGAGTCCAGTAGGTATCAAATTCTGTGGCTCCCCTTCTAAAGTGTTTTATTCACCAGCCCCCTCTTTGACATGTCTGCTGCTTCCTGTTTAAATCAGTTCCTCTGCTTTTTCCTATGCTTTGGCTATGGCTTCTGTCTTCTTTCTCTTATTGCTCAAATGCATTTTATCCTTGTAGTATTTAAGGTCCAGCAGAGAAACAGAGTACTCTTAAGCTGAGTAGTTTGAGGACAGTTTAATAAAGGGATTTACAAAGTATTGGAAAGCTTAGAGGGAAAACATAAGGGGGCATGTAGGAATGTATTGTTACCACCCTGAGATCTTTAGGGGAAAGGAGAGAGAATGATTACTGAAACCTGGAAGGAAGAGTGATTACTAGGCCCTGGAAAGAGAGAGTTGTGTGGAGAGGACCACCTTGAGAAATACTTTAATCTTTGATTGAGGATCACAGCCAGTCCAAGTCCACCCTGCAGAGAGAATGCTGGGGAACATATACCCTCACCTCACTCTCCTTCCCTCCATTCTCCTACTGTTGCTTTGCATTGACTTAACCCAGACTGAAGCCAGAGAGCGAGAGAAATCACTGGGTCAGTATGAATCCACCTGCAATGTGAGAGACCTGGGTTCGATCCCTGGGTTGGGAAGAGCCCCTAGAGAGGGCATGGCAACCCATTCCAGTATTCCTGCCTGGAGAATCCCCATGGGCAGGGGAGACTAGTGGGCTACAGTCCATGGGGTCACAAAGAGTCGGATATGACTGAATACCTAAACACAACACAGCACACATGTGTAGTTCAGTCTCCTTAGGACACAGAAGAGGGCACAGAAGGATGGAGAGTGACGTTGAGGGGTGAACAGACAGTATCCACACCATGACTATTATAGATCTTGACTTTCTACACTTCAATCTTCTCTCATGTATCCTTGAACTCTTGATTATACATTTAAGCAATACCCTTGTCAGCTGTCCATCTATATTTCTCCTGGGACCACTGGGCTTTATTAGCCATCTTAGTACTGCTATGGGCCAGGTTTCCTTGGCTGCCATTGCAGTAATTACATCCACTTTGTTTCTTATGTGCTGCCATCTGCCCCTATATTATTTGGGGGATCTCCTCATCCCTGTTGCTGCTGGGGATCCAGATCTATACATCATCACCTACTTCAACCCCAGCATACAGAGGAGAGCTACCTCTGAGCCCCTCAGTGATGCTGGTGGTTTCTTCATTAGCACATTCCTTTCCACTTTAGGAAAAGGGTGTCCTCTGGATCTTCTCCAGAAACATAAGCAGCTATTGAAGTTTCAAAATTATGTAGTACAGAGATTGGCAAAGTTTCTTTGTAAAGGGCCAGAATCTTTTAGCTTTTGTGGGCCGTCCAGTCTCTGCTGCAACAATTCAACAATGCCATCCTATGGTGAAAGGAACACAGATAATATGTAAATAAATGAGTTGGCCATGTTTCAATAAATCTTTATTTATAAACACTGAAATTTAAATTTTATATAATTTTCATGTTTAATAAAATATTATTCTTTTGAATTTTTTGAACCACTTAAAAATATAAAATCCACTTTTAGCCCATGGGCAGTGCAAAAGCCTGTGGTGCCCCAGATTTGACCTGTGGGTCTTAGTTTGCCAATTCCTGATTTAGTAAGTTGTATTGGGAAAAATGGGCTTCCCTCGAAGCTCAGTTAGTAATCTGCCTGTAATGCAGGAGACCTGAGTTCGATTCCTGGGTTGGGAAGATCCCCTGGAGAAGGAAATGGCAATCCACTCTAGTATTATTGCTTGGAGAATCCCATGGACAGAGGAGGCTGGCAGGCTACAGTCCATGGGGTTGCAAGAGTCAGACATGTCTTAGCGAATAGATCACCACCACCATTTGGAAAAACACTGTCCTTTCCTCTCCTCTACTCTTAGCAGTGCACAGAACACTTCTGCCACCAGATGTTCCCACACTGACCAATTCTGCCACATTATCTGAACGTCCTATAAGCAATCCAGTTCTGACAGTATCTATCTGTAGTTAACATCGGCTCCCAGAAGTTAGGGCTCACTCCTCCAAGACAGCCCTCACTTCAGATGCCAGTTGCAAGTCCCAGGTTGTCACCTGTGCCTTGACTGCTGCTGCGGCTTAGTCACTTCAGTCACGTCTGACTCTGTGCAACCCCATGGACTATAGCCTGCTATGTTCATTGTCCATGGGGATTCTCCAGCAAGAATACTGGAGTGGGTTTCCATGCCTTCCTCCAGGAGATCTTCCCCATCCAGGAATCAAACCCAGGTCTTCCACATTGCAGGCAGATTGTTTACCATCTGAGCCACCAGGGAAGTCTGACTGGTTGTAAATTGAGGTTTCCACAGTCCCCTCCTTGGATTTGATAATTTGCTAAGATGGCTCACAGAACTCAAGGGAACACTTACATGCACCAATTTATTATACAATAAAGAATTTGATAGAGGATACAGATGAAGAGCCAAATGAAGGAAATACATGGGATGGGGTCTCAAAAGGTCCCAAGCACAGGAGCTTCTGTCCTCATGGAGCTGGGTGTGCTGCCCTCCAAGAGTGTGGATGTATTCAGCAACCCAGAAACTCTCCAATCCCATACTGTTGGGGTTTTTAATGGAGACCTCATCACACAGGCATGATTGGTTATTAACTCATTTTCCAGTCCCCTCCACTCCCTGGAGAATAGGGGTTAGGACCAGAAGTTCCGAGCTTCTCCTCATGGCTTGGTCATTCTGGTGACCAGCCTCCATGTGAGAGCACACCAAAAGTCACCTTCTTAGAACAAAAGACACTCCTGTCATCCAGAATATTCCAAGGGATTTAGGAGCCTTGTGTATGACATTCCCATCACTTGGGAAATATTGGGGTCAGGAACTGGGATTTAATGAAGACCAGATATTAACATGAACTGGGGGTAGAGACCAATATATGCTTCTTACTATTCCACATGGGTCCATGATAGCAGTGTCTGGGGAGTGGGAACACTGGTTGGGTGAGGAGGCGATCTGAGCAGAACACCAGCTGCATTTCCTACAGACCCTGAGAGCCAATAGGTTGCATTATTTAGGAGTTTGGGCTTTGAAATCAGACAGACCTAGGCTTTGGATCCTAGGTCTACCACTTGAGTAGCTCAGCCACCTAACTTTGCTGACCCTCAGTTTCTTCATCTGTAAAATGGGAATAATAATTATGGCACTGCCCTATTAGAGTTGTAGAAAAACTCAAGTCTAATAATTCAAATAAGGCACCTGGCGCTTTTCTTGATATGGATTAGTAACTGTTCTTTATTAAGTTCTTATAATTATTATAAAATTTATTTACTATAACACCTCATAATACTTGGTGCTCAATAGTTAGAGTGCATAGACTGATGAGGTAAATGAGAATTTGATGACCAACTATTGGGAAAAGTGCCCCCAGGGGACCTTGTGTAAGGGAAAGGAGAGATGGGTATGTCCAGCTCCAAGACAGTGGCTGCCAACTGTACTTATGTTCCCCAAGAGGACAGTGTGTGTCCTGCAATCTCCATAGCTCCCTGTGGTCCTTTAGAACAACATCAGTGCATTAATCCCAGACTTGTTTTCTATGCTGATTATGTAGGGTTCCCAACACAGGATGGAATGAAAACAGACCAGTTGAGAGACCCATCTCAGACATATTTACATTTCCCAGAGGAATTTTGGGAGCCAAAATAGTCCTGTGATTTAAAGGCAAGGGTAGGCAGTCTAAGAATGGGAAGGAGAATACATACACTATCAGGAAAATTCACAATCAGCTCTTTGAGAACTGGGTATCAGTATTTTTTTAAATGGATAGAGTTGCATTAAGGGATATAGGACTCCTTTTAAGCACAGCATCACGTGACCTACAATAACCACCCATTCCTTCACACCCACAGTAAAGTGCAGCCACTCCTACTGAAAAGGAGTGAATAAAACAGTCTGTAGGACCCGCTCCTCAGGGCCAGCAGTGTGACCCTGCTCCTAAGTTTTGATATGTGTTCAAGGTGCCCATCCGTGCAACCCACCCTCCCATTCAGCCTCTCTGCATATACTTGTATCCTGTTGAGCTTGACACTAGCCAGTAGTGAAGACGGTTCTCTTATTTTTGAAGCAGTGAGGTGGACAGAATGAAATGTGGTTTGTGTTCATTGTTATTTTCCAAGCCTGTTTGCAGCTCTTTGTAATTGTGTCATTTGGATCTATGGTGGGGCTGGGTGACCTGCTTTAGAGCAGCATCTGTGAAGGCTGAGAGACTGTCACCTTTGCATCACGTGCCATCAGGCATTTCTTGTGCCACCCCGCTTGTGCCTGCTATTCTTTGATTTTTTTTTTTTTGCCTCTAAGCACGACCCTCACCTGTGATACTGTCATGGGGATGTGATGGCTGATTTCACATCCTTGATTTCCCCAAACAGATTTCACTGTCTGTCCTCTTGCCTCATAAGTACATATGTACCTGTCTCACCATGAGTCCATATTTTGATTTGAAAAATCTTGTTCATTTAGATTTGGGGCTGGTGGGGTGGGCGAGAAGAAAGAGAGAGTGTTGTATGTGTATGTGTGTGTGTGTGTGTGTGTGTGTGTGTGTGTATGTTTTAGTCCTAAGACATACAATGAGCATCTATTATGGGCTCTGAGGTTACCAAGAGGAACACAGCACAGATCCTTCCCTCAGGAGAGCTCACAGTTTGGGGTCTAAAGAGACAGAAGGGTAAACAATTATAGACAGCATCAAAGGTTACAACGGAGAACACCCAGGACCATAGTGGAACACACAGGAAGGATGTAACTCTGCTGGCAGGATCAAAGATGTCTACCTGAACAGCATGCTGTAGAGCTGAGTCTGGAGGAAGGAGCAAATAACTTTTCAGGGAACTGTGGGGAACAGACAGTAGGGGTAACATATACCCAATCGGAAGCAGTGCATGGCATTTAGAAACTGCGAGATGAGAGGCAGTTTGGCTAAGAAGAGCATGGCTCAGAGTCAGACAAACTCAAGTCAGAACTGAGATTTCACCTGTCTGAGCCTATCAGCTCACTCAAAAGTAGAAACTTCAATAGGTTGTTGCTGAGATGACATAAAGAAGCTAGCCCACTTGGTGCTCATAGCAGATTCTCAATAAATGGTGCCTCTTTGGCACCCAGGCCCTATACTTGAACTTGGAGTGTTGATTAGGGAAGCACTGCAGGAAATGAAGCTGGGAAGGCAAGTATGACCAGATCACAAAAGGCATTTTGGGGCGCATTACTCACAGTCTCCTGTGGGGCATATGGTGAAACTGTGGACTTTCTTCCCAGAAAAATGCACTTTACACAACGCTGTTAATACAGCTCAAGGGGTTTGAAGTCCACCTGTGGCATTTATAGGTGGTTAAGCACCTGCCCATAGACACCAGGGGCCATGGATGAGTTTTAGGGCAGAAGCATAGCAGGATCCAACTTCCATTTTTGAAGGATGGTGACCGTGTGGAAGTTGGAGCCGAGGTTAGAGGGAATCTAGAGAGTGGTGAGTCTGGAAGTACAGGTGAGAGATGAGACATGGAAGTGGATGAAAAAAGAGGGGCTCAATTTCAGAGCTACTTTAGAATAAAATCAGATGGGATTTTATGGCCCACAGGAATTTTTTTAAAAGTTATTTATTAGGCTCTGATATTTGTGTGCATGCTCATTCGTGTCTGGCTCTTTGCAACCCTATGGACTGTAGCCTGCCAGGTTCCTCTGTCCATGGGATTTTTCAGGCAAGAATACTGGAGTATTGCTATTTCCTCCTCCAGGGAATCTTTGTGACCTAGAGATCGAACCCGCATCTCTTGCATTGGCAGGCAGATTCTTTTATCCATTGAACCACCTGGGAAGCCCAAGCTCTGATATTTACTTATTTATTTATGTTTTGGCCACACTGCACAGCATGTAGGATCTTAATTCCCCATCCAGGGATGGAAATCAGCATCCCTTGCTTTGGAAGCACAGGAATCTCAACCACTGGACTGCCGGGGAAGTCCCGACCCATTGGAGTTTAGTATTAGCCTCCAGATTTCTGGTCGTCTGGTACCATAAATCAGGACAGCTTGCTGTGTGCCAGTGGTGAGGGGTGAGGCTCCCCATCAGCAGCTGGACCTCTGTGTCTGGAGCTCAGGGCAGAAGCCTGGGCTAGTTTGGATAGGGATGTGGGGATCCTCAGAGGACAGAGGGTGGGTGGAGATGTACATAAGGATGAATTGTTGAGCTGCTGTACAGAGGAAGAGAGAGTGTTGGGTATGACAGACCAGAGGCGGAAGCCTGGAAAAACGTCTTTATCTGGGGAGATGAAGTGTAAGCAAAAAAAGAAAAAGAGCAAGCTCAGCTAAGAAAGGAGGTGGGAGACTTCTCAGGAAGGGGTGGAGAAGCAAGAGAGAGTGATGCCATGGGAGCAGTGAAGCAAGGAAGGCGAACATCTCAGAGGGAAGCAAGCGGTCAGCAGTGTCAGAGGCAGCCAGGGAGCGGTGACAGACGGGCCCGGAAGCCGCCTCCCCAGCTCAGCCGACCGGAAGGAGATGTGGGGGAGCCTGGAGCCTTTCAGTGGAGCGGCTGGGGCTGAAAGCTGGCCATGAGGGGGTCAAGAAATTAAGGGTTAAGGAACTGGTGTTGATAAGAACACAATGTGTGTGTGTGTGTGTGTGTGTGTGTGTGTGTGTGTGTAAGAAAGGCAGAGATAATTATTACTGGATCATATTGGAGAGTCACATTTGAATGATATCCCCACATATTCACTTTGTGGGTTTTTTTGTTTGTTTGTATTTTGGGAAGAAATCTCTCAGAATCCGTTCTGCGGAAGGTGACCTTGGGAAGAGGCGGTCTGAACCCGAGGCGTCCAGGCCCAGGGTCGAGTCCTCCCCCGGCAGCTGTGTGCAGGCAGATGCCGGCCTGTGCGGGGACGCGGGCGGAGAGGACCACGCCGAGGCCGAGCCGCATGAGTACTTCAACGTCCTGAGCTACAGAAGCCTGGCCAGCTTCAGCTTCCCTACCGAGACGGGTTAGCGCCCGGGCATCCTCCAGGAGACCCAGTGCGGTCTTTGTCGTCACAGATGGACGTATTGGCATCTGAACCTCACGGTTCTGTGTGTATGTATGTGTGTGCATGTGTGTGCGTGTGTGTTCTGTCAAGTGAATGCATGTCATCCTCCTCTGTGTCTATGTTTCCTCTACCGGTCCCTCCAGTTCCATGGTGCAGACCCCAGTCAGGAGCTTGTGTTTGATTACAAATGTGAAGTTAGAAAACCGAACAAAGACCTGACCTGGTTTTGAATTTGGCAGTGGGAGCAGATCCTGTGGCTGAGATCTGCATCCCCTCTGAAAGCACTGGGCAGGGCTTAGGGCTATAGGGCTTTGTGGTGGGTGATGGTGGTGGGGTGACTGCAGAGAAACCTCATTTCATTTGTCACTGTCATTTTCATCAATGTTCACACAGTGGAGGCATGCTACCAGCTTCTATTGGGCTTCCCAGATGGTGCTAGTGGTAAAGAACTCACCTGCCAGTACAAGAGATGTAAGAGACGTGGGTTAGATCCCTGGGTTGGGAAGATGCTCTGGAGGAGGGCATGGCAACACACTCTAGTATTCTTGCCTGGAGAATCCCCATGGACAGAGGAGCCTGGCACACTACAGTCCATAGGGTCCCAAAGAGTTGAACACGTCTGAGCGACTTAGCACACATGTACCTGCTTCTGTGCAGATTGAAGGATGAGTAAATGCAGACTCCTTCAGAGTCCTAGCCCTGTAAGAACTCACAGTTAAGTCAGGAGACAACATGTTCATTAAAAGGTAGTGAGGAGATAAGGGTCGAAGACACAGGCCTTTAGGAGGAAATGTCAGTTCAGGATGAGATGGTCAGGATAAGCTTTTCTGTGGGTAAGTGGCTTGGGAGGATGTGGGGAACAGTGAGGCTGGGCTGGGAGAGCAAGAGTTTTGTCTAGGGAAGTCATAGATAGGAAAGTTGAGAGGTAAAAGTCCCACACAGAAGACCCTGGCACCAAGGGAGCAAGCAAGACTTCAGAGTTTATTTTCTGGGCAGACTGTTCAAATCTCCTTTTGCTGTATGTACTCAGAGGCCAGTGATGGCCGAATACAGAGAACTCTAGGCTTTTCCAGCCATATGTGCTGGGGAAGCCTACAGAAATGGTGCATGTCCACTGCAGGAGCTATAGTTTGATACTTGGACTGTGATCTACTTCTCTATCAATCTACCATTGAGTCTTTGAAGAAAGAATCTGTTTCCCACCAAAGAGGAAATCTTAATTTTTAAAATAGAGACTCTTCCTAGAAAAACAAAAGAGGATGATAGCAGGTTTAAAAAAATGAGCACCTCAAACTAGCTGCTTGGAACCCTTACAGTCATGCCCTTACCTTTTTGTGCTGGGGTTGGAGTGGCATCAGAGTGGCTCATTTCTGGCATTCAGGCTTTATCCTCCCACCACCTCTCTTAGAAAAAGGAGGGAGGTTGGGTTTACAGGAGACAGATTTTCTTTCATGGGCCCAGGAACTGAGAGAAAATGTGAACCTAGACTGTCCTTTGCCAGAAGATCCCCTGGAGAAGGAAATGGCAACCCACTCCAGTTCTCTTGTCTGGAAAATCCCATGGACAGAGGAGCCTGGTAGGCTATGGTCCAAGGGGTCGCAAAGAGTCGGACACGACTGAGCAACTTTACTTTCACTTTCTTTTCACTTTCAAAATAGAGCATTGCCCTGCTCCCTCAGAATCAGGCTGTTGAGGGAGAAGACAATTCAACTCCTACTCCTCCTTGGATTTTGATTTTTCTCACTTCTGTATCAAACAGGTATGTAGTCAGGAGCAATGAACTGAAATATGTCCAGAATGCCAAGTCCTTTGGAAGAGAGATAGACACTTATAAAAATGCTGCTTTTTGCCATGGCAGTTCACAATTTCTTTCTTGCAAGGCTAGTGCAGATTGGTTGGGAGTAGAAGACAATTCACAATTCACAAATGAACTAACATATAATGACAAAAAGGGAGTGGTACTTTGATTTGAAGAAGATGCAAATTTGGTTGAGGCCAGACCAAGAGATGGATGCCATTTAACATGACTATGATAGTTATTTAACATGATTAGATAGGGAAACATTTCCAAAAGTCGTTTGGATGGTACTAAAAATACAAAGGGACCCATAGATGTTGCAAATGGGTCAGGTTATTAAAATGAGATTGAATTAGACAAAATATAAATCTGAAAGTAGAATATAAATTCAATAATGAAGCAGATTTTCTCTGGAGAACTGAGAAGATAGTCCCCTAAAAGCCATATACCTGGATACATGCCTGTCCAGTACAGCAATCACTCTCCAGGTGTGGCTCTCACATGGCATGTGGTTAGTCCTATTGAGCTGGACTGTGCTAGAAGCAGAAAATACACACCAGATTGTGAAAACAATGTGAATAATAGAAATGTAAATGGTCACATGATTAATTGAAAAATATTGCTTACATGTTGAAATTATAATATTTTGTATATATTGTGTTAAATAAAATATATTATTAAAATGGATTTCACCTGTTTCTTTTTACTTTCTTAATGTGGCTACTGGAAAATCTAAAATTGCATATGTAGCTCCCATTATATTTGCGTTGGACTGTGAAGCCATAGACTTTAAATCCCAGTTAAGGTGGTACCTAAAATGGGTGTCTATCTATGACTGGTAGGCTCTGTCTCTCTCTCTATCATTCAAAATAGGGACTGAGGAAGGTTTCCTCTCTTACTGTGTCCTTTGAGAAAAAAAAGATCACAAGAGAGATTGAGGTGGGGGACCACTAAGTATAGACAAGAAAAGCTCCTAAGAGCTCCTGGATCCCCTCTTAGAGTCCATGATAGGGGGAAGGGAGAATAAATGGATCAATAAATGTGAGTTTGAAGAAAAATACATTTACACCATACTCCTTATCACTCCACATTCTAAGCCTGGGCGTATAGTCTGATCTGTAACCCAATGAGTTACACTGAACACGTAAGAGAAATTATGAGTCATGGATATTTGAGGCAGATGATATTCATGAGTGGACAGAAACTTCCCATGCAGTTTTATCTCATGACTTGTTCCTTTTCAGCTGGACAGGAAGGGTGGCTGTGTGTGCTGCACAAGAATGGCAGGGTTCTGGTGGGCTCAAATCCCACCAAAGGAGGGAATGTACAGCAGAATGGCTGTAGATGCCAACTATGAGAAATCAGTGTTTTGCTCAGTTTTCTGGTTCTTTCCAGTCCTGCAACCTTGCAGTCAACTCCCAAATCCACTCCTTAGCACACCTTCCCAGAGACCCAGGAGAGCATTATGTGTGTAAAAGAGTGAGTTTTCTGGAAGTCAGAATTATATTCTTCAAAGTTTGGGGTTTCCCCGGTGGCTCAGATGGTAAAGAATCTGCCTGCAATACAGGAGACCTGGATTCAATCCCAGGGATGGGGAGATCCTCTGGAGAAGGGAATCATTACTCGTATTCTTGCCTGGAAAATTCCATGGACAGAGGAGCCTGGCAGGCTATAGTCTATGCGGTTGTAGAGAGTCGGACACAACCGAGCAACTAACAAATACACTTTGGGAGAATTTTTGCATAAGTTAGAGTCTAGGACTGTGTGCTGTGCTTAGTCGCTCAATTGTGTTTGATTCTTTGTGACCCCGTGGACTGCAGCCCACCAGGCTCCTCTGTCCATGGGGATTCTCCAAGCAAAAATACTGGAGTGTGTTGCCATGCCTTCCTCCAAATGATCTTCTGAACCCAGGGATCGAACCCAGGTCTCCTGCATTGCAGGTGGATTCTTTACAGTCTGAGCCATCCAATAAAGCTTTCTATAATGATGGAAATCTTCTACATCTGTGCTCTCCAATATGGCAGCCAATAGCCATAAGTAGTCATGATTTCAATCAGCACTTGAAATGTGGCTAATGTGACTAAGGGTGTTAATGTTAAATTTTATTTAATTTTGATTAACTTAATGTAAATAGCAACATGTGACTGGTGCCGAGCATAGTAGATATCACAATTCTAGTAATTGCCTTGTGTATGGAGAAAACACAGAGAGCTATATCTATCAGCCACTGGATAGATCTTCAGATGTCATGCACTTGAAAGGGCTATCAACAGGACGAAACATGGAGGTCTTCTGTTCTCTTCTGTCCTTCCTTTGATCAAGACAAATGTGGTACCAAACACAAGCCATGCATTTCCTTATTTCACATACTTCTCCATAGGTATCTGAGGTAGTTAAGTGGCTCCTGTAAACAGGGTAAGAACTGGCAAGAAGTTTGTAACTCACAGGTGTTATGCAAGGATAGACTTGCATCACAGGACTTTCCCTGGACTACAGTCATCTTGACTTCATATCAGAATGTTGTGAAGAGCATCATCCCTGCTACTAAAAGTCTAGTTGACTGTATAGAGATCAGAAGAGCAGTAGCTGTGGTGTGTCATGGATTGGGAGTCAGGATACTTGTCCAAGCACTGAATGCTACTAGTTAAGTTTCATGGCATTGGATAAGCCACTTAACCTATTGACCTTCATTACAAATGTTTCCTCATTTGTAAAATGGTAATAATAATATCTACCTTATAAGGTTCTTGGAGAGATGAAGTAAGATAACATGGTTGAGTTTTTTGTAAACTGTAAAATGCTGGATTAATGTTATTATTGTGCTAGGCATTGCTTATAATGATGCTACAGAGGTCCCCGGGGTGGCGGGGGGGGGGGGCATCAAATCTTGTTGGGATTTAAAGAATGCTGAGAAGTTGCAGATATATTCTTGCGGCCTGCAAGCTCTTGGTAAGTATTTACAACTTTTGTGTGTTAAGTGAGATGATGGTCTTTAGCAAAGTCAAATGTGTGTTGGATGTTGATGATCTTCTTATAATAGGGTATTGTTGCCGTCTTCAGTCTTCATATTTGTGTTTCTAATTAAGTTTATTTCAAGACATGGGAACCTAATTCAGAACAGATTAGCATGCTCCAGGAGGGTAAAGCAGTGGAAGAGTTTGCAGTAGTTGAAATACTAGGAAAGTGATGGAAGAGTTGTCCTCACTTTACACACTGTCATGTAGGGCTGCTGCATCTGGACCAGGGCAGGCAGTGCACCTCCCTTTGTGAGCAGTGACTTCACGCCAGCAAAGTATCATCCAACATATTACATTCATGCTGTTTATCTGTACTTATTTTTAGTTTTTTTAAATTATAGTATAGTTGATTTACAATATTGTGTTCGTTTCAGGTCTACAGCAAAGTGATTCAGTTATACATGTATATGTATGTATATACACACATATATATACTCTTTTTCCTTACTGATTATTACAAAATGTTAAGTATAATTCCTGTGTTATACAGTAGGTCCTTGTTGATTATCTATTTTATATATAGTAGTGTGTATCTGTTAATCTCCAACTCCTAATCTATCCCTCTCTGCTTCCCCTTTGGTATCATAACTTTGTTTTTTATGTCTGTGGATTTATTTCTGTTTTGTAAATATGCTCATATTTTAGTTTTATAATTCTATAAGAGGCACAAACATAAAAAATTTACTTGGTTTTATGTTTGAGTATATTTAAAAGAGAGTTTAATAAAAACACATTCTATTAATTATTGATTAATGTATTAATAGACTTTAGAACAAAAATAATCAGACTCTCCCCATGGGGAGGGGTCTATGAGAAGTACTTATAAAAAATGAATTAGTAAGTTTATTTTTAATTAATTAATTAATTATTGCAGTAGAGTTACTATGTGAGAAGTACTTTTTCCTTTTTTTAAAAAAGAATTCTTTAATTGGCGGGAAAATTGCTTTACAATGTTGTGTCGCTTTCTGCTATATAACAATGCAGTTCAGCCATAATTATACTATATCACCTCCCTCTTGAGCTTCTCTCTCCTCCCCCTTCCCACCCCTCTAGATCATCACAGAGCATCAGGCTGGGCTCCTTGTGTTTTATAGCAACTTCTCACCAGCTGTTTTACCCATGGTAGTGTATATATGTCGATGCTACTTTCTACATTTATCCCATTCTCCTTCTCCCACTGTGTCCACACGTCTGTTCTCTATATCTGCATCTCCATTCCTTCCCTGCAAATAGTTTCATCAGTATCATTTTTCTAGATTCCATATATATGCGTTAATATATTTGTTTTTCTCTTTCTGACTTAATGTTTTTTGCTTTGTAAGTGCATACACTTTACTTAAGTTTGAGAAATACTGGTATGGTATATATATCATTGGATTTCTGAAAGCTTGACTTCAAGTACTAGTTTATTAATTGTTTTATATTGAGAAGGACACATATTTCTAAATTTTGTTTCTATAAATAAGTGTACTAATGTTTCATAAGGCAATTGTAGGGATGGTTAAAGTACATGAAGGAAAAAAAAACTTTATAAACTGTTAAGTTTATGAATAATCTACGTGCCATTTACTATAGATATGTAAACTAGCAAGGAGATCCAACTAGTCCATCCTAAAGGAAATCAGTCCTGAATATTCATTGGAAGGACTGATGCTGAGGCTGAAACTCCAGTACTTTGGCCACCTGATGCAAAGAACTGACTCATTTGAAAAGACCCTGATGCGGGGAAAGATTGAAGGCAGGAGGAGAAGGGGACGACAGAGGATGAGATTGTTGGATGGCATCACCAACTCAATGGACATGAGTTTGGGCATAAACTCCAGGAGTTGGTGATGGACAGGGAGGCCTGGCATGCTGCAGTCCATGGGGTCGCAAAGAGTCAAACGTGACTGAGTGACTGAACTGAACTGAACTGAACCACATTTTCAACAGGTAGGGAAGAAGCCTAAAGAGTCTGTGGACAATTCACAGAGAGTTCAAAGGCTCTGGGTGAAGTTTGCTGGCATTAACATGTTGCTAAGATTCATAGAAAGTCAAAGAGGGGAAGATTATGCATCAGGAAAATGTTTTCTTCCTATTTTTTATTTCCTAGAATATGAGGTGAATTTAGGGGTTCAGTGAGCAAGTTGCAAGAAGTCAATATTTAATTCATAGAGGTCACCTTTCAGCCCAGAGTTCTCCCCATCCCAGGTCCAGGCCTGGTTCTCTTTGTATTACTCACACTAGTGGAAATGTCTATCTACATTCACCTCCTCCAAACTGAAGCCTGCATGTTCCTGAGAGTTCCAGACTAGACTGTTTAGTCCTTGGACCCTTCCTTGATGTACCTGGCCATGTATCTTTTTGTTAGTTTATAGGACTTCCCTTGTGGCTCAGCTGGTAAAGAATCCGCTTGCAATGTGTGAGACCTGGGTTTGATCCCTGGGTTGGGAAGATCCCCTGGAGAAGGGACTGTGTAGTCCATGGGGCACAAAGAGTCAGACTTGACTGAGTGACTTTCAACAGTAATAATAATAAACTTCCACACCACTGAGAGTTTGAATGGTAGAATCTAACTCTTGACATATATGAATCCTTATTTATTTCTAGTTGTTAAATTTTAAAGTTCGCCAGAGCTGAAATAATTTCTTCCATTTCTTGCATACATTGCACAGTTTTGAGTGAAACATAGATGCTTACTGACGATGGCAAATTTAATTCAGTTGTGATGACTTCACCTGGGACAAACAAGATGTAAGTTTTCTCCATTACACCAGCAATTTCCGTGAGAATGATGAGGTTCGAGAGTTCTTATTGTAGGGTATGAGACAGAGCCTATGGAGCAAATAGGAGGCCCTTGGGGGTCCCCAAAGTCATCAGATGAAGACATATTTTGAGCCATGAATTTTCTTTGAATACGAAGATACAGGGATAGATGGGCACAGTGTCATATAAGGTTGGTTATTTCCACAGTAGGCAGAGAGATACTGATACAAGGAGAAGGGGTGAAAAAGGTGAATCAATTTAGGTAACAGTAAATGAGCCATAGGGCTTCCCGCTGGTAAAGAACCTGCCTGCCAAGCGGGAGATGTGGATTTGATCCCTGGGTTTGGAAGATTGCCTGGAGAAGGAAATGGCAACCCACTACTGTATTCTTGCCTGGAAAATTCTGTGGACAGAGGAGAATGGCAGGCTATAGTCTATGGGGATGCAAAGAGTCAGACATGACTTGTTGACTAAGCAACAAGTGCAACAATAACAAATGGTCCATGTGCCATTTATGAGGTGGTGTCAGGAGGCCCAATTGGCCTTATATTTCCCCAAAGTGATTTCAGTATCATTGATCCTGGAATTCTTACTTATCGTAGCAAGAGGATTGATATGTTGAGAATTTTGGGGGCCCTTTAGGTATAATTCTCAATTTGGATAATCTCAGACTAGATCCAGGCCACAATGTATGAAAGAATGTATAAAAACAGTGCCACAATATAAAGAAGACACAATAGGAAACCAAGAGTTTTTTTTTTTTTTTAATTATTCCTTCATATTCAAACTTCACAAACAGTGTGAACTTGTACAATACCTCAGAAAGTGAAACTTACAAAAAAAGTGCTGGTAACATTTAAAAAAAAACAACAAAAACCCCAAAAAACAAACATCATTCTTAGCAACATCAATTACTCTTCCACACAAAACAGAAACCTTGTAAAATTTATTTTCGTATTTTTAAGGCGTAATACTTCCGTATAAAGTATATGCAAGAGATAAAACTTCACAGTATTCCAAAATGTCACAATAATAATAATAATAATATAGTATAATGAAGCGCTACAGTTAATTTTCTTTTTTTGAATGTTTTTTTCCTGTTTAAATAACAAATACAAGTCACAGGTAAATATACGTGAGAAAAATACGAGGCTAATATTAAATGGCAGGTAAGGATACTGTCACTGTAAGAAAAACTGGCAGGATGTGTGTATTTAGTCTATATTTTAAAGCACTTGATAGAAAAGGCGTATGCAAGGTTTTTCAAAACAAGTTTTTGTTTGATAACTGACAACAATTTAAGCGTATAATGAGGAAAAAAAAAAAAGGAACAAACTCCCTCTCAAAACTATTGACCTGCTCATTCCAAACCACATGTATATATTGACGGGTGGATGGGTGTGTGTGTTCGTGTTTCCATGGGTTGAACGGTACACAGACTGATAGAACAGTGTCCCTTGCCCACCTGCAAGGATCGGAGGGGACAGTCTCCACAGTCATCAAGCCTAGGTTCCTCGTGGGAAATTATTCTTTCAGTTTAAAGATCTCTTTTTCCTTGCCTCTCCCTCTTTCCAAACTCCTCCCCAACCCCCAGGTCCTCAGACTGAAAAGACAATCTGGTTAGAAAAGTTGCCCTCCATTCAAAATTCACTGGGAAATGGAAACCGTGTAAACAGTGACAACCACACAGACACTGAAAATACCACTTGGACGAATGAATGTGTGTGTGTGTGTGTGTGTGTGTGTGTGTGTGTGTACAGTAGCAATTGCAAAAAAGGGACCATTTTCCTTTCCATACTACGATACAATGTGATAAGAAACATTTCTGTGCAGGGAATACGGTTTCTTCGAATCTTATCACAACACTGTGGCGGGAAGATCAGGAAACGGGTTCACCTTTCAGCAGTCACCACAGTAAACGTCATTGAGAACACGCAGGCCCCACCCTCTAGTCTGTGCGCATGCGTGTGTTAACAGCTAGCCATTCAGCCAACAGGTAACAGAAAGACAGCAGATAGCAAAACACGTCAATAAGGTGCTCAAAGAAAAAAGTGGCACCCATTCCTTGAATGGATGGCCACATTAAGGTGCTTCAAAAAAGTTTTTTTTTTTTTTTTTTTTCAGTTTTATTTCAAACATTAAAAGAGTACTGATTTGCACATGGTAGTTCTGAGTCAGGCCAAGGGTTTTGAGATTTCTGACATCTTCCACTGAAAAGGGCTTTTGCTGTAGTCATTTTGTTCAGTTTGTTGTGGGTCATTTGAGTTAAAGAAAATTTAATAGCCAAAAACTTAAATCAAATCAACATGACAAAAAGAAATAGGTGAAATGGTATAGAACATTACTGCATTCCCATTGGATCAAGCTGGTTTCGCCCATTTTTCCACTTTCACTAACACTGTTCCTTTTTTTCTTTGTTACAATCCATTCCTTGTGAACGTACAGAAATGACCAAAGTCACTGTAAGTGGCTGCTTTTATTTTTTGTGATCTGTTGCAAGAGTCCAACCTTGTTTCCTCTGCTGCTGTTTGTGTAGCATCTGGTTTTGTAATGAGCATCTGGATTTATGTGCATGTGTGTATATATGCACATATACACACCTATACATGTATAATATATACACTATATATATATGGATATATATAGGAAGTGTGTATACATTTATACATAATATAGTGTATATTGTTTCAACTGGAGATAAACTGAACTGGGTTCAGACACTAGCACATGTTTATCTTTCCCCTGCCCCCTCTGTACATTTTAAACAGTCTGGAGCTTTTATTTATTTTTTTAAAGTGCATTTTCAATGCAGAATAACTGTAATCCAATGATTTCTTGGAAAACATTTTTGATGAGAAAAATCTGACGGTTCTCAGCCCCCAGCAAGAGAAACCCGGGTTTGGTTGTGCCAGGGGCTGACGTGGCAGTGCCAGGCTTGTGCCTGAGTGATTACTGGGCGTTCTGGACTCCGGGCACCTCAGTAGCAGCAGCAGCAGCACCTTTGGGAGAAGGCAGAGATAGAAGAGGAAGGAGGAAGGAAAGCTCAGGTGAGGAAGGATGAGTTTGCGGTGTGTTACAGGTCAGAAGTGTTCACCGTGTGTGGATGTGTGCAGTTCCTGCCATCTAGTCCCCTCCCCAACAGCGGACACCAGCCTCCCCATGCCCTACCCACTCCAGCATTGCCCAGGCGTCCCCACTCCCCAGGCTAACTTTGGGTCAGCTCCCTGTGGGGATTTGAGTGCCAGCGTCCAGTAGGAATAAGGCACCAGAGAAATCAAAATGTTACAAAAAAGATGCAAAACCCCATTTCAAAGAGCCTCTCCCATGCTCTGTTAAAATATTGCATGTGATACCATTCGTGTGTAAAATGTGTCAAATGCAATCTTTGAAAGGAACTGGAGGCCCTTCAGCACCAGAGATCTTTAGGAATGCACCCTTTGTTGAAACACACCCATGCCCCCCACCCCCATGCCCACCCCACGCCACATGCATAAGCACCAGATTGGGAGAACAAGGTTGTGTGCCATCGCTCACCTCATTTTTGAGAAGGATCAAAGAAGTCTATGAAATCAAATTTTCAGGAATTGCTCTAAAATTAAATGGGTGTAGGCTGTCATGTATCGGTTACTGGATGCTCTAAATGTCCAAAGAATACGATTAAGGGGTCAAAATCTTTGTACTGATGTTTGGGGGAATGTGCTAAACAAAAATTACATCCTAAATGACACCCAAGTCCTCCCCTACTAACATTTCAACCTCTCTATTTTTTAAATGCTGTAAAAAAAGAAGAGGTTCATCTAGCTATAAAAGGAAAAAATGAAGGCACGTGATTTTATTCGGTCCCACAATCCTTAAGAAAAATGGTATTTTGCAAGTATGTGTGTCTGTGTGTGTATGTGTACACATGCACACAGGTATGAAATGGGAGACCAAGGGCCATTGGGGCAGTCAAAGGAAAGTTGGAAAAGGATAAGAGAGAATTTCAAGACAGAGAGAAGAAAGGAGAAAGGAGGAAATGGAGGCCTCTCTTCAGCTTTCTGTCACAGACAGTCCCCAGATTTGGCTGCTTTAGGGTCCAGAACGAAATTCATTTGTCTTGGTCTAGAAAGTGCCCCCAGTTTAAATATCTCCAGTTAATCATGTTACAGCTTTTGGTGTTTCCCTTTTCCCTTCCCTCCAGCCAAATGATTAAAAAAAAAATCACAGTTTTAAAAAATTATTTTTTCAATGTTGAAAAAATATGGAAAAGCTATTGAACAGCCTTAGGGCACTCTGCCTCTCTGTCTTCACAGTGAGCAGATGGATAGACAAGCCACAGAGTCAAAGATGAGGCAGGCAAGTTCCCTTGTGCAGGCAAGGTCCCTTGACTCACCTTCCCCAGGGCTGGAGGGCCTTTCATAGCATCCACAGCATTTCTTTCAACTGGATCCTCCCTACCCCACCCCATCCATGGAGGTGGGCTGCTGAGAGAGGCAAAGCCATTCCAGAGAGCAGAGGTCTTAGAAGACAATGATGGAGGTGATAGGGGTGGGGGAGCTCTCCCCTCAGGCAGGTCAGCACCGCTCTTGGGCAGGATGGGAAAACTGCCCACTGACAAGTTGAAATCACACTCACACAGACTTTCATGAGCCTTCAACCCTCAGGCTTGCCATTTTTATGTCTCTGTGGCCTCAGAGTTGGCCCCCAGCCCTTAAGAAGGCAATGATCCAAGACAGAGAGGCTGAGTCAACCGGCTGTGTCATACAAAAAAGGGCTACGGACAGTGGGATTTCATAAAGAAATTTAACTTTGGTTTTCCAACTTTTTTAAACCATAAGAATTAAAGCAGGGCTTCAGTGGCTTCGATCATCTGACAGCTGTTACATTTTTCTCATTTGGCAAGGCTAAGGCGGGGGGGAAGAGAAAAGGGGTTTCCCATTATTGGTCGAAGACACAGGGTGGTAAAATGCTTCCACACTTAAACTCACAGTCCAGTGTTTTTGACATTTCATAAATAGCTTTTTTTCTCTAAAAAAAGAATAAAACAAGAACAATCCCTTTACTTACTCATCTGAAACAAAATAAACAGCAGTGGGTACAAACTTCTTCTTGTAACAATTACAAAAAAACAACAATATAATCCCAACTTTTAACACGCATCTTGAATCAGTTATTTTTTTTTTTAACCTCAAAACTGCAGCATATCCTTAAGGGCAAACTTTTCGATTAGTTTTTTTCTTTTTTTTCTTAAATAATGTCTTCACCAAAAAAACAGTCTTGTACCAATAAAATGCATTCAAAAATAGAAAATATTACACAACAAAAATATGTATCCTTCCTTTCCAAAAAAGATTCTTCACAAAAAAATGTAGAAAAAATTCCAACAATTTTTTTCCTCTCCTAAACATTAACTTTCAGTCTAGGGCACGATTATTTATTGATTTAAATGTCTGCTTTTGCATAAAACATGGAAGATGCAAAACAATTACTGTATAAGGTTTGTGAAATTACGTCTACTCCCACCCCGACTCTAAAACAAAACAAAACCAGAAAAACCCAGCAAACATTAAACAAAAGATACAACTGGTTGACTAGGAAAAAAAAATCTATTTCCTTTCACTGTGCATTTGTATGGGTTAACTGGCTCTGTTAATGTCTGGGAATGCTCAAGAAGGGAGATCAGATTGGAGTCAAGAGGCTCTTTAGTATGAGCTGATGTTCTGAGGATCCTTTACAGTCTCCTATGTCATGGGCTTACCTGCTGCAAATCCTCAAGGAGAAAAGAAACATCCTGCCTGAGGATGGGCAGAGGACTAAGCTGTGTCCACACTTGTACTGTACAAATACCTCTATACAAGCCAGTTTCTCCATCATAGCACATTTTTCTTCCCCCTTACAACAGAGCTTAAGCCTAGGAGAAAAGGTAAGAGAGAACTCCAGTGGTATGCAGAAGGCTGGGGCCATTTTCCCTGTAGTCACCTTGCCCACATTGAACCAGTTTGGGCATTAACTGTAACAATAATGAGATCTCTAATTTTAACGGAATGCCCTATTTTCCCCATCCCCATTGAATCCAGGTATCTTTTTAATTTCAAATGTTGTAGCTTTTAAACGATTTGTTTTCCTTATTTGATGGTATTTCTCTTTCATGTGGGATGTATTTTGTATGGTGTTTCAGCACAAATAGATTTTTTTTCCCTATTACTTACTTTGTTGCTGGTTTTTTCTCTGTGGTTTCTGTTCTGTTTTGTTTCTGATTTTTTAACAGTGAAATATGTCCAATTTTATTTCCAGTGCATTAAACAAATTTTAAATTAAAAGAAGAAATACAACTTTTCTCCCATCCTTGTAAAGGAAACGACTGATAAAAGTAAATATAATAAAATCAGGCATTGCCAAAAACAGCATGATGTGCAACCTCAATTGCATTAAAGAAAAACAAACAGACAAACAAGAATTATACAAAATAAGCATGAAGGAGCCAAGACTATGTAATCCCAACTATGGTATGACTGGCAAGCACTGGTTAAAATAGGTAAGGCTACTCTTAGATTTCTAACTTGACATAGTTAACCACTGCTCTTCGGTCTTTTCCTTCTTAATCTTTCACTCACTAGTTCTTTATATCTTTAAAATGAACAAATTTGTTTTTATATTTTTGGTCTACAGTAGAATTACATATTAATAATATAATAAACAGATACTTCATTAACAGATTGGTACTGCACTCATGTGGGGAAAATAGAAAAAAAGCACTCACAGAGATATATCAAATGGACTCTATTCTCATAAAAATAACCACAAATATGATAGAAATTATAATCAGGGCAACAGATTCAACTGAAAACAGGGCAAAAAAGAGATATTTGGGGTAATACAAACTCCTGACAAGTATGCCCTAGAATTGCAGCCTCCAAACCTTTCCCATGATTTCCACCTTTCTATAGGATCACTCAAAATTCAAATGGAAATGGAAACAAAATGAAAAAAAAGTGGACAGGTGATTGAGCAAGCCAAAGCTTCCAAGTTATCTTAGTTGACTGGTCAAG
Organism: Dama dama; assembly: GCF_033118175.1. Taxonomy (NCBI): domain Eukaryota; kingdom Metazoa; phylum Chordata; class Mammalia; order Artiodactyla; family Cervidae; genus Dama; species Dama dama. The sequence goes on along the minus strand of NC_083699.1, from coordinate 59,468,323 downwards.
ACCAGCTGGATAGCATTCGAGAAACCGGTAGGCCACAAGGGAGACACTGATGGTATTTGTTTTCAATTTTGGAGGAGTTCCCAGACCACTGTTAAAGAGAGAAACCAAGGAACCAAATAATTCTTCTGGTACCATATAATACTTGAAATGAAATATAATTCCAATAGAGGGGATATGAGGGTGAGTTGGAAAAGAAGAGAGAGGAGAAATAGGCAACCTTTGGGCACCACCTCCCTTTGTTTTCTTCAACACATTGGTTTCCTTCTTTCTGAGCATCCTTTAGGATTAGCTCTGGGTCCCAATGTCCTCTGAGCAAATATGCATCAGCTCAGTTTTTGACATGACATCTATGCCTACTGGCTTCCCCAAGGGCTCAATGGCTCTGCAGCCTCCCCACCCCCATGCCTTTGATGAAGGAGAGAAGGGTTACGAAGCTGTAATGACAGAAGCCTCTCCATTAACCATTCCTACTTGATGATTAACTCACACCGATGGTCCAGTGTGGGAATAAAATAAGAAGGAAAACAATTGGTAAGAGTTGAGCTTGGTAATCAACAAGTGTGAAGTTTCTTCCAGAAAAAAAAAAAAAAAAGAAGAAGAAGACAAAGAAATTGCATCAGTCAGAAAATACTGCTTTTGGTTTCTTTTAACTTGGAACAATCCTTGGTTTTTCTCTCATTCAGTTGCTCCAGTTTAAAGTTTAGAATCTAGTGCAAATATCATCACATCACAGCATTCCAGGAGCAATACCCTATCCCTTCATCCCATAATAGGTGAATATTATCTCTTCAGACCTCCTCAGAAGACTGGGACAATGATCCAGGAAAGCATAACTAAACAGATTACTAACCTAGTACTTGCTACAACAAGAAAGGCACTATCACAACAGACCAGCCTCAGCATTTTCCTTGCCATGGGCATGGATGTTTTAACCCCTTCAGCAACCACAATGAAACCCAAACTGTGGCTTTTCCAGTACTTGAATTCATTGGCCAGGTATCTGATTTCTCTATTGGCCCTGGCTGTTGGCTCCGGCCATGCAGAGCACTGACCTGCTCTGTGCATGCGCTGCCCCACGTTTCACCAATGATCCTCGTTTGGTTCTCAATGATTTAGCTCACTCTCTTCCATGGAAGTTTCTTTCTCTCCATCAGTCTCCAGGTCATGACTCTATTAAAGACTGGTTTACAGTGTCAAGTACTATTGTTTATTTTTTCCCTATTTTTTTTTAAACTTCTAACCAATCCCTAAGTCATAGAGACAATTCAGTAGCTCCTCTAACAACAAGTCTCCTGTTAAATGTTAAATATCACTGTTAACAGAATGAAAACCTAAGTATCATCACTTGACCACCAAAGCATATCCCTCGAGCCTGTTCTATTACTTTTGCCTTGTAAGAGAGGAAGTGGGGCTCTGGAGATTAAAATCTTTGGTGACAAAACTGGAGTGGGTATGCAAGTTTTAAGGAAGAAGTTCTTTTCCAAAAGCCTCAAGAGAAGTATTCTAGGACAGTTAATGTGAATATATTTTAAAAGGTCAATTATTTCTGTATATAACTTTGGTTTGGTATAGTCAGTATCTTCTCAGTGCTTACCCAAAACACATCTCTAAGTATCTGTTAAGAGCTCTGAATTTAGAGTTTCTTATTTAAAAGGGAGAGAATACTGCTGAAGGGATTGCTTATATTAGTTCTGAAAGCTCTAAATGGAGCCTTCTGCCTAGCAAGGCTGTCAGCTTCCTTAAAAAAATTTCAACTTGGAAAAGTAGACTTGGATGGATACTAAGAGGGAGAGAGAAAGACAGGTATCAATGAAGTCTTAAGAGGCCTCACCCAAGAATTTTCCACATTGATGTCCTAACACGTGACAGTGATCAGAGAAGTTCAACAGTACCCACTGATACAAGTTATGATCCTTTCCTACTGAACCAGAATCTTCAACGCTGTCACCTTGGCTCCTGGAAGAGTCCTTCAGCATCTTCACTCTCCTACTATTATTCCCTACACAATCCATTACTTTTCCTGTGGTGACAGATTCTTTTATTAATAGTCACGAAAGAGCTGTCAAATTCTAATTATTTCTGAGATTTTAAAAGGCAATAAAAATAAATCAAATAAAGGAAAACTGAAAACAAAACAAAACAAAAACCAACCCAACTTCAAAACTAGGCTTTTAGGCACTGTTAAGGTCTTCTGTTTTATAAAGGATAGTCTCTGATGGAGCAGCTAGTAAGTAGGTTCCAATTAATCCTCCAACTCTTCCTCCAATTTCAAAGGTGGCCTAGCTTGTTTCAAAATAAACCTTTCACCTCACTGGTTTTTAATGTTTATTGCACTGTTCCCTTACTGTCATCTTAAAGGATTTTACCACATGCATGGCCTTCCTCTTTGGTTAGCCTGATCTAGGTTTCACCCAGTGATGAAAAATCATGCTCAGGCTGAAAGGATACCCCCAGTATGGACAAGGTGAGGTTTTTCTGAAAGGAGGCCCTACCCCTGGCCAAGGTGAAGACTTCCCTGTCACCTCTGTTGGCTTCCTCACCATTGAAACTCTTACTGAAAGCTTAGTTGGAGACAATGTTGGGCAAACTTCTCCTTTTAAACATCTTCAATGTACAGTACTAACTCAGCTTCTTTATAATAAGAAAACAGATCCTATCAGCATGGCAGTTGCTAGGCCTGATCAAGAGTTGGCAGATTCCACAGATTCTCACCAACCTTCTTGCTAAGACCGAGCATGATGAAAACAACCTTCCATTTCTGTGGTGCTTCTAGTTTCATAACTTGCATCTTTCTTTCCCATACCTCACACACTCTCTCCCGGCACAAGTAAATACATTTCAGTAGTGCAATGCAGTGCAGTCATATTTTTTTAGTGCAAAAAAAAAAAAAAAAAACAAAACAAAGACAAAAAAAAAAACCAGAAGGCCCTATTACAGACCCAAGCTCAACCCTAAACAACACTTACTAACAGTTACCAGTGCCACAAAAGTGGGAAATTCAGTCTTTACCTCACACTTCTGTGAGTCATCTCTTTTGTTGTCCCTGTTTGTTTCAGCTCAAAGGAAAGAAACAGCTAGCAAACACCTAGGCATTATTCTGTAAAATGTTAAGCCAATAGGCAGAATATAAAGGGAAGGAGTTGAGTTGAAACCAAGGGTAGTATTTAGAAGAGGAAAATAGCTATTTAATGCAAAGGTCAGTAGTGGTTTTTATTGAATGGTTTTCATCATGTCAAATGGCTCCGATGCTAAAGGGAATAGGTACAGAAAAAGATAAATCTTTCCTGTTTCCCCAAACACGGTCCTAAATTTAACAGTGCTGGGTTCTTATTTTTGAATAGTGCAATCAGCTTTTCCTCAAGGGCTTCAGGCAGCAGCCACCTTACCTAACATAAATAGAGATACTAAGGGCACTCACTTTTCCACATTGACCTCCTCTCACCTCATTCTTGTCCTGTCCACTTTTTCTGACTCCACATAAATACAGATCTACATACACATACACAGAAATTCTCAAGGCCCCTCTCAGGATGATAGATTGAAAACTGGTACAAATAGCTCAGTGACACACTAACACAAAAAGTACAATTATTAAATACAAAAGTGAATTATTACACCAAAATTGAGTCTGCATTGTACCTCTTCTTATATTATTAAGAAAAGAAAAATTCATAGCAGGATGTCTTATGGAGCTTACTTTTTGCTTGAGATTCATCTGGACTTAGTTTGGGATATGGGAGTATTGAGTGATTTTGGAGAGATGCCTTGCCTTTGACCATCTTCCAGCACCATTCTCTCCAGTTTGTCTGGGTCTCCACCCTCCAGGTGTTAAGTCTGCTTGTCTGCACATACCCACATGCACGCTGGAAGTCTCAGGAGAATCAGGAGAATATGTAGTTTAGAATAGATTCTAGAAACATTTGGCAGGGTGGGGTGGAGGGGTCAGCATACTCAAAGTATTTTGAAACAGTATGTTCCCACAGAGTTTCTTGATTCTGTCAATTTCTTGCCTTGGTTTGCCATGAGGATTATGAAGAGACTCTACTTTCCTTTACTCTGAAAACCACAATTCTTTTAACAGTAGAGCAAAAAACTAAATTTAATTAGATATTTGAGAGTTACCCTTAATGTATATCTCAATAGGCCCCTGGGAAAATGTAATCAGTGGGACTAAGGAAGGGGTTTAAATGATGACAACGCTTTTGAGAATTCTCTCCCTCAAGTCTACATATAGATCGCTTCAAATAAAAGTTTGTGCCAAGGAGAGCAGGGGCAGAGTAACTCACCTTACTTTTCAAAGAACCCTCTGGTAGTGAACATATACTAAGCACTTTGGTCTATGTCTAAATCTTATATCAAATTTGATCATTATTTTATTGTCAGTTCTTTCTGCATAAGCTCCAGAGAGCAGGTTAGGAATAGGGACAGACAAATTCTATAATTTCTCTTATATGGGTTTGATAGTATTAAGAGAAGTCTTAAATCACAAAGAAATGAGGTTAATTCTTAGGCTGATAATAGAGTGGGAGAGAATGGCAAACGGTGAATGGTGCTGACTTTCCTTGCTAACTCTGAGAACTGGCTTCAGGAATCCAGAACGGTATCAAATTTAGTCCCATCATACTGTCCTGTTTTCCCTCTTAGCTTTTCCTGTTCACTTAATTGAAATTGCAATTATTTTAAATATTCAGCCAAGAATGCAAATTATAGCACAAAAGACAGGTTATAAAAAGGTTGTCAGGCTATCTGTAAATTGAATTGAGTTGAAAACAGTATACTTGTATGCTTTCAAATGAAGCACTACAATTTCCTCTTTTCTTAAATTTCTAACTTGGTTTTTCCTTTTTGTATGGTGCTGGGAATATACATGGGTGAAGTACTGACAATGCCAATCTCCCTCTGTGATTGTCACCTCCAGCGCCAGATTAAGGAGATGTGAGGCAATGGACAACTGATGTTTCACCATTTATGACTTTGTGAACACACGTAGTTTTGAAATGAAGAGAACAAAAATCTGAACAATTATAGCAATCCATATCCACTGGTTTTGTCATTTTAGTAGTATTCTCTTTTTCTTTTCTGGTGATTCTGTACTATATTAATAAAAAATATCCAAAGAGGGTTTTCATTACATTATCCTCAGCCTTATTTCCAAAATTTGAGAAGGCAATAAGATTTGTAGTGTGTAACTCTATGACCTTCCTCTGCAATCAATTCCTATAAGTTTAGGTAAATGGTTTTTTTTTTTTTTTGGCAAGGAATAGCATTTATTTTAACTATTCTACCCTCAAAGTGAAGAGAGAATCTTTTTCCTCTAAGTTCTCAGGTGCTACTGGAAACGGAAGATACACTTTCCATGGAGAAAAGACTCCTTAATGATAGAATGGAAGCCTTTTCATTCTAAGAGGGAAAGGAATAAGATAAGAGTGGGCAGTGATTTGACTGATGCCTAGGGCCATGAACAGTATCAAATTAAAGAATCAAAACTTTACTGTCTTGAGAAGAAAGAGATAAAGGCTAACAAACAAATCAACAAACAAACTTTACTAAAATACACATTCCTCCAGTTTCAGGTTTCTAAAAAGTAATAATTATGCTTAAATCAAGGTTTACAGATAGCAAACAACTGTTTTAATGTGTAAAAGTATTATCCCTTTGCTTTACTATGTTAGTTTCACTTTCTTTGAAGGAATTGTATCTGTGCACACTTGTCCTAAAGTCCAGTGCAGAAAATAAACTGGTTTGCTACCAGCTTCAATCTCAGAACATTTCCTAAGCTATATTTGAAATCCTAAAACTACGTATCTGTAAAATTAGATGCAGAGTTCCTGAAATGCATTGTGGTGGTGGTGGGGACACGGGGAGAAAGCAAGCATTTTATGGAGGAAAAAAAAGGACATCCCTTCTTGTCCTCCCAAATATATACTATCATGTTTCTGACCATTATTTTGCTGCATTAGTTACCATTAGGGCTCCTGACATATGTCAGCTTAGAAAAGTAGGAGGCTTGAAAGCAATAAGAAATTCACGTCCTGGACTCGCTAGAATATTAAACAGGATTTAGACATTAATTTAGACTCATGCAGAGGCTGTGGTGAAAAATCCAGGGTCTTGGGGCTAGAGCTCTTCTTGGAGAGCAAAAGGAACAATGTTAGGAAGGCATCCTGGGGGAATCCTGGTGATAATCTGGACCAGGAAGGACCTACAGAATCAGATCCTCTCCTCCTCCACATTATACTTTAAATGATGGCATTCAGGATTTAAAAGAGAGTCTTTTATTCTTTCAGAAGTTAATGCCTGAGGAGAGGAATACTTTACATGAAGAGCATTTTAAAAAATAGATAGAGGGAGTCAGAAGGGATGAAGGAAGAGAAGGAGATAGGAATGATGGGGAGAACATGTTCAATTAAAATGACAGTTGTAAGCAACATAATACTGACTTTAAGAAGTGTTGGTTTCCTATTACACTCATGACTCAGAGAGTCTTTTGAATCTCTATTTTATTGTTCTCTATGGTGTGAGATGATGTCAAAAATTGGTTTGATTACAGTAAAAACTGGGTCAAGCCTCAAATCAAATTCAGACTCCATTTCTGACATGAATGTTGCTTTTGTTTGTCAACAGATAAAGCAAGAAATGAAAGCACATCCCTGCATGCTCAAAACTTTTAGGTAGTGCTCTAAAGGCCACGGAATGGTCCTCCCAAGTGCAGAGAGCCAAAGCAGTATCACAGTAAGTGTTGGACTTTCAGGTCAAGAAAGACTGTGTTATAGAGTTGCTTGGATTGCGCCCTTAACATCCTATAAAGGGGTAGACCCAGAACTCTATGAGTCTTTGGGACAATGCTCTGGCAACCAGATGCGAGTTGAAATGAGACCTAGCATGATGACCAAGTCACATGGTGAATGCTTAGGTACTGGGGAGTGTATTGCATGGCTCTTCAAGTATCTGTTCTACCCTAATATTATTCTATTTAAGCACAGATTAACTTTATCTTTTAAAAAACATCTGGTTGCAAAATAGACAGTTTTAGAAACTTTAGGAATCCTTTCATCCCTTAGTAAATTACTGCTTAAAGTTCTAAACCAATCAACAATTGTTTTTCAAAAAGATAAATGAAAGAAAAAATATCTTCTTAATTGTCTCCTAGGCCTTTGAGTGGAAGTGGCTTTACTTGTTTTAGAAGAGCTCATTAAGGCTTGAATAGTTATCAAAATTATTCTGAAATGTGACCCCTTTCATTGGATTTCTCTAAGTCTAGCGTCTGGCAACTATGTCATTTGGCTAAATATTAGTAGGAGTTGAAAGAATCATCATTGATAATTTTTTTTCTCCCCCTCAGAAATGGTCTACTCATATCATGAATTCAAACACTGTGGTATTTAAGAAAAGAGGGGGAAAAAAAAGGCCAGAAAATATTTTTCTCTTTATCTTTGGCCAGATGTGAAGGTGAAAAGAATTCATGACCTCAGCAAATACAGCTGACATTTAAAACTGTGACTCAGGTCCTCCCACTCTCAAAAGAATATTGATAACTTTTAAGACCTGAAAGTACAGTGAAGACATGCTTCACTCTGCCTACGAGTCTGCTGAGCTCACTCGCGTCAATGTTTGTTCACCACATAAAGCTTAAAGAAGGACTTTCAGAAGGGGCAGGGGGAAGGGAGGGAAATAAGCCCTCAGGGGTCATGATGACTAGCATTCTTAAGGCAGTGAGGAGAGGAACAGGTAAAGTATTAAAGAGAAACAAGAAATAATAATAATTAAAAGGAACAAAGAGTGAGGAAAAGGAAAGAGAAAAATAGTGAAGTTCATACAGTTTGGGTATCAAGGGGTCCAAGGCAAAGGAACAGCTCCCCTCACCCTCAACTCACAATTATGGGTTCCCTGGTGGCTCAGTGGTAAAGAGTCTGCCTGCAGTGCAGGAGACCCGGGTTCGATCCCTTGGTTGGGAAAATCTCCTGGAAAAGGAAATGGCAACCCACTCCAGTACTCTTGCCTGGAGAATTCCATGGACAGAGGAGCCTGGTGGGCTACAGTCCACGGGATCGCAAAGAGTCAGGCACGACTGTTCGATTCACTTTCACTTTTCACTTTCTTTTCAGTAGAAATATATGTAGTTGAAAACTTTGGAGAAACAGATGGATAATTTGCTTTTGGACTCAATACTCCTTCCAAGCAGATCAGAGCAGGTAATTCCTTAACGAGTAAGTGGAGGGCACAGGGGGAGTTGGATAAGGAACGGTGTGGGCCGGGCGGGGGGGGGGGGGGGGGGGTGGCAGGGTGGTGGCGGGGCGGGTGTTGGTGTGGGATTTGTTGAAGAGGCACAGGAGAATGGGATGGGATTTGAAAATAAACATCTACTAGAAAAGATGAAAGGGAGGAATTGGTGTTACACTGAGAAGGCTTTCAGTGTGGGAAGGGCTCTCACGCTGAATATGGTGAACAGCTGTTTTCATCTTGTCCTGAATGTGGAGCTGGTCTTGGGCACCCAGGATAGATGAGAAGTTTATCCATCTGTGGGGTTGTTTAGGCACTATGTTGAGTAACTGAGGGAAGCTGAAGAAGCTCTTTATCTAAAATTACTCTTTGGAAATACTTCTTGCTAGGGAAACAGGATGCCTATTTCTGATGTTTCCATGCGGGCCTTAAAGAAGAAAGGCACCAAGTCCCCACTTAAACAGACAACTGGAGATGCTGAGGGTGACATAGTATCTACACATTTCTGAGTTCTAGTTCTATCAGCCTCTGTCATGAAAAAGTTCCTCAAATTCTGATTTTATTAAAAAAAAAACAAAACTCCTAGGAAAATGAATATTATATTGCTAAGCTGCCTCCAGGGAAGCACAGAAGACAAGTTAAAATAATTGTAGGCATACTGAAAACAGAAAGTAGTCAGTAAAGAACAAGTATTAAAAATCAGTATTTGAAAATACAGTTGGGACAACTAGGCATTTAACTGCCTCTGCTTCTCAGATGAGCAGCCCTTTGAAATGCAGCCTGTAACTGTTGGCCAGATCATATGGAGGTTAAGTGGCCCCTTGGTCATATTTTTAAAAGCAAATATAGACAGTGACAGTCCTAGAGGGGAAAATCACAGATACATTCATATACACTTCTTTTGTTCTTCAGATATTGAGAGGGTCAGCTAAACAAGATCACTGTGACTATGAAACTCTTTGTGTCAACCATACCAAAAAAATGTTTTCTTAACAAAGTTTTCACTTTCCTACACTTGCTAAGTCCGAGCTTAAAAAAAAAAATTTAAATCCTGTAAAGACAATACTGAAGCTGATAATATAAAAAGCAAACTAGAGCAGTAATGATTATTATTAAATGCACCAGATTAACTGCAGCAGGTTGGTGATGGGTGATAAATGTGAAGAAATAATATTTCAATCAACTTGTGATTGTAGGCAGATTCAAAAGGAAAAATGAATATAATGTAATATATATTTCAATATAGAGTTGTTATATATAATGTGTATGTTCTAGCTTTCAGAAATACTGCAATGTAGTGTACTGTACTTAAGTAAGCATACCTAAATAGTAACTCATATTCTTCCACGAAGTCACTAGTACTGTTAATTAAAAAAAAAAAAAATCATTTTTTTTTCCAGTAAAAAGAAACACCTATGGTTACAGTCACAGACTTCTTTTGGATATAGAAAGACAATATACATTTAAAAAAATAATAACAACAAAAAAGATTGCAACTGTAAATAGCCTTACTTAATGGGAGAGGGGGAGAGTCACCAAAATAGAAGAGGAAAGAAAATGTCCTCTGAATTCTGTGAGCAGAAATAATCCACATGTCATAAAAAATAAGAAGTCACCTAATAAAAGAAAGGCATGGGAATGGAGAAAACTGAATTCGACTGTTTCCAGGCCACCCTTCAAAGTCAGCTGTGAGAGCCAGGTCTGTTGGTTCAGAAGAGTCCACTAAAGCGCATTCTACTTTAATGTTTGAGATGGGCAAGAGCCGTCAATTCTTAGAGATTACCAAAAAAGATTCTTCTGAGAGTCTATTGGTCTGCTAGACATGGTAAACAACCCACTCCTGGAAAGACTTCGGCAAAGGCCACACTGGTTTCAGGAGACACAGTTTATGAATGATGATGGTTTCCTGCAGATGCAGGCAGGATTAAGGAAGCTTTAGTCTGGGAGTCAAATTCACAAGTGGGTGGGTGTTTGTGCGCATACACTGGGTTGCATAGAGGAAAGGAATGGAGGACTTTGAGCCACAGAAGGGCTCAGGCCAAAGTCTGTATGGGCCTTGCCTGCCTGGCCCCAGTGCCCCTCCTCCACAGGAAACCTGGGCAAGAGGGGGTGCCCCAGACTGCTGTTCCCTGTTGTCTACTTGCCAGTGGAGGACATCTGTTCTACCTTCTTCTGGAGGAGAGCAGCCTGTCACTGTGGGTTCGCTGTGGATCCAACAAGCTGCCTTTGTTTCTCCTAACTCTGAAATGCTGCAAAAAGCAACAGAGTGGGCAGGTGACTGGTTCCTGGGAAGGGAGCCACCAGCCTTGAGTGCAGTGGTGGGAAGAGGCAACGGTATCTATGCACCAGGACCTGTGCCTATGTGTGCTTTGTTTGAGATGCACACATGACCAGACTACAGCAAGCACACATGCAAAGACACATGTCCACACACACGTCAATAAACCCCATAGAAGCGCAGTTGGTTAAGTGCACTCTACTTCATACAAGCATATTCAAGTTTCTCATGAAAGGGGTATACAGAAACTACTGATGGTTGGGCTCCTTCAGAATCTCCTAAAGCCTCATTACAGACAGTGGACAGCACTAATGCATCCAACTAAGGCAACAGAGCAGAAGCATGAGATACGTGAGACCTCTAACTAGAAATTCCAGACTCTATCTTGTTGTCACTGGGGAATATGAATGTGGAACAGTTTTATACTGAGAGCACCTCACACTGCGTGTGTACATGCATAATGTATACTCATTTACAGACATTTTGGACAGCAGCTGTGACATACTAGATGGGTTAAGTCCCTTTCATTACTAGAATCTACATATAAATTGCAATGGTTTTGCCGGGCAATAACAAACTTCTGTTGCAACAGTAGTAGAAACAGATGTCTCCTAGGGGGTTATTTTTTTTTTTTTTTTCTGTCTTGGGTGTATTAGAATCTCATTGAAGCATTTTGAATCAAGGAAACCACTGAATTTGAAAGAGGGCTAGTTAGGGACTTTTTACACTCTAATTAGGTATCGCAAAAGCCAGGACTCCAATAACTGTGGCTAGATTTTCCCTACAATCTGCAGATTGTGCTTCTTCATTGAAGATTTGAAAGTTGTGAGTTTGCATTTAAACAAAAAGCCACCAGATAAACCAGATGCTCACTGAAACTGAGAAAAAAAAAAGTTTAGCGATATACACTGTACAGGAAGAGAAAGCTTTTTGTTGAGATAGTTCTCCCTGCTAAGGAAATGATTCAACTAGCATCTTAGGCACCTGTGATCATGTTTCATGGGACTCACTATTTAGCTAATAGGATGTCTATTTTGCATCCAGCCCAGACGTATGTCACTGAAATACGATAAGAAATAGCAGCCATTCCTGAAAGCAGCCAGTTCCGTACAAGTTTGGTGCCTCCCTGTAAAGTCACTGTTTCCATAGTCTTCAGTCATGAATGGGGCTCAGTTTTGCAATAATGCAACCATTAAAAGGCAAGAAAGGGCCACGTCTTCATACCCTTCCAATCTCTCTATTTCTGTTCTCTTCCCTGGGCTTTCTGATTTAAGGCAGTAATTCTTTACTATAAGTGGCTTCCTGTGAAAATACCTTAACTGAGGTCACTTCAGATTAGATTTAGTCTGAAATTATTCAGTTTTTGGAGCAATAGGCTGGACCTGAAGAACCACTGGAATCCAGGCATTTTTGGTCAGCAGTGTGGAAAAATGATGTTTCTTGTTTCAACACAGGGCATTTCTACCCCTCATTCAGTGAAATACATAGTTGAAAAGGGACCCATGCTGTGCAGCCCTCATCTTCTACCTCTTCACCCTAAAAAGAATCCAAACAGACCCTAGTGTTCACACCATTTCCTGGGATCTATCAACGTGCACCACTGACTGCTACAGAGTCAGTGTTCTGTAGATATGCAGAGACTGAGGAAGATCTTTGGGGTGTTTTGGTCAGGTTAATCACTTGAGTATCTAGTACTAGAAATGATGCTTTGGGTTATTGGTTTCCAAGCTCTGTGTTTACAGGGACACCAAGTCACACAGCTTTCCTTCCTGGGGAGGTTGATGCAGCATCACAAATGGCAACTCTGCACAAACAGCTGTTGGGAATGTTCTCTCCAGAGCAAGAGCTCCTCTGTGCCCCTTTTTTGTCTCCATTTGCAGCCTGAGCACCAAGGCAGAGATTGTTTTGAAAGTTTGCCCCGTGCCATCTATTTCCTGGGCACCTAGGAGAAGAGCCCCTTTCTCTGCGAGAACACAGAAGGGGAAGCAGCTGCGGCCGCCCGACTGCAAGGTCGCATTTGGCCTCGAGGAGCCTGGTGCGGCTCAAGCACCCTCTTCACACACTAGGCACCGAGGGGCACTGGGTTGCCTGGCTCTTCTGTGGAATCAGGGAGTCTATTGAAATTCTGGTGGCCCCTTCCTTTTGTTTGACACCAAGTCACATGGTTGTGTCTTTAGTGTCCTGTTTTTCTCTTTATAAAATCTTTCTCTGGGGGACAAAATTGGCCATTTAAATAAAGTTCTTTTATAGTAAGTAAAGAGGTTTCTCAGAGCCAGAAATCACTCAAAAGAAAGTCTGTTGACCCTACCTGTGGAAAAGCCCAGAGCTTTCTCTAAATACATCTTGCCAAACTTCCTAGTTTTGTGATTGGATGCTTTCTGGCTTTGCATTATTGGGTGCTGAATACATTTTGCAAACCTTCTGTTCTCTTCCCCATGGCTCCCAGGTCCCTGGACTTCAACTCATGACTACATTAAAAATAATTCTTTCATACAATGTCTTTTAAGTCAGGTCACAACAGACAGGGCACCCCCTCTCTTCTCCTAAATTCCAAGGGCATCTCAGGTGGTGCCTACTCCTCCTTTGCACATACTGTTGGTGTACTTGGATGATGGGGGTATAGGAAGTCTTTAGGACCAGTGTGAAACTAACACACCCAGAAGAAACTTTCTCTTTTCATATCACAATTCACGCATTCTAACTGTTCATGAGTTAGACGTTTTCTTGGTCCTTATAGAATGTTGGGCTGATACAAAACAAAACCTTGTGACTTTTAAACAAAGAAAATTCAAGTCTTTCTAAGGCCAGGAGCTACTGTGACCTCCGAGATGCCTAGGTAGAAATGGGCTTCAGCCTGAACAACAGCAGGAAATTATCCATGACACTTACTCACGGCACAAACAAATTTAGAGCATTAGGGATTTGGGGAAGAAAAAGTCTATAAAGTTGTATTAAAAGCTAAAGTTTATAATTCAAACTATATAGTAAGAAATATTTTGATATAGAGATTTTCATTTCAGATTCCTTTTTGGCCTGGCTTGTTTCTCAACCTTTTCCCCTGTGTAGATTTGTATCAGGTCCATGTGTCCCAATTTCTTCCCTTTTTTGGGTTCTATTTTACTTCCTGGGAGTTAGGGGGGTAGGTACAATTATTAGCATTTATTATATTAATAGGGACAAAATTGCCAGCTCTGTTAAGATGCTACTGATGTTTTAGGGCTAGGACGTTTTATTTTTCATAAACTACATCTAAATGTCTTGAGATAAACATTCCCCTTTGACTTTTCTCCTTTCCCTTGTCCAGCTAATCCAGTTTTAAATCCTAAATTGCTTAAAAAAAAAAAGGTACTTTTCCATACCAGTTCTTGTTCCCTGTACTTATCCTAAGAGGTCTTATATCTGGAACATTTGATCCCATTACATCTATTTTTTTTTCCCTGGCTACTGAAAATTTTCTTTTTTAAAAGCACTCATAACATCCTAGCATGATGTTCAAAATGTAAGAAGATTGTTGGATTTGAAACTAGAAAATAAAAAAGAATCCATGCTCATCTTCTATTCTCAAAGCAAAAGTTTTACCCTTTCCTAAGATGTTGATGATTATTTAATTTAAAAGGAAGGATTGATAAACTAAAAGTTCCTTTATCCTTTTGAAACAGGTACAGACTTTGTTTATTTCCCCAAATGTAGGTCAGTTCGGAAAGCAGCTCTTTCAGAGACCAGAGTATGGAGTAACAACCCCACAGCAAGTTCACTGCTCCCCACACTTACATCTCCAACTTCAGTCTAGCGTCTTCCTTTCTCCAGAGGACAATCTGTCAACTATTTTGGACTATGAGATGTCTGGGAGGAATATGCATACAGTAAGAAAAAGCCTACTGGATAGCACATATCATTAAAATTATTACCTCATTAGGAATTCTTCAGGGGTCCTTCAACATTTAAAAAACAGAGAAATACTTCATTTGAAGGGGAAGGATGAATATTAGGGTTTAAACTCAACTGGAATTTTTTTCTCTTACATGTTCTAGAACAAAAGGTAAATTTTAACCCAATTGCTCAGTTTTTTTTTATGTGACAAACCAGCATTAAGGCAAATGGGTCTCTCTCAGATTTGAGAAGCAGATAGCTGAATGTGGTCCATACTGGCATCAGGATCAAGTTTCTGGGGGGTCCTATAATGTTGTCTACTTTGCTAAGATTTGAGTAAGGACACCATTTTAAACCAGCAACTGTCAAATAATTCAAAATATTTTAAAGTGGCTCTTGACTTTCTTCCATTTGTAACATATGCTGAGTGATTTCATGTCATTTTCCTTTAGATTACAAAGATCTTTTTTAATGTCAATTTTTTTTTTCTGTGTTACATCATGGGTTTAACGACTTGTTTTTCAAAATATTAAAATTCTATGATATGGTTAATTAACTAATGCTCCCTCTGTTGGTAGTAGGTGGAAATACTGGAGTCTAAGATAGCTACTTCAAAAAGCACAATTAGCAAAAGAAAATGGACTTTTTCTTATTTCTGAAGCTATTTTCCACCAGCTTTTAAAACAGGTCAGTTTTGGATACATAGTTTGTGGTAGGACTCCTCTTAGAAATCACAATGGGTAATACTTAAAGGTCAGTTAATCATCCATGGCTACATTAAAATTTCTAGTAAAATATTTACTGAATTAAGGACCACAGGACCAAATCAAACTCACATATACGCCAGTTGCACTAACCTTACTAATTATCAGCAAAAACTTATAGAAAAGATACTAGTTAACCAATTCTAAAATGACGAGTAAAACCAATTTAGCTATTATACAGTTGCTTCCCTTGGAAGATTTCTCCCCATTTGTTGCACAGGTTTTTGTTTTTGTTTTTTTTTAATAAATAAATTGCTGATAGGAAAATTAAATGAAAATGCAAAGTAATTTTGAAACTGAGATACACTTTTCCTTCTTTTTTTTTTTTTTTAAACTATAGTTTAGTGTTTCTGCTTTGTTTAAAGATTTACTTTCCCACTTACATATATTAAAATATGCCCAGCAGTGAAATCACCTTTGGAGTTTTTATAAGGTTTAAGAATTCCTATGTTTGAGTTGGAATCCCTTTAGAACACTGTCTATAATGGGAAAATCTCTATTCTGATACCTTGATCAGGACCGAGGAGAGAAATCTCAACTAGGAAGAGAGAGTGGCATCTAAGATGATGCAATGAATTGGTCTTCCAGATGATGGATGTTGCGCATCTGGGAGATTTTTGTTAGTTTCTTTAAAACCTTACCAACAAGCAAGGATTGATAAGGTATCTAAAGAATAATCATCTTATTTAGCCCTCTCAACCAGGGTGGGAACAGAGCTGATCTTTGAAAGGAAGAAAGTGACTGTGGCATTGAGGCATCCTGATCTGCAACAGGCTTCTGCTAATGCCGCTCTCTATAGTTGTGAAGGGTGAGGAGGGACAGCAGAGTGTCGTGAACTCCTCCTCCTGGCTGACCACAAAAGGAAAGGACCCCTTTGTCAAGACCTCTAGAGTGCTAGTGTTTCATCAGAGAAAAAAGGTGAAGTCAATAGAAATTCTAGAATCACAAGATCTCAATGAAACTTTCAGAGAAGCAAGAAATCTGTTTCTGAAAGATAAAGTCCCTCCCGTGAAAAAGAACAGAATTCTAGATGAATTGGTGAAAAAAATATTCAGTGGAGCAACATAAGCTTGCTAAAAGTTGAAAAACTACATATCAAAATACAAAGCAGCAGTTCAAATTACAGCAGGGATGGGCTGGCCAGAGGCCCTCATCAACTCAGGCAATACTTAAAATAATAAAAATTAAGAAAAATTTAAAAAAATATGAAGAAAATATCCTTCCTCTCTTTCAAATATAACTTTAATTGCCTTTTATTCTTTCTATCTGGAAGCAGTATCGCTAACCTTAACAGTCTTGACTTACCAAAAAATATATATATGTGTGTGAAATAAAAGAGAAGGGATTGGTGGCAGTGTATGCAAAACCAAAATGAAAAAAAATTACTTTTAACAATATCACTTTTTTTGTATTTTTTTTTACACAAATACTGTTGTAAATATATTAAAAAAATCAGCATTCTATCTGGTAAATGTCACTTTTGCCCCTCTATAAAATTTTGAATTAAAAAAGCCTCAAGAACTTTTTATTATTCCCCCCACCCTCCATTTCTCTTTCTTTTTCTCTTCCACAAGAATATATCCTGACACTTTTTTTTTTTGCAAAGATTGTTGGAAATAATCCTTCTCTTGTACCTAGAAACGTAGGTGCAAACCTCTGATATCTTTGTTTTATCTGCATTCCTGCCTTTCATGAAAGTCCCTCTTGATTGTGCTGAGGCTGGAGCTCAGCGAAGACACTGAATAAATACGATAGCCACTGTTGCTTGATGCTTGTCCAAGTCTTCCTGGCTTCTGCTGAAAAGGGGGTGTGGAGGAGGTGGGCCAAGGTGTGTGGACCCAGCAGAATCTTGGGGAGAAGCCGGCCATTTGTCTTCCCCACACCATCAAACCTACACCCCCTCCCACCCCCACAGCCCTTTTTATGGAAATCAGACAACCTGGTAGGTGGAAAAGAGCAGGGCCTTCACTCTGGGTTTTCAACCAGAAAGTGATATATTCCACAGTTTGAAATGGTTACTGTGAAGTCCAAGTGGCCAGAATTGTGAAAATGTCCACTGAAACACTGCAAGCGGTGTACTTAAAGACAGTAGGCCTTTTAGATTTTGTTATATATTTTTGTAGTGCTCTTCACAAGTGAAAAAAAAATTTTTTTTTTAACTTTTTTTTTTTTCTAAAGATTTTTTGTAAAGAAGGGTTGTATTTAGAGGCCAGTAGCTAGAGATCCAACCAGTGGACCTCCAAAGCACTACCAGGCCTTAAGGCCACCATCCAAGGGAGACTGGGAGAACTATTACTCCCCCTGAGCCTCCGGAAATGTAATGTACCAGCAGGCAAAAAACAGTTCTTCATGTAGTACAAAATGAAATGAAACAAAAACGAAAACAGAAAGTAAAAACGAAACCAAAACATTTCTTAAATTCTAGTGCCATAGCTTTTTTGTTTCTTTTTTGTTGTTTTGTTTTGTTCATAAGAAAGAGAGAAAGATACTACTTATCCATCAGACACGTGCATCCTCATGTGGTCGTTGAACTGCTCGATTTGGTCAAACTTTGCTGGACAGACGGAGCAGACATAGGTGGTCCCCTCCGTGCAGGCCACCACCCCTGGGGGGCCAGCGCGGGACCCCGGGGGTGTGCCCGCAGGAGGGGTCCCATTGCTGGCACTGTGCAGGGCCACGTGTCGCTCCAGGAGGGTCTTGTGGGAGAACTTCTTTTTGCAGATGTAGCACTCATAGGACTTCTCGCCCCGGTGGAGGCGCATGTGCACATTGAGGGAGCTCTTCTGGGTGAAGCGCTTGTTGCAGATGCTACACTGGTACGCCCTCACTCCTGTGTGCGTCACCATGTGCTTGATAAGGTAATCCTTTAAGGAGAAGGAGCGCCAGCAGATGCTGCATTGGTGGGGCTTCTCACCTGGCCACAGGGGAGAGACAGCAGAACGGACAGAGCGAGACACAGCCGGGGGGGAGAACAAGAGACAGAAAAACAAGACAACAGAAAACAAAAACAGAAATATTAAAAAAAAGTCTGATTGGTCAACGGAGCACCCCTGATTGGAAGGATCCAGTCCTTCCTGGCCTCTCCTGTTCCGAGAAACCTTGCTTCAAGGTGCTGCCAGGAAAGTTTAGAGTGCTTCAGGTCCCCATGCCAGAAAATGGTTCTCTTGGAAAGCTACATGACATTCTCCAGTAAAAGTCTTCTAAGATCCTTCTGTGGAGAGAGCAAGTGCTACTTCAAGGGGCTCACTTTCAACGCCTTCATTAGCTGTATGTCTGCTATTTGCATCATTAAGTACATAAGAAATAAGAGAGAGAAAAGTTCTTTTGGAAACATAGGGATCTCTAGAATCTCTGGGAACCAAGGATGGTGGTGACATAGCTTGCCTCTCTGGAGACAATAATCATTTCCAGTATTTTGTCTGGTAAGTGCACTTGTGCCTGGATCATAGGTCTGGAAAATATTGGTTTTTGTAGGAATAAGTCATTCTAAAGAGCTATGCCTTTGATTTTTTTAAAAAATCTATTTTAGATAGAAATCTTCCCAAAAGGTAAATTTAGAGAGTTAATTGGTTATTCTGTCTAGACTGCCCTGAGCTGCAGATTGGCCTTGTCTTGTGTGGAGGTTGAGTAGGTGGTAGATAGCATGATGATCTCAGAGTCAAATGGTCCTGTTTAAATCTAGGCACCAAGGCACAGCCTGCCACTCTGACGAATCTCCAAATGCCTCTGAGGTACATAGTTCTGCTTACCTCACTGTGCTGGTGTTGACATAAAATACATATGAAATCGCTTTGCAGACCACCAAGAGTGGTGTGGGAATACTTGGATGGTGTTCTTATTACAAGACTCCTCCTCCACCATTAAATGGTTCCATACGCTTTTTTTGAACTCTTGGGTCAATTTTAAAAATAGTTTTCTCTTTCTTTGCTCTCAGTGTGTTGGCTGAAACCCTTCTTTCTCCTCAGTTTACTGCTTTGGTTTGCTCTTGGCTTAGAAACCAAATGATAAAACTTGTTAAAAGCTGTAATGTAAGTAAGAATATTGTCACTGAATGACCACACGAAATAGTCTTCTATAAGTAACATCCATGGGCCTGTAACATCTCTTTGGATAAATAGAGACTTGTTTTTGTTGGTGCTATTTGCCTTCATCTCTGCTTTTGGAGGGTGAGGTGAACTACATTATGGTGTTTCCATCTCTCCCACCTCACCACTGACTGCTCAAGGCAGGCAGCCAACATAGAAAGTCTGTCCGTGTACCCTCTCATTGTTGTGTGCTGTTTAGTCACTAAGTTGTGTCCAAACACTTGCGTGGTTTGACATTTCCATGCATGTGTGCTAAGTCGCTTCAGTCATGTCCAATCCTTTGCAACCGTATGGACTGTAGCCCTCCAGGCTTCTCTGTCTATGGGATTCTCCGGGCAAGAATACTGGGGTGGGTTGCCATGCCCTCCTCCAGGGAATCTTCCCAATCCAGGGATTGAACTCAAGTCTCTTAAGTCTCCTGCATTAGCAGGCAGGTTCTTTACCACTAGTGCCACCTAGGAAGCCATTTCCATAACCCAACCTAAAGCCTGAAGCCTCTGAAACTCTTCGGTTAATATTTCAACATCTGAATAAGGCATCAGGGTAGGAAATCTAGTTCTTGAATTTTAGTTAACTTCCATTTAAAATATGTGCCTTGACTGTCTTGCCATTTTTTTCCATCATGAAACAGAAGAGGTTTGGTGTGTCCTAGTGATGACGGTGAGGAACACAATCACATATATGCTGACTGTGTGCCAAGCTCAGGGTTAGTCCTTTCTATTCATGATATGTTTTATGAAACTTTATCTCACTGGAAAGCTTTTTTGATGTGTTTGTAAACAGAAAAAGATATATTTTGAAGCACACGATCCTAAGAAATGGCTATTTGGTTCAACTATAACTCCACAAATTTCTAAACCAATTTTGTTGAACTTTGAAGTTTTTCCTTTAGTTAATCACAACCTTTTTGGCCTGGCTTTCTCTCTGCTCTGCTGTCTTCCAGTTTTCCTTCTCTTCATCTTTATGTATGAAACAACATGAGCCATAGGGTCACAGGGATAGAAGACTTTCACTTTTAGGCTACAGTGGGAGAGTTTAGAAGCCTTATTCCTACATGAAGAGTTCAATCTCTGCATGGTATTTATATAGGTACATTTTTTTGAAATAAGAGATTCCCTAAGAGAAACAGTCATGCATGTTATTTTTAGTTGGAACATTTCTGTCAGCCGTAAACATGCTTGGAACTCAAGCTGGTCTTTGCCATCCTTGTGCTTTCAGTACACTTTCTAGAGGCTATGACAGGCCGGCCAACTATCTTTTAAAATATGTCCACCTGTCACCTTTAATGGGAAGTGTGCCTTCTTAAAGTTCCAGATGGTATTTTGGCTGCTAGGAAGTTGAAACTTGGTTTGTGTTAAAAATTCTCCTGCTGTTTGAAACTTTCACCTTCTTATAGTGTATTTTTTCCTCTAGACAAGGTCAGTGATGATGGCTTTTTACTTTCACACCTTTCTAATCTATCAGTTGGTTCTTCACAGGTGTCGTCTCTCCCTCCATAGCTTATATATGGATGTTGTTTATATGCACCTCGTGCACTTAGCACCAAGGTTTGGCTGTTAATTATCCATATCACCCTGGGTTTTCTAAGTGTTTTCATCTCTATGGGTTTGTTCCCCTTCTGTAAGTGAGGAGTTGGACCAAGCACTTGCCACCTTCCTTTGCAGATTTAGTGGCCTTCTGTCCACCATGGCCCATGTCCCAGAGGACTCTGGTCCAGGTCTTGTCAATGTGTGACCTGAGGGCAACTTGCTTAAATCACTCAAGGCATCAGCAGTCCCACATTTTAAATAGGACAACATATTCTGCCACAGAAAAAATGGTGTGATAGTTAATGAGGAAAAATGTTTGCAAAGCACTTGGGAGCTCCATACAGGAAAGTGCTCTGAAATTATTCAGGTGCCTCATTGGCAGAGCATAGGCATTCCAGGAACTGCCTTACTAAATAGGGTGCATTTTCAGATTAGTCAGGTGTAAACAACTCATTTCTTTATGTTTGGATTTGAAACAGTATCACTCACTAGAAATGAGTGATTCTTCCCCATTATTTTCCTGCATGTTACTTATAGCAAACCCCGAACGGCTTTCAACATTATACATGAAATGGATGTGGCTGGTGTTGCTTGGTGCTCTTGATGTGGAGAAATGAAATTAAGATGAGTGGTAGCAGATGGCTTTCTGGGTCCAAGCCTATGGCCAGGAATGGCAAGTCTGATTGGTTAGAAAGAGACACAGAGTACCAGGCAGACACTGGGATTAGACGCAGGATGAGGAAGCTCATATAAGCCCCTGCACTTTAAAATGATCCATTTTGGGACCATATAGATGCTGGGGTGATATGAATTCCATTTCCTTGGATGAATGACCTGGGCATGTTACTTCACCCTTGTAAGCCTCAGTTTCCTTATCTATAACTTGAGAATAATACAGTAAGCACCTGTCTTGTGAAGGTATTTTGAAAATTAAAGCAATAAGGCACTTTTGCACAGAGTATGTGATCATTTCAAGAAAAATTCAACTGTTCCTTTCAGCACAAAGGAACTGGTGATAAATGAAATCAACTGAAAAATGACTTGCATGGCATGAGGAAGCCAACTTAGGACTTTGCAAAAAACTATTTCAGATAATCAATAAAGCAAGTGATTATACTGTAGCTATGCAATTCAGAGTGAAGGGTCTAGTCCAGTCTCAGCTACATATGCTAATGGAAAGAAATGGCACCATGAAACAAATGCCAGCAAAGCGACAGAGGATTTTTAGCAGGTAGCAACTGTACTCTAGAGGCTGAAAAACTGGGCAGCAAGTGGTGGAACAGAAGAGGAGGCAGTGTCCTTTATGATTCTCTGTGTGTGTGTATGTGTGAGAAGGGAGGAATAGTGAATGCATATATTTTTCTTCAGTTTCGGATGCCTGCTTTCTAAAGCATCACTTTTCAACTCCTTCTTGTGGACTGGGGCTGACACTCTACCATGACTGACAGTGAGGAAAAAAAGAGAGGAAGAAAGATATTTTTAGGTTAGAGGGTGCAGAAGGTCTGCCTAAAACTTGAGGCTGAGGCACTCCAATTCTGAAGAGTGACCTCTGAATTGGGGGCTCAGCAAGAATCCATTTATTCTGTGGATTCTTTTTCATTCTAATCAGGCTTTTCCTAGGCTGCAAAGAGGACAGTGACTGCTGTTACTGGACATTTTTTTGAAATACTGTTCCCATCTAGTTCTCCCATTCTCTCAGGCTCTCCATCATTTGCTCTGGCATACACCTTCCTTCGGGTGAGTACAGTGTGGGGCAGTGTACAGAAAACGTGGTGTTTGCTAAGGGGGCAGAAGCAGGGAGGGACGAGTAGGTGCAGGAGGAGGTGGCTACTGCCAAGGAAAGCAGAAGGGGTCTTGGAAATTCCAAGTCCTCTGAATGGGGACAATCAAGATTGGAACAGAAAGGGGGAAAGGTCTAGTGACAAGAATGGAAGGTGCTCAGATGGAGTCATGCAGAGCCTTCACTGGCTGAAGAATCTGCTTTCCACCACAGAGGTCTAGTTGGAGGGGGACATTCAAGACCACCTACCAGCCTTTCTCCCAGTCTGGGGTTAGGGGGTGTAGTCCTGGTGCCAGCTTGGACTGTGAGGCTATCTGGGAAGGGGTGGAATTGCCTAGTGGGGACACACTGCATTTATAAGACCTCTGTGGCTTTAGTGACAAGTAAAAATTTTGATGTCAAGAAGATTTTTAAAGATGTCAGGGACCTTCATCCACATTACCTGACTTTTCTTACAACTTTATGAGCGGGTAGATGTTAACATTTTCCCCTATCCTTCAGTACTAAGCACTGTTAAGATCTGTATCTTACATGACAAGAAAATGAGGCTCAGATTGATTATAGAATTTACCTAAAGTCACTCAGAAACTGGTAAAATCAAGGCTTTCTCACTTCAAACCTTATACTTGTTTGTTACTCCACTGGCTTGGTACAATTAGTAGCCAAGCTCTATATGAGGATTGTAACATCACGATCTTGATCGCACTGTTATTACTCCATGGATACCATTGTTATGTTACTATCATCATTATATCTATTTATGTAAAATTCAAGGCCAAAATAGCTAAGCCTCTCAAAGTAACAGAGAAAATGATCAGTTCTGCAGAGAACACTAATGGGCATTGGTGACCACTGAGTTGATACTATGATTCGGAAAAGGTCCACATGTCTACCACTTGTTGGTAAAGAAAACACAAGTGGGAACACAGGTACAATACAGTCTTTGTATATAGAAAAAAAAAAGAGAAGAAAAAGAAATTTAAGTCTTGGTAAGAAAATAATGAATTTATATATAAGTTCCCCAAATTAAATTCTCCTGGAAAGTATGCTTATGTATTTGAA
Source organism: Dama dama (assembly GCF_033118175.1). Lineage (NCBI taxonomy): Eukaryota > Metazoa > Chordata > Mammalia > Artiodactyla > Cervidae > Dama > Dama dama. The sequence continues at coordinate 59,444,735 of NC_083699.1, read as the reverse complement.
CATTCATTCATTCACTCAACCAATATTTGTTAAGCAAATACATATGCAAGCCTGTATTCATCTATGGATTTTAAAGCAGAAGTCCTAACACTGGCTCTTAAAAGAAAGTTCCACCTGGACAGCAGTGCCAGGTAAAATACATGGCACCCAGTTAAATCTAGATTTCAGATAAACAATGAACACTTTTTCAGTATAAGTACATCACAAATATTGAAGGGGTATAGTTAGACTAAAAAAAAAATTTGTTGTTTATCCAAAAATTCATCTGGGCATCTTGTGCTTTTGTTTTCTAAGTCTGGCAACCTTATACCTGGTGATAAAGAAATACCTTGAATTCCATCTTTGTCAGCCTTGTAATTCTGTATGCAATTTTGTTGTATAGAGCATGGTACAAACAAACAGAATCTGATATCTGAAATTTGTTCCGACCATTGCAGAGTACTTATATAAATGTACAAAGTATATTTGCATTATGTCTATGGAGCTACGTCCTAAAATAAATAAAACACTCTGTGGGAAAAAATTTTTTTCCCTTTTGAAAGTGATTAGATATCATTAGAGAAGAATTCAGTTCATTCATTGATCAAATATTTTCTGAATGTTTACCATGTGGAAGGTATTATGTTGGGTATATTGGAGCGTAAGATATATATGATATATATCGTATAATTATATATAAAATTGTTTCTGCTTTCATAAAGTTTACATTCTAATGGGAAAGCATAAAAACACTCATGTAATGATAATATAGGGCTTCCCAGGTGGCTCAGTTGGCAAAGAATCCACCTACAATGCAGGAGACCCCAGTTCAATTTCTTGGTCAGGAAGATCCCCTGGAGAAGGGATAGGCTAGCCACTCCAGTATTCATGGACTTCCCTGGTGGCTCAGATGGTAAAGAATCTGCTTGCAATGTGGGAGACCTGGGTTTGATCATTGGGTTGGGAAGATCCCCTGGAGGAGGGCATGGCAATCCACTTCAGTATTTCTGCCAGGAGAATCCTCACAGACAGAGGAGCCTGGTGGGCTACAGTCCACAGGGTTGCAAAGAGTCACACATGACTGAGTGACTAAGCACAGCACAATAATAATAAATCATTGTTATATGTTAAGTTATTGCTATAAGTTAAGTTATTGTTATAATGTTAAGTGCCCAAAGGAGTACATTTGCCATGGAACCTTGAATATGCAAGATATTTGCTTCCATTAACATAGTTTATCACTATAAAATCAAGCTGTTGTTCAGTACTCTGATTTACTTTTTTAAACACATAGGTTCTTGTGAGTGGAATTTTGGGGAACAATGTTATATAACAAAAACAACCTGAAGTCATCCTCCTCCTAATCACCCAGGCCATCTAGGGAAGTGATTCCCAACTCAGTGTGAATCAGGGCTTGTTAAGACATAGGTCACTGGGTTCCCATTCAGGTCTGGGATGGACTCAAGAATGTACATGTTGCTGTTGTGGGGATCACACCTTGAGAAGCACTGCTCCCATGTTATCTTTGAATTTTCCCTATTGCTTGCCTTCCATGCCCACATTCACCCCAGGCTTATCCTCCTGTGCCCTCTGTCTTTCTGTGCCATCCCATGCCTTTTTTTGCTTTTTCTCTTGGGAGAGGGCACAGAGGAGTCCTGCTTTGTTCCATGAGAGGATGGTTTGTGTTAGCTTTGCTTTTTCTCTAATTCTCTTGTTTTTAAGTGTGTCCTTAACTCTTGTTTTCCTGCCCCACAACATTTATGAAACTTCAGTAAAGCAAACTTGAGAAATTCCTAGAAGAGATGAAGTCCTTTCATGGTTTGTTTGGCAGTAGATAGAGTGGTTTAGTGAGAGATTTTCTTTAAAAAATCTTTAAGGAATTGAAAAAAAAAATTCATGCTATGGAGGAAGTTCAAGGGAAACCCAAGGGGTATCACATTGCTTTGGCATTTGAATTCCAACGAGGAAGGAAACATGTTGACAGTTATTACTCAGAGATTGGAGACAGAGCAAATAAACTCAGTGTCTCTGGGAGGAGGAGGCTAAGGTGATGAGGATGATTTTTTAAAGAAAGCATTAAGTAGTACTTTACCTTTTATGCAGAGCTCTCACATGCATAATACCTTTACAGTAGCTCAAAAGGCAGGAAAATTATTGTTTCTACTTTAAGCTCAAACAAACTAAGGGTAATGAAATTAAGTGACTTGTGTATGGTCACAATTAGAGGAACCAAAACTGAACCCAAATAATTAATTCCAGCACAGTCATCTTTCACTTACGTCCCTACTCTAAGTATCAGTGCTACAATCATCAGGGAATGTGCTCGACAACCTACGCTCCCTTGGTGTGCTAAGGTAGAGGTGAGCTCCAAGGTCAACATGATGGACTACTTATTTGTAGCAAACATGTCCTTTTAATGACTATGTAGATCATTAACATAGACTTACATGAATTGTATTTGGAATTCAGATCTCAGTACTGAGTCTCTCCAATCACTGAAAGTGTGAAAGTTGCTCAGTTCTGTCTGATTGTTTGCGACCCCATAGACTATACAGTCTATGGAATTCTCCAGGCCGTAATACTAGAGTGGGTAGCTATTCCCTTCTGCAGTGGATATTCCCAACCCAGGGATCGAACCCAGGTCTCCTGCACTGCAGGTGGATTCTTTACCAACTGAACCACCAGGGAAGCCTCCAATCCTTGAAAGCAAGTATCATATTCATTAAAAGTTGCAGTTGCTCAACTGCAAAGCTGGTTACCATGCATAGTGGCTGTGATGCTGAGAACCTAAGTTTTTTTCCTTTTAAACTCTGTAAAGCTACTCTTTCCTAGTAAGATTCTTTTTGGTTAGACTAAAGGTAGGAAGCAGAATCCATCTCTACTCTTCCAGTATACCCAGGACTTTCTAGAATCTTATTTTAGACTAACATTTGGACTCTTTGCTGTGGATTTTTATCATTTCCACTGGGCTCCTGTAAAGCTGTGAGGCTCCACTTTTTTGATGTTTTCTCAAGACACTGGAGAGAACTTTGTTTTGAAATGTCAGCCAAAGTGAATCCAGGTGCTGAATTACTTCCATATGTTCAGGCTGTCTTGCCTTTTGAAAACCGAGACCAATTGTTCCTAAACTTTTTTAGGTTATAGACTTCTTCACTTAGACAAGTATTGATAGAGAGCTGACCATTCCAAAATGCCACTGCCAAATGATTTGGGGGTGAAATGGAAGTGTTGATTCTTTTAGATAAGGTACGCAAGTGACAGATGTACATTATTTATTGTTCCTGGATGTAGTCAGGTTATATACACCATTACAAAGACCTTTATAAGTTATGAGGAACTTCATAGTTTACCAGAGATCTGAAGTTATGCCTTTGAGCATAACTCAGATTTATAAAATGACTTTACTTGTAGCCTTTGTATCTATGATGTCTAAATTTGCAAATCCATTGCTGGTTTTCTTATGGGCAAATCTAGTTATTTGGGTTAACCACAGAATCCTTTGGTAAAATTGAATAAATATGTTCATACACCAAAGAGACAATTTTCTGTAGTACACCAAAAAATGTTATGCTCCAGATTTAAAGCCTTATTTTGACATGCGATCTAATAGAGTATGTAAACTTTATATCTGCTGGGTCTACTGGAAGAGATGCAAACATGGGGAGAGTAGAAACATTCATGGATCCAAGAACAGAGACGTCAACTTTGGTTAAGAATACATCTCCACAAATGGTCTCTTTTCCCCCCTTAATCCTTAATTTGATGGATTTACAAGGTAGGTACTCAGAGGAGGAAAGGACATAAACTATGGGAGAATACCCTGTAAATCATAAATTGCTATATAAATAAAAATATTACTATTCGATTAATTTACTAAATAATGATGATACCATACCACATGGAAAATGTCCTCGATTGACCTCAGGTTATTAGATATTCACATGTACTCTAAGTAAATACAGTGACTTACCACTACCTGATTTTTTTCCTAAATTCAGTAGTAGTCACTCTGATTTTTAGAGGTATGAAAACTGTCATCTTTAAGAACTGATTCACACAAGGGCACATACATAGATTTACATATTATTCTGATTTAAGTTGAACTGCACAGAAGGAAAATTTCGTCTTAAGTAATGTTCTGTTTCAATTGTTCACTTCCATGTTGGTATGTCTGTTGCAGTCCTTCCCTTCTATTCCACAATTTAAATTGATCTGCTTTATGTTCTATCCCCTAGCTAGTCCTGCTGGCTGACCTGAGAAACAAGGTTGCTTTGAGGAACTAACTTATTTTCATGTACTGTAATTCAGGTATATAACTTTCCCCTGACAATTTATTTGTCATTTAACAGAGATATTCTAGAACTAGAAGGTTGGCAGATGAATGACTCTCATAATCAGTTCAGTTCAGTTGCTCAGTTGTGTCCGACCCCATGGACTGCAGCACGCCAGGCTTCCTTGTCCCTTACCAACTCCCGGAGCCTTCTCAAATTCATGTCCATCGCGTCAATAATTCCTCATAATAGGAATTATATAATTCCTCATAGTAGGAATTATGACTCTCATAATAGGAATTTCAAATATGGTGATCATCATTGAGTTAGTTACTTTTAGTATAAGAGAATCCATGTGAAATCATATCACATATATAGTCCCTTATATGGAGGAGCATCCATGGAGTTCTCATTTCTGTCTGGTCCATTGTAGCACTACGAAAGGGCACTCACTGGCTGGGAGGTCAGGAGATCTTTGCTCTAGGATCATTCGCTCCAGGAATGAAGCACTATCTTGCCCAACTACTCACCTGATGAATAACTGAATCCCCTCTATAACAAATCACTATGAAATGATCATCCATTCTCTCCTTGAACACCTCTAATTATAGGAACTCATGCTCCCTTTGGAGGTTGTCTACCTATCTTTAAAGCATTTCTGCTTAAACTTCCTCTTTTATTTAATTAAATATCTTTATAGCTTTTAATCATTGGTCCATTTCTATATATGTGAACACAAATGGAACAAGCTTAATGTATCTTCCCTCAAATCATTTAAATAATGCTAAAAGTGTGAACAATAGCTAACATTTATAGAGTGCTTATTATGTGCTGGAGATTGCTTTAGGAACTTCATATGTATTAATTCATTTAATCCTCAAAACAGCACTACTATCACTATTATCCCCATCATATAGACAAGGAAACTGATGTATAGAAATGTTAAGTAATTTTGCCAAGCTGACAAAGCTCGGTAGGCACTTTCAATTCAAACCTACGCACTGCCAAACACCTCTAGCACCTTCAAACATGACTCATATGCCATGGCTTCACGACCGTTTCCATCTTAATCATACTCCTCTGAGTGTGCCCCAAAGAGTCTACTGTCCTTTTAAACGGGAGAACCCAGAACTGATTGTGGTCTCTAGATGTGGAAAATAGAGAACTAGCACTAGAAAACTAGAACTAGAACTAGAAAACCCCTCCTCATTTCAGGGACTGTAAGTGTAGCCTCCACTGGCATTAGCCTTGTTGTGGCCTCTTCAAGCTGTTGGTTCAAATGAAACTTACTACAGACTGAAACCCTTATTCCTGTTTGGCTTATATGACTTGGGTCTGTAAAATGAGGTGACTGGAGTGTATGATCTGCAAGGACTTTTCTAGTTTTAAACATCTAGGATCAAAAATATGTTTCAAAGTTCAATGTATTTAAGGGATGTTGTGCCTGCAAATTCTGTTATCAGGTTTTCTCATTTGGCCCTTTCCCACAAAGGGTTTCTGTGATTTTGTCTTTTGGTGATAGGATGCTTGGTTCGTGGGGTGGGGGCATAGTTGGGGCTTCTAGAAGATGGTTTACAATATGTCTTTCTGTAAAATCTGAACGATGATTCCTACTTTCCTTTCCACCTACAGGTCCTGCCCCTCCCTTCCTCCAGCCCCCTCAGCCTCTCCCCCCTGCTGCCAGTCTTCCAGCGGCCGCACTCACCTGTGTGTACGAACATGTGCTTGACGTAGTTCTGTTTGGCGGTGAAAGTCTTGTTGCAGAGAGTGCACTCATAAGGCTTTTTTTCGCCCTGCCCACTGGCTGTGCTGTGGCCTGCGGATGGGGCCAGGGGCTGTGGCGCTGGCAGCTGTGCAGTAAAGGTCGACAAGCCGGGCTGGGACACTGTCACAAACTGGGTCTGCTGGCCTGCCAGGGGCTGCGGCAGGCTGAAGAGGAAAGGCTTGGGGCCGCTGCCCGCCGGCTGGGTAGTGAAGAGGGCCGGCAGGTAGGTGTTACCGGCTGTGCCAATGACCTGCGTGTTGCTGGTTAAGGTCAGAGGCATCCTCAAGTTGCTGGTGAGGGTTTCGGTCTGGCGTAAGTAGAGCTGGGTACTTGGCAATGGCTGCCCGATGGACGTGTTGACCGAAGGCTGCTGCAGGACACTTTTGTCGGAGCTGTTGCTGACAGTGATCACCGTGTTGTCCATCTCCACCTCGTTGCTTCTTTCAGGGGAGGAGGCACCGGTCTCTAGCTGGTGCGGCTGCGGAGCACCCTCGGCCGGGGCTTCCGTGGCCTGCTCAGGTTGGGCGGGTTCGGCCTGGCTGTCCCGCGCCGCCCCGGGCCCAAACTGCTGCTCCACGGAGTCGGGCTCGGTGCCTATGGAGGAGCTGACGCCCGAGTCGAAGCTTTCGCCCTTGGGCTCACTCTCGGTGCCCTCGGCCTGGTCGGTGTCTTCCGTGCACTCCTCGGACTCATTGCGCTCCAGGATCTGCACCCTTTGCTGCCCGTAGTAGTCGTAGTCGTCCTCCATCTCCTGCTTGATATGGATGTTGCCCACCAGGGTCTGGATGCGCACGGGCCGGGGCTGCTTGCGGCAGTGCGTGGTCTCGGGAGTGGTGGACAGGTAGCGCTCCATCTGCTGCGAGCGCTCGTGGATGCGCGTGATCCAGCTGGGGTCTTCTATGTGGTGGTCGCGGGGCAGGCCAAGTGCCGTCTCGTGGTGGCTGACTACTGCGCCGCTGTAGAAGGAGCGCTCGCCGCTGCCGTTCTGCATGGAGCAGGCGTACAGCGCCGAGTAGATCCTGTCCACGCTGTGCTGCGGGTGGCTCTGCAGGTAGCCTGACTCGGTGTCGCTGCTCTGGCCCGAGGTGCCCGACTCGGGAGTGCCCCGTGGTGTGTCCTGGCCTGAGTCCTGGATCCCCGGGAACACATCACCCACGTTCTGCGACACGATGCGCGTGCACTCATCGATGACCGTTTTGATCTGCAGGATGCTGGCGGCCGTGAGGATCTGCAGGGCTTCCGACTGAGAGACGCGCAGCACGCCGCTGTACATGAAGTCAATGAGCTTTTGCACCGACTGCACCGACACCACCGATGGGATCTCGATGTCGCTGTAGCCCAGCAGCAGCTTGTCCTGGAAGAAGGGGCTGCCGGCGGCCAGCACGCAGCGGTGTGCGCGCAGCATGCTCCCGTGGATGCGCACCGTCACGTCACAGAAGTGGCCACGGTTGCGCTGCTCGTTGAGGGTCTCGAGCACGGAATTGCTGAAGTTGTGAAGGTTGATGCTGTGAATGCGCTCGGTCATCCCCTTGCAACTGATGTCACCTGCACGGTGAGACAGACACAACACAGGGCGTGGGTCAGAGCAAGCTGGCTGCATCCCTAACATTTGGGTCTCAGGTGGGCAATGCTCATGGCTCCTAGCAGCACCCCTGTGCAGACACAAGCAGGCTCTGTGCCAAGATGGATAGGCTTTGCATCAGGTTGACCTGTGGGTATGATGTCCTATGGTAACAAGGCCTTGGATTTTGTGGCAACAGGGCCCCAGCTATTTGGGGGTACTGAATCCATAATTGATCCCCTAGACCTTCAGCCAGGGTTGTCAGTGGAAGTACAGCAGTCTAAAAAACAGATAGGTCATTGCCTGCTTTTCCTACAGCTTCAGCAAATAAGAACCAAAAGGCAAATGAAGACTTGTTCTCAGGAAACTCTGCCTCCACTTTAGACAGGCCTAAGCCCAGGTCCTTTGGGAAAGCTTGTATTTTTCTCAATTTATCAAAATTCCTTATTTTATTCATGACCACAATATTTAATTCCCTTCCTGTTAATTAACATGGCACATTCTGCAAATCCACACCACATATGCAAAAATTCTTGGAAAAGTCAGCTTAGACTAAGATAGACATAAAATAGCTACCACCATGTTTTCCAGTGGAGGGACAGGCTCTAGAATGCAATCTTCTTGTATCTGTGCATTTTTCTTATCCTCTTTGGTGAGAGCTGTTTGAGTACTTTCTAGGGTGGTTGTATGCTATATGGTGGTCTTCTGAATTTTCTGAGGCTTAATGAAGAAGAAATGTTAGAAAGGTCAGAGATGGCAGTGTTGACCTGGGAGACTGGAATACACTAGGTGACCATATTTGTCATTCAAACTGGGCACTTAGGAGGACTGTTAGTAAGTAGGTCAGGACAGTAGGGTTAACCTGGAGTGGGATGTACAATTATCGAAGGAATTGGGTGCTCTCTGCGCTTACAAGAGGGATATATCAGACAGTTGCCAGGAGGAAGGCCGCACTCAGCTACGTGGAACATGTGGACAGCCTGACCTATTGCCACCCTTATATCCTAGGCTGTGCAGACAAGAGATAGGTTGGTAACACCTAGATCCCAGATTGAGAAGGAAAACAAGTGTCTATAACACTAGACTTAGGGCTTTCCTATTTTTTTTTACTTTAGCTCTCTAAAGAATCCCTCTCTCCACATCATTCTTCAGTCATTCCCCATTCTTGCCTTCACAACTAAAAGATTAGCTTAAGGGACGCCAAGTAAGTAGGCTTTCAAAACTAGGTGACCCAGGTATAGATTGTTGGTGTGACCCAGATCCCTGTGTCTTGTTATAAGTAACCCAGAGGTAACGGCCTGCACACAGAGGAATGACTACCTCCTCAGGTTCTTTCTCCTTTGCCTTAGGAAAGAGGACCTGCTCAGAGAAGTCTGAGCTCAACTAGCTTTTCTACTGTGGTACAATCCATCTGGTGTGGCACCATCACAGCTGGTGTGATTGCATCCTTATATACTCATTCATTTCCTTTGCTCCCAACTTTACATTTAGTCAGCCTCACAGAAATCCACTAAACTTAATAAATGCTGCCTACAGGCTCTATGTTCTCTTTGAGTGATATGATTTGTGCAAATTTTTTCATAAGAGAATTCCTTTTCCTTCCAATTTCTATTAGGTCTGTTAATGTGTCTAAAATATTTCATTAGATGACTGTTCCTCTTTTTCCTTTTATATACAACAAATTGTCCTTGCCAGGTTAAGGAATCAAGGTGAATCCCCTATAACTGTTAATACAAAACACGGCACCAGAGGAAGGCCCCAAAAACCTAGAAAGGAAAATTTAGGAAATCAGTCAGCAGATCATATTCTAATGTCTTACTGAGTCCCTCATGCTTGTGCACTGTGATAATAACAAGAGTGATTTTTTTTTAAGAGTGTCAAGTTTTAACTACTTTATGTACATTATTTCATTGAGTCCTCACAACAATCCTATGATGTCAGTAGTATTATTATCCCCATATTTCAGATGAGGAAACTGAGGCCAGAGGAACTAGGAAACCACTCAAGGCCACACAGGTAGTTGGTGGTTGAGCTGGCATTTGAACCTAGCAGTCTGGGTCTAGAGTTCACATTCTTATCTGCTTCACTGTATTGCATGCTTTGTCCCTGAATGACGCCTGGGGTTCTTACGTGTCCATGGGTCTGCCGTAAAGGTGTGTAATAAGGTCTGTTCAGTGTACCCTCCAGATACTTCTGTACCTATCCATAAATTAGTGTGCTCATAGCCTCAGTCATCTAATAAAGCATATTTTAAAAAACTTATAAATGGAACAATGCAAGAGATAAAAGAGAGTTCTGGCACTAAAATGTAGAAGTTTCTATATACAATTTTACTATCACCAAGGTCTTTTTCATTTAAGTAAAATGGTAAGCACTAAAATTGGCTAAGTCTCTGATAAAATCACCGTCTCTGAGTAGGATGGATTTATTAAACATTTTTCTCCACACGGATAAAAACACTCTTTAAACACACAATTGCTCATAGCAGCAGTCACAGCTATATCACTTGAGTTGTCATATCTTCTTTCTGATAATTCTAGGAAGAAGCTCAATCACAATTATCATAATAATTAATAACCATGTAGCATTTTACAGTGTACAAACTCTTTCAGAGGTATAGACTCATTTACTCCTTATAACAATCCTATATATTTTCAGGACAGGTCCTATTATTACTATTTGATGTAAAAGGAAGTTGAAGGTTTCAAAGTATCTAAATGACTAATCCAATGTTTTCCAGAGCTAGTAAGTGGCTGAGGTGGGATTAGATCCCATGCCCCTTGATACTCTTTTTATCACATGATACTGGATCACTGACAAATGAAATCTGGATTACCCAAAGACTGAGGGCCATCTAATTCTCACAACATAGAAAGTGATGATGGAGCTTGCTGTAGAGATGGATATGGTCACCAACAAGAGCTGTCATTATATCACACACATTCATAGATATATGTACACACACACACAAACACACACAAACTCATGAAAAAAAGTTCAAACTGCTTGTTGAGCTGATCCACTCAAGTCTAAATAATCAGGTAAATCTATAGCAATAATAACAAAAAATTGTCTGCTAAATAATCTGAGTTATGATTTTTGCAGTAATGCTGTTGCCAACTTCATTAAAAACCACAGAGACAAACTTGAACCTGCACACATATACAACCTGACCTGACAAACCTCGTTGGATTTTTGTAGACACAATTTTTAAAGGTCTCAGCACACTGGTCCTGCACCACAGTGAGCAGCTGTGAAAGGCTGAATCGGTTTTTGCTGATATGTGTACAGATGTGATGGGGGACCCTGCCGGTCCATTCAAGCATGCCTCGGCCCTCCAGCACACAATGCTGAAGCAAGTCCTTTCCCAGGCTTTCTTTCATTTTTAACACTGATACAGTGGGAAAGAGTTTCTGCCACGGCAAGGCAATGTCCAGGCTTTTGTGAAACAGGTCCTTTTCATGCAGTGGGCATTAATGTATAGATTCCAACGGAATAAATCTGAAATACTCTACTGTAGAAGATTTGTTCCCCATTGAAAACAAATCTTGATTAGATGGTTATTCAGAGACTGTATAGGAAGGAATGGTGTGAAAATGCTAACTCCATTCTTTCTTAGATTGGCAGTGAATAGGCCTTTGGGCTATTCAAAAAAAAAAAAAAAAACCTTCGACTCTACAAAACCATACAACTTTACAAAGATTTTGTGCATCTGGGGATGCCACGATACACTTCCTCCCCCCTTCCCTCCAAAAATCCCCCATGGTGGTGTGAACATAGAACTGATGGGGTAAAATGGAAAAAAAAAAAACTGACAAAAATAGTTCTCTGCGTGTTTTAAAATAGTAACCCATCTTCTTTCCACTAGAGTAAAAAATATATAGTCAGTCTGTGATGGCATTCACTGGAACACTCAAGGAATTCTATTCCTGAATGTGATCGTGTACTCTAAGTGATTGTGTTCTGCGGGTGAGCACAGTATGGATGAGGCTGATGCAGGAGTGAGCACCAAAGGGGGATTCTGCTTGTGGTGAAATAGCTGATGGAGGGCTTGGCTGTCTATGTTGTAGGAACCCAGCTCCTGCCTGTCCCTGAAATGGCGGGTGTCCAGGGATAGGACTAAGCACGAGAATAAAAATCTGCCTGTGCACAAGGGAAAAGGAATAAGAAAAGGAAACAGCAGGCAATACAATCTCTTTTAATTAGGTGTGAAATCCAGTCCTTTCTCAGTCCAGATATATAAAATGAGACTAGTGCAAGGGCGAGATGCTGTAGAGAGAGATGGGAATTGGAAGACTGTGGCTGGGAAAGAAACACTAGCTCTCAAATTAAAACCAAGATGAATTTTGGTTGACAGACTGAAGTCAAATGTCAGGGCCAAAGAGCCCTCAAATTTTCAATGTGGGCCACCAGGCTCATGTGTGCTAAGTGGGTCAGCACATGAAATAGGGCCAGGTGGCCAGGCCTCCACAACCCAGCTTCTTATCACTCCCTTTCCCAGATTGTGCTCAATAGCACACTGACATTGCTCTTTCATATTATCAGGTGATGAGTGATCATGTTGAACTTTCACATTTTGGTGCTACTTACCAAGTTGGTCCCATTGGGAAGGATCCAGTTCTTACTGGAGAAAGCTGGGATGCATGTGGCAACTAAGGCCCCTTTCTCCCCAAATCTACATCTTTTTGTCCTGCCAGGTGCCTGAACTCAGTCATGTTTATTTTACCTCTTTGCCTGGGGTGGACACTTGCTGAGTCTCTGCACCACACGGGGTTAGAGGTTGCTTGCTCACAGATTCCACCATCTAGAGCAGATGGTCCTGTATGTCCCTCCCCTCTCTATCTCACTGGCATCTTCACAGGGTGGCTCTGGGAAAATCACTAATGCAAGTGGGAGGCAGTAGGCAGAGCTAGACCTCTTTCTTCTACCCTAGCTCCATCTGTTGTTGTTTAGTGACTAAGTTGTATCTGTCTCTTTTGCTATCCCATGGACTGTAGCCCACCAGGGTCCTCTGTCCATGGGATTTTCCAGGCAAGAACACTGGAGTGGGTTGCCATTTCCTTCCAGGGGATCTTCCTGATGAGGGATCAAACCCATGTCTCCTGCTTGGCAGGCAGGTTCTTTACCTCTGAACCACCTGGGAAGCCCCCTGGCTCCATACACATAGCATATTCCTGCTCTCATTGCCTCTGTAGGTGAACTGTGGGAAGGTCATCAGTATTTGAGAAGGAGATGCCTCATACGCTTGCTTACCCATTCCTGGTAAGCAGGGGGTGCTTTGAGCTATCTCCCAATGAGGGTTTTCCCCGTCTTCCAGATTGTCATAGCCTGGATTACAGGAACCATTAACTATTTCATCTTTTTTATTTTTTTATCATTGGTAACAGAATTCTCCTAAAACTGAAATCAATTCTTCAATTTTCATAAATTTGACTTCCAAACATATTTTCAGGAATATACAACCTATTAAAGTTGGGAGCACTCTGTATGAAATTTTAAAGTCACTACTTATTATTTCAGGTAGATGGAGATATTAAAATTACTAATGATTTTTTATTTATGGTCTCAATATTTTGGTTAGGTATGTTTTATATTACTTGAATTTTCATTCATATATTAATTCATGCAAATAATGAACTTTCATTCATTCTAGAGCACATTTTAAGTACTTAAAGGTCCTTAAGAAGCATAAGCATACACACACACACACACACATACACACATATATATATACCCAGGCTTCCCAGGTAGTTCAAATGGTAAAGAATCTGCCTGGGATGCAGGAGACCTGGGTTTGATCCCTGGGTCAGGAAGATCCCCTGGAGAAGGAAATGGCAGCCCACTCCACTATTCTTGCTTGGACAATTCCACGGACAGAGGAGCCTGGTGGGCTACAGTCCATGGGGTCACAACTGAGCAACTAACACTTTCACTTTCATATATATAATGGAATACTATTCAGCCATAAAAAAGAACAATATTTCGCCATTTGCAGCAACATAGATGGACTTGGAGGGCATTATGCTAAGTGAAATAAATCAGATAGAGAAGGATAAATACTGTATGAATGACTGAGTGATAGTTGCTCAGTCGTGTCTGACTCTTTGCAACCCCATGGACCATAGCCCACTAGGTTCCTCTGTCCATGGAATTCTCCAGGCAAGAATACTGGAGTGGGTTGCCATTTCCTTCTCCAAAATACTGCATGATATCACTGACATATGGAATATAAAAAATACAACAAACTAGTGAATATAAAAGAAAGAAGCAGACTCGCAGATATAGAGAACAAACTAATGATTAGCCATGGGGTAGGGGTGGTATAGGGTATGGGGAAGTGAGAGGTACAAACTGTTGGGTGTAAGATAGGCTCCAGGATGTATTGTACAATGTGGGGAATATAGCTAACATTCTGTAATAACTGTAAATGGAAAGTAAGCTTTAAAAATTGTATGTTTGTTGTTTAGTTGCTCAGTCATGTCTGACTCTTTGTGACCCCATGGACTGTAGCTCGCCAGGCTCCTCTGTCTAGGGGATTTTCCACACAAGAATGCTGGAGTGGGTCATCAAGTCCTTCTCCATAAAAATTGTATAAAAAATAAAAAGTTATTTTGAAATGCATATTTTATATACTTATGTAACTATAAAATCAATGAAGGGACCAGTATCAGCATTACAGTTGTATGGATAAATGTATGTACATAAATGAATAAATGAAAGTTTTGTGATGAATTAACATCAAATTTTTACTTGAAAGAGTAAAAATAAAATTAGGCCACACTTTAGCAACTATGTAGGACCTATGATGCCCTCTTCTATGTAAAATTTACCCTCTCTCTCACTCAACTCCTTATTTCACTTCTATTCCGATTTCTTTTTATAGCCATATACAAATATATTTTCCTATTTATTAATGTATTGAATATTTTTTCAAGCCAACTTAAATCCTTTTAGTTATGAGGTGAGTTTATTATCAAACAATTAATCAACAAATAATTATACATCAACTTTATGGGACCAATTATAAACATAAGTTAACACTTCATAACATAAGTTAACACTTCAAGCTACATATTTAATGAATTTACATACTTTGAGCATCTGATTCCAGTGGAACAAAAGACTGAAAGTTCAAATTCAACTTTGAATTCAAATTCAAATTCAAAAAGTTCAACTTGTACTCTCTTACAGTACAAGTTGCGAAAGCTAAGTTTTAACTCTGTGAACAAAGGCATTGGATAGCTATAATTCTAGACAACATTCTGAAAGACACCTATGCCTTCATTCTAAAGCTGAAATGAAATGGCTTCTTCTTGAAGAGGGAGGACCTGCTGGGACTAAGGAAAAAAGTCAATGAAATCTGAGGTTGATGCTTTTAAATCCTCTTATATTGTAAACCTTTTGAGATACCTTTAGGGGTTTGATTTTTTTCCCCCCTAAAGCTCTTTCCTTACAAATTTAGCTGCTGCCCTATTGTAACCTTTTCCTTTGTTCACTAAATCTGAGGAACAAAAACACAGAGATACTGCATCTGTGGGTGGGATAAAAAAATGAACAAAAGGATCTACTTAAATTCACAAAGTATGCAGTTTGAACCTGGCTTTGGATAGGCCTTACAGAAGGGTCTATATATTCAAATGCATAGTTAATAAGTCCTTTATTTTGCTTGGGAGGAAACTGTACACTTAAAAAGTGTTTATATAAAAACCAGCATCTTTACTTACTAATCTATTCTACTTTTGATCTCTTCATCATCATATACTTATTTTTTAGAGGGAAAACAAAAATTTTAACTGCAGTGAGTTGAGGCACTCCTTTGGAAAATATCATCAACTGGTGATAAAGTATAGTTAGGTAAGAAATTAATTTTTTGACTTTGGGAAAACTTTTATCTGAACTTCAGTAAGTGAGAAAACAGAACCCCATAGTGTCATTTTACAAGAGCTTTTTGACTAAAATAATCACTGCTGCTGCTGCTGCTGCTAAGTCACTTCAGTTGTGTCCGACTCTGTGAGACCCCATAGACGGCAGTCCACCAGGCTCCCCTGTCCCTGGGATTCTCCAGGCAAGAACACTGGAGAGGGTTGCCATTTCCTTCTCCAATGTGTGAAAGTGAAAGTGAAGTCGCTCAGTCGTATCTGACTCTTAGCGACCCCATGGACCGCAGCCTACCAGGCTCCTCTGTCCATAGGATTTTCCAGGCAAGAGTACTGGAAAAAATAATCACAGAGCTCCTCAATTCACAAAACTTCCTCTGCTGCTCACTGTTCTGAGACTGCTTTCGAAGCAGACATTCAGATTCACGCTCAAATGTTCTCTTTGCTTGTGTCTCCCTAGAAAAAAATAAGCTGCCGTCATTGTGACAACCAGTTTTCAAGCATAGCTGTTTGTTGGCAGGAGATGGATAAATTTTTTCTGTATGGAAAGTGTGGACTAGAGCCATGACAGATTGTTCTACTGAGGAATGAAGGCCTTCTACATGCGGAAGACCCGGATTCAATCCCTGGGTCAGGAAGATCCCCCAGAGAAGGAAATGGCAACCCACTGCAGTGGGATTCTTGCCTGGAGAATCCCATGGACAGAGGAGCCTGGTGGGCTACAATCCATGGGGTTGCAAAGAGTTGGACACGACTGACATACAGCATACACCTTCTCAAAGTAACAAGGAAAAGCCAAGGAAAAAGGTAAATTTGTTTTGCTGGATAACTGATTAAGACAGAACGGAGGTGATTTGATATGGGTCAGTTTAAGAAAGTAGCTGAAAATACATCTCAACAGCCCACCTAGGGTGATACATTATAGAAGCAGGCACAGGATTTCCATAAGAAAAAATAAGACATAAGTTCCTTTTTGGCTTATGCTGAGATGAAGAAGAGTCTAAATAAATGTTGTTAGAACTTAAAAACTTGGAAAGCACTGGTAAGTGAAGTGGAAGGTATAATTTGCAATTATTCTAATTAGGAGTAAGGTACTATATTTTAATCTTATTTTTATTATATTCTTGATTGTATCTTTTATATAATGTTTTATTATATTGTTTACATATTATAGGATAAAAGATATTAAGCTGTTTAAGAGTCTTCTATTGCTATAGGTAACATTTTAATTATCTTGACTTATTTCACCAATTTGATTTGATCTTGTTTTCTCATTTTTCCCCAGATAAAATCTCTGCATTAATCCAAGAAGCTATGTGTTAGTTGCTCAGTAGAGTCCAACTCTTTATGACCCTGTAGACTGTATATAACCTGCCAGGCTCCTCTGTCTATGGGACTCTCCAGGCAAGAATACTGGAGTGGGTTGCCATTCCCTTCTCCAGAGGATCGTCCCAACTCAGGGACTGAACCCGGGTCTCCTGCATTTGCAAATATCTTGATGTAGTGCATTCATTCTTAATTCTCTTCTGCTGCTGAATTTGTCCCGAGTCCTAAGATTATCGTTCTTTCTCTACTTAACAAATCTTAGGTACCATTTGAGAACCCAGTTCAAAGTTCTTTCTTTTCTGTGGATTCTTCTTTGATTACTGAACTCCATCCTGAGTTCTTTCTTTTCCTAGTTCCCACTGATGGTGATGTAAGAAACTGAAACATTAATTTCTATTTTTTTTATGGAACTATAAAACTTTCATAATAATAAGGCAATTAAGGAAGACCAAGTCTTGCCCTCATTTCTGGGCTCCTTGGTAGTTGTGGCTTCTGAGCCCAAACTTCCCCTCAAATGAGGAAGGTGTCAAAGTGTGAGGTACATGACTCCAGTTGGGTTGACTGCTTGGCGTACTTTTGGAGGCTAGAAATAAAAAGGCACTCACTTGGGAGGGACAATGATGATTTTGGGCTGGGTCCACACTCAGTAGTAAAGACCACTACTACAGCAGTGCTGGGCAGTAGATGGACCAGTCAAATTGGCAACTTTGTTAGGTAGACAAGGAATATTGATGATGAAGACTATTATAGACTAACAATCTGACCACTCCCTAGATTTCAAGACTCTTGTACAAGTCTAGAGAGGGGAAGGAAGCCCTGAAACTTGACTAGATTTTTTGCTAACCTTACTGATAGGGACCTTGGTTTAATTTTCTATAGAAAAGTAAGGAAACAGTTCTTGTACCTCAATGTTGTAGGATAGATCAGAACTTTCTAATAGTCCTTAACAGTATGTCATTGATTATTCTGTCTTCAGTTTTCTTCATTTGTGCCTGCCTTCTCTCTATAAGAGGGCTTCCCGGATAGTTCAGCTGGTAAAGAATCCACCAGCAATGCAGGAGACCCTGGTTTGATTTCTGAGTCAGGAAGTTCCCCTGGAGACGGGATCGGCTACCCACTCTAGTTTTCTTGGGCTCCCCTGGTGGCTCAGATGGTAAAAAATCCACCTGCAATGGGGGAGACCTGGGTTCGATCCCTAGCTTGGGAAAATCCCCTGGAGGAGGGTATGGCAACCCACTCCAGTATTCTTGCCTGGAGAATCCCCATGGACAGAGGAGCCTGGTGGGCTACAGTCCATGGGGTCATAAAGAGTCGGATACCACTGAGCGACTAAGCACATATTATCTCTTTAAGAAGGCTCTCAGCTTCTTGGAGGCTGGTACCTTACCTTGTTATAACTACAGCTTCATCACAGATCATCAAATCCTCACACTGCCCATCACACTTCTTTCCACTGAATAGGTCTCATCTAAGGGTTTGTTTGCTCATTTCTCCCCTGCTCTGTCTCCCAGACATGCTGATGACAACTTATGGGTCCTGAGGATGCGCCTTTTCTCCATGTCTACAAGCTCTAGGCCCAGGGGTATTTTCACCCCTGCAGTTGTGGGCAATGCTCTTCCCCCTGTCCTTTATCATAGCACCCCTTCTCATTGGGGAAGTTCAGTGTTCAGTATGAATTCAGGGTCTAAGGCAAGTGAGCTTTTTTGTGTTCACTGCATCCCCCACAATCTGTGCTCCTTCATTTGTGATTTTTGACACATGTCATACCGTCCACATCTCTTTGGTTCCATTTCCCCCAAGAGGCAGCTCACTGGGGCCTCAAGTCATGTGAAGATGCAGTGGAACTCAAAGCTGAGCCACACTGCAACTCAAAATGAGAAGAGATGGCCAATCTGTGATGTGGTACCAAAGTGATCAGACCGAACTCTCACCACTCTTGCTTAACTTAGGGAAGCTCAACTGCTTGGTAACAGATGTTACAGAGATGATCTATCAATAAGCTTTGACAATGGGTATTTATATTTGCATAAAAAGTGTCAGGAATTGTTTAGAATATTTTCACTTGGTGGCCACTGGGTGTCCTCATTTACAAAGCAAATATGCAACATTTAGTGTGGGTCACCAGAGAGAATAAAAGACACTAGTTTTCTCTTTGGCCTTTCGCGTACCGGGTAAAAATTTATTGCTGAACTCATAACCAGGTCACATATTAGTACTGTTTAAAAACCTTCAGGTCATACTGTTAAAGTTTATAATCAAAAGTAACTTCTGCAGATTCCAGACATGAATTTACAAGGCTGGGCTCCCTTAGTAGGGGGACTGTGATCAAGCTGATAGAATGAACCCTTATTCATTTGAAAATTGGCATGGGATCTGCCGAGAAAGTCAGGAGAGAGGAGTGGAGAAGGTCTTAATTTATTCCTGAAAGGAAAGAGAACACCAAACATCTTCATGGGATATTTGTTAAATTCTGTTTTTATCTCAAGTTTTCTGAAAACCAATTAAAATTAATAATGAGTAAGATAAAATATGCCCTTTGCTTGGGAAACCTGAAATAATGTGAAAAATAGTAAAATGAGCTGTGCCATATAATGGTTATCAATCATTTCATATTTAGAGACAAAGAATTAAGTTATTCCTTGGTGAACTAGTTATCCCATGTGTAAAACTTGTGCTTCACAAGGATGTTGTAGGGCAAATAAAATAGAATAGGGTTCCTAAGAAGAGAAACAGTATACAAGATAGACTAAGGACATTACTAATACTCTAATTGTGGTTGAGTCACAGTTGTGTGACTTGTTCCTGATGGCAGACAGGAGTCAAGGCCAGAGCTCACACAGCAACAAATGAACTGTTTTGGCCACAGCTGGGCAAAAGGCACTGGGTGTGACATACTGCTGGGCTATCACTTCGTGCTCCCTAAAGTGATTTTTGCATGCTTAGGATTGTCAATGCTTATATCACACACATCGCTGATGACATTATTTCCTTGTATGGCCAAAAGGATTTCTATCTCCCCACCTTGCAAGTTCTCAAACTCGAGACTCAAAACTACTACTGACTATAAGAGTACTTGCTTTCAACTAGCTGAACTTTCTCAAAAGCAAAATTAACAGTAATATTTTTTTCACTAGGGTATACCCCAGATTAAGAATTATTCTCTGGCATGTCATTTCAGTATATAAATTAGCAATATGATTCTGTGCCATAACCAATTATTTATACAGATAATATCAGGGAAACTACGAAGATCCACGAGCTAGTCACTGCCTTGCAGAGATGTTTTCTGGTCTTACTTGGCTTTGCTTAACAGCCTTTTCTGTTTTTAAAAGGACCACCCAGCCATGCCTCTAGTACAACCATCTATAACTCTTAATCAACTGTTTAAATCCACAACAGGACACAATAGCCAGGTCACTTTCACCCTGAGTTTCTACTAAAGGATCACCATGTATTCAAAGTATAAGGAGAAGTGTCTCATTTCTTTTAATATCCTTTGATTTCTGTTCTCTGTAGCATTTTCTGGCCCTTTAATTAGTAGATTCATTTCTGGAATACTGTAACCCTAACACGTATCTGCAGAGCCCTCCTGATTGTGTTCTACCCTAAGCCTTTCTCCTTTCAGTCTTCTCAGTCTGCTCCTTTAATTTCACTTTGAGCACTTCTCAAGGCTCGGTGACTGAGCACCACACAGAGCAGGTCTTATCTGATGTGCCGGCGCCTGGTGTGGTCTAAGACACACTGACGTTTTGTTCTTGAAGGACAGGACTGATGTTCTGAAACCTGGACTCCAACACAAAGGCGATCATTAGCTCACTTTGAGTGTCTCTCTTCTTTCCTCCTGCCTGGCCCCCTCCCACCATCCCCAATACTTCCTTAGTCTTGTGCACTGGCAGCAGATGGCAACAATATTCTGAAGCTGAGTCTGTACGAAATTGTGCCATGGAGAACAGAGTGACTTCAAAGTTAGCTTTCTATTCAAGTGGGATGGCGGAGACTTCTGGAGGCATGAACTCATCTCTCATTCATACAATCCTCTCTGTATTCAGCCAGGAATTTGTTTTTTGACACATCTTTCTACTGTCCAGCCAGTGGAGGGAGGGTGGGCAGAGAGTTGGAGGGCCCTTTCAGCAGGAGGGCACCAGGATTCTATTCCATGCCAACTGCTTGTGTCCCTGGGCCAGCTCCATCTGCTGCAGATCACATGACGTCCTTCCCCTGAGAGAGGCTTGGGAGCATGGGTGGGGAGTGGATTTCTCGAGAACCGTATCTTTGCTAGACTGACACATGCCGTACTCTCTAGGCCAAGCTGAGACCTGGGAAAACGGTGAGACCAGGAGGATGGTGTGGGGTTGCTGAAACCTGTGCAGGATGGTGCAGTAATGGGAAGTGGGAGTGGGAAAACCTTTCCTTTTTGTTGTTTCAAGGTTTGCTGGAGCTTTTGCCTAATCATCTGTTTGAGCATCTTGAAAATAAGTGTCTATTTTCATGATATCTATCAAAAACAGGCACCAGATTATCCTACAAAGTCGACCTTAACCCTCCCATATTGCTACTCCAATCAAAACATGTAGCAGCCTACATCCAACAGAAAGTGGTTCTGTTTTCCTAGCATAAAAACCAGTGGGTATCTGTGATACACTTTGTTTTGTTGGTCTGCTGAAAGAAAACAATTAGGTGAAAAATCAGTAACTCTACTTTTACAAATGGGAGAAATTCTCACAAACACACTCTCACTTTTGCTCAGTTCTCCCTATCACATTCCTTCATTCATTCATTTGTTCAATAAAGATTTGCTGAGCTCCTACTATGACTAAGCACTTCTCTGTTAGGTGCTAAGAAATCAGCAGTGAACAAGATAGAATTTCTGCCCTAACAAATTCTTCCACCCAGACAAAATAAAAATTTAATAATTTAACTTCTAGATTATTATTTGAGGACTAGGAATAATTAATTTGTCTTACCTAGTATTTCTTCTGATTCTTTCTCAAGCATGTCTCTTGAAGGTCCACACTCCTTTAACCAGGAAGTTCTGTCCTGAAACTCTCTCTATTGTATATTCATTCCTTTCTTGGATACAATGTTGAGAGTTCAGATTGCAACTGGTATCTTTTTTTTTTTTTTGGTAGAATTGCAACCCTGAGGATCCAGGATCATTACTTTGCAAGCTATACATGTATTTTCTCTGTAAATATTGTATCATTTAATTTGCATCTTGGGTTCTGTTGATTAGCCAACAACATGTGATTTAAGGAATACAGCATATGAGATGTACAAATCATGACTCAGTATGTTATTATTTTAAAACTCGGACTTAGGATTTATACTGACTTGCATACAATCTAGTTAAGCATTTGATCTGCGACTATTACTAAAAACCTTATAGCTCAAGTTCCATACCCATGTGTCTCTGGAATTCTATACTCAGCAGCAAAAGGGCTCCACAGTTGAGAGAAGCAAATGCCTGAAGTTTTTTCTATCCATTACCTCAAACTACGTAGGCACCACAGGACAGGAAAGGCTCACTGGGTACAATGAACCAACAGGTCTCACTGAATTTCTTAAGACTAATGCTTTTTCCCAACTGCTGAAAACTGCTTCAGAATGGAGGAAGGTAAGTGAGCTGAGTGATTAAGAGCAATCCTCCTTGGCACTAAAACACATTTACACTTCAAACTTTACCTCTATTTTGATTTATTTCAAAATACTCTGAAGCCATTAGGCAGACCGTCTTTCAGAAAGATACTAGATGCATTTCTTCAGTTGTAAGAGTGTCATCTTAGAAGGGGCCCTCTCCTCTGTCTGACGTGGCAGCATGGCAGTGTGCCCACTCTCAGGACCTGATGCTTTGGCCTCGTCGGGTAATAGGGCTGGGAGACAGACCGTGAAAAGGTGCCTAAGCACAGTAGGGACAGCCACGGCTTCCACAGTGCACTCTGAGGACAGACAACACACGCATCCACTCTCCATAACGTGAAAATCTCTCACAGATTAGAACATACTTGAGGACAAGAAAGAACATAGTAGCTTAATACTACACTATAATGTAAATAATAGGCTAAACCTTTCCAAGCCCATGAAAATAGATTCAGAAACTTTTTTTTAAAACTTCTCTGAGCCAGTTTCCTTATTTGTAAAATGGAGTGTTTCGTAAAGAATGATATCATGTATTTGACACAAAGTAGATGCCTAGTCATATTAGTTCTCTTCCAATATTTAAAAAACACAAGAAAAACAGGGGAATAAAAGCAGGAAAAAAGATGATGGAAAGGATCAGGCCTGAATCTCAGAAGGGACAAGGACAGGGGCATGGCCTTTTCCAGAAGTGAAGAGTAGACCCTCCTACAGACCCACAGCTAATGTCTCAGCCACTCTCAGCAGGAGGGAGGGATGGAAAACTTGCTACAGGCTTCACTTATGTTGCATCACTTTTAGTCCATATTTATTTAATAATTTAAAACCCTTACACTATAAGCAAATGCTCAGATTCACTGAGCACTGTCTGTCTGGTCTGTTCTAGGAGCTTCCATATAGCACTCCCTCTAACCCTTATATTAATGCTGCAAGATAGACATTATTGTCATTCTCATCATGCACTCGAAGACATGGAAACATAGGGAGGTTAAGCAAAGACAAGTAAACTTCATGCATATGCTGAAGTTCACAAGTAAAAGGGCAAACCAGCCAGGCCATGGGGTGAGAGCAACACATGGTCAAACCCTTAGTCCATCATCAACATGTTCAGGAAATAGCTTTTGAAGTCTGTCAGCACGCTTGCAGGCTCCCTGAGAACCCACATCAGACTTTCTCCTTTGAATCTTAGTTTCCTTTTAGGGGGCAGGTTTGAGGACACAGGTTCTGACCTGGGGTTCGTCCTGGGGAAGTGCCTCTTGCCTTCTTTTAGTTCCCTGACACCAAGTCTACGGAAAGTTACACACTGGTGTCCACACTGGCATGCATCTGTGTGCCTATCTTCTTAGGGAGTTCATAGACCCTGAGAGGCAGGCGCACTCATGGTGCTGGTGAAATACCTGAGGCCTCCAGGTCAGGAATTCCTCCTCTGGAGGGAAATGCTGCATGCGTGCTAAGTCACTTCAGTCGTGTCCGACTCTGTGTGACCTCCTGGACCTCAACCTGCTAGGCTCCTCTGTCCATGGGATTCTCCAGGCAAGAATACTGGAGTAGGTTGCCATGCCCTCCTCCAGGGGATCTTCCCAATCCAGGGACCCAACCTGCATCTCCTGCATTGCACCAGATTCTTTACCATCTGAGCCACCAGGGAAGCCTGGAGAGAAAGGTTACCCTCTGCTTAAAGTGAAAGTGAAAGTCGCTCAGTCATGACCAACTCTTTGCTACCCCATGGACTATACAGTCCATGGAATTCTCCAGGCCAGAATACTGGGGTGGGTAGCCTTTCCCTTCTCCAGGGGATCTTCCCAACCCAGGGATCAAACCGATGTCTCCCACATTGCAGGCGGATTCTTTACCAACTGAGCTATCAGGGAAGCCCTACCCTCTGCTTTAAAGCCTCAGCCCATTGTCACTACTGGAGGACACCAAAGCTGCTGAGGAGTGCTGCTCAGCCTGTCAGCCCAGGTGTATGAGGCTGCTTCAATTACCCCTCTGGAACCTGAAGTCAGGAATAAAATGGAATAGGCTAGACTTAGGGATTTTTTTTCCTTCAAATTAGGAAAAAAAAAAAAACAACAACAACACAAAACACCCAAAACCCAGGCCTAAGTGGAAAAACCTATGATATTTTCCTGGAAAAAAAAAAAGATAGACTTCCTCTTCCATGGGGTTAAGTTCTCAAGAGTTGAAGTTCAGAATTTGCAAGTGCATTTTCCATAAGATGTGGGATTACACCCTGTAGCTCAAATTTATATACACTTTCCTTTCATTATCTCCTTTATATCCAAGTACCAGTTGAGATATGAGGCAAAGAGACAATAAGTGATTATACAGGAAAGGAAATGATTATGGCAGAAAACTGAATGGCAAAGTTAATTTAGTCACCACTTCTTGAAATTCTTTTTGTGGTATTCTACGTGCCACACCAAGCTTTCTTAAAAATTATGTCTGCCCTCATCTAAGGCTGCGTGAGATTTTGGTGTAAAATTGATAACATGAACCTAGCTAAAACCACTGAGGATAAATGAGTCAGGGAGAATTCTTTTCTGGAGTTGGAGAGGAAAGGAAAACCTCCTCAAGGTCCATTTTGACGTCAACTATGAATTCATTGTTCCCTGTGAAATTATAAAAGCTCGTACTCAAAATTCCTCCATGTGGCTGTTTGTATAATTTCTAGTAGCGATAAAATAATTTTCTTACTTAGTTTTACAGTAATTTAATATCAGAGCAAAATAACATTTCATTTAGTTGTTTCCAGATCACCACCCTAAAGTAGGAGGAATTGCAGATTCTTTGTGTCCAGGGGACTGTGGCCTTAGGGAAGTCTTTAACCATCAAAGAGAACAATACAGACTAAGTAAACAAGTTAAACATGGCCCACAAATAACGAACTTGACGATGTCTGTGACAATGAGAGAGTACATTGAGAACAACACATAGGCTTGTTGTTAGTAACTACTTCAATTGGTTCTATCATGAAAGACAGTCACAGAATGTGGCATTTTTAAAATGGGTTATGCTTTGAAATAACTTGTTTTAAAATTTTTTAGAAAATGGAAAGGCTCAAAGTATATAATACCTGTCCTCTACCTAATGCTCAGAGATTACTGAGGGTTAGTGAATATTTGTGAAGTCATCCAAAGAAGATGTAACAATTTTTGCAAAACATTATTTCTTATTAGCTACAGGGAAGAGAAAGAATTAGAAAAAGAATTAATGTAATAAAATTACTGATTCTTTGGGCTTGGGTAGTGATTTCAAATTTCCTTTACATATATTTATCATCCCAATTGCCCTGTAAAATGAGAGATCTAATTCTCTCACCTTGCCTATTTAATTGCAGAGTCTCCCTTAACACTGGGTTTTATTTTTCAGTCTATAAATGGGCTTGGGGCTGCTGTATCATAAAAATATTCATACCCTGCTTATGCATTACCTGTTCATTATTTCTTTTTAAAGTATTAAGCTTTTAAAAAAAACTGATTCATAATTGTTGCTTTCCTATTCAATTTTCTTTGCTCCTGAACTCTTTTGTATGGTGTTTTTGTGGCACATCTGACTCTTTTCTCTTGGCAGCTTCCAGGGAGCTACCCATCCTCCTTGTCTGAGCACCCAACACCGCAGACCCTTCCTTTACCTGGTGGTCCCTCTCAATTGTCCTGCTTTTCAAATTTCCTTTACATATATTTATGCATATATGCTGTCTTAGACCATCTTTTCTTTCCTTCCTTTGAGGGCTCACCATTTTCTTTTTCTTTCTTATCATGCAATGTATAAATATTTCTTAAGGTTCTATTTTCTTTTTCTTTTCCTCTCAACTAAATCTTTTTCGAATTTACTTCACATTCATGACTTAATGTATAGCCCTTTTGGTCAAAGCATTTGCTATTCCTAATTTCAAATCCCTCCTGTTCTACTCCAGAATTCTATTTAGAGCTCGATGTTAGCTGTCTCCACAGGGTCTACCCCTGTTATCACATACTCAGTGAAAGTCAAAGTGTTAGTCGCTCATTCGTGTCTGACTCTGTGTGACCCCATAGACTGTAGTCCGCCAGATTCCTCTGTCCATGGGATTCTCCAAGCAAGAATACTGAGTGGGTAGCTATTCCCTTCTACAGGGAATCTTCCTGACTGAGGGATAGAATCGGGGTCTCCTGCATTGCAGGCAGATTCTTCACCATCTGAGCCACCAGGGACATCTCATACTCAGCATTGTATAAAATTGACTTGTATTCTGTCCTCTAGTTACTTCTTTTTCATCTTCTCTCTTTGATTTCTTGGAACTGTCTTTGATGATTTCTTTTCTCTTATCTAATACTCTGTTAGCTCCTGGAGCTGCCCACCCTCATCCATAAAGTCTGTTGAGTCTAGATCCTCCTTATGCCCCTTTCACCAGCCCCCTCAGGTAACCAACAATCTGAACTACTGACAAAGCTTCCTGGATTTTGTCTTCTCTCTACTCACCTTTTTCCATGTACAAGCATGTTCCACATCTCCGGTGCTAGATTAGATCTTCCCAAAGCAAAGTCCAGATCATGGCAACCCCTACCTAAAACCCCGCCACAGACTGCCTTTGCCCCAGAATGCAAACATCTTATACCTTTTCCTAATGCCTCACCACCAATAAAATTCTGTCCATCCTTCAAGGGAGCTCAAATGGAACCTTTCCTGATAAATTAAACTGGATGTTAATGTTAACTGGATTATAATATATTTTGTGAACTTTCTAACTTCTAAGATAATGGTGATTTGAGGGTATGGACTAAGAATTCTTGGTGGCAGAGTCTGTTTGTCTCCACCTTTCTGACCCTGCAGAACTCACTGTAGTGCCAGACACCTAAGATGTACTCTACACATGGTTGCCAAGCCAGTGAATTGAGTGAATTAATGCTCTGGTGCATCCGAGTACACAGGGATGTAGCTTTAACCACCCTGCAGGGTGGTTGGTGTGAATATGTCTAAACTTTTCCATAAGACTCTAAGTCTCTGAGTAAAGGGCTCCAGTTTATATTAAAAAAAAAAAAAAAAATTGGCTCTTCTACTCACTATATTGAGAACCTTTTGGTATGACCCTTGTTGTCTTTGGGCCTCAGTTTCCCCATGTGTATAATAATAGGTTTAGACCAGCTTAACTTTACTCTCTTTCAATGCTGATAAAAAGTTCTAACTGCAATACGTTCCTTAGAGAGAACAAAAGATGTAGGAGCAGAAGAAAAGCAAAAAAAAGAAAGCAGCTGTGCTTATTCAGCCCATGCGGTAATGAGAGGTTTTACTATGGTACCTGGTATGAATTTGATTGGTGGAAGGATCTGACTTGAAATTACCTTAAAGCAAGGAATTCCTAGACTCCTCATGCATGCTCTCAGTTGATCACATGATCTGTCTCTGAAGACAGTACTACATTTTTTTAAGTCAGAATGTGAGAAGCCCTGACAGATATGAAGGAACACTAATTTTATGTAATGAAATTTGCCACGAGTAGAGGAAGCACATATGAAACTGTCACCAACGGCTGCAGATAAAAATTAAAGATGTGCTCCAGCAAGATAAGAGATGGCAAAATGAAGAATGGAACACTGAGGATCAGCAGTCAGCCTTGACAATTACACATGGACAATCACAAGCACATTCATGTAGTATCTGGCAGAGTGAAAGGCATGGTGTGACTCAGAGCAATGGGCCACAGGACCAGATTTGCCAAGGGACTGATTGCTAGAGTCTGGAGGGACCACGCGTCAGTGACTGAGTTCCAGCATGGCACTTCTAGGTGACTCTGTGACTCCTGGAATGAACCTTTTAATATGGAAAGTTATTTTGAACCATTTCATCAATAAATTATCTCTAGATGTTGCCTAATATTTGCCCACATCTACTGATCTCATGCAAAGAAAGACACTTTTACCCATTAGAAAATAAGTGGTGTCTTGCTTTCTTATTTATCTGGAAAGCAGATGTCTCCAAAGGAACATCCAGTTCAGCCCAGCTGACTTTAATGACAGGCAATGTGACTCAAATACAGACTGTCCTGTGAGTTTATATTAAAATGAGGCAAACTGTAAGAAAGTTTGAGTCTGGTAACTGAACTTCTCTGTTTGCTGAGAACACCAGGCTCTTTCTGCGCCTCTGTGGTTTTGCCTCTGTCCCTTCTGGCTGTAAGGCCACTCACTCTCTCCGCTGCTTTACATACACCTAATCCTTCCTGATCCAGGTCTAATGTCATCTTTCTTGAGAAGCCCTTCCCACTGCTTCAGGAGCCTTGGGAGCCTTTTGTGCATCGTCAGACACTTCCATATTGTAATCGTCTGTACCCTTTACAGGTTTAAAAGTTGGTGAAAGTGTGTGGGAACACCACAAGTTCCTAAAATTTGGGGACAGTACTTTGTTTGTATCTTCAGCCCTGGTCCCTAGCTGAGGTCTTGGCGCAGACGCAGGGGTCTGACAGCATTTAATGTGTGACTAAATGGAAGAAGGCAGGAGTGAATGAGGTAAGAGTGACTTCCAGAAGTTACATTAGCATTGTAGGGAAAGGATAATTTTTATTAAAAAGAGGGACAATTTTATAAAAAATAGATTATGACATGAAACTCCAAGATATATGATTTTAAAAAATAAATGTGTCCCCAGATATACTATGTGGAAACTCTAGGAAATTAGAGCAAATAAAAAAATTAACTGGTCTTCTAATGTATAAGTGTGGGATTAAGAACTGAAACCTCTAAATAAGAGGGTATCACAGGTAATAAAAATAATTCCAAAGAAATTATGTGTCAATTAACTCAGAGAAGGAAGGAAGGGAAAGACTATCTTTAAAGAAATGAACCCACACATATTAAGTAAAAGGTTTACTTTGTTAATGAAATAGCAGGAAAAACAAGTTTAAACTGTTAGTGATGAAAAGGTAAATATATAATTCTTTATAGGAAGTAGAATAAAGAGAAATGTGAGACACTCGGGGGACAATGAGAGCATTTAGTTGCATCAAAGATGCTCTATTTACTGTTTAACTGATATGAAATCTCATTAGAAAATTAATAGAAAGCCATAAGATAATAACGATCTGTAGTGACTTATTTCATCCCATTTTGGCTCTATTTCTTCTGCAAATTAGTGTGACCCCAAAATGTTTTCAGGATTGTCCAACTTGTCCTAAATTCCATAAATAAACTCTTTCAGAGGATGCTGTTTTTTGCCATGTCTCTATTACAGTTCTTCACAGATGGACCATTTTTGTCCTTCCAAAGTCTAAGAATAACTCTTTCAGTTATCAAGACATACCAAAATCCAGTTCAGCTGCTCCTGTGGGATTCCAGTTAGTTTAGACACATCTGCTGAGATACACGCATTTGAATCCAAATGAAGCTTTTGTTTGATGATACATTTTGAACATTTATGAAGGTTTTTTGGGGGCCAAAATGTTTTTCATTTTTTGGCACTCCAAACAGAGATCTTCAGTTATAAACACTGCCTTCTGAGCACCTCCAGCAGAAATCCAATCTTTTCATATGAACAGGTGCCTCAGGAAGTTTTTGGAATGTTTTACACTGAATCAGCTTTCTGATTGGAAACTTTCTGAACACGCAGTCAAATTTGCCAAAGAGACCTTCAAACTTGCATGAGTGGTTTTCACTCATCCAGACATACATTCACACATACAGACAGCCCAAGTGAAAGCAAGTCAGAGCTCTGTAAACCTGAACTCTTTCTCTTAAAGGTTAAACACAACACACAATCAAACTAAACAAAAGGAATAAATACATGACAGGAGAGATAATGAATAAATAGCAAGAACCTCTGTTCAACTTCTCCATAAGCATGTTCCCCTTAAATTTAGATGTTAAATTTAGAGTTTAGATGACACATCCCTTCAGTAAAAATCCACCCCAGTTTCAAATAATGCTCCAAGCATTTCTGTTCTTAAACACTGTGGCTGGGGGGATGGTTACTAGTTCTTTTCACTAACAAACTTGTTCAAACAGTTCTTTTTGAAACACTTCCTTCTCTAACACAAATAGGTCAACCAGATTCAAATCTGAAGGAATGAAAAACTACTCTCTAAATCAAGGGCTCTTTGGAAAAACTTCTATTTTACCTGAGTCCCTACAACTTTTCTTTTCCAGTTTGAATATAAACTGAAAAGCCATTACAGAGTAAGACAACTTTTGAAGCCTTACGCCTGAACAGTTATTACAGAGTAAAATCACTTCCCCATTGGGCATGCCCGGAATTCAGGGGAAATCTGCTTTCAAGTTTGTCTGATGGCCCTGGACCAGATGCTCCAAGGTGGCCAGAAACCTTTGTCTACACCCACTTAGCAGATTTCTGGCTCTTTATCAGGAACTAAGAGGTTTATTTGCAGAAATGAATCATTTCCTTCAAAATATCCTTTACCCTATTTACATGCTTGCATATTCCTTCCATTTTGTTTTCCCTCTACAGCTTTACTAAGGGAATTAATTATCTAGAAGAACAGGAACATACAGTAAGTACATCTGAGATACAGGATGAGACACAGTATGTCATCTATTAGGCCTGGCTAAGACCAGCAGCTGATGCTAAATGGGAAGGAACATGCACCAAATGTTTTTTAATCACAAAGTTAGTAATTAATTGCTCTTTAAAATACATTTTATGCTTCTTTCTGTCTGTGTACATGAAATGCACATTTATTACATGCCAAAAATTACAACATTATGGTTTAAATGTGACTGGCACGGAAGTCCGGAAATCAGAGTTAATGTTCCCACAGCAACTTTAATTCTGTCCGTGTGCACATGTAGAGCTCTAATCGTCTTCCGTTCCAGGATAATACATATAGATGGTTTGGGAAGGGAAGCTCAAGACCCATATCCTCAACTGTAGTTACCGGAAAAAAACAAAGGATAAAAGCTGTGCTCCTTTCCACGTACGTGGATAAAAAACAATGTCCTCGCGCCCGGTGTTGTGTAATCCGGGAATGAAAAAATCCGCTGTGATGTCGGCACTCAAGGGGACAGTTTCTGTTGCTGTGGGAACCTGAACTTTGCATTTCCTGACTTTGGGGTAATTAAAATGTCAGCCTTAATGTGGCATTAATGGAGTTTGCCATAAAGAAATCCTCTTTGTTTTGTTCTCATAAAAAATTGCTTAAAAGTTCATAATGAACCAAGTGTACTAAAATCTTCGGTCTGGGGGGACTGACGCAAAGGTTTGGGAGGGGGAAGGCCAAGTGAGGTGGAACGCCTGAGAGCAAAGAAAGAGACCACCCGGCTCCTCCCTCGAAAATGCTCAGCCCCTTAAGATTCATGCTACCTACAGAGCTAAAGTTAAACCCGCCCACACAACAGTTTGGTAATGTGTAAAGGTTAAATTAAAAATAAATAAAAACTGTTAATGCATAAGTGCATCTTGGCAAGGACACAAAAAATGAGATAATTTGATGAGGCCAGTGCAGGACACGAGAAGGTAAGTAACCACAGATGTCAGCTTCCAACAAAACAGACATCAAACTAGGTCCTTCCAAAGTAGGGAGGCAGCCAAAGGGGGTTGGGGAAATCGCTCCTCCCTTCGACCGGAGCCTTATCTGGAGGAAGACAAAATGGAAGTGTCTGTCACATGTACATGACTGAGATGTGCTAGGCTTGACAGTTGTCAGGAAAGGTTTCCCTGGGAAGAGCTCCAACCGCTCTCCTGCGGTAGGCGAGTAGGAGCAGGTCTAGTCCTACTTCTCGGTTTAAATGGAGAGGCTGGCTCCACCCATCCTCAGCCTAGCCGTGGAAGCTGTTCTGTCAGACGCCTAGGGGTTCGATGCCGTTTGCATTCGGAAGCTCATTTTAATGGCTCCCATTACCATCATCTGCATTTGTTTACCACGAGATTGTCAGAAGTGGTGAGGAGGTGACACGCTAAGGGGTGGTGGGGGAATATTTCTAGAAGGTGATCATAGTGGGCGCACTGGAAAGGAGCACGTGTTTCAGTAGTGATATTAACCTCATCATTTCACCAAGGAAAGCATTTCTCAGCCATATTCCCTCTTGCTTTGACTTTTACTGGAATCTTTGCTGGATTTGAAGTGGCTCAGGAGGTTAAATAGCCATCTGAGAATTTCAGAGGTCACACTTGTCCTTTTTCTCCAAAATATGGGCTGTGTCCTTCAGAGGTAACAGCACCATGGGTTGCCCACCCTGACCAGTTCATAGGCAGAACTGACTTTGCATTCATGGGGATGCTTATTCACCGTGTTCTATAACCCCATCACCAATATGAGTAGTTGCACATTTTCAAGAAACCTGTTTCGAGCCAGGAATACGATCTCCAGACTCAGAACAGAGAATTCAGGTTGCTCACAGTGACAGCAAATCCACAAACATCCCCCTCTCTCCTCCCCCTAATTATCAAGCATTCATCTATATGGGTGTCAATTTTCTTAGTTTTCCCATCTGTAAATTGGGAAGAATTATAATGACTGACAGAAAATGGTCATTAAGCCATGCCTAAGAATAATTTAGCTAAACACATGACAAATAAAAAGGTGCTATAAAAATTCAGGCACTTGTGAACACTTAGAACACCACATACTGGTGGAATGTTTCTGAAGTTAAAGATACTAACAAGTCAAGGGCACTATTTTTAAATGCCCCAAATCTGTTAGTTCTAAATAGAAACTGAATATTTTACCTTAAAGAAATTAGGCTTTTAAATTAATCTATGGTAAGAATGACATTTGAAAGTAAAAAAGAAAAAAAAAAAAAAAACTCTCTTGAATGCAAGAAGAGCATCCAAAAATTTTAACAGCTTAAAATAAATCTCTTTCCTGTCTTCTCTCAAGCAATCTCCAAATGGACAGATTTCTGTGAATCTTTCCTCAAAACAATTTTCTTCTAAGTGTAGGCTCAAATCAGGACAAACTACAATCCAAATATATTTGGAGAAAAGTATAATCAATTTAAACAACAGGTTGGAGCAGAAAAGAT
The DNA here is from genome assembly GCF_033118175.1 of Dama dama. Lineage (NCBI taxonomy): Eukaryota > Metazoa > Chordata > Mammalia > Artiodactyla > Cervidae > Dama > Dama dama. The sequence goes on along the minus strand of NC_083699.1, from coordinate 59,411,376 downwards.
CTACACATCTTCATGGCGAAATCAGAATGACTTTCTGAACAGCTGGAGATTAGGTTTCTCCTCCCTATTTGTTCCCCTTCCAACGGCATTCAGACCTAACTGAGCTCAGATCCACTAGCTTCCTCAGGGTCACCAAGGGGCTGCTCCTTGTACATATTTCATGTTAATGTCACAGGCTGGCCAAAGGATGCTTATGGTAAAGTATAATCAACAGCCCAGTGCTGTTTCTTTCTATTCGGCAAAACATTCATTTGGCTGTAACGGGATTTCTGGGCTAAGGCCATTCTATGTAATCTTCCCCATAAGCTGTGGCAGAAAGCCAGACGTTGGAGGTCTGCATGCAGGAGCTCCAGGCCCTTCTCCACAGGAACAGGCTACCTTCCTGGTAGGTAGGGACAGTGCGCACATGTCTATGGGCACCGTGCCATGCTATTTTCCAATTCTTCCTGTAATTACTATTAGGCTGGAGACTGCCAGGCAAGAAGGCCAAGAATGTTACTATTTTGACGGTCCACAGAACACAGTCCCCACTTCTGACCCCCAAGTTTCTCTATGGAATCAGCACCTTGGTACAATGCACACGGGTTGCAGACACTTGGCTCTTGTTATTTCTTGTTTCGTTTTCTTGCGACAGCTGAAGTATGGTCTCAGCTCAGTCATAAGCAGAAAAAGGTGAGGTCCCTTATCTAGAGGCTATTATGATGAAGAACGTACAGAATGGAATGTCCCAGCCTCATCCACCTCTCGCCCTTTCTGCAAAGTTTTATGTTTGCTTTGTCAGAAAAATAACAATAGGAGATTTAAAATCTCATTTCCTAATTAATAATTTTTTGCTTTGTGGACAGGATAAATGGAGTTCTTTTCTGGAAAGAAAACTTTCTTGGTCTTAGCTTAATCCAAAGAAGAAGACTCCAACTTTCTGCCTGACATCCATTGTGGAGGTCAGTTCTGAGTAGCTGTTGGAATAAAAGAATATTCTTTCCCAATGGACTCCAAGTTATCCTATTCCCTTCTGTCGTCAACACACACGTTTCTTTCTCTCTGAAGTACTGAGTTATGTTTCAGAAAGAGAAAATATCTTCTAAACGTGGTTTATCAACTTTCTTAAAAGAGAATTTGAAGAAGTGATTCTCAGATTAGTGGGAAGACAGTGAAAATAAACAGCAATGGAGTGATTTCAATAGCGACAATCTCATTAAGCTGCCCATTTCCAAATTTAGCCTGCAGGCAGTTTTTTTAATTAAAAAATATTTTTAACCTGAATTCTTATTGGTTACGTGAAGTCTGGGTGGCTTCTGAATTCTTGGAAGCCATTCTCTTTTCTTCTATAAATTTATGCTGTCCTTTAACCACTTCAAAATAAATTAAAAACTGGAAAAAGAAATTCAGCCAAGCTACAATAACTAATGCAAAGCTGACTTGTGTTATGTAATTTCAAAATGGAAGTTTCCTTTTGAGGTCCATATTTGGTCATTGAATTTCGTCATGGTGGAAATACCATTATTCAGATCACGGGGACAAAAGAATAATTAGAAAATAGCAACACAGCTTCTGTTTTTGAGTTAATGTTATGAAAGAGAATGTGGTTCATGTAATTAATCTGCCTTTTGAGGCCAAATGACTGGTCACCTGGTTTTAAAACACACTCTAGCTTTGAAAATATAGATGTTGGCTGACTCAAAATGGTGGTAAGTTACTTTTGGCTACTTTGGAAGACCAAATGGAAACAGCTTGCTCTGAATGCAGAAAAGCCTGAACCCGAGGGGAGAAGCCTGCTCCAAGTACCGTGAAGACACCATCACCTCAGTGGTGTAAGTGGTGTACTCACAGTCAGATGACCCGGTATGAGCGTGCGAGTTTGTCAGTGAATGTGTTGAGTGGATGAGGGCTGAGCCTGGAGACAAAACAGCTTCAAAGTTCAGGCAGGGAAGGCCCGGCTTGGCGCTGGATCCACCCGGCTGAGTAATCTCATTCTCCTCAGATGCCTTCTGGTTTTCAGCTGTCTTGGGTTTCTTCCTGAAAATAAACAAAGGGCCCTTTGAAGGAACTGACTGCATATTTGGGAAAAGGCATTTTTAGAATCTGTTAAAGATAACTTGGTTTTTTTTTTTTTTTTCCTGAGGGGGGATGGGAAGGAGTCCAGTATGTCCCTTGTTTTAAAACAAGCTGATTCTTGTTTTTTTTTTTTTTTTCCCCTCCAGTAATGGCCTAACTGGGAACACATGAAAGCATATGGGCCAAGCAAACAGCACCACATTTGGACTCTGTTGGCTGCATAAAAAGACCCTGTCCCAGAACTTTAGACAGCTTGAGCTACGTATGGCTGACATTATCCAAGAAAGCATCCTTTCTTCCCCCCGTAAGAGTTTTAACATGGTCTGGAAAAATACTAGTGGAGGCTTTACCGTTCTAGCATTTGTCAGGTAGCTTAGAGACAGGACCCGTGGAGTAATGGGAGGAGCACTGGACTGGGAGTCAGGAGACTTGAGCTATGGTACTAGCTGTGCCTCTAACTTGCTGTGTGGCACTTGGGCACCTCACTTCACCTCTCTGGGCTTCAGTTTCCTCATCTGTAAAATAAAGGGCTTGGATTAGAAGGCCTTAAAGGTTCCTTCTGGTTTTCAGTTTCTATTCACGGAACACATTACGGAACAGTCAACTTTCTTGCTGTTATTAGATTTTGTTCTGGATCAGCACATAATTTCAAATCACAGTCTAAACTTGCAGGCTGTACCAATGAGAAGGGTAGTGATGAAAAACTTTGTTAGAGCAGCAAATGAAAAGTGAAAAGAGCTTAGACTCCAGCAGGTAAAGAAGGAAGATGTCACAGAGAGATCCTCTATTCCAACTCTTTCCTCATCTGAAGTTTAAGATTCCCTTTTAGAAACATAATTTACTGCATGATCCTGGAGTGCAGGAGTGTGACTGTGTGTTTGGGAAGAGAAGGGTGAAGGGAAGTAGAAAGTAATTGTGATTTGGGACCAGGAATAGGAAGGGGCAGAGCTCAACTATCAGTCAGCCCCTCTCCCTCGGACCACGCAGCTGATATAAATGAACACATACTTAGCTTATGCTGCACGCACCCTTGGCCCTAGTCAAATCAAATTATTTGTCATACTCTGAACACCGCCCCACCCACCCCCGCCAGTTTCCTTGGCTCTAAGCTTTTTCTATCATCATAGTATAGTGAACAGAAAAAGTACTTTTAAAAAATATTTTCTGGTAGAAGATTATGTGTGGTACAGAATTTGTTGTAAGTGGGTCTGTTCCCATGTTTCCCTTGTTTCTCTAAGCATGGCAATGGACTTGTTATACAGAATATTTTGTATTGAAATTTGTTGTACTGGGTAGTTAAATCTGCCCTCGCAGAATATGGTGTTATGAATTAGCATGCTGTGTTTCTGGTCCAACAGGTTGTGAAATCAAATCTGCTTTTCCAGAGGGCAGGAGGCAGAGATGGCATGGTGAAGATGAAAATAGAGGGAGAGCGTTTAGACATATTTTTAGGATGGAGGAAGCCAATACAAAAGCAACAAACGGCAATCCTTTACCAACTCTTTATTAAATGGTGACTAAGGAATGAACCTCCAAATCTTGATTGTCTATGTGGGCCTCTAGGGACTGGTTTCTGGTTTTCAGTGTAAGGAAGTACCCAAGATTAGAGTTCCCAAAACCCAGCTGCTTTTTCTTCATGAAAATCAACGCTTCCTCTACAGTCCCTGTTTCTCTCACCACTGTCTGTCACCAGGTTTGTCACCATGTTGGACACCTCAGGGTCACACATCTTCTTCTGCCTTGAAGCCATTTTGTCAAGTCCTGACAATTGTGCATCCTTCATATTTTGCATACCTATGTTTCCTTTCTGTTTGCATTGCTATCACCTTAACACTTTTTATTTAGACTGTTGTTTACTTCCTGACTCCCATCCTCCTTGACTTCTCCACTGCCACAGCTTTGCCTTCACTAATCTGAATGACCATGTCAGGCTGGCACTCCAGGTGAATTCCATGTATATGAGACCGCAAACTCTCTAAGGGTAAAAAACATCATAGTTATTTTTTAATTCCCTGCGTTCACCCATTCGTTCCTTCTTCCTTCCCTCCACCTATTCATTTATTCATGTATTCGTTCCACAAATACTTACTATGTGCCTGCAATGTGCCAGCATGGGCTTGGAAATAAAACAAGCCTGGTTTCTGCCCCCCTCCCATATTTGCTGTCTAGTGTATACCGTGAAGCAGAGTAGCTTAGACAAAGCTGTCATTCAATATAGGTTTGTTGATGGAATGAAATTGAGTTGAAATTAAAGTATATTTTGAGAATAGTTATAGTCTGAATCCCAATTAAGTTTCCTACTCTTTATGCAGCAGGGAAATCTACCTTGACAGGCTGTTTTCCTTGGAATCCAGAAGTACATTTGATAAGAGTAGGACTGTTTTGCCCACTAAAGCTAGGCTTGTCCTCATGGGTCATTTAAATATCGAGATGAAACACTAATGACAGACATCACTTAACATAAAAAATTTATTTCTGATGTTCATAAATAAGGTCTAGGCTAGTTTCAGATGTACTAATTTCCTTGGTTTCTTTCAGGAAATTGAAGAAACCGTCTTTGAAATGTAAGTGTATGGCCAGCCCACCAACATTACTCTTTCATTTTAACTTTGCAGAAGTTGTATTGTTCTTTCTATTGATGGCATCGCTTCCTTCTCTCGATTTGATCCTGCCTCCCACCTGACATCCTGAATCATACCCTCCTGTCTGTCATCTTAAGGATCACTTCTGGGGAACATTCATAGCCCAGAGACACTGAAACCATCTCTACAAATAGAGAATATTGAAAACTCAACCTTTTGGCTCTTCATTCCTTCATTTGCCTAAAATCCCTTTACTTGTTCTTAGACCACTGGGCTATTTCCCAACTGCACATAACAGAGAGACATTCACTGACCTTAGAAACAATGCGTTTTCCGTCTCACTCTCTCTAATAGTGGATTCCTTTTTCCGGAGCTAAGAAACTCTAAAACATAGCAACCATCTACATTTAGACATGCACCCTAGTTTTGCAGCTCATATTTTATTGAGGGGGAAAAAGGAAGTCTTGTAGTAATTAATTGAAAATACCTTCTTTGGTATAAAAGAAGAACATGAACATGGCATGTTCGAGGGCAAGCCTCACCAAGCCTCAGAAGCTGTGCACTAGTCCCTGGAGCCTTTAGAGGGCAGCAGCGCGCCAGCTGACTCCAGGCAGCGTGTCAGGCAAACTCCCCACCAGACCAGAACCTTCCTCCTGGTCACCATGCCAAAGGTTGGTTTGCCAAGCTCTCTGGCCGCTTAGCTTCCTTCTTTCTTTTCTGTTTCTCTCTCTCTCCCTCTCTCTCTCGCCTCCCACTTCCCACACTCTCTCTCCCTCCCTCCTCAATGTTAAAATTATACACTCTGATGAAGTCGCCCCTCAACCGGAAAATGAAAGCTCCAATGAAAAAGTTAGACGAGCCAACGACAACAAAGAGAGAAACTGGGAGAAAGGGGAGAGCGGGCTGGTGAGGGGGAAGGACTGAAGAACAAGAAAAGGGCAGATGTTTCGTAAATATATGCAAAGCAAAACTGGGTGTACCCTGAACATTTCCACAGAGAAACAGACCAATCATTGTGCACTTCCTCCCGCCACACTGGTGGAGCTCTGCTTTAAAAAAAAAAGTGTGGCCACAGGCACCTGCCTTTCAACGGTCAGTTCTGACATGCTGACTATCTCCCAATTGTCCAAAGAGAACAAAAACATTTTCATCTCCCCACAGCAAACGTTTCTGTTATGAGAAAAAGGCTGCTTCGAGGAGTGGAAAGGCGATTTAAGGTGACGGGTGGTTGAACTGGCCAGCAGGACCTACTCGTATTTAACTCTCATTGTGCTGGCCATGGCAACAAGTTTGGGGCTGAAACATAGCAGTGAGTAAGGTTGTGGGTGATGTTGGCTCTTTCCTTACTAGACCATATTGTATGTGGCAAGAAATATACATGAAAACATATTGAGGAGATGGTAGGTAATAAGCATGTTAAATGCATGGAAATTAACTAGATCGGTGGCATTTGATGTATAGATTTCACACTTCTTTGCACATATTGCACACATACAACGATGGCAATGCTCTCTGCGACATATGGAAAATAAATATTTTATCTCTGTGAGCTCTCATCAGTCTCCGGGGGCTGCTGAGGGAGAGTGTTCTCTTCACCAATTTTCTCTCTTCACTGGGCTCCCACCCTCTCCTACATATTAACATGCCTTCCACTCATCAGCCTGGTTGGGTGGAAGAGAATTAGAACCCCTTTTTCATAAATATTGAGTCACTGTTTCATGACAATTTTGACCCCTGCCCTGCCTGTCCCCCATCTTTTTGGTGTGGTAATCTTTTCCTTATTCTGCTTCCCAATGATACATGGAAGAAGCTTAGTACAGTATTTGGGGAGGAGGGCAAAGGGGAGGTGGTAACAAACCACCTCAGTGGGGACTGGCAGTAGAACTGAGCTCTACCATCCAGTAGCTGTGTACCTGAGGCAGATTCCTCTGCCTTGCTGGGCCTCAATTTCCTCATCTGTAAAATGGAAATAATAAACATTCTAGGGCTGCTATGCTATGCAATGCTAAGTCATTTCAGTCGTGTCTCTTTGTGACCCCATGGACTATAGCCTGCCAGGCTCCTCTGTCCATGCAATTCTCCAGGCAAGAATACTGGAGTGGGTTGCCATTTCCTTCCCCAGGGGATCTTCCCAACCCAGGGATTGAACCTGGGTCTCTTGTGTTTCCTGCATTGGCAGGTGAGTTCTTTACCACTAGCACCATCTGGGAAGTTGATGTGAAGATTAAATAATTCCTGTTGAGTGATGGGCACAGCGCTGGCACACAGTCAGTGCCCTGGGAGGGTAGCTCTTTCATAGAGTGTCGGTTCTGCAGTTTTCATTTCAGCTAGAAGGAGGCAATTCTTTTATCTTAGTCATCTTTTAAAATATCTAGATTTGGGCAGGGGCAAATGGATTAAAATTGTAGCAAAGGCAGAACGAATGCTAGGATAAGCAGTCTCCTCTTCAACACTTTTTTTTTACGGTATCACCCTCCTGACACCTTCTTTCTGTTCATGTGTTTGTCATTGCTGCTACTACACCATTAGCTCCTCTTGAAGCTGGGGGTCAAGCAAGCTACACTTGGCCTAGAGAAGCCCATCAAACCTGAGCACTATGGTCTATTCATTGAAACCAACCTTTGGCACTCTAGCTTATCATGTTTTCTTACAGTTTATCCTTTCACCGCTTGGTCTAATGTTCTCAGATCCATTTGAGATGTTTTCATGATTAAAATATTTTATTCTTTCAATTTTTTTAACCTTCTTGGCAAGGTTGATTTACAATGTTTTTCAGTATATTTCTCCCTCACTGTATCAGTCAGGATCTTGGCAAGAAACAGATGGCACACTGAAAGGTTTTAACTGAAGAGAGTTTAATGAAAGGACTCTCTACTGAGGTACAGAGGAGGTTAAAGGACCCTCAAGGGAAGTGATGCACCAAGGACTAGCAATAGTGCGAGGTTGTTAATCTCAGCTTTAAACTGCTAAACCGGGGCTGGGGTGAGGACAAGTATGGAGCTTCCCACGTCCAGTCAGAACTGGAGTTGGGAAGGGGCCTGACTGAGAAGTACCCTGACCCTACTCTCCTGTCTCTTGCTAATGCCTCCTTTTGTTGTTGTTGTTCAGTTGTGTCTGACTCTTTGTGACCCCATGGACTGCAGCATGCCTTTACCATCTCCTGGAGTTTGCTCAAGCTCATGTCCATTGAGTCAGTGATGCCATCCAATCATCTCATCCTCTGTTACCCCCTTCTCCTCCTGTCTTCAATCTTTTCCAGCATCAGAGTCTTTTCTATGAGTCAGCTCTTTGCATTAGGCACCAAATTACTGGAGCTTCAGCTTCAGCATTAGTCCTTCCAATGAATATTCAGGGTTGATTTTCTTTAGGATTTACTGGTTTGAACTCCTTGCTGTCCAAGGAACTCTCAACAGTCTTCTCTAGCACTACAGTTCAAAAGCATCAATTCTTTGGTGCTCAGCCTTCTTCATGGTCCAACTCTCACATCTGTGCATGACTACTGGAAAAGCCATAGCTTTGACTATATAGACCTTTGTCGGCAAAGTGATGTCTCTGCTTTTTAATATACTGTCTAGATTTGTCATAGCTTTTCTTCCAAGGAGCAAGCATCTTTTAACTCCTTTTGGCCAAATTAAAAGGTAGCCAGAGAAAAAGGCAGCCTGGGTGTCATAATCTGGAAATGTCAGTCTCCTGGGCCATGTATTAGGGCAGGGAATGTTCTATGGTTTTGCATGTGTGTCAGAGGTGAGGGAGGGATGAATTAGGATACTATTTCTCCCCTCTCCATATCCTTTACCTTTTCTCCCATTATACTTTCCAGAAGGAAAGACAGCAAATAAAATGAAAGCAATTCTTAGTGTTCAAGTGCCTATTTTGTCTATTTGCAATTTATGGAGGAAGAAAACTGAACTTAAGAGCAGGGAGCTCCCTGTGAGCTGTGAGAGCAGGGATTTAGGTTTGTTCTATTTGCTGCCATACTTTTGGTTCCTAGAACAGTGCCTGGCACTTGGCAAATACCCAGTAAATTTTAGTTGACTGAATAAATATACTCACATCTGCCGCGCCAGACACCACACATACATTATCTCATTTAGTCATTGCAACAATCCAGGCAGGTTGCTAAGCCTGGTTGTGCAGGTGTTATGGGAGTAGGTAGGTTTTAAAATCTAACACTTACCTCCTCCCTACTCACCCTTCAAGACTTGAGACTTCACCTGGGGATTGTAAACCCATAGAGAGGGATTCACTTGTAATTAGAATACATTTTTATACCATACTGGGTTTCCCAGGTGGTGCTAGTTGGTAAAGAATCAGCCTGCCAATGGAGGAGACTTAAGAGACGTGGGTTCGATCCCTGGGTCGGGAAGATACCCTGGAGAAGGAAATAGCAAATGTGGGTTGCCCGTATTCTTTCTGGGAGAATTCTATGGACAGAGGAGCCTGGAGGACTACAGCCCATGGGGTCACAAAGAGTCAGACACAATTGAGCATCTGGGCAATGTTTATACCATATTCACCTTATTGAATGACGGTTTTGCACCAAGCAACTCTCTGTAAGTTTTATTATTATTTCTCTTTTACATATGAGGAAGCTGAGCTTCTGAAAAGCAAAGGCTGAAAGAATTAGAACCCAACATTTCCATCCTCAAGGTCCCACAAATCATGAATACAGGCACTGGTGTTCGGCACAGAGGCTCCCTTGTGGGCTTCCTAGACATTTTTAGGAAATCTTAGGTCCCAATTTCTGTCCTGATTCTGGATTGAATCCAGAATCTTTTCCATCCCAAAGAATAAACCAGGCTGAGACTTTGAAACCAGCTGTACCCTTGTGTTTGCAGTACTGTACTCTGTGATGGAAACAAACTTGGAAAGCTGTCCGGATGTGGGGATTTCTAAGGCATTCTTTCGCTTGAACTTAAGGATGACGGTGTTTACACAAGCAAGCTGCTCACATGGGTACAGAATGAGGACACTCTATTTTTGACCTTTTGTCATGTCTTTAGTCCCCAGTCCCTCCAGCCCATTAGTCCTGTGGATCAGTCTGGCAGTTCCTGTCTTCATTCTGGCCAGGTAGGCCTGACTCTCACCTACACATCCACCACCACCAATTACAATCCAGGTGACTGACAGTATTAAAGGTAGAAAGCAATGCAAAACAAAACAATACAAAACCCTGACTTCCTCCTCTTTGGGTTTGATTTATGCCCAGAGTAGCTAAAGATACAGAGGATATGAATGTGAAAATCCTACCTGAAAAGCCTGGGAGGGATGTTAGTTTCCTAGGTTTAGCATTTTCCAGTAACAGACATGTCTGTAAAACACCACCCCATTACCTGCCTCACACCATACAGGAAAATGAGCAAGTACAACAACCAGCATGAGTTTTTGTTTTAAAATGTATAATTATTTTGCATGCATAGCCTCTAAATAATTTAAAGTTCTGGCTTTTATAGTGAAAGAAGGCATATACTTATCCGTTACTTCTAGCAGTGATTAATCAAAACTTGATGTCACTCTTTCATCAGTATTTCCTGTTGGCGTCCAGCTCCTACCCCAAATTACTTCTTCAACTTGACTTGCAAGGGTCCTACTTCTACGTAAATGTCTGACTTGAAGGGAACTCAATCGAGTGCCCTGAGCCTTGCATCCTGAGGGTAGAGCTGACCTGGGCACAATGGTTTAGAGTGTGGCTGAAGGGGCCCACAGACACAAGGGTGGGTTTTGGCCCCTTGGGTAGCAAGGAGACTACAGCATGGGGGCACAGAGAGGCAGCTACATCACAGGTGGCCATGGGCACAGAAAGCTGGCTCACAAATGTGACCAGGGCAGCATGAAATGACAAGCTGCAGCAAGATTCAACAGAGCAGCACAGAAGGGCAATGAGAGGCAAACAGAGAGGACTGGAGCTGCCACAGATTCAGGCTGAGGCACAGATGACCCAGCAGAACAGCACCGGTCCCTGCAAAGTGCGTTGTAGCTCAGCCCAGTCCCCTGGGAAGCGGGTGCGATGCTGCCCAGGGCTCACACTGCAGGCTGGAAGCCGAGAACCAGTGTGGGCACCTCATGACTGAGTCTGGTTACCTCACTGCATCCAAGAGATGAAGCCATATAAAATTTCATCTGCTCTTACAATTGTGAGTGCTTTTTTAAAAATTAAACAAAGTGAACTGAAAAGCCTTTCATTGGCGGCATAATGTACTCACAGTAGTTTTCAAATTAATGGTGTCACTCTTCAGGTAAATCACTCCAAGGCTTGGGCCTAGTGCAGCTGTTCATTGGGGCAGGGAACACAGAGTGGCTGCATCTGGATCAGAAAAGAGACAAACAAAAATAAGGCTGTCAAAGGAGGAGGGGATGGAGATCACTAGTTTTGAGAGAGCCCTGGGACTTGGTTGAAAGTCTGGTTCCGCATTTTGCACCAGAGACCTGGCAAGTCCGGGGAGGGAGATGGAGACGGTGTTGTCTAGGCCCCATTTGCAGCATTTCTACCCAACTGCCTGTGTGGTGTGAGAACGTCGATAGCACCAACCAGCACAGATGGAGCTGATGGAGCTGACGTTGGAGCTGACGTTGGTCCTAAGTTGGAGCTGAGGGTGAGGGCAGAGTAGTGGTCCCCAACCTTTTGGCACCAGGGACCAGTTTCGTGGAAGACAATTTTCCCACGGACTGGGGGTAGGGGGGTGGGGAGGGGGATGCGTTCAGGATGATTCAAGTGTATCACATTTATTGCTCACTTTATTTCTATTTATTTTTATTTCTGGGCTTCCCTGATGGCTCAGACGGTAAAGAGTCTGACAGCAATGCAGGAGACCTGGGTTCAATCCCTGGGTCTGGAAGATCCCCTGGAGAGGAAAATGGCAACCCATACCAGTATTCTTGCCTGGAAAATCCCATGAATGGAGGAGCCTGGCGGGCTACAGTCTATGGGGTCGCAAAGAGTTGGACACGACTGAGCGACTAACACTTTCTAACACTCCTTTATTTCTATTATTATTATATCAGCTCCATCTCAGACCATCAGGTATCAGATTCTGGAGGTTACAGAACCCCAGGGAGGGGAAGCGGGGGTGGTGCCCCTCCACCTGGCCACAGCTGACTCTTCCAATGCTCATTCCCCCTAAGTCTCTCCCTCTTTGTCGCTCCAAGATTCTTGCTTGTCTTACAGATGCCCACTGACCCGAACATGTTTCTGACCTCTTGCCTTCTTGCCACCCTTCACTGCAGTCTGTTTCCTGCCGCATCCTCTAACCCTGAGGAGTACAACCTCAGGGGTTACAGAATGGACTCCCATCTGTCTCAGAGACTCATACCCAGAGGTCTTTTCCCCAGGCCTTGGCCCTTTGGTCACCTGGGCCTGATGACCACTTTATTCCGGAAGCTCTCCTCCCTTCTCATCAGGATATGGCACCATCCTGACTTCGCTCCTGCTCTCAGTTCTCTCTTCTGCTTCCTTCCTTGGCCTCTTCTCTTTCCTCAAATGCAGACATACCTCAGGCTACTCTTCACAAGCTTTGCCTACACACCCACCCTCCATGGCCTCAACAATCACTTCTTCATAGAGAACACCCACATGGCTATCTTTAGTTCTCACTTGTCTACAGAGCTCCAGACACATATTCTAAATAACTGCTGGTTATTGGTTCATTGATTCATTTGCTTGTTTGTTCATTCATTCAATGTTTACATAGACTCTATTAGGCACCTGGAAAAGATGAATAAGATGGGGCCTCTAACTTTGAGAAGCTCACATCTCCATCATACACTGCACAGGCACTTCTAACTCAGAAAGTTATAAGCAGAATTCATTGCTTTTCCCTCAAAATAAGTGCCTTCTCTAGTCTTCCCATTTCCTGCTATTGGTACCATTTCCCTCCAGTTACTTGTACCTACAATTGAGGAGTCTTGTTTAATTCCCCCTTTTCTTTCATTTCCCATACGCAATAAGCTGCCAAGTCCTGTGGTTTTTACTTAGGCTATGAATCAATACTCACTTTTTATCCCTTTACCACCTGTTGCCTGGACGTCTGTGAGTGCCTCCTACTTGGCTTCCCTTCCTCCAGATCCTCTTTACCTCTTGTTCATTCTTCATATCAGCAATGCATTTACTGTTCTGAAGTACAATTCTAAATACATCATTCTTTTGCTCTTTGCTGGATTAAATGCAGACTTCTCAGCTTGGCATTTAAGGTTTCTACAGTATAGCCCCATTCTAATTTCCTTCTCTTTTTTTTCTATAGTCCATTCTACATTGCAGAAGTTCCATTCCTTCCCATCAGGGTCATGATCTTTCCTCCCTTTTCATAACATCTGCATAGAGCTTCCTTAAGGGCAATCCAAATACCATCTCACTTATAAGACATTTCCCAAAGGAAAGTGCCCTTTCTTGAATCCTAAAGAACTTTTTGCACCGTTCCCTTTGCACATTCTATGAAAAAGGAAAAGAAAGCATTAGTTGCTTAGTTGTGTCTGACTCTTTGTGTCCCCATGGACTGTAGACCACCAGGTTTCTCTGTCCATGGAATTCTCCAGGCAAAAATACTGAAGTGGGTTGCCATTTCCTCCTCCAGGGGATCTTCCTGACCCAGGGGTCAAACACAGGTCTCTGGCATTGCAGTTGGATTCTTTATAGTCTAGGCCATCAGGAAAGCCCTTACATGTCCTATGGACTCTAATATTTATTTGTGCAATATTTCTTCCTGCTTAAGCTTCTTGAAGGCAGAGACCATTTTTACTTTCTGCTACCCCATTGTGCGCAATGCCTTGCACACAGCTTAGTGCTCGGCGGTGATCTGCTGATCCAAATTTAAAAGGAATAAAGATGCTTTCTTAGAGTCATGGAAGCTGAGACTGAACTGGAAAGACCTTGAAGCTCATCTACTCCAAACCCTCATTTTTCAGATGAGGAGATCAAGGGAACTGAGTTGCTCAAGGCCACATCCTTGCTAGTGGCTGAGTAAAGACAACTGATAGAAAAAGTCACAAATCTCTAAATACCTACCAGTGCTTGCTCAGAACCAGTAGGCCCAGCAGACCATCAGCAGTGACCAGACAGAGACAGTGATGGGTTGGGGTGCATAATCTGCAAGGATACATTGGGTTCCACAAAATGAAGAATTTTGTTTCCCTTACTTTAATAAACCAAACTAATAAATGCCTTTTTATAGTTAAGTGTTTTAAAAATGAGGGTGGATTTAAAGAACAAGGGAGCAAATCTCTCTAATAATATAAGCAGAAACATTTGTGACAATATTACAAATACCACTGGAGTGATCAACTTGGTGCAAAAGCAGAATGAAGAAATTTCTCATTAGAAATTTCTCTTTGAAAAAGCAGTGCATTCAGCTGAAGTTCTAGGTGAGAACAGGCTGTGGTAATTCTACGGTTAAATTCATCTTTTTACAGACTCATAAACTACTGGCAATCCTGCTATTATGCCACACCAATAAATCTTTTCCCACCTAGCTTTGCCCAATTTTCATCCTATAGGTTTGTTTAAATGTTTTCTTGTTTTCCTTTCATTATATCTCCGATCTCCTTGTAGAAAAGGATAGTGACTGCTCCCAAGACTGTTCTAATTTTTGTCCCTTAATCTTCTCTTGTGGTAGAAGAAATATTAACTGTTTAACCTCCTCTCTATCCTCATACTCAAACAGAATCATTTTCTTTCACCTGATGATGTAAAGCCCACGAAAACATGTTGTGGGAATAGCAGTGTTTCCCTAAGTGAGGAAAACAGACTTTTCCAGGGGATCTCAGTAGTTTTTATGTGTCCAGAAGAACTCAGCTCTCAAGCACTAGCCACTAGTCCTATAAAACTTCATCTGCCTCTCCCAAGTGAGCATGTTACTCATGTCACTCACTGTTAATCCCAGAGGAAAACTTGGTACTGGTTATCATATTCTCTTGGCCAATACGGTGGAGCTATGTGATGTACTGAGAGATCCACTATATAGTAACACCCCAGGAGCCACATAAACAGTAAATTGGGTTCAAGAGCTCCTCACAGTTCTTACTAAATCATCACATGGCTGGATAGATTATCAACAGGTCACCAGACAGAGTTTCCTTCTCTTTTCTTCCTTGGCAACTATATTAAAATGATAGAGGAAATCACTTGTCAATATGTCTAGTACATTGCAATGAAAGATTACCTGGAAGCATACACATCCATTGTGTAATTATGTAAGTGTACATTTTAAATATGTCTAACATTTGATTTAAATTGTGCATATTATAATTAAATGGAGACATAATTTTCTGTCCTTTAATCAAACTCCTCTTATCAGCTCCACAGCCTCTTGCTATGATTTTCCTTTCCTTTTTGGGCAAATTGTCACCTCTCTCCTTCTTATTTCCCCTCTTGCCACAGCATACACCCGAAGGTTTTTAATTAGAACTACTGCATGGTGTGTCATGTTCTATTGTTTAAGGAGTAGTGATGTTCTAAAAAAGACTCAGGGAAATTGACTACATGAGGTTTCATATTTATCCTTTTCCAATGGCATCCATATCCAATGTACTCAGTTTTTAAGTCAAAAGGTAAGAGGCTGCTGGGGTCTTATATTTCCCCTAGAATCTGGAAATCCAGCTGTTCTCTCTGCCTCTTACATCATCGCTGTAAAAAATAATCTTCTCTGGGAGCCCAGCTGGCAAGGTTCTAGATGGTGTCAGAGGCAGAGGAGACAGTGGATCATTTCCATTCCAGACTGCTGTATTGTTGATGGCTCTGCAGATCTGTCCTGAAGCCCTTAGAGAGCAGAGCTGTTATATAACATGCCGCCACAGACTGTTGTAAGGAACTTTCTGTGGAGGTCTCATTTCAGTATGACCATTTCCATATCAAATAATTCTAAAATGACAGATGGGGCTTCTATGACAAAAGCTTACAAAAAAAAATAGTAACAATAATTTGTTAGATGTTTAAATGTTGTTAGGGAGTGTATGAGGAATTTTTATGTATAAATCTATTCTTATTCAATCCTTACAGCAATGCTGTGATGCAGGTGTTAATATACCCATTTTATAAATGTAGAAAAGTGAGACCCAGAGTCCTCAATCAACTACCCTAAGATTAGGAAGCTGTGGGTAGTGTGAGGCCAGAATTTAAACCCACATCTTACTGACTCTAAATCTGTGCTCTTTTCATTATACAACAACTGCTCCAACACAGTATGAGTACATTTCTAGTTCCCACTGTGATTTCAGCACAAGACAGAGGTTTATGTTGTTTCCATGATGGTTCAGAGGCACTGAAAGCACTGGGAGCATAGATCTCAGGTGAGATCCCTCTAGGAAGGAGTTATTGTTTCTGAAAGAGTTCAGAAACAATAACTCCTTCCTAGCCCTTTTCTATTTGAAGATGAGGAAGCTTTATACTGGTTTTCTCAAATGCTGATGAACAAATGAATCACCCAGGATTTCTGATTCAGCGTGTCTGGGATGGAGACTGTGATTCCGCATTTCTACAGGCTCCCAGGTGATGCTGATGACTTCAATCTGGGTACCACAGGTCCTATGTCTGACACTCACCTTTCTACTGAGGGTCATTTTCAAAGGAGCAACTCAAGCTGAAAAACTTGGCTACCAGTTCACACGACACGACTAGCTTCTGATTCAGGGCCAGTTTGTCAAGTCATCGGACATCAGGCAGAATTCACAACTTCTGGCAGAGAGCACATTATGGGGAAAAAAAAAGTTTCTGGATCCCTCAGGGCTTTCCTCCCCCCAACTGGAAATTAAAATGATAATGTCTCTAACATGTAAAGTTCCTATTTTTTACATTATTGTTATTTTTAACAATAATTATCTGGTAATAATTCAAATAACACCTTTCCTCTGAGAAATTCAATGAGCTTTACTAACCTTAATTGTCTAACAGCAATTCTCAGGTGTAGATAGAGCTGTCTCAAAGATCACAGTAAATTTAAAATTGTTCCACTTCCCTCCTTTCTTCGCCCCAAATGTAGTGGTGAATTAGTGGCGAGGGGTTACTAATTGGCAAAGACCCACTAGCTCCTCATTTGAGGCACAGAAAATTTCATAAGGCAAGGGTAAATTCAAGAAATAATCAGCAGAAAGGTGGTTGTGGGGGCAGAGAATATTGGTGAGAGGGAAAAGGAGAGAGGTAAAAGGAGTAAGAATAAGAAAAGAGAAAGTAAAATCATAGACACGTGATTTTGGATGAGTCATTTAACCTCTAAGTGGCTCAGCTTTTTCCTCTGCAAGAAAAAGATTTTATGATTTTTAAAGTCCTTTAAAACTCTGAAAGTGGAAGTTATTCAGTTGTGTCTGACTTTTTGCTACCCCATGGACTATACAGACCATGGAATTCTCCAGGCCAGAATCCTGGAGTGGGTAGCCTTTCCCTTCTCTGGGGGATCTTCCCAACCCAGGGATCGAACCCAGGTCTCCCGCATTGCAGGTGGATTCTTTACCAGCTGAGCCACCAGGGAAACCCCTTAAAACTCTAATAGTCCCCTGAGATGAAAGATGGGGGAATTAAGTGGCTTATCCACCTGTTAAACCATTAAACTTGTTAAAGAAATCCGTTTGACTTTTAACTTTTAAACTAATTACCTGAAAGGAATTCCCAAGTCTATGTCACCAATCTCACCTTTTTAGAAACTGATGAGAAAACCATTTAATGAATAAGGTGCTGGAGGTATCATAACCCGAAAAACTAATCAGAAACCCTATCTTCAGCTTTGTGATGCTATAGGAAATGTTTTTTTAAAAAAAATTTAGCTTCTTAATTCAGTCAGTTCAGTTCAGTCGCTCAGTCGTGTCCGGTTCCTCAATTAACCACTAGTTAATACCCATGTCCAGAAGAAGCATCACTGATGGCCTGAAGACTCCTAGGATAGCCCTGCCAATAGAAGGTCCCACTATCTGTCCCTTTAAATTTGTGTTAATTTTCTCTACAGAGACGTTGATTCCTCTTTGACAACTCACAAACTCTGTTAATAAGAGCTGCTCATCCAGGAACCTTAGTGCTGTTAGGTAAAGTTGATTTTTGTTTTTAAAATAAGAGATTTTAGGGATATATACATATGCATATAAACATGTTTGTAAATGTTTATACATATGATAATACTTTTTCTGGTTTTAATGAATACTTGTGATGGAAACCCCTTTTCTAAGTCATTAGATACTGGAATCTTCTGGTCCAGAAAGCCTGCCACAGGACCTAGTGATAAGGTCACTTTAAACTCCGTAATGTGGATTCCAACATGAGAACAATATATGGTGCAGCACATGACTTGGTGTTATATCAGAGTTATCTATATTTTGCCCCTTGCACTGAGTGTATTTTCTGGAATAATCATTGCATTGTGTCTAAATGGAGAAACATCAAAATGGCATTACCTGAAAGAAGATACTGTCACTGTCCCCAAAGCAAAAACCCCTTTCTTCTCTCTGCTCCTTTAGCCTCCATAGTAGTGTGGCTACCGTTATAAAATGCTTACTGTGCAGCAGGTCTTGTGCTTGGCACTTTTAATATATTATTTAACTTATCCCTTGGACCATAAAGAAGGCTGAGGGCCAAAAAATTGATGCTTTTGAACTGTGGTATTGGAGAAGGCTCTTGAGAGTCCCTTGGATTGCAAGGAAATCAAATCAGTCAATCCTAAAGGAAATCAATCCTGAATATTCATTGGAAGGACTGGTGCTGAAGCTGAAGCTCCAACACTCTGGCCACCTGATGCGAAGAGCTGACTCATTAGAAAAGACCCTGATGCTGGGGAAGATTGAAGGCAGGAGGAGAAGGGGATGACAGAGGATGAGATGATTGGATGGCATCACCAACTCAATGGACATGAGTTTGAGCAAGCTGGTGGAGATGGTGATGGACAGGAAAGCCTAGTGTACTGCAGTCCATGAGGTTGCAAAGAGTTGGACAACAACTTATCTCTTACACTCATTCTTCGGATGTGGGAATTTTCTGATTTTACTCATGAGGAAACTGATGTTTAAGAAAGGTGAAGTTTTTTTGCCATAGATCATGATGCTAGAGGGTAGCAAAGCAGGGCTCTAGGGCCAGATTTTAAGCACAGTGCTCCAGGGCTTAACCTATACCAAGCTTGTGATTGCTAAACAGCTGCTCTCCTGCTTTCATTCCACTGCTGTTCATTTGAGGTTCCCATCCTAGACTTATGGTATTAGATTCTCCATCATGGTCCACTATTGCCACCTTATCTTTTTTTAACCTTTTCCAAAACCTTCTCTACTTGATTTATGTTTTCCTTCCTTACTTTGATTACTACATCAATCCAAACCCATTACCATGTTTTGTTCAACAAATCTTTATCATCATTTTTCTAGCTACTTTTTGGCCCTCATTCTCATTCCAAATTATTCTTCTGAGGCCTCCCATTTGATCTCAAATGTTCCAGCCTTAGCTTGAGAACTTCCCTTCCTTAATGCCTAAAGAAACTTCACTTTTCACCTGGTCCATTAGTAGGCTCTTGCTGACTTCACTAAATGTCTGTTCATTCTGACCTTACCCCAGGATCAACCATTTCAACACTATTCTCAGTAACTCTCCAGATTTCCTTGCTCCCCCAATTTTCTATGTACAGGGCTTCTTCTTATGTTATTCAATCACGAATCCGTATCACCACTCACCATTCCCTGCCACTCTTAGTTCAAAACTCTACATCTGCATACCATCTGTAACCTCACTCCTGCTTAGTGTTGCTTCTAAGTACAAGCCTACAGTAGTTTTTCCTCATATGTTTTACTTTATCGAGTCTCATTCTTCTTTCTCTTTTTCAGTTGATGATCTTGCCTCCTACATTAGTAAGAGGAAATAGATGATCTAGTGTGGTAAGCTCACAAGCGCTCATCTCCATCTCCAATATATCTGAAGTTTTCTCATGTTGTTTCCTTAAGATATATCGATACCTTTTTCTACAATCTCCTCCTATCTTGGAGGTTATCCTCTCCTTCCCTTTGGGCTTCCCTGGTAGCTCAGATGGTAGCTCAGAATCTGCCTTCAATGCAGGAGACACTGGTTCAATTCCCGGGTCAGGAAGATCCCCTGGAGAAAGCAATGGCAACCCACTCTAGTATTCTGCCTAGGAATTCCCATACACAGAGGAGCCTGGTGAGCTACAGTCCATGGGGTTGCAAAACAGTTGGACATGACTGAGCAACTTTCACTCACTCATTTGGTTCCATCATTGGTATTTTCCTCTGTACTTAAAGACATATTCACTCACAACAGTACTAAATTGATCATAAAATATAATGTTTTTCTCTGTCATCTGCTCTTGCCCTTCAAAATCTTTTCAGGTGGTGTATCTCAAAGTGAGTTTTATAGAACACTAGAACTTCAAATGAACCTCAAAAAAGTCCTTTAGTCAAACAAATACAGGAAACACTGAATACTATATGCCTCTCTTATAAACTCAAAATGCACATTGTCCAAACTTATAGGATTACAGACCCACCCCTTATTCCCCAGTTTTTCTAATGGCATATTTAGTAACTTCAGAATATGCTTAGAGAAAAGATGCTTTAGTAGATTTCTCCTGGTTCTAAACTCATTAGCCTGGGTATGTTAGTTCACTGAATCTATATCAAATAAGCCCTCTCAGATTTCCTTTCCTTCAATACTCGATTTGGTTTAACCTAGTTAACTTGCAGAATGTCAGAAAGACTAAGCACGTTTGTATCTCTGAGCCCCTGAACATACCATTTTGGCTGTTGGCAAGGCCTCTATGATCTTTTTCTCATCTAGACCTTTCCTTCCTTCAAGGCCTATATCAAATCATGTATCTTATGAAAACTGCTTCAGCCCATGTTGACCTCTGCTACTCGTACAATAACACTTAGGTAAATGGTTATAGTTTAACCCCTGTTTCCTCTATCACTTGGTAAGAATGCAAATTCTCCAGGACATGGACCTTGGTTTACACATTACAAAAATTCCAGCACCCAGGGTCACCCTTTGTTGCAATACTAGGGGGTTATAATCATATTAACAGTAGTCAGGAACTGAAATAGTTAACACTAGGGTATGTTAGGTTAATACTTGATTTCCGTAGCTATGGAGACAATTTAATATGCTAAAGGCCCAGGTGAGTATACCATCACCTTGTGGGGAAGAAGCACCATTCACTATTGCCATTATCACCTCCATAAATAGAAACTTGTGTGCTTTGGGGAGATGAAAACCAGATCTAGAAGAGCAAAGGCAGCTCTGTCCTTAAGGTAAAGATGAGACTATGCATTAATTGACAGCAAATAAAGAGAAAGCTAAAATAATCCAAAACCAGTGGAACAAATGCCTCTCTACCAGTGATGCAATCATTATTCACAATCATTGTATCATGGTATTTAGATGGTAAAAACAAGCCTCTTTTTTCTACAGAAGGAAGTCAGTCTCATAAGAAGATTATCACTGCTCCTTGTTTCAGCGCTGGAATCCAGAGTATGCCATTCTGCAGGGTGGTAATCACTAGCAAGACGACAATGGACCAAACGTGCTCCTGCCTTCCAGGTGGCTTCCCATCTCTAGTTCTTCGGGTCAGTCTCAAGACACATTGCACTGAAGACGTCAAGACAATCTGGCTGCCACCAGCACAACATGTAGCCCCAATGAACTGGCTCATTCCCGTAAACCTCGTTTACTGCCCCATCACATGGGCTGCTGAGCAGGTTTTAAGTCTCAGGTAGGTCTGCAATAACCAGATATTAAGCTTTGAGTTTTTCAAATTAGATGTTATCTGAAGTTAAGACTTAATGGATTCCCTAATAGTGAGCTTGCAGTGAGGCTAGGACTAGAAATTTGTTCTCTTGATGCCTAGTCAGGGAGTTTGATTATGAGAGAAACAGAGTATATCTTTCTCCCTTAAAACTGCAGCAACTTATGATTTTCACATTTTGGTAGAGGAGAAAATGCATTTCATTAAGGTACAGCTTGTGAAATATTTTGCTATCTTTCTGGATAAAAAGTGGTATGCAAACCAAAGATCTAATTAAAAACTATAAACGAGAATGTTTTACTTAGGCTTACTTCAAAATAGGTACAGATTGTATTATATAACGTATGAAAATAGTAGGATAAAGGTAAAAAAATGCTATAATAGAAAATTCTGTGTTGGTCCTTCATTAAAATTCATAACAATGTATGAGAGTATTAGTAGCAATAATCAATAATAAGCATTTTTAAAACTGGAATTTTTATTGTGGGAGATTACTGGGTTGGTGAAGCTAAATGGCTTAGCTATTTTCCTGTCATGCCCCTGTTCAGAGTTGCTGTTCTGAACAATTTACACATTTGAGAGTGAAAATGAAGGGTGACCTGACTTTTGAATGTGTCCTAGGCCACCAGGTCAAGGTTGCTGCCATCTGAGAACCATGGGCATTTTCTGCAGTACAGTATCTTAATTTCTTCTCTTTGTGGTAAAAATAGTTAACTTTTATATTCTACGTGAAATCTGAGATCTCTACATCTTTCTCCTGTTGTCACTCGTGGTAGAGACAAGGGGATACTATTGGCAATCTTTGCATTGAGTTAGACACATCAAAGCTTATGTGGTACTTCCATGGACACTTTTTAAAAGTGAATTCTCCCCACCATGAGTTTACATAGATGAGAAGAAGACTGGGGCTGGGGAGGGAGGGTAAAGTTGCCCAGCTAATGAGCAGTAGAGTTTAATCTAAAAAACATGATTTTCAGCAGAAAATCCTCTTTTATCACCCAAAGTGTCCATGGCTGCCAACAAGCTTTGTGGCGAATCTGAGAAGTAGAGCACGAGGTGGGGAATCAGAAATACCTTGTCTTCCTGGATCTGATAAATACTAGCTGTGTGATCTTGGTCAAGTCACTAACTTTTCTTTCTGAGTCTTATAAAATCATGAATGAGGAAACAATGAATGACATAATTGCCTCCTTAGCCATGAAATCTTTCACCTGTGAAATGATATTGATTAACAATGTGTGTGTGGCCTATCTCCCAAAGTTGTGAGCTAAAATAAGCTGATGTACACTGAAGTGCTTTGCATTCTGTGAACTATGGAACCAACATAGTCTCAAAGAATGGCCACTGGAGGGATTAGGGAAGGGCCTCTGTGTGTGTCCACACATACAGCCAGTTCACTTCCACTCAGGTCTGGGGATAAGCTATACCAGAGCACTGGCAGAGGCTCAAACCCCTCCCCTTCCATGGAGCTGCACAGTGTCACCAAAGTGAAGTTAACGTGAGTAGGTGAGCCAAACGTTCAAGTTCCAGCTTTGCCGAGTAGAAGCCACAGAGAATCCTGAGCCACCCTGTAGGTGACAACCACTGCTCCTCCAGGTGTGTCTGAAACACTGGGAAGACCTGGGGGAGGGCAGTAGAGGAAGGCGGTCAGACCTCCCTGCTCCCCAGGCCCAGCTTTCTGCTGCACACACAGCTCCATCCCACTTGACTTCACCTGGCAGCCCCAGGAGACAGAATAGACCCAAAAAGAGCAGGAGCCTCCCCTCTGGATAACCTAAGTGCTCTGATTGAAAGACAGAGGGTATCAGCGGAGTGGCTGTACTGAGTCGGCATTGATTTCTCCAGCCTTTGTCTGCATCTGGTTTCCGTCTCGTTTCGAGGTGGTTACTGTTACTACAAGCAGCATGAATCAGGTCTCTGTTAAAAAACAGAGCTTCAATTGTCTTACATAACCCCTGATAACTGAACGTCTAATAATAGCAAGCCATTTACAGGTAAAGAGTCTGTCTTCCTCCCAGACACACACACACACACACACACACACGCACGCACGCTACTCGCTACTCCCAGTGTCTCACAGTAAAGTGAGGCAGGCAGGGAGGAGGCAGAGGGAAAAAGGGGACAATACAATTGACTTCGGAGGATTTTAAAAAATATGGAATAATCATGCATCACAGGACCTGAGGACCAACATGTTTAACTAAAGTAAGTTTTATAGATTGTAAGAATCAAGCATTCTTCTTTAAAGTATATGAAACAGCAAGGAATCCAAACATACTTCCTCTAGCATTCTATGACTGTATAAAACCCCCAGACTCCAAAGACAGGAGGGAGTGCAGGGGCTAGGAAGGAGAAATTTTACTGAATTTGAAACTAGCTTATAGCAGGTAGGTTTAATCTTACCAGGACTTTTTCTCCTCTCCTTTTTGTGTGACCAGAGAAAGATATCTTAAAGGTTCCTGGCTATAGTCATTATGCAAAATTCTGGAGAGTGAAAAGCAACTGAAAACATGGCAGCAGTGTCCCACTCTGCAGGCAATGCTTTTGCTATTCCCTGAGTTACTGCCTTTGGGATGGAGAACCTCACACCTGAAGACTAGTGTTGTTCCCATGAACATAATCTCTGCTCTGTAGGTCAAGATGAGGTCTTTTCATACATGACCCCCACTCCACTGCCCATTAAGGTGATGACCAAAAAGCAAAATAAGAGGACAGGCTGAAAGGAATGACTCAAAAATTACGAATGTAAGTTTTCCTTTAAAACACTCATTTGATTGAGAACAAAAAAAAAAAAAAAAAAAAAAAAAGGCTCTAGCAAGCTAAAAAGTGTATGAGAAAAAAATAATCTAAATTTGAATCATGCATGTCTCCATTTCCTTATCATGACCATCTTGAGAACAATCAATTCAGGATATGTTTTTGGAGTATGCATTCCCAGGAGCCCAATAGCTCTAGATATCAGAGAAGTTGGACCAAGGGAGGACTTCTTGGAAAATCATCGACAGGCTACATCCAGTCACTCATCTGGGCCAGGACAACAGAAGGAAAACGTTCTCTGTTTTGATTGTTCAGTAACATGAAACAGTGAGCTTGGCTATTTCAAACCGAAGAATGCCCTAGGACACACCCACTTTGAGGACCAGCACCTGGGTTATTCTGTAGTCTATTCAGCTATCTAGGAACACAAAAGGCATATGGATACAGTTATGTGTCAGGATGGCTGTGTGTGCCCTCAAAATAGAATTTTTTCTGCCTATTTCCCTTTGGAAAACATCTCACACCCATAAGCAAAAGATTTGTGAATAAGAGGAGGAAAGAAGAGAAAGAAAAACAATATACAAGAAGAGAGGAGTACGAAGGAAGATGACTAATGTCCCATACCGCTGCCTGCAAACCTGGCAGGAGTAGATATAAAACCTCTAACTACTGCTGTCTAGTAGTCTTTGCTACGTGCCATGTGGACAGGGTTTCTGAAGGAAATGGGTTCTAGATTTTTCTCATGAATATCCAAATGCAGAAAGCAGAGGTCTTGACCATTAAATCACCCCCAAATAACAGCAGTGGAAGGTAACTGATGGGGCTAGACTCTTACTTCATTCACTTTGTGAATTAAATTGCTCTTAAAGCTGGTATGTTAGTGGACTAGATGTTTTAATAAAAACAGCCATGAGACACCACAGTTTCTTTCAGGAGAGGCTTTTCCCTCTACCTACTGTGAATGCACTGTTGAATGATTCCTGTTTCTGGAAGAGCAGGTGGTTTGCCTCTTCTCCTCTTCTTAGCCTCAAAAGCCAGGCTCTTGTACAAAACTGTGAAGTGATTACACCCACCTGAAATTTCAGGTCACTGTTCACAATGGTGTGTTTGGCATTCGAATTAGGACTTGGGGGGCCAGACACATTTAAAATGTAAGAGTGGATTGTTATATTATTTTGCATTGCAATAGTAAGAATATTCTGGATTGTGGCTTACAAGCAGATCATAACCATATGCAGTGCAACAAACTACATGACACTGTATCAGAAGTTCAGAGGTAATATTTTCAAATGACCCAGAGATTTTTTTTTTTATAGAGAAAAGATGGATGCTTTTTCCCCCTTTCAATAAGTATTTATTGAACACCTATTGTCAGTGATGGACTTTTTATTCATAGAAGGGAGCTGGACTATGCCAGACTCTCACCGTGTTCTTTCTCTTTTAATACTGAACAAAATATCAGTAAAATACCAAGTACAGCATTAAAAAAAAAAAAAAAAAAACCTGATAGGCAATCAGTATG
This sequence comes from Dama dama, assembly GCF_033118175.1. Lineage (NCBI taxonomy): Eukaryota > Metazoa > Chordata > Mammalia > Artiodactyla > Cervidae > Dama > Dama dama. The sequence goes on along the minus strand of NC_083699.1, from coordinate 59,385,751 downwards.
TAGTAACTGGCCATGCAGATGAGAAAAGGAACTGGTGATAGTGATGGCAATGGGAAGAGCTTCCTTACAAAAGCACATCAGTTTAAGAACATTTCGGGGACAATTCAGGGAATGGGGAATGCCTGTTGACTCAGTGGTAAAGAATCCACTTGCAATGCAGGAGACGTGGGTTCGATCCCTGGGTGGGGAAGATCCCCTGGAGAAGGAAATAGTAACCCATTCCAGTATTCTTGCCTGGGAAATCCCACAGACAAACGAGCCAGAGGGGCTACAGTCCATGGGGTTGCAAGAGTCAGACGTGATTTAAGAACTAAACCACCACTATCAGGGACAATTCAGAGGGGATACCTAAGTAGATCTGGTTTGACCTATTTATGCATTCCAACAAGTTCCTAGAATTCTATTAACCTTCAAACACCTAATAATATGATCATGCCATTTTTATAGGAACGATTTTTTTTTTTTAAGAAGAGGCAACTATACGTATGTAGTGAGCTTCTCTGTGTTTGTAGAATACTCAGAATACTTCTGTACATGCTAAGTCACTTCAGTCGTGTCCAACTCTTTGCAACCCTATGGACTGTAACCTGCCAGGCTCCTCTGTCCATGGGATTCTCCAGGCAGGAATACTGAAGTGGGTTGTCATTTTCTCCTCCAGGGGATCTTTCCAACCCAGGGATCAAACCTGCGTCTCCTATATCTCCTGCATTGGCAAGGGGGTTCTTTACCACAAGTGTCACCTGGGAATCCCAGAATGCTTCTGAGAACCTGTCTTACATTTTAGAACCATTTTCTAAGAATCCAGTAATTTATTATTTTAAAATCAACTTCAGTGCTTCCTTGGTGGTTCAGTGGTTAAGAATGTGCCTGCCAATGCAGAGGACGTGAGTTGGATCCCTGCTCTGGGAAGATCCCACCTGCTGCAGAGCAACTAAGCCTGTGCACCACAACTACTGTGCTAGTGCTCTAGAGCTGGTGAGCCACAACTACTGAGCTCTCATGCCCCAAATGCTGAAGCCCGTGTGCCCTAGAGCCCGTGCTCCAAGACAAGAGAAGCCACAGCTATAAGAAGCCCACACATCGCAATGAAGAGAAGCCTCTGCAACTAGAGAAAGCCCTTGAGCAGCAATGAAGACCCAGCACAGCCAAGTATAAAGAAATAAACAAAATCAACTTCAAAGCAATTACTTAAGGAGCTCATTGATAACCATGACACACAAAGTCAGGGTTTGGATAAGGCAAAGTTAGAATTCTCCAAAATGACTGCATAGAAACTGAAGAAATGATGGCCCATTTGGTTGGAAGGCATCTGACTATACATCAGATGACGTGGGTCCCCAGTCATGTTTGTCAAGTGCCTTAGATAAGACACTGGAGAAGGAAATGGCAACCCACTCCAGTATTCTTGCCTGGAGAATTCCATGGACAGAGGAGCCTGGCAGGCTACAGTCCATGGGGTCGTAAACAGACACAACTGTGCGATTATCACTCACACACTCACTCACTTAGATAAGACAAGTCATCAAACTTCTCTTGAATCTCACTTTCATTTGCATAAAACAGGAGTGCTGGATCTGATGGTCCCTATGATTCCTTCCAGTTGAAACATCTGATGATTTTAAAGTAAGGAAAGATGACAAAGTAATTCCCCCTTCCTCTCATTTTGCTAAACAGCTTAGGGTTGCTTTCCCCTGATCTGTGACTATGCAGTTCGCATTCAGTTTTAGGTTTCTGGGTTCTAGAAGTCACACAGTAAATTTCAAGTCATTTTGCCTTATGTACACGAGAAAATCATAGTGAAGCAACTCTCCCTTTCTTTCCATATCACTGTTTCTTCTCATATCAGACTCACATGCCTACCATAAAAACACAATCATCCTCGTCACAGGCCCTCACTCATGCTCATGCAAGCTTATCAGACTGGGTTATTTCTATATTTATGTCCTGGCTATTTTTTCTCTTCCAACTTGTTTATGAAATCCCTGGTAAGCATAAAGCTGCAAAAACAAAAACAAACAAATAAAACAAAACAGCTCTGTTTGAATAATTTACTTCAGTGAAGGGAATATAAGAAAACATTCTAACAGGGATAAAGCTTTAAAAAAACACTCCCATATCCTAGAAAAGACTAAATAAAATGTTTTATCAGTGATAATTTCATATGTTGTTATTCTTTTTCATTACAGGGAATGCTACATATTGGGTTTACGGTCTGTTGTACAGACGTGGATATTTTCCCCAATATTTCTCAGGCCACTGCATCCCTGAAGCCAAGAAGGCCCAGAGCTTGCCGAGCTGGCTTTACATAGACAAAGGAGCCACAGAGAAAACCCAATACCTGGAGCTTATATCATATCCTGCCTAGGCACTCCAGTTACTCATGACTCGTTCTTTTCCATTTGTGTCCTGTTCCTTTGCTGTTTGATTCCCTTCACCTAGAATGCCCTTTCTTTGCCTCCCTTTACTTCTCAAAATTCTCCCTATCTTTCAAGACCCACCTAGCTCAAGCCCCATTTTAAAGAAGCAACTTAGGTTGATCCAGCTGGGACCCAGGAATAATTTTCATGGCTAGCAATCAATAATTAGCCCTTGTAATATCTGGAGTCACTGAAAACACATATCTAAGAAGTTCTCAGAGAACACCAGAGAAAAAAGTTTTAGAGTTGCAGGGTCCTCATAAAAGGAGAAAGAAAGCTAGTTTTAAGAAGAGGTCCGATATAAAAGCTGTGGTACATAAAGTAACAGTTGTAACCTTGTAAAGAAAGATTGCATCTTGTACAGAAGGGACTTTTTTTTAGAACTGCCTGACCTTTTATTTTTTTAAATAAAGTGGAAGATATTCTTTCTCAAGAGTTAAGACACTGGATATAGCAATGCACAGTATCATGAATTTGATTGCATTAATTATGAAGCTAAAATATCAAGATCTTAATTAGAAAGAAAATGGGGCACAGAGTAAAAAGGCAAAGACAGAGGTGTGTGTATAAAATCTGAATTTCATCTCCCCCTAGCCCCCCTCAGTTCAATGGCCATGCCATGCACTATGATAAACTCTGCCAGCGCCTAGCTGAGCTTAAGTGATGGGCCATGATATATTTTGATAGTAAAAGACTGAATGAAGCTAAGGAATGCTGGATGCTGTTATACATGTATATGATTTTATTTATGTGTATATTTTTATATCTATATATACAAACATATATATTTGTATGATGTTTGGCAACCTCACCCATGGTATTCCTGTGAAGTAGGCATGTGGTAAACATAATTAGCCCATTAAACAGATGGTAGGGCTCTGGCATATCTCACCATATTCTAAAATGGTGGAGCTGTGAGCAGGGACTTGAGAGGGAGTACAGTTTGATATACGGGTAACTGCAAATCTCTGTGAATTGCTACTTTCCTGAAGACAATCTGGGTAGGTTGCATTTGGCTGAGAACTGGGGATGGTTTGGGAAGCTTTAAAAATATACAAGGGGACAACTTTTCACATTCATTCAGATATAGTATCTTCATTTTTACTCACTAGAGACATTTTTTGAAAAACAGCTTTTTCTCTTAACTCATCTGTGTTCCAAGCAAACTCCCAAATTGCTGAGCATATTAAAAAAAAAAAAAAGAAAAAATAACCTACACGCCAAGTAGAAACAGCGGGTAAGAGAATTTTTTAAATTGTCTTTTACAAAGTGCACTCTTGGAAAGGATCAAGTTGAAAAGAGGTTTGGTACCATAAACATAAACACATAGCTCTCATTGTAGTTCAGTGACCAGAAACGTGCAAAAGCACATGTGATGAACTTTTACCTGGCTGAATTCTGTGGCCATGGCATTGCCACTCCATGGTACAACTGGCTGCAGAGAGCCTGTAATCAATATTCTAGTTCAATTCTTGGTCAGCTGAAATAGGGGCTAGCAGAAGTGAAAGAGTTACTAAAAGTTAAGACTTGAATTTACAAATGTATTTGAACTGGCTTCAAGAAGACATGAAACACCAATACATCTGGAGAATAGAACTTGCAATTGACTGCTCTTTACCATCTGGTCTCAAGAACATTTTCTGCTTGGAAGTTGCATAAGCAATGAAAAAACACACAAACAACTTCCTGTACCATGCCTTTGGTCACTTATAATGACGCATTACAAAGTAAACCAGCTAAATATGAGAAACTCTGCCTTACTCCAGATGACAACATACATTATGTAACTAAGATCAGTGACAGAGAACATCTTTATTTTAAGACATTTAGACTAAAAAAATAATTCAAGAATAAATATCCTTCCTTGTAAGGTGTTTGTCAAGTAGTTTTGACTAGATTGGTTTTTAATGTCACTACAAAATCATATCTATATTTTTCTAAATTGAAAAAAGAAAAACGAAAAAAGCTATACTGGGGAATAAAATGTTCATATATATATATATATATATTTTAATGACACAAACTTGCCTCTTTAAGCAATAAAATATGTTACACTTCTTTTAAAAATAGAAAAATTTTATGTATCCCTGTTTTCTTAAACATAGTAGGCTGTTATCATTTATATTTCTTCTTATAATATAGGGTCATCCTTGAAAAGGCCCATTACTCCTGTTTTCCAGAAATACATTTCTATTTCTCTTGAGAATCAGCCTCTTCTCTCACTTTTCAGTCTAATGGCCACAGGAGCTGTAGCCCATGATCCATGGCCATAGCTCATCGGTGTCACTGTCCCAGTTTTTAAGTCATCTCCTTCTTACCTTTAACGGTAGGTATGTTTTCTACTCTGCCTTGGATTGGAAAAATCAGATAAATGAGTGCTATAGAGACAATATTACCTGTAAAGGTTTGGTTGGAAACTTTGGGACACTCATTTTGATGTTTGAAGATCTTATTTATTTCTTTGTTCAGGATTGTAATTCAGAAGTCTGAACTGCAAGAAATCAGACTTCCAGATATTATTGTACAACACAGTGTGACATTTATGCTTTTTTATTGCAAGGGTTTTTGTTTTTGAAGAGGTTACCCAGAAATCCATTTTTGATCATTTTATTTGTTAAGTCCCTGATCCATTCCATTTCACTCCCTTGATTTCTGCAAGCAGTGGAACTAACATGATAACATTGAGAAGTAAAGAAATAACACATTTTTTAAGGATAAGATGGGAGAGTCTTGGTAATTAACTGCACCATAGGGATGGAAGCAAAAGTATAGTCAAGTTAGAAAATCTCTCTGGACTTTTAATTTTTTCCTAGATTTTGAATAGGACTCTGGCCTTACTGAATATTAGAAAAACATTAAAAAACTATAAAGCTGTTTATGTTAACTTAAGCATTCAGAAATGTATTAATAACATCTGATCATCCATTTTCCCTTTCCCCTAAAGAAGAAATCACTGTAATTCACAATCTGTGATAGTTGGGATAGGTATTTTGTTGAAATTTACCTTTTTCCTAATCTCTGAAAATAGGATTTCAAAGTAAACTAATACTGTTAAACTGTTGGGAGGGAGAGAGGAGAACCATGTTTAACTTATAGGAGAGAAAAACGAAAACTTAAAATATTGAAAAATACTCATACTTTATATGCTACTGACAATTCTTATTTATTGATATCAGTGTTTAAGAAACTCTACCTGTGAACACTTTGAAATGTCAGTTCAAATCACATTAAAATATTACATGATTCATAGTTTCAGCCAGTTCAGATTGGTCTCTCTTTCCCAGTTTATCTAAACTAGTGAAGTTCTATAAAATAAACATCTGTAGCTTTCGAGAGTTACATTTTCACTTGTGTGATATATTGTGAGTTTTTGTAATAGTGCTTATATGATAAAAAGAAACACTAAATGTGAGGACTATTTGTTAGAGATTATGTTTGGATCAAGAGAGTTTGCAACAAACTATCAATTTTACATCAGCCAAGGTTATGCAGACTAAAGCAGAAGTTCCACCCATCCTCCACAACAGACATGGTTAATGAGTTCTGAAATTCATTCACAAGGTTGCTAATCTTTTAGGAACCTTATAACCTTGCCTGACATTTCCATCATCATGGGAGAAAAACCTTGACAGAATTAGAACCTGTCATCATGATCTCCCTTCCTTCTAGCGATTCACCTTTTTTTTTTTTTTTTGGTATTGGAATAGTCAAAAGGCTCCATGTTTTGAAATTCCATAGAAGACTAATGATTGAATAATTTTCTCACATCTCTGTTTGCACTTTCGTAGTCTGGTTGCATTGATTTGTGTCTCATAAGTAGACATTTCCTTTGTTGGTTACAAATCAATGCTATAGAAAAAACCTGCCAGTGCATTCCCACTTCCCCATCCCCTCTTGCACTTTGAAAAACAAAGGACAGTTTTCTTTAAAAAATTAATTTCATTGGTTGGTAATATATTAAAAAGAGAGAGAGAGAGAGAGAGAAAGACCCAGAGGTTAAAAAATGTCTGTGGGAAAAAGAGCACCTCACCAACTGAAACAGAGACTGCCTAGTGGGAGGGCAGCACTCTATCCTCCTGGTTTGCTTCCTTAATGCAATCACGGTCCTCACTTTCATACATCACAAGGCTGCCCAACACAGAATACTGGGAAGTCACAGTCAGATATAATTTCATGGCAGGAAAGAAACAAAAAGGCAGGACAAATTGACAGTATTCTGCTTTTATTCAAATCTTTTAAGATGGGGCAAAAGGGGAGATAATTTTTTTTTTTTTGCTAGGAGGAAAAAAGCACAGGCTTTCTCTATATGAATGTGATAACTGAGTTCCGAAGATACCCCAGCACTTTTACCCCAAGTGGATAAGCACAAATAAAGAAGGACAAAGAAGTACTCTCATCATTCTGAATGCTCTTGCCTGCACTTAGCTACAGGTGGAAAGCAAGCAGGCACGATTTGAATTACCTAGATTAAAAGAGCAATTTTCTATCCTCTTTTTTTTTTTTTCATTTTAAAAATAGCCAATCGATTTTGGCCTAGCTATTGCTGACTGTACTGGGTCCATTTTCATACACCACTGATTAAATGGTGTGCTCATGGCTCAAGGCACCCGAGCAGGAGCAGGCAGAAGCTGCTGAAGGAATGCGGATGGAGACCAGAGGCCACAGTGCAGAAAAGCCACAGGTTCACACTCACTGGGGCCCCAGAAAGGCCGTAATTACTAGCACTGCACTGTTGATAGTACATTTTAGACTTGGACTAGCTGAATATAATTCTGGGAGTTTAAAGACTGGAATTCATTTAGCTTTTAAAATTCAGACCTTAAGTATCAAAGCAAAAAAATCAAAGTCTTTTTTTTTTTTTTTTAAAAGAAATATGGATAGGGAAAATACTCTGTCCTAAATTGCATTGACAGCTGACATGAAGCTGGGCATCTGCTTCTCAGGAGCTAGCTTATTTAACTGCTTTATGAAAAAGTTACATTTTCATCTGTTACGGAATTAGTCATCTACCCAAAGAGGATCCAGTTGCTTGGAGCCCTTGGTGGGTGAAACTGGGTGAAGATGAAACACAGAATACAGGACTTTTATGTAGGGTGACTCTACACTGAGATTCATTGAGCAGTCCTCTGAAAAGAGAGACTTCTACTAATTCTGGAAAATAATCATCTTGGTTATGATGAGAAATATTCAGAAACTAACCAGAATCTGTGTGGCTGGAAAAATAAACTCAGTAGGGATTTTCTCAGATCATTCTTAGAGAGACTCAACATCTACAGATGTGTCTTCAGGAAAAAAACAAGTCCACCTGACAGGTGAGGCTGTAGCTCAACAGTGGATCTGAGGACATGGGGACTGGGTCTGGGAATTAGCAAAATCCATTTCTAAAAAGTCAACCTACTTTTTTCCCCCACACCTATTGCTTCCTCTCTCCCTTCCCTCCTTTTTTTCCTCTCCCTTTATTGTTTACTTAATTTGAAATCTGGCCTTATTGTGGACGGAACTGTATCCAGAGGTACTATTAAGATAAGAAATTTCAGGCAGAAAGATTCAATGAGGGGCTTAGGAGTTTTTGGAGAGGAATAGGAAATTATTTAGACAGAAACGAGGGGAAAACTAAGAAGTTAAGTATCAGAATTAGCACGATGGCTGGAGACTAGCTTTTGCGAGACACAGAAGGTCTGCGCTCTCCAGAACAAAAACAAACAGGAAATAACAGGGCCAGAGCTGTCTCTCTCCCCCACACTTCCCTCCCAAGTAAATTTAGGGGAAAAAAAAAAAAAACAGAAATGTGTTCAGATCAAAAAGTTTTCTTTCAAATGCTAGAAAATGACCAAAATAAAAGAAAAGAGAATTGGTTCTAGAAGGTAAAATGCCAAAGGGACATCATATTTTGGGGAGAGGAGAAATTAGGGATCAAAGGACTTTTTTCACAGTCTGGAGAAAAGTCAGTGTCTCTAGCTGATAAGAGAGGATGGAGACGACAGGTGGCAAATTAGGAGGCTGGAGGAGAGAAAGGGCTTTGTTTCGGGCAGTCCACTTTCTGGAGGAGGGGTGGGGAATGTTGAGGAACATGACTCCTCCTGGAGTGCAGGGGAGACAAGAGGCTGAGAGGAGGGAAGGGAAAGAACTAAACTAGGGAGTTGTTTGGGGGCATAGAGTCAGGTTAGGGCTCATTTTGGATGATAAGAGACTGAGAACCTGGTTTTGAGGCTTAGAAAAAATGGTTGCTGGAACGGATGGCTACCTATAGGGTTAACAACACACTAAGTTCTTCCATTTCCAAACCTGATGCTGACATCCTGCCTAAAGCAGCAAGCATATACATGCAAAACGTCAAAACTCCACCAAATGGGGGTCTGGGGCCGGAATGGGGGTGTGTGAAACATGCTACCTTTGTCATACACACCCCAGGACAGCCCAGGGCTCCAGCAGGGAAATTGCCAGTGAAACCAGAGACTTCCAAGCCACCCCACAAAGATAAACCACCCCAGGTCCCCAGCGACTTCAGGCAGCAATGGGGACAGTTCCCATGTTCCAAAACTAATTCGACAGTAAGGAGTGTCTGTAAGAATAAAAGCGGGTGGGAGTGGAGGATGGAAATAAAAGGGGAAAAAAGTGTCCTTGTTGAAAAGTTTTAAATTACAGGCTCAGTAAAAAACTGGCATTCCACCACATCCGGTCTAGTTACCAAATGGAAAAATAGGGTCATTAACATGTTTATTTGAATTACATTAGTCCTTCTCTTTCATATTTAATTTATTCTGCTAGAAAACACACACACACACACACACACACACACACACACACACACAGAGACGGCTCTGCAGGCTGGTGAAAGGCAGGGGTGTAATGGATCAGGGAGCTAAAATACAATGATCTTCACCCATTATGTACCCTACTAAGGCTTTTCAGAGCTTACTAGGATCATTTGGGGATTCTGCCTCAGGAGCAGGGAAAGGGTACGGAAAGAAGTAAGGCACAGATGCCACTGAGTTATTAAAACACTTAAGTACATTTGAACCAAGGAGTGGGCATGGGATTTTAATAGAAAGGAAGTTCAGGAAAAGAAGAAAAAGCTGGGATAGGTGACCTCTTTTCTGGACTGAATGTCCAGATGCAAGGTTGAGGCTAGGGCTGACAGGGGTGGTGTAGAACACATAGAAATCTCTGTTATTGGCATTCTGGGTACTAAAAGGTTAAGTCTTGATGATGATCTCATGAGTCTTGCTGTGGTCCAAAACAGTTCCAATCAACCTCAGTATAAGCAAGTCTAATGTAATACATTAAGGAGAAAATGAAGAAAGTATATTTTTAGGATGGTATCTATAGAGATTGCCTGGTTGTCACTGTGGTCTTGGCAAGACCAGCCCTTTCTTGACAAACTCATTACACTTGCACACATGATTTAATCAGTTTTCCTCATCCATAAAATGGGACCATGAACAGTTACCAGAGTGGAGAGGAACGAGCAGGATAATCCATGTAAAAGTGTTCTCCAAAGCACTGTACACAGGTAAGACATTTTTATTTCCTGAAAGACTGTGGTGCCAAGTACAGGCCAAACAATGTGGCAAGTATCCTTAGAAACAGGATTAGAAACAAAGCAGGAAATGCTCTGACTAAACTGAGGGGGACACGGATCTTCCATCTCAGTGCTGACTGGTTGCATCGCTCGTTACCTGCAGGGATTTCTCACCAGGATACTGACCTGGAGTTCACAGATTGCCTTCACAGTAGGTGCCACCCACTCAGAATGAGTCATATAAAGCTCAAATATGACTTTGTACTAGGATGCTAATGTAGAGGTAAGCGGGTTTAGGCTTCTCAGTTGCAGATTTCTGCTGGAATTGTCAAAATGGTAGCCTCCTCCTTTGACTGCCAGTCAGCCCAACCTAGACTTTGTTCTGGGCCCACGAGTGCTCCAAGCTCAAGTTCCAGTTTCAATGGAACAAAGTGGATAGATCTTAGGATCTCCAAAATGTGTAAAAATTTCAGTCTCTACCTTTCCATTTAGACAAGTTTCTCACTTTGCCGCAGACAATCACATTTTCGGTTATGATTCTTCCTTTTGGTCCTGTTTGTTGGATATTTTGCCAGCTTCCTCTAAGCTGAACCTTGGCTCAAATACAACTGTGTTCACATTTAAGGTCATTCTGGTTTGAGTCCAGAATGACTATACTTAGGATGCAATTTTGACAGAGGATGGGGAGAGTTAAATGACAACAACTCTAGTAAAGTTAATGGTGGCCCATTTGTGGGACATTGTTTCTGGATGAAGCACTTCAATAAACAAACAAGCAAACAAATAAATAGATAAGAATAGGAGGAAACTCAGAATCAACAGAAAAAGTCATCATATAAGATGAAGATATCCATTAATAATGACCAAATCCAGGAAGGGGTATGATATATGTCTATAAAAACATTGATAGGCCTGGGTCATGTTTAGTATATGTGATACAGACATTATCTTATTACTTTTTAAAAGAAACAATTTAAAGAAAAGTAAAAAATGCTTTATACAGCAGGCAGTATGCTTATAAAATTCATTAAAGGTTGATGACAGAAATAGTATCATGAAGGCTTACCTAAATTCATGGATAATAAGTCTATAGTGGTTTGTTCAGGCAAACTAGGATGTCTGGAGGAAAGTAACTCTAATCCTTGAAGTTAGCAAAGGACAATTGTGTCTTACATAACGATTCCCTGGGCCTGTGATCAGACGGTGTGTGCTGAGCTGAAACGGCCATGGGCCCACCCAGTGGGGCTTTTCTCACAACCATATGCTCTTAAGGAACTAGGGGCTAACTGCAGCACGGGCAGTAGACATGCTGAGGCCAGATGTGCCACAAATTTTTGAACCTACAGCCACATGTGTGAGACTGCCTAAGATGTGTCTTTGTCTGTAGTAATTGCTATCATCTCCATGTTACAGATGAGAGAACTAAGGATCAGAGAAGTTCAGAGAGGAGCAATAATTTAATAATGGTTACTCAGACCTGGGATTTGAATTCAGGATTATCTGCTTCCAAAGTTGTGCTGCTCCACTGTTGCTGCTTTCTTCCCAGTAACCTGATGCATTAACAGCTTACAATGACCAGTGTCACTTGTTAAAGCTGTATGAAGTCTTGTTCTTCACGTCCCTCCATATTTAAATTGTATGTGCAGTAGTTCCTTGCTAAGAAACATTCACAGCTTTACATTAAGATGACTACGGGTCTCATTAGGAGGGAACAAAAGAAGCAAGCAGATCATGAGAAGGTAAAGGCCTGTGGCTAGTAACACAGACAGCCACACATTACTATACAGTACCACTGATTATGATGTATACTAGCAGCAATTCTTACTTCTCCATCAACTTACCTAAGGATTCATTCTTAGTTATCCTAATTTTAACTTATGTATTTCAATAAAAGTAACATCTAAGAATGGTTATCATGGATGCCTCCTTGCCTTATTAATTCTAATAATCACTGAGTTATAAAAGTGGAAGATGGAAAAATGCAAGAAAGATCTCGGTGGTGGGAAGAAGCATGGTGAAGAGAAGTAGAGGAATTAGAGAAAAATCCATGGTTCACTTTCTCAGACTCTAGGTGATTTAATCCTCATGAGCTTGGTTTCCTCCATATTTTGAAGAGTTTAAATTCAGTTGCAGAAGACTTTGTGATGTAAGAGTGCTGCTAACCTAAAGGCTATGATAATGTATTTTAGGAGGTTTCTGTCCCTCGTAACAAAAATAAGAAGCCTATCAAAATTGTCTATGCCTTTGAATAAGTTGTATCTTAATTTCTGTCCTTGTAAAGTGGGGCTAGCTTTTTTTTTTTTTTTTTTAACATAGTCAGGATTTTTGTATACATTTATAAGCGAATAGGAGCTACTTAGGTGTATTATTAAAAATTCAGGTGAAAGTAGAGTCACCTACGATCCTTTATCCAGAGTTCCCTTCCATTTTCTTTTTACATTCCTGTTCAATTTTTTCTGTTTTTTTTTTCTTTTTCTAGGATTTTAGCCCCACATATAATACATTTCTATAACTGAGAATTGATTGGTTTCACAAATATTTTCTAGGAGATAGACTACCCAACTAGTGACTATCACTTGCCAGTGAAAAATCAGTATGGTTTGATGTTATTTAGAAAGGATTGAAATAATTCTCTGAGTAGAAATTCTTTTATTATTTAAGAATAATTTTTACGTAAAGACTTACTTTCCCTTAACACCAATTTGACAATCTCGCCCCAAATATAGCCTGGGAAACTGGCATTACCAAACCTTGCAAAGTTATGTCATGATGTCAACACTTAATTGAATTAAAGAAACTGGTAAGTACCCAAGAAAAGCAGAATATGAGGAAAATGTCAGGAGTTATTGTCTAGACTAAGAAAAATGTCAAGGGGTTACTATCTAGGCTTCTCATTGTGTTAAAATACATACAATGGAATATTACTCAGCCATGAAAGGGAACAAAACTGTGCCATTTGCAGAGACATGGATGGACCCAGAGACTGTGATACAGAGTGAAGTAAGTCAGAAAGAGAAAAACAAATATTGTATACTAATGAAAATATGTGGAATCTAGAAAAATGGTACTAATGAACCTATGTGCAAAAAGCAGAAATAGAGACACAGACATAGAAACAAATGTATGGACACCAAGTGGGGAAATGAGAGTGGGGTGAATTGGGAGACTGGGTTGACATACAATGTAAAAGCTATGTAAATAGTTCCCAAGCACTCAACAACAACAACAAAAGACTCACAACATATTTTTTCCTTATTGATAAAATACCACTGAAGACTGGTTAGCTCAGCCTCCTTGAATTTAATCCTGACAATGTTAAGGTGTGGGACTGATCTCTGCTTGGCTCATGCCCTTTGATGGGGGGAGGAGGGACACACAGGGGACAGAACATGAGAGTGAGGGCCAGCAGCTTTGAGCTCTGGTTCTGGCTCTTGATACTAATGAGTTGTGTTGAACTGGGCAAAATGACTGAACTGTTTAGGCCCAAATGCCTTCAGCTGTAAAGTGAAGGACTCCTTTCAAATCTAAACCTCCGATTTTGATGACTGGTTTTCTTGGTTAGAACCTGGTTTCAATGAGGTTAACATCATAAATTCAGTTCTCATGCAAGTAAGACGGCCCAGCACAGTGCTTCACACATAGCACTTGCTCAATGAACATTTGTTCAAGGACTAAATTTTTTGGTATAGAGAAAAACTGTTTCATAGTTGAAGATTCTAATTTAGGTTAAAACAGAGAGCTGCCAAGAGAGACCATAGGGTTTAATACCAATGCATCTGAGCCCCTGGGCAAAATAATTCAAAACACAGGTCTCACTAATGTTGAGTCAGTGGTATTGCTATGGCTGGTTGTGGTCTAAGAACAAGGTTACCATTTGCTACCCCTCAAATCAACAAAGAGTCCTCTTCCCAACATGATATTCCAAAAAGATATTGGTTCTAAAAGAAGTCTCTGAACTTGAGATTATGGAATAGCTCATCAAATCCTAATGACAATCATCTGAGGTATGAAAATCACAGATAAAGTTCTCTTCATCTTTCATGTGGGAAAAGAGAAGCCTGCTTCCATTGTGGGTCACCTTAGTTGCAACAGGGGTGGGAAATAAGTTCACCTTTAATACTTTAAAGTTTGAAACACTACCTCTTTGTAAAATACCTGAGTTTAGGCTTTGCCCTTATATTGGATATCCAGTGATTCAGGTGGTGATATATGGCCCAATTTTGCTTTAGACAATGAGAATCATGTCATAAAACAATATGCAAAATATAAATTAAATGAGACAATGTCAACCACCTGACCAGCAGGATCAGATAAACCATAATTTGAATTCTTTGGCAATACTTTAAAAACTAACAAAAAAGAGGGATTTTGGAACCCTGGACGATGAAGAACTGAACATTAGAACAAGTTGCCTCAAATCATGAATGCTCTCTGACATGTTCGATTTGCTTCCAACATCTAGGGTTTTGTTTTGTTTTTAGTTCCATGACTATGCAGGGTTTCTCTTTTCTTCTAGAGTCTGGCTATAGATGTGGAGGGGAAAACCCCATCACAGAGGACTGATGGAGCTGCTCTCCTGGCTTACAGAGCAGAGCTCTCAAGTCTCAGGTCTCTTGGGTTGGCCAGCAGTGACAAGTAAACACTGGTTTTATTTTAGTAGCTCTGTTGTAGTTCCGCAGGCAGCTGTCCTTACTGCACACAAGCAGTCCCTCTTTTCAGAGGGTTATAACTCAACCATCAAAATACCAAAATATGCTCTGGTTTGAAACTTGGTGTACAGAGTCCCAAGCCCCAGAATGACTGTGGTTTACTCCCAAATTTAAGAAAATATTGAGTTTTGTAGGTTATTTGTTTACTGTTTTCAAATATGTTTGAAGAGTCTTTTAAACTTTCCATAAGAAAATGTACTAAAAAAGACACACCATTTTAGTCCCTTTGGTAAGTCATTCTGAATTTCAGCACACCACTGAAAGGACCAAGTTGTAGGAAAGAAAAGAATTTATTTATTTTCTTACCAAATACAGATGTTTTGACCACTTGGGTCCTCATCAGTGTTCAAAATATTGGTGTGTTGTAACACAATAAAATAAAATAAAGGCATTAAACTCCTTTGTTTCATTCCTTTCAGTGATATGCAGAATGGATTAATGAGTTCTTGTTTTGGCCCTTGTATAACTCAAAAACTCATTTCAACTTAAATAAATTAAGTAAGTAATTAGTTCATAATATGGCCTAATCACCTCTGGTATTTTGAAACAAACAAAAACACAAAAATGGCTGTTGCACATTTGCACTTAATTACTTCCATATAAAATACCCATGTAGATTTTATTATAGGTGACAAACACTACAAACCTAAGCTTTGTTTGCAATAGAAAACCTGGGCTAAGGTATTGTGTAGATTCTGTACCCTTCCCTGCTATTTTCCTAAAGAAAGACAGTCTATGAACCCACATTCCTGCTCTCTTAATTGGCAAAGGAAAGCACTTTATTTCAAGAATTCTGGAGAATAGGTTACTTCCTACTGAGGCTCAAAGGATGTTAATAAAAAAAAAAAATAGTATCATTTCTAGAATTTATGAAATGTTCAATTTTTGCTCTTGGGGTCTAAGCAGTTCTTGTTTGCATACATGTCTATCTAGGGATTGCTCTTGGTGATCAGGACAGTCTTATGGAAATCTTTCCAGATGAATACACCCAGTAGAGCAAAAAATCTTGCTATGTTTCTAATGCAAAGGAAGAAAGGACTTTTAACAACTGTGTAATTGTGAGTTTTAGCCTTAAAGGAACTCTCTTGGCTCGGCTTTCTTCCACCCTCCCCCTCAGATACTTAATAATCAAAGTATATGCCAAGAAACTAATGATGCAAACCAGAGTATCGCAATGAACCTGGACCTCTTTCCCACTGTGTAGTGTGCATAGTATGACCAAGATTGGACCCAGACAGTCAAGGATAGAAAATAGGCAAGCCAACGTGATCTATCCGAAGGTGCTGTTACCCTGGGTAGATTCACAGATCCATTTCCAATCCTCTATAAATGGATATAGAGAGGCTGAAGCTTTTAAGCTAATCTAACAACCAGCTACAAAAGGAAGAAGGAGCAAACCTTCGCTAGTAAACATCCAGGTCATTTTCTTGGCATGAATCCACTGCAATGTCAGACACACACCTCACTGTTCTTTGGGTGATACATTTGTAACACCTTTTGCGTTCTTAAACAGAAATCAAAGCACAAACAAAAATTTCCCCAAGCTATGACAGCTTTATGTATTTCACTCACTTTAGAATTTAGACCCACTTTTTTTGTGGGGTGGGGGGGGGAAGGATGTTTGGCCTGGGAGAGCTCCTTCTTTAAAAGCTTTCTGACTCATGCAAATCCATTTAATGCAGAGCTGTAACCCTTGTCAGTTGTGACCGTCTCTTCACTTCGTGACCTGACACATAGTAGGAACTCCATAAACACTTGCTTTCCAGGATTGAACTAGCATTAATGCAAGGGAAAAGAGAGTATCTAATAGAGTTCTAAATGAGCTTGAAGGAGGACTGATAGATCTCGAGTACATTAAAAAAAAAAATTCAAGCCATGAAAACAGTTGGGGTTTGATACAGTTTCCCAAGGGAAGTAGTGGAAGTTTCATTACTCAGGGCATTTAAAATGAGAGTAGACAAAACACTAGTGGGGTATGTTGAAATAAAATATGCGAAGTCTGTCTGTGAATTAGTGTTTACTTTCAATATAATTATAAGTGAAGCAACACTGTAATGGGAATTTTTCATACACAGGAAAGCTATGGCTACTATGTTTCCACATCGACCATATGTTGCACATATTGGTTGGTGTGGATGTGTATCCCTACTGCCCTCTAGTGGATGAAATGTAAGACCCACCTGATCAGACCAATCTAGCAAGCTGCTATGGCCCGGGGATATATCAATCCTTAATCATTTAGGGTAGAAAGAAAATAGCTGTGTTGATGCATTTTCCATCAAATTATAAAATTGAAGGGCATTAAAAACAACAGAGTCAAACTCTGTAATTAAGACTGCCATTTAATGTTTGTTCGCACACGGTATTCATTTCTGTGTATCCCTGCCAAAGATCCATTGTGTAATGTTGTCCTCACATGACATTAAAAACACCAGTTCCCTGGAAAATGTAAAAAAGAAATCGTGCTGCCTTGAAATACATGGAGTTTACTTTTGGAAACAGAAAATTAATACAGACACAGTACAATAATTTGAAACACAAATAACGGATAGAAGAAAACTTGAAAATCAGGACTACTCTTTAAATCTGAGCAAGCATACTAGCAAGCAATGGGTGTGCTGGCTGATATTCAGAAAAGGGCAGGGAAAACGGGCTTCAGAACAGGGAAGCTGGTTTAAAAAGTACTGACTAAACACACTCTCACCCAGAGTAATGGGACAGGAAAATAAGTCAAAATAAATATTTGGTGCTGTGAGTACATTTTTAATGCTATTGTATTTAAGTTGCTTTTCAGATGTAGAATCCAGATGCTCTACACACTGAAGAATGATATGGCTCTGTATAGTTCCTAGTGTTTTGGCATTAAGACAGGGGGCAAATCTTAAGGCAGTTCTCTTTGTATAATATTAACTGCTTTAAAGAATTTATTCTTTAATCAATAAACTTTAGTTTCAAACATAGCATATAAAATTATCCTTTTAACATACTGAGAGGGAACAACTGTAAAATCTGAGTTGCCAAAACAACTGAAATACCAGGTAGAATAAATGAAATCAGAATGAAGAGAAACATATGCCATGCATGCTGAGTGTAGAGGGCCAATGGCCATTACTACAAATGGCAGGTAGGTGTGAAATGGACCAATTCTGTAAATATGATAAATTATTAGAAGCCGGTGGTGATGTGGATGGTTTAGGTAGGTGGACATATGAGAGGAGGGGGATCTGGATGGGCATGAAGCCAGATTATTCCCTTTGAAGGAGTAACAGTTTTCACAGCACATGATTTGGTAGAGGAGTGAAGGCTTAGCAATCAAGGGTAGATTCCAGAGGACTTCTTGTCAACTTCAAAAAAGCAACAGACCTACCTAGATCAGGACTTCCCTAGTAGTTCAGTGGTAAAGAATCCATCTGCAGTGTGGGAGACCAAGGTTCAATTCCTGGGTCAGGAAGATACCCTGGAGAAGGAAATGGCAACCCACTGCAATATTCTTGCTTGGAAAATTCCATAGACACAGGAGCCTGGTGGGCTGCAGTCTATGGGGTCTCAAAGAGTCAGACATGACTGAGCATGCACACATGTATCTACCTAGATTAAGGTGGAAAACAACATGAAATCTCTCATCCCCGACTGACCCAGAAGAAAATCTGACCCAATAAATGTCCTAGAAATTTGGTTTTCATCTCAACTAGATTTGTTGTTGCTGTTGCTTAGTTGCTAAGTCATGTCTGGCTCTTTTGTGATTTTATGGACTGTATCCTACCAGGCTCCTCTGTCCATGGGATTTCCCAGGCAAGAACACTGGAATGGGTTGCTATTTCCTTATCCAGGGGATCTTCCCGAGCCACGGAACCTGCGTCTCTTGCATTGGCAGGCAGATTCTTTACCACTGAGCCATCAGGGAAGCTCAACTAGATTTACTGTACAGCAATTAGCATCCCTATAGACAGATGACTGCAAGCCCCAGGAGAGTTTGGAGTAAGCAGTATGGGGCCACAGGGAAGTAATCCAGCCAGTTTCCTATTTAGCACCACGGACAGAGCTGTCAGCAGAAAGGAACATCCTTGGAGTTCTCTTTGGAGTTAAAGAAATAACGAAATCAGTGCTGTGTTTAAAGATGCTTCTTATCCCCAGTATAACTGGTTTATGGGATTGTACTGGAATGCATTCTGTGGCTTCCCCACAGTGCAGCCATTGAGACGAAAAGAACCAGCTCTGAGTAAAAAGGTGTCTTGCCCACCTGTGCGCATGGAGGAAAGAAAGGTTGATATCAGAGAATGATGCCTCCTTGACCTTTCTGTCACTTTTGGTTTTTGAAAAATCATAGTACCTTGAGGAATACTGTACCCAGGCCTTCCCAGGACTGGGTCCACATGTATTTCAGCCTTAGGATCGTTAGGGCACAGAAATTACTATGGGGCAGAGCTAAGGGAAGAGACTAAGTAGAAACAACCTTGAAAGAAAGTCAAGTACCTCTATTCCATCTCCTGTTAATAGCAGATCACAAATCAGACGACCCTCTTTTCTCTCTTAGTTCTGGTCTTTACAGGGTGAAAAGCACTGTTTAGTTCTGTAGCTGAATAACAGAATCTGGGAAATTAATGTCATCTCTGTTACACCTGAGCAGTGAGTGGGTCTCCTTTTCTGCCCTGCTGAAGCTTGACACAGAGACCTAGTTTAATGAAAGAAAGCATCCTGGCATGACTTATCGGACATTAAATCTTACCGTCACTTGCTGAAAATTTGGTCTAAGCTTTTCCCACTTGATTAACAAAAAACTTATTATTTCTAAAAGAACCTGATTGCTGGGAACTTCTGGGTTGCAGTTTTAGTTGCTTTTAAAAGGATTTTTAGGGTTTTCTTTGATTACTTTTATTTCTTAAGCCCTTATGTCCACAAAGGAGTTTAGGAGGCTGTAAAGGTAATTGGAACCTGGAATTTCTGTCAGCTCACTACACATGTTCACCAAATGATAAAGTTCTCACCTGAAATCCCAGCAAGACAAGATAAACTCTGTCTGCCCAGCTGCCTTTCAGAGGCATTAAGGGTAAGAGAGAAGGTAAGTAATTCACTATGCGTCCCCATTTCTATAATGGGGTAGGACGTCTTGATACATTTACAATACTCCTCTGGGGATATTTCATCAGTTATACCTAAACTCTAATGGACAATAATTGATTTGAACTTTCCACTTAGCACAGAGTTGTAAACAGCTTCACTGCAGCCGGCAGCAATGAGCCGACGTTTTGTAAAGTGGAGAGAGATTCAGAAAACTTTTGTACTGGGTCAGGCCGTAGCCTAACAGCTTTTGTATCCAGGGAAGAAACAGTTTGTCCTCTCGGTTTTAATAGCTGGGCTAATCGAGCTTCAAGCCTTCAGTAGGTATAGATTATCTGTTGAAGGCATTTCATTTTAACCCCTCATTATGATGGGTTTATAACTCAGCCATGAAAATGCATTCCTGATTTAGGCATACCTCAGGACACACTCCAAAACATAACTTTCAGAATGCTAATTTCCTGATGAAGGAAAAAAGACATTAAAATCATTTTAAGGCTATAGTTTGTTTTTTTTTTTCTTTCTAGCTCTCTTTGCTTGTTAAACCTCTGAGGGAACATACTCCCTTTCCTCAGTGTCCCTCATCTGGTTGACATCACTCTGTCTCTTCCCCTCTCTCCCTCGACACCTCATTTGGTTTCTGGCTGTATCCTAGTGCAATCTCCCATAGAATGAGCCCGAGGCCTCATCTGCTGCTGGCACTGGCCGAGTATGAGGGTACCTTGGTGTCCCAGCTGTTTCTGCAGCCCCTCTCTAGCTCTGCTGAACACAGAAGGAAACCAAATCTGAGGGATTCTTTATTCTACTTAAATTCATTTTTCTCTCTCCCTCAGGCATGACAGCAGGATAAAAAATAAAGAAATGAAAGACAAACTCCATTTTGCTTAGACCACTGCCTCTTTTGCTCGAACTGTAGCTTTCTTACCTTGTCCTGTGAGTTCTCTAGATGGGATTCAAAGTGCACCTGGCTGCCGCTCTAAGACAACAAAGGGCAGAGACCCCTTTGGAATTGTTGCTGCTGCTTCTCTGGTATCATCATGGCAGGACCTTCTATAAGCACCAGTTATAGTTTTCTAAAAGCAACTTTGGTCTGCTGTGTGAGGAATACACAGCAAGAAGGTACATTTCGTGAATATAATGCTACCTGTCATTACTTGCCTTGTGTGAGTTTGACACAGAATATGAATTTTCTGGTAATTCGACTGATGAGATTATCAGAGCAAAAACACCTCATTGTTAGAAAACAAATTTACCCTCCACCCTCAAGTGTAGCTCACTCTCTAGAAATCTACAGGAAAAACAAGATACAATCAGACATTTTATAAGATGTCTAGGTTCTGAAATGGATTAAAATCAAACTAAACATAACTTGCTCCACTTGGCCTTGAAAAAAACAGTCTGTGAATTCTGAACATCAAACCTAGATCTGGTTTTGATTCTCATTGAATATATAGGTAACACTAAGTGGAGAGAAGCATACCTGTATATTTATATTCACTCATATTCATGTATATTCATTTGCTGATGAGATGAATGAAATTATATAATAAGCTACTAGACAAAAAGCTGCTATATATTTAAGGTTAGTCACATTTAGAGTGTCATGACCAATGAATGATAATAGTCAAAGTTCAACGCATTGTTTTCACTTCTTGGGTAGAATACAACATGGAAGTGACACTTCCTACTTATTGGCTTTTGCTCTAACCAAGCTCTACTCTAAGCAAGCCCTTTTCTTCCACAGTCAAAGGGAAACATTTCAATATTTGACCTTTGAATCAAATTTGGCATACTCAAATTTTATTTACCAATGTTTAAAATTCACCTAGGATTCAGTTGAGTCACCAAGATGCTTTTTTCAGCATTAAGCTTCCATGGAACACTCTTTAATCACAAAATTTCATACAATGGTACCCTGTGATTTCAGTTTATCTTCTCAACAATCAACAGTTTAACAATTATAAGTCTGTGGGTATTTATATTGTAGACCATCACTGTATCAGGTTCCGCTCTCATAAATTTTGCTAAGCATAAAATGTGTTTCAAAAATAAAATGACAAAAGTTAACAAAGAGGTGGATAACTTAAATTCATTCCGTCTGTTATATCAACCTTGGGATTCAGAGTTCCATAATTAATGGAGATGGGAAAAGCTTAAAGAGAGTTCAGGTCAAAGGTCAAAGAACTCTCCCTCCTTCCTTGCCTCGAATATTTTAAGAGGTGATTTGAAGAGCACCAAACCTGCAGCTAGCTGTTGAACAACCATCAACAGGAAGGTACTGGAACCCATCAAAAAAAGATACCCCACAACCAAGGACAAAGGAAAGGCCACAATGAAATGGTAGGAGGAGAACAATTACAATAAAATCAAGCCCTGCTGGGTGGGAAAACTGGAGAAAAATAATACCAAAGAAGTTCTCACACTGTTGTGAAGGTTCTAGGCCCTACATCAGGCTCCCAGCCTGGGATTTGGCCAAGAGACTGGGAATCCCCAGGGAATCTGACTTTGAAGGTCAGCCAGATTTGATTACAGAGCTTCCATGGGCCTACGGGTAACAGAGACTCTTGGAGGGCACAAACAAAATCTTGTGCACACCTGGACCCAGGGGGCAGGAGCAGTGACCCCACAGGAGACTAAGCCAGACCTGCCTGTTAGTGACTGAGGGTCTCCTGCAGAGCTGTGGGTCAGCAGTGGCTTCCCACAGGGACAGGTGCACTGACAGTGCAGTCCTGGGAGCCGCACTGTGGCAGGAGCCCTCTTGGAGGTCGCCAATAGCCCCACTATAGGAACTTATCGACCCCAGGACTGCGTGTCTCTGGCCAAACAACTAACAGGGAGACAGCACAGTCCCATCCATCAGCAGACATTTGGATTAAAGTTTTACTGAGAACAGCCCTGCCCATCAGAGCAAGACCCAGTTGCCCTCACAGCCAGTCCCTCCCATCAGGAAGATTGCACATGCCTCTTATCCTCATCCAGAAGAGGGCAGAAAGAAGAATTAAGAACTGCAATCCCATCAACCTCTAGAACTAATATCACAATCACAGAAAGCTACCCAGAGTGAAAAGAAATAAGATTATGTCCCAGGTGAAAGAACAAGACAAATCTCCAGAAAAACAACTAAATGAAATGGAGATAGGCAACCTCCCAGAAAAAAAAAAAAAAAAATCAGAATAATGATAGTGAAGATGATTCAGGATCTCAGAAAAAGAATGGAGGCAAACATTGAGAAGATAGAAGAAATGTTTACCAAGGACCTAGAAGAACTAAAGAACAAATAGACAGAGATGAAAAATACACTAAAAGGAATCAATATCAGAATAACTGAGGCAGAAGAACAGATAAGTGACCTGGTAGATAGAATGATAGATATCAGTGCTGCAAAACGGAATATAGAAAAAGGAATGAAAAAAATTAAGACAGCCTAACAGACCTCTGGGACAACATTAAATGCACCAATGTTCACATTATAGGGGTCCAAGAAGAAGAGGAGAGAGAGAATGGACCCGAGAAAATATTTGAAGAGATAATAGTCGAAAACTTCCCTAACATGGGAAAGGAAATAGTCAACCATGTCCAGGAAGCACAGAGACTCCCAGGCAGGATAAATCCAATGAGGAACACACCGAGACACATTGCAATCAAACTGACAAAGATTAAAGACAAAGATGAATTATTAAAAGCAACAAGGGAAAAAAGACAAATACCATACAATGGAAAATCCATAAGGTTATCAGCCAGTTTTTCAACAGAAACCCTACAAGCCAGAGGCAATGGCACAATATATTCCAAGTGATGAAAAGAAAGAACCTAGAACCAAGAATACTCTACCCAGCAAGACTCTCATTTAGATTTGATGGAGAAATCAAAATTTTCCAGACAAGCAAAAGTTGAGAGAATTCAGCATCACTAAACCAGTTTTACAACAAATGCTAAAGGAACTTCTCTAGGCAGGAAACACAAGAGAAGGAAAAAATCTACAAAAAGTAAACCTAAAACAATTAACAAAATGGTAATAGGATCATATATATTGATAACTACCTTATATGTAAATGGATTAAATGTATCAACCAAAAGGCATAGACTGGCTGAGTGGATACAAAAACCAGATCCATATATATGTTGTCTTCAAGACACTACTTCATACCTAGGGACACTGACAGACTGAAATTAAGGGGATGAAGGTAATACTGAAGGAACACTGAAGAAGGTATTTCACACAAATGGAAATCATAAGAAAGCTGGAGTAGCAATACTCATATCAGACAAAATAGACTTTAAAACAAAGACTGTTATAAGAGACAAAGAAGGACATTACATAATTATCAAAGGTTCAATCCAAGAAGAAGATATAACAATTATCAGTATATATGCACCCAACATAGGATCACCTCAATATGTAAGGCAAATACTAAAAAACATAAAGGTAGAAATAGACAGAAATGCAATAATAATGGGGAGCTTTAATACCTCACTTTCATCAATAGACAGATCATCCAGATAGAAAATCAGTAAGGAAATGCAGGCCTTAAATGATGCCTTAGATGAATTGGGCCTAACTGATACTTATAGAACATTCCATTCAAAAGCAACCAATACTAGCAATTCTCTAGGATTGACCACATGCTGGTCACAAAGTAAGGCTTGGTAAATTTCAGAAAATCAAAATAATACCAAGCATCTTTTCTGATCACACTATGAGATTAGAAATAAACTACAAGAAGAAAACTCTAAGAAACACAAACATGTGGCAGCTAAACAATACACTACTAAACAACTGTTGGATCACTAATGAAATGAAAGAAGAAATTAAAAAATACCTAGAGACAAATGAAAATGAAAGCACAATAGTCCAAAACTTATGGCATACAGCAAAAGCATTTCTAAGAGGGAAGTTTATAGCAATACAGTCTTACCTTAAGAAACAAGAAAAATCTCAAATAAACAACCTAACCTTACATCTAAAACAACTAGAGAAAGAAGAACAAACAAAACCTAAAGTTAGTAGAAGGAAGCAAATCATAAAAATCAGAGCAAAAATAAGTGAAATAGAGACAAAGAAAACAATTGCAAACATCAATGAAACTAACAGCTGGTTCTTTGAAAAGATAAACAAGAGTGATAAACCTTTAGCCAGACTCATCAAGAAAAAAAGGGAGAGGATTCAAATCAGTAAAATTAGAATTGAAAAAGGAGAAGTTACAACTGACTTCACAGAATACCGAGAATCACATGTGATTACTATGAACAACTGTATGCCAATAAAACGGACAACCTGGAAGAAATGGACAGTTTCTTAGCAAGGTACAGTCTCCCTAGACTGAAACAGGAAGAAATAGAAAATATGAACAGACAAATCATAAGCACTGAAATTGAATCCATGATTAAAAACTTTCCAACAAACAAAAGTCCAGGACCTGACAGCTTCACAGGTGAATTTTATCAAACATTTGGAGAAAAGTTAACACGTATCCTTCTGAAGCTGTTCCAAAAAGTCACAGAGGAAGGAAAACTTTCCAATTTATTTCATGAGGACACCATTACCCTGATACCAAAACCAGACAAAGATACCACAAAAAAAGACAAAGATACCACAAAAAAAGAAAATTACTGATGAACACTGATGCAAAAATCCTCAACAAAGTACTAGCAATCCATATCCAACAATACGTTAAATACATTGATCATACACCATGATCAACTAGGACTCATCCTGGGGATGCAAGGATTTTTTAATATCTGCAAATCAATCAATGTGATATACCATATCAACAAACTGAAGAATAAAACCCATATAATTATCTCAATAGATGCAGAAAAGGCTTTTGACAAAATTCAGCACCCATTTATGATGAAAACTCTTCAAAAGTGGGCATAGAGGGTACATAGCTCAATATACTAAAGGCCATATATGACAAACCTACAGCTAGCATCAAACTTAATGGCAAAAAGCTGAAAGCATCCCCTTTAAGAGAGAACCAAGATAGGATGCCCATTTTCACCACTTTTATTCAACATAGTTTTGGAAGTTCTAGCTACAGAAATCAGAGAAGAAAAACAAGTAAAGGGAATCCAAATTGGAAAAGAAGAAGTTAAACTGTCACTGTTTGCAGATGACATGATATACTATATATAGAAGATCCTAAAGATGCTAACAGAAAACTACTAGAACCCATCAATGAATTTGGTAAAGTTGCACGTTACAAAATTAATACACAGAAATCTGTTGCATTTCAATACACTAACAATGAAATATCAGAATGAGAAATTCAAGAAGCAATACCATTTACCATTGCATCAAAAAGAATAAAATACCTAGGAATAAACTTACCTAAGGAGACAAAAGACCTGTACTCTGAAAACCAAGATGCTGATGAAAGAAACTGAAGAAGATATAAACAGATGGAAAGAT
The DNA here is from genome assembly GCF_033118175.1 of Dama dama. Classification (NCBI taxonomy): domain Eukaryota; kingdom Metazoa; phylum Chordata; class Mammalia; order Artiodactyla; family Cervidae; genus Dama; species Dama dama. The sequence goes on along the minus strand of NC_083699.1, from coordinate 59,359,633 downwards.
ATACCATGTTCATGGATTGGAAGAATCAATATTGTCAAAATGACTATACTACCCGAGGCAATCTACAGATTCAATGCCATCTCTATCAAATTACCAATGGATTTTTCACAGAACTAGAACAAAAAGCCTCAAAATTTGTATCAGTTCAGTTCAGTTCAGTTGCTCAGTCGTGTCCGACTCTTCACAACCCCATGAACTGCAGCACGCCAGGCCTCCCTGTCCATCACCAACTCCTGGAGTTTACCCAAACTCATGTCCATCGAGTCGGTGATGCCATCCAACCATCTCATCCTCTGTCGTCCCCTTCTCCTCCTGCCCCCAATCCCTCCCAGCATCAGGGTCTTTTCCAGTGAGTCAACTCTTTGCATGAGGTGGCCAAAGTGTTGGAGTTTCAGCTTCACCATCATTCCTTCCAATGAACACCCAGGGCTGATCTCCTTTAGGATGGACTGGTTGGATCTCCTAGCAGTCCAAGGGACTCTCAAGAGCCTTCTTCAACACCACAGTTCAAAAGCATCAATTTTTCGGCACTCAGCTTTCTTTATAGTCCAACTCTCACATCCATACATGACTACTGGAAAAACCAAAGCCTTGACTAGATGGACCTTTGTTGACAAAGTAATGTCTCTGATTTTTAATATGCTGTCTAGGTTGGTCTTCCAAGGAGTAAGAGTCTTTTAACTTCATGGCTGCAGTCACCATCTGCAGTGATTTTGGGGCCCTGAAAAATAAAGTCAGTGACTGTTTCCACTGTTTCCCCATCTATTTGCCATGAAGTGATGGGACTGGATGTCATGATCTTAGTTTTCTGAATGTTGAGCTTTAAGCCAACTTTTTCACTCTCCTTTTTCGCTTTCATCAAGAGGCTCTTTAGTTCTTCTTCACTTTCTGCCATAAGGGTGGTGTCATCTGCATATCTGAGGTTACTGATATTTCTCCTAGCAATCTTGATTCCAGCTTGTGCTTCATCCAGCCCAGCATTTCTCATGGAGACACAAAAAACCCTGAATAGCCAAAGCAGTCTTGAAAAAGAAAAATGGAGCTGGAGGAATCAGGCTCCCTGATTTCAGACCATACTAAAAAGCTACAGTATTTTAAACAGTATGGTACTGGCACAAAAATGGAAATATAGATCAATGGAACAGATTAGAAAACCCAGAAATAAACCCATGCACCCATAGTCACTTAATCTATGACAAAAGAGGCAAGACTACACAATGTTGGAAAGATAGTCTCTTCAACAAATAGTGCTGGGAAAACTGGATAGCCACATGTAAAAGAATGAAACTAGACCATTTCTTAACCCCATACACAAAGATAAGCTCAAAATGGATTAAAGACCTAAATATTAGACTGGACACTACAAAACCCTTAGAGGAAAACATAGGCAGAACACTCTCTGACATAAATCACAGCAAAATCTTTTTTAATCTGTCTCCCAGAATAATGGAAATAAAAGCAAAAGTAAACAAATGGGACCTACTTGAACTCAAAAACTTTTTACAGCAAAGGAAAGAATAAACAAAATAAAAAGACAACCCACAGATTTGAAGAAAATATTGGCAAATGATGTGACTGATAAGAGATTAGTCTCCAGAATTTATAAACAGCTTATGACACTTAATAGCATCAAAACAAACAACCCACTCAAGAAATGGGCAGAAGACCTGAACAGACGTTTCTCTAAAGAGGACATACAGATGGCCAATAAGCACATGAAAAGATGTTCAAAATCACTAGTTATTAGAGAAATGCAAATCAAAACTACAATGAAATATCACCTCACACTGGTCAGTATGGCTATCATCAAAAAATCCACAAACAACAAATACTGGAGAGGGTGTGGAGAGAAGGACACCTCTTGCACTGTTGGTGGGAATGTAAATTGGTTCACGTACTATGGAGAACAATATGGAAGTTTCTTAAAAAACTAAAGATACAGCTACCATATGACCCTGCAAACCCACTCCTGGGCATATATCCAGAGAAAAATGGGGCCTGAAAAGATACATGCTCCCCAATGTTCACTGAGCACTCTTTATGATGGCCAAGACATGGAAACAACCTAAATGTCCATTGACAGAGGAAAAGATAAAGATGTGGTATAAACATATATATATATAATGGAATATTACTCAGCCATTAAAAAGAATGAAATAAGGCCATTTGCAACAACATGGATGGACCTAGAGAGTGTCTTACTGAGTGAAGTAAGCCAGACAGAGAAGGAGAAATATCATATGACATCCCTTACATGTGGAATCTAAAAAGAAATGATACAAATGAACATACTTACAAAATAGAAAGAGACTCACAGACTTAGAAAATGAACTTATGGCTGCTGGGGGAAGGCATAGCTGAGGTCTTTGGAAAGGTCATGTACACACTGCTATATTGAAAATGGAAAACCAGCAAAAACCTATTGTATAGCACCTGGAACTCCGCCCAATGTTATGTGCCAGCCTGGATGGGAGTGGGGCTTGGGGCAGAATGGAAACATGTATATGTATGGCTGAGCCCCTTCTCTGTTCACCTGAAACTATCACAACATTGTTAATTGGCTATACCCCAATACAAAATATTTTTGGTGTTAAAAGATTAAATTTAAAAAGTGATTAAATTTTAAAAAGACGTGATTTGATAATGGTTTTCAGCAAGATGATGTATTAATAGATGTTCTTCATCCATAATTCAGATCAAACATTTAAAAGGGGGGTTTAAGAAACATCAGGGATTTAGTTTAGTTATAATATTCTGATATACTTCAGGAGATATTAAATCCTCATATGAAAGTACTGTGATTTTCTATTATAAGTTTTATAATAGGTTTCCTAGCTAGAAGGCAGGGTAGGTAAACCAAATGAGACTTGGACTTTAGCTTTATAAAAAGGTTAAGAGTGAGTTATAGAGCTTATCTTGAAGTACTCTTTCATAAAGAGCACGTGTGATATGAGGACTGGTACTCCCTCTCCATGCTAAGTTGACTGCTGTCTCAGGGAACCAATCTCATATGCAATGTCTGATCCAAGTATTGATCAAGTCCTTATAAATGTTTGGCAGAGGTCATAGAAGCAGATACAATACCTATAAAACAAATAAGAAATGTATTTCCTTGTTTGCGTTTAAAAATGACATTTACTGATTTTTTTTCATTATAGTATTCAGCTGTGTGCAGTCATATTATAATTGTCATAACCTTACTTCAGGGACACATCTTTTAAAACAATGTATTATTCAGCAACCTTCAGTAAACATGCAATTTAGGAGTGGAAAAGATGCACACAGAGACAAGTAATCATAGATACAAAGCATGGCAAATTTCTGTGCTATGCACTTCACACCCCAACTCATCTCGCAGGGAAACTAGAGAAGGGGCAGAACCATTTCTATTATGATAATTCACAAAGGGAGGCCATATAGATATGCATGCAAGTCTCTCCCCACCTCTCCATTTACATGCCAGGATTTCAACTCTGCGACACTGAGTCCCTTCATTTAGCCAATTAGTCCTTCCAGCTTCATGTAATGCACGCCAAGAAGGAGAAATAGAAGTGCTGACGTTTACTGCTTTGAAAGTTGCTATTCTAATGCCAAAGCTGCCTCTTGAGCAATTTCCAGAATGTATTAACATGGGAGCAAAGCTCTATTCTGAAAGACATGGATCACATTATGCAGGAGAGCCCCCTTCAACGGGTCACAATCACACAGAATCTCCTCCATCTCTCTCAAGACCTTTACAGTTGTAGTTAGCATGGACTCAAGTTTATGGTCCTTACTCAGGCAAAACCTAGGAGGTCTTCCTGAAGAAAAGGGGCTAATTAAAAAATATGTCACAAGCAAAGCACGACATGTTTTCTGGACTCTAGCATTGGCCAAGTCTTTGCATGCCTGTACTGAAGAAAGCCAGTCAAGGTCCAAAGCAAACTAGCTTCTCAGTTTAGGTTAGAGTGTCATATTCTTCAGTTTCAGTTTTTTATTTTAAACCAGCTAAGTCTAGGTTCAATTTTAATTATTTTAATTCAATATGTAGCCCCTAGAATTTCCCCTCAATGTTAAGGATCAAGTTGAAAAGAGTTGATATTTTAAACAAAATATAAATATGCTTCTATACTTGCAAGACTGTGTAGTTTGTGCATCTTGTGCCTGCTTACACATGATCCTGATACTTAGCAGGCAATCAGAAGTTGCTCTGAAATACTAAAAACCATGCATTCCCCTTATTCTGTTGACCATCCTGGCCACAGCTGATAGAGTAATGGAGATTTCAACATCACCCTCTCCTTTTCTCTTATCAATGGATTTACACAAGTCAGTTTGTGTCAGTCTGGTCTCTACAAATTTAGCCTTTCTTTGCTTAACTCATGACATCCACAAGAAGTGACTGGACAGGTCCTTCATGGAGGCAGCACAGCACACGGAAGGAGCACATCACTGTGATCAAACACCCTTATGACCTAGTTCTTGTTCGTCTACAAGTTAGCTTTGTTTACATGACCACTTCTCTCTTTGAGGCTTCCTTTTTCCCCACATATAGAATTTGAGCATTGGCTAAGATGGCACTGCAACATTCCTTCAATTTCTTGTTTCTCCAAAAAGCTTCTCAAAAATGACTTCTTAGTCCTTTCTTCTGATGTTTAAAATCTTGGCTTAGTTTTATCCCTTCAATTGTTACTTCAACATTCCTTTACTATCTCCTAACTGAGTTGTCCCTTGAAAGGCATTATCTTAAGGTTCATAGTTTTTTTTTTCTTATATTCATGCATTTGAGGGGTTGATGCACACATTCATCTTTTCCTATAATCTGCCTCTTTTAGTTATGGTTAATTAAGTTAATTAGTCAACACTTCAGAATACCTTTGATTAGAAGTTCTGCTAGCACCTCAAATTCCCTACAGAGCATTCTCTCTTTCCTTTTAAATCATTTCGCTATTCAAATGCTACAAAACTACAGTCCATGACACCATCCAAAGCCCCAAACTTCTGCTAAACTTTCTGTAATAAAATATTTTGCTTCCATGTCCATCAACAAAAGAATGGATAAAGAAGATGTGACACATATATACAATGGAATATTACTCAGCCATAAAAAAGAGCAAAATAATACCATTTGCACAACATGGATGAACCTAGAGATTGTTATACTGAGTGAAGTAAGTCAGATAAAAAAAGACAAATATCATATGATATCACTTATATATGGAATCTTAAAGAAATGGTACAAATGAACCTATTTACAAAACAGAAGTTGAGTCACAGACATAGAAACAAACTTGTGGTTACCAAGGGGGAAAGGGGAGGAAGGATAAATTGGGAGATGGGACTGACTTACACACTATATATATAGGATAGATAACTAATAAGAACCTACTGAATAGCACAGGGAACTCTATTCAATACTCTGTAATTATCTATGTGGGAACAGAATCTGAAAAAGAGTGGGAATATGTGTATATATCGCTGACTCACTTTGCTGTACAGCAGGAACTAACACAGCATTGCAAAGCAACTATACGCCAATGAAAAACTAATTTAAAAAACCAACCAATAAATCTGAAAAAACAAACAAACATCAACTAATCTGGAATTTTTTTTTTTTTTGCTTCTTATATGCATGTAAGAATATAAAAAATTTCTTAAAATGATCTTAAACACGCATTTTTTACTATTATCTTTGGCTATCTCTTGATCAGGCTTCCCTGGTAGCTCAGCTGGTAAAGAATTTGCCTGCAATGCAGGAGACCCCAGTTCAATTTCTGGGTCGGGAAGATCCCCTGGAGAAGGGATAGGCTACCCACTGCAGTATTCTTGCCTGGAGAATCTCCAGGGACAGAGGAGCCTGGAAGGCTGTGGTCCATGAGGTTAACAAACAGTTGGACACGACTGAGCAACTTAAGCAGAGCATAGCACAACTCTTGATCACACTACACCTAGGATATGAAAATTGCCTCCTCACTCCAAACATCTTCTCAATGGTTTGATTGTCATAGTTCCCTTTTTAGTCCTCCGGAGGATTTCTATCCTACTTCAGATCAGTTATGAATTCCAGACTACCAGCACCAAAAGACTTTTATAGGTTTGCTCATTTAATCTCTCAGAAAATGGTGCCATGAAGGTCCCCCTATAGCCATTAAGGACATCTCCTTTGCCTTTTGGCTTCTTCCCATTGAGAATCGTTCCTTTATGTGGGAAAGTTCATCTCTGAATCTTTCCCGCACAAGCCTGCATCTGTGGAATAATTCCTCAGCACTGAAGAACATCTCTCCTTCCTTCAAATGATTACTTAAAGGCTGCTTCTGCTGGAGAGACTTTCAAGATTGCTGTCAACCAGTGGCCAATCCTCTTAAACAAGGTAAAAACCACTGCATCCACTTTACCACACTTTAAAAGATTTATTGTACTTTAAATGTATTTTATGGGACTTCCCTGGTGGTTCAGTGGCTAAGACTTCATGCTCTCAATGCAGGGGGTCCAGGTTCAGTCCCTGCTTAGGGAAATAAATCCCACATGCCAAAACTAAGAGTTCACATGCTAGCGCTAAAGATCTTGCATGCCGTAATTAAGACCTGCTCCAGCCAAATAAATAAATAAATATCAAAAAATAAATGTACATTATAATTGCTTATAAATTCCACTGATGGTAGGAAAAAATATAGTGGGTACTCACCCAATACAGTTTGATTAATTTGTTGCATTGCAACTATAGGTCTTAATTTTAAATAGTGTGTATATATATATATATATATATATATATATACTTTAAGACATATAAAGCTACTTAAGTCTCCTGATTTTTGGGAACTGTCAACTGTTATGCATGTGGTAGGCATCAGTAAACACTTGTTGAACTGGACTGAAGAGGAATCATCTTAAACAGTTTACTCTTGGAGGAGGGAGCAATCAGAAGACTATTAACATAAATATTCTATAACAGCATCTAAGTGTAATAAAAATAATACTCAAATGAGTTACTCAAATTTCTCTCATCCTCTTGATTATTTAATATTATATTTATAAAAATATATTTTTAAAAATAGCTTTGATTTTAAAACACTAAATTTACACACCAAGAATTAGACACTAGAAAAATCTCATAGTCTGATTTATTTCTCTGTAATATATCTGTCTTGAGAACATCAGCAGGAATACACCAAAGAAATATGTCCCTCACGGGATCAACTATATAAAAAGACAGAACACATCATCAGCACAAAAATCATTATCCATCTAATTTCTCCCATTCTGGATGGCTCCGGTGAGCCCCTCCATCATTACTGACTAGGGTTAAGATAGACCTTAATGGATTAATTAAACCAAAGTGGGACTGCACTGCAGACCAAAGAGGAGGAGATCCTGATACAGGGGAAGCAACAACCCTGTTCTTTTACCCAAATGAGTGAGACTTGGCTACTCCCAAGTGTTGTTCATTTGTACTGCAAAGTAGTTGTCTAAAAATAAGACTTGGTGCCTATTGTCTGGGTCTTCCCCTTAGCACTCATAAAAATCTAATACTTGGGTGCTTATCAAAAATTATCAGGTAAGAAATTAAATGTTAAGACTCTTCTTTTGCTTCAGGAAGGTGGGAGCATCTGAAAGAGAGGTAAAGTGACAGAGACAGTGTGCTCATTTTGGTCAGGAAGGCCAGGTTAGGAGAGGCTATTGTTGGAGTACTAGTGAGATTCTGAGTGCTGGCCAGGACACAGAAAACTCTCAAAGAGCTGAAAGGAAGAAATGCCCACCACAAAGTCACCATGTGTGTGTGTTATTCACTCAGTCGTGTCCGACTCTTTGTGACCCTATGGACTGTAGCCCGCCAGGCTCTTTTGTTCATGGAATTCTCCAGGCAAGAATACTGGAGTGGGTTGCTGTGCCCTCCTCCAGGGGATTTTCCTGACCCAGGGATTGAACCCAGGTCTCCTGCATTGCAGGCAGACTCTTTACCATCTGAGCCACCAGGGAAGTCACAAAGTCACAGGGACACACCCAAAGGCAGCTGTCAGTAATGGAAACCCTGAGAATTGCTCATTTAAAGAGGGTTTTGAAATTCAAATGTGAAAGGAGAAGATGTTAATCCAAAGGCACAATTTAGGGTCTTTTTCTGCTTGTAAAAGGAAGAGGGAAAAAAAAAACAACCCAGTAGTACTGTACCATACTGGCAGTTTACTCTTTCATGAACAAAATCAGCACATTAATGACATGAACACCTACTTTCCTGATGGGGACAATCACATAACATTAAATATGCTGGTATTATTAAAAAAAAAAAAAAAAAAGCAAAAAAAACAACAGGAACACGTCACTCTGGAAATGGTGAGGCTGACTAGGGCAGAGTGTCACCAATACCAAGCATATCCTGAGAGTCTAGAAAAGCATCTATGAAGCCATAATGAGCTGGCAGGCCTCTTTTCCACCAAAGAGTAAGTGTCCTTAAGGATTCCAGAAGTGGCGGTCTGGGCAGCTTTCAGTTTCTTTTTTGAAATAACAGGAGCAGGGCAGGCTCCTCTGGGGGTCAGGCTGGTCCCACCATGTTGAATGTCTGTGTCTAAATGATAAGTAATTGAAGTGAAAAGACACCAGTTTCAATAGATGCTCTGAATTTTAAAAGCAAGTACAAATTCCCAGCCCCTTAGTAGATTTCATTTGTGATTCCTGCATTAGGGGAAAAATTGGCACGAAGTTCAAACAATAATAGCATAGCTCTCAAAAAAACATGTCATTTCTTACTGGAGAGAAAAAAAATAGAATTATGGAGTTGAAATGTTTTCCTACCTTAGTGATTATTTAATCTAGTCATTTTGTAAATGAGGAAACTGAGGACTGGCCAGTGATCACAGAGTTAATTATACAGCCGGCAACTTTATCAGTAATGAACCTATAAGTAGGTTCAGGGCTATCAGTGACCCAATGGAACTGGGTCCCTCAACTGGGTCTTTCATTTAAACAATTATATAAAATCAATATATATACATACACATATATAAGTATACACACAGAGGGAGAGGTCTATTGATACAGGACAGGTATTTATACATAAAATATATTGCTGGACAGTAAAAACAGGATCCTGTGTCACTATCATAGTCAAGAAGTCACTGGCTAAATCTGTTTACTCAACATTTACTGAGCTCCAACCTATGTGTATTAGGAAAGTAAAAAAGGGTATGATTAGACATAGTTTGTGCTATTACAAAGAGTTTTACATCTGCAACACAATCACATAGAATAATCGAGTAGTCATACTTGTTCCCATTGGATGAATATAAAACCTAATCATTAGGTTTGAATCAAGAGAGGAAGAACCATATATTAGAGACTGGAAAGAATTTGGAATTTTTCTAGTACCCCAAATCTAAAGATCGAGCCATTGATTTCAACTGTTCTATGCATTTGGACATGCTTTCCCTTCAGAATCTACTCCAAATTCACTGCCCTAAGTAGCTCAGAAACAGGGCTCTTGAGGCCTGGCTGCTCTGCTCCTGCCCCGTCTCTGAGAGGGTATTTAGGTCAAGGATGAGGGTGGAGCTGGCGATAAAGCAACAAAGAACCTGGCTGAGTTCTGAGTCTATTAGCTCCAACACACTACCTTATCTCCGAGTCATTTTGCTTACAGTTATAGCTTAGTATATAACACAGCAGAATGATTTCCTTTGTGGTGAACAAAAATTGATAGGCTAAAACCTAATATGATTGGTTCAAGTAATCTGGATATGGAGAAAAATTACTAACAGTAAGTTTAAGACCAAAGAAGTGATCAGATCACCCAGGCATTTCTCCTAAAAAGAAGGGAGAAGAGGAATAATACATATAAGTGTCTACCATGTTTCAGACACTATGTTAGGGGGTTTACATGTATTATCTCATTTAATTCTGACAAAAACCTTCCAGAATAGAAGCTACCATCCATTGTTCTTCAGGTGAAGAAACTGAGGCACAGCAAGACAGTGGTTTAATCAGCCTCACAAAGTAGAAAGTGCTTTATGACACTCCTATATGGATCTAAGTTTGTCCAGCTAGAAAACTTGTATTCTTTGCCAAAGTTTGCTAAGAGGGAAACCCAGAGGTGAAACAACTATGAATGCCATCAGAAAATATTTTTAATGACTGCTATACACTGCTAAAATTTACATAAATACAAACACACATTTACTACCACCTTGACATTTAAGCATGCTAGCACGAACAAACTGACATTGGACCCACCAAAAAAGAATATTATATGTAGACAATTCAAATGACTCATGTACAGAAGGGTATTTTTTTCTAGCTATAGAAGACAGTCTACCTGACACTGCAAAGCTTTTGTGAAACTAGTGCTTAAAAACAAATGAATAAAAAAAAACCCCAAACTCTTTCAGTATTAGAAAAACATGCACAATTCCCACAAAAATCTAGCATAATCAATTCTCCAATAATTGCCAATGATAGGGATTTTTTTTTTTTCTCGAAAAAAATTTAAAGGTGAGCACATAGTTAGTGCATAAAGGATTCCTTTTCAATCCAGGGTTGACATTATCACTGCCTCTGCTTACCTTGTCTTCGTAAAGTGTGGGAAGGGAAAAAGGTTTGAGTTTTTCTTCCACATATGAAGGCTTAGCTGTGGGGAGAGGTTGTTTAAATAAAAACACCGAGTTTCTTTCCTAGTGGTAGGCTGGGGCATCAGGAAATTCTCCTCCCCGCTGTGCTCCACCATTCACACACACACACACACACACACACACACACTCCAGTTCAAGCTTGAGGGCTAGAAAAAGAAAGAGGGGGCAAGAAAAGTGGGGAAGGAAGAGAGGGGGGCATAGGAAGAGTTGCTAAGGAAGTAGTGCCGAGCTCCAGAGTGCTCCAGAAAGTGAAAGTATGCGAAGAGCCCGCTTAGAAGCTCTCAGCTCCTAGCTCTCCAGGGATGGCTCTCGCAGAGCATCAGCTGCAGAACTCAAGCTTTCTGTGGCCAGGATGGCGCTGAAAGAAGGAAGACGCTGCGCAGGGGCTTTCCAGCCCTCCCACCCCACATTGTAAACAAATTTATACTCGAAATACTGTAACTTCCCAGGGTATATCCGAATGCAAGGAAGAGGTGCAACTAAGATGAAATGTGACGTGAGAACCTTTTTATTATTTACTATGTCATGATTACTTATTTAAATTATTATTTATCGACCGCAATCTCTCATTGCCAGTTGATAATCATGATTGACAGCATGTCATTTTAATTACTTTATGAAAGAAACAAAAAAGGAGGCACTGAGGTGGACAGGGATTGTACTGCCATAATAAGGGCACATGACCAATATCCCCAAATCAATAGCAAAAATGTTGATGGCTTGGTCCTGAAGTCATAGGGGTTTGTCTGCTTCTTCCACTGTCAGAACCAAAGGTGAAATTTAAGGTGTGATAGGCCCTCAACAGATGGTAATGATGGCTACTGCTGTTAGTCTTTTTTGAATAAAATTCACAGCTGGGATTCCAAAGATTCTCCCATGCTGGAACCTGCATTCACATTAGCTTTTCTGAGGTGGTACACACAGGGGAGGGGAAGGGTGGAAAAGAAAGCATCCTCGTCTACCACCTTGACCGGGGTGAGGTGAAGGCCATGGAGAATAACAGGAGGTGCAGTCGGCTCTCTCTTAGACAGACAGCAGTTGGTGGGGGGGATTCACACACTTGTATTTTGCTAATGTAAAAGTCCCAGTGGAAACATTAGCACTCAAAGACATTAATGTGGATTTGGGACACTCCCTGAAGGATTTTGATTCCATTAGAAAAAAAAAAAAAAAAAAAGACAGTGACAGATATAATCCTGCTTTGATATGTTTAATGCCATTTAAAGAGAAACTGCACCCATTTACCTCAGGCCGGGACACTGTGAGTTCAAAAAGTGAAATATCAGTTCTCAGTGCAAAGAAAAAGCTTGGAAAATATTATGTGAAAATTAATTTGGCATGCTTCTTTGAAATTTTAGATTTCTGGGATGAGCAAATGGGTACAGTTTTCTTTTAACTGTTTTTGAACACCATGTGTTGAGAAGAAAACAACAGAATGGCAATTGCTCATCCAAAATGCTAACTTGTGGCATGGCACAGTCAAGATGGCCTGCCACAGCCAAAAAGCAGGTGTATGCTATGCCTCTCACTTCAGTAGCATGCACGCCACATGTCCCTGCGTTCCGCAACCTCTTGCATTTGCTTTTGGAACCTTTCTGAGCGGGGACAGTAAACATGACTCAACAGAACGTCGAGCCTGGGACGGCTCCCCTGGCTTTCTGCGAGACAGACTCTCTGAGAAAGAAGGGAGGCAAAACTGGAATAATGTATCTAATTTGGAAGTCTGTGACCTAGCATGGAAACGACTGGTTTCACATCATTTTGTGTGGCTGAGGTGTAGGATCAAATCAGGTTGGAGAGTAATGGTGACGCTTTTGCGTGGCCGGACAGGCTCTAAGCAATCGGCTGTCTCATTTGGGCAGAGGACACAGTGAATGCACCTAGGTCATGTGTACCTAATGTAAAAGCTTGGAGTAATAAACCCTTCACCCCTCAGGTCCACGCAGAAGATCAACACATATGATGTTCACAATTATTTGGTGTGCCGGGGTGCCAAAGCTTCCTCAATCTGACGTTATGAATCTGATATCAAATTTGTTTCAGAAATTAAAGTGCTTTTATAGAGACTAGGTCTCATTCAACTACATAACACTCCTATGAGGAAGAGGAGGAGACAGAAAAAAAAAAAAAGATTTTTCTTCTGCCCTGTAAGAGGCCTGATAAAGAAGCCAAATTAAAACTCATGACCATTTTTTAAGCCTTACCCAGGTACTGTGTGGAACGAAATCTCAAGATACCCGTGTTGCAAGTGTTGACAAGGTCTGAAATAAAGGTGTAGATGGGGATCAAAATAAGTATTTCAACATAAAGAAATTGGAAACTATTGCTTTATTCTATGGTTTTAATTGATAAATCAAGAATCATTTATTAAAAACCTACTATGTGAAGAGGAGGGAGGAATGAAACCTATAAATACTGAGTTGGGGAAAAATCCTAGAGCTTTACAGATATAATTGAATGATAAACTCTGTAAGCTGCCTTCTGGGTTGGCATTTATGGAGTTTAGAAATGCTAGTTTGTTGCCAAATACTTATATGCTACTGTTAATTTCATTCATTAAAATTATATTATGCACTATGTACCTTTTATTTCTGATGGTACATTCTAGGTGTTGAAGGAGATACAAATTATGTATAAATACAATCTCTGTATTTATGAGCTTACTGTGCAGTGATAGGAGGAATGAGACACACAGAAACATACTCTGGTATAGGATAGTATGTAATCAGTGCTAAATAAGACACATAAATAAGTGCTTTAACAGTTTAGAAGAAGCAAGACCTCTCGGCTATGGAACAGAGCCCTCTCATAGATTTACTAATGTTGCTCAAAGCGCAAAAAGGAAGGGACTGTGGAACCAAACTTTAAGGCACCAGCCATCAGTACACAGAGGGGTTGAGCTATCTATGAAGGGAGGGATATGTACCCTGGATCAAAGCACCTCTCACACTGAGTTGTCCTGCAATCAATGTTGACGAAGAACTTGCATGGCTGAAAGAGGAATCAATACGGATGTTAGGCCAGATCAGTGGTTCTGCCTCAGCCCTAGATATTCAGGTGATTATTAATTCACTGTTCAAATTTGGCATTACAATGGCATCATATTTTTTCCCCATAGAATTATCAGAAATTCTGTCTTATATCCACTTCAGAGTAATGGGAGGTATAATTCAGGGCTCTTCCTTGCAAGTGAGGAAAACACTTTGCCCATGCAGAATGCCATTGGTACAGAAATCACAATGTTTTTCAGAACAGCAGCAAATGAAAACCCTCGCCTGGCCTTAGGTGGATGAGTCAGAATCCATGCTCCCCAGAAACAATGACAATGGAGTTGGGGGGTGGCAGCTATGTAGGGATCCACACAAGAAGGCAGGTTACCATTCAGCAGGAAACAGAATTTGAGTGTCCTGACTTCTAGGTCTGGGTTCTATCTATAGAATCACCTTCTTTTTCAATTTTTTTTTTCTGTTGGACACTCTAGCCTTTTACATCACCAATAGTGGCTTTCTGTAGTTGGTCTCTCTCTCTTTCTCTGTGTCTTTTTAACAGTGAGGGTGGCTTTACTGATGTGCCTTTTGTAAAGAATTCAAGGTTGTCTGGATCTTCAAAGAATGCAATTGAGAAAAAAAATACTGTTTCTTTGATTCAATGGTGCTTACATTTGGGCAGAGTTTTCTTTTTCCATCCTCAAATACAGTATTTGAGACAATCTGCCCACAATGGAAAGCTTTTAGAGCTTCAAAAGTGTAGGCGAACCAAATCAGAATTAATCTCTGTGAAAATCTCAGACTCAGGCACATGGAGAAAGTTCAGAAAAAAAAATCTGGGCAGGAGGCAGTCCCACAGAAAGATGCCTGACATCTCTCCTAATTTAAGATGAGCTGGAGTAGAACAGGTGAAGAAGGGCCATGGAAAGTTCTAGCTGCCATGTGATCTACTGTCTTGATTCTATTCATTTACCTTGAGTCTGTGTTATCAAGGGGTCTAGTTGATTTGCTTAAGATGTGTCTTGTGGTCTGACTGTATGAACCCAGAGAAGGGATAAAGAGAAGTCTAGGTTAACTGGGGCTAAGATGAAGTGGCCAACAGCTATTCACTCAGAAAGGACTGACCAGATCAGTCTGCAGGGTTTCTATAGCAGTGCTGCATTTTATTATCATATTAAAAGCCATGCATTTTACTGGAAAAAAAACCTGCAAACCACAGAGGCAAAAAGGGTAGATGATTATAATGATCATCTTTGAACACTTGGTATATGCTCATTGGTTTTCCTTCATATGTGGATTTCTCTGCATATGTCATCTCATTTGATCCTCATGCTAACTATGAGAGGTTGATATTTTGCCCATTTTCTTAGTGAGAAGCCTAAGGTTCAGAGAAGTTAGGTGAGCATCCTCTGGTCACACAGCTAGCAGAGGCTAAGCTGGGATTCAAATCTGAGTGGTAGGACACAAAGCCTGAACTCTTTTCCGTGCCTTGTGCTTTTCATGGCATGAAATCAGTGTTGGGGGAACTCTGCCCAGCATCTCTGGTTAGCAGAGTGAATTGCTTTTATCATTTGCCAACATGTCATAGAAAAAAACCAAAACAAAACAAAAAAAAATTAAAACTCCTGGCTCTAGGAGATTTCCTATCAACCACCTGAAGTTTGGCTTGGTTACATATTATTTGAATATTTGACAATCTTATAAAAAGTCTAACAAGAATAAAGAATTTTTCATTTAGGCTAGCTTCTATGTTAGTTAAAAATCTCCTATTCCTACATAACAATGTGCCTGGGGGACTCTCTCACTGCCAAAAACATATCTGAAAATGCTGAAAAGTCAGAATTTGGGGCCTATATACTGACTAATATTACCAGCTGTGAGTCGGCCTGAACATCAGTAATATGATATTTCCCGCTACAATTTGATTTGGTTAAAATGTGTTTGAAGTTCACCCTTTTATTAACTAGAATTACCACCTCCTGAAACTGGAGGGCCCCTGAGAGCAGGCTGGCTGCTAGTGCAATCCAACCTCCCACCTGCCATCAGTGCATTTCCTGGCAACAAATACTATTAAATTGATAACTACAGAAATAGGTCAAAATGTCTTTTCAATAGTTGCTAATGTTCCCCTAATGTTCCATCTCCTCCCTTTGATTCTCCTGCTAACATTTTCTCTAACATCACAGGAGCAACAACTAGTCAAGAGAAATGCTAGAAGATGGAGAAGCTGGCAGCCGTGGATAGAGGAGGTCTTAGGAGTTCCCCCAGTTCTCAGGTAGAAAAGCTAAACTTCCCTAGGGGCTAGGGGCCCCCAACTCAGCTCTGCTGCTCAGTTGACCTGGAAAAAAAAAAGCCATGTCCCATATGAGCCTTCGTACCCTCCTATGCAAAAGAGGAAACTCAAGATGACTGATTATTCAAATTTGCAAAATGCTCAGAGTTCACAGGAGATAACAGGTTTGACCAATCTCAAAGCAGTGGGGTTTTAAACTCATGCACACTACATTCATAACTATACCTGTCAGAGCCTTGGCTCTCCAAGGTAGAAACTTACTTTTATATAAAGAAATGATATCACAGCATGTTTTTGTGACAGAGACCCTCTGTGGTTATCCCAGTTTTGATTATTCACTATGTAAACCTACATTTTTTCACCCTTCTTCTCTCCCAGGAAGAAAGTCGGCTTCTCTGAGTTCATATCACATATGTGACCAAAGATAAAGAGGCAGAGGGGTGGGCACAGCTATATGAGGGCACAGCTGATTCTAGGCAGATAGTCTGGCTCCAAAGAGAGGCCACCTCCCTGGGGCCAGGAGCACAAGCCCCCTTGTTAATGAGGTGCAGTTCAATTCTCAACACTTCTTCTGTGAGGCTAACGTATCTTAGGGTGACTGAACCCCTCATGCTTGGGTGCTCTGATGGCTTCAATCCCCAGAGTTACCTCAGTGTAAAGTAGTTTTGAATTGGAGCTGGGGGGTGGGGAGAGGGATAATTCTGGAACAGGGAGGTTGAAGGAAAAAAATCAGATAAACACAAGGACCCTGGGTCCCTGAGTCAGAGGAGAGGAAAAGGGGGGTGGCCATGATCGAAAAGTTCTCAATCTGTTTAGCATTTTCTGCTCAGGGGCCCGTCCAGAGCTAGTGAACCACTGAAAAATTTCTTGAGAGACCCTATGGTCTCTGAATCATGGTTTTGAGCTCTCCTCTGTGCCACAGTTGTGTTATCACTAGACAGGAGGTCAGCTGATTTGAAAACTTGCAAACTTCAGCCTACCTGGCAAATCAAGGTTATTCTAATCTCCTATAATTTAAACCTATAGCGACTCCACAGTCTGCCACTTCTCCATCAGATTCCTTCTGCCTGCCTTCCTTTCATGAGGGAGGGAGAGCAGAGGTGTGGAAGAGAGGACAGCAGGAGAGGAGGCAGGAAGGGTAAAAAGGGCTCACTTTCCTGGGTTTCTGCTGTGAGTGAGGCTTTGTGTCAGATAAGCCCCTCTCTGGGTTGTCTCCGGCAACCCAGGAGACACTGTTAGTGTTAGGAAGTGTTTTATAGGTTCAGGGAGGCTAACTAGCTTAAGGTGGCCAGTCAGGTCCCTTCTCCCAGCTCTGAGTTCCTCTGGCATATTTCCTCCTCCTCCTGGTCATGGGTCTTCCCAGGTGGCACTAGTTGTAAGGAATCTGCTTGCCAATGCAGAAGACAGAAGAGACACGCGTTCAATTCTGGGGTCGGCAAGATCCCCTGGAGGAGAGCACGGCAACCCATTCCAGTATTCTTGCCTGGAGAATCCCATGGACAGAGGAACACCTGGTGGGCTACAGTCCATGGCTAACAAAGAGTTGGACATGACTGAAGGGACTTAGCATGCACATGCACCTGATGATGGGTGCTTAGAAACTGGTTTACAAACCAGTCATCTAGAATATATCTTTTGGGAATATTGAGGATGCCCTGAACCATCAAGGGTAAATCTGGCTGGGAGTCAGGAGCTTTGAATTCTTCTGGTTAAGACCTAGTCCCACCAACCTTCATTAAAGACACATGGAGACACTTGTATGGGATCTGGTCATGACCTTACATCCCTGTCATTCACACTCATCAAGGTAGTGTCAGGGGTGTGAAAGCACCAAATTCAACAGCATCATTCTCATTAGATGTTGTATGTAGATTAAAGAGAGGAATTCCCTCCTCCTAATGCCAGTTTGGGGTAAGAAGGAAGGAAAGATTGATAGGAGCTGAAGGCAGAATGGGTCATGAGAAAGATGTGAAATACACAGCAGCAGCCATGGTAGGAACTTAAGAGAGCATGAAGGCAAGGCTAGAGCTGGGAGAGGAAATTGTTTTTAGCCTACATGGATGTGTTTGATCACACAATGGATGGAAAATCCTAGTCTAAAATAAGGCTGAATGCTAGATGCCCTGTTTAAAATCTCCATTGAATCGTTGAAGTCTATTTTAACTATTCAATAACAGGCAAATACTTCATTACCACAACTATTTCTCCCAAGTATCAATCTCTAGCAAAAATAATATTTGGCTGAGACCACTACAACATTTCTGATTACAACAAAAGACCATCTGGATGATAACCAGCTTGAGGTGCTTGCAGGAAAGAAGGAGAGATGGGTTCTTCTGAACCATAATGTACAGATAGAAATCTTCAGAGCTGAATGCAGGAATTAGCTTCTGAGAAATTGGGAAAGAGGTTCATTTTCAGTAGAAGAGGATATGTGACTGATACCTTCAGTTGGCATGCTAGGAAAAGATAAATTCCAGGCAGGATCTGCTATATAATCTGTGGGGCACAAGGCAACATGAAAATGCAGGATCCCTTATTAAAAATCATTAAGAATTTCAAGACAACAACAGCAGCACATTAAACTCCTGAGTGCAGGGCTCAGTGTGACTGCACAGGTTGTACAGACAGGAAGGTGGTCTTAATTCTGGCTGTATTGTTTTCACCAAGGCACTCAAGTCCCATTGTCACCAAGGCCTAAATTAAGAAAGATGCACCACCACTCTCAAAATTCTCAGTTCACCCTCTCTTATTAGGGTACGGATGCAACTGAATTCTGCAGGGAGGATCAGAATGGTCTGGGGTCTGCCAACATGTTTGATAGATTGCAGTTGTGCTGGATTCTGTTCCATTTGTTACAGCCACCAATCCCCACTTCGGTTACAACCTAAAGATGGCCAGGATATCAACATCTGGGAATTGAAACATAAAAACACAAATATTCCTGGAAAAATGAAAAGCAAGCAAAAATAATGAAAAAGAAGTTGAGTTTCCTGGATATAAGTCCTACCCCTGATATCTTTCTGGCCTTACATTGAGCAGGTCTTGGGCATGTGCATACAAGCTCAGAAAACAGGTGAATTACCACAATAAGCCTTTTCAGTTTGGGAAAAAAAGAGGAAACATGAGAACCTGGTCTTAGCCCAGTAGAAACTTGCTGGGTTCACTCACTAACTGTGTACTTGCTCTCTTTCTATCTGTCTGTCTCATTATGCTAAGTTGGAGCTATGACTTCACTCTCCGTGGAAGCTAAGTTTCTCTTTCCTGGATGCTTGGAATGGGCCAGAGAAAAGTTATTAGAGGGTAATGGTCATGTCTAAAAAATCACATTTATTTATCTTCACCTGCCCTCCTCACGTCATTATCATTCCACAGAGGTCTGTATATAGAAAGCAGAGATTCAATAGCCAAGATGAACATCAAAAGGATAACAGCAGTACTGAATAGATCAATGTGGCCTCTTTCCCAATGGTCTTAGGGGCTTTATATATACTGAGCCTGATTCTCACAGGGACAGACCAAGAGCCTGGGCAGATGCCTGGGATGTTTGTGTGGGCTAACGCTGACCCTCTCCTAACTATATATCCCTGTTCCATTTTCTAAAAAACGTGTCTAATATAGAGAACTAGTTCATGTCTACAGCCAGAATTATACTTTGATACTAGACCTTGATTTAGGACTTTTCTTAAAAAAGATATCTACTGACAAAACTAATTTTTTGTTTTGCTTAACACGTTTGTACTGCCTTGAGTAAGGCCATTAGGGTCCATAAGTAGATGGAAATGCATTTGACTCTGTCCAGTTACACTTAGTTTTCAAAATGTCTTCCATTCCACAGAGGTGATATAGGCTTGGTCATCATTTTCAAGTGTTTTAACAATTGGTAGGGCTTCCCTCGTGACTCAGTCAGTAAAGAATCTGCCTGCAATGCAGGAGACCTGTGTTTGACCTCTGGTTCGGGAAGATTCCCTGGAGAAGGGAATGGCAACCTGCTCCAGTATTCTTGCCTGGAGAATTCCATGGACAGAGGAGCCTGGAGGGCTATAGTCCATGGGGTCGCAAAGAGTCAGACACAATGGAGCCACTAACACTTTTAACAATTGGTAATTAGCAGAAGAGATCTTAAAAAATATAGTGATTGACCTTCACCACAGATGCATATATAAAATCCTGATTCATTTATTTTGAAATCATTCTCCCCTGCTGGAAATAGATAGCTATAATATATACATTTATATATGTGTGCACAATCAGCCTTAGCAATACCGCTGTGAAGGAGATGAGGATAGATGGTTTTCTATTTATTTGACAAATACACTATTACATAGACAGGTTAAGTGATTTGTCCTATAAGGAAGGGTGGAGATGAAAAAGAAAAAACAAAAGCTGTCACATCTGTCCTCAGGTTATACCACTCTGGAACTGGGTAGCCATTATTGCTTTTGAGCAACTTGATCTAAATGTTTGGCAAAGCAACTTTCCTGAAAAAAGATCTTACACTTCTTACTTTTCCATTGGTACTTTCTTTCTCCCTCCTTCCTCCCTTCTGAGATCATTATAAACTATTGGTAAATGTGGCTGCTCTGAGTTTATGTTTGCTCTTCATGAGTTCAGACAGATTTTAGCTCTTCAGAAAGCATAAGAAAAAAAATCATCTCTGAAAGGTAATAATGATAAATAATACAGTGGGTTTGAGTTAATGTCATGGTAACAGTTGATATGGGTACAAGTGAGGTCTTGGACTCACCATTCACAAGAGCTAGTCTACTGGTTCTGAGTTGACTTAAGAAGAAGCAAAGGCTTCTCTGAGGCAGAACACACTTGTCAATTCTCTGCTGTCCTCCTGGGACTTTAGACAGGGGCCAAACCTTTCTGCTGCACCTTTCTGTGAAGTGCTGCAACTTGGAGCTGTCCTCTGTTCTATACTAGGGCTACATCCTCTAAGTTCTTGACCTCAGATAGTCCTTCTCTATTTTGGTACATATTTGCATGATGCTCATGGTGCTATATTTGATTTAAAATATTGGCCTGGCTGTTATTTGGCCAAGGAAAGACTGTTTTGCTATCACTTTAATTCTTTATTATCTATTTTGCTAATTATTTATGTGAATAAAAAATATCCTCAACTTCTTGCCTCTTTTCATGCTTCTGGTTAATGTTTCACAATGTTATCTCACAAAACACTTGGGAAATACAATTTGGTTTTAATAAGTCCTAAACAAAACACAATTGTGAAAGAAAACTGATAGAGAATGATATAAAATAAAATTTGAAGGTAAGTGTGATGAGTTACTTAGTTCTGAAGTATCTACCACTCTTAGTCCTTTATATTAGAATGTAATATTGCCAAGAAATTTGTTACCTGTACTAATTGTTTTTTTAATGAAGGGACAAAATGATGTTTCTTCTCTGATGATAAGAACTGCAAGCCCAGCAATATAACAAACAGCACCCGAGTCGCATCTGTGATGTGAAACTGGCTTAAGTGATTTCTCTCAGTGGAGACTGCTCAGTCAAGACCTTCAAGCAAGCTGCTACGGTTTAGGACCCAGACTCCACAAGGAACGTCCCAGTTCCCTACAGAATCTGGGCTGGCTGTCATCCCATTCTGTATCCAGTCCGCAGTTGCCACTCAGTCACGTAGAGCGTGAGTCTGGGGACGACACACAGTGGAATAGGAAAGGCTACAGAGCTCTGTCATACCAGCACGTTTATTGTAAGGAACTAGTTATGCTGCAACTGCTTTGCTCTTTTATATTCTAGGCAACACACTGGTGAATATAAGTCATAATGAACATATTCAATATTTTTTCCATCAGTTCAATACATTATTCATAAATATTAGAGATGGAAAAGACCTTGTAGATTACCGAGTCCAAACTTTCTTTCTGTACTGCCCTTTCCCCCCAACTGTTGTTGCTAGCTCAACAAAACAAGACAACAACAAATCACATGAAGAGAGGAACAAATTCACAAGTTTAACAAGTAAAAAGGAAAGCTCCGATGAAGCCTGAATTGAAGGTGGGGAAGTCCAAGGCCTTCCCTTCCTGCTGGTGGAGCTCTGAAGACTAAGAGTAGCCCTTTGCTGTGAAGATGAGCCAAGGGAGAAAAATGCTAATTTCTTCTCTTGAGAATCACAATTCAAGGTAAAGCCCAAGAGGCAATCCTACGTCCTTTCTCTACAACCTGGTGTGGATTCAGGCATTCTTCTCTCCTGTTGGAATTTGAGATACTGACAATAATGATAAAATGAAAATGTATAAATGAATAGAGAGTTAAAACTACTAGAGAATGCTCCCTGGGATTATCTGTACTATCAAGATAGGAAAACTTTGCAGATGCTACTGTCTCTCTAGAGGAATAAATGCTTGCATTTTAATATTCTCAGCAGCTGGTTCTTGTTGAATGCCATCAGGATGATTCAGCCACCCACCAGGAACACCAGTAACAGCAAGTGCACACAGAGAAATCTGCAAAACTTTCTTCTCTTGATGCCAACACTATTACTCTGGCAAAGTCAGAACCCTTTATTGAATTACCAGTTCTACTAAATGTGACCTTGTTCCCGTCACAAATACCAACTCCCTCTCAAATAAATGGAACTTCTGGCTGATAAAGATGCAGCATTCTTCCTGATTTGAACACCCCTGCTGTCAGAATCTCCTTGACTATGGCCATGTGACCTGCCCCTTTAAATTTTCTCACTATTCACTGTAACCCCCAAAGAACCAGTCAGGTCCATACACATTCCGAGTCGACCTTGTAGGCCATCCTTCCTACAGCTGACCCTATCCATTTAATGCTATATCTCTACCCTGACATGCCCCAAGTTATTTTTCATTTCCA
The DNA here is from genome assembly GCF_033118175.1 of Dama dama. Taxonomy (NCBI): domain Eukaryota; kingdom Metazoa; phylum Chordata; class Mammalia; order Artiodactyla; family Cervidae; genus Dama; species Dama dama. Next base: position 59,336,915 of record NC_083699.1, on the reverse strand, counting down.
GTTTTTAGAAGTCTCTCATTTCCACAGAATGGAGTTGTATGCCCAGAAAACAGAAATGTGAAGATGAATCGCATAGACCCTAGATTTCATTGATACAGAATTATCAGACCATATTCAATTTAAGACAAAAAATCCTATACTTGCCCCCTTCTTCAAACATACCAAATTAGACACTAAAAGAGAAAAATGCCAAAGATGACAGCTAGCTATCAAAAATGTCTCACTGTATTATTTTCTGGTCCCCAAAGTAAAATCTAAGGACATTCAACACAGATTCAGGTGCTCTCAACAGCCATGAAAATATATGGCTGGAGAGGGAATCTATAAATGTAATGAATACACAATTGGCTTATAACAGATGCAACTAAAATTAAATTCGATATCTTGACCTGCTCTCCAAAGTGAAAGTTTCTAGTTCAGGCTGCAGACAGGGGTATAACCAGCTCATTAATCACATGAACCAGAACTATAAGCTGACACTTTTGGAGATGCTTCAAAGAGCAGTCCTGCACGGTTGGGGGGTCTGTGGGGAACCTGAAAGGGAAGGCAGAACCGACAGTTTAGAGTGAACAATACTGCTGTCTTTTATGGTATCCACAGGTCAGCCAGGGCTGACTATTCTAAACTTCCAGGAAAAAAATGGAAAGATTTTTGTAAGGAAGTAATGGGACCTATGGACTTATATAAAAAGATTCGATACATTTTTATTCAGTTCCTATTAAGTAAAAGTCATTGTGTTTGTTGCTTGAAGGGAAAGGGAATCTTAACAATAGTAATAGTAACAACGACAATGATATGGAGCGATGACTACTCGCTAGTCATGTTGCTAAGCCTTCTATACACTCCATTTCAGGAATTCTTACAATTCTTACAATTTCCCAGCAAGGTAGTTAGTAGTGTTCATTTTCCTCCTTTACAGATGTGGAAACTGAGGCCCAGTGAAATTAAGGGCATTACCCCAAATTACATAGACCTGTTCCTTACATTATAAATAAACACACAAATGGCTAATCTATAAGACATGACAAAAGCCATTAAAGGACAGAGTATTGTAGAAATAAAAAAGGCAGAATTGCTTCTGCTTGGGATCACCAGGGGAAAGGAACAGGGGTGTGGGAATGTGGTGTGTGCTTAGGAGACAAGGAGTAGCCTAGTTAACACAGCACTCTCTGATTAGAACTCATATTTGATAAGATGGTAAGATACATTGATCTGTACAGGAAGATTTCTAAAAAGAAGGACTTCTTTCTAAAGTATTTTCTGACTACAATTTCTCAAAAATTTTTTTCTTTCTTTTTCTTTCTTTTTTTCCATTGGTGGGAATAGAGGGAAGAAGAGAAACGAAATACAAGCTTACCTTGGAGGGGATATGAGGATCATGTAGGGGGAGCAATGTTAGGAGCAGAGAGTGTCCAGGGAGTCCCAGGGTGGGTGCAATTTCTTTCATTTCCCAGAATGCTGTACCCTTATCACACATATTTGACCCTTGCCCCATAGGGTTATTGGTATCAAAATAGGAACCCTAAAATCTTGGTTACTCTGCTTTCTTCTTCAATTACTTCTGGAATTTTATTTATTTATTTTTTAAAAAAATTTGTTTTAGGGGTCAGGCTTATGGTATAGAGTAGTAGCTAGAAAACTTGAATTGTAGTACAATTTGCCTTCCTCATCTTGAGAAAGTTTTATCATTTCTCTGTTTACATTTTCTTATTAGCATGGTCAAATGCTCAAATGCTCAAAGAGCATTTCTTCTTCTGTTGGACACCCTGATCCTCTGGTGAAAATAAAATCTTGTGCTCTTCCAAAAATTTGCCATTCTTCTCCGTCTAGAACCACTGGTTTACAGAATCCAATGTATAGCACCACTAGTCAAGATGAATTCGTGGAGATTCAGTTTCTCTGTTTTTTAAGCTTTTATTTTAAATAGTGTTTTCCAAATGTAAGTCGTAATATATGAAATATATATTTAAAAAAATTCTGCATGGTCTTGCACCAGATATTCAGTATACTTTTCTGGAGAGTTTGCTAATCCACTCATCCTTATTGAGATATCTAAGGCTCCTTCAAGCTCTAAGATGCCATGATTATGATTCTATGATGCTGACACTTGCTTTGTCGACACTTAAAGCAGAGCTTTTCAACTTCAAACAATAGAATAAGTTGCTATAGCAATTACACTTACATGAATCTTTAAGCAAATGTATATAACAGCTCTTTACAACTATTATCACACCGGACAGCCATAGCCAAAGCTTAGGAGGTTGTTAAAATTCTCTGCAAAAGCAAATTCTGATTCTAGAAGGAAAAAGTATTGCCTTTCTATATACTTCTAAAATTAACTTGTTTTTTTTTTTTTTTTTTTTTTGGGGGGGGTGGGTTATCTGTTAATTCCACAGCCAGCTATAAGCTTTAAGCATTTCCAATAACTTTCATCATTAGCTTCCACTCTGTCATGACTTCTATATCTCACCCTTCTGACCTTGGCCACTGAGGTCAGTCTTACTGATGTAATTCAAGCATGCTTCTTTGTAGTTACATTCGTCACAGTGCTCATTAGAATTATCATCATTCCTACTGCACCTTAGGTCAACGGAATTAAATGTGCTTATGTGATTTGTTGTCATTTTAATTTTTCAGCCAGGATTTCTTCATCCAGAAGGACAATTTCATTTTATCTGATCAATAAATAACTAGCCAGTCAAATGACTCTGGAAAGACTGGTAGAAAATCATTCTTTGGGGCAAAACCTAAGTCTAGAGAGGTTTTTAGAAACCTGGAAAGTGGCATTTCACTGACCTGGAATCCATAGGTTTGAAATATATGGATGTCAAATTAGTCTTCTAGTATAGTAAAGCAATAAGGATAAAATATACATGATTTATATTTATGTGTGTGTTGAATTTAATAAATTAGTTAGGAGTCAAGGTATTTTTGAAGAGAATTCAGTCTGTTCCACAATGACTAATTCACCGACTCTCAGATATAGCCTAAAATATTTTTTTGCTGTAGCTTTTACCTCATTTTTTTCAAGATAAAGAATATACATAGACTGTGAAGTGGCAATGCAGTCCACTGTGACCTTCTATATATTCCTCAACTTTTGCTCTTTCTATGGTCAGGGTATATACAAATAAATAAATCTACAATAGCTTAAGTCTAGAAAAATTTTTTTGGCTAAACTCTGAAAACATAGCTTAAGTAGAGTTGAAAGCTTGGCATCTCATCATTTCTTTATATTATAAGGCTTACAAATGCCACCTTATAAAAGATATATTTGTTTATTTTCATGTTCAATCAAAAGTGTAGGGTTTCAGGTCTAGGAATGGATTACAGATCGTTTTCTCCTGGTTATTTTTGGCTTTAAGTATATTGATCATTTTATCATTTTCTTGTTTTAAACTGCTTTAAACACAGCACAAATGTTATTCTCATCATGCCAGAAATGGGTTTGGAATTGATTTTGAGTTTCCATCAATTTTACTCTTTGCTCTCTGTGAGAAGTTTTTCACTTGCTTAAATTCAAAAGGATAGTTTTGTTCAAAAGATGTCAGAGTACAGCATTCAGTGATCCTTAGCTGGACAAGAAAACTGACATTTTCTTCTTTTCAACAAAAAAAGAAGTAATAAAATTACTGCATCTATTGCTATGGACTTTATTGAAATTAGGGAAGAATCATTCATATGAATGCAATTTCAGGGGCTTCCCCCCTCTTTCTCTTCATGTAAGTGTTTGACAAAAGCATGTATCTTCTGAGAAGCTGGCCTGATTGGTCCAGGTTGGCACTGTTTCAGTGTTTGGCCTACGGCGGCTGCTTAGGAATAATTTCGTCTCATCCTCTCTATTTTCCTGGACTGTATTGGACTCAGACACGTGGTATGCAAAGGAAATCCAAGTCCCTTAAAAATGCTATTTCTTTTGGTACTAAAGCCAAGCCCAGTTCTACTTTGGCCAAATGATCTTATCAAGATTTACAAGAGATATTCAGTAATATCTCCAATCTGGGAGAAGACATTCCACTAAGAAAGATCATTTACTACATACAGAATACATATATCTTCCCATCCGGTACCAGGGAAGGACATGATCAAACTTATCCTATTGTTACTGAGAATAATATAACACCGATGCAAATTTTACGCCATTATTCATTTCAATTAATTTAAACAGAAATAAACAAGTAGTTCTTTCCATATTAAAGCAGGTATACTGAAGATCTATTTCCAGTTATCGCTGAAAATATTTTGGCTTCCATAAAGGAACCTTCCTAACACTGCTGCTTTGCCCTCCTCTGCACTGTCACAATTCAGAATTTGTCACATTTCAGCCAGGTTCCCTAGACTAATTGGATGAAACAACTGCATTACAGTATTAAGATTCCTTTGCAGAATCAAATGAGAGGAGATCTGCACAGTTCATATAGCCTGGAAGATTTGTAACCAACACAGTCCAAATCCTATATGTTACAATACATCTTTCTACGTTTACAGTAATAATCACTTTTATAAAAACTGTTACGATTTAACTTCACACTTAAGAACATCAACAAACATAGGGAGAAATTTAGATATATAACCTTCAGTTCCCACCCCATCCTTACTTCTCCCCTGTGCTGTTTCATGTTTCAGAGCGAAATGCTTACTCTTTTTTGAAGAGTCACGAAATCTCTTCTCTAGCATTCTAAGCCCTTGATTTTCCGTGTGTAGCATGACACACCTTGAAACAGAGAGCCCCACACACCAGAGTGGGACGTTAACTTAAATACAGACTTAGGGGGAAGAGCTCCATCTACTGAATCAGTTAGATCACAGTTTGTACCCTATAGTTATCCCATTCACTACTTTCAACCTCTTAAAGACTCTGAGGATAACTGAAAAGTTACAGACCCCCCAAACAGCTTTGAGTCTGATGCCATTTTGAATACCTTCCAGTTACCCCGAGTCTCTTTCCTTCGCCCTTCCCAATCTCCAAAGCTTTCCATGTTTCAACATAAAAGAAAAATGGGATGCTCTGCTGTATAAATCATACCCGGGAAAAGGTAGAAAACCATTGGTAATAGAAAGAAAAGCCCCAGATAGCTGACGGGAAAGCAACAGAAAAATTCACTCTACCTGACCCATTGGCAGCCCAGGTAAGAAGCAGAGGGAGGAGTAGCCTACTTACTCCTTTCGCCTTTGCATCATCGCTGGGGAAGTCTGCAGCCACCCAGGATCAGCTCTTCTGGGCTCTCCCCAGTTGCACAGTGTTGTTGTGGCATTGGGAATTTGCTGTGGCTTTGTAAGATTATGGGCATATGCTTCAGCAAGCCAAAAAAGTCACAAACAAAATTCAGGAGAGGAAAAAAAAAAGTACAAAAACAGCTGATCTGACTGGGGAAGCACTTGGCATTTTCCTACATATGCCACAATTTTCTTTGGTATTTCCTGGTTCTATGATCAGAAAATTTATCATACCGTGTTTATTATTGTTGTTTTTTCAGGGTTGCTGGTGGCGAAGGGTGGTGCAGTGAGAGCAAGCAGAGTGGGGAGCAGCAAGGTAAAGACAACTTTGAAAGCTTTCCAGGGTATCGTGAGGTTAACAAAGTTCCTTCTTCAGAATACTGAAGACATATAGAAATCACATATAAGAAAAAATAGCCATAGTCTTGTTAGACTGAGAAAGTAAGAAAAAAGAAAAAAATTTTTAATACGGAACAAAGCAAATCGTATCTGAATAAACCCGAATGTTAATATAGCTGCATAAGATTCAAGGGTATGTAAGACATAAAAATACTTTATAAGTTAAGCTAAATTATTAGAATACAAAAAGACAGTAATAAGTATATACACATATTAAATAATCAGAAGGAAGCAACAGTTAGTTGGATTTCTAAATTACAGAAAAATACTAAAATGTAATAATAAAAGTTTGGATGAATGCTAATCCTCTTTTATGCAAAAATAGAATTAATATAAATGTAAAGTGAAGCTGTGTGTGTGTGTATGTGTATTTGCACAAAGTATTACTGACTGACATTGAAAGATGCTATGTTACATAGAAATGAAAACTTTGAATTATTTTAAATTGGGCATTTAAAGTATCAAATTAACCTGGCAGGTTTTTTTTTCTTTTTAAAAAAATATATTTAATTTTCAAGTTCTGTTTTAAATCATGGAAAGAAAAAAATATAAAAGCACTGCATAGATGCACAATATGTATTTTGTAAAAAATTTCATTTGCATTTCTTAGAATATTTAGTTCTCAAAAAATGGCTAATTGGCCTTTCTTCAAGCTTCTGCAAGACACAAGACAAGTTCAGTTCTGAGTCAAGAAAAACTATGAGAAACTTCACCTCAAAATGAAATTTATTTGGATAGTTATAAAGGCCTGAAAAATGAGATTATCTCCACCATAACTATAACAAACAGCTAATGAATAAATAAATTCTGAAAGGAATCAATAAGAATTGCAAAGTCTGAGAGGGTCATCGCAGACTTGAAAAAGGTAAGCAAGTGAGGAAACATCAAACGGAGTTAATGGATATAGAGCATTCTGAAAAATGGAAAGTGTTAACAATCACCGACAGGAAAGAATATACTTCCACAGGGAAGACAACTAGAAAATGAAACAAAACAACACAAAACAACTGGAAATATATATTTCCTGGAGCAAAGTATGACTACTGATTCAGCAAGAGAAGAACCTACTTCTTTGTCACTCCCTTTGGAAGCCTTGTTAAAAAAAAAAAAAAGGTTGCACAAAAGATACATGTGTTCTTTTTCTGGTATTATTACAGGCCCACCTAGATTTAGATTTAGCTTTAGATTCCAGATGAGATCAGACATGTTCAGACTAGCACATCCTTGTTCTGTAAGCACAGAGCTGCTATCATCTCACTGGCAAATTCTCGGATCCCCAAATTTATGCACAATAGATGCTCTTAAAAATTTTCTACTTCAGTCAAATACCTCTCTGAGTTCAATTTTTTATTATTTCACTCTGCTAGCATTAAGCTGAAAAGTTAAGGCAGGCGACTCCCATAAGAAAGGAAAGTTGAATAGTACTTACCCTAAGTATAATGTGCAAGCCTTAAAGGCGGAATCTACTTCTGCTTTAGGGTTTTTAGAAAGGAATCCAGGTCTAAACTCAGCTCTTGCCCTTTTCCCTTCTGGAAAACTGAGTAGACTCACAGAAGGTGGCTCTGAGAAAGATCTTACAAATCAACAGCCTTACCTGTGGCCATTCAGAAGACTGCACTTTGGTGTGTGTTTAAAACTATGAATAAAGTCAGATACAGCGCATGCTCAGCAGACAATTTAAAAATATTTATAACATTGTTGTTTCAAAAACAAATTTCCTCAAACAAAGCAAAACTCACATTTCTGATCCATGCCAAGTTTAACGTTCTGAGACAAAGCTGTTTTGGAGTTTTCCGCTGGGGAAAAAAGGGCTTCTAAAATTTTTTGTTGAACGAAAAACAGTTCTCTCTTTCCTTTTGGGTACTCTTAAAGAGGTGGAATAAAATTTGCTCTAAGTTTCAACAAAATCCACCTCGGGCTAAGATAAGGCAGTAGAAATTGGAGATCTATAAAAAAATAATTTTGGAAAGAGTAACAAGGAACTAAAAACTCTGAATTTAAAGAATTTAATGGTCATCTGTACCTTCAAGCCAGTCGTGTTTGTTACTATACCAAAAAAAAAAAAAAATCTTGATACAAACAGGATATATCATGTATACATAAGTTATGCATTGATAAGAATAATGCACAGACAACTCTTGCATATCTAGAGAAGTTATGTTTTACTTTTGCTAACTAAAATCTGAACTCCTGAAGACTGAAAAAGAAATATATCAAAAATACAGGAGAAACCCAGGAATAATGTCAGTATATTTCCTCTGTTTTTCATAGCAGGCATGGAGAAGGCGGCAATCACATATCTGTTAAATTTTGAGTTATACAAAATAAAAATTGGATCAAATACAGGTTTTAAAGTCCTAATTACTGCAGCAGGAATGCCTGTTCCCCCTGGCTGGGAATTTTTCCTCTTTCTCCTCCTGAGTGTCCCTAAGTATTCCATTTTATCGTCTATCACCAAACCCTGCATGGCCCATAGATCTCCTAGACCTTATTTAAATTTCTCACGTAAGTCTCTGAATGACTTTCAGCCCCTGCTCTACTTTCCAGGGGTGCTCATCTGGCCTCAGAAAAGCTCCACAGACACATCCTTCAGTATTTCTGACACTTTCAAGCTCAGCAGAGGGTGCCAAAAAAAAAAAAAAAAACCCGATTAAAAAAAAAAAGTTTATTAAAGTGAAACTAGGAGTGCAGATTTGAAGAAGTTGCTTCTACTTTAATTTCCCTCTCAACTCAGCACAGGTGTTTCCTAACTCAAACTATTGTGCATACTGATGAGGGGGAGGGTGAAATTAAGGTGAGGGAGTGGGCTAAACACCGATCAGGACCAGCAAGCATTTTGGATCTCTAGCCTCATGTGTTAATGGACATGTCTAAAAATGGACCCCCCAAAATGCCTAGAAGGAGGTTTCTTTTTGGCAAATGATTAAACCAGTATACTAAAATAATTAAAGCTTTGTCCTTAAAGAAAGCATCAGAACAGAACAGAAACAAAGATAAAAATTGCACACACATATGCATGTGCACACACACTCTCTCACACACAGATACACACAACTAGCGGGTGAAGGGAGAGGGAAATTAAATAAAAGAAAACAAACAGAGTCCTAACAGGCCATTCTCCGAAAAGGAATCTAAATAAAAAGTCATATGATATCTGATAGTGCAGGACACGTCGCCAAGAACTGGAGCGGATTGCCTACAGGAAGAAAGAGCCAGTGTATTCCAGCTCAAAGAGCTTTTCTTTCCTCCTCCTCTATTTTTTTTTCCCTTTTCTCCTCGACTGTGAATGTGTTACTCTCAGGTCAGATGCACGAAGAATCGCAGAATGACAGCTATCACCTTTCCCTACTCCTGGCGGCACGACTGGCTGATAGGAGCTGCCTGAGTTGGGATCGAGAGGGGCTGATGCAGTTTTCATATGAGCCTCTTCAGGAGCCCCTCTGTCTCTTCCATAAACCCCTTTGGTCACATCAAAAACAGACACCCCCTAAAAAGTACAAGCAGAAAACAAAAATGCAAACACAACAGCCCATGGCAACAAAAGAGTTCAAGGCAGAAAAAAAAAAAAAAATCAGAAACAAGTCAAAAGGGAAAAAGAAGAGGGAAAAAGAAAGCTCTTGCTTTCAATATAAAACTTTTTTAAGACCGAGTTTCTTTTCTCTTATTTTGATGACTTTCTTTTTAAAGATCTTTTTCTCTTTTTCTCCTTAAGCACTCTTAAGAGCATTAAAAATCTCTACAGAAATACAGAAAAGTCTCAAGGCGAAATACTATAAGAAGTGAGTTACCCTAGAGAAATTTGGATTTGCCAAAAGTTCCCCTCATTCTAATGTCTTTCAGTGAGTTCAAGTGCAAACACTGGCCACCTAGCTCTTGTTTTTTTCTCTGATGGGTCATTACTGAGGCAACACATACACACTAAGGTTTTCCAAAAAGACTCCTTGTTATCAAGTTACTTCAAACATAAGGCGCTCACACCTCCCAGCCAGAAGGGCTTACTGACTAGATACCACTCTCTTGCCCTGTTATGTATTACATCCCTGAGAAGCAGTTACATAAATGTACTCTAAAAATATGGAAAAATGTATATATCTATATTTTCCCTACAGTTTCCCACCTCAGGGACAAGAACAGATTATATTTTCAGTGGATGGAAAAAAAAAAAAAGGAAAGGGAAGAGTTTCTGAATCTTGAAACAACTGTTGTAGCTGATTTCCACTTAGTAAAATAGTTATTTGTAGTTAGGTACTGCCTATAGTATATATTTAAGGATTTTTGTGGTGCTTGTGAATGTCCCCCTTGTTCAGTTTTGTGTCTATTGGGTATCCTAAAGAGATTTTCAAATAGCAATCAAAATATAAATGCATTAAGAGGAAAACTTTTAGAAAGAAAACACTGAGTTTACAATTCAAGGATGTTAGTATAAAGATACAAATGTACAGCATATATAAAAGGTGGAATTGTTTACACGTTTTGCACAGACAGTTCACATGATTTCTTTCTTCTTTTGTTGGAGCATTAATTTGAAAATGATAAGCACTCTGGAATGTTTGCTACAAACAAATTCATGGTGAAAATACACATGCATAGGCAAAAAAATCAAATGGAGAACACGCAAAGCTACGTGGCAATCAGAATCGTAGAAAAATCTCTGTCTAGGCTATATTTCGCTTGAACTATAGTGGATCACGGATGGGGCAGTAATCTCTCTGGTTTTGTTTTTTTTTTTTGCCATTTACATCATTAAATAGAAACAAAAATAAAATATAAATATCTGTTCCTTTAGTACCTTTTCTTAATAACTAACAAGTGACACAAACGGTACCTTTTAAACGGATGCAAAAACTTGTGAGACCGAATTGTGAGACCCCCATTGGTATTTTGGGAACCCAAATCCCATAATTAACTTTTTACTCAAGTGGCAAAAGTAGAAGATGTTCTTGCCACTAAACTGATTATTTTGTGGAGTCTTGTTCTCTGCTCCACAGGATTTTAGGGACCCAGAATGGGTAAAAGAGATAGTAAGAGAGGATGTATCCTGAACAACTTTTATTGTGAGTAGAAAAAAATACCATGGAGTGAGCATAAGAACAGTCGGATTTAGAAAGATTAAAAGAAGAGAAAAGAGCAACATATCCAACTTAATTAGTCTTTTTCCTTTTGTTTTTTATGTATATATATATTGGGGTGATAGGGAGAAAAGATAACTGGATTTCTTTGGGAACGTCTTTGTGTCTTTATAGAGTAAATGTTCTGTTCCTGTCTCTCTTTTTAGGCGAAAAACTAATAAAAATAGAAAAACATATATCAGACATTAAGCTCACTCCCCCCCCCCCCCCACCCCTTCCCTTTGTAAAGAACTCTTTGTTCTCTAGTGAAAATGCTGAAAAATCCCCGGGCAGCTACTCCCTGAAACAAGTGCAAAACACTTAGAGGCTTTTGGGCTGGCTGGGAGCCAGGAACCCTCCCGCTGTCTGGTTAGAAGAGGAAAAAAAGAAGAGAGAGGGAGAGGGAGAGAGGGGAAGAGAGATGGGGGGGCAGAGAGAGAGAGAGAGACAGGAAGAGAGAGAGAGAGGAAGAGAGAGAGGGGAGAGAGAGAGAGAGAGAGAGAGAGAGAGAGAGAGAAATTGGAGCTTCCTTTAATAGACATAGGAAGCAGCGTTTTTTTTTTTTTTTTTTCTTTTTTTCAAAACTGGCGGTCAAGCGTTAAGTAACTCCCATCTAAATCCACCTGCTAGAAATGAACTTGGGTAACCCCCCAGGGGTGCACAAAGACAGAGAAGACAGTAACATACTCCATACTCTTTCCCACCCCCCGTTGTACTGCTTCCATTCTTTCTGCTCCCATACACAAATGCCCACAGATCTCACACCACCCCCTTACCCCCCAACAACAAACACAGCGAAATACATGCTCCCTCAGTCTCCTAAAAAAAAAAAAAAAAAAAAAAAAGGCTTTTCCATCTCCGTTGCGACACAGTGATAAGGGGTAGCGAACATCTCATACCTGGTGTGAATGCTAATCAGTCAGGAGTTCTCCTTTTCCCAAGACAGGGAACTGTTTCCTTCCAAATTTATTAGAACCTCCTCCACTGCCTCTTTGAAAAACCTTCTTTGTCACCCTCTCCCAAGTCCCGATACTTCTTTAAAAAAAAAATGGCTTCGGAGCTCCTTCTATTCTTGATATTGATTCTCTCTCTCCCCCCACCCCTCCTCCTCTCTCCTGTCTGTGTCTCTTCTGAGTGGTCTATTGATAAGTCCCTGGAGGCACTGGGTCAGCCTGCCCGTAGGAAACCAGACACAATGCACAAATCTCCGAGTGCCATTCTGCCATCAGCAAGCAGACCACGTTTAGGAGAGAGAGAGAGAGGGGAAAAAAAAAAAAAAAAAACAGTAGAGCAAGAGACAGAGAGAGAGAGAGAGAGAGAGAGAGAGAGACCAACCGAGGGAGGGAGAGACCGAGGAGGGGGGGGGAGAGAGAGGAGGAGAGAGACAGAGGGAGAGAGAGAGACACGGAAGGAGAGAGAGAGTGTGAGAAAAAGACTGATTGGAACAGGAGGGAGGGAGAGAGAGAAAGGGAGAGGGAGAGAGCGCGCGAGAGGGAGAGCGACACTGCCAGTCAGGTTAATCATCCCTACTTTAATTAGCTGTTCGGCTTAGACATAAAACAATTGAATTTGAATGATCTGTCAGCAGGCTCGGCTGAACCAAAGGGGAAAAGCGAATATTACAAAAAGACTGTTGGTGTGTTCTGATAAGCAATACTGCTCGTACTGACAAATCCTCAAAGGGGGAACTATTAAAACTTACAACTAAACAAAAAGTGCAAATATAAATGGCACTAGATAGAGGTCTTTTTTAAAAAATGGAGTTTTCTCCCCTAGTTTTATCAACGGTAGATATTTATATGCAGGTGCCAACATATTAGGGTCTGTGTGTAATGTGTGAAAGTTTATTAACGATGGTCTAGGAGTGTAGCAGACAGATGCTGCAGAGAACAAGACAGGTACAGTTGGATGCCGAGTCTAGATCCTGGAGGGAGATGGATGCTGGAAGAAGAGGCACTGTGGCAAGAGATCAGCACAGACAAAGTCAGTGGGCAGACAGGCAGACAGATTTTAGGCACGGCACGATCTCATCTAAAAAGGCAAAAGTTCTGATGCAATAATAGGTGCAAAACAATCCATCCATCCTCCTCTCCTGGGAGCACTGCAAGGTACAGTTAAAACAGATTAATCTTTGTGACAAACAGAGCTGGCAAGGCAGACTATGGCAGACACTGAAGGCGATTCGCAGACCAAAGAGTACCAGAGCCGGGAAAAGCCACAGAGATCAATCTCTCCAACGCCCTCATTTAGCAGATAAGGAAACTGAGGACTAGAGACTCAGGCTAATAAATCACAAGGGCAACAGCAGTGTCGACATCAGAACCCAGGGCTCCAGTGGCCCACCAGTGCTGTTTCTGTTTCCAGTAGACAAGCCAACTTCCAGCTTTCTTTACAAATTCTGGCCCAACAGGTATGGAAGTCACTGTTGTCTCCAGAATAACCAGATACTTCCATCTATATAGTTAGTGCCCACACCTCTAATTTTTTAAAAACGTCTAAGTAGCTGAGTGGAAAAATAATCTTTGTTTTTTTTTTTTTTTGGTTCATTTGGAATTCTAGGGATTTAAGTGCTTAATTCATTCTCAGAGAAAAGCAGAAAAATATAACATTGTACAGGCCCAGTCTCAGCAAGGTATAGCTGGTGCCACACTCCAAGCTGGTGAAGACCAGTGGATTGATCTACAAAGACCTCTCCCAGAGTTTGCAATTCTCTTTGTGAATATCATCTGCTACACATCACCAGGCAAAAAGATGGGGTTCTTTCATACAGCTCATTTTTAAAATATAGGCACACTGTGGGTGAAAGTGGTTGTCTTTCAGCTTACAGTGTCATTTTCAGTCACGGATGAGATTTGTTACCTCCAAGATGTGCTATAGGCAACTTTTCCTATATATTTCAATTGAAACGAGTTACTAAATTAGAAAGGGGACACTGTATGATCTACCCACGTAATTGATGGTATCTTTTTAGGACACACATGATCATATTCAGTAAGAATCTCCCTCACAGCAGATAATTGAAGGTAAAAATTTTTTTAAGGGGGAAGAGGTGCTTATGAAGGGAACAGTGCCATCAGATGTTATTGGAGAGATTAAATCTCTTGTCCTAAAACAAGAATGGTGGTGTACATAAAAGCAAAAACTCTCAGTCATGCTTCAGCAACAACATTGCTACTTAGGGTGAAAAAAGAAAACTGAAAGAAATGTCAGGCACCTAGGAGCCCACTCGAAGGCAAGTAATCTGAGAGAAGTCATGGCCAGAGTAATTTAGTTTATTTGCAAGCCAACCTCTTTAACAATGGCTGCTGTGGCATGTCTAAAACACACTGTCCATGGTCAATCGATTTAGGGGGAAGAGGAATCAGTGATTTTGACACCAGCAGGGCCTCCTGCAGGTATGTCTCAAAGCACCTGAAAGGCAAGTACCCAGGGAAGACAGTGCAGTCCTTAGTGAATGTGTTCTGGGTGATCTGTGTGAAGGGGGAATGAGCTTTAGCCTCAAATGGACCATTATAACAGTGCGAAAGTCACAGCTGCTCTCAGAGGCTCAGTTTCCCTACCTGTATAAGGTGGTGATATCCATCTCATAAAGTTATTTTGAGGATGACATGAGTTAACACAGATAGAATTTGTGGTCATTAATTACATGGTAGTTTTTATTGAGGTAGGCAGACAATGAGGGTGTGAATAAACAAAACTGAACACTATAGATGTGTTACGGTCAAAGCATGCAAGTTCAAGACACATAGTACATCAAGGATCTAATGCACAGATTTCTATTCAAAAGAGTAAAGTTTAGGGCCCTAAGTTCTGGAATCTAAACTTCAAGGATTATCTGAGGGGTATTTGATCTCCTTGTCTCCAGACTTTGGCATATTTCCTGGTTAATAGCAATAATAATAACAGCAATAATATTCAATATGTCACTGCGCACTTGATTTGTGATAAGCACTCTGTTAAGTACTTATTTTCATCAAACTTTAGTGCCACAACAACCCTGTGAATTAGGTACTACCAATCCTCACTTCATAGAAAAGAAAATTGAGGCATAAAAGAGTTAGGTGACTTGCTCAAGAGCACACAGCTAGCAAGTGTGGAGTTGGAGATGAAACCCAGGCAATCTGACTTTAAAGCCTGCATCCTCAGCCATGATGCTGGGCTGGCACACGGAAGGTATTCAGTAAATATGTGTTGAATAAATGAACAGATGCATAAAATACCAGTGTATTGATTTCATTAGGAAATAAGTGAAAATCTATGCACAACCTCTTGAGTAAATCTTGCGCTTGGATTGTACAACCTGTACCTCCTCTGCAGCTTGCTTTGGGTGGCAGCGCTTCTTCAGAAGCCAGGGTCAGCCATGTCCCTGGATGGTGTTGAAAACAGATGACGTGAACACTGCTGGCTATGACCACCCAGGGCATTTAAATATCTGACAGCATTTTCAGCACTTTGAGGGTAGTTTTAGCACACGGGTTATTAATTGGCTTAATTCCAGTTTGGATAATTACATCGTGTCTCTTTAATTTTTCCCTGACTATGCCATTCTTCACTTCCTGTCACAAATATGCTCTTTAAAAAAGCATAGGAACACACACAAACGTATAGTTATATTTAAGGTTTGTATAATCACCTAGGGTGTTTTTTTTTCTAAATGATTAATATATAGTAGCCATGTAATGAATGAATGGGCAAAAGAATTAAAGTTGTTGCAAAATACAGATAACTAGTTGAAGCTGAGATTTTCATTTGGCACTGAAATAAACAGATTTTTAAACCATTTCCTTGGTGACAGGATTCCAATCATTTTTTTTTTTTTTATCATGGGCAGATATTTCAAGAACTGATGACCTGCTCATGATAAGCTGATTTCCTTATCCTATGTAGCTTCCAGCATAAAACATAGCAATGAAAACTAATATTTTAAAGTAGAAAGACTAGGACCTAAATGACACCTAAATGACACAGTATACTGAACTCATAGGTTTTAGAACAGTCGTAAATCCAATTATTAGATCCTGACTTATTTAGCAACATTTTTTTTCACCAAACATATTACTAGAATAATCTTCAAATTATAGAAGAAACAAAAAAGGCTTCCCAATTCAATAAGCTTCGAAAAGTTTGACAGTCATAAACAGACACCACCCATCTCCTTTACCCAGAGAATTCTTGGCCTTTGAAAAACTGGTTGTGTCTACGTGATACCAAAAAAAAATCTTCTACAGGCATCCATTTAATCATGTGCACAAATAATTAAATGCTTCCACTGCAGAGAAAGGTTTTTTTAGTCCTTTTCAGTGTACATTTGTATGAACAAATCACCAAATATAAGGAACACAGAAAGTAAGAGAATAAAGGGTTAATTTATTTACTATGCATGAGAGTTTCTGGACCTTTGCTTCCTCAGCTTTTAGTTCAAAATTCCATGCATACTCTGCACATAATAATAAATGCCATAATTCAACGTATGCCATAATTTGATTTACTTTCAAGCACCTTTTCTGGTTCAGCTCTCAAAGCTTTCCTTCCTATAAACTTCCTCCAAATTATTCTTTGTGGTCCTCTGTAAATCATCATTTGAAACTGGTGTTTGTGGGATGACTCTAATACTGTAGAGAGATCTGTATCAAACTAGCTATGTTTCCTTTTGAGAATCAGTGGTCAACTTCCATGTTCTTATCGGAGAACAAGACAAATTTAAAAAAAAGAATAAAACCCAAGCCCTTTCCCACGTCTTCGACTCCTGTAATAATGGACAGCTGCCGTTCAGTGACTTCGTTTACTTTGTTACTCATGCCTTGAGACTGAGATCTTCAGGATGAAGTCTTTACACTCTACTTGCCATACTTAATGTATTGTCTGGTATCACAACTGGCCATGTTGTCAGATGATATCTCAGAGAAGCTGGAGGCAACAATTGTTAACACTTGTAGTTCTTCATATGCAATTGCAATTTATTTTCTATGTGCCTCAAATTTCCAATATGTAACAGGAGTATACTTATTAGTGTAATCCTAGTGATTTGATGCTTAGACTAAAGTAGTATTATTGGATGGGATATTTAAGAATTAGTAAGGGAGAAACACTTGTACTAGAGATTTTTATAGGGTAAACACTATTTTTTTTCAGTAAGAAGTCCTTGGATAACATATTCTAAATTTAGGTGAGTTTTTAAATTCAAAAGAAAAGTGGACAATATTTATACTGAATATTAGGGATAGTAAACAAACTCTTGGTTTTAAATTTAAAATGTCATCTAGAAACAGCCTGATTGGTTTTATAAAACCACAGGATCTTAGACCTAGGTGAGTATTTAGGAGATTCTCTGTTTTTTTCAGTTCACAGAGGAAAGCTAAGTGGCTTATTTTATCTGATAAGTACCAGAACCCAGTTTTGTCTGCTTCCTGCTCCCTGCCCTTCTCAGTCACACTGGGCAGGAGGGCTGTCACACCCTTGTCTTTCCTAGTCCTGGCCATGTTCCTTTTGTTAAAGAGCCTGTTAAATTCTGGTGCTAAGAAAGGGAATCTACATTTCAACTGTAGTCTGATAGACATGCCACAACAGGAGTGTGGTAGGCCAAATAATGACCCTGAGAAAGCTATCCACGTTCTTACCCCAGAACCTACGAATGGTACCTTATATAGCAAAGCAGTCTTATGGATGTGAGCTAAATGTAATTACCCGTGTTCCTGTAAGACAGAGACGGGTAGGTCAGAGATAATAGTAAGAGATGTGATGACAGAAACAAGAGGTTGGAGTTATTTGTGCAAGGGGTCGTAAGCCAAGGAGTGCAGATGGCCTTCAGAAGCTAGAAAAGGTCAGGAAATGGATTCTTCCCTAGAGCTCCCGGGGAACCTGCCCTACCACCAGCTACCTCTATCTGGACATCATTTTAAAACACAGCTAAAATATTTCTTAGCTTTTTTTTTTTTTTTTTTTAAAGTAGATATATTACCTGTTGGTTCAAACTGAGCTTGTGATACAAGACTTCTTACCAGTCTTCAGAAAAATATTGACTAGAATAGGTCAAGAATGGATCTCTCCCTCTTTCCTCTAAGAACTTCCTAAGCTCACATGGAGAAATCTATCTATCTTAATGGATATCTTGGTTAACAGATGAGTTGCCTATGGATCCAACTAATCACATTTGCCTATGTCTAGTCTTATAACAAACAGTTCTTCATTGGTGGGTTGGTACTCATCACCAAGTTAATCTACCACACTCAACAGTAGGTTCTAGTTAAAAGGAAACTGAAGGGTTTTGCTGTGTGATTCTTGAGTACCAGGAGACCTAAATTTTCTCTAAACAGTGAGGTGCTCCCTTTATAGCCTCACATCCCACATTTGTTTCACTTTTACCTTGTGGAGGTCAGAAAGGGAGAAAAGAAGCAGCATAAGACAACATCATGCAAAACTAACTTCCTTTTTAGGACTGTCTTGCCTATATATATCATGGCCACTCAGATACATGCACAATCTGTAGGACAGTGCTCCTAAAAGACTGGTTCTTGGCAGCATCGGCATTACCTAGAAACTTCTTAGAAAAATAAATTCTTGGATCCTACTCTAGACCTAGTGAACCAGATACTCAGAGGTGAATATCTGAGTGCCTGTGAATATATGAGTGCCTATGTTTTAAGAAGCCCTTTGAAAGTGAAAGTGAAACGTGCTCAGTTGTGTCCGATTCTGCAATCTCATGGACTGTACAGTCTATGGAATTCTCTTGGCCAGAATACTGGAGTCGGTAGCTGTTCCCTTCTCCAGGGGATCTTCCCAACCCAGGGATCAAACCCAAGTCTCCTGCACTGAGGCAGATTCTTTACCAGCTTAGCCACCAGGGAAGCCCAAGAAGTCCTTTAGATAATTCTAAAGTCCAGTTAAGAACCATCGGACAAATCTGTGAGGTCTGGAAAGTATAGTGAGAAACCTGTTGGGCTATAAGTGATATCACCTGTTCATCAGGGTGGATTTAACTGTGGCTCTGTCGTGTGCCCACTATATGACCTTAGATCATGTTCTTAGTTTATCTCATCAAGTACAAAATGGGAATGACAATATTATTATTATTGCCCTCTCTATGCAAAAGGATAAACAGATCGTGAATATGAAAGCACTATAAGCTTTATATAAGTGTTAGTCCCTCAGTTGCGTCTGACTGTGATCCCACGGACTGTAGCCCACCAGGCTCCTCTGCCCAGGGGATTCTTCAGACAAGAATACTGGAGTGGGTTGCTGTTCCCCTCTCCAGGGGTTCATGTCCCAGGGATACAACTGCAGCATTATTATTATGGAAGAAATATCTATTTGAACTGCAAGTGTCCTGGGACCACAGTGTGGGGGATACCCCCTTAATAATCACATTAACTAAGTAATATTAGTAAAAAAAATATTCAAGAAGCTCAAATGTTAGGTCTAATTCTCCAAGCCAAGATGAAGCCTTTAAGTCTGTAGACTTTTAAAGAATGTGATGATGAGTGGAGAACCCACTGACATTTTTAGCTTCTAGAACCAGGTGCTGAATCTTTTGATTCAAAAACCCCACCTTTCAGTTCATCAAGTAGCAAAATGTAGTGGCAATTTTGAACACTGTAGTGCTAATGAAAGCCTGTAGCTTGTGAGATTCAGGGTCATACTTCTTTATAAATTCCCAGCACCAGTCAGTTTTAGTAAAGTGGCCCATGATTGCTTTCATTCCCATACCACATTAACTAAGCAAGAAGCTCCAGGAAGCCAGCCCAAAGACAACTGACTATATTCTCAGATTTTTCAATGGAGAAGACATAAATCCTGGTAGGTGGAAAGGGTTATCCAGATTGAGAGTTTTTCAGATATTGAAGTTCAAGCTCTTAAGGAGCCAAAAAAAAAAAAAAAATCTCTCTCAGTGGGTTAGACATAATCATAATTTTATGGAAAATCATCAGGACTTTATCCAATCTCTTAGTAATGAAAATTCACAGTAATGGCCAATGCTCTATAAAGGCGGGGTACATATATGTTGTAAAAGATAGCTAACCATCAGTTTTCCTTCTTGCATGAAATCATAGCAAGTATGCCTTTTGGACCAAGGGCCCTTCCATCCTCTCATGATTAAAGTCTACGTGTCACATTTTGGCAACTCTTTGGTGCCTGGTGCCTTGCAGGATGGTTGTGGTGTGGAAAAGGGTTGCTTTTGGGTTGCTGCTTCCTCCGAACCAGTCACATCGTGTGCATAGGGGGAAGCAGCTGCACCTTGTAAGAGCTCTGTGTCCTTAAGCAAGTCATCTACCCTTTTAAGCTTCATAGATTTTTCAGTTGTAAAATGTGGATATGTGACTTAATAATCTCACAAGTTATTGAGATCACAAGTTGACGAGCAAAAGGGATAATATATTCCAAATGCTTTGTAAGCTAAAGATCCCATTTGCCTGGCATTATTGATGTGATTATTTACACTTCAACAGAAGAGTAAAGGTATATATGGAAAGACCCTGTATGGTAGTCTGCATACTTTCAGGCATTTAAGGTGTATATACCACCATGGTTTTCTCTTGAACTTACACTAATCTCTTTATCAGGTTAGAGCTAAGGTGGTTACCAAGGATGTTACTTCCTTTAAGTTCCTACATGATCTTTGGGTTGATTATGATCAACTGATCATAGATGTTGCTGCAAAATTTATTATGGCTCTGTTCTGGCCAATTCTACCCTGAACATATTCCCTAAGAACAAATTCAGTGTTATAAAACAGAAAAAGAAAAGAAAACACAGCATCAAAAGCTGGTATTGAGGAGTGAAAACATCTTCAAAGGCGAACCGGAGTCTCCTGCATTGCAGGTGGATTCTTTACCAGCTGAGCCACCATGGAAGCCCATTTCTTAGTTAATTAATATCAAACATCTATTTAGAAATGTCTATCAAAAAAAAAAAAAAAAGAAATGTCTATCAGTTCAACAAGTATTCCTGAAGAAAAATCTGTAGCGAAGTTACTGAGTGCTTAACATTTAAAGGACAGAAACATATATTTTGCCAATTTATTGGCAAATTATTATTGCTTGAATTGCCTAACCTTTGTTTAAATTAACCTATGAGTCGAGTTCAGATGAAGTGGTCACGGGTTGTTGCCATTCAGTAGCTATAAGAATATATGGTAACAAATCAATGAGTCCTTCCAATGGAAGGGAAATTACCTGGTATATTTTACTGTAAATAATTAATATAATTATGTAACAAATATATCTAAATACCTAAAATGGTTATTTAAACCTTTAATTTTTATATATAACCCCATCTTTTCTGTTGTACATCCTTAATTAGACTATATGCTTGTTGAGGATAAACCCTGACTTCTATTAATTTCCTATTGACTCCAGTACAGACATTTATACATAGCATTTGCTTCCAAAATATCTGCTTTTTAATTGGATTCACTTCTTATTGGCTTTTCTTGGGGGCAATTAAGCCACATAAAGTGCCCATAGATAAAGGCATAATTTTCACTGAGGTGAAAGTTGTGATTCTTAATTTTTTTTTAAATTATGGATTGGGACATTTTTTTTCCCATGTGACACTTAACCTGACTAATTATAGAAGTGAATAAAAAAACATGATTCTCTTTTAAAAAGCTCACTTTACCTGCAACATTTTTAGGACTTCAGCTAAGATGTCAAGCAGAATCACTCTGCACAATGAAGGGGATGGTGAGTACATACTCCAGTTTAGACTGCAGATATATTAAATCAAAGCAAGCTACCCACAAAGTTACAAAAACACAAACATGCACTCTCTCACAAACTCACATGTGCACATCCTTAAACTTAATGCAAAGAAGAGATATATTCTTTTGTTCTAGTGTAATACAAATGATGAAGACTAATAAATGAATAAGTAAAGCACCGGGTAACCAAATCAATGTCTGCTCAATTCTGGTCAAGGAGGTGAAGTGAGGTTTTCCTTTGAGTCAGAGAATGTAGTGGATAAAAAGGACGTGAATAGCTGGGGGGATTTCCTGAGGCCATTGCAGACCAGCTCACATACTGTTAAGAGGCTCGTTTTTTTATGAGACTTTTGGTTGCATTTGTAATGCTCGAGGTCCCCTAGAGCATTAAGTGCCACATCACAGCACTAAAACTACAGGACTAAATGTGAGAAGGTACATTCCAAGCTTCTTTCTCTTTCAGATCCTAACATCCAGAAGTTTGTAGATATTTGCAAGACCGTTTTTCTTCCTTTGTTCCCCTCTGCCCCCGCCAAAAAAAAAAAATCCTTCCTAATAGGACTGCATAGAAAGGACTTTCTGTTTTCAGTAAAAATCTAAATTCTTGTGCTTAAAAAAATGACCAATCATAAGACCTGTGAATTAGTACAGTTAATTATTTCCATAGATAGACCATACTTCATAAAAAACAACAACAACAAAAAAAACCTGGTCTGACTAGTAAGTTTGTTCTAGATTAAGGATTTAGCCACAGTTTGATAAGTATTTGTTGTCTATCAGGCTTGGTGCATATTAATTGATGCATACTTATCATTTCACTACTGCATTAAATTATTGATAATTTGAAATTAGCCAGTACTGCCATCAGTTTTTTCTTTTTGAATAATGCCACCCATTTCTTTCCAGTTTGTTTCAAAACAAAAAGTCTAGAAACCAATTTGTCAAGAAAACAACTGTGAAGTTTAGAAAAAGGATAGGAATCATCAAAAGAATGAGATCCAATTTTAAAATCACTACAGAGAACAAAAGCTCACTTAATCCTCAACGAAAATGTAAAAGTAGGCATTCTGGTTATGTTGATGAAGAAGCTGAGGCTTAGAGAGTTTAAGTAAATTCCTTAAGGTGCAGAGTTGAGAGGTGGCAGTACTGTGTATTGAAACTTCCAAGGTATTGCTAGTGGTAAAGAACTTGTCTGCAATGCAGGAGACATAAGAGACCTGGGTTTGATCCCTGGGTCAGGAAGATCCCCTGGAGAAGGAAATGGCAACCCACTCCAGTACTCTTGCCTGGAAAATCCCACTGACAGAGGAGCCTGGCAGGCTACAGTTAATGGGATCACAAAGAGTTGGACATGACTGAAGTAACTTAGCAGAGTACAGTGCTATGTGTCACACATTGGTCTGTCTGACAATGCCTGTTCTATTTTCTTTTACATGCTTCATTCTCAGAAGGTCTCTGGCTATCCAGAAGTTTCTTTGGATGTGACATCAGGTTCATGGGGTGACATAACAATTATAACAGCTATAATAATTGTTAAATGTATATGTGTTAATATTATGTATCAAGTATTTATATATATATGCTTCATATACATATGGCTATATATACTATATATGTCATGTATATGAATACTTGATAGCCAACATGTAGCAATTACAGTATACCAGGTATTATTCTAAGTACTTTATTATTTAGTATTTATTATTTACTGTTTATTACTATTTACTCATAACCTCTGTAAGGTAGAAAAGTGTTATCATCTAGATAACATTAGGTGAGATAACATCTAGATGAGAAAATAAAGCATACAATGAGAAAGTGGTATCGCCCAAGCTCCTCTCCACTACCCTACCTCTCTCAGGTACATCTTCCTATTTGTTACTACCTTGAGAACAACTTGACCTCTGCCTATCTTTTAAAGACTTGCTCCCTCTTAGGAGACAATGAGTACATCTTAGAAGGTGGAGAAATTTAACTATTAACTAGTCAATAGTTTACTTGCTAGGGAACAAAAAGGATGCAATTTAGTGGAATATTCCCATTTGTATAGAGAACGTCTCCAAAGCAAGATATTATGGCTTGGAAAGTAAGGGAAACACTGATTAGGGAGCACTTTCTGGGTCTGTCAAACCCTAAAACATATACAACCACTGATCCATAAACTCAGTTTAATTCAACATATATTTAAGGAGCACCTGCTATGAGCAAAAGACTCTGCTCTAGAAAATAACTACATAAATGAGTAAGAAGCCATAAACCTAATGTTTAGAATATGTGAGAAAATAAACACCACATAACTAAAATACAATGCAAAATAAGATCATTACCATAAAGGGTTGATAACAAAATTCCATAGGTTCAGTGGCTTGAGAAATATCATTTGATGATGGACACTTGGAAAAAGTTATTCTAGGAAGGCAGTGTTTGAGTAGAGTTTGGTATATGGGAGAAGTTTCAACTGTTAAGAGTTTAGGCTACTTTGACAAAATTCAACATCCATTTATGATAAAAACTCTCCAGAAAGCAGGAATAGAAGGAACATACCTCAACATAATAAAAGCTATATATGACAAACCCACAGCAAACATTATCCTCAATGGTGAAAATTTGAAAGCATTTCCCTTAAAGTCAGGAACAAGACAAGGGTGCCCACTCTCACCACTACTATTCAACATAGTGTTGGAAGTGTTGGCCATAGCAATCAGAGCAGAAAAAGAAATAAAAGGAATCCAGATAGGAAAAGAAGAAGTAAAACTCTCACTGTTTGCGGATGACATGATCCTCTACAGAGAAAACCCTAAAGACTCTACCAGAAAATTACTAGAGCTAATCAATGAATACAGTAATGTTGCAGGATATAAAATTAACACACAGAAATCCCTTGCATTCCTATACACTAACAATGAGAAAACAGAAAGAGAAATTAAGGAAACAATACCATTCACCATTGCAACAAAAAGAATAAAATACTTAGGAGTATATCTACCTAAAGAAATGAAAGACCTATATATAGCAAACTATAAAACACTGATGAAAAAAATAAAAGAGGACACAGATAGATGGAGAAATATACCGTGTTCATGGATTGGAAGAATCAATATTGTGAAAATGACTATACAACCCAAAGCAATCTATAGATTCAGTGCAATCCCTATCAAACTACCAACGGTATTTTTCACAGAACTAGAACAAATAATTTCACAATTTGTATGGAAATACAAAAAACCTCGAATAGCCAAAGTAATCTTGAGAAAGAAGAATGGAACTGGAGGAATCAACCTGCCTGACTTCAGACTCTACTACAAAGCCACAGTCATCAAGACAGTATGGTACTGGCACAAAGACAGAAATATAGATCAATGGAACAGAATAGAAAGCCCAGAGATAAATCCACAAACCTATGACACCTTATCTTCGACAAAGGAGGCAAGGATATACAATGGAAAAAAGACAACCTCTTTAATAAGTGGTGCTGGGGAAACTGGATAACCACTTGTAAAAGAATGAAACTAGAACACTTTCTAACACCATACACAAAAATAAACTCAAAATGGATTAAAGATCTAAATGTAAGACCAGAAACTATAAAACTCCTAGAGGAGAACATAGGCAAAACACTCTCCGACATAAACCACAGCAGGATCCTCTATGACCTACCTCCCAGAATATTGGAAATAAAAGCAAAACTAAACAAATGGGACCTAATGAAACTTAAAAGCTTTTGCACAACAAAGGAAACTAAAAGCAAGGTGAAAAGACAGCCCTCAGGTTGGGAGAAAATAATAGCAAATGAAGCAACAGACAAAGAATTAATCTCAAAAATATACAAGCAACTCCTGCAGCTCAATTCCAGAAAAATAAATGACCCAATCAAAAAATGGGCCAAAGATCTAAAAAGACATTTCTCCAAAGAAGACATACAGATGGCTAACAAACACATGAAAAGATGCTCAACATCACTCATTATCAGAGAAATGCAAATCAAAACCACAATGAGGTACCATTACACGCCAGTCAAGATGGCTGCTATCCAAAAGTCTACAAGCAATAAATGCTGGAGAGGGTGTGAAGAAAAGGGAACCCTCTTACACTGTTGGTGGGCATGCAAACTAGTACAGCCACTATGGAGAACAGTGTGGAGATTCTTTAAAAAACTGGAAATAGAACTGCCATATGACCTAGCAATCCCACTCCTGGGCATACACACCGAGGAAACCAGATCTGAAAGAGACATATGCACCCCAATGTTCATCGCAGCACTGTTTATAATAGCCAGGACATGGAAGCAACCTAGATGCCCATCAGCAGACGAATGGATAAGGAAGCTATGGTACATATACACAATGGAATATTATTCAGCCATTAAAAAGAATTCATTTGAATCAGTTCTAATGAGATGGATGAAACTGGAGCCCATTATACAGAGTGAAGTAAGCCAGAAAGATAAAGACCAATACAATATACTAACGCATATATATGGAATTTTAAAAGATGGTAACGATAACCCTATATGCAAAACAGAAAGAGACACAGATGTACAGAACAGACTTTTGGACTCTGTGGGAGAAGGCGAGAGTGGGATGTTCTGAGAGAATAGCATTGAAACAAGTATACTATCAAGGGTAAAACAGATCACCAGCCCAGGTTGGATGCATGAGACAAGTGCTCAGGGCTGGTGCACTGGGAAGTCCCAGAGGGATGGGATGGGGAGGGAGGCGGGAGGGGGGATCGGGATGGGGAACACATGTAAATCCATGGCTGATTCATGTCAATGTATGGCAAAAACCACTACAATATTGTGAAGTAATTAGCCTACAACTAATAAAAATAAAAAAAAATACATAAAATGAAATAAAATTTAAAACTTAAAAAAATAGAAAGAGTTTAGGCTAAGGGCACAGAATGAATAAAAGCATGGGAATAGGAAAGCACAAACTGTTTTTGTGGCTGATACGACTAGCTTCTAGAGTACTTGAAGGATAGCAGCAGGAGTTTTGAGATGCTGGATGGCACATTCAGGTGGGAACCTGAATTTTTGGCAGCATATTTGGCAGCTGGAAACCTACTTCTGTGGTAGCAGAGCCTACAAGCCAGGATGAGATAGTCAGATCTTCAGGGGAGGCAATAGGAATGTCTGGTTGAAGCTAAAACTGCTCACAAACTTCAAGAATTCAGTGAGGGAAGAAAGGAAGGCAAACGTAAATTTTATGGGCAGAAGGGAGAATGGATAAAGGGGCAAGAAGGAGCACTCTGATGAACAGGAGACTCATGAAAACAGATGTTACGAAGCCCAAAGGGAAAGTGATCTAGAGAAGTGGAGACAGATGGTCAAAACAGTCAAATCAGTAATGGTGGAGCTAGCACTGCCTGGAGGAAGAGGCATATTTAAGAGCTGGAGTCTTTCTTTATCACTAAACTCATCTTTTAAAGGACCATCTCTTATCCCTTTTTACTCTATGCCTAAACTTGTATATGCACTCAACCACATACGTAAACAAACTATTTTTTTTCTGGGAAAAATTTATGGCATTATTGACTCTGAAGCACCCAACCTACATCTAGAAGTTTTATGAGTAAAGTTCAGATTTTGTTGTTTGATCTTTACTTAAAAGATGACTAATTTTTGATGCTCAAGTCAGTTGCTTGTTGATGGGAGTGCAAATTTATTCACATTTTATTTAACGAATACTTTCCTATTTGCCAGGCATTGTGCTAAGTGCTGGGATCAAAATAGTTTCCATAAATGCTTAAATGGCTTTTACCTGTGAGTTTTGCTTTCTATAGTTGGCACAAGTTGATGCCTTTGCAATGATTAGTTTCAGTTCCAGCACGAGTTTTTGTGTTCATATTACAAAGTACATATTTATGTGAAAATTTTCTGTTCCAAAATGCTTTCAAAATGTTTTGAATAATTTTTGGTATCAGCAAAGGGTGCTTTAGAAGAACAAACCAATTCCAGGTCAATGCATTGCTTTGCCATGGTGGTAGTCTAGTGCGTGGGCAAGCAGGAAGAGCCTCTCAAGTATTTAAAACAACTTTGAAAATCTTATTCTTAATTGTATCCTCTAAAGAATAAAGGCAAGAAGAATAATCAGCTTCAGACAGAGAGTTGAAAAACAGCTTCCGGATGTGTTCTGATGGGTTATAAATGGAATAAAGAAGTCACATGGAAGGGGATCTACAAAAGATACCCTGAAGCTTATTTATTAACTTATTTGTATACATTTCTTTATACATGTATACATTTTTTAAGCCAGCTCTAAGACATCAGTTCAGTCTTTTCCTTATATGTATAAATATTTTTTCTCCTAGAAAATAGGTATCTTATACATTATAAACTTCATTCTTTCAAGACATATATTTTTAAGCCCTGTATAGTATTTCATTATATGGCTATATCAACATACTTTAAAGCATTTCTCTATTTTTGGATAATTTGATTGCACTCCAGTTTTTTCATTTTCAATAATGCTTTGTTCAGAAGCACTAGTATGCACACAGCCTTTGCAATATTATCATTTATTGGAAAGCTTTAAAACTTAATACCACAAGCAAAGAAAGCAAGGAAACGATACATATACTGTAAGCAAAGAAAAACCAAGTGCCGCTAGTATCCAGGGCGATAGAACAAATGAGTGAAGTGGATGTGGCATAAAATGTGGGGTGACAGGTACTTTGTATAACTGGAGAAGACGTGGTTTGTCTGAAGGGAACAGTTATTACTCAGTTCCAGATATCTGTCCCATGCAAAAATGCAAGTCTAATATTTTAAGATCGCCAGATTTCCTAGAATCTGGACTAGATCTGGGTTTGTTTTTGGTGAGACCTCTTGATCTTTAACTGTTGGCTCAAACTCTCAAATTATTTTTAAGTATTGTACGGACAAAAATTTTTATAGGCTAGTTTGATGCAGCTCACATGTCACTGGTGTGTAAGCGTCAAATTAAAGAAAATGAAACATGGTATTTGAAATATATTTCTAGGCAGTGAGTTAAACAAAGGAAGCTTGCTATAAGTGTTTATAGTAACAGGAGATAGTATTGGAGAAACTGAACCTAAACATGAAAGTCTTGGAAGACAGGTATATTTTGCCTCCCATTTAATTATCCATGAAAGATTAGCTAGAAGAAGCTTCTCAAATGTTTCAGAACTCTCAAAGAACCATGTTTTATTTATATAAAACTTTAACCCAGTGCACTGTATGATGAGATCTAACCATCATTTCCCTTAATTTTCCATCTGAACACATATTTCACATTAACATCCACCTGCACTACTTCCTTTCATAAAGAGGAGGTGGTATTTGGCTATTCTCTGGTTCTGATTCCTGAAAAATCAGCCCAAGACCAACATTTCTGTTCTTAACAGATTTTGGTTTTTAAATCTGTAGAACACAATGTTTCCTTGGGCTGAGTTCTAGCATGCCAAGTTTTGGCTGGCCACAGACTTTGACATCTGAGTGAAAAATCTTTCAACAATGGCATTTAAACTGAAGAATCAACAGACCTTTAATTATAACACTTCTTGTAATCTCCCCACCTCCCCCTCCTTTTATCATGATGTTCAAATTGCCTAAAATCACTAACTGCACGGACAGCATGTTATTTCATTTGCCATTGGAAATATAATCATTCAGAAACTTGGTAGCTTGAGATCCTGTATTAATTTTTGAAAAATCAGTATTGTTTTATTCACTATAAATTAAAGAGGCATATGCAATGAAGTAAAAATTATTGATTCATTAGAAATAGGAAATACACCCTCAGCATAGACATTTTCAATTTAATATGTTCAAGATTTATTTAGACCAGAATAGTATTTCTACTTGGAGATTAGGCATTAAATATATAAAAATATAGAGTATCCTTTTTTTGTGAAGTTTCTCTAAGTGCCAGGGTATTTTTCCATAAAATGTTAAGTGATCACTTCTTATGGCTTTTTTAAAATGACACAGCCAGAAAGTACTGTGTTTCCCTGGGTTTCATCTGTGTTTCTCTTATATAACAACAAAAGACACCTTTAAACTGCTAAAACACTAGAAACCCTTTGAAAGCTTTCTTTTTAGATATAGATACTGAAAAAGTATAGTTTATATATCCAATCTGTCTATCTGGATATACTTAACGGATGTGCATGCGTGCTAAGTTGCTTCAGTGGTGTCTGACTCTTTGAGATCCTAACTGGGTTTAAAAATATAAATGTGGGAAATTATTTCCATGTTCTATAGTAGCTAAATAGTTTTTTGTTTGTTTTTAAATTGAGAGCTTGGTTACATGTGGAAGGTGGGCAAAATTTCAGTTCTCTTTCATCTTGAAGAGAAACCTGGCTCTAGATTTCCAGGAAATTCATTTATTTAGACCAAACATCAGGTTTTTATATATAATTTCTAATCTTCATGATATGTCTGCAAGATGGGTATCATTAATTTTGGCTGAAATATTTGATTTATCTGAGCCTCAGTTTCATCACCAGTAACAGATTAATTATAGGAGTTTTTGAGTCTCTTTGTCATTGAATTTGAAGTGGTGGATTTGGATGTAACCCCAGATCTGACTTCAAAGCATTTGCTTTCTCTTTGGGGGCAGAAAAACACCTCCCTGAAGAGTAGACAACTCTTCCCTGTGTTATTGGCCTTGCTTTCTGAACACAATAGGTTATCAGAGAGGACACTTAGGTTTAGCACTCCCTCATGACTCTAAAATTCATCTTCACTCAGAGTATAAAATTCACAGAATAAGAAGTCATGTCTCCGATTTCCTGCAACAAACCTGGTTTCAAAGCTTGCCTTTTATTATCTCCACAAATATGCTTGTATTTATCAAACTATGTCCTGTTTTTGTTCAGAAAATATGGTCCCTATCATTATCAACTTTGTGTGTCAAGTAGCCAAAAAAAGGTCAGGTGCAGGAAACTGGTTCTGACCAGCCCAGCACACTCAAGGATTAGCTCCTCCAAGACAGACCAGCAGAGGAAATCCGAATCAGTGTTGTTGAGGGAAGTGCAGATAATAAATAATATTAATAATAGTAACTACAGGTATTGAACTATTAACAAATGTTCCTGATTCTATTTATATATCATAGTTAATCCTCACAATATGCCCATTTTACATATGAGGAAACAGAGGTTTGGAGATGACAAATACCTTGCTTAAGGTCAAACACCTAGGAAGTGGCATCTGACTCCAGAGCTAAGCTTCATCTGTGTTACTAAACTATCTTCAGGATGAGGGGAACAAAATTTAAAGAGCAGTTATAAGATTATAAACAAAAAATGGAACCAAGACTCAGAATTTGTAGTGGGAACAAATTAGGAACAAGGCAGTGGGCCCAGCATGGTAGAGGTCAGTAGGTGTTTGACACATAGGGTGTCATGTGATAGTAAAGTTAGAGCAACATGTAGAGCTGAAAAAGAGAGGCGGGGGTCCAGGGGGGATGACGGTGGGGGCATGTGTGTGGGGAGTGGTTGAGAAGACAGCTGATTCCTTATGTTATTCTCTCCTACACATGTAAATAAAACTTTGTGTGTTGGGACACAGTGGGCAAATAAATGTGCCTGAGAGCCCTACTCAAAAATATCTCTCTTCACATGTCATTATTAACTGGAGGAAAACAAAACTGATTGTCTAATGAGATTCATTTTAAAATACAAATTTCTCTAAGAGGTCTAAACCTCATTCACACCTTAGAGTTAATGATTTTAATGAGGCTACCAGACCACCTAACTGAGTGTAAATAGTCAAGATGCCTCAGTTTGACTGGGGAAAAGTAATGGATAACTGTGGGGCTGAGGAGTAGAAGCAAGGTGCTGTGTGGTGATACAAATGAGGGGGAGAGAAGGATTTCCTTAGTAGAGAGGGAAGGTGCCAATCTACTTCTGTGAAGATACTGTTGAGATACACGTGACTGTAATGAACCAGCATCATCATTATCCTTAGTTCTCCTCTGCACTTGGGTCTAGAATTTTGATAGTAGCCAGAGATTAATCAAAATCACAATTAGTTGCTAATTTATGATGTAAATGAAGACTCAGAAGAATGCCCTACTTATAGCAGCTCCTAGCAGCTCCTCAGTAAATACTAGCTGGGCAAATGGGATATCAAAACTAGCCTGGAAGTTGGAAAATTTCAGATTTCCTGAATTCCAACCTATTTCTCCAATCCAACCTGTCAAGTTCAGAAAACTGTTTCCTCAGAAGGAAGGGAGAAAGAATAGAGAAAGTGAAGGAAGAACTGATACCTTAGTGCTCTCCTTCTTCTCACCTGCATGGCCCAGGACAGCATGTTCTAGATTCTGGGGCCTTTAGAATGTACCTCTTATTACTGACGCAATGCTGAAATAATGGAGCTATCTTCAAGTTCAAACTATGAAATGTATGAAGAAAAGTGAACAAAACAAAGAGGTCATGTATTAAAGATAAGCCCTTTAATTAAACAGAAGCTTCATCCCCCACTGGAATTGCAAGAGATTTTTTAAAAAGTTTCACTCTAGACCTCTTCTGGGTCTGTCCTATGGTCTAAATGTCTGTCTTGCCCCTCTCCCCACCCCCCCATCTTGGGCTTTTAATTCTCAGTATGGTGATTTTAGAGGTGGGGCCTCTGGGAGGTGATTAGGTCATGAGGATGGACCCTTCATAAATGAGATCAGTGCTATTCTAAAGGAGGCCCCACAGAGCTTTCCAGCCCTTGGGCCAGGAAAGGAGAAGTTTGCCACCCAGAAGAGGGTCGTCACCTGACCATGCTGGTGCCCTCATCTCAGACTTCTAGTCTCCAGAACTAGGAGAAATAAATTTCTGTTGTTTATGAGTAAGTCATCTAGTCTATGGTATTTTTTTATAACAGCTCAAAGAGACGAAAAAAGTCTACACAGGTACTTCTGAAATGCTGATCCATGCAATCTCAACAACTGCAGCAGGAGCATTAAAAATCAATTGTAGAGCATGGGCATCATTGAGTTTGGGGCGCATGGCTAGTCCCCAGGTGCACAAAGAAGCATTCCTGTATGTGTGCACATACCTTATCTTCCCTGGTTTTCTGCCCCTTCCACCTCCCCTTTCACACTTATCCTTCACATTTTATAACATCACAGGATCTTCTAAACTATGTGCTTTGCAAATATGTTTTCTATCTTACTGTTGACTTAAAGAAGAGAGGGGGAATATTTTACTATAGATGGAATTTGACACTAAACTTGTTATTTTGGATATGTTTTCTTACTTGTGAATTGTGGCAAAAAATACCCATTTTGTCTGAAGATTGGTAACACTTTAGAATGTAAGAGCTGGAATGTGTAGCCCAGTGGTTACTAACCCTGGCTGCACGCCAGAATCACCTAGGAAGATTTAAAGAATACAGATCCCTGAGCCTTGGCCTCTGCCCCTCCCTTTTCCAAGTGATTCTTATATAATGTCAGTTTTGGCTGCTTGCAGCCGGTTATGTTGACCACAGATCTTAATCAACATCTTCATTTAACTGATGAGGAATCTGAGACCCAGAGACGTGCAGTGACTACACTAAAGTCACACAGGAACATACTATATGTGAAGATAAAGGTTGTGGATAATGTGAAATTGATCCAAATAGCCATATTCCAAATTGTTTCATTACTTTAGAGTATATTTTGTATGTTTTTATGTATAATTCATGCACCTGCAAGCCCCTTATGCAACTTTCCAAACATGGTTAAGAACAGAAAGAAAGCAAAAAAGACGTGCAAGCAGCCAGAACAGGAATCAAGTAGACCACACATAAATCCCTCAAATCTCTCTGAGAAACTCTGCTCTTGCCACTGTGTCCTCTTTGTCTTTGAGACAGAGACAAAGTCCTGATCTCCAAGCCTGGCCGTTCTGCTGCACTGTAGTTTCCTGTCTCCAAAGGCCCAGTTGAACTTTCATGGCTACCCAGTCAGTACCTTCATGCTTTATGTTCAAAATTAAACTCATGCTTTCCACTCCCAGTCTGCTCCTGTTCTTAGCCTTCTGCTTCTGTTTATGGCCCCACTTAGGCTCAACAGTATAATGATGTCTTTGGTGCCTTCCTCTCCCTTGCTCCCCCCCAAAAAAACAGATTAATTCTCCTTCTGCCACGTTTCATCAATGTTTGCTGGCTCCGTTCGTTCCCTCTGCCCCTGCCCTAGTTAGAGCCCTCGCTACCTCTTCCTGGAGATTGAGATAGTCTCCTACCTGATCTGTGTCCTCTGGTCTCTCCCTTGTCCAATCCATCTTGCTCACGGTGGCCAGATTCATCTTCTGAGGCACAGCTCTGAGGATGTTACTCTCCTACTAAAACTTTCAACAGCTCCCTATCGTCTACTGAATAAAGTCCAAATTCCTGGCCTGGTAATCAAGTCCTTCACTTTCTGGTCCCAATTTATTTTTACCACTTTATTGCCCACTACTCACCTTCACACACTCCATGCTCTAGTTAAACCCAGCTACTCCTTTGCAGTCATTGCCATTTGATTCTTCCAGGCTTTGCTCATGGTTTCTGAAATGTTCTTTTCTTCTGTCTGCTCAAGTCCTGCTTGCCTTTCAAGGCCCAAATTCAGCATCGCCTCTTATGGTAAAGCCCCCGGTTAGCCCTTCTCTGAACTACAGTAATACTAAATCTGTACTGCTTTCAGAGAGCACATCACTTTTTACTATGGCTTCCAGTGAAGAAGGCACATATCTCAGACCTGCTGCTGGATTAAAACTTCTCTGATGGCAGGATTTGTGTCTTGTTTATCTGTGTACTGCTGAGTACACACTGTACTGCACTCATTTACATATTTTTCAAGTGAATGAGTAAATGCATGGACTTTATGGGCAACCTAAGTGATGTTAGTTCCCCTTGCCCCCAGTCTGAAGCAGATTAGAAGTAGCACATTAGAAAAGGAATGAGAATTAAGATGAGGCTGGCACAAGAAGAAGAAACTTAATCACTAAAGAAGGGAAATAAAAACTATAAAAAGGAGACATAAGAACTAAAAATATTATGGAAGTCTGGGGGTAAATAAGTACAGAAACAAATAACCTTACAGACTGAGGACCAAATAGTTAATGCCACATGCAACTGCTTGGAAACCACAAAACAATATTCAAATATACAGAATTATTTTTATACTTCCACATCCTCATCAGCATCAGTAAAAACACAATAAAATCGTTGTTCAGTGATGATCACCCTCAATCATTTATAAAAGTATGAATTATGGTAAATAAATTCTAAGAAAGCTAAATGTATATATCAATTTAAGATACTATATATTGAAACTTAATAAAAGAAAATATCTTTTGATAATGAAGACAAGAGTGTATCTGTTATGTGGGATACTCTGTTTGCATAAACTGATTTCCATAGTGAAGTCAGATAAATAAACTCTCTCCCTTTACACACATATATTTTTCTAAATATAAAAGAAATAACTTTTTATCATTAAAAATAAAATATGCTATGATATACAATTTAGGAAAACAGAAAAGGGGGAAGATGAAAAAATACAGTCTTCCAGGATCTATAACTTATTACTAAAAAACAGTTGTGATTACATAATATGTATAATTATGTAATTATGTATGCCATCCTTTAGTATATAACATAAATAGTCCACATTATTATAAGCTCATCATAAACATTTTAATGACTCAAAAATTCTATCTAATGGATAAGTCATAATGCACGTAACCAATTCCCTAGAGTTGAACATATGGCTTATTTCCAGTTTTATAACATAGCTATGTCTAAGATTTGCCATGAGCTGATGATTGTTGAAGTTGAGTGAGGAATTCATGAGAGTTCACTATGATGTTCTCTCTACTTTTGTATATGTTCAAAATATCTACAATGAAAAGGTAAAAAATGTTTATGATAAACATTTTGTATACAATGTTTTCTATTTGTAACTATTTTCTTAGCTTAGACGTTAGTACTAGTTGCCTTGTTCAAGGTCTGACTCCATCATTACCTAGTTATGTAATTGTAGGCAAACTGCTGATGTGTTCTCAGCTTCAGTCCCATCATCTGAAAAATGGGTTTAATAATGGTAACTGACAGGGCCCGTAGTAAGGATTATCACGTGACATGATATGCTTCACATGCCTTCACCTGGAATGGTGTTAGTGTGCAATAAATATTACCTTGAAAAAACAAAATGCTGGTAGTATATGGTTATAAAAAAATCATTATATATAAACTGAGAGACATGCCAGAAATAACACACTGAAGTACTCATCATGGCCATCTCCAGGTGAGGTGTTTATTCTAAAAGATACTGCCAATGCTAAAATAATTTAGACTCTTAGCTACTATTATAGAGCACTTTCTAAGTGACTGATACTGGACCAAATGCTTCACATGTTTTATCTCATTTAATCTTCACCAGAATTCTTGGAAGCAATTACTATTACTATTCTAATTACATAACCAAGGAACTTGAGGCTTAAAGATTAATTAACTTGCCCCCTAGGACATAAGAACAGAAAGGTCATGTTGTCAAACACAGGTCTGAACCCCTGGAATTCATCCCTAAGCTACTGGGAATGGCCTATTGGACCTTGATCTCTTTTGTAAAGACCTCAGTGTTTCTAATCTTTATCCCTCAGAGGCAGGTTTAAGCTTTGGACAAAATTTTGGCCCAACTTTGGAAGTTAAACTGAACCTCTGGTTAGAGCATATTTTCTTCCTTTCTCTTTCATTAGTATTATTTAATTAAAAAAATGTATTCTAGAAAACCATTTTGACAAGAAAAAAAGAAGTCCTCCATAAAATAAGCTATTTTTTAAATAAAATTATAAAAAATTATTTTATTTTAATAAAATAAGCTATTTTTAAAGAATGCTTAAAAATTTTTTTAAGAATGGCCCCCAAAATTAATATGCATATTGTTGTTCAGTTGCTAAGTCATGTCTGACTCTCTTGTGACCCCGTGGACTGTAGCCCGCCAGGCTCCTCTGTCTGCGGGATTTCCCAGGCAAGAGTACTGGAGTGAGTTGCCATTTCCTTCTCCAGGGGATCTTCCTGACCCATGGATTGGACCCATGTCTCTTGCATCTCCTGCATTGGCAGGTGGATTTTTTTACCACTGAGCCAACTGGGAAGCCTGAATGTACATATTGGTTTACAAAGATTTCCCACTTGTTTGATTAATTTATGTCCACTGTAAAATAATTATCAAACACACACACACATATGCACACTCTTTTGAAAACTTATAAAGTGGTCCATATTACATATTTCACTTTAAATATATAATCTCTAAATGTGTTTGCATATGTGTATATGTGTAAGATATAGACGGTAAACGTTTGAATTTAGAAAATGCTTCAAAAGTCTGAAAAAGGTGGTTTTCTACAGATGTTATGAGAAATTAAGTCACAGGAAGTCTTAATTTTAAAAAAGTGGTCAGATGGCAAATTGAGTCTTTCACTTTGGGTCTCAGGAGGCTACTCCTGTGCAATGTACTCTAGATGTTATTGTTGTTCAGTCGTCCAGTCGCGTCCAGCTCTTTGCGACCCCACGGAGTACAGCACACCAGGCCTCCCTGTCCCTCACCATCTCCCAAAGTTTGCCCAAGTTCATGTCAATTGCACGGGTGATGCCGATTAGTCTAGATAAGAAATACCAAAGGGAATGCTGCATCTCCTCTGGCTCAGACAGCACATTTATGCATCTGTATTATAAAAAATGTGCCAGCTCTAGCAAGCTCACAGTACTGAGCAAAGTGCTACAGTTACAGCTGGGAATTTGTCTTTCAGGACTGGCTCTATTTACTGGTTGGTGGTTTTTGTTTTTGGTTTTTTTTTGGGGGAGAGGGGTGTCTATTTCTCCCTGGGGGTCCCAGTGGAGTGTTTTTCTGTGGGGTATGGTGATGAAGGAGGGAGTTTTTCTGAGTTCTATTTTGGATTTTGGTGAATAGGAAAGCAGGGAATTTGCCAGCCTGTTACTCAGTTATACTGAAACACGATGCCTCAGATTTGGAGCACAGAAGGTGCTGAAAAAATTTTCTGAGGAGGTCTTGAAATATCCACGCCTGTCTTCAAGGAAGGACTTGTTTCTCTCAAAAATCATCCAGTAAATAATAGAGTACGTTGTTGCTATCTCTCTTCCCATAAAGGAAGTGGCCCCCTAAGTCTTACCCAAAGGCATCACACTCGAAAGGTAGCCATTATGATATTGAAATTTATGCTGTGTTCTTTAATTTCCAAGAGAGTATTAAGAGGAATATGCTTGTGTGTGGGCCTTCTTTACAAAGTCACTTCTACTTATGTGCACTGTTAGGAGTATGGGATGCAAATGTTTGAACAAGCTGTATTTCCATATTTGCATTGTCCAGTCTTTTTTTGTTTTTCCTATTTTCCTGAATATGCCTGAACATATGTGTACAAACCTACAATTGCATGGCCATGTCTACGAATGTTTCCAATTCCATAGTATCTTCAAATGGTTCAGCCTTCTAGAAACACAGCCACGTAATTTGTTTTGATTTGAAAAACTGCTCGGTAAATGCATGCAGGTCATAATGGCAGGTAACAGACCGTTTATGGAAGTGCTGAAACAAACAGAAAACAAAGTCCAGGACACCATCACAGAGCTGAGCTTCCCTTGTGAAATCCTCTTGGTTGAGAAAGGATTGAGTGAGACAATAATAAAACAAATACCCGTAGGCTTTTCAAACAGTAACAACCAGCTCAGGGTTAGCAGCGTTTCAAGACCTTGATGGGACAATGAGGTCCTCAAGCTTTGCTCTCAGACACTGGATTGCTGCTTAAGTAGCCTTTATCATTTCCCCCCTAATTTTGGTTGAAGATGCCCTTGAAATTAGATCATATTTGTTCCTGACAAAGCATATGCATATTGTGGCATCACTCTATAACCAACGATCGGTTTTAGCTCTCTGAAGAAAAAAATTCCAACAACCTTTCATGCTGAGATTTCTCATGCTAGTTCTCAGCACAGAAGTGATTTTTTTTTTTAAAGTTGCATAAAGCCTAGCAAGGTTTAAGTTTTCCCAGCAAGAAGAAAGTGTTTTTCAGCTGTTAAATTTTTCAGATGCTTATTTTGAATTTGGATAAAACTCAAAAACATGTTTGTTTTAAAATGTAAACCTTTTTATGTACAGAGGTTTGCATATAGAGAAATGTTATTACTATGTTTAAAGGTACTTTTGAAATAAGGAAGTCATGGGTACTTAAATATAACAGACCGTAAGTTGCTTTATGGACATTTCATTAGGCGCTAACATAAATATGCTGTTCTGGAGGACCACGGAGCATAGGCTTGCTGGCGGGATCACCTATGACATTCGTAGTGGATGTATTTCTGTGTGGGAGCAAATGGTGGCCAGTTTTGGACTGAAGAACATCCTTCCAGTCAGCTGTATGCTTTCCCAAGACCCTTTGCTCCAGTTGCATGGCACTTCCTGGCCCTAAACTTGCTTGATTCCTCAGCTTGTTGACTGGGCCAAAGTTGAGACAGCATATGGTATTTTAAGCACAAAAATGAGGAAACACATTGAGGTCTTGACAGAGAGGCAGAGATGAGGGTAAATCATCAGAAGGCCTGCTGTCTGCCCATTTAATGGGTCTCAGTTCAGTTCAGTTGCTCAGTCATGTCCGACTCTTTGGGACCCCATGGACTGCAGCATACCAGGCTTCGTTGTCTATTAATGGGTCTAGTCACTCTTCAGTTAAGCACATAGTAGGTATGCTGAATGGAAAAATATATTATCTTGATCTACCTATTTTTTCCAAAAATTTTTACTCAAGACTCATAATAAGTTCATTTTACATTGTGATCCAGTGATTGTTTACATACATGGATGGAGATACATGTACACACACAGGTACTACACTCACACACACACACACACACACACACACACACACACACACAGGGTTCCAGAAATAGAAGGTAGCCAATCTATCCACATTTTAAATCTTAGGATTCTTTATAATTCTATTAAGTATTTAAAAAAATGTTTTATTGAAGTTGATTTACAATGTGTTAATTTCTACTATATAGCAAAGTGATTCAGTAATATATACGTATAGGTACATATATATATACACACATTCTTTTCCATTGTGGCTTATCAGAGCATATAGAATAGTTCTCTGTGCTATACAAAAGGACATTGTTTTTTATCCATTCTATATATAATAGTTTGCATCTATTACTCTCAAATTCCTAATCCATCCTTCCCCCCCCTCCCCTACCCCCTCCCCTCTATAGAATATTCTTTTGCTTAGAAAGATGAATATCAAGGATGAGAAATTCAGTACACTTCAAATTTCTAATCAAGTACTTTCCAAGATTAAGAAAAGTACCTGATCTCTGGCTTAGTCTTTGAAATGCCAACAAAATTTACTTTTTCCCTTATTCACTCATAACTTATTCATTCTCCAAACATTTATTGACAGTCTACTATATGCCTTACGTTATATACCTGCAACATATTTCTAGCCCAGTTACTTCACAGTTTCTTTAGAATTTATGGCAGGGTTGGTCAGATGGTTCTCGAAAAGGAGAATCTTCCAGAGTGAAACAACTTGTTCATAGTGCTTCCCATCTAGCACCTAAGAGCCCTGATAGCTTTTCTCCTAACCTCTTATGGTAAAACATCAGTCTATGTTATTTACTTTACATATTTAATCCCAATTTAAAATGTTGAATGCAACCATGAGACTTAACATAAGTATATTTGAAAATAACTTTTGCATAATAAGGTCTTCCTCATATCTTATGTGATACACAGAGGCTATTTACACAAATTTTCCATGCTACAGATAGGCAGAAAGCTGACTGTTACCTATTTTATAGTGGTTTTGAAAATAAATATGCTAAAGCATGTGAAGTTCTAAGAAGCAAAGTAAATAAATATTATCATACTAGTATCTCCAGAGACAGTGTGTCTGTTCTTCTCTTGTTGAGGGCAGTATATATACTATAAGAAGACAAGTTCTAAATATTTATTACCAGACTTTCTTTAGATAGGCCTGTCCTTCTATTCCAGTAGAAAGCATTATGGAAGTATAGAGCTGGAGCCCAATTCAATTACTTGCATGGCTCTTCCAGGAAATGGTTAACACTGTAGACCAGGAACTTAGAAAATGCAGAAGACAGACGATACCCACAGGTGGAGGAGACATGAGTCTCTCTCTTCATCATGTAGGTCATAATTCAAGGTCGTGGAGTTGCTACATTTTAAGAGTAAAATGCTTTGAGGCTTTTAAGAGAATTTCAAATGAATTAACTTTATTTTGGGAACTACGACTTGGGTATGATTAAAATACTACAATCGGATATTGTTTCATAAACATAATTATAGGCCACCTTTTCAAAAGATCTCAATAACTCAGTTTTTTTATGGGTATGGTCAGTTGCCTGCCTAAACTGATTCCATCTTCCAAAGCATGTTACTTTGCACAAATGACAACTGGCATGTGGATATTGATGCAGAGAAAGAAGGAACTGCTAAGGTCATGGAAGTTGGGACTTGGCAGGCTTCAAGCAC
This sequence comes from Dama dama, assembly GCF_033118175.1. Taxonomy (NCBI): domain Eukaryota; kingdom Metazoa; phylum Chordata; class Mammalia; order Artiodactyla; family Cervidae; genus Dama; species Dama dama. Next base: position 59,296,005 of record NC_083699.1, on the reverse strand, counting down.
GGAGGGCAAAGGCGCCAGAAACATGGGCAAACAGCTTAAAATTGTCCCTTCTTATGTTTGTGCGTTGTTTCTATATGGAAAATTACATTTCTCTGAGAGTATATGTGTAAATATGCATCTGCTAGTGTTTTGGCAACTCTAAGTTACCTAAATTAGTTTTGATCAACACTGTCGAATTTTTAAACCCACCAACGTAATAAAAGCAAGTTTAAAAAAACACAAACAAATCCTACAGTACATTGTGTGCTGTGCTGTTCCAAGCCTCAGTTTCAAGACAAAAGGAGAGCGAGACTTTGTCATTCGCTAGCTGTTAATAATCAAGAGAAGATCTGCCAGACAAGCTCTTCCAGGGCTCTGTCTGTCTGGACCAGGTATATACTGAAATACACAAAGGGCTTTGCAGGGGGAGAAAAATGAGTGTTCATGGACAATGATGCAGCTTTCTTAATTAAGATTTTCATTACTGATACATACATTAAGTTCTGCAACTGCAAGAGCCAAAGCACTGTCATGTGCAGGTAGATGTCCCTGATTCCATCTTCAGGCAGTAAAGCTAAAACATATTAAGCGTGCACCCAGCAAATGTTGTGGGAGCCAGGAGAGTTCCAGAAATATTTCTGTTGAATGCAGAGAGGCCCCATTAAAAGCAAATTTGTAATGCATCTAATAGGCGGGAGAAAAGCCCATACCAATAGACTGTGTGCGCATGTGTCCCTGTACGGGATTGCTTTGAGCATCCAGTCACTGCAAAAGGTAGCTGCAGTTGACCTAGAAATAATCCCTACAATGACATCAATAGCTCAGGCCTGAAAAGGACCTTTGATCTTTAGGTTTTCTAATGCCTATTGTTGAGAAAGGAAATAAAAGACTGATTTGGGGTAGCTTTTGGAAGATGGTGTAGACTCCAGTCCACAGCTGGCCCTGACTCTGTCCTTCTGGGTCACTCTGTCTGTTTTCCCTGGATCCTCAGGCTGGTCCACAAGTCAGTGTGGTCTGCCAAGGGTGTACTGTTCCCAGGAAATAATCTGACTGTGGTGTGGAGAAATCTTTCTTCTTAGATCAAGTTATTTTTTGCTAAGAGATGAGAGGAAACTAAACCCTGCACAATCCTAGAAATGGATGAATATCTAGAGTACATGTTTTTGATTACATCTTGACTAAAGCCTAACTTGTTTTAGAGTTGCTGGCCCTGTTAATGTGCACCCAGCTCTCCCTTGTTTTTCTGGCTTCTAATTACACCCCTCCTTGTTTCAACTCTATGTCCTTTTGGGGAGCTACCCGTAAAACTCTGATCTGTTCTCTAAAAAAGGCCTCTATCTCTTGGTCATTACTAAAGAGGAAATGATTATTAGACACTGAACTTCATGAACAATCATTGTATCACAACAGTCAAAAATTGTACATTCATATCTTATTAGGTAAAAGCATTTATCTGAAATTTAAATATAACTCCTCATTTTCTAAAAAAGAATAAATCAGAATCCAACACCAAAATCATTCAAAAGGTAGTCTTTAAAGTGTTTTCTCTATAGTTCTTTGTTGTTTGGGGAAAAGGGCAAAATTCCCAATAATTGTGAACAGTAAGATTTCTCTTGGATTCCTGCTCCAAAATTCAGATCTCTGAAGTAGTTTTCTGAATGTTAGTGTACATTTCTGAAATTTGTTTCTTAGATATATCAGAGAGTTGGAGTGGAGTGGTGAACACACAGCCTACTGTGAGGTGGCTGACCTCTGTACAGATTCTAGATAGGAGATGTTCATGGCTGGTGATAATAAGATGATCAAGAAATTGACCCTTCATATTATATATATTAATAAACAAATATAGATAGATCGATTGCTATAGACACCTTGTCAACAGATACTTCATACATTTTGGGAAAACTAAACAGTATTAAGATTCTTTCTAATCTTCACTGAAAAGTGCTACTATTAAAACTGGTAGACTGGTAGTCATACAGGCTCAAACACATTCTAGGAAAAAAAAAATCTACATTTTCTTACTCTCCTCCCCAACATTTTATGATTTTTGAGGTCCTCTTTTGCATCTTCATGTTCATTTTTGTTTGTTTTTCACTGTATTTATCACTGCTTTCATAGAATTTTTAAAACTTTTAAAAATTAAAAAAATTATATATATATATAATTAAGTCACTTTGCTATACAAAAGATATTAACACAACATTGTAAATAAATTAGGCTTCAATAAAATAAAAGAAAAAGTGGTAGAGGTGTATGCAGAATCTCATGGTGAAGAAGCCATGTAGTAGACTATTCAAGTTTAATGATGATGGAAAAAGGAGAGGGAAAAAAAATCCCAGAAAATGATTCTAATCAGAGACTTCCTACTACTTCTCTTATGCATCCTTGACTGACTTGTAAGGACCAGAATGAAGGACATTGCTAGAAGATTTAGGTGTAATTTTTACTCAATTTCTGTCATAGGACACATGCTTCTCGTATTCAAAATATAGGATTAACTTTAAATTAGAGGTGATAATTACTTTCCACGTACCAAAAGTCTAGAAATTTCCAGGGTGGAACTAAAAGTGGAATCAGTTTTAGCTTACTAAAGTGTGAGAGGTTAAGGTGGCCATTCTAAATAAATATCTGGAAATGATTCTCTGGAATAAGGTAGGTATTTCTGATTTATCTTCAATAACCTCACATTAGAAGATATGAGAAATAACAGAGACTACAGAAAGAGGGCAGAAAGAATCTAATGAAAGGAAAAAAAACCCACTTAATTTTATCACTACAAAGACCTCTTCTATAAGAGAGTAGAAAGACTCTTTGACTAAGTAGGTGGTATATGTACCATCATTGTTGTTGTACTCTGTGGCTCAGTTGTGTCAGACAGACTCTGCTACTCTTTGGACTGTAGACTGCTAGGCTCCTCTGTTCATGGGATTTTTCAGGCAAGGATACTGGAGTGGGTTGCTATTTCCTCCTCCAGAGGATCTTCCCAGGGATCAAACCCATGTCTCATACATTGCAAGCAGATTCTTTACCACTGAGCCATTGGGAAAGCCCATTTGTACCAAACATATATATATAATGTATATCCTATATATACACCACTGCCCAGCTTTCAATCGGCAATGATGTTTGGGGAAGAAAAGGGTGAGAAAGAATGGAGGGAAGATTCATGCTAATAAACAACACAACACTAATCATCATTATTGGGTCTTGTTTGCCCTCTGAGTATAGGCCATGTTGTAGAGGCAGGGGTATAATATGTGACGTTTTCTAAGGGCATCAATAAGAAAGTTAAACATTCGTCACTCTGAGCCTACAGTATGGCAATGCCAGCCTTTAACTGCTCCAGGGGTATCGCTGAAACGTAGCTGGTAGTCACATGCTCCCACTTCTTGGGCAGTTTCACTGTTCAGATAGAGGAGTTATTTACTAGGCCTATTTCCTACCACTTGCCTCAGCTTGTAATTGGCTTAAAGGAGCTTCTGTACAATCTTGAACATGATGGTTTCTTTTCTGCTTCCCTTCTGGACATTGCCTAAGGATTTAAGGAACTGCATATGACTTCTGGACATGGTTTTTCTTTAAAGACGTAGAAAAAATGCCCCAGAGCACATGGCATCCCTTATCATCTGCAAATGAACTGTTTTGTGCTGAAGGAATGGTTCAATTACCACTCAGAACAGCACTGCATAACTCCTGCCCCTCAGAGAGACTTGGGGTACACATGCCGGGAGCCAGATGCTCACTATCCCAAAACACAGGAAGATGCTCTGTCAGTCTGCGCTGTGAAGGGCAGGGGCGGATGCTGTCAGTGTGGCATTTCTGCCTCTTAGCATCTTTCACTCTCCCTGAAGTTGCTGAAAAATATTCCATTTCATTAAGTATGTAGTAATACACATGGGAGTCAGAGAGAGGGAAAGGTGGAGGACACTGATGACATGGCCTCTAGCACTTTATTTATGAGAACATCCAGAAATCTCTATCTACATCTGGTAGAAGAATAGTGTCAATTCTGCCCTGGAGACACAGATCAGGCAATGTTGCCAGTGTGTATTTTTCCCTTCCCAATAATTTACTGATTCTGGAGTCTGATGGCAGAGCTCAGATGATCACTTTCACATTCATATGAGTGAACAATTAGCCTGTTCCTTTGGGGGATGGCGATGTCAAATAAACATAAATGTATGAAACCAGGGGAAGTTCTGACTGTCCCTAACCCAGAAACTCTGCTGGTCTCCCGCGTGGTGCTTCTCTCCCCATGACCTTCCCTGGGAGAGAGGTGAGGGTGGAGGTTGCCAGCAGAGCACAGGACACAGTGCTAGAGGTGACCTCACAGGACAGGGGTGAGCACTGCCTTTGAAGCCAAGGGTGAGACTAAACAACAAAATGCTTGTGAGGCTGCTCATTTGCCCTTTGCATGTTTTTACTGTATTATTCACCTTTTCATTGTTGATTACATCTACTTTTAAAATATTAGGGATATGTCACAGTATTTCCCTAGTATTTTTTTTTAAATACTGTTTACCATAGTGATTTCTATTTTCACGTAATAAAATTTAATATTCTTTAAGTTTTCAGACAGGATCGTATGCTTGGCAAAAGCATCTTGTATCCCAATATAAAAATATTCACTTACATGGCAAAAAGTACAATTGACAATTACAGAATTAGTGAAGATGCAGAGAAATGGGCAGCCTCTTTCTTTGCTGGCTTTCCCTAGTGGCTTAGCAGTAAAAAATCTGCCTTGCAATACAGGAGACCTGGGTTCGATCCCTGGGTCTGGAAGAGGGCATGACAACCCACTGCAGTACTCTTGCCTGGAGAATCCCATGGACAGAGGAGCCTGGCAGGTTTCAGTCCATAGGGTTGCACAGAGTTGGACTTGACTGAAGCAACAAAGCAGCAGTAGCAGCAGGGGATATACATTGATACAATTTTGCTGGAGGACACTTTAGCAGCAGATAAATTTTACTCTGGCAGTTCCACTACTAGAAATTTACACTAAAGAAATAATCAGGCAAGTGAATTTTTAAAAAATGCATATATGTATAGAGATGGTTACTGTAGCATTGTTTAGTTAGAAAAAATTTCCAAATATCCTAAATGTCCATCAGTAAGTGACTTATTCAATAAACTACCCTCTACTGGAGTATAATGTGGCTGTCAAAAAGACAATGTAGATCTATATTTATTATCATGGAAAATGCCTTACAATGAGTAAAAAAAGCAGACTGCAAAACAGCCAGCAGATTTTCCTTTTATTTTGAAAAGAAAAAGACAAAGAAAAACAGACAGACAAATAGATATGTTTGGAAATATATTCCCCAAAGTGTTAACTCTCTGGGTGGTGAGATTTTGAATGGATTTTTTTCTTTTACATCATTACTATAACAAATGCAAACCAAACTAAATGTATATTTTAGAAGTAAAAAAATAGAATTTGAATTTTAGGGAAAAAAGCTTAGATAAATCCTGCAACAACTACTTAAAAATTCAAATATGAGTTTCATAGTCATTAGCAATTAGTAACTCTCTGAATAGGGTGATACTATTGAATGACCGTTCTCTTGATGGATGGCATCACTGCCTTCCTCAGGTTTCCTCCAAGTTTGACAATTCAGGTGACACATTACATTTTAAAAGACTTTAAAGTATAAAAGCTCACATACTGGGAATAACCCAAATATCTTTACCTAGGGCATTGTTAGGAAAATTCTGGGAGTTTTATATGATAGAAAACTATTCAGACATTATGGTGGCAGTATGTAATTATACTGAGAAGGGCTTACATAATATTTAGTAAAAAATAGAATACAACCTTATATATACAGTATATACTCAATCATGTTACACTCAGAGAAAAGACTAGAAGGTGATCTAAAAAATTGTTAATAATCACTTTTCTGTTTAGTGGGATTGTGACTATTTTCTCCATACTTTCTTAATATTTTACAATAAGTGTGAATTATAGAATCATGAAAGAAGTAACTATTAAAAAAAATACAGCTGTGTTGCTCAACAGCTGGCAAATATTATCCCAGATGTATCTACAGTTGAGTTTTGAGTCAAATGGTCTTAATGTCATTTCCTAAAGGAAATCTAATAGAATGGAATATGTTCAAATAAAGGAAAGCTGTCATTGCCACCACCTCTCTGCAAGCCACTGCTTTATAACAGAATAAATATGAATGGGGAATCCTAGTGCTATTGGCAATTAAGAATTTACACATTCTTCAGGTCTTTTTTATATCTTGTTTTATGTTACTAGAAGCTAAAGTTTAGTTAATCTTTAGTACTCTGAAATGTCTCCAGGTCTGGAAGCTCTTTTGGAGCCTGATGGCATAGGACACCATTAGGAATGGAGGCTCATCCATTCATTTTAAGTGGGGGTTCCCTGGAGTAACAAGGGTGAGCTGCTATATCAGGTCTTCTATAGACCATTAGCTTTCTTTCCGTTTTTCCCTTCTTCTCTCACCTACCCACTCTTCTTCTCTCCATCCCTTTTTCAAAAAAAAATAAAATAAAATAACCAGTCTATATACAGTTAGATGGAAGCTCTTAAAATTCAGAGAAAATTCACCCAGTACCAATACCACACTTCAAGTTGACGATCTAATTGTTCCTAAATGATCATATGTTACAAAATGATGACGGAAGAAATCAGAATTATCACTTACATATGTATGTTGTATATTAGAGGCTTGTCAATAAGGCAGAGAGTAGACATTTAGTGAGAAAGCAAAAAAATAACTAGGTGATGCCAGAATGGGAGGAAGGAGAAGGCAGAAGAAAATAATGACCTGGGTTTCTGTGTCTTTTGGCAAAGGTTATCTAATCACCTGTTCTTGGCCTTTTGGACTAGATGTCAGTGTTTTAAACTAAACTAGACTGTTTTTTCTGTACCAAACACAGTGCCTGGTGCAATGTAGATGCTCACCAGAGGCTTAGAGAATTGAACAGAGCTCTTTTACTGCCTTTTCATTCTGGCCTCAGATTGAATCAAAAAGAAACTAAAACCCCTAATATCTTTTCACGCTTATTATGTAAAACTCCATCCTAATTTGAATTAAAAGGCACATTTCTCTAAGTTTCCACCTTGGTCATTGAACTTCTGGAGAAAGTCACACAAGACAGAATAGGTACTACAAAAACCCACCAGACTCACCTAGACCTCCTGCACTGTCAAAGAGAAACCCACTGTGTTCTTCTGGTCAACCTGCCATGCTATTTATCCCAAGAACTATTTTATTTATTTATTTATTTATTTTTTTTGTTTTTCTTAATATATATATTTTATTGAAGTATACTTACAATGTTTCAGGTGCACAGCAAGGTGATTCAGTTATACATATATACATACATTATTTTTCAGATTATTTTCCAGTATAGGTTATTAACAAGATATTGACTATAGTTCCCTGTGCTATACAGTAAACTTTTTTAAACTTCTACTTTCCTCAAATCTCCTCCTCACTTATTCTTGGCAGCACCTTGCTCCCTAGGAGTGACCATTTGGGACACCTCTCAACCTCTCAGTACCAAGCCTACACACAGCTTGCATCTATCTCTACCTTTCCTTCTTCTTTCTTATAACCATAGAAGAGATGTTCCTCCTTCTATCCTTCCAATTGTACTCAGGACCGCATGTCTGTCCATATCAGGAACCATCCCCTCAACAGTCATCCTATCCTATTATCACTCCTATACACTGAATCTCGCCTCTCTACTGTATTTTTCTAAGCATATAAAAATGCTAATGTCTCCATTCCCCTCCAGAAACTTCTTTTGACCTCACCCCACCACCCCCACATTCCTAAGATACTAGTTCATTTTCTTTTCCTTTAAGGTAAAATTTCTAAGACTTAACCACATTTGCTCTGTTTCTTCACTTCTTATGCTTTCCTCATCCTTTAACAAATAAGTTACTGCTTCTAGCTCTTCAACAAGCCACCTTTTGCTAAAGTCAACAACAACCTCCAGACTAATATATTAAGTGATATATTGTTCAATCCTTAACTTCTTTGACTTCTCAGGGGTTACTATTAACCACTCTCTTTGAAATGCTTTGTTTTCTTGGCTTCTGTGTCAATGTTTTCTGATTTTCCTACTACCCCTTAGTTATTCCTTCTGAGGATATTCACAGCCTCATTTTTCCCTACCAGGTGATTACATATTGAGTTCTTCAAGTCCCAGTTTGGGCCTTCTTCTTCATCTAACCTCGTCCCTAGGCAACTATCATCCATGCCAACAGCTTCATTTGTCTTCACTTTACTTCTGAATTCCAGTTGTATATATTCATCTGCCTACCCAATATGATTATTTCTATCAAGAGCATTTGACACTAGACATCTCAAAAACAGATCTTAACCCCAGTTCTCCCCTGGTGTTTCATATAACCCTGAGTGGCACCATCCTTCATATTTTTTAACAAACATAAAACCAGTAGTCACTTCTTTCTCCTTCATCTCCCACATCCAATCCATAAGAAAAACCTGTTTGTTTCTGAATTATCTCTCAGTTGCATTCATTTTGCTTCCATTCCCATCATCTCTACCCAAGTCTATTTTTTATCTGTTCTTCTACCATAGCCTCCTTACTTTTGCTCCTCCGAAACCATTTACCACAATGAAACTAACTTAATTTTTTAATTTCAGGATTATGGTAGTTTATCATGCAACTGTAAGAGATAATACAGAAAGGTCTGGTATGCCCTCTACCCCCCATAATGTCCCAATATAATATCTTGTTTAACTATAGTACAATATCACAATCAGGAAACTGACACTGGTACAATCCATCCACCTTATTCAGATTTCACTCATTTTACATACACTCATATAAATGTATGTGTGTTGCTCTATGCTATCACATCCTTATGTAAAGATTTGCATGATTACCACCACAGTCAAAATATAGAATGGCTATATCCTAAGACTATTTCGGGCTACAACTTTGTAGCCACAGTCAGCCCCATCTTCCCTCACTCCTTAATCACTGTTAATCTGCTCTCTATCGTTATAATTTTGTCATTATAAGAATGCTTTATACAGGAAATTGGCTTTTTCACTCAGTGTAACATCTTTGTTATTAATCCAAGCTATACATATCAAGAGTTCACTACTTCCAAGTGTTGAGCAGTTCCATGGTTTGGTCATACTATGGTTTAACCATTTACTGATTGAAGAACTTCTGGATTGTTTCCAGTTTGGGGCTATTGTGAGTAAAGCTGCCATAAACTTTGTTTTCTGTATGGATATGTTTCCATCTATTTGGGATAAATGTACAAAAGTAGCAAGATCTTTTTAGAATACAAAATTGATCATGCCATTTTCATTCTTAAATGTGCTTTTCCATTGCCCTGAGGCAGGTCCTTAACATGTTGTCAGAGATCCTGACATCAACAGGCCCTGAATTATCTCCTCAACCTCAGAGTTCAGCTCAGAGTCACTTCCTCAGGGAAATGTCTCCTGTACTTCCAGACTCACTTAGATCCCCCCTCCTATATTGCTTGTAGAGGACCTGGCACTTTTATTTCACAGCAGTAAGCACAGCTTGCAATTATAAGTTCTTTTGTGTGACCATTTGATTAATGTCTCTCTCCCCTCCCCCAGACTGTAAACTCCAGCAGGGCAGAAGCTCTGTGTGTTTTGCTATTAGGTTTTCAGCACTTAGCAGACATTCACTTTGTGTTTAATGAAATTCCGCCAAGGATTTTAAGACAGATAGTCTTGGATTCAAGTTCTGTCTCTGTTACTTCCTAGGCATTCTTGGAAAAAATTATTCAAACATGCTAAATATCCATTTCATTTTTATAATATTATATACTTAATAAGAGTAGTTTAAAAGGTTAAATCATATAACCATTAAAAATATTTTGTCTAGTACCCAAAGAAAGGCAAGCACTCAATAAATTTTATCACTAGTTTCACAAAAGATAAGAGTTTTTGTTTTTGTTTTCCAACTTGGGTTTAGTTCATTGTCTTCATTTCTTGCTTGTTCTTGGGGTTCTGATTCTGGTAATTTTAAGAGTCTAAAAAGAAACCCTCAGTTTAGAACTCCGATAATTCTATGACAGCTGGTTTCAACCTCAGGTATGTCCCCTTAGGCATTTGAGAGCCTTATTTGACCTCTTGGCTCTGGTTTCCATTTTCATTTTACTCAATACTTCCTCCTCTTGTTTCCCAGCTTGTGGATCTTAGGGTTTGCAGGAAAGCCTTTTCCCCCTCCCAGTTTACATAAAGAAGTTTTCTAAACATATCTTGCCTCATTCCTTATGCTAATACTTTTCCATGGAGGAGGATCATAATGTTGGCCCCTGTTTCTCAGTTGGCTGAGACTTATCTATTGACGTTTTTGAGTCTTTCTCCTTTCTAGATTGCTTAGACTAGCCGGAGTCAGCGACCTGGAAAAGCATTATTCTTATGCAGATCCAGATTTTTCCTTTGGGCGGAAGCGAGTCAGTGAGCCCCTTCTACCTCTCATACTAAGTTCCCTTCTTCCACCTAGACTTTAGCAAAAATTTTGGCTCCCCAGCAATCAGTTTTTTATTTTTCAATGGGTTTAAAATTTGAGTGGGGAAAAACTGCTTTTTGTACCCCTTCAAAGAATCCTACACTTAGGTTTATGCTTTTGCTTGGGATATCATTTCTTTACTTTTCCTTTCTTTCTTTCTTTCTTCCTTTTTTTTTTTTTTTTTTACATTCAAGCCATTTTTCAAGACTAGCTAAATGGGAAGCTGCAGTCTGTGGGGTCACAAAGAGTTGGAGACCACTTAGCAACTGAACAACAACAAAAATCGCATTTTACATGATGTTTTCCAGCCCATAAGTTTTCTTTCATGAATGAAATCCTATAGTACTTATTGGAGTATATCATTCCTTTTGGAATTGTTATTATCTTCTGTGCATATGGAACACTCAATAGTATGGCTTCTTTTCGTAACTCAGTTTTAAGTTTCTTAAGAACACACAAGGGCACTGTGTTCGTTTATGTTTTAACTCTCCACTAAATATGATTCTGAATCCTAGCTTGTGCTGTTTTCACTTTAGTAATATACTCCCCCATTTCCTTTATGAAAAGCTTATGGAAAGCATTGTTTACTAGGTAGAAAGGCTAAAAGGAATGGAAGCAGAGAGAGGTAATGCTCCTGGCTGTGGTAGACTGGTCTGCAGTGTGTTTTGATTCTCTGAATCAAAGATAGAAAAAAATAGCCACTACTACTACAGGGAAAAAAAAATGAGGAGGAAGGGTCCTGAAAATGATATCTGAGCAATGAAAGACAGTGAATATTTTAAAGATCACTGAATTTAATTTATTCAACCTAAATGCATAAAAGTACAGGTGGGGACATTATTTATGCAGGTATATGCAAATCACTTTATAAAATAGGCAAAGCCCTTCTGCTTTTTATAAGTTGCCAAGGTGGTTCCTGATATTTTAAAAGCTATGCACCTTTCATGTAATTTCCTAAGACTTGGAATCCCTCTATCAGAATCTCATAGTCATTGTCAGAGCAAGTTTATTTTTTTTCTCTCCTCTGGGACATTTACAAGGCTCTCATAACCATCATAAAAAGAGTGGTTTCCACAGAGATGTGACTGGAAAAAATCACTTGGAAATCACTGAGGAGCAAGTCACAATGTTCAAAGCAGAGAACATAGGCTTTGAAAACATGAACCCATCTGACCTCTTGAATTTAGAACAGTGAATTCCTGAGCTCTGAAACACGGGGCCCGGCTGTGCATGCCATATTGGTGCTATAAGACTGGCAGTAGGTTGGCTGTGGCATGGTCTATTTCAAACTCCTTCACAGTGCCCAGTGTTGCATGTTCCCAGATGACATTTGGTTGGCAGAAGCTGGGCCTCCAAAGCTGGCAGTCTGGAATGCAGCCCACTGTGTTTTGACAAACACATAATTGACCATCTGATCACCAGCCTACGTTCTGCACTCAGGTCACTGAGGGGACCTGGGCTTTCAATAGGTCCCTACTCCTTATCTTGTTCATCTCCACAAACATTTCTCCAGAAAGTAATACAGAGAAGACTTATACACACCCACACATATCTTCCCATTTGCTAAAGAGAACATGGTACATGCAACAGAAGCTGTTGAAAACTTCCTTTAAATCGTCCTGGCAGCCCAAAGTGAACAAGAGAAAAGCACACTTATGGTGAACTCTAATTCAGAAAGAAGGAACAAATATACTGCATTGTTTCAACACTCGGCTGTGCATAAGTTGCAATTTAGCTCAATGGCTTGGAACTTCTCAGAAAAGGGCAGCAATGGGAAAATGATAGGAATTGGAGCTTTGATCGACTTTAGGAGGATATTATTAAGAACTGGTTTCATTTTCAGGTGAAAGAAGGGAAAAGCCAGACTGGCAATGTCCCATCTCCTCCTTCTTGGCCTGCCAAGGCCACTATGAGAGAAGGAAACACATATTTGTGGAGACCAGTAGACCCAACTCAAGTTGAGGTCTCCAGTGAAGGGACTGTAAAGGAACATTTCACCTGAAATTTGGCCCCACACAACACGTGACCCTTCAGCCGAGAAGGCAAGGATTGTGCACGGGGCCAACCCAGGCTGGCGTTAGGCAAACATCAGTGTCTATGTCAGCACTACCCAGTTGCCTCTCCTCTCCTTTCCCAGCCCCACTGCACAGTTGAAGCCCTTGGTTTTCATCTTTGACCTGCTCTCCCTTTTCTCAGTCACCAGACCGCTCTTTTTCTAAAACATAACTCTACTTAAAATTCTTCAAAGCCTCACCAAGCTTGTTACTTCAAGTCCAAACTCCTTGCTCAGCATACAAGACCTTCCATGACCTGCCTCCTGCTTACTTTCCAGCCTCATCTCCTTTGAAAGGATCTCCTTCAGTCACGAAACTCTAGCCAATATCTCGGAACCTGACTGCTGTGTGTCACCTCCTTTGCGCTGGCTTTTTTTCTGATTATGATCTTCTGTTGTTTCCCCCCGCCCTCCATATTCACCTGGTAAACTACAGTTCACTCTTCAGACTTTTAGGTTCAGCTTGGGCACCTCCCATGTGCAGGCAGGTGCCGCTGCTTCTTTTTTGTTCCCTTGCTACATCTTGTATACCTCCATTCCAGTGGCCATCACATGGCATGGCCTTTGTTTATGTATATCTCCCTATCAGGCTGAGATTTTTAACAATGGGGAGCATTTCTTATTTATTTAGCAGTTTTAAGAACCGAGCATAGTGACTGGTTTCCTATAATTGTTTGTTGACTAAAAGCTGAATAAAGAGCCGTACATGATAATCCGTCAAAACCTAAGCTAAGCAGTAATGTTAGCTTCTACAAGCAGGACAGGCGCCTCCAAGCAATCCAATGAAGGCAGAAGACCCCAGTAGTAAGGCACTTTGGATGGTTATCATTGGGTGAAAGGAAGAGTGAGGGATAGAGGGTGTGATGGAGGAATGTCTTGTTAACAGAGAAGGTAGGCAGTGAATTTTCAGGCTTTTCAACATTTAGTTTTCAATATGGAAAGGTACTGTTCTGAGAATGCATCTGAGTTTGAACCACGGACAGTTCTACATTATAAGAACCTGGTTCTCAAATAGGGTGAGTCTGTGCTATCTACTTCAAGGCAGCATGGCAGGTCATGGAGGGCTCCTCTCTGCCAAAGATGAATGGGATGAAACACTTTTGTGGGAAAGTCTGGAAGCTATTCAGCTCCTATTGAAATCTATGTCAAATCCAGACTAGGACTTTGGACTAAAGGCAGTGCCAAGGAGAAAAAATTTGAAGAGGCAGAATGTTGCACCTGCCTGGAGGAGGCCATTCAGTGGCCCTAGGAGCTATAAGTGCTAAGGGATAATGTTTTCACCTGTCCCCAGGGAACTTTTCTTCTCCTTCTGATGGGCCCCTGGGGCACCACGTCTGGAGACATCAGCTGTGTCTGTGGGCACTTGAGATCAGCAGAACTGTCACAGGCCCTGTCACCCTTGAAATAAAAGCAGTCTCAGGATTTGAAACAATCTAAGCAAGCATGAAGCCTGGCTTGAGAAGTGGGAAAAGGTTAGTGGGTACATGGATGGGCTCTCAGTCCATTCCAGGTCATTTGCTCAGCCTTATCTTTGGTTACAACTCGGATCTCTCTAGAAGCTGCCAGATTGATGGTTGATGTTGTATAGAATCAGTTTCACATTTTCCTATGAGCCAGCCACAGCCTTTCAATTATGTTTTTTATCTCAAAGGTCTCCCCTCGATTTCTAATCTGTGACCCAGGTCTCCAGGCCCCTGCACTGCTTGTGTCTGAAGCTTGCCCTCCAGTGCTGACGTCATAATAGCTGAGCCGGGAGAGCAGGAGTGCACGGTGCTGACTCATCCCCGGTGATGTGAGGATTAATGCCTGTCTAACACACAGCTATTATGTGAACTGTTTTTACACAAAAGAACTGTAACAAAAATGATTTGCCAGTCAGAGGACTAGAAATACACAGTGCTAGGTAACTGGAGTAGGGACAGAGAGACGTAAAGTGGTAACCACAAGCATGCATGCCGACACCCTCCAAAGCACTGACAGACCCACTCTATCAACACCGAGAATGAGGAATAACAAGACTTGTCAGGGGCAGGGAGGACCCACCCCTGCTGTATAAATGCATTACACACAGCACCAGTCTTTGGGGAGTTTAATCAATCTCCTTTCTCTGTCAAATAACTGTCACTTTAGACTTTAGCCTTAGCATCCTTTGGGGGATATTGTTCCCCTAAATATATTTGCAACTCGCTTCTAGGAATGTGAGTGGAAGCCACACACAAGCAAAAGAGCCATGGGAACACCCTTTCTGTGCAAATGATTGCAACACAAGAAATAGCTTGCAGTGCGAAGGCATCAGTGAAGTAAGATAGAGTGTTGTGAATAGGGGACAGTCTTCACCAGAGAGTGAGAAGCAGCTGGAAGGACGCTGATTATATTTATCACCTGAGGTGACTGCCCCTACCTGTAGCATCACTTGGGTAGTGTCTTATGCAGTGACTTTGATTATTTGGGTTCATGGCCCCAGAATCTCTTTCAATTATCCAAACCAACTCAGTGCAGCCTAATTTGGGCTTTAAATAATAAATGTTCTCTCTTTTCATCTGAAATCAAGTTATTATTTTTCCCCAAATGACTTCCCATCTTTTCTAAAAAGAGAATGGTACCTTCTATAAACCTCCTAACATATGTAATCCTGGATTTCTCTCTTTTTTTCCTGGACTTTACAATTTCACAGGATTTCAGCCTAAATGACTGAAGTTTTATACTTCAGTCTTATACTTCCTGTAAAAGGATATTAGAAATTTTGTACAAAAAATGAAACCTCTGATCTAGAAGTTGAAGTGAAAAGCTATTGAACCTAGAGATGGGTGTATAACTGAAGAATAAATAATTGCCCATTGGTTGACAGCAGAGCAAAAGCCCAACTATTGCTGGTATCTGACTGAAGAATGTAAGCTGTAGTCTAGAAGAGCAGTGACTTTTGCAAACAGCAGCTGTGGCCAAGTCAAAGGCAGTCTTTAAATAATACAGGTCCAGTGGCTTGGGCTGCTGGCCTTTTCAGCCCCCTCCTGATGGCAACTACTACTATCACCAAGAGCATCGACTCCAAACACAAAAGAAGCTAACACACAGTTAAGACGCACTGGAAACCACAACAAAGTCAACTGGAAAACATGCCAATAAAGACTCAAATTTCCCAAATCTGGCACTTTTTTTTTGAAAAGTAAAGAAACCATTTTTACTTACACAAAGAGAAGGAAGGGGCAGGCCACAGGCTGATGGTCAAGGAACTGAAAATCAAAGACAAAACAAGGAATTAAAAATAAACCCAATGATATTGTGGAGAGAAGGAAAGCAAATTAAGTTTAGACAGGACTTGTTGCTCCTAAAGCATGAGCAGTAAGAGCCCATTTTGTCACCTGAAGTCCAAGATTCAGCCTCATAAAATGTCCAAAGATGTGGCCTCTTGCTGTCTGATCAATGTAGAAGGGGTGGTAACCTCTTTCTTTGTCAGCTTTATTCTGATCAGAATCATATGAACATTTTCTAGAGTTGTGCTGTTCAATGTAGTAGCCACTAGCCATATCTACCTATTTAAATGTAAAATACTTAAAATTTAATAAAAAATTAAATGTTTGGTTCCTTGGTCTACTAGTGACATCCCCAGTGCTCCACAGCCACCTGTGGCTGGTGGCCGTCTTACAGATAGACCATTTCTATCGTTGCATAAATAGCTATTGGGTAGCACAATGAGAACAAGTAAAAGCTTTACTATGTTGTACATGACAAATCTTAGCTAATTTTGACAAAGGTGAATCAAACTCATAGACTGCTTCTTTGAAGGGTAGATTTAGTATGTTTAATGCTTTGGATAAATTTAAAACCTCCACGTGCTGTCAGTCATTAACTGACAGTGGTTACTGCCTTGTCTGCTGCACAGCACCAGGCTAGGAATGTGTCCTCTGACTAAAGGATTTTAAATGAAAGCATCTGTCCCCCAAAATGCATTTCTATTAATAAAACTTCAGTTTTCTGCTATATATCAACATGAATCAACATAGGCAGAAACCAACATAATATTGTAAAGCAATTATCCTTCAATTAAAATTAAATAAATGTAAAAGGAGGAAAAAAAACACTTCAGTTTTGGGGGGAGTTGACCTTAACAGTTTCTCATTCTATATTTTAAGTCTGATAATTTTCTTTTGCAATTGTCAACACACAAGCAAAATAAGCAATTAATGGACTGGCCTGCTCACTGGTGTTTTGATAGCTTTTCTTACAGAGAAATAAAACTGAAGTAACAGAAGATCCAAGAGAATAAACCAAACAAGGATGCTGAGAAGACAAAGCAGGTCTCCTTATCCCACCTCACTCAAACATGTCAAGGACTTAAAGTGCGCTGGTTGAATTTTTGTGTCTCTGACACTATGGTTTTATCAACTTCACATAAAGCCTCCAGAAAAATGCAAAACAAACTGTATTTAAAAAGATCAAGTAGAAAGACTTGATTAAATAAATTAGCATAGAATAAGGCTAAAGCAGAAAACTGGCAATTAGAGCTTCACTTCTCAGCAAGTTTTCTGGACAAATGCACCATCGTAGAGATTCCTCTAAAGAATACATTTTTCTTTTTGTGGACTAGGTGAAATGCTGTTCCATGAACATGCAGCAGTGAAGGACAAGAAGAGTTAAGAGTTAAGTTGAAAATCTGCAGCTTGGACCATAAAGAGAGGTTGGGGGTCTCCAATGCTTTTAAATTGTTTCACAAAATTGATGAGCTTAATGAAAATTTTAAGCAAGATAATTAACTTACGTATGATTCATTGAAAGTACACACAAACTTGAAATATATATGTGTGTGTCTACCAACTAGCTTCAAAGACTTTAAATCTCTAAGTTTTGCTACATTCTAGTCCTGTCTACAAGCTGGGATCTTAGACTATCACACTGGTGCATCTTTTAAAGCATTTTTCCTTTCTTCTTCTCTTCTTTTCTCCTTTCCTTCCTTCCCGCCTGCTCCCCCAATGTTTTTGAGCTTGCTTTCTTTCCCAACCTTTGAAAAAACGGAGAAAAATATGATTGGTGGTTAATCTATGCAGTGTGCTCGCTTATTTTTCTGTTGTATGTTATAAACCCAATAAGTCTCAGTAATAATTATGCTCTTTTTGAACTATACTCAGTATTTATGTTCTTATATCTAAGCATACAAGTTTCTAAATTTCAAGGAGTATTTATTCATAAAAGTTAATCAGTCAAAATTAAATTTTTGATGTGATCAAAAGAGATCAATGTAAATTATACCCAGATTGACTAATATATCCAAGGTCTGGAATGAAAAACTATCTTTCCTGGATGTCAAATGACACACAGGCTGTCAATGACAGGAATCCAAGATGGAGAGAAAATTCACAGTGTGTATGTCACAGTCTAAGACAAATTAAAGCCAAGTTAAATTAAAGATTTTATTGGATATAATTGTTGTCTTTATGTATTAATGAAAATCAATAATATCTATCCCAAATTTAATATTAAGGCTAAAAATTTAATCTCAGAGTTCTTCTACAATTTATAAACATTCATAAACATCAAAAGGCCCCTGTTTTCTTGATTGAATTACAATCTGCTATGCAATTTTGAAAATGTGTATTAATCTGCATGGGTTTATTTTTGTTCAGCTCAAATTGTTATTTTATTGATATGTGCCCTTTCTGCCTAAGTGATATTCACTTTGTATGTCTGTATATTGTTTTCATCTGAAATGCAAAGAATTATCTACAGTAGTTTTGCATGAGATTAAAATCATTTGCATTAAGCATGCTGGGTTCAAAGCACAAATATCTAGCAAAGAGTATAGAACTGTAAAGGCCAAATGAAGGGCCTTATAACAGTAGGGGAAGCAAGAGTAGAGAGAGGGAGAGGGGTTAAGTCTGATTTTAGTTTTGTGATATCTGAGTAGAATTTATTATATAGTATCAGGCTCCAAGGAAGTAAAAGAATTATTAACTGTAACTGAAAGATTAGTCCATTCTGATTTCTGTGTATGTAATGTTCCAGGGCAATGATTCCCAACTTTTGGAGGTAATGCAGATCCCTATGAAAATCTCTCCTCCCAGAAATTCTTCCAAAATAACAAGTTTCAAGCGTCTCCCAAACTCCAAAGGGGATCTTCTAAGAATTCCAGGTTAGTAACCCTCAGCCTAAAGGGAGAGGGGAGAAAATGTTCTTTCAGTCCCCTTGCTCATCACTTCTAGGATGTTTTAACAAGGTGCTATACAGTTAAAGCCAGGAGTAAATGAAATGTATGAAAATGGAGCATACTACATGGGTAAGTATGTGTGGCTAGAGACACACAGACTCCTTCACAGGACTTCCAGACTCTGACTTTCCTAGTCCTTGACAACTTTATGAGAAAGGCCATAGAGCCTTAGGGACAATAAGGTAGAGGAAATAATGAGCAAAGGAATGATAATAAGAGGTACTATTCACTGAAGACCTTCTGTGGTTTCAGGTATCCTAAGTAAATGTTCTTCGATTTGAATATGGGCATACCCAGGGAAGTGGAGCAGTCTGACGAGTATGCAAAGCCACAAAGTAAATAATAAAGATGTGGCTGTCTCTTTAGAGAGTCAGTTGTCCTTGTGGCTAAGTAATTAAAAAATCTTATTTGTACATGCACTCATTTATCCAATAACTACTTCTTGAAAGTTATACACAAAAAGAACAGACCCTGTTCTTGTCCCCATGGAACTTCCAGTTCGGTGAAACAAACAAGGATATGTTGAGGAGCAGAAAGCAGAATATGTACATACTTTTAGGATGAAACCTGAGACTTTGCTGAAAGCCTAATTTATGGCATGCTGTTTTAGGCATCAGGCACCCCGAATATTGGATGCTTACCTTAGCTTGAGGATCACCTGCCTAGAAGAGTTTAAAAGGCAGCTCTAACAATATATCATTTAATCCTGACTACAAGAGTATATACTGTCACTTCTATTTTACCAGAGAAAAAATGACATTTTAGAAATTAGAAAACTCACCTTAAATCAGATAGTTTCTTGGATTTAAAAAGTTTGTACTGTTCCAAAGTCTATATATTTATAAATCCTAAATTCCCGTACCTCTAGGTATTTCTCTCTTTATGTTTGCCCTTGACATCTGGACTAATTCAGGAATTTGTTAGGCTAGTTTAGGCTTCTTCTTTGGAAGAAGACATAGCTGGTTTGATTTGGATTCTACATATTAGATGGTGGTAAGGTAAAGCTATTGTTAATATTACACCTATTTTATGGGCAGAAGCTGAGCCACTTGCCAGCTGAGGTAACTGGCTGGGTTAAAAAAGGAGCCCAGGGTGTTGGTCTCTCATTCCTCTTGACTAAACTCCAAGCCTGGGCAATGGTACTGTGCAGGGGTTTTTCTGCAAGTGGGGTTCACACTGGCTGGTAAAGAGTGAGAGAAACTTGCTAAGGGAAAATAATAGTACAATAAAAAAAAAGGGAAATAATCATAACTCACAAAAACTGGTTACTTTTAGCATTGTGAATAGAAAAGAGAGAACTTATTCATCACAAATGAATCAGAAAATTAGAATGTGTCACAGCATTGATGACAGAGCTGAGGAATTCAGATGAACTAAAGTTCAACACTTATCCTTCTATCTGAATAGGGTAAATGGTGTGACAATAGGACAGAAATGACCTCTTAGACATGCCTTTAATCCTTCCAATCTTTCTTTTCCAACTACTCTCTCTAGTATTTAGGGGGGTTTATATCTTTGTTTTGCATGGGTAGAGATAACAGTTTAACATTCTTTTCATGTTCTAGAAGTATTGTGTTAATTAATTCTTATGTGGGAGTCATTCCAAACAGTAGGATGAAGATTTTTACCTTATTGATTTTCCTAATACCTTTCTGGCTTCCAGTGTTTTCAAAGGAAGAGGCATTATTGGATTTTTAGATTCATATGTCTCTCAGAATAAGTGCCAGCTTCATAGATTCTTCTCAATTGATATTCCATCTTCACTCTGGATACATGATTTCCTTTATCTGACAGATTCAAGAAATTTTATGCTACATTTAATGACATTTCATGCACCCTGAATTTGGAGGTTTTTAATTCTCTATTTTCTACCTGGCAAAAGATTTACAAGTTAAAGTCAGATGGAAGGGTTATTCAGATGTGCATACAAAGCATGCTCAATTTCCCATTAGGTACTCAGGGGTCTCCTGCAAGTTTCTTGGTCTTAAGGAGACTGACTACAAATGCCACAAATAGTCATTCATATCTTGGGGGCCTGCTTTTCAAGACCATCTTGAGAAGAACAATAGGAATATCATAGTGATGTTTTACCATTCTTTAAAATACTATGATAATTCTGAATAATGCCTACCTTCAAAATTTAGATGATGAAATCATGATCAGTAAAAAGAGAGAATTCAAAAACTAAAGTTCAGGGCTTCCCTGGCGGTCCAGTAGTTAAGAATCTTCCTGCCAATATAGGGGCAGGCTGGATCCTTGGTCAGGAACTAAGATTCTCACATGCTGCAGAGCAACTAAACACATGAGCCACAGCTACTGAGCCCACACATTCTGGAGCCCACGTGCCACAACTAGAGAGCCCACATGCCACAACTCCTGTGCATCACAACTGGAGAGTCCCTGTGACAAAGCGGAAGATTGCCCTGACACCATGAAGATTCTACATGCCACAACTAAGACCCAATGCAACCAAATTCATAAATATTAAAAAATAAAAAACTCACATGTATCCCATTGTTCATTGCAGCACTATTTACAATAGCTAGAACATGGAAGCAACCTAGATGTCCATCGACAGATGAATGGATAAAGAAGTTGTGGTATATATACACTATGGAATATTACTCAGCCATAAAAAAGAACACATTTGAGTCAGTTCTAATGAGGTGGATGAACCTAGAACCTATTATACAGAGTGAAGTAAGTCAGAAAGAGAAAGATAAATATTGTATTCTAACGCATATATAAGGAATCTGGAAAAATGGTACTGAAGGATTTATTTACAGGGCAGCAAGGAAGAAACAGACATAGAGAACAGACTTATGGACATGGGGAGAGGGGAGGAGAGGGTGAAATGTATGGAAAGAGTAACATGGAAACTTACATTACCGTATGTAAAATAGATAGCCAACAGGAATTTGCTGTATGGTTCAGGAAACTCAAACAGGGGCTCTGTATCAACCTAGAGGGGCGAGATGGGGAGGGAAATGGGAGGGAGTTTCAAAAGGGAGGGGATACATGCATACCGATGGCTGCTTCATGCTGAGGTTTGACAGAAAACAACGAAAGTCTGTAAAGCAATTATCCTTTAATAAAAAATATTAATTAAAAAATAAAAAACTCAAGTTCAGCAGTTAGATTTGGGACCATTTCTGAGCCTGAGACATTGCTGAGATATAACTTGAGATTCCACCCCATCGCACACAAATCTCCCTGAGTGTTCCTGCTTCTTACAGATAGAAAGTTTGAGGAATTAGAAATGAAATAAAATCAGTAGGGCTGGGAGGGGTGGCAGAGCAGGGTAGGAGGTAATGTCAGGGACTGAATTTGCTTAATATATTTAGGACAATTTCTTACAGCTCCTAAAACAAACCTAACTGGATGGCATGATGACAGTTTAGGAGCTCTGTACAATCTGACTCGAGACAACTTTTCCTTCCATATTTCAAACTCTCCAAGTTATAGTTTTATAGATTCCAAATGGATTGTTGTACCAGGACCTTTTATTATATAGTACATTAATATTCTTTAAGGGACACTGAAAAGGCTTCTCAAGTGGTGCTAAGGGGTAAAGAACCTGCCTGATAATGTAGGAGATGTGAGAGACGCAGGTTCAATCCCTGGGTCAGGGACGATTCCCTGCAGGAGGGCAAGGCAACCCATTTCAGTATGCTTGCCTGGAGAACCCCATGGTCAGAAGAGCCTGGCAGGCTATAGTCCATAGGCTCTCAAAGGGTCAGACACGACTGAAGTAACTTAGCATGCATGCAAACAGGAGATGCTGTAAAGATCTGGCATTGCTATCATGTGGCCCAATCAAGTAGAAACACTTGGTCATAATGCTGCTCACAGCCCATCATTAATGCCATTTGGTACAAAAAGTTGTGCCTATTATAGGACAAACTCTTCTCCAGACTCCTTGGAATATATAAACACAGAAAGTAACATGTTAGTGTACAGAGGGCTTTGGAATAAATACGGGCACAGCAGGAGGAATAACCATCCAGATCAGTGTGAACAGAAGGCTGTCTTTACTCAAATGGTTTCCTTGAATTTTTTAATACAAAGGGAAAAATTATGACACAGAATTTATATAAAAAGATATAAATTAAGCAGGTACTTTTACCCGATGGTCTGTTAGATACTAAACCAAGAGGACAATGTGGGTACAGTCTGTGTTTTAAAGACTTGATAAGAGCTTTCCATAATACAGATTGGAAAATGTTACTTCTGTCCTTGTTACCACCAATTATTTGTTTAACAGCAATCCCAGATCTTTCATGATCTGGATCTAGCCCCAATGCACCTCTCTTGTTTTCCCCCACCACTGCTTCCTTACACACTGTGACAGACTATTTGCTCTCCCTGAACACGCCCAGGACACCTCTGCCCCTGAGCCTAGCACAGTGTCCTAAACACAGCAGGACCCTCCAATGTGTGTTGAATAAATGCTGTCTATTTATTTTAGGAGACAAAGATGATAGAAAAAAGTTGTTAAGTAAAGGAATAGTACCAGAAAAGGTCAAGGAAAAGTTAATTTTAGTGCATTTTCAGAGTGGGGGCAAGATGAGCCTTTAAGATTAGGAAAACTGATGCTCTTTATTCTTGGGTCTAGCCAATGCTATGAGTCAGTTACTTTTTTGGGAACAAGTTTCAACCTCAAGGTTAAATGAACACAAATGCTCTGTCCATCAGCATATAATGAAAAAGCTGTGGCTATTTCCACATCAGCACAGTGAAATTAAAATATGCAGTGCCTTTCTCAGGGGCATCATGTATGACAGACCTTTTAAAAATACTCCCCCATTCCATTTGTGTACAGAAAGAGCTATAAAAACAAAAATAAATGTTTAAAAAAAACTGAAATAATATCGCTTACAAAAGAAAGAGCTGAGGTATATCTTCATAGTTTTCTGACTATAAGAAGGGTTGTAAAGAGGATAATGATAGGCATTTTTGTCCTAGGACAAAATGATATTAAACTGTCCAGTGGAGAATTTAAGACTTTAGGATGAACATCCTAAATATACAAGTGGTAAATAATCAAGTAGATTGCTAAGAGCTGTTACGAAATTTCTATCTTCACGGTTATTTAAAAATAGGAAAGATCCTCCTCTGTTTCGGATGGAATAAAAGCGGCTCTATCTCCAGTCAGGAGGGTGAATTCAATAGCTTCTCTAGTCTCGTTTTGCTCTATATTACTGCAAAATCCTATAACATGCTGATTCCCCGAATTGTATAGAATTACATCACAGTTGAATAAAATACATTCTATGGTTTGAAGAGGACAATGTGACACAAGAAGTCTGTAACTAAATTCAAAATAGTTTATAGACTGCTTATGTATCGATTCAATTTGCCAAGTGTATATTAATTACTCAAACAGAATTGAACAAACATATACTTGAATCTACTATGGTTTTTAACATAATGGTTAGCTAGAGTGAAACATTCTAACAATTAATTCTTTCATGTCTAAGGCATTTTAGCTGAATATTTAATAAACCTGTTATGAATATGCATATAAATTCAATACTCAATTTTTTTTAAAGTTAGAAAAAAGACCAAAATATTATATAAGATTTCACTGTTATTATTCCCAGGACTATCTTCAAAGACATCACGAGAACTGGTGAGCAAATACTTTTAAATGGCCAAAATGGGCTCCATATGATTAAGAATGTAAATCTAATGATAGACTCAGGGAGAGCTCTAACAGGGGTGGCAAATTACTGACTTTCTTATCTATTTACCTTTCAGCTTTGGAGCTCAGCAGAAGTGTCCATTTCATACAAGCACACAAGATTAGATGAGCAGTTCCAAAGACCTTGTCTGAACCAAATTCATTTCATGTAGTTTGCCACATTTCTTAAATAGAAGATGAGCGCTTTCTATCTATGGCCCAGAGTTGGGTTGGATTGCTGAACTATTGCCCAACTCTTATAAGCAAAGCACTAAAATGTACCAATCAACAGGCAGCCCATAGCAGAGGTATCAGGAAGGTCAAAATACACACACATAAGAAGTTGGCAGTACATTATAGAGAAAAGCTATTTCTAAAGATGGACTTTGGCTACTTAAAGCCTTTGAGTGTTATTCAACTTTTGTTAGGAAAAAAAAAAAAATCAGTCCCAATGTTACTTGTAAAGATCTGGTTAAAAAAAGAGATCAAGACAGAGAAATGTAGTTTTATCTTTCAAACCATTATTTTCAGAAGGACACAAATCAGAGATAAACTATGACAATTTCTTCACAGCTGACTTGTTGGAGGATATTGTTCTTGTCTACACTAATGACTTCTGGAGGTTGGTTATTGCTGTGATCAGGAGCTGGGAGGATAGAGGCTTAACACCTTTCAAGAGAAACATTTTGTTCAATATCAGTTCAGAAAATAAAGCCAGTATTTAGCTGACTTTGATAACCTATCTACCATTATGGTTGGTTCACGTAGCCATTCCTTATGCTGTTTTAAATGTGAAGAATGAGTTGAACAGCAAAGGTGTCAAGCTAACCAGCAACTGAAATTTGAAAGGCTATGGTTCAAGAAGCTGATAATATTGTTCAATTCAGTCGCTCAGTCATGTCTGACTCTTTGTGACCCCATGAATCACAGCATGCCAGGCCTCCCCGTCTATCACCAACTCCTGGAGTTTACCCAAACTCATGTCTATCGAGTCAGTGATGCCATCCAGCTATCTCATCCTCTGTCATTCCCTTCTCCTCCTGCTCCCAACCCCTCCCAGCATCAGAGTCTTTTCCAATGAGTCAACTCTTCGCATGAGGTGGCCAAAGTATTGGAGTTTCAGCTTCAGCATCAGTCCTTCCAATGAACACTCAGGACTGATCTCCTTTAGGATGGACTGGTTGGGTCTCCTTGCAGTCCAAGTATTGTTAGAATTCATAAAACTTACTCCTGGCTTCCTTACTCCATCCCTTCCTGTTCTCACATCCACATTCCTATCATTAGGCAGGTGAAGAAAAAGAAACAAATGTGAACGGGACTGCCTCTTTGGGGACACAGTCAGTTCTCCATCCTCCCCAACTGCAACCTGCTCTCAGTTATCTGAAAAGTTATTAATTGAAATGCTTTAGTACTCCTTCTTAGGGGAACTGGCATTTTTAACTATCTCTACAAGATCCAAATTCAGGTTTTTCCAAGGTAATGAAGAAGGTATTTGGTGATTCTGTATTTGTGTATGTGTGGTGGTGGTGGTGGTGGTTGGAGTGGTCACGGTGGACTCTGCTCTGGACTATAGATTTGGCAGCTTTATTGCCCAAGCTTTATTACCTGATTTCCTATCTCAAGAGACAATGTTTTAATTGCAATGGTTTAATTGCAAATAAAGATATATACATACATATGCATATATCATATATATATTATATATATATTTATAGATGAAGGTGGGAGGAGAAGCGGATGACAGAGGAGAGATGGTTGGATGGCATCACCGACTCAACAGACATGAGTTTGGGTAAACTCCGGGAGGTGGTGATGCAGAGGGAGGCCTGGCGTGCTGCAGTCCATGGGGTTGCAAAGAGCGACCAAACTGAACTGAATAAATATATATATATATATATTTCTGTTTGAAAGTTATAAACATTTGGGGACTTTCTGTCTATACACTCTATGAAGTGTTCCTACTGATGTCAGAGTAATTTAGGTAGAAACATAAGGAAACATAAACAGTTTCCTCTGACACTACAAACATGTTCTTCCTTAGTGATTTCCTCCTGGTTAATTGCCATTCATTCCTGGCTCTTTGGAGCATGTGCTCAAGTAGACTTTTTCATAGTATCTTTCCTGTGGGTGAAATTTACTTATAAATACCTGAATACTTGTATTCACCTATTAATGGCCTAGGAATTGATGTTTTCTGTCTGCTGTTTCACCTTTCACTTCATGAAAGGATTAGATTGTAAACAGCCTAGCAGAATCCTTCAGGCCAAACCCTGGCTGAGCTGATCTCAGCAGGCAGGGAACCGGTGTCAGCCTATGAAACACAATTATGAAAATAGAAAGGATTCACTCATACTTTCAGGAAGAAATTACATTGTTTCCAAGATGAGACCCAGAAAATAAGACACATTACAAGACATTGAGCAAGATATGACTTTAAAAAGAGTCGGCAGAGGTAAATTTCAAAAAACACCAGATTTGCCAGAGGCTTCTCAAACTGTAGATATATTTTCAGTGTCTGACCTGCACCAGACACTTTAAGGGAAGTCCATTTGTCTCTGACCAATGAAACCCAAAATACCCATGCACAAAAGGCAGTATTTCTCATCTCCAAAGGCAATCAGTTTGTGCCCCAGAGTCTGAGGGTTCATGGCTTTCTTTTAATTTTATAAGTCTGTATATGCCTGGTTCCTCTTGCATGAGTAGATCCTGAGGAAGTGACCCGTCCACATGCCCACAGAGCTAATTAACTCCATCCTGAGGGTTACCCCGCCCTCATCTCACACATCCACTCAGTGTTTTAAATGACCCAGCAGTAGCATGAACAGATGATTTTTTTTTTTTCTCAGTGAGGAAAACATGGTGTTGGAAGAGCTAGGATATGTCTGCTCTAATTCAAAACAGCAGTGTGACCCTAAAACATTACCAAATAACTTTTTATCAGCAGTGCAGAAATGATCAAAAATGCTTGAATGAAATCTTTCATGATATTCGTCCAAATTACTGAAATTTCTATTTTTAAATAACAAATAATACATAATAAATACTGTGGTAGAGAAGTCTGAGCTGTATCCAGAAAAATTTTTTTAAATCTCCTTTTACTAGAAAAAAAAAAAAAGACCCAGAGCCTCCTTCCTCATCTTTAACAACTTAAAAACAAGGGCCAATGAGAAGAATGACACAACCCATCCTTTTTCCATTTCAAGGAATAGGCTCATGTTTTTCCAGATTTATTTTTGCCAAAGTGAATGTCTTGAAAACTCTGAGATGATCGCTGTTTTCTAACTTTTCAAAAAAGAAAAGAAAAAAGTGAACATGATGATGGTGGGTGATTTAATGGAATCAGCTTGTCAACATGATGAAACTGAAAAAGCTTTTACAGAATATGGCCACATGCTAAAATAAAAAATCTTTAACATAATGTATATAGTGTAGCGTGATTTTTGTTATGGCAAAAGAAGAGAATATCATTAATTTAGACAGTAAGTGTAAGGTTCTGCTAAAAACTCCATGGATAAATCATAGAAATACATCTTGGCCAGACAAATGGAGCCAGACAAGTTCTAGTTCTTTCAGAAGCTATCAAAAGAGCCATCAGATTTTAAGTCTGTCATCTCTCGTATGTGATAAGAAAAATTCTCAGCAATTCCTCTCAGTAATACTAGTATATAACTTCAAAGTTTTAGCGATTTATACATAAATGGACAAGAAAATGACCTTTTGTGAATGTCCCATTTTAGGCAAACCATAATATCTCTTGCATTCTCAAAAGCTTAACTGTGGCAGATTGGCTCATTTGGTAGGGCTTGGTGGGATAACATGCACATCTTGTGTGAACTTTTAACCTCTCCTTCCTTTGCAGAATGGTTTATGCACACACTATTTAATAGCCAGGAATTCTGTAATTCTTAGCACAGTGGTCAGTCAATACAAGGGAAAACCATCTTATATTTAAAATCCATGTTTAGAGTGTCTTAAGTCCTATGCTCTTGAACTAAAAACCTTATGAAAGTTCTAAAACAATTGAATACTTCTTCCTAAGTGTCTTATAGGTGTGGTTGCCAACTGAGAGTGTTAGGTTGGTAAAACTGGCTTAATAGGCAAAAAAAAGTGCTGGATGAACAATGTTTTTATTTACACTGGTTGGAAATTGTATATTTGATTTATAGCCCAAATCAAGCTCTTATATCAGTGCCTCCAGTCTTTGACTGGAACTGCTTCATTTGATTTCAAAGATTTCTGCCCATCATTGCTTCTTGGGATTCTAAAGGACTTAGGTCTATGGGGTCCAATCCCTCACTACTTCTCTAATCTCATTTCTCATCATTTGCATGTAACATTGGTCCAACTGCAATAAAATATGTTTACCTAAGTGGAACAAGAATAGAAATGTGAATGAGGATTGAAATGAATAAACCAGTTAGAATTAGTGACTCTACGCTCTTGAGAAAATTCAGCTCTCCAATTGGAGAGATATCTGTGTTTTTAACTGAGCCTAACACAGTGTCTGAACCTTCCTTGAGAATTAGTTAGATACAGGAGAACATGCAAAGCACTGTCGATATGGAGGCATGCTTTCATTCATTAATTTAACAGAAGTTTTTCCAGAGTCTACTATTAATTACCCTGCTGATTAGACTCCATTGCAGCTCTCAAGGACCTCTACTGTAATGTATACTTTACAGTTTTTATGTCTCCAATATTACTGATAGGTTACTAGCGCACTCTTCTAAGTTATCCTAAACATAACCATCTGCTATGACAACTTCTCGTTCCTCACTCACTCTTTTCAATTGCCCTGTGACATCCATTAGTAGTAGTAGCAGTGGTGGTGGTGACGGTGTTAGTTGCTCAGTCATGTCTGACTCTTTGCAACCCCATGGACTGTAGTCTGCCAGGCTCCTCTGTCCATGGGATTCTCCAGGCAAGAACTGGAGTGGGTTGCCATTCCCTTCTCCAAAGGATCTTCCTGACCCAGGGATTGAACCTGGGTCTCCTGCATTGCTGGCAGACTCTTTACCATCTGAGCTACAGGGAAGAACTGGCACGTCCTAAGTCGCTTCAGTTGTGTCGGACTCTTTGAGATCCTATGAACTATATAGCCTGTCGGGCTCCTCTGTCCACGGGATTCTCTAGGCAAGAATACTGGAGTGGGTTGCCATGCCCTTCTTCCAGGGGATCTTCCTGATCCAGGGATGGAACCTGGGTCTCTTCTGTCTCCTGCTTTGGCAGGTGGGTTCTTTACCGCTAGCCCCACCCAGGGAAACCCCAACATCCATTAAGCCCTTATCAATAATCTGACCCTTTGTGGCCTATGTTATCAACTCATTTCATTTCAACTTAGGTAAGAAACCCCTTTCCCACCATCAACTACCTTGTCTTTTTCAAACAGTCAAGAAAAATCATATATGTCTGCCCAGTACTATTTATTTGAAACGGATCCTTATGATCTTATTTAAAACAGCATTCTTTTCTTTTCTTTTTTTGAACAGTTGATGGGGTCTCTACTCCTGAGATACGTATCTTGAGTTTCAGGCAAATTATGAGTCAGTGGTCTCCAAGACACAACACTCACTACTCTCTGGGAAGAACACTTCAGACCCCAATAGAGGATCATAACTTTAAATAAGCTCAGTCTCTGGAAGGATTTAATGGAGCACATGTCTCTGGTCCTTGTGCTCCTTGTAAGGAGGTACCCTGCCATTATATTTTAGTCTTTTTTGAACTTAGCTATCTTAGGTCTTAGTTACAGTGAACATGGTATGAAGAACATGAATTCCTCAACATGTTAAATTTTTCCACCTCAAATGCCTTATACACAAAAACACAAGCATTTAATGTATGTACAGAGCAGCAAACATTCTCTGCCTGTTTCTTTTCAGATACTTTCTTCTCATATAAACAGTGGTGAAAGAATTACAAGTGCCATTGTTCTGCCTCCATGTTAATATCCTCACTATCTTGTATAAACAGGAGTGAATGAATATGTACATGACACCAATCAATCCCTTTCTTAAAAATGCAGTTTTCATCTTTTTAAACAGAAGAGGATGAATTAATGAATTCAATATGCAGTTTATCTGTTTATATTTTGAATGTTAATAAAGTAAAACCAAATTATTGCCTAAGTTCTTTTCAGATTTACATCAGCCATTAACACTCTCCATGCCAGCCTGGGCCAAGGGAGAGTGGAACTAGTAGCCTTGGGTCCAAGTCCCTGGAGTCTGCTGGAGAGGGTATGAAGTAGCTAGAGCAGGAGGAGATATTCACAGGCAGTGAAAGAAAAAATATATATATGTGGGATATATATATATATATATATGTAAGAATGTAAATATATATATATGTATGTATGTATCTATATATATGTATGTGTATATATGTATATATATATATATATATATATTTGTAGAGCACATTGCTAGGAAGAGATCATCTGGGGGCATTAGGTGAGAGAAATATCAAAACCAAACATAAAAGTGCTCTGAGGGGACTAGGGAAAAGGGAAATCACTATTATTTTCATCTCCTCATTGACTTCCCTTCTTCCTTAATATGCTTTCTCTTTCTATCACGTCATACTTCTCCCTCCATTCTTCAGGTTTTCCTCTGCCTATTTCTAACAAAGAAGCATTTAAGAAAATTTTAGGAAACAGTGAGACCCCTCCCCCCGAAAATGAGAGTAGACTTATGATAACATACTGTACATTTATATATACACAAGAAAATACAACCTATATTTGATTGACCAAGAACTAGAAACTGGGACTTTTGAGATTTAAAAAATTCATGGTATGTCTGGTCATATTAATCTCCAGACCAGCTGGTTTTCTTAGCATCACTGGAAAGAGCTATAAGAGAATCATGAACATAAAAAAAAAAGGAAAAATGGAATTTCATAAGGATTTATATCTGTATAGAGAAAGGGGCTTTAGAGTTGTCTATTGAAATTCCCCTGAAATTATTTTTTGGACTTATCTCTGAGAATACCAAGGAAAGGAATTTAGGAATTCTTGTTGGGTTTAGGGAACTACTAAACCCTGTCTATTATGTTCATTACAGTCATTCAAGCAAATAAAGGATAACTAGAGCATGGTATCTCACAGTGAATAACATGGTTGGTTACTCTGCCACTCTGACATATGGAGGCAGGGCTCACAGGACCAGGGGTCTCCTTATGAATACTACAGAGAGATGCTTAAGTTCATCTGAATGCACAGAGAAAGAAGGATTAGCTGGATGGTGTCAGCTGTGAGGTACCTAAATGTATTCTCTAACCAAGCACCAACATTTTGAGCCTTGCCTTCTTGGAAAAAAAATTTCAACACAGAGCTTATGGGAATCCTTTATTTGGTCACTGGGTGGGGGAGGATGCTGGGACTATGACAACATTCAATGGCCAGAGACGAGAGGAAGCGAGAAGAAAGAGGAAACCCAGAAAGCAGGAATGAGTGCCAAAAGAAGGGTGCCAGCTCTGGAGACTCTCTTACAGAATAAATAGAGAATCTTAAAATAAGAAAAAAGAGAGCATGTGTTGAGGAAAACATCAGTATACTTTTGGAATCTGAGGCAGAAAGGAAAAATATTTGTCCCTTGCCAATTTTCACCATTGTCTCATGGAAGATTCCTTTTTCTTCCACTTTAATATATACAAGTACATTCTTTTCCTAAGGGTCAGCCTTCTGTGATAATGACAGTCTTAAGTTATTGGCAAAGTTGAGAATGAAACTCTGACTTCCAGGCTATGTTTCTAAGTCCAGTCTATGTCCTCCAAAGTGTTCAGTCTGTTTTCTGTGGTTTCTCTGGGACCAGTGGCAAAAGACACATGTGGTAGGGGCAGACTTCCTTCTTGGGATATCTACAGCTTCAGAAAATAAATACCTTCTCATCATGACTTTTGACTTTCATTTTTCTCTCTTTTCTCCTAGACTATTAATCTTCAATTTCTTCTCTACCAGTCTGGGCCCTCATGGTTAGCTTTTAAGACATCTGCCATCAGTTTCTTCATCTATGACTTTCAATTGTTTCTCACTAGTTCTTGAGGCCATATGAACCCATTCATGTATGTTTGCCTCAACTTCCAGGCTGCTGAGCAAAGCTGAGGGAAAATTACAAAACTGGATAGCCTGGTGCCCCTTCAGAGTTCTGGTTTCCAACCTGAGCTGGGGTTTTGGAACTACTTTACAGTTCTTTCATCTTTTCTTAGTCAGTTTCCTCTTTCAGTCCCCAGTTCCCTTTTATCATGTAATTAACTGCTTGCAACTTACCTCCTACCCTTTATTCTCAGCTACTGTATTAACCTTGCCTTCTTTTCAAACAGAAGACAGAGCTATCAAATGGCAGTCCTATCATGCTACCTCTGTCAGAACCCATCTATGACATCTCAGATACTTTTTTCTCTAGCATTAATTATCTCCTCCAGGATCTTACTATATCAGTTACTCCTTCTATCTCCTGCATTTTCCATTTTCCTACTGCATGCCAGCATGCTTCAGTTACCC
Organism: Dama dama; assembly: GCF_033118175.1. Classification (NCBI taxonomy): domain Eukaryota; kingdom Metazoa; phylum Chordata; class Mammalia; order Artiodactyla; family Cervidae; genus Dama; species Dama dama. Next base: position 59,263,082 of record NC_083699.1, on the reverse strand, counting down.
ACATATGAAACAAACAATAACAATCACAACAAACTAACAAACAACAGATCATCTTCTGTGGACACAGTCTTTCCTTCCTTTGAACCACTTTTAAGCTTCCTAAACCGATTCATTCCTCAACACAATAAAATCTGGTTTGTCTACCTGTGTTGCCAATTAAATGACCAAGGTCTCCAAAAACCTCTGATTGCTGGCTCCTAAGATCCATTTTCCACCTTGTTGCTTTATTTCTTTGTTTTTAAAGTCAGGTTCATTGATAAATAATTTGCATATAATAAAATTCATCTTTCCTTTTAATACCTTTCTACAGTTCAATAAGTTTTGACTTCTGAGTTGGTTTCTTGATATGTGTAAAATAAAATCCAAATGCTTTGAATTCATACACAAATCTCTTCAAAATCTCTTAACAGTCTTTCCCATGTAACCCATTGTCTGGTCATACACCCTTTAGCGAGATGAGTTCTGTACATTTAAGCTTCTAGAACTTTCTTCAGTTTCCTCTCTGTAAACATACATGTTTTTGTGTAATATAGTAAATGCTGTATTAATATCACATTGATTTCCATATAGAATTATAAAACTAGATGCTATTTTGAGAAATTGATACTTTCAAAATAGAGTGTAACTTTAAAGGTCCCTGCTGTTCTGGTGTTATGGGTTGAATGGTGTCCTCCTCAAATTATCATGATGAAATTCTAGCCCCTAAAACCACAGAATGTGACTGTATTTGAGAATAGGGTCATTGCAGATATGACTGATAAAGATGAGGCAATCCTGAAGCAGGGTGGATTACTAATCCAATATGACTGGTATCTTTTTAAAAGGGGGAATTTGGACACAGACAAACACATGAGGAGAACACTATGTGAAAATGAAGGCAGAGATTAGTGTGATGCTTCTATAAGCTGAGGAACACCGAAGATGGCTAGCAAACCATCAGAAGGTAGAGGAGAACTATGGAACAGATTCTTTTTCAGAGCTCTTGGAAGGAACCATTTCCACTGACACTTTGATCTTGGGTATTTAGCCTCTAGAACTGTGAGACAAGAATTTCTGCCTCTCAGGTTTGAGGCACTTTGTTGTGGCAGCTCTAGTAAACTAATACCTTTAGTAAGTAAACATCTTTGAGTATGCTGGAATACTAATTTGCTCATTCACTCACCAAATCCTTAACGGATACCTAGTATGTACTAGGGGCTTCCCTGGTGGCTCAGTGGTAAAGAACCTTCCTGCCAATGCAGGAGATGTGGATTTGAACCCTGGGCCAGGAAGATCCCCTGGAGAAGGGAATGGCAACCCATCCTAGTATTCTTGCCTGGGAAATCCCATGGACGGAAGAGCCTGGTGGGCTATAGTTCATGGGTCACAAAGAGTCAGACACGACAGAGCAACTTAAACAACAACAACTAGGTGCTGGACACTGTTCTAGGATATGATGATGCCAGGTATATATGAAAAACTAAAACTATTTGTTGCATGAATAAATAAGAACTTCATCATGTTACTGTATTTTTTGTGTATTTACCAATAAGCAGTTAATCTATTCATCAACATAGGACTGATTAAATGTCTACCATTTATTCATCAATCAAATATTTATGGCATACCTACTATGTGTCAAATAACATTCTAAGCACAGAGGATAAAATTATAGATAGGACAAATTCTCTACCTTCATGAAACTTGAGTTCTAATAGGGGAACAGACGTCAGACACAAAAACAAGGAAATAAATTATGTAATTTCACTCTGTGCCCCACAATGACAATCCTAAGTATTTATCCTGTAAACCCTCTAACTCTTGAAAAATGCCCAGGGCAATACTGATACTTAAAAATATTCCTAAATACCACTCCCTGTTATTTCCCTTATGTTCCTGCAATCTCCATGTAAGCCTGAATATTTAAAGTCATTAATGTTCCCTGGTGGCTCAGATGGTAAAGAATCTAACTGTTATGCAAGAGACCTGGGTTCAGTCCTTGGGTTGGGAAGATCCCCTGGAGAAGGGAATGGCAAGTCACTCCAGTATTGTTGCCTGGAGAATCCCATGGACTGAGGAGCCTGGTGGGCTACAGTCCATGGGGTCACAAAGAGTTGGACAGGACTGAGTGATTAATTCTCTTAAGCTGTTCTTTAGATTTTCTGATTTAAGCATAATTTTAGGAGTTTAAACATTACTTCAGAGTCTACAAAATAAAGATCAACATGTTGAAGTCTGAGAGTGGAGCTGGGCTAATCCACAGAGTACAGGTTAAAATGTTTGGGTAGGACACCCAAAGTTGGCTTTCTCAGTCAGCCAATGTCATTCAACACCTATTTCTTAAGTGCTTCTAGTATGTCAGCCCCTGTGCTGAAGACAGTAGAACTGTGGGAAAAGCAGGCATGGTGCTGACCCCCACCAAGCTTATGTTCTAAAGGGAAACACCTGAACACCAAGTTTCACGGTCCATTTCTTTTTTTTTTTTTCACAGTCCCTTTCTTAATTACAACTGTGATGGGGCTGTGTGAAGAAAGCTGAGAGAGCTCGGGGTCAGGAGACTTGGGCATGAGGGGTTTGTGAGAAGCCTCCTTGAGGAAGTGGTACCTCAGTACTGACTTTGGGGCTGGGGTATGTATGGATCTTTGTTTCAACAGGGATCACAGACTCTTATGTTTCTTCCTCCTCCTCTCCTTTCATCCACGTACACATTTCAAATACTTAAAAGCATTCTTCAAATACAGTAAGAACACCAAAACTAAACACAAGAGAAGGACTCTTCAGAGGAAAGGGGCCAAAAATAGAAGGGAAAAAACCCCCTAATCTCACCATTTGTTTTGAAAACATCCAAAATGATTAAAACACATTATAAACTAAAACATATGAACTAATCACTTGCCAAGTTTCATTTTTAAATCATAGCCATTCTTGAGGTTCATAAACTAAAAAAAGAGTTTTCAATGTGAACTTGTGTTTTTCTTTGCTTGGCCCACAGTTGGCCTGAAGCATTTGCCGTGGAGTTGTGTGGAGGGAAATGGGTCCAGCAGGTCAGGAACACATGGAGTACCTCCACCGGAAGGAAAGCTCCGTGAGCTTAGGCCTCAGTCTATGCATAGCTGTGTCCCTAAAGCATAGAAGAGCACTTGGAAAACAATAGGGACTCAATAAATGCTGAATGGCTAACTGAATGAATATTCTGGGCCTTTGAAGGAATTCTCCAGCTCTCTTTTCTTACCCAAGCCACATCTTGCTTTAAGCCAGTGGTTATGGGGCAATTTTTACCACCTAGGAGATGTTTAGCAACATCTAGGGACACTTTTAGTTGTCAAGCTCTTGGACAGCAAGGAGATCAAAACAGTCAATCCTAAAGGAAATCAACCCTGAATATTCATTGGAATGACTGACGCTGAAGCTGATGCACCTGATATGAAGGGCCAACTCATTGGAAAAGATCCTGATGCTGGGGAAGATTGAAGGTAGGAGCAGAAGGGGGTGACAAAGGATGAGATGGTTGGATGGCATCACCAACTCAAAGGACATGAGTTTGAGCAAACTCCGGGAATTGATGAAGGACAGGGAAGCCTGGCGTGCTGCATTCCATGGGGTTGCAAAGAGTTGGACATGATTTAGTGACCAAACAACAAAATCTAGTGGGTAGAGACCAGAGATGCTGCTAAACATTCTACAATGCACAGGATAGCTCTGCACCACAAACATTTACCTATCCCCAAATTTCAGCAAGGACAAGGTGGTAAAACTCTGCCTTAGGCCCTTTTTTACTATTGGGCTGTATATGGGAGTATGGGACTCCATATATTTGGGAGAAGTTGAGTCCTGGAGGCACAAACCTGAATGAAGCACCTCCTTGCTTTATCCTTATTCCCTTCATGGTCCAACAGAACTGCCCCCCTGGGCCTTTTGGCCCCACTGGATCAATATGCAGTTGCTGGGGAAACCAGCTGAAAAAGACCTGTCTTTATAATGGTGGGGAACAATTTTTACTGTGTATTGGTAATTTCCCTGAGCTTACCAAAGAATATAACCTAATTTAAATAAAATTAGCTTGTTTAGAGTCTACTCATGTGCCTGTAATAAAAACAAATGTCCTCCCCTAATTCAACCAGTTTCTCCACGTCTGATCAGGACCTGCACACCAGTCTAGCTTTATAATAAATAAGATCAGCTTCAAGAATCCAACAAACCCCAATAATAATACAGTATATAGAGACTGGATTGATAGCATTTCATTTGCTCTGTTCCTTGCCTTGTGTATTAAAATAGTAGTGCTTGTTTCGGTTTCAGTTGGGAAACTTCCATGGTGCCAGAAGAGTGCATGTGCCGATTTCCCCATGATGGTGGTTGCTCCAGGAATCTTGGTATTGTGGCATGGGTCCCAGTTACCATAGAGACTGCATACACTGACAGTGTAGCATTATGATTGGTGAGGAATGCATATTTTGCAGAAGCTTTTTGAGAGATAAAGAGAAGACACAGGAAAGGGAGGCGCCCAATAAAGTGGCACAGCAAAGAGAAGTCCCTGATCATCACAGATTCTAGAAATTTGGGACAATAGCGATTTCAACTACTATTACAAAGCCAACATAAACTTTTCCCCCTAAGGCCGTGTCAGGCAGGAAAATTTCAAGTATGAGGAGAAAGAACTGATATAAAATATTCTCAAACAAAAAAAGTAAACAAATGAACCTACCAAGGTCTCAAGGTAACAAAAATGATTTGGCAAGAAAATATTTTTAAGTGATTCTAGGCAAAGGAAGAAAAAAGGAATCTAAGAGAATAATAAAATCAAAAGTTACATTCCTGAGGATGGCTGATTTATGGAAAGGCTGGCAAGGAGTAACTTAAGTTCTGAGTGCCTATGTTTCCTGCCCTGAAAGTGGAAAGGAAGAGAACAAAGATGAGTCCCCTCTCATTTTTAACAAGGATCTCCATAAACCTCCCAATGATTTGACATTATAGCAGATGAATATGATGCACGCCAGTCAAAGAAAATCCAACAAAAACTCTTAGCAAATACGTAAATTAGAGAACATTGCCCACAATGCAAGCTGGCTCATTCCACAGTTTCATAAAATAATGAAAGCTTAAAGTGTACTGATAGTGTGTTTTCATGTACATACTATTTCTCTGTATACATTTTGAGGTATAGAATTTTTACAGAGATCAAGGCATGTGTGCTATGTAAAGGGTTCAAGTGTTGAACTGTAGATATTTTCAAATAGGAAAGAAGGCTGGAGACAGGATGTGGGTCAGTGCAGGGAATGAGTGAGAATGAACTTAGAAGAAAACTGGTCTAGAAAAATGTCAGGTAAGTGATCATAAGTTCCGTGATGTCCAGGTCTATGTCTGGTAATGTTTTACTACATATACTTTAGCCTAATATAGCCAGTGGAAACAGTGACAGACTTTATTTTCTTGGGCTCCAAAATCACTGCAGATGGTGACTGCAGCCATGAAATTAAAAGATGCTTGGTCCTTGGAAGAAAAGCTATAACAAACCTAGACAGCGTATTAAAAGCAGAGACATTACTTTGCCAACAAGTTCCATATAGTCAAAGCTATGGATTTTCCAGTAGTCATACATGGATGTGAGAGCTGGACCATAAAGAAAGCTGGGTGCTGAAGAATTGATGCTTTTGAAGTGTAGTGTTGGAGAAGACTCTTGAGAGTCCCTTGGACTCTCAGTCAATCCAGTCAATCCTAAAGGAAATCAATCCTGAATGGTCATTGGAAAGACTGATGACAAAGCTGAAGCTCCGGTATTTTGGCCACCTCATGGGAAGAGCCGACTCACTGGAAAAGACCCTGATGCTGGGAAAGATTGAAGGCAGGAGGCGAAAGGGACGGCAGAGGACAAGATGGTTGGATGATATCACCAACTCAATGGACATGAGTTTGAGCATGCTCCAGGAGATGGTGAAGAAGAGGGAAGACTGGCATGCTGCTGTCCATGGGGTTGCAAAGAGTTGGACATGACTGAGCGACTGAGCAACAATATAGCCACGGGCCACTGGAAATCCTTATCTCTAAATTTTAATTATCATCAATATAGTAATAATCTCTGAAATCTATATCTTGAGCCATTAGTTCTCAAATCTATCTACAATTTTGAGCCATTAGTCCTCTCTTGACCTCCAGCCCTCTATATCAAATGACTTATTGGACAATTCCAACTGGATAGCACAGCATGTCTAAAGTTCAGTCACATTTTCCTTTATAATTTCCCTCCTTCCTATGTTCCCTATGTGAGCAAATATCATCAATATTCACCCATATGTCCAAGTCTCATACCTGGGAATCATCACCCCTTAAATAAGCACCAGATTTGTAATTCTAATGTAATTTCTTTTAATAATCAAAGAAGGCTTTTGTGCATAGAAAGCAATATTTACAGTTAATTGGGTTTTAAACTATTGTATGTGTATGTTTGTACCTATCTGTATACACATACATTATCCTAATTAGTAGTCTAATAATTCCTCTACAAAAAAGAAAAATGTTTTCAGGAAGGGTGAAGTTACTAGGTAGAAAATTTGGGAACTCTAACTATTTCAACTATTCAGGGGGTTGGAAGAGTTAGGATCTAATCTAGGAGCACCTTCCAGAATGGTTCTTTAGGGTGTCACCAATGAACACACTGAATATTCTTAGAGTGACTATGATGATGAAGAGTTTTAAGGCAACATCCTCTGAAGGGAATTTTACAACCCGTGTCTTCTGTGTCCAAGTTCTGTGCTGCTTGCTCAATCATGTCTGATTCTTTGAGATCCCATGGACTGTAGCCCACCAGGCTCCTCTGTCCACAGGGATTCTCCAGGCAAGAATACTGGAATGGGTTGCCATTCCCTTCTCCATGGTAACTTCCCAACCTAGGAATCAATGGGGGTCTCCTGCATTGCAGGTGGATTCTTTACCAGCTGAGTAGGAGTTCTACTCTTACCTAATTCTTTTATAATAAACTTTCCATTTTGTAGTCTAATAAAAGTAGACAGTATTTTGTTTTCTCCATCAACCAGGTTCTCTGACTCTGGTGACCTTTTGCTTGTGATGTTTCTTACATTTCTAGTGTCTTGTTCCCACTCCACCACTTTAGCTTAGGCCTCCACTACCTGTCATTTGTAATATGGTAATGGTCCACTGTACTATGTTCCCTTCTTTTTCTGAGTCTTTGCACATGTCACTACCTGTGTCCAGAACAGCCATATTCCCTGATAAGCATTTACCAAATGAAAAAAATAACAAATGCTTTAGATGTTACTGCTTTGGGTACTAAACAGAAATAGTAGCCCACCTAATATTCTGGATAAACCTGCACAAAGTGCTCTTACTCTCAAAATTAATTTTGAAGAACTTGAAAATTTTGCCATGGAGAATCATGGGGGCCATACTACAATATTAAGTTTTGCATCTAATAAAAATGCCTGCAAAACAGAGAAAGAAGGACTCATTTTTTTGTCTTCAATTCATCCAGCAAATATTTGTGGAACACCCTTTATATACCAGGCACTGTTATAGACACTGTAAATTTCTTAGGGTACAAAACAGACCAAAACTACCCCTCCAAGATACAATACAAGATACAAAAGATACCCCTCCAAGCCCTGCAATTATGGGCTTATATTCTATGACAAGGGGAAATAAACATGTAAATAAAGCATTCATCTGAAGGGAATGACTTCTATGATGAAAAATGAAGCAAAGGAAGGGGGTATGATTATTTATATGGTTGCTATGAAAAGCTTTCCTTAGAAGTGAAAATTGAGTAAAGACCTGAAGATAGTGAGCAAACAAGACTTATCTGGGAAAAGCATTGCAAGTGATGAGAAAAGTAAGTGCAAAGGCTCTGAAGTAAAACATGTATGGTGGGTGAGGGAAGCAAGGAGGTCAATGAAGCTTTGGAGGTATGAGTGAGGGCTCAAGTGCTAAATGAGGATACAAATTACCAGAGGAAGCTGATTGTGCAGGCCTTGTGTACTGTTGTATAGGCTTCTGTTTTTTCCCCTCTGGATGGATGGGGAGCCGTTAGAGACTACTGAGCAGAGGAGACATGTGGTCTGACTTACATTACATGCATTACAAAGTATCCCTCTGGCTACTATTTTGAGAACACTGTTTGTGGCAAGTCCAGAAACAGAAAAGGTAAAGATAGGAGGCTATTGCAGTAATCCATGTAAGAGATGATAATAGCTCGAGTTAGGATAGTAGTGGTGGTCAGGATGAGAAAGTGGTAAGATTTTGGACGTATTTTGAAAGTAGATTTGCAGAATTTGTTGGTAGGTTGGATTTGTGAGATAAATAAAAGACTGTGAGAGAAACAAATTTTTGACTTGAACAACTCTAAGGATTGAGATGCTATTTACTGGGCTGGGAAAGAATGCCTATTTGTTAGGTAAAATAAAACAATTCCATTTGAATATTTTACATTTGTGCTGCTCATTAGACTTCCAGTGGAGATTTTGAGTAAGCAGTTGAATATGTGAGCCTAGAAGTCACATATTCTAGCCCAGGGTAAAGGCGTGGACTAGAGATACACGCTTAAGCTGTGAGCTTGGGTATGAATATTAAGGAAGGGAACAGAGATTAAAAAAGAGGTTCAAGGACTAAGCCATGTGACCCTCCAGTGTTTACATGTTGGGAAATGAAAATGTATCAGTCAAGAAGAGTGAGAAGAAATGGCCTGTGAGGTAGGAAAAAAATCAGATGAGCTTGGAGGACTGAAAACTAAGTGAAAAATGTGTTTTGATGGAGAAAGCTGTGCAAACAATGCTGAGAGGTCAGGGAAGACTGTGTTAGTTGATGGAGTTAGAACCATGGAGGTCACTTTTAATCTTAGTGTGAACTGTTTTACCACATTGGTGGGTGCAGAGGTAATCAGAGAGGGCTCAAGAGAGAATTGGAGAATAGGATTGGAGAGTGTTCATAGTAAGCATGATGACATTTCTTGAGAAGTTTTGCTGAAATGGGAATCAAAGAAATAGGATAGTAGCTACAGTGAGTGTGTGTCAGAAGAGAGTATTTTTTAGGGGGAGAAAAATGACAGCATTTTGTGTGCTTATAGGAAAGATTTGGTAGAAAGGGAAAACTAATCAAGGAAGAGAAAGGGGGGAGCTTTTACAAGAGCAGTGTATATGAGTGTGTGAAAGGTGGGGGGTGGGGGGTCTAACGCACACAGAAGGGTAGGTTGAACAGGAGAGGGCAGAGTTTATTCAGAGTTACAGAGAGAAACCAGGGTATGTGGGCACAGATGCAGCTGGGAGGGTAGGTGTGATGGGGAGTGAATGTGCAAGTTCATTTTTGAGTGCTTCTATTTTCTCAGTGGAGTAGGAAGGAAGGTCATAAGTTGAGATTAAGGATGGGGAAGGAAGTGTTGGAAGTTTGAGAGAGGGAAAGATGAGAAATATTCTTACAGCAACATGGGGAAGGGAATGGATAGGGAAGTGTGATGTAATTACAGGGCAGCACTAAGAGCCTCTCTCAGCAATTAGAGTTTAAAGGGGGAGTCAGGTGACCTGTGTGTTTTTCTCTAGCCACATTCAGCTAGCCTGTAGGCCTGGAATAGATGGGGAGTTGCAACTGATCAGTGTAGTTGAGACTTGCCAGTTGAGGACAAGGAAGCAAGAGACGATCAAGGGGACTAAGGATGTATGCAAAGACATGATTAGAATCATTGTCCATGGAATCTAGTTATACAAGGAAGGGGTAATATGAGGGCCTCGGAGTAGAATCAATGTATTGGAGGCACTAGGAGGCTTCAGGGATTGCTGGAACAGAGGGGACAGTGGGATTGTGTTAAGAGAATATTAGGTGGTTGGTTGGAGAGTGGGATGCTTGAAACTGAGATTATGGAAAATTTGTAATTATTAGTAAATAGAAGGTCAAAAGTATAGCCATGGGAGTGAGTAGCTATGGTAGGGTAGAAGACAGATTACGAGAGAATTAAGGAATTGAGAGGTAAAGTAACAGAAAGACTATATATTTAGACACTGAAATGACCTTGTATGGTGATGCAGTAGAAATGAAAAAGAATGTTAGTGAGCCAGTGGCTAAAATCGTCAAGAAACTGGAGGTGGCAGCCAGAGATGTAGTGGATCACTACACTGAGAAGAGGTAGGGGACAGAAAACTTTCCTACCCCTCCTCAGCTTTCCCCCTCTCTCACTTACTATCTTCACAGCTTATATGACTGGCATTAGCAAACTTTTAATTTCCCAGACTAGCTAGCTGTAAGTAACCCATGACTTCCCTTTGTTCTTTCTATTTAAATTATTCCTAAGTCTGAAGAATTTCCACTTTCAAATATTTACTCTTCTTTCTCCCCATTTTGGGCCATTACTACTCTTGCCAGTCACTCTTCTCGATAACTCAGTTTAGTGTTCTTTATGGTACTGAGCACCGTCAGGAATTATCTTGTTGAGTTTGTTCGCTTTTTGTTGCAGGGAGATTCTATTTTCCATCATGAGAATGTAAACTCTGGAAGGGGAAAAGCCTTGACTGTTTTGTGTTTGAAACAAAATATCCTCCGCAATAAATAACGCTAGGATGAATTAATGAATGGCGCCCTGTTTCATGCTGATGAATCCTAATTTTCTCAGTTTCACACACTGGCATTACTTCACTTACTACCTCTTTCTACTTCCTCTCCTGCTCAAACCATCCATTTCACTCAGTTAAGGGAATTATACTGCTCCCCCTGAACATTTTGTTAATTTTTATCCTGGTGATTTCATCATATTTCTCCCCTGTTTTTAATGTCAGTCCCCCACACACCAGTTCTTCAAGGCTCAGCTTGGGTCTCTTCTCCTGGATGGCTTTTGCATGATTACTCTGAGACCTGCTGATTTCTCCCTTCTCGAAAAACCTGCTTATGCTTAATAACATCAGCTGCCTTATATTTTGTAATTGTTTAAGGAGTGTTCATCTTCTCTTTTCAGCTTGAATATAGGTTTATTTTTGGCTCAGCGATCCTGACCTACATCTATGGTATATTCCATAATGATTAACATAACATAGGACAGGTAATGAATGTTCCAAAAAATACCACAGCTTCATGGAATAGTTTCATTGATTTCTATTATCCTCAACAATCTGAGAAACTTGACTCCTCTCCCACTTTTCATTGTGCTTTTTGCTAAATCTTAGTATTCTTTCTGCTGTACCAATATTGTCTTCAGTACCATGCCCTCCTGTCCAAAGCAGAGCTCTATACCCTTGCACTGCAATTTTCATAACTAAATCATTGGCTTTGCCATTATTGTTGCTGGAGTTTCTTGGCAATTTTAGTATGTTCAGGACACAGCTGCCAAAATCATCTTTCTTCTTGGTTGATTTGATTCTTTCTTTAAAAAGAAATCCTTGCAGTTCTTTTTCATTACACTTTATGTATCCCCTTGGGATTTATTTTTCCTTGGCTCCATCCTTGGCCTGGTTCTTCTCTAGTTTCTCTAACTGTGTTCAGTCCCTGCTTCTCACTTGATTTGCCCTTTGTCTCATTTAAAGGAATTGGTTTTCACACCTTCTTTCAAACCACCCTGTATATTTAGGATAGTTTCTCAAATAATATAAAATTTATAATATTTATGAATAAGTGACACAATGCCAAGATATTCTGTCTCTTCTTTCAAATAACATCTGAAGATGCACCTGTACCACTGAGTTCTATATTTAAGATATTGAATAAGTATCATTCATCCATCTGCTTTCATTCTGTCTTGCATTTTTCAAGACCTGTTTAAGAGTTGTATTGTGAGGTCTCTGGGGCTGGGGATTGTCTGACATATAGTTCACAAACTGGCCTTTGCTCTGTATGTTCATATTTCTTGACAAATAATAAATAATAATAATAGCCCATTGTGCTTTTTTACATTCCATGCATAAGTCCCTGGAAAAAGGAAAACTAATAACCAGGGATTATAATAGAAACACTGAAACAAAACTAACCTCTTACTAGGTTTTGCTACAGTAACATAGACTTCTAGGCCCATATTCTAATAAATAATTACCTACTTAAGTCATTTGTGAATCGTTCCTTTGCCAACATTGTGTATCATATCAAATGCCTATGTGGCTTTTAGGACAGGGAAAAACAACTAGAACATTACAGCTATGTGGGGGATCAGAGTGAAAGCAGCAAAATAAGAGGTTTACTCTGCTGGGTGCACAGTTTGTAAGAATTAGTCTCACAAGCAGAACTACTTGACAGAATACAAGCCTGCTCTCCAGTTCCCTCCTCCCCCTCCCTTTCTCTCCACCACTCCAGACCTCTTCTCAATAACGGAAGACTATCTTTTTCTTCTTTCTTTCTTTTTCTATTTTTTTTTAAAATCCAGGTGGGTAGTGTGTATCATTTCGTACGAAAAATCTGCTTTTCGTATGAGTATAACAAATGTTCTGATTGAAGCTGCTCTATGAAAATGGCTGTATGTCTAACAGAGGAGGGGACTGTGGTCATGGGCGGAGCGTCTCCATATTTATCCACAGATGAGCCACATTCAAACTCCAGTTTTCAAATGAAAACAAAAATGTTACCATTGCCTTGTTATTGCAGTGGCCACTAGATGGCAGGTCCAAAAATCTGAGTGGAACCTCAGAGGAGGGCAATTCTTACACGGGAAGTAGAATAATTCTGGTACTCAAGCATTGGTTTATCAATAAGCCTCTGTTGTTCACCAAAACATTGGGTGGACAAGGCAATATCCATGTGATTTCACAGAGCTGCAGTGAGAAGGAAGCCCTTTGATATCTAGGTGTGTAGAGCATTGTCTACACACAGTCCAGATACAGCTAGATTTTTAGGCTTTTATTAACAGACTTTCTCAGACCTGGTTTTTATAAATGTTCAGTTGTATTTCATCTATCTTATGGTCCTGGCACTACCTTGCCATAATCTCAGGGGGTATAAAATGTAATTGTTTAATCTGCCTCTGTAAGAACACAGAGAAAAGACTGTCAAATAGGCTGTGTGTATATATATATATATATATATGTATATATATACATATATATATATACACATACACATAAAACTGCACTCTGTATCACTTAGCAAAATGTATTTACCAGTAAATCCAATTTAGAATTTTATATATCTGTCTATATGTCTATCTATATCTTTATCTATTTTCTATACTAGAGGCTGACCTTATATCCATGTAAGTTGTTTTAGAAAAGAGAATGAAAGACATTATTTAATAGGAAAAACAAGTAATCCCCATGATTGAAACACACATGAGTAATGAGTAAATTTAGAAAAGTTCTTTGTTGTACCCAGTGTTGTTTCCATTTTCCTGGACTAAGATGGAAGACTTATAAGAGTGGATCTTATGAGGCTACGAAAGATGTCATTCTTAAACCAGTTATTCTGAAGGTAGATTGCATCTCTCTCTTCAGGACTTTTTTCTTTTTTGGTTACTAGGTTATCCTGACATAAGTGGTCTGACTACATGAACATTGAGCACTTTTATTTACCTTTTAATTAAAGAACTGACCTTATGATTTTTAAAAGTAAAGAATCACAAGTTCTGAGATAATTTATCCTTCTCACTTGAGAAAATATGTTCTAAAGTCAAATTTATGTTTGTACAAAAGCTGTGACATGCATTTTGATATACATTTAAGCATCCTTGCCAATTAAAATTCTGTAACAATGAAAGCAACATAAACTCAATTATAGCCATACAATTCTCTCATCACTCACCTTTTGTTCCCTTTTTCTTGTAAAATTTAGGTAAAAGAATAATAGTAAACATGTTGATTTCATCTACCCTTGCTCCATATCTTTGAACAGTTAAATGTCTACATGAGACATGAGAAGAAGAGGACATATACACTGGTCTTCAGAATAAGAAACAAGTTTTTTCTTTTTCTTTTTGCATAGGGAATAAATATGGACTATCCTGATTAGCAAGAAGAGATTTTACACCAGCACTAGCTGACTTCCTTCCGTTTGGCAGTAGAATTTAAAATACAATGACAGAAACAATTTATGATGAAGTTCCATGGTTATTTCTACATAATTGTGGTGAATGGAATTTAACCTCCTCTTCTCCTCCCACCAAAAACGCTAAAACTTGTGCCTCCCTCACAGAAAAAGCACTGGAATGGAAACTGAAGCCTGGGCTCTACCCTGATTTTGAGGGTATTTCACAGGGTGAGAGCCAGAGGGCATGGCCTCCCTCTGGGCTCTTCCTCACCTCTGAGGCTTTAAGGAGAAAATCTGGGATCCCTCTCTGCTTTAACATTCAATATCCAGAGAAGCGAATTACCATGCAGCCCAGATATTTTTTTTCTCAGAAACAGACGAATTTTCTCAGATGAGAGAACAATGCTGTTAAGGACTTTGTACTGAAAGCGAACACGTCCCAATCAGCATGGTGGATCTGACTCACAGAAGGGAAGCCGGAACTGAATCTTTCTTTCTCCATTCTGCATCACCCTTCCACGGACTCCCCCATGGTCCATAAATCTAAGTCCTGCCCCAGAGGCCCTTCTTGGCGGTCGCTGGTTGATTATTCCCCAAACCCTTTACTTTTCCTCTTGGACATAGAGCCAAACTCTGTTTCCCAGCCCTCCCTGCAGACAGCCACAGCTTGTGACCACACTCTGGCCAGTGGGATGTCAGCAGAAGTGACATGCACTGTTCCAGAGCTCGCCCATAAAAGTTCCTTCACAATTATCGCTTTCTTCCATCAGCAGTCTTCTGGCTGGATGTCACCTGAAGGTGACCTTGGAAGCTATGTGCTGAAGATGACAAAGCTTTGGCCAACCTGGATTCCTGACCAATCTTTACATGAGCAACAGATGAAATTTTGCATTAGGCCTCTGAGGCATGGAGGTTTAGGTAAATAGTATAGAAACTAATATTATCTTAATTAAGAAGCCCTCTAAACCAGAGATTTGCTCTCCTTCCAAGACATTTTATTTATGTCTCAGTGACCAGGTTTTCACATTGTAGTGGATTCCTTACTGATATGTAAGATCTTTGAGGACAATATGTATTTTATTCATATTCTCATCCTCCACAGAACTCTAGCCAGCTGAATAAGTGCTGAATAGAACATGGATCATTTGAAAATTATAGAAGGTAGTAAAAGAAGTATTGATTAAAAATAAAGTCCTAGCTTTCTTCTTATCCTATTTAGGTGGAAGGTATGAATGCTGAGCTTTTTCAGAGTGGTAATGCTATATTGTGACCACCATGTGTGTGGGTGTGTATGCTTAGTCATGTAGCCTTTTAATATATTTTATGTATAGCTTTCCTAATAACCATGCTCCCAAAATTAAGTGCAAATTAAATATTTTGAAAAATTAAAAAATACAAAAGCAGGAGATAAGTGAAGAGACTGAATTGAGAAATGTGAGAACTAAAGGATTAAAAATTGTCTGGATCATCATTACATGGGTCTTTTACTAGCCCTTATGAAATTATAGCTATAAACTATTACCTCTGATAAATCACCGTGCCTTTGGTACCTTACTTTCAGTGTTAGTATTGACCTCTTTTGAGCCAAATTCCTTAGACATTTTCTGTTCTATTTTCAGCTGGTCTCACCATAGCCCCTCCCTGAAACACTTCATCCTTGGTTTCCTCAATACTGGCCGGATTTTCTCATTCTCTGTCTCTGACTGTCCTCTTTCATCTTTTCTTTGGCTCTCTTTCTTATCCACTCTTTAAGTATTAGAATTTCCTAGTATTCTGCTCTGGGTTTTCCCCTCACAGCTTGTTCTTGAGTCATCTCACTCAGTCTTATGGTTTCACTGACCACTTCCTCACAAGTAACTCCTAAATATATCTGGCCCAGCACTCACTTTCTCTAGAGCTTCAGATCTATATTGTCTATGGTCTCTGGACACTTTAAGACAATCTAAACATCTTGTAGCAAACTTGAATATTGCAAGTCCCAAAGTAAAAGTATGACTTGCCCTTTCCTGGCAAACCTCTCCCTCCTTCTCTGCTCCCTCTCTTGGTAGATGACACTGAGTTAGACACATGAAACTCTCCTTACTCTTCTCTGTCACTGATCTAAATTAGCTAATTAAATTCTAAATCTTAAGGTGTCTTTACACTGGTTTTGAGATTTTTAGCCTGTTTGAGGACTAGAGAAGTAGAGGCAGATTAAAAATAGGACTTCTTTTAACTCAATGTCAAGACCTACCACTATGAATTTCTTCACACAAACATATAAAAAAGGCAAGAAGAACGGAATGACAAAAAGGTTTTCATACCCTTCCATCATACCTGAGTTACCCTGTGAACCAGCAGAGAATCACGAGAACTGTTCTGAGAGTGAACATTCTCACATTCCATTTCTTCAATTGGGACTGCTTTGAAACAAAATTGAATGGAAAGAAAAGATTTTTTCAGAGGTGACAGGAGCTGTGCTCACTGTTCTTCCTTCCATAACCTCTGCAAAAGAAGAGTTTAAAAAATGTCCCCAAAGCCCAAACCTGCAGAAACTCTAGGCCTGTGGTTTTCACCTCTTCCTGAGTATAACTGTGAGGACTTCTCTGGTGACTTGGACTGTAAAGAAACTGCCTGCAATGCAGGAGACCCAGGTTTGATCCCTGGGTCGGGAAGATCCCCTGGAGGAGGGCATGGCAACCCATTTCAGTAGTCTTGCCTCGGGAATCCCATGGACAAAAGAGCCTGGTGAGCTACAATTCATGGGGGTTGCAAAGAGTCAGACATGACCTAGCAACTAACACTTTCACTTCTTCTTTTGGGTATAATTGTAAGAGCTTGCATTGATTTTAAGTGTTCTATTTTCCACTGACATTCAAATGAGACTCCTCCCTCATCTAATCAGTTGCTTTGATTTCTCGATCTTAAAATTCATTCTTCAATGTTTTCTATAATTTTTCAACATTAATAATAACTTCCTATAGCATCTGTGGTTCTTTTTCTTTCCCTGGTGATATATTTATCATCTATTACACAAATCTCCTCTTTGCTTCCCCCCTTTGCACCACCAGCTCTAACATCTTAAATTTTCATTTGACATACTGCTTACCTAAATTATTTCATGTGTGTTCCCATCCATGGAAATTCATTTTTGTGTGACATAAATCCCTACCCTATTCTATTTCACAGTAATAAAACTTTATACTGAATTGCCAAAGAGATAGGTAACCAACCACACAGTTTAAATTAAGTGCAAGATACACATGTTTGAATATTCTTCTCTCTGTCTAAGATGTGTAGAGACAGGTCCTGTTTGTGTCTGAGCACTCTGTCATCCTACTCAAACTGTTGGAGTTAAATCACATAAGAACAGTTTTCTCACTTTGAGTCAAAAGTAACTTCTGTTATGAAAAATAAAAAGCACTGTAATGAAATCATATGTGCATTAAAAAACTCTTATAAATAATGGTTATGATTCAGTACAGTCTATGAAAGAAGCAGCTCATGACTTGAGCACATGCCAGTGAGATTAAAACTCATCCAGGGTTGGCATTCTCATTGATTGCTGTCCCTCAGCACCTTCAATGGTTTCCAGTCCTTGTCCATGCTAACCTTTGCTAGCTGTTGTAGCCATGGTAAATATCCTGTTTATTGGATTTTATTAGCATTTTAAATTTTGACATTTGGAAAAAGTACAATCTTCCTTCTTTTTCATCCTGTCATTTTTAATGTATAAGTGCCCAGGCTTTTCCCAATTTTAAGTTTCTTTCTCTTAGCTTCAGAAAATTAAAATTTTGGAAAGTCACAATTATGTTGCTAGTTTGTGGCCAGAGCATTATCAATTTCATACAACAAAATTTTAGTTTGAGGCATTATTCATACAACTTAAGCACCAAAGTTTAATTCTGTTTTAGTTATTTGGCATTTTTGGTGAAATGAATTTTGGTTTGAATCACCCATTTAATTATGTTGGTTATCTACCTTTTTTGGTGATAGCTATAATGCTAAATATCTGCACAGCACTATGAAGTTTTCAAGGTGCTGCCATATACACAGTTCTTATTTAATGCTCAATATGTTTTGTTATAAGCAATCAGATATTACAGACACTTTTGAGATAAAGAAACACAGAAACAGAGAATATTAATATTACTCTGGATCACACATGGTTGGCAGCAAGACCAGAACCAACTCCTATTCCAGGGTTCTTTCCACCACATGCATGCATGCCCTCCTCCAGGAGATCTTCCCAACCCAGGGATCGAATCCACGTCTCTCACATCTCCTGTACTGACAGGTAGATTCTTTACTGCTAGTGGCACCTGGGAAGCCCTCTTTCCACTACATCACATTATTATTATCATTAACATTTATTACCACTGCATACTTATTATTGCTTTTTAATTATCCAACCATTATGTCCTTCTCATCATGGCACTGATATACTTAACCTATTTTATCTGATCTCTTTCCTAGGTTGTATCTACCCTTCCAGTTCTTCACAGCCCTCACTATTCTGTGAACTACTTGAGGACAATATTTCATCCATGTTTGTATTGCTAGCCCTTGGTGAGATCCTACCATGTGTTTGTAAATACTCACCTTCTCTTAGTCTTAAACTGTTTTCAACACATGAATTAAAAAAAAAATGATATAAAAGTTAGTATTATCTGAGAGGAAGGCATTTCATCCATGTCACAAGTAGGAGAATGGAAAAATCAGGAGTGAGTAGGTTTCTTTGAGAATATCAGTGGGTCAGTGATAGAGCTGTGAAACAAAAACAATCCAGGGATCTTCATGCTCAGGTTACATCTCTACCACCACAGTCGAACTTACTGGGACCAGACAGACTGCGCAGGCTATGCAAGCAGCATGAATATAGTATTTCCACATCCCTTGTACAGGCTATAATTGTTTAAAAGAACTGTGGCAAACTGGACATTTTGTTCCCTTCTAATTTATCTGTGTTCCTGTAGCCATGTCTTCACTTCTAAATACTAATCACTTCTCTAGGTGAGCTTAAGTGCCTAATTATTAAGAGCCCTCCAAATTTCTAGTGCCATCTTCAATATAGTTAGTGCCCTTTCTGTCCCATTTGCCCCCTGTGCTTGGTACTGAATCAGTGTAGCAAATATCCCTAATGAAGAATCATGATACAGGGTTAATTTTACAAATTAAGCAATTCCTTTAGTTTTTATGTCGATTCCTTTCATCTTTGAATCCTCATCCTCCATTTGCTTAAAATACATCCTACTGTGAAACTGAAAAAACAATGTTACTCTGACAGTTCAAAGGGAAATTACTGAAACCTAGGCTATTTTCTACAGATTCTTGTCACCTGTAAACTCTTGCATGTAGCAACAGATAACCCAGTCTTCCAGGGAATGGTAGGACAATACATTAGCAGATTTAATATTAATCTCTAGAATCCCAGATTTATTCCTGTTCAGGTTAAGTGCTCTTTTGGTTATTATAGCAAAAAATAATACAAAAAATCGATTACAACCATTAATGGAGGCTTAAAATATTAACTTCCATAGCTTTAACCCAATATCTATAATTAAATGCAAAAAATGCTAAGTTAATGCAATGTTAATGTTGAGCTTCTAACTGCACAAAAATCATGAAATTCAAAATTAAGGTTTCTAGTGCCACTATCTTGTTAGTTCTGCAACATTCCTCATATGATTTTCTGCAGTGTATGTTTCATTTAAATGTGTCTGTGATAGAGTTCCTAAGAAAGAATATAAAGTACAATAGACTTGAATTCAACTCATAGATGTCTGCTTAGAGCTTTATATAATCAAAAGTATTGGGAAAATGCAATTAGTTTTAAGTTACAATGCCCCATTTGAGTGATTACCATGTTCTTGTTTAGGAATTTGTCCATTTCCCCTATAAATCCTTAAACCATAACTTCTAGCCATCCCCTGGAGAAGAAAAGACAATTTATGTAAAAACAATCAACCTGTGGGCTGGGATAGTACATATGGGTCTGTTCTTTCAACATTTGACAGAAGGTATTCATGTGAAACTCTGACTTAAGAGAGTATATCAGAATATTCAAGTTTATGGGTATATTTAATAGACAAACCAAGACTCTGGGAATGGTTTGATAGGGATTCAAGTCCTTTTAATGCTATTTACTAGCCAAGTTGACTTTGAGCAAATTATTTAACCTCTCTGAGTCGTCTTATTGGAGTAATTATACTCACTTCGGAGGGTTACTGTGAAGATTAAATGAAGTGACGTATGTCACACAGGTTTTGTAAAGCTCTCTTGGAATTTATAGTACCATTTCAACTACTACCATTACAGAATGAATAACCATAATTTAACCATCATTTGGTTGTCCATATGTATTTCTGAAACACAAAATTATCATTTAGATTTATTCTATTAAAGGGTATATAGTGGTGTGTTTTTTATATATATATATATATATTTTCATAATAGTTCCCTTAGGATAGGTATGTGTCTGTGGCTTATTACTGAGCATCCAGATGTGTCCAACACATGATGCATCAGGTACATCAGCTAATTCTGAAGGCAGATGAGTGAAATGAATTCCTGGGTATTGAGGTGCCATGCTCAATATTTTCTTCAAATGTTATGAAACAGTTGTGTCTAGAGAAAGAATATGCTTGAGAAATTCTAGTTCAACATACAATTTAGAGAGAAAGTTATAAATCATAAATATAAGGACTTACAGCTAAAGTGCCACCTCAACCAAAACAATAATAAAAACTCCTAAGTGCATTCTGGCAGGAATAAATAAAAGCAGCAAAAAAGCCTGTTGTGGACGATGCAGAGCTCAGGAAGGCAACCAAGTGAGTAAACAGTTAGGCAGGATTATCCTCATTTGGGAGGAATCCATTCCAGACAGGAATTAAGGGGGAGGGGGTGAGGGAAGGAGAAAGGAGGTTGGGAGGAAGGGCTTTTGCATCTAAAGGCAGCTAAGTTACTTTGTGGAATGAAAAGGAAATTTGCTTTTCCCTGTCAACAGTAATCTTGTTCGAGGTCTAGCAGACAGGTACAGAAAAGATACATGTGTTCCACCTACTTGGCTTTTCTCTTCTGGCAGTGGGGTATACAGGCAAGGTTCAGGTTAATCGAACCCACTTAGAGTAACATGGCCAAATTCCTTTCCAAAGGTATAAATACATATTCTTCAATAGCTTTATTCAATAGACTGATAATTTATTGCACAGTTCCTGGCACATTCACAGCCAGATGGATTTGCTCCTGGGTGTACTACAATGCAATAAGTGGATTTAAATGAAAGGTAGGGAGATTTATACTGAAGCCATGAATCACAATTGATAATTACTGAAAGCAAAAAGTTTCACACACATGTAATACCCAAAAAAACATAAATAACCAACAATTTCTGAACCCTGTTGGCTTTTCCTATGTTAAAACAGTGGTAGAAATGAGATTGCAAACAGGGGAGTAGCTGGATCAATGATGTCAGCATCACGTATCATCTCTGACTTCCTGTGATGTGGAGCAAATTAACCTATCTTCTTAGTACTTCATTTTCTTACCAATTAATAAACTGACTATAAAACCTTTAGCTAATATAAATTCTATTAGAAAGTGGCCTATTTCCAGAATAAGCCAAGGACCCTAGCTATCTAAACCCAAAGACTTATATTCTCCAAGCTTTTTAGCAATATCAGCATGTATTTATAATATTGCAGTTAACTCTTTTAAGAGTAAGAAAGTAGTTAAGGTTTCAATGGTCATAAAGAAAGCAATGGATATTTTCTGAGAAAGGCAAGACTTTTCTTTTTATGATAGTTTAACTCAAAAACTTTTGAAGTCCTTTTCTTTAAAGATTTTCATAATTTACCTTTGAGAGTAAGCATGAAAAGTCTTGGAAATGAGTAAATATTGTTAATTTAAACACCTCCCTCCCTACTCCAGGAAGCCTCACAAAACTAGATGACAAACAAGTTGGAGGTATTTCATTCATTCATTCATTCAGCAACAATTTAACAAGAACCTACTATATCTGACATGAGGCAGTGAACCAAAGCGTTCATAGATAGCACACAACACCGTCACCTAGTACCATGAAGGCAAGACCAGTCATAGTTAGATTTAGTGGTTTTGGTTATAAGGTAAATGAAGTTCAAAACAGTGATCATTTAAGTTTTATATTTGATTAAAGAATTTGAAATAATCACTTATATCATTTAAGCGTTTGTCTACAAATGATCTCCTCGCTAAAATGCTGAGAATTGCCACCTAGAGCCATTTTTGAAATAATGAAAACAAATCAGTAAAAAAAAAAAAAAAAAACACCAGTGATTTGGGTGAAGAAATCTATTTTATTTTAAAAAAGTCACATACCTAAGATCAAAAAATTAAATGAAAAGTGTTCTTAAAAACTAGATTTTTAAATGTGTAGGGCATCTCCCAGCTATGTTGAAAACTTTTTCATTCAGCCTGTATTTAATTAGTGTTTACTAATAGAACATGGAAGATAGGATCTCTAGGAACTTCTTTTATTCCATCAATATACTGAGAGGAATGACTACCTATTTCAAGCGTTATCATGAAGAAACCCTGTCAGAAAACTAAAATGAAGTGGCTCATGAAGTTGATACATAGGTTAAATAAAATACAAGAATTCTGCTCATACCCCTTCTTTCTCCTTGGATGGCAAAATCCATAAGAATCCCTGGATATGAAGGAGGGAAAACTGCTTTGGATATTTATGCACCTGGCTAGGCTAGTGAAAAAGGAACACAAACCTCATTGTTACTGGATGCTTCCAGATGGCCTTTCATATATAACAAAGAGGGCTGCTAGTAACTTCAGAGTGTTTAGAATAAAATCCATTTATTCTCTTTTTGGGGTAATCTGAACATTGCCCTTCTCAGGACTTTCTATTTCCCACATAAACTACCATTTGTGAACCACTTTATAGTTTGCAAAATGCTTTCACGTGTGTTGTGCTGTTCAGTTTGAAGGCAGCAGAGTGAGGACTAAGAGAAACGGCTTTGGCACCGGAGAGATCAGGCTGTTTACCAGTCACTTACTAGCTGTGTCCTATGTGCAAGCTGCTTGGTCACTTTAAACCCTTTTTCTCACTTGTAAATTGGGATAATAATGCCTATCTTGCAGGGAGGTAGAGGTTAGCTATGGTGCTGGTAAAGTGTGATTGTCAACGACAACCCGTTGCAGGGACACCAAAGGCCTCTCAATAGTCTGCTTCTCTTTATCAGGCTGGAGGAAGGGGTTCTACCCCATTACTTAAGAGTACATAATCCAAGCCTCTAGTTAAAGTAATGGTCTCTTCAAATCTTTGATCTGAACCATCTTCATAAAACGTTTCTTTAATTCATGACCAAAACAGACCTTTCTATATACTCTCAGATAGACAGCCCTTCTTTGGGAGCAAGATATAAAATTTAATTCTAGGTCCTTTTTAACCCTGAACTATGTTCCCTGAAGCAATCCATGTGCTGCCATCAGATTTTATTAGGTGGGCTAAAACAGAGTCAGAAGGAGATTTTCTTACATAGTAGTTGTCCCCAGGAGACCTTCAGAGAGTCAGTTAAAGTTTTCTAATGAAGAATTTTTGAGATCCATAAGTACAGGAAAAATCTTGATGTCCTCTCTCCCTTACTGGTTCATTGATAATTCTCAAACATGGGGCTGGCACAACTAGAGTAAAATTCTGCAGAGTGTAAAGTGGTGGGTGTGGATGTTTTCGGAGCCAGTCAGTCTCTGGCAGCTGACTGAGTTACACTTGTGCTTTGCTGCCCACTTACATCTTCAGAGAGCAGCCTGGGTGGGGATGCTCATCAGATGTGCTCATTTAAGGACAAACCCATTTGAATATTATAACAACATTTGGCAAACTTCCTCTACCGAATGGTGAACCTGGCCCACTGCCTCTGAGAACTATTGCTTGACTAGGAAACACGGGTCTTTTGATGTTCTTCACATGGTAGACCATATTCAAGGCCTCCCGACTAAATCTAAGAGTCTTGCTCGTCAGTCATTTTCAAGCTCTTGGCCTGCGCTAGTGGGTTACAGATGTGTGGTGCATCCTTTTGCAACATATGGCTATTTTCAATCATGTCTGGAGAATCCAGATGTCTTACTGAGATCCAGTGGTCACATGTTTCATTAGGCACAAGCAAATGTCTACTGAAGAAGTTCTATGTGGAGAATTCTGCACTGTACTTAAAGCAACACTCTCTACTCCCTTAAGATGTTTGTAAGTCTTTCTGGGAATTAGGAGCAACAAAATCTATACAGGCAACACTACTTAACACTTACAGATCAACACACAAGCGAATATAAACAGGATATATAAAGACTTCAGGGTAATAGGACAACAGGGGATGTGGAAGGGAGTGATGGATCTACATTTTCTAAAGTGAGAGAGAAGAGTATCCCAGAGTGGAGAGAGAGCATGGATCAGGACATAGAGATGGGAAAGGACCAGCTTATTGACCCCTGATGTAGACAGCACAGGGCAATCAGAGCAGGAGGGACACTGTGGGTGCATGAGCAACTGACTCACTTGGTCACAGAGACTGCCAAGATGCCAACCGAACCCCTGTTCACTCTGCTTTGGGGGAGAACAGAAGTTAATGGTGACCTTGGTGTTGGGGAGGAAAGAGAGGCCAAGGAGAATAAGTGTTACTAGAGGAGCTGACAATCAGAGGATGGATTGGGATTTTAATCTAGAGATATAAAAGTGGAAGAGCAGTATCCTAAACCAAGAAAATGAGATAAAGAAATGATGGGTGACAGCAATGATTTTAGACGCTTAGAAGACTGTTCTCTGAAAACAGCCTGAAGGAAAGGTGGCCTATTTCTATTGGTTCAGAAAGGAGATGAGAGCCATTTTCTCCAGGTCCACTGTGAGGTCCTGAAAATAAAGAGAAGAAAAAAGACAATTCAAGAGATGTTGGGAGAGAACTAGAATTTAGTGACTGATTAAATGGGAAGTGAAGGGCAAAAGAAGAGAATATTAAAATGATTCTAGTGTCAGGGCCTGAGGAAAGGGTCTAAAGGACAGTAATTAGAAAAGAAAGTAGATTCCTGGAGTGGAAGATCCTTTGGGCAGTGATGGAATATCCAAATGATTAAGGGTGTGTGTGTGTGTAAATTATAGACACACAGATTTACAAGTAAAGCCCTCTTTTCTTTAATGTTACATAACAGCTTACAACTTTAATTCAGCTACCTAATTTTTTATTAAGCAAGTATTTATGAAGGACCTATATGTGTGTAAGGTTTACAATACAACTATGTGTAATGGTTTAAACCTGTTTGCAACACTACGTAAAGAGTACATTTTCATTTTTTACATTAATTTTCTATTGTTTGTAATTCTCGGGCCACTGATAGAGCAGTGCTTTCATCAGTGATAGATGTGCCATCTTGACATAATTTATAATCAAGTAATTTGTATTAGTATACTTGGATATCTCTTTTTTTTCTCTCAAATAGCATTTATGCATTTAAATGAAGCCAGTGAATAAGATGTCTTTTGGTTATAGCAGGTTTAAATTTCTATCCAGATCAGTCCCGATTAGAAACCATGCAGCTCCTGGAAAGGATACATGTCTACATGCACACTCTCTGCCTCACATGAGTTTTGGTCTTATGGCCATTGTGTTAGAACTACTATCAATAATATTGTGAATTCCTGCTTGTTTAGGGTTGCGAGGAAAAAGCAAAACACACACTTATTTTGCACAAAACAATGTGCAAGAATCCAGTGGCTGTAGCCTCTGTTCATCCTCAATTCAGGTGTGATGGAAAGCCATGGGGAGCTGACTTACACCTCTCTGCTAATCTCTTACATCATCTCCCTTCTCTCCTGCCACTGGTGTCTGAGGAGCTGCAGAGCCTCAGGCTATCAGCCATCTCAGAGTCAAGTTCACCTATAAGTACACCAAAAGGAAATCAAGTTTTGAAAACATGGCTGGATTCTTTCTTAACCATCAATATGAAGGAAGAAAAGCACAAGAAATGGATGTAGAAATCTTATTTCTTTATAACTATTAAGACCTGAAAACCTACTTTGAAGAAAACTAGTCACGGAAAAGAAAATAACTTTTTCACAGTGGTTAAAAAGTACCCAAAGAAATAAACAAACATATGAAAACCTCTTAATATACCAAGGTATTACTATATTTATTTCTGACCTTTGGCTACTGAGAAAATAGGAAGGATGACAATTCTATAGCTATTCTATATAATGGCAGATGCTCCTCTTATTCAAGGAAACAAAATCCTTTTATGACATTTCACTAAATGTCTATCCAACCAAAGGGCATTTTATGTGTTCATTTTAGATAATCTTGTTCACCAGTCCTTATAACTATAAATAAGACCTTACCTTAAGCAGTCCACCTTGTGTATGTGTTGAATATTTTCTTCAAGTGTTAATTTTATAGTACATGATATAGTAGAGTGGGACAATTATATACAATTCTCCTATCAGTTCCATATTTATATTTCCCTTTCTAAAATATATTTAATGGCAAAATTCTGTTAAGTGTACAATGTATATCCTCACTGCTGTTTTTTTCTTTTTTCACCATGGTAGTATTACTGGTACCAAAATGGCCCCTCATGTCTTAAGTCTATATAGTACCATTCGTTCTCTACTATAGTATCATTTTCTTTTTGTGAACAGAAATTTGACTTTCACATAGCAATTTCCACCAAACTATAAAAGTGCTAATGATGCCCAATTCAGGACATAAAACAATTTACTACTGTCCTCCTTTGAGCCTTTCTCTTTTTTAATTTCTCTAACTCATTACACAAAGAATATTCTTTCCTGTAATGCTATGGACAGGATTGATTTCATAATGGGTTACAAATTGATATTTTTTGAACTGATGCTGATATCAGACTTTTGGTTAACCTATCAGTTAAGAAGTATACTTTGTATGTGACACTTTTCTTGCTTGAGCAATAGACTCCAAATACCCTACTTTTACTTTGCTTTTCTCACTTTCCGTTCTACTTCTATTTAACTATATCTTCTTTATTTTTTTAATCAATCATCACATCTGATCCTATTTTTCTTATGCAATTAAGGTACTTCCTGGATACATTTTAATTCAGTAATTAGTTGTATTTGTATCACTTCATCCATCGTTTGCTTGATTACTTGTCTAAAGCACACATATTTATCAAATTAACTAACATTCACTGTGAATAAACCAAAGTCCAAATTGCAAGTGGACTTGTCTATAGCTTTGTATAAGCATGGCACTAGACAAGACTGCCATTCTTTAACTGTTTCCTCTTCACTTATAGAGGAAGCCTTGAAGACAATAAATGTGTTGTTTTAGCTTTGTAATTTTTTTTGGTTATCCTTAAGGACTGACATTCACCCTTTAGGAAGAAAATTATAATTTGTTACTTTCTGGTTTCATACTTGATCTCTTTATTTTCTCCCAGTTTTCTTCCATCTTAAAAATCATAATTCATGAGTTATCTTTTGAACACACAGAGCTTAAGATAAATTTTTCTAAAGAGGATCTTGAGTAAAAGATGCCCAAGTTTAAGAAACAAAGGGAGCTTATAGCTTACTTTCATTGTCTTTCTAATTTTGGATATAAAGATGCTTTTATTTATAAGTCTGTCCTTTAAGTGGTATGGAAAACTCTCAAAAAATTTCCTATTTAATATGAAAGAGATTCAATTTCAGTTATACTATTTATTGAGAATTTCCTATGTCTAAACCTTATACCAAGTAAACTTATTTCACTTAAAGAATTTGCATCTAGCAGAGGAATCAGACTAATACCAGATGATGATGAAAATTAAGTACTAAGTTTCATACAAGCACCACCAAAAATCTGTAGGGAGAGGGCTGCCTAGGAGGAATCTGTGACCTTTGCTAGAGAGAAAGGTGAAAAGAAGTAGGCATGAAGGATTGCATAAAAGTAATGAACTTTGAGATGGACAGACAGAATAGCACAATGGTTAAGAGTATCGATATTTTCAGTTGAGCTCCTGGGTTTAAATCCTGGCTCTGCCACAAGCCACCTGTCTAGCTTCCTTTCCTGTGTTTCTATTTGGGCTTCTCTGGTGGCTCAGATGTAAAGAATCTGCATGCAATGAAGGAGACCTGTGTTCTATCCCTGGGTTAGGAAGATCCCCTGGAGAAGGGAATGGCTACCCACCCCAATATTCTTGCCTGGAGAATCCCCTGGGCAGAGGAGCCTGGGGAGCTACAGTCCACGGGGTCACAAAGAGTCGGACACAACTGAGCAACTAACGCTTTCACACTTTAAAGATAGGCAACATTTGACAAATGGAAATGAAGAAAGGGTATATATGCAACCAAGTAAAGAAAACAGCATTAGGTCAAAAGTGAGATATTCAGGAATATTCAGGAATAGAAAGTGCTCTTCTATGGAAACCACAGATAATATTTCAGATATTACTCTTAAAAACTATTTTAAGCAAAGTTCCACTCATTATATGGTATTCAATGTAAAATTTTCTCCTAGCCTATAAGGTACATTACTAGTGAAGCCAGAAAGGAAGTAAGTAGATTCGAGGCTATCAGTGGACATATCCTGATTGTGTCTCAGATGTTTCTGTAAACTTCTAATATGGTCTTTAAAGAAATAAACCTCACAGAACTGTTATTGTTTTAGAACACTTTTAATTCCATAAATAAATGGAAACATCTACAGCTAAAAACATGGAGATTCTAGATATCTAGGTATCTATTTCCTATCAGAGTTTAACTATATTTCCTTATTATTTTTGTCTCTAGCTAAAGTTCTCTGGCAACCGACATCAAGGGAGAAGACCTCATGAGTTATGAAATCTAATCCAAAAAGATGATGGAGTCAAGGACAGTGGCACCTTTTTAAACTTTTTACTTGCGTCCTCCTGGTTTTTTACTTCCTTAAATCATTCACTACTCTATTCTACTTTACAACCACTGATATAATAGAAAAGTTACAGAGATTCAGCAAATGTTCCTGTGGCCTATTTCCAAGCAGCCCAACATTAATGGGGGAAGTAAAGGCAAAAGAGCTTTTTCTCTGACATTTCTGACATTTCTCTGAGTTTCTAAACAATATAATTATGGTTCACTCTATGGCTATACACTTTAGGAGCTGCCACAAAAAAAGTCTCTGCTGCAGATGTGGCCACTGGCTGCTATCCCCAGCAATCTGATACATGTTTGTTGTTTTAAACACACATGCGCACGTATGCGTGCGCGCGCGCACACACACACACACACACAAAATCTTCTTGTATTTCATAGAGTAGGATGAAGCTGGACACAAAGGTCAGGTATTCCAATATGGTTTCTTTCTATTTGCTCGTTCATAACCATGGTGGAAGTTTACACATTTGATTCATGTGAAGACTGTATTACCCTGTGTTACATTTCTGACCTCAGAATTATTTTTTTCAACAATGCTATTTTATATAAGCACAAAAAAAAAAAGCCCAAGCTAGACTACTGATGTTGGATCACTCCAAGAAGTATCTTCAATGTAGCTTCAAAAATTTACCTTCTCTCTAAATCTAGGTTTATTTCATGGGACAATTATAAGGTGTCTTTCAAGAAAGTAACTGAGAATAATGCCTCACGTTTAATTGGGCATTTAGACTTGAGAAGTAATTCAGTCTAAGACTTTACCATAATACCATATCTATTGTCATAGATATCCATGACAATATAAAAGACCTTAAGAACTCCAGCATTTTGTTTGCTACATAGATCTAGGATGTGGCAAATAAAGTATTAACACTTCATGAGATAGCAGCTCAATTTTTACTAATTTCTGGCATGTACATTAAGCTATTTTGTAGGAAAAATGTAATAAATTGAAGTATAGTTTAACTCCCATTTCCCCAAACACTTAGCCTCCTCTTACCATCTTTCCTAAAGTATTTCTTTGATCCTTGGAAAATCAGTGAAAAAAAGCGGGACTTTGTGTATTAATAAATGATATATTAATAGTATACTGGGATTCCCTTTCCTGATACTATTAGAGATTAATTATGGCTTTCCTAATCCAACCTTAGTATTAGACAGGTAAATTTTATTAGTTAAAATGAGCACCATAAATTCACTATGTAACTTATCTGGTACATTCCTTCTACTTTAGTTTGAAAATATGCTGTTCAGGGCTGAATGGCTCAAATATAATCAGGTTTTATTTTTAGAGAAGCAAACTCTATACTTGTATGTGACCCCATCAACAATTAACTATGTCCTAATGGAATTAATACAGCATACAAGTTCAGATTTGGGTAAATGAGAAGAGGAAGGGAGAATGAAACTCATTCACTCCCTTACTAGGTTCTGCAAAATAGCTTCCTTATTCCCACAGTGTGACATTTCTCTTCCTTATTTCCAGCATAGTTAAGGTCAGTAGCCCTAAAAATCTTCTACATAGAGATTTACATGTTTCCCCTAAAAACATAAGGATGAGCTTGCGATAAAAAAATAAATAAATAAAATAATGATGTCTCCTGCTAAATTGTAGTGTCAAGATGGAACAGTTACCAAGCAAAATTTTGAAGATTTAGTCACACTTCATGCTACCTTTCTATTCTTGTCTGCTTCACAGATTTGAGGATGGGGGTCACAGCTAGTTTATCCCTTTTGGTTAGAAAGCCTTTCCAGATGAGGTCATCATTTTCATTACTCTGTTTCTTTCTCTCTCACTAGAGTGTCTTTCTAAAGGCAACAGAGGACCTCTTTAGTGAAATATTGATGGCAGGGGATGCCTAGAATGATTAAAAGACACAAAGCTTTCCCATAGCACTTGTTCTTTTTTCTGTAAGGAGATGAGGTAATATATAATCTCCTTCCTATATTACTACCACAAGGGCAATTTGTGGGAGGAAGAGATGGATTTCTGGGAGTAAAATCCTATTGCATGGCCAGGGCTATTTTCAGAAGGGCTTATCTTCAATATCCTCATTTCAGAATTGGTCTCTTTGCTCAGAGCAGTAACTTGGGCAACACTGAGAACCCCTATCTTCAAGGCAGGATTGAAAGTTATTTACTTGTTGTTGGAATATCTGATGAAGAAAAAGGAAGATGCAAAAATAAGCGATTCTGCTAAAATAAGGCGATATATATATGAATAAATGTCACATCCTTCCGCTATTTCCCATGTGGTTTGTGTCTCATACCTCTATTTACTCTTTTGCTCTGCTGTTTCTACCACTGGGCCACCCACATGTGTAATCTAGACAGACAACTAGTTTGCTCATACATAATTAAATAGTCTCTAGTGGCAGTAGATCTTTTTATCTTTTTAATACCTCAATACTTGCTTCAAGTAGGAACAGTTACAGAGAACCTTACCATGTGTCTGATTCTTTGTGACCCCGTGGACCAGAGCCCACCAGGCAGCTCTGTCCATAGAATTTTCCAGGGAAGAATACTGGAGTGGGCTGCCATTTCCTCTTTCAGGGGATCTTCCCAACCCAGGGATTGAACCTGCATCTCCTGTGGCTCCTGTATTGGCAGGCAGATTCTTTATCACTGCACCACCTGGGAAGGCTGAACCTTACTGTAGGACATGGAATTTGCCCTTGCCAAAGATATCACTACACATGTAAATTAGAAACTAATCATTACTTCCTTTTCGCATACAGTGCCAGCTTTGCCTCAGAGTTTATGTTGAAATATACATTTTTATGAAATATTTTTCACTGCAGTCAGCATCAATTTAGGAGTATCAAACATTGATTCCCAGTCCTCTCATACCTCAAAACCAAAGAGAGGGAGGAGCTGAAAAGCATAATTGACAAAGACCTGGATTTTCTTACATTTTAAGAGGCCAGTTGTATTTGTAAATTCCTGATTAAAAAACCTGACAATCGTCAGTGCCAGACTATTCCTGGACTTCTTCATCATATACTTTTCCCTAAAGTCTCTCAAAGAACTGAAAGGCTTCCAGAGATTAAAATAAACTTGACAATCATGTTGCAACTCAAACAGATCCTGATTCTTTTCGTCACTTTTTAATTCATTGCAGATGGTGTAAATGGGATGTTTACTGGCTGGCAGGTAATGAGTCTTGCTGTAGATAATAGTGATGGACGGGCTCTCATGCCTGTTGACAGCCCAGCATCTCAGCTGCTGTATATGGCTATCACCTATTGCTTGGTAGCACACACAATATCATGATAGGATGCAAAGTCAAGTCCATTTCTCTCAATAGAAACGATTATTGGTACCTTTGAATCTCACTAGTCAGATATGAGTTGCACTGATTTCATCCTCACTGTCCACATGGGTAGACAGTCTAAGATGTGATCTAATGTCTACTGCTCAAAAAGGAAAATGTAATCTGTTTAAACATCCAAACACTCTTCTTCCCAGGTACTGCCATTCATCACAACTGTCAGTGCTTCTGTGGAAGAGTAATGACCCTCAGGCATAGGATAATGCTCCATAGGGACCTTATGAATGCCACTGCCAAGCACAGAAATTGATCGGTTTTCAGTGGAGCTGGTATGTGCATCATGAAAGACCTACACTTACTCACTAAATTACAAGTGGCTGTTTACTCCTTATACAATAAAGCCTGGGTTAGGGAGCCACAGACCCTGCTGACTTTAATTGTCCCAAACATGTGAGCACTAGATTTGGGCCTGTCAGTGAGATAGATTTAAACAGCTTGAAACTGAAAGTTGGATCAGAGTCATTCAAAAATGCATTGGGAAATATCGTAGGTACTGTTGCCTTCCATTCTTTTTTATTTTCCTTTTTTATCCTCTCTAGCTATGGAAGGTAACAACATCCCACTTTCCAATATAAACACAATTTAAAAAAAAACAGGGTAAGCATGCCTATGAAAAGTTAATTCTTTGTTTACTTCCTGTGGGTTTCCCTCCATTTCTGGATTGCTCATGCATTGTTTCTACAAAGTAGGATAAAGATGAACAGTTACATAGTATGAACTCGTGATTTTCAAAATATCTCCCAACAGCTCTATTTCCACATTCAACCTATATTGACCTTTTCCTTTAAATCCTCCCTACACTCCCAATCTCATCTACGTTTACTATCAAATCTCCTTGGGAGATAGGCTAACTTGCACTCTATAAACTATTCATACCTTGGTAAATGCTCTATTATTTGAAAGTTTTATTCCAAATATATCTCTTCCTCAGTTAAAATACCTTTAATTTTTAATTTCTGTTCAATCTTTTTTTGCCAATAACTTCAACAGTATCAAACATTTAATGACTGTAGTTTATCTTTCAGTAAATAAGTTTTGGTAGTTCTATTAGTAGCTCATGATATTTTTATGCTTTTTTTTTAAGGGGGTAGAGATAGCCAAAACTGGAGGGAAAATAAAAGATATCCTTCAGAATGTCACATGTATGTTAATTTACAAGACACTGGTTGGTCTTGCCTTGAAAATTGTTTTTCAATGTGTAGGTGGTGAATGGCTCAACATAAATAAACAAAGGAAATGAAATCCTTTACTCATATCGGCTCATTCCATTTTAAGAAAATTTACTATATAGTGAATGGGTCCTTAGGAAATCATTACAGTTAGGAGACCTCTTTCTACTTGAGAGTTCTCTGTTCCTTTTGGTAGTTCAGTGTTATGCCCAACTTAACTATACTTTTTGTGTTCACAATTTTCTGATTATTAATATCTCTAATGATGGGACTCAGACATTTTCCTGGGAAGAAAGACTTACAATTAGAGAGATCTTAATAATTAATGAAATATACCAGTGAGATAATGAAATTGGAAGCTCTAGGTATACTGCCAGAGATGAAGAAATCTTTTTGAGAATTAGGAATATGCTAGAAGACAAAAGATCAGATAGTGAACTGAGTTGAGTGACCTTTGATGTAAAGTGTCAGCTAGAAATGTCAATCCTGTTCAAGACTGGATACAAAGGGACATTGTGTCACTGAGCAGAGAGGTATTAAGTTACCTGATTATCTTCTCTGGAAGAATACATTACGGTTTAGACACTTTTATTACCTGAAAGATGTAGACAAATCAGGAAAGATTAACAACCAGTTTTATTAGGAGGTAGCAGATGAACTAGTCTGAATAGCACTGGTTGTTAAAAGTTCTGTATTCTCTTCCCAGCTTTGATATGCTCTCACGTGGGAATAGTCATTCCTGAAATTTAGATAGGATAATTTATATTCTGTTCCCCAGAGAAAGGGCAGTTTGGGAACTGAAGGGGGGGAAGGGTTTAAAATAGCAGGAAGACCTGGGGCAGCAGAAGGGCAGGAAGTTCTATTATAAGATTTTCAACTTTAATTAAAACAACAAAACAACAACAACCATTTTGTTAAGCTTTCATTTAAATAAGCTCAGTACATTTAGTATGTGCAATATGTCTTTCATATTTAGTACCTAATTGTTTTTGGTACATGGAATAATATTATTCCATAATACTAAACTATTATGTGTGTGTTTCCCTGGAAATGTAATTTACAAGGTCAATCTAGAAACTTTGATTATGAAATTCAATATCACTTTCAGCTAGTTACCCTTAATTCTAGTGCAGCTTTCTCATCTCTTTACACACACCCTGAAGCTGTAACCTCTGGTTTTATAGGAACATCCCATTGGAAAAGGCTCCTGTTCCTTGCCTTCTGAATTATTTTCTAGATATATTTTCAAATACGATTGCATATCTTACCAATTAACACCAGTTATGAATATTACTGAGAAATGATTCATATAATTTTCTAGTTAATTAGTGAAAATAAGTTGTCCAGAAGCTAACAATAAATTACCATTTTTACACAGGCCATTATTCCTGGGTATCTTTATTATGATTTACCATTTATTAAAGGGTTTCTATTGGCTGACAAAGTATAATAGAGCTAAATTTCTTTCAAGGAATGAGGATGACTCACTAACATCCCAATACATTGTACTAATACCTATCCCAGGACTTCATCTTTTAATTCTATTGGGAAACACCTATAAACATAACATTCTTTCTTTTCTGATGTTCATTCAAATTACATTACATTTGTCCCTAAACACTGTAGTAATCTTCTCTGTAGACTACTTTGAGAGGTAGAGTGGTGAAGAATCAGGACATTTCAATTCACATTTAAAAGTAGCAGAAGAAGAGTTTAGATGACAAGTTATTTTAGGCAAGTTTTAGGAGAAGAGGCAGACTTATGATGACCCTTAGTAAAATAAGCCCAAGCTCTCAATCACTCCCTTACCTATTGAGGTGCTCAGTTGCTGGTGACTTTCTCAGTTACTTTAACGATCTTCTCCCCACCAAATAACTCTGCTTCATTTTCAAACATTGTTGGACTGTGTTCACATTTCCTTTTCCTCTTCCTCTAAGGAAGAATGTTTTTAGGCCAAAATAATCCTTGAATAGACCAAAGTCGGGAATGCTATACATCATAAGTCAGTTTCAGCTCTCTTGGCTACTCAACGTAAGATATCGCAAAATCTCCGTGAAGTAATATATTACACTGTCATGAGATTATTTCCTATCTTCAGTTTCGGAAATTTTCTTAACTATTAGTGGGAATTACTTCTCTTCTTGCTCCCCTACTCTTCATTATCTCTATACAGCAAAGACAGTGATTTCCTCAAATGTGAAATCAACTCCTGTTACATAAATCTCCAATAGCTGCCCACCACCATGAGACTAAAATTCAAACTTCTCACTTTGAAGCCTGCATAATCTGGTTTCCAACTTCTTTTCTGATCACATCTCCAATATATTTCTCCTTATTCCCTGACCTTATTTCATAATTCACATGCCTAACTCACTTTAGGCTCAGAGTTTTTGCTGTTGCTATTCCAATTTCCTCCAGATCTTCCCATGACTGGTTTCTAACATCACTTGAGTCTCAGCCCGAGGCCATCTTTGTACACACTATATCTGTTAGGTTATACTCTTACTTTCTTCATTTCACTTATCAGTGTGTGCTAGTATGTCTACATATTTATTAACTATTTCCCCTAACTAGAATGTTCCATGAGGAAAGAAGACCTGTAAGTCCAGGTCACTATTATATTTCCAATGCCTAGAATAGTAGGGGCTCAATAAATATTTGCTGAATGAATGAGTAAAAGGGTGACCGAACAATAACAGAATGAATACTGGAGTGTGCTTTTCATCCCAATGGTTCTTTAAATGAACCTCAAATGCTTGAGAAACAAAAATGCACTCTCCTAGCACATTAGCATCAAAATTGCTAATTTTACTAATTAAAAGACTAGGCCTCAATGTACATTAATGACTGGTACAAAATCATGTGACAAATAAGGATTTCACAATTCTGATCTCAAATTATGTCAGGTGAATTAGTACCAAAGTGTTTTTCTTAGAACAAAGTGTAAACCAGGGGTAATTAATCTGAGGTCCAACATTAAGCTTTAGGTGGTCTGTGAATCCTCTGAAAAGGTATTATGTCATCTTTTGGGGAGAGGGTCCACAGCTTTCACCAAAATTTCAAAGGAAGTCATAAGTGGGAGGAGGCTAGGAATCCTTTCAAGCAATAGCATTGGAAAGCACTATGCTATCCCACCCCTTCCTCCATGATAGTGCTATTCTGTTCTTTTGAATACAAAGTGCTAGGTAGCAAGTTTCAACCACTGCCTGTTTGAGTGTTTTTTTCATACTCATTGTCTGCTTCTATTAGGTAAAGCTCACTTTGCCCTACAGCATTCTTACAGTTTTAAGATTGACAATTTTTGGAAAGAGATACATGCCTACATCCTCAATTCTGCTAAAATACCTTTGACCAGTTGGGATTCAATCTCATTTTCACCTGAATATGTTATATACAATCATTTTGAAATTCTCTGGCATTTATTAATTACAAAATTTGGGAAAAAATTTAATCCAAGTCCTAGAAGGTTCAAATGAAATAACACTGGGGAAAAAATAACATAATAGCAAAATAAAACAAACAAAAAACTGGGTGTGCTAAACCATATGAAATTGCTGTTTCTGTAAGTCAAAATGGTTGAATACTGGCAAAGTGAAATGGTTCAACTCGTGGGTTGTTAACTGCTATTGTTGTTAGAAAAATGATTCTTACTCTCCAATTCTCCCTTCCTGTAAACATTTCTACTCAGGTGAAATGTATTGTGGGTAACTGGTGCTAGGGGGTGGGGTTGAATTTGCCCATTATTTTAATTCATAATGCATAGGCTTTTTAAATTCTTACCATAGCAGGTACCTCCAAATGACAGAGAGCCTGGAGAATAGGTCTTTAAAAAACTAAATTCATAGAGGCGTATTTTTCTCATACCCAAATGCACTTTTAACTGGAAAAGTTTTAAATGGATGTCAAATCCATGGAGCAAGCTCATGGGGACCATATTTGTTTCCTATTGTTGCTATAACTAAGTATCACAATGTTAATGTCTCAAACAAATCTGTTAGAGTTTTGGAGGTCAGAAATCCTTAAATCAAGGTGTCAGTGGATCGCATCTTTCTGGAGATTCTAAGACAGAATCCCTCTCCTTGTCTTTTCCAGCTTCTAGAGACAGGCTGCACCCCTTGGCTCATGGTCCCTTCCTCCATCTTCAAAGCCAGCAGTCTAGCATCTTCAAATCGCTACCCACCGCTCTCTGATTCTGCTTCCTTTGTCATATGTCCTTCTCTGACTCTGACCCTCCTTCCTCCTTCTTTCTTTTACAAAAACACCTCAGATTACTTTAGGCCTATCCAGAATCCAGGGTAATCTTCCAATTTCAAGATTCTAATTTACTCACATCTGCAAAGTCCCTCTTGCTATTTAAGGCAATCTATTCACAGGTTCTGAGGATTAGGACATGGGCCTCTTTAGAGAGGTCTTCCCTGGTGGCTCAGCAGTAAAAATCTGCTTATAATGCAGGAGACATAGGTGACACAGGTTTGATCCCTGGCTTGGGAAGAGTCCCCTGGAAGAGGGCATGGCAACCCACTCCAATATTCTTGCCTGGAAAACCCAACGGACAGTGGAGTCTGGTGGGCTACAGTCCATGGGGTTGCAAAGAGTCAGACATGGCTGAAGTGACTAAGTATTCATGCCTGCTCTTTGGGGAACAGGTCGATTATTCTATTGCTGGGTTCAAAATATTCCAGGACTCAAATTGCAAGCAAGATAGTATCATATTTCTTTATAGCTGCATAGAAAATTTTACATATACCTGCTTATAATTTTTAAAGACACAGAAACTTAACTCTCCAGCCTCACTTTTGGCACACGTGTATGGAAATCATAGTTTACGTTTTGGTTTGTAGGGTCTTACAAACTAAACCTAGTTTCAGTTAATCCTACTTATATTCTAACTTGTCCTTTCTGCCGAATTCATACTGCTATCTCTAGCCAAAGAATTTTTAATACGGTAAGTTCTTTCAGTAGTACCTTCTATTAACTCTAAAAACAGATTTTTTAACCAAGAACAAACCAGGACAGATTCCCACACTTGCCATCATATCTTTCTTGTGCCCTGCCTTCAGGCACTGTATACAATCTGTCTGAATAAGCTAACCAACATTTACAGATGTTAACACATGACTGTTGTTGTTCAGTTGCTGTGTTGTATCCGACCCTTTGTGACTCCACGGACTGCAGCACATCAGGCTTCCCTGTCTTTTACTATCTCCCAGAGTTTGCAGGTGTTAATGTATGATTCTACCATGAGAAATTTCCTCCCTCTGGTCCTTGCTTGGATAAACTTAACTCAGATGACTTCCTTCTTATCTCACCTAAAAGACCTGTCTCCCGGACCTGCATTTCGCCCATTCCACTATCGCAGTGAACACTAGCCCTTAAACATTCCAGCCTCATCAGCACAGGCCCGTCATGACAGCATAATATCCTTGTCCTGCTAGAAACTATTCAGCATCCAGAGGACCATCTTTATGCTGATAACACTAAAATATAAAATAATGCCAACAGCTGGTGCTACAAATGGCTTTTAAAAACGATGTTCATTCACTAAAATTCCTCTTGCTACTTTTGACATGAAACACGCAGTCTCTAATTATTCTGATCAAGACGGTGAAATACAAAAACAAACTTTAATTGTGTTTAACAGATATTTAATCAGGACTCACTGAACTACAGATTAAAGCTGAAATTCATAAACCATAATTACCCGATTGTCGCAATCTTTTGGTCCACATTCTCCTTCCGTCTGGGCGTCTGGCACCTTGCCCCGAATTTCTTTTACTGTCTTCTCAGCTTCGTTACTGTTCATGTTTTCCAGCAGAGATTTAGCACAGATTACAAAATATCTGTTCTTGGCAACTTTCTTCATTAGCTTTTTTTCCCCCTTGCAAAAAAGTTTATTTTTTTTTTTTCCTACCAGAGTAGCTGGAACAGGCATACGTTTAGGGTGCTTTGGTGACACAAACTAATTATATAGTTATCAGGAGATAATAAGGCAGTGATAACGAGAGTTACTAGTGCTACCACAGAGGCATCATGCAATTTCTCCAGGATGCCATGCGGTGTGCCCCAGTCACCATGTAATTACCTCATGTCACGACCTCATTGTTTTATGGAAAATGCTTATCTTACCCTAACAAAACCTTTTCTGCCACATTTGGTAAAAAAGTGTAACTCAAAGTTCTTATTTCCAGTACCACTTATTCCCAATAAGATGCTATCTTGCAAATTTAAGAGAAACACCTGTCCTCTCCTGAAAATTTGCTTCTACATGGAGCAAATGGAGCAGTTCTGTTTTCTTCTGCTTTATTTAACCCAGGTGGGAGAAGTAACTACCAACAATACATACATCTTTCTCTTCTGTTTTTTCTTTTTTTTTTTTAAAACAACAAAAAATCCCCCACAAACAAACAGAAAACACCAAAAGAAGAAAAAAAAGACCCAACCTCACCCTATTTACTTAGGATTCGTTTAGTCTGGCACTTCCCCCCTACTCTTCCCTTTCAAATCTCAGTCACTCACATTTGTTTTTTCCTTAGAATTATGGTGTAAATCATTCTTAACAAGCTAGCT
This sequence comes from Dama dama, assembly GCF_033118175.1. Taxonomy (NCBI): domain Eukaryota; kingdom Metazoa; phylum Chordata; class Mammalia; order Artiodactyla; family Cervidae; genus Dama; species Dama dama. The sequence continues at coordinate 59,223,223 of NC_083699.1, read as the reverse complement.
TGAAACATGTCTCAGTAGAAACACATAACGCCACGTAATTGAAACATGGAACTGTGAGCTTGAAACTCTTTCTATTTTTTTGGGCCTCTCTTCAGAAGGACATGCCGAGTTTCCCTCACAGTGCCATAACCCCTGTGTCACACAGTTAGGATAACATCACAGACCAAGGCAAGAGGATAAAGAGAAGGCGCTGGCAAAAGAAGAGGTGGGTGGTTCCTTTATTCCCCCTAGTTGAGCAGACACCCCTATGAGGCAAGGATTGTAGTTACTACTTATTTATCTCAAGTCGATGGCTTGAAGTTTGACCTCACCAAGACCTCTGGATATGACATCCCACCTGAGAGTTCCAGTTTAAAACAGGATAGAGTGGCTTACTTTACAGCACAGATGAAAGCTGTTTCCAATTCTGCTTTTTTTAGTCATCTCCCAGTCTGATCGCTTCCCATTCAATTGTACACTTAACTCAAGTTGGGGTCAAAATCACCCCCAGATTTAGAAGAGCCAGAAAAATGCCATCCCATCCTAGAGCATTGTTCTTCAATCACACAGTTCCTCTAAATATAGTTGATGGCCTTTGAGATGCAAAATGCATCACCTAAATGTAGTAGAGGTCCCTTTCACTGCATTGCCAAATCTATTTAGCAGAATCTTCCTGGAATAATCTGTCCCTAGACCTGGGGATGCGCAGTGATTTTAAGCATTTTAAGCTAACGATAATGGTTAGTGCTGAGAACAGATGTACCTGGCTGTGATGTGATCTATTCCAGTAGGCTTTTACGAGCTGTTCATTCCTATTGACTTAGCATTTTATGTCTCTGCTTTTGCCTGGTGTGATGGTTATGTAGGGGTGTCGTGTGTGTATTTTCCTGATGTGTGATGGCAGCATGGGGGGCTGTGTGTATTTTTTCAGTGCAATGGCTACACAGGGTGTTGTGTGTGTGTTTGCCTGGAGTTATAGCTGCACGTGTTATTGTGTGACTCTCCCCCCACCCCCTGACTTGATGCCTGCTGGCAGGGTCCTATGTGTATCTTTTTCTTAGTGCGATGGTTGTACTCATTGCCCTGCTAATGATGGACATTTCTAGCGATTATCTATCTACAGGGTCCTGGGGAAAGAACTGCAGTAAAATCAATAAACGGTTCTAGACAGAGCCTTGTAAACATGAAATGACACCCCTGCATAAATGCCTTTTCCTACCATAGCATGTTAAATCCAAGTGCTGTTACCTTATTGGCATTGGGATAAAATTTCTATGGTCTCTCCATCTCTTCCATATATTGCAATCGTTTGGGGGAATTTGAGATTACTGCTGGTTGGAGGGCTTTTACACATGAATCTGTCTAATGACATTTTTCACTACATTGTCCTACGCATCACCTCTTATACTCCATCCTGACTTGCTCTGGTATAATAGCCGATACTCTGAAAGTGAACATGCCTTTTATTTATTCCTGCAGTCTCACCAGGCCCTCCCCACATGCCCACTACATCACACACACACACACATACACACACACACACACACACACACACACAGAGCGCCCCCTCCTTTATTGCTCTCTAGTCTCTGTATCCCTCCTGTGTTCACCAAATGGAACTGACAAAGCAAAGAACCAATGAGGTTAAAGTCTTTTGAAATCCCTGGAATACAGATGAGCTGGGAGGCATCTGGAAACAAAACCAGACACTTGAAATCAAAGAGACAAGTAAATTACTATCCTAATCTAGGAAGAATAACTAAAGGTGTCAGTGGGGTTCCATTGATAGCACTTGGCCCTGAGCCAGAATGCCAAGGGTTCAAACTCCACACCAGTTTTGGGCTCAGGCCCAAGACTTGACACTGCAGGGTGCAGCAGCATGTGCAGCAGTGTTAAAGGTGTCAGCCTTCTGCAGAGAGGTTAACTCCAAGTCCTTCTGCCTGTTTGTCATTATACCCCAGAGGGATGCAGAGATAACCCTCGCTTCCTCTTCAGTGCCTTTCTCAACAGGACAGACTGTGGGGGAGCCAGTACTCAGCAGCAGTATTTACTAATATCAGTAATGTACAATTAGTGAAATGCCCCTTTTCTGATAAGGCTGCTTGAAGAAATAAAGTATGTGCAAGAATATCCAATTGCCTCCCCCCTTCTCCCTCCAAAAAACCTGATGGTTTTCCTAAAGATTCTTCCATCAATGCAAAGAGCTAAGTTTGGAAACCTAAAACCACGTGTCTAAATGAAAGGAAATGTTTTCATTGGAACAGCTTACATGTCTGGTACGCTTGCATAAAAACTATTGCATAGCATTTTAGAGCTAAAATTGCTATAAAATGCTTAATACAGTAAGAATAATTATGAGATTTTGCACGCACAGCTGGTATACAACTAAAGTCTCAGCCACAAATTCAGTGAGGCATGGGAAAACCATTTATAAAAATTCCTGGTATGCCAATTTAACTCACCATCAACAGCCCATCAACACTTCTCCATTCTTTAGGTGGAGAGGGAAGATATTTACCTACCGAAAGCTCTATTTCTCCTTTTATGGCTGTCATCAATACTGGATTCAAGGAATTCTAGTCGTTACTTGACAGTGGCAATATAAATAAATTTTAATAGGACACAACTGACCTGAACACAAAGCTTTTCCATTGAGCACAGTAGGGACAAATACAGTAAACAATGAACCAGAAGACCAAACTATTAAGTTTGGCTGCAGAACCATCCCCTCTTGTCCTTCCTCTTTCTTCTATTCCTTTACCTCTTCTCATCTCCCCTCTCCTTTTCTAAGATTCAAATCCTTGAGTGACTTCCTAGGTACTCTGAACGCCTCTGGTCACAGCCCACCTGGCCTTGCCTTCTCCTGGATAACACCCCTAGGACAGAACTCTACTCTCTCCTCAAATTATAATGGTTCTTTCTTCTCCATTCCCTTCAACATCAGCTAACAATTATTTAAAAAGGAGCGACGTAATTTGGATGAGCTGTTAATGGTTAATAATAACTCAATAAAGATTATTTCTTGATAAAAATTGAATTAAAAGATAAGGAAGAATCTCTTTATTGCGGCTTTATAGGGTCTATGGAAAATGCCATAATAGATGAGATGACTGTCATCAGAGGCATTGCTGAATGCTTCCTTGCCATGGCCTTGGTCATAGAAAGAGAAGCCACAGTGGATATATAGGAACCTTCTGGGAGATAGTGGGGGACACAAAGGCAGCACAGTACAAGATAAAATGAATTGGACCAGAGTCAGGAAATCAGAGTTTGAATATCAACAAACCTTGCCAATATGTGTTTGAGTAAGTCATTATATTCTCTTAGCTGAGCAATGAGGCCCTTGGATTAGAAAATCTCCATGGCTCTATCTAGCTCTGAAGTGAAGGTTGTGTCATGGCTCTCTGACTGAAGATCAGTTACTGCTCCTAGTTTAGCTGCTTCCTCCAGCTAAGAATTAGTGGCTCTGAGTACAAATGGCTGATATTCCACATGGAGCCATCTAACTAACTGAGGGAGTACTGATGTCCATAAGTCTTAAGCTCTTTGCCTTCTACCTGCACATATGACTTCTGAGTTAGCTCCTCGAGGTTATACAAGTATTTTCTTAGCATTTTGTTTTTCCCTGTTTCAACAGACACTTAATGAATATTCTCCATATATGAAACACAGAACTCGTCGTTGAAGACAAGGCAGAACAGGACACCATCTTTGTTTCCTAAGAAGCCCAAATGAGTCTACTATTCCTGTCCATTCTCTCTATATCCCCTTCACTTCTGTGCATTACCATGTATATTTCTAAAACTATGAATGTAGTATAGAAAAAAAATAAGGGGAATTAAACTTCTCTAATCTGTGCCCAGTTCAAAATGCTGTTTATCATCAGCAAAAGACTATGATAATAATTGAGATTAAAAATTACAGTCATTCAAATGTGCACTTCAACTGTACAAAGGGTATTTATCAACATGTATTTTGAGGTACATTAAGAACAGCAGTTTGGGTGGCAAGACGATTATAAAGGCAAAACAATCCTTCTGGTAGTAATCCTGATAAAATTGTAGGATAAAATCAATGAATGGTCTCTGGAGAAGTAAGAATACAGAATATTTTTTTAGTATTTTTTTCTTGTAAGGATTTTAGGTTCTTATTCCTTCAAACTTTCTTCTTGAATTAATACTAGTAACTGCAACTTATTGAGTGCATATTAAATCATAAACACTTATAATATAATATTGCATGATAAGAAAATGATTCTGCAATATGGATATTATTACCCTCATTTTACAGATGTGAAAACTGAGGCTGAGGAGGGTGAAATAATTTGTCAAAGATAATACAGTGTGCAGAGGTGGGATTTAAACTTGGGTTTGTCTTTGTCTGTGAAACATAGCTCCATAAACATGTCTTGGTTCTGCCAAATCTATTCAAAAATAAATAATCCTGCTTGAATGCTTTGTTAACAAACAAGGAAAACAATCTTCATATTATTTCTTCACATTCATTCATTGCATTACATATAGTATGATGAAAACAGGAGATGGTTAAGGTTTTTCTAAGAGTTGGCTGCCTTTTCATATTTATTTGGACTGAGATGAATAATTAAATTTGGGGCTCTCGATCAAAGAATGAGCTATTTGCTGTCTGCATAAGTATTTGCTGTTAATTGATCAGACACGGATAAGGTGTGTTATTACAACTATATTTTGAGGTATGATTTACATTGTTCTACTGCATATTACCCTGTGCTGTTTTTCATTTTCCTGCACTTCGGACTTTTTGTTTTGTTTTTATGAATTTAGTCACAGTTGGTTGTGTTTTGAACTTTGTAAAAATGTAGTTCTAAGAAAATTAAAAAAAGAAAAAGAAAATATTTTCAAAATGATGTCAAAATCAAATCTACCCCTCACTAATTTGATTTGTAGGAAATGGAGAGCGAAGTATTGTAAGCAGAATGCTTTTAAATACATCCTAATTACTTCAATGTGCAAATGCATTGACTAAATCAAAGCATGCATTTAACACTTTGCACTTCAATTGTGCTTATTCATCTAAGTTCTATAGATAGCAATTCCATTAAAAAAAAAAAAGAGATAAACTTCACTATAGTTAGTCATTCTATAGTTACCTGGGGAAAACGATAATTCTTAAATTCAAGCTTACTTCTCAAGTCTGCTCACTTTTGGACTAATGCAGAAGATCATTAGTGCAAAGAATACAAAATAACAGATAATTAACTGCAGTTACTCAAGTTTTCCCAATTGATCCTATCTTTCTATTCTCTTCTGCTTTTAGTGGGTGAGGTGAGGGGTGGGAATAGTGAAGCCACACAGGATGAAGCAGACAGACTGAGTCCTGAGGAATGATGCCATGGACTGGAGGGAATCCACAATCGAGGCTGACATGGAATTATCATGCCAAGGTTACTTAGGGCTTGTCTGGAACCACCTGCATCGGAATCTCCTGAGGAATATGTTAAAAAGACATTTCAGAGTCTCACCCCAGAGCAACTAAACTGAATGAGTATCTCTTGAGGTGGAACTCAAAGATTTACATTTTAAACTAGCTTCCCAAGTAATTCTTATGCTACTGAAGCCTGAAAAGCACTGGCTTATGCAGTTCTCTGATTCTACATCCAGGGATAGCCCTGCTAGTATATCTTTGTTCCTTCTGTCCCAGTTGTCAAGATATATGTGCAAGTACAAATAGCTGACCTGGGAGGCATTAATGGTAGTGACAATAGCCCAAGGGCTTAGACAGTCATGTTTAATATGCATGATGTCATCTGATCCCTACAATAAGGATTGTGACTTAAGTATTATTACTATTCCCATCTTTCAGATGAGGAAACTGAGGTTCAGAGAGACGTAGTAATTTCTTGTTGTGAATGCCACACTGATTATTGCAAGAGTTCCCAAGTTTTAACTCTAGCTCTTAGCCTTGTGGAAAAATACGTTCTTGAAAGGTGTTTACTTCCAAAGATATTCATGATTTGGTGATAACATCATTGTAAAGGGTGTTAAATACCTAAAATAAAATAACATTACTGTAAAGGAGGTAAAGTGCCTAAATGCTAGTAAAATTGGTTATTTATTATAATATATAGAATGTGGGCATTTGTATTCAAGTAACTCTTCTCCTCTGTATTTTTATAATTACTAAAATCATCTAAATTGCTGATCTTTGATTAATTCATTCAACAATTATGCACTTTGCCAAAACCTGAGGTATAAAAGATAAATAAGACAAAGCCTCTGCCTTCACTAGGTTTACAGTTCAGAAAAAAGAGATGAACATGTATACAAATGGTTCTGGTTTACCTTGTAGTCAGTGGAGGCTTGAGTTGGAAAGAGAATGGTTCTTCTCTGGGCAGAAAGCAAAAAGGGTGTGGTCTGGAAATTTTTAGTTACTCTAGCACTTTGCCATTGGCCAGCGTGAAGAATTTTGATTTTTTAAGATTATAGTTTTACTTATATAGTTTTGTTAGAAAAAGGGCAGACTGAGTTACTTGTGTACTTTGGGCTGATAAAACTTTATGTGGTTTATTCTTTCTGGCATTCAACCGCGTTTCTTTTTTGGCTAAGTTCTGGGTACAAAGCCAAGTTAGTCACTATGTTTATTCATTCTTGCATAAAGCAGCTGAAACTTTCCTTCTGAGATGGGTGCCTGATACATGTTATCAGGAGTAGGTCATGCCACTCAATAAAAGTGACCTATAGATACATATTGGCTACGTCCGTTACTTTGTTTTCATCTGTTTCAGTTACTCAGAATGCTATTATTAGATTATGAAATTTTTACAATATGAGAAATTTAGAAGTTGCAAACAAAGAGTACTCAAGATTTCTTCCCTTGTGATAAGCTCATATTTATGCAGATGTGACCTGAGCATATTAATGTCAGAGCTGATTGATGGACTAAAAAAATGAGGTTCTGGAATGTCAAAGCGCAGGCTGATAACCTAAGGCAAATGTTCAAGAATCCAAAAAAAAAAAAGAAAGAAACTCTGGAAAACACTGAGCAATAGTAAGTATATGATATGATTTAGAAAATATATATCATATTTTAGATGATAAGATTCTAAAAATCGATATCTCAAGTACTTCAAAAGCTTAATAAATTGGAAAAGGAAGACATTTTAATCCCTTTATGAAGTGATAAATAATAAACATGTGTTCTTTTCTTAAGTAGAATTATTATCAGATTTGGAATTATTTTTATTTACATTATTTACTGTTTGCTTAAAATTTTTTACTTTTCTAATCATTAGAGTATTTTCAGAATATTTAGAAAATTTAAGAAAAAGAAGAAATAAAATATCACTTAATTCCATCATACAGAGGAGGTACTAGTATTATTTGCATTTTAATGTATTTCTTTTGATGTAACCAAATACTTTCATTCATTTTTCTATTGATAATTTGGGACCATGTTAAGTATACGTTTCTTTTGGATCAGGTATTTGCAGTTACAATGTTTCATGAACATTTCCTAGTAAATTAATATTTAAAAATTAATAATTATGTAGTTAATAACTTTATACAAATAATATATACCTATGTTCCATAATTTGCTTAATAATTTCTTTGATTAAATATTTAAGATTTTCTCTTCTTTTACTTTTATAAATGACATTGTGATGAATAGGTCTTTGTATACAAATCTTTGTCTGAATTTTGGGTTCCTATAGATAGATTCTAGAAATTAAAAGACTGGGCCAAAAGATACATTTTTAAAGAAAGTGTCTTGATAATGTAATGCCTATTACTTCGCAGAATTTGGTGTCAACACATGAATCCCCACAATTATTATTATATGAATGACAGTTTTACTGTACATTTATCAGCATTAAAGATTACTGTTTTTATAAACCATGTCTTTGAGTACTAGTGAGTTAAAATATTTTTTCATATGTTTATCAGACAATTGCATTTCCTCTTTCATAATTTTTCTTTTTATAATCTTTTAGATTTTTTTGAATAAATACACATCTCAGTACCTTCTTATCTTTTGCTTACATTTCATTTCTGATGCTGTCACTGTACCCTAGACTCTCCTTACCTAATCCTGAACCTTGACATCATGTCTGCCTAGTCTGTAGTTCATATTTCTTCCATTCTGATCCATTCTGTACGTTGATGCCTAACAGTACTTTTGAAAATACTGCTGTTGTCATATCAGTCCTGATTAAGATCCTACATTAACTCCCACTTATTATTTATCTATTAGCTAAATTCAACTGCCATCTTCAGGGGGAAATTAATCCCATTCTTGGTTATGTCCTTATGAATTCTGTTGATTAACATAGGTTATTGAGATACGGAACTTATATGTAGTTAACTTTTTATATCTGAGTATATATATACAGACACACACACCCAGTATTGAATACTAGATATGAGTGTTGAAAGGGGATTTATAGGGTTTGAAGCCCAACTTTTTATGTTTATAAATGAAGAAACTAACTCAAAGAGTTCAATAAATTACTCAGAGTCATAGAGCTAGTTAAATGATCGAACTGGGACTAGAAACCAAGTCTTCTGATTCCTAGTTCAATGCCTTTAAATAGGGAATAATAAAAAAATCATTTGTATAATTTAAAGAATAGAAACAGCTAGGAAACCCATTTAATTTCAATCTGTTCTTATGTACAAAAGATTGTTAAAATCATGTCACATAGAAGGCTTGAGTGTTCTCATAAACACAAATAATATACTTATAAATTGATCAAATATGTCATTAAAATTTTCATAAAATTTGCACATCAGCAAATGACCCAGTTTATACTAGTTTGCTTTCTTCTTGTTAATCTACATTGTTTTATTTAATCTGCTTTGCTACAATAGAAGCATGGTGTTTTTATTCTAGCATGTTGCAGATCATCATTAAGTTTCTTGCTAATATCTAGTGGTATTCAATGGAAAATCCAATTTTCCTAGCAACTTCTATAAAGAATTTCCTCTGACAATAATTGGGGATTATAAGAACTACCCTAAAAAGAACTACGTTGATGTGCCTCTATTTAAATAGTAAACAACACAGACTATTTTGTAGGAGAATGGGCTGTGAGACTGGGAGTTGCCAAATATACTAATTATTTAGAGGGATAGGGTAGGGCAGAAGGGGTAGATGTGGGAATAGCTATGACGTGAACTAACTTGGATAGAAGCTCATTGATTGTAAAGGGTTGATTTAAAAGCATGTGTTTGCCCAACTAAAGTATTGACAGAAAAAGTATTTATTAAATCATATGGCAGTTAAACAGTTACAATATCCAACGTTTAAATGAATAGGTGGGGTCATCCGGTGCTAGAGGGACACTAAAGAGATCTTAGCTATGTTTTCTTTCTCTGTGTGCATGTGTGTGCACACAAAATAGGCCTATTCATTTCATACTTGACACACATTTTTAAGCACCTACCAGAAGCTCTCTATTACTGAAGAAATGATCCAGCTTTTTGTGGTTATCCTCTCCACAGCTATCTCACAGAGATGGATAATAATCTATACCTGACTAATGCATTATAACAAAAACTGAGAAAGTGGGTAGGTGGAGAGGAATGAAGCAGCACCCTAAATTTCTCATTTCATGCAGCATATGATTTCTTTAATAGCAATAATTAAAAAATAGCCTGAATGTTTTAAAAAAATAACTGCTATTTTGTCTAATATTATTTTTTAGTATTTATTTTATCTACTATTACATCTACTACTAATTATATATACTATTTATTATTTTCTAGTATTCATTATTAGAAGAATAAACTTTGCTTTAAAACTTCTAAATTGCTATACTGATAACAAACAAATAAAATAGTCATATACCATAAGAGGAAAAGAGAGAGAACCAAGGAAGCAGAGTAACATAGAAAATACTCATTTTTCACAACAATAAATATTGTCAATTAATTTATTATTAAAATAAAAACCATAATATAGGCTTACAATTCCACAAAATCTAACCATACAGTAGTACTTTAAGAATACTAGTTCTGTAGTGGAGAAAACTGAATTTAAATATTACTTCTGCATTTACTAGTCATCACCTCTTTCCTAAGGAGAAATTTACTTAGCTTATTTATATCAATTTCCTAGTTTATAAAACATGAATGAAAGTAACTGACTATATAGAGAGGGTTGAATAAAACAATATCTATAAAGTTCAGTGCCCAGCACCACTAAATAATCAATAATAATAGATATTATTTGTAACATTTGTTTTAAAATGGTGTATCTAAATGAAAGAGAGGTAAAAATCAAAGAAGCATTATACAAGATATACTGATAAGTGAAAAAACTGATACAATACAAAATGAAAAAATCTAAAGAGGCAGAGTGAGACTTAAAAAGAAGAAAGTAACCATTTCTGCAAAGAAACTAAAAGCAGTGAGGAGGGCTGAAGCCATAAGCCTACTGAAATCGGATAGAGAAGCACACAGAGGTGGCTGGGAATCTAGGTCTTTGGAGTAATGGGGCCCAAAATGTTCCATATGAAATGGTGGACCTGAGTCTGTTTTGCTACTTCAACAAGAGGATGTAAAAAATATGACCATGTACTGCCTGGGGCAATATCTTATATAGAGCTGCAGGCACTAAAAGGGGAAGGATGAAGGTATAGATTCAGTCTCATGATCAAATATTCTTAAAGGTAAGCTAAAGACACCATTATAAGATTTGGATTGGGACTAGAAAGCCAGGAATGCGGACAGAGGCAACTGGAAAACCATCAGTCAAGGAGGTATGAAAAAATTAAAAGAGAGAGAGAGAGAGTGCCAAGAGGCAAGACAAAAAAGCCTTATGACCAACATTTACCTACAAAACAAAATTCTAAAACACAGCAAGGCAAGTTCATTTCTAGGTATTTTATTCTTTCGATGTGATGGTAAATGGAATTGTTCCTTAATTTCTCTTTCTGATCCTTTGTTGTTAGTCTATAGGAATGCAAAACAACCACAAAATTAATAACTGGAATATTCACTCCAGATAAATTTGATTTTATAGAATTGTCTGATAATGATTTCAAAATGAGTATATTTGCAATGTTCAGAGATAAGTAAGACTCGTGTGTAAAAAGAACAAGAAATTACTGAATAAGAATAGACAACAATAAGAGAAGAATAGGTGCAGAAAATAAATCAAAAATCTTAAAAGTGAAAAAAAAAGTACACATAAAAATACAATAGGTAAGATAATTTAAGACTGGGCAATTTTAAGGAGAGGATTAAGTGAGTTGGAAAGTGATATTAGGGAATTCATTCAGAAAAAAAAAATCACAGAAAGTAAAATATGTTTTAGGAAAATGAAAGAGCAGCTGACATATGGTAAATTGACAGGGAAACACCAATAGATAGCTATTAATATTATAAGAATCCCAGAAAAATAAAATGAAGGTAATGAAAAAGAAACAACAGAAGAAAAAAAAAATACCGAGAATTTTCCAGAATTAGAGTCTTGAAATTAGAAAATATATCCTTGGTTCATGACTGGTAATTTAAAATAAATCCACATTGAGACACATTTCAGAGAAACAACAGATAGTAAGGATATATAAAAACTCTAAGAAGTTACCAGAGGGAACAGGCCAAGTACTTAAAAATAATTGAAAAATAGATTGATAGTAGACTTGTCTTATGTAAAGATAGTTAACAGAACAACAGTTTAAGATGTAGTTGAGAAATATCTTCACATGTTACACAAAATACCCAGATAATTGTTATTTAAAAGATAAAGACATTTTTAGACATACATAGTAGAGAAGGCAATGGCAACCCACTCCAGTGTTACTGCCTGGAGAATCCCAGGGACAGGGGAGCCTGGTGGGCTGCCGTCTACGGGGTCGCACAGAGTCGGACACGACTGAAGCGACTTAGCAGCAGCAGCAGCAGTGTGCCACCCAGGGCCCTCCCTGGAGGATTATGAAAAGATGTAATTCAACAAGAAGGAAAGTAAATCCAGAAAGCAAGCTATAGGATCTACAAATAATAGTGGGCATAGTAATAACTTAAACATATGAGTAAATACAATTAAGTATTGATTATAAAAATAAATGATAATTATCTATTGATATGATTAAAAACAAGTAAGTAAACTAAAACTCCATTCAAAAATTATAATAATGAGATTGATATTTAAGAAGTGGATAAAACATGCTAGACACTTTTATTTCTGCATGAAGGAGTAAGTCACAAATACTAAAAAGTGGATTTTATTTTTTACTAGAAAAATATGTAGGTAAGTACATATAAAAAATTTTTAGTATGAGCACTGAAGATAAAGATAAGCCCCTATGAACTTTAAGCCCAGCAATAAAATCCATGTACTAGATCAGAAAAGAATTTTTTAAACTTTTTTTTCAATCAAAATAATATAAAACACATCTCATTATAATGCAATTGAATTCAGAATCAGTAATAAAAATAGAGCAAATACATTTTTGCCATGTAGAAACATACGCTGGTTTTATTTTGGCTGTATTGCATGGTATGTGGGATCTTAGTTCCCTGACTGGGGATCAAACCTGTGCCCCTGCACTGGAAGCATGGAATCTTAAACACTGGACCACCAGGGAAGTCCCTAGAAACATACAGTTCTAATTAAGGGTTAAAAATAAATCAAAAGAGATGTTACAAAATACTTAAAATTAAACAAAACTATATATCAAGACATGTTATGCAGCTAATGAGACACCTGAATGAGAATTTCAAGACAGATTCATTTGAAAAACAATAAAAAGTATTAAAATTGAATGAAAAAAAATCAACTCAGGAATCTAGAAAAAATGATCTAAATAATAAAATAGAAAGAAAAAGTAATGTTGACAAAAGCATAAAGTAATGATATAGAATGCAAAGACACAATCAAGTCAATAAGCAAACCCAAAAGCTAATTTTTGGAAAAAGTAAATAAAACACAAAAATGTCTAACAGCCAGTAAAAGAAGAGAAGAGGTTAATATAAATAATATTAGCAATAAGAAGGGAACACATCTAAAGATAAAATTAAATATCATAAGAATTTATGAAGAGCTTTGTGCAAATAAATTTGAAGTGTAGATTAACTGTTAACTGTGTATTTTCCAAAAACACCTCCTTAAAATTGACTTAAGAAGAACTATAACACTTGAATAAACCAATAGCTATGGAAGTAAAGGAACTGATGATAATAAAATATCTACCTTACACTACCTACCTCCTACTAATACAAAATATTAGGTCCAGATGATTTTAGAGGTAAATTTAACCAAATCTTCAGAATAGGTAATCTGTATAATATCAAAATAGTTATAGAAATAGAAAAAAATAAGAGAGAAATGTTGCTCAACTTACTTTGCCTGGCTAGTATCACCATAACACCAAATCTCTATAATAAAAATTTTAAGAAAAGAAAAGTAAAGACTAATCTCCCCATGCAAACATGTATATCAAGTATCAGCAAATTAAACTCAAGACTGGATTTAAAAAACACACCAGGACCAAGTAAAAAAAATTTTTTTGTAGGAATGTAAGAAATGTTGACTATCAAGAAATGTTTTAATATTATATAAAATACTAACATATTAGTGGGAAATTTTATCATATTATTGATGCAGAAAATGCATTAGATAAAATTCAATGAGTATTCTTTTTGTAAAAAAATATTTATTTATTTATTTATTTGGCTGCACCGGCTCTTTAGTTGTGGCAAGCAAACACTTTAGTTGTGGCATGTGGGATCTTGTTCCCTTGACCAGGGATCAAACCCAGGCTCCCTGCACTGGGAGCATGGAGTCTTGGCCACTGGACCACCAGGGAAGTCCCGAATATTCTTGATTAAAAATACTTAGCAAACTTTAAATAGCTGATGGGAACTTTCCAATAATAATTTTGATTTCTCGAAATCCCAAGCAAATATCACATTTCCAGAACATTTCCATTAAAGAATGAAACAGAGCATTCCTAATGTCATTGCTTTTACTTCACACTACATAGAGGTCTCAGTAACGCAATATGACAGGAAAAATAAATTGAATTGAAAATTAATTGATAAATTGGAATTGAAAATTAAGAGATAAATTGGAATTATTTGCTAATGATACACATGTCCATGTTGAAAACCTAAGAGAATTTCAGTTTAGCCAGTGGAACTAGTAAGAGAGTGCAGCAAAGCTGTTGAGTATACACCAATAATAACAAATAAGCAATAAATTGCAAAGCAGATTTTATACATAATATCATGAAAATTAAGTTATATGAGAGGAATTCTAACAAATCAGATCAAGCAAGACCTTTATGGTGAAAATTATAAAACATTATTAAAGAACTGTTCGGAAGAGCTCATCAAGTACAGCTCTCAATGTTAAAAAGACACAATGTCATAAGAATATCCATTCTCCTCCAGATTACTATCTAAAGTTAATGTAAATACAAATAAAATTCAACAGGGCTTTTGCTCAACTTGACTAAACAACCCTAAAATTTACATTGAATTGCAGAAGGCCAAGAAGAGCAAAAAGAATTTTAAGGAAGGACAATGTAGAGAGATTTACCCTACCAAATAATAAGAATATTATAAATCAATGGTAATTAAGGCACTTTGGTGTTAGCACAAGAATAGAGAAACAGTCCACTAGATGAAATAAAGACACTAAAAACAGATTTGATGTAGGTGAAAGAGGCATTACATATTAGTGGGTAAGGATGACTAATTTGTTAAATGGTGCTGGGATAACTGGGTTACACACATGGAAAAAAAATAAAACAGGATGCATGTAAGATGCCATACACAAAACCAAATGTCAAAGAAGATTAGAGATCTAAATGTAAAAGAAAAAACTTTAAAACTGTTGGAAGAAAATATAGGAAGGTTTTTTAAGGATCTTATCATATTATGTCATTTTAAAATGACATAAGAGGACAAACCATAAAGGAAAACATCAATAAACTTAACAGCATTAAAATCAGAAGATTTAAAAATAAATGCTACTATATACAGTTAAAAGAGAAAGCTAAAAATTGGGAAAGAATATTTGCAATCTATATTGCCCAAAAGATGAGAATCCAGAATATTACAACTACAAAACCAAAACCAAAAGCTGTCCAAAACAACAGTAGCCAAACAAATAACTCAATCAAAACATAGGTGAAGATACAAACAGGTAACACACATGAATACACATGAGGAAATCCCAGTGGTTTATAAGTGAAAAATTTTTTAAATTATATATTATTCAATCCCCTCAGTCTGACAAAAATGTAAGAACCTTGGTCATTCCAAATGTTATGAAGCATATGGAGAAGGTCTCATAGACTGCTAATGAGAATATAAATCGATACTACCACTTTAAAAAGAAAAATTGCATAATTCTTAGTAAAGTTATTAAACTTTAAAAAATAAGAAATTATTTAATAAAATTTTAAAATGCATTTTTTTCTTACAGTTTAGCATTTCCTCCTTTGCTTCCAAACATGTACAAAAATGTTAACTACAATTTTGGTGGCAATTGGGAAATACCAGAAATAATGTCTAATAATTAGAGACTCAGATTTTAGTGACACATACAGTAAAGTTCATTTTATATAACTCATAATATATGGCTTATGTAAAACTAATTCATGGTGATAGAAATCAGAAGAATTATGCTGTTTTTAGTCTTTTGTTAAAGATTAAATTTTTGGAGGATATAGCCTGTAAGGGGGCATGAAGGATTCTCCTAGGTATTGTGAATGTTTTGTATATTGGATTGAATATTGTTGCATGGATGTATATTCACATAAAATCTCATCAAGCTATACAATTAATTTGTGTACTTCACTATCATAACTTAGAATAATACACGATAAAAACAGGTTTGGAAATAAATTTTCCACATTGAGGTTTGTTTAACTTGGGTGCTGGATTCTTTTTTGTTCACATTATAATTCATACTTTTATATGTTTGAAACATGTTACATTAAAAAATGACAGGACAGACTACTGCTTTTCCTAACTAGAATTGATCAAGGTAAAAGAAAACACTAGTGTCATCTTTTCCTCTTCACTGTCCCTGACACTAGGTCCAACTGTTCCAGGAATCAATAAACACTTCACAGCCAAGTGTACTTATAAAGTGATCATTTAGTTGAATCAAAGAAAAACTTTCAATTCACTTTTTGACTATGTGTAGAATCTAGGCGTAAGTGAATGACCAGCATCATATATTAATACAATGCTACCAATGCATAAAGATCAGTTATCCATTTAGGTGTTTCAAACATGAAGTGGGGGATTGCCAAGGATTTTTTTGATGTGAATCAACAGGTGGTTTGGCATTAATATTGCTATTTGTTCCTGGGCTGCACCTCTGGTTTCAGAAAAGAAAAAGAGACAATACCTTTTCAATGCTGTATTTCAAGGTAACCATATGGGAAGCAAGGTTTTATTCCAGCCAATTCTCTTTCTCTTAAAGCGCGGAGGAAAAGTGCCAGCTACAGCTACTCTCGCCACCAGCCACGGTACAGATGTTTGGAAAATGCAAAAATAGAGAAATGAAACAAAAAGGAAACCCTGAAAAATAAGTTTTGCATAAATGAAAAATGGAGTATATAACTATTATAGCTGCAAAAAGGTAAATGCATTTATTTTTTCCCATTGTGTTAAATGGAAAGAACCCAAACAAACAAAAACATTGATGTTTTAACTTAATGTTTTGTTGAAACTGATGATTACAAGGATCAATTCGTATGTGGCTAAAAATGGGAATAAAAAACAGATTTCTTTTAATCTGATAAGATTTTTTTTTACCTCAGAGAATTCTAGAATATGACCTACTTAAATGAATACTTATAAAAGAAACAGATTCATTTAAAAATTCATGTTTCCAGGTGCCAAAATGGGAAAGGAAAAGTGTTTCTATGAAATCTTATAAGAGAAAAGAAATAATTGAAATTATGATGGTTCCTTATACAACTCAGATAAAATATAGCTTGGTAAGAAATGTCTCAAAACTGTTCAACTGTACATTCCTGAATTAGCTTAGCTAATTTACAGACAGTTTTTCCAAAAGCAAACATCCTGTTAGATTTAAGCACGCCAATGTAAATTATTCTTTGTTTAAAAGAAAAAGTTTTTTAAAAATTATGTAATTTCTGAGAGAATATTGGCTGGATTGAAAGACCATGATTTAGGTCTAGCTCTGCCACAGTCCTGTTGTGTTTACCTTTGTTCCTGTTATAAAACAGGTTTGGTCTCAGTGTCCATATCTGTGAAGTGGACATGTGCCACAAAGGCGTAGCCCTATCGCCAAGCTCGTTTCCAGCCCCACCATTCTATGAATCTAAGGAAATCACTCCAGCACAAGAGTTTTTGTTTTCTTCCTTCCTTTCTTGCTGTCTTAAAATAAACAAACAACCAAGTAAGTAAGTAAATGTATATTACACTAATCATCTATCTCTCTAAACAGGAAGAGAGAACATTTTTTTTTGTTATCATTATCTATTCCCTAACGTATATTTAAAAAGAGAGTTCCCATATAAAAAGATTTTTATTTTTTCCTGAATCAAAAATAGCATATCATTTCTTTGCCATTTAAGTAAGTTCTGTGAAGAAAGAAAACAGAAAATCATTACAGAAGTCATATTAGGAACTTTAAGAAGAAAAAAAAAGTCACTAAAATTTCTTTTAAAATTCAATGGTTTGTTTAACATGTTTTCTGTGACAGAAGATATAATTGCCATTTCAAACTACCTTCACTTCCTTTTCCTGGGGCAATATTCTTAACTGTGTAAAACACAGGACCCTCTTTACATACCTTTCCCACCTGTCTTCTGAGGTAACAAGGCTGAGGTATAGATTACAGTCTGAGATACCTAGGATGGGAATTAAACATTTCATCTGGGAGACAGGATTGTGATCAGTTTGCCAAATCTAAAAGAAATTAAGCCCCATCACCACTTTGGCAAGAAATTTGAGTTCTCGTGGCTGAACAAAGATCATCAGCTTCACACAAGACTTTTAAAAATGAAAGCACCTGGGGCATCAACCAGAAAAAAATCTGAGAATGCAGCATTTTCTGTCAACATTTAAACCAGATAAGACACAAGCAACTGCCCTTAACCCTTACAGAGAGGTATGAAAAGAATGCAGGGCAACCGACACCTCGATGAACAATAGAAGCTCCGCTTTATGAAAAGGCCAAAGTCTTTGGGGCGAAAGCTCCATTGCTCCAAGTGCTGATCCACCTAAGGCACCAGCAGAGGCAGAATGCTTGGGGGTGACAGGCAAGGCTCCGGTTTCAGGCTCCAGCTCTGGCTGTACGCTGATAAGCCTGGGACCCCACCAGACACACACTCAAGGAACACCAAGGGTGGGTCCCCCTGACAGGAAGGGCCTCTCAAACAGAAAGGCAAGAGTCTGAAGTTGCATAGTGTGTGAGCACTCCCTACCGGCTGCTGAAGCTGGAGATGAACTGGTGGTGTTTTAGAAAGGGCTGCCCCAGGTTTCTGTGAGGAGGCTGAAAGACACACACAGCTCTTTTTCTAGGGGATAAGGGTGTGGTTCTGATTAGGCTCAGACTGGTTCAGATGTTATGCTACTTGAGAAGCAGGTGAGGAGACCTTACTGATAGGAAATCCAAGGACTGGCAAAAACTGTGTAAAACTGGTTGTAATTTTCATTAACTCTGATTTCAGCTACAGTACCCCCTTCTTATCCAAGGGGGCTAGGTTCCAAGAACCCCAGTGGATGCGTAAAACCATGGATTGTGCCAAGCTTCATGTCCATTATATCTTTTGTTGTACATACATACCTATGATAAAGTTTAATTTATAAATCAGGCACAGTAAGAGATTAACACCACACCTAATAATAAAATAGAAAGAATATAACAATATACTGTAATAAAAGTTACATGAATGTGATCTCTCTGTCTCAAAATATCTTTCTGTACAAATCAAATGACTTTTCTGTCTTCACTAAGCATCATCATGCACTGTGGCCATAGCAGTTACAGTCTGAGGTGCGACAGCAAAACTAGCATGGATTTCTTTTTCCTTCTTCACAATTTCACTGAGAGAAGATTCATTCCTACCATAGATCTTAGTAACCTCAGCATACGACTTTTTTTCCTTAGTTGCAAACTTTCACCTTTTCAACAAAAAGAAACACTTTACAGCTTTTCTTTGGCATAATTGATTTGCCAGCTTTACCACTCTTATGCACTGGGGCCACTATTAAGTAAAATAGGGTGACTTCAACACAAGAACTGCAGTACTATCTCGGTCGATGTCAGAACCGAGCTGCCTACTAAGTGAGTAACTGGTGGGGTGCTCTGGACAAAGGGATGATTCACATCCCAGGTGGAATGGCATGAGATTTCATCATGCTACTCGGAACAGTGCACAATTTGAAACTAATGAACTGTTTATTTCTGAAATTTTCCATTTAATGCTTTCAGACTGCAGATGGCTGTGGCTAACTGAAACCGAAACTGGGGAAGGTGGAACTGAGGATGAGAAGGGACTTTTGTATTAACATTTTATATACAGACCCGTGTATGAGCATGTGTGTGTTTGGGGTGGCGGGGGTGCAGGAGGAAATGAATTTCTGTGTGGCTCACTTTATTTTAGTAATAGGAAATCTTGGGACAGTTTAATGTGTTTATACCATTTATGTTTTACCAGAAAATCCCATATATAAACTTGATGGAACTGCCTGATATGTTCACTATACCACTACACCTAAGCCCTAGACAGTGATCTCAAGTCTAGGGCAATGATACTGGGATAATGAATGTTCCCAGGGCTCTGCTCTGTTCTGGTTCTTCTGTATAATAAGATGAAGGTCAAAATGGCAGCCTGCTAAAAGCAGAAGCATTTCAGTTGCAGGAATAACTTGCTTGTCATCAACTTGTTAATGCATAGTCAAACATTTCTTTGACATGTACAGTATCAGCTAACTTCAGCAGATAAAGGGTCTAGAACAGGAAGATGCTGCAGATGCTTTAGCTTGGAGGAAGGCTTAGCAGAGCCAAAACGTCAGCAGGGCCTGTTTGTTCCATACTTTCCATCGGGCTCTGTGAAAGAAATGTTAGATTACTGCAATGACAAGTTTGTGACAAGCAAGTCATTTGTGCAACTGGTGCGCTCCTGTTTTTATCTGTTTACCATTCAGACTTGTGAATGCCATTTCAAGCACTTACAGGATTTCTGGCTCCCATTAAGGGGAAATGGTTTCTCCATGTTTAGAATTTTCTGCCTCAAAGAGAATTACTAAGCAATTATTTATCCCTGTGGTCACAGTGTCACACAAAAGCACTCTTGAGTTGTTTAGTTGGACTCTGAATCATGAAATGGAGTCCTGGGGACTGGATAGCTTGGAGCATCAGAAATTTCTCATCTAGTTTATTGGAATGACTACAAAGCAAGCCTGTTAGAGTCAATAAAATTGTGGCCAGCTTGAAATACCTTGCTCTTTTGCTCTAGGATCATATATCAAGGCCATATGCTTCAAGGCCCATAAACTCACTTGTAATGAGTAGATCCTGAGAAGCCAAGGCCTGACTGTATCACAGACACTGACATGTGATCTAACATATGATAATCTTGGTGACAAGGACTGCTTTAACTGTTGAGAAGAGAACTTACATGGCCTTCTCCCCAAGTTCTGAGGGTAACCAGAGGCCCAATACAAATCCAGAAAACGTTTTAAGTGTTTGGCAAAAGGCAATATCATAATCTAAAATTAATACTTGGGATCATCCTACCAAGGATGACTTTTGCATAGCAAAGGGCAGATTTTGGGTCAAGAATTCAAGACTGTCTCCTCAGATTCTTCATCTGAGATTGCTGAGTGACTTTTAGTGAGTCATTTTAACCTCCTAGGAGGAGGGTACAAAATAGTAATACCTATTCCTTGTTTACCTGCCATGAATGGGTCTCATAGTCAATGTCATAAAACATGAAGAATGCCCTCAGAACTCAAGAACAGTATTTCCTAAAAGTCATGTATTCTCTTTATGATTTCAAATTTTGTCCATTATTGGCACTGAATTTCTAAATGATTCTAGGTATACCTCTTGAAGAACATGGAAGCATGAAGTTCTGAAGTGAGAAGGCAGACACTTAGAGTACCTAGTGAAGCAAGTCAAAGGGGGAACAGAGTAAGAGTGTTAAGAACCAGCCAGAAAGTGATGATGAAACATGAGGCAGAGCTTGGTATGGATGACTAAAGAATGTTACAGAAATGGATAATTGTCCTTGCTAAATAAAAATTTTATTGTTTATAATCATTTCCCAGACACTACAAGCATTACACAATTTACATGTCTAATATCATCTTTACAATGGCTCTATGGTGTGTGTATTATCAATTTCTTTTCACTTGTGGAAACCAAAACTTTAGAGAAATTCAAATACTTCACCATAAATCTTTAAGTAGCAAAGGTGTGAAGCTATTTTCCCTTTATCCAAAGCCCTGATACTCTCAATCACTAAAGAACTAAGGTCACTTCCACTGCCTGCAGAAGACATTTCTCCCTAGTTTACTGGAAAAGGTTTTCATCTTAAAATGTAGATATTCAAGAATTTGATATAAAAGGCCCAGTGAGATTATTCTGACTTTAACTGTGTTGCAATCTTTGTTAGGCCTCTGGAAAGCTGAGCTTTATCAGGATGTCGTTCCTTTTGCCTCGACCTGCATAGTCCGACTGAAATGCACTGGGGAAGATGTGGAAGGGATTCTAACCTAATCACGTATCTTTGTGCCATGAGTGCGGTGGTGTTTTGCTGCATCTCCCTGTGTCCATGCCAACTTCTTTCTCTCTCTTCATATGCATAGCCTCTAGTTCACCCTACTCTTTGCTCCTAAATTACTTCCAGGGAGACTTCTTTTGTCACTTGTCTGCTATTGTTTTTAGGTGTGGGGGAGGGGCGGACATCTTACCATGACAAGGATTACTGAAACAGTCTAAACTTCCAACTTTGCACAGAATGTAGCCTTTGTTCAGTCTTCTGCTTTGTTTCTCTTTAATGATAGCTTTGCCACAGGTTTTCCCTATGTAACTCAGAGCTATGCAAATCAAACTGGTTAGCAAGACTGCAGCTGTTCTATCTCAAAATGAGTCCGAGAGATGGAGGCCTGAGTGAGGCACGTCTTCTGAGTATTACACATCTAATGGCTGCTTACCTTGCACTAGTGGCAAAGAATGAGCTCAGTGAGTTCTGCAGTGGCTTTCCTTGGTCCGTTTTTAGTGTGTTCAGACTGGATCATAGGAAGTTTGGCTTACACAAACTTTTAGTTTCCTGGTATTTATACTTCCCCAAACACAAGATTCTTACTTAAAAGCTACTCAAAAAGACACCATGCATCATATAGAATCATAAAATCTCAGGGCAATGTGTAAAGGATCCTAAAGTCCTGTGGTCTGAGTCTTGACCTGGTGCCAGAGTTTGTTTGCTGGGGCCATTCCGTCTCTGTTGCACACCACCAGGGACATGGTGTGCTTAACCTCACAGGCAACCCAATCCTGCTCTAGGACTTCTGTTTGTACAAAATGTTCTTCCTTTTATTAAATCTTAACATGTCTTTCTGAAATTCCCCATCATGGCTTCTAGTTCTTTTTTTTTTTTTTTTTTTTACTATGTCCTCCAATCCTGAGAACTTCTGGGAATTCATAATTTAATGGTTCATTTAATGACAACTCTTGTGCATTTCATATACAAACAAGGGGTTTAAATTGTCTTTTTGCCTTGTCTCTCTTCCCTCACCACACAGAACTTATATACCTTTTCTACCCCTCTGTCAACCCTGGGAGAAATGAAAGGCAGTCAGTCTGCCCAGTTTTATCATTTTCTTTTGGATGGAGACAACACAAATGGCAAAGCATTCTTAATCTATTTGATTTTCTGTCCTATCCTGGGGAAGATCTTTCTAGACCACCTCAGGCAGACTTGAAAGCTACAGCTATTCATAGGGTGACCATGGAGTTTACTGTTCCAACAAGGCCATTTTTTTGAGGGTAAAAGGACTCTATCAATAATTACACCAAGATCATAGGCATAGAACAGAAATGTCCCGGGCATATCTATACAGTACTTTTCACTTTCCTTTACTCCAACTCCCATCTCTTCACATCCTAGGTTTCTATTTCTATGTCTGCTTCTCATTCCTGTCTGTGATCACTCTTTAGCAATGGGCACATTTATCCATGCATCTCTAGTTCCTATAAGAGAACCTGGCAGGTAGGAAGAGGTAGGCTATATGTTTTTTCTTCTTTTGAATTGGGGATATATTTTTTTTTCCTCCTTGTATACTGTGGACATCTCCCCTTATTTCTTAAGCAAATACCACCAACACATATTGGTTTCATATTTCTGGAGATGAATCAGAAATACTTAGTGTCACAGGAAGGGAATGATTTAACAGAAATGAGTCTGACTTTGAATGCTGAGAGCAAAAAGCAGAGAGTGAAATGTGCTAACTTTTCCACTAAAAGTCTACTGTACCTCTTTACAGAACACTGAACAATAAGTTCTAATCTCTTTGTTCACAAGTAGTTTTTTCAGCAGCTGTACCCACAATTCCAAGTTTATAGTAAATCAATTATTATAGGCAATAATGGTAACATAATGTGTAGTTATATATGTGATCATATGGAACAAAGGGTAGCATAGGGAGATTCCTGAGAATTCTCCACTAAAACATTGGTGGCACTTCTGTTGCTTTCACCTTGGCCAAGGACACTTAGTAGTCCTGGTGGCTTTTTAGCAGTGTTTGTTTCTGAGTAATAGTGATTTTAAAAAGAGAGAGAAAAAGAAAATCCTGAATCATGAGAATCACCTAGAAAAGGCGCTCCTTCCCTTCTTGACACATTTAGAATATTCCATAAAGATGCGAGTTTATCCTGTTTAGGTTTAAGAACTTTAGAGAAGACAAACCCAGATCTTCTCTTTCAGTGTTTAGAAGCCTCACTATCAAGAGTCTACCTCATTTTCAAACCTAAACATGTTCCGTTGCAGTGTAAGCCTATTTCATCACTATGCGGCCTTGGTGAAGAAAAGAAAGTCTTATTTCTTACTTCCCATAACTTGCTTAAAAAAAAACCTAGTCTCAGCTCACTATCTCAACCTTCTTTTTTTTTTAAAAAGATGAAACAATCTCAATGTTTTGACCCCCCTTAAATATTTTTTTTCGAAATTAATTTTATTTTAGTATAGCTGGTTTACAGTGTTGTGTTAGTTTCAGGTATACAGCGAAGTGAATCTGTTATACATATACCCACCCTTTTTTAGATTCTTTCCCCATGTAGGTCATTATAGAATAATGAGTAGAGTTTCCGTGTGCTATACAGTAGGTCCTTTTCAGTTATCTATTTTATATATAGTAGTGTGTATATGTCTGGAGTAGAAAATGGCAACCCACTCCAATATTCTTGCCTGGAAAATTCCATGAACAGAGGAGCCAGGTGGGCTGCAGTCCATGGGGTTGCAAAGAGTCAGACATGACTGAGTGTACATACAGTGTATACATGTCAATCCCATATCTCCCAGTTTATCCCTCCCCTTATCTCCCATTGATAACCATATGTTTGTTTTCTACATCTGTGACTCTGCTTCTCTTTTGTAAATAAGTTCATTTGTACCATTTTTTTTTAAATTTCACATATAAGCGATGTCATATGATGTATGTCTTTCTCTGTGTAACTTTCTCTACTTAGTATGACAGTCTCTAGGTCCATCTATGTTGCTGCAAGTGGCATTATTTCATTCTTTTTTATGGCTGAGTAATATTACATTGTATATATGTACCACATCTTCTTTATCCATTCATCCATTAATGGACATTTAGATTGCTTCCATGTCTTTAATTTTAAATTTTACTGGGAGGGGTTTGATAACATTTTATCTCCAAGGTGTTCATATCTAATTTCAGTTGAATTTCAAACAAACATGATTAAGTGTATGATCTATGCACAGAGGAAGTAGTAGAAACATCTATATTCTTCATGTTTCTTACAAAATCAACTATTACAACTATGCTTAAATCTCAGTTTTACATTTTATACTCTCGATTAACTTTCTAAGCTCTACTTCTAGATGTTGTTTTTCTCTTGAAACTAGCCATTCTTTATTTTCAGTCCATCAGTGACATTTACCAAACCATCATAGATAATGGAAAATATGACTTGCAAGAAGATTTTAAAACAAAGTTATAAGCCTTGCTTTGTATGAAACAAATTTATAGAGAAGGAAGACAACCTTAAAGAAAATAAAAAATGTGGATATTCATATTCAAGTATGTGGTGTTAGTTTAGTAGTTAAGACGTGCAAGGCAACATGTCTATATGAACTCAGATATGAATGATGAGAGAGTGGGTTGAGTTGCCACTTGTGATGTTTATTTTTCTTTCTGGAGAATATTAACATTACCTTTTATTTAACAACATTCTGTTGATTTTCTGTTTTAGGGAATGTTAATTTCAAGTCACCATCTTTTTTCTGAAGTGGATGGTCATATCTACGTCTTAAATTGTTGTTATTTGGAAACTGTGCATAAAAGCACTGTACTTTCAAAGCATGCATTCCCTGTCTGACAGCTAAAACAGTGGTTTACAACTAACTGTTTAGAATTCCTGGTGTCCCACTGCTCATGGGATTTTGCACCACTCTTCCCTGACTATTCCTCCTTAAAATATAATTTTACACTAAAATACATTTTTTTTGAGATTTTTGAAATGCTGCTACCAATGATTTAGAATACACTGGATTTGTTAATATTGGAAAACATGTGTCTATTAATTAAGGTAGTAAAAAAACAGAATCCAGATGGCATACCATTTCTACATTTTTCCATATTGACTACTGAGAATTCTGAAGTTCTTAACATCAAATAAGTAGTTTAGAAATGGTTTTTGTTTGCTTGTCATTTGAGACAAAATCAAAAGTTCTGTCATTTACATGGAGTTAGATCATAACTCTAGCTTTGCCTTAGTTCACCAAAGCTCTCACTGGACTCAGAAAGAAGACAGGGTGTTACACAGCATGGCCTTAAGATGGTTAATACCTAGAGTCCTGGTATTGTCAAAAGATTGCCAAATAAGTTTTACCAAGGCCTTCCTGGGACAGTTTATTGCACATAGGTTAGACTTCCATGTTTATAACTTGCAGATAGTATTATTGCTGCTTCTGCTGCTAAGTCACTTCAACTGTGTCTGACTCTGTGCGACCCCATAGATGGCAGCCCACCAGGCTCCTCTGTCCCTGGGATTCGCCAGGCAAGAATACTGGAGTGGGTTGTCTGACTCTGTGCAACCCTATGGAGAGCAGCCCACCAGGCTGTTCTGTCCACAGGATTCTCTAGGCAACCCACTGGAGTGGGTTGCCATTTCCTTCTCTGTGATAGTAGAATTAAATGGTTGTAAATGGTAGTCTCCCAAATAGTGAGTTTCATTTTGGCAAGAAGAGAGAGTGAAGGTAAATATAAAGGTATCATCACTCACAAACCAGAAAGGTGAGCTAGAGCATAACTATGTTTCTTGGGTGATCAGCCACAGAGCACCACTCTTTTTAAATCAAACTATAGTTGATTTACAATGTTTTGTTAGTTTTTGGTGTATAGCAAAGTGATTCAGTTATGTGCATATATATATTCTTTTCCATTGTGGCATATAATAAGATATTGAATATAGTTCCCTGTTCTATACAGTAGGACAGTGTTTATTGATTTTATATATAATAATTTGTATCTGCTAATCTCAAACTCCTTATTTATTCCTCCCCCACCCCCTTTCTCCTTTGGTAACCATAAACTTGTTTTCCAGGTCACAGAGCACCATTTATGTAAGAGTCTGAATTTCTATCATGACTTTAATTTTGAATTTCATTGAATGTAAATATAATAATCTTGTTATTAAGCAGCTCATTTATTAAATTTATAGAGAAACTTTCTCCAAAATAGTACTTAGTCTAATCTATTATTTCATCTAATCTATTGTCTATTTTGGCCCATATATTGCTTTTACAGAATTTTGTTCTATAAAAATCTACATTATATATTTTCTAAACAGCATAATCTATTCTTATACCCAAGGTATTCCACTCCCAACATTCAGTTCCAAGAGATTCACAGAAATAACTCAACATTCATTACTTTGGGGTACATGGATGGTCTCTGGGTCTATGACTGCTAGTTAAGCATGTCACTTCTGAGCCACTATTACATGAGTAGAAACTGCTTTATAATTATTGGGTAAGAGAACACTTTCATTATGGAGGAACATATGATTATCTCAAAAGCAGTGGATTTCAAAAGCAATGATCCCCATTCTCATAAATATTCTCAGAAATTCGGTATTATTTCCCTCCCTCTACCCTTTTGAAAAGTAGATCTCAAAGTGAGTACTGAAAGCACTCCTTTGGTAGTAATAACACCTCTTACTTTGAGTTAAAAGTTGGCAAGCAGATTTTTAGGAAGGCAGACGCAGTAGTCATTATAAAATCATTCAGTCACTAATAAACTAAAAATAAAAATAACAATTTATTGGCCAAAAATAAAGGAGGCCAGATGTCTGAATAAAGGTAACCTTGTAACTGGAACTAGATGGGCCATTTGCTTCTGCTGCCTTTTGGGGTAGGGGATGTGGTTCTCTATTTTAGTGGTGCCTAGCAGCAGCAGCAGCAGCACTAAGGTATCATGGAAGCATCAAGAAAGCTCATCTATATAATAACAATAGATTTGTTATGTTAAGATAAACTTTTTTAATTTAAAAAAAGTTTTATTTTTATATTTTGATTGTTAGGTTTAATAACGTGATTGTGTCTTTTCAATTTTTATTGGGGTATAGTTTATTCACAATGTTGTGTTAATTTCAGGTGTATAACAAAGTAAATGACCATCAACAGAGGAAGGTATGACACCCATATACAACAGAATATTACACAGCCAGAAAAAAGAACAAAATAATGCTATTTGCAGCAACATGGATGGGTGTAGAGATTGTTATATTGAGTGAAGTAAGTTAGACACAGAAAGACAAATGTCATATGATATTGCTTATATGTGGACTATACAAAGGAACTTATCTATAAAACAAATTAGAAGATTGGGATTGACACATACACACTACTATATATAAAATAGATAACTAATAAGGAACTACTGTATAGTCGAGGGGCTCTACTTAATACTCTGTAATGGCCTCTATGGGGAAAGAAGTTAAAAAAGAGCAGATATATATATCCATACATATGTGTGTATATATATATATATATATATATATATATCTAAAAGATAGACCTTTTAAACAACCCTATCAACCCTTCTGTTGAGTATTAGCCATATAGTCAGGCAGCTACTTCTTTTCCGGCGGGGTAGCCAAGGCAGAATATAGGCGCCTTTCCTGGTGCGGTGGGTCAGACGTAGTCTCAGCAATTTGGTTCTACTGTTCTCATTTCTCTCATGTCACTCCATGAGAGTGAACAAAATATACACCAGGAAAGAAAAGAGCTGAAGAAGTTGCTGGGATTTCTAAGGAAGAAGAACCCAGATCTTTCTTGCTTTACGCAAGAGGACATTTTACTATTAATGAAATGAGATGGCTAAATTATAGCCCATCAAATTTCAAATGCAGTTCCAAAGTGTGTCTAAAAATGATCCAAAAGAAAACAAAATTCCTCCTGTTCTTAACTATAAATTCTGAAGGCTGATCCTATGTTCTCATCTTATTCCTGTTTCTTGTTCTGCCCTAGAAAGGATTAGTGTCTAACATTAAACACATAGTATACAATAAAGAACATAAATAAAGAACAATGTATGCTCATAAATTCTGAGTTCAGAGCAAAAGGAGGGTAAGTTCTCAGCCCAGCAGATGAGTCTTACTGACAGTAATAAAGACATGTTTCTAACTCATCCATAGAAGATTCTTGAATATGTTCTCTAATATGTCTTGAGATGAGGTTTTGGTGGTGTAAAAATCTTGTGACTAATATGGCATATTGCTGTTTTTGATTTTCCTCCTCTCTGGGACCATAGGAACATATCTAAGTATAGACAGAGGCAGGAGAGCATGTTTATCTCTTCATTAGAAGTTATACATGTAACTATATTCTATTGTAAATGAACTGGAAAGAAAAATACCAAATGCCTTGATGCGGGGATCTGATGTTACATATCCATGTATACCTATGTTTTCTTTTTTTCCTATTCTTTCATTTTTTGTGCCCATTTTTTTTTTTTTTTGAGGCTTACCCTTACACTGCCAGATTATTTCTGGTGGTTGCAACCCCTGTGACATTCTTTTGACCATCCACACTGTCTAGTTCAATACAAACTCCCAAGGGACTTTTCTCCTACCAAAGATGGCAACTGATTGAATTAAAATGATGACTTCTGTATTATATCATAAAAATCTGGAGTTAAAATGAACTTTTAGTCTTATAAATAACTCATAATTATTAGGCAAATAGATATGTGTATTTCCCTTTCTGAAGTATAACTAAAGGCCCTGGAAGCCCTAAATTTATCTTCAGTTGTTATATTGAAACTGCACTAATGCTGTTCCTTAGGCATTTCTTTTCTCAATTCCAACAAGAACCACCCTAAAATTTTCTATGGTATATAACAGATCATAGCAGCCCACATGAAAGCAAATGCTCAAATGTTAAGGACTTAGTGAAAATCCAGACTGGGAAAGATCTGTGAGTTACATGAAGCTTGGGTGAATCCATTCAACTGAAGAATTTATTGCTGGTCCAATGGATTAAAGGAAAAGGCCATTACTGACCCACTCAAGGGGCTTCAGGAATTCCAGGATAGTCTCTTGGCTATCTGGAAACCTGAATTATTTGAACTGAGCATGACCTAAAGCTTGGGAAATTCTTCCATACTTATTCTAGGTTGGATGCAGATCTCCAAGACACTCTCATCTTCTACTTCCTTTTGTTAAAGTTCAGATTCTTGAGCTATTTTCATTATAAGGGATGGACAGGTTACACATGGGTTGGGAGACCATGACAGTTTAGAAACTAAAGTGTTGCCTTATTATTGGTCTCCCGTACAAACCTTGAAAGGTCTTATCTTGAAAGATAATATGCTATTATCTATGGCAGTTCATGGGGAAGTTGACATAATACTGCTTTAATGATTCAGTTTATAAATGGTAGCATTTCACTGGTACAGTAGGGTGGACTCTAAGAAACATTTGCAAATGTAAATAGTTTTTGTTCCAGAAGACAACCTTATCTCTCTAAATCATTAATATTTCTTCACTATGTAGCCAAATCTCTATCACACTAGGTTGATACATAGTCTAGGAAGATTTTACTTAGGAAGCCCCAACATACAGTCTGCTTTCCACATCCATGGATGCTATTTTATGGAAGAATCTTAAACATCTGTGAATTTTGGTATTTGTGGAGGTCCTGGAAAGAATCCCTCATGGAGGTGAAGGGACAACTATATATATGCATTCCTACTATAAAATGGCAACAAAAATTCTGGTTGAAGCATCATAACCTAAGCAAAAAGAAACACCTAAAATATAATAAAAGTGCATCACACACACACACACACACACACATGTATATATCAGTTCAGTTCAGTCACTCAGTCGTGTCCGACTCTTTGTGACCCCATGAACCACAGCATGCCAGGCCTCCCTGTCCATCACCAACTCCCAGAGTCCACCCAAACCCATGTCCATTGAGTCGGTGATGCCATCCAACCGTTTCTTCCTCTGTTGTCCCCTTCTCCTCCTGCTCTCAATCTTTCACAGCATCATGGTCTTTTCAAATGAGTCAGCTCTTCACATCAGGTGGTCAAAGTATATAGCTACATACAGATCTTCCTTGACTTATGATAAAGTTACATCCTGATAAACCCATCATAAACTGGAAATATCTTAAGTAAGGAATGTATTTAATACACCTAGCTACTGAATGTCACAGCTTAGCCTAGTGTACCATAAACATGCTCAAAACACATTAGCCTACAGTTAGGCAAAACCATCTAGTGCAAAGCCTATTTTATAATGAAGTGTTGAATATATCTCATATTATTTATTGAATACTGCACTTAAAGTGAAACACAACCAGAATGGTTGTGTGGGTACATAATGGTTGTAAGCATATCACTTGATATCACGACTGTGTGGGTGATTGGGAACTGTGGCTCATTGCCATGCCCACCATCGGGAGAGTGTGTTGTATTGCATATCATTAGCCCCGGAAAAGATCAAAATTCAAGATTCAAAGTAACATTTCTACTGAATATATATTGCTTTTGCACCATTGTAAAGTCAAAAAATTGTTAAGTGGAACCATTATAAGTCTGTCTATAAAACCCACCAAATCAAGACTGCAACAATGCTGTTGATTTCAGTTTCATTTTAGCATTTTTTTTAGATTTCTATTTTTGTACATAGAGGGGAAAATGACATCATATAAATGAAGCAAACAGGAAAGTGCAGAGGGCAAACGCAAGATGCCCATATACTGTCTACCAAGTGTTACCAGTTGTGAAAGGATTTGACATACTAATATCCACTCATTTGGACTCGTTACTGAGACACTAAGAGCTTGATAGCTGGCAGGCACTACATTTACGTGTGGTTACATTTAAGTGTGGTTACAGAAGCCCCCAAATATTGACAGATTGCCAGATTCTAAGAAACTATTGATGTACACAGCTGGCCACAGCTCCAGACACCTCTCAGACAGAGTCTTTAAATGTCACAGATAAATGAATTTTCATGAAACCAGGAGAGAGAAAGGAAGGACAAGAAGAAAGAACACAGAATGGGAAGCAGGATAAGAAGAAAAAGAATAAAATCAGCTTTAAACCATTGACATGAAAGCATGTGGCATCTCATCTCTAAAGAGCCTTACAAAGGATGAGATCAAGCCTTCTGAAGGCATTCTGTGTTACCAAACGCTAAGTCACCTTGAATAATTTCATTGTGTTTTTAAAAAGTTAAGGGAGATACATGATCAAGAATAGCTTTAACAAACTATTTCTGAACAAAACATAGTTCAAATGTATATACTGCAGAGCTCAATGTTGAAAAATTAAAAATAAAATAAAGGAACATAAAATAAAATCAGGGAACCATAGGTACAAATAAACATCGGAACAACTTCTAAGCTGTTCTCTATGTATATTAGAGGTTAAAAGTCAAGGTACCATGAAATTTGTTTTTCGCCAAGGCACAGATGTGTCCTCTGAAAGTTTCCTTTCCAGAGTCCTACTGAAAGCAACGACACCTAGTGAGTTTATAACAAGACATTGAGGAATACCTTCCTTCTTTACCTCTCTCTCCCTGACTTTCCACAGAAAACATCTACCAGGGAAATATATGAGGTAAGTCAGTTGCTTGACACATGATAACAGAAGTGAGTCACGGTTATAACTAGAACAACCAAGTGTTCCTTAGAAATCATGTGTAACTCAATACATTTTAAATGTAAATGAAGATTTTTCACTTTGAAAATCTCCCATCTGCTGAGGGCACCTTCCCTTGACCTTGATGCACTGTGTCATTAAAAGCAACCACATTTTCAAGATTAGAATAGTTAAAACATGGTTTGCTTGTGCATTTACTTTTCCATATTAGAGTTGTGCAATCTCCACATTTTACATAGAGCAATCATGCCAATGCCCACAAACAAAATTCTTCCTCCTATTCAAAAGCACATGGGTAATGTTTTTTTAACTCGCAGCAGTGTGG
This sequence comes from Dama dama, assembly GCF_033118175.1. Taxonomy (NCBI): domain Eukaryota; kingdom Metazoa; phylum Chordata; class Mammalia; order Artiodactyla; family Cervidae; genus Dama; species Dama dama. The sequence goes on along the minus strand of NC_083699.1, from coordinate 59,190,574 downwards.
TTTTGAGAAGCCTCACTTGCCTTATTACTAACGTCATAGTAAGTCTTGATATATTAATGAATTACTTTTCTTCATTTGATTCTGTCTTTCTTGGGTACCAGGGATATTAGAAGTTACTTGAAGAATAAAGTTCCATAGCTCAAATATGCTAAAGGAGTTTTATTTTTGCATCAACTTTTCAATCACTTCTTAGTGCTTTTCTTTTTATGATAGGAGATAAAATGAGTTCCTTCCATGAGAAAAATAATTATTTTCTGTGTTTTTGAAGTCTTTTATTTTGAAGACAAAATTAGCTTTAACTCAAGTGGAAAATGCTGTAAAATCTCAGATACTGTAATCAGTGACTGTATTAAAGCTTTCAAGAAGTCTGACAACTTCCATGTGAGGCCACAATTCAGCCAGAATCACAAAGAGACATTCTCCACCTTACCTCTGGCCATTCTAACATTTTATACTGTAAAATTATGGGTCAAGACAACTATATCTATCATGTTCATACAAATACGCACACACACTGTTATTTTTTTCTCCTGTGACTGTGTAATAAGCAGAGAGAGATTTTTATTTACTCTAGGTTAAAGTCTAGCAAATATGTAAAAATGGGCATTAAATTTTTCTGATTACAAAAGTGTTGCTAATAATCATCATCAAATATTTAGCAACTAATTAAAAACACCTGTGGTATACTCCTAAAAGGAATACCATGAAGTTGCTAAAGAGAATGAAGTAGATTTATATGCTATATGACAAGATATAAGACATAAACTGTATACTTTCTCTTGTATGAATAACATAAGGACACATATAGATACAAACTGGCATATACATAAATACTGTTTATGGGGAGGATATATGAGACTTATGATTGGAGGGATGAGGATAATTTTACTTGATGCTGGGAAAGATTGAGGGCAAGAGGAGGAGAGGAAGACATGTTTGGATGACATTATTGACTCAAGAGACATGAGTTTGAGCAAATGCTGGGAGATAGTGAAGGACGGGGAAGCCTAGTGTGCTGTAGTTCACGGACTTGCAAAGAGTTGGACATGACTTGATGACTGAACAACAACAGGTACTTTTTCAATTGCATGTTTAAAAATTAATGCCAAAGTGCTGGGAAGACTGGACAACTACATGTAAAAAAAGGAAATTAGAACATTCTCTGTAACACCATAAGCCAAAATAAATTCAAAATGTATTAAAGACCTAAATGTAAGACCAGATACTATAAAATTCCTAGAGAAAACCATATGCAGAACACTCTTTTACATAAATTGCAGTAGCATGGTTTTTGGATCTGTCTCCTAAAGTAAATAAAATAAAAAACAAAACTAAACAAATGGGACCTAATTAAACTAAAAGCTTTTGCACAGAGAAGGAAATCATCAACATGAAAAGACAACCTACTGAGTGGGAGAAAATATCTGCAAATGATACAACCAATAAGGGATTAATATTCAGTGTATATAAACAACTCATACAACACAACAGACACACACATATGCACACACACTCACAAACTTGATTAAGACAAAAAAAAAAAATGGGTAGAAAACTGAACAGACATTTTTCCAAAGAGCACATGTAGATGATCAATAGGCATATGAAAAGCTGCTCAACGTTGTTAATCATCAGGGAAATGCAAATCAAAACCACAATGAGATATCATTTCATACCTGTCAAAATGGCTATCATCAAAAAGAACACAAATAACAAATGCTGGAGAGGATGTGGAGAAAGGGAACCCTACTATGTTGTTGGTAGAAACGTAAATTGGTGCAGCCACTGTGGAAAACAGTATGGAGGTTTCTTAAAAAACTACAAACAGAACTATCCTATGACCCAGCAATTCGACTCATGGGTATATATCTGACAAAAACAAAAACACTAATTTGAAAAGATAAATGCATCTCAATGTTCATAGCATTATTCATAATTAGCAAGAAATGGAAACAATGTAAGTGTCCATCAACAAATAAATGGATAAAGAACATGTGGCATGTATATACATTATATGTATATTATATATGTGGCTATACACAGTGGAATACTACTCAGTCATAAAAAGAAGGAAATTTTACCATCTTCAGCAACATGGATAGACTTGGAGAGCATTAAGCTAAGTGAAACAAGTCAGAGAGAAAGGTAAATACTGTATGATATCATTTATATGTGGAATCTAAAATATGCAACTAGTGAATAAAACAAAAAGGAAGACTCAGACATAGAGAACAGACTAGTGGAGACTGGTGTTACCAGCGGGGAGAAAGAAAGGGGTAGCGGCAGGCAATAAGGGGTAGAGAATTAAGAGGTAAAAATGATTAGTATAAAATAAACTACAAGGATATATTGTACACAAGGAATGTAGCCTACATTTTATAACTATAAATGGTTATAACATTTAAAAATTGTGATTACTATATTACACACCTATAACTTATATAATATTGTACATCAACTCTGTTTCAATTAAAAAATTAATGCCAATAAGGATATCTGAGTGCAAAGTTATGAGGGAACTTTTTCCTTGTTTTTCTCTGTATTAAAAAACAATATATGAACTAAAAGAAATCTTCAAAATAAATTATGTAAAAGTAATTCAGTTTAGTTATAAGAAATTTGAAAGCACTAAAAAAGCATCAATAAAGTGAAAAAAAAAGCTTATAATTCTCTGACCCAACAGTAACCACTGTTGAAGTTTTGGTGGGTTGTATCCAGTTTGCAAAGTCTCCTCTCTGTTCTACTTTAGAAGTTAAGAAGGCTCCTTTTCATTCTTTTAGGCAGAGGGACCCAAAAGAGTTTCAGGAGATGTTTTGCTCTATAGCTTCCTGGACACCCTCCAATACCACATTTTTTTTCTTTTTTAATTTCTAGGACATTCTTGGAGCAGCATAAGCTATATGTGACACTTCTCAAAATTTCACAGGTCTTCCTTCATCTGGTATTGCTCTCTGAAAAGCGTGATCCCTGTGCCACCTCCTAATCTCCATGGAGTTGGAGCTGAGGGGACCTCATGATGTCCCACAATTATTGTAATATTTGCACTTAAATCATTTCTGGAGGACTCAGAAATGCTCTGTTCTCCTGAGCACACAGACATGCTTCTCTGAAAGGTATCTGGCCTTACAAGATCTTGAAAAGTGAAAGAAGAACACATAGAGGTGATATACCTTATTTTTTTTTTTTTAGCAATTGACCTAATGATTACAACACTTTTATTTGTTCAGGATCATTTTCTGAAAAAGGGTATTAACCCTCTTTTCCATGTAGACACAAGAGTATCACTGTTACTGTATATCCTTTAAGTACTTTATCCTCCTTTCAACAAATTTAAGCATCTTCCACCTTCATTGCTGCTGTTCTTGAAAATAAGAAAAGACTGATAATCATTATCTTTATTATGGGTAACTTCCATTGAGTGCTTTCTGTGGGTTAGGCAGTTTACTCACAGTATTTCATTTAATTCTCAAAATATTCCTTTTGGTTATTATTATTATTCCTTTATTACAGATGAAAAATCTCAGATTCAAGAATATTGAAAAAACTTCCAAGTGTCACAAATCTAGTAAGAAGCAGATGAAGACTCCAATCTATACCAGACTGATTTCAAACCTTCCTTAAGATTATTTTCCAGATTAGATTTATGTGACTCCTTACTCACAAGTGCATATCATGCCCAGTGTAAATCATGCCTCTTCATTATCTTTCTAATACTGTGTGTGTGTGTGTGTGTGTGTGTGTGTGTAGGAGAGGGAGAGAGAAAGAGAGCCTCAGATAAAATGTTATAAAATTTCTCTAGAACTCCATTTTCCTCACCTCTAAAATTGATAGCATCTACCTCAGAGGTTTATTGTGAGGACCAAATGAGATAATATAAGTGAAAGCACTTAGTACACCTAAAATAAAACATCATCATTATTGCTGTACAAGTTTCCCTCCTTTGCATAATGGATGTGTTCTAGAGAAGGTGATTATGAAAATGTATAGGCTTAACTTGTATTATCAAATCACAGAGCAATTGCATTATAAAATCATAGAAAAAAAGACTCATAACAGATTGAGAGGAAGACTTGATGTAAGGCAGCGGTTCAGGTAGAGGTTGGGTCTATGAAAGTCATACTGGGAGCAGTCTGTATGCTGGCAGCACTTTCTAGATTCTCTTATCTCCCTCTCCTCAGCCTCCTTGGTCTAGTAATTTCTCAGCTCAGTTACTCTAGCAGTTTTCAGAGACGTCTTCCTTCTTTTCCTTTGTCTGGTGATGAGGCCCAATGGAATTTGTATGCAACAGTATTTCACCTGATGGCCCTATCTCACACATGATACAGAATAGTTAGAAAATCCCTTTAACTTGAGATTTCCAATTATGTAAATTTGTTAGTGCCCTACTTACTCTGAATGTTTAGTTATAAGTTTCAGTCATATGTATTAATAATATTTGCATTAGCTCCCCCATGTTTATTATTTTGAAAGGCTTCTGGGTCAGAAACTATGTCTTCCACTTTTCTGGAAACCCTACACTTACTAGTGAGTCCTATAAATAAAATGAAACTTTAAATAGTACTGACTTCACCTTCAAATCATAACTAAACCTGACTCTGGGCTTGGAGTGCTATTTTCTCCCTTTAGTCTCATCAGATATGAGTGTGTCATGTTACTAACTGAGGCCAAACTATACGCTCCCACAGTTCACTTCTAACAACTGGCTGCGTCTCAGTACTTACCTTTTCTTGAGGTACCAGGACTTATTGTTATATCAATGCCTTAATTTTCTCAGCACATCTTTTACATGTGGAAAATACTCAGAAAGAATGGAATTTTAAAAATAAACCATATGCTGCCCAGATCTTAGGAAAAGCTGTGATGTTTGAAAGCATCAGATTCAACTAATCAAAGGCACGGAAGTCTTATTAAGTGTATTATCTTTAGAGCTCAGGTAGGAAACAAATTCCAACCTCTGCATCCCAATGGGTATCAAGTGAGAGAGGTCAGCAGAGCCTGCACCCTTATGAGGTAGTTTAGATATGAGTGTGGAGTCTTAGGCATTGGGCCACCAGGGAAGTCACATTAGATACATCAGCTATAAGTATTCTTAATTTCTAAAAGGAGAACTTGTTTCAGATTACCTCACATATGGAGAAGGAAATGGCAACCCACTCTAGTGTTCTTGCCTAGAGAATCCCGAGGACAGAGGAGCCTGGTGGGCTGCCTTCCACACGGTTGCACAGAGTCGGACATGACTGAAGCAACTTAGCAGCAGCAGCAGCACATATGATAGCAGTTTGGAAGCCACCAGACAGTCTCTCTTGTTCTGGATCAATTGAAACAAGGCTCATTTATATTTTATTTAATATTTTTCATAAAACTATGGGATCTACTCAGGACCAGTTTTACTTTACTGCTTGTTCATATTCCCACATCAGTCCTCTATCCCCCCATTTTACCATTCATCTATTTATTCAATATATAAAAATATCAAACACCTTAGGGGATGGGTATATAGATAGATGATTGAAAAATAGATCAATCAATCAATAGATAGATAAATAAATAAATAAATAGTAGATAGCTGGCTTGACAAAATATATGAGAAATGACCTTAAGAAATGGTTAAGGAAAGAGATTTCAGATAAAAAATCCTTTAAACCAGGCATTAAAGGATAGACGGGATTTCAAAGTATACAAAGGGAAGACAAATCGTTTCAAGAGGAATAAATTGTATGAACAAAAAAGGTCATCATTGGGAAAAGCAAATCATTTGGCTTGTGAAAGAGAGTAGCAAGAAATAAAACTGGTAATGTTTAGGCAAATTAGGGCTAGATCACAGGGGAACTTGAGTCCCAACCAAAGAACATCACTCTGTCAATAAACTACATCTAAAGGAAGTTCAGTAAACAACTCAGAAGCATTATAATTTTACTAGACATTGTTTACTATATCACAGACTCTGAGGTTTGGGGTTCCATGGGGGAGATGCTACTTAGTAGTAGAGAAAAGGTCCTCATAGCTATTGAGTCTTATTTCAGCTAAGGTTCCATCTATTAAGATTAATCATATCACATGACTTAAACAAGAATCTTACCAGCACCTAATCACATTGATATTGGTCCTTCATTCTCAATAATAAAATGCAAGAATAGTAGAGTAGGTTGCCATTCCCTTCTCTAGGGGGTCTTCCCAACCCAAGGATCGAATTCAGATCTCTTGCATTACAAGTGAATTCTTTACCATCTGACCTACCAGGGAAGCCCAATAAATTCTATAGCATTGCCTAAAGACTGATGAATCTGGTTTCAACAAGAGAGTTGAGTAACTTAGGCATATGTGAGATGTCTGTAGAAAAGTTTGACATAAGCTGAAATTGAGTAGAGCTAATATGTTCATACCTAACTGGTTACTCATGTACGTTAAGCTGTGGTTCTTTCTGTGATAAAGAAGGTCATTTCAATGTATTTGGAACTTTAAGATATCCTCATATATCCTTCAAAGTTTATTGCTAAATGTGTAGGATTCTTTGATTTTAGTCATCCAAGAAACACCCCTTTCCTAGCACTTCCTTTCCCCCCCTCTCTTTCTTGTTCTCTATGGTACTTTCAGTCTTCTGATATGCTTTATATTGTGTGTGTATTTGTTTATTTTCTGCCCTTCTCCTCCAAATATTAGCACTTTGAAAACGAGTTTTTTTTTTTTGGTATGTGTCTGTTTTGTTCACTGCTGTAACGCCAGTATCTAAGACAGATACTTGTTGAAAGACCACTTTTGAAAATGAAGGTAAAATATAGAAGACGGTGAGCCAATACTAATTAGAGTGTGGGAAAATAAAGTTTTCTACATAAAACTTCCCTCCAAAAATTCATATGCTGTATCATTTGAAAATATCATCAGCTAATGACTTCATGAACTAATTTTCTATAGAACACATTTTAAAATTTTATCTATTTACTTTTTTACTGTTTTTGAAATAACAATTTCATTCTTTCCATTGACTGCAGATAGAAATCATGGCAAGGAGAGATGATTTGGGGTGCAGCAGATCAATTCAGGACTTCTGACTCCAGGGGCTAGGTTCTATGCACTATTTTATACCAGCTTGTAATTCATAATTAATAAGATTTTAGTGCTGAATTGCATAGGATACTAGAATTTGAACCAATAAATAATGTCAGCAGAGCTTGTAGCCTCTGCTAGCACATGGCTTTCTCACAGAAACAAAGAAACAAACAGCAATCCAGAAAGAAGAAAGGCGAAGACCTTGAAAGGCTAAACATGGCTATTCTTAATTTTCCTTTTAAAATACAGATTGGCCTTTTCATAGTAATTATATTGATGCTTTTGGAAGAAAATGAAAGTGTTAGTAACTCAGTCGTGTCTGACTCTTTGTGACCCCATGGATGGTAGCCCACCAGGCTCCTCTGTCCACGGAATTCTCCAGGCAAGAATACTGGAGTGGGTTGCCATTTCCTTCTCCAGGGGATCTTCTCAACTCAGGTAATCAAACCACGTCTCCTGCATTACAGGCAGATTCTTTACCCTCTGAGCCACCAGAGAAGCCCCTGGAAGAGAGGAATGAGATTTAGTATACAATGCAAATGATGGGCTTCCCTGGTAGCTCAGCGGGTAAAGAATCTGCCTGCAACACAGGAGACCCTGGTTCCATTCCTGGGTCAGGAAGCTCTCCCGGAGAAGGGACAGGCTACCCACTCCAGTATTTTGGGGCTTCCCTGATGGCTGAGATGGTAAAGAATCTGCCTGTAATGTGGGGGACCTGGGCTTGATCCCTGCGTTGCGAAGATTTCCTGGAGGAAGGCATGGCAACCCACTCTAATATTCTTGCCTGGAGAATCCCCAGGGACAGCGGGCTACAGTCCATGGGGTCACGAAGAGTGAGACACGACTGAGTGACTAAGCACAGCACACACAGCACATGCAAATGATAGCAGGTCAACCATAGCTATCAAGCTCTGGGAACATTATGGCTTTTCCTTCCTAGGTCCTCTTTTATCCTGAAAATATCTTTTGGATTAAAAGAATTTTTCAATGGATTTCATTTCTCAATACAAAAATCTAAACTATTAAAGTGCCAAAAGAAAACATTGACAAATCCTTTCATAATCTTGGCAGGGGAAGGACTATTTACCTGACTCAGTATCTAGAAGCCATAATAGAAAAGATAGGTAAATCTGATTATATTAAAAGCAAAGTTCTGTATGCAAAAATATATACATCATAAGCAAATTAATTAAAAAAAACAAGCTGGGAAAAAATATTTACAACTCATATAGAAAAAATTAGCATTAAGTCAATAAGAAAAAGATCAAAAAGCGAATTAAAAGAAAACACAAAAGGTAAATTGGTGCCAGTAAAAAACAGTTACCAAAGTCATTAAAACGTATTAAAAGATTCTTGGCATCACTCATGATAAGGAAAAGGCATGATAAGGAAAAACTGAAAATGCAGTAAGATATCATCTTTTACCTATACAATTGGCAAAAATCCAAAATTTAAAAAAATATTACTTTGTTGAGGCTGGGAGTAAAAAGGCACTTTCATATATTGCCAATGGGAGTACTCAGCAATACAACCCCTGTCGAGATCTATTTGGTAAAATTTCTCAAAATTTAAGATGCATGTAATCCTTTGACCAACAATTTTACTTCTGAGAATTTATCCTGCAAAAAATCTGCACATCTATGAAATGATTTATGTACAAGGTTGTTCACTGGAGCATTGTTTGAAATGACAAAAAGTGTTTATAAATAGTAACTGGTAGAATAAACTATGATACATTTACATAATGGAATACTGTGCAACTGAATAAAAGATTAATGTAGCTCTCTATGTACTGATATGAAAAGATCTCCAAGATATACTGAAGAATGCAAGATTGAGAACTGCATTGAAAATGCATTGAAATATGTGAGATGGCTAATTCAAGAATAATCTCACATAAAAGTGAAAATGAAAGTGTCCTAGCTATGACAAAAAGGTTCCTTTGCTCCCCCATTTTTTAGCTACTGGTGTAGCCAATATTTGGGCAAATGTGGCCAGTGTTCAGCATCCCTAGGACTCTTATCACCTTGAATCATAAAATGCTCTAGGTTCTTCCCTCCCTAACTCTGTAGCTTTCTTATGATATTATTAGACACCTGCTGCTTTCTAAATCCAATAGAGTTAGTAAAAATCTAAAATGCCATAAAATGTTTCAACCGTGAACTTGTTGGGACAAATCCCATCTAAAAGCCTGGTGTGGTTCCCAATATGTTCTAATTTCCATGTGTTGAGTGGAGAAGATCTGGTAATCCACTTGTTACTATAAAAGAAGAAGAAAGCACATTCGTCTAGGAGTTTATAGTTTGAGATTATTGAAAATAATGAGTGTAATATATTCATCTGACAATATTTATCAAGATTCTAAAATGCTCAGGTGATGTCTGAGCATTGAAAGTAGCCATGAGGTTATTAACATGAGACAGAATATAGCATTAGGCTGATGATGTATGCTGAATACTTTGGAAGTTTATATAATCAGTGCATTATAATTAATAATAAATTTAATAGCAGCAGCCTAATTTTTTGTCAAATAAGCAACACATTCATTCACTAGTCAGAAATTATAACAGTAGTCCAACAACCCATTTCCCCAAAGACTTCTTCATATATATAATCAGACTGCTATTTGGAAGAATCCAGAGATCACAGAAAAAAGCAGGGGTTACACTGCTAAGTTTGATTTCCTATTTCCTTTGGGCCATTAATTATTTTGGTGAACAGGTAACCACTGGGTTATCCATTCTGGGTCAAAATGTCTTCTTCTGTGTTCTGTTATTTATTTTAGGCAATTATTTTAAAACAATGAGGTAGGTAGGTAGAGAGTATTGATTGATTCTTCATTAGTAAAACATCCAGTACATTCTGTGTATTTTGCTAACATTAAAGGTACAAAGATAAAAGATACAGTGCAGGCATGCATACTAAGTCACGTCAGTCATGTCCAACTCTTTGTGACGCTATGGACTGTAGCCCACCAGGCTCCTCTGTCCATGGGATTCTTTAGGCAAGACTACTGGAGCGGGTTGCCATTTCCTTCTCCAAAGGATACAGTACTTGTCCTCAAATATTTTGGTCTATTGTTGAGAATGTAAAATAAATATACAAATAATTATGACATGGGGTGATGCCTGCTATAAATGAGTTAAGTACAAATCACCATGGGAAAACAAGAGTTATGGGACACTGACTTTTAGTGAGGTGGGGTGGAACGGGACACAGGCAGAGGCAACAGAAAAAAAATTACAGAAAAAGGCAGAATATAGTCTATGCAGGGGAAGGCAGGTGGCTCCAGATAGAGCTCTGGGTAGTATTTGGGAATAGCAGGAAATGAAGCTTCAGGGGTGGGTAGAGCTCACCCAGGTTGTGATGGAAGTACCACTTTAGATAAAATGATCAGGGAAGGCTGAGACCTGAATGAAGAGAGTCAGCCATGCAAAGCTCAGCAAGAAGAGCATTCCCTGCTGAGAACTGTACTTAGTGTGCAGATAAGTCTATTCTAAGGAGTGGTTAGAGGGCTAGGGGCTCTGATTCCTGGTTGTCAGAGATGAGCAGAACTATTCCAAATACTATTCCCCTGACTTTTATCTAATCTCGTTTGTTGTCTCTGGAACCATGGCTCTTTCCCATCAATGAATTCATTCAGTCCCTGCAATCAACTCTGATTAGTGTTGTTTAACATCAATCTTTTCTACTTTTTTCAAAGAAAGATACCAATCAGTTCTGCACACCCCTGCTTGTTAAAAGCAGCACCTCTCCTGCTGACTTACCATTCTCTTAATCAAAAGGGCAGGAGTAAGCAGTTGGGATTCACTTTTCTTTTTTTTTTTCTTTCAAAGTACACAAATGTCAACTTCCTCAAGGATGTTTGGCATAGCAGAGTTCAGTCATGTAACGTACAAAGTCAACTTGATCAAAAGGTTGCAGCTGCCCACTGCTAAAATGGAGGGAGAAAAGGAAACTGAGGATTTCTCTGAAGTGTGAATGAGTGCAGAGGCCACTGTCCCATGTGTATTTACACTGAGGACATGCTGAGCTGACAATGGAGCTCAGGAAATGTATACCTCTACAGTTTTATTGTTATCTTCAGCTAAGTATTTTCTCTTTAGCTTTGTAGCAACCCCAAGTCATGGACATGTATAGGTATTTAAAAAATTATTTTGACTACCAGTCTCCTGATGTTTAGCTGAAGAGTATAACCATCCTTGCCCCCATGAACTTGAAAGTGTCAGCATGGAGAACAGGCACCAGGTTGTTCCTTCATTCACTCATACCTTCTCTTACTCTTTTAACAAGTCAGTATCCGTCATGTGGCTGTCAATATGACAAACCCTTGTCAACAGTTCCCATGGAAGACACTTCTGTCAGAAGCAGAAAATAAATTTTCCAAAGAGTTTATTATTTTAGATTAAACCATAACTCGATTTCAGAAGTAGGTAACAAATCTGTAAATAATACTTAGGGATATGTGGTAAACCTGAATACACATTCCCATTAAGCTCAGAAGTCATCATATATGGTCCCCAAACAAAGTTAAAGAAGTTATTTAATGTTTGTAACAATGTAGAGCTGGTATAGTTCACAAACAACATTTTGTGCAAGCTCATCATTGTCATAATGTGAAAAAAAGTGATAAGAAGGGGCAAGGTCACAGAGCTCTGCGTTCCAGCCAGAACTAGAATTTAAGCTCCAAATTCCTAACCTAAGAACTTTTATTTCATTTATTAGGTAGGTCTGAGGGATGGGGAAAAGAGGGATACAAAGTCTTAAGGTCACTGATATGGAGGGACAAGGAGAGACAAAAGATGCTAAAAAATCACTGGCCTAAAGAAAGGTTTTCCTTTACTCTCTTGAAATGCCTCTCAAATCTTGGGAAGAACATAAGAGAAGTATGTATATAAGATCATCATTCCCGCCTCTTTATATGTTCTGAAAAAAATCTCAGAGCAGTGTTTCCCAAACTTCCTTGATCATAACCATCAACTGGGTTTTTTGCTTCAGATACAAATGCCAAGGTCACTCCACGGAAGTTCCTGATTCTGTAGGTCTGGCTGGGGGGAGGGCGGACCCAAACAATGGGTATATTTCACAGGTGACTCTGATGATTCTTAGGATCAGGGACGTTTGGGGAAACAATGTCCTAGACAAACCTTTGCTACAGCAGCTAGAAAATTCTTCATTCTTAATGAATTGCCCCATTTCAATGTTTCTGTTGTGCCTTTTAAGCAAGTGTAGACTCTCATAGCAAGCCATGAACTTGCTACAGCAGCTAGAAAATTCTTCATTCTTAATGAATTGCCCCATTTCAATGTTTCTGTTGTGCCTTTTAAGCAAGTGTAGACTCTCATAGCAAGCCATGAACTTACGAGTTTTTTAACATGACTGTGATACATGTACAGAGTTTTAAGGGCTTTTAGCAACAGTAAAAGGTCAAACAGGGTTCTTACCTAACTCATTCTCACAGAAGCAGCAACCCTAAACTCCCAATTATCAATCCCTAATTTATTTTTGTAAACAAGCCTTTGCTCAGGCAACATACTTTAATAGAATACAGGACTCCTTTTTTTTTTTTTTTTAATTTTTAGTTCACTGTCTGTCTGTCTGGTTGATCAAATTAATTTCTACCCTGCTGAAGATGATATTCAGAAAAATCAGCCTGCCTTTGCATAGGTATTAAGAATAATAATGAGGAAGGCATATGAAATAAAAATGACTAGGAAAAGAAAGTTCTACATTTGAACTCAGTCCCTTTTCTCCTATTCAGTAAAACATCTGTCATATATCTTTTTGACATATAGAAACAGGCCCTTTTCATATCATCTCTCCTCTCTTTGATAAGACAGTCTATTTCTTTCTAAATTCTCCCTGAGACTAACTCTCCTGTTTTCCTACCTACCTTTTAGAGAGGATACTTCTTGTATCTTTCAGTCAGACTTTTGTTAAATGGATACTGCACAGACCAACTAAAAAACCCCAAATACTCCCATCACTTCTTTTGCAATAATGCCACAATCTTGAGGAAAATTGAATTTTGGGGAAAAGAACGGTCCATGCCCTCATATAAGCATGAGAGGAGGGGCAGTGACTATAGAGAAGATCTGTTAATTGCTATTGTATTATAGTTATATTAATAATTGCACAATTTCCTTTATCAAATTAAACTGGTAAACAGGCCTAGATAAAAACACATGTTTGCTCTGATTGTTTTCCTCAGTTCTATACAAAGTAATCACAAATTCAGTTTGCCATCGTTAGTATGTTTTCATTTTGGGGGGAAAATATCTTTTTCCTCACAAGGAATATTCATACTGAGATGATGAAGTCCACAGTCAACGATGTATGTAGTTGTGGGGTGTGGCAGCTACTAAAGTAAGCACCTAGTTTAGTAGACTATTAGAATTAGGAAGCTTGATGCACGGTAATTTTTCCTACTGGGAGGGAGCGTGTCTCCTGAGTGGGGCAGAGGCTGAGAGGCAGCGAGTGGTACAGCCTGCAGCAGGAAATACACTTGACAGGCAGAATCCAGGAGCACCAGACAGCCTCAGAGCAGCAACAGAGACAGTGCCAGGAGACAGCAGAGACGTGTGGGCCCTTGAGGCATGATCGAAAGATGATCGATGGTGGGTGACCATGGTTTTTAAGAATCCATCCTCAACAACAACAACACTGGGCACCGCAACACTGGCAGTCAACATTTACAAAATCTCTCTAATTATGTCGATGACCAGAGCAAACTGCCCAGGTTAGGCTGGAACAATAGCTAACAAGCTGCCCCTAGCCTCCTCCAGGATTCAAATGATAAAGCCACAGCAATCACCACGGTGGCCGCAGCAGCAAGAGCACGGCTTTGACCTGCAGTTCTTGTCCATCAAAGAGCTGTGACCTGTCTGCTCCCACTGACAGGCAGATAAATACAGAGATCTGTTGGCAAGTACATATTTATGTGTAGCTACAGCTCCTTCATCCAGACCTATGGAGAATGCAAAACAGCTTCCAGTGGTGTAACACATGCACCCACTAATGGGGTGAGACCCATTACTCACAAATGGGTGAAAAGAAGCATCAATATGCAGGTCTTAACCCCAGTTTGTGGGCAGAAACCTGTCATTCCATTGCAGGCCGATAGGTCTCCTATTCAGACAGTCCTTGTTTAATTTTCCAAACACCCTTCCTCTAAATGGTGCCACTCTATGCTGTGCAGAAAGACAGGTTTGACAGGCAGAGCCATCTATTTCACACTCTCTATGCCAACTGCTGGGAAAAATTAGTCTCGGTAAGTACCCGGGATTGACTTGCTGGGGAAGCAAACGAATTTGGCACTCAGGAGGTATTTTCCATATCAGAACTTGGGATGTAAACCTCACAGAGGGCTGTTCCTGTTCAAAATGCATGAAGTCAAGAGAGTCCAAAAATGTCTACTTCAGGGCATACGCTATGCTGAAACCGGAAGATAAACAGAAAAGCAAGGCATGGTCTTCTCTAGAAGGAGTTCTGTGTAGGCAAGAAGAGGCAGTCACTTAAAGAGCTATAAGATAAAATGGGGCACTTGTCTTAGGAATGGAACACACAATGTGTACATATGATTCTTGGTCAATAAAAGTTGAATATAGATGTGATATGCTGGCCAAATTGTTACCCTTCAAGAAATGTCAGAACTGTCCAAAGAAAGGCCAATTGAGTGCATGACTGATAATAATGGCACACAGCAAGAGACAAGTTAATGAGCACCATTTCTTACAACCAAGTACCAGAATACCTTTGGGATCTCTGAGACTGTTTAAGAGTAAGACAAAGCTTGGGATGTTCTTGAAATCCCTGCTAACATATAGTCTCTACTGAGGTTTCCTTTTGATGTTGATCTGGTTTAACTGCAGAAGGAAGGGAGAAAATGTGGGAAAAGGGTTCTACCACTATTTCAGGAGTTAGATAGTGAGAGTTAAGAGCTGTATAGTTAAGAACAGTCCCCCAGAATCTCCCTGAGCAAATTAGCACTCTTTGATATGTGGGATTTCCCACAGAGTCTTGCCTATCAAGAATCATAAGTGTGAACCCAAAGGAGTCTGTGTGTCCCCTGAGTTTATTCCCCAAGGAGTCGAACTTCGAGAGCACGTTACATTGTTCAGGAATATAATATAATTAAGCCCTTACTGAGTAGAGGCTTGAGTAAGCCTGAGGGTCCATTCTCCATACAGATCCTGCCTTATAAGTAGTGATGGACTTCACTAAAATAAAAAAGCAAGGAGGATCCCACTTTTAGGAGACATTTTCCAGTTAAAGTTAAGGTGGGACTAGGGTTACAGTTGGTAGGAAAGAGACATGGAGAGTGCTGTTAATGTTTTTAAAAATGTCCCTTTTCTATCTTCACAGTCATCCTGTTTTTTGAGTTTTGGTTGCTCGACATCTGAGTGACTGTAATTGCCTCTCAGCTGGCATCTCTGACTAGTCTTAACCCCCTCAGTCCACACTGCACATTATAGGCAGGTTAACTCTTAAAATACCGCTTTCATGTATTTTTGCTAGCCTCACCAAAAAGGGTCAGTTATTCAGCAAATCCTTATTGAGTTCTAACTGTGTAACAGTCATTGCTCTCATCAGCCATATAACATACATTTTAGACTCTACCTGCCTTTTTAAATTCATGTCCTAAAAATCTTCAGCAACATGGATCTCATTTCTGATTTCCTTACTTCCTGTACACATTGACTTCATTCCCATTGCTGTGCCTTCTTTCAGGTTAAAATTTTTTTCTTCTTTCTCCCTATTTCTTTGTTATCTGATATTACATCACTGCATTCCATCTTTCCCTTCTCTCCAAAGCACCCTTAAATTTTTCATCCTTCAGTGCCCAGCTTTTACAGCTACAGCTTAAGTTCTCCCTCCACTATCAAGCCTTCCATATACCATTAGAAGCCACTCTGATGGGAATTCTCACAGCACTCACTGCCTTTCTTCACTGCTCATTTTGGTGCATAATAACAGGCTAGTGATTCCTACCTAGGAATCACTTTAGGATCTAATTACTAATCTCTGCAATAATATTATACAAACTAGAAGCTTCTTGTAAGCAGGTATGGTTCTGATGATGGTGACACTTGTAATTATTGTGAGATATATTAATTAAGTGTAGCATCATACTTGCTTCTAAATTTAAATTGTACCTCTTCTTTTAAAAACTTTTTCTCTCCTCTTTATGAATCCTGTCCAAAAAAAGGTAACAAAAAGAGGAACACAAATACATTAAAATGTAATGGCAAGTGATATTTACCAATTGCAACGCTGTTAGATTTTGCTGTTAGTTTCTCTCCTTTTGACATGTGATATTTACTATTCTACGTACTCTACACTAATGCCAATATTGCCTAATTAAATTTTACATTAATTAAGTTTTGGATGGTGTTAGCATCAGCCTAGGGGTAGAGCAAGTATAGGGCAAGTGAGACCAGGTTCAGGATATCAGATCTCTGATATTCATCAAGAGGCTAAGATAAGGACATTGTGGTGGCATAACGAATGGTTCAACACATGGTCTGCCAAGTTGGATGAATGCTGTTTCTTACAGGTAGGGCTGGATATTAGGTTTCAATTATGATTGAAGTAAGCATGTTTTTCTCAAAATATAATCAATATAGAAAAGGATACGTGAATATATGACATGAAGAGCAAAATCAAGGTTAGAACCAAGGGTATCAGATTAAAATACAAATGTATAATACATCTTGTAAGATTAAAGTTCAAATTTCAACTGGGAAGAAGGTACAGGCAGAGGCATAATGAAAACAGTTCTGAGGATACTGTCTGTGGATCCACAAAGGAAAAATGAGTCAGATAGGAGGGTAAGCCTACTGTAGTGACTGGATATCAATATTGAGAATTTTAAATTAGGCAAGAGGAGAAAAATAGCTAGCAGAGTCTTGACTGGAAGACAGAATAGTAACTAGGGTTAGTGAATGTAGTGGCCTCGGTGGACAATGAGCTTAACATTTAGAACAATAGGTAGCCAGGGCTAGGACTTAAGTGAAGAGAGTGAAAATAAAAGAACATTCATTCCTTCACTTTTTCATCACACATTTATTTATGGAGCTGAAACTAAAACCTTGAACCCATTGATAGATTGAGACTAGATCATGCTAGCAGACTTTCTGATTGAGGAAGGACTTAAGTGATGAGATGAGAACTAGACTGATTAATATGAGTGAGGCCCAGCCACTGATACAGTAAACCTGCATCAAGTACGTGAAATCAGTGTGAAGGCTGAACTTAGTGTCAAACCCACCTCATCCAAAGGATGGGGTTCTTATATGTTCTCTGCTTAGGAAAACATTGAAGTTAACATATAGGTAAAGCTTAAGCCCAAGGTTGAGGTAAACAAGCATTGTTAATTGGATGGGGTGTGTGCAAGTGTGTTTGCCTATGTGTATTTGTGCATGCACATACATGTGTAGGTATTTCCCTGACATGTATTAACTGAGACTCTATAGCATAGGAATACGTGATGAAGAGCAGAATGATAATGATAATTATAATAGCAGCTAATGTTTATTGAGTACTTACTGTATATACCAGTAAAACATATAAATATTTTACATTTATGAGATCATTTACTTTGCATAATAATTTTAGGATGAAGGTATCATTCTCAGCTCCATTTTATGTACTAAAGGTACTAAAGAAACTAAGGCACAAGAATGAAATAGCATTCCTAGGATCACACAGCTAGTGACCCAGAGACCAGAGAGTGACCCAGACCCAGAGAGTCTGCCCTCTTAATCACTTTGCTATGCTGCCTAAATCCAGAACAATAGGAGAGTTGTGCTTCCTCATGATGCAGCTTATCTATGTCTACATAATCTCTCCTTTTTTATTCCCATAGACATAGATGATTTGAGGATACTCTTACTAAGAACAGTAGCACTTCTCAGAAATGTGACAATGACATATTATGTTGTTCAGGAATATAATGAAAATATTGTGGTAACAGATGAGAGAGATTCAGCTCTTATAGACTTTAATTTTTAATTATACTATGTAGCCAACAAAGAAATATTGTGGTGAAGCAGTAGAACAATAGTCAGGCTAATATGGAAAGTAAAACTTTAGTCTCTGCCACTAACTCTGGGTCCCACTATCTACCTCCCCATCCTCCATTCCTTTTCAGGGTGATATAAGGGTTTATAATATGACTGAAAAACACATTTGCCTTATGAGGAGTTGTAAATTCTTTTACTATTGTGGTTTTCTGAATCATGATAATCCTTTGGGAATTTGCCTTTAAGGCAGTATGTAGATGGATGACTCCCAAGTCCAGGAAAGAGAGTGACCAAATAAAATGTTAGCCATCATGACTGATAAGTTCAAACTCCAGTGTCTAATTTTGTAGTGGCATCTCTGGACAGAGTTGATAGTTAACATGGGGGCACAAACATTTTCATTAAAAACTGTAGAGAAACATACATAACTTTGAATCTTCCCTTGTTGGTCTCCTTGATCAATCCCAAAGCATCATCTAATAAACATGATGACAATTTGCAATTTTATTTAAATTTCTTTAGTATATAAGCATTCAAGTCAATTAATTTGGCTTCCAATTTTCAGCTCGGCTATATCTCAGGACAGAATGGACTCCTTAAATGTCTAGGGAATCACTTAGATGTGGGACATTGTATCATCTGTGCCTTACTGGGTACTACTCTAACTCTCCAGTACTAGTATTTTCACAAGCATGGGTCAAGGCAAAGAGAGGAAAGAATGGGGCAAATACTTACAAGCTGTAATCCCTGATGTACAGGTAGGTCTAAAGGGCCCTACTTTTCTAGCCTCAACATGTTGGAAGACTCTGACCTTAAACAGAATAGAAAATGTCTTCAAGTAGGAAAACCAAAACACCTGTATTCTGAACTTGTTGGGGAGTTTCTGGCCCTTTTTAACATTTGACTTTCAATGAATAATACAACTGCTTTTAGCCCTTAGCTCACACCAGTTGCAAAGGTGACAGATACCTGTCATATTTTAGGACAGCTTATCACCTTAGCCTCTGGAGTGATAGAGTATTTATAGACACAAAGATAGAAACATAAAACACATATGTATAGGCAGCAGTCCCTTGGAGGTGGCGATTAGGACTAGGCAGTAATTTTAGCTTGAAGTTCCTATGACTTAAATAGCCACTTGAGCTCTGCTCTCACAGTTTACGATGTCAATAGAACCCCTAAATGAAATTACAGCCTTCTGATACGCAGCAGGATATCCTTTCTTTGCCATGCAATATACACGGCCAGGAGAAATTGCTCTGTACATGGAGTTTCACTAAGGCAGAATTTATCATAAGGCTGCTCTGCTAAAATATCATTAGGCTGTTATTCACTGGATAACACACCTAATGACTCGGGGTGCACTTGATAGCCATGTTTCAGTGAACACATACACATGCCCTGATGTGAACTGGGCACTCCAGTGCTTCAAATCACTATCGATTTCAATTCTACCATAATTTACACCTGGCTTATTTTGCCAATAGCTTGAACCCATGCTAACACTGGAACATACACATACAAGTGTTAGAGAAATCAGAAATGAACTGTGTTGCAAAATGCATGCAGCAGACTTTCCAGGATTCTACCTTTATCATCTCCCTTAATGCTACTTAAATATCCTATACTATTTTCTCTGTTAAGTTTGTACGTTTCTTCTGTTAGCACTGTCCATTGTTGATAGTGACAGTAATCTCATATTTTCACAAACTGGGTACTTCCAGGGAAGGAACAGGGTGCTAGTCATCCTGGTTCCTTCAACATCTAGCACAGCACCTGGAGCATAATAGTTGCTCATAATAATTTTCTTTAAGTCTCTTCTTCCTTTCTCTGTTCCATAAATGTGGTTTACTCCAGGGGTTTGTGCTCTTTTGCTTTCTACCAATACATTTTCCTTGAGAAAGGTCCATTCTTTAATTTTAACTATGACGCTGAGGCTGACGCTTCAGGTGACTGCCAAACTTATGTCTATTCCTGACCTATCTCCCACTTTCCTGACTAAATCCAACAGCCTACCAGGCATCAGTTTGGATGTTTCCCCAACATCTCAAAATGAACACATTCAAAGACAAATTTATCCCCTTCCTCCAGCCTACAAGATCCATTCCTCCTCATGGCTATCTTGCTTAGTTGTAGAAGGCAGAAACTTGGGAGTAATCCAAAATTCCTTTCTCTTGATGCCCAGCCCAAAGGTTATTAAGGTGTGTCCATTCTGCCTCTTATCTCTCAAACGTTTCTCTTCCTTTCTAATTTCTATAGTTATTGTCCTAGTTCAGAGCTTCATTGTGTTCTGTCTTAACAATTTTAGTTGCCTCCTAACTTATTTTTCTGTCTTTCTTCTCCCATTCCTCCAATCCATCCTCCACCCTGCTGCCTGGGTGATCTTCTATAACACAGTTTGATCATTAACCTTCTCTACTTAAAACTTTTAAATGGCTCCCCACATACCCTAGGATGAAGTTAAAAGTCTTTGCATGGCAATCAAGACCCAACAGGATTGTTCCCTTCCTACATCCATAGCATCATTTCTCCACACTCCTCTACTAAATGTTAGTGATACTAGTCCCCAACTCTGCTATGCTATTTCCTACTGAAGTGTCTTTGCCCCTGCTGGTCCTCTTACTGAATGTCCTTCCTCCCTCTGACCATCTAGGAAAATCCTTTAAGGCCTAAAAGGGATTTATTAGCTCTTTCATGAAGCTTTTCCTAACTCTACTGCAAAGTACATTCAGGTAAACTTTCGCTATTTTGTGCCTTCAAGGTTCCTTGAGCATCCTTCAGTTATGATTCTTAGCGCATGGCATTATCCCAACTTGTTTCCCTATCTGTCTCTCCACCAGTGAACAACTTGAGGTCATGTCTTTTCATCTTTGTATTGTCAATGACAAGACCAGAACTTTCACAACAGCATATAAAGGCCTATGTGCTCAGGCCCACACTGCCTCTCCTGTCACATCTACCACCCTGCTGCATGCCCACTCTCATCCTGCTACAAAGACTGCCTTGTTACCACTCAAACTTGCCTGACACAGTCCTGTCCAGGGCCTTTGCACTTAGTAGTTGTGGATCAGAAATTCCTTTGCCTAGATATCGACAAAACTTGCTTCTTCACCTTTCTCAAATGTTGTCCCCTTAGGGAGGCATTCTGTATCCATTATTTTAAAATTGCAACCTTAGCTCTCACACAACCATACTCTCTTAGTCTCTCTCTCTCTTATTTCACTTTTCTCCATAGCACTTACCAGTATCTAATATACTTTATATTTTACATATGTACCTGTTCGCCATCTTTCTCCCTTGCCTAAAATTCAAGTATTTTGAGAATAGAGACTTCTGTTGGTTATGTCTACTGTAGTATCCCCAGCCCTTGGAAAAGCCCTAGGTTCAGAGTATGTGCTCCTTAATAAATACTTATTAATAAATGAATCAATCTTTAACTGCTAGAACAACACCTGACACAGAATATGGTTCAAAAGTGTTTCTTGCATTAATAAATAAATGAGTGAATGAATGAATGTTAAATCTATGTTTAATGAATGTAATGAAGAGACAGTCTTTGTAATCTGATCCTCTTAACAATGCTGGTAAATAAGTCAAATGGGTACTATTATCCTCATTAGATGAATGAAGTAGATGAATAAGGTTAGGAGCCTAAGCTAAGGCAATGTGGGTAGCTGAAGCTTTGCTACTCTTTTTCAATTCACTGTTAAAAGGAAGAGACATTTTTTTTTGCACTCTGTTCATGATGTATGTCTAACATTTATTACACTATTTTGGTTCCTTTTGACTAGGAAGGCAATTAACAGGAGATGCAAGGTGCTAACACTTTTTATTACAATCTGTGTCTTTCCTTATTAGGTACTTTTCATAAAAACAGATCCTTTTCTTTCATTTTCAAAAGTGGATTAGGCACTCATACAATTTTGCCCCTCAGAGTTGTTTGTACATGACTACCCAAGAGGGCATCATGCTACAAATCCTGCCAGAATGAACTGGAAGGTGAATGTGGCATTTGTAGGTTGAAAATGAACAGGTTGTTTGGTGCCAAGTTTGAGCTAATGGAGATGTCCTCTATGTGTTAACACCCAAAGGAGAACATATTCAACAACAAAACATTTCAGTTTTTGGCATGTCTATGGAGAGTTAACTTTCCATTGTTCAAGGGTTAATTATCCATTATGTGAATCATTTCTCTTTCTCCCTCTGGCTGCTTACATCTAGGAATTCAGTTTACTAGAGGATAAATAGGAAAAATAAAAAGAGAGGGAAATAAAACCAGTACATTTCATTTATATATATTAGAAGCTCTAGAAAAGAATTCAATGTAGCATTCAGAATCAGATGTAGCTTAGTGATTGCTAAGTTGATTGGCCATTGATGACAGATATAATTAAATTTCACAAGATATTTTGGATTCTTTTAATTATTGTTTATTAGGGTCAGTTTGTTGTATATGAAGTTAGTCTCTGGATGTTATTCATGTCAGCAGGGTACCATTTAGGGTGCTGGAATGGTTCCCTCTCCTCCGATGTGTCCAGAGCATCAAATGTACCTTAGTATGCTCCAGTTTACTGATTGAAGAAGCACCTAGAGACCCCACCAATTTCTTTACGCATTCATGAGAAACAATTGCACTTGGCTATTTTCAGTTATTATTTGCTTAAGACAAGGCATTTAATTAGTACTTGTTAAGATAGTGGAAATGATTGGGCAGTCTGTCCTCTTGACCCTTTCTTTACTGTGTTGTCTGCCCCAACCCTCTCCTGTCTAGTTCATGCATAGCTAGTCCTCATACCTTTCTACATCTGATGTCAACCTGAGCTCCTCAGATGTTGAGTTTGAGGAGAGGAAGAACCACTGACTGACTATCAGCAAATACTGACAAACTGGAGAAGCTTTTGGTCAATATGATACTTTACAGGTGAGTCTGGTACTTTCAGACTGCAGGAGCAGACCAACCTAGGTATTTGGTACCCTCATGAGTCCCGGGAAATGAATGGAACTACTGCGTGCTCAAGACTCCACATCCATCAGGAATCACTTGGATTGTGGAGATTAAAAAAGCTATCCTGGCGAATGATGCTGTCAGCTAGTTGGAAGATCTAATATGGCAGTTTAAGGGATTCAGATATAGAAGAATTTATTGATTTGTTTTCTGGACATATTTCTTCCTTATGATAAGCAATATGTACTCAATGTCAATACACTGCTGTATAGATATCATCCATCCATTCATTCATCATTCATTTATCACCTATTCATTGATCCTCCACTCAGACTGAGGCAATTAAACATTGGTTGGAAGGCAGATAAATAAACATAAAATGTAGCACCTGCCCTCTAACCACTTCTAGTTTCATACCTATAAAAAACTTCAATACAAAGCAGTGTATGATGTGTCAAATGAAAGCTACAGATTTTTAAAATGCAATTAATGTCAGAAGGGAAAGTTCACTTTTAATCTAGGTTTTTACAGAAAGCTTCAAAGAAAAAAGTGTGACTTCACAAGGATATGTCTTGGCTGGGTTTTTTGAAAAGGTATCTTGGAAATTATAGTTGCTGATGTTGATATGTAAATACAGCATCAAAGTATTTAATGTACAACTAAATCTCTGAGAAACTAGAATAAACTGGGTCATTTGGATATAAATTCATTCTTACAAAATAAAGTGAATCATTAAATATACTATGAATTTTCAGATAATTAAAAGCAACTTAATTTCTTTCTACTTAATTTTAAACTACTTTATACATATAGCAATTAATATTTTGAAGTTGTACATAAATAGAATTTAGGCTCATAATTTAACATGTATGTTTGATGAAGGGTAATTACCAATCTTATCAGATAACCAAATCTTATCTTTTGCAGATACTGTTCATAAATATTTGTGTAAAATTTCCATGTTGTCAGTGTGATAGAACATCAACTACATTTAACTTATGGTTAATTTGTAAAACGTTTGATTGAGTTCAGAGGCAAGTGAACCTAGCTAGGATTTGGTTATATTTTTAATAGTTGAATATAGGTATGTTGCCTGGAGGAGGAAATGGCAATCCACTCCAGTATTCATGTCTGGAGAATCCCATGGACAGAGGAACTGGCAGACTACAGTCCACGGGGTCGCAAAGAGTTGGACACAACTTAGCTACTGAGCGTGAGCTCAGTATATATCATTTATATATCACTCTTTAAAAAATTTTAACACTATTTTTCCTTTAAGCTTCTTTTTTTCAGAAAAACAGAGAACTAATGGAAAATCCCTCAGAAATATTCCACATACATGTAGTATAACTAACATGGCCTAACTGAAATAAGTGAGTTTTTCATTAAATACCATCAAACTCTGAGCATACTGGTCCTAATAAAACTCTGGGACTGCTTCCTATCACAATGACAGCTCAGGAATTTGATGTGCTTCACAAACTATAGGAACCATGAAAGTAAGCTGACTCTGCGTTCTAGAGGTCACTGACAGAGCCTGATGAGGTTGTAGCAGGGGTCAGTGTCTGTAGGGAACCTGGGAATATATAAGCATGAGGTGGTAAGGAATCCTCCTGCCAATGCAGGAGAGCTGCAGGAGACACAGGTTCAATACTTGGGTTGCAAAGATCCCCCCAGAGGAGGAAATGGCAACCCACTCCAGTATTCTTGCCTGAAAAAGCCAATGGACAGAGGAGCTTGGTGGGCTATGGTCCACGGGGTTGCAAGAGTCGGACATGACTGAGCATGCATGAGTTCTATGGTTAAGAATCTGAATCACCCAGAGTAGCAAACAAAATTCCAAAAGTAAGTATTGATGTGATATGCTGGGTGATTGCACCAGCTTGGACAGGAGTCCACACAACAGGCACACACAATACACATCTGGTTAAATGTAAAATCAACTAGTGCTAAAGTATTTCCAACTTTGAGGAAGAATCTACTGGCAGTGTGTTAATAGCAAGGAAAACTAAAACAATAAAATAGCATCTCTTTCCAAATATTTAAGAACATCGAGTGAGTGCCCCTTAGGCTGCGTTGTGGTTCTTGGAAGTTTTAGCCTATGAGAACCATATTGGGGACATCAAAGACTCCTCCCTGCCTCCAAAGAGCAATTCACTTCAGATGCTGCCACACAGTCAAATGCTTTTATGGCCACCATGTTTTTTTGGTTTTTATTTTTTCCACTCTTAATATTTTGGAACACACTGGATTCTTAAAATTGGAAAGAAAACAAGAAAACACAGTGAGATCAAATACCTCTGAAAAAGCAACTAAGTAGGGACCTGATGGTAAAAGATAAATACACGTTCCAACTGAAACTCCACTTCCAGGGAGAGTGTGAATTATTAACAAGGACATGGAAGGCAAGTGTTGGCACCAGAAGCTGGTCTGTGGACTCCTCTGCTGGTCTCATATTACACGCATGCTACCATCCCCATCTCATTCGTTCGACAACTTCAGAGCACATTCAATCAGAGGCTCTTATATTGAGGACGATACTATATTTGGGTTTAATATTGTGAGGACAGTCATCTAGTTTTCCTGTGTCACGATGAAAAATTTCCCTGGAACCAAGAAAGGATCCCCCTTGCATTCTTCTGTTCAATCCCATGAATGCAGAAGAATAAAGACAAGGGTATGACAAATAATATTTTCCAAAGGTTGGGTGGGGGAAGTTTCCCAAACGTTTAAAAACAGCCAGTTCTTAGCAAAGTGATCTTCAGAAGAACAGTATTAAACAATAATCTTGTTCCACACAGCCACTTTTACTCCTTGCTTAACTGGGTACGTTACGTATTCTGAGCATAATGTAAATGTGCAGAGAGATGCACGAAAAGCTGGTAGAGAGAAACTCCAAACGGATCCTGAATTCCACTTTCACTTCCCCCTCCTATAACCCCATCTGCTACCTCCCAGCCGCACTCACTCACCTATCTTTCTCCTCCCACCAGCATGTTTGCTAGGCATGTCAAGGCTGACATCCATCGGTGGCAGCATGAAACCTAAGACTGCAGGCTCCCCCTGAGCACAGACTCAAGGCTCAGCCATTGTCCATAGAGCGCTCTCAGCTGTACACAGTAAAATCTTCATCAGGCCGTTGGATTGTTTGGTAGCTTTTAAAAAAAAAATTCCATTTTTTTTCCTTTTAAAAAACACTCGTTATTTTCTGACTGCCTCAGAGACACCAAGAATAGAATCCTTGACACATCAAATTCTGGAACCTCACCACTCACCAGGACTGTGGTTCCTGATCCAAGGAGTGTCGCCTGAGAATCAGCACAGACTCCCGAGGCTGTCCAGGCCTGGCTGCTAAGCTCCCTGCTTTGATTAGTTCGTCGAGTTCACGGTGTTCCAGAGTGCTGAAGCACAGAAATTAGGGAGGGGAGGTGGAAGGAAAATCACTGGAGCCTCTTACGATCTAACTTCCACTAACTGAGAGGAAATGTCTTATAAATAAACAACAGCAAGAGAAACAAAAAAAAAAAAAACCCATCCCGTCCTGCCAGAGGAATGTACATTATTGTCTCCCGACGGAAAACTTTACACCACACCAGAATGCAGCCATTTCTCCTGAAACTACCTCCCTCAAAACAGAAAGGAAAAGAGAATCAGAAAGAAAAGGAGAACAAAAAGAGATTTTTTTTTTCATCTCCTTGAATTCTGTTGGGAAGTTCATGTCAGTTCCCAGTAGACACATAAGCAGTTTCAACAGTGTCACTGTTCTAGGATTTCTTGTGGAGGCTGCTTATTAGCAAAATTTCATTTCTGCCCAGATGACTGCTGTGCCATCCGGACATTTTCAGAAGGGAAGTTCGGGGAAGGGGGGGAGGGTGCAATTGTGGAGGAGAGGAAGAAGAGAGGACAAAGGAACATTCCTGATGAACCGGAATGCTCTAGACACGGCCATGAAAAAGCCAGCCCCCGCCCACCACCCTACTATTGCTTGTTGAGGGCTTGGTGATGCAGTGTGTTTAATCTACTTACTCTTTCTGCTCGGGAGGCTGAGGTTCCTACATTTCCAGCTCATGCTGGACTGTACCGTAAGCAACAAGTGAAATGAGTTCAGTGATCTCATTCTAGTCCTTCGACTCCTGTCCACATCGCTAAGCGACTGCACAGCTTGGCACAGGCCAGGATGAGTCAGCAGTCTCTGGTCATGAGAGGCCAGGCCTGGAATAGCAGGGGTGGGGGGGGTGGTGTTAGGTCAGGAGCAAAATGAAGCAGAAAGGCAGTTTAGATGGCAGGGCTCAGCTCTGCAATTCACAGAGATACTGCAGGTCAAAATGAAAGAGCCTCATCAGCTCTGGGGTGAAGACTGAAGGACTGCAGAAAAAGGAGCAGCAAGGGAAAAACTCAGAACAGCTGCCTCCCAAACACAGCAAGAACAAATTAGAGTGCCGCAGACAGGAAAAGAGGGCATCGGTACAGCCCTGGAGGAGAAAAGATGCTCATTAAGATCTCCGTAATACCTTTTTTTCCATGTGCTCCTAAACTTGATTTAAGAAAAAGTGGTTACCTATACACTATCCTGTGGTATTTTGGTATTGCTCCCCCTATGATAAGTAGCAAAACAAACAAATAAAAGAAAAGCACTACAGTAAAATCACAACAGGAAGCCTCATGTTCCATAAAATAATGTAATAAATAAAAGCCTAATATCTCAAAGATGTGCATTTGGGTCAGTGACAGCCTCACAAAATCTGGTCACAAAATGGTTAAAGAGAAGCACTCAAATTATGCTTGGGTGGCAGTAGAGAAGAGCTAAGAGAAAGGAGAGAAGTAAGTTCAGTGTTGAAATACAAAGGGAATATGAGATTGTGTCTATATTTCTATTCCATGGGGTCAGCATGGACTTCCATCAGCAAGTGACACTTCTTGTCAATAGGACTTTCCAAAGCTTCTTCCTGTGCAGTAGTACTGTTACACAGCAAGAGGAGAAGGAAAATAAAACAGCCAGAGGAAAAAAACAGGTTCAACATAAGAAATAAATCAATTAACAGACATTTTTTTGGAAGAGGCTAATAGCCTGAATGAGTCAATGGATAAAGAAAAGACTTAGTGCAGGAAACAAACTTAGAGGAAGTATTTCTAGATAAGGAAACTGAGGTGGGGACAGAATGGTCAGCAAATAGTGATGATGGCCCCCAAACAAGGGAGAAAGTAACTTGAAAAGTCAGATGGGGTACAGCAAGAATTGCAGGAAAAAGAGAACACCATCAACAGGGCTAGGGAACACTTGTAAAAGATTTCTTTACAGAGCTTTAGACAGAGCCAATAAAGACCCACTATATATTCCTAACTGTTATTGTCTAAAGACGAACAGTTGTGTAAGATGTGTAAAAAAATGTAGAATAATTTTTTAGTTTTCATTCCAGAGATCACTAAATCATCTCACCACATCTTTGATAAATGCTTAACCTTAAGAAAATGAACCTTCTAGCCTCAGTTTTCTTTTCTTTGAAATGGAATATTATCACCTTGAATTATTATAAAGATGGAATCAATGTTTGCTGATCCTTATCATGGTAGTATTTATCACAGGTTGGATACTCAATGAAATGTTAATTGTTTGTATCTTATTAACCTGTCATCTTCATAAGTACGCAGTGAAAGAATCATTTCCAGTGTTGTTGCAATGGATTCAGAGGATCCAATAGGAAGACCTTAAATCTAGTAAATTCCTCAGAGAATGCTGCTTCAAAAAGCTTGTTTCTATCTGGAGGTTTGAAACATTATGTATGAACACAGAAGATGTTAAAAACCTATTACGTTAAAATCTTGATTTGGGGTATCTATATTGTCCAAGCAGCTTGGAACTTAATAACACTAAGTAACTAGAAACCTGAAAAAGAAAAGAGGGATTTTTAGAAGCATCTCCAGAAGCAACAGCATAAAAGTGCTATTGGCCTTGACTGCACGATGAGGGTTTTTTTTACCAAAGGGGAAAACTTAGTCCAGTTGATCATCCCAGCCTAATTGATTAATTGTGGGTCTGACCATCTGGCTGATGAATGCTGACACCCAGCAGTGATTACTCTGTAACACAAATCCGGGTGTGCTCTGCCTGCTGCCTCCCACAATAATGGTGACGCTGAACTTCAGGTTAGCTTATTCAGGCCTCTTGGCTCAGTCTCTTCATGGAACAGTGGTTGTGGCAGGGAATATTTTACTAGACCTGGTCAAGCATTATCTTCTCTTATTTCAGTTACCCACTCCTTTCCAACTCCACGCCTACCTGCTCCTGAGCCCTCTTCTTGTATATAATCACTTCCCATACAAAGCACTCCATCTGTAGTTTTCATCATACTGTCTGACTCTCTCATTTCCGGTTGCTCTATTCTGAAACATATTCAACTTGTCTGAAAGACCCATACTGCTACTTCACAGGGTATCCTACGGAAACATTTTTATTGTCTCTCCTTTGTTACTGGTTTATTTCAAAGTATCCTGTGCTTTCAAATAAAATTATTTCACCTAACTCATGAGCCTTATTATAAGGCCCACATACGGCTTAAGTTCTCTAGGAGGTTAACAGAATACAAGGGTTAATAGAATATAATTCTTGCATCTTAAATCTACATCTGATCCTTAGTTAGGGTGTCCCTGGGAGAAGATTCTCTCTACAAGGACTCTGGAGCACATTTAAGTGCTAGGAAAAAGAGTCAGGCCCATGTAAATAACAGGAATCAATGGCAATGCCACACACGAACTAATCAAGACAAATTGTACATGGGAGAATTCTCAAAGTAAATAAAATCCGATTGTGTAAATATAAACCCTGGGGAATAACAACCAAATTATTTTATTTTATTTTTTTTGTAGAAAGGGATGGAGGAGTAAAGTGATATAAAATATCTTTAGAAAAGTTGGCCAAAGAATCACAGTGAAAGAGAATCATTCACTTCCCTTCTCTTTTTCCATCTCAGAACTCAGTTTTCTTGCTTCTTACAGATGCTGAACTCTTCTATGTTCCAGGCTGGGCTAGTGTTAATTTTCAGTAGAGAATGGCAGTAGCACGCTGAACTACAGAGTTCCAGACTGGGGTTGGGAAATGTTTTTGGCCTGACTTCCAGTAAACAGCTATGTGTCCAGGGCAAGTCAAGTCCCTGGACTCCCCGTGTCTCAGTGTCTTCATTGAAAAATGATAGGGTTGGACTGCATGAACTCCACAGTCTCTGCCAACATGAAGATTCTATGGTTCTATAGCTCATTTCCTTTTTCTCTCTGGCACCAACTGCTCAGCAACTCTGCTTCTAGTCATTTCTCTGCTCTCAGCTACTGATGGAAAAATATCGCCTCCATTCACTACCCAGGATTTGGTATTTGTAACCTTTCTCTTTCTCTCTCTCTCTTTTTTTAAACGCTAGATATTTTGAGTCATAAACATGAACATATCCAGATAGATGCTTTAAATTTGAAAGCATTTAAGGAGAATAGCTTTCCCACGTAGAAACATTTAGTGCAGCTCGGCATGGAGGAAGCCAGGCATCCAAAAGTGGAGCAAAGGGGCCAATTCACAAATGAGAGGAAGCCTTTCATAATAAGAGTCTCCAGACTCTTCGATTTAGATAATGCTATCAAATTCTAGCTACTTTTCCAATCAATCGCAGACACCCTCACAGACACTTAGGACTACAAATTTGAGGACCAGCACTGGCAGTGATGCAGTTCTTATTTCACCTCCACCATGTATTGCCAAGTAGGATTTAGGATGGCATAGTAATAAGAGCCAAGAGGACAATCTGTCATTTATTTTCCTCCAAACTTTTCAAAATTTCCCATTTGGGCTCTGTTTCCCAGTTTTAATTTGGTAACTGCCATTTTTCAGCATTTCTTTTAACAGGTTACTAATAATTTCTGATACAGGATCTCATATTTCATTTTGTGCTGCTAGAACTGCTGTTAATATTTCATCTGCCTTCAATTCAGCTCTGAATCAAGGCTGCTGGGGTTTTGATACACAGTTAACACTTTGGGTCTGGGGATTTGATCATCAGTGTTCACCCAGCTTGTCCATATATTTTTAGGTAAGAGTAATAGATTGTCTCAGAAATATCTCAAAGTGTGCTATACATTTTAAAGATATGTTAGAGTATCTCTTTCTGGATCTTTGATGAAAACAACACAAGCAAGTCTTCTGTGGTATCCCAGTTAGCTCACTATTTATTTCAATATTATTGTTCTGATAGCAGAGGGAAATGGTTCAGAGTCAGGCCTCACAGTCAGACCTAAGCTCAAAACCTGGCCCCGAGATATACTACACAAAGCGTGTTAGGTCAGTTCTTTAACCTTCCAGAACCTCTATTTCTCTATTTGTAAAATAAGGATAATAACAGTGTGTGTGTGTGTGTGTGTGTGTGTGTGTGTGTGTGTGTGTGTGTGTTAGTTGTTCAGTCACGTCCTGCTCTTTGCAACCCCGTGGACTGTAGCCCTCCAGGCTCCTCTGTCTCTGGAATTCTCCAGGCAAGAATACTGGAGTGGGTTGCCATTCCCTTCTCCAGGGGACCTTCCCGAACCAGGGACAGAACTCGCATTGCCTGTACTGCAGGAAGATTTTTACCCTCTGAGCCACCAGGGAAGCCCCATCTACCCCTGTTGCTATGAATTCTCAAAAAACCATGAGAATCATTATTTCCCTAGCATTAATAATCTAAATATTCACATTATAGTGTTATTATTTTGCAACATCTTTTCAAGGCCAACAAATTACTTTTGAGTCCAGGCTTTTGTTGCCTGCCTTTTTACAGTTTACATTTTATAAAACTTTCAGTGAGATCAAGTAAAATATTATAAAATCAGATCCTTAAAACCATATGTACAGTTAAAAATAGTACACAGCATCATATTCTTAAGTCACTTTTCAATCTAGCATCAAATTCTCAAAACTCTTTGTTCCTCTAAAAGTGAGGCTGGGATAAGGCCCATCATACTCATGTTAATCCATTCCATAAAAAGATGATTTACTGCTACCTACTCCCAAACAATACAGATTATTTCAATCTTTTTTAGTCATGGAGCAGTTGTGGTCCATCAGGAGACAGAAATCACACAGTAATTTGAATAGGAGAAGTTTAAGATAAAGAATTACTAACTGTAACAGGGGTTTGGAGTAATAGGGAGTAACTAATGATAAGACAACTGTAAATTATATAAGATGGGCTCAATAAAGGACAGAAATGGTATGGACCTAACAGAAGCAGAAGATATTAAGAAGAGGTGACAAGAATTCACAGAAGAACTATACAAAAAATATCTTCACGACCCACATAATAACAATAGTGTGATGACTCACCTAGAGCCAGACATCCAGGAATGTGAAGTCAAGCGGGCCTTAGGAAGCATCACTATGAACAAAGCTAGTGGAGGTGATGGAATTCCAATTGAGTTAAAAAATCCTAAAAGATGACGCTGTGAAAGTGCTGCACTCAATATGCCAGCAAATTTGGAAAACTCAGCAGTGGCCACAGGACTGGAAAAGCTCAGTTTTCATTCCAATCCCAAAGAAAGGCAATTCCAAAGAATGCTCAAAGTACTACACAATTGCACTCATCTCACATGCTAGTAAAGTAATGCTCAAAATTCTCCAAGCAAGGCTTCAGCAGTATGTGAACCATGAATTTCCAGATGTTCAAGCTGGTTTTAGAAAGGGCAGAGGAACCAGAGATTAATTGCCAACATTCACTGGATCATCAAAAAAGCAAGAGAGTTCCAGTATAACATCTAT
Organism: Dama dama; assembly: GCF_033118175.1. NCBI lineage: Eukaryota > Metazoa > Chordata > Mammalia > Artiodactyla > Cervidae > Dama > Dama dama. The sequence goes on along the minus strand of NC_083699.1, from coordinate 59,157,792 downwards.
TTCTGCTATATTGACTATGCCAAAGCCTTTGACTGTGTGGATCACAATAAACTGTGGAAAATTCTGAAAGAAATGGGAATACCAGACCACCTGACTTGCCTCTTGAGAAACCTGTATGCAGGTCAGGAAGCAACAGTTAGATCTGGGTTCTAACCAGCAACAGACTGGTTCCAAATAGGAAAAGGAGTATGTCAAGGCTGTATATTGTCACCCTGCTTATTTGACTTATATGCAGAGTACAGCATGAGAAATGCTGGGCTGGATGAAGCACAAGCTGGAATCAAGGTTGCCAGGAGAAATATCAATAACCTCACATATGCAAATGACACCACCCTTATGGCAGAAAGTGAAGAAGAACTAAAGAGCCTCTTGATGAAAGTGAAAGAGGAGAGTGAAAATGTTGGCTTAAAGCTTAACATTCAGAAAACTAAAATCATGGCATCCGGTCCCATCAATTCATGGCAAATAGATGGGGAAACAGTGGAAACAGTGGCTGACTTTATTTTTCTGGGCTCCAAAATCACTGCAGATGGTGACTGCAGCCATGAAATTAAAAGATGCTTACTCCTTGGAAGGAAAGTTATGACCAACCTACACAGCATATTAAAAAGCAGAGACATTACTTTGTCAACAAAGGTCCATCTAGTCAAGGCTATGGTTTTTCCAGTTGTCACGTATGGATGTGAGAGTTGGACTATAAAGAAAGCTGAGTGCAGAAGAACTGATGGTTTTGAACTTTGGTATTTGAGAAGACTCTTGAGAGTCCCTTGGGCTACAAGGAGATCCAACCAGTTCATCGTAAAGGAAATCAGTCCTGGGTGTTCACTGGAAGGACTGATGTCAAAGCTGAAATTCCAATATTTTGGCCACCTGATGCAAAGAGATGACTCATTTGAAAAGAATTTGATGTTGGGAAAGATTGAAGGCAGGAGGAGAAGGGGATGACAGAGGACAAGATGGTTAGATGGCGTCACCTGAGTGACTGAAATGAACTGAACTGAACTGAAATTATATAAGAAAAAGCAAATATAAGGAGGAGCCACAACTTCTAAGGCTGATAGAGAGTGCCCGAGGAAGAGTCCCTTATACCTCTGGACCAGGATCCAGTCTTTACTGGACAAAGTGAAAATGTTACTCAGTCGTGTCTGATTCTTTGCAGTCTCATGGACTATAGCCTGCCAGACTCCTCTGTCCATGGAATTCTCCAGGCAAGAATACTGGAGTGGGTAACTATTCCCTTCTCCAATGGATCTTCCTGACCCAGGGATCAAACCTGGGTCTCCTGCATTGCAGGCAGATTCTTTACTGACTGAACCACCAGGGAAGCCCATTGTTGGACAAGGCACAGCCAATGAATGAATGGCAGAGAACCTGCTGGAGAAGTGTGTCAGAAAAACTGGCTGGAAATCTATATTCCAGGATGTCTGGGAAACAGTTCACAGGAAGGCACACTGTTTCATCCGAGGCACACTACCATGAGAACCACCACCCAATGTACGCACGTATGTGTGTGTGCATGTGTGGGGGGTAATGGAGGTAGCTGCTGGACACTGGAGAAACTACCTGAACTTCAGCTGCTGGGCAACAGGGCAGAAGTGTGTGCTGCAGGAGGCAGGCCTTAGAGAACCATGCACAGTGCAGGAGCTTGCCAGAAGTGCACAGGCAACCCAGAAGGAAATCCTCTTCCTCCTGTAATGTCTCTCTGAATCCTCACTGGCAAAGCACACACAGTTAGGAAAGGGAAATATTTAAAGGAGCCATATACATTTTTGTTGAGCAGGCAAGGAAGGGTGAATTTGGATCTGAGCGGCAGCACATGGATAACAGGCAGAGTTATTAGATTATACACTTTATGAAATAACTCACTTTGGAGATTATAATCCAGTGTTCTCTTACTATACTACTAACTAGACTTGTTTACCTTTGCTAATACACTGACTCTGTATAATTAAATATGTATTGTCAGAATTAAGGACAATAATATTCTATTAAATAAAAGTGGCACTACTAGTATTTGCATAATGACTGCCCCCCACCCAAATGCTGCCCATGAGTGCTCAGTCTCTTCAGTCATGTGGGCTGCTTGTGACCCCATGGACTATATATAGCCCACCAGGCTCCTCTGTCCATGGGATTTTCCCTGCATGACTATTGGAGTGGATTGCCATGCCCTCCTCCAGGCGATCTGCCTGACTCAGGGATTGAACTCACATCTCCTGTGTCTCTTGGACTGCAGGAAGATTCTTAACTGCTAAACCACGGGGTAAGCCCCCAATGCTGCCCACATATGTTTTAATTGTTTACAGTTAACAAATTAGGAAAAATGTAAAGAAATACTAAACCATTGACCTAGATTTATGTATTGGTGATCTCAGTTCAGAATTTCAACTAAGTGGGTAAATCAGGAGAGTCATTATGAACAATCCACAGCTTCAAGTGTGGTAAAAATGAGCTCAACTATTATCTTTCCTTTCTCTCTCCTTTTCTTTTTATTGACTCTAGAACCCATATTTGCTGTTCTATGATTCATTTTGGGGGAGGCTGTTAACTATGGGTTGCTGTATTTTATAAAAATGTATCACATATTTAGTATGAAATTTTCCCTATGAGTCTTGTCCTATATTGTTCTACCTTCAATATTAAATAGAAAAGCTTAAGTAAATGACCAATGGGAAGCATTCCTTAAGGTATACAGTGATCACTGACAGAACTGATTTTACATTTGGATGCAGGGGTATACTTAAATATCTCAGCTGTTTTCACCTAATTCTTTTCTTCATTTTAAAAGAGGGCAGAACTGTTTATTCTATAACTACAGGTAGGGTTTAAAAACACAACCCTTGACATTAGGAAGGGTTGTGTGGTGATAAGAGGCTGAGAGCACAGAAAGCAACTGGGTGAGGAGTGGGTGCTATGGAGAGGAGACTGGCTCAAGACTAAGGCCACAAAGCACCTGTCTCACCCATTTGTCTATTTTCACTGACGCCTGATCATATTAGTACTATCTGCTCTCACTATTATGGGAAGGATCTACTGGCTTACTTCAGTCGTGTTTTCTGAAAACCAGTGGTATTATCAAGCAAAGCCAGCCCTGTTGGGCTGTCTCACGATCATACTGTAGGCATTGCTTTAGGATTTTAGACAAGTGATTGTCTTTAGGATTTTCTTCTGTTTGTGTTGTGTGTGAAGACTGAGGATAAACCTAATGACCTTACATACATTTGATCCCCATCTCCCCAGCAAACAGATATGCACACCTCTCCCCAGCAATTGTTGAGTCCAAAAGGAAATGATGACAAAGGAGAACCATAAGTCCATGTGAATCAGGCAGGCAAGTCCATTTTATTTTAGTGTGCCCTTCTGTTCAGCTGGCTGTTCTGCTGTGACCCACTATATTTACTCTGTCGGCTGCTCTTACTAGCAACATGCCTTTTTAATCAGCCTTCCTGGGGTCTGCATTTGATTACAGCATTTGTGTTCTATTTTGATTCTTTTGTACTGTGCCCTGTGGTGTTAGCTTGAAAGGTGTTATTTATAAAATGAAATTCTATTGTATTGCCACTTGGATTCAAAGAGGACATATAATATTAATGCAGAATGTATTTAATAATATCTTGAATCTATTAAATCAATTTCTTCATGAGAACACAAAATAGGAGGGATGCAAGTGGGTTGGTAACCCAGGTAATAAGTCTTAAGAATTACCTGACTCTCCTTCACAGGCATTCATAAAAAGCTGGCATGAGAATCTTTCTCTTAACGTCACAGTTTCCAAAAGGAGGAGACTACCTTTCCTCAGCCAGACCAGTGAAGTGTGCACCTGTTTAAACATTCAATTGTGAAGACCAAACATTTTCCTAGGCCTTGGATGCAAATTTTTGACTAAGGAAACCATGAGATGAAACACGGATATGACTTTTTTACTACCTAGGAAGATTTAGGTAAAGAAGGAAATATAATCACCTGTTTCCAAGGAGCTGCTGGCAGAATTTGTAAAAAAGAAGAAAATTCATTATGTTCTTAACTTTCCTCAAAAGCAGGTTAGGAAAATTCTAGTGATACTAAGGATTGAGACAGAGTTTCTAGGGTGGCATGTTTAGAGTGACACAGGTTTCTTTTTGGCTGCTGGGCCTACAGACAAATGTCTATGGATCAGATTGACAGAGTCCTCAACTTTTCTTCATTTCTAATTTTAATGAAAACTGAAGACTGGAACATTATATCACTATATCACAGCTTGCATGTCACATCTGTTGTTGTATACATTCCACTCTCCCACTACACCCCCTTTTTTTCCCTGGTGATACATTTGAAATCATCAGTTACTAAAAGCTGCTGTTTAGATAAAGAATAAGGAAGGATCAGGTGTGGAAGACAGGTTAGCAATCAGACTCTGCAGAATCTGCTAAAAGAAACTGTCACTCACAAGGGAAGCTGGTTATCCAGTCCTGGGGTGAGGGTTCCTAGATTTTTTGCCTGCTCATTTGCTTATTGTGTATCTCCAGGAAATCTAGGGTCCAGTTTTCTAATCACTAAAATATGGATAACTATATTTACCTCTTTCTATTTTCATTGGACTTCTTTAGGGATGGATGTGATAATGGTCAGGAAGGCTCCAAATTCTCTGCAATGAGGGTAGGATACAATTGCACAACATAATTAAAATTAGTTCAAACCCCTTTTAAGTTTCTCCAAATTCAGATATGAGAAACATTAACAAATGAATGAATTTCTTCCCCTTTGGGAATAAATCATATGCCTCCATTCATAAATGACATCCCAAACATGAGGAGCTATGACATGTTGGGAAATATACACCTCCTGAATGAAACCAATTGCAAACTCCTTGCATGAAAAAATCTTGTTATTTATCTCTGTATCCATCTGGGCTCTACCATGTTGATTTGCATTATATAAGTATTTCATTAATGTTTGTTGAATTGAATTGAAAATGAAGTCATACAATTTCAGAGCCAAAAATAGCTAGAGATCATGTAAGTCCATTTGCCTCATTTTGATGAGAAAACTGATGCTCAGATAAACTAAGTGACTTATTCAAGTGCAATATTAATAATGTTAAGTCTTAGGAATAGTTAAAGATCTATCACTGGAAATATATAATTTAATCAATTAATTTTTTTTTTTTTTTTTGTCAAAATAAAAAGTACTCTTCAGCTTAAATAGCCTAAAGTATTCTAATCTGGGGCTTCCCAGGTGGTGCTAGCAGTAAAGAACCCAGCTGCCAATGCAGGAAATCTTAGGAGACCTGGATTTGATCCCTGGGTCGGGAAGATCCTCTGGAGAAGGGCATGGCAACCCACTCCAGCATTCTTGCCTGGAGAATCCCATGGACAGAGGAACCTGGTGGGCTACAGTCCATGGGGTTGCAAAGAGTCTGACACAACTGAAGTGACTTAGCACACACACACATTCTAATCTAACCAAGGAGGCTGAAGCCTAAAGCAATAAGTAAACTTCACCAAATGACCATAGACCATAAGCATGTTAGAAATGCCATTACTAAGTTTACACATTTTAATACTATGCCTATCCCTACTCCACTGGCACATTTTTTGTGTAAAGTTAAGGTCTTGAAAAAAAAAAGGAGTTGCAAATCATTGAAATTATGTGGGATTTATGGATGTGCAATTCAAAAATGAAATTACTTTCAGTTATTATTTCAGTTTACTACTTAGCAATATTGTAGATGGTAAGCCAAATTTAAATTCTAGGGTTCAGGAAACAAAAGTAGGACAAGACAGTTTATCCTTGGTTAAACAGAAAGTGAGCAAGACTATGAGAAAGATAATTTCCCTTTAGTGGAAGTTACTCATGTGGTATTTGCAGAAACAAGTCTGTCTGACTCTTGCCTGAGTTGTCTGGTTGAATTTGTACCATAACAATAAAAGCCAGTCAAATTATCCTTTTGACCAACTTAATTGTTTTGAACAGTATTAAATTTCTTTTTCTTCACTTAAAACAATCAAGAGATTTAAATTCTTGGTTAGAATATTAACAATTTGTAGTCAGGTATTTTAATAATCTCCTAAAGACTGCAGCAGAGAGACTGACATAGAACAGAAATTAGAGAAAAGTAAAATGTTGATTTTACAGAAAAATAAAGTAGGAATCTAGGAATTTCCCATGAACCACTTCACATTTTTCCAGAGCTCCTTTCACAGTAGAAATCTCTGACGGTTACAGAGAACAGAACTTGAAGACAAGGGGGACAAGTGACAGCAACAGACTTGATCTTTCCAATACCTGGAGGGTCTGTTGGAGGCTAATATTTGTATATTACCAAAACTTTACTCTGGAAATATAATCAGGTTTTTACAGATTAAGTTCAAATTACTAACTTGATATTTCAGCCTCCATTTCTTGCTCTGCTTCCTTAGATGTCCCAGGTTCCAGTACTACCCAGCAAGTATTCCAGAGTGTAGCCAGACTATATTAGTATTTCCCTTTTCTTGGCATTGCCAAGGGAGTCCTAAATTTTAATTTTCTATTCTATTATCTCCATGATTTATTAAATCATGTCTGGACTTCTGGGTTGGAATATTATGCATTCATTTACTATGATTCAATAAGCATCTATTATGTGTGAGACACTAGGAAAATAAATAGGAATAAGCCTTACTTCCTGCCTTCAAAGAAATTAAGGAATTCACAATGCAGTGTCTACTTCCTATAAATAGCACACGTTCCTTTCTTAAAGCTTTTGTTCTTCTCTTAGTTGGAGTGTCCTAATGTCATTCTTTCATCAATCTAATTGCTTTAATTACCTCATAGCCTAGGTTATGTTCTATCATATCTATAAATTGTTTCCTAGTTTTTGTGGTTCACATTAATTCTCTTTCTTCTTTTTTAGACTAGTACAGCTGGAACAGACACTATTGCCTACTCAATATCCATTCCCCAATTTCTTCCTACCTACAGACTCCTATTTTGTTCAGAGTGGCAATGTGCTCAGTCCTGAATGATGAGTTATGATATTTCTAAGCCAATTATGACAAATCTGTTCCCTGATTTCCTTGCCTCCCTAGCAACCAAGGGGGGCCTTGGGACCCAGTTCTAGTCAATAAGATCTATGTGGCAATTTGCTTGAGAAGCTGGTTTCTGAGAAAGTTTTTTCTCTTCTGATCAAGGTAAAAAGCAACCCTTCTGCTTACCTCTTCTTCCTTTGAATATGGACATTACACTTCCAGCTGCAGCAGCTATTTTGTGACCATAAAGCAACAAACATGAAATAAGAAATAAAAAAAGCAAAGAGAAACTCAGAGATGTTGGCCCTCACTTTATCACATACCAGCAGCTCTTTACCTCTGGACTTGTTATGTGAGAAGCACAAACCTCTATTTGTTTAAGACACTCAGGTCATAACTTTTGCTACAGAACACATTTCTAACCAAGAAATAACTTTCATAAGTTGAATTATCCAAACTGTTCTTCCTAACTAGATGGTAAACATCAGTCACATTCTTGGTATGTAATAAATATTCATTGGCTTCATATCTTGATTATATAGAGTAGACATTCAATAAATGTAATGAAATGCTCACCCTGAAAGCAAAGGGGAAATCTGTATTGAGAAAGGAGGATTAAACCAGGTCAAAACAGAAAAAACTGAGTCTAAAATAAGAAGTTCTATGTCGAGAATTTGTTACAACCTAGTTCAGTTAGTAATAAAATAAAAACAAACTTGTAAAAGTTTTCTAAAAATAGTTGAAATATATTTTAAGAAAGAAAGAAGACATTAGACTAAGTCCCAAAGGCATGGATATTTTAAAGAAGAGATGATACAAATAAGATTTCTATTAAATATAGAGAAGACAATGCAGTGCAGTTCTTCTGTTAAAACTAAGTGAGGAGCCGGCACTCATTAAATAGCACTAACAAGACATTTTCTCTGTCCCTCAGGTAGCATGGTTGCGACTCATGCAAATGCTCCAGACTCCTTATTAGCATGCTAACTAGTTTCCAAAATCTTTCACCTGACGTTTGAACCCGTGAATGAGGAAACTATTAGAGCATTTGCTTTGGGAGAAAAGGCTACATAAGTTAGGACAGAAACTATTTTCAAGTATTCCAAATATTACAAATAATGGGGAACTGTTGAAGAGAGAAATAAGTAGCTTCGGGTCGTTTTAGGTTAGTTACCTTAAATATAAGGTGTGATTTAATCAGAAGCCAGAGTAATCATGGCAGGAGGTGGGGAAAAAGACCCAGAACAGCCTGGAGTTTGGGAGGACTTTGGTGGCAGCTTTCAGTTCAAGCTAAAACTGCGCTAAAACTGCAGGATTCTGTCAGAAGCTCCACAAACAAAGGGCTGCATTATGTAATGCATCTTGCATTCCTTTGTGAACTAGTCCACAACAAAGTTTCATTAGTCCCGTCCCCCCCCCCCACCCCCAACATTTTACCACTTTCAGGCTGCAACTTTTTGCCCAAAAGGGAAACTTTCTACCTCAAATTAAAAGTTTAAATTGTAAGAAAACTGACATTTTCCCATGAACTTAATCAAGTCAATCTGAACTTCATACAGACCAGGAAAATACCTCTTAGGCAAGGTATTGTTTTGCTTAGTTGCTCGGTCGTATCCAGCTCTTTGGGACCCCATGGACTGTAGCCTGCCAGGCTCCTGTCCGTGGCAATTCTCCAAGCAAGAATATTGGAGTGGGTTGCCATGCCCTCCTCCAGGGAATCTTCCCAACCCAGGGATCGAACCCAGGTCTCCCACATTGCAGACAGATTCTTTACCATCTGAGCCACCAGGGAAGCCCTGGTGGACCAATGTAATTTCATTTGAAGAATTTCCAAATAACTCAGCAATAATTAGAAATAGTTATCAAATTCTCTCTTGAGTTATCAAACTCTCTCATTTTCTGATTGTTATTCTGTTAAGCGCACCAGTTCTCTGAGGGTCACTGTTCAGTATAGCAATTTACTGGCAAAATGGGAAGACCACATGTTGCATGAATGGTATATAGCAGTACATTCTCTAAATAGTATCTTTTCTTCAAAATAAAATTCATTTTTGTGCTGGTCATGAGGATATTTTAAGATTAAATACAGTCCTACATTATCAAATTTAATTTTTGTATATAAAAATCCTTTGTTTAGCAGTTTAATTACTTTATCAATTACTAACGTAGTAGTATATAAAGGAGATCAAACCAAGCAAAGAAGAGAGTGACAGTGGATGAGATGGTTAGATAGCATCATTGACTTAATGGAGATGAATTTGAGCAAACTCCAGGAGATAGTGGAGGACAGAGGAGCCTGGCATGGTCCATGGGGTGGCAAAGAGTCAGACATGACTTAGAGACTGAAAAATGTAGTATTATATAATATTATTTTGATCAACTGTAAAAATTTATCTATTGGATAGATTTTTCCCTCTTGACATTTCAAATGTTTGCTTAATGCCTGTTAGTTAGACCTCTCTGAAAGTGACTAAGTTTTACTGGAGAATACTTTATGAGAACTGGGTATCAGGGCAACTTACTGGAAAGGTATATGTATATAGATTTTCATTCTTCTGGGCTTTGTTCATTCAAAATGCATCACTCTGGAACCAAGAATTATGTCCTATAAGTTGAGTAATCATCTCTCTCCATTTACTCAGGATAGTTTCAATGGAACAGTGGCCACATTCACTCTCAAAAGTGCCCTCATTTGGATGATAAATTATGGGGTTATCCTACACATAAGCTTTAAAACAGTTACTTATAACATTATTTATAGTCATAATCATTGTCTTTAGGGAAAATTAAAATAGTCACTATTGGTCCACTTCTGGAACGTGAAAGAGTTAAACTTTTAAAATAAAACTTGATTACTTTAATCCCAATGCTTCAACCAGAGAGATTTTATGATATGTAAGTTTAAGATAAGAATAATTTTGGAAAGTCATATTTCTATGAATTATTTACCATGACTAATTTTAGGCAGTACTAGGGTGGTTTAGCCCTATTTCATGCAAGAAAGTATATCTGCCCCTAAAATTTGTTCTAATGAAAAAAGCACAAGATCTGAAACAAAATTCTTTAACTCTAGGATTTGAATCCTAATTCAACTATTTGCTCAGTTGTCAAATTCAAATGACTGTGAGCATCATCATTATTAATCCCTTCTAAGTCACCTTTAAGGGCATTTTAAAAATCAGAAGTGAAAGAGCTATATATTCTATAAAAACCTGGCATGATTTCAAAGTAGTTATTATTCTTTTTATAATAAAGACAGTTTTTGGATGGACTTCAGAAAAATTGTCCACAACAACGAAGATTGAGTCAGACGTGTGGCAACAGGAGTCTTTCTCTAGAATCTCCTTCTTTTATGGCTTCATCACATTTCTGGGTAATACCTGTGTGTGGGCTTTGATGGCCCACAAAGATCTAAGGGGGAAAGACGATGGACCCTGTGCACAGAGGCCAGAGGATGAAAGTCTGAAATTTCAAGTATACAACTCTGATCAAATGTTTTGTTAGTGGTTTCAGGAGTTTCTGATACAGATAAGTGAAAGTGAAAGTTGCTTAGTCGTGTCAAACTCTTTGTGACCCCATGGATCCATGGAATTCTCTAGGCCAGAATGCTCGAGTGGATAGCCTTTCCCTTCTCCAGGGGATCTTCCCAACCTAGGGATCGAACCCAGGTCTCCTGCGTTGCAGGCGGATTCTTTACCAGCTGAGCAACAAGAGAAGCCATCTGATACAGATAATCTTTCTTCAAAACGGGAGCTAGAGGAGCTAGAGTAGGAATTAGTATGTGGAGCAGAACAATTTTCTCTTTGCTCTTCACATATTTAAGAGATTCCTGGATCCCTACTGATATGTTCTCTTTCTTCTTGTGGATGAGTCCCCTCTTTCTTTTCTGAAATATTAAATTCTTTGGCCCAGAAAAAATTCTAAGTGTTCAAAGTTAATTCTCTTGATCTATCAGACATTAAAATTATATGGAAAGTTTTTTTTTTTTTTAGTTTTTCCTCTATATTTATGTAATCAAATGATTTTATTTTTAAAAGGTCTCTAACCTTTCCCCCAATTAAAAAATAAGCATTTATTTCTTTTAGTAATTATAGGAAAGTTCTTACAAATTCTTCTTTATTTAAATAATTAAATAGATAAATACACTAAGTGGAGAGTTAATCCTTTAATGTATGGCATTTTTGTGTGTTTAAATGGACTACTGTGAAATTTAGGGCTTTAGTACCTAATTGGAGGCCCAAGAACCTTCAGGTTTATACAAAGCTCTATCAAGCAACTTTCTAGTAATTCTGTTTTAAATATGCACTATTTGCAAAGGTTACTGGTAGGATAAATAGAGGTGTGAATGGTAAGAGCTTGCAGATGGAAGAGGAATGTCAAGGCTGTACTTTGTACCCCTGAGCTGGCAAAGAGCACTGGAAATCTTCTCCCCATCCCTTAGAGAAAAAAGTCTCTCTTACACATTCCATCTATTAGAAGTTCATTTGTGTTTAACAAATCCCTCTTTTAAAATGCAAATCTGCCTTGTGAAGCTGTAAACCTCACTCACAACTTATTGTTAGTTACTTTCATGTTCTAGAATCTGATCAACACTTAACTGATATTGGCAATCTAGGAATGAACAAATAGTTCAGGGTGGGAAAAGGGAAATTTGGGCAGGGTGGGGCTGGAGGTGGTAGGGTAAGGCTTTCATTTGTGGGCAACAGTGAAGTGAAAGTCGCTCAGCTGTGTCCAACTCTTTGAGACCCCTAGGACTATGGAGTCCATGGAATTCTCCAGGTCAGAATACTGGAGCCGGTAGCCTTTCCCTTCTCCAGGGGATCTTAACAACCCAGGGGTGGAACCCAGGTCTCCCACATTGCAGGCGGATGCTTTACTAGCTGAGCCACAAGGGAAGCCTAAGAATACCGGAGTGGGTAGCCTTTCCCTGCTCCAGGGGATCTTTCCCACCCAGGAATCAGACTGAGGTCTCCTGTATTGCAGGCAGATTTCTTACCAGCTGAGCTACTAGGGAAGTCCTTGTGGGCAATAGGGCATACTGATATTTTGCAGTTTTGTCCAGGGGAGTGGCAATGGCTTGGTGTACTACAAAACGAGCACTTTTCTTGATTGCCAAAGCCTGACTGAGATCAGAACAGGTCTGGAAGACTGAAAATTTTCAGGTTTCAAATATTTAGCAAGTTAGTTGAATTTACTCTTTCCTGGAAAACTTTCTAGCTAATTCTCATTATTTCCCCAACAGCAACCTTGGATTCTAAGACCCATCGTTCAACCTCCCAGATTCAATGCTCAACTGAATTCCACCCCACCTCCACAAAAAGAATTTGAATGCGGTCCAGTCCTTTTTCATTGTCTCACTGGTCATTCACAGTTTTGGAGATTATGGTTGGTATATAATCCTAGAATATACTGTAAGCAGTTTCAGAAGAATATAAGATGATATATTATTTATATATCTGTTTTAGTAAGTGCCATTCAATCTGATATCAAAACGTTGCAAAATTTGAATTAGACTTCAGTTGAATTAAACTGCAAGTCCTAGCTAGACAGAAATTCAAGGAAAAATATTTTATGACATCTTAAACCATTATTAATCTCCTCTCCTTTTATATGAAAAATAAATATGCTAAAACCTTCATTGTTAAGAAAGGGGGTCATCTTTCCCGCCAAAATGGCTAATTTTAGTTTTTATGTGGTTGGATACATTTGTAAGCTATTACATGAAAACATATGGTTGGAACATGCTGATTCCTTCATGAGTATTCTTTTGAGGCTGCAAAATTTTCCTTAGTTGTTCCATGTGCTAGTTTGTTGTGCTGATGGCTTCTTGTTCTAAATAATGTTCTTCCTTTTCCATACTTAATGAAATAAATTCTAATAAGGAAAAAAAGAATCCCTTTAAGGAAAATCTCTTTCTGGTAGATGTAAACTGGGAACTGACATAGGTCACAGGGGGACAGCAAACATTATGTCACACATTCTTCAAGTAATTAGTCTCTTTGAGGTTTATTCACCTGAATGTATTTTGAAAAGTAGTGAAGCAATAGTGGGAAAGGGATCATTGGTGTGGCTAATTTTCAGTTACCTGTAAAGTGCTAAACACATTTTTCTTTTTATTTCTTACTATCTACACACTTTTTTGATCCATAAGATCAGTGAACTACAATTTTAAGCTATGTCACCAATAAGTAACAGTGAAAAATCCCAAAGATATTAAAATTTCACAGAGTCTGATCTTTGACTTTGAGTATATGATTCTCAGTGGATATGTGAGTATAACAATCAACTGTTAAATTGGCATGGTTGAAGTGAAGGTCTCTCAAATAGAAGGGTGTTGAAGAAAAACTAAGATTTCCTCCAACTATTTAATCTGATTTTTTCTTACTTTATATTTTGTCCTTCAGTTCAGTTCAGTTCAGTTGCTCAGTTGTGTCCGACTCTTTGTGACCCCATGAACTGCAGCACGCCAGGCCTCCTTGTCCATCATCAACTCCCAGAGTCTACCCAAACCCATGTCCATTGAGTCAGTGATGCCATCCAACCATCTCATCCTCTATCGTCCCCTTCTCCTCCTGCCCTCAGTCTTTCCAGGCATCAGGGTCTTTTCCAATGAGTCAGCTCTTCACATCAGGTGGCCAAAGTACTGGAGTTTCAGCTTCAAAATCAGTCCTTCCAATGAAAACCCAGGACTGATCTCCTTTAGGATGGACTGGTTGGATCTCCTTGCAGTCCAAGGGACTCTCAAGAGTCTTCTCCAACACCACAGTTCAAAAGCATCAATTCTTCTGTGCTCAGCTTTCTTTATAGTCCAACTCTCACATCCATACATGACCACTGAAAAAACCATAGCCTTGACTAGATGGACCTTTGTTGGCAAAGTAATGTCTCTGCTTTTTAACATGCTGTCTAGGTTGATCATAACTTTCCTTCCAAGGGGTAAGCATCTTTTAATTTCATGGCTTCAATCACCATCTGCAGTGATTTTGGAGCCCCCAAAAATAAAGTCAGCCACTGTTTCCACTGTTTCCCCATCTATTTGCCATAAAGTGATGGGACTGGATGCCATGATCTTAGTTTTCTGAATGTTGAGCTTTAAGCCAACATTTTTACTTTCCTCTTTCACTTGTATCAAGAGGCTCTTTAGTTCTTCACTTTCTGCCATAAGGGTCGTGTCATCTGAATATCTGAAGTTATTGATATTTCTCCCAGCAATCTTGATTTCAGTCTGTGCTTCCTCCAGCCCTACCTTTCCTTATAATACTACTCCTTCTTCCCCTATGTGTATTTACTTCCATATCTTCTCAATTCTGCTTGATAGAGAGGCTCTACTGTTTTGGCATATGAAAGATTCTCTATAAATGATTGTTGAATGCACAAATCCACTTGAACAAACACTTTGAAAGAAAAAATAGAAAAATTTTAACCAAATTAACAAATCTACAACCTTGGGGAAAAAATCCATGAAGAAACAAAATGATTAATAATCTTAAGTATATTAGGAAGGATGAAGCCAGAAAGTTAAAAATTAGAAACCATAGAATTAGAAAAGAAAAAAGAAATACAGTTTGACACAATTGAAAGCACATGCAGAAGGAAGCTAATATATTGATTATTAATAGAATTCAATGGAAAGACTGAAATTAGAATGCTAGTATTATTGTATCAAAGCAGAAAGCTATTTCTTTCGTTTCCAACTCTAAAGATAAAATAAAATTCTCTAATGTCACCAAGAACAGAATAGAGCAACAACATTTGGGATTTAAGAGTTATTGTATATAAAAAAGCTAGTTGTTCAAGGTAAGCCAGATTGGGCTGTGAGGTTCTGGCTTCCAAGATGACCCTTGATGATCCCTGCTGGCTGGTATTCACACCCTACAACCCCTATCAGGGTTGATTTGTGTAACCAAAACAATGTGGCAACATTGCTCCTTCTCTTTCTGCTCTTTGATCACTCACTGTGAAGTCAGCCTCCATGTTGTGAAGGCACTTAAGCAAATTAACAAATTGGAGGTCCAGATGGCAAGTAACTGAGACAAAGAGTCAACACTGACTTCTGAGTCATGCGAGTTAGCCACCTTGGAAGTGGATCTTTTAGCCCCAGTCAATCTTTTGGATGATTGCAGCCTCTGCTGACATCTTGAAATCAGAATCATGAAAATGAAAGATCTGAAACCAGAACCACCCTGCTAATCTGCTCCTGCGTTCCTGATCGTGAGAGATTCCTGAGAGACAACACATGTTCTGTTTTAAGTTACTATGGTCTTGAGGTTTTTTTTTTTTTTTTTTTTTTTAAGCAATAGATAACTACGGTAATCTATGTGCGCACCAGGAGACTCCACAGAGACTGAGCCAGATCTGCCTTTGAATATTTGACTATTTGAGGTATAGGTCAGCAGTGGTCTGCCACAGGGGCAGGGGCTCTGGGTGCAGTAGACCTGGGTGTGGCATAAGCCCTCCTGGAGGAGGTCACCATTAACCTCACCATGGAGCTGCCAGAACTTACATAGGACTGGGGAAACAGACTCTTGGAGGGCACAAACAAAACCTTTTGCGCACCAGGACCCAGGAGAAAGGAGCAGTGTCCCCAGAAGAGACTGATCCAGACTTGCCTGTGAGTGTCCAGGAGTATCTGGCAGAGGTGGCCTGCTACAGGGTTGGGGACACTGAGTGCGGCAGTGTGTGCATGGACCTTTTGAAGGAGATCTCCATTATCTTCATTACCTCCTCCATAGTTTGGTCTCAGGTCAACAACAGGGAGGGATCACAGCCCCGCCCATCAACAAAAAATTGGATTAAAGATTTACTGAGCATGGCCCTGCCCATCAGAACAAGACACAGTTTCCTCCTGTCAATCAGTCTCTCCCATCAGGAAGCCTCCTACCTTTATCCATCAGAGGGCAGACAGAATGAAAACCACAACCAGAGAAAACTAATCAAACTGATCACACGAACCACAGTCAGTCAGTTCAATCCCTCAATCGTGTCCGACTCTCTGCGACCCCATGAATTGCAGCACGCCAGGCCTCCCTGTCCATCACCAGCTCCCGGAGTTTACTCAAACTCATTCCCATCGAGTCAGTGATGCCATCCAGCCATCTAATCCTCTGTCATCCCCTTCTCCTCCTGCCCCCAATCCCTCCCAGCATCAGGGTCTTTTCCAATGAATCAACTCTTCGCATGAGGTGGCCAAAGTACTGGACTTTCAGCTTCAACATCAGTCCTTCCAATGAACACCCAGGACTCATCTCATTTAGGATGGACTGGGTGGATCTCCTTGCAGTTCGAGGGACTCTCAAGAGTCTTCTCAAACACCAAAGTTCAAAACCATCAATTTTTCGGTGTTCAGCTTTCTTCACAGTCCAACTCTCACATCCATACATGACCACTGGGAAAACCATAGCCTTGACCAGACAGACCTTTGTTGGCAAAGCAATGTCTCTGCTTTTTAATATGCTATCTACGTTGGACATAACTTTCCTTCCAAGGAGTAAGCGTCTTTTATTTTCATGGCTGCAGTCACCATCCGCAGTGATTTTGGAGCCCCCCAAAATAAAGTCTGACACTGTTTCCACTGTCTCCCCATCTACTTCCCATGAGGTGATGGGACCAGATGCCATGATCTTAGTTTTCTGAATGTTGAGCTTTAAGTCAACTTTTTCACTCTCCTCTTTCACTTTCATCAAGAGGCTTTTTAGTTCCTCTTCACTCTCTGCCATAAGCATGGTGTCACCAACATATCTGAGGTTATTGATATTTCTCCTGGCAATCTTGATTCCAGCTTGTGCTTCTTCCAGCCCAGTGTTTCTCATGATGTACTCTGCATATAAGTTAAATGAGCAGAGTGACAATATACAGCCTTGACGTACTCCTTTTCCTCTTTGGAACCAGTCCATTGTTCCATGTCCAGTTCTAACTGTTGCTTCCTGACCTGCATACAGGTTTCTCAAGAGGCAGGTCAGGTGATCTGGTATGCCCATCTCTTTCAGAATTTTCCACAGTTTTTTGTGATCCACACAGTTGAAGGCTTTGGCATAGTCAATAAAGCAGAAATAGATGTTATACTGGAACTCTCTTGCTTTTTCGATGATCCAGTGGATATTGGCAATTTGATCTCTGGTTCCTCTGCCTTTTCTAAAAGCAGCTTGAACATCTGGAAGTTCATGGTTCATGTATTGCTGAAGCCTGGCTTGGAGAATTTTGAACATTACCTTACTAGCGTGTGAGATGAGTGCAATTGTGCAGTAGTTTGAGCATTCTTTTGGGTTGCCTTTCTTAGTGATTAGAATGAAAACTGACCTTTTCCAGTCCTGGGGCCGCTGCTGAATTTTCCAAATTTGCTGGCAAATTGAGTGTAGCACTTTCACAGCATCATCTTTCAGGATTTGAAATAGCTCAACTGGAATTCCATCACATCCACTAGCTTTGTTCGTAGTGATGCTTTCTAAGGCCCACTTGACTTCACATTCCAAGATGTCTGGCTCTAGGTGAGTGATCACACCATTGTGATTATCTGGGTCGTGAAGATCTTACAGCCTTGTCTAATTCAATGAAACCACAAGTCATGCCGTGTATGGCCACCTAAGATGGACAGGTCATGGTGGAGCGTTCTGACAAAACGTAGTCCACTGGAGAAGGGAATGACAAACCACTTTAGTATTCTTGCCTTGAGAATCCCATGAACAGTATAAAAAGCCAAAAAGATAGGACACTGAAAGATGAACTCCCTGGGTTGGTAGGTGCCCAACATGCTACTGGAGAACAGTGGAGAAATAACTCCAGAAAGAATGAAGAGATGGAGCCAAAGCAAAAACAACACCCAGTTGTGGGTATGATTGGTGATGGAAGTAAAGTCCGATGCTGTAAAGAACAATACTGCATAGGAACCTGGAATGTTAGGTCCATGAATCACAGTAAATTGCAAGTGGTCAAACAGGAGATGGCAAGAGTAAACACCAACATTTTAGGAATCAGTGAACTAAAATGGACTGGAATGGGTGAATTTAACTCAGATGACCATTAATCTACTACTGTGGGCAAAAATCCCTTAGAAGAAATGGAGTAGCCCTCATAGTCAACAAAAGAGTTCAAAATGCAGTACTTGGAAGCAATTGCAAAAATGACAGAATGATCTCTGTTAATTTCCAAGGCAAATCATACAACATCACAGTAATCCAAGTCTATGCCCCAACCGGTAATGCTGAAGAAGCTGAAGTTGAATGGTTCTATGAAGACCTACAAGATCTTCTAGAACTAACACCCCCAAAAGATGTCCTTTTCATTATAGGGGGCTGGAATGCAAAAGTAGGAAGTCAAGAGATACCTGGAGACCAGTGAAGTTGCTCAGTCATGTCTGACTCTTTGTGACCCCATGGACTGTAGCCTACCAGGCTTCTACATCCATGGAATTTTCCAGGCAAGAGTACTAGAGTGGGTTGCCATTTCCTTCTCCAGGGGATCTTCCCAAACCAGGGATAGAACCCAGGTCTCCCACATTGCAGGCAGACACTTTACCATCTGAGCTACCAGGGAAGCCCGATTTGTTCCATACACCTGTTTTAATAGCTTATGGCAGATAGCTGGAGCTGACTGAGTGAGAAATCTATCTTTAAGATCACTCTTCCCTCTTAACTTTCGGAATCAATCTCTGAATCTGTGAAGGGCTCCTCTCTGTCTACCTAGGAATTTACCAGGAGCTTCCTTCTCCTGCTGTTCCATGTTTGCCAATTTGGCATAGTTTAAAGTCTAAGCATGCACTTGCCTGAGTCCTTCAAGAATACATCTGACAAAATTACTCTGATCCCATCTTCCTTTAGCCATGTTATAACTGGAGGCAAATTTGACCTTGGAGTACAGAATGAAGCAGGGCAAAGGCTAACAGAGTTTTGCCAAGAGAATGCACTGGTCATAGCAAACACCCTCTTCCAACAACACAAGAGAAGACTCAACACATGGACATCACTAGATGGTCAATACCGAAATCAGACTGATTATATTCTTTACAGAAAAAAATGGAGAAGCTCTATACAGACAGAAAAAACAAGACTGGAAGCTTATTGTCACTCAGATCATGAACTTCTTATTGCGAAATTCAGACTTAAATTGAAGAAAGTAGGGAAAACCATTCAGTTCAGCTTCAGTTCAGTCACCCAGTTGTGTCCGACTCTTTGTGACCCCATGAACTGCAGCACGCCAGGCCTCCCTGTCCATCATCAACTCCCAGAGTCCACCCAAACCCATGTCCATCAAGTTGATAATGTCATCCAACCATCTCATCCTCTATCGTCCCCTTCTCCTCCTGCCCTCAGTCTTTCCAGGCATCAGGGTCTTTTCCAATGAGTCAGCTCTTCACATCAGGTGGCCAAAGTACTGGAGTTTCAGCTTCAAAATCAGTCCTTCCAATGAAAACCCAGGACTGATCTCCTTTAGGATGGACTGGTTGGATCTCCTTGCAGTCCAAGGGACTCTCAAGAGTCTTCTCCAACACCACAGTTCAAAAGCATCAATTCTTCTGTGCTCAGCTTTCTTTATAGTCCAACTCTCACATCCATACATGACCACTGAAAAAACCATAGCCTTGACTAGATGGACCTTTGTTGGCAAAGTAATGTCTCTGCTTTTTAACATGCTGTCTAGGTTGATCATAACTTTCCTTCCAAGGGGTGAGCATCTTTTAATTTCATTGCTGCAATCACCATTCAGGTATGACCTAAATCAAATCCCTTGCAATTATACAGTGGAAGTGACAAATAAATTCAAGGGATCAGATCTGATAAACTCCCTGAAGAACTATGGACAGAGGTTCATGACATTGTACAGGAGGCAGTGATCAAGACCATCCCCAAGAAAAAGAAATGAAAAAAAGGCAAAATGGTTGTCTGAGGAAGCCTTACAAATAGCTGAGAAAAAGAAGAGAGCTAAAGGTAAAGGAAAAAAGGAAAGGTATACCCATTTGAATGCAGAGTTCCAAATAACAGCAAGGAGAGATAAGAAAGCGTTCCTCAGTGATCAATGCAAAGAAATAGAGGAAAACAATAGAATGGAAAAGACTAGAGATCTCTTGAAGAGAATTAGAGATACTAAAGGAAACTTTTGTGCAAAGATGGGCACAATAAAGGACAGAAGTTGTATGGACATAACAGAAGCAGAAGATATTAAGAAGACATGGCAAGAGTACACAGAAGAACTATACAAAGAAGATCTTTATGACCCAGAGAACCATGATGATGTGATCACTCACCTACAGCCAGACATCCTGGAATGTGAAGTCAAATGGGCCTTGGGAAGTATCACTATGAACAAAACTAGTGGAGGTGATAGAATTCCAGCTGAGCTGTTTCAAATCCTAAAAGATGATGCTGTGAAAGTGCTGCACTCAATATGCCAGCAAATTTGGAAAACTCAGCAGTGGCCACAGGACTGGAAAATGTAAGTTTTCATTCCAATCCCAAAGAAATGCAATGCCAAAGAATTCTCAAACTACTGCACAATTGCACCCATCTCACACACTAGCAAAGTAATGCTCAAATTTCTCCAAGCCAGGTTTCAACAGTACGTGAACCATGAATTTCCAGATGTTCAAGTGGATTTAAAGTAGGCAGAGGAACCAGAGATCAAATTGCCAACATCTGTTGGATCATTGAAAAAGCAAGAGAGTTCCAGAAAAACATCTCCTTCTGCTTTATTGACTATGCCAAAGCCTTTGACTGTGTGAATCACAACAAACTGGAAAATCTGAAAGAGATGGGAGTACCAGACCACCTGACCTGCCTCCTGAGAAGTCGGTATGCAGGTCAAGAAGCAACAGTTAGAAGTGGACATGGAACAACAGACTGGTTCCAAATCAGGAAAGGAGTATGTCAAGGCTATATATTGTCACCCTGCTTATTTAATTTATATGCAGAATACATCATGTTGGGCTGGATGCAGCACAAGCTGGAATCAAGATTGCCAGGAGAAGTATCAATAACCTCAGATATATAGATGACACTACCATTATGGCAGAAAGCAAAGAAGAACTAAAGAGCCTTTTGATGAAAGTGAAAAGAGGAGACTGAAAAAGTTGGCTTAAAACTCAACATTCAGAAAACTAAGATCATGGCACCCAGCCCCAACCCTTCATGGCAAATAGGTGGGGAAACAATGAAAACTGTGAGAGACTTTATTTTGGGGGGCTCCAAAATCACTGCAGATGGTGACTGCAGACATGAAATTAAAAGACACTTGCTCCTCGGAAGAAAAGCTATGACAATCTAGACAGCATATTAAAAAGCAGAGACATTATTTTGCCAACAAAGGCCCATCTAGTCAAAAGTATGGTTTTTCCAGTAGTCATGTATGGATATGTGAGTTGGACTATAAGGAAAGCTGATCACAGAAGAAATGATGCTTGTGAACTGTGGTGTTAGAGAAGACTCTTGAGAGTCCCTTGGACTGCCAGGAGATCAAACCAGTCAATCCTAAAGGATATCAGTCCTGAATATTCATTGGAAAGACTGATGCTAAGGCTGAAGCTCCAATACTTTGGCCACCTGATTCGAAGAACTGACTCATTTGAAAAGACCCTGATGCTGGGAAAGATTGAAGGCAGGAAGAGAAGGGGAGAACAGAGGATGAGATGGTTGAATGGCATAACTGTCTAGATGGACATGAATTTGAGTAAACTCCAGGAGTTGTTGATGGACAAGGAAGCCTGGCATGCTGCGGTCCCTGAAGTCCCAAAGAGTTGGACACGACTGAGTGACTTAACTGAACTGAAATAAGGTAATGATTGTGGCTTTTTTTTTCTTTGTACCTCTGCTATATGGAATTAGATGAATCATAATCCTTTATACATGATACATACTCATTACTGGACCTCATGTAGCCTATTTTATTCACATAGTTTTTTTTTTTTTTTCAAATTTAATTAATAAACACTAGCAAACTATTTCCCTGAAAGAAGAGTTAGGAGCTTTTTAATAACCTACATCGATCCCTCTAGCTCTGCTCATTTACACTCTTGCCTCTTCCACCCAAGATAGCCATTATTCTGATTCTTAAGTCTATCATTTCTTTGTTTCCTTTTTCATGTAGTCTCATCTCATCTATCGGTATTCTTAAATTTATGTTTGTGTGTGTATATAAGTATACACATACATACATATATGTGGGCTTCCCTGGTGCCTCAGTGATAAAGAATCTGCTTGCAATCCTGGAGAGACAGGAGGTGCAGGTTCCATACCTGGGTCAGGAAGATCCCCTGGAGGAGGAAATGGCAATCCACTCCAGGATTCTTGCCAGGAGAATCCCATGGACAAAGGAGCCTGGCAGACTACAGTTCTTGGGACCACAAAGAGCTTGACACAACTGAAGCAACTGAGCAAACATGCATGCATACATATAGGTACAAATATTATGTATGCAATGTGTATATGGTTCTATTGCTTTTAACTTTACGTGTATGAGTGCTCAGTTATGTGGGTCTCTTCACAACCCCATGGACTTGAGCCCACCAGGCTCCTATGTCCATAGAATTTTACAGGCAAGAATACTGGGGTGGGTTTCCATTTCCTACTCCAGGAGATATTCCCCACTGAACACATCTCCTGTGTCTCCTGCATTGGCAGGTGGATTCTTTACCTCTGAGCCACCTGGTAAGCCCACTTTTAGCTTTATAAAATGCTATTATGCACTATATAATGTTTTGAGATTTAATTATTTTCACTTAATATTACAATGTTAAAATTTATCCATGTTGCACATCACTTCAGGGCTTCCCAGGTGGTGCTAGTGGTAAAGAACCTGCCTGCCAATGCCAGATTCATAGAGACGCTGGTTCGATCCCTGGGTGGGGAAGATCCCCTGGAGAAGGGCATGGCAGCCCACTCCAGTTTTTTTTTGCCTGGAGAATCCCATAGGCAGAGGAGCCTGGTGGGCTACAGTCCAGAGGGTCACAAAGAGTTGGAGACAACTGAAGTGACTTAACTCGCAGGCAGGCTCATATATCACTGCAGTTCATTCATCCTGTGTCTAGCTATCCATCTATCGATGTTGCTAAGGTGGTAAGGAAGCTAGAAAAATGAGACTAATAAGCCCTTATATTTTGGAATTATATAGTTTTGAGTAGGCAGGATAAAGTATACTTAGGATATAATTTAAATGAATTCACTAGCTCTAGAAACGAAACAATAATCAGAAAATTAATATGGAAATTAAAAAATCTTTCTCTATGGATAATGGATATTCAATAGCATATTTTTTAAACCCTACACACATCATAAATATAATATAGTTTGTTATATACAGACATGTGGGCCCGACAGTTGTTTGTTGAAGTGATTATTACAAATATCAAAGGCATATGAAAATATAGTAAAAGTTCCCTGTATAAAAGTAAAATGTTAATGTTCTAAAGGACTCATTGTAGGAGACTATATTGGTGAGTGAATACAAAAAAATCACCTACTCTTATTTTTAAAAATTCACATAATACATTTTTATGTAAATAATAAGTATGTACAGAAATTTTCTTTACTACCGTTTTCAAACACATACATTATCAAAGAATTCCTGTATATGATTAATTAATAGCCCCCTTAAACCTTATAACTACAATCCAAAGCATTACTGACAAATCTAATTAGATATCTAGCCAAATGGTGAGGATCTCTCAAACTCATCTCTCACCCTTTTCCCAATCACTCAAAGACCATATTCCTTTGTCTTGATAGCACTATCTGGAAGCTGGATTCATTTGTTAATTCCAGAAATGTTTCAACTATATTTGTTTCAGTCAGCTGTTTCCTGGTATCTTTTAGGCTAGCATTAGTTTACAATGAATAGTATTTTTGAAATTCGTTATTTTATTTTAATATTATTTTTAGTTCCCCCACATTCCTCTCTTCCCCACCCCCACCCAGCGCCTCAAGGAGGGTTGTTGAGTCATAGCTATTTAATGACTCCTAAGCTAAACAGGGAGAAGGCAATGGCATCCCACTCCAGTACTCTTGCTTGGAAAATCCCATGGATTGAGGAGCCTGGTAGGCTGTGGTCCATGGGGTCGCTAAGAGTCGGACATGGCCAAGCGACTTCACTTTCACTTTTCACTTTCATGCATTGGAGAAGGAAATGGCAACCCACTCCAGTGTTCTTGCCTGGAGAATCCCAGGGACGGGGGAGCCTGGTGGGCTGCTGTCTATGGGGTCGCACAGAGTCGGACATGACTGAAGTGACTTAGTAGCAGCAGCAGCAGCAAGCTAAACAGACTTCTAATACAAACAGATTTTTGTTATGGAGTAGCCAAATTAATTTTATCCATTAAATTAGGATTTATATAGCCACTTGGCTTTACAAAATAGACACAACCACTTTATCTGACTTGATACAATCACAAAGAATGTGTATGAAGACTATAGAGCAGGAGATAATTCATTGTCAGTTCTTCACTGAACAAATTATTTAGATGGAGGACTAGAGGAAAAAAGATTGATGGAATAGAACCCTCAACTATGGTATCAAGTTCAGAGCATGGTCAGAAAGAATGCAGAAGATTAGCAGGATTACTGAAGGTGATCAGAAAAGAGTCACTTTTTTATCCTTAGTCATTTTCCTAAGGCCTTTTATAAAAAAAACTAAGGCATAAATATTTTAGGAACAAATTTTTCTCAAATTTCTCAGTTTTCAAAAAATCTCTACACAAAAAAGACTATATGAAAAGCAGCTAAGAAGGAAGACAACAGAAGTCTATAGACCAAAAAGGAGGTTATCTAAGCCACCCCTTGCCATGATACCCTGTCTCATAGGATTATAGTGAATGGGAGAAATTAGGAAAACATTGATGTGGAGATGACAGTAAAAAGTGGAAACTCTAGTTTAAAGAGAACAAAAAGCCTATCTTTTCTCCCTTGTACTAGTGTCTGTATTTGGAAAAGGGTCTACTTTCTCCTGATGAAAACTACTTCCTAATGAAAACTCCACTAGGAACATTTGCAATAGTCAAAGCATGAGGCAATGGCAGTGGACAAGAGAGATCAGTTTTAAGATCTTCTTTTGAGGTTGAATTGATAGAATGCACTCAAGCTACGTTGAACAATAAGCCCAAAACAGAATAATCTCTTTCTTCCTTTCTATTGTATGTTGGAGAGTTAGTTGACTTTTACAGTGCAAATATAAAGAAAACAAAAGTTTCATTCAATCTTTTGCAATCATGTCAATCTAATTTGCTATTAAATTTCCATTCAAATGTTCAATTTTGTTTAGTTACAAGGGATATGATCCTCTTAAACATTCCCAGACAGTTTGTATGGAAGTCAGTTGCTAAGGGTATTCCTAAGGGAAACTGCAAAATGTTGGAAGATAAGTAAACTCAGTACAATACGCAGATTAAGTAGAGGGGAAGGCTTAAGAGTTACCTTTAGTAAGCAAAAGAAAAGTCTTAGAATTCTGGGCTAGAGTTGCTAATCACTTACTAGAAGAAACTTTGTCAAGGTAGTTATACACGTTTTTCCTCTTAGGAATAAAGGTAAGAGTTATCACGGAGGAAGCTGAAGAGGAATGCTCATCACTCCCCACCTTACAACGTTCTTTTTCTTCTTCCCTCTGCCTCTAAAGCTCTTCCTTTGGTAACTGAGAATAGGAACTAAGAATAGGAAGCTTAGATGACAATTGGAGGTCTCAAAGTCTAAAGTGAGGTTAAACTTCTAGGAAAAGCTTTTGGCAATTTACTAAGGTTGAGTGAAAAAAGCCATGTGATGTGCTAAGAAAAGCACTGGTTTTGGGTCAGACAGCTGTGAATTTGAAACCAACTCTACTACTTATTATCAGCAGGATCTTGAGCAAGTTACAGCCTGTTTAAACCATAATTATCTCTAAGAAGGTGATTACCTATATGTTATACATACTATGCCGGTACTCAGTAAGTACTAAGTACTTCTCTAGTACCTCTCTAAACCAGATATGGAGTAAAGAGCTAGTAATCATGGCATTTATGTGAGAGAAAGGAAAGATGTCTAGTCCTGAGAGCACTCACTGTCTGTAACAATCATTTGACAATTGACCAGATGGCACTTTGTTGACATCCCTTTATTTGCTAATTGATAAAATGTTAGAAGCAGAAGAAAAAAGATTAATTTCCATCATTTGAAAATAAACTAAAGATCAGAACTAAGAAACAGAAAACAGTACTAGATTATTTTCAAGGTTAATCCTTTAGAGATTTTTCACAGTTATATCATGTTTAGGGTTCCCACATTACAGAATATATTTTCCACTTATACTTCAATACGGTTTTAATATCAGAAGAGTAAAAAGATGTACTTTTAATGTAAATATTCCCTAAATTTTGTGCTATGTTTTGTAGTCATTTTACCTGTATTAACGAACTTGTTATGATAGTCTTTCCATTATTGCCTTAGCACCCCAGTTAATAAAAAAGTTTACTAAAGAAATTATTAGTTAACATAACTAATATTTATTATTTGTTACATACTAGACATTGTACTAATCACAGTCTTATTAGTATTTTAATTCTATTAACAATTATGAACATATTATGTATAGTATAATAAACATAGGAACCATTTATTGAATGATTATTGTGTACCACATTTTGCTAAGCATTTTATATACATTTTAAATTAATATTTTCACAGTTAATAGTTTTCATTAACCTAATGGGTTAAGTATAGTAAGATAAATGAGGAGACATGGTAATCTTTTATTAAGGAAAAACTCAGCACATCCTATCTTCCAAGCACTGTTAGGCTAGAATGGTAGTATCTTAAATTTGAAAGTGCCAATCAAAAAAGTGTACTCTTAACTACTTTATTAATTTGTGTTCTATACAATAGCAAAGTTATGTTACATAGGACTGGCTTCCCCCTAAAAGATAGCACTGATAAATTATATACAATAAATTATTAGAATAACAGCTTAATAGAGAAATGAAATTCTATCTAAACTACAGAGAAAGTTTAGAAAATCCAAATACTTTAGGTTGTCTAGAATTTGTCCTAATGTATTTTAAAGTTCATAAATATAGTTGGCAAAGGTCACTGACACTGTCAAAGGAACTACCTTTAAGTTTCAACACAAAGGCAACAAATTCAAACAATGCAAATACAGAAAGTAATGCTTCCAAAATAAAAGTAGAGCAAATATTATGATTTACTCCAGCTCTTACGGGAGTAAAGGGTTGATGAAACCAGAAGGCTCAGTTGTATTGTTTTAAAACAATACAACTTTAAGCAGTTGACCAGTATGTTACTAAATAAATGATTCCAATTACATTTGAAGTGTCTCCCAGTTCAAAAATTTAACCTATATTCATCTGTTTAATGGCAACTCACTCCAGTATTCTTGCTGGAAAATTCTGTGGACAGAGGAGCCTGGCAGCCTGGCAGGCTATAGTCTGTGTGGACCTAAAGAGTTGGATATGACTGAGCACACACACACACACACACACACACACACACACACGCACACACATATCAATTTCCTATCTCTTTAGATAATATAATAATTTACTTATCCCATAGTTTAATCTGGCAGAGGAGCCAAAGAGGACATGATATTCTTTCATAGCTGCTTTACCTCAGTGCAAGGAATACAATATAAACCATATGGAAAACCTTAATTTTGTGTGTATGTATGTGTATGTGTGTGTGTGTCCCGACAAAGTTAGAAACATTCAAGAGAAATTAATAAATTTAAAAAGATAAATAGATTCCAAAAATGTAGTTTTTGAGAAGCTAATTACACATAAAAGGGCTATTAAAATGAAAGAGTTAGAAAATCTTCTGAGATTTTTTAATAAGAAAATGTGGAATTCCAGCTGATTTTTTTCTAAAGAAACTACTAACAATGTTGTAGATCTACAAAACCTAAAAGGGTGCACAGTGGATTCAAGTCTCTCCTTTGTGACACATGGGTATGCTTTATCAGGTAGTACTCCATCTTTCACAGGATCATATAGGTGAAAGAACTGACACAGTTTATAGAGAGAGAAGTCCACATGTGTCATAGGGATAAAACAGATTTGATCTCAAGTTCTATATACATTAAAAAGTATTTCTAACCCAAAGTTAGTGGTGTTTTGCCTCTAGAATGCCCCCTTCTTTTGCTTCTAGAATATAACTCAAGTTGCTTTAAATTTACACTAGCTAGATTATATATTTCCGAAATCTTTTATAAAAAGATAGGCTTAATAAGAGAACTTCTAAAGGCAATTTGGAAATATTCTTTTAAAAGTAGCAATAATAACAGTAGCAATACTAATATATAGAATAATAATGAACAACTGGATGCACACTGTATATCGAGCCCTATGATTAGAGTTTTATATGCATTCATAAACTAACAAGGCAATCAATACTTTTGAGATCCTACTCCAGACTAGGAACAGAATGTGTCACACACACACACTCACAAAAGACAGACGCAATTTTAATTACACAACAGAGCTAGAAAATATAATGAATAATGGTATCATGGGAGATTTTTGGTAAATCTGAATAGGTCTTTTCATATTTCACTGTTTGAATCTTTCCAAACATCCCTAATGTCTGCTCTTAAAAAGAAAAAAAACATAATAATTTTGAAAAAAATATTCACAGAGAAAACTCGCAATTCTTTTATATAAAGCTCTTAGTCTTAACTTCTTAAGACACACAATATTCTCTACTGTTTCTGAAAAGTCATTGACAAATATCCATAAAAACTTAAATAATTTAAAATAGTCTTCAGGGATTAACAGGCCAAGAAGAATTCTTAGAATATGCATTGGCCTCCGTGCACATTTTTCAAAGCCATGTACTTTCATCTGTTTCTTTTGTTGCTTTTATATTCTTAGATTGAGGAATATCAGCATTTGTTTACTGAGGGTGCTTCCACAAATGCATATTCTTATGAAGACCAAGAAAATATGAGAGTCATAGTATTCTGAGGTCATTTAGTCTTTTTTCATATTATTATCACTATTATTAGGCCTACTTGCCTATTTCTAATAGGCTGAATCTTTCATTAGACCCCAAATATAGCAGTTTTTAATTAGGACTTGGGCATAAATATCAGTTGCTCAGTTGCTATTTTCATAGTCATTTTAAGTGATTTCAATCTTAAATGCTTTAATTTCCTGAATATCCTAAAGCAGTCTAGGTACAAATATACTCCCACCACATTCTTCTATGCTAAAACAGTAGTGTAGCTGGAACAAAGTTTCATTAAAATATGTGAGGTAAATTAGTACATTACTGACATTTAAAAATGTAACAATATACACGATAGTCACAGGACATAACATGTAGTCAGGATTTTAGAATTTCTGAGGCATAATTTTAAAACACCTTTTTATCATTTTGATAAAGCTGAGGTCAAGTTTCTAAAAATGCAACTTGTTAAAAGCAGGAATAAATGAATGAGGGATGAGTCAGCTCATTTGATGAAAAGGGTAAGAAATACTTCAAAAGCACATCACATGACTTGGTAAATATTCAGTGTATCAAAATGCAGTTGCCATCTGGCATTGATAGACTGGGCTAGAATATGTGTTTACAAAAAAACAAGAGAGGATAATTCAGCCAGGTTAATATGCTCTTGTCTATGTTTCATAATTCAGGTAGTAGGTGGTTTAAAAAATATTCACTACAAAAGAAAGACTGTACTACAGTCAGACTTGTACAGTATTTGTTGGGGGTGGATGAAGAGGAGTAAAATAAGACAAGACCTGATGACACCTATGTAAGCTAAAAAGAATAGGTAAAGCATAATTCTCAATCATATGATAATATTGCCGAAACACCAGCTTTAAGGTTAACTGCAGGTAAATGGTAAGCCTACATTTGTAAAGAAACTGAAATCTTGCTTATTGTCAGCTTTGAATATTCAATTGCTTTTTCTTTGACTATGACTCTTTAACAGTATAGAGTAAACCAGAGAATAAACTAAACTTTTCATTGACAGCAGAAAGGAAAAATTTAAAGCCCTGAAATTCTTCGAAGTTTTTAAGCTTAGAGTTTGCTATTAACTTTGCAATATGTAATCAAACAAAAAGTACATGTAAAGGACTTTATATCCCTTTTGCTCAGAATTAAAGCAAATCCAGAAAACAATATCATTAGTAAAAGAAAACTGAATATATCAGTGAAAATTTGCTTGAAGTAGCAATGCCTAGCCAAGGCTATACCTGGACTTATTAGATTCCTCTTTTCTTAACCTTAAACATTTCTTGGGTTTCCAAATCTTGACAACTTATATTTTACCATATCCCTTGGAATTAAGACAATAGGCAAAAATAAATGTTTTAACATAGCTTTGAAGGTTAATTAGGACAGAGTCCAGGGAAACCTCTGGCAAATATGGATGAAGCACTTCAGGTGAGAGTTGATTAGAGTCAAGAATATGTATGCTTTTTTTTTAATTGAGGTAAAATTTACATGAAGCAAAGTTCATGGATTTTAAAGTATATATAGTACAAATTGTAATAGTTTTGTTAAAGTATATACCTGTGTAACCACTGTCCCAGCAAAGATAAAGTTTCTTTGTGCCCTCTTCCAGTCAATTCTAATTTCTCTTAATAACCAATATTCTGATTTTTATCACCGTAATTTTGCCTTCACACAAATAGAATCATACAATATCCAGTCTTTTGGGTTCTGGCTTCTTTCGTACAACCTATCTCTAAAATTCATCTACATTGTTGTCTGTGTTATAGTCCATTTTGTTTTGTTTGCTTGTTGTGCATGCTTAGTTGCTCAGTCATGTCTGACTCTTTGTGACCCTTTGGACTGTAGCTCTCCAGGCTCCTCTGTCCATGGGATGTTTGAAACAAAAATATAGGTGTGGGTTGCCATTTCCTCTTTCAGGGGATCTTCTGGACCCAGGGATTGAACCCGTGTCTCCTGTGTCTCCTGCATTGCAGGTAGATTTCTTACCACTGAGCCATGAGGGAGGCCTATTAGTAGTTTACTCTATGAATATGCCACATTTTGTACACCATTTTCTATATTTGGATATTTCCATTTTTAGGCACTTCTGAATAAAGTTACTATAAACATTCCTATGAAAGTATTTTTGAGGACGTAGTTTTCATTTCTCTTTGGTAAATATCCAGGAATGCAATTACCAAGCAATAGGGTAGGTTGATATATGTTTAACTTTATAAAATATTAAGTGTCCCAAAGTGGAACATTCCCAGTAGTGATATAAGAATGCCAAGTATTTATTCTCCATCCCTGCCAATGCTTGAATATGCTAGTCTTTTTTATTTTAGTCATTCTAGTAAGCATGAACTATGATCTCCTTGTGGTTTTAATTTGAATTTTCCTGATGACTAATGATGCTGAGTTCCTTTTAATGAGTTTATGGCCGTTTTTAGATCTTCCATTGTGAAGTGACTATTCATGATGTTTGCTTATTTTAAAATTTCATTTATTTACATATTATTGCTTTTTTTTTTGTTTGTTTATACTTTAGTTACATTATGATCAGGGAACATATTTTGCAGTATCTCAATCTTTTGAAAATGTTTATAACTCATTTGATGGCCCAGATTCTAGTCTACCTTGATAAAAATTCCATGAGGAGTTGTAATGAACGCATGTTTTGCACTTGGGAATAGTGTTCTATTCAATACAAATAGGTTGAGGCTTTTGATGGTGCTTTTAATATCTTTATGTCTTTACTGATTTTCTGTCTACTTATGCCATCATTACTGTGAGAAGGATATTAAAATCTCCAGTTTTCTTATGAATTTCTCCATTTCTCTTTATTTTTTGTCAGTTTCCACATATATGTTTATTGCTTATACCTTCATGATAACTACACACATGTCATTATGAAAATCCCTCTTTATCTCTAATAATTCTCTTTGTCTTAAAGTCTCCTCTGTCTAATATGAATATAGCCAATCCAGCTTTTTTATGCTTACTCATACTGTATGTTTATTGTATATATCACCCTATTCTTTTACTGTCAGTATAACCATAACTTGATATTCAAAGTGCTTTCCTTGTAGACAGTATATAGTCAAGTCCTACTTTTGTTTTTAATCCAGTTTGACAGTCTCTGTCTTTTAATTGAAGTGTTTAGGCCATTTACATTGAATGGAGTTATTGCTATGGTTGAGTTTAGATTTACCATTTCATTATTTGCTTTCTATTTTTTTCCCTTTTTTGTTACCCTGCTTTCCTTTCTGTTTTCAATTGCTTAGCAGGTAATTTATTATTTCATTTAAAATCGACTATTGGTTTTTTAACTGCATTTATTTTGTATTATTTTTTAACAATTGTTCTAGAGGTTACAGTATGTTTCTTTATCACTGTCTACTTAGATTTAATATTGTATCACTTCATGTAAATATGTGAGTCTTACAAGAGTATAATTCTGTTTATCACGATTCTGTCCTCTATGGTCTTTTTATATATTTTTAAATTTATAAATATTATAGATCCATGATAAAGTTATAATTTATGCATTAGACAGTAGTTTTTAATTACCAGTATAAAAAACATATTCTTTTACATGTACTTAGATTTACAACTCTTAGTGTTTTTAATCCCCTTTTTAAAACAAAATTTACATCTGCTGTCCTTTCAGCCTAAACAACTTCCTTTCACATTTCCTGTATGAATTCTGCTGACAAATTTTATTTATATGAAAATTTTTATTTTTTTTTATTAAAAGATATTATTACAGTAAATAGAATTCTGGGCTGGTACTTTTTCTTTCTAATCATTGTTTCTAGCCTTCTTCATTTATGATCAGGTGTCAGCTGACATTTATTTAATTGTTCCTCTAGTGTGTGTCAGTAGCTCAGTCGTGTCTGACCCTTTGCGACCCCATGGACTGCAGCCAGGCTCCTCTGTCCATGGAATTCTCTAGGCAAGAATACTGGAGTGGGTTGCCATTTCCTTCTCCAGGGGATCTTTCCAATCCAGGGGTCGAACCCGGGTTTCCCGCATTTCAGGCAGACTGCATCATCTGAGCCACTAGGGAAGCCCATTGTTCCCCTATAGGCAATCTATTTCCCAAATCCCTTTGGCTACTTTCAAGATTTTCCTTTTTCATTTGGCTTATCCAAGCTTGAAAACAAGGACTACATGTGGTTTCCTTTGTATAATTTTGCTTTTCATTTAATTTTAAGCATTTTCAGCTATCATTTCTTCAAAATATCATTTTTGTCTTATTTTCTCTTCTGCCATCTCCAATCTGCTGTTAAGTCTTCCCAATGAATTATTTTTATTTCAGCTATTGTACTTTAACCCTTTGGCTCTTCTTAATAATTCAATTGATTTTCTCTTTTCCTGAGATAGTCCAAGAATATTAGATGGTTTAATGTTGTTCTACAGATCACTGACACTCTGCACATTTTCAGTTTCTTTATATTAACATTTTACTTTATCTTCTTTATATTAATATTTTTTATTAATCTCTATTCAAGTTTACTGACACTTTCTCCTGCTTTCAATATGCTAAGCCTTTCCAATTATTTTTTGTTTGTTTCTTACATTGTACCTTAGTTTTTTGGTTTTTAAAAATCATTTCCATTTCTCTGCTTATGTTTTCAACTGTTTCCTCATTATGGCCATATTTTTCTTGAGTCTTGAATATATTTATAAATTCTGCTTTAAAGTTCTTGTATTCTTATATAAACATCTAGATTACCTAGGAATTTATTTCTATCAATTGTCTTGTATTTTAGGTTAGAAGTCACATTTTCCTGTTTCCATATCCAATGTCTAATCATTTATTTAAGTGCATATTTACCTTATGTATAAGACCCTTGGTTCTGTTATTTTTCTCTAAAGAATTTTTTTTTTTAATTCTAGTAGGCAAATTACTGGTTGACAACCTTGACATTGTGGTGGCTTAGATTTGTCTTTGTTAGGCTTTCAATGTTGCAGTTTTGTCCCTTTTTCTCAAATTAATGTCTTAGTCCTGATTCATCCTCTATATTTGTATAGTGTAGCTCTTCTGTGTTTTAAGTAAAGCCTTAGGCATTTACCAAACCCTTACAACTTAGTTAAACTCATACTCTTAATTTTATCTTTCTTTCATCAGATACTTCCTCAGCTCTTTCAGCCTTTTAGTTGTTACTTTCCTCCAGGCTTCCCTGGTGGCTCAGATGGTAAAGACTCTGCCTGCATTGCAGATAGACCTCAGTTCAATTCCTGGGTTGGGAAGATCCCCAGAGAAAAGAATGGCTACCTATTCCAATATTCTTGCCTGGAGAATTTCATGGACAGAGGAACCTGGCAGGCTACAGTCCATGGGGTTGCAAAAGAATCAGATACTACTGGGCGACTTTCAGTTTTTCACCTCTTTTTCCAAGTCCTTATAGACTCCCCTCTACTTGCACAGTTCACAAATCAGCTAAGACATTAGGAGACATTACATGAAGACTTATGGGTTCCCTCCCTCTGTGGCTCTATCCTTTCCAAAATTTGCTTCCTCAAATTCAGTCACTCTGCCAGTTCTGAACTCCATCCTCTGACACCTCAATCCAATAGGATTTTGGCTTGCTGTTTCAATTCTAACTGTCCCACATCACACAGACTGGGGAATTCCTTGAGGGAAAAGGCTATCATAAATGTGGATTTCACCCTGCATGTTTCACTCCAGATTCTGTCTGCCTTTGGTCACTTTCCAGTGCCTTCAAATAATTGTTCATTAGTTTTCAACTATAGTTTTTTTTTTTTTTTTTTAATTGTAACCAGAGTTTAAAATTCTTATGTGAGGATATGTTTGTCCTGAAATAGTTCAAACTACTCCTCCATTAACAAAATCAGAATTACCAAACATGTTTTATGGTAGATATTATTTAGAAATTGATTTGGAAAATCATATCATAATTAAAGTATCAGCAAATTTTCCTCTTTCAGTAGACTGCTTCTTCCTTATGAGAAAGGTCATAATTTTTTCATCATTTAAAAAAGTAATTCACAGTGCCTAGGAAAATGGTATGTATTCTACTTACTAAATATGGCTAAGAAATAGTTGTATAATTAAATTCAACAGAATACTCTATATGAGTGAAATGAAATACAGTTACAGCTAAAGAAAGAGCCCTGAATGAGCATGCTTAGGAGATTAGTAGTGTGAGATATTTCTGATCATGACAGAGAATCTGAACATGTGGTACAGTTGTGATGGGAAAATGGGTAACTTCATCCTCACCATTTATAAAGTCTTATTCTAAGGTAGGCATTTACTACATGTCTTATATAGAGAATTTATAAAGTGGCCCAGGTAGTCGGACTCCAGAGTTAAATTGCAACCATTCTCTCAAATTTCCTACTTAGAATTGAGATCAAATTCACAGTGCTTATCACCTGCTCTAACAGTATGCATTTCCTATTAATATTTTTACCATCTCCTATATTAGCAACTTGCTCTTATATCTTATAAACTTGCTCCCCATCCTTCCCAGACAATTCCTGCTCATTTCATAAAGCAGCAGAAAGATGGAGATCTCAGATTGAAGCAGTGAATGGTCAAAAAATACTTCTGGAATCAATGAACCTGAAACAACCTGTCCAGTTCTGTCCTTTAGAAATCAGTTTCAAATTCCTCTCTTTCAGATAGCCTCCAGTATTTAACCTGAAGTATTTAACCTACTACTCTATCTCACCAATTACCATGGCAAACTGATACAACAGATCAATTATTAATTATTTATTTTTATATCTCAACAACATTCCAGGTGCTCTGAGGAAAACAAATTAAAAACAAAGACAAGGTTCTTAGCTACAAACAAATTACACTTTGGTTAGGGAAATTCTTACCCATCACACAGTCAGCGACAGTGTAACCTTCATCCATCTTATTTTATCAATCTCTATGTATGTATGTATTCTAACATGTTGTTTCATTTTTCTTTCTTTGTAACAATTCCATGCAGGCTATTCATTTCAAGAACCTGATTGGCTTTCTATTGGTACCCATCCCTTAAGCCCTGAGACCTGAGGGCCTAGTGGAGCCCTGTGGAACTTATCAGGTCCCTCTGGAGGAATTCAGTCCTTGCTGCCTCATCCAGCCTTCCGCACTCGGCTTGTAATCAACTTAACTGTTAAAGTCTTCGTACACATTAGGTAATATTTGTCCTCGGTACTCCCAGGGGACTGTAGTCACTGCCCAGCTAGGAAGCCCTACCCTTCATTATTCAGCCACAGCTTGAAGAGTATTCTAATCCTAACCTTCCGCCATCTGATGAACCAGCTGCATCAAAGGCTGTGTTCCCTTATTTGTTTGTTTTTTCCTAAAGCAGAATCAGTATTTCAAACTAAGTCATTTATTAGAAAAGTAAGGACTCTGGGTCCAAATTTTCAAAACATGTCTCTTCTGTGAACCATGACAAATCTAAACTGAATTATGCCTCATATTAGAGTCAGGACTCATGTGGTCCCTTTTTCTCTGCCCCTCTGGATCCCTGTATGCTGTTCAGGGGAAGTTGCTGGCTTTTGAACTGACAGTTTGAAAATGAAGGCATTTTTCTTTTAGGGAGAATAGTCCTTCAGTGATTCAAACAACGAGCCTTGTGATCAAAATAATTCATAAAGGAAAAGATTTATGAAGTGACTTCACTAGCACACAATGCATTTTTTAAACTTTGTTTTTTAAATAAATCTGTCAGTACACAAGCCAAGACAACACATCTGAATGCAATATCAGACACACCCTGAATCTCTTCTCCTTCGCTTGTCCAAGACTGTGACAGAAAGAGAAAATGCTTCTCTTTGTCTTTTTAAAAAATTTAGTATTAGTTTTTTAATTAAAAATGTGAGTTCTGTGAAAAGACTTTTAAAAAGTATGTGTACTATCATTTCCTATATAAAACCTGCCTTTAAAAAAATGCAGTTTCCATATACCACTTGTGCTTGTTTAAGAGAATAAAAAATAAATAAAGAAGTCTAACTTATAATGAATCCCTCTGGCATAAGGAAGCTTGTTCTAATCTCCCTTTATCAGGTTTGAGTGATAGTTCTGCTCAGCGAGTATTGACAAGGCTGTCCTGTTTCTCAGGGTTTCGTCTCCCTCAGTTGGAGAAGGATACAGAGCATTTTCACATTCTCAAAGTCTGCAGTTGTTTTTATATAAGAAGCAATTTGCTTGGGTCACGTCAGGTCGAATGGGATGCCTGCCCAGCTCTTGGTTTTAAAGGAAAAACATACAGAAAGACACAAAAACACAGCAGTTTCCTTCATTAAATTCCACTCTACCTGCCATGGGCTTCTAGCCACAATGGAATTTCCCACCCTGGCCTAGACTAGCCTAACTTTTATTTTTAGGGATTTTTTTTTTTCCCCTCAAATCTTATGAGCTTTCTTTCAAGTGAACTTTGAGGTAAGAATTATTAAATGATAAGAGTAATTGCCTGGTTTAAAAAGAATCAGATGTGAGAAACAAATGCCTGGTGACTTTACATAATATTACTGGATAACTACTCCCTAGACAACAGCCTTTCAAAAAATGGTTCATAATCAGCACAAGGCGGGTAACTTAATTCCAAATCAAAACTTGCATCATGAAAGAAGAGGGGAATGGCACCTTCTCAGTAATACTCTCTGCTTACCATTACATTGGATAGAGAGAATTTTAAAGAAAAAAATGTAACTGAGTAACTAAAAGAAACAAAAACAAAAGTACATAGACAGAGAGAAGAGAGAGAAACAGGCCAGCTTTTGGACCATTCTCTCCTGAAAACCATTTATGCTTTTGCCTATTGCCTTGGGGCAACTGATTTAATCAGGGTTGTTCATGTGGATTATCTAAACTATGAAAAGCAACAGGGAGAACTTCCCAAGAAATCCAGACTGGGTCTGCTGCAAAACACTTGGTTTGCGGCCTGGAGCTAAGTAGTCTGTTCACATTGTACTCAGGGTCTTAAGGAAAATGGATCAATGCCTCTATAATTCTTTGTCCCTTTGATGTATCTCACCATTTGGTGTCTCTTGGCATTAGGAAAGCTCTTGAAAATGACCCTGCTTAGTTAAATGATTTATAGTCTGGGGACAAAGACAGTAAAGAAAGAAAAAAGGTCTGGTAATGAGGGAGGAACAATGTACCTTCTTGCTATCTTTTCTCAGCATAAATAAAGATTGAAAGATGTGATTTTGGGGGATTGTGAATCCCACTCTCCCCACATTAACAATAGCCCTGTCAAAGCCAAACTGAGGCCTTATCTCAACCAACTCTCTTTAAAACATATCAAGTTGGCCCTCTTATTCATTATTTTCAAGTGGATTTTGCTTAATCTTTCTTTAAATCACGAAGTTTACTTTTCAGGCATGTCATTTGCTTTGTTGTTGTTCTTCACTCATTTTAGCTTCTTATCCTCAAACCCCTGTTTCCCTTGTTAAAGTTGATTGTTAATGCAGCCGTCCCATTAGCATCACAGTACGTTTATAAACCAAAGACGGGTTTGTTCTACCTGGCTTCCAAAACCATTTGCTGGTTGAGACAAATTCATAGGTTTGTCTATTCATGTGAATAAACAAAATTTTGTCTATAATGTGAATTTGGAGAGGGAAAGAGCAGATGCATGGAACAAAGTCTACAGATGCCAAAATTACTGCCACAAGTTTCATGGCCTTTCCTCCTGCATGTACTATTCTACAGTAACTTCTTCTTAGATATTAGGATTTTGCTGCTTAAATGGATTCCATTTACTTCCAGTAAAACCAAGTGGTTTACCCTGACATTTAACAGTGATTTAGTGATTTTAGAGTTTCTTCTAACTCTAAAGTAAATGTTCATGAGACTTGTGAACTTGTATCTTGACAATTAATCTGAGCTTTTTAGCAGTTCCCTGAGGCTGCATATGGTCTCTCACAGACCCTTGGAAACCCTGAGATTTTTGAACCACTGTCTAGTTTGTGGTTGTGCTGCCAAGGAGTAAAGCAAAATCATTACTTATGGTGACTCTCCCTCAAGCATAGTGAACTGAAATACAAGGAAACCTTTACTATACTTCAGACAGAACATTAGGATTAACGCTGAAAACCAAGGAACTAAGAGCCTGTAAATATACCAACTCAAGAAGGAGAAGACAACAAAACAATATTGGGGTTTAGAAACCAGAGTAGTAGTGTATCAGTATGTCATTATGCACCAGTTGTTACAACAAAACTAACTGAAGGACAGCCTCAACGCCAATGGTGCTATTTTTGTGTACAATTCTTGAAGCACAACTTGAACTGGATCTGTGTGAAACGTTCTCATAGGTCTGTTCTCCCCCTTCTCTTTCTCTCTCACACACACATACACATATACATACACGTAGTAGTAGACTATGGCTACTGTGTTAATTTGCATCTATGAAACAGTAAGCAGCTGCTTTATAAATAAATACACCATAGAAGAATGAAAGTGAGAAAACGGGCATAGCCATGGTTTTTGGATACTATCAGAAAGAAAGAAAATAGGCTTAGCGCAAGTTAAAGGTAAATGGACAGTCATGAGTATAGAGACCACGTTAGGATTCCTTAGGCACTGAAGACAGGACTAACCTTACTTAAAATCTGTATAAATTACTTGCTCACCCCAGCATCTTGCAGTAGGCCTGGCATATAGTGGAAGGTTAATTAATACTTGCTGAATTAACCAATGAGTAATCTGAAACTAAAAGTGCACAATAAATTATCCAAGTATGTGGATGGAATTAGATTTTCCTGAGCAGGATTAAGCTAGCTGATGCAGCACAGCATTTGTCCAGGTGTGCAGAAAGGTGGCAGTATGAACATGGACAACCAAAATATTCAAATATATGAAAAAGATAGCTTTAAGTCTTAACCAGGAAAGGGACTTGAAGGTCACTGAATTCTTTCAGGCAAGCAAAAAAAAAAAAAAACAATAAAAACAGTACTTCAAAAACTTGGTCATTATTAAGGAAAGTATTAAAATAAAAGTTATACTTCCTTTAAACTAAACTCTCTGCACTTAGGTAAAACCATCTGCACTAAGAATACAAAGTTTCTCTGACATAACATCCCAAAGTCCCTTCCACGGGGCAGTCATTAAATTCAAACTAGATTAGTATAATGTAAGCTAGTGGAGAACAAATTATTTTGTGATTTCATAACAATTCATCGACTATGAGAAAAATGCAAACAAACATGGTTGTTAATAAATGTTATTTAGCTGATGTCATATTGACATTTCTTAGTAACTGGCTACCAAGTCAGTTTCCTAATAAGTCCAATTTCCCCTACTCTCTGAGCTTATGGACTAGTGATCTTGTAGTCTATATATTTATATTCATTTATCCATTCAACAAACTTTTACTGAGTGCCTTCTCTAACTGTACCAGTCTGGTAAGATCAGATTGGGTTCTTTAGGTATTGTCACTATCCTAAGTGAACACCAGGGAAGCCCCATACTTCCTTTACCCCTTGCATTTTCTGCTTTTATTGGAGGTTCTCTCTCATGATTGAAAATTCAGATCCTTGATCCTAGTTCCTTTCTTACTTTTTAAAAAAAATTTATTTCCCTTCACCATATGTCTTTCTTCCTATGAGTAAATAAGAGGCTGTACATTCCTTAGCAGTGGCCATGGTGCTTCTAGTGTGGAACTCCATCAGTCCCAAACACATTGCCTTGTTAAAGAGATATAATGTACTTTCTACAGTTAAGAAATGATTTGATTTCCTTTGCTTAGGTAGAAGTATTACAAGTTAACAGAGGTCTCCTGTTATAAACCACAATAACTGGTCTGCTTACCAACATCAGTTGCTACACTGTATCCTGATAGAATGCTAAGAACCATGTTAAGTTTTCTTTCTGCAAGTCACCCATTTCCTCTGAATACAGTTAATTCACCTGGCAACAAAGATTAATCAGCTGCTTCTTTTTTGTATGGAAAGAGAAAGAAGTATGATTTCTCTCGGCTTATTAGAACTTCTGGTAAGTGGTGATATGTTTCTTTTCTCTTTTGGCAACTATGGTTCAATTATCAGGAACTCCAAGTTCAGAACTGAAGAACACTGGTTCTGTTCTGTGATTTTTACATTCCTGCTAGAGATTAGTAAATTGCTAAAGATTTCCCACATGGAAGATGAGGCACTGTTCTCTTCACTTGCAAGGGACAAATAGGCATATTAAAAGGGGTTTTAGAGTATCTAAAATATGATAAACTTGGCTTTCTTTTAAAAATCTATTCATGAGATTCTCCTTAGAAATAGGAGAGACTATCTCATTTCTATGAGTGGAGATCCCATCTCTAACAGTGTTTTGCAAAGAGACATGCTACCAATGCCTTTTCCAGTGAGATGCAGATAGTAAAATCATATAAGCTAGACAAGATAATTTTATAATACAAGTAGAAAACAATAAAATCTACTGTGATAGCCTAGGTTACATATGAAGTGTGTAAAAGAATAAAATGAAAAGGTCTCTAATTTTTAAGAAGCTGCAACAGAATTTCCCTTCCACTGTAATCTTGCCTTTTACAATGTATATCAAAAGTAACTTTGTTATGTTCATGAAGAATGACCTTGATAAGGATGGCATAACTGTAAGCAAAATAATTTTTAAAGGATGAGTCTATATATATAACTTCATCATTTCTAGAAACATGGATGTCATTAGACTTGAAGATAATCAGTGGGTTAAACCAACTTATTCTGATATTAACCAAAATGTGACTTAATTATAGATTACAGTGATTAAACATATTTGGAAAGAAATGAGTCTCTCCTCTATTCCTCCATCTGCCTACACCTCTTTTCCTCTTCTACCACAGATCTATGGCAGCCTAACTTCTAGCTAACAAGTTAGAAAACTAGATGAAGCATCAGTTTGGTATTCTTTTTTAAAAAGTATACATAACCAAAAGAAGTGACAAATGTTTTAGTGTTTACTAAACATTTAGTGGGTATCAAGGTGTAACTGGATAATTCAGGGTATTAATCTGCTGACTAATATTGATACTTAGAAAACTAGAAGTGTCAAGACATTCTTTCAACCACAGTATTCCAGATCTAGTAATTTTTTAGTGGGCTTAGTATAGGAGAAAAGA
Organism: Dama dama; assembly: GCF_033118175.1. NCBI lineage: Eukaryota > Metazoa > Chordata > Mammalia > Artiodactyla > Cervidae > Dama > Dama dama. The sequence continues at coordinate 59,115,819 of NC_083699.1, read as the reverse complement.
TGCTTAGATATGCATACTCAAAAATAATGACATCTGATTTATTTATCATCTAAGCCCTTGTGTTTTCTGGAAAATGTATTAATGAGAGAGGGGCATTATCTGACAGTTAAGAAAGGAAAATGGAAATCATCTGTTCTATGCCAACTAGACTTATGAACAAAACAATATTCTCAATCCTTGAAAGGAAAGGAATAATATAAAATAATCTGAGACTCTAGAAAGAACTGAAATATTTTCTGAAAACTTTGTAAGTGCTATAAATTTTAAAAATAGTATAACTATAACATAACTGATTATTAAATGTATAATTCATTTCTTTCTAACAATCCCTCTCCTTTAAATCTAAAGGGTTGATTAATTTATTCCTCTACTCTTTTGGATAAATACCATGTTCAACAGATGCTTGAAATCTAGCCCATCAGTTTCCCTTTAACATATTTTAAGAAACTTTAGAAGATCATGAACTCTGGAGTACTGACTAACTGGGAACCTGCCTCCATCTCTTACTGGCTGTGTGATTTTGATCAAGCTACTAAAATTCTTAATAGTCCAGTTTCCTGCCCCGCTGAGAATGGCATGATAACCATACCTACCTCCTATGGTTACTAGGATGATTAAGGAATTTCATAGCCACTGTGAAGTTGCTTTTCTGAGTCTTTGGAGGTGTTTGAAATCAGGTTGACTAAGCTTTGGTGTTTTTGTTTGGTAAACTCACTTCCAAGTCTTGGATCAGTGGGGCAAAGAGCTGCTTGTATAATTGCCATCTTTCTGCCTCAAAGCCAAGATGGATTTAGTTTTCACTAAAGATCTCTCTTCAGCTGTGTGCAGTAAAGGTGAAATATCAACTATTAAACTCTTTGAAGCAGGCAAATGTTGAAAAGGGAATTTAGCTAAGTCAATAGAAGTGTGCTAGCTTGGTCTGCCTCTCAGAAAGATCACTGTAATAAGAAGACCAATAAATAAATTAAAGGTATAAAATATACATCTATGCAGAATCTTAGAAACCTTTCTCTAACACGTAAGTCATTAAAGGAAACGTTGTGTTCTGCCTATTTTTTCAATATTTAAAATAGAACCTATCATAGTTCTATGGAAGAAATTCACAGAGGAGAGTTACCGAGTTTCTTTGGATCAGATTTTTCTGTATTTCATTAATAGTAACAACAACAACAACAAATGAATAACGACAGTGGTTCTGGTTGTATGTATAGTGGCTGTATGCGTACTACTATTCTAGTGGTTCTTAACAGGGGGACAATTTTGTCCCATCCTTCCCCCAATCCCTAGGGGACAATAGGCAATGTTTGAGGACAATTTTGATCAATGAGGGGTACCACTGGCATCTAGTGGGTAGAGGCCAGGAATACTGCTAAACACCTTATGGTGCACAGGATAGTACCAATCTGCCCCCATCAAAGAATTTTCTGGTCCAAACTGTCAGTAGCACTGTGCTGAGAAACCCTGTCTTGATTTGATATCACAAAGATACTGGCCTTGAACTATCAGCCACTTCAACATTTAAGATACTCAGTTTATGGAGCAGTCTGATAGTTGAAGGTTACACCTAGAAGGAATACTATCTTGAATGTATAACTGGCAGATCTGGATACAGTGCTAAGGAAAGAACTGGTAAACCAAATAATTGTTTGGTAGCTACTTATGCCAAAAATTATAAAAAGATAATTTTACATTACTGAGTAAATCAGACTAATTTTTCTCTTTAACCCTAGGAGGTCTAACAATATGAAGTTATGGACTATGCAAATTTATCCTGACACAGATATTTTGAAACAGTTTATAAAAAGCAGTAAATATATATTTTTTTTAAAAAGATAGACCAAATGAGGTATGAAGAATTAGAAGTCATTTTTCTACATTAGATTTTTTTCCCCTACTGATTGTATTTTTCAAATATATTGCAAGCATTCATTCATGCAAATCACAAGCTATACTTCTAACACTATTTCTCTCTGATGGCAAATAAGGCTAAAACTAAGTATTTAAGAACCATTTCTTTACCAGAGTAACTTTCAGCTAAGAGAGCACAACACAAGCTCTAACGTAGGTGTGAAATTTATTTTTAAATTAAACCACAACTATTCTGCAAACATTACCACAGAACCACACCACTGTTACAGAATATTGACTCCATATGAAAGGAAGACCAACATAAATGAAATTTGAAAATGAAGAAGATAAAATATGTGAAAGTTATTTTTAACATGGCTAAAATTCAAATATGGAATTTGTTAAGGGTTTCATTGTTAAAGAAAACAGGTATATTTTTCCAGTGAAAGAGGATGACTGAAATTGACATTCAGGTGAGCATTTGGACATTACCAGTGTGTGATATTGCACACAATTACTCACCTCCAGAATTATCCTAATACTTCTGAATTTTATTTTGGTCCATGGTACCAGGAGTTAAAATGAATTGAGGATCGCAGAAAAATTGACTTTGATTTATTTCCACTTGGAACCCCAAGAAGTTGCTTCCTAGGCAGGCACTTCTTATTGATGATGAAATCCAAGGTGAAATAACCAGCTTAGCCACAAAGAGAATGGAAGGAAGGTCACTGATTTCTGAGCTGCCAATATCTTTTCTTCTCCTTTTTCTCATTTTAACTTCTAGATTTAGCTCCAAAACATTTGCTCTTTCTCCCTTAAGGGGAAATTCTAGGGTCAGAAGGTTAGTGGAGGGGAGGGTAGAGATGGTTTTAGGTTTTTATAGTAGTTTAATTCAAAATTGTTAAGTATCTCCTACCAAGAGACCACCACTAAAAATTGTTTCTTTAATAGAACAAGGCAAAGGGAAAGATTTAAATATGGGTAAAAAAAAATTGAAAAGAAACTACAAAACTCTGGCATTGTGAAAGATTCAGGAAAAAAAAAAAATCCGATATCTGCTCTCATGATACTTACAATCTTCTTCTAGAGAAAAAAAAATGAATTTCACTTTAAATAGCTAAATAACAAAAAGAAACGGTACAGGTAACAAGGTGTGGTAGAAGCAAAATGCTATGGGGAAGTCATGTATTTTACATCTTTTCCAACTAGAGGAAAGAGACAGTGGGTCAAATGCAAGCTACTATAGTTTTTGATATTAGTTTTATATATTACAGCTATAATCCCATTACAAAGAACTTCAAGGAACTGATGACATTTTTTTTCTGCCCTGTAGTTTATTGTCTCAAGTATTGCTTGAAATACCAGGCTACATGCAGCGAGGTCTGCTCTAATGGTATTTGTTGACCTGCATTAAGTTAGGGTCAGCCTGAGATGTACACTACAGGGAACCAGTTAGTCGGATGGTTTGTAGTTAGGCTTTCACTATTTTTACAATGTTTTATTATTAATATTTTTACCCTAAAGAATAGACATTATTCTCAAATAATCTTGTTATTATATGAAACAGTAATATTTATTAAGGGTGCTTCTGGAAGTCTCCAAATGTGGATATGCAGAGGTGGATTTACTACGAATCTAATGGAACTCAAACTTCAGGGTCCTTCACTTGCACAGTCCCCGCCCTTCCCCCACAAAGGCCCTGTACTTAATTTTTAATCATACTTCTGTATTCTTTTCTTTTAAGGGTCTCTAAAATAGTTTAAGTTTCTGGCAAAATCTTGATCCACCTTGGGTATAAAATAGTCTTGAAGGAGTCAAACCTGACTACCCTGAAAGGTCAATTCAAAGTGTGGTACAAGATGTACTTTTACAAGCATATACAAATGACATTTCCAAATGTATCCCTCCTATTGTTGTCATCTTCCACCCCAACTCCCCTGCCCCCCAGGCAAGGGATAGATGCCATCTTACTGTTACAAGATCTCTAGACTCTTAAATAAAATCTGTCTGTGCAGTGATTGGGAATGATCATGTGTTTCAGTAAAAGATGAAAAATTCAGAGACATAAGATAATTTCTAAGAGTAAAAAGAGAGACAGAAAATGTTTTTATGTAAACAGTAATAGTTATTATTCATAGCTAAGGGATACATGCGTTTGAGAAAAGGAAGGACGTGGAAACTCTCTCAATACAATTTACAGTGGCACCTACTGAAAAGCTTGGTGAGTTTACACAGAGTGTGGGAATTTTTACCACGAATAACACCATGTGTCTGTGTTTTTGGTTTCTGAAAACCCCAAATAAATCCCACAAGCACCTCTAAAGCCCACTATGGAATTCTGACACTTTTGAGTAAGAAGTTCAGAAGAAAATAAAAACTTTGGATGCACTATGTCTGTCTACAGCTTTTCCTATAATGCCCTGTCCTGCTTGTTAAAGGAAACTGAATAAAAGATAATTCAAAAAATGAATGAAATTATCCCAAATGAAATATTAAATTGAAAAATAATAGTTAAATTGTTCATGACTATTTCCTATTATATTTTTTTCTTTCACTCTTAGAAATGGAGTTAAGAATGCTTCAGATAAAAAATGTAAAGCCCATCCCATCCCATAAAAGGGCTAACTCACGTAAACAGGAAGCTTATTAAAAGAGCTTTTCTTGGCTTCCTGGCAAAGCCTACTTTTTCTTTTGGTGGCAGCACCTATTTAAGTAGAGGTCTTTTTTGTGGGCAGGGTGAAAAATTAAACATTACAATCCAATAGGCACCCACAGGATTAGAGTTAGTTGAGGGTCTTGTTGACTAGAGGAGACAAGGCTGCTCTAATAAGGAACAGGCTTTGGTCTAGCCCTGCCCTGTGCATGCTGGGCTTCTCCATCCAGGCATCACAAATCAACTCCAAGTTCCAAAGGAGCCAGTAGACACCAGTTAATAACAGTGCAAAATGTTTCATATGCACTTCAAACTATTCTCTTCTCTCCTTTACATTTAAATGCGGTTTTATCTGTTTCTCTCTTTGCTTTCCTTTCTGGGAAGCACCCTAATGGAAAGTTTTGAAATTTGAAATCTTGCTTTCTAGTCCCTGTTCTGCCAAACACTGTGACACCTTGCCTTCCTGAGCCATCATTTTCTAATCTGTAGAACGGGGACTAACAATTCCTCTTTAATCAGCTCAAGCTTTTCATAGGTAAGCATCACCCATCTCAAAAATCACCTGAGGCGAAAATATGAATTTCCTGATTTTCTACAAGTTAGAAAGCCTTGGAATCTGCATTCGAAGCTCTCTTCCCAGAGGACTTTTGTACATGCTAAAGTTTTTGGACCACATCCTAACTCGTCTGAATCAGAATCAAATTAAATCACATAGAAGAAATTTATCTGTTAACTGCAAATCAAGATGTGTGTGCTTAGTTGCTCTCATTTAGTGATATTTTCCAAGGTAGCTCAAAGAATGAAAGCAAGGACCCAGGACCATTTTCCCAAAGATCTTGCTTCAAGCTATTCCTGCCATGCCAATTGCATTCCGCTTTATCTTCAGTTAGACAGGTAGGTTGACTGGGGGTTAGTGGGGGGGAGTAGAGCTGAGGGCTGTGACACAGATGGGACTTCTGCAGAATTTCATTTATGTGACTATAGCTACCCCACAGGGTGATATAAGGATTAATTCCTATTTGGTAATTTACTGTGTGTAAAATGGCTTGAGCCCCTTGGAGGAAAGTGCTATATAAATGTAAAATAATAATTATAATAATAATAACCTCAACGATTTAACTGATCAGTGAATTAGCCAGAAGATTTAGGCTGCCAAGGGACAAGGCTGAAATCATTATAAGCAGGAACATTTTACATCATCATATCTCATAACTGTTATCACAAAAAGGGGAAACAAAGGGTGAAAATTAAGGTAAATCCATGTTCTCCACTGATTTAAATGACAGAGGATCACTAGTAATGGCTCATGAAAGCCAGGAAATGTAAAAATGACAGCTGCATTGTAATTCTAACTCAGTGTCTAAAATCCTGAGATTTTATACACTCTGGTCTTTTATCTGTACAGAAAATATCTCATCAGTGCAACATCTGGAATTTAGCATTATTAAGGCATTTGACTGGACTTACCTGATGGCTCAGCTGGTAAAGAATTCGCCTGCAATAAGGGAGACCTGGGTTTGATACCTGGGTTCAGAAGATGCCCTGGAGAAGGGGACGGCTACCCTCTCCAGTATTCTGGCCTGGAGAATTCCATGGACTGTATAGTCAATGGAGTCGAAAAGAGTCAGACAGGACCGAGCGACTTTCACTTTCACTTTTTTAGGCACTTGACTGTGCTTTTGTTCAGTTGGAATATGTTCACAATTCAGTCCTATTGGTAGATAATGGTTTTCCTCTCTGAAAGGTATTGATGTTATTCTATGAAATTCCAGGTAATATTTGAATCAGTTGTTTACAAACAATTTGATTCCCGTGTATCTTCCTAGGAACACAAGATTTAGTTTCCTTCCTAGGAAACTAAAATGTATTGGAGATAACTTTTCTTCCCAGCAAGAAAACATTTCAGTACATAAACTTACATGAGTTCAACTGTCCTCAGTTCTTACATTATTCGTTTTATTTATTTGATTCATTTCATGCAGATCTTTCCACTAAAAGCTCAAGGGGCTGAACTGAGAACTTTCATATACTGAGCATGAATCACTTCTTAAACCACAAAAAGCAAAAGAAAGGGCTATAGAAATCTTAATGGGCAAGCTTCAGATGCTCAAAAGCAATTGTTTAGTTACTCTACTTAGTTATGTGTCGTTCAAAACACTTTCTAAATCGGGCAAGAAAGGTTCTTTTGTGAAGAATAGGCTTTAGGGCCTTGGACAAGTTTTAATTCTAGTTGTTTTATAGCTCACACACACACAGCAGTTTCGATGTGTATGTAAGGAGGTACTGTACTTCACGTGACAAAGTTTGCAGTTGAGTATTGAAAAGAGAAAGGGAAGAAAGAAAGGTAGGAGAGGAATTGAGCATGTGGTACCCTGTTCTATTTTTCATTATTAATTCCAACCTCAAAGGTTTACGCTTTTAAATTATTCAACAGTGAATGTGTAAAAACAGGTGTAAACTAAGGTGAATGAATACCAGAAAATAAAGTTAATCAGTATAATTTCAAATTATCTTATAAATACTAAAATTAAGCTTTACTCTGTCAATAAGGAGAAAGGCAGAAAAAAAACTCAGAGTTTATGATGAATTTTCTTAGCCTAAATTAGTTATTACTTCCCTGGTGGCTCAGATGGTAAAGCTTCTGCCTACAATGTGGGAGACCTGGGTTCGATTCCTGGGTTGGGAAGATCCCCTGGAGAAGGAAATGGCAACCCACTCCAGTACTCTTGCCTGGAAAATCCCATGAATGGAGGAAGTAGTTAATGCTAGATATACCTTCTGATTTATAAGAAATCATGTGATACTTAATCCCTAAGATTACAAAATATTCCAAATGTGATGTGTTTAAACACATAAATACATAAACACACATGTGCACATATCCACACATACATCAAAAATACAGTGTTTTAGTATGGATTTCTCACTTTAAAGAACCTCTAAAAAGGGGAGAAGAAAACGGGTGTACAAAAAAATGAATCAATTGGGGTCACCAGCAGAGAGCAAATCTAGTTAAGTGCTGCCAATAATCATTTCTATTACAAACATTTTTTAAAATCCATCTTTTATTGACAGATGTCCTTTCCTTCGGTATAGCTAATATGGTGGCCAGTGCCCTGATCTAGTCACACTGGCATTTCTTGCCCTTGCATCACAAGCTCAGCTGTACTCATCAAAGTGGAGAAGCTGACAGCATTGTCTGAAAGACACAGCTTGGGATAATTGCTCCTTGTAGTTCCCCTGTCAATGAATATTATCATATTCTTCTCACGAATAAGTTTACTGTACTTTCTTTCTTTTTTTCTACACACTTAGCCACTGAGCACACTGCCGTTCTTTCAATGAGATGGACTAAACATGACAGCATGAGCTATGGCCTAACAGTCTCAAGATTCTGTTTTAAAGGCTCTGTGTTCATATTTTTTTTTAAATGATCTTTGTCCAGAAGAAATAAAAATTACACTAATTTTTTACTTGATATTACTGTTTTCTTAAGAAGGCTAACTAAATATTCAATGGATAGGCATGAGGCAAAGAAAAAAGCACATGAGGCTAGCAAAACATACTTTCTTACTGAATTTCTTTCACTTAAATATATAATGGAATCCTCTGCACAATATGTTTTCTTTTCCCATCATGTTAGACTGAAGGATAGTTCTTGGGCAAAAGTAGAAAAAACATGCTTTCAGTCTTCTAGTGATCTACACCTTTGAAATGTTAGCCTCTCTTTAGATTTTAAATGCTAGCCAATTATGAAGGAAAACATTTCAATGTACTGCTGTCACTAATAACAGCAGCAGCAACAGTAAGGCTAATGATATTAACATCAACATTTACTGAACTCTTAGATGGCTCAGACGGTAAAGAATCTGCCTGCAGTGCAGGAGACCCCGGGTCAGGAAGATCCCCTGGAGAAGGAAAGGGCTACCTACTCCAGTATTCTTGCATGGTAAAACTCATGGACAGAAGAGCCCGGTGGTCCATAATCCACAGGGTCACAAAGAGTCAGACACAACTGAGCAACTAACACTTAACCTTAGATGCCCTAGGCACCACTATCATCATAGGAACTGACTCATTAAATCTTCACAACAACTCTACGAGGTAATAGTATTATTACTCCTATTTTTTGGATGAGAAAATATATGCACAGAGAGGTTAAAATGTATGCAAGATTGCACAGCCAGTAAGTAGAGTCAGGATTCAAATGGAGGGAGCCAGAGTCTGCCACTTGAGCATTTGACCCCACAGGGCCACGTGTTCCTTCTTCTCCTGAAGCTCTTCCCGAAGTGGCCAGTGATCAGTGTTTACTTCCCCTGCTGAATATTTACATATGTGTTGACACATAGCCTGTTGTGAATAACACTCACGGTTAAAAGCTCAGTATCTGGAGGCATATATAAGAGATTTATTTTATATATCAGCAGTGTTTAACTCTACCAGTATCTGCCTCGGCTTCCTTCTATGTAAAATTGTAATAATAATACCAATTTCATTAGTTGTTGTGAAGGTTAAATGGGATAACACACATTTAAAGCTCAATGGAAGGTCAATGATTAATAAATGTTAACTTCATTATTACTGAGCTTAATCTCTTAATATATATATAATCCCTTTCCCCAATTAGATTGCATTTCTTTTCACAGAAATTATCATTATGAATTCTCATTGTTTTGTGTTGGGCTTTCCAGTTGTTGCCAATATATGTTTCCAACATATGTTGCTGAAATCTTAGTTGTCTTAGGCATCACTGTAATAATATAGGTTGCATAGTGGTAAAGAATCTGCCTGTTAATACAGGAGACACAGGAGTCCTGGGTTTGATCCCTGGTCAGGAAGATCCTCTGGAGGAGGAAATGGCAACCCACTTCAGTATTCTTGCCTGGATAATCCCATGGACAGAGGAGCCTGGTGGGCTACAGTCTGTAGCGTTGCAAAGAATTGGACACAACTGAGCGACCAAGTATACACATACACACAACTCCTTAAATTTCATTAACAATTCTGTCAGGTAATATATATTTTATAATATTATAAGTAATAAAGTATTTAGACTAATATCTAAAATTAAGTGAGCACTTACTATCTGCCTGGAACTCTGCCAAGTGCATTATGGCAATATCTCATTTAATTCTCCCCAAGCCTCTGAATTATGGACTTTTAAAATCTCCATTTTACACAAGAGGAAACTGAGGCCCTCAGGTCACACAGCTAAGTGTTTCAGAATGTGAATCTTTAACCACAACCCTATACAACCTGGTAAAGAATGAATGTAAGGTAGGTATTCAATAAATATTTGGTCCTGATGATGAACTGACTATATTCTTAATTATTTCTGTTACCGGAAAACTGTGCTTAAAGCAAACTAATGTGGCCTACATAATATCATTCATTCATTAGTTAGCTATTGAAAAGAGATTACTGTGTGCTAGGTACATGCCACATACTGGCAATAAAAAATAGTATGGATCTAAAATTTTCTCATCAAAAGTAATTAAGAATTTAATATAATTTCACTTACCATCATTTTCCATGTCAATTCTTATAAAAATCAAACTTCTTTCTCTCTCCCTTTCCCTCCCTGCCCACTCTTTCTTATTCTTTCTTTTAAACCCATGTTTCATAGTATTAAATTTATATAGATTTTCACCAATAAGAAGCTTATATGGCAAGGCAAGGAACCATTTTAATTATATTTACTCTTCATTTTGAGGATATTTCTTTTTCATATCTGACAAAGACTTTTGAAGTGACTAAATAAAGGCAAAGCAACCTGATTAAAAAAAAATTCTTTCATGTACAATCTTTTGTCTGTAATATTCTCATAAAAGCTTCGAAATTTTAAAAGAAGGTTTTAGCTGTTTTTGTTCTTTTCAAATTAGCAAAATTTGATTTTTTTTCTTCACGTGTTTGGATTTCCTTTAAAATCAACAAACAGGAAAACAAGAGCATATTCAATTTTTAAAATACACTCGGCATTGCTGCCTTGGCATCATCAACTAATATCAGCATCACTCTGAAAACTGTGTTTCAATTCTTTAAAAAAAGAAAGAGTTGAAAAGGTACCCACAGAACTCACCAAAACCAAGACTACTATCAGGAAGAGAAAATGTTTAAGGGCAATGGGAGACTATGATCACTGATATAAACAAACTTTGTGAATATTTCCTTCAACTCTGCACAGAAAGTATTTCATTTATCTGTGAATTAAAAATAAATCTATTTAAGGATTTAAGTGGATAATTCAAAAGTCAATAGGCTTCAGGTATACTTTGCAGAATCATTATTTCTTATGTATGACTTGAAGTTATATTGAGTTTATAATAAAAGAAAGCCTCCTAAACTTCTGTCGTTAAATGATTCAACTAGGCAGAATTATTTAAAATGTAATAAAGAAGAAGAACATTCTCTATTTATCTAGAGTGCATACACATGAGAATGACCTTAAGATATTAAATTCATTAATTAATTAAAACTACATTTATTGTGTATGTACTATGTACTAGGCATTTAATGGATAATGAAACTACAAAGAATAATCAAATTGATCTGAAAAATAGTATGGGGTATGTAGATGGTGCTGGTGAGAGAGAAGAGAGATGAGATAATAAAGTGATTATAATCATAGCTGTCATGAGCTGAGGTCCTATTACATATTGAGGGCATGTACTAGGACTTTCTAAAAACCACTTCCCACCATCACTCATAATCTTCTCAGAGATGAGAAACCAATGGTTGGTGGATGATAAAGGACTTTGTAATGACATACAACAAATTTTATATTTTATTTTGTATGTAATAGGAAACAGTTTCAAGATGAAGAATGACAGAATAAACCTTTTGTTTTAGAAAGATAACTTTAGTGTTGAGTTCATATTTGATATAGAATCACTTTCACTAGCTAAAATGTCCACCATACAAAGATATGATATTTTGGGTAGAACTGTGTGATTCTCCAACTAATCCAGAGTTCAGCGCCTGTAAAGCCCGGTATGGATTAAATACTGTATGATTTCTGAAAAACATAGATTGGACATCACTATTCTTTATATTTTTTATGGTCATCTTTAATGATTCCCATTAATTAACCAATAGAACTTCATTCTGAGACATCTATGATCAAACTCCGGAAAACTGAACAGCCTTGTCTCCCACAAAATTCCTTAAAGCCCTAAAGTCTTGCTATATCAGTCTCCTCACTGTTTCTGACCACATCAGATTCTGTCACAGCTCTGGACCCTGGTTCTCCTGATGTTCCATCAAATTAGACTGTCTTGTTCTTTTTTTCTATCAGGTGAAAACCTCATTCATTTTCCAACATCTACTTAAAGATCATTTTCTTTCCAGAGTTTTCCCTCTCACTCATCTTAGATCAACCACTTTATTTTTTTTCCCTGACTTCCTTCGTTACTTTTTTTTACTCCTTCTACAATAGCACCTTTTCGTTCTGCTTTATATTGAAGCTATTTGTTTCTGAGTCTCCCTCCTTCTATTGACAGAATCTATTTGGTAAACAGCCTGAGAGTAGTGGTCTTGAATCTTTCATCTAAGATTACAAAAAAAAAAAAACCCAAAAAACAAAAAATCAAAATCCCAGAAAAGAAGCAAAGTGTATCGTACTGTTGGCCAAGTAATGGTGTCCAAACAATGCACTGCCAGAACCAATGCTCAGTAACTGACTGGTGAATGAGGTGGTCATTCATTCAATCATTTATTCTCACTTTTTCATTCAATCAACAATTCTATGTGCTCATATTTAGTAGAAAATATAGGCTGCTTAATCTTCCCTGGTGGCTCAGACCGTAAAGCGTCTGCCTACAATGCAGGAGATCTGGGTTCAATCCCTGGGTCAGGAAGATATCCTGGAGAAGGAAATGGCAACCCACTCCAGTACTCTTGCCTAGCAAAATCCCATGGACAGAGGAGCCTGGTAGACAACAGTCCATGGGGTCACAAAGAGCCGGACACGACTGAGTGACTTCACTTCACTTAAAAGCTGCTTTGGTAAAAAAAAAAAAAAAAAAGAAAGAAAACTTTCTGTTCATTTGAATAAAAATCTTCTACAAATCAACAGGCTAAGAAAAAAATCCATTATAATTACTATTATTGAATCCAACAATGGGCCATCTGAAGAGTACATATCATCTTAGAGGCAGGAAAACTTGTGATAAACGGAGAATTGCACCAGCTCACTGTTTAACATCACTGCCTCCATACAGCCTGTAGATATTTATTGACTGGCTTAAACTAATATGTACTGTGGTACTGGCAGAAGTATATGAATTACCTGCCCAGAGATACTAATAGACATACATAGATATTAAAACAAACAAAACAATTTCATAGCACCACAAGAGAGAAAAGGCTAATGTTTACAAAACTATTTATTGTCCAGGCAAGACTGTAGAATTCAAACATATTATCTCACTAAATCCTATTAAAAACACTAAAATGGCTAATGTTTACACACTTTAAGTAAAAATATAACTGAGTATGAGAATTTTAATCAAATTATTAAGAGGCTGAAGAGCCAGAATTAAAAAGCATAGAAACCTTAACCTTTTCCATTTATGTTACTTGTTAGGACTGACTTCTAAATCAAAGAAGTTGAAATCAATGTAGGTACATATTTTAATAGAAGCATTCATGGAACAGTGGGATTTTAATGTAAAGATTAAAAGACAGATTAATAGGGAATACTTATTGAGTCTCTCTTGCAGGAGATGCAAGAGATACATTCTGGATGTATTAACTCATTTAATCCTCATAGCATTTTTTGGAGGTGATTAATACTATTATTAATATTATTACTACTAAGCTAAGATTATGTCATCTGGTCCCATCACTTCATGGCAAATAAATGGGGGAAAAGTGGAAACAGTGACAGATTTTATTTTCTTGGGCTCCAAAATCACTGTAGATTTTGTGGATTGTGGATTTTTTTTACTGCAGCCATGAAATTAAAAGATGCTTGCTCCTTGGAAGAAAAGCTATGACAAACCTAGACAACATATTAATGAGCAGAGACATTACTTTGCCAACAAAGGCCTGTATAGTCAAAGCTATGGTTTTTCCAGTAGTCATGTACAGATGTGAGAGTTGGACCATAAAGAAGGCTGAGCACCAAAGAACTGATGCTTTCAAACTGTGGTGCTGGAGAAGACTCTTGGACTGCAAGGAGATCAAACCAGCCAATCCTAAAGGAAATCAATTCTGGATGTTCATTGGAAGGACAGATGCTGAAGCTCCAGTACTTTGGCCACCTGATGCCAAGAGCCAACTCATTGGAAAAGACCCTGAGGCTGGGAAAGATTGAGGGCAAGGGGAGAAGAGGGTGACAGAGGATAAGATGGTTGGATGACATCATTGACTCAATGGACATGAGTTTGAGCAAACTTCTAGAGATGGTGAAAAACAGGGAATCCTGGTGTGCTGCAGTCCATGGGGTGGCAAAGTCGGACACAACTTACGACTGAACAGCACAACAATATTTTTAGCAGTACTGTTAATCACTTTTCAGGATGGAAACTGAGCCATAGAAAAGATAATAAACTTTCCCATGAAGTCACTAAGCTGGTAAGTGGCTGTATAGTAAAACTTTTTCTATAGCCCATAGAATTTAACTACTATGCCATACTGCCTTATTAGGCTGTAAGGGTATTTAACGTGATGGTTTGAATAAAGTTGCAAGCAGGGGGCTATTACCACCACATTGGAAGTTACGGCTTCTACATATGAATTTGGGGGAGGGGTACAAACATTCAGTTCATAACACTAGCACTTTCCAAACATTTTCATGTCATGGCACACATAGAAAAGGGTAATATTTGTTTTGTGTGCTTGCTGGGATAAACTGGGAGGGATCTGGAGTCTTGAGCGAGGCTCTGCTGGGACAGATATGACTAGCTCTGGAGTTCCAGTTGCCCCTTGGCCTCCCAGAGGGGATCAATAAGTATCCTACAAAGTCTGGCAAACTACACACCTTACAAAACCATAAACTATTCAGAACACAAACAGTATCAGCCATTATAATCACTGACTCAGAGCCTCATTTTGGATCTTTCATGGTTAAGCTGATATTTTTCTGGAAGACATTAGTGTGGAAAGGGGTTTCCTAGGAAGCAGATCAATAATCACTGGAGAAAAGATGAGAACTTTAGAAAACTATGCTGCAAGGGACACATCTCACTTGATTGAAATAGAGTATTTCTTTATACGAAAATAAAAATCATTGTGTAGATTATGCATCACATCCAACTAACACTGAATACTTATTTACATGTGTCAGGGCAGTGCTAGAGACGGGAGACCTCAAATGAATAAACAACATCTCTCCCTCCAAAGGTTACAATCTATTGATATGAGTAAAGGGGTTTCTATCTAGCTTTGGGAACCAGGCTATAAATGAGCAAGAGCTCATTGAGGGTAGTATAAACAGTAGAAAAGAAGATGTTGTTAACTGACCAATTAAAACAAACAAAAAGTCATCTGACTACCTGTCTCATTTTGGGCTCCTTCCAAAGAAGGGTCTAGGACAAGGACTTGGTGCAGATAGTAATTGAGAAGGGGACCTCAGAAGGCAGGAGTGAAGCAGTGATGAGAGTGAATCAGCGAGAAGAATTAGCAATAGTAAAGCTATGTCAAAGAGGCCACCAGCAGTGCAATATCATCAGGATCTCTGAGATGTATAGACAGTGCCTCGAAAGATATACATCTGGTTCAGGCTGGAATATTTCTTTTCCATTTCTGTTCCTCTTTTGGTTAAGAGTTACCCCTACAGGGAAATATGTTGCCATGCTAGTTCCCCAAAATCCAATGTAGATTTGTTGAGCTCTCCCAGCACTAGAAAAGACCCTGGGCCAGAATGTGGAAGAGCACTACAGAGGCTGGAGTCTGGGCTAACACAGACTGTTTCAGTGTGATTAAAATTAGAGGTGAGCTGAGGGATAACAACAGAATGCCCAGTACTTTGACTAGAGTAACCTATAAGGACATCTGGGGATGGGGCATAGACACTGTGAAATCTGATCTAGCACAATCTGACCTAAAGAATGGTTGAGGAAAGCTTAGATGGACTTACTAAATTATATTCTTACTAAAGAATATACTAAATTTTATTACTAAATTATATTCCACAGAAAGTGTCTCTGGTTCCTACAAGCAGTCAAACTTTGGGGTAATAAATTCTGACACTGTCCAGCTAAGAAACAGAAAAATGATGATTTGCTCATGCGCCTATCTGATTCTCTGGCTATGAGGTCAAGATCGGACTCTTAGCAGTTCTTATGAAAATCCTGACACTCATTCACCAATTATCTTCTAGGAATTGATGTGTATTGATCTCCTTGTGTTTCAGGAAAGAAACCTTTGAATTACTTTAGGGAGTTTTTCCAAAAATGGTGATGTATTTTTGCATCATTTTGTCATGACTGGGCCTACTGAAAATTTCCTGACATTCTGAATTCATGGCAATAATATTAGTGCTGTTGTAGCTGGTTTGTATTTTTTTGTTGTTGTTTTGTATTAAAGTAGAGGAGAAATAAGAAAAGGTTAAGGATTGCATCTAAATGTATTAAGCTTGAAGGCTTCAACATAAATGAAAAGATTTATAGAAAGTTATTAAGACCTTTAAGCTTCTATAAAAATTTCATCATTGCTGACAATATCTACTCTCATTAACTCTGCCCAAGCAGTTCTTTTGTTGCTGTAAGGCTGAAGGTGAGTTTATTTTACAATTTACCAAGCAGTATAGGAGTTTTCTGGAGAATTTTGGTTGGAGGCCCAAGGTTAAACAATAGATATTTTTATGGTTACAAGAGAACATATATAGACCCTTCTCTCTTCTACCATAACATATAAGGAAATGACTATTCTTAATCCCTAGAAACTATGGTGGTGGTGATGTGGGTACATTACAGCCCTTTTTATGAACAGCTGTAACTTCCCTTTGACCGCAAGTAGACAAGTCTTTTCAAAAGTTCTGGCGGGTGGGGAAGAGCCCCAGGGACCACTTGGGCTCTGTCAGTAAGTTCCCATCTGAGACATCAAATCCAGTTGCACAGAAACCAAACATCGATATTTACAAAGCTCTTTCCATCTTATATCCTGCTTCGTTTTCTTTTTATGCTTTCTCTTACCCTTTCTTTCCTCTCTTTTCTTTATCCTCTTCTTCAGTCTATTCCATTTGCTTTCATTTTTCTCATGCCCAATAATCAGTCCACAGTCTGTACATTCTGAAAGAGGATTCAGTGATGGAAAAGAAAGGGCCTCAAACAAAACTGTCCTCCAAGACAGAGCGCTCTGGAGGGTGGTGGCTAGTGATTGGGGCCAAGCCCGAGGACTAGTGCTCAGGGCTCTGAGACTCTCAACCCAAAGGAGCATTAGGCTTCTGCAGGCTTGATGGCTGTATGAAGCCTCTAGATTTCAAAGCTTTCCTGGGCTGACAAGGACTTGCTAATTTCAAACATTCTAACCAATTACTATTACAAAGAACTCTGGACAATAATCAGAGGAGCAGGGTGAGAGTGCTGGGGAGGAATGACCCTGCAGGTTTCACTCTGCTGCTCTGCCCCTCAACGTGCAGTCCATACTCTGCTCCATGAGTAAATAAAAACACAGTGCAAAATACAAATGTGCCCAATGGGTCCTCCTGGCTGTCTTGTTCTCAGTAATGGGGTACATAGGGACCCTGTCCTGCATTTAGTCCAGTAATTTCTGATGGTGTTAATTAAAAACTTTTGATGCTGATTTGAATGGAAAATACCTCAAAGAGTATTTTCTTTATTAAAACACAAAGTTCCAAGCCATGGATCATTAGGTTAAGCTCTGTCATCAGTGAGACCAATATAAACACTTTTCATACCATCTGCTTTGACAAATAATAATAATAGTGATAAATGAAAAAGAAGAGAAACCACTGGATTTAAACTCTTTTATTTTAACCTGTTTTTTAAAGGAGCAAATTGAAAATCTGTGTCCCTGAATGTGGAACATATGATTTTTAAAAAATCTTTTTTTTTCAAATCCTTGCAGAACATTCAAATCACCCAATGTTCCAGGACCTGAATTTTTTATATTTTAAAATGGGGAAAGCTGCTTAAAATAAGTGAATCAGCTGCTAAGTGATTTCTCTCTGTCTATTTCCCTACTCTCCCTTTCAAAAGGCTGGAAAAATACTTAAAATGGTGTATGCAGTTGATACGTGCTGCTTAAGAAGCTTAATATAATTATTGAGGACTCAGACTTTCTATTTAAATATAAGATAGGCAAGGGCAATAGAGGCTGAGATATGAGTATGCATCTCTTGTGAGGTATGAGGAATGTTTCCAAACGTTTAATCCATTGAGCAAGGTAAGGGGTGTAAAGCAGTTATCCACAGGTTTCTCTGTCCTCCTGGAAACCTGAGAAATCCAGAGAGCAATGTAAGGGGATTGTGTGACAGATGCTATGCAGGAAGCAGGGGAGGAAAAGTCCACTCTGCGACCCAGAGCTTTTGTGAAGCATTAAGCACATCACCAAAACACCTTGACTGGTTTCTGAGACTCACCTCCAGTCTCGTTTTAATTTTCACTTTACACCAGGGCTTGAAGTCTTGGACACCTAATTTGAGAGTTCCCTTGAATATTGCCTCACAGATGACATCTTTTTTTTTTTTTCTCTCTTTTGTGTTTCCATATACCTATCATTTTCCATTTCCTAACCTGTTTATTCAAACTGTCTGTAATATTATCTGAATCCTTGAAAGACCACAAGACTTTCCTTCTTCATCCTGAAGGTCTTCATCACTCTTGCTCTTGTTTTGATTTACAGATCTCTAAAAAGGATGAAGTTCTCTATAAAGGCAAATCTCCACTCTGGCAAATCTTCTTTCCTTCCCTCCCTCACCACAGGCTGCATTGACCTCACCCTCTTGGAAGAGTTTGCAGAATTAGCCTCCTAGCCTGGTGGGACATGATATGATCCTTCAATAATAACAAAGACAATGATAAAGATAACAGAAAACACTCACAAAGCAGGTGAAGCACAAAGCAGGTGAAGGGAATGCATAGGGCAACAGAACTAAAACTCCAAAAGGGAAACAGGCCTGAGCAAATCACCACCCGAACTCCTTTGTTCACAAATTTATGATTTTGCTCCCAGAGAAAAGTGATAGGTGATATTGTCTATAAAGAACTAGTAAATGTAAATTAACAGATATGAGGCAAATGAATGCACTGCATGATGATTTCCAGCTGAAATGATTTTTTTTTTTCCTAGAGACCAAGTTTTTGTTAAACTTAATCCTTACTCTCTTCCTTCCCCAGCAGCAGAAACATCTGGTCGGTTTTAGATTCCCCTTGGATTTCCAACTTCAAAGGGAATTATAAAGAATAACAAATTCATGTACCAGCAGTAAAAAAAAAAAAAACACAGAGCAGCAGGAGAGAATGGTAAAATTGTCCTTATTTGACTGCTAGTGACAGGCGCCACAGGCAGAACTAGGAGGAAAGACAAAGGCAGGCTCACAGGGTGACAACCTGAGTTCCTGGAAGAGACTGAATCTTTGGCTATACTCAAATATGCACGGGCTCTTGCAAACTCAAAGGAATTTTCTCCTTGCATAAGTGAAAAAGTATAAAGAGTTAGGAAGGTTAAAAAAAAAGAAATGGGTTCACATGTACCTGTCACGTAGTAAGCATCAACAGAAGTTTGTTGAAAGGGTAATCAGGAGACAATTTTAAAGATTCACTTAACCTCTGAGTTTTTAACTTAATTTACAGAAAATGGTATGAGTTCTGATTCCATGAAAGGCTGGATAAGCCAACCCAGAAATAACTCAGGCTTCTAAGAATCCACTAGACCGATCATGTCCTCATAGATCAGACCTCCCAGGGTTTCCAAAAAAGTCTGCTGCTTCCTTGCTCTGGTTCCTTATTAAAGGATGGGCAGAAATCAAAGTCCTACCAGAGTGGAGGAATAGTTTGAATGAACTACTGATAACTGCAGTTGTGCCAACTTATGCTTGACATCACCTTATAGAACTGGATTTATCTTTCTCCTCTGTCATTTTCTTAGCAAAACTGAAATATACTTCTTAGAGTGTAGGTCTTGATGTAATCAGACATTAGAAAATGAGAACAATTAAAGAAAGTACAATTTTGCCATTGTAATTACCTGTTACAAATAGCCTTTCCTCTTTCCTGTTTCATGTGCATTGTGTACAACAACAATAAACATATATGATTATCCAATCAACTTGTTTGTGGATAAAGAGAGAGAAAGAGTTAAAAGCTAACGTGTCTTTAAGTAAGTAATTATAAAAGTCTTTAAACTTAGCATTCAGTGGTTATAGATCTCCACACCACAAATACATTAGGTTGATTCATAGTGAAAGCGTTAGTCACTCAGTCAAGTCTGACTCTTTGTGACTCCACGGACTGTCACCCACAAGGCTCCTCTGTCCATGGGATTCCCCAGGCAAGAATACTGAAGTGGGTTGCCATTTCCTTCTCCAGAGGATCTTCCTGACCCAGGGATTGAACCAGGGTCACCAGTAATTTCTGCAGGCAGATTCTTTACTGCCTGAGCCAGTGGGGTTGGTTGATTCATAGAATGGCTATCAAAAACTCAAAAGCAAATGACTTTTGATAAAAAAGTATACATCAACAGCGTCTTAAGAATATTTCGTAGCGTAGGATAAAATAGATAGAATCAGTTCTCTATGGAGCACCAGCATGGTTTGCTAATGGAATAGTCCCCTCAAAAGCAGACCATCTCAAAGGAAGTTCTATATATCACAGACTTTGAGTAATCTCTAGTGAAGGGTAAAACAATGAAGACTGCTCAGCATTTCCAGTGTAAAAGAGCTGAGCTGGCTGCAAAGTTTCTCCATAAATATCTTTGCCTTGAATGGAGTCTTTATCCTTCTCTCACCCCTCCAGGTAAGGGAGAATCACCAAAGTTATCTCAGTAAAAGCATGCCATAATTCCCATCCTTGTGTTAACTGTGCACGATTGTATGTTATGTGTCTTATAAAATTTATCCAAAAAATATGCCAACTTCTTAAAAGATGGGTCTGATGGTATGAACAAAACAGTTTTTTTTCCTTTTGTAACTATCTGTATTTAAGTCTAAATTAAAGTCTTGGCTTGATGGGGGCATTTGCAAAAAATTTCCTGCCCTATTTAAGTAGAATCATCCAACCATGATTTTGAACTATACTACAAGGAAGGAGGTACAGAATATGGAATACTACTTTATTTCAAGAAGAGTCATTTTATAGCAAATGTAAGAATTGAATAAACACCAGACCCCAAGGCCAAGCATAAGAAAATGCTACACACACACACCAAGAATCAAACACTATCATTAAGCATAGTAGTAATAATAATAGTATCTATTATCGTGATGAGACATTTAAAGTTCACTTGGGCATAATGAATAATATTTTAGCTAGAAAGAACTACGGGTAAACTTCCTCTTCTCTTTAACACCCAGTTTATATTCTAGGTTTATATGACATGAGCTACATAATCCAACACCACATGTAAGAGAGAATGCAGGAAAAAGTGAAAACTTATGCCTTTATTTCAGTTGTTGTGTTGGCAAAATCAACCTTAAAATAATGATGAAAAGCTAACTCTTTCCAAATACGGGTATTTTGGGTTATGGTGAAATAGTAGTAGCTTTAAGACAGTATAGTAGCTAGATCCTACCTATCTTTTCCTGGAATGCCTGCTTCAACGCCAAGCTGTCAGGTACATTCCTGACCTTTTGAGGACATTATAATGATGGTAATGCCAGGCCAGGATAAAGAAAAACAGAAATGCTCAGAAGACTGAGGGGAAAAAGACATGAGATGGAAAAAAAAATAGTTTGTATTGTGACACCATCCAGTCTAGCAATTTTTACAGATGCTTTCTGTTTGCTTGAGACAGTTTATTGCTTATGTTATTTCTTCTGTTTCTTTTTTTTGCCATGTGCTTTCCTCCACCAACTTTGTTCAAAAATATTTTGTATGTGTCCATACTGCAAACCCTCATATCTTTCTAGATTTAGTGCAGTGGAGGAACTCTTTTTTTTTTTTCCTCTAAGGGTTAAGACACATTAATATTCCAGCTACTCACTTTCGAGGCCAATGGAAAATGTGCTCCTAAGATTAAATAGACCTGAGTAACACATAAATCCAGTTTATACTGATGCAGGATGGTATGCAGTTACTCACATCCTGAATCTCTGATGAGCGGAATACACCTGTTGGAACAGTCACTGACCTGCAGGTCAAAGACAGCCAGGCAGGATAAAACCTTCACCACTGGTCCTCTGCTGACAGCCTAGTTGCATGAAGCATTCGTTCTTGTGGATTTGGGTGTATAGGAGGTGGTTTAGCTATAGGAAACTGACTTGAGGCTCTTCAAATATTCTGAGGATAAACTAGAGTAATACACACAGGCACAGAGGCAATGAGCACCCTTTGCTCTGCAATCCACCATCTCCCTCTATGCTCACTTTCCTAGACATAGTGCTTTTTTTGGAAAAATTATTCATACCATTAATGTATAATTCCTCCCTTTACAGATTTCTTAAGTGCCCCCTTAGGAAGAAGCCTTTTGTTTTGGCCAATTAAAACAAACAAAAAAACCCTATAAATGTTTAAATCCGGTGTTACATTTGGTTTAAGTAGGTTCGCCATATTTATCTAGGATGTTTTGGGCGCAGCCATGCTGGACTTCTCAGTACTCAGAGGGTTATGTTCCCTTTCACCTCAAATGTGGAATTATATACAGCACAGAATATATCCAATGATGAGCGTAGTTAATGCGGCATTGATCTAGCATGTAAATCATCATCCTAAGTTTGAACCAAAGGAAAACGCCCCCAAAAAAGCTCCCCAAAAAAACTTATCCAAGAAACCTAGCCAAACTTGTAAAATATCTCTGTAGTCAACTAAATTGCCCTTTGGCTTACAGATGTGCATTAAAATGTTATGAAGCACATGTCTGTGATTTTATGATCAGTGTTTACATTTCAGAAAATATGACAATAATACTCAGAAGAAAAATGCTCCTCTATATAATGATCTGAATTGTTTTTAACATTAAAATATAGAAGGTTCTAATGGGCCTGAAATATTGATGGGTTAAATGCTATAATGACTGGGGTTTGCTTCAGAAAAACATGGAGGTAGCACAGGAAAACAATAGGCCATGGGTATAGTCACTGTGCAAGCTGGGTCATGAGTACATGGGATTCATGGCAGCGATCTGCCTACACTCATGTACTTAAAAATTTTCATAATAAACAATTTAAAAATTTATACTGATTTGAACTTTCATTTACTTATTGACTGATTCATTTACTTTTTATATATAAGATTATGGAAACAAAACATAAAAACAAAAATAAGAAAATACTTTGGACATTTAGGTTAAGTAAGCTATCCTTCTTCAGAAACAGTATATATTTATTTAAAATGATGGTTTTAAGGACTATGTAATTACATGTAGAATTCTTAGGTTAAATTTTGAAAGCAGGACATAAAATTATATGGAAAGTATGATTACAGCACGTTTTAAAAAATATATCCTCAGGGGAAAATGAGAGTAAAGAAATATATCAAATGGTTATTAATGGTTGGATTTAAATTATAGAAATAATTACTTTAATTTTTCTTCATTTTACTCCAATGTGTTTCTTCAAATTATTTTTAATAAGCATGTATCATTTTAAAATGAAAATAAATATTTATTCATTAGTGGATAAGATGTGCTCTCCTTTCCGAAGGAGCTTTTCATTTACTAAAACAGAGAATCTACAAACACCCAGAATTGCCCTGATAGTTTAAATCTTCATACCTAGATGTCAAATACATTCATCAGATTTTATCTGATCATAGAAACATAAAGAGCTTTCTGTGTGTTGAATAGAAATAGGAGAAGAACTGGTTTCTTTGCAAGCCAGAAAGAGTGTGAAATTTAGGCCATTTTGTGATGAGATCATTTCACAATGAATGCAAAGGGAATGACTAAAGTTATCCAATAAGCCTCTCCCTTGAGTTCTAAACATTCACACTGATATGAGTTTCTTTTCGGGCAGCATAACAAGCAAAGTTTGAAGTGAGAGTAGGGAGTTACAACTTAAAGGCTTGTGCCCTTCACTGGCAAGATGGGTACCTTCAGAGAGACAGATAGCTGTACAATAGAACTAGAAACAAAAATGAAGAGGAAACAAAAATGAAGCATTCATCCTTGTGGATCTGGGTGTATACCAGGTGCTCTAGCTATGGGAAACCTACAAACTGGACTAACACACACAGGCACAGAGGCCTATCTATTGTGCAGACAGACGTACAATAGAACTAGAAACAAAGATACAGTGACATCTGTAGATTATGTGCAATAGACATGGAAAGTCTCTGCTAGAAAGCTATCTTTATTACCCAAGAGATTATTTTCCTCATCCTATGCACATTCATATAAATAGAAGTCAAGAGTATAGGTGCTAAAATTGTGGAGAATATGATGTTCATAACTAAATAGGCCTGGCCGGGGCCAGGCAGAATATATTCAGATGCCAGGCAAGTCACCTTTCACTCTTTCCTCTCTGGTGTAACTGTCAGTGCATTTCTATGCAGGCTAATCTCTAGTACATTCAACTCTTTCAGGTTCTGTCTTGATGATGTTCTACCAATATTCTCTTAGTCCAGACCTGCACTCTCCTCCCAGCCACTGAACTCTCAAGAATTCTTGAAACTCTGAATTTTAAAACTTTACAAATTCTCACCACAAGACACATAGACATCATTTCAAACCTAGGTTCCCTTGCAGCCTTGATGTTGATCCTCTTACTTAACTGGCAATGTTGGTGATAGTGGTGAGGGTTGTTCATGTCCCTTGTGTTTGTGGGTATACACAGGAGCAATCATTGATTCACATGAAGCAAATACATTTCACATTTGTAGCATATCATCAAAAAACAGCAGGTAATTCAAAACATCATAAAATATGTTTGGAGAATTTTGTCTGCATAAGGCAAAAACACCCAGAGTTCCACATGGAAACATCCATGTTCAGCTTCACCAAAGCACCTTCTCTGTCCACTCAGGGGACTCCTTTGGAAATAGACATATATTATGTCTGGAGAGTTTTTCAAGCAAGTCTTGAATACTTCCTCCCCCGTGCAGCAAAATCAGTGTAAACCGTTTGCTGAACTCTGTGACGATAGGTTCTTAAGACCATGTTTCTTATCATTCTAAATGATGGTATTTCAAATGAATAAATAGGAACTGGAACAGGTACCCTTCATCAATGTCAAAATGCTTTCTGTTCAAATTTAGCACTTGAGGTGGTGGACTCGCCACTGCTTTAGGTCTAATTCTTTCTGAGGTTGGGAGAAATATACTTGACTTCTGTGCACCTCAATATTTTGGGCCGCCATTTAGAGATGATGAAAACATGCTTACCAGACAGCAATGTCACAAGGAATATCCAGTTAGTGATGGTGAAGCATTCTGAAATTAAAAGAATACCATTAGTGCTAGGTATTGGTAAAATGTATGACAACATGGCAATCATAGAAAATAACACATTTACTTCTCACTCAGGACACTGACATACTGACTTTATATAAAAATAAAGGATGCTCCCCTTTGGGAATGAAAATACAACTGCACCCTGAGAAAGGGCTTTTGTATTTGCCTGTGTGTTTTAACTTTAAGGTTCTAACCAGTTGCAACCAGTTGTGAATGACTTGCTGCCTATTTCTGTAATTCACTGTAACTTGTGTTGAGAAAGTTATGTTTTATGGTTAATTATCCATGGTCTGTTTAAAAAAATAAATCAAACCATTGTGAACCACCAGGATTTGCAGCTCCATTTGAACTTCACTGTACTTTTGATTAAACATTTTGTAAATAAAAACAAACTGGTTTCTCCTTGTTTGGGGTTGTTTGTTACTTGTGTTCTGGATATAAATATTGCGGCAAGAGTGGTGGAACAAGCTATGGATTATTTACCCCTGGTTTCATGAGTTGTGAGTTACTGGCCTTATCCTTTTTCATGAGTATAAATAAATGTATAGCATTATATTCCAAGTCCTGTAAGACAACTAGAATGAGTGAACTGAAACCTTTTAAAACCAAAACCTTTTATGCTAAGTCACAGAGCAACAAAACAAACCCCAAATTAACATTTAAAAAGCTTCTACTGTGGAGCAACAAAATCCCCAAATATTATATAATCTGCATTTTAAAAATTGCTTCCCTAACAAGCAGCAAGTCTATCAACAATTCCACATGGAGGTCTTTCCACTGCTTTTATAATGGAGATGCCACAGACAGTTTTACCAGAGATCACCTCCCACCCACAATATCACCATCAGAATGAAGCCCTGAAAATAACCAGAATGATAACTTGAGCCAAAATTGATTTAGAAAGATCAGGAGTTGCTGTAGCTAAAGATAATGAAACATTATAAAAGAAGAATTCTGTATAAAATTTGTCATCATCTTATGACTTATATAAATAAAAGAAGCCTAAAAAATAATTGCCTAAGGAAAATGAGTAAAGTCAAGATTCAAAAGACCCTGTGGCAGAGTATAAGAAGAGTATATTTGAGACCCATAATCATATGGCCCTAACACATCTGCATATGAAACTCAATAAGGATCCCTAAAGCACCTTGCTCAAAATTATGTTTGTTAAACAATCCAATGGTCTGTGCATCACTGACCATTAAAAAGGACCTCCAGGAAAGAAATAAAATTTCTTTCTGCAATTTGTTATTTTTTTAAAAAAGATAGAGACAAGATAATAAGGGCTTTCTTATAAAATGGGGTGATCACCCCTGACTGAAGTTTGAAGAGCACTGTATTTGATCTCATCTGACCCCTTTATTACTATCATGGCTTACTGCTTACTTGCATAAGCACTAAGAGGGGACAGTCACTGCAGCTCACCAAAACATGGTAAAATATTCCTAAAGCAGCTACTATGTGCTGGGCACAACTAGAGTGATTCTTGTTGAAAGAGTAAGTTAGTGACTGAGGTTCTTGTTGCAACATTTAAAAATATCTATTACTATTGCCAATAGCAAAGAGAAGCCAGGTTAAAAGAGTTGTGAAGGACTTCTGAAAAATTAGAAGTTTAAATCTTGCCCTATCTTCCTGTATGCCTGGAAATAGAAAGTTTAGGCTTGTCAACCCTTCCTAGGCCTGGATCCCATACTGCAGAAGAAAAACTAGAAGTAGCTTACAAGTTCCCAGGGCCGTGGTTACAACCAAAAAAGAGTGCAGTTCAAAAGCAGCTGGAATTCATGGGGCATTGAAAGGTCAATTTTGCCCTAAGTATTGTTTAGAGAGTGCAAAAATTGACTGAGAGGGAATTGAAAGTTATTCTGATAAACTGAGGCAGGAAAAAGTCCAAAGATGTTTTACTCAAAGACGTTTTCCCTACTCTTTTGATAACCAGATAGCTCCAAATATTTTTGACAATCAAGAAAATGCTCCTCCATAAAGGAATAAGGTTTCTTTTAAATTCAAGCAAACCCATTTGAAAATCAGGGTATTCTAAATGATTCCCTGTATACAGAACTGTAGACCAAAACTAAGTGCTTGGCTACAGATGATTAATCATGCTAAAATTACATTATAAAGAAACATTTTACATGGTGCAGTATTCAATTTGATAATCAAGTACACACATACAAAACTGCCTATTGGAATCCACACTCAGCTACAATTGAGAAAACCACAATTCAAAAAGATTAACGCACCCCAATGTTCATAGCAGCACTATTTACAATAGCCAAGGCATGGAAACAATCTAAATGTCCATTGACAGATGAATGGATAAAGGTTTGGTATATTTATACAATGAAATACAACTCAGTCATAAAAAGAATGAAATAATGCCTTTTGTAGCAACACGGATGGACCTAGAGATTATCATAGTACGTGAAGTAAGCCAGACTGAAAAAGACAGATATCATATGATATCACTTATATGTAGAATCTTAAAAAAAAAAATACAGATGAGTTTATATTCAAAACAGAAATAGATGCAAAGACATAGAAAATAAACATGGTTACCAAAGGGGAAAAGGGGAAAGGGATAAATTAGGATTTGGGGATTAACATATATATATATATGAGTTATATATATAACTCATATATATATATATTAGTTATATATATAACTAATATATATATATTATATATATATATATATATATAATAGATAACCAACAAGGATCTACTGTACAGAAACAGGCAACTATACTCAATATTTTATAATAATATATAAGAGAAAAGAGAAAATAATCTAAAAGAGAAAAGAATCTTAAAAAGAATTATATATAACTAAATCACTTTACTATATAACTGAAACTAACACAACACTGTAGCTCAGCTATACATTAATAAAAAAGATAAAAAATATGAAGGACACAGAGAAGATATATGTGTAAATACATATGTGAATATCTTGCTTAAAGACTAGAATATTGTGACCAATTTTCATTATGTTTACACAAACAAATCTGTCTGAACTATAGATTCTTTCAAGGAAAAAAATCTGAAAGGAAATGTATTTACAAAATACTTTAAAAACATATGCTAGCTTAGTCATTATTCATATTCAGACAACAAAAGATGTGCCCATGTCATCACACATACAGAGATACTACAACCCCAGTGATCTTGATCATTCAGTTGTTACAACAGTGAGCCACATGTTTAGATAATGAAACCTGAAAAACCAGACAAAACTCTCCTGGCTTTGATTTTTATCTTTATGCACCAGGCTTTTCCATACAAAAGGAATCCAAAATTCAATAGCTAACATATAAGAGAAAGTCAAACAAACTAGGAAATAGCCTGAATCTTTTATAAAAAATAGAGAAAAATCTACCTCCTTCTAGTAAATCAAATCAATTACTAGAACCAATTCCATACAGCCTTACCATCCAGAAGTAAAGTATGATCTAAAGGAATGATACTGATCCCAAATACACAGTGATCAAAAGCTTCAGTAGTTTCTACTCAGCTCCATCCTCTCTCTGCCTGGTTTCACCTACCCTGATTGCATTAAAAACCCTCAGAATTACTAGCACACTACTCCTTACATACCTGATCTTACTTTCCTCTAGCATAAACCTCAGAGTGCCTAACGCTGTGCTCTCTAGCATTTTGCATCCATTTCAAGACCATTTGATAGGCAGAAGCTGAAAGGGAAGACCAAAACAAACTTCCAAAGACCTCTAACCTCCCTCATCAGACAAACGTCTCGTACCCAGAGGACATCAGCCAGTTAAGGGAAACAAACTATTGTAACAGGGAAGGAAGACTAATCAACCTCATACAAATCTCACCATGTTCCCATTTGGGAAGGGAGTTACTCCAGTGAAAAAGTAGGGGGTGTAGGAAAGAAGTGAAGAACTACAAAGTAAAAAAAAAAAAAAAACAAAAAACTTTTATTATACATTGGAGACTTAAAGGCAGTGCAATGAATCCAAAGGTGTTTCAGGGAATAGTGAGACAGAAAGTTTTAAATGAGAATTCCAGAAACTACAAGTTCTTAAATGGATCTGTTGTTTAAGGGATGAATTCTGTAGGAAGTTTGAATTAAGTGTCTGCTGTAGCATCTAGATGTTTTCTCTTTCATTAAGACTTTGGGGTTTGAATATACTTTGTCATGAGAAAAAAAACTGTAGGGCTTTATCCATCCCTCAAAGTAAAAAGCAAGAGAAAGACAGGGTTTATATAACCAGCTTTTTATATAAATATTACATCAGGATACATTTCAAATGAAAACACACACATACACACACACAGCTGTCTTCCTTATCCTTTCTATTTTAAAATTCATTTCTTACTTTAAATGTTGTTGATTTTTCACAAAATAAGTAAAAACCAAGTCAGCATTAAACACCTCAGAATAATTTTAGTCTTATGTTACCTGGAAAATTTACCACATCATGGAGGGTCACAAAATCTTGTTTTAAAGCCAGTGAAGGCACTGACAATTATGGGATGTTTTGTTGCAGCTCAGGGCAACTAGAAATGTTCATGAATGTTAGCTAACTCCCCTCTCAACAGTCTGAAAAAAGGGGAAAAAAAAACTGTAAGTTTTCCCCATCTGTTATTTCCTTTTTTTTTCTTTTTGGCTGTGGAAAAGTAAAATTATGCAAGAGCTTTTGAATGTAAAGGCTGTGTGTGCTTTTTCCCTTTTTGTCTCTGTGTACCGGTTATGCGATGTTGCGTAACTGAGTACAGAGTAGGCGGTTAGCGTTTACTATTGATTTACACTATGCCATCTAATGAATTCAGAATACTAAAAAGAAAGGAGCAGGAAGGCAGGGAAGAAAAAAGAGAAAGAGAGAAACAGGGAGAGGAAAAAAAGACCAAACAGAGGGGAGAGAGTAAGACTCAATTAGAGAAACAATTCTAATATCTGGAATAGTTTCATTCTTATTCCCTTTAGCTCTGATTTTCAGTTATTGTTCAGGTCTCAGAAAAACGGATTTGAGTTAGTGACCCCAATATTCTGATCTTATTTCTAATGAGGATTACTGGCAGGAGAGTGTCTGAAAGTACTAATGTGTAAAATCACTTGAAAGCAATTCCACTACACTGTCAGCCTTCTCCATATGCTCCTGTTGTCATTCTCTCGATACCTTTGGGAATCCATACCTGTGCTAGCCAATGCTATGGTCTAACTAGTTTACCTAATAGCAAATATCATTTGAAAAACACACAGAGATATCACCAGGGCAAAGAGAAATATCTTCAATTTTACCCTTCCCCTTTAAAAATGCATGAAGAATGCATATGGAAATCTTTGAATAGATCACTATTTTACTTTGGAAGGACGTACAAGTGAAAGTCGCTCAGTCGTGTCCTACCAACTCTTTGTGACCCCATAGACTATACAGTCCATGGAATTCTCCAGGCAAGAATACTGCAGTAGGTAGCTGTTCCCTTCACCAGGGGATCTTCCCAACCCAGGGATCGAACCCAGGTCTCCTGCATTGCAGGCGGATTCTTTACCAGCTGAGCCACCAAGCTGAGCCACCAGCTGAGCCACCAAGGAAGCCCTGGAAGAAGGTATATACACATTATCTGACTAAACAGAACAGCCCAATATAGGGCAATGAAGGAGAAACGGTCAATGAGAAAAGATTCTAAACTGATGAAGATGCTTATAAGAGAAATTTCAATAATTTCTAATATTGTGTTTATGGAGAGCGCCTAAAATTAACTTTTAATCTGGATGACTACAGACAGCTCCAGTCCTCTGAGACAGCTCCAGTCCTCTGAGCCTGTCTGATGCTTCTTGTGCCACATAATGAGTTCCCAGAGCTGAGGCTAGAAAGTATGGGTGAAGTTGACTGTGCTGCTAGGCACAGGACCATCCTGTACCTGAGTGCCCTCCTATGGCTGAGGACAATCACTAAAGTGATAAAAAGAAATAGAAATTCTCTTTATTAGCAGCCAGTTAGAGAGCAAGGCAGGGAGCCTGTACCCTTTTTGAATGTGTTTGTAAATGGTGACTAGAAAAAAAATCACCAGAGTTCACTTAAAGGAAAGAACAAGAGTTTGAGGTTACATTTCTAATCTTCCAAAGTTAACTTTTCTCCCATTTCAGCTTAGGAAATAAAAATAGATGCCTACTCCATCCATTTTTCAAGGATGATTCAATGACTGGCAGCCACGTGCACACAGTTTATACCTAGCACCTAGCACAGTGCTCGGCACATTCTCTATGTTCAGCAATACTTGTTGAAACAGTAAAATGATTATGGAAGAAACGGCTCGGTAGGAATAGTATAGTAGAAGAGCTTCAGAAAATATATGCCAAAGATTTACAGGAAATCTTAGGCTGTGCTTAGACTGTAGACACAAAATAATGATGTAGATAAAGTGTCAAACAGTTATTTGGGGATCAGCTGACTTTAATTTCATTTTATTAGAAACAAAGCTTAACAAAATTGTAATACTAGTAATATCAGCAAAGTTTTGTGTTCATTTCCACCATCCCTTTGGACTATTTTTCATTTCAGTCTTGAGCACAGAAAAATCCATTTTAATTTCCATGGACACATTCTAAAGGAAAAGTCATGGGATAGCAACATAATTCATCTTTTAAAAAATCCTGAGAAGAATGTAGCCATTTAGTAATGGGGGAAAATATAGCTTTTTGTTGAAGGGCAAGGCAGGTTGAGTTTTGATTAGGTTATGCAAATTTAAATTAATAGAAAGGCAACCAAGAATGTACTGATTTCCATTTTCTTGGTTACACAGGAGTTTTAAATTTCTGGATTAGAAAGTCAGAAATGCCATCTTTCAGCTAATTGGTGAATAAGACCTTTAGAGAAAGAGTTGCAAGTATAATATTCCAGTTGAAGATTTAACTTAAAGTGTGTTTGGCAATGGTAGCCATAGTACTTTTTATAAAGTGGAGCTACCTTCTTGTTAACTCATCTGGGACTAAGCATGTACAAATCAGTAAAAACTTCCAAAAGGTTTGGTTTTTTTTTTTGATCATTAGTATGATCTAATCTAATTCAGAACTTCCTTCAACAAGCATCCAAGCAGCAGGTCAACAAGATCATTCCATGTGCTGTTTCATTTCATGGATTCTTAAAAGTGGATGAGAATATGCCTGTATCCCTTACTTTGTATGTGAAGATTATGAAGCTCAGAAGATAATTTTCTCAGGAGTTTATATTTTGAGACAGAGCTGAGACTTGTACCTAAGGTTCACAGTTCATTTCTCCACAGGACAGAGTAAGTCAAAGTTGCATAAAGTGAATCTTATTTTAAATGCTATAAGGAGAGATTTCAAAAGTTTTTTTTATAAGATAAAGACTGCTTACATTATGTAAAATGTTCCCCTCAAAGCTATCTTATAATTTTCCATCTTTAACCTGAGTCTCCTCTTCCTCCTCTTTTTCTTCCTCCTTATTCTTTAGACCTTTGGATTGAGTCTCTCTTACTCTGTTTCTCTCTCATTTATCTCTATACCCGGCTTTACCTGGTGACTCAGATGGTAAAGAATCTGCCTGCAATGCAGGAGCCCTGGCTTCAATTCCTGAGTTGGGAAGATCTCCTGGAGAAGGAAATGGCTACCCACTCCAGTCTTCTTGCCTGGAGAATTCCACGGACAAAGGAGCCTGGTGGGCTACAATCCATGCAGCTGCAAGGAGTCAGACGCGACTGAGTGACTAACACACTGGCTTTAAATTCTTCCCTTTTTCTCACTTTTTATCTGCTTCTACATTTATTTATTAGTCTTCTTCACAAAAATAATTTTTTTTTAAATGTGTTTTGAGAGTCTCAGAAATCTTAAAGGAAGAAAAGGTTTGGATTTAGCACTATACAAAAAATAGGTATTTGGTATACATTTAAATGTTTTAAAAACTAAAACAAGGTGCTGACAACCTGAGGGTAAACTACAGCTGTAGGCTCTGCCTGTGTTACAGCTGTCTAGACCTCCAAACTGCCGGGGAGGAAACTGGGCCTTGTGTTACAGGAATCTCATCCAAGATAGAGAGCAAAGGCTCACAATCTTCAGACACGACCACTCATTTTTCTACCACATCAGGTCACCTTTCTGTTTCCTTTTCTTTCTTTTTATTCCACAGTCACAACTATTTTGAGACTGATTGTGGCATAGCAGGAAGAGATCTAGAGAAATCCTAGTGACTTAATGTGGTTTAATGACATTGGCCAAACTCTCAATGCCAAAAAAAGACAGAGAGTTGCATACTAAATCTGCAGTTACACAGAAAGTGAAGTCTGAGGAGGTTCAAAGTGAGCTTAGATCCGATAAAGAGATCTCTGTATAACAGGGACATTGCTGCAAGAATCATTTAGATTGTGTCATTGTTTCCTTTATAAAGCTTAACTCCTGTGGGCTTTACAATTCAGTTAAAATGACTGGCTCTAGGCTGAAATGCAGCTCTAGATATCTTAGAGTGGGAGGTGTTTTTGTTTTTTTTTTTTCTCCCTGCTTATTCCTTAACAAAGAAGGTATACAGCAACTATTTAGCCATTTCAATGACATCTCTAATACTTTGGCCATCTGATGCGAAAGAGCCAACTCATTGAAAAAGACCTGATGCTGGTAAAGATAGAGGGCAAAAGGAGAAGGAGGCAATAGAGAATGAGACGGTTGGATGGGATCACCAAATCAATGGACATGAACTTGAGCAAACTCTGGGAAATAGTGAAGGAGAGGGAAGTCTGGCATGCTGCAGTCCATGGGGTTGCAAAGAGTTGGACATGACTGAGCAACTGAACAATAACAATGCCATCTGGATTCTGACTGCACATGCATGTGTGCTAAGTCACTTCAGTTGTGTCCGCCTCTTTGTGACCCCATGGATCATGGCCTACCAGGCTGCTGTGTCCATGGAATTCTCCAGGCAAGAATGCTGGAGTGGGTTGCCATTTCCTCCTCCAGAGTTCTTCCCAACCCGGGGATCGAACTCGCATCTCAAGCTTCCTGCATTGGCAGGCATGTGCTTTACCACTTGTGCCACCTGGGAAGCCCTTTCTGGTCACACACCTCGCCCTAAAAGAGTAGGTGCTAATCAAGGAGACTAATCTACACTGAGCAAAAGTGAGTAACATCCACTGTGGAAAGAAGGATATGAAGTTGGTACAAGGATGGGCAATAAGTGGATGTTTTATTATTTCAAAAGACTTAATGTACATCACTTGGATAGATATTTCATTACACTTTATTGATATGAATAAGATTCTGGCAATACTTTGGTAAAAGTCTACCATTTCTATTTGTTGACTAGAAAACATTACAATTACAGGAGGCAGAAATTCCTGGTGGTTTCCTTAGATCTCCTTCTTTGTAAGCCCATTACCAGGGTAGCTATAATAATCAATAATTTGTTAAACGCCTTATTCCTATGTCTTTAGCATTGGTTAATGTTTATAGCATGATGATGCTAGCCACAATGGTGAGAATGGTTAGGAGGAGGAAGTCCCAGACAGAAGTTAAAATTAATAGGCCAGAAGCAAACTAGCATTTATTGAATACATATTATGTGCTACATCCTTCCATGATATCATTCATTTAATACAAATCCCCTGTGAATTAAGACTGGCTTAAGTTTCATAGATTAGCAACCTAGTTACAGAGCTGTTAGCTTAATTTGCTTAAGGATACAGCTAATTAAAAAGCTGTGGTGAGGAGAGTTAGGACATATTGGACTCCCATAGTGGTTCATAGATAGTGTAATGTACCACAAGGCCAGGAAGAGAATATGAAGCCATCTAACCAAAAAAAAATTCTCTACACCAATGATGAGAACCACCAAAAGTCCCAAGTAGGGGGTGGGAAGGATAAATGACTCCTAAAAAAAAATAGAATCTAGCTTTGCTCTCGGCTATGACAAATCCTTGTTTTCCAAATTCATATCTGGAAAATGTTCCTTATCAAAGGTAAAGAAATGCACAATTTCTCAGGAATCTTTCAATCACACCAGCTATTTGAGTGTTTCTAAAAATTCCTTTAAAGATTTATACTGAATAAAGGTAAAAAATATAATAAAATTTGACTAAAATTTGATGATTAGCATATTAACAATTGATTGTATCTATGTATGTATATTTGTGTCTACGTGTATTACATACATTTTTTCTTTATGTCAAAGCTTATGATAATTATTGTACTATGAAGTACTTGACAGAGTCTAAACAATGGATCTGTTAAGCCAGGAGGAAAGGAACGAAACAAAGAATAAGTAAAGGAGAAGCATGTGTGTATGTGTGTGTGTGTGTGCATGTGTATGTATGTGTATACATAATTTTCCTCAGAATTTTAGTCCAAAAATATTTAAGCTAAATAAGCCATAATGCTGTAAGTCTACATTGTGTATACATGTTTGTGTGCATACATTTTTTCACTCCTTGCCAAAATTTTAATTACTAAAAAGTACTTGACAAAATCTAAACAAAATCTGAATATGTTAGGCCAGGACAAAGGGAAAGAAGCAAAGAACAAGAAAAATGGAATGTGTGTGTGTGTGTATGTGTGTGTGTGTGTAGACAAAAAGTTTTACTATGTTAATCTGGCAAACAGTTATTTTTCAAAAGTCTGCTTTTCTATAGTGAATCTTTTATATGTAGACATATTATTTTATACTACTCATAAATAAACACTTGTTGAAAATAACATTAGAACACATCAAGTAAGTAACAGCAGTTTTGGAAAGTCTATAGTTTGAAGTACTATTGAGTTTACCAACTTTATACATTGCTAGGAAGTATTCTTTCAAAATAATTAATAAAATGGAGAGTATGCTCCATTTTTCACACACTACAGGTTTTTGGAATGAATTTTTCACAACTGTATTAATGTGTGTGTGTGTGTGTGTGTGACATATTATTCTCAGGACCTCTGGGACATTTTTCTTAATAATTTTTTTTTAACAGCTCAGCTTTTTATTGAATGTGTTACTAAAGAGTTTTAGTCAAAAAGATCAAAGCCCGTGTCATCATCAGACTCTTCAGATTCTTCTTTCTTTGCTTTTACTTTCTCCTCCTCAGCTGGGGCAGCAATGGTGGATGGGGCAGGACCTCCTGCTGGTGCAACACCAGCTGCTGGGGCAGGTCCACCAGCCCCCACATAGCAGATGAGGCTCCCGATGTTGACATTGGCCAAAGCCTTTGCAAACAAACTTGGCCATAAAGGCTCAACATTTACACCGGCTGCTTTAATGAGGGTATTGATCTTATCCTCCATGACCGTCACCTCATCATCGTGTAGAATGAGGGCAGAATAGATGCAAGCGAGCTCCGAGACAGAGGCCATGGTGTGGGTGAGTGCTAGGTAGGGGATGCTGGGTGCGGTGCTAGTCACCAGATGAAGTGAGGGCCTCACCCCAAAACGGCCTTAGCTTCCTTGGAAGAACCGAGCACCTTAGTGGCAGCAGAGGAAAGACTTAATAAATTTTTAAAGCCAAAATTTGGTAAGGAAGTTAAAGTAATAGCAGCAAAACAGGTCTGAAAGGAAGAATGAACAGTTCTTAGGCAGTGCTAATTTATTTCTCAAGTTTTAATGAGTCCTTGCTCTGTCCTTCCCTCCTCTTCTTGCTCAAGTCTGAATGTGTTTGAGAGCAAATAGGAAGAAACAGTAGCTTCTGGCTTCAAAGAAGCACAAAAGAGGAGAGAACTAGATCACCTCCTGGGCTCCCATTTCCTTCCTTTATAAGAAAAAGCAATAGTAAAATGATCAACAGGAAAAGCGATGACAAGGACTTTGACAGTTCTGTGGTGTGAGGCAAAAGCAGGATTTGCATCTGCATAATTTCAGGGACTTTCTTCAAAATTGAGGTCCTCTGGATATTCTTATAATAATGCTGAAAAAGTGACATGATCTGTTGTGGAAATAGGTGAGATTTATGGGAAAGAGGAGGCACTCTTATTTTCATATGGTATTTAAACTCATGATCAAGATGTAACTTTCAACATTAAAGAAAATTACCCAGTTAACTCGAACCTACTCAAAATAACTCACTGTACCCTCCCCACTAAAACAAAACAAAATAAAGCAAAACTCGCAACCAGTTATTTTGACTGGTGCAAACAGTGACATGAAAGTAACAGATGGAAGCCCAGTTTTACTCACACAACATACTCACTAAACACAATCACACACAGTCCCACGAAAATAACTTAACAATGGTGACTATGGCCTTATGCTTCAAAATATCTCTTTTAGGTGAGTTTCCTTAAAGACTTCAGGGGGCTTGTGAAAAATAACCTAGAATGAAACTAACTCATCTGTCCATACCTTGAAATGGGAAAGAGCTGCCAATCACAGCCTGCAAAGAGAAATCTTGTCACCTTTGTCAAGTCCTTTCTGAGGATTGGAACAGGTGTTCTTTTCTTATGCATTATTTTTTTGTTGTCTGGTAGTATTTTTAGGAAGGGTGATGATATATCTGTACTTTTAAAAACACCACATTACACAGCATCTAAAAACTTTCATAAATCAAATAATTAAAAGTAACAAATCTTCCTGCTAATTGCTCCTCAAAGTTGAAAGAAAGGTTATTTTCTTACCTTACACCATGCCTTCCAATCTGACAGTGTCGTTCAATGGATAATTTCAATGTCAGTTACTGATTTTCACCTCTTTTATTACAGAGACTTCCAGCAATAATGAAATGGTGCTGATCTGCTTGCATTCACTCTATATAAGGTCTATATTTATATACTTTGCTTCTATTTAGATCTATATTTATCTGCTTTATCTGCCTACAGTGCATCTGTTTCTCATACACACAGACATATATTTATATATATACACACATACTGTATATATATATATATATAGGTTATATATAAACACACATACCCACAAAAATGTATGAATGTATGCTAGTGTGCTTATTTCAACGAGCATGCAGGTGCATAAATACTCAGACACATGACAAATACACAAAGAACATAAATGTACATATAAACAGAGTTGCATGGCGAGAAGGATACCTCAACAACAGGCCTGTCTCAATACTTGGCTCTTGGCCTCTGAGGTTTTACACACTCTGAGTGACAGCTATGTTCAACTCTGGGAAGAAGAAAAGTCTTCAGAAGGAAAAACTATATAACTAAGTAGAGAGCATTCATTCTGATTTATTCAATTTTAAGATGAGGAAACAGACACTGCGAGGCTAAGAGCAAAGATTTTACAGCTTTTTAGTGGCAGAGCTGGAAACAGAACTGGGGTCTCTGCCTTCTAGACACTCATTTATTATTCTGAATGGAAACAATGAAAACATTTTGATCAAACCCAATATCATCTTCTAATTTCCACTCTTTTCCAGTTTCCCCTTTCCTTGCTGCATAAAATCTAAGCAACCAACATTCACTGAGGGTCAGGCACTGTACCACTGTACCAAATGTGCTATTTCATTTAATCTGCACAATATCTCTATAAAGCGGGTATTATTATTCATGTTCATCTTACAGATAAAAAAAAAAACTGAGGCTTGGTGGGTTAAATAACTCATTCAAAGTGACACAGCTCATAAGAAAAAGAGCTGAGCTCCTGTGATATTATGAGGCCCATGTTTTCTCCACTATATAATAATGCTTTTCTTAATACACACCTCAATAACCTATGAACTTCCTCTCCTCCCCACAGCCTAACCATCATACAAACCTAATAACTGGTCTGTCTCAGATACATAACAAGCCTAAAGCAGAGATTCTCTCAGACTAAGAAAACAGTAAAGAAGAATGGAACAGGTATAAGTTACATGTCTCCAGTATGCAGCACATATCCACTAATGGAAGCTCAAACATACAAAAAGCAGATCGAAAAATTATCCCATGGGTAGTCTCATGTGATTTAAAGTCTTAATAACTTCTAGTCTATGAATGTTTGATGTCATTTTCACCAAAGGATTATAGCAAACTGATGAAGGAGATCAGATGGGAAACAGAGGCACAAGAAAGCAAAGGGAAGATAGCAAAAGGAAGAAAGACACCCTCGTCTCTTTCTCCTCTCCTGGGGCATTGCTTCTAAAACAAACACCATCAAGATGTACAGAACTAGATTCCATGTATATGTGTTAATATACAATATTTGCTTTTCTCTTTCTGACTTACTTCACTTTGTATAATAGACTCTAGGTTCATTCACCTCATTAGAACCAACTCAAATGCATTCCTTTCTATAGCTGAGTAATATTTCACTGTGTATATGTACCACAAGATGGTACTGATGAACTCATTTACAGGGTAGCAATGGAGATGTAGACATAAGAGAACAGATTTTTTGGACACAGGAGTTGGGGACGAGAGGGTGGGACGAAAGGAGAGAGTAGTATGGAAATATATATATTACCACACATAAAATAGATAGCCAGTGGGAACTGCTTTATGCCTACTCAGGGAGATCAAACCAGTGTTCTGGGACAACCTAGATGGGTGGGGTGGGGCGAGAGGTGGGAGGGAGGCTCACGAGGGAGGGATCATAGTATACCTATGACTGATTCGCGCTGCTGTATGGCAGAAAACAACACAATATTGTAAAGCAATTATCCCACAATTAAAAATAAATAAATAAATAAAAAAGAAATACAGAGCTAGTACCAATACTTGGTATTTTGCCTACACTGAATGGTGCAGAACAAATTCAGAAAAGGAACTATGTCTACATATGGTAAGGTAATTTTACACACATTTCCTCAGTTAGTAACCAGTCATGAGCTATCCCAATACATAGGAGCTTTACACTTTGTTCTTTTCACACAGAACCCAGTACGAGGAGATGCCATGTGGATCTGTGAAACTCCCTGGGGCATACTGCATCCATAAGCCAAGGGAACAGAAATTACACCGATCCATACGTGCAGCTCTTCATCTGTGACATGTTGATAATTACTCTTTATTTGTGAATTACATCCAAGTTATAAAGACAAGTTTCAGACATTTGTCACAAACAGGGTATATTCTAGTTAACTCTTTCAGAACAGCATCTCAGTATGGGTGTATAGGAAATGGGAGCTGTCATATGATGGAGTATGATTTTGTAGAAAGATTATGGCCTTGAAACAGAGACTGACTTGAGACTGAATCCCCGGTCTTCTGCTTGCTAGCAATATAAATATAGGCACATCACTTAAACAACTCTGAATCTGTTTCATCACCTGTGGAATGAAGAATAAAACTACCTATTTTGCAGGAACATTATGAGGATTAGAGATAGTCCCAGTGCAATGTCCTACTCATAAAGAGGGGCATTAAATATTAATTATTGTATGTTTAAGAAGGCCTTTTGGCTGTGACTTTCTATTGTAGATCTGATACAGGATTCTTCTGGAGTACTTTTTATGTTCATTTAATCAAAGATAAACTTTCTGGTGATCAGGTATGTTCCAAGTAATGACAGAAAAAAATCATTTCAGGGAGTAACATTTTCACTGGAAGATCTTAAAGTACTTAATAACACTCGACTTTTGTGATTGCTGGTACTCTCATTTAAGGATTGTGCAAAACGAAGCTCCAGGATACATCCCCCAAATGAATTGTAATAAAAAAAAATTCACCAGCAGGAGTGAGTAGAATTTCTCTCTCTAACATCTAAACCCCATAGTGTCCAGCTGAGTAATAACTGCTGCAAGGTCACAGATACAAAGGGCCATGCTTTCCCCAAGGCTCTTAGAGATTATTCACCGAGGCCAAAAACATTAGGTAATGCTGTGTACAGCTGCTGAGATAACAGGGCTGAGTCAGGGTTAGGTCAGAGTTTCAGGTTATAGGGGTGGGGTGAAGAGTGGCTTTCAGATCAAATGATGAGAGAAGTTTAATTTAAGCAGAGAATGAGCCATACAGTATTGAATGTAAGAGGGAAGGAAAGGGGAGACAGCCACAGCCAAGAGGAGGTGGGTGGGAACACAGACTCTGTGGGGCTCAAATGGGTAAATCTGTGCCTCCCAGAGGAAACTCTCCCGTGTTCATGCACACTGAGACATGAACAAAAAAGCCCAGGGTGCAGCATAAATCCTGCCATCCCAATAACACACACAGATGTTCCACCATTGTTTTCTTTTACTCACATTTTAATTAAGAGATCAGAATCAAGCATTAAAATGTTATTAAATGGCTTGTTTACATTTTCACTATATGTCATTTATTATGCATTTTCTAAATGTGTGCATATCTATTCAGAAGGATTATTTGGAATTTTTATGTCAGTGTTACAACTGTCCCTCTAACTCAGGCCACTTTCAGCTAATTGGGTAACCATGGGAAAGCCTTTCTGGTCCAAGCAGTGCACTACAGACTCTCACTTTAATTCTCAGTCAAGCAATACCCTGTGTCCTGTATCCATCTCACTCAGTCATGTCCGACTCTTTGCAACACGACGGACCATAGCCTGCCAGGATCCTCTGTCCATGGAGATTCTCCAGGCAAGAATACTGGAGTGGGTTGCCATGCCCTCCTCCAGGGGATCTTCCCAATCCAGAGATCGAACCCAGGTCTTCTACATTGCAGGTAGATTTTTTTTTTTATCATCTGAGCCACCAGGGAAGCCCAAGAATACTGGAGTGGGTAGCCTATCCCTTCTCCAGGGGAACTTCCTGACCCAGGAATTGAATCGGGGTCTCCCGTAGTCTGTCCATATCATATGGTTCAAGCACTTAAACAAAAAGGCATTGTCCTAGAAGCCCACGATTCACATAATGCCTTATGAATAATGGTAATGGAGTTGTATGATCTCAGAGGGCAGGACTCATGTCTCCTGCATGCTCAGCTCAGTGCTAGCACATTGGGACTGCTCAATCAGTCCAAATGAAAAGGTGGATTTTTTTGTTGTTTCTTTCTTTTTCTTTGTCTGTTTTTTTTTTTGTCCAGGGTAAGCAGAACACTTTTATAGAGCAGGCCTAAGATAGGAATACATTTTAATTCCACTGTCAAATTATATTCTTTCATCTGTCTCATTTACAGCATAAATGATCTAAAAAAGCTTTA
This sequence comes from Dama dama, assembly GCF_033118175.1. NCBI lineage: Eukaryota > Metazoa > Chordata > Mammalia > Artiodactyla > Cervidae > Dama > Dama dama. Next base: position 59,073,834 of record NC_083699.1, on the reverse strand, counting down.
TGTATAACCTTAAGGTAAGAGTTAAGTGGAGTCTGCTATAACTGGTGGACCAGATAGGACTCAGAGAAGAGTGATTGGTACCACTTTAAATCAAGTTTCTTTTGGAAGGAAACTTTAAGACGTTACCACACACAGAATAAAATTGGCACAACTCTAGGGAGACTGTCTTAGCAATATGTATATAAAACTTTAAAAGATATAAATGCTATTTGATCCAGAAATTTCACATCTAGGAATTTATCTAAAGGAAATAATCAAAGATCTGCACAAAGATTAAGAAGCAAGTGCTTCTCATGGTTTACTTACAACTGTGAAAAACTGAAAACCTTGTCTGATGATAGAGGGCTGATGAAATAAATGATAGTACATCCATACAGTGGAATGTGTGTGCTCAGTCAATTCATGTCTGATTCTGCAAACCTATGGACTGTAGCCTGCCAAGCTCCTCTGTCCATGGGATTCTCCAGGCAAGAATACTGAAGTGGGTTGCCACATCCTCCTCCAGGGAACCTTCCTGACTCAGGGATCAAACCCACGTCTCCTGCAATACAGGCAGATTTTTTACCTCTGAGCCACCTGGGCAGCTCATATAGTGGAATGCTATACAGCTATTAAAAGTAATATTAGGAACGGAATAAATGAAAAATGCATATTAACCAATTATATGAAAAGGTCTAGTGTATAAGTAACTAGTCTTATGTTAAAAATTGTTTAAGTGGTAGATGTGTACACACATAATGGAAAGATTAGAAAATATATACTTAAACACTAAAATTCATTGTTTCTGGACAGAGGAATTTTAAATAATTTTTATTTATTTTGAACTTTTTCATAATTAACATTACAGCAAAATATTACTAAAATATTAATCTACACTAACCTTCCTTCCCTAAAGTTCTATAAAGTTATTTTCTATAGGCATTTTTGTCCCTAGTAGTTTTCTCTCTATTTTTTAGAGATAGTATATATTGCTTTCTAAACTTTTCAGTGTCTGAGACTATGTAGTTACAATAGATCCTTTATTTCTTAAATCAAAATCTTTGATAACCCTAAGATTGTCTTGGGTGTCTCCTTAAGAACACTCCAATGACCTGTGAGTTAATCTTAAAAATTAGAACAGAGCTTCTGTACATATTTATCATAAAGTCCTAAATTTTGCTTTCAGTTCAGGCTTTATAATAGCAATTAATATCATTAAGATATATTATTTAGGCCCACAGCTTAATATGTAATGCCCTTTAGGATTTCCAAACTCTTTCATTTATTTCACCAGTGCTATATTGTTTAATAAGATGCTGATCCTATAGAGTATAGGCCCCCAACTCCCAGGCCATGAACTATGACAAGGTCTGTGGCCTGTTAGGAACTGGGCTGCATAGCAGGTGAGCTGCAGGCAAGCCAGTGAAGCTTCACCTGTATTTATAGCCACCCCCCATTGCTTGCATTATCACCTGAGCTCTGCTTCCTGTCAAACCAATGGTGTCATTAGATTCTCATAGGCCTGTGAACCCTACTGTGAACTGCACATGTGAGGAATCTAGATTGCTCACACCTAATGAGAATCATCTTGAAATCACCCCTCCCCCCCACATACCAGTCCATGGAAAAATTGTTTTCCATGAAACTAGTCCCTGTGACCAAAAAAGTTGGGGACCACTGCTATAGAGAATAAATAAAACATAGAGTCAACCATTCAGAAAAAAATCATCATAGCTTTGGTCAAATAAGGAGGAGCTTAATTCAATGCAGTCTAATTCCCTATGTGGTATTTGATGTAATAATCCCTGTACTTCTCATACTGGCTGCTCCTTGTAAAAGATTAATATTCACCTGCACACCCACACCCAGGCACAGGTGATTGTGCAAGGGACCATAAAGTAGGAAGAAAATGAAGGAACCATAACAGGCCACAGGTGGTTCCAAGTTATAAAAAGCAGGAAAAGGATGTACAGTCTATTAATACTAAAAGAACACTAGGCAGAAATGTGGAGAAAAGCCAAGCCATGATATTTAGTCTAGTATCGTAAAGTTTCATGAACTCCTGGCACAAAGGTTCCTGGAGCAATCCTGGATCTGGAATGACCTCTCCAGAACCTATCCTTAGAATTTCTTTATTGTGCCACCTCAAAAACATACCATCCTCACTTGAACAAACAGTGTGTCTGTTCGTTTAAATAAAATAATAATAATGATAAAACAGTAACATGTGACAGCCAAACTTAGAGGCTACATTAGAATCTTTCTAAAACACAGACTTTCCTGAAACCCGAGTTTCTGATTTCACCATGGTAATTTCACATAGCTGAAGTGGAGCATCACAAGTTTGTATGTCGGGTCTGTAGGATTATAAATTTAGGTCCATGATATAGAATAGCATAGCAACCACTTACAAAGATAGGGAGTTACACTTGAAATCAATTTGTAAGCTCTGGATAATGGCAGCAAATGAATCTGAACCCTACAAACATCTTCCAAAAGTAATGTAGATCAAAAGGAGAGAAAATAAAGCCACAACTTATGCCTATAGCACAAACTAAATAGAGACAAAGTTACAAGTTCTGTGAAGGTAGGGTAATAAATCTTCTAAAACAAGAAAAGTCAGCACACGCACCCACATAACTGGAAACAACTCTACCTAGGAGCTCAGCAGGACTATTAACTCTCGAGAAAGTGCTAGTTCCTCAGGTGTGTCCTACTCTTTGAAACCCTAGGGACTGCAGCCCACCAGGCTCCACTGTCCATGGGGTTTTCCAGGCAAGAAGACTGGAGTGGGTTGCCATGCCCTCCTCCAGAGGATCTTCCTGACCCAGGCATCAAACTGTGTCTCCTGCATTGCAGGCGGATTCTTCACCCACTGAACCATCAAGGAAACCCCTATTAATTGCAGTAAATAATCATAGTTTTAGGGAAGAGGTATGCCCTGGAAGAAGTTCCCCATGTGAGGAGAAAAACAAACAAACAAACAAAACAAATGGTAGGGCCCTTCCAAGACCCATGGAATCAGAATTTCCAGAAGTGACACTCCTGACTTCTCCCTATCTGGAAAGCCCTGCCTGCTCCTTCCTGCCTAAGTCTTCCTCAGTTCCAAAATTAGGTTCCAGTTTTACCTGTCTTCTTCTAACTCACACTAATCCCACTCACATTAATAAACTACAGGAAATGTGTCTGCCCCTCTGTTTTGCATTATTATGGAAACAATTAGTTATGTTTGTCTTATATTCTAGTGAGATTGTAAACCATATGTGTCCTCAGTAAGTGTTCATATGGCTTTGTTGGTACGTCTTTACTATACACGTCCCAGACTTTCCAAAGACAGACAAATGAATGAAAGTAGCACCTGTATATTCATCACCAAATAATACAGGGTGTGCACATCTACCTCCAGAAACTGCTCAGAGTCCATTCCTTACACTCCATAGGCTTACATTCTAAAGAAACTATTTATGTAGAAGTAAAAAAAAAACAAAAAAACAGTTTGCATCTTCAGCCCTAATCCCCCCTCTGAGCTCCTGAGTTACATATCTAACTGCCCTCTCAGTTTCTTCACTTGGATAAGAATCTTAAGGTCAACATGTCCCCACATGAATTCATAATTATCTCTGCCCCTAAATTTGCCCTGTCCTCTACATCCCTACAGTACCCCAATTCTGGAGTTACTGACACTGCCGTTCATCTGGTTGCTCAGGCCAAATACCTGTGACTCATCACACCTGATGTATTTCTTTTTATTCTACACCACATCAAATCTCTCTGCAACTGCCTTCAAATTACAGCTAAATTATTCACAAGTGAATCACTTTTCCTCCTCTCCACTGCCATGGTCCATCTCATACTCGGCTACCACAGTAAGTCCTAACTAGTCTTCCTGCTCCACCCTTGACCTCTTAGGTGTATTCTCCACAAAGTAGCCAGAGACTCTTTAATCTATAAATTAGATGATATGCCCTTAAAAAAAAAAACTCTTATGGTTTCCCATCAGTCTTTACCATGGTATTTCTGGAATATTTAAAAGCTGTTCTTACTTCACAACATCTATCCCCTCTGTCTAAATTCCTCTTCCTTCTGATCACCTCATACTTGTAAATGTGAAACAGTTAATTGCCCAGTCTTGTCCAACTCTTTGAGATCCATAGACGTGTAGCCAGCTAGGTTCTTCGGTCCATTGGATTCTCCAATCAAGAATAACAGAGTGGGTTGCCATGCCCTTCTCCAACCTCACACTTAGCTTCCTCTCATTATTGATATCTTTGCTCAAATATCTCCTGCTCAGTGAGACATTCCCTATCACCCTTATTTCAAACAACAGTTTCTCCATTACTTATCCCTGTTTTATACCCATTTGAATGCAGAGTTCCAAAGAATAGCAAGGAAAGATAAGAAAGCCTTCCTCAATGATCAATGCAAAGAAATAGAGGAAAACAATAGAATGGGAAAAACTAGAGATCTCTTAAAGAAAATTAGAGATACTAAGGGAACATTTCATGCAAAGATGGGCTCAATAAAGGACAGAAATGGTATGGACCTTACAAAAGCAGAAGATAATAAAAAGAGGTGGCAAGAATATACAGAAGAACTATACAAAAAAGATCTTCACAGCCCAGATGATCATGATGGTGTGATCATTCACCTAGAGCCAGACATCCTGGAATGCGAAGTCAAGTGGGCCTTAGAAAGCATCATTACAAAGCTAGTGGATGTGATGGAACTCCTGTTGAGCTATTTCAAATCCTAAAAGATGATGCTGTGAAAGTGCTGCACTCAATATGCCAGCACATTTGGAAAACTCAGCAGTGGCCACAGGACTGGAAAAGGTCAGTTTTCATTCCAATCCCCAGGAAAGGCAATGCCAAAGAATGCTCAAACTACTGCACAATTCCACTCATCTCACATGCTAGTAAAGTAATGCTTAAAATTCTCCAAGCCAGGCTTCAACAGTACATGAACCATGAATTTCCAGATGTTCAAGCTGGTTTTAGAAAAGGCAGAGGAACCAGAGATCAAATTGCCAACATCTGCTGGATCATCAAAAAAGCAAGGGAGTTCCAGAAAAACATCTATTTCTGCTTTATTGACTATGCCAAAGCCTTCGACTGTGCGGATCACAATAAACTGTGGAAAATTTTGAAAGAGATGGGAATACCAGACCACCTGACCTGCCTCTTGAGAAACCTGTATGCAGGTCAGGAAGCAACAGTTAGAACTGGACATGGAACAACAGACTGGTTCCAAATAGGAAAAGGAGTATGTCAAGGCTGTATATTGTCACCCTGCTTATTTAACTTATATGCAGAGTACGTCATGAGAAACGCTGGGCTGGAAGAAGCACAAGCTGGAATCAAGATTTCCGGGAGAAATATCAATAACCTCAGATATGCAGGTGACACCACCCTTATGGCAGAAAGTAAAGAAGAACTAAAGAGCCTCTTGATGAAAGTGAAAGAGGAGAGTGAAAATGTTGGCTTTAAGCTCAACATTCAGAAAACTAAGATCATGGCATCTGGCCCCATCACTTCGTGGCAAATAGATGGGGAGACAGTGGCTGACTTTATTTTTCTGGGCTCCAAAATCACTGCAGATGGTGACTGCAGCCATGAAATTAAAAGATAGTTGGTGATTGGAAGGAAAGTTGTGACCAACCTAGATAGCATATTAAAAAGCAGAGACATTACTTTGCCAACAAAGGTCCGTCTACTCAAGGCTATGGTTTTTCCAGTGGTCATGTATGGACGTGAGAGTTGGACTATAAAGAAAGCTGAGCGCCAAAGAATTGATGGTTTTGAACTGTGGTGTTGGAGAAGACTCTTGAGATTCCCTCAGACTGCAAGGAGATCTAACCAGTCCATCCTAAAGGAAATAAGTACTGAATATTCATTGGAAGGACTGATTTTGAAGCTGAAACTCCAATACTTTGGCCACCTGATGCAAAGAACTGACTCATTTGAAAAGACCCTGATGCTGAGAAAGATTGACGGCGGGAGGAGAAGGGGATGGCAGAGGATGAGATAGTTGGATGGCATCACTGACTTGATGGACATGAGTCTGAGTAAACTCTGGGTGCTGGTGATGGACAGAGAGGCCTGGCTTTCTGCAGTTCATGGGGTCTCAATGACTGAGCGACTAAACTGAACTGAACTGAACCCTGCATGTTTTTTGTTTTTTTACTATATCTTATCATTATTTAAATAATACTTTTTTTGCTTCCTTTATTATTGCCCCTCCCTCCTTTCAATACAATGCAAATTTTATAGGGGACTTTGTTTAATTTCCCATAATTAGTATTAGAATAATACCTGAAGTATTATAGCTAGTTGATAGATCATAAGTGACTGAGTGAATAAGTGCATGGATAGAGTGTTCCAGTACTGATCAGTCTCATCCCAATCGCACCAACTTCAAATAGAAAACCTTTGTTCTGCCTGATGTAGTGGCTGCTCTAGCCTGTCCCAGAGGCCTCTGTTGTTTCCACTTGACTGCACAGGTCAATCTGGGCACCCACTTACATGCTACAGTTCAGGTCTTAGGATTACTGGTCTTGGGAAAAGTAAAGTCAAATTAGATGGTTAACTAAAAATCCTATCTCCGAGTCTATAAAGGGAATAGTTTTCCAGCCCAATTGACCCTGTTCACTTAGACTGGCACGGGATGGATGCTGACATGCCGATCTTGTGCCTGAGGAATTCCTGATCTAGAGGGGAAGTGAGACACCCTTTTATTTGTGAAAGTACCAAGTACAACTCCCCTTTGTATCTGAAAAGTTCGGAACATTTCTAAGCAGACAGTAAAGCTCCAATTAATGCTTATTAAACAAATCAACAAACTGATCCATGAAACATACAGTAACAGGATTTTAAGTGCCATTCCTCTATGTCTAGCCTTTGTGATAGTGTTAACTAATCTCAGTGAATAAAAAGTTGCCTCAATTAGACATATGATATGCAAAACTCATTCTTGCAAAATCTTTTTTCTTTTCGTAGATTAGATTAAAAGCTCATTGTGAGGGACCGTGTCATATCTATCTTGCATCCTCGGTTCTTAGCATGGGGTCTAGATGTAAAAGGAGAAAATTTCCAAAGCAAAGGATGAAGAAGTTTGAAGTCCTGGCAGGAATCTGTGAATATTAAGGAATGCCAGTCTGACATGATTATCAGATGTTAGGTGATGAAAACCTTGCCAACTAACATATGGATTCCTACCCTGTTTCTATGGAAGACTCAAGCTCTAAAATTATTTCCTGAACACAGGGGAGCAGAACTGATTCTGATTATTTACTATGAGACTGCTACTTTTCAGAATATTGCTGATCAAAGTGCTAGACACTCAATGCATGAAAATCTACACCTCTTTACTCAACTCTCTCTTACAGTTAGATAAAATGCTTTAGCAAATGGATGTTTAAAAAAGGGTTCTTAACAGCTGTTTTTTCACTAAATATGAAAGCCTTTCAAATACAAGATGAAATATAGAATAAAACCATTAAGTCAAATGTCTTGAGAGTATCTATTATGGTTAGAGTATTAATTGCCTTGCTTTGCCTGAGATTGAGGAGATTCATGGGATGGGCAACTGTCAAGGATAAAATAGGGAAATTTCTGGACTAGCCAAGGTGACGAAGATAGTTTGTCAAATAGATCATCAAATTTCATTTGTATCTATATGTAGGATTTCTATATAGCTTGTTAAATAAATTATCAGATTTCTTAGGTATCTATATGTAGAATTTCTACATAGCTATAGAATATAAGATAGATAACTAGGTATTGCCAGGCTACAAATACAAGCATGTGAGGAATTAGTCTTGTAGTATACCATAAGAAGTGCAAATTCCTTCTCTTTTCATTTTCTCTCCATTTCCCTCCTATGGTCACCTTCTGACTTATGTTTAAAATTGTATGCTTGTATTGATTTTATTATAGTCAACAGATATTATTTTGGGTGTTAGGGCAATTTCTGTCTCTTCAAAAGAAAGGGAAAAGTGAGAACCAGCAGTGGAGACTGGTCTCAATTGACGCATGGGCTCATCTGTTTTTTGCAGTCCCGAATGTGGTAATTGATGATGGTGATGTCATTGTGGGGAATTAAAATTTTCCTAACTCAGAATGTGTGTTTTCTACATATTCCAGAACTGAACACAAGGAGATTAAGTTCCATAATCCAAGGTGAGATATCAAAAACTATCTCAGCCCAAATTCTGCTGAGCAATTTATTATGACAAACTGAGATAGACTCTTGCAGTCTCCTCCAGATTCTATAGTTCTTCTCGCAATCATCATCTGGCTTTAAGAGGCTCCAAAAGAGTAATCCTCAGTGTTTGGGCACAGAATAGCCATCAGAATCTGGTCTACAGTCTGAAAAATAGTGCATTTTCCCAAGAGTTTACAATGTCAGATTTTAAATATCAAAGGGAAATATCTTCTTTCTAAATATGTCTGGTCAGTCTTAGCAACTAGACCTACTTTTGAGGCTCCATTTCTTTCGTGTCTTTTAATTAATGATAAAGAAGAAATATCTCTAAATTTATAATACCCATGGGACAGTGAAATTAGGGAAAAAAATTCTATTTGATGTGAGCCTTTTTTTTTTTTTTTAAGCTCCCATGACTAAGAAAATCAACAGTTACCTACATCTGTAATATTTATGCCTCCTAGACTCAGTGTAATGAGTTTCATCTCTGATAGAATTTTTATAACTGACTTTCATTTACCTGTGAAATAGAAAGCTTTGGTAGGCTCTTGCCCTACAGAATTGGATGCAAAAGTTTGTTCTGTTGCAAGGAACAGAAGGAAAAAAAATGTCACCCTAATATGCTCCTGTAGCATTTCCTCTGGTTTTTGAAGGAGAAAAGCTTAGAGTTCCAGATATGATTGTCAAATTTCAAGAAGTACAGAAGACTGATGAATCTAAACCTGAAAGCCATAGTCTTCCCCTCTCTTCTATAAAACTGTAGTGTGTGCTCTTAATTGTGACCAAGTGCCCAGTATAGAGGATTCTTCCACGAGATGAGCATGTTTCAGAGCAAACCCTTATCCTAACTGAGGGTTTAAGGAGGCCCGACCCTACATTCTGTTCAGAGCTTTGGTTAAGGAAGTAAGCCAAAACAGAGGAGACGTGCCTTCCTCCATTTAACTGGCTAGAACCCAGGTTAAACTAATTCAGCCTAAATAGAAAACCTCTGCTTTTCTATCCCTTTGTTCTCTTGGATGTCACAGCTCCCTGCTCTATTCGCGCTTCCTTTTATAGTCTTTCCTCACCAAGCATTTCAGGGGGAAAAAAAAAAGCTAAATAAAGATCACAGCCTGTTCCATTGTGTCCCCTTCTTCTTCATCATCTTCCTTTCCATTTGTGCAATGTTGTGGCACCTATTAACTACCAATGTTTTCAGAATGACATTATACAAGGTGCAGGCTGTACCACTGTGCCCTAAAAATATCAACAACTGCATTAGTCTCACAATAATTAATGGCAGGCATTATGCAAATGACAACTTTTTCGCTGCAAAATAATGACATTTCTTCATTTTGAGCAGAGTTATGCAAAACAATGAATTTAGGATGATAAATCACACAGGAGAATTAAGAAAGCCATAACGTTCCTGCCCAGGCAGGCAGAAAGATAGACAGACCAACAATTTAGAAGACATTGTTTGTTCTCACACCACTATAAAAAATCATAGCCAGTCGGCCATTAATGTGTGTGGGTTTTTTTTCCTTCTCCCCTTTAGGCAACAATGCATAAGGGGATGCTAAATTCTAGCAATTGGATCATTACAAGTCACAAGCAAATTTTTCTTTATTAACCTTAATAAGTCATTCACTCAGAGACTATAGTCATCAGGCAAATAAAAAGTATCACATGCCATTCTGCTACACATTAACTAATTCCTTATGCAAACATCACAACATATAGCAATTACTGCCGCTCAAAAAAAACAAAGTCATTTTCAATTTATTTTATTGTTTTTATACTTGGCCATTTCCTGTAGCACATTATCATTTCTTTCCATAACAACCCGAGGTGGAATGGAGAAGAATTTCAGTAGAAATGAGCACTTCCTCTCGCCACCTTTGTCAAACCTTTTTCCCTTCCTGGGACTGCTAAGGGAGGTTATTAGGGTTGTGTGTGCTCCTTCACAGCACATCTTCAACAAGCATTGATTGGAATGGCACATTCAGCCCCTATCCTTATGGCAAAGAGGACTGGGGGCAGGCAGAAAGCCTGGATCTGACAGTCTCCCACATTTGCCACCATAATGTTGCCAGCTTTCCTTGATTCTGTAAAACAAGGTAAAACTGCAGGTTTAGATTTGCCACTAACAGGTGAACATTAAAGTAATGTATTCAGTGTTAAGCTCAGAGATGCCCATTATTTTAATGAAAATTATGAGGCTAGTTTGTCATGCTTCACTCAGTGCATAACGTGTCCCTTCAAAAGATCTAAGCGAACAGCAATAATACATATTGGAAAACCACCCCTCAATGTTAAACAGAATCTCTTTGATTTTTCTGTTTTATTCCATATCACCTTTTATCCAAGACTCTCAGGATGTCAAACACCTGCAGTAAACCTTGTATATGGCCAATAGACTTTTCTAGCCCATTTTACAGACTGAAAAATGGATTCTAAGCAACTAGGGGCTTTTCACAAAAAGCCAATGAAACAGGTTGGATCTGAGAAATTCTTCAGTGTTCTAACCTCTGAGGCCCATGACTTCTTTCTCATAATCATGAGCACTCTTTCCTGCTGGTAAACAATTATGCTGAAACAGTCTGTACCATGTCCCTGTTCACACAATAGGATCGTCATCTCCCTCTATTCTCCTAAATCCACAATCCATTCCCCCCTTTTTAAGGTAGAACACTTCCAAAATACACGAGGGAAAAGCTCCCTTTTCGGTTTTTCTTCCTGAAGGTAATAACATTTTGCAGTTCTCCTTAAATAAAATCCAGCCCATGCTGGATCAATAAGAATGATGCCCATTTCCCTAATGGCAGCCGATTGCCATTTGCTATTCAAATCAGACTAGATAAATTACAGTACATGCCAGGGAACAGGCCAGTGAATTAAGACAGGCCTCCAGAGGACCAGCGATATTATTAATCTTTTAAGACACTATCATATTTCTTCTTGACAGTGTGCGTAGACTCACAGACACACTGCACCCAGATTGAAATATCAGCTGCTGAAAAAATCAATAGTGTTAGAAACACAATAATTTTTGGTCTGCAGGGCCTACACTAAGCAGCACTTGTACTCTGTGCCATCCTTCTCCTCCTTCCCATTTCCCACTTTCCCCTCCTACCTTCTTGTTCTTCTCTTTTCATTCTCTGGCTTTAAAAGCTTATGAGCCCAAATGATGAGATATTATGAAGTTTCCACTGCTAACACTGGTCACTGTGGTCAGAGCATTGATTTTCCAAGAGCTGTTTGAAACACAATTTCACTAGACTAGTAAACAGTTTTGGTGTGGGATTGTCCTTCCTAAGCTCTTAATACAGAACCCCCAAACCCTATGCACTTGGCTATGTTTTAAGAAGAAATGCAGATATGTAGGAAGATGGATATACCCAGAAAGCCCCAGGGAAAGTAGAATAGAAAGATAGAAAAATAATGGGAACCTGGACCAGAAATGAAAATAAAAAGCACATTTGCTGAAGAGTGAGGAGAAGAAACAAAACAAAACAAAAGACTACTGGACAAACAGAGGGAGACCACTGCAGAGTGGGAAGAACTTTGAAAATCTGTGTTTAAAATATTCTGAAATATTTTAAAATAGTCTGAAAATTTATGTTTAAAACCCTACCTCTGTTGTCTGCATATTAAATGATTTTGACAATTACTTAGTCTTTCAGAGCCTTGGTTTCCTTATCTGTTAAACACACCAATATAATCATTTACTTTGTAGCAGTCCTGTGAGGGTTAATCAGCAAGATGTGTGTGCTTCTGAAATAATAAGGTGCTCTGTAAATGGTTAAAAAGGTTATAAATTCTGTTTCTACTAGAGAGAGATTTTTTAAATATGCCTGATATTTTTTCTTTCATAGAATCAGAATACCATAAATGAACTTAAGACATTATCAATAAATAACTAGACTGATAGTCACAGATGTTATTTAGGGCCATTTTACCAACAGCTGGTAGAACTTGAGCTAGAACACAGATCTGTTGATTATTAACCAATACTTTTTACATTTTACCAGACTGGCTTTGCTTTTTCCATATTTCTTTTTACTCTAGATTTGAGGCTTTAATTCTCTATCAAGTTGTTTTTCAACTGGGGAAGCAGATTAAACTAATGCAAAACATAAAACAAGACAAAAAAACTGCATTTTGCATATCTTGATGATACCTTCTGGATTCTAAATCTCTCTCCAGTTGCTTCTCATTTGTCTTTTTCCTTTCATAGCAAAATTAGTTGAAAGAATTGTCTCTATTAGCTGTTACCATATCTTCACTCTCTATTCTTTCCTCAAGCTGGTTCAATGAGACATTTATTCATTCTACTTTACCATATCTGTTGCTGCCAAATCCAATGGTCACATTTTCACTCTCATCTGACTCAACTTTTCAGCAGCAAGTTAACATGGTTAGCCACTTCCTCTTACTTAAAACCCCGTGGTTATCTTCTAGGACACTTCTCTTCCCAATTTTTCCTACCACCTGATCAGTCACTTAAGAATTAAGAAAGTAGTACTGACATATATACACTATCATGTGTTAAGTAGATAGTTAGTGAGAAGTTGCTAAATAACACTGGGAGCCCAGTGTAGTGCTCTGTGATAACCTACAGAGGTAGGATGTGGGGAGGAGAGGGAGGCTCAGGAGGGAGAGGATATATACATACATGTGTGTGTGCATGCTAAGTTGCTTCAGCTGTGTCTGACTCTTTGTGACACCATGGACTGTAGCCCACCAGGCTCCTCTGTCCATGGAATTCTCCAGGCAAGAATACTGGAATGGATTACCATTTTCTTCTCCAGGAGATATACATATATATATATGACTGATTCACGTTTTGCATGGCAGAAACCAACACAAAACTGTAAAACAATTTTCCACTATCAAAATAAAGGAAAAAATTATTAAAGTCCTATCAATTTGAAATCTGTTGTGAGCACTTCAATCTAAAGTTATTCTAATTTGGGATAAAGACAGCATATTTGGCAAAATAATCAACTCTTAGAAAGTGCATATGAGATATCTAGGTTTTGAATGTCTGGCTTTATGACTTTGAGGAGAACTGAGAAGAAAATCTAGCTCTTTGGCTTGATGCTTCTTTATTCTTGCTGCAAAAATTATTAGGAACTAGTTTAAAAATATCCATAAACTATCCTTTACCTAGGAACTTGCTAAATGGACAGATTTCTACATATGGGTAAAACAAAGTGTCTTCATTGGACCAGAATTTCAAAGACCTCCATATTGAACTTGAAATTCACATATATGCAACACCTCATAGGTCTCTCAGATTCATTTAATTGCTCCACCCAGTTTTTCTTAGTAATTGTTCCTTGACGTCTACATTGCAAGAAGTGAAGATGAAAACTATTTCCAAGTAAGTCAAATTAACTTGAATATGGTTTCAGTGCTAGGTTGTACCCCTGACTTCTAGCAAAAGAATTTTTAAGATATACTCTAGTAATCATCAGATGGAACTTGTCTTTGTCTTTGAGTTTGTATTTGTCTCAGGAAAAGAAAGTCCTTCTAGACATGAAAACAGCTGGAGGGCAGTACCTGAACAGAGTGATTTCTCACCCTATGTCTGACTTCAACAAGTTTTGATCATGATGTAATATATAAAGTCGATGACATGATAAAATATCACAAGGCAGCATAGAGCTGATCAAAGCCAAAAATTATTTAATATACTCTTTGAGGAGAATAGCAACAACTTCTTTTGAATGAGGTATTACCAGGAATATGAACACAAGGCATTTTCCTAGGAAAAACAGAGATGTTTCCACTATTTGTAAATCGTCTGCCACCTAGGAGTAAACTCTAGCTTCCTTTCTGCTTAAATTCTTCCACAAAGTCCACCTGCCAGGTCTATAGCCAAGGTCTTCTTTTATCTAGACTAGAACAAATATTCCGCTTTGAGTCATGAGAACATTATCAACAAAATTCCCAGAGTTAATACTTTTATTTAATTATATACAAATACATTTATTTTTATGTGTTGTTCCACAAAGTTAAACTTTAACTATATTAATCCAGGGGAAAACCCCTGATTATCAACTAACAGTTTTGTAAACAGTTATCTCATGAGTTAAATAATAACTTGAAAAATTTAAGTCAAAATGCCAAACAAGCAGGAGCCAGAAGGCCAGTTGGAAGGAGTAAAGATTTCCCTGCCTTTGTTATATCAGGTTCCTTTGGAAGCATGGGATATAGTAAAGCAAGGGAGTATTTTGGTGGCAGCTGGATCGTTTGTAGGAATAGGGGCAAAGGATTGAGGAAGCAAGGAGCCTGGAAGACACCTACTGCTTATCATCAAAATCTCTAAACTTGGAGCAGACAGGTTAGACCTTATAGAAAAGAAAATTCATGAGAATATGACTCTACTGGTAATGTCCAAAGGAACTCAGGGATAATAGACGTATGTACTGCAAGAATATGAACACTTAAAAAAAAATCAACATACTTTAAGCTATCCAATGCAAAGTTCACTGGCCCACACTGCCAGCCTACAATGAACTTCACATGGAGCACTCTCGTACCACTCTCCCACTAGAAACAATGGGGTGAAGACTAATCTACTTTTCCTGGTTCCATTTAATAATAAGGTGAAAACAAAGATGTCTTCCTGCAGTACTGAGTTGTTAGGGACTATGATTTCAAGTTTCAAGTTATCATCAAACTGCCCATCAATTTACCCCTTAATAAGTAGAAACACCCACCTATTAAAAAATTGAATCTAGGCAGTAGACTAATGTCCAAAGAGCAATACTATAAACATTGACTTTGGTGAGGTTTTTGACTCAAAAATTTCCATAGAATTCACATGGCCAGATAATTTGCACAATCTTGATATCTGTGGTGTAGGATAAAGCTGATTTATTTTTAAGGCTGTTTAAGGAATGGTTAGGCACTGTTAAGATTCTTCCTGTCAGTCTGTTAAAGATCAGTCTTGCTTGCTGATTTAAAAAAAATCATAAAGAAGAAAATATTCTCAGTGAAGATCTTTTAAGGAAGGCTCCCATTTGCTCTGTAGATGAAAAGCATGAGACCAAATAACATGAGCTGCTCATGAGAAGGCTGAGACTAGCTGGAAAAAAAGGGGAAGGTACGTGAATGTAAAAAGTATCATCCTTAGATACACATGTAAATCTTATTAAGATTCAAAAAATATGGCCCCTCAGACCTTACTTTTGGTATTTTTAATTATATATTTAATACATGGACACATGCATATTGGAAAATATTTAAACACTATAAACTATATATTAAAAAAAACTCACAGAGCTTTTTACAGTTCATAAAATACTTTCTTACTAATGTTAGTTTTTCTTTCTGATAACTCAAAAAAGCAAAAAAGATCAGGTTCTCCATCTCTGTTCTATAGACAAAGAAATATCACCCCATCGTTCATGTAGTTGGTACAGAATGAATCTGAACAGAGGAGCCAGGAATCATTAGCATCCTGGCAATCTACATGTACATGAAGAGGGAGGGGGTAGCATGATGACTATGAAATGGAAAGATTTTATAAGTGGTCAGAGGAGGGTCATCAAGGAGGAGGAGGTTTCAAAATATTCAAAAGGAAGCATAGACAAGCACTAGGAATAAAAAGAATTCAGAGTGATCTGTGGGAAAGAAAAAGTGACTAGAGCAAGGAAAAAAATTGCAAATTCAGATCACTCACTTGTTTAATTGTATAGCTACTATGTTTGAATTACTCTGGAAGCCATTAGGCAAACAATGATGACCTGTGGGAGGTACTTAATATCTAATTTTGGAGACAAAGTCCAAAAATAAGTATAACACAAGGCAATTCAGATATTCAGAATAGGAGTTTAGAGAAAACCATCTCTAATAGGCTGACAATGGAAAACTTAACTATAGTGAAGGAATCTAGCTGAACTTTGTAAAAATTCTTTGTAACAGTTGGGAAGTGATACGAAGATTCAGGTTATGTGAAGAGCATGAGAAAAGTCAGGGAAGCAGAAAATTGAAAAATATATTTGGGAGCAGCAAATAAACAAATTAACTGTAATTGTAATAGGAAATAATGTTGGAAAGATAGGTTGAGCCTGGTATGGGAAGGGAACCCTTGAATATTGGGCTGATCAACCCGCTTTATTTTATGGGCAAAAAGGGTCTATTAAAGGCTTGTAAGTAGGACAATGGCACATCATAATGGTATTTTAGTATTTAGTATAAAAAATTGGATATGGTGGGCAGAAACAGGGAGAGCCTAGAGGTATTGAGAGAGATGGAGAAAGAGAGGGAGAGAAAGAGAGACCATTGCAGTAACCCAGGCAACATTTAGTAGTGTTAGTAGAAAAGACAAAAAACAAAACAAAACAAAAAACTGTGACATGGTCTAGAGACGCCGTGAAGAAGAAATGGTAACTAATATTTATTAAACCGCTACTATGTGCCTGGCACTGGATATCTAGTTTACATAGATTAACTCATTTAATCTTCAAGATGGCCCTAGAAGGCAAGTAACTTTATTGTTTCTATTTTACAGATAAGGATATTAAGCAAGTTTTCCAAGTTTACATACTTAATATGTGACAGAACAGGATTCAAACCCCGATCATCTGACTCCAGAGCCTGCCTGCTTAACCTCTGGGCTTAGTGGTTAAGCATTGGCTCAAGGGTTTTGGTGGTACCTTATATATGACAAGATCTGATAAAACCTGATGACTGGTCAATGACATATGAATCATAAGACACTGATATTCTTGGGAATCTGGATTCTGACATTTTGGAGTGATGGTCGAATGGTAATACTATGAATAAAAACAGGGAAATTAAAAAAACCTTCTGGATTTCACATTTTACACTTGCTCTTAATGGTCCAATTGCTTTTTGTATTTAACATGTCAATTTACCATTAAAGTCACAAAAGCAACTGAACAACAAAACTTAAAAAATTTTGTAGACAGATCCTGACTGATTATTCCTTTCTATGAATCCACATAATGAATATGTGGAGTATAGTATAGTGCTTGGTATATAGGAGATGCACAATAATGCATTAAATAAATCATTGGAGGATTATTAATCATAAATAAATGAACATAAAAGGACACCCTCCTTTTTTTTGACCTCCTGGCAGTAGTGTCAGAAGTATATATGACCCAGAGTCAGACAAATCTTGATTCAAATCCTGGCTCAGCAGCTTTACCACTACAGGAAACAGGGCAAGTTACTTCAAACATTTTGTATAATACAGGGTAATAATTCAAGAAAAAACAGACGTCTTTCTGGATTCAGTACTTCTTTGTAAGGCCGTGGGTCTATGAAAGTCTAGAAAGGATGCCTCCAAAGGCCATTATCTCTGACAGAAAATCTGCAACACTCTTCTCTTATTGCATTTAATTTACAAAAATTACACTGAGACCTATACAAAAAATATCTGCCAAGTAACTGCCAGATTTAAAAGAAAAATAAATTATTTTCAGAGAAGTGAAAACTGGAGTTTCAACTGAAGGGGAGATTTTAATTGCAGTGAGACATATCAGCTGAACGGTTTAGCTTGGACTTGTGGGATCAGTAGCAGCCAGTGGGATATATATTAAAGAAAAACCAAGTTTAATTAGCCTCAAGATTTTCTACAGCTTGGCTCTTTCCTCCCACATCTAGTTTGATTCCAGTGGGTCAATATCCTTTTCGATCATGGTCTCTTCCATCTTTTTCTCAGTTGCTGTCATGACAATCCAATGGGAGAATGACATACAGATGAAAACAAGGCTTGAATAATTACTGCACTGCGGCTGGTTGTTGTTTGAGCATCATTTTATTTCTTCCAATCACACAGGTCCTTGGACTTCACAGCCCCGTGTTTCAGATGGAGGTGATGCTGATTATATTATGACATTACAGCAAAGACAGGCAGATCAGACAAAGTGAATTTCACTCCATAATTAAACTGCAGTATCTTTCGTCTGAAGTCCAGGGCAGGATTAATCTAAAGGTAGCTCTTTATCATCTCGATTAGTGCTGGGATTTGAAGAGTGAGCTCTGATTTGATAGCTAGCCCTCAGCCGAGCTGACTGGTGGCCTCATATCTGTCTAACTGACAAAAATAATATCAGATCAAGATACATTTGCAAGGTTATACCCTTTCCTTTTATTTTTATCTGAAGGAAATGCAGATAAATTCAAATATGCTGGCATTTCCATTACTCTGTTTTCTATTACAAAAATCTCTACTGAAAAGAACAGGTCCTTCTAAATCCCACAGCATTTTACAAATGAGTTCCCATAATTCCACTTAGCTCCATGCTCTAATGGCTGCTTATTTCCTGCCTTTTCTTTTTGTGAGGCTCAGATTTGAATATTTGGATGGCCCAAGTAACAGCCTCTCAAGCTGCTCACAGGGTCCCCTTTGATTTCAAAGGATTTGCCCATGTAGAATTTATGAGGGGATTTTGCTTCCTTCAATTGCTCTTTTAATGTATATGATATTCCCAAATTCTTCGTAATCTAATGAGTTAGATCAGTGATTCTCAACCTTAAATCCCTGTAGAAACACCTGTGAGGCTTTGTAAACAAACAGCGATCTAGCCCCCACTCCAGACCTGATGCTTCAGTATTTGTGGGGTTAGGCCCAAGCATCTGTATATTTTTAAAAGTTCACAGGTGATTTGAAAGTGCTTCCAGGGTTGAGAACTATTGCATTAGCTAAATAGCACATCAGCAGTATTTGCAAAAGACTTATCAAAACAAGTCATTGTTAAGGGAAATGAAGGCTGATACTGTTGTGAAAATAATTTTCTTAATAAAATTATAAAAATGTTTATTCTAGTAACATTTGCATAGAAAATACATGTCAGGTCTTTCAAGAGCTATGGAAGACAAGGCAGACTATAAAACAGACAGGTTTATGTCAACAATGCTTCCATTGATCCATCTGATAACATTAAAAGCAATGATTTATTGGCTGAGCTCATCACAGGATAATTCCATAGCTACCAACCATATAATTTAAGATGACTCTTGACTAACATCATAAAATCTGTGAGTTTGGACACAAACTTGGAATTAGCTGTAATCTACTTTAATACTTTTACTCCTCAGCTGTCTTTTCAGAAAAAGGCACGACTGAAAAGCTCTGATTTCAACTTCTGGCTCTGCCTTGTTTTAAAGTTTAAAAACACTCATTCTGGACTCAACTGAATCCAGTTATCAGTTGGTTGGCCTTCAGAAAAATATTAACTTCTCTAAGTCTCAATTATCACATCTCTAAAAATGGGGCTAAGAATCTTATCTCACAGAGCTATTTGGGTTTTACACTGACTAATTTAGGTAAGAGTGCCTGGCAAACCAAAGTATCAGAACTAAGTATCTGTTGAACTACAAATGCAGCATTTACTAAAGGTTGTCACTGAGCTTCTGTCAGTTTGTGATTCACAGATCAGTTATCTGGGAGATATGATCCACTAGGGAAAAAAAGAGCAAGTCCGAATAGGAATGGTGTTCAATTATTTATTCATTTATTTTTGCATAAGCATCACCTGAAATGAGTGTTAAAAATATAATCTGTTGGACTTCAATCCCAAAGATTCTGATACTGTATTTAGGGATGACTATGCATTTTAGCAACCATCTAGGTGATTCTGAGTTAGGGTAGAGGATCCTCATTTGGGTAAAACAGTTATAAAGGAATAGAAATTAGTCAAATATTTATCCCCCCCCCCCCCCAAACCACAGTGCAGCCTGACTTGGAAGAGATCATGTTTTCTGTTCCTTAGGTCAAAATTCAGTCAGATGAATTTGAGTTATGCACAAATGTAACATTTTCATAGAGTATGATTACGCTCCATCTAAAAAGTCTATTTTGTCTTCAATTAAACATACTTTCTGAATAATTATCGTTTAGCCACTCATATTATCTTCAATTTTTTTCATCACCAGTAGGTATATGTAAGTATATAGTCATGGGTCAGATTCATTATCAACACATCTTTTTTCTTTTATAAAGCAATAAAATAACTTTCTGAAAATTGGTAAATTATCTAAATAAACAAAAGTAGCTATTTCCTTCTTTAATGCTTCATAGGATAAAGTGTTTCTGAAATGCCTTAATTAAAATTGATGAAAATCAGTGGACAATTGTAGGTTGAATACTTTAAATGCAGTTGATAAATTAGTCTGCTAAAATGAAGATATCCAACCTACTATTGGAGACTGTTCTGGATCTAAGGAGAAACTTAAAACATTTTCATTTTCAAGATTTTCCTAAGGAAAGACAGTGAGACAAATGCCAGAACTAGGTTTAGTTTGTAATATAATATGCTAACAGATACACATCATCTATATTCTAAAAGTTACTGTATAAGACAACAAGAAAATTATGGTCCTCAACTACAACTGAGCATATAGTTAAGCTGGGAGAAAAAACATACCAGTTGAGAAAAGTTTATTAACCTTACAGGACAATATAGCTGAGTGGTCAAGAGCAAGTCTTTTTAATAATATGTGACCTGGGGTAGGCTACTTAAGATCTCAGAAACTCAGCACAGTATTTCTTTGAGAGGGTTGAGGTGACCATAGTGAGTCCTGAGTAAGTGTAAGCTGTTGTTTATTGTAATAGTTGACAATTTATTAGATGAGATCTGTCACAGCTAAGACTGAAATGAATGACAGAGACACTGAGAGCTATAGAAACCTCAGATTGAGAGAATGTTGACATGATTGGAATGATTTTGAGTTAGATATTTGAATGGATAAGATTTGGCTAGACAGAGGGACAAAGACCATTTTAGACTGGGCGGGGAGGTGTGGGTCTTGATATGAGCTGCAGGTCAGAGGAGTTGCTTCAGTTGTGTCCAACTCTTTGCAACCTCATGGACTGTGGCTAGCCAGGTTCCACCATCCATGGGATTCTCCAGGCAAAAATACTGGAGGGGATTGCCTTGTTCTCCTCCAGGGGATCTTCCTGACCCAGGGATTGAACCCGTATCACCTGGTCTCCTGCATTGGCAGATGGGTTGTTTATCACTAGAGCCACCTTGCTGCTGCTGCTAAGTCGCTTCAGTCATGTCTGACTCTGTGTGACCCCATAGACGGCAGCCCACCAGGCTCCCCCATCCTTGGGATTCTCCAGGCAAGAACACTGGAGTGGGTTGCCATTTCCTTCTCCAATGCGTGAAAGTGAAAAGTGAAAGTGAAGTCGCTCAGTCGTGTCCGACTCTTTGTGACCCCATGGACTGCAGCCCACCAGGCTCCTCCGTCCATGGGATTTTCCAGGCAAGAGTACTGGAGTGGGGTGCCATTGCCTTCTCCGAGAGCCACCTTAGGGACTGTTTAATAGTTTAGGAAAAAACTGAAAGTTAACTTGGGATAAAACAAAAGAAGGTTCTAATGTTTAAAAGTCACTTTGACTTTTTGGTAGAATTTTTAATTGCTCAAATATTTTCCCAGTGTAATTCAGTATCTCTTTAGAACAGTGGTTCTCACATTGTAGTAACATCAGAGTCACCTGGAGGGCTTGTTCAAAAAGTTGCTGTACTCTACCTTGAGGTTTAAGATTTAGTAGATCGGGGTGAGACCCAAGAGTTTGTGTTATAATGTTTTCCTGGTGATGTTAATGCTGCTTGTCACTGTGAACCATGGCTTTAGAAGATGCTAAGACAGAGTTGGAGAGAGGAGGATTTTCCTTAAAATAATAAAAACCAGATCTGAAAGAGACACGTGCACCCCAATGTTCATCGCAGCACTGTTTATAATAGCCAGGACATGGAAGCAACCTAGATGCCCATCAGCAGATGAATGGATAAGGAAGCTGTGGTACATATACACCATGGAATATTACTCAGCCATTAAAAAGAATTCATTTGAACCAGTCCTAATGAGATGGATGAAACTGGAGCCCCTTATACAGAGTGAAGTAAGCCAGAAAGATAAAGAACATTACAGCATACTAACACATATATATGGAATTTAGAAAGATGGTAACAATAACCCCATATGCAAAACAGAAAAAGAGACACAGAAATACAGAACAGACTTTTGAACTCTGTGGGAGAATGTGAGGGTGGGATATTTCAAAAGAACAGCATGTATACTATCTATGGTGAAACAGATCACCAGCCCAGGTGGGATGCATGAGACAAGTGCTCGGATCTGGTGCACTGGGAAGACCCAGAGGAATCGGGTGGAGAGGGAGGTGGGAGGGGGGATCGGGATGGGGAATACGTGTAAATCTATGGCTGATTCATATCAATGTATGACCAAAAAAAATAATAATAATAAAAAAAAAATAAAAAATAAAATAATAAATAATTCAATAACTGAATAGCCCTCTTTAGTTCCTGTACAATTTCATCCTCACTTTTATGCCAAGTCATAGAAAAAACTATATGGTGATTACTTAAGAAAAAAAAAAATGCTTACTTTGACTCCCAAATCTCTTAATCAAGTTCAAGTCCTTAACTCTCTTAAAAACAAGCCCAAGTCCTTAACTGTGATAATGAGGGGCCTCTGATCCAAAGGACCCCAGGCCAACCAGCCTGGAAACTTAAAAAAGACTTAATCAGTATTAAGGATGTTGAAGAATTGAAAATAATAAAGCCAAGAGATTGGAGAAAGCGGGTTGACTTTTTATTACAAAGAACCTCTATTAATCTGTGCCAAACATTTAATACTTAAAGGTAATACTTAACTGCCTGCCCCATAATCATCCACAAACTATTTTCAGTTTTCCTTCATTTACCTTGTTCCTTTCTTCAATAGGTACTCAGGAATGAGCAAGGGGAACAAGAACTCTCAGCTTAGGTCTGGGTCACTGCTTAAACACCTCCATCTCCTGCTTCAAAATCTTTCTCCAAAACAAACTTTACAATGCAGAGGCTATACTGTAAGATATATTTTAAAAGGCGGAAAGAGAAAATATAATGCTCTGTGAGACTCTATTTTCTATGTGTGGCTCCAAGGGCACACTATCACAAGTTAGTACTTTATTTTCAATGACAGACAAAAAAAAAAGTGTTTTAAGATTCATGTAGAAGTCTTTGTGAAAAAAAAAGTAAAAAATGGAACTAAAATGTTTGAAATTCCAAAAATCTCTCAATTAGAGACGCTTGTTTATTCCCTAGCTATTTATCTTTTCTTAAAATAAGCTATATAATTACAAAGTATAATTAATAATAATAACAACAATTACCACAAGTACAACAGAAATAATGATAGTAAGCACCATGGGCCCAGATCCCCATAGTTACAAAAGATAGAATTTGTCTCAGTATTTTCAAGAACAGACAGCAGCCCAATAATACAGAGGGGGAAAAAAATCTTTCTTATGCTCCCTGGAAAATACTACAGAAAAATAGACAATAAACTTTAATACCTGTTGTTAAGGATCTTCATTTTACAGATCAGTTCAGGCAATTTAAACAGACAACAACTGAGGCCTCTAACGTCTCTTAGGAAACAGTATCAACATTAATTCCTGTCTGGTCCCAATTCCATTTCTAGTTAAGCATCCCCATCCACTCATAAGAAGAAAGAAATAGCATTTGTATAGTGTTTTACAGTGTATAAAGCACTTTCACAAACATCATATTATTTGATTGTCTCAACAATCCGGTGGGATATGTAAGTAGGGGAAAATATTAATATTATACCCATCAGAAGATGAGAGAATAAAGGATCAGAGAAGAAGGAAATAAATTAATCTTAACTAAATGTCTACATTGGGTCAAACTTCATTTAGACTTGAAAAGAAATCCTACATATAGAGTTTTACATAACATGAAATAGGCTCAGAGAGTCTGATACCTGTCCAAGATTATAAATAGCAGAGCTAGGACTTGAATGTAGATAACCTAGTTCAAGATACCCTGATCTTCCACCAAACCCTAGACTTAATTCTGTTATAAATATCTAGTTACAGTAACTGGCTTTCTCAAGAGGAAGCTTGTTCAATTGCCAAATAGCATAACCACTACTAGTTTTAGGGGTTTTGTGTATTTTTAGTTAGTCTGATGAAAAAGGTACACGTTACTTGAGAAAATGTACACCTTTATAATATCTAGTATGACAAGAGGAAAGAAGAGAGAATGCATTATTTCATTGGCTTACAATACTGACTTTTAAAATCCAACTACCCACAAACACAAGAGATAGCATAGTCCCATTTCCAACAAAATACTCATTACAAGAAACCAAAAGACCAACCATTCTCAGAGGTTAGATTCTGGCATAGGCTCAACTTTAAACTACTCTTATCTAAATAAGTGACCAATACATATGCATACTAAAAATGAATAACAGTAGACTGTGTATTAACAAAATAAATCATCCATTCCTTATTTTGTCTCAAAGCTATAGATTCAGATTTTGAAACTTTTTGATAATACCTTTTTTTATTTTTTATTTTAAACAAAGGTTTCACCGAGAAGGCATATTGGGAATTTGGGCTGCAGGGGTTAAGGAAGTTTAGGATGTAAGTAAGTGTTTGTGAAATTAGATTGAATATTTAAGTAGTAAAGAAGACATTTATTGAAAGAAGATTGCTGTATGTACTGAACAATTACCTTGCTGCTACTGAACATTTTCAGAGAATTCCAGAATTTCAGAGTTGCTGCTATACTGGGGGGTTTATTTTAATAATGACAGAACATTCATGTTCAGTTCACTTCAGTTACTAAGTCGTGTCCAACTCTGCGACTCCATGGGCTGCAGCACAACAGGCTTCACTGTCCTTCACCATCTCCCAGAGTTTGCTCAAACTCATGTCCATTGAGTCAGTGATGCCATCCAACCATTTCATCATAGGTCATCTCCTTCTCCTCCTGCCTTCATATTCATATTGGATTTCATTAAAATTATAGATTACAATCATATGTCTAAGGCTTGAATAGCCTATAAATATTCATGTAAAGCATATGTCTATGCTTAAACACCTTTATATTAGGGAATTAATAATCGTGGATATTAGGGACTGTTGGAAACTGAATACATTCCCTTCCTCCTCCATTCATATGTTGAAGTCCTAACCTTCAGTGTGACTATATTTGGAAATAGGGCCTTTAAAGGAGTTGTTATTGTTTAGTCAATAAATCATGTCCAACTCTTTTGTGACGCTATGGACTGTAGCCCACCAGCTCCTCTTTCCATGGGATTTCCCAGGCAAGAATGCTGGAGTGGGTTGCCATTTTCTTTTATAAGGGAAATGCCCAACCCAGGGATCAAACCCACATCTCCTGCATTGGCAGGCAGGTTCTTCATAACTGAGCCACAGGGAAGTAAAAAAAAGAGTGGACATACGTATTTGTATACATTTTCACTTTGCTGCACACCTGAAACTGACACCATAAATAAAGTCATAAGAGTGTGGTTCTAATCCAATAGCACTGTTGCCCTTAGGAAAAGAGAAAGAGACAAAAGGGATGAGTATACATAGAGCAAAGGCCATATGAGGAGACACTAAGAAGAAAGTCAGCTGCAGGCCGAGGAGAGAGGCCATGAGGAGACACTAAGAAGAAAGTCAGCTGCAGGCCGAGGAGAGAGGCCTCATGAAAAAACAATACTGCTGACACCTTGATATCGGACTTCCAGCCCCCAAAACTGGGAAATAACTTCTGTTGGTTAAGCCACCTATTCTGTGATATTTTGTTATGGCAGTTCTAGAAAACTAATATAGGCACTAAGGTTTTCACAACAACCTGCAAGCTAGGAATTGATTAAATTTATTTTAGCTTCCCTGATGGCTCAGACAGTAAAGAATCTGCCTGCAGTGCAGGAGACATGAGTTTGATCCCTAGGTCAGGAAGTTCCCTTGGAGAAGGAAATGGCAACCCACTCCAGTATTCTTGCCTGGAGGATCCCATGGACAGAGGAGCTTGGTGGCCTATGGGGTCCATGGGGTCACAAAGAATGAGAAATGACTGGGTGACTAACACTACAGTGACTACATTTGACTGGTACAGAAACAGATTATGGGAGAGTTGAGAAGTGTCTCAAGTGACACAGAAACAGTATGTGGAATAACCAAGATTAAACATAGATAGATCTCTCCTTTAGACCAATGTTTTTTTCCTCCTTGTCTATTTTCTACCTTTGAGCACATAAGAGTGTTAAAAAGTTAGTTTTTATATTGACCCGAATATTTTATTATTGTATGTTTCATCACTGGCTTGTGTTCTACTTGAAGTCACAGAAACCTATATAATTTATCTTCTTTGTAACAGTCCTAACTTTTCAAACAGTCTCAGTTCTGTTGACCATTCCTCATATCATTTGTTTCATTTCCCTACCATCCTGGTCACTTACTCTTGAAGATGTTGCTGTTTATTCATATTTCTTATACTGGATTGTTAAGTTATATCTTGTCTATATCATCCATGAGTAGTCTTTTAGAAATGTAAAGACAAAATCCTTATCTATCCATCTAAAACATTTCATCTAATTAGATGTAGCACATCATTCCAGTCTTTCAAGATGTTTTGGGAACTTGATTACATCATTTAACAACTTTTTTATGTATTTGGATTCATGTCATGTGCAATTCTGTTAAAAATGTTTTTATCCAAATTATTGAAACAAAAATGGTGGTGAAGATGAGATTTAGAATATTCCTGCAATATGCCATAGATTTCCTTCCACTTTGACATTGAGCCATTTGTTTGTACCTAATAATGTGGACATTCAACCAGTTACTAATTTATCTGTACTTAGATTAGTTACTAATATATCTGTACATCTAACCCAGGTGAGATAGATCATATATTCTAGACATGATTTCATTGGAGCCATTCTGGTTTCTAGCAAGCACCATTTTTTCTGGGGATCATAAACCATGGCTCTATGCTTTATTGTTTTAATAATCCATTCGGGGCTCTTTCTCAGGACTGACAACAAGCTGTTTGTATGTATAAACTGCCTTCTTATACTTTCTAAAAATTAGAACATTTTTTATATCTCTAGTTGCCTAATATTTTTCTCTTCTCTTCAGATATGAATGGCAATAACTGATTTTATTAATAAACCCTTTCTTTAGCCTACAGCTCTCTAGCCCTATTTCTAGGCTTCTCTGTTTTTCCTTTTTTCTGTGTCCTCCCAAGGAATAGAGTCTCTATGTATAATCATGAGCTTCCCTGGTGGCTCAGACAGTAAAGAATCTGCCTGCAATGCAGGAGACCTGGGTTTGATCCTTGGGTCAGGAAGATCGCCTGGTGAAGAGAATGGCAACCCACTCTGGTATTCTTGCGTGGAGAATCCCATGGACAGAGGAGCCTAGCTGGCTACAGTCCATGGGGTCGCAAAGAGTCAGACACGACTGAGCGACTAACACACACACACACGTGTAATCATAATGACACCTAGAGATAGTCTGCTGGTCAGATATGTATCTGTAAACCAGAAGAGTAGAGAGTACTTAGGGGGCTGACTTGGGCCTGGTTGTGCTGGCAGAGGAGAAGGGGCTGTGATCAGTGGAGGCTTTGTGCTCGCCTCTGTGTATGGCTCTGCCTAACTTCTGTTTTTCACTTCTGGCTGTGAACCTGGATAAGATTGTATCCTTTTCCTATTCATTCTGGTTGATTTCTTTTGCCAAAGATTCAAGACAGCTTTGTATTTTTCAGTCTTAAACTGCAAGATGTTGTGATATACGATTCATTTATTTTCCCATGAAGACTCTCTCCAAGGCAGGCATGTACCTTGACCTTTACCTAATCAAAAAAAGTTGTTTGGGGGATGGGAGACGGGGAGGCAGGTTGGACTTTAAATGCACAAATCAGTTCTAATAAAAACACTGAGATTCAGGTGCCTGAGGTTAGAAATACTGGAGGGAATTCAATTACACTAATTAATATTTAAGAAGGGCTAGAGATCACATGCTGAATGTGGAAAACTAGGCCAGTCAGACATGAGCATATGGGGAGGGCAAGATCAACTGATAAAAGTAACAAACAAATCATACATAAATGCTCCAACAGGAATGAAAAAGAGAATACAAAATAAATGTTCCAAATGACACTGCAGAGGAGGTAAAGTAAATGGTCTACCAGATATAAAAGCAAAATGTTCTAACACACACAAGACTTTTTATTGGTTTTATATAAACACATATATTATAAAAATGGTTCTTTCAAATACATTAGTAGGAAAAGTTACCCAATTATAAAAACAGAGACTTAGTTTCAGATCTGTGGATTCAGAACATACTGTATTTGCCCTTGTTTCCTCACTGGTTCAAGTAGTAGTCTTAATAAGGGTTGGTTTTCATAATAGGTGGTTCCATTAGGTTCAGCCTACCTGGATGCCTAAAACATGATGGAAGGTTGGAAAACAGCAGAGTATTCTGGGTTCTACGCAGGCTTTTTAGTTCTACCTCTGATATTTGGTTGGTATCACAGCTTATACCACATTTTCTTGTTTAATTTGATTTTTCATTTGTGGTCCAGACAGTTAATTCTGATTTGCGGTCACTCTTGTACACCTCAAAGCTTTCTAGAGAAGGCACTAATGGTACCAACATTACTCTGCTTCTACCATATAAACAGTTCTTTCTTCTACCCTAGCATTTGCCTACCCATATCCAGTCCCCCTCTACCTCTAAGCCCTGTCTTCCTCTGTCCTTTTGCTCAAGTTCATGGGAAAGTTATATGCTGAACTTTGTTCTCCTACTATACTCATCTTATTCTTTCAAAGCTCTACCCTCTGAAAGCCACAGTTTATCAATTCATAGCCATGTCTTAGAAACTTTGAAAACTGGAAGTCCAGAGAATTCACTGGATTGCTTTTTGCTATCATCATGAAGAAGCAAAAGTAGAAGCCCGAGTAGAAATGGGAAGAGGACTGAGACCGAGATTTGGGTCCCTTTCTGAATTCTCTGGTGTACATAGATGGTAACTACATGACTGTGGAAAAATCCTATGTCTATGTACAATGTATAAATGATATACATCTCTCTCTGGTGGAGAGAACAAAACAAAAGACAAAAACAAGGTTCTTGTTCTTCAGGAGTTTAACCTCCAGTTGAAGAAATAATTTAAATAAACCAACCCCCCCCAAATAAACCATCCTCAAATGATCAAATTGTCCTTAAATAATAGAGGAACAGAGAGAGGGAATATGGTTACTTCCTAAAAATTTGAACCAAATTAGTGGTTTTAAAACACACTGCTTCGTGTCCTCAAGTTTAAGAAGAGATGATTAAGCAGTTAAATATTTAATTAAAATGTAAATTAAAAATTATATACTTGTGTCAATTTACAATTGTCATAATAAAGACATGCAAATTTAAGTGTATTATATACATTTTTAAAAGATCAATGTGTTGTTACAAGTTAAATGTGTACAATAAGGTTAACTAGTTTTTACATAGCCGCACATTAAGACCCTCAAATTGGAAGGCAGGCTGTTTTAAAAAAAATAACAAAAATCAGAAAACAAAAACCCTATTACTATATGCAACTACTTAACTGTATATAATGATTTTCTTGACACCATACAGTAGTCCATTTCTCATACAAAAATACATTGAATTTTTAATAATAATGAATGAAAGTTACTTAGCACATTGCCTACTGCATAAAAAGCTCTAATAAATATTATTAACTGCAATAATCAAAATTGATAAACATCTAAAAGCCAGTTGTTTTCTTCTGGTTAATTTTTTATATTTAGAGTTTTTCTTTGCTTCTAGAATGTTCTATGAATAAGATCTCTTCAGCTCCATGTGAGTTATCACATGGGATTGTGGGGGTTCATTTTGGTAGTTCTGTATTAGCTTTTCTGTCACTGTCTGTGTTATTTTCTCATTCCTGTTCAATGGTTCAAAAAGTAAAACTCAAGAAAGAGCTAAACATTATGAGCAATATATTGAGATGAATGGTTATCACAATTGGGCGAAAAAGAATATTATTAAAAATAAGTCACGCTAAGGAAGAGCAGCTGATGATAGCAGCTGTGAAATGGCTGTACATGGTGGGAACCAGTGAGCCCCAAAGAAACAAAAGAATAAAAAAAAACAATGGAAGGCCATGAAACTTACATGATTTACGAGGAAAGTGTAAACTTAATGAACAGCCACTGAAGACTACAAAAGCCAGAAAAGTCACTTCTGGATGAATATTTGGACAAGAGAATAACATGGGAAGGACTGATGTTCTCTGATCAAATGGGAATTACTAATGAGAATAGAATGAGAAATAAGACAAATGGAATATTTTACTGTATTTTATTTCTTTATGGTATAACCTGCAATGAGGGGACAATATTTTTTTTGTATACCAATATACATAGGATGTTTAAGAAATGTTTGGTAATAACAGCAACCACAATGAGGATGATATCGTTTTAAGAGCCCAAGTTAGATGTTCATGGACAAGATAAACTAAAATTAGAACCCATGTTGGCAGGCATTGCGGCAAGGTATTCTGTGATACAAAAGCTTTTATTAAATATGGCTCTGAGGATTTAATTGTTTAAAAAATATTTTATGTAGGCAACACAAAAACACAGTTCATTCGGCATGCAGACATATGGCTTTTTGCCTTGTACCTGGATACAGACCTGCCACTCAACATCCATGAACATGAAATTCAGTTAAAAACTAAAAACAAAGACATTGCCAAGGAAATTGAGATGGTAGTATATAACATTATGCCTGAGAGAATAAACTATTGAGACAAGATGAACAAAACCAACTGAGATGAGACAAGCAAATTTAACACAAGTCAAGGAAGCTGTCTCTAGTGTTAAAATAAAAATGCTACCAAACAGAACCAAACTTGCTATACACAGGAATTCATGGGCATAGCAAACAAAGAATTTTTTCCTCAGAATCTATGCTGATAACTCCTGTGAGATTACTCCAAACATGGGGAATTCTTTCAGAATTGCCTCTGTTTCCAAAGGAAATTTTTAAGACATTTCATGAAACAAGTGGAACTTTATCAGAAATAAGCCTTTAAATTACTAAAAAGAAAAGGCTAGCCTACTTAGGAAAAGAAAACTCATTAAGCACAAATGCTGAGGATAACTGTGATTTAGGGAGACATAGTAGGAAATATTTTCATTAAAGCCTGATATCTTCTGTTCTTGAGAAGAAATTGCTCCACTCTGCTGAACTCCAGCTTCTTTTGCACAATGTATCTCCGAAACTCATCCATTCTGTTGTCTGTGTTACAGTCCATTTTGCTTTGTTTGCTTGCTGTGCATGCTTAGTTGCTCAGTCCTGTCCAACCTTTGTGATCCCATGGGCAGTAACCTGCCAGGCTCCTCTGTCCACGGGATTTGCCAGGCAAAAATACTGGCGTGGTCTACCATTTCCTCCTCCAGGGGATCTTCCTGACTCAGCAAATGGAACCCAAGTCTCCTGCATTGTGGGTGGATTCTTTACTGACTGAGCCACCAGGAAAGCCTGAAAACCTGTATTTAGTTATAAACCTTTATTCATGAATTTTCATTTGAAATCTCCACTTAGGAAAAAAAATCATATTCATTCTCATTCCAACATGAACTATGTAAACTTTGAAAATTATCTTAAAAAAAAGCACTGTTCCTTTTAGTTTAGTGTTTTTGCATTTTCCATTAGTGGACATTTGGAAAATAATATAATAGTGAATATCATCACCAGGTCAATAACATAATTTAATCTGTAACTTTAAAATCAAGCTTTTCTTTTCATGCTGTTTTATAAATAACTGCTTTATTTTGCCACAATTAAAGTATCTTTTTACCAAATTTTATATAAATGCACTAGATATAGTAAATATATTTTTGGCTAAAAATGACAACAATGCAAAGTATATGATAAAGATTATATCATTGTCTCATTTTCATTTTGATAAAATCTCTTTTTAGGTGATATCATTTTATATTATGCTTTTTTGTGCTGCTTAATATTATAATTAATAATTCATATTTTTTTCTTTTCCTTCTCACTCTGACAACTTTTATTTTTAATCGGTGGGCATGTGCCAAATTGGTTTGTTATTTATTTATAATGTAAAATGACAAGGGAATTGAATATGTGAAATAAGATGGAGAGATTTTCTTTCATACGACAAAAATTTCTTAGTAATGGGGATGTTTCTTGCTTACCCTGTGGACTCAAGGATTTTGGAGAGGTTAGATCAGATGGCACCAGTGCCTCATATGACAATGTAGGATAAATATATTGAATGGAATTGTTCATTTATGTCTTAAAATTCATTTTAGTTTTGTGAAGACAGCTGGGTGCAAGCACAGGAAGAGGACAAAAGAATAACAAAATTTGTGAAAGACTCCCTATTTTGATAGATGCTAAAGTGCAAATTAAGTAAAAATTCTGACCAAACAGATCTATTTGTATTCTTTCCTAAATGCTAAAACATGCAAATTTAATAGGAACAAACAGAAAATTTCATAGATATGGAATTTCCATTGACACAAATAAAAAGCTCTGTCTGTAGGGCTTTATGGAGCATAAATAACCCCTTCAGTTCTGCCCCTAACCAGAAACTATACGATGTGAAGGCTAGGGCACTGAATGGTTGTGACAGAAAATTCAGAGTGTGGTCTCAATGACATCAGCAACCAAATCACCAAGGCTGATCTCAATGAAGAATTACAGGCTCACCCAAGAATTACAGTGGAATCAGGATCTGTAGGGATGTGGCTCTCGAATCTGCACTTGAAGCCAGCTCCTGAGGTAGATTTAAGTTTGAGAATAGTCTTAGGGCAAACCCCTGTATGTCACTAGAGCTCCTCACTGTTAGACATGCTCTTTCAATTCATCATTTGTGTTGAACATTAGAGAATTCACAAGATACAACACACGTGATCAAGCAATATGCTTCCTCAAAGATTCCAGTGTCTCAAATTTCTTCTATTAATTTAAAAACCACAGTCTACTCTGTGACTGCCCTACTTAAGCCAACACTTTATCTCTGACTCTGCCTTTGTTGTCAACCTGTGCAGACTTCCAGTCTTTGACATCATTCAATTAGCCTCCAACATTTGAAACAGAGGATCTTTTCCCCAATAGTTCATCCCAATCCCCACTTAAAACTTGATGATTAACAGACTATATTTATGTGTAACATTGAATATTTCAAAATAACTTTTTGACACTAACTATTTTGATCATTATTAAAATATAGGAGGTCGATTTTGAGGCAGATGAGGGAACCAATGCACCAGGAGGTTAAATCCTTTAACTAAGATTGACTCATTAAGTGGCAAAGTATGAACGAAAGCATAGGTATTCAAACATTATACCACATTGCCTTTCAACCTTTTTCCTGAGCAAACCTTTCCCAGACTTTAAGGAATATGCCCATTTTAAGGGGTCTGTATCTTTGAGATATTTTCATCTATACTAGAATGTACCTGGTATTTATCTTTCTGAAATGGATGACAGAAAACCCAATTTTACTGTGTTAGTTATAGGATTATGTATTCTAGGTGGTCCAGTTTAAAATGGCAATAATAACGATGCTAAGGTGCCATTCTTGTGAGGTATTATTTCTGACCTGGTAATAGATACATTTTAAAAAGTTTATCATTTTGAATTTTCATAATTCATTTTAAGGTTTGGTACTACTGTAGATGGTACTAAAGGAAATCAGTCCTGAATATTCACTGGAAGGACTGATGCTGAAGCTGAAACTCCAATACTTTGGCCACCTGATGCGAAGAACTGACTCACTGGAAAGACCCTGATGCTGAGAAAGACTGAAGGCAGGAGGAGAAGGGGACAACAGAGGATGAGATGGTTGGATGGCATCACCGACTCGATGGACATGAGTTTGAGCAAGCTCTGGGAGTTGGTGATGGGCATGGAAGCCTGGAGTGCTGCAGTCCATGGGGTCGCAAAGAGTCAGACATGACTGAGCAACTGAACTGACTGACTGACTGACACTACTGTAGATATGAGAAAGAAAAAATAACTGCTGTTATGTTGAATATGTATCAAAAAATTGCTAATAGCCGTGACTACTACTTGGTTAGCTATACTATTTGAATGTAACCATGGGAAGTGAAGTTTAGAAACTCATTCATAATAACTGCCATATAATGAAAGGAACTAGAAGGTATTACCATAAGAATAACATTAACAAACTGGTGAATTTTCAATAGGGTTCTATCAGATCAGATTATTTGAAAAATACACCTCCCCCCTTAAAAATCTTCATATTTAAGTTTTTAGGAAGAGTGCCAGTAGACCTGTCTATTAAACACTTTACTTAAATAGCATTAGAGAACCTTTCAGAAATAGGAGGTGGATTTGATTTCAGTATTTTTGATCCCCAGAGGTTAGGGCTGGGGGGCAGCCAGAGGAAGAGAAGAGTAGGTGATGGGTATGTAAACATGGAGGAAGGTGCCTCCTTGTCTGAATTTAAGCACCCTGAGTATAATGAAGAAAAATTTCATTATTCTATGTTTATATATCTTTGTGTGAAACAAGTACTGTCCTCTAAAACTGAAGTTTACATAGGCTCTATTGTAACACCCTATGAGAATTTCTTTAAACATCAAAATTTATTTTTCCAAGTAAAAACTTTCATGATTTAGCGTTATTAAAATCTAAATTAATGTTTCCATTGATTTGTCCAGAAGAGGGACCTAAGTACAGTTTAGAGAGCAACCTTTTTAGTAATGATTGGTAGCAATGTTTCCCTTCTATCAGATAGCAAGCTATAGAAACACAAAGCAATGGATGTATACCTAGATAAAAATAATTTTGTAGAGTCCAACTAGTATCTGAGAGTTGAGGACAGGCTGAAGTGGACTCCTTGGCTCCCTTCTGTCCAAAAATTTTCTGTTTCCCTATTTCCTATGGTTACCACCATGGAACATGTTAAAATCTCAGTAGGGACTCTGTTTCAACTTTTCCTTTCAAAACACAGTGAAAAAGCTTAATGGAAAAAAAATGTCCTTCCTGTCTCCATGCCAGGCACAGTGTAAGATCCACAAACTTAAAAGCCAGGCAAATAGTCTTTTATTTGCACCAAAGCTAAGCAAGTGACCTAGTGCTACAAAAATTCCCAAATAGGCATGTGACCTGACTAATGTGTGCTGTGAGATGAGTCAAGGAAAATGGAACCATCTGTACTTTTATTGGACAGTCAAATAATTCCTCTCTGTCTATCCAAAAACATAATTTGTATACTTGAAGAGAGATACAAGGATCTAATTTTTAAAATTGGTGATACAAAATATAACCTAGTAAACATAGATAGAGATAAGCAAAAATTGTTTAAGAGAACCATGATCGCTCTCAGAAATTCTTACTACTCATTTGTGTACTAAAGCTTCTTTAAGACTTACAGGAGGAAATCCAGGAAAAGAAAGGTAATAACAAGATGGCATAGGGACTTCCCTGGTGGCTGAGTTGGTAAAGAATCCATCTGCAATGCAGGAGACGACCTGCAGTGCAGGAGATAGGAGACTCAGGTTCTATCCCTGGGTTGGGAAGATCCCCTCGAGAAGGAAATGGCAACCCACTCCAGTACTCTTCTCTGGAATATTCCAAGGACAGAGGAGCCTGGAGGGCTACAGTCTCTGGGGTCGCAACAGTTGGACATGACTTAGTGACTAAATCACCACAACCAACAAGATGGCACAATCTTCAAGCAGTGGGATCTGTGCACCCTTCTTTCTCTGCAATGAAAGCTACCAATGAATGAAATCTGAGAGTGAGTGATGGCAGGAAAATAGCAATCAGCTGTAGGGCCATATTAGTTTTGTAGGTTTATAAAGCTTTGCCATTGTTTTTTAAACTTATATGTCAATCATGCACCACACTTCCATTATCCTATATGGGAATTTCAGTGAATTTTTTCTATCAGGTTCTTATCAAGTTCATCTCAATTTGTTCAACAAGTTCTCAATCTCGATGGAAAACAAGGGCAGAGTAGTGATAGTTGGTAAAATATAGTAATAAATAGTTGGTAAAATATGTCTTTCAAAGACAGCACCTAACAAAATATGCATGTTTTGGAAGTGAAAAGGCAAGATGGAACTGAGCAGGATACTGTGGATAAGGTGACAACCAAGCATCCACAGAGAATCCCAAGATACCTGCTTTTTCTTTCATAAACTAAAGTGCCTCCTCACTTTATCAACAAGGAAGCCAAACTGAAATATAACAAAAGCAGCAAACATATAATATACTTGTACCACAAGCCTAGAACTATGTCAAATATTTAAATGCATCATCTCATTTAACTCTCACAAATATCTGACAAGGCAACTATAATAATTTGCATTATACCAATGAAAAAGCTAAAGCTGACAGAGAATAAGTAACTTATTCAAGTTGCACAGTAACTAAATAGAAGAGCCAATATATGAACTAAGATCTGTTTGATTTCAAAATCCAGGCTCTTAACCACTAGGCCAGTAGTTCTTAACCCAGACTGCTCACTGGAATCAACTGGGAAGTTTTTAAAATCTACAGATACTCAGACCCTACACCCAGAACAACTAACCAGAATTTCTTGTGCAGGGGACCCAAACATGTGTGTTCATTTCCAAGCTCTCCTGGGTGATTATAATATGCAGCCTGGATTGTAAACCACTGTACCATGCTCAGTCTCTTTGCAGTTGCTTTCCCCCAGCCCCACTACATACTCCTTGCTATGTTCCTTCATCAAGACTATTGGAAAAGTAATATATATGTGAAAGTTTTTAAAAAGCATTGTTACAGCAGAATATGGTCACAAGTCCAATCAAAGAGACACCCGTTCATATCTGTTTACAGGCTATGATGAGTGAACACAAAGACCCTAATTTATCACTCTCATCTCCAAACGGGAAGTATAAAGCTGGCCTTAAAAGCCCTTCATACCAAAACTAATCAATAAAATTTGGAAAGTCCTCCTCCTTTACTTTCACAAATCTAATGAGTAGCTACTAGACCCAAAGGGAAAATCCAATGGCCGAATATTCCCTTACAATGCTACTTCACACAGGATTCAATGCAACCAAAAGACATTCCAAACAAAGAAGTAGTAGAAGTAAAGAGGAAACGTATGTTGTAACCAAGTGAGATTTCAAGTCAGAAGTCTTAGGTTTCTGTCTGTACTCTGCCACTTTACTGCCATGAGTTGAGGCTACAATCAGTTTCCTTTTCTGTACTGAAGCTACATCTCCCTTAGTGAAGTGATTTTAAAAGTGTGGGCCCCACCAGCATCACTTGGGAACTTGTTAGAAATGCAAATTATCAGTCCCTACCGCTAGACTCAGAATCAGAAACCCTGAGAGTAGGGCCTAGCACTTTGCATTTTTAACAAGCAGTCCATGTGATTCAGATCATTTCCAGGTGATTCTGATGTGTCTACTTCATCTCTGTGTGTGTGTGTGCGCACTAAGTTGCTTTAGTCATGTCCGACTCTTTGCGATTCTATGGACTGTAGCCCTCCAGGCTCCTCTATCCATGGGATTCTCCAGGCAAGAATACTGGAGTGGGCTGCCATGTCCTCCTCCAGGGGATTTTTCCACTCAAGGATCAAACCTGCATCTCTTACATCTCCTGCATTGGCAGGTGGGTTCTTTACCATTAGCACCACCTGGGAAGTCCATCTACTTCATAGGGTTGCTCTCTAAGGGCAAAAGGATGTTGTGTTAGTTTTTATTGCTATCTGCTTAAGTCAGAAATCTCAAATTCTCTAGCAGAAACAGAGAAATAATATTACAGTGTACATTAGTTAGATTAATAACCTCATTTCTGAATTTCACTTTGAATGTGTAGATGAGGCACAAGTCAACCAGAGGTTATGCAATTAGCTTAGAGTCAAAGAGAAAGCAAGGAGTAGAGCTGAGAAGGAAACCCCAGAATGAACTTGATTTTAATTCAATCAAACTGTTAAAGTACCAACCACGCACTTTCATCTATAATCACAATGAACCTTTTTATAAACAAGTCTCTATCTCTCAGCTTAAAAAAGTATAACAGTAGCTTTTTGGATTTTAAAATGGATTGACTTCTATAATTCTGTGCTAAAGGCAGCTCAAGAAGCAATAAGAAATCACAAGCTTTCTACAGGGAGAAAGTGCAAGTGCCCAGACTTCTGTATGTGTGAAGTACAGACAAGTACTCCCCTTGGTCATGTCACATTTCTGATTATTGCAATGGTGGAAACCATCAGAAATGAAAGTATCTAGTGGTTGAGTTTTCACTGAAACATATATATATATGTATGTATATACATGCATACTTCTACAATACTATTATTTGGATGCTATAAAACATAAAAGGGATTTCAGATGTTTTGGAATATTTTTTTTCCTCTATCCTCCTGTCAGCAGCATTCTATCTTTTCACTGTAATTTATCTGATATAGCTACTAAGAAGCTTGATAGCTTTACATGCAAGGGTGCAGAAAAACAAAGAGCAAGGGAATGGGTTGTTAATGAAATTCTCTGATTGTAAAAAGCACTTTGAAATGATCAGGTGGTAAATAATAATAAGAGAAAATAGGATAAAGTGCTTTGATGCTACAGCAATAGTCACTATATAAATGCAGAAGAGATCAGACATGAATAGAATTTGCATTTTATGCAGCTTCTCTGTGTGTATATAGAATATACAGTTGCTAATTTTTCAACAGTGCTGGTAAAATATTGTTCAAAATCTATTCTTACTATCTTATCACTTTAAAAGGCATCATATAGAAGGACCCATCTGTCCTAGTGAAATGGTGAATGTATCTAAAGAGGCTAGAGAAAGAGCCTCTTTCACAAGAAAAAAAAGAGCCCAAATAAAAGGAGAAAATGAAGAAGAGAAAATAGTAACACTATCATAACAGCTATGGAGACATACACAAAGATGATCTCTGAGAAACATCAGGGACGAATAACTCTGTTAATGTGTGGCCTCTGTGGAACTACAATGAAGATATATGGTCATACACCAAAAATACAGACATGAGCTCTTTCTCTTCCCTGGGCTATTTTTATGATGGTAGTTGTTTTTAAATGAAAACAGGGAGAGGGGAGTTAGAAGTATGGATTTTTTTTTTTTTATTGTTATTACTGTTACTGTTTACCTTAGCTATATTGCTAACAGAAATTCCATACCAGATACTTCCAACAGTTGCATGATCTCAGTGCTTATCGTGAATTTGCCTTTAATTTTCTTATTTTTTTCCTTAGTACTTGCTCATAACCCAATGCCCATTCATTAAGGTATACCAAAGCCTAGTCCATGGTTACTCTTGAGGAGCTAGAGAAAATGCTAAAAGTTGGAGAGTCTCTTAGTTACAGAGGGAGAGTCTGATTAGAATTCTGAGATAGCAGAGATCTTAATAAAAAGACCACTAGCCAAATAATAGAGCACTGATGATTGAATCAGCCTCAATACACAATTCTTTCCCTTCCTTTGTCCTCTTCCTTTGTGGACCTTTCTGTCTCTAGGATCTTTTCTGTCTCTGGTCATTAAAAAATCCAGATATTTCAAATATCACAAATTTTCAACTTGGAAGAAAACACAAACTTTTTCAGAAAAACCATCTCTGTGTATTCACAAAATTTGCACTTATTTCTGCAATAAGGAAATGGACAGAGAATTTCCAACATTAGAAAGGAATAATAATAATATTAATAGTAATAATGAAATTAATAATAATACTTTGGATTCTAGAAGATGTTTTATCACAAAGATTCACAAGTATTAATGGAGACTCCAGAACAAAGAGTTAATTAAGCCAAAGTCAGGCTCTCTGGAAAGCTGCAAATGGTCTCAGAACAGACTTTAGTGATAAATAAACACTGGGATTGGGCATAAAAGCATCTCCCTGTCCCTTGTTCTAAAAGTTAACTATTAAACCATATGTTGTTCATGCTGATTTGTTTTACTCAATTCTAGAAACAAGGACATGTCGATCAGATTGCACTGGGCAACTGAACATTTAGTGAAGGCTTTGTGAAGACTGTGTTCTTCCCACTGGTCCTACCCAAAGGGCTTCTATTATCAGACTATCAAGTCTGTGTTGCTATGAAGAATGGAAAGTATCTTCTTTTGAAGAACAAGTTCTTCCTCTACCTGTTTTCTGGTTCTGGTACATTCAACATTTTAAGTGCTTGATCTCTTCCTCATCCCCACTCTTCCCAAACCATTTCCTCTCTTCTACTCTATTCTTTTAATTATTTACAGACTTGCTTGCCTGGACACTTCATTTTAGTAGAAGTTGGCTGATTTTTTTCAGCACCTTTTAGTGGAATGCAATAATAGATGAATAGAGAGGGAATTGGTCTTTATTGTTATTTTTAGGTTTCATATGTGACAGAGATTTTTTTCCCTTTATTGATTTTTCCTGTATACTGTCCACTCTACAGCTTGAAATGGCTACCATGGTATTTGAGAAACTGGTTGTTCTTCACTGTTGAAATCACATTTTAAAACAGTTTTTGCAAGTCACATTTTACTCGGTTTTAAGGAAAATTTTGTTTGCTTTCACTTTCTTTGTGGAGTCATGCTGGCAGAGAAACACAGTCTAGAACATTGCTTTTAAATGTGGTATGATTGGGATTATAACGATATTGATTCTGTATTTAAAATTTATTAGATTGAACCATGTGCAGTTAAAAGGAAAAAGAAGTCATAAGACTTTAATATTCTTCACAAATATGAGCACCAAGAGACGCAAATGTTAAAATTCATCAAGCACAACACAACATCCCACCATTGGAAAGAAATTTTCTCATGTCCAAAATTCATCTGGGGTAGGGCAAGGAGTTGGAACATTTATGTGTGGAATTTTCCTCCATATTTTTGATAACAAATATCTGGGAATGTATCTTAATATTTATGTAATATTATAATACATTTCTGAAAATGATACATTATAGGTTAGAAACAACATGACAGGAAGTTCATTTTGAATATAACCAGGAATAGGAAATTTTCCTACGCTAACCTTCTGGAACTGTTCATTTTCACTTATATTTCCTGGACTCTATGCTGTACAGAGAAGAATAAAAGCTGAACTATGGGATAAAGAAGAAGGGCAAACGTAGCCTATGGTATTCAGATTTGTAAAAAGTGGCAATATTTATTTTTTAAAAAACAAGATTTGGGGCTGAGTTTTACAGTAATTTTTGATAAATAAAGCCTCCTGAATTTTCAAAAAGTGTAAGAATGAAACATCTATTTTAAATTTAGAGTATTAAATAATAGTGAAGACATATATCAAAATTGGCAATATCCAGAATTTGAGAGAAGGACATTGAACATTCATTGTGAGTGGAGGAAGGGTGAGCTTGCTGCCTAAGAAAAGCACTCATGATGTATAAACCAAAACTTAGCATCATACAATAAGGTTTTTATATCTTTCTTCTCTGGGGAATATTTGAAGAAAGACGGTTCCAGGGCTCTTGCTACTGTTTTTTTTTTTTTTCTTTTTTTAAGCTAAAATTTCACTCTAAATGCTAGTGAAATTTCCAAAGTTCCTCTTGGAGGTTTTGACCCAAATGAAGTTCAGTGGTTGTGGCAACGAGATAAACTAAGCCTCTCTACACTAACACTCAAGTCCTTGCTCAAAGCAAGGTCTTAGGATTTGGATTGCAAACTGGCAAATTCAATGGTCCAACTGCACAAGGGCAAATACTAAGTATTAATCTGGAAAGTAAAGATTCTCAATCTTGGCAGGAGGGTAGTCCTACCACTGCTTTACTGTATGTCCAAACTCTAGCTAAATTATATATCTCCATTTGAAATGAACCTGAGAAAGAGGCAATGTCCTACTAAGTGCTGTCTCTTTGGTATGTATTTTCCAAACTGTAAACCATGAAGTGCTATATAAAAGCAAAATAGTATTAATGCCTCATAAGATAAACATATAGATTGATGATGAATGTATTAAAAGTACTTTATAAAGGTACTAATACTAGTACTACTAATAACAATTCTTCAGAAATTTGGTGGGAGAAAATATCTACAGAATACATTTGCTGAGAAAAATCATCAGATTTCAATTTTGGAGAAAATAACTAGGAGAAGTCACAGGAGACTTTTGAGGGTAAACCTGAAATCCCTGGTCTATGAACCACCCATTTTAAGCTCCAGTTTATTCAGAACTAATAATGACCTGTCTCTTGAAACCAAAGGGAGCAGTAAAGAAAGTTACCTACATTCATGTGCTTCAGCCTTCTGGAGATCAGTGAATCCACAACCTGAAGCTCATATTTCTATAAAAAGGATAACAGTGAAATCTCATCATTACTTTGTTTGCTTTGAGGAAATTGGCTATGCCTCCGATTAAATTATACTACAAACTTCTTTCCCATTACCAAAATGTAAATACATAACCAGGCATAAGAATGTGATAAAGGAGGAAAGATGAGATTTAGAGTCTTAGAACCTTGGGTGTGTATCCCACTTCCACCCCTTAACAAGTTATTTAACCTCTCTAGATCAAAGTTTTCTAATCTATTAAGTGAAGATAATGGTAGCTATCTCACAGGATTGTTTTAAGAATTATATGTAAAATTCTTGGTGCAGAGAGGTCACTCAATAAATGATAGCCAAATCACTGTCTGGAGTAAAATGCAGATAAAATATATTTCACCCGACTGTTGCTCTGTGAGGTAGGTTTGGTGTCCAAGCTACAAAATCCATTAAGCCAAAATAATTTGGTCACTTTAGCAATGCATTTTAGAGATATTTTAAAATGACATTTTCCCAAAGTCAAACTAGCTTATGGCTATATCAAATTGCTGTATTTAAAAGGGAGCTTTATTCAGTTCATAAAATAGTGTATCTAGTTTTGTTCCCCAAATCTAGGATCATAAAGATCTTCCACCAAAGAGGATAAGAGTGACATTTAGAAAAACAAGTTTTTTAAAAAAAAAACTATAGTAGGAAATGAATGTAGGTTATCAGGATAACAGGAAGTCAAAGCAACATGGAGAAGAAATATGTCCTGCAGATGAAGAAAAATGGAAAGACACTTTACTCCAGAGAGATGGAGTAAAGAACAATCCCAAGCCCTAGAAGCCTGTAGGTTAAAAAGTGATTGAAACTCTGACTCTAAGGTAAGACGTAAAGAAAGATTCAAGAGTACCTATCAGTAGAAGAAAAGCAGTGAGAGCAAAATTCCTAGGAACCAGATGCATTTAGGAATAAAATCCTTAAAACTGGTCTGCTCCAAGGTAGTGCTAGCTTCAGAAAACACAAATATTGATGGGTTAAATCAGGACTGGAGAAAATATAAAGCCAAATATGGGCAGCTCTGAGGGAAAAAAAATAGGCAGCTTGGGACTCAACTGTCATCACAATTCATTTGTGTTTCACATCCCACTGTTTGTGACATTAACAGAATTTCGAATTTAGCAATGAACTATTTTTGTATTGTGAATATCTGCAGCCATTTTCCATATGTAGCTACCACTGAAACTAGAAATAATAGCCCTGTGATCTTTAAAATGCTTCCAATTAATACTATTCAGATTACGGGTCACCTAAGAGTATCTCAAGTTAATTCACTTTTCCTATCATTTGAAATGGAGCATTTTCCCTGCTCTTTATTTGCATTAAGTTCAAATTATTTGACTATGTTAGTAACAGGTCTTTTGTTGGCTTTTGCTTTTATTGTCATTCTTCAAAAGATAGAGTTGGTTTTAGATTTTTTAATTTTATCTTCATTTAACTAAAATAAATAAGGCAGACCTTTTCATAATAGCATTTAAATAGGTAAAATTTATACACAGCACTTTGATTGTATGTCAAATATTAAGCAAGGCAATTTCAGGTATTAGTGTTTGTTATATTGGAATGTATATACCAATTCATATGAATCATATTTATATTTATATATATATATTCTACACATAATAGGCTTATATTCATTGTACACAGGGTTTTTCTATCTTATTGTTGTCACTGCCGTTGTCAATGGATATCATTTATCTATCATGCTCCAAGAACTCTTCTAGACACTACACAAACTTATCATGCAATGAGGCCATTATTGCCCCATTTTCTGTTTAAGGACTTAGCCACAAGAAATAATGTATCCATGATTATATAATTTGCAAATAGTGGAGGGAATAACCAAATACATGGCTGTGCAACTACAAAGTCTACTGTACATTTCTGCCTTTCATACTGAGGCAAGCCTACTATTTTATAACGTTAACATAATATGTTGT
This sequence comes from Dama dama, assembly GCF_033118175.1. Classification (NCBI taxonomy): domain Eukaryota; kingdom Metazoa; phylum Chordata; class Mammalia; order Artiodactyla; family Cervidae; genus Dama; species Dama dama. The sequence goes on along the minus strand of NC_083699.1, from coordinate 59,029,581 downwards.
CAAGATTCCACACAAATGAATTTTTCTAATATATTGTTATTCTACTGTGCAATCTTTCTCTTAAAATCATTTACACTTCTACAAAACATCTACACTGATGTTCATGTGCTTTTTTTCTTGCAAATTGTAAATCAATTCAAAATATGTATTTAAGCACCTAACATGTGGCACTGCTAGGCTAGATATTTTTGTTCACTATCACGTTAAAATACAGATCTTGACAATGTAGAAGTCTCTCCTTCCTGAAGATGCCTCATTAGGTCAAGTTATGTTTCTAATCTTTTTCAGTCACTGATGGTATAAAAAATACAGTACTATGTGAAAAACATTAGGGCTTTGGATTTAAAGTTCCTTTAATTAAACAAATCTAGTAAGCCACAAATTGTTGAAACAAAATCTGTAACAGGAAGGACATTTAAGGCAGATTTAAACATCATTTCTATCTAGAAACAGAAAATTAGTCTGCATAATGTCATTTATTTACTGAATTATATTATAATTTTCAGCTATAAATCCAGATTCTTAATGTGTGTCGCAAAGATGATACCTCTGTCCCACCCTCAGTAATAAGTGTGTTTTGAGTTGTTTTGTCAGTAGTGACAATGCAGATGCACTGGACAAAATATGTTTTCAGCAAGTTTCCTTGGCAAAGAAAATAACTGTAATAGTAATAGTAATCAGCATCATAATACTGACAGCACTTACGGAATACTACACTATGTGCCCAGAACTGTGATTAGCACTTTACATGCATTATTTTATTCATTTCTCAAAATATCTTGTGAGGTATATACTGTTAATAATCCAAGTTGACAGAGAAGGACACCAAGACACAGAGAGGCCAAATAACTCACCCAAGGTCACACAGGCCGAGAAGAAGCAGAGTCAGTGAACCTGACTTTCACACCTCTACCAGGTGAGGGTGACAGCCGGTGCTATGTGTTTGTTCAGGAGAACACGCATATATGCTCTTTTAGCTACACTAACTCCAGTTGGGACCCAGCTGGTTTGTAATACCAAATCTGAAGACAGTCAAGAGGAGTTAAAGTTTGAATTGCTTCTATTCATATTGCCTGCTAATTAAAATGTTCCCTTCTGAGACAACAGTGGCTGGTTGGCATAACCCTGGAACATAATACATGTTCAGAAAGTTTCTTATGAACGTTGGCAATGGTTTCTCTCAAGTGCTGAGTTAACCAATGATTTCCACTACTCCCTTTTTTTAAAAAAAATGTAGGTTGTATTATTGTCTAGAATATTTCCATCATGGATACATATTAGGTGATCACACTTGGATCACACCTTTGTGATTAGGTGAAAAATTAGAAGTTTATTTTTTTTTCATAGTATATATCTCCATTTATTTAGATTTTATTTGATATTTTCTTTTTTTTTTTTATTAGTTGGAGGCTAGTTACTTCACAACATTTCAGTGGGTTTTGTCATAAAAATATTTTTATTTTGTTTTACTGTTGTGTTGTTAGTCTAAGTTAACTGAGACTAAGGGATTCCCTGAATCCCTCTGGGAAACTCTTCCTGTTGCCTATGCTCTGATCTCTTCTAGGATAGCACTGCATCCTTCATAGAATCTTATCTAGGTACATACATTATTAATCATTTGTCATCTTTACTTTGTTTTTTTTTTTTAATTTTATTTATTTATTTATTTTTATTAGTTGGAGGCTAATTACTTCACAACATTTCAGTGGGTTTTGTCATACATTGATATGAATCAGCCATAGATTTACACGTATTCCCCATCCCGATCCCCCCTCCCACCTCCCTCTCCACCCGATTCCTCTGGGTCTTCCCAGTGCACCAGGCCCGAGCACCTGTCTCATGCATCCCACCTGGGCTGGTGATCTGTTTCACCATAGATAGTATACATGCTGTTCTTTTGAAACATCCCACCCTCACCTTCTCCCACAGAGTTCAAAAGTCTGTTCTGTATTTCTGTGTCTCTTTTTCTGTTTTGCATATAGGGTTATCGTTACCATCTTTCTAAATTCCATATATATGTGTTAGTATGCTGTAATGTTCTTTATCTTTCTGGCTTACTTCACTCTGTATAATGGGCTCCAGTTTCATCCATCTCATTAGGACTGATTCAAATGAATTCTTTTTAACGGCTGAGTAATATTCCATGGTGTATATGTACCACAGCTTCCTTATCCATTCATCTGCTGATGGGCATCTAGGTTGCTTCCATGTCCTGGCTATTATAAACAGTGCTGCGATGAACATTGGGGTGCACGTGTACTTTGTTCACTTGAAGATTGACCCTAACTCTTAGAACCCCGGGTGTCTGGAGTACCTAGCATTTAGATCTTAAATAACAAAAACAAAACCCAGGAAACATACATACAAGTAAACAAAAAGATGGAAAAGAAGGGTCTTGTATTTGACCATGTACACATATTGATCCTTGTAGTGTGCTTGTTTTCCCCCTTACATTATGTGCAGGTCCCTATGAAAAAAAGCTTCCCACAATAAGTAGAGTCCTGGATTGACTAGCCTGTTCCCCAAAGAAGTCTATAAATGCATCAAGAAATAGATATATTTATACACACATGCACACACACACACAAATATATATATATATATAATGAAATAACATGAATATACGTGTAAGTCATGGAGAGTGCAGCAGGCAATATCTTTAAAATGAATCATATTATACTTACATTACTTTACATTTTACATTTAGTAATTTTATTTGCCTTCTAACCCTAATACATTATATACCCTAATATAGATTTCAGGAAAGAAGAAACTTTATTATCACTCTATCCCTAAAATTCCTAGAAGAAAGCATGGCACTAAATACATGGCAAATATATGTTGAAGAGAAGGGAAGGAAAGGAAAAAAAATATGGAAAGTCTCACAATATTTCTCATATTGTTCTGGAAATAATAAAGGGGGAGAGTGTCTCCAGTACTATTCCAGGAAAACATGAATCGTCAATGAAACTGCAAGTTCTATCCTGTTCCTCAGACCAGCTACCAGATTCCTTTATGCATAAAATATCTCATCTAGTCTGTTGATACCAATTCCTGGCACTAATGAGGCTTTGGAGCAGGGTATTAGGCAGGATCACTCAAGTTCCTCCATATTTTGCCCTACCTGCCAACAAGGGAGGCTAGGCTCCAGCATTTCCTATAGGTCAGCTGAGGCCTTAGATGAGGCAGTAGAAAAGGACACGAAAGTCTTCATAACGTCAGGTGCATTTATTTACACATCCCTCTCCTCCTCTCAAAAGGAATCCTAGTATCAAATCACTGATGGACAAGAAAAATGGAATTAGTAGGTCCCCACGATACCTCCCATTTAAGTACTGGGGGATGCAGTCTATTGCTGAGGGGAAGAAGGAGGAACTGACAACGGTTTCTTGCATTTTGCAGCTTCCAAGTTGTAGCAGGGTTTATTATATAAAATTTCTATCAAGTATAAATTCATACTGATATAATCCAATGGAAATCTTCAGTTTTACTCAAGATAATATTATGTGCAATTCATACTTATCCTAGTACAGAGAAGAAAATATCTTAGTAGTAATAAATTATCCTAGAATATGTATTTTTTCAGATCATGGATGGAGTTGTTCTTTTTCATCTTTGTATCTCTACTACCCAGATGCAACACATGACTTAGCACATAGTAGTTTTCAGTAAATGACAGATAAAAATTTTAAGAACATCTTCCTGTAATGGCGAGATATGACTTTAAGGGTCCAGGCCATCCATCATCACTTAATATGCCTTAGTGTTTTGGTCTGTGTTATATATAATTAGCTCTCATCAACTGTAGAGTGGAAATTCTACCATTTTATACTCATATACTAGAAATTTTAAAATCACAATCTTGTAAGAGTGGTTTTCAAACGTTAGTGTATGTTACTAACCTGGGTAACTTACTAAATTGCAGATCTTCAGACTCTAACCTCAGAGCTTCTAATTCAGAAATTCGGGAATAGGGTCCAGGGATCTTCATTTTGACAAATACCCTAGGTAATTCTGATACAGGTGGTCCTTGGACTACTTACTATGGATTGTACTACAAAGGAAATGTGGGGAAAAAAATCTTTATGCTTCACTTTTTCAATATGGAGAAAAGACAGACCTATTCAATGTGACTTAACCATCAAAATTGCCATGAAAAGACCAGGTAGTTTGCTAAGACTTTTGAAAATGAACCAAGGAAGGACGCAAAGGCAAGAAATATTACATTCAAGCCAGAAAAGGTTCTTTTTAAAACTTCACAAAGACTGACAGTGTGCTTCAAGTAAAAGTAGGAAAAAAAATGGCAGAAGTGCAGCAACATTTCAATAACAACTTAGGAAAGCAAAGTTGATTCAAGAGGTTTATTTGATAAGATGTGTTTTAATGGCTATTATAAAAGTAGATGCCTTCTAAATTTTTTATTTATTGTTAAACTACATATGTATACATATTTATATGAGATAATTATTAAAATTTCTCCTGAAATCCCTATTTTCCATAAAATCTTGGTCTTGCCAACGTAACTGCACTAATTGAAGCTTCTCCTTCCTCCTCCCAAGAAACTTCTCGCCTGGGATTGAAAAGAGATTACTATAGTCTATTCCTCTACACATGCCTCACGGAAGTTTAACTGCTGATTCTGCCCTGACCTCTAGGTCTCTGTAGCCTATAATTATTTTCAGTGGAAGCTCCCTTAGCACTGAGTTCTCTAAATATTCAGAGTCTGTCATTCTTCAAGAACCTTAGCAATGAATGATGGAGATTTTTAAATTATTCTTAAGAATGTTATAAATTGCATAACTTGTCATGGCTTTCTCTTTGACTTGACTGCATGCAAGTGTAAAGGAAAATGTATAGCACTTCATTGAATGTAGTTTGTGTACCACTTCACTCTTGACTCTATTTTTGTATCTTTGCCTTTGTTTATTGTTTCTTTTATTTTATTTTTGTCTTTTTTATCTACTTTTACTTTGTGTATTTCACTGTATTACTTGCATCTTTTCCTTTCTCAGTCATTTTAATTCCCTTTTTGGAACTAGATGGTAGAAATAAATGAGAAAAACAAAACAAAGAGTATGTGTGTCTCTGTGTGTATTTATATATATGTGTGTGTGTGAAAGTTGCTCAGTTGTGTCCAACTCTTTGTGACCCTATGGACTGCAGCCTGCCAGGTTCCTCTGTTCATAGAATTCTCCAGACCAGAATACTGGAGTGAGTAGCTGTTACCTTCTCCATGGGATCTTCCTAACCCAGGAATCAAAGTGGGGTCTCCTGCATTGCAGGCAGATTCTTTACCAACTGAGCTACCAGGGAAGCCCATATATACATATATATATACACACATACGTGTATATATATATATATATATATACACACACACACATATAACTCACCTAAAATATAAAATAAAAACTAGCCTTTTGAAATAATGGAAATATTTTATAGTCTTTGGGCTAATAAATTCATTTGATTATTTGCAGGACTGCAATATAGAGAGGCATAAAATTAAAATTACTACTATGAGAATATCCACGTGAATTTGAACATAGGTATTTTCGGCACCAGATCGTTAATTCTGACATCCTTCAGTTCTGAAAGCCAACTATAGCTGTGTTAAAATCTGTGTGTTCAGTCTTTTAGACTGACTGTATTAAAAAAAAACAACAAGAAACAACCAAATCCTAGGTTTAATCAGTCTAACAAGGTTTGTAATTTATATTTTTTCTTTTAAAAATTATAAACACATGTACACAAGTATATATGCATAATTATTTACTTATATGAATCTTCCATACATATATATGTATATATCTTAAAATTTTCAATGAAACTCTTTAGTCCTTTGCCTCCACTGTTACTTTCTTAAATAATTTTCATTAAGCAACAAACAGTGATAAGTCATTTCAACAATGAAAGCCTTTATTCAAAATGGGTTTAGTCTATTTTCTGTATTTCCTCTGATAATGATCCAGCTAGTCTCAGACTGATTCTGCTAACAACTCAGGGAAGTTAGAAGAACTCTAATTGGGCACTGGACATCTCAACAATGACACTCATTTTAATTTGTCCTTATCTAACCACTTTGGGCTGAAATATTATTGTGTTGAGACCCAAATATGATTTTTGTTCTTATATTTATTTCTGGATCTCATATCCTTTCAGATATCAAAAGAATACAGCACCATGCAGGAATAATGCCAAGTTGCCCTTGTTTATTTCATTCCACCCCTCATCATGGGCACCAATAGTTGATTGATACTTGGAATACATCACAACTGGATTACAGATATGCTCTTTAGTCTGACCTCCACTTGTCTCTTGCAACTCATTTGTAGACAGTCCAGAAGCTAGCAGCTGGATTTAATTTTTATTCCAGCAGTCACCATTTTATAATGTTTCCTCAGTTCACTGTGAGTTTCACTATTGATAAGTCAATCCAAAACTCTAAGAGGCATTTAAATGGAGTGAGTTAAATGAGAGGGAAAATATTACCATCAACTTGCAATAGGTTCATGTCACTCAACTACATTTTGCCATTGACTCCCCATACATCAAAATGGTATAATGATACAATTCTCCCACAGAAGAACTAATGAAATACTTAGCAAAAGTAAGTGGTTACAAAGCACTTTTTAAAACAAAAGTGCTGTATTCTTTTAAAAAAATCTTGTACAGAACTCTGGTTCAGTTTCTGAGCCTTTCCAAGTCCTCATAATTCTGTGGTATTCATAATAAAGCAGGCAGATGGTTTAGTCTCTGAACATATGCTTTAAATGCCCCCTTTGCTATTTGAAAATAATGGACCAAATTGTGCCCTCACATAGTCACAAGAAACTTTAAGAGGGCTGCCTTTTGAAATTTGAGGACAGAATGTTATCCAGTGGGAATTAAACCTTTAAAAAAATACACTTTCTAAACTTTCTTCTGAGCTCTATTCTTCATATTAAGAGAAGTCATTTTTTAATAAAATAGATATAGTAAGGAAAAATTGTAGCCAGCACAATATTGCATGGTTCAGGAATAGATTAGAAGGTAAAATAAAAGTTAAATTTTACATTTTTAAATTCTGATTGTCTAAAAACATGATAGTCATCTGATTTAATTTTTGAGTGATTGCCAGACCTTCCACTTCTATTATTATTACTATTATTCTATCTTGTAGATGTTTTATTGTTAAAGCACTTTGTAATTATTAATTAGTTAATTTAGTTTAAATTATGTTTATACCTTTGTTTTAAATACATCTTATTCATAGTTATTACAATCCTCAAATGCTATTTCGCCAGCCAGTTACTCTCATTTCAAAAACAGTTTGTTGTCGATGAAAGCACATATTCCAGGTTTTCACAGAATATGAAATTCAGTGGATATATGTGTTTTGATAATGTTGTTCACTTAACCCAGCTGTATTAGCAATACACCTCTGTTTCTTAAGTCAGTATTTTATACATAAAATGAGCCTTCATTTCTACACTCATGTTTTTATGTATTTAAATGTAGTTTTGAAAAAGTCTTTAACCTAGTCTCACTTATCTTAAAATGTCCACGAATCTCAGTAGTCTGATCAACACTTCAGATAAAAAGACCACACAGTTGACAATAAGGACACTCTGGTTATTACAGAAGCCCGAAGTTTAAGTAACTATTCCGGAACTGTAATGTCCCTTTAGAAATTCTGAACAAGGACTAGCTTGGTGCTAATATAAAACAAAGTTTACTCTGAAAAATAAAAGCAATAGTTGTACCCAAACATGTTTGGGATGCTCCTAAACAGATCATAATTAATAAAATTGAGAATAATAAGAGTCTTAAATCAAGTGATAATTTTATACAAATATCCACAAATATCCGAGCAAAGTTTATAACTATTATTGGGGCAAAGCATTAACATACTCCTGCTGATAAAGACACAAAGTAACTCTGAGAAACCTCCCTCCTTCTCATTTCTCTAACTTTCACAATAAATGCAGCACTGAAACTAAACTCTCAGTCAAGGCAGAAATATGCCGAGCAGTATTTCAATAAACAACAAATTGATTTTTAAAAACCCACCAGATTAAACATTTCCCCCATTTTCCCCTTGCTTCCCCTTGTTGTTTCACTTTCCATGCACACATAACCGCACTTACCTGCACAAGTCTGAAACATCAGTCTAGGTAATTTTTTTGAAATGTACTCTGTACCGATGCATTTTTCTGTGTTTCTTTCTAACCCTCGGGAATGTTAAGAATTTAGGAAGAGAGCCACAGCTTAAGAGAGCAATTATTTGCCAGTAAATACTCAATTTGCTTGTCCTGTGATTTTTCTTCTAACTTGCATATTCAATAATCCGTCCCTGACTGCGTCACAAGCACAAAAAGTCTTTTCTCCAAAGGAGAACACTTTCGCCAATCAACCTTCAGCCATGCCAGGGCACAGCTAGTCAGGGTGATTTGTTAGCTTTAATTAATAATTCCTCACGCTGGCCATTTTAACAAATAACGCAGTGAGCCTGGGACGCTAGAAGGCTATGATTCAGGCCGATAAAACTACAGTGGAAAGATGTGGGGAGGGTGTGTGTGGGGGTGGAATTCAGACGCCGTTTATAAACACCTCGAATCATACTCTTTCGGTTTACAATATAGAGGACATCTCCACTGAATTACCACGTTATGTCCACCAGTTTGTATTCAGATGGGAGCCATATGTTCCTCCACTTTATCTGCTAAGGCCCCCTCAGTGCCAACACAGTCATCGGGCAGACAACATTTACAAAAGAGGTCTCTAGCCTCCAGATTGCAAAAGTTTACTACAAGGTGAAGTTGAGAAATCAGACATATAAAGCACTTCTCAGTGAGCTTGTGTAACAGTCTAGAAACACAGAGGTAAGAATTATTGAATGTCAGATTTGCTGTCACCAGGCTGCCTGATACTGGGCATTTCATTTAGTCTTTTTTTTTTTTTTTTAAAATCTCATACCTCAAAACAGTTAACAATAATGGCTGACTTATTCACGCATTCCACAAACATTTATTGAGTCCTAACAATATGCCAAGCACTGTATTAAATGCTGAGAACTTTTTTGAAAGTAAGATTTTTATTTTTCTAGTTAACTGAAACAATCCATGGATTTATTATGTAACATACAGATAATGTGCTTGACCAAAGCCACCAAACAGGCAGTGTGTGAATGAAACTAAGGATTCAAAATACTGTATGGTCCAGTCAAACAATCAATACTTGACAGCACACTTGTGTCCATGACAAAAGTGATGCTCAAAGTAAAAACAAAGAATAAGAAAAGGTAAAAAAAAAAAAAAAAAGAGTTTTTTCAAAGATTAGAAAATTTCCCTCAAAGTGACCAGAACATTCAGAGATATATCAATCTATTTATAAGGAATGTTAAAAGGTTCATAAGCACTTAAAGAATATGCAAAGATATAGGACATTCTATTGATGCCGTGATCTAATATGTGTGTGTGTGTATGTATGTGACTGAAAGCATCAGTTTATTGGATATATATTTATTGAGCACCCTACTCAATTCTAGGAACTGAATAATACTATGTATCGAGAGATAAATAAAACACAGTTTCTGTCTTCAAGAAGCTCACAATTTAGCCACCAGACTCAAAAAGGGAAAATCTAAACATAAAACTACAGTACAATATAGCAAAAGGAATGACATAAATATGCATGAATGTATGAAGCAGGGCTTCTAGAAGTGATCCATGGGCTGTTTAGAAAGGTAGAGGGGTAACATCATCGGTAGAGGAATATTCTAAGCAGAGCAAACCTTTGAACCCTTTCTAAAACTTTCATTAGAATTAGATTACCAGTTATTTAGAAACTATGATATTTAGAGCATGATAAAGTCAGGTACATAATCACAAAACATTCTAGGATTTTAAAATCAATTTCTTAAGAAAAAAGATTCCCTATATTGTAGTATCTTGACATCATCAGAAAAGTAAGCAGTGCCTCCATAACTGGGACAGACAGTGACTGTGTACGTCATTCTCACTTTCAGTGTGTTTCGGTTGTCTTACGCAAATAAGAAGCATTCCCAACATATACTGACTGTTTTTTTCAGCCATTCTCTTCTTTTACTATGTACAAACTTAGATACAATTTCTGTTTTCATTGTACCATAAGAGAAATCATATCTGTATGGCTAATAAGGGAGGGGGAAAACCTATTTCCATTTAGTGGTCACATGTATAACTCTAACCAGAGAGTTTACGCTATACAGTACTAAGGCAGAAGATGTTGAAGAAAAGAAATGATACCCTAATACCGAAAAAGCTCTTTCAGAGCTAGGAAATGCTCCTGAAAATTGCATAGAGTTCTTTTTTTTTGTTGTTGCATAGAGTTCTTAATGACATTAAACACTTTGTTTTATACTAAACTCAACAATGAGACAGCCACCAGAATACCGTATTTACCATAAATCATTAACAGCTAACCAATTTGGAGAACTGATATAATTTATTAATTTATTCAGCACATATGTATGGAAATACTGATATCTACCAAGTGCTTACCAGTTATTGTTTCATTTTTATTTCTGTAATAATTATATCTAATAAGTTTACCATTTATTGAGTGCTTACTATATGCTAGGAACTGATCTAAGGACTTTACATATATTATCTCATTTAATCCTCACAATATAATGAAGTAGGTACTATTACCATCTCCAATTAATGGGTTATGAAACTCACAAGTGGTAAAACTGGATATGCACTATGTGGATTCATTTTAAATAATGAGACCAGTGCCACTAATACCCATACACCATCAGTTTCATTACTTGATAGTTACTTGGTTACATATAATATTTATGTCATTACTTTTAATCTAGAAAAATTAGGGTAGTTTTAAGGTTAATTTGAGAATTAAGCTAAACTCCTGTATCTAATGAGAGACATGTCTCAAAATAAGACTGGAAAATATAATTTATTATACCAATAGGCTAGCACTGCGGGACAAACTGACAGCTAGCTTGAGTTAGGCATGTTTTAGATGATGGAAACTAGCATTACATCACATGCTATGACAGCCCCCTTCTCCCTTATTAAAACTTCTCAGAGTCTCAAAAGATAATTCAGAATCTTATACACCTTTACAAGAAGAATCAGATAATGGTCTAAAAAGTGAGAGGAAGACTGAGTCAGAAAGGCTTAGGTTTGAATCCTAGCTTGGCCACTTACTAGGTGTATGCCATATATCAAATTAACTAGGTTCTTTGAGGCTCAAATATCTTATCTCTAAAATAGTTTCTTGTGAAGATTAAAGGAGATAATGTCCCTAGGATACAAAGCATAGAAATTAGCCCAGAATAGGTGTACAATATATGGTATTTGAAGCATTCAGAACTAAAGCTTATCACATACAACTAAAGTTTACTGTTTTGGAATCAAATGACACATGTAATATCTAAGTCTGCCTAAGACAATACACATAAATAAGACTTAGCTAAAGCAAAGTGGACTTGGTAGTCTGGTAGAAATCCCTTTGAGAATGTTAATAATATAGCTGAAATGGTGGTGCTTAAGAAAACAGAAAAGTGAAGTAAAAGTCTCTCAGTTGTGTCTGACTCTTTGTGACCCCATGGACCATACAGTCCATGGAATTCCCCAGGCCAGAATACTGAAGTGGGCAGCTGTTCCCTTCTCCAGAGGATCTTCCCAACCCAGGGATCAAACCCAGGTCTCCTGCATTGAAGGTGGATTCTTTACCAGCTGAGCTGCCAGAGAAGAGTTGACCCACAAAATAGAGATAGATAACACAAGAATTCACCAGTTAATTATAGAAAAAAAACATTAATTTTCCAAGTTATTAATACAACGCTACATTTTATTTCATGGAGATGTAAAAACTTATTTGGGACTCCCTGGGGAGAGTACAGAACTCAGTACAATCATAAGCTCTCCCCTGACCAACCTGATGACACTGTTTACTAACTACCAGTTAACTACCAGCATTCTCCAACTTCAGGCACCCTGATGCCCTTTCCACATACTTTCTTCTCACTTGACCTTGATTTAGTCCAACCATCTCCAGTATTGTATAGCTCCAGTGAGCTAAAGTGTAGAGTAAATACTAACGGAACACACATTTACTGATGGTGATGAAGCTGGACGTAGGTGAAATGGGGTATTATTTCACAGAAGGGGTCATTGGAAGGGCTTCAAGAAGGCTCTTCTCATTTACTTGAATAGGTAAGTATCATTTCTCCTTTGAGGATTCCTTTGGGATAAGCGACTGCCTGGATCCTTTATTATTGGTTCTTATTTCGACGGCCTCTAACTGAGATCATCAGATGGGGAAATCAGCAGATCAATTAAAAAGTATAGGAACTTTCTGAGCCACACTAGCCTGAGTGAGATATCCTGGGTCAGAGCTTTCTAGAATCTGTTTATTTCTCAGCTGGAACTCCTAACTGGTAGAACGTAGAAGCATAGAAGGGGCTTCCCTGGTGGCTCAGATGGGAATGAATCAGTCTGCAATGCAGGAGACCAGGGTTCCATCCCTGGGTCAGGAAGATACCCTGGAGGAGGGCATGGCAACCCACTCCAGTATTGTTGCTTGGAGAATCCCATGGGCAGAGGAGCCTGGTGGGTTACAGTCCATGGGGCTGCAAAGAGTTAAGACACAACTGAGCAACTAACTCTCTCTTTCTCTCTCACACACACACAGAAGCATGGAAGATGACTACTTCATGTATTTTTTCCTGGATAATAGGTTTGATAACAACAATTTAGTAAAATTCTGGCCAGACTGGATCTCTATTGCCTAATTCTCCAGGCTTATTGAGGGAAAATTAATCCTCTGGTTAAAAATGATTACAAGCAGATATTATTATTGGGAAAAGATTGAAGGCGGGAGGAGAAGGGAATGACAGAGGATGAGATGGTTGGATGGCATCACCAACTCAATGGATATGAGTTTGAGTAAACTCTGGGAGTTGGTGATGGACAGGGAGGTCTGGCATGCTGCAGTCCATGGGGACACAAAGAGTCAGACACAACCAAGCAACTGAAATGAACTGAGACATTCTTATAGAAACATTTCAAAACTGATACTATTTTATATATTTTTATATCATTTTCCCAAGTAAAGTCCATATACTTTATGGTTTCTAGACTTATGCATTTTTACATATGTACATAAATACCTAATATCTAACTGCTTTACTAAGTGATAACTAGATAACAAAGGAGGGGAAAGGTGATTTAATCCCAGTTTCAAATTTAGAATTCTGTTGAAACAAGAATTTTAGAAATATTCATAAATTGTTAAGTGGTAGTCAGTATATTTGTCTGTGTTAGGTTGAGATTAAAACCTTAAATTTCTCAAAGGGTCCTTGTCACTTGAGGCATTACTTTTTCAATGAAAGTCTCCAACCTTTACAAATGTGAAAATTGGGATTCCCTGAAGGAGAAAAATATTTCTTGTCAGAAAACTCGTCATGGCTAAGTTCACAGAGGGAAGGAGTCCAAGATCTTATCAGCTTTCCTGTGACCTTGATATGTGATTTGCTAAAAGTCATTAATATCCCCTTGCATGTCAGTTTCCTTCTCTTTATCTATGATACAAAAATATTATCAAGATAATGTGGAGAAAATATTTTGATCATCTCATAGAGTATATGCTAAAGCCCAGAGTATCCAAATGATACTACCACTATCAAGTGGAGAGAAGGACATCAACACCCTATATCATCTCAAATAACCTATTTAGTACCTCAGCTTTTTGCTTTTTTTTATGCTATAAAATGAGCATAGTCATGTTTATACTTTTATCAAATAATACATTAGAATAGATAAACTTGCATAATCTGTGAAAACTTTCCAATAAAATTTTACATAATGTAAAAAAAAATGACCAATATAATCAAGTCACCAAAACTGATTTTCAAATATATTAGAGGAATTGATTTTAAAATATCAAGGCATAAGATGAATTAAATATTTCTAAGCATATTCATACATTTATTAAGGAAGACTCTTTCTAAGACGGGAAGTAATACTGCCTTTTATTTGAATGGCTGGCTGCATTTTAGGATGGATCTAAGATCTTAGTAACAAGAAAGCCGAATCAGGGAAAGCAATTTTTAGCAGACTGTTGAATGATATATAAAGTAAAATATATTCACTAATAGGTCACAGAAATCTTACACAAGCTTTTAGAACAAGAACTGCTTAAGCAGCTTTTTGTATTTGGCAAAGTCATGTTCCTGCACTGTCCTCTCACAACCTCCTCCCACTTCTCATTTTTTTGTTCTATAATGGTGGGAGTAATGACAAAAGGGTGGGGCAAAACAAACAGAGGCAGTCACTGTGGCAGGAGCCACTCCAAAGATCAAACAGCCACTTTGGCTCTGGCTGCAAGAATTGGACCCACACTGGAGTGGGTGGCTCATTAGCACGATGCCCTGAGAACCACATGGGCCATGGCTGGTAGGTCAGCACCGGAGGTTACAGGTCCCTCACCCTGCCAGGTAGAACTGCCTGCTAAGAACTGAGTGTGCACCTTTCCTTACCCGCTCACAGCATTGTGTTTCAACACAATTCTGCACTTCCACTATGTTTGCTGAAAAACCTCAGTGGGATAGACACTATACAAAAGCATAATTCTGTTCTACTAATTTCATATCTACTACTAACTTCAGTATGGAGAACTCAGATTTTCCTATACCTATGGGTAGATTCTTGGCTAAGTGGTAGACAAGATAATTCAATTTCTAATATTTTCATAAATATATTGCTTTAACTTTAATAACTGTCTTGAAAAAAAAATACATTAATACCTCTAATTACCCAGCCATCTCATATTCACCTATAAGTATATCACGATTTAACATGGTCAATAACTCAGATAAAAGAAAATACAGAGTCCTTAAGAAACTAAAACAAACAAAGATGTCATAAAGCACACACAATTGTTCAAACTTATCTTTATTCATCAATGAGTCTTTAACTTGGAACCTATATATTCTTCCTTAATACCCAGTAGCATCAGTTATCTGGGTCTTTCATTCATATTACATAGAAAGATGGGTTACTTCCAGAAGAAAGCACAATGGGAACTGTAAGAAATAACCACTCTGTGCCTTTGAATGAAAAGGAAACAGAGGAGGTGAGGGACAAAGTATTCAAGGTTAAGAACTACGTACAGTTTGCAAACATACAGATAATTGTGTCCAACAGATATCAAAGTAATAGAGCTCTACACAGAAATATTTATAGTCCCTTAAAATTCATGTGTTGAGGTTCTAACCCACAATAATTCAGAATGAGAATTTATTAGAAATAAGGTCACTGTAGATATAATTAACTAAGATGAGGTCATATTGGAGTAGACTGGAACCCTAATCCAATTTTATTGGTGTCTTTATAAAGGGGGATTTTGGACACAGACGTGAACATGGGGAGAACACTACCTGAAGATGATGGCAGAGATGAAAGAGATGCTTCTACAAGTCAAAGAACACCAAAGATTGCCAGCAAACAATCAGAAGTTAGGTAAGAGGGATGGTACAGATTTCTTCTCAGAACCCTCAGAAAAAATCAACCCTGCTGATTTTACTCAACAGAACTCTGACACTTTTGTTGTTTAAGGCATCCTGTTGTTTTTTTTTTCCATTTTATTTCCCATTTTATAGTTGAGAAAACTGAGCTTTAAAGTAGCAGGCACAGGAATACATAGTAAACAGTGGAAGCAGGATATAAACATACATATTATTCCAGAGCCCTAGTTCTTTTTTTTTTTTTTTCCATTTATTTTTATTAGTTGGAGGCTAATTACTTTATAACACTGTAGTGGTTTTTGTCATACCTTGACATGAATCAGTCATGGATTTACATGTATTTCCCATCCCGATCCCCCCTCCTACCTCCCTCTCCACCCGATCTCTCTGGGTCTTCCCAGTGCACCAGCCCCAAGCACTTGTCTCATGCATCCAACCTGGGCTGGAGATCTGTTTCACCCTTGATAATATGCATGTTTTGATGCTGTTCTCTCGAAACATCCCACCCTCGCCTTCTCCCACAGAGTCCAAAAGTCTGTACCTCTGTGTCTCTTTTTCTGTTTTGCATATAGGGTTATCGTTACCATCTTTCTAAATTCCATATATATGCGTTAGTATATTGTATTGGTCTTTATCTTTCTGGCTTACTTCACTCTGTATAATGGGCTCCAGTTTCATCCATCTCATTAGAACTGATTCAAATGAATTTTTTTAATGGCTGAATAATATTCTATGGTGTATATGTACCACAGCTTCCTTATCCATTCGTCTGCTGATGGGCATCTAGGTTGCTTCCATGTCCTGGCTATTATAAACAGTGCTGCGATGAACATTGAGGTGCACGTGTCTCTTTCAGATCTGGTTTCCTCGGTGTGTATGCTCAGAAGTGGGATTGCTGGGTCATATGGCAGTTCTATTTCCAGTTTTTTTAAGAAATCTCCACACTGTTCTCCATAGCGGCTGTACTAGTTTGCATTCCCACCAACAGTGTAAGAGGGTTCCCTTTTCTCCACACCCTCTCCAGCATTTATTGCTTATAGACTTTTGGATAGCAGCCATCCTGACTGGAGTGTAATGGTACCTCATTGTGGTTTTGATTTGCATTTCTCTGATAATGAGTGATGTTGAGCATCTTTTCATGTGTTTGTTAGTCATCCGTATGTCTTCTTTGGAGAAATGTCTGTTTAGTTCTTTGGCCCATTTTTTGATTGGGTCATTTGTTTTTCTGGAATTGAGCTGCAGGAGTTGCTTGTATATTTTTGAGATTAATCCTTTGTCTGTTGCTTTGTTTGCTATTATTTTCTCCAAATTTGAGGGCTGTCTTTTCACCTTGCTTATAGTTTCCTTTGTTGAGGCATCCTGTTTGTGGTACTTTGTTACAGCCCTAGGAAACTAGTACAGTAATGATGATCACAGAATCATTATGTAAACATTAACTCATGTTTGCAACACTTTGAGAAGGTTGAAAAATATAAGATTCACTTCAGAAAAACTCTCATTGATATAAATAAACTCTTTCATGTTTGATGATCAATATAAATGAAACATACAGTTTTCAATTTCTGCTAATGCATTGAGATATTGCCACCTTTACTAACAAGACAAAGTGATATGCGCTCTTCAGAAGACATTAAAGAGTCCCCAACCCTGAAGAGAAGTATTTTGATTAACAAGGCAAATAAATTTGAATTTATTTTTGTTATTACATAGGCCAATGAGGTTGGGATGGTTACATAGAGAAATTATTGGTAGAGAAGAGAATGGCTACTTAGAAGAGATCAACTAAGAAATGCAATTTGAGTCTAGGCCAAAACTAGGAGACACTTGTCCAGATGAGAAGTTACAGATATTTTAAGTATGAGGAATACAGGGGCAAAGTAAGAAGACTGAGGCAAAGCAAGAGAAAGAAGGAAGGGATGGAACAATAGTGGAGGAAAATGAGAGAAGTGGCTGGTATTGAGAGCAAAACAATCTGAACTAGGAGGAGAAAATGATAAAAAGTCTTACAGATGTAAAGAAAGACAAGAGAGGGTAGCATTCCTGTGTTCTGAACAAAGAGTTAAAAACATCTAGTGCAAGAATTAAGCTTTCTTTAAAACTAGTGCTCTGAATGCTTTTGTGTGAAAAAGAAAGACTGTACTTTTATTTTTCTTTAAAGATTCAATAGTTGAATGGAAACTTTTTTTCCTTTAAGTGTAAGCTAAGCAGTTATGGCAGGTAGGTCAAGGAAGAAATACTTCATGGAACAGGAAGCCATAACTTTATACAATGTGTTCTCTGGAGAAGTTACAAAAAAGTACAAAATAGTTCCACAGAGTTTGTTTGTTTTGTTAAGTAGCTTTAAAATCCTACCTCTCCTAATTGTTCTTAACATTTTATTCAGCCAATTATCAATTTAATCTAGGGAAAGAAAAATCAACTTGACTTTTTGACAGCCACATCAATCCAACTGGAAAATTCTAATCCTACAAGAATAGGGCAGAGGGAAAACTCTGCCTAGCAACATTTTCAATTGTCAACAAAAATTCATGATATTATAATCATCTTTTTCTTCCTTTCTCAAAATCATTTCCTCTAAAGAAATTAATGATGGTACAATGAGATTCTTGGGTAAAATGAAAAAGTGAAGCAAGTCATTCAGTCTTTAAGGTAATAGGAAGTTCTTGTTCAGTTCAGTTCAGTTCAGTTGCTCAGTCGTGTCTGACTCTTTGCGGCCCCATAAATCACAGCACACCAGACCTCCCTGTCCATCACCAACTCCCAGAGTTTACTCAAACTCATGTCCATCAAGTCGGTGATGCCATCCAGCCATCTCATTCTCTGTCGTCCCCTTCTCCTCCTGCCCCCAATCCCTCCCAGCATCAGGGTCTTTTTCAATCAGTCAACTCTTCGCATCAGGTGGCCAAAGTACTGGAGTTTCAGCTTCAGCATCAGTCCTTCCAATGAACACCCAGGACTGATCTCCTTTAGGATGGACTGGTTGGATATCTTTATAGTCCAAAGGACTCTCAAGAGTCTTCACCAACACCACAGTTCAAAAGCATCAATTTTTCGGTGCTCAGCTTTCTTCACAGTCCAACTCTCACATCCATACATGACCACTGGGAAAACCATAGCCTTGACCAGACGGACCTTTGTTGGCAAAGTAATGTCTCTGCTTTTTAATATGCTATTTAGGTTGGTCATAACTTTCCTTCCAAGGAGTAAGTGTCTTTTAATTTCATGGCTGCAATCACCATCTGCAGTGATTTTGGAGCCCCCAAAAATAAAGTCTGACACTGTTTCCACTGTCTCTCCATCTATTTCCCATGAGATGATGGGACCAGATGCCATGATCTTAGTTTTCTGAATGTTGAGCTTTAAGCCAACTTTTTCACTGTCCTCTTTCACTTTCATCAAGAGGCTTTTTAGTTCCTCTTCACTCTCTGCCATAAGGGTGGTGTCATCTACATATCTGAGGTTATTGATATTTCCCACGGCAATCTTGATTCCAGCTTGTGCTTCTTCCAGCCCAGCGTTTCTCATGATGTACTCTGCATATAAGTTAAATAAGCAGGGTGACAATATACAGGCTTGATATACTCCTTTTCCTATTTGGAACCAGTCTGTTGTTCCATGTCCAGTTCTAACTGTTGCTTCCTGACTTGCATACAGGTTTCTCAAGACGCAGGTCAGGTGGTCTGGTATTCCCATCTCTTTCAGAATTTTCCACAGTTTATTGTGATCCACACAGTCGAAGGCTTTGGTATAGTCAATAAAGCAGATATAGATTT
The DNA here is from genome assembly GCF_033118175.1 of Dama dama. Lineage (NCBI taxonomy): Eukaryota > Metazoa > Chordata > Mammalia > Artiodactyla > Cervidae > Dama > Dama dama. Next base: position 59,010,294 of record NC_083699.1, on the reverse strand, counting down.
TTTTCTGGAACTCTCTTGCTTTTTCGATGATCCAGCGAATATTGGCAATTTGATCTCTGGTTCCTCTGCCTTTTCTAAATCCAGTTTGAACATCTGGAAGTTCTCAGTTTGTGTATTGCTGAAGTCTGGCTTGGAGAATTTTGAGCATTACTTTACTACCGTGTGAGATGAGTGCAATTGTGTGGTAGTTTGAACATTCTTTGGGATTGCCTTTCTTAGGGATTGGAATGAAAACTGACCTTTTCCAGTCCTGTGGCCACTGCTGAATTTTCCAAATTTGCTGGCATATTGAGTGCAGCACTTTCACAGCATCATCTTTCAGGATTTGAAATAGCTCAACTGGAATTCCATCACATCCACTAGCTTTGTTCGTAGTGATGCTTTCTAAGGCCCACTTGACTTCACATTCCAGGATGTCTGGCTCTCGGTGAGTGATCACACCACTGTGATTATCTGGGTCATGAAGATCTTTTTTGTACAGTTCTTCTGTGTATTCTTGCCACCTCTTCTTAATATCTTCTGCTTCTGTTAGGTCCATACCATTTTTGTCCTTTATTGAACCCATCTTTGCCTGAAATATTCCCTTGATATCTCTATTTTTCTTCAAAAGATCTCTAGTCTTTCCCATTCTGTTGTTTTCCTCTATTTCTTTGCATCAATTGCTGAGGAAGGCTTTCTTATCTCTCCTGGCTTGTTAGAGATGGTCAAATTATAATCCTTTTATATCCTTCATAGAACCTAGAGATGGCTTTGTCCATGTCTCTAAAATAAATCAGTTGTATCACTAAATAGAAGTATTAAAGTTTAATTTCATCTATTTTCTATGTTAACTCACAAATCAATTTATTTGTTCTATTTATTCATTGAGGGAAATTTTAGCTTAGATGATGACATTCAAGTAGGGAGCTAAAATGTTAAATATGAAAGATTAAAAAAAAACAGGTATTTCTTTTCTTTCTATTGATTTCTAAATTAGTTCTGCTATAGAAATGTCTTCTGCTAAGCACTACAGCTTCTGGTGGATGGGAAATAATGCTGTCAAAACTGAGATAGTAGTAAACTGAATACATTCACATCAATGGAAATGAGAAGGGAATGAGGAAAGGGATACTGCTACAGCATTAAAAAAATATACTTTTGACTCTAAGTCAAAATAATGCTTGTTTTAATCTTTCTCCTTTGAAGAGGAGTAATCGAATAAAGAAAGAAAAAGGAAGGAAAGAGGAAGAGAAGGAGGGACGGAAAAGAAGAAAACAATGGAGTGATTAAGCATAAGAGCCATAAAGTAAGAAGTTGAGATGGAGAAGGAAATGGCAACCCACTCCACTATTCTTGCCCGGAGAATCCCAGGAACAGAGGAGCCTGGCGGGCTACAGTCCATGGGGTCGCAAGTCAGACATGACTTAGCGACTAAACCACCACCACCACCAAGAAGGTGAGAAAGTAGGAAAGAAGGAGAGAAAGAGAGAAAACCATTATAGAGGTACTCTCTTATCCCCTTCTCACTGGCTGGCCCTCTAACCTTTTTTTATCTACTACCTACTCCAACTCAAATATTTCAGACACAACTGGGATGGTTGAAAGTGAGTGGGGAAGGAAAATTACTCCCTTTAATTGATGCTCACATAGGTACCAATATCTGCAATTTAGTAGCTCTTAGTGCTTTTAAGCTCACGTACCTCCTTTGAGAATAAATAAAATTCATGAATCTCTCCAAGGAGGAAAGAAAAGGCATGTCTACCAAGACATATACAGTATGTGTTGCATACTTTTAACAATATACACACACATACATAGGAAGCATATTTTTATGCATTCTCAAAAAGATCATATAAGATCTAAACTGATCCTTGTACTCTCTAACCATTCACTAGCTCAGTGTAAAGAACTATTGGCTCTAGAATCTGAATGAAGCCAAAATAAATAGAAGAGGGTAAGGACTTGGAGAAGGGGAAATGGGATATAAAACAAACAAACAACAAACAAACACTTATGTAAAAAATATGCTTGTTTCCAAACCAACCCTTAAGCTTCTATTTTCATTGGAACTTAAGACTAATGAACTATTTATTTAACAAAAATATACAGCACAATGTATAATATTTTAGTGATTCTGCATGTTTTAAGCATTCTTCCCTGTTAATTGTCTTTGATAGTGCACTGACGTCTAATACTGTCCTGATTTTTAATATTCACTCTAATAATAACAATAATACTGAAAAGCAATGCTGCTTAATATTGTGGATATCAACTTATAGGATTCTTAAGAAATGACATGGAGACTTGGTCACAGATGTGTAAAAAATCAAATAGGAATAATAAACTTTTCATCTATTGCCTAGTTCAACATTTTAACTAGGCTGCATGTGTATGAGGACACAGTTCATGCCTTAGCTACAATAATGAAAATTATTTATATTCATTTAAAAAATATTTTTTTTCATAGTATTTCACAACCTTTAAATGCCTTGAGGTATCTTTATTTCATCTGATTTGGATTTCAATTCTGTTAAGTAAATGGAGGAGATATTATCTTCATTCTACAATGAGGAAACAGGCTCTACGTGATTAACATGCTTAATATATTTAACAGGTGGCAAAGCAAAGTTGAGAATTCAGGAACTTAGATAACTTACCAAGTAATTTTTCCTGCTCTCCTATACTGCACTTGAAAAATGTTCATTACACATAACTTATTCAGGCATTTATGTTGCCTTACTTTAGAAATGAGGATGATGCTATATAACCTCACTAGGTCCATATACAAGACATTTATTTCCCATGCTGGGATTTTGTGGATGACATACAGTGAAACAGAAAATATTAGCTATTTTATAGGTGCACAGATATATACTTAAATGTACAGTGCACATGTTGTGGATCATTTCTATAAATGGGTACATGTATATAGGCATGCCTATGCATATACATGGGTGTGTGGGAATTAAAGGTGTGCTTACTCATCCCATTAGAAAACAATATTGTAAAGTTAAGCATGAACTTTTTACTATTAATCTTGCATTTAGTAGTGGGTGGTACATGTTCACAAATAATTTATAAGTCAAATCAACATAAATACATGAATGGCATAGTAGGGAATATTTTGAGAAAAAATATAAATACACATATATCTACCTTCAACTATCCTTCCTATTAGTTGATAAAGCTGATTACTTAGATTTATTAAATTAGAGGTAAAAACTGACTTTAAAATATATTAGTATAATTTTAATCTTCCATTATAATTAGAATCCAAAATTTAGTTGTTAAAGTTTTACAATTTGAGTGGCCTTATATTCCCTGTTTTCACTTGGGAAATTAGTTTTTTAGCTGGGAAATTCTCCTTCTTATTTTTTAATTTTAATTTGAGATAAGTGGTCATATTTTAAAACAATAAGATGGTAGATTGCTAGGATGAGTTAATTTATTCCTTGAAGAAGTGTTAGTGGCTCAGTTGTGCCCGACTCTTTGAGACCCCATGGACTATAGCCCGCCAGGCTCCTCTGTCCTTGGGATTTTCCAGGCAAGGATACTGGAGTGGGTTGCCATTTCCTTCTCCTTCCTTGAAGAAAGGGTATAACAAATTACAATCTAGTAGATTTACCTGTTTTTAATCTCTTAATGTCCAAAGCAAGCCTTATATCCCATATATCATATGGGATACTATATATCATAACCCAACTTGAGCAAAATTATGAAATATAGATGAAATTTGTCCCCAGTTTCTATTCCTTATCTTCCTTTGACCTGTTTCCTTTTGACCTTCTCATGCTTCTTTCAATCTTATTAAAAATTTTATTTCTGATCCCTTCTCCCTGGGATGCTAGAAATTCTACTTTATTTTCAGCTATAATCTATGGTCTTTATTTAACTCAGATTCCTCCAACCACATCCTTAGCCTACCTTGCCAATCCCTCCATTGGAATGCTGCCATGTATCTGACCAATTTCACTTTGCTTTATGTCATGCCTTAACTCACCAAATCTTAGATGCCAGTGAGAGACTTAAGATTTTCCTATTTCCTGGCAAGTTATAACTGCATTTATCTCAGCCCTCCACGTAAACCATCTCTATTAAAATGTTAGGAATCCCATTTCAGGTTCATTCAATTTTGGCTTACTTTCCTTTCCTGGTTGGGCTACCACTGTGGTTCTAGCATGCTCTGAGGTGTATAAAAGGTTGTCAGTAAACAAATAAACCATAAAACTGAAATGTCCTGCAACTTTACTATATTCATTGATTAGCTCTAGTAATTTTCTGGTAGAGTCTTTAGGGTTTTCTATGTAGAGGATCATGTCATCTGCAAACAGTGAGAGTTTTACTTCTTCTTTTCCTATCTGGATTCCTTTTACTTCTTTTTCTGCTCTGATTGCTGTGGCCAGAACTTCCAACACTATGTTGAATAGTAGTGGTGAGAGTGGGCACCCTTGTCTTGTTCCTGATTTCAGGGGAAATGCCTTCAATTTTTCACCATTGAGGGTGATGCTTGCTGTGGGTTTGTCATATATAGCTTTTATTATGTTGAGGTATGTTCCTTCTCTTCCTGCTTTTTGGAGAGTTTTAATCATAAATGAGTGTTGAATTTTGTCAAAGGCTTTCTCTGCATCTATTGAGATAATCATATGGTTTTTATCTTTCAATTTGTTAATGTGGTGTATTACATTAGTAAAGTTGCAGGATATAAAATTAACACACAGAAATCCCTTGCATTCCTATATACTAACAATGAGAAAACAGAAAGAGAAATTAAGGAAACAATACCATTCACCATTGCAACAAAAAGAATAAAATACTTAGGAGTATATCTACCTAAAGAAACAAAGGACCTATACATAGAAAACTATAAAACACTGATGAAAGAAATCAAAGAGGACACAAACAGATGGAGAAACATACCGTGTTCATGGATTGGAAGAATTAATATTGTCAAAATGGCTATTCTACCCAAAGCAGTCTATAGATTCAATGCAATCCCTATCAAGCTACCAACGGTATTTTTCACAGAACTAGACCAAAGAATTTCACAATTTGTATGGAAATACAAAAAACCTCGAATAGCCAAAGTAATCTTGAGAAAGAAGAATGGAGCTGGAGGAATCAACCTGCCTGACTTCAGACTCTACTACAAAGCCACAGTCATCAAGACAGTATGGTACTGGCACAAAGACAGAAATATAGATCAATGGAACAAAACAGAAAGCCCAGAGATAAATCCACGAACCTATGGACACCTTATCTTTGACAAAGGAGGCAAGGATATACAATGGAAAAAAGACAACCTCTTTAACAAGTGGTGCTGGGAAAACTGGTCAACCACTTGTAAAAGAATGAAACTAGAACACTTTCTAACACCATACACCAAAATAAACTCAAAATGGATTAAAGATCTAAATGTAAGACCAGAAACTATAAAACTCCTAGAGGAGAACATAGGCAAAACACTCTCTGACATGAATCACAGCAAGATCCTCTATGACCCACCTCCCAGAATATTGGAAATAAAAGCAAAACTAAACAAATGGGACCTAATGAAACTTAAAAGCTTTTGCACTACAAAGGAAACTATAAGTAAGGTGAAAAGACAGCCCTCAGATTGGGAGAAAATAATAGCAAATGAAGAAACAGACAAAGGATTAATCTCAAAAATATACAAGCAACTCCTGCAGCTCAATTCCAGAAAAATAAATGACCCAATCAAAAAATGGGCCAAAGAACTAAACAGACATTTCTCCAAAGAAGACATACAGATGGCTAACAAACACATGAAAAGATGCTCAACATCACTCATTATTAGAGAAATGCAAATCAAAACCACAATGAGGTACCATTACACACCAGTCAGGATGGCTGCTATCCAAAAGTCTACAAGCAATAAATGCTGGAGAGGGTGTGGAGAAAAGGGAACCCTCTTACACTGTTGGTGGGAATGCAAACTAGTACAGCCGCTATGGAGAACAGTGTGGAGATTTCTTAAAAAACTGGAAATAGAACTGCCATATGACCCAGCAATCCCACTTCTGGGCATACACACTGAGGAAACCAGATCTGAAAGAGACACGTGCACCCCAATGTTCATCGCAGCACTGTTTATAATAGCCAGGACATGGAAGCAACCTAGATGCCCATCAGCAGATGAATGGATAAGGAAGCTGTGGTACATATACACCATGGAATATTACTCAGCCATTAAAAAGAATTCATTTGAACCAGTCCTAATGAGATGGATGAAGCTGGAGCCCCTTATACAGAGTGAAGTAAGCCAGAAAGATAAAGAACATTACAGCATACTGACACATGTATATGGAATTTAGAAAGGTGATAACGATAACCCTATATGCAGAACAGAAAAAGAGACACAGAAATACAGAACAGACTTTTGAACTTTGTGGGAGAATGTGAGGGTGGGATATTTCAAAAGAGCAGCATGTATACTATCTATGGTAAAACAGATCACCAGCCCAGGTGGGATGCACGAGACAAGTGCTTCTGCCTGGTGCACTGGGAAGACCCAGAGGAATCGGATGGAGAGGGAGGTGGGAGGGGGGATCGGGATTGGGAATACATGTAAATCCATGGCTGATTCATATCAATGTATGACAAAACCCACTGGAAAAAAAAATAATAATAATAAAAATAAATAAATAAATAAAAAAGAAAAAGAAAAAAAAAAAACCTGAAATGTCACTTGTTATGTCACCATAAACCTGAAAACTTCCAGTTTAGCTCAGGCTCTAATGACTAACATGGCTTTTCATGTGCCCTAGTTGTTCTATTTATCAAGTGAGAAAGAAGTACTTTACTATGAGACATATGAGGATAAACATTTAAGTTGTTTTCAGGAGGAAACCTACCAATAGATTCTGTAAGCATCACATTGCTTTTCCTTCTGCTTCTAGAGCCAAAAGGAAAAAAAAAAAAAATACCGAGGGTACTCCAAAACAAATATTGGAAGTAACCCTTTATTCCAGAATTCATCTGTAGTAGACAAAACAATTACACCCCAAAGTACCCACTCTCAAAAACCTAGAAACTTGAGTACATGGCAAAATGTTACATGGGAAAAGGAACTTTGCTGATAAAGTTAAGATTATGGACCTTAAAATAGATATCCAGAAAAATATCTACATCTGCTTTACTGACTATGCCAAAGCCTTTGACTGTGTGGATCACAAAAAACTCTGGAAAATTCTTAAAGAGATGGGAATACCAGACCACCTGACCTGCCTCTTAAGAAATCTGTATGCAGGTCAGGAAGCAACAGTTAGAACTGGACATGGAACAACAGACTGGTTCCAAATAGGAAAAGGAGTATGTCAAGCCTGTGTATTGTCACCCTGCTTATTTAACTTATATGCAGAGCACATCATGAGAAAGCCTGGGCTGGATGAAGCACAAGCTGGAATCAAGATTGCCAGAAGAAATATCAATAACCTCAGATATGTAGATGACACCACCCTTATGGCAGAGAGTGAAGAGGAACTAAAAAGCCTCTTGATGAAAGTGAAAGAGGACAGTGAAAAAGTTGGCTTAAATCTCAACATTCAGAAAACTAAGATCATGGCATCTGGTCCCATCATTTCATGGCAAATAGATGGGGAAACAGTAGAAACAGTGACAGAATTTATTTTGGGGGGCTCCAAAATCACTGCAGATGGTGACTGCAGCCATGAAATTAAAAGACACTTGCTCCTTGGAAGGAAAGTATGATCAACCTAGACAGCATATTAAAAAGCAGAGACATTACTTTCCCAACAAAGGTCCATCTAGTCAAGGCTATGGTTTTACCAGTATGGATCATGTTGGACTATATCATGTATAGTTGGACTATAAAGAAAGCTGAGCACCAAAGAATGGATGCTTTTTAACTGTGGTTTGGAGAAGACTCTTGAGAGTCCCTTGGACTGCAAGAAGATCCAACCAGTCCTTCCTAAAGGAAATCAGTCCTGAATATTCATTGGAAGGACTGATGCTGAAGCTGAAACTGCAATACTTTGACCACCTGATGAGAAGTACTGACTCATTGGAAAAGACCCTGTTGCCGGGAAAGATTGAAGGCAGGAGGAGAAGGGGATGACAGAAGATGAGATGGTTGGATGGTATCACCGACTCAATGGTCATGGGTTTGAGTAAACTCTGGAAGTTGGCAATGGACAGGGAGGCCTGGCGTGCTGCAGTCCATGGGGTTGCAAACAGTTGGACACGACTGAGTGACTGAATTAAACTGAACGGAACTGATCCTAGATCATCCAGTGGGCACAATCTAATTACCTTAATAGATGAGAACTTTTTTCTGGCTGGAATTTAAAAAAAGAGATGTGGTATATGGAGAAGACAGAGAGAAGTCAGGGTGATATTGATTTGAAGCACTCTTGCCTAAAGATATAGGGGTCTGTGTGCAAAAAGCTAAGGATAGCCTCTAGCTGACAGCCAGCAAAGAAAAGATCTTAGTCACATAACCACAAGGAACTGAATGAGCCTGGAAGCTGCTAAATTTGTAGTCATTTGTTATAGCAGCAATAGAAATGAAATATACCATTCTAGTTCAATGGCTACTAGATACAATAGTTTAAATTTGTGTGGTAAAGAGTTGAAATGGAAAGCAATATTATGAATACAAACAGTTCTTGGCACTACAAACACATTTTCCCCTTGATTTTCCTTCTTTCAGTTATATCCCCAGAGAAGGTGAAATAACAAAGGACTAAAGGACAAGGATCACAAGGTATGCGTGCTCAGTCACTTCAGTCGTGTCCAACTCTTTGCGAGCCCATGGACTCTATCTGACCAGGTTCCTCTGTCCCTGGGGATTCTTCAGGCGAGAATTCTGGAGTGGGTTGCCATTCCTTTCCCTCCTCTAGATAATTTTCCTGACCTGAGTCTGCTGCATTACACGCAGATTATTTACCACCGAGTCACCTGGGAAGCCAGTTTAAATGCAGTGTCCTTAACAAGAAGCTTCACAAATATACCTTTTTGTCACAGCAAGAGCATTATACCGATGGTGCTACAATACTCATACCAACTAAGTCTACTGTCTTGAAAAAGAAAAAGAAAAATCAGAGAATGGTTCAAAGGATTATAAAGATAAGATGATAATGGCCATTTAAGAGATAAGGAAGACCGAATCCAAGCAAATGTATTCATATGTGTACTGGGGTGTGCCTTCCTCACTATATAAGTTGTCTTATAAACATACACATAAATAAAATTATTTTCAAAACTAGGGTTACATATATTTTATGGCATCGATAGAGCTATTTCTCAAATGTAGCTTCCAAACAATTTTCTTTCTTATTCACATTTTTTTTTTTTTTTGCCTTTGGCAATCCAGACTCTGGCCTTGACAGAAGAAAATAATATTGGAGGAAAGGCAGCAGTTTCCAATGATTTTTTAGCATGGAAGTTTTAGAGAACTTGACTTTTGTAGGTATACTCAAGTTCAGAACCTAAAACTTTTTTGAGTTATAACATCATGCTGAAAACAGATACTTTTGTAATCAATTAGAAATGACTCTCACAATAAAGGGTAAATTCTCAGCAAGTTGTATATAGTCTGCATTACAATTTCACATTATGAAATAATACAAATGAAAAAAGGAAGAGAAACAGAGTGATTAAAAGTTCTTGTAGAAACAGGATAAATGTAGCTAATTTTTTTCTGTAGAGACAGGAAATGCATGATGTAAAACTTTCTAACACATTTGCAGCTTTCCTTTTGTGTTGCATGAGGTCACAACTGGAAGTGTCGCTCTAATGGCCTGGTTAAGAACTGTGTAGGATGAAGACCATGTGAGAAAAAATACTTCTCTTTTGAACACTACACTCTGTTTACTACAGGTCCCTGAAAACTTGCTGAAAACTTTGGTCATTTTATAAAGTGTTATCATAATCGTGAGGAACTTTGAGTCTCAGGTACAGCAAATTAATCCCCATTTTATGTCTGTCCCAATTTAGTATTTCTAAAGGGGGTGGATAATAATAAATTCTGCCAGCTCTCTTTTTTTAAGGGCTATTCAGATACTAAATAAACCAGGAACATTTTAAAATGCAATCTCATAAAAATCTGCTTTGCTTAACCTTCTCTCCCTCTTTAAAAAATAAGAAAGGCATGATGTTCTTTTTTTGTTAATTAATTCACTTTAGACAATTCCTTAAATTTTCATTTTAATAAATTTTTGTGTGGGTGCATTAATTACTTTCAAAGACGCTTTACAACTGTTACCTATTAAAAGCCTTTGTTAGTGAATTAAAAAAAAAACAACTTCCAACATGCCCCCTCCCTTCTCCATTCTGAGCAGGTCCTCGCTATCAACTGCTGGAGTATGCTCGTTTTGCACCTAGAGCTATAATTATTTTGCTTTAATTTTACAAAACCTTTTGTTCCATTCCCACGAGCCCACCTGATCCTTATATTACACTCGCTCTATTAAAACGCTCATGCAGAACAAAGCATGGCTGTACTGATTCATAAGTAACTTTTCTTTTTCCTCAGTAAAATGCCACTGGCTAGGGCTTGGGACATAGTCCCGGGCTTCCCCCTCCTCTGCCAATTTTCATGTGTTAGAGGGGAAAAAAAATATGTTGTTTCAGAGTGTTGTATTCTTCCCAAACGTCCTTTCTTTGTCCTGCTGTTTTTTAATGTGTGTTTTAAAAAATATTTTGTTACCCATAGTTTTAATCTGCTGCACTAGAAGTGATACAACGGTAAGGATGGTGGGCATATTAAGGATTGTAATCATGTTGAGATTTCCTTTATTCACATGACTAGGATCTTTTAAAAATCGCTCTTGTTGTCTTCTTTAATTTTCCATCTCTCCATACTCCACCCATTTTCCTTGAGATCTTGCAACACATGTGGGCTTCTGGCAGAAAAAAAAATTGCAGTGACTCATCAAGAGAATTGTTTGTTTGCTCTGAGGAGCACCCTGAGGACCCTCTGGGCTGCACACGGAGCCCTTTGATCCTAGGAAGTTTATTTCTTCCAGATGTTTTGCCCACAGCCACCTTTCTGCAATGTCCCTCTTCATTACATAGCATAAGGAGAAACACTCAGGACCCACTGCTGCAGCATACAGTTCTCCTGAATGGAGTGTGACAGGGAGCTGACATGATTGAGCCATTGGATTCTCCTTGCCTTAGGCACAATGATGGAAGGTTAACCCTGAGGAAGGCAGAACTGGGGCTGTTCAGGCAAATCTCCCTGGAATGAAGACAAGAATTACGTACATTAGGCCAAGTCCAATCCAGTCCAGTGTGTGCTCATCCGTGTCCTACTCTTTGTGACCCTTTGGACTATAGCCCGCCAGGCTCCTCTGTCCATGGAATTTCCCAGGCAAGTATACTGGAATGGGTTGCCATTTCCTCCTCCAGGGGATCTTCCTGACCCAGGGACCGAACCTGTGTCTCCCACATCTTCTGTACTGAAGGCAGATTTTTTTACCCGCTGAGCCATTGGGGAAGCACTCCAAAATACACAGATCTGAAGACCACTGTTCATGGACCTAGCCTTATCCAATCTTATAAAATATTAATACTTGGATCTGTCATGTAACTTGCCCACTTGTCCAGCCTAAAGTATAAAGAGTGAATAGGAAAGTGAAATCTTTGGACATCTCTAGTATTTTTTTGGTCTGGCTGAATGTGCTGGTAGAAATGAAGGGAGAACAAGGCAGGAGATGAACAACAGGTGCACAAGGAAAAATGGTCTGCTAGGCTAAATAAACACCCCTCCCCACAAATGATAGCCACATCCTCATCCCTGGAACCTGTCTGTTACCTTATATGAGGAAAAGAACTATGCAGATGTAATTAAGTTAAGGATTTTAAGATGGGAGACTGTCCTAGATTATCTACATGGGTCCCGAATGCAATAAGATGAATCCTTAGAAAAGGGAGATTTTGGGCAGACACAGGCGAGCCAGTTAACTGACTGTGAAAGCAGAGGTTGAAGCGATGCAGCCACAAGCCAAGAACTGTTGACAGACAGCAGAGGCTGGAAAAGGCAGGGAAACATGCTTCCCTGGAGCCTCCAGAAAGAACAAAGCCCTGCTAACGCCTTGATCTCAGCCCGTTGATTTTAATTTTGGACTTCTGGCCTCCGGAATTGTGAGAGAAGTTTCTGATATATTGTATGTAGTAATTCATTAGGCAGTTACAGGAAACTAACACACATGGTAACCGCTTTGAGGCTCCAGTGTTTAGCACATTCCTGAAATCATCCAAAGTTTCAAACTGAAGGAGTGAAAAATAGGGTGCTAAGACTTGACAAAACTCTTTGTGGAGATGCTGGAGTTCTTAAAAGCATTTGTGATTTACAGCAAGTTGAGAGTGAAAATAAACAGAAAAGAGAGTACATGAGATCATTTAACAGAGTCTGCATATTGTAAATGTAAACACTCCAATTTTCTAATATTAGTTTGCATATTTTATGAAGTAGGGCAAATGTAGTTTTCCTTTAAAATAAACACTTGTATGTGATGTATTAGGAGTCATTTTCTCTTACATTGTCAGTAATATCATGAAACACAGCAACAATTGTTTTGGCACTATATATTATATTTCACACATACAGACTATGCTATAAAAGTGAAGATCTTTTGTCTGCACTTGAAGTAACTTTCTTTTTGCTATTCAAAGGACAGTTCATTTTAAAGATTAACTCAGTGATAATTTGGAACTTAAACCCAAGAATTCTTAAGTAGATGCATTAAAAAAAATAAATCTGGGGTGCTCCAATAGCAAAAGGACTATTATGTGACCAAACTGCTCAGTTTATCATTTTCTCTAGTTCATCATTAAAAATCTATAGCAGATGTATTATTTAAAAGAACAAGAAAGACTCCTCAATTCCGATGATTCCTTTCAGCTATTGGGCTTTTCAACAACCGACCATTAATCTTCATAAACAACTTGAGGTCAGTAGACCTAGACCACTAATATAGATGAAGAAATAAAAGATCTGGAGAGCCTAAAGAGATTCTAGATCAATCAGCAAATGAATAGAACTGAAAAAATCAAGTAGAAATGTTGACTCTATTCTTCGGAACCTTTGAGAAGCAAATAGAGATTGAGTTATCCTTTTGAAGATGATACTCTGATGACAAAGTACGTTAAAGGTGGTTGCTTATTTTTTGGCTACCACTGAGTATTCATTGGACAGTAGGTTTAAAAACAAGAAAACATAATACTCTTTTAACAAAATAAACAAATGATAAACTTATGCTTTATATGACTAAGACACTGAAGAAAGATATCCCAAGGCATTCAGGATACCAGGAGGCTAAAGAAACTTGTATTTGTCCCCATGAGCCTACATTTGGGGAAGGAAGAATAATGAGAATCTCCTTGCATTTCTTCTCCACTTCTGACCACTACCAGCAGTACCCTGATTTGAGGCAGTTCAAGCACTCAGGACTTCACGGTTTCACTATCTGGAGTGAACAGCAATCGGTACAAATTCCACCGTTATACTCCCATGTCTCACTGTTTCATTTGCTTTAACATTATGTACACCTTATCTTTGGAAGGTCAGAATGCATATCTTTGCTTTGAGTGTGGTACAGGTTTTCACAGCACCATATAATTAAAATTGCCCTTTACTCATTTATTAACCCTTCCAACAACTCAGGAGGCAAATGTTACCTTTCCTATTTATCACCATCTCAGTTGTTTCTGTGAGTTCCTGGAAGGCAGAGAATACGTTTTTCTTTCAAGTAGCTTTCCTTGGGGCTTATCAGGTGGCACTAGTGGTAAAGAACCTGCCTGCCAATGCAGGGGACTTAAGAGATGTGGGTTTGATCCCTGAGTTGGGATGATCCCCTGGTGGACGGCATGGCAACCCACACCAGTACTCTTGCCTGGAGAATCCCATGGACAGAGAAGCCTGGTAGGCTACAGTCCATATGGTCACAAAGAAGTGGACACAAACTGAAGTGACTGAACAAATAAGCAAAGCTTCCTTTATCTCTAAAACACCTAATAAATTCTTAAGGAGTAACTAGCTGACATATAACTCAAGGCACAAGAGAATGGGTAGCCAGGATCAGTGTGGATTGACCCATTTGGCTTTCCAAACTTTGTAATAAAACACTGCTTACTGAAGAGGTTAAAAAAATAAATAAAAAAAGATTTAAAAAATACTAATACGATAGTACCTTTACTCCTTTAGCACAGGTAATGATCCTGGAAGTTAAAAATCTTTACTGTTCCATAACATTGAGCCATAACAAATATAGGAGGAGGATGAGTTTAGAATAATATATTTTACTGTGATGGAGAAATAATTGAGATGAATGGACATTTAAATCAAGAGTATTTTGGGAAGATATAAGAACATATAAGATATAAGAAAGATATATTTTGGAACAATGTAAGATGTAATTGGGTACATTTTAAATGTATAGCATTTTAGGCATCATATTTCTGGGACTTAAATTAATCAAAGTCACAGGTCATTAGTTACTTAGTATAAGTTTTCCAATTAATAAAATTTGATATGCACCTAGATCTTCAAAGTGGGAAGACTTATATGTCCCCTTCTACACAGGCAATTATATATACAAAAAATGAGAAGTTAGTCTTTTTTTCTCTGAAGCAGTTTAGTGAAATTTTATGAATCTGTAATGAATAAAACCAGACTTTAAATATGGATAAAAATGTTATACATCAATGACTACTATGATGTGTCTTGGTTACATATTACTGTATATTTTTCTTAATAAAATGAGATCTCCATCATATATAGATAGATCATAGAGTCTTTCCATAGGAACATTTAAGATCATCTAATCCAATTGCTCATTTTACAGATGAAGAAACAATATGTGAGTGTTTTAATAAAGCCTATTTTAATATTTGTCTTGACACAAAATGGATGCTACATGAGAGAAACAGAAAAGACTTGAAAGTCTTTAGTTGATAAAGGAGCGGGAACAGAAAAGAGAAGAGTTTTTTCAGTGGAAAGTGAAAGTGAAGTCGCTCAGTCGTGTCCGACTCTTCACGATTCCATGGACTGCAGCCTACCAGGCCCCTCGGTCCATGGGATTTTCCAGGCAAGAGTACTGGAGTGGGATGCCATTGCCTTCTCTGTTTTTCAGTGGAGTAGAGCACTAAGCAGGGATGCATTTTCTAATGTTCATCCAGGTCTTTGCTGGCTTGAACAATACAAAGATGGCAGCATCCATTTCTTAAAGAATTTCTTAGATTGTTAACATATAAACAGGTTAGACAGATTTACCTCTAGGAATTCACATAACATAAACAAACACTTCTAACACGGTAATTGTCCATTCATTTATTCTGCACATCACCTCTCACTTCCCCAGCATATATGCAAATTAAAGGGAAATACAAAGACGGTTGTTAAAATTTATATTAGGATAAAGGTTACACCCTCTAAAATACAGAACATGTAAATACTTTTTAGAGTTACATAAAGATAAATTTTAATTTGGACATTTGCTACTAGGCACTATGTAGACTTGTTAAAAGTGTAGGTTTTGGAGTCAGATTTCCTGGGGTTGAACATTGGCTTTGCCTTTTAGTTGACTTTGGGCAGATATATATGTATATATATGCCTATAGAGATTGCCACTAAACTATTTGGTCTTCCCAGGTGGTTAAATGGTAAAGAATCATCCTGGCAATGCAGGAAACTTGGGTTCAATCCCTGGGTAGCGAAGATACCCTGGAGAAGGAAATGACTAACCACTCCAGTATTCTTGCCTGGGAAATCCCATAGATAGAGGAGCCTGGCAGGATATAGTCCATGGGGTTGCAGAAGAGTCAGACACAACTTTGGGACTAAACAACAATAAAATCAGATAACAACAGTGACTATTTAAAAGAGTGGTAGTGAGGAGGATGAACTAATGGAGCTTCATATATAAATCTCTTAACACAGGGACTGGCACATAGTAACTACTCAATAAACAGCCATTGCCACTAATATGTACAAGCCTGTTAAACATTTTTAGGGGGTGAGGACATTCTCATTAATAAGACTTGTTTAAGAATTCTGTATTTCCATTTGTGGCCTAATTTAATTCATACCAGTATTCCAGCTCGGCATGAATAATGTAGTATGAGGAAAAGCCTCAGTCTGATTTACTTAGATGTGTTTGAGACAGGGATTATCATTCTTTTAAAAGGAATAAGCTAAAAGGCTGCACCTGGTTCTGACTTAAAATAACTGAGAGGGGACTCTTAAAAGGCAAAGGAGAAAATGAAAGAGCAGGAGACATTTACAAAGATGCATATATCATCTGACGTAGGGAACGTGAGAGAACACTCTAAGAGGAAAGTGAAGGTGTAAATGCCCCACTTACATGACCCCACAGTCTCTTATGCATGTCTCGATGTCATGTAATTACTATGTAATAATTACTATGTAATTATTTGTTCATGCATTTTTTTCCCCGGTTGACAGTGATCCACTTGAGGACAAAAAGTAGTCCGTTCATTTTTGTTCAACAGTTGCTCAGTAAAATTTCACTGAATAAATGACAAATAGTTAATTAGTAATAATTACTACAGTGGGGGAGGTGAGTTAACAGTCCCCAAAAGAAGAGCAAAGACTCTCCTAGACACTCCTATTCAATGGAAAGAAGTGTTGAAGTAGACGTGACTGGCCATGGATCTGGCAATGGATCACTAATCTCTGTGCAGGGGATAAATGCTCTCAGTAAGAAAAACTATTTTTAAAGTCTTAATTTGTATAAATTTTGTGAGTTTTTCCGCATAACCTTCTTTAAAAAATCACACAAATATTTGAGAATCTCCTATATAGTACTTTAGAAGGCAGAAGAACCAAGTACAATGTGGGAAGCAAATTAATCAGACTAATAAACCATGGTAAAAGTCTGAATGTAAATTCAACAAAAAAGTCCTATACAATGTGCTATGGAAGATGAGAGAATAAGTAAATACTTATAGCAGGGGGCTTCCCCAATGGCTCGGCAGGTAAAGAATCTGCCCACAATGCAGGAGCACAGAAGGCATGGTTAGGTGCAGGTTCGATCCCTGGGTTGGGAAGATCCCCCTGGAGGAGGGCATGGCAACCCATTCCAGTATTCCTGCCTGGAAAATCCCAAGGACAGAGGATTCTGGCAGGCTACAGTCCACGGAGTTGCAAAGAGTTTAACATGATTGAGCATGCATGTAAGTACTTACAGCTGGACAAATAAAGGTAATTTTGTGTGTGTGCTCAGTCACGTCTGACTGCTCAGTGCCAGGATCTTCTGTCCATGGGATTCTCCAGGCAAGAATACTGGAGTGGGTTGCCATTTCCTTCTCCAAGGGATATTCCCAACCCATGGATCAAACCTGAGTCTCCTGCATCTCCTACATTGTCAGGCAAATTCTTTACTAGTTGAACCACTTAGGAAGCCCATTAATACAGAGTTCATGGCTATTCGCTGATAATTATGTCCTTGATATGGCAATAAATATAGGTAAATAAAATAGTGATAATGCTCCTTAGAAAATCTATTCAGTTAGGCGATATTCATTCATCCTTTTATTCATTCAAACTAATATAAGGACCTACTGCATATCAGATTTTGAACTGTGCTGAGTACACTGGATAACAGAGTGATTAAGATGGAACAGGCTTTCATTCTACGTTAGATGAGGAAGTGGATGTTATGGGAATACATACCTGTAAGTTATTTATACTTTAAATCATTCCAGAAATATGGCAGAAATATATTTGGACAAATATAAAGTGCTAGTGGTTTGTATTGACCCTGAATTTCTTCTGATTTGGTCTCATTTAAATCTACAGACTAGATTGCCACATGTGGGTGTTTTGCATACTGCTTGCTCTTCAGAATTTTACCATTTGAACTATCTATCTAATTATGAATACACTGAGCGGAAAATAATTTTCTTAATTTCTTTAAAAGTCACCATGGCAGCATTTTTCCTACCTCAGGTTTTATTTATTTATTTATTTTTCTGTTAAGGTTATTCCATCTTAATCACTCTGTTCTCCAGTGTACTCAGAACAGTTCAAAATCTGATATGCAGTGGGTCCTTATACTAGGTTGAAAGAATGAAAGGATGAATGAATATTCATAAATGGATAAATTTTCTAAGGAGGATTATTATTATTTTATTTACCTAGATTTATTGCCATTTCAGGGACATAATTATCAACTATATAGCCATGAACTATATATTATTTAATGCTTGTTAAATAATGACAGGAACCTCAGGAAGATGACTATGATGATGTATGAAATAGATGAAAAATATGCTTTCTTTTGTGAGATTTTATTTATAGACCTGAGAAAAGTAAAATCTTGCTTGGACCAGTAAATTGAACTCCAATGTTAATAGGAATCACAGAAGAAGTAGTTATAGTCAACACTAATTCTTACCATTTTAATAAGTAAAGGTGTGAATTCATCTTTTTGTTGTGATTCTTCAAATCCAAACCATAATCTATTCCCCATACCAAATATTTCCACTCAAAGTGTCAACCACACAGTTGTTCTGTCTTAGAAAACCAAAATTCTAGATTTATGAAAGCAGAAAACATATTGCCTTCTTTCATTTCAGCTCTTGGGAAGGAATAAAATGGTTATTTTTTTTCTTTGCATGAAAAGTATAGTTATATTGTACTTTTAACTGCCACAGTGTAGAGGACTAACAGGGTAAAATATCAAATGATCCAGTACATAGGGCATTTATCTCACTGGATTTCATCTAGTTCAGCATCGTGGCTTTATAGTCTAGGCAATAGATGAAGAGCATCAATAAACTGAGCAAGTAATGTTTTATGTGAATAGCATAGAGAAGAATGGACAAAAATACAACACTTTGCCATTACACTAAATACAAGAATTGTATTGTTAAAAAAAAATAACAAATAGCAGCTGACTCTCTCTCTCATCATTGAAAGGAATATGATCAGTTCGGATAGTCTTTTTTTTTTTTTTTTTGTCTGCTTTTAGCAGCATATTTATTTTATCAAAGTATTTTAATCACACTTCCTCCTCCGCCCCAGTGCTACAGTCAATTCATAGAGGAAAAGGATGACGTTTTACATCTTTGTGTTATCCACAATGCGTGTGTTAGAAAATACTGACTCATTTTTTTTGTTGTTCCCTCCTTTTAAATTTTTTTATTTTTTCATTTATTTTTAGTTGGAGGCTAATTACTTTACAATATTGTAGTGGTTTTTGCCATACATTGACATGAATCAGCCATGGATTTACATGTGTTCATAAGCTGAAAATGTCCTCAGGATATACAGGATGAGAGAACAAAATGGTCTCACTCTCATCTGTTGGACTAAGGGCAGGTGTGCTGTGTGGCTGTCATTTAAGTGTTCTATGTTTTTCTTCCTATCAATACTATATATTATGCATGCATGTTTGTATTTTAGAAGTACATATTTTTTTTTGGATTAACTCGTGGAGCTATTGTAAAGAAGGATGAACAAATCATGCTGAGAAAACGAGAATGTGAATAAATGCCAATTCTTTCCCAGATCTAAGATGAGACAGCCTCATTCTTATTGTAAGAAAATGAAAGATAGGATGTGAATTAACCCCTTCTCTTAAGGATATCCTATTAATTAAATACATTGACACTAATTATAACAGTAAGCAACAGTTAATGAGCACTTACCATGTGTAAGGCAGTGTTATGATCATTTCATATATATTATCTTATCTAATGCTCACAAAAATACTACATTACAAGTAAGAAAACTGAGACAAAGAAGTGAAATAACTTGTCTAAGATCAGCAGGCTAAGGAAAGGTGGAGTGAGGATTCAAACCAAAAACTCCAGAGCCCCTAAATGTTAGAATATTGTGACCCAAAGAGATGAAAGGTATCTAACCTTGGGGATATCATTCAGTTTTGTTCAACTTTAGGTCCTTTATTTTAGGACAGGGGTCAGCAAACTTTTTCTATAAAGAGCCAGATCATAAATATTTTAGGTTAGGTTTTGTGAGTCAAATGGCAATATCAGATACACTATATTATGTAAGCACTTATATAACAAGAGAGAAAACCAATCACCTTGTATATTTTAAATACAGATTATCTAAAATACTTATTTAAAAAATTTTAATTTTAAATAAAATTATTCAAAAAATAAATCACATTGTTATTTTATTAACACAATTTTAAATATAATAATAATTGAGTCTATATATTTTTTTCAGTATAGATCTCCTAATGGCAAAAATAGAATTCTTTTTCATATCATAACATTTTGCTTAGCTGAGGTTCAAAGACAGTGTCCTTATCAGGAAATCAATTACAAATGTACATCTGTAAAAACCATTCTTACCTCACAGGCAGTACAAAAACAAGCAGCAGGCTGGATTTAACTCACAAGCCATAGTTTACCAACCCTTTATCTAGAAAACAAAGTCACTATACTAGACAATTTCTGAGAACCCTTCCAATTGCAAGATTTTATGGCACTATTTTGTTTACAATTATAATAATCTTGATTTTTCAATGCCTTTAGTACACTTAGATAAAAAGTAACATTTAAAAACTTTACATATCCTAATAATACAGTGAATAGACAAATGTAACCATAGCATCGAATATTTACATCTGCTTTGCAGATTATTGTTTTCTTAATTTTCTTGGGACAATTTAGATTTAATTGCATTTCCAGGGGCCCCTTTCAATGTCATCACAAAGAACAAGGTTTTTGTTGAAAAAGCACTTGAGTGGTATGTTAGAGACAGGGAGATCATACATAGCCTTACAGTGAAACAAGAAATGAGTAAATATAAAATACAGATAATTTCCTTACTAAAGGGAATGTTTATATGATTTAATTCTGTGCTTCTATACTAATATTTGGTACCTTAAACTAATAGTATAGATTCATACTTCACATAAATTGGCATTGTATTTGCAAGCTGTGATTTTTATACTGCTTTATTTTTATTATACTGTTGTTGTTATTACTGAAACTCCTATGGTTCATCATGGTAAGTTCTCAAGAAACTTCTAGATTCCCTGACAGTTTTCATAGGAGGTTGTAAAAACATATGGCTTTCAGAATACATAGAATCTTTTCAATACACAAAGAAGTAGTTATCTTTTCCTTGTATAGGCAAAAATACCAATAACTTATTATCATACGTTTATTTAAACTTAAATACCTATTTTTAAAAAAGAATTAAAAGTTCAGTCTATGATATTCAACATCAAATGTCATATGATTTATCAATTATTTAAGGTATAATTGAAAGAGTTGATAAAAATAATAGATAATTAACAGTTCTGAGTGACTTTATAGAAAGTTACAGAAGAAATATAGTGCTAGTGCCTGGTTTCTGATGGAGTTAAAGATTTATAAAATAGTATTATTATGCAAATTCCTTAATGGTCCTAAATAAAGTTGGCCCTAAGCAAAATTGCTAAGTCTTCAGAAAGGCTTCAGTTCAGTTCAGTTCAGTCGCTCAGTTGTGTCCGACTCTTTGTGACCCCATGAATTGCAGCACGCCAGGCATCCCTGTCCATCACCAACTCCCAGAGTTTACTCAAACTCATGCCCATCGAGTCGGTGATGCCATCCAGCCATCTCCTTCTCTGTCGTACCCCTTCTCCTCCTGCCCCCGATCCCTCCCAGCATCAGGGTCTTTTCCAATCAGTCAACTCTTCGCACGAGGTGACCAAAGTATTGGAATTTCAGCTTCAGCATCAGTCCTTCCAATGAACACCGAGGACTGATCTCCTTCAGGATGGACTGGTTGGATCTCCTTGCAGTCCAAAGGACTCTCAAGAGTCTTCTCCAACACCACAGTTCAAAAGCATCAATTTTTCGGTGCTCAGCTTTCTTCACAGTCCAACTCTCACATCCATACATGACCACTGGGAAAACCATAGCCTTGACCAGACGGACCTTTGTTGGCAAAGTAATGTCTCTGCTTTTTAATATGCTATCTAGGTTGGTCATAACTTTCCTTCCAAGGAGTAAGTGTCTTTTAATTTCATGGCTGCAATCACCATCTGCAGTGATTTTGGAGCCCCAAAAAATAGTCTGACACTGTTTCCACTGTCTCCCCATCTATTTCCCATGAGGTGATGGGACCAGATGCCATGATTTTAGTTTTCTGAATGTTGAGCTTTAAGCCAACATTTTCACTCTCCTCTTTCACTTTCATCAAGAGGCTTTTTAGTTCCTCTTCACTCTCTGCCATAAGGGTGGTGTCATCTACATATCTGAGGTTATTGATATTTCCCGCGGCAATCTTGATTCCAGCTTGTGCTTCTTCCAGCCCAGCGTTTCTCATGATGTACTCTGCATATAAGTTAAATAAGCAGGGTGACAATATACAGCCTTGGCATACTCCTTTCCCTATTTGGAACCAGTCTGTTGTTCCATGTCCAGTTCTAACTGTTGCTTCCTGACCTGCATACAGGTTTCAGAAAGGCTTACTTTCCCCAAATTCTATTTTGTATTTTCCCACAAGACTACATTTTATTTTCCCTGGTAAGAGCGAATCAACAAATCAATTAATACTACTTCATATATAGTTCCTAGTGGTTCTTCCAAGGCAGCATTGTTAATTTTCACAGGGACTTTTTCAACTTAAATTTTTTTATTTGAAAACTACTTAAAATTATCCCATCCCCCCACAGACAACATAAAGTTAAAAATTTACAATTTCACCACTTAAAAATAAATTTTAAAAAGAAGTTAAATAAACCTTCTCTGTTCCTGCAGTCTTCCTAAGTCACCCCCTAAGATAACGAGTTTGAAGTGTATTCTTCCCATTCTTTCTAACAGTTGTAGTTTACTTGTATCAGTGTAAAATAAGAGAATTAGCTATATTAAACCTACTTATTTATAACAAAGTTAACACATATTATGTAAATTTTCAGGGCAGTATATATGGGTCTATTTTATGCTTTGTAATAGCTAGATATAATCTAAGGTATGTTAAACCATTTATCTATTGATGAAAATCTAGTATATTTTGAAATCTTTGCTACTTTGAATAAAGAGGCAATGAAAATTGTTGTAACACATGTGCAAGTATTTCTTATGGAAAGATTACCAAATGTGGCTTGCTGAATCTTAAGATATATTCCTCTTAAAAGATTTTACAGAGGGTGATTTCTTTAAACATTAAAACACCAAGCAAATTTGTTAATAAAATAATTACCACTGTTTAGCACCTAACATTCTAGGTAGGCAGTATGGCATGTCCTTTAAAAGCATTAATACATTTCTATGTACAAAATTTATTATAGAAATTCTCATGGTCCAATTCTGAAGGAACTTAATTGTCATACTTTGGAGTTGGATAACATGTCTATGGACAATGAGGAGTCACTGACAGTTTCTGAGTAGGGGAATGATCCATCTCCCTCATTCATAATAAATCATTTCTAAGACGGGAAGAGAAAAAAAAGACCTATCCAGTTGGAGGGGACTTATTAGATGTATCTAGAGGGCATGAGACCAGGCAATGAAGAGCAATCCTTGCAAAGAGATAACATCAGAGTCATACTTAACTTAAAGCCAACTTCTTCTGTACCCAAAAGTGAAGCAGCGTGGCAGCCTTAACAGGAGATAAGCATTTCCCCTCAAGTATTACCTGTCAGACAATGACACTTGCTTAGAGCAAGAGTGGGTTAAGGGTGTGCTTTCCCATCCTGCCTGTTGTTTCCAATGGCTCCAGATAACCATATCTGTTAAACTGGGGAAAGTGGAGATGAGGAGGGTATGGGGTCAGCTAAAAAAAAATAAACACAGAATTTCCAGGTTTAATGACTATCTAGTTGATGGGACATCCCTGGTGGTCCAGAGGCTAAGACTTCGCACTACCCTGCAGGGGGGTGCAGGTTGGATCCCAGGTCAAGGAAGTAAATTCCCACATGCCCTGTGGCATGACAAAGAAACAAATAAATAAAAAAGATCCAGTTGAGAATTTTGCTATGGTTACTTATGTAAGGAAATGACCTGAAATAAATGGGCCAGAAGTCAACTAAATTTCAGAGGAAACTGTCTTGTCAAAGACAAAAAGAATAAGAAAAAAAGATGAAATACAGCATAACTGGAGCAGGCCCCCTCCATCAGAATGGTGCTATTCACAGAGATGAGGTGGGGAATCAAGATCTCTTACTCAATTTAAAATGCCAACTAGACATCCAGGGCTTCCCAGGTGGCACTAGTGGTAAAGAATCTGCCTGCCAATGCAGGAGATGCAAGTGACTCAAGTTTGATCCCTGGGTCAGGAAGATCTCCTGGAGAAGGGCACGGCAACCCACTCCAGTGTTCTTGCCTGGAGAATCCCATGGACAGAGGAGCCTGGTGGGATACAGTCCATGAGGTCCCAAAGAGTCGGACAGGACTGAAGCGACTTTAGCACACATTGCACTAGATATCCAGTGGAGACAGCAAGTAAATGCTTGCATTTATATGTCTAGGGCTCTGGGGATAGATTTAGATCAGATGAGATAAAAATCTTGGGGTCATAGATATATAGTTTTTAAAGCCATTGGATTGGATGAGCTCATCTAGAGTGTATAATGGAGCAGTGAAGAGGACCTAACAAAAGAGACTGGAAAGTCAGCAAGGAAGGAGGAAAATCAGGAGAGTGTGAGGAGCATGAAGTCATAGAAGCCAAAAGGTGACACTGCTTAAAAAGAAGAAAAAAAGGATTATTTGATGTTTTAAAAAGCTTCTGAGTGACTAAGTAAAATGTAAGTAGGCCTCTGTATCAGGAGGTAGACAATATCAGCAGCAAGGAGGAATAGTAAATAAATTAGTTAATTATGTTACATTGTGATGTAAAGTCCATCTTTGCTAAGAATGATAAAAATGCTGCCCTCTCACCATCCTTGGTAGCTAGACATAAATCCGGGAAAGATAGTGTTAGTTTTTAATTTTTAAGCTAGAAGGAATTTTAGAGATCACAAAGGCCAACTTTCTAATCTTATGGACAGGGAAGTGAATTTGCAGAGGTCGAACTACTGCTCGAGCTCCAAAACTACAAAATGGCAGAAGTGGGTTTGTGATGTAAGTTTCCTAATTCCAGGACAGGGCTCTTTTCTCTAAAATAAAATGTGTGGTCATTGACATATGTTTGTTTTCATTTTTTCCAAAATGTTATTTTAAAGTAGAGACCAAGACCCATTCAACACCTGATGTGCTGATCTCAAAGAATTTTATTTCAGTAACCACATTCTTAACATTATTTGCCTCAACATTAGAAGTACAAATAGAACTATAATTTAATTTTTTTTTTCAGATTGTCCTTTCCTACTGTATTATGTATATTTTACCTAACAGGTTGAGATATGGCAAGTATTCAACAAACGTGTGTTGAACAAACACATTAATTTTTTATCCCTGATATCTACATTTATATAGTTACATACACTATTTTAAACTACATTAGAATTTGATATAAACAGGTGATTTTTTTGTTTTTTTTTTAAGATCTTTAAGAAAGAAATATCTGAAAACTTGAACACACTATCATAGAGAAAAATAGCAATTCTGGGAAAAGTAGGGTAAAAGCAACAGAATCGGAAATATAAAGATAATAGACTACATTTTTTTTTCCTATGGAAAAACATATATATGAATGGAATATCTCTAAACATGAGTCAGGAAAGATTATGACCCCAGAAGCACATCATCTATAGCTTTGAGAAATGTACTTAAAAGAAAAAAATAAGCGTTTCCACTACACACCTATCACAATGACTAAAATAAAAAAAAATAACAATACCAAGGGTTGTCAAGGATGTAGAACAATGGATGGGGACACATACATTTCTTTATTTTTTTCTGTTTAGACTTTTAAAACATTTTATTTTATCCGGGGAACTTTTAAATCTTCTGAGCACATTAAACAGTGACTCCCTAATCGTCCCTCCTCTCAGCCCCTGGTACTCTTTTTCTACTTTCTGTCTCTATGAATTTGACTGTTCTAGTACCTCATACAAATGGAATCACACAATATTTGTTATTTCGTGTCTGGCTTATTTCACTTAGCATACTGTCCTTAAGGTTCATCCACGTAGTATGTGTCAGAACGTCATTCATTTTTAAGGTTAATATTTTATTGTATGTTTACACACATTTCATTTATCCATTCATCTAGTGGTGGTCATTTGGGATGCTCCCACTTTTTGACTATCAATTTTACACCCCTTTGACATTGTTGTCAGCCACAATTTATTTCCCCACAAATCAGACTAAAGGCATATTCTGGTACCCTTGAGTATTTTCATTTTCGATAGTCAGGTTTAAAGAGGACTTTTAGAATTTCCTTAACAATACTTAATTTTAAATTAAATATTATGATACAAGCAGTTCTATGTATATCAAATTTTTGATCAGGTTTGGTTATTAGCGTAATGTGTGTGTGTGTGTGTGTGTGTTACATGCATCTCCATGTGATGATTCATGGATGCAGCTGTATTCTGCAGAATGTTAAAACTCTACTATTGCCTGGTTAGGAAAGTAGTCATTATCCAGAAGAAATGGCTTTCCAGTGTGAAGAAGCATGCTAAGTTTTAATTGAATTGAAAATTTTGAGATGAAATAAGAGTTTGGTACCTGTAAGGGTCTAGCATTGTTTTAATAGCTAAACTCCACCCCGACCAATTAAAACAGAATATCTGTTTTAAGGGTAAGGCCAATGAATTTTTTTTTTTTTAGCTTCATAGATAATGTGCAGCCAGGATTAGGAATCTGTGAGCTGGAGAAAGAGATCCTGCATCAAGGGGAGGAAAAAAATGAAAGTAACAATAAAAGGCAGTTCAGGTCTAAAGCACACAAAAGTGAGGACAGAGAAATTTCGAATTGTAAATGACAGAGGAACTATTCAAACTGGGAGAAATTAAGTAGCCTTTTATTGATAGTTAAAAGCAGAAGAGGTGTCAATTATAAGGATAATTAACATCTACATTTTAAAGAGCTGCAGAACCGAAACTAGAACATAAGCCTTGAAAATGGTCTAAGGACTTCACAAGGTGAGAATAAGATAATATGTAAATATTTAGAAGACAAGGAGTTATAGCGCTTTGGAAATATCAAGTCCCTTTATTATAAAGTCTTTTGCTTCATTTGAATGTATGTACCAACTGAGCTTTGTAAGTGGAACATGAAGTAATTTATCATTTAAATAAATATATAATATATATGTATATGTATAGGGCTTCCCTGGTAGCTCAGCTGGTAAAGAATCCACCTGCAATGCAAGAGACCCTGGTTCAATTCCTGGGTCAGGAAGAGTCCCTGGAGAAAGGATAGACACCCATTCCAGTATTCTTGGGCTTCCCTGGTGACTCAGATGGTAAAGAATCCACCTGCAATGTTGGAGACCTGTGTTCAATCCCTGGGTTGGGAAGATCCCTGGGGGAGGGCATGGCAATGCAATCCAGTATTCTTGCCTGAAGAATCCCCATGGACAGAGGAGCCTGGTGGTCTACAGTCCATGGGGTCACAGAATCAGACATGACTGAGTGACTAAGCACAACACAGCACATGTGTGTATATATATATATACACACACACACACACATGGTTTGAATATATCCATTGACCTGCCTTGCTTCTTTTGACTATTCTTACCTTAAGGGACAAGTGTTCTGTTTGAGTTATAGTAATCCATCACCAGTATTAGATAATGAAACATCTACCTCATAATCGCATTCTCTCAATCACTCCACCAAAGCTGAAGGGGTGTCTAAGTATTAAAAATGACCAGAACATTACACTGTAATAGCATTTCTAAAGGAAACAAATTCTCAGCAAGAATATTATGCCACTCAAATTTGAGATGTAATCTCTTCATTATAAGAGATGCAACCATTAAAATTACTTCATAGATTAAACAAACTAACTAAAAAAGAAGGATATTCCAAGAACATGTTTCCTTTCCTTTTCTATTTCTTTCTTGCCATTTTGGAAAATGAAAAGAAAGGGAGAGAAATGAACAATAACTTTCTAGAAATAAACACAATATTTTAGGCAAGTTTTGTATCTTGTTTTCATCTCTTGACACTGTATAATAATTTTCTCATGTCATTAAAATCTCTTCATAAACATTATTTGTTTTTTTAACTACACTTATATTACGTGTCACCTTTCTAACTAGAGTGACTGCTTCTCACCATACTATTGGGATTCAGGTAGGAGTCACATAAGAGAAACAAGAATTCATATTTTTCCTGCATAAATTCCTTAAACTGAAGGCATAGAGCAAACATCCAACTTTGGCTAAGCTTGCCATGATCAGTTGTCTATTGATGTCTTCAGTCCCCCTGAGGGAAGGATACAAAGTAATTGCAAGTATATTCTAAAGAGAGCTTCCAACAACTGTAAATGTTTCACTCTGAGTTAGCACTGTCTAAATGGAGGAGAGGAGAGCTGACTGGCTATAAGTGACAAAAAGACCCAGCCCACTCAGGGTAGGACTCCTAAGGGACCAGGGAAGATTTCTGCAGATGTAGAGAAAGCTTGAGGTATCAAAATACACTTAACTTTTTTCTTCATCACAATTAATCACCTTCTTCCACTCTGGTACTCTCTCTCCTTTTTTATTTGGGAGGAAGATGCTCTCCCTTTCTATCCCTTCACTCTCCTAGTTCCCTCATCTCTCCCTTCCTCTCCCGCCTTTTTCTTAAAAAACTGAATATAACATGAAGTAAAGTACATCTGGGTTTAGCTGTGGTTATTATAATACAACTTTCCTGTGTTTTTAATTTAGCTTATGGTAACTAGTCTTTTATTCATAATAGGCGAATCTCTGTCAGGATTACTCTGTGCTGTGATCCAGAATGTACTGATTCTGGGAAATAGAGTACCTTAGACTGTGCAATTCTCTCTTGCTGATTACAGTTCAGATATTCTGCCCAACTCATTGACTCCAGTTTATTTAAGTACATTCTGAAGCGGATTTCTGATGTGTCTTTTTAAGCTAAGGCCTGGGTCTGTTCTTTCAATGACTTAAACTTCTGTGAATTTTGTGTTGGGAGTATAGTCTTGGAAACTTATCTTGCAGAAGGTTTTATTTGTTTATTTTTCCTCAGTGAGTGAGAGAAGTAGAGGTCAGAAATTCTAGTGAGATTTACAACAGAAAGAGAAGAATAAGACAGATCCAGCAAGGAATTTGGAAGAGAGCAGAAAAATTAATTGACTTGGGCCAAGAAGGGTTCATAAGAACTCTTGAAGAGGAGAGAGATGAAAATATAGGAGAAACATTGTGGGTGTCTATAATGGAGAGATGTACTGTGAATGAGAGAGATGACAAATAAAAGAGAATTCTTAAGAGGTTTTTTTTTTTTTTTTTTTTTTTTTTTTGCATTGCAGGTTATATATCCAGAGAAACTAAAGAGTTGAGTTACTTTTAATAACTTTTGCTTGCTCAACAATTATTTCTTTGTATGTGGCCCTAGGTATGAATCTGCATCATGAAAAGCCTCAGTTTTACACACACATATACACATATACATTGTGCTTGTTAACAAGAACTAATACCATCATTTTTCCCATGTTCATACCAACACACAAATAAATTTACTCAAAAATATTCATTATCCTGAAAACTTGCTCTTTCGCTTAATAAATTATGATCATATTTCTAGGTTGACAGCAATAGATATAATGCATTCTTTTCCTTCTGCAACTCAGTAGTGCTATGAGCCATTCCATTCAGGGCCACTCAAGATGGATGGGTCACAGTGAAGAGTTCTGACAAAATGTGGTCCACTGGAGGAGAAAATTGCAACCCACTCCAGTATTCTTGTCTAGATAACCCCATGGACAGTATGAAAAGGTAAAAAAATATGACACCAGGAGATGAACCTCCCAGGTAGAAAGGTGTACAATATGCTACTGGGGAAGAGTGGAAGGCAATTTCTAAAAGCTCCAGAATAAATGAGGCAGCTGTGCCAAAGCAGAAATGATGTTCAGTTGTGGATGTGTCTGGTGGTGAAAGTAAAGTCCAATGCTATAAAGAATAATGTTGCTTAGGTACATAGAATGTTAGGTCCATGAACCCAGGTAAATTGGACATGGTCAAGAAGGAGATGGCAAGAGTGAACACTGACATCTTAGGAATTAGCAAATTGAAATGTACGGGAACAGATAATTTCATTCAGATGATCACTATATCTACTACTGTGGGTAAAAATCCCTTAGAGGAAATGGAGTAGTCCTCATAGTCAACAAAAGAAAGTCCAAAATGCAGCACTTGGGTGCAATCTCAAAAAAGACACAGTGATCTCTTATTCATTTCCAAGGCAAACCATTCAAAATCACAGTAGTCCAAGTCTATGCCCCAAGTAATGATGCCAAAGAAGCTGAAGTTGACCAGTTCTAAGAAGACCTATGACACTTTCTAGAACTAACACAC
Source organism: Dama dama (assembly GCF_033118175.1). Lineage (NCBI taxonomy): Eukaryota > Metazoa > Chordata > Mammalia > Artiodactyla > Cervidae > Dama > Dama dama. The sequence goes on along the minus strand of NC_083699.1, from coordinate 58,979,930 downwards.
AAAAAAGATGTCCTTTTCTTATAGGGGATCAGAATGCAAAAGAAGAAAGTCATGAGATACCCGGAGTAAGAGGCAAGTTTGGCCTCGGAATACAAAATAAAGCAGGACAACGGCTAATAGAGTTTTGCCAAGAGAACACACTGGTCATAGCAAACACCTTCTTCCAACAAGGCAAGAGATGACTCTACACATGGACATCACCAGATGGTCAATACCAACATCAGACTGATTATGTTCTTTTCAGCCAAAGATGGAGAAACTCTATAAAGTCAGCAAAAATAAGATCTGGTGCTGACTGTGACTCAGATCATGAGCTTCTTACTGAAAAATTCAGACTTAAGTTAAAGAAAGTAGGGAAAACCATTAGGCCATTCAGACATGGCCTAATCAAATCCCTTATGATTGTACAGTGGAAGTGACAAATAGATTCAAGGGATTAGATCTGAAAGACACAGTGACTGAAGAACTATGAATGGAGGTGTGCAACATTGTACAGGAGGCAGTGACCAAAACCAGCTCAAAGAAAATGAAATTCAAGAAGGCAAAGTGGTTGTCTGAGGAAGCTTTACAAATAGCTGAGGAAAGAAAAGAAGTGAGAGGACGAGCTAAGATGGCAGAGGAATAGGATGGGGAGACTACTTTCTCCCCCACAAATTCATCAAAAGAACATTTGAACGCTGAGCAAACTACACAAAACAACTTCTGATCACTAGCAGAGGACATCAGGCACCCAAAAAAGCAGCCCACTCTCTTCAAAAGGAGGTAGGATAAAATATAAAAGATAAAAAGAGAGACAAAAGAGTTAGGGATGGAGATCCATCCCAGGAAGGGAGTCTTAATAGAGGAAGTTTCCAAACACCAGGAAACCCTCTCACCGGTGGGTCTGGGAGAAGTTTTCAAATCTCAGAGGGCAACCTAACTGGGAGGAAAAATAAATAAAACCCACAGATTACATGCCTAAAAGCAACTCCCAGCAGAAAAGTACCCCAGACTCTCGCATCCGCCTCCAGGAAGTGGGGGCTGAATGTAGAGGAGCGGGCAGCATTGCTTAGGGTAAGGACCGGACCTGAATGCCCTGAGGGCAATCTGAGAGAGCTAACATGAGATAGAAACTTAAACTGTGGGATAGCAAGAGAGAGAGAGAGAGAGAATTAACCTGCGAAAAGTCCTAACCTAAGGCACAGCTGGCCTGTTAGCAGAACAAAGGACTGAACAACACCAGAGACGAGCTAGCCAGTTGATGCGGACCAGCCCATCCCGCGCCAGAGGCAGGATGCAGGGGGGAGGTGGGGGCCAGCCAGAGCCAGAAAGGGGCAAACTCGGCCCCAGAGGCGGCATCCCCTACCAAACTGCAAACAGGCTTCCAGTTTCTAACCAAAGACTTCCTGAGATTCTGGATGGTTGACATCCGTCGGGAGGGTTGCAGCCAGAGATCAGCTCATCAGAAGAGACAAAAGGCATGCTAGACCGGGTGCGCCCGGAAACTGAGGCTGGCACCGGGAGGGGAGAAGTCAAGCTACACCTGAAGAGAGTGTGCTCATCAAGCTCCTGGTTGCCTGAGCTGCTTGGACCGGGGAAGGTACAAAATGCAGGCCCAACCGAGTCTGCACCTCTGTGGAGTACCCAAGAACCTGAACCTGAGTGGCTTACGCCTGCGAAGTGCACGCAACTCAGGGCCCGCTCCCTGTAGAGCAACCTGGAGCCTAAGCAGTGTAGACCATGAAAGCACACATGCTGTGAGCAGGGGCAAACCTAGTGTGGCTGAAACACTTCACGTGCTCCCCACACACTCCAGTGATATATGTTTGCAGTGCCCCTCCCTCCCCACAGCACAACTGAACAAGCGAACCTAAAAAAGACACCACCTCTGCCCACTTGTTTCAGGGCAGAAATTAGACACTGTAGAGATCTGCAAACAGAAGCCAAATAAACAAAGGGAACTGCTTTAGAAGTGACAGGTGCAACAGATTAAAATCCCTGCAGTTAACACTGACTACACTGGAAGGGGCCTATAGATATTGAGAAGTATAAGCTGGAAAAAGGAAATATCTGAAACTGAACTGAACCCACACTGTCCGCAACAGCTCCAGAGAAATTCCTAGATATATTTTTACTACTATTATTTTTTTTAATTTAAAATTTTTTAAGTCCTCTATTACTCCTTAATTTTCATTTTTATAGCCCGCTATAACCTTGCAAAAAAAAAAAATAAATAAAAAGTACCGTATTTTTAAAGTAAACTTCATATATATTTCTTAAATTTTTTGTGTTTGTGTTTTTTTGAATATTGTATTTTTAAGAGTCTAACCTCTACTCTAGATTTTTAAGCTTTGTTGTTCAGTATTTGATATCAATTTTGAACATTTAAGAATCCAATCTTTAGTACCCATTTTTACTCAGGAGAGTGATTACTGGTTTGATTACTCTCTCCCCCTTTTGACTCTCCTTTTTCTCCCCCAGATCACCTCTATTTCCTACCTCCCCTTTCTCTTCTCAATCCAATTCTGTGAATCTCTGTGGGTGTTCTGGGCTGCAGAGAACACTAAGGGAACAGAGTATTACCTAGATCTGTCTCTCTCCTCTTAAGTCCCCCCTTTTTTCCTCCTGTTCACCTCTATCTCTTTCCTCCCTCTCCTCTTCTTCATGTAACTCTGTGAACCTCTCTGGGTGTCCCTCACTCTGGAGAATCTTTTCAACATTAACCTAGAAGTTTTACTATCAGTGCTGTATGGATGGAGAAGTCTTGAGGCTACTGGAAGAATAAGAGTGGAATCCAGAGGCAGGAGGCTTAAGCCCAAAACTTGAGAACACCAGAGAACTCCTGACTACATGGAACATTAAGTAATAAGAGATCATCCAAAAGCCTCCATACCTACACTGAAACCAACCACCATCCAAGAGCCAATAAGTTCCAAGCAAGACATACCACACAAATTCTGCAGCAACACAGGAACATAGTCCTGAGCGTCAATATACAGGCTGCCCAAAGTCACACCAAACACATAGACCCATCTCAAAACTCAACTTGACACTCTATTGCACTCCAGAGAGAAGAAATCCAGCTCCACCCACCAGAACACGGATGAAAGCTTCCCTAACCAGGAAACCTTGACAAGCCATCATCCAAACCCACCCACTGGGAGAAACCTCCACAATAAAAAGGAACCACAGGCTACCAGAATATAGAAAGGCTACCCCAAACACAGCAATCTAAATAAGACGAAAAGGCAGAGAAATACCCAGCAGGTAAAGGAACATGAAAAATGCCCACCAAGCCAAACAAAAGAGGAGGAGATAGGGAAACTACCTGAAAAAGAATTTAGAATAATGATAATAAAAATGATCCAAAATCTTGAAAACAAAATGGAGTTACAGATAAATAGCCTGGAGACAAGGATTGAAAAGATGCAAGAAATGTTTAACAAGGACCTAGAAGAAATAAAAAAGAGTCAATTAAAAATGAATGATGCAATAAATGAGATCAAATACATTCTGGGGGGAACCAGCAGTAGAATAATGTAGGCAGAAGATAGGATAAGTGAGGTAGATGATAAAATGGTGGAAATAAATGAAGCAGAGAGGAAAAAAGAAAAAAGAATTAAAAGAAATGAGGACAACCTCAGGGACCTCTGGGACAATGTGAAACGCCCCAACATTCGAATCATAGGAGTCCCAGAAGAAGAAGACAAAAAGAAAGGCCATGAGAAGATACTCGAGGAGATAATAGCTGAAAACTTCCCCAAAATGGGGAAGGAAATAGCCACCAAAGTCCAAGAAACCCAGAGAGTCCCAAACAGGATAAACCCAAGGTAAAACACTCCGAGACACATATTAATCAAATTAACAAAGATCAAAAACAAAGAACAAACATTAAAAGCAGCAAGGGAGAAACAACAAATAACACACAAGGAGATTCCCATAAGGATAACAGCAGATCTTTCAATAGAAACTCTTCAGGCCAGAAGAGAATGGCAGGACATACTTAAAGTAATGAAAGAGAATAACCTACAATCTAGATTACTGTACCCAGCAAGGATCTCATTTAGATACGAAGGAGAATTCAAAAGCTTTACAGACAAGCAAAAGCTGACAGAATTCAGCACCACCAAACCAGCTCTTCAACAAATGCTAAAGGATCTTCTCTAGACAGGAAATACAGAAAAGTTGTATTAATAAGAACCCAAAACAACAAAGTAAATGGCAACAGGACCATACTTATCAATAATTACCTTAAATGTAAATGGGTTGAATGCCCCAACCAAAAGACAAAGACTGGCTGAATGGATATAAAAGCAAGACCTCTATATATGCTGTCTACAAGAGACCCACCTCAAAACAAGGGACACATACAGACTGAAAGTGAAGGGCTGGAAAAAAATATTTCACACAAACGGAGACCAAAAGAAAGCAGGAGTTGCAATATTCATATCAGATAAAACAGACTTTAAAATAAAGGCTGTGAAAAGAGACAAAGAAGGACACTACATAATGATCAAAGGATCAATCCAAGAACAAGATATAACAATTATAAATATATATGCACCCAACATAGGAGCACTGCAATATGTAAGGCAAATACTAACAAGTATGAAAGGGGAAATTAACAAAAACACAATAATAGTGGGAGACTTTAATACCCCACTCACACCTATGAACAGATCAACTAAACAGAAAATTAACAAGGAAACACAAACTTTAAATGACACAATCGTCCAGCTAGACCTAATTGATATCTATAGGACATTTCACCCCAAAACAATCAACTTCACCTTTTTCTCAAGTGCCCACGGAACCTTCTCCAGAATAGATCGCATCCTGGGCCATAAATCTAGTCTTGGAAAATTAAAAAAAATTGAAATTATTCCAGTCATCTTTCCAGACCATAATGCAGTAAGATTAGATCTCAGTTACAGGAAAAAAAATTGTTAAAAATTCAAACATATGGAGGCTAAATAACATGCTTCTGAATAACCAACAAATCATAGAAGAAATCAAAAAAGAAATCAAAATATGCATAGAAATGAATGAAAATGAAAACACAACAACCCAAAACCTATGGGATACTGTAAAAGCAGTGCTAAGAGGAAGGTTCATAGAAATACAGGCTTACCCCAAGAAACAAGAAAAGTCAAATAAATAACCTAATTCTACACCTAAAGCAACTAGAGAAGGAAAAATGAAGAACCCCAGGGTTAGGAGAAGGAAAGAAATCTTAAAAATTAGGGCAGAAATAAATGCAAAAGAAACAAAAGAGACCATAGCAAAAATCAACAAAGCTATAAGTTGGTTTTTTGAAAAGATAAATAAAATTAACAATCCGTTAGCCAGACTCATCAAGAAACAAAGGGAGAAGAACCAAATCAACAAAATTAGAAATGAAAATGGAGAGATCACAACAGACAACAACGAAATACAAAGGATCATAAGAGACTACTACCAGCAGCTCTATGCCAATAAAATAGACAACTTGGAAGAAATGGACAAATTCTTAGAAAAGTATAACTTTCCAAAGCTGAACGAGGAAGAAATAGAAGATCTTAACAGAGCCATCACAAGCACGGAAACCGAAACTGTAATCAGAAATCTTCCAGCAAACAATATCCCAGGACCAGATGGCTTCACAGCTGAATTCTACCAAAACTTTGGAGAAGAGCTAACACCTATCTTACTCAAACTCTTCCAGAAAATTGCAGAAGAAGGTAAACTTCCAAACTCATTCTATGAGGCCACCATCACCCTAATACCAAAATCAGACAAAGATGCCACAAAAAAAGAAAACTACAGGCCAATATCACTGATGAACAAGGATGCAAACATCCTTACCAAAATTCTAGTAAACAGAATCCAACAAAATATTAAAAAAATCATACACCATGACCAAGTGGGCTTTATCCCAGGAATGTAAGGATTCTTTAATATCCGCAAATCAATCAATGTAATACACCACATTAACAAATTAAAAGATAAAAACCATATGATTATCTCAATAGATGCAGAAAAAGCCTTTGACAAAATTCAACATCCATTTATCATAAAAACTCTCCAGAAAGCAGGCATAGAAGGAACATACCTCAACATAATAAAAGCTATAGATGACAAACCCACAGCAAACATTATCCTCAACGGTGAAAAATTGAAAGCATTTCCCCTGAAATCAGGAACAAGACAAGGTGTCCACTCTCACCACTACTATTCAACATAGTGTTGGAAGTGTTGGCCACAGCAATCAGAGCAGGAAAAGAAATAAAAGGAATCCAGATAGGAAAAGAAGAAGTGAAACTCTCACTGTTTGCAGATGACATGATCCTCTACATAACAAACCCTAAAGACTCTACCAGAAAATTACTAGAGCTAATCAATGAATATAGTAAAGTTGCAGGATATAAAATTAACACACAGAAATCCCTTGCATTCCTATATACTAACAATGAAAAAACAGAAAGAGAAATTAAGGAAACAATACCATTCACCATTGCAACAAAAAGAATAAAATACTTAGGAGTATACCTACCTAAATAAACAAAAGACCTATATATAGAAAACTATAAAACACTGATGAAAGAAATCAAAGAGGACACAAATAGATGGAGAAATATACCGTGTTCATGGATTGGAAGAATCAATACTGTGAAAATGAGTATACTACCCAAAGGAATCTATAGATTCAATGCAATCCCTATCAAGCTACCAATGGTATTCTTCTCAGAACTAGAACAAATAATTTCACAATTTGTATGGAAATACCAAAAACCTCGAATAGCCAAAGCAATCTTGAGAAAGAAGAATGGAACTGGAGGAATCAACCTACCTGACTTCAGGCTCTACTACAAAGCCTCAGTCATCAAGACAGTATGGTACTGGCACAAAGACAGAAATATAGATCAATGGAACAAAACAGAAAGCCCAGAGATAAATCCATGTACCTATGGACACGTTATCTTTGATAAAGGAGACAAGAATATACAATGGAAAAAAGACAACCTCTTTAACAAGTGGTGCTGGGAAAACTGGTCAACCACTTGTAAAAGAATGAAACTAGAACACTAACACCATACACAAAAATAAACTCAAAATGGATTAAAGATCTAAATGTAAGACCAGAAACTATAAAACTCCTAGAGGAGAACATAGGCAAAACACTCTCTGACATAAATCACAGCAAGAGCCTCTATGACCCACCTCCCAGAATATTGGAAATAAAGGCAAAAATAAACAAATGGGACCTAATGAAACTTAAAAGCTTTTGCACAACAAATGAAACTATAAGCAAGATGAAAAGACAGCCTTCATAATGGGAGAAACTAATAGCAAATGAAGAAACAGACAAAGGATTAATCTCAAAAATATACAAGCAACTCCTGCAGCTCAATTCCAGAAAAACAAATGACCCAATCACAAAAGAGGCCAAAGATCTAAACAGACATTTCTCCAAAGAAGACATACAGATGGCTAACAAACACATGAAAAGATGCTTGATATCACTCATTATCAGAGAAATGCAAATCAAAACCACTATGAAGTACCATTACACGCCAGTCAGGATGGCTGCTATCCAAAAGTCTACAAGCAATAAATGCTGGAGAGGGTGTGGAGAAAAGGGACCCTCTTACACTGTTGGTGGGAATGCAAACTAGTACAGCCGCTATGGAAAACAGTGTGGAGATTCCTTAAAAAACTGGAAATAGAACTGCCAAATGACCCAGCAATCCCACTCCTGGGCATACTCACTGAGGAAACCAGAACTGAAAGAGATACATGCACCCCAATGTTCATCGCAGCACTGTTTATAATAGCCAGGACATGGAAGCAACCTAGATGCCCATCAGCAGATGAATGGATAAGAAAGCTATGGTACATATACACAATGAAATATTACTCAGCTATTAAAAAGAATTCAGTTTTACCAGTTCTAATGAGATGGATGAAACTGGAGCCCATTATACAGAGTGAAGTAAGCCAGAAAGATAGACACCAATACAGTATACTAACACATATATATGGAATTTAGAAAGATGGTAATGATAAACCTATATGCAAGACAGAAAAAGAGACACAGATGTACAGACAGACTTTTGGACTCTATGGGAGAAGGCGAGGGTGGGAAATCTGAAAGAACAACATCGAAACGTATATTATCATGGGTGAAACAGATCGCCAGCCCAGGTTGGATGCATGAGACAAGTGCTTGGGGCTGGTGCACTGGGATGACCCAGCGGGATGGGATGGGGAGGGAGGTGGGAGGGGGTTCAGGATGGGGAACACATGTAAATACATGGCTGATTCATATCAATGTATGGCAAAAACCACTACAATATTGTAAAGTAATTAGCCTCCAACTAATAAAAAGAAATGGAAAAAAATAATTGTGGTGCTGGAGAAGACTTTTGAAAGTCCCTTGGTTAGTACAGAGATCAAACCAGTCAATCCTAAATTAAATCAACAGTGAATATTCATTAGAAGGACTGATGCTGAAGCTGAGGCTCTAGTACTTTGGCCACCTTATGTGAAGAGCCAGTTTACTGGAAAAGACCCTAATGCTGGGAAAGACTGAAGGCCGAAGGAGAAGGGAGTGACAGAAAATGAGATGGTTAGATAACATCACTGACTCAATGGACATGAATTTGAGCAGATTCTGGGAGATAGTAGAGGACAGAAGACCTGGTGTGCTACAGTCCATGAGGTCGTGAGGAGTCAGACACAGTATAGTGACTGAACAGCAACATATAATCTTAAATATCATCATATACCACATGGTATACATGTAGTCAAATTAATTAATTCAGTATTCTTTTTTTAAAGCAAATTTTACTAAAACCTTACTAAATTTTTACACAGGATACTCAACAAACAGTTACTGAATACCTATCTGCTGCCAGTTTAGTGATTGTGAACATTAATAAATTATCCATGGTACTTTCCCTCAAAAAATCAAATCAGTCTAATGTGGGAAATATAGCAATTTAAAAGTATTTTTTAATTTGAAGAGAATCTGCTCAGAGAATTTATAATAAAGAATGCTTTAATATAAATCTTTAAATAAATAATAAATCTTTTAAAATAAATCTTTAAAGGAAGCAATTTATCACTAGTAATTCATTCTTAGCCATTGTTTCCAAAGTGTGAATAGTACTTAGCAACAACAGAGTACTTCTCTACATGGCAACTCAAGAAACAAACTAATTTCTAACCACCAAGAACTTAGATAAAGCACCTTACTCTTGAGACCTCAGAGTGATTTATCATTCTACTAATACTTTTACTGTGATAGTAATACATTATATTTATGAGCTATCTTTATTCTGTGGAACTCTAAATACTTAATATATATCATTTGGCTTCTTTGCATAATATCTGTAAGATAGAGAAAAGTGTCCCCTACAGATAAGGAAAATGATCTTAAGACAAAATTGTTTGACAATGCCTGAATCAAGTCTCCAGATAGTCAGTCCCACGGTCCTTCCTCTCAATTATACTGGCTGCCTTCTTAGTGGTAACTGCAGAGATTATGTGGATGGTATTATGTCATAAATCAGTCTTGTATAGCATGATAGAGTCAGTTTTTATTTTACAGAAAAAGAGCTTTTCATGTAAACTGTTTCTCTGTCTACTAAAAGGACTTGTAAATAAAATTATGCTGACAAGCTTTCTAGGTGAGATGAATCTGAGCAACCAATCTAGTTGGTCCCTCTCACTTTCCAGTTCTATAAGAAGATAAGACAAATGTAGCATTGAATGTGTAACCCAGGCTCACAGATATTCCTGGAAGCCCTAATTCATAGAAGAAAACAGAACACAGTAACAACAATGGCAATGATAACAATGTTAGACATACATTGGTTATTGATTATTTGATAAAGTTCTACAGCATTCAAATAAAGTAAACAAAGAATAGTTCAGTAAAATTGTAGTGAAGATTATACAAATTTCATATGGTTAAGTTGGTACAATTGCAAATATGTAAACAACTTCATAAAAAATCTAAATCTAATACTCAATAACTATTATTTTCCTATATCTCTGAAGACATTTTATCAAAAGACGTTTATAACCCTGAGAATCTGATACTAACCAGAAGAATGACTTCATTTGGTATTCCATTTCTCATGACCTCCTGAAAGAATGTCAGTTCAGCATGGCCTCCTTCCTTTTCCAGTTGATTCAAAGAATGGTGTTTTCAAATTGCCATTTGGGATACATGAAGCAGTGCATTTGGAGTCAATGTGCGGCAACCTGAAGTGTAACACTCTTTATTGTTCTTGAGAAACGTGTGCCTAATTCCCTGGAAATTTACTGTTTCAAAGAGTCACAAGTCTCCTGATTGCTTCTCATCAGTCTTGAAGAGATTAGATAAGCTTCCTCCTTCTTACAAAGGCATTTTCTTCATTCAAAATTCCTTTGAGAGCAAAACACTGAACCAGAATTGGATTTTTAGCAAAATATTACAATATTGTAGGAAACATAATTTTCTCCTGAGGAGACCCAGCAATTCAAAACGTATACTCACGTACTTACTCACTTAAGGCTACTAGCCACATATTGGAAAGAGCAAGGATGAGGTAAAAAAACAAAGTCCTTTCTGTGAAGCAGGAAGGATGTTTTTCACTGAGTTATTTTAGAAAACTTGAATGGACTGCTAAGGGCTTTCACATAAAAAGACGTGAAAGTCAAACTCAAGAAACGGGGTAAAAAACAACTACAGATCTATAAAAGGCACTGCTTTTAACTATCATAAACTTGTTATGCACACTGGTGCTATTCTATAGTGACAGGTTTAGAATAATTGTTCAAGTGTATCAACAATAGAAATGACCTCCTTAGAAATTGAGGTATATATACCTGGTGTTGCAAAAGTTGACACAGAAGGAATCAGGATCATGTTTGCAGTAGGATGTGACATCAACAAATGTTTCAACATCTCCCTCTTCCTCTTCATCCATATCCTCTTTTCTCCTCTCTCTCCCTTACTCTTTCCCTTCCTCTTTCTCTCTTTCTCTCTCTCTCCTACTTTCAACAAGGAATTCACTTCTAACGTAGTCCTCAGTGGTCATTACAAAATAATAGTAACAATTGATAACTATGTTTGGGTTTTCTTCTTCGCTTCTACTTCGCTTTTTTTTTTTAGTAGCAATAAGATGTGCACTTTCATTGACCTAGATCTCTCATCAAGCTTATAAAGCTTCAATTAAGCTAGATATCAGAAGGAAAACATACACCTCACTTTTTTCTCATTAGTCTAATCAACACAATATTTTTATTTCTTTCTTTTTTCAAAGAGGTTGTCAAGGACAATCAAAGTTAGTAATACCATTGTCTTTGATATGACTGAGATCTTGGACTCAGACACACTGTGAGTCGAGATGATGTAGAAATGAAAGACTAATGTCATGGATTTGACCAATCTTCCCAGCCCTGATAGCTCAGTTGGTAAAGAATCTGCCTACAGTGCAGGAAACCCTGATTTGATCCCTGGGTTGGGAAGATCTTCTGGAGAAGGGAAAGGCTACCCACTCCAGTATTCTGGTCTGGAGTATTCCATGGACTGTATAGTCCATGGGCTCACAAAGAGTCAGACATGACTGAGCAACTTTCACTTTCTCTTTTCTTTCCCAGCTCTTCATTTCTCAAAGATGGAAACATGTATAGGGGCTTTGTATTTATTTCCAGGCAAGATAACATAACTTAATTATAAAAGCATCATCTCAACAGAGTCTTTTTTCTTTGGAAATCTATGAGACCATGTATTAAATTCTACTTTGCCATATAAGGAGTTGAGGTATGTGGACCATAGAAGACTAGCATCCAGGAGAAGAGAAGACTTGGTATGTGGGTATAATAATGGAAAGAATATTTGGGTCAGACAAATCTATGTTTGAATCCTGGCTTCGGCTTTTACAATAACATGAGTGCTATTTAATCTCACTGATCCTCAGTTTCCTAAAAATGTAAACTAAAGGTTATAGCATCTATTTTGAGACATTGGAAGAGTTAAATGTAAACAGCTTTGTGCAGAGAGGGCACCTTACCTAAAGAAAAAGGTAACTTTTTTCAAAAAACTTCCTAGTATTTTTTAGACATTTGGACTATTAGAGAACTAGCGACCTCTGTGACCACATGACCTAAAGTGATAACAAAATGCACCAGATAAAAACACCCAGCAGGAGACAGCACAGGGTTTGAATCAGTTAGGTCTGGCATCAATACAAGACTCACTTACTGTCTTTGCAATCTGGGATGTTACTTAATCTTCCTGGATCTCAGTATTCTCATTATAAAATGGAAATTATTCCGAGTTTGCTGAGTGGTTGCTGAGCGTGGTAGTGAGAATTAAAGACAACTTATATAAAGCATCTGGTACATTAAGTAAACAGATTGTGAGTAATACTTATTGTTCAGATTTTTATTAATTAAAACTTGTCTGTAGACTCATCTCCTATACTTAATATTCCTTTTTCCACCCAAGACCTTGAAAGGGTTACAATAGGGGCTTTGATCATAGATTAGCTGGTTTGGCTGAGATAATCTGGCTCTTAAGAATTAGAGTTCCAGCCCTGCCATTAAATGTTTAACTGTACAACTTGAACAGGAATTCTAGGCCTAAATTACATTCATCTCCAAAATGAGGAGACTGGAATAAATAATTCCTAAAATTCTCTGTAGACACAATATTTTAAGATTCTAGTGTCTTTTGACTGAGTTACAGTGGATAAGTACTCATAGATTTAGAGCTTAACCTAGTTCTCTATGGTTTAATTTTCACATTCTCTCTACTCTATTTCTTCTTTAATTGCAAAAGGGGATAATTTCCATTACTTTGCAAACAAACCAATATCTCTCTTTTGATTTAGTGGCATTCCAGAATATTAATGCATCATACTTTAAGACAGTTTGGCTTGTTTCTAATCCAGAAATTTAGTCATAATATAGGTAGCATTAATGAGGAAAATGAGGATTTATTTTCAAGGCTTTTTATGCCTCCAGGCCCCTGGCCATTGCACATGATAAAATTCACTAAAATTAAAAATAAGCTTAAGGTTTAAAAGTTAAAAATACATTCTAAGAGTAAAACACTTTTTTTTGGTACTCATTTCTACATTACAGAATGGGCACTTAAAAATAAACAAAAATAACAGATTCATTAACCAGCAACAGAATTTTAATAATTATTAACTAGAAAGGAAATAAAATTAACTTGACCTTATCTTAGAAGGTTGTCAGAGACTATTTTGGTTATGTAGATGGGGAACATGTTGTGAACTAGTAGACCTCTGTTTCAAAAGTCCAAGCCCTCCTCAAATTCAGAAGTAAACTTTCAGTAAGGCTTCAAAACAAATATATAGATCTATCAGCTTATGTTTACAAAGTACCTTTGAATTGTCTTCATCTTGCTCTATTCTTAAGCTATTCTTTAATTAATATTTATTTATCCATCTACTCACTTATTTTGCATGTCTACTATGTGCTTTTCCAGTGTATTCAGAATAAAATCCAAATTCCCCACCCTGGCTACTCCTCTTACCTCACCTCCAGTTACTCTCCTCTTTTCCTCCTTTTGCTTTAGCTACTCTGGAATCTTGTTTATTTCCTTGAATTCACAGTTTGCCCTTGCCTCAGGGCTTTGTCCATGCTGTGCTGCCTGGAACTTTTTCCCCTCTCATGCTTCCATCCCCACCCCAAATTTTTCACCTGGCTGATTCTGTCTTTCAAAGTCTCAACTTAAATGACTTTCTCTAAGAATTCTTTCCTGAGCACCCAATGGAAAGTATAATAGATTTTCTCCACCCATTCTTGTCTTGCATACCTATTAGCTCTTCTCATGGACTACAATTTTTAATTTTATAATTATTTGTTTACTTATTTAATGTTTGATTTCCTTAGAAGACTATAAATTTCATGAGATCCTAAGGGATCATTTCTATATTCTCATTATTTGGCATGGTTGAATACTGAATTAATGATTCTATTGCGGTAGATTCTACAGGGTTGAGAAATACCAATTAATATGGACTCTAACCCTAAGAATTTGCTTTCTAGTAAAAAAAATAAGACATGTCCATAAATATTGTTTAAAAATATAGAAAGTAACTCAAGTCTCAAAAAAAGTGTAGGTGGGTGATGCACTAGATTTTTAGGCTTTGGTAAGAAATTATTCTTTGCCATCTGAGCCACCAGGAAGCCCAACTTGTTAGCTTAAAACATATACATATCTCACAGCTTTAAAGACTAGAAGTCCAAAATGAAACTGTTGGCAGGGCTACTACATGTGCTAAGTTAGTTTGCTAGATAGGGGAGAGTATATTATTTCTGGCTAGGTCAGGGAAAGAAGGTTTCATAAAAATAAATAGCACTTAAAGTAGCCAGGAAGGATGTGTTAGATTTGCATATGGAAATACAGAATGATGAACATTTCAAACAACACTAACAGATGTGGGTGAGGAAATTTGGCCTAAGAGTACAGTATATTAAATCATAAAAGTAAGTAAACAATGGAGATAAAATTAGATTTTAGAGTGTTCAGGAATATTGGTTAGGAATTGTTTGGTAATTAATATAGAATATTAAAGTTTTGTCTGAAAAAAAGTGTCAATATCTTAGGGCTCCTGCTTCATGAAACCCAATGGAGGAACAGTATTTAGGATGAACAGATCTCCCTTCCCTCTGCTTCTCCCAACTAAGAGATTAGTACAATAAGAGAAGATGAAAACTTGACGAGGACAGAGGTACCAAGAAAAGGAGAAATATTGGCCATTTATTGGATTGTAGGGGGATAGAAGAGGCAAGAGTGAGATATTTTGAGTCAAGATGACCTTGACAATTGGGGTTAAAAAATATCAGTATAGTCAAAAGGAGGATTTTTTAACTAGGAAGATAATTACAATTTTGATATAGTGATTCTGAGAAAGTGGTGTGATACCTAGTTGAAGATTTAAACAAGGAAATTGGAAATACAGGGCTATAATTTGAGATTTAAGATACAAACATGTGAGGTATCAACAGTGAAATAATGAAGTCACACAACCCTGAAAAAGTGTCAAATCATGGGAAAAGTATGCATGTGGTATTTGACAGACATATTCACATCCTATCTCAACTATTTGCCTTGTGTATGACCTGGGACAAACTGCTTGATTCTTCTACATTCTCATTTGTGAAAACAAGGGGGAAATAATATCCCTTAGTCAGGATTTTACCAGTTGAGTATTTCATATCTGATTTCATATTTTGATAGTATGATTCCCAGTAAGACATTTATTTTTCAATCTGTTATCTTAAAAATTTGAAACACCCTATTTTATACACTTTTTTCTTTGATTCTAGTTCTTAAAATCATGCTGACTGTGAGCATCTAAACAGATTTCATGACCTACGAATGAGCTGCAACCTATACTTCGGGAACACTGGCCCCAACCAGCATTGCATAGTCCATCTGAGTTACCAGGGAAGCCCCATTCTATAATCAGATTACACCACTACCATTCTTTCTTCAATTCCCCTCTGCTTAGACTGTTTATTAATATTATATTATTTCTTGATGGCCCAGAAGAAGTGATAACCATTTACTTCCTCTACTATATCCATAAAATATTTTATCTATAAGAAAGATGTATTTGTTGTCCAACTAGATTATGAACTCCTTGATAACAGAAAATAGGCATTATTTATCTATATATTCTGGTAAAATTAATTGCTCATAAGAGGTATAGAATAAATTTTAATTCATTATTATAGAAAAAAGAGGGAAGAGGTCTGAGGAGAAACTTTGATGGGTACCTACATCTAAGGCCTTGCTCTGGCATCCTCATTCTCTAATTTTCCCTTCTTTATATGCTAAAGCTTCCATAAAATGTTTTAAGGCAGAACAACGTCTCCTTGTTTGGGACACAAAGACTTAGGCCACCAATTTTTTGTCCACAGTGACTTGAGTTTCTTCATGGTGGGAAGTGGGAAGTTCTGGAGGAGACAAATACCTTTGAGAAAGAAACTACCCAGGATTTAGCTCTGGGTAAAATAATAAAAAAGTTCCTACATTGGTCTCTTTGGATTGCTAAATGACAGAATCCAATAAAGGAAACCTGAAATAAATTACTAGAGCAAGTAATTCATTTTAAATTATTGCAGTTTATTTCAATTTTTTCAGACCCAAAAAACTTTTCTCTGATGGAAATGACCCTTGGCAACAATGACATTCTGACACCATGCATGATGCACCCTCTTGGGAAGTCTGAATTCCATGTCACAATGGCTCTGTTCAGATTACCGGGTTTATCTTGCCTGTAAGTCCAATTAGACTACTGAGGTTTCTAATGGCCTCTGTCTGCTTTGTAAACCATCACGCATGCGTGCTGTTGCTTCAGTCATGTCTGACTCTGCGCAAACCTACGGGCTGTAGCCCACCAGGCTCCTTTGTCCAAGGGATTCTCCAGGCAAGAATACTGGAGTGGGTTGCATGCTCTCCTCCAGGGAATCTTCCCAACCCAGGGATCAAACCCATGTCTCTTATGTCTCCTGCACTGGCAGATGGTTTCTTTACCACTCGTGCCACCTGGGAAGCCCCATAAATCATCATAAAGAATATTAAATCAATAAACTTAACTGCCTCTATATGACATAATTTTACCTCTATGTGACTCAATGTACAACCAGAGGCATAATATCAAAATGTACCATAATGCTGTTTATATATGAATTTTGGACTAGCTGGAAGAGGGTACCACAATTAAGTGGGTCTCATAAGATGAGCCTAAGACAGTTTGTTCCTCAGCAAACACAGTTCAGACTCTGAGTGTAGAAGAAAGATCAAAGACTCAGAGTCTAAAACTGGCTTTACTCTCAGTCCTAGATGTCTGAGGATGATTTGCATTGGTAGTCAGTATCATTTGGGTAACCTGCATGCCCTACCCTGGGCCTCAATTTACTTATTTCAAAATGAGATGACTGGACTTTTTATTTCTTATATACTTTCTACCTGTAATTTTTGATGATGCTTTGCCCATAAATCCCTTTCACCTCAATCTTTAAATCTTAAAAAATACGAAATGTGTTTATAAAGTTCTTTGATGTCCCTAAACATTATTCCACATGATAACAGTACAATTCATGAAGCTTAAATTTTATCATTTTAGCTTTGCCTCAGAGGCCAAGTTTTATGAGAGCCTTCATTTGCATCACCAGAAGCTAATTTAATAAAAATGAAGGAACCCCTTTTAGAAATAAATTAAAATTGGTGTTGGGGGACAGATAACTTTATGTTAAAAACAAAGCAAAACAAGCCAAAAAAAAAAAAAAGAAACCAGGAAGCTAAACTTAGAAGGGGTCAAATGGTTCTGAGTTCTAAGGAATGCTGTCATCTTATTTGTGCTGAGAAATTGGTTCTGGCTCTCAATGCACTGAAAGTAGAAGTTTCTAATGGCAACTTCCCAAATCTCTGGTCTCTTGACCCAATATCTTTTGTACCACTTGCCCCATTTTCTTGAAGCACAATCTACTACATAGACACACAGGTACACAGCACCATCCATCCTAGAGTCAGATAGATTTATCTTTGGAGATGACTTCAGTATATGAGATGTAAGACACAACTAGATGGAAAACTAGTGAAGACCACTTCACAGACAAAAACGATATGGTTTGAATGGGCACTTCTCATTCTGGTCGGGAGAAGGAAGCATAAAGTCAAAAAAGACAAGGGTTAGGAAACTGATGTCTAATGTTATATGGTGAATAATAGGTTTGTCTTTGACAAATTCCTTTATAATTATTTTTTTCACTGTCAAAAACTTCATTCAACACATCTTCACAATAAATAATTTTTGAATGAATAAATCCTAAAGTTCTGACTTAAATTTCCTAATTGTACTAATAACAATAGCTATTTCTTGATTACTATTACTATGCCAAGCACTGGGGATACAAAAATGAATAAGAAATAGACCCTGATTTTAAAGAGCTTACCATCTATAGTTCCTGACTCTTGTAGTTATGACAAAAATAACAATAACCATCATTTTTCATTCATATCACCCAGGCACTGTGCTCAGTGGACAACATACATTAATATAAGCTGCCAAAGTTCCCTCCAGTTCACCAGATACCCTGACAGTGAGGTGATCTTGTTCTGTCCATGCATCATCTTTCCAAAACAAATGGACCTAGCAAAAATTTAGACAATAGGCAGGGATGTTTAAGCGATGTCAAAACTGTCTACAGTAAACATATGAGAACTGTAGTTGATAATGAAAGAGTGAAGTAAACCAAAGTGAAAATGGAAGAAGTCATCTGAATCACCTTTAGTATACTCTGTCTAAAGGCACTGTTACACTCTGAAAATCACAATGCAATACACCCTACATTTGGCATTCCAACAATGACACAAGGGGATGAATGCTGTTTAAGTGTTTTAAGGCTCTCTAGCAAAAGACCTTATAGCACATTAAATAGAAACTTACGAAGACATCATAACCTGCTGGATTTCAATACCAAAATATATATTTTGATCTAAAATTTAAAAAATTATTACATTGAATTTCCTTGTAGTATTTCATAACCTCTGAGTGAGGCATTAAAGTGTCTTTCCTTTCCCCCCATCAACTATAAGCTTCTGTTTTCTTACCCTGGGCGTCTGAATCTTTTATATGCTTGGGTTCTATTCACTGCCTGTTATTCAGACATTGAAATCCCAAATGTTAATTGTTCTTCCAAGTACATTGACAAAACAGCAGCTAAATAAGGGTAGACCAGACTGTGGTAGACTCTGACATGCATTTATGGAACAATGGGGCTCTGAGAGACAGCCTTGTAGCTCACGGGAAGACATAAGATGTGCTATTTTGACTGCTTCATAGCAGAATGGGGAACACACGCACACAAGGGAATTATGCATTTTACTTAGTTTTGCCCAAAGTCCTCAAGGCAACAGAATCTTGTGATGTCATCATGAACTTTCTTTCTCTCCTTTTACATTGACACAAAGGCTAAAAATTTCTAATGACATCACAAAGGAAATACAGAGTCTACTTTGATTCCATTAGAAATCTGTTGCTTTCAAAGAGACTTGTACCAAAATGTAAGAATCTTCCTTCCTGACAGGGTGTGTGTCACCGTGCTGATGCACAGTGGGTGACACCCTCCCGAACGCAATTCAAACCAGCCAAGAGCAAGGATTCACAATTTAGGTTGGATAAAAAAGACATACTGAATATTGAGCACTACAAATTTTCTTTTTTTAAAGAAGGAAATCATTTAAACATGTATTTCTTCAGGGATATTCAAATTTCTTACTCATGTCTGGTTACTATGTGACCACTATTTTTGTCCCTTTTTGAGTGGGTCACAAAAACACAGGGGAAGGTAGAGGAAGCTTTCACTCACAGGAATGCAGTGCAGCTCAATCTTTTGTTTTTAAGGTGCAGTGATTTCAGTCTCTAAATGTAACTTCAGGCAGTCTGAAAAGAAACAGGTTAAAATCTCTTTCAGTTATAATTGGTATTTCAGATTTAATTAAAAATTAAACTTTCATAATGTTTCACCATCCAAAGCAATGCATTATCAGTCAAGCGTAGCTTTTTTTTCTGTTAAGGAAAAAAAAAAAAAAAAACCCTCTTCCCAGAGTAGTTTTTTAATGAAAAGGAAAGGATCTAAAGAGGAAAAAAAGCAATTCTGAAAAACAAAATATGCCTCCATGTTAAGGACTTCATAATGATATGACTAGAAAGTCAGTGTTTCTAAATTTTACCTATATTGTGATTAAAAAAAAAACCCTAAACAATTTCAAAGCTTCAAGATTACATACAAGGTTATTTCAGAGAATAAAGAAGAAAATCTACAGTCTGAATACACATATTAAAGGGAAATTACAACTTCAAATAAAATTGGAAAATAACATTAGACCCACTACTTTCAAATGACTGAGGGGCAAATGGTGAAGCAAAGGCAAAGAAACATATTTAGCAATACAAATGCCCATTGCAAGGTATTAAGGGTTTAGTGCACTCCAGATCACATAATACTATATAGCTCATTGTATGAAGCACTGTTGTTTGAAGCAACATGGGAAGACCATCAGGGTTTAAACTACCCCATTTGGTTTAAATAACCATAAATGCATCTTTTAAAATATGTGTTTTTAATTTTTGAATTAAGAGTCCAGGCATTAAGATAAAAGTATTTAATAACTATCTGGGCTTAAAATGTCATATTAATTTTTTTAATCCTTTATTTTTTCATACAAGATCACCTATAAATAATAGTTAAAAAAAAGACAGGATTAAGTCATCCTTATTTTTAGCTTCAAATAACTGATACAACAGGTTTAGAAAAATATAGATTTTTTAGTATAAAAAGGAGATAACACAATTATCTTTTACTTTACATCATGGCAGTCCATTTTTTATATATTTGTAGCACTAAATGTGGTATGTTTATGTCCATCTTCATATTAATGCAAGGTAATATTTTAACATCTCCACATATAAGAGCATAATCATAAATCAGCCTTGAAACTGCATCTATTTTTAGAAAATGTATCTATTTCTTACTTGTGAGTTCCTCTTTCTTTTTCCCTTGGATTATATAAAAGAATATTTTGTGTATTGTGTCTATTTGATACATACAGGTTGTAATTTCAAACTGGTTCAAATTCACTAGATCTATCCATGAATGGATACACAAAAATAAAAAATAAAAAAATCACTGACTAACTAAACTCTTGCCCTGCTTCTCACATGCCTGAATTGGACTAAAAATCCACCAGTGTAAAGACAGAAATTATGGAGGCGTCACCAGGGACAACTGACTATGAGGAGGGGAGTGCACATATTTCCTTATAAGGCAACAAAACATTCATAGAAGAAGCTGACAAAAATAACTCATGCTCAGAAATAATGTCGAAATAACAATAATCCCTAATAAATGATTCAGAAATATAAGAGCTGCCTATCTCTATATAAATCTGAATCACCAATTGATACTGTTCTACTCACCGATCACATGTGGTTAGTGAAACTGATTCACTGTCTAGTTTAGATAAGAAAAGGTGATGGCAACGGGACTGCATATTTATGTATAAACTATTTAACTGACAACTCGCAGTTCAATTTAATGTCAGATTTCCTTTTCCTTAATTCACCAGATGTTGAGTGAAGTGAACTCAGTTCAAAACAATAAAGCATTTTCTATGAATAGAAAGTCTACTAAGTTATATTCTCCTCTTCTCATGTCATTCCTCTTTCTCCTCTTTGACCTTTCTTTTCCCTTCTCTGTCTCTGCCTGTTTATTCCTTACTTTCACTTTCCTCCTTATTTATTTTTTCCCTTTCTCTTTTTTCCCCGCTTGGTGTGGGTAATGAAGCTCAAAAATAACATCTTGTATCCTGTTGAGGGAAACTTGGTCACAACTATCCTTCCAGATGACAAACTCATTCTTAAATGTCTGTTTTCCAATCCAAAGAAAACAGAGCAATTGAGAAAAGAGAGACGCAACATCACTTACCACTACCACCACCACCACTTTTAATTCCCATGCTACATTCATCATAAGGAGGACTGAAGTTTATTTATGTTATCCCCTAACCTTAAATAGGACTGCAAATAAGACTAATAACAGGACCATTTTGTGGCACTCAAGCAAACGGCTGGGCAAAACAGATGGATCCTACTTTGCGCCAGGACTCAAAAAATACAGTCGCCAACTCACTGTTGGCGACTACGTATCTTGGCCCAAAGATGGACCTGGAAGTGGGACCAGTTGTCTTTGATACGAATACGGTTCCTATTCATATCAGCCTCATGAGAAATCATTAACGCTGCTACTATGCAGTGGGGTTAAGTATTGGTTAGAAACTGGAAGATCGGTCATCAAGAAAGTGAAATATTCTGAAGGCATGCCAGATTAGATTAAGGAGCAGAGAAGTTAAGACTAGGATCTTATTTTTGGCACTATTGTCTACTTTTCAACTTCTATTTTTGTCAAGTTCAGTACTATACACTGAATCCACCTTTAAAATACTAGATTTCCGGAGTATGTGTCATCAATTAGAATAGCTTGCTCTTGACATTTCAAGTTCCAAAATCTGTTAAAAATTTTTCAAGTTATCCAGAACAACCTTAGTTATTATTAAAATTGACCACCAATGTCAGGCTTCTTTAATCAAGATAGAATCTTGCCAGGCTTTATAGAATACAGTCAATACCCAGTGATGCACTGGTAAACAACTCAGTAATCAATGCAAATTACAAAGCCCGTAAGAATGCTTCTCTTGGCAGAGACCCTTTAGCAAAGAAAGTTGTACATTCTGCACTAGTTAAAGATTCTGAATGTCTTTCCAGAGAAGCAGCAAATGCATTATATTACAGTAACCCATCCTAAGTCACAAGGCCAAAAAACAAAGCCCCAGACAATAATAAACTTAAGAGGGGTGAAGAACTATAGATCTTAGTAATGACTAAGAAAAAAAGGACTGCTTCTGACTACACTCTACTTTTTAAAATCCTCACATAGGTAGGGGTTTTATATTTCACCAGGTCACAGAACTTCAAGGAAAGCGCTACAAACCACTCCAATTTAGGAAGTCTATGCTCATCCAGGCAGTTCTCTTAATGCTCTCCCAATTCTTCAGCACCTGATCAGATTGTTTTAGTGAGCTCACTCACCTCTCTATGACCACACTTGCCTGTGGTCAGCATGAGACCAAATAACAATATTTGATTATTTCTCTTAGTCTTTGTTTCCTTTTCACTTAAAAATTTATTGTGAAAAAATTCAAACATATGCAAGAGTAGAGAGTATAGTAAAATAGGACTCCCCTCTCCCCAAAAGAAAAGAACTCCTATGTATTTATCACCCGAGGTCAGTGTTTACTTCATCTATGCTCTAACCAACTTTTTCTTCCATCAGATCATTTTAAAGACAATCCCAGATGTCATATTATTCCATCCATTAATATGTTAGTATATATTATTTAAAAAGAATGGCTAAAAAAATCATACCACCATTATACAACATCAAAAATAATAGTAATTAATATTATCAAATATTCTGTCAAATGATTGACTATCTTTTTTAACAGCTGACTAGTTTGAATTAAGATCTGAACAATATCTGCACATTACATTTGAATCACAATTCCCCTTTAACCTATAAATTTCCCATTTCTTTTAAACATTTTAACTTTTAATTTTGAAGTAATTTCACATATATGGAAAAGTTGCAAAGGTAGCTCAAAGAATTCTCATATTTCCTTCACTATGTTCTCTTAACTTTAACATTTTACATAACCAAGGTAAGAAATTAACATTGATACAATACTATTACCTAAACTACAGACTTTATTCAGATGTCACCAGCTCTTCCACTAATATATTTTGTCTCTTTCAAGGATCTAATCTATGATACCACACTGCATTTAGTTATCTTTTATCCTAAATCTCCTCTGCATGCTAAATCGCTTCAGTTGTGTCTGACTCTTTGTGACCCTATGGACTGTAGCCCATCATTCAGATTCTCCAAGCAAAAATAACTGGAGTGGGTTGCCATAATGCTCTTCTCTAAAATCTCCTCTGATCTGGAACAATTTCTCAGTTTTTTCCTGTTCTTCAGGACCTTGATAGTTTTGAAGAGTAGTGGTCAGATATTTTGTGAAATGGTCCTCAGTTTGGATTTGTCTGATGTTTCCTCATAATTGGGCTTCCCTTATGGCTCAGCTGGTAAAGAATTTTCCCACAATGTGGGAGAGACCCTGGGTTCGATCTCTGGGTTGGGAAGATCCCCTGGAGAAGGGAAAGGCTACCCACTCCAGTATTCTGGCCTGGAAAATTCCATGGACTACACAGTCCATGGGGTCGCAGAGTTAGACACGACTGAGCGACTTTTACTTCACTCCTCATAATTAGACTGGGGTTACAGTTTTAGAGAAGAATGCAAAAGAATGAAGTGCTCTTCTGTTAACATTATGTCATGGGGTCTCTGATATCCACATGACTTATCACTAGGGATGTTAATCTTGGTCATTTGGTTAAAGGAGTATCTGCCAGGTATCACTTTCTTTAGTTTTAACAAGCATAATTTCTTCAAGTTTATTGAAGTATGATTATGCAATAAAAGTCATCCTTGTAAGTGTAAAATTTAATGATTTTAAGTAAATTTAGAGTTCCGCTATCATCACCACAATTCAGTGTTAGAACATTTTTGTCACTCCAAAAAAGATCCTTCATGTTCTTGGGCAGTCAATTCCCACTATTATTCCCAGTCCCAGACAACTAATCTGCTTTCTGTCTCCAAATATTTACATTTTCTGACCATTTCTTATAAATGCAATCACACAATATGTGGTTTCTTGCATTTGGCTTTTTTTTCTCTTATCATAATGTTTTTCAGATTGATACATGCTGTGGTATATAGTGGGACTTCCCAGGTGGCACAGTGGTGAAGAATCTGCCTGCCAATGAAGGCGGCACGGGGGTTTGATCCCTGGTTCGAGAAGATCCCCTGAAACAGGAAATGGCAACTTACTCCAGTATTCTTGCCTAGAAAATTCCATGGATAGAGGAGCCTGGCAGTCTGCAGTCCATGGGCTTGCAAAGAGTCAGATACGACTGAGTGACTGAACACACAGGTACAAAGCATATAGCAATAATCTATTCCATTTTATGTATGAATAGTATGCCTTTGTATGAATATATGACATTTTGTTAATCCATTCATCAGTTGATGGACATGTGGATTTCTTCCAATTTTTTACTATTATGAATAATGCTGCTATGTGCATTTGCATATATATGCCTCTCTGTGGACATGTTTTCATTTCTCTTAGGGAGATTCCTAGAAGTGGAATTGCTGGGTCAGAAAAATAAGTTTATTTAACTTTTAAGATATCAAGTTATTTTCTAAACAGGCTGTACCATTTTAAATTCTGACCAGCAACCTATGAGGGTTCCAGTTTGTTTCTCTCTTCACCAGCATTTGTTACCCTGCCTGTCTTTTTACTATAGCCACAACAGTTGGTATAAAGTAGTATCTCACTTCAGTTTTAATTTACGTTTCCTTGAAGATTAATGACATTGAACATCTTTTAATGTGCTTATTAGACATTGTTATATATTTTTTGGTGAAATATCTATTCAAATATTTTGTCCAATTTCTTCATTGGGTTGTTTTTTTATGATTGAAGAATTCTTTATGTATTATGAAATTTAAAAATATTGTATTATATATATATTTGAAGAGCATAAATTTTCTCCCAGTATTTTCACTTTAGTGGAATCCTTTGAAGTGCAAGAGTTTTTAATTTTGATGAGATCCAAATTACTAAACCTTTTTCTTTTTTGTATCATGCTTTTAGGGTCAGATATAAAACTCTGTGTACCATAAGGTCATGAAGATTTTCTCCTTTCTTTATAGAAGTCTTCTAGTTTTAGCTCTCGCATTTAGATCCATGATCTATTTTGAGTTAATCTTTGTGTATGGTGTGAGGTAGAAATCTAATTTTTAAAAAAATTTTTGTATAGTCTTAGCTCCATGGATATTTATTTATATTTATATTATTTATATTTATTATATAATTTATATAATATTTATATAATTATATTATAATTATATAATAATTTATATAATATTATAATTATATAATTATAATTTATATTTATATTATTTATATAATTATATTATTTATATTTTACACAATAAAATTACTTACAATTACAGTACTGTATGTTCTTCCACATTACAGTTTTTATAAAAAAGTTTTTAAAACCTGGACGTTTAAGTTATCTAACTTTGTTCTCCTTTTCAAAATTATTTTTATTGTTCTGAGTCCTTTGCATTTTCACATGAACTTTAGGATCAGGTTGTCAGTTTTTATAAAAATGCGTTTATTCTTTTTGATTCTTTTTCTATTCTTATGAATAGAATTGTTTTCTTAATTTCATTGCTTGTTGCTAGTACAGGCATACCTCACTTTATTGTGCTTTGCTTTATTGTACTTTGTAGATACTGCATTTCTTACAAATTGAAAGTTTGTGGTAACTGCTTCAAACAAGTCTACAGGTACCATTTTTTCCAAAAGCATTTGCTGATTCCATGTCTCTGTGTCACACTTTGGTAATTCTTTCAATATTTCAGTGTTTCATTATTTTATTTCTTAAGGCAATTAAAAAAATTTTTTTTATTTATGTATTTTTGGCTGTATTGGGTCTTTGCTGCTCAGGTTTTTCTCTCTCTTTTTTTTAAAATTTTTATTCGTTGGAGGCTAATTACTTTACAATATTGTAGTGGTTTTTGCCATACATTGACATGAATCAGCCATGGATTTACATGTGTTCCCCATCCAGATCCCCCTCCTGCCTCCCTCCCCACCCCATCCCTCTGGGTCTTCCCAGTGCACCAGCCAGGAGCACTGGTGTCTTTGTTATTAATGATTTCTGATGCAAAAGACTCCAACTAGGTGAAGTCTCAGATGATAGAATTTTTAGCAGCAAAGTCTTTTAAATGAAAGTGTGTACATACATAATGCTATTGCACACTTAATAGAACTACAGTATAGTATAAACATAATTTTATATGAATTATTGAAATCAAAAGATTTGTGTGACTTGTTTAATTGAAGTGGTCTGGAACTGAACCCTTAATAATTCTGAAATATGCTTATATACAGAAATACAATTGACTTGTATATAATGCTCTTGTACTCAGTGAACATGTTATGCTCATTTTTTAGTTTGTGTGTGTGTGTGCATGCATTTCTTAATGCTTAATGCTACATACTTATAACATTTTCTGCAAATAAAAGTTTTACTTTTTACTTTCCAATCTGGATACTTTTGATTTCTTTCTTTTCTGTTTCTTTTTTTCTTTCTTTGCTTTATTTCCTCTTTTTCCTTATTTTTCTTGCATTTCTGGACAAATATGCTAGTACAGTCTTTAACAGAAGAGGTGCGATCTGACAGCCTTGCCTTTTTCCGTTATCTTAAACCACTCAGTTTTTCATCATTAAGGATATTAATTGTAGGGTTATTTTTCTTGGATGCTTCTTATTTAGGTATATGTATTCTATTCTTAGATTGTTGAAATTTCTTTCATAAATAGATATTGGATTTTCCCATATGTTTTTGTATATCTAGTGCAATAGCTATGTGGGTCTCTCCCTTACTAATATGTTCAGTTTAGTTCAGTTTAGTCTCTTAGTCCTATCCGACTCTTTGAGGCCCCGTGGACCCCAGGCTTCCCTGTCTGTCACTAACTCCTGGAACTTGCTCAAACCCATGTCCATCCAACCATCTCATCCTCTGTTGTCCCCTTCTCCTCTTGCCTTCAATCTTTCCAAGCATCAGGGTCTTTTCAAATGAGTCAGTTCTTCACATCACGTGACCAAAGTATTGGAGCTTCAGCTTCAGCATCAGTCCTTCCAATGAATATTCAGGACTGATTTCCTTTTAGAATTGACTGGTTTGATCTCCTTGTTGTCCAAGGTACTCTGAAGAGTCTTCTCAAACACCACAGTTCAAAAGCATCATTTCTTTGGTGCTCAGATTTATTTATGGTCCAACTCTCACATCCATACATGACTACTGGAAAAACCAAAGCTTTGACTGAATGGACCATTATATTACATGAATTGATTACTGGATATTAAACCAATTGCACTCCTAGGATAAATGGTCAGAGTACATAATAATACTACAAATTGCTGTATTTGCTTTGTGAATACTTTGTAGAGGATTTTAGTTTCTATAATTATGAGGAATACTGCTTTACTTTCTTATGATGTGTTTGTCTGGATTTGGTCTCAGGGTAATACTACTGAAATAGAATGAATTGAAAAGTGTCCCTGTTCTCTCCATTTTTGGGAAAATTTTTGCAAAATTGGTGTTATTTCTACTTTAAATATTGGATAGGATACAGTGAAGTCATTTGCATCCAGACTTTTCTTAGTAGGATCACTTAATTAATAATTCCATCTTTTTATTGTTATAGGTTCATTTAGACTTTCTATTTCCTTTTGAATCAGTTTTGGTAATTTATGTATTTCTAGAAGTGATACCATTTTTTCTAAGTCGCCTTATTTCTTGGAATATGTTTTTTCATAGTATTACCTTTTAATCTTTTAAATTTCTTTGGGGTTGATAATGTCTCCTCTTTCATTTCTGATTCTGGTAATATGTTACATCCTGTCCGTTTTTCTTGGTCAGTCAAGCTAAAAATCTGTCAATTTTGTTGCTCTATTCTAATAAGCAACTTTTGGTCGCACTGAGTTTCTCTATTATTTTCTTGTTATATATTTCATTGATTTATGCTCTGATCTTTATTATTTCCTTCTTCTTTGAGTTTTTAATATACTTATACCACATTTATGTTTACCTAAATAATTATATTATCAGTGTTTTATATTTTTTGGGTATATTTTAAATACTGTTTGCTGTCATTTCTTTTTAGCCTGAAGAATTTCCTTCAGTATTTCTTATAAGGCATGTCTGATAGCAGTGAATTCTCTTTATTTATATTTTAATATCTTTATTTTACCTTCATTTTGAACAGTTTTTCTGGATATGAAATTCTTGATCATCATTTTAAAAATCTTTATTTCCTTTAACACTTTGAATATATTACCTCTCTGCCTTCTGACTTTAAATGTTTTTGATGGGAAATCAACTGTTAATCATAGTGGTGTTCCCTGTATTGAATCAGTCTTTTTTTTCTCTTGTTGCTTTCAAGAACTCTTTCTCTTTGGCTTTCTAAGTTTGATTGTGAAGTGACTATGCATAGATTTTCATGGTTATGATGTTTGGAATTTTCTTGAGTTTCTTAAGCATGTAGATTAATATTATTCATAATATTTGGCAAGTTTTTGGCCACTGTTACTTTGAATATTCTTTTTCTTTCTTTTCTCTTCTGCCCTCATTCTCTCCCATCGCACATGTTAATATGCTTGATGGTTTCTCACAGATCTCTGAAGCTCTATTTTAATTTTTCTTCGTCATTTTTTTCTGTTCTTAAAATTTGGTAATTTCTACTGATCAACTTCAAGCTCACTGATTTTTTTTTCTTCTGCAATCTCAAATCTGCTTTTGAGTCCCTCTAGTACATTTTTTAACTTTAATTAATGTTCTTTTTAACTTCAGATTTTTGTTTCTTTTAAAAATAATTTATACCTTTATATTAATATACTTTATATGACTAGTAATTGTAGTAAATACTGTATTTAATTGTTTAACATGATTTCCTCACTTATTTAAGTATATTTGTAATAGCTGCTTTCAAGTCTTTTTTTGCTGAATTCAACTTCTGCTCTTCCCCTAACCTAGAGATACTTTCTATTGACTGCTTTTTAAACTAGGTGTGGGTTAAAATCTTGTTTTCTTACATGTCTCAAATTTTTTTTCTTGCAAATTGACATTTTATATAATACACTGTAGTAACTATGACTTCTAATTTTTCCCTCAGGGTATTGTTGCTGCTATTACTATTTATTTGCTTTTTAGTGACTTACCTTTCTAGTTCTGTGGTATCTGTCTCTCTCATACTACGTAGCTACTGAAGTCTCTGGTCAGGTTTTATAATTTCCATTTTCATTTCTTAACTAAGACTTGCCCCAGTATCAGCATAATTTGCAGTTTGCATCCAATGGCTGGTCAGAGTTGTATGCAAACAACAGGCCAATAAAATAACACACTTTGCTGATAAATATGTATATGGGTTGGAGAATTCATTCAAAGTTCAGTCAGTTTACAAGTCTTCCTTGGTTCTTATGTTCCACTAGGCTCCTTCTTATCTCTTCTACAGTCTAGGATATGTGAATATCCTGGACCTTCTCTGATCTTTCCTGAAATATGCATGAAGACTTTCAAACCACCAAAAATATGTTAATTTTATCAAGGAGCAATATGGTAGTCTTCTCATCCAATCCTTATTAAATTTCTGGTTAATATGCCAGTCTATGGATAAGGCAATGGCAACCCACTCTAGTACTCTTGCCTGGAAAATCCCATGGACGGAGGAGCCTGGTAGGCTGCAGTCAACGGGGCTGTGAAGAGTCAGACACGACTGAGCGACTTCACTTTCGCTTTTCACTTTCATGCATTGGAGAAGGAAATGGCAACCCACTCGAGTGTTCTTGCCTGGAGAATCCCAGGGATGGGGGAGCCTGATGGGCTGCCATCTATGGGGCTGCACAGAGTCGGACATGACTGAAGTGACTTAGCAGCAGCAGCATGCCAGTCTACTGCCTACCCCAACCTGAATTGCAATCTCAGTCTAGCTATGAGGTTTACACTTCCTTTTGGTTTGCCACTGAGATTGCTACTATTTTGACATTACCCAGGGTCATGTGGTTCTTCACGTTCTATTCCACCAAGCCAGCAGTGGAGCTGTGGTTTTCATGGCTGGCCCTGCCTGAACTATTG
Source organism: Dama dama (assembly GCF_033118175.1). Lineage (NCBI taxonomy): Eukaryota > Metazoa > Chordata > Mammalia > Artiodactyla > Cervidae > Dama > Dama dama. The sequence continues at coordinate 58,949,544 of NC_083699.1, read as the reverse complement.
TGCTAGTCAAGTTTGGGGAGGGGTGAGGAGAGGAGGTAGGCCCAACTGAAACACCAGACCCCACTTACACCAGTTGTATCACAATAATCATTAATGTAGCTCTTTTTGCTCTCAAAAACATCCAATTTAGGTAATAAAAATTATAGTCTCCTTCTACATAGTGATACTAAACAATTTACAATATTCCTTCAGCAAAATTATTTGCCTTTTAATGCAAGAATCAGAGGCCCAACTGCAGGGATGTGTGTATGGGTGGGTGAGGAGGTCCAACTGCTATTGAATGAAAGTTTCCGTGACTGTTAGATGTATACAGAATATCCTCAACTGCCTGTCTCCCTACAGCATTAGAAAGCACAAACATTTTGGGAGACAAGAATGTCTGTCAATTCTGAAAATCCTTAATTGACTGGGCCATGGGCTTCCCTTGTGGCTCAACTGGTAAAGAATCCACCTGCAGTGTGGGAGGCCTGGGTTCGATCTCTGGGTTGGGAAGATCCCCTGGAGAAGGGAAAGGCTACCCACTCCAGTATTCTGGCCTGGAGAATACCATGGACTGTATAGTCTATGGAGTCGCAAAGAGTCGGTCGTGACTGAGCGACTTTCACTTCACTTCACTTCATGAGAATTGGGAGGATGATGGAGGATCAGGATGAGGGTGCTAAATTTCAGCCATAGGAGATAAATAATTTTGCCTTGCTTTACAGAGCTAAGAGGAGTCACTCAATGAGAATAGGTAGAATTACATGATTTATAAAGGACTGCTAGGAAATTTAGAGCTTGAATGAGCTGAAATAAATCCATTCTAAGTGGTTGTGGAGAACATGTTATCTAGACTTAATCTTTCATAAAATGGTAGCTCAGAGGTCTCATTAAAGAGGTTCGAATACTTACTCGGATCAGGTTAGTATTCACCAAGTTATTCTTTCATGGTTTTCTGTCTCAGTTTATATCCACCCAGGAACATACTAAGGTGATATATTCCTCTGGGAGCTTAAATAACTCCTATAAAACAGAAAATTCCCATATAGAAATGGGAGTAATATGCACTTTAAAAGTGATTTTTGCTTTACATGATGATCCACAAAAAATTCCCTGGAGAGAGTCTCCTAGAGCATTTAAATTATGAATAGATTTACAAAATCACTCCTATCACATAAAATGAGATAAACATGTAGTATCTGCTTCTAGGAATTTTCAAAACTGTTTTTTTCCTTCAAAGAGACTACAAGGTATGTGAAAATCAGCAAAAATTTGTGCAGTAGAAATTCAGAATATATGATGCATTAACTTCAAATATCTTACTGATTTTTTTTGAATCAACATTATGCTTCACAATTTACAAAGTGTTGAAGAAATCAAAGTGTCCACCAAACTTCATCTAATTAAAATGTCATAATAATTCATTTTTGACCCAGGAATGTGTAACAGTAAATGTTACTATTTCTATATGGAATACAAAGAGTCTAATCCATGAAACAAAACATGCCAACATTATATAAATTGCTTAAGGACATGAATAAGTCTGATGATGGAGTATTTGATGAAATTCCATCAACTTGTACCATGTATCAGTTAGGCAATACACAGGGTACAACAAAGAAGAAACTTGGAACCTCCATCTTTCTATTATGTAGATTAGAGCAAAATCAAAATAAATGGTTAGAGAGATTTTTTTGGACCTATGAAATAATACTTCTCTAGCTAATCTCTCAGGTAAAGCGGGTAGATACTTTTTAGCTGTGTGTTTTTATTAGGCTTTTCAATCTCTATAGAAGAATTTTAATACATCTTCTAACCTGATTACTATTTCTGCCTTTAGTTAACAAAGAATAGCTGGATTCTAAATGTTTCCTAGTAATACCATCTAGAATTCACAGTCATCCAATACCAATCTAAGGCCAAACTTAGAGAAATAGTATATAAAGGAAATTAAAAGTTATATAGTCCTTTCACTGGAGCTCAGTATCTAGATAAATTCTAAAATCCTACTTTGAGTTATATCAGAATGAAGTGTATTCTACCTGGTCTGTATTTTATGGGATTGAAAATACCAAACTGCACGTTACTGAAATGTTATCAATCTATAATGGAGGGCCACAACTGAAGTGCACCTATAAAATATTATTTGTTTCTCATGAAAATGAATATTGGTCATGCTATTTATGATAAAACACAGTGATCCCTTTATACACTGATGGGTATCATAGGAAGATATTTATTTCTAGTCTTAATAAAAGCAATATACTTTTTCAAAACATACAAGAATCAACCTAGTTTTTCTAGGAACTGAACTTCATAGACTTATTTATACCTTTATACTTTATTTCATTTTCTTCTACCCTCAATGCTATTCAAATTAGATGTCTGAAGAAAAGTAACAGATTTGTATCATGAGGGTTCAAGACTAAAATATAGCTTTAGATAAGCATCTTTTACTAATTCATCTGAAGGTGATTCTTGGCTTTCTATGTAAGAATAGAATAACTTGTAACCTATGGAGCAATAGTAGCTATTTTCGACTCACTAATAAAGCATATAAAATAGGGCAGTTATGACTGACTGTGCAGGTTGTACCCTGTACAAGGGCACCTAGTATAGCAGTGTGTTCTACTTTATAAGCTATATTCCCTGGCCAAGCTACATCACCTGGAAGAGGGTTTCCTTTAACACTTACACAAAGGTGGAACCTTTCTGAAGTTGTTCTTAACCTCTGCACGAGTAACAGAAGCCCTCTATAACATGTTTTTAGCATGTAACAGAAGCCCTCTATAGTATTTCTAACAAAATATAATTGATTGCATTGATACTTAGTCAGTTTCCTAGTTGTTACATGTTACATGAATGCTGGGGTAAATCTGCTTACCACTTGAGTTTAAGTCTTCATGACTTGGACTAAGCAGTTTTTAAAAAACAGAATGTTAGTTATAGAATAGGAGAAAAGGATGCTCCTACTGTCTTTCTTTGTAGGAAAACATACCTTACATCAGATCATATTCTCCACATACTAAAGGCTTTTCTTCCAAAATAGAGTTGAGAAGTGAGTACAGAGCATACTACTATTCATATCATTATGATCTCATTGATTAAATTGTCTCCATTGTGGAATTTTCAAGCAATGAGAAAAGAAATTTTTAAAAATCTTAAATAAGTTTAGAGACAATGGGTTATTTGTATAATGGAATGCCAATTCACTTCAGTCGTGTCCGACCCTGTGCGACCCCATAGACGGTAGCCCATCAGGCTCCTCTGTCCCTGGGGTTCTCCAGGCAAGAATACTGGAGTGGGTTGCTATTTCCTTCTCCAGAATAATGGAATACTTTGCCTAAGTTTAGCTGGTGGTGTCCACTCTCCCTGAGAAATTTTATACAGTTAACTCTCAATGAATGATTTGCAAGTGAGTGATGCATGAAACATTTTATGTTAATCTTTTTTTGACTACAAAATTAACACATATTCATTGCAAAAGAACTGTAAAGTACAGAACAGTCTAAGAAAAAACCTACAAACACCGGAAGTCTGATCACAGAGTAAACCAACCACTACTGACACTTCAGCATTTAACTGAGACATGACAATTTTAATCCCAGTTTGGCTTTCTTTTTCTCCTCTGCACATCATTGCCTCCTATTTTCACTATTTGGTACTTAAACAATAGTAATTGTTTTTTGCAAATTAATTTAGTAATTAACCAAGTATGATTTTATTTCATAGGTCTGAGATAGATTATTATTCATTCTTATTGTTCATTGTTGTTGTTGAGCTATTCATTAGAATATAAGTTAAATTTTATCTAATCCTGCCCTATGAAGATTATCTATTATACACAACAAAGTATGACATTACATACTTTGTGTCAGATCATTTCTGTTTCATAATATGGATGCTAGGAATATCTTTCTTAACCTATGAAAAACAAGAAGTAAAATGGTGAATTTATGCTAAAGTTAAATATTATGTACAAGACCAAAGGCAAATCATTCTCAATAATACGCTTATTACTTTATTTTGGTCTTTACTGTATTATTTCAAACTACATTATTAGTATGGGAAAAAACAGAGTTAACTATGCTTATAAAGGTAAAGCACCATAAAAGCCCCAATGCATCTCTTTCAAGAGGAGCTATCTGAGGAGCTATCCTCTTTCTGTGAACTCTGTCATGTAGAATTACATCATCTCCCATGGCTCAGATTATTTCCAATTCATAAAATGCTTTAACAAAAACTGTTATGAAGTGGGTTCTGTTATATATTCATATAACTTCCTCCTCACTTTGGTTTAGCACAGAAATACACAATACATCAATATGTGTTTCATTAAGACAGTTGTTTTGATATAGTAACAAGTTGGGCAAATAGAGGAAGTGTGCTGGATGTAATTTATTTACATTTTAGTAAGACCTCAGATGAATGATACCACACAGGAAGCTCATAGTGAGGTTATGAAGAAATAGTGGCTGAAAAATGCCTTGAAGTTTGGAAGCCATTAAGTATTACTTAATCAATAGCATTGCTTCTGAATTAAGATAGTATAACAGTTCCACAGGGATAGGTACTGTGGTCTATGACAAATATTATTCAATGCAGGCATTAAAAATTAAGGGGGTATATAAATTTTCCAAAATATGATAAATTTTTGAGGTTGTAACTTAGAACATACATCAAATGCTAAAGTTTTAAATGGATAGCCTATGATATAAAAATCCCATCAAAGTCCAAAGGATAGAACTATGCTTCCCTAATACACAAAAGCTTACTGCTAAAATTTCCTTTTAGTAGAGATGCTAACTTTGTGTTAGCATTTGGATGTCTACTACTTAGCATGTTAATCCTTTTGTGAATGATTATAAATATCAAAGCAAGTTCTTTAATGAAATAAGAAATTCAGAAGACAACAATTTTCAATCTACAATTATAGTAGCCTGTACTATTTCTGTCTTCAAATTCTGAGCAGTTCACCTTTGCTTTTAAGACAAATTATTACTGGGAATATTTCAGAGATTAATGTGCATGGCATTTAGCTATTCAGCATGTTCCAAAGAGAATTTTTAAAAATCTTGAAAAAGTAAATAAAATTTTCAAGCATGATAAAAGTATGATAAAGATATGAAAAGCATAAAGAGGCCAAGGTGAGGACAACATACAAAAGGTATGTTGTGAATTTTAATATATTTGCTTAAATGTAGAATAAGACTATATTTGTATTAGCCATTATAAAAAGTAAATATTTTATTAGTATTTGTTGTTTTTGCACTTTCCCTTTATTTCTTAATCTGCCAAGTAGAAAGCAAGCTCATTGCAAGTAAGAAATTTTTGTTTTCCTGTACTATAATTCATAATAATTAGCATGCTGCCGAGTAGAAAATTGATTGCAATATTTCTTTATTTGTTTGGTGTGAAATATAAAGTACCTGGCCAAGAGGGTATAGTTTAAAAACAATGACTCATGCATACTGTATAAAGGAACAAAATAAAAGTTTCTAAGAATTAAAATAAATTATACCACTAAATGGGAAAAATGAGATTAATTATGCTAAACTGCTCTAAGGCACTAAAATTAATACAAAGAACTATCTTCAACTGAAAATAAATCAATGTCAATGCACACTTAAAACTTATAGACAATTAAGACTTCCAGAGAAATGAAAACATGAAGATGGCATCATGAAAATGGTTTGACTCAATATAACATACTATTTCTGTAATACTCTATAAGAAGTGATAAATTATGACAAGAATTCTAATTTCCTGATTGTATAGCATATGAATTATCTATATTACAGTAATTTATAGAATTTCAAGTTTTATAGATGTTCTTGATGAGAATTTGAGCACTATGACTTCAGATGTTAAAAACTCATAATTTCAATTGTAAATCAAAATTTTAGTTTTAACAATTCTTAAAAATCACATTTTGAAATGGTAAACAATTAGGTAGCCTTCAAAGTATTCTTAATAAACTCTTAAATGTAAAATTTTTCTAGCAATTCAGGGGAAATTTAATAATGGGAAATCATTCATTATAAATCTCTTAATGAATTATCATAGTCTGAATAATCATTATGTTTTTAAGGGAAGAGGTCATGAATCTGAATTCCAAAGCTTACTGAACCATTTCTGGCACAGTGCTGAATAAATGTGTGTTGAAATTGATTTTAATTGAAAAAGATATCACAAGAAAAGTCTATGTCCATCAAACAGTTAGTGTTTGACAATATTGACCCCTAAAACACATATGGTATACTTTAATACATTCTTAATAAACAAAGAAAGGGTTAGAGAATAGTATTCTAAGTCACCTTACCAGTATAATAAAGAATATCTGTCTTAAATCAACAATTAATATCCATATTAACAATGGAATAAACTAGCATCATTATCACATAATCAAGAACAAGAATGTTTCCTATCATGATGATTATTAACTTATAGCCAGTGAAACAGAACATTAAACAGAAATAAGAGGGGAAAAATAAGATAGAGTCATTATTGTTTGCAGACAATTTCATGACCTTGAAAACTCAAGAGAATTTATAAGAAGCTCTTAAAATTGTTAAGAAAGTTGAATAAAACAGCTAGGTTATAAATATCATAAGAAGACATGACTTTTCTCCTGAACAATTAAAAAATGAAATGTAAGCAATTAAGGACAATAACAAGAATACAGCATGCTTATACTTGAATTAAACAGGGAATCTGGGGACCTATATGAATATAGACATCTTATTTACATCAGAAGCATTACATAAATAGATACATGCAATACTTCTAAAGGTGATGGCTAAATATTGCAAATATATGAATACTACTTGACAGGTTTAATAAAATTCCAGTGGATCATTTTTATAAAATCAATGAAGTAAATTAATCTTGAATAATAAGTAGGTGATAATAGTCAAAGTATTCTTGGAAAAAGAAAAAAAAGGAAGGATTTGACTTAGATCTGTAAACATACTGTGGAGTTCTAATGGAAACAGTATGGAACCAGTGAGAGAAATGAAAAAACAGTTAATCCAAAAATAGATCCTAATGCTGACTATAAAATTAGTAAGCAAGAAAGATGATACCCAAATGAATGAGGAAATGGTGCTGGGACAGTTGATTAACTATTGGGAACAAAATTAAGACACTTAAACTTTAGGCGAAACTAATTTCTGAAAAGGATAGAGAATTAAAAATACAAAATAAAACCATGATGATATTATAAAAATGATGGATACTTACTAGACCTCAAGTTGTTTGAAAAGAAGATAAAAGCAAAGGCCACAGTCAGAAAGAAAAAAATACAGCAGAATTGACCATATAAATATTTAAAATTTTCTCACACCAACAACAGCAAAATGGCATATGAAAACTGGGAGAAATCCTTTTGCAACAAGGTTGACAAAATTAATAACTTAGCATTTAAAAAATCTTATAAATCATTGAGACATATATGAGTAAAGGATATGAGCAAACAATATTTAAAATGAAAACAATGGCAAATAAGCATATGTAAAACATTGTGGTTCTGCATCAATCAATTCAATGTGAATTAAAACAAAATAAATCCACTTTTTGTTTGCTAAATTGGCAAATATTTATAAAGGATACTATTTAAAGCAGGTAAGAGTATAGTTAGAAGAGTACTCTCACATATAATTAGGGAGGAGTTATCAAAAGGAATTTGAAAAGTTTATATACTCTAACCCAAAAATAATCTTCTAATTAATACTGAAAATATAATCCAAGATGCAGATAAAAATCTAAATATAAGAATAGTCCTTACAGCAGTAGGAACAATGGTGAAAATTAGCCAAAATGTCAAATATGGAGGATTTAAAAATTTTTGCTACATAAATATGTTTCAGTATTAAGTAGCCATTAAAAATGTGTACTTTATGACTATTACTAATAATGTAATAAATGCTAATTTAAGAAGTACAGTCCAATTTTTATTTTAAAATACACATACAAACATATATATGAAAATATATACTTAGAAATATACATATAATTAGAAAGAAGCAGAGCAAAATCTTAGAATTATTCATTCCTATTTAAATTTTATTTGATATACATTTCTATTTTCACAGTTATTCTATTCTATGAGCATACTTTACTTTTAATATGAGAAAAATTATTTTAAACTTAAAAAGAATTTATATGTATTCAGAATCTACTCAAGAGAAAAAATTCAAGCATCAATAAAAATCAATTTTCTTATACATATGGAATTACTATGCGCATTCATCTGTGAATCGCCATAATTTTTTTATAAAAAAAATCTGAGATACCTGATTTTTTTATTTTTTTATCTGAAGAACTTGATACTTTCTCTAAATTAAGAGCTAAAAATGTAAAGTCATTTTTAAGTTCCATATTTGACCACAGTGTTCTTCAAGTGCTCTAATGACCCTTCCTCTAACAACTTCTAGATAAAGTTTACCTGTTCATCAATTCTCAGTCTCAGAATGTTTATTTGGCCCATTTAGCCAACACCAAGGAAGTCACCTTCAACCAACTGTGACAGACATAGTGAACTGTGCATTTGATTTTCTCATTTCTTTTGCCTGGAACACCAACCATGCTGAGTATTCCGAAAGTAACAATGGATGGAAGTAGGATTTTTCATCAGTGCTTAAAAAATAGCTGCCAAAGTCAAGACATGCAATAACCTTCTAAGTAAGTTTGCTGGCTCCACATTGTGCTTGAAGGCACACCCCCTCCAAACGTCTGCACTCACCATCTGCTATTCAACTGTAGAATAATGCACTCAAGTCTGGTGTTGCTTGGCATAGGCAAGGATAGTCAATGTCCAACTCCATTCTGACATGTGCACCATATCAGGAACCTTATGACACAGTCCTCAACATCAATGCAGCACTTTCAAGCCCCACTGAACATCAATCAAGTACAAATGACAGTCAAGCTGATAGACAAAATCAAAGCCAACCCTAAACACCTACTGAGCATAGAGCTCTCCAGTTTGCCTGCAGCTCACCTTCTATTAAGATGATAGCTTTGGCCCAGTCTTCCATGCCAAAACAAGTCCATGGAGTCACTCTGGCAAGAAGAAGGGTCTATATCAATGTCAACAAACAAGTTCCTTGCTGCCGACCCTACCATCTGTCCTCCTGCTTCCCACCTACCTTACTTTATGTGGACCTTGATGAATGGGATTCTAATAGTCCAAGATTCTAGTTGAGCCAGCGTTTGCAGATGGGGTCAACATGACTGCCCTCTGGGCAAACACCCAGGGTAACATAGCTGAAGGGTTACCAGGATAGTGTTTTTTTACAAATTCGATGTTAGAAACAAGCAAATGACAAAGTTCCTATCAGTTCTTTAGCTTCAGGTTTGTGAATAAAGTGTTCTGTTCGGTGGTTAAAGTGAATATGATTTCCCTTTAAATTCTTTGAAAATGTTAAACATACTAAAGAATAAATTTCATTTTCAAAACTAAAGATAAGGGAAATAAAACAAATACGTAAAGATGAAACTGAGATTGTTTTAAAATATCCATGATGAAGTTTTAAGAGAAAGATTTGAAATTTCAGAAATATATAGAAATAAGACTTCATAATGTAATATTAATATAGAAGTATAACATTTCATTCTGCATTAGATGAAACAATATTAGAGAATATTGCACATGCTAAATGGAGAATAATAGCTTTCAGACTTATTCTCCAGAAGTTGTATAGCACTTACAGAGACTTTATAGTAGAGCAGTAGAATTTGATGCAATCTTAAATATAAATAGTTTCTGGGGAAATCAAATTTTCTGATCATAAAAAAGACATATGAAATATAATGCATCAACATTGCCTTAAAAAGTAGTAAATAAAATTAGTTTTCCAAACATTTTGACAAATCTTTTCAATTAGGTCATTAAAAATACACTTCAGACTGAAGCTAACATCATATAAAACAAACAGAAAATTTCAGGAAATTCCACTGGTTCCAACCAAATTCAATTTAATATGCTGATACAATTATGTGCCTTTATTTTTTGTTCAAAGGATACTAAATGTATTTCTAGAATGGTCTATGAATTTACCAAAAACAAAACAAGCAAAAACTTTGCCCCAAATTCAACATATCATTCATGTGAAACTGTAGGCTCTTTAAATAACTAATAATTGTAAAGAGAATCTTTACCACATGAGATAATGAATGTTAAAATATTATATACCATAAGGCACCATACACAGAATTATTCAGAGCATCTATTACAGTGTTTTGCATATAGTAAGTACTTACTAAATGTTTATAGAATTGATTAGAATTTAATTAAAAGGAGAGGTATAATGAGACTTCTATAAGTAGATTTCAGATCCTTTCAAGATCATGGGAAAAAGTTCAATCAGATTATATTACTGGGTACCATCAGTTGTCTTTGATGTTATGAATCAAGAAGAGCTCCTATTGTATCTAAAGAAAATTTTTGTAGAATTCTCTTTGGAGAAATTTCAGTGGAATAAAAAGCAGAATTATTTTTAATTTCTAAATATCTCCAAATTTTCTAGCATTCTTTGGTCAAGTAAGATAATGCGAAAGAAATTCTACATAAAACCCAAACTTACAATGTACCAGCCTAATCATCTGGATAATCTCTTTGAGTTTTCCTAAAATATGCTCCCATCCCATTTTCTATGGGAATTCTCCCACTGATTAACACAGAGAATGAGAATTTGGCCTGTGCTCTATAGACACCATTGAAATGTGGCCACCTGAGGCATGTAGGGAGGACATCCAGCTGGCACGCCACATGTTGCCCTGGAGTGGTGTACAATGAGACGGATATTTTGGCTAAGAATACCTGGACAGTCTCTACAAAGGCCCTGATTATGAAAAGGACTTCAGTATCATCATTGTCTCTTGAGTATAATATGAGCCAGGGAAACTTCTGTTTCTAAGTTTATATCTTTTACCCTCAAAAAGCACTTATAAGAAAAATCAAAGAAAGCTGGGCCATTTAGAATAGAATCTGAGCACTATTCACATCACTGGTAGAAACTTTTCTGAGAACCTCAGAGACTTTAAAATTGATGCTGGAGCACATTACAGACTTGACCATAAACTAAAACGTAGCAAACTCTGTAAAACAAAGTATGCAGAAACATAGAATGAAAATTTATATCTGTAGTGCAGTTGTTGGACTATATATTATGAAAATGAATTAATTTCACTCATTTAATTACTCATTTAAGAAATATCTGTTGGTTTTATTTTTATTTTAAGAAACTTGTGGGAAAGAAAATCAGACATTTGAACTGCAATGCCAATGAAACAATTTTGTCAATTTTGAATCTATTTTTTTCAAAACACCATACGTGATTAGAACACATAATGCACTAGTATTTTTGCCAATTTTTGTTTTAAAAACCAAAGCTGTTTTTGTGTTACATAAGCACAAAATCAGAAATTCAAAACCAGCAAACATATTTAGGGGTGAATTTTAAAATAAGCCCACTTGATGCTTTATTAGATCAACTTTGAGCGCCAGGAACATTTTTGTAAAATTCCACTGGGGTAAATAGGGTAGCTAGGAAACACTCCTCATAGTGAGAAAGAAGCATACGCATTATTTTCAAGTTTTGTTTAGAGTTTTTTCATCCTCCTACTGAATATTTCTGGTGATATTTACAATACAATACAAGTATAAATCTTAAGAGATTTATGATGCTGAGAAACAATTACAGCTGGGATTTACATTTGTGTTTATGTGTTATTTTGCCTATAGATTCCAAAAACTAATGAAGAAAAATTTTGATACAAAACACATCTTGGAATTGAAAGACAGATTCCATCTATCAATACACCAGTTGATAGTAGTTAAGACAGAGTTTGACAGTAAGTGAAACAAACATAATGGCTTAAATATGCCACTTCAGCCACTAGAGCTGTCATTTATGAGGTTTTTTTTGAATCATTAATTCAATGCCACATAAATAGGAATTCTTACTTTTCAACAAATTTTGGTGACAACTTGTCTACACAAAGAAAACCAATACCTACAGGGAAACTTTTGTCATCATGTAGGTTCATTTTAACTTAAAATATCATAATTTATTTAATTTACACTTTTGTTCCCTAAAAGCTCAAGAAATATCTGAATGATCTTAGTGTTCCTAAGACCAATGAGTCCTAATTTATGTCAGAGAAAACAGAAGCTCAGAGAGATAGAGTATTGGCAGGGATCATAGGGCAAGTCCTGCAATATACTTACTACAGTCACTTGGAATCCTAATAAAACCATAGAAATTACCATCTTACATTTTTACTAACTTATCATTTTACTTAATTCAAAACATTGTGCAGGACAGTTTTATTGCTGGCTTAAGCGGTGGCTCAGAGGTTAAGGCACCTGCCTGCAATGCAGGAGACCTGGGTTCGATCCCTGGGTCGGGAAGATCCCCTGGAGAAGGAAATGGCAACCCACTCCAGTATTCTTGCCTGGAGAATCCCATGGACGGAGGAGCCCGGTGGGTTACAGTCCATGGGGTCGCAAAGAGTCGGACACGACTGAGCGACTTCACTTCACAAGAAACTGAAAAAAATTTATTAATTGAATTATTTTTGTAATTCATAAACAATAAGGTTTGGCTTACATTTTGTCTTTTTCTTCAGGAATTTAGAGACTTCACAAATCTTAATATCCTTATGGGTGTTTAAGTCCTAAGAGGACAGAAAACACTGAGATAGAAGTTGGCCCCTCTTCCATCTTTACTGACAGAAATTCTGACTGCTAATAGCCTGCACTGCTGGTTGCTGATCATCATATCTAAATATTGATTCTTCTAAAACATATTTTGAGACTTTCCTCATTTTAGAATTACAGGTGGAAAGTTACTTCTCTTTGATGCAAACTGCATGCAATAAAGAAGGAGGCAGTCCCACACAATAAATATGTAAGGAATGGTTTTCCACCTCTGTGTGCTGCAGAAAATCCCACTGAGTTAAGTAGGGTTCTACCAAGACCACTTAAACATATTAGCCTATTATGCTCCACATTTCTTTATTGTTCTCAAAAAGCTAATGAAATGTTCCAGTATAATGTTTATACTGGAGTACTTTTAAAGGCATTTTAGAAAGATGTTTCTCTCATAACTCCAGAAGGGGGTTCCACTTCCTAGAAGTGTTTGGTAGACCATGCAGAGGCCATGCCATCTCATTACTCAAACTGTTTAGTTGCATAGCTGGAGAAGAAAATCCTTAAAGATAATCACTAAAGAGTTTCAGTGAGGGTTTTAACATTGCAAAGCGACAGGAATTAAAAAAAAAAACAAAAAACTGGCAGGCATTGATGGCATACTGTACTACTGAATGAATAGATATTTTAAAATACTATGTATTTTCTATCTGTAGATAATGTCGAAATACATTGTCAATCTATTGGTTCAGAGTATTAGTGAAAAATCAAAGAATCACCTGTTTCTCCAGATTCAACTGTTTTATAAATACAAGGAAATACAATCTTTCACTGAAACTCAACCAACTGTCTTCTCTGTTGCAATGTCAGTTTCTTCATTTGTAAGATGAAGGAATCAGACCTATTTATATCTATGATCACTTCTAGTTCTATATTTGCTGGTTTTATGATTCTAAATATCAACATTGTATGTTGAGGGATAGCAAAGTAGGCAAAGAACAAGGGATAAAGCTTTATTAAGGTACTAGCTATACAGTAAAATTGAAGGTGAATTCATGCCTTGAGTTGCCATACACAAACACCTTACCTACTAAATATCATTAATAATATGAATGAAAGGTTGAATATTAATGTTACATGTGATAAGATTAAGGCTAAAGTCAAGACTAAAAATATAATAGTGAATTCAGAAATGAAAGAATTATAAACTTCTATTGAACTAATATGCAATATGCCTTGACAAATGGAAATTTCTTATACAATTATACTCAAAAACAATAACTTGGAGAGATCTTGGAGTTTTTATTTTTATTTTCAAGAAGTCAAATCATAATACACAAAAAGTGTTTAACATAGTTCATAGCGCTGACCTCTACTGGATAATCCTAAGAATATCTTATTCTTTTTTTTGAAATGAGACATTAACATTTAATATAGATACTGCAATTAACACTATGTTTCACATCCTTTATTTGCATTAACTCATGTAATCCTTCCATCAACACTATAAGGTAAGTGCTATTAGAACACAGAACCATAGGGATAGCTATCAGTAATTATAGACTATCAATGGGTACCCCCATTTTTTCAATCTGCAAAGTTGACACAGTGCAGCACAGTGTTTCAGTAAATAATATGACTCATATCAAATGATTACATTTTTGTATTCTTCTTAACAGTAACTACATGAGTAATTTGTTCTTCTATACATTAAAGTAAAAACAGAAGAAATGAAATTGGAAGGTATACACTTTTCTTTTCTCACTATAAGCTTGAAGTGCTTAGTCGCTCATTCGTGTAGGACTCTTTGCAACCCTGTGGACTGTAGCCAGCCAGGCTCCTCTGTCCATTGGGAGTCTCCAGGCAAGAATACTGGAGTGGGTTGCCATGTCTTCCAGGGGATCTTTCCAACCCACAGATTGAACCTAGGGGGTTCGATCGAACCTAGGTCTCCTGCATTGCAGGTGGATTCTTTACCATCTGAGCACCAGGGAAGCCCATGAGCTTGAGGATATACCCATAAATTATTAGACACATAAAACCCAATATAATGAAATTGTTTCAAGTGACATAGCAAGCTTTTTAACAAGCAAATTCTTAATAGCATAGTGAACACTAAAATGGGCAAAACAGATGTGTATTATTGTCCTGAAGCTGCCACCATCAAATTGTATCATCTTGGACAAGTTACTTAACTATTAGGGGCGCCAATTTAAATTTTTCCTAAAATGGGGGGATTTAGATCTCAAAGTTCCTTCCAATAACAGCCTTCAATAGTAAGCTACCTATGAAGTTAAACAATGATTTATTTTGTTTCATTTATTATGTAACAGTTACTAATCTAATAGAGTGGTAGACTCACAACTTTAACTAAACTATAGCAACTATCTAACCTGCTCTGTAGTTATCTAACTGCAGCTTCAATTTTATAAGGCACTATGTTGAACACTGAGGGATGTGCCATTTTCATTTCTGCTCAAGATTTAGATGAAAACATATCTTTGCAGTAATCAGATAATATAAAAATTCAGAAGTGCATAAATACAAGGACTTAATCTTCTTGACCCTCTCCTGTAATTTTTGACCACCATTTAAAATCTCAACCTGCTACCCTTGACTTCTAGTATTGCCAAGTACAAAAAAACTTTCTGGATATGGTACCTGAGCTGAGTAAGAGGCTTGAGAAAGGCAGAGGGAGGGGCAGAAGTAGTATAATTCAGTAAGACATTTCTCAGGCTTCTCACCATTTTTTTGTTATATTAGTTTCAGGAACTATTTGAACACAAGACTATGAGTAGAAATCATGTGTGGCAGGCTGGCATTGTAAGCAAAAAACAAAAAAATCAGGGGAACAATGGAATATTAGGTCTTAGTGTTTAAGCATTTCTACCACTAGAAATACTTGACAAGAATACCACTTTCTCTGTGTTTTGGAAACTGAAGGTAAAACCAGATAGCTGAAACCCAGCTTCTATGTTTTGGGCATTCAGAGGTCATTTGAAAAGGAGAGTCCAGGTCAAGAGCAAGCCCCTTAGGCCTACTCCAGAAATTTCACTAGAGGGTGCTCTTGGGCTTTTATGAGTTGTCAATTCTCCAGTAAGAAAACCAAGTGTCACTTAGAAAACACATTCTGCCTTCGCATAACTTGGGCTTCATCATGGAACCCATGTCTAACACTTCCATAGAGATGTAAGGATATCTCAAGTAGACTTGGGCCTTGTTCTAATTTTCTTTTGTAATTGCCTTGTTTCTACTGGTAGAACACTTGTAGGCTTCATAAATGTAGGGCCCACAAGAGGTCTCCAGAAGTCTACATTCTAGTTAGATAACTACAGAAACTTCCTGAGATGTCAGCAAAGTTAAATGGGGTTAACTGATGGAACTATTTTTGCAGATAGGTTTTAATCTTTGGTTAAAGATTGGTAGGTTCATAATTTATATACCTACTGAAAGGATTTTAATTATTCTATAGGACCTATAGATGTAATTTTACTGTCAAATAGAACAATATGAAGCAATTATTTATATTTATTATTCCTATTTACAATGGAATCTGGTATTGAGCCCTGAATAAGTACTCAATAAATATTCCTTGATCCCTTATTGCATATAGAAATTTCTGTACTATGTTCCTGATAGAATGACATGATTAAATCTTAATCTCTACTCCATATGTTAGAATTTTTTTCTATAACTCTGAGTTTATACTAAATGCCTTATTCTAGTTATTTCTAATCATAGCTGCTTTCTATATGTTTCCTATTTTTGTTATGTATTCAAGAGAAAATGGAACAGGGAAATTGCTTTGTTATGTGGTTAACTATTAATTTTTTTTTGGTAGAAAGATTGAGTAGGTTGCTTGTTTACACATTAAGAAATTGGCAATGATGTATAACCATACATAGTAATGTTCTTCAGAATAAAAATGAAAGACTAAGTAAAGTTCTTCTTCACCTTCATAATATAAAATTTCTTCTGAACCCCTGATTGCCACCTGTCATTATGCCTGTTAATACGTTGACCTTCTCATCACATTTTGCAATCTTAATGATGTTAGTATCTTTAGGATTGATAGGATAATTATGAAGATTATTATGGGATACTAAAGCTTTGTCTGCATTTCCAGTTTGGTTAAATTGAAGTTTCATTATTACATGATTGAACTAAGCTTAGAAGTTTCTCTCCAAAATCACTCTGAAGTTTCTGACAAATAAGAAATTCAGGGCTAAATAGTAGTCCTTTATAGTGTATATATTTGTACAAAAATGTGTTTTAAACCTTCATTTGATAAAAGATAAGCCAGTTTCATTTGCGAATTCTGTCCTTTTCATCACCCTGCATAGAATGTAATAGGCATGAAAAGTTGAGAAATTTTGAAGTGGATTCAGAGCTCTTATGGTCACCTGAGCTCTTGAGGGGCTCTCTTTGAGAAGGACCAAACAGTTTAAGCATACACTTCTGAGGCATGTTATCCCCCATTCAGCTTGCAAAGCAGAGTCACTAGCATATATTCAGAGTGTATTTTATCCAAGTTGGTTATAAATAAGCTTAAAGCACTCTATAAAGAACTGGCAAAATTCACATGGATAGTGTGAAAATAAAGAAAATCAATGAAAAGATATAATAATTTTAGCCCTATATGTAATTAACTGTGGGTAAGGTCATTTTCTCTCAAACACAGGTCAGTGTATGCTGGCTCATGGGAGAAACAACCATTTGGTCTAAGTTTTCTCATGTTCATATTCATTTCTATGTCATAGCAAAATACAATGTCTTTTAAATTATCATATCAGCAGAAGAGAGTTCAAGCTGAGGCAGAGTGACAAGTATTGTTGATCAGGAATAAGAAAACTTCTTAACTATTAAGTGTTCCTTCTCTAATTTCTTGTTCTTTCTACTGGAAAGAAACAAAATAGTTTTACCTCATTTTATGAATCAGGTGCAATTTTTTTTTAATCTAGAAGTTATATAGGAGATCTAAGTCTGAAGTAGTTATGTTCCAATTACGACACTCAGACACAGAAAAAAATTAGTAGGTTCCTATCCCTTGCCTTGCAGTTAGTACATGGCAGGTCTTATCCAGGGTTCCTAATTCAGTGTTCTTTCTATTTCACAACTTTCCATTGTTTGTTTCTTTTTTTGCTTTTTTTCCTGAAGTATCTGTATTAAGTCATAATTTCATGTTGATTTCCATTGAAATTTCAGAGATAGAAAAAGAAATATAAACAAAAATATATCTTAAGTATCTGACTCTTCAATTCAGGAAAAATTCTTACATGCAATGGTCTAATGGTCAACTGACCTATATGAGCTTGCATGCTCATTAGAAATGTATGTGTCACCAAGTACAATTAATGTTCTAACTAGAGTGACCTTGTATGTTGCTGTGGTTACCCAGCCTATGTCATCCTGAATCTAAGAGACACCCTGTATTTCTCTGAAAAGTCAGCCCAGCATGAAAATACTACCTACCTTGTAGGAAAAAGAGTGCAGGTGTACTCTTTGCTTTAAGAAGACTCAATGAGCCAAATGCTGAACTTACCAAACAGATAAATTAGGGGGTGATTATTCACTATAAAATGATTCACCACAGGATGCTTTTAAATCATAAGCTTCTCTACTGCATTTTAAATAAGTTGATTTACAAAGCTCCCTTTATAAGCACATTTCACAATCCAGAGTCCATGGTGACCTTATCCAAAGGCAGTGAGAGATTGGTAAGCATAAAGTCCTACCACTTATTACCTGCTAGGCCAAGATTCTTTTTCTATATGAAAGAATAATTAGCACTGTAGTTCATTTTTGAAAAATTAATGAATCTTTCACTCCTGAAAAATTAATATCTTCTGAGCACTTGCTATGTGCCTGGCACAGTGCTAGGCATTTTATATAATAGTCTCATTTATTCCTCTTCACTACAATTCTAGAAGTTGAATACAATTATCCCAATTATAGATAAGGAAATTTGGACTCAGAGAAGTTTTAGAGTTAAGTAACTTGACTAAGTTCATGCAGCTAACAAATGATGGTGCCAGAATTCAAAGTTGGATCTGTCCAGAGCTCTTGCTCTTACTTGCCTTACAGTACAGCTTCAGATGAAATTAATGGTGTCCCTTTCTTCTCACCTAGCTGAGCAGAGTTGTACTCCAATGTACTATGCCAGTGTAGCAATTCTGTCTATAGAAATAGAGACCTGCCATGTGGCCTGTATACCAAGAGACAGAGGACTTGCTAACAAGGCTGCCTATTCTGACGACTGCACTGCTATATTAAACCAGAATCTAGCTTCTTATAATTCCCACCGATTGGTCCTAGTTTTTTTGTACATGATTGCTCAAAACAGTTATAACCTGATTTCTTCATTGCTATCATATATTTCTCTCATGGTTGTTTTCTTTTCCAGGTGAAATTCTTCAGTTCTTCCAGCCTTATAATTTATTCAATGGGTATGTCTACTATTTATGTATATATTACTCTTTCTTGAAATTTGTTCTTCTGAAGCCCTTAGAAGTCATCTATGACATTTCTAAGCAGGTAGTAACTAACAAATGCTTGAGAGGCTGCACAGAGGATAAGGATACAAGCTCTGGAACTCAGACTGCCTGAGTTCATTCACAACCAAGCTTCTCACTTAGTACATCTGTTTCCTTGTGGATTTACTTAGTCTTCTGCCTATGCTTTAGTACCTCCACCATACTATAAAATGAACATAGCAATAGTACATTCTTTGTAAGGCATTTTATGAAGATTTAAAAGACAGACCATCAGTTAAATAATTTGGGTCCTTATGGAGAAGGCAATGGCACCCCACTCCAGTACTCTTGCCTGGAAAACCCCATGGATGGAGGAGCCTGGTGGGCTGCAGTCCATGGGGTCGCACAGAGTCGGACACGACTGAAGCGACTTAGCAGCAGCAGCAGCTAAAGCAATACTTGGAAGAAAATGCATCATTTTATATCTATTAATCAAAATGAGCAAATTATGTAAGTGTTAAACTCAAATAGTTAGATATAGAACAACAGAAAAAAGCCCCAAAAGAAAAAAAATTTTAAATAATAAAAATAAAAAGCAGAAATAGATGAAATAAAGAGCAACAAAACTAAAAATTGATTCTTTAAAAAAGAAATTAAAAGCAACCTCTGGCAACAATGATCAAGAAAAAAAAGAAAATGCAATAAACAAAATACAGAAAAAATGGAAAACCCTTCAGATATATTAGAGAATATCAGAATGATCAAAGAATATTATGAACAGTTATACAGTAACATCTGATATAAGCGTAAATGGAAAATGTAAATAAACACTAACATTAAATTGAAATGTTATAATAAAATATTTATGAAAATAATAACCAATTTTCACTGACCAAGTAGTACAAGTAGTTTTATGAGTGAGTTCATAAAACTTTCAACAAATAGATATTTAATGTAAGTAGTTCCAGAAATTGAAAAATAGAAAATTTATCAATTCATTTTGTGGACCTAAAATGATTCCAAAACAAACAGAATAGAAAATAACATTTATGTTTTACCAATCAACATAGATACAATAATTTTAAATAAATTATTATTTAAATGTGAAAAAAATAATAATTTGGGTCCTGCCTAGCAGGTTGTAAGTGCAATAAATCTTTTCACTGTTATCAATGTTGTAAGAGTGGATGAACACTTAGCTGCCTAGAAAAATGTATGACCTGTATCTTTCTGAGATTGACTCTGTTGTACAGATATAAAAGAATCAAGCTCTACTAGAAAAAAAGCACTTGACTGGAGACCAGATACCTACTTCTAGACCCAGCTCTTCCACATACCCCAACTTAGGGATCTTAGACTAGTCACTTTACCTACATCATATATCACCCTCTAGGATTCTAAGACTCTTAAGTAATATTCCCTTAGGTCCTGCTTAAATTTCATTACTGATTACGTTTGAAGGCTATCATTAAAATACTAACTTTTTATCTGAGCATTTACAATAATCTGTTGAAATTGCAAGCCATTTAACTGCATTATTTCCATGACAGAATAAACTTCTTAGATTCTCCTGAAAAATGAAAGATGTTATAATTTCATAGAAAGGAATTTGATGTTGCTTTTGAGGTGATAACACAAAACCCTATCAGCCATATCAGCTGATCCCGCCTTCTCTCTGGCCCACCTGGCACAGTTCATTTTCAATCATCTTGCTCAATCTCAGAGCAGTCCTTTGGGTAAACACAAATTCCAGATTTGGATGGAATGCTAAGTTGATACAATAATTATTAAGTGCTCTTTTTCACAGAAGTGAATCTAAGTTGGACTACTTTCCTACCCCAAATCACCATATTCTGTGATATGTGTAACACTCAGCTAATTTTCTTATGGCTAAATATGGCTGTGCTACTCATGTGCCTTACGATTCATTTCTAGATCTAATGAAGGCCTGTTGTCAATATCAAAGCAATTGTCTTCCAAGAGAGTGACAATCTATTTCAACAAAGTAAGTTCCACAAGGGGGCAAAGGGACAAGCACCCCAAATTCACTAGTGACAAACTCTGACATTTTTAACTGAGTGCATTTTAAAAATGCACTTTTCTGTGAATAAAAATGATGTCATTGTATTCCTGAAAGCCATGAAACATTATCTTTTCTATTTCTAAATATCTCTCTGCTCAAAGTCAATGTGTAAGTTTAATTAAGTGTTCTTAATTTCATGGACAGTTCTGATGTTTCAAATCTTAGATACTAAATTTGTGCATGGAATGAATCTCCCTTCCCCCACTTAGATGTGACCATTTCTGTTCTTACATAAAAACAAATATGAATATTTTTTAGGCCAGTGTTCTATTTTTGATAATTGATTTATATAGAATCTGTCTAAGCAAGTGGAAAGGTGACAGCTTATTTCAGGATATCTACAGCTTCATAACACTAACATGGCCTTTAAATAATTCTGCTTAAATAACATTTAACTCACATTCTATCTGTAGCCCTTGCATTGTGAAGAAAAGCTTGACCCTGAAGTAAAGATTTCAGTAAAAAGGATATGAGTTTTATATTATGAAAGGTTAGAAACATTAGAATGAACAAAGAAATGAAATTAGAAATTTGGAAACTGACTTATTTCTTTATATACATAAGAAAGTAGTGTGGCCCATATATACTGATTACTGAAAAATCATTACACTATCACTCAGATTGATGCTAACTCTGCTACACCAGCTTTGCTTTGGTTATTGTTTGCAAGATAATTCCGGTTGTTAGAATACTCAGCAGAAACAGTCATTTTTACATTTGTTACATTATATATGTACAAAATTTTCCTTTAAAATGCAACACTATTGCCTTTGAGAAACAGTCCTTATATAATATTCATTAAAAGGATTAAATCAACATTTCATAGAACTTTAAGCTTCCTGGTAGCTTAGACAGTAAAGAATCTGCCTGCAATGCTGGAGACCTGGGTTCAATCCCTGGGTTGGGAAGATCCCCTGAAGGAGGGCATGGCTACCCACTCCAGTATTCTTGCCTGGAGAATTCCATGGACAGAGGAGCCTGGTGGGCCACAGTCCATAGGGTCACAAAGAGTCGAACACAACTGAGCGACTAAGCACAGCACAAGAATTTTCTGTTACTAAATGGTAAGAGAATCTTAGAGTAGGTCTTATTAACCCCATTTTACAGATTAATAATGATAGTAAGACACAGAAAGGTTAAAATGAGTAGCATAAGGTCAACAACTAGCACGTGGAATTAAGCCAGGCTTTGAACTTTGACATTCTGTATTGTAATCTGTGTTCTTTGTTTTTCCCAAAGCACCTTGTTAATATCCATATCAGACTGCACTGATGTATTGAGGATAAAGAAGACCCATTATCTCTGTATAATCATCCAGCTCTTAGAAAATACAGAAACCTGCTAAAAACACCACCCCATCAATGAGTTTGGTAAAAACAATTGAACATTTTAAATCTTAGCTGCATTGTAAAGAAGACTGGAATTCAGCTGTTATCAGAGATAATAATAAACTTCTTCTGGTGAGTCAGTTGCTCAGCTTCATATTTACATTCCCACTGTCAGCAAGAGTTTTTAAGTTAAACATTTTTTAGAAGTAAAAATTCAATGAACAATATTTATATTACCAACAGAATGTTTTCCTTGCCTTGGTGGTAAAATATCCGATTATTTTAGACTTTGTTCTCTTCTTTCTTTGTCCATCTCTTAGCTACCTCACTAAAAGCCATGCCCCCTCTTCACACTTGTTCTCTCCCTGAAGCTTCAGGGAAGAGGACTGCAAAATGCCTGGATGCATGGACCCTCACGATTCTGAGATTAAACCCAGACCCACCCATGGCATGGGTCCCATTCTTTGTCTGAAGCCAGCGCCTGATTGAGTCAGATATGAAATCATTATCAAATTGAACAGCAAGTGTGTATTTTCTTGCAATTTATATAAAAATATATGATATTTGTATAAAAATGACTATCTAATAAACTCTCCGAAGGAAAACAGTCTCATTATATTTTACCTTACTTCCTCATTCCATTCTTAAAGCCACAGTGAAAGAAAAATTGTTGTGGTCACTCCAAAATATTCTTTTCCACTGCCAGTTAAAGTCTGGTTTGGGCAAAACTAAGCAATCATTTATAGTTTGCATTTAGGATACTAGTTACCATTTACCTATAGAGGTTATCTGGCCTAGTGAGGGGTCCATGGTGTGATACCTGAGTTTTCCACTTCCTTGGTATTATGTTGTAGCTGTTAGGCAGGATTTTCTAAAGCTAATTTTCTCTCTTAGTACCATTTTAGCCCCACAGGGAGTAAACAAGATGGAAGGGTATTTTCCCTCAAAATAAGGCTTATGACATTGACCAAGGCATTTAAATTTATCTTTACAATCCTCATCTTGGTCTCTCAGGAACAGTTTTTATAGATTTAGATTTTTTTTTTGTCATAAAGTATTCTATTTATTTCTCAGCAGCTGGTGTCAAAAAAGTTGTTGTGTTTTTTTAAAATATTCCTTTTAAATAAATAAAATCTGTTTTCATATTGTGTGAAATTAGTTTTGCCTGCTGTGAGTTTGTGGCATTATGAAGTGATCATTTCTTCCCATGAATTATTTAAAGTGAGGATATCAAAATCTGATGGAACAATACAATGCACTATATAATACAATTTAATTTTATAATATGCCACTTCATACCAGGATCTCACAATGCATAGCAGTTGCAATACATTGGCTGAGAATTAACAAATCATGCCTGTGCCCCTCAGTTTATTATTTTAGTATCTGAGGGGCAAGTCTAAATTTTCCAGTGGGTTGGAGAATCTCCTCAGATTGTGCAACACATAGATAACTAAGTACATTTTTGCTAACTACTCATGCAGGGCACTAATGTTCAAATAACCTTGGTGATATTTACATTAAAAAAAATTATTTAGGCAATTGTTCATTCTTTCACTACAAAACACTGTTGGTTTATCAGCATTTCCTCTGGATTTTTCTGGTCACTTTTTCTCATGGGACAAATGTGTGTACATAAACACAATTATTCTCACTACTTATTCTTACTACAGAGTTTGTACAGGAAGGGGAACAATGATCTTCTCAAATTCCCCACTGCACTTACTAGACTTACAGTAAAGCTGCTACTAACTTTTAAGGTGAATGAGGTAGCATGAATGAATTACTCTAAATATGGAAATATATGATTACAAGCTATAACAAAGTTTGAATGAAGGAGAGAGCAAAGGTTATCCTGTATGTAATATATGTGTTGTAATAACTTATAACCAAAATACTACACTGAATTTTTCTTCAGTGAATTTTGTAGCAGTCCATAAGAGAAATTATATCTGAATAACTAACTCACTATATTGAAAGGATGAAGTTAATTTTTGCTATTTCAGCATTCAAATAGCCTATGACAAAATTCTACCACAAAAGTTAAAAAAATAAAGCTCACCAGGATTCAACATATTATGAGATGTTAGAGGTGGTTTTCCACAGCAAGAAACTAGCTTAAAGCACAGACTAGAGATCAACGGGTACTTCTCTTGCTAGGGCCACATGCTCTAGACTAATGTAACACACCCAAAACAAAACTCCCGAGTCTGTAACACCCATATTGCCAGCCCTTCCTCCAACCAAACTGCATTTCCTTCATCTCAGTGAAAGCTGCCATCATCCACCTTTGAAATCCTTTTGTCTCACTCAACACACTGAATCCATCAATAATCCCCATTAACTCAACCTGAAATGTACATTCCAAATGCAACCATTTCTCGCCATCTCTGTTGTTGCCAACCCAAAACATGATTATCTCTTAATTGGTCCCCTAATCAATTTCTCTGTTTCCATTCTTGTCTCTTACAATCCATTTTGTAAACAGAAGCCAGAGTGGTCTTGAAATGCAAGGCAGACCTTGCATAAAATCTACAATATGTAATGTTGTAAGAATGATATTTCAAATTCAAAGTGCTAACCTGTGTTTCTCCATTATCTGATCCTGTCCACCTGTTTCCTGGAGAAGGGCATGGCAACTCACTCCAGTATTCTTGCCTGGAGAATTCACATGGACAGAGGACCATGGCAGGCTATAGTCAATGGGGTCACACAGAGTTGGACATGACTGAAGTGATTTAGTATGTCCACCTGTTTGATCTCATCTCCTACAACTCTTCACTTACTCACTGTGCTTCTGCTTCACTGACCCATGATGTCCCTCAAACAAACCAACGTTATTCCTAATACCCCTACTCTGTCTCCTCTGCCTGAGTTCTCCTGCCCTGACAGTTTCACAATGAACTAACTCATCATTACTCTTAGCTAAACAGTACTTTACAGAGCGATCTTTCTTTCCCTGATCATGGTGTCCAGAGCATCCCCAATTCACCCTATTCTGTTTTATTTTCCTCTTAGAATGAATTACTAGTATCTTTCTCATTTGTATATATTTTGTGTATTGTGGGGACATATAATTGCTATCAGGATATAAATTCCATGAGAATGAGGCTCTCAGCCATATTGCTATAATAGTTATCTACTACTGCCTGACAAGTTATTCCAAAACTTAGCAGCTTAAAAAAAAAAAAAAAGAATTATCTCATAGTTTCTGTGGGCCAGGAATCTATGTGCAGTGTAGCTAGGTGACTCTGGGTCAAAGTTCAAAGCCCCTCAGGAGGTTGTAATCAATCTGTCAGCCAGAGCTGTGGTTTGAACTCAAAACCGTACTCTAAATTCACTCACTTGGTTGTGGGCAGGCCTGAGTCCTTCGTCAGACGGGTGCCTCCCCAGGGCTGTGTGATGGCGTGGCATTTGACTTTCCCCAGATAGAGTAACACAGGAAACAGTGAGGGAGGCATTCAAGATGAAAGCCACAGTCTTTTTTAAAACCTAATCTGAAAAGTTACACCCCACCATTTTTGTCTTTTTTAGAAATGAGTCAGTAGGTCTAGTCAATACTAAAGGAAAGAGAAATACACAAGGAGTAGGACGTGGGATATGGAGAGTCCTGCAAGCCATCTTAGGAGTTGTCGACAACAACTGACTACCCTCGGTACTCTCAGTGTGCATAATAATTCCTGGAATTTAATAAGTGAATGAATAGAAATGAATCTCCCCAGATTAGTACTGGAAACTGCCCTAAGTCAATATTATGTCAACGATGAAGAAAAGTAGTGAATAAAATCTCCCTGAAATAGTGACAATAGAGCCATTCAAACCAAACAGATAATCAGCCAGGAAATCAAGTTATGTGAGTAAGCAAAATGTAGCAATAAAGTCTCAGTTTCTTCATCTGTGAAACACAGAAAATACTTGTACATGTTGGAGATTTACTGAGGTAACTCATATGGAATATTTCATACATAGCCTCCAAATCAAAGGCATTGAATAAATATCAGTTAGTATTCTTAGTGAGAATAAAAGCAAGGCAAACATTTTGGGGGAAAAATAACAGAAATCGTATTTTTAAGATGATTTGATATATCAGATATAGTAAAAAAAAAAGTATCTGTAAATTACTCTGAATTGTTTACTAATGATATTAGCTTAATAAGAACCCATAGCCAAAAAGACTAATAAAATGTTGGGACTTATCACATGTACTGAAAGCAAGGTAGAAGGTTTACCATTTTTATGTAAAATTATGATACATTTGTATATATGTAATGATACATTTCTAGCTGTGTAATCCATGAAAGCTTAAATAGAGAAGGATATGTGCCGTTCGGAGTTTCAGCTTTGGCCACCTGATGCAAAGAACTGACTCATTTGAAAAGACCCTGATGCTGGGAAAAACTGAAGGAGGGAGGAGAAGGGCAGAGGATGAGATGGTTGGATGGCATTACCAACTCAATGGACATGAGTCTGAGCAAGCTTCAGGAGCTGGTGATGGACAGGGAAGCCTGACATGCTGCAGTCCATGAGGTTGCAAAGAGTCGGACCTGACTGAGCGATTGAACAGACTGTGTGCAGTTTTGGAATTGAAAGATCCACAGCATGACTTGGGGTTAAAGTGTCTGAAAAATTAAAGGAAGGGCATTGAACTTGACCTATTACATAATGGGATTATAATAGTTTTGGAGAGGGTAATCACAGAATTTTTCATGGAACCCTAGATTATCAATACTACAGGGAAAACCTGAAGTTTGGAAAAGTACAAATAGAGTCAGAGAATGAAACCCTCTTCAGTATTTTAAAGAATACCTACCTTGAAATGAAAGGTAGCAAAGACTTAGAGATTCAGTAAGCAGATGGAGAAATGTTATGGAGGATATACCAAAATAGACTACAATGGTATTTATATTTGAGATTGGCATCATGGAAGAAAATCAAATGTCTTTCAACCTATTGATTGATGTCTCCTTTTGCATCCAAACAGGCAGGATGGATCACAGCTTTGATGAAGCTACTCCAGAAGTATGAGCAGCACTCCTTTAAGATATTATCATTTTGTCCTGTTAGGGACAGGGTGACAGTCACTGCTTTATGGCTGGTCTTCATGGAGAATCAGGATTAACTAGCCATTTGTAAATATTTCTCTATACATTTATAAACTTTATATGTCTGAACTTTGGCTGCTGAATATTTCAAAGATATATACCTACTGTTCTGAGAGCAAAACAGTTTTTCTGATGCCAAGTCTTGTGGGTTGAATGGTGGCTCCCTAAAAGATATGCTCACATCTCAATCCTTAGAAGCTGTGAATGTGGCCTTATTTGGAAGAAGGGTCTTTGCATATCTAATTAGGTTAAGAATCTCTAGATAGGATCATCCTGGATTATCCAAGTTTGTAACCCTGTGTGCATACTAAGTCACTTCAGTCATGTTTGATTCTTTGTGACCCTATGGAACACAGCCTGCCAGACTCCTCTGTCCGTGGGATTTTCCAGGCAAGAATACTGGAGTGGGTTGCCGTGCTCACAGGTGATCTTCCTGGCCTGGAGAAATACAATGACATGCCTCTATAAGAGACAGAGGAGAAGACACAAACACAAAGGGAAGGCCATGTAAAGAAGGAAGCATAGACTGCAGGTAAACAGCTGCAAACCAAGGAATGCATGGAAAAGCAAGTAATTCTCCCCTTGAGCCTTCAGAGTGAATGTGGCCCTGCTGATTCATTGATTTCTGATTTCTGACCTCCAGAGCTGTGAAAGACTACCTCTGTTGTTTGAGGCCATCAAGTTTGTGGTAGTATGTTATGGCAACCCCAGGAAACTGATATACTTAGAACAAGGAACTGTTTCACAAAGAGGTAATGGAATAGATTAGAAACAACATTTATGCAAGATAGACTCAGATTTTAACCTAGATTTTCTCTGTACATACTGTGTGATATAAAAAAGGAAGTTACTTTATATCTCTGATCGTCACGCTTCTTATTAGTAAAGTGATGGTAAGTTCTCAATGTAGGGTCATTGTGGGATATGGAGGTATATAAAACACCTCACTTACTGTAAGCATTACAACAGCAGAATATTATTCTGATCAATATTCAATACTCAATTAACCTATTAATAATTAATTCAAAAATGTGCCAAATATCTGCAAAAGTTAAAAACTGTTGTTTTCCTTGAGAATAAACATTTTAGCAAGGTATTAATTAGAGCATAAGGGATTGATTAATGTGGAAACTAGTTGTGCAATACCAAATGTTTCGAAAACCTTTATTTCAAACTTACTATTCATGCCATTTTAAGCAATCTCCTCAGTTGTCAGTGGAACCATATTCAGTCATGTTCCTTTATTGTCTCATATTTAATATCCTCCCTAGTTTCTTATAGACAAATAATAAAAAGTAATGCCAGAGTATTATTGGAAAATATTTGCTTCTAGCCTGGGCTTAAGTCAGCCAGATACAGAAGCAAAGACTGTGTTAATAGAATTCTCCTAAATGTTAGTCTAAGAAAATTGACAATAGCATAATAATCTCTAGGACAAAGTTATCAAATTCATACCAATTGTGAACACCTTTGGTTATTCTTGACATTAAGGCAGACAAAACAATAAAAGTAACTCTAACAATAATTTTCCTAGAGGAACAATATAGGAATCATGCAGTTTGAGTATTTCATATTCTGGAATAACTCCTTAATATCAGAAAATTGAGACTCTAGTAAAGCGACTGCAAATATATGCAACAAAAATGAAATAAATTTTTAAGAAATGATGGTTTTTGCTTTTCTAAGGATAAACATTTATAAGAATAAATACTGTAAAAATAAAAAATAGTGAAAAATATAACAGATTAGCTATAATATTATGTATGGTTATTAAAACATTTATTCTTTTATTCACTCATTCTCTCAACAACTATTTATCAAATATCTCATCAGTGCCAGGCATTATGTTAGGTATAAGAGATAAGTATCACTGAATGAGATATAATATCATTTCTTATCTTAAAGATTTAACTAAAACAATCAATTAAAATAAGGCTTACATTATAGGAGCACAATGTAAGGCAATTAACTGGGGAAAAAGGGAAGACATACAAAGAAAATGAGCTATAAATTGAGATCTGCTAAGTTATTTCTGTAAGGGGAAGAAGGGGAAAATGGAGACATTTTCCATCCATATGGAGGATATCTGTAAAGACCAGAAATGAGAGTGAGGTGTGTGCTGAAAGCATGAAAAGAAGTTCAGTATGACTGGAGCATGGGCTTCCCTTGTGGCTCAGCTGGTAAAGAATTCACCTGCAATGTGGGAGACATAGGTTCGATACCCAGGTTGGGAAGATTCCCCAAGAAAAGGGAAAGGCTACTCACTCCAGTATTTTGGCCTGGAAAATTCCATGGACTGTATAGTCCATGGGGTAGCAAAGAGTCGGACATGACTAAGCAACTTTCACACACACATGATTGGAGCATAGGAAGCCAGGTAAAAAGTGATTTAAGTCAGACTGGAAGAGGAGACAGGGGATAGATTTTAAGATTAATATTAAGGACATCAGGAGAATGTTCCAATAACTTGGGTGAGATAAGATGGTACTGTAAACTAGAGTGTTAGCTTTGGTATGGAGAGGAATGAAAGCATTTAATACACAGGAGAAAGATCAAAAATATTTCTAAACATACTAGCCTGATACCCTATTTAAATTTACTACCCACCTACTCACTGTATATAAGTCTTCATCTCTTTTGCCCTATATTTAAAAATAAATTTGTTGAAGCATAATTGTAAGACAATAATCACACAAATTTAAATTTGATAAGTTTTGACACATTGACCAATGAAATCACTACCACAATCAAGATAGCAAAATTATTTACCACCTTCAAAACTTTCCTTATGCAAGCATTGATCTACCTTTTGTCACTATACATTAGCTTATATTTTCCAGAATTTTATATAAATGGAATCTTATACTATGCACTTGTTCTGTTTTCATTGAGTATAATAATTCTGAGATCCATTAGGTTGTTCAGTTCAGTTCAGTTTGGTTGCTCAGTCATGTCCAATTCTTTGCGACCACATGGACTGCAGCATGCCAGGCCAGCCATCACCAACTCCCGGAGCTTGCTCAAACTCATGTCTATCAAGTAAGTGATGCCATCCAACCATCTCATCCTCTGTTATCCCCTTCTATTCCTGCCTTCAATCTTTCCCAGCCTCAGGGTCTTTTCTCTGAGTCAGTTCTTCACATCAATGTCCAGAGTATTGGAGCTTCAACTTCAGCATCAGTCCTTCCAATGAATATTCAGGACTGATTTCCTTTACGATTGACTGGTTTGATGTCCTTGCAGTCCAAGGGACTCTCAAGATTCTTCTTTAACACTACAGTTCAAAAGCATCGATTTTTTGGCACTCAGCTTTCTTAATGATCCAACTCTCACATCTATACATGACTACTGGAAAAACCATAGCTTTGACTAGATGGACCTTTGTCAGCAAAGTAATGTCTCTGCCTTTTAATATGTTGTCTAGGCTGGTCATAACTTTTCTTCCCAGGAGCAAGTGTGTTTTATTTTCATGGCTGTAGTATGTATCAATAAACTGTTCCTTTTCATTGTTAAGTAGTACTCTATTGTACACTATTGTACTCTATTGTATTGTTACAATTTGTGTATCCATTAACCTCTTGATAGACATTTAAGCTGTTTATAATTTTTAGCTTATACAATAAAGATGCTAGGGACATCTGTGTACAAGGTTTTACAACAACATACTTTCCTTTCTTTTGTGTAAATACATAGGAGTAGAATGACTGGATCACACGAGTACATGTTTAACTTCAAAAACAACTGTCAGAATGTTTTCCAAAGTGGCTGAACCATTTACTTTCCCACCAGTGATGTATGAGGTTTCTGATTTATTCACATTTTCGCCAATATTTAGTATGGTCAGTCTTTTTAATTGCAGCCATTCTAATAGGTGTAGAGTAGTGTCTCATTGGGACTTCCCAGGTGGCTCAATGGTAAAGAATCTGTCTGCTAATACTTGAGACTCGGGTTCTATCCTTGGGTCAGGAAGATCCCCTAGAAAAGGGAATGACAATTCACTCCAGTATTCTTGCCTGGAGAATCCCATGGACATAGGAGCCTGGTGGGCACAGTCTACGGGGTTGCAAAGAGTCAGACACGACTGAGCAACTAGCAACAACAGTTTCCCTTTGTGGTTTTAATTTGCATTTTCCTAATGCTGATATTGAACATCTTTTCATGTGCTAATTTACCAAACCTGTATCTTTTTGGGAAAGTGTGGTCAACTCTTTTGCCCATTTTAAAAAGATTTTGTTACATTATTATTGAATTTTGATATTTCTTTATATTTTCTGGATATATAAGTTCTTTATCAGATATATTCTTTACAAATATTTGCTTAGTCTGTGATTTATCTTTTCATTATTTTAATAATGTTTTCAAAGTGTAGAATTTTTTAACTTTGATGAAGTCCAATTTATTTTTTTAAGGATCACGTGTAAATGGATTATATATTTAT
Organism: Dama dama; assembly: GCF_033118175.1. Classification (NCBI taxonomy): domain Eukaryota; kingdom Metazoa; phylum Chordata; class Mammalia; order Artiodactyla; family Cervidae; genus Dama; species Dama dama. The sequence continues at coordinate 58,917,486 of NC_083699.1, read as the reverse complement.
CATCTCCTAACATACTTCGTAATTTGCTTATCTTTTTCAATAATGGATCTCAAGTATCTAGAATGGTACCTAATACATAGTACCTAATACACTGAATACAGTGAACATTTGGTTAATAAATAAAAATTTCCAGAAGTCAAATGCAAATTGTGGAGACAGTTTGCAGACAACACAGAAAATAAAACAGTCTTAAGTGCAAGGACATATTCCATTTTTGCTATCTGATCTAATACAAACATTTATTGATATAAGTACCCAATGTAATAAATTCTCTCAGTTAAAGGAATTGGTACCCTTTGCCTGGAGATAATTCTCCCCCAAAATATGAATTTGAGATTCTGTAGAACGTAAATGTAAATAGTGAGTCTCCTACCTATCTCCATCCCCCACACCCCCAGTAACTCAAATCCTATATGAATTTTTGTAAATAAATTAAAGCTGCTGAATTCTCGAAAACTCTAATTGTGTCAATTATAAATAAGCCTCGGGATGGATTTCAACCAGCAGCGTCCCCAAAACCATTATCTGAAACTCTAATCCATTATTTTTTCTTTCATAATTAATTTTTCTAAGTAGGTCAGTACTATTCATTTTATTTAAGTGCTGTTCCAGCAATCCCATTTTCTCAACAACCAAAATCTACTATAACTATATACATATATATTTTAAATTAAATATACTAAAACATTCTTATATTATGCAAAACACTAATCAGACCATTAAAGTTTTTTCTAATAAGTAATGTTAATGTGGAGAAGGAAATCACAACCACTACAGTATTTTTGCCTGGAGAATCCCATGGACACAGGAACCTGATGGGCTACAGTCCATGGGGTTGCAAAGTGTGGGACATGACTGCTTATAAGATAATGCACTATACTGGTACTCAATTGCACATCTTGACCATACACAGTCAAATAGAATCTTGTAAGCACCTCAAGGATGTCTAGATATATGGATGCTTAAATAGGTATATCTCATAAGAAAACGCTTATTTTATTATATTGTAGCATCCAAATCACTAGGAACATTACCAGAAATTTATATAAGTAAAATAAACACATGATATTGTAGGTATACATTTTACATGTTATGTGTATAACTATATATACCTGCATGTTTTGTGTGTGTGTATGAAATCAAAACTCAACTCAACTGGAACACAGGGGATAAAATGGTCAAGCAGTCAATAGAATTTGCCACACTGAGGAGCTTTAATTCTAAGAGAGCTCCTCAGGTCCTCCTCAGTTAGAACTTATATATTCTCTACTAGGCGCAATTCTAAAATCTTTGGGATCTGCTTTCCTATCCTCAACAGATTCAATATTGATAATGCAAGAGTGTAGGGGAGTTTGTGGTTGATGCTAGCTGCCAGCAGCCTGACATGGGGAGAAAAGAGAGCTTTGATAGAGCTCTGATAGAGCATCTAGGTAATGGGGGCACTGAGCCTGCTGGTTAGGAAGAAGCCTAGTGGAAATGGGCAAAATTTCTGGGAGGAAGGGTTTGATTCACTTGAACATTCTCAAAGGATGAACTTTTTGAGAATCAGCGACAAGGTGATATGGATCCAATAGGAGACTGACAGTAAATAGAAATTCATTATTTTGTTATATAATGCAAGTTGCTTTTTAAATTATTGTTTCCCTATAAAATTTTACCACCATGTATTTGTGAACATTCTGAGTGAACTAATACTGCCTGATTTTTTTTTAAAAAGCACTTTTGACACTATAAATTAGCTAACTCTTTCTTAAAAGATAATGAGAAGATGAGATCTTGCATTTCTCACAGAGCAAAATAGAACTACCACAAGTGTATCCATTATAAACCACTGAGGTATGAATTAAGGGAATATTAGGCTGAATATGGGGCTTCCCTGGTGCTCAGTGGATAACGAATCCGCCTTCAATGTAGGAGATGTGAGTTTGATCCCTGGGTTGGGAAGACCCTCTGGAGGAGGAAATGGCAACCCACTCCACTATTCTTGCCTGGAGAATCCTATGGACAGAGGATACATTCCATGGGGTAACAAAGAAACTGAAGCGACTGAGCACACAGGCTGAATAGGGGGCTGCTGTCCATGGGGGTCACCGAGTCGGACATGACTGAGCAACGAAGCACAGCACAGGGGGCACTAGTGGTCAAGAACTTGCCTGCCAAGGCATGAGATGTAAGAAGTGGGGTGTGACCCCTGAGTCAGGAAGGTCACGTGGAGGAGGGCAGAGCAAGCCACTCCAGCATTCTTGCCTGGAGAATCCCATTGACAGAGGAGCCTGGAGGGCTACGGCTCACAGGATCGAAAAGAGTTGCACATGACTTAGGAGACTTAGCACGCATTCAGGCTGAATATGGAATACTATCTTAACTTTCTGCAACACCCCCTGAACCATCACCAAAGTTCTTAATTCAAATATGTACTCCTGATCTAAAAATATGCTAGCTCAAGAAACTGAATGATTACCCCTCAGCTGAAAGCATATTTAGTGACCTGAGATAGGAGAAATTTCACTTCAGTCAAGCAAATGGTTTTGGTTTTCCAACCAAGGGAAAGCTTCATCATGTAAGAGCCATCATTATAATGGAATGTGACTGATTTTTTTAAAAAAAAGATGTGTTTTAACATAGACCTCTAATAAGGGCTATTTTTCATAGCAGTCACCCTGGTAGAAACTTACTCCAGGGATACTATCATTACTTGAAAGTTGGGGCCATTGCCTTTAGAATTAGTTTCTGAAAAAAAACAAAACAAAACAAAACAGCCTTTTTGCTTCACAGCTACTTTTTCTCTACCACCACATGCTGCTGACTACCCTACTATGAATGTGCCTCACTTATACTGATCAACAAAAAGCCTCCTCCTGGATTTGGTATCATGGCCTACTTATCCTGAGCTTTGCTCAGGGTTGGGGGTTGGAGAGGGTTTACGGGAATTAAGAGAGTCTATTTTTGACCACTGAATCTGTGTGGCATACCAAATTCCTTTGGCCATAAAGCAATATAAAATTGAGATTACCAAGGCCCTATACCTGGGACCAGAGAATAAAAATTCTCCACAATAAAGAGGACTTTTAGGAATCATTTTTTGTCTAAAGTTTGTGTGCACGTGTTTCTGGCTTGGCTCTTAATTGACCTGCTCTTCCAGTATATGGTGCCTGGAATCTGAGGGAGAACTTTGTCCTTACCAGGACAGTTGTCATAGAGTAGCACAATAAATAAAGTATAATGAGTTAAATTTGAGCACCTAGTCTAGGGGTCTATGTACCTGTTGGTCTTCAGTAAGAATTTGCTAATTATGTCTGACTCACTTTCAGTGTGAATAAACCACATACATGCTGCTATTAAAATAAAACAACCAACACATATACTTTGTAACTTCCTGGAAGTAAAAAAGCGAACTTGCAGAATCACTCTCACCCTTCTTAATCCCCTCTCCCTGCAAACCAATTCAAAGGAAGAAAAGAATACAAAGGGAAAGTGAATGTAAGAAAAACAATTAGCCATTGCAGTCTGCAAAGCCTGTAACGTTATCTAGAATGATAGCATGGCCATTGTTCAGGCTGCCAGAGCCCTGCATGTTTGCTAGCTTACCCGAGCTCCTGGGAGAATAATAAACTAAGCAGATTAGATTGTAGACTGATGCCTCAATGCCACCACCATCTCACACAACACGCAGACTGTTCTAAGCATCTGAACACATGCAGGCAGGTAAACCCAGAGAATGGGCACTCCACGTTGGCGGGAGGGGAAGAGGCTGCCAACAAACAGGGCCTGTTTATTATTTAACAGTTGGTACTGCTAGAGGCCTGGCACCACTATAGAGCACTCTCTGTTTCAGTGCAAGTCAGCCTGATTATGAGAGCGTGTGAGCCAAATCGTGTTTACCATAGTCCATGAGAACCTCAGTGCCCCCAACAGACATGGAAATTCTTACAACAGCTCTCATCCAAACAGACAACATAGCTCCTGAGATGGAGGTAAAAGGCTTTGTGTGCTTAAATCTTGTCTGATCATCTGCTCAGTGTCTCTACGTGTACTTGCTTTTTCTCTGCTTAAGACTAGTCATTCCTCTTCAATGACATGTGACTCTGCTTTTGGTTACTCTCCTTTGGGACCTAAATCAACCAAATAATGTGTGAATCACCCATCTACTAATAATGCTCAGGCTAGTTGGCATGCTTTGGCTTTCCAGCAAAAGAATTTGCTGCACATGACACCTACCTCCTGCTTCGCCAGGACTGCCTCTGCAGTAAGTCTTCTCTGCCAATGTGGGCCACAGGTGGATGCCTGCCTACAAATCCAATCAGCTGGATAATGTGCAACTATCACAAGAGTGGACCTTAATGACAAAGAGCCCTGCTTAGATGGGTCACCCCATTAACTTTGATTTGATTATTCTGCCTCACCAGAACACTTGGCTTTACAACCACAGATGGCACCAGCTCAACATAAAACCTGTAGAAAAAGTAGTCATGTTGGGTTCATAGATTTTCAAAATATTAAATATGATATAAAAAATAAAAATGGTACGTACTGAGATAGTCTCTGGCTCCTTAGGAAAGCACTAATTATTTTTAATAAATAAAAAAGGTCAGACATTGATGCTGGGAAAGATTGAAGGCAGGAGGAGAAGGGGCAACAGAAGATGAAATGGTTGGATGGCATCACAGACTCAATGGACATGAGTTTGAGCAAACTCTGGGAAATAGTGAAGGACAGGGAAGCCTGGCGTGCTGCAGTCCATGGTGTCACAACAATAGAGCACATGAGACAATTGTGTTAACTAGGCAACACAGGTCATCTAATCATTTCCTTTGAAATTTAACATAAATCAACCACTCTTTTAAGTGTAAGAACCTTGGCTTTTATCTTTAATATACACCAATCTTCAGTATACACAATATATATCAAGCTTTTGATACCATGCATTCTATACATTTTTAAATAAATTTGAGATAAAATGGGCTCAACATAAACTAATTCAATACTTTGAAACTTAATTGTACCTTGGATACGTTCCCTATGATCATGAGTAAATCACCAAAATGCTGTCTACCAATGAAGACAGAGGCACAATAAAACATATTGTCTTACCTGAAACAATGTATATTAATTTTTATGTTTTGTTTTGTAATTGACAGTTGATATTTACGTGCTGAAATATCAAAATGTTTTTTGTTTATTTTTCCTTAATAAACTGCTTGTTTTTCCTTAATAATCTCTCGTTTAAATGCCACTCAAAGAAAATAATATATGCTAAATATAGCTGAATAAAGTTAATTTTATATTTTTCATTTTATTATGTTTTCAAAGAAAGTACTTGTCCATAAGTCATAGGTCAGATACACATACAGAGTAAAGAAAACTATAACAACAGAGCAGGTATGAAAAAATAATCTCCTGGTTTAGGGTAAAGTTAATTCCTAATTTAAAATTTAATCAATTCCTCTACTGATCAGAGATACTTCATAAACAGCCCCAAATTAAGGAAGTTAATTCTAAAATCAGGGGGCTTCTCTCAAAGCATCCTGCATATAATAATGCTCATAAATGCTAGTTAACAGCAGAGCAATGGGTCCAATTACAGTTTCACAAAAGGAAAAGTGCTATTTCAGTCATGACAAAAATATGAACAAGGATTTTTCACAATGAGTAGATTAAAGATGAGTGACATGTGTTTATCTTTGCACTAAAATACTTCACAACGAAGCAGAGACATCAGTTCATATGGTTGACAGATGACTATGTGCTAGATACTCCTTTAAGACATTTATATGAATGTACTCATTTAATCCTCACAACAACTGAATAAACATGTACTATTATTTCCATCATTTTACAGATAAGGAAATTGAGGCACAGTGAGGTTAAGTAACCAGCCTGAGGCAGACTCTAATAGCACTGATCATTCCATCTGAGGTCTGTATTTAATTTAAAGCTATGGGGTCCCAGCGGCCTGTAAAATATTAGTGTTAAAGCAATTTAAAATTATCTAGTGCATGGTTCTAGAATTCCGGGTTGGAAAGGAGGTTTGGGAAGATTGTGAAGCCTCAAAATTTTGTAAATAGATATACTTTTCTGAGAAAGGAATATGAACTATGAAACTAGTCTAAATTTCTCATGAGATATTAAAGCAATAAAGCTATGCATATAAATGTCATATATTACAGTTAGTCCCTCATATTTGAACCTTCAAGTTGCAAACCTTCAAAGATGCAATTGTGCATTCCATCAAGGTAGGTGTGAGTGGAATTGCAGCTTGCCTTCTGTCTCCTATTGCTGATGATCCTCCACCTCAACCATCTCCCACCTTCTCTCCCTTCTCCAGTCAGTAACTCTTCTTCCCTGAACATGTGATGCCAGCCATTGTACTGTACTACTATACTTTTCAAGGTACTATACTGTAAGATTAAAAATGTTTTCTTTATTTTTTGTGTTTATTTGTTTTTTACATATAATTTGTGTGAAAAGTATTATAAACCCCTTACAGTGCAGTACTATATAACCAATTGTGTTAGCTGGATATCTAGGTTTGCTGCACTTATGAACAAATTGGACTTATGAATGTGCTCTCAGAACAGAACTCATCTGTATGTTGGGAACTTGCATGAGAAAAAAAGTAGAAGAATGAAGCCGAGAAACCAGAGCCCCTTTCATTATCTTCTCAACCCTAACACCCTCAGCTGACTTGGCCTTCCATGGCAGTAGAAACCTGAGTGAAGGACACAGAGACTTTACCTCTGCCAGTTCCCTATTACTCACTAAAGCAAAGGAAGGAGACCAGAAGAACAGAAACTCTCATGGAGTCTGCTCTTGGATAGTCAGTGCTAATGGGGGAAAGGGGAGGGAACACTTAAAAGATAAGAATTTAAAAATTCTTGAAATTTCTTTTTATTACTCTTGGATCTCTTAATCGTAATTTATATTTACACAGAAATCATCTATTGTGTCCAAATTTTTCAAATTTATGTGTAAAGTATTCATAGTAATTATTTTAACTTCTTCTATTTCTATGATTACTTCCCTTCCTATATTTCTAACTTTCTGTATTTGTGGGCTTTCTCACTTGGTAATTAAATCATGTAATATTGACTTAGTCTTTCCAGGTGGAGCTAGTGGTAAACGACCCACCTACCAACGCAGGAGACATAAGAGACACAGGTTTGATCCCTAGTTTGGGAAGATCTGGGCATGGCATGGCAACCCACTCCAGCATTCTTGCCTGGAGAATTCCATGGACAGAGGAATCTGGCAGGCTATATTCCATACAGTTGCAAAGAGTAGGACATGACTTAAGGACTGAAGGGACTTAGCACATATGCATGCAATGTTGATTTATGTATTATTTTGTCATTCTCTTTGTGAAATACAATTCATGTCTCTCTTTTTCATTTTCTAATTCATTAATTTCTGATTTTATTTTTTATCAATTTTTACTACTACTTTGCATATTTTTTTCTTTAAACAAACTTCCTGAGATGAATGATAGTACATTTATAATTATTTTTCCTCATAATGTTAATATTTAAAGCCATGGACATTCCTCTGAACACTGCTCTAACTCTACCCATATGTACTTATTTTCTGTACATTCTGTAGTTTAATTTAAAAAATGGATTTTAAAAGTTTAAATTTTACCAAGAGATAGTAGTTTTAATTTTTTATTTACTATTAATCTCTAACTCATTATGTTATGATTGAATATAGCCTGAATTTTCTCAAATGTCCTTCAGGCATACTAGTTTTTCTTCTTTGATCTTTTAACATGGCTAATTGTATTAGAAGACTTCCTAAAAATAAACTATGTTTTTAATAGATAACTTTTTAGTCTTATATTTATTACTTTAAAATAAAATATATTCTTGATCTTAATTCTGCCACCTGATTTTATATTATTTCAAAATCACTTCTTTTCTCTGATTTACTTCATTAATGTGTTTTCTTCCTAATAGTTTGGAAGTTTTATCTCAGTTTGTTAATTCTCCTATTGAAGTGTTTCTCAAACTTACAGGGTTTATTTTAAATGTAGGTTCCAAGTCTCATCCCTCTCCACCAAAAAAATTCAGTAGGTCTAGACTGAGATACTGGGTATTTTTTAAAAGGCTTTATAATGCACATTCTCATGGTCTGATGACCACATCTTGAGCAAACTGTTCTAATGGTTTACTTTATACATTTTAATAATGGAGATAAAGTCTTATTTTTTATTCCATGACTTTATAATACAAATTTGGTTTAACTAAAAAATTATTCTAAAAATCATGAAAGCACTCCACTATATTCTTTTTACCTTTCCCTCTCTCTTTCTTCTTATGGCGGACTTTGATTAAACTGTTACCTTTAATTATTATTATTATTATTTTTATAGCTTTATAATGCATCTACAGGGGCTTCCCAGGTGGCTCACTGGTAAAGAACCTGTCTGCAAATGCAGGAGACTCAGGTTTGATCCCCTAGTCAGGAAGATCCCCTGGAGAAGGAAATGGCAACCTGCTCCAGTATTCTTGCCTGGGAAATCCTATGGACAGATGAGCCTGGTGGGCTATAGTCCATGGGGTTGCAAAGAGTTGGACATAACTTAGTGACTAAACAACAATGCATCTACATCTCTGTTACTAAGTTTGCCAAATTTGGGCAGTATTGATCCCTCATTCCCAGCTTTTAAACACAGGTGAATTAATCTACACTTGCTTCATTATTTCCTTTTTACCTTTCAAACCTCTCTGGTTCTGTCATGTTATTTTTTTTATATTATCAAGGTTTATACCATTTATATTCTATTATGTAACATCTTCCCTTCCCTACCTGATTTGTTAGTCATAAGTTTATTTTTAAGTTGATCTGAGATTCACTAATGTTTATTTTATATTGGCTTCTCTTAATATTTTGTTAGCTCATCATTAAACTCATCATTAACCATTTTGTTTTGTCTTGTTTTTTTACCAGAATAGTTCATGGTACTACAAATACTTGCATTTCAAAATTTTGAGGCAAATTAAATCTCTCCCCTTTTGATAGTTTTTAATATATGCTTTCTAGCTATCTTTCTTCAGCCATAAAGTTCTGTAATTTCAACAAGATAGACCTCAGTGCTTACTGCGCAGCACCATGAATTTCTGAGGATATAATGTGCCCTGTTCCATATAAAAATTCAGGACAATTTCCAGCAAATTTTTATTCTATTACACATTGAAATTGTTTTCCATTCATTTTGTTCTTTTTTCCTTCACAAATATCAGTTGTCCCTATATTTCCTTTGCCTTCCAAAGGTATAACATTAAATTGTATTTATTCAATTTTAACAGATAATACATTTACATGATTTCAGAATGCAAATATGTGAAATGATACACAGTAAATGGTCTACCTTTTATCCTGTTTCCATTCACCCAGTTCTTATACAATCCTATGACATGTAACTACTGCTATTAATTTGCTTGCTTTTTAAAAACAGATATGCCAGTAAACAACAACAACAATACTCACATTCTTCTCTTCATATGTATAGTTTTACATAATACATGCTGATCTACACTTTGCGTTTTTCACTTAAAATATGTACATTGAATGGATATTCAATAGTTCATTAACTGAATCCTCTACTGCCAAGCATTTAGATTGTTTCCTATATATATCCAACAACAAACAATGCTGTAGTGAATAATCTTGTGTATATATTATTTTGGGTTTCCCTGGTAGCTCAATGGTAAAGAACCCACCTGCATTGCAGGAGATGCAGGTTCAATCTTTGGGTTAGGAAGATGCCCTGGAGAAGGAAATGGCAAAATGGCAACCCACTCCAGTATTCTTGTCTAGGAAATCTCATGGACAGTGGAGCCTGGTGATGAGCTATGGTCCATGGGGTCACATAGAGTTGGATTCGACTTAGCGACCAAACAACAACAACATATATTATTTTATTTATGGAATAAGTTCTTAAAATCAGAGTTGACGGGTTAGAGAGAATACTTGTTATTTTGGTAAATATTATAAAATTTATTCTCCATTTGAAGTTGTTTACTTTTGGCATTTTGATAGTTGAAAATGCATCTTGGTATTTTTCTTATTTGCATTTCTCTTATCATGAATATTTTAATCTTTATTTATCTTATTGAGTTGAATATATGTTAATATGTTTAAGGGCCATTTGAATGTTTTGTGCCAGTTTTCCTATTGAGCTGTTGGTCTTCTTTCTTATCAATTTGCAGGAGTTCTGATTTATTAGGGAGATAATATTTTTATTTGAGATATGAGTTGCCAATCATAATTATCACCTTCTCACATCATTTAAAAAGCATTTTTAAGGTTTTTTTTTTCTCATTCACAATTCTAGTGATATTATTAGAAGTTCTTTCCTTCTTCTGCTTTCTATATCTAATATGGCTTTTAGTTCTATAATAGCTCTATTTTGGTCTTCCATTTCTTTCCTGTTCTCTCATAGGTTACTCTTTTTTGTTGTCTTACCTCTTTAATCCTGTATATCTAATCTATGACCTCTTATTTTTATAAAGCTACAGTTTCTTCTATTTCTTTGCTATTATGAGGAAACGATATTGTTTTCAAGCACAACTCTTTTACTGGTATAGATCTTGATCTTCTATTCCTTATGTCACTTTTGATTTAAATTAGCTACAAATGGGTTCATGTTCGTTCCTTTCTGATTATTTCTCATCTTTCAGTCAGCCAATTTTATTAGCTGTTTGCTGAATAGGAGAGGCTGGAGGAGTAGAATGGGGCAGTTTAGAGTTTCATTTTGTGCCATATTTGCTGGCACATTATATCTTTTCTCTTCAGTTCTACTATGCATACTTTTCAAGGAATATGCCTCTGCTCTGTAACTCCCTACTTGGGTTGATGGGAGCCCTAAAGGACTTGCAAGAAGCCCTGTGTGTCTCAGATCTTTCTGGTCATAATTAATGTTTGTTTTCCTTTTCCTAAATGTGATCAACATGACAAAAGCTAATGTGGGTTACTATCTCCACCATGCCATCCTCACATCCTGTTTTGGTATATGTAGCAGGCTGGTGCCAGCTTCTCTATTGACCTGTGCTGTAGAACAGGGCTCAGGCTGCATCCACAGACCACTGAGAGCCTAGATTTTCCTGTTTCACGTAAGCAACTATAGCATGTGGCCCTCAGAGTCATTCCAACTACTTTGGATGTCCTGGCTATCACATGTTTAACATACTCTTGATATCCCGTTTGACTTGGTCTAAATTTCATAGTATTCCTTTGTTATTTGGGATTGTGTCTGTCTCCTAAAGGAAGACGGGTTTTATCTGCTTCATTTTAATTTGCTTATTCGTTTGATTGCTTGTTAGTTTTTGTATGAGGAGGTATGAAGTAAAACTGCATTTACATTTTCATCTATGTCCTCTCAATTGGCAAACAGAGTACTTCACTTATTAGTACCTCTTCAACTCTTCCCTCAACTGATTGGCCTTCCAGTCCCCAAAACTGGACAAATCCATTGTAAGGGGCCAACTAAGTATTTACATGAGTTGACCATTGTATGTATCCCCTTATAAGCATATTTGAAATAGAGGCATTTAAACCCTAAAATTGAGACTTTCAGAGGAAGCTATGAAATGAAGCTAGACAGCATATTAAAGTGCAGAGACATTACTTTGCAAACAAAGGTCTGTCTAGTCAAGGCTATGGTTTTTCTAGGAGTCATGTATCGATGTGAGAGTTGGACTGTAAAGAAAGCTGGGCACTGAAGAATTGATGCTTTTGAACTGTGGTGTTGGAGGAGGCTCTTGAGAATCCTTTGGACTGAGAGGAGATCCAACCAGTCCATCCTAAAGGAGGTCAATCCTGGGTGTTCATTGGAAGGACTGATGTTAAAGCTGAAACTCCAATACTTTGGCCACCTGATGCGAAGAGCTGACTCATTGGAAAAGACCCTGATGCTTGGAAACATTGAATGTGGGAGGAGAAGGGGATGACAGAGGATGAGATGGTTGGATGGCATCACCAACTCAATGGACATGAGTTTGGGTAAACTCTGGAAGTTGGTGATGGACAGGGAGGCCTGGCATGCTGCAGTCCATGGGTCGCAAAGAGTCAGACACAACTGAGTGACTGAACTGAACTGAACTGATGAAATGAAGTTATGGCTATAGAATGACAAATAACATGGAAGATGTGAGGAAGCAGCTCAGTTCAGCTCAATTCTGCAATCAGCTTTCTTTATAGTCTAACTCTCACATAGCCTCGACTAGATGGACCTTTGTTGGCAAAGTAATGTCTCTGCTTTTTAATATGATATCTAGGTTGGTCATAACTTTCCTTCCAAGGAGTAAGTGTCTTTTAATTTCATGGCTGCAGTCACCATCTGCAGTGATTTTGGAGCCCAGAAAAATAAAGTCAGCCACTGTTTCTACTGTTTCCCCATCTATTTGCCATGAAGTGATGGGACTGGATGCCATGAACTTAGTTTTCTGAATGTTGAACTTTAAGCCAACTCTTTCACTCTCCTCTTTCCCTTTCATCAAGAGGCTCTTTAGTTCTTCTTCACTTTCTGCCATAAGGGTGGTGTTATCTGAATATCTGAGGTTACTGGTATTTCTCCCAGCAATTTTGATCCCAGTTTGTGCTTCATGCAGCCCAACATTTCTCATGATGTACTCTACATACAAGTCAAATAAGCAGGGTGACAATATACAGCCTTGACGTACTCCTTTTCCTGTCTGGAACCAGTCTTTTGTTCCATGTCCAGTTCTAACTGTTGCTTCCCGACCTGCATACAGATTTCTCAAGAGGCAGGTCAGGTGGTCTGGTATTCCTATCTCTTTCAGAATTTTTCACAGTTTATTGCGATCCACATAGTCAAAGGCTTTGGCATAGTTAACAAAGCAGAAATAGATGTTTTTCTAGAACTTTCTCGTTTTTTTGATGATCCAGTGGATATTGGCAGTTTGATCTCTGGTTCTTCTGCCTTTTCCAAAACCAGCTTGAAGAAGTTAGGGGGCCACAATTAGTATCTGAAAAATTACCTGAAGTGGGTGACTGATAGATACGTTTGAGTTGCTTTAATCTCTAGAATTTGCTACTACAATGCCTCATTTTCTCTACAACAGGAGAATAATAAGAGAAAGTAAGTAAATGTTTTAGTTAACTCTTTAAACAATTTTCTTCTAAACATTAAGGTGGAAATCTTTATTTCCAGTTTCTAAAGAAATGATATCATGAAAGTACACTTGCATGAGAAATTCTGAATTGTTAAACTCTGCCTGCCATGTATTATCAATAAAATTTTGGCGAATTGTTTAACCTACTCAAGCCTCAGTTCTCCCATCTGTAAAATGGGAACAGAGATACTCCTTTTTTCTTTTAACCATAAATAGCATAGATCAAAATGCTTTGTAAACTAATAAACAACCAGAAAAGCAAAATGTTCATAATAATAAAGGATGATCTAGATAAAAATAAGGTATTCTTATACTGTCAAAGATAATATGGAAACAAGGGGGCTGTTTATCCTATAAACATAATATGCTTTTGTGACTTTTTTGTGTGTGTTTTCTAATTGTTCGGCTAGGCTCTGAACTGCCATTTCACTTCTCATTGCTTTCAGTGAGTCTGCCTCTAGGAATAAAACTTTCTCTCTGCTTCCTCTTCCACAGTACATTTATATAGTCATTGTGTACTTTTTTAATTGCCTCAAATCTGCTGTGAAAGATGGTATAGAGTAATGAAAAGAGAAAGAAGCTCTGAAGTCAGACAGACCTGGTTTGAATCCTGGCTTTCTGTCCTTGTGCACTTCATTTAATATTCCCGAATCTATTCCCTCATTCATAAAATGAGTTAAAAGTATATTTATGAGAAAACAAATTGTATCATATCTACATAAGATTTGGTACATAGTATGTATTTTAAAACCAGAGATACTCTGAGGGCTATCTAATAGGTAAAGTTCTTGGATTTCATGAAATCTCATCTGCCTTCCTAAAAGCATATTTTGCTTATTTCTATGTTTCTTTAATTGAGGTTTTAAGACATTCAACAACTGATATATTACAATACTTTGATCAATAGCTTATTTTTGCATGAATCATTTCACTTTTTTATAAATGCTACCATAGAATCTACTTTTCCATAAGATCTACTCTTGTTGATATCCTTGACTAATCTTATAGTTCCAACAGTTTTTCTGTTTCAATTAAGACCTTTTGTCTTAATTAACTTTTTTCTCTCTTGTAAAATAATATATTCCAATCATAAACTTTCAGGACAGAGACCATATTATCTCTGTACACAGTGCTCTAAGTATTATGTAAAAACTGTACCAGTATTAAGTAGTGATTATGTATGTGAATACTATGGATTCCATGAATTTACCCACTCTGCCTGAGCTCATTCCTAGAAGATCACAGAATATTATTATATGGCACTTACATAATCCTTTATCATTTTGCAAACATCCCATAATCATTTAATGGAAGTCTTCAAAACACTAGAATAGGTTGATCTTGTTATTACTGTTGCTGAGAAGAGGAAATAAAGATGAAATGATGAAAACTTGTCAGATATCACATCTCCTACTACCAGGAAAAACAGGATTAGCACTGTCTCTTATTTTCTGATCTGCTGATATCCATTGAGCTAGAGTTATCTTAACATCAGAGGAAGAAATAAATCCATTCATTTCCAAGAATTATAACTTGGAAAAGATCTGTTCAGTGTTAAAGAGGAGGCTCTCTTTATTTTCAAAATAAATAAAATGCAAATCCCAGTGAGTCTTGGGATGTGGGGGTGGGAAGGGAGGCAAGAAAATTGCAATGTAGGGCCAGTAAGCAGGAAGGAAGTAAAAGAGATGAAGAAAAAAAAAAAGGTGGTGGGTGAATCCTCAGTCTATCATCACATGGGAGAAGTAGTTAAAAAGCCAGGCCACTGTCTTTTCTCATTGATGTTTCCTCCAGAACCTGTGAGAGAGGAAGAAACACTGCTGTGCCTTCATTTGGGGAGCAGTAGGACAAGGCAGTGTCTCTGCAGCCAAAAGGATCCCTTCCTGACAGATGTGGGGTTAAGTACTAGAAAATTATTCCCTAAAATCACTATCGTTTAGTCAGTCAAAACAAACAAGCAAACAAAAAACAGCTTCAAAGAGAAAACAAGGTAGAGAGATTAAATAACATACAAAATTTGACATGACCATCTAGCATTTTTGTGGGTTTAGGGTAGAGAGTAGAAAACACCCTGAGTTGGGATTTAGAAGTCCTGGTTTTAGTTACAGCAGTTACATATCTAGCTGTGTGACTTCAAACAAGTGGCTTAAACTCTCTGAACCTCTGATCCTTCATATTTAAAATGAGGGGGTTGGTTACTAAGTAATATTTAAGAGTCCTTCTAGAGATCGAAATTTCCCAATTTATAATAGCAAGAATTAACATTTTACAGTGCCTTCCCACCTACAAATGGTTTTCACACACATTATCTACTTTGATTCTTGTGCCAGGTCTGAGGCAGTATTATGAGTATGCCCATTTTAGAGGAGAGATTCAGAAACCACAAATGGCAGAGTTGGCATTGAACAGACATTCCCAAGAAGACAATACCCCTTTGGTAAAAGAACTAGCTAATGCTAACAAGGATAAGTAATGGCAGATAATCTAGGCTGTGAGCTCTTGTTTAGGGGGTGCCACAGAATTTCTGGATGCTGCACTGGGGCAATGATAATCTACCCTGTGGAATGTTATCTGATGATGTATTTATCAAAAAAAACTAATAAAAAGAAAATTAAAAAAAGATACAATAATTGTTACTGCACTACACCCTAATGAATTATTGTGTTCAAGGTTCCTACAAAAAAGAAAGTAATATTATACTCGGCTTATGTTTTAATTGATTTATTAATATTTTATCACAGGAATGTAATTTAAGCTCCTCATGATTTAGATCTCATAAACCTTTAGCATTTTGCAAATTCAAATTCCAATTTAAAGCCAGGGCGAGCAATTAACTTTTCTATCATCTTGTCAGGGGAGAAGGTTCGTGTTTAATTTGAGACAAAGTGACAGAAATATATATACACTGTATGTATTACTCCAATTTAATTTATGAGTCAGCACCATCCACCTTCAAAATGTAGATTTAATAGAAGGGGAGGAAGCAAAGGCCCTGCTGTCATGATACGGCTGTGATATCTGCCCTGAATTTCTTATACATAAAAAAAAGTCCCTGGTTTGTCGAGATACCAGGCTAGATGGATTGCAGGCCTATTTTCAATTCTTTTGTTTTAAATCCATTTACTAATTCCTTGCTCACACAGCATACAACCTCATGCAGATCACAGGGAGCTCCTGCACCCCACTTCTACCTCTGCTCCTACCTCATTGTTGGTTTCATGTAGAGCTGCCCCTCCGGATTTACTCTAAATCTAGATGAGTGAGATACACTGTGGAAAATATGGTCTTCAGTTCATTTCTTTGTCCCTGTTCTCACATTTCAAAGCAAAAAGCTCCCCAAAACTTTATATTCTAATTTACAGGATACAGGCAAGTTAAAACCGTGGCACTTGCCAGTGATCCTTTACAGAATATTTAAGGACAGGATCAGAAGAAATGAGCTCAAACCACAGAAGGTAGTCAGGTGAACAGAAGGGAAGTACTTCCCTTTGGTGGTTATTAAAGACTGGAACAGGGCTGCAGAGAGAGGTTAAGGAATTCTTCCTAGCTGTGTTGTCCTATAATTCACCAAAGGCGCACAATGCTCTATGCTGATGAGATGAGTTACATGACATCTCCTCCCTGGTTCAATCAAAGGGAAGCAATTTACATCTCAAACCAGTTCTCTCATCAGTGAGACAAAAAAACTGCAGAAAAGAGACACAGCAAATGTGCTTATTTATACAGCATCAACTCAGTTGCCACTGTTCTTTATTATTTTCCTTCACTGCCTCCTCCTTGTATGGTGGCCATTTTTAATAGGATGCCTTAAATTCTAAAGTGAGTAAAACACAAGAATAAGAACAATTCAGGACCAAAAGTAACTAAAGATTTCTCATGATTCTGACAATCACTGGCCCTTGTGGTACTGGGCCAGTCCCTTTGTTCTATTTAAAAATAAAATTGGGTTCCCTCTGCACAACACAAGAAGGGAATTTGAAGACAGTTAATGGAAAACTCTGGAAGGTAGCCTGGCAAATGTTTATTCACTTTCCAGGCATACAAAGCTGTGCTACATAAGTGAATGCAGTGCATTTGTTAAAGAAAGGCTATGCTGAATGAGTGTGAGGTCTTCATTCATAAAACAAACTTATTTTACTAATAGTCTCGATTAATCATAGCTTAATTATGTCAGATGTTTTGCACTTACACACGACAGTGAAAATCGCCAAAAGTGCATTTACTGCACCTGCTTAAATGCAGTCATATCCCTAAAAACTATTCCAGTGAAGGGGAAACAGCTCCTACAGACATGGCTTTTAGGCAGAATATGGGATTATGGCAGAGGGGTTTAAATACAGGAGGTAAAAATGGTAATCATATTCATCAAGTACACAAAGAAGTAAAAACAAGAAGCTCTAGATAATTCTTTTTAGTGGACTCACTAAAATAACAATAACAGCTTGATGAAGAGAACATGATTGTCGAAAGCTTGTCCATTTTACATTTTCTCTTTACATCGTGCAATAAAAAGGAAGCACCTGCAGTTTCTACTTGTGGGTTTTTTTTTTTCTTCTGATGTTAAAAGAAATCATGGGACATCATATTTGCTCTAGAAACTCCTAGTCTAATCTCAAGCACACTCTCCCTCCTATAAAGACACATTTGAGCCTCCTAGGAATACCTGTGCAGTGCAGAGAGTTTCTACAGCCTACAAAGTACAGTCTTTGCTTCACACCCTTTTTCTTCATTAAAACACACCAGCCTTTTTTCATTTTGAACATTCAGCTAAAATCGACTTCTCTGTCATGAACCATTTTAGACAAATTATACCAAAATATGTTGTAATTTCCATTATTTGGTGGCCTCTATTTTACTGATCAACATCATCCCACTGTAGTTTCACTGTAGTGGCGTCCTGACTTTTACCTAAAAAATTCTATTAACTACCCATCGTGGGTACTCAACGTGCATTAGAAAGCCATACACTTAATTACATTGGAGAGCTGATGTGATCTCACATTAAACTTGAGCTATCTTTATTAAAAATAGAAATTGCATTTACTTAATGCTTCTTACGGTAAATCAGTCCATTTTAAACTTTCAAGATTGTATAATGAAACAATATTTAAAAAAAAAAAACAGAAAACATCTAAAGATTTTAGTAGAAGTATTTTACATGCCAAGAGAAGCATTATCTCTCTCTTTTCCCTTTGAACATTCTTTCCTTCCTTTTCTTGCCTTTCCCCGTCTCCCTTCCAACTCCCTCCTTCTCTTCCTCTTTTCTTTAATATGGAGGAAGTGATGGCAAACTTTGAGTAAGGAAATAACATTTTTGTTTCAAAATTCATGTGCTTTCACTACCCCAAACACTGATTTAAAGGAAGATTTTTGTTGACTTCTTATGACATTCTTTTTCCCTTAGAGTCCATACATAGCCTTTGGGGATCAAGCTATTTGCACATATTCCTGTCATGGCCTCCAGTAGTAAACACTGTGGTTGGTGACATATCCTAACAAAGGTACTCTTTTACAAAAGACTGCAAAAGCTAGTGAAGAACTATTTTTTTCAATTACATTTGTAAAGGCACAAAGTAAATGCCAGTGGTGTGTGTGAATAAATAAAGTGAAGGTTCAGACTATACTCAACAACTACAATGTCACTAATAGGCATCACCTCCCCTGCTGTTCTACATATCTAGATTCAAGTCTGAGGCTTTAAACTCTCTTACAGACAAAGCAGGGTGATGGACAAACACGTCTTTCGTGTTCCAATACCAAAGACAATATGGGAGAATAATCTCTTTCTACAGGTGTCTGTCACAATAAACACTCAATATACAAAATTCTGAAGTTATGACACATTTATATGTTATACAAAATGGTTTTTCACAGGCCTCTATTGACAAGATAGCAATTCTGAGTGCATCAAAAATTGTGGTTTAACTTTTTTATATTTATATACCTTTTTAAGAAAGATTGCTATCATATAAGAGATGTCAGTATTTTCAGATCAGAGATTTCCAGAAGAACAGATAACAACATTACAACAGACACTCCTCATAGTCATGAAT
This sequence comes from Dama dama, assembly GCF_033118175.1. Lineage (NCBI taxonomy): Eukaryota > Metazoa > Chordata > Mammalia > Artiodactyla > Cervidae > Dama > Dama dama. Next base: position 58,898,306 of record NC_083699.1, on the reverse strand, counting down.
CTAACAAGATCAGTTAAACCAGTGGGTAGGAGGTGCCTACAGGTGATTGTGAGGGCAGGTACTTTCGAAGTGGAGGAGCCTGAAAATAAAGTCACACCGACAGTGCTGTGCTTTCATCTTTCTCCTTGCCCTCCCAGTCACCCTGCATCTCTCACTGATGTGCTTTAACTGTCTTGTGGCATTCCTCTTCAAGCACTTTTGAAAACTTACAGTCTTATGAAAGTAAATTCAGTCTTGTATCACTGACTGAAGGCATTTGGTCCTTAATGGCTTTACTGAAATCAAAAGTATCATGAATACACCTTAAAATTTAAGACTGGGAATCATATTTTAAGGATGCCTTAAAGTCTTCCAGAACTACAGGTTGTATAGGGCAAACATGTGTACATCATATGGGCCAGTCTCTACCTGGCTCTCCAAGATTTTGAAGACTGTCAAGGTTCATAAAGCATTCTTTTCTCTTTCTTGGCATCCACTAGACTAAGTCTTACCTCAGGGCCTGAGGACATCTTTTTGCCTATGCCTGGAATGTTCTTCCTCTAGAGTTTGGCTTGTTTGCTCTCCTTCTTTATTTTTGTCTCTATTCAAATACCATCATTCAGGAGACCTACACCAACAATCATATTAAAACAGCTTGTCACCTTCATTCTATCTTAGCTTGATTTGTTTTTTTCATAAAATATGTTTGCTCCTTGGAATAAAAGTTATGACAAACCTAGGCAGCATATTAAAAAGCAGAGACATTACTTTGCCAACAAAGGTCCATCTAGTCAAAGCTATGGTTTTTCCAGAAGTCATGTATGGATGTGAGAGTTGGACCATAAAGAAGGCTGAGCGCAGAAGAATTGATGATTTTGAATTCTGGTGTTGGAGAAAATGCTTGAGAGTCCTTTGGACTGCAAGGACATCAAACCAGTCAAACGTAAAGGAAATCAGTCCTGAATATTCATTGGAAGGACCGATGCTGAAGCTGAAGCTCCAATACTTTGGCCATCTGATGTGAAGAACCAACTCATTAGAAAAGACCCTGATGCTGGGAAAGATTGAAGGCAGGAAAAGAAGAGGACAACAGAGGATGAGATAGTTGGATGGCATCACCAACTCAATGGACATGAGTTTGAGCAAGCTCCGGGAGATGGTGAAGGACAGGGAAGCCTGGCATGCTGCAGTCCATGCGGTCGCAAAGAATCGGACACAACTGAACGACAAGAAAATTCTTCCTTAAATTATACAATTACTTGCTTATTATCTGTCTTCCTCACTAAAATATGAGCTTTGTGACTCAAAGACTTTTGTCTTACTCCTCATCACTTAGCATCACTAGTGACTGGAACTGTGTGTAACACATGGTAGATGTTCACTATATATTTCTCAAAAAATAAAACTTATGGCTAAGATACTGTTTCTTAAATTTCACAATTTAGTTTCCATCTTCTGCTGAGAAGAAAAGTATCATACAATGACCTTTCACACTTTAGACAAGGAAGAAGTCAACGTGGAAGAATCCTACTCTAGGAAGAGTGTGTTCAGACATGGCTAGAAATCACAGCCTGTTGCTATGGAGTGTTTATTTTATTGTCTGCCATTTTAGCTAGACCGCTGAACTGATGGAATTAACCAAGGACCTAACAGGTCACAAGCACACAAACACCCCCACCACCACCAAAAAAAGGGCAAACAAAACCTCGTCAAATCCTCCTTACTCTTGGAATTGGAGTACTTGCTACTTTACTCCATGCCAACAACAGCTAAAGAAGAGAGGCATAAATCAGGAGAATTTTGAAAGCTATTTCACTTAACCTTTCTTACTCATGTAAGAAAAGGCAATGATCCATCTATCCAGACTGGTGCATCATAAGGTTCTAAGTGTCATTTATTTATCTGAGACTAGGGATTCCTTGGAAATATTTTATATCACATAATAATGAAATGACATGATCTTTGTTTTTCCTTCAGATAAACATCAAACATTTGCTTTAAGATGGCATACAACTTTTAAAATACAAACACCAATTAAATGAGGCATTTTTAATTAGAGAAAAAATGTCTATCATAATTTTAGTGGCAATAATAGTTCTGTACATTTCTCTTAGCAATTTTAACCTCAGATTTCTAAGCACTATGCAAACATTAATTTACTAAGTTCAGCTGTATTCTCCATGTGAATTGGAATTTTATCATTTCTTTGTTATTTTCAGATGAGAACCACACAGACAGGTCCATGACTTGCCAAGATCATATAGCAAGGACATTAAAGAAAGAAAGAGCAGGATCTTTCTGTTTTGAAGTGGATGCTCAGGGAAGAGTAAAGAAATAGGATTAAAAAAAAAACACCACCACCACCACCACCTAAAATAGCACCTGGTTTTTCTTATCTAGTCCTCTCATTCAAATTTGTTTTGGGAAGGAAAATAAACTAATAGCTCAGTTCAGAGGCTAAGGACTCTGAATAAACATCTCTGAAACTAGTAGGGTGAATCTTTAAGAATAGTAGTGAGCGATTATTATGTGCCTGGCACTGTCCTATTTCCTAGTGGAAATAGGGAAATGTGCCTTTTCACCATGAACCTAGAACTGTGACTGGGCCAGAGTGAATGCTCGTTGCTATACATGTATAAATGAGAGAAGCATTCTTGGTTCCAAATGACTAATCTATGTGAATTTTTAAACACAAACTGTTTGTAAGTTAGAAGCAGCCTATATAAATGCTCTTAAAAGTGGAGGAGAAAGGAAGAGATTTGATATGACCTGATGTGTAACTAAATCTAGGAAAGCTGTGAGCCTCTTTATAATAGAATCCATTGATTTAACAAATATTATTGAACACACACTATATTTCAGGTATTATAAGGAGTTCTAGGAATAAATACAAGGTCTTTTGTTACGGGGCTTAAATTATTGTTTATGTATCTGAGAGGAGGGTATCTTTGTATTTATGCAATTATGAGGCAAGAAATTTAGTAAACCAGTAATTCCTGTTTGTTTAGACTTACCATTTTATCATCCTAATTTGCCAGTGGTTTGACAGTTCAGTCTCCTCCTGGGCATCTATGAGGAAACTATAAAGAAATGTAGGTGTACTGATTATTTAAACTATATATCCATAAGTTTGTTGGTTAACTGACAATTGCTTAGACAATGTGATCAATGTCTGAAGTTTAATTTAGGCATCAGAAAGGCATTCTGAAAGGTCTGAGTTATCTATTTTAGTTATTCATATTGCCAATTCTTTCAATTCCACCTATACAAATACACTCTAGAGCTTCCATTTGGACTGCATAAAATTGCATTTCGGTGAAAAGAAATGTAAAAGTACACAAAATATTAAAAGATAAAAAGGCCTCACAAACTCCCTATAAAGGCTGGCAATCTTCTCTACGGTCACCTTTGGGTGCTATCTCTTTCATTACTACACAGATTCTCTCAGAACATAACTGACCTAAGTGTGGCTTATTGATAAGTAAGCATAACTGCATTTATTTCACTCTGATAATCCACTAGAATTGTTCAGTTTTTAAAAAACAATCTCATTTCTTTTGCCTTCATTTTTAGGACAAAATATCAAGCCTTTGCAAATATTTCTGCTTATAAACTGACTCTTCAGGTTTGCTACGGAAGCTTCACTCTGTAAGTAAATCAATGAGATAAAAGGAAATCTAAGTTTGATGTTTAATGGTGCTCAGATGGTAAAGAATCTCCCTGCAATGTGGGAGACCCAGGTTCAGTTCCTGGGTCGAGAAGATCCCCTAGAGAAGGGAATGGCAACCCACTCCAGTATCCTTGCCTAGAGAATTTCACTGATAGAGGGGCCTGGTGGGCCACAGTTCATGGACAGAGGAGCCTAGGGGGCTACAGTCCATGGGGTCGCAAAGAGTTGGACGTGACTGAGCGAATAATAATTGTTAGCAGCCCACTTAAGGTTATTTCTCCTCCAAAAATTAAACTGAAATACATATTTTGGCTGGGAGTTCAGCAATGCCAGGGAAACACTCTAAACATTTGTTGGCAAAGGAAGAAAATAAAAAATATGGTATTGAGGTATTTGATTTTTAGTGTATTGAATTCAAGAACTAGATTCAAGTGACAGATATGCTTTAACCTGCTGGCTCTGTGCATTTGAAAAACTGAAATCTGATATCTAAAAATCACCCTTATATTCAGAATTACTCAACATTACTTTTCTGTTTATATACCTCATTCAGTGATACGACAGCCCCAGGCATTCTACTACCAATCTCCTTTTACACGTCCATTGACATTGTCTCTATCAAATTTGATTCAATAAAATTAAATGGAATTAAATAAAACAGTCTTCTTGAACCTCAGTATTTCTCATCTCATATTATATTGTATTTCTTATCATTTCTTATTTATTTAGCTGAGGCAAAATGGTTTCCAGACTCAATTATACTTTTCCTCCTTGTTTTCTATTTCTTAAGTAATTTTTCTCTTAGAAAGGTTTTTCATGTCAATTGCCAAAAGAAAAGACAGAAAGAAAGAGAGAATCCTTATATAACTGTATGAAAATAAAATGAATATAATAATAAAGTAACTGCTACTGTATAGGAGAGAGAACATTTCCATCTGATATTTACCATAAAATTTTCATCTGATTCTAATAGTTTTCACATAATAACAAACACAACTACTGCCTGCTTTGAGAAGATTCTAAATTGCAGATAGTATATGGGTGGTAGGTAACAGGGAGAAATTGGGTAAGGAAGACAGATTTCTAGCTTTGGCTTCAAGAGTTAAATTTTAAAAGGAAGTAAGTAGCCTGGAAAATCCCATGGATGGAGGATCCTGGTAGGTTGCAGTCCACGGCATCGTGAAGAGCTGGACACATCTGAGCGACTTCACTTTCACTTTTCACTTTCATGCATTGGAGAAGGAAATGGCAACCCACTCCAGTGTTCTTGCCTGGAGAATCCCAGGGACGGCGAAGCCCAGTGGGCTGCCGTCTATGGGGTCTCACAAAGTCGGACACGACTGAAGTGACTTAGCAGCAGCAGTAAGTGTTGAAGATGATATGCGATTGGCTTACGATTTCTCCCATCACTTTTAGACTTGAGAGTAACCATACATTTCCTCCCTTCATTTCCACACTCCCTTCAGCCTGCACATGGATTCTATGCTTCCCCCTCAAACCTGCTCTTAATGTTAATTTTAACCTGATTTCATGTGTTTATAAATATGTTGAGGGGTATTAAGACACAATTGGTCTTCCCCGGGTGGCTTAGTACTAAAGAATCTGCCTGTGATGCAAAAGATGCAGGCGATGCTGTGGGTTTGATCCCCGGGTCAGGAAGATCCCCTGGAGAAAGGAAAGGATACCCACTCCAGTATTCTTGCCTTGGAAAATCCCATGGACAGAGGAGCTTGGTGGGTTACAGTGTTGCACAGAGTCGGACATAACTGAAGCGACTGAGCACAAGACACACAGTATGATTTTTCTCTGGAATTCTCTTTCTATAAGCAACAGCAAGATAACAATAAAATACTCATTAATCTCCTGGAAAAAAAATCAGTAAGTTTCTTTTGTCCTTCATACAGGATTGGTGTTTATTACAAATCGTGCTGAAAGACCTCACACACAGCAAATTGAAGCATGTGGCATGTAATTCATCACACAGAATGATTGAGGACTGAGTCAACACTGCTAGGGCTTCTATACCCCTCAACTATGGGCATTTTCATGGTGCGCATTTCCATGGTGTTCAAACAAACACATTTGTCTAAAAAAAATACATATGTAGGAAAACAGTTCTCTAGGGCTTTCGCCTTTTCAGCTGCTCTTGGTTGACAGATGAAAAGTCAGATACAACATCTTGAAATTCTGAGTCTTCTTGTCTTAAAACGGAAATATTTGTCCCAAATAGTGAGTCATTCATAGCTTCTATTAAATGGACAAAAGAGTCACAAAAAGAGCCCCTTGGGTTTTCATCCTGTAATGGTCTCCTTGGTTTCCCTTGGACTCATACCCACTGTTTTCAACTTCATTTTGAGGATACATAAAATCATTCTGGAAGAAATCATCATTTTCACTCTCTCAAAAAAGTTTCCTAAGAAATTGGTTTCAAAACAAGGTGATCTGTAACACCAAGAATACATCAGTGTCTTTCAATACTTCTTTAAAGTTCATAAATCTTACCTATTCAGGGATCAACTAATACACTTTGAGGACAACTGAAGAAATCTCTCCACCATTTTCCTGTGCCTGAAATTCTATCACTTGAAATTCATACAGAAAGGCAGAAATCATTTGATTCCATGTTACTCTGAGAAGGGTACCATTTTATTTTTATTTTACAGATGAAGAAACCAAGGTACAGAGAAGTTAAGTAACTTGCCAAAAGTTTTTTGGTAAGTAAAAGGGCCAGGATTTGAACCCATGGTGTCTGATACCATGGCCTTAGCCGTTATATTATACTGATTCTCTGTGAAGTAGAGATTAGTAGAGAGTAATGGTTAAATGCATGATTTTGGAGTCAGACAGCATAAGCTCAAATCCTAATTTCACCACCTAATTTCACACTACTGGCTGTGTGAGCTTGGCCATGGTCTTAACCTCTATGAGCCTTTATTTTTTTTGTGTGTATCAAATGTAGCTAGCCTCCACTAAGTAGTAAAGTTATGTCCTAGTCATCAAAGGAAAGTGTTCTACATCTATTAGCTCATTTAATCTTCACAATATCTCAACAAGGTATGAAGCATTATCACCCTCAAATTAGAGATGAGGAAACTGAGGTTAAGTAACTTGCCTACTGTTCTACTAGTAAGTGGTGGAATCAGAATTTGACAAGGGTAACCTCATTCCAGAAACCAAAATGTTTAATCATTAAATCTGATGAAAATAATAAACAGCATTTACCTCATCAAGCTTTGGACTGTATTTTGCTCAGGACTAAATGGGGCTTTCTGGTGGATCAGACAGTAAAGAATTTGCCTGCACTGCAGAAGGCCAGAGATTGATCCCTGGGTTGAGAAGATCCCCTTAAGAAGGGAATGGAAACCCACTCAAGTATTCTTGCCTGGAGAGTTCCATGGACAGAGGAGCCTGGGGGACTACAGTCCATGTGGTTGCAAATAAGCAGACACAAATGAGCAACTAACATATACACGCACACACACATACACACCGCACACACACAAATGAGGTAAAGAATGTGTGATGGTTACTTGTATGTCAGCTTTATTGGGACACCAATGCAGAGATATTTGTCAAACATTTTCTAGGTATGTCAGTTCAGTTCAGTTACTCAGTCGTGTCCGACTATTTGTAACCCCGTGGAATGCAGCACGCCAGGCTTACATGTCCATCATCAACTCCTGAAGCTTGCTCAAACTCTGTCGTCCCCTTCTCCTCCTGCCTTCAATCTTCCCCAGCATCAGGGTCTTTTTCAATGAGTCAGTCCTTCACAGCAGGTGGCCAAAGTATTGGAATTTCAGCTTCAGCATGAGCCTTTCCAATGAATATTCAGGACTGATTTCCTTGAGCATTGACTGGTTTAATCTTGCAGTCCAAGGGACTCTCAAGAGTCTTCTCCAACACCACAGTTCAAACACATCAATTCTCCTGTGATCAGCTTTCTTTACAGTCCAACTCTCACATCCATACATGACTACTGGAAAAACCAGACTTTGTCGGCAAAGTAATGTCTCTGCTTTTTAATATGCTATCTATGTTGGTCATAACTTTCTTTCAAGGAGCAAGCGTCTTTTAATTTCATGGCTACAGTCACCAACTGCAGTGATTTTGGAGCCCAAGAAAATAAACTCTGTCACTGTTTTCATTGTTTCCCCATCTATTTGCCATGAAGTCACGGGAGTGGATGCCATGATGTTAGTTTTTTGAATGTTTAAGACAGCTTTTTCACTCCCTCTTTCACTTTCATCAAGAGGCTCTTTAGTTTCTCTTCACGTTCTGCCATAAGGGTGGTATCGTCTACATATTTGCGGTTATTGATATTTCTCCCAGCAATCTTGATTCCAGCTTGTGCTTCATCCAGCCTGGCATTTCACATGATGTACTCTGCATATAAGTTAAATAAGCAGGGTGACAATATACATCCTTGACATGCTCCTTCCCCAATTTGGAAGACATCTGTTGTTCCATGCCCGGTTCTAACTCTTGCTTCTTGACCTGCATACAGATTTCTCAAGAAGAAGGTAAGGTGGTCTGGTATTCCCATCTCTTTCAGAATTTTCCACAGTTTGTTGTGATCCACACAGTCAAAGGCTTTGGCATAGTCAATGAAGCAGAAGTAGATGTTTTTCTGAAATTCTCTTGCTTTTTCTATGATCCAATGGATGTTGGCAATTTGATTTCTAGTTCCTCAGCCTTCCAGCTTGAACATCTGGAAGTTCACGGTTCAGGTACTGTTGAAGCCTCGCCTGAAGAATTTTGAGAATTACTTTGCAAGCGTGTGAGATGAGCACAATTGTGCGGAAGTTTGAACATTCTTTGGCACTGCCCTTCTTTGAGATTGGAATAAAAACTGACCTTTTCCAGTCCTGTGGCCACTGCTGAGTTTTCCAAGTTAGCTGGCATATTGACTACATATTTTACAGTGTAATCTTTTAGGATTTGAAATAGCTCAACTTGAATTCCATCACCTCCACTAGCTTTGTTCATAGTGATGCTTTCTAAGGCCCACTTGACTTCACATTCCAGGATGTATGGCTCTAAGTGAGTGATCATATCATCGTGGTTATCTGGGTCAGGAAGATTTTTTTTTTTTTTTTGTCTAGTTCTTCTGTATATTCTTGCCACCTCTTCTTATTATCTTCTGCTTCTGTTAGGTCCATACCATTTCTGTCCTTTATTGTGCCCATATTTTGCATGAAATATTCCCTTTGTATCTCTAATTTTCTTGAAGAGATCTCTAGTGTTTCCATTCTATTGTTTTCCTCTATTTCTTTGCACTGATCACTGAGGAAGGCTTTCTTATCTCTCCCTGCTATTCTTTGGAACTCTGAGTCAAATGGATATCTTGTTCCTTTTCTCCTCTGCCTTTACCTTCTCTTCTTTTCTCAGCTATTTGTAAGGCCACCTCAGACAACCATTTTGCCTTTTTACATTTCTTTTTCTTGGGGATGGTCTTGATCACTGCCTCCTGTATGATGTCATGAACCTCCGTCCATAGTTCTTCGGTACTCTATCAAATCTAATTCCTTGAAACTATTTGTCACTTCCACTATATAATCATAAGGGATTTGATTTAGGTCATACCTGAATGGTCTACTGGTTTTTCCTACTTTCTTCAATGTCAGTTTGACTTTGAGAATAAGGAGTTCATGATATGAGCCATAGTCAGCTCCTGGTCTTGTTTTTGCTGACTGTATAGAGCTTCTCCATCTTTGGCTGCAAAGAATATAATCAGTCTGATTTTGGTATTGACCATCTGGTGATGTCCACGTGTACAATCAGTCTTCTCTTGTGTTGCTGGAAGAGGGTATTTGCTATGATCAGTGCATTCTCTTGGCAAAACTGTTAGCCTTTGCCCTGCTTCATTTTGTACTCCAAGGCCAATTTTGCCTGTTACTCCAGATATCTCCTGACTTCCTACTTTTGCATTCCAATCCCCTGCAATGAAAAGCACATCTTTGGGATGTGTTAGTTCTAGAAGGTCTTGTAGGTCTTCACAGAACCATTCAACCTCAGCTTCTTTAGCATTACTGGTTGGGGCATAGACTTGGATTATTGTGATGTTGAATATTTTGCCTTGGAAACAAACAGAGATCATTCTGTCATTTTTGAGATTATACCCAAATACTGCATTACAGACTCTTTTGTTGACTATGAGGGCTACTCAGTTTCTTCTAAGGGATTCTTGCCCACAGTAGTAGATATAATGGTCATCTGAATTAAATTCGCCCATTCCAGTTCATCTCCAGCTAAGTCAGATGATTAGTTTCTTTATGTAAAATAAAAGATTGTAGAAAAACTGGACATCAAGAATAAACGCTACTCTAATCCTCCGCTACATTGGCCTTAAAGGAACTTTGGTTCTTTAACATGATGGTAAAACTTGGTGAGAAAACAGATGTGACCTTCCCATTTGAGAGGTAAGAGATAATAGGGAAGGGAGAGAATTAACAGAAAAAAGTCACGTATATTTAATGCCCAACTTACTGCACACTAATTCAGCCAATTCAATTTCTATGTATGCATTTTGTTCTCAGCTATAAACTATGATGAATATAGAAAATAAAAAAAAAGACTTCTCCATGGAACAGGTTAGGTATCCAAGGTTTTTCAGCTAAAAACATCCTGGAGATGGCATATTCAAGTTTCCTAGTGCATGTGATTGACACTGATATCCTTGAAAAACTGTTTCGATTACCCCCACCACTGTGGTCTTCACCCATGAACACCCCTCCTGGACAAATCTCTTTCTGAATATATTATTCAGTTCGGGTTAGCCAGTATCTGGACTTCAACAAGTTCATATCAGAAGAAAAGAAGGGAGCTTTCCTCTGGGTTTCAGTGAACATGTGTTACTCCCATCATCTGAGCTAAAAATCAAGGAAGCTGCAACAGCTGGGAAGGAAGGAAAAGCAAATTTGATTTTTAAAGAAAATAGAAAATAAAAGCAATTCTTCCAATTCCAATGTGTGGCATCTAAGCTGATTTTTCTCAAGGAAAAGTGCTTATTGCTGCCAAAATCCCCAGGGTAACCACAGCTGACACTCTTCTCAGCATTAGAGCACTTGGCAATTGGTGATATGGCCTGCTCCTTTCCCAAGCAGATGAGAAGCCAGGCACTTCCTAAATAAAACCAACACAGCTTTTCTTGACTCCAGCTGCCTGCATGTCTCATGAGCATAGCATTTTGTCCTGTGCAATGAAAGTTCATGGAGCAAACCTATTTCATCCACAGAATCAAAATCAGTATAATGAATTCTTTATGTTCTTCTGGCTGCATTGATAGAAGAACATACCTTTATTGCACACTCAAATGCTGCTGCTACTATACACATTATAATTGTACAAAGGACTGAGAAATACTGTCAATACACAAAAATAAGTCCTGCTAAAGATTGTCTAAGTATGCAACAGGATGCAAATATAGGCCCTCTACCATACACCAGATCTTTGTTTATACCAATTGCACATGATCAATGGAAGAGGACATTCAAAACACTGTAATAAGCAAATTTCCATCTCGCATTAACTTGTGTCAATAGAATTCTTCCAAGTATCTTTCATAATAAAATGTGTTTAGATTGATTACTTTTCACTCTTATCAGAGGAAAAAATCATCTGATTGAAGGTGTTTCTTCTTAAGTGAAAGCAGGAAGCCAATTTCAAGGGCCACCATTTTCATAACAAATGCCTCCATTTATATTTGTATTAAAAAGCCTACTTCCTTATCTAAGCTCGATGTAAGTATTTCTACTTTTCTCACAATGATCTGCATGTGTGAAATGCCATGAGTGTTATTACCAATATTTACTTCTGATGGCCACAGTTTTTTCAATCTTTGTGTAGCCATATGGCAGAAACTGAAGAGGAACTAAAAAGACTCTTGATTAAAGTGAAGGAGGAGAGTGAAAAAGTTGGCTTAAAGCTCAACATTCAGGAAACTAAGATCATGGCATTTGGTCCCATCACTTCATGGGAAATAGATGGGGAAACAGTAGAAACAGTGTCAAACTTTATTTTTTGGGGTTCCAAGATCACTGCAGATGGTGATTGCAGCCATGAAATTAAAAGACACTTACTCCTTGGAAGGAAAGTTATGACCAACCTAGATAGCATATTAAAAAGCAGAGACATTACTTTGCCAACAAAGGTTCGTCTAGGCAAGGCTATGGTTTTTCCAGTGGTCATGTATGGATGTGAAAGTTGGACTGTGAAGAAGGCTGAGTGCCAAAGAATTGATGCTTTTGAACTGTGGTGTTTGAGAAGACTCTTAAGAGTCCCTTGGACTGCAAGGAGATCCAATCAGTCCATCCTAAAGGAGATCCTGGGTGTTCATTGGAAGGACTGATGCTGAAGCTGAAACTCCAGTACTTTGGCCACCTCATGTGAAGAGCTGACTCATTGAAAAAGACCCTGATGCTGGGAGGGATTGGGGGCAGGAGGAGAAGGGGACGACAGAGGATGAGATGGTTGGATGGCATCACCGACTCGATGGACATGAGTTTAAGTAAACTCTGGGAGTTGGTGATGGACAAGGAGGCCTGGCGTGCTGTGATTTATGGGGTTGCAAAGAGTTGGACACGACTGAGTGACTGAACTGAACTGAACTGATGCTTAATGTTACATAATCCAGTGGGACTTCCTTTTCTAAAAACAAAAAAATCAAATGGAAATTTATGAAACTGTATTCTTTTTTAATGTGAGAAGTAAAAACAAAAGAATGGTTATAAAATAAACATTGAATAATGTATAAAATCTACCTTACAAAAAGTGTGTTATTTACATCAGGAGGTCTTCATTTATTCCTTGAAATCCCAGCCCTGGGGAGGCACCAAGTTCCTAGATACATCAACTGAAGCACATCCACATATGTCAGTGGTTAATCTTACAGAGAACAATGTGACTCAACAATTACTCTGGTTAAACAGCATTTAATTCCTAAATAATAACAACTAATAGTATTTTATTGGAAAATGGTTAATTGCTAACATTTCTTATAGGCGTTTTGATTGTCTATCTAATCTTCCAAAAATTATTACAAAAATGCCTAAAATGTAGAGCTCTATCCTTTGAAACTAAACACAAATTTGTTTTGACTAATATAAAATTGCTTGGCAAATCTGACCCCTAACAAGTATAAACACATGAATTAAGTTCAGCATGTAGGTGGCATGTACTAGAAATTAGGCCATATCGAGGGACTGCTATGTAGTATGAATCATGTACTGGTGGGCCATCATCCCTTCACTTCTATACTTGGGCTTAAACTCAACATCAAGAACAACTGATGAAAAGAGCTTAAATCACCAAAGAAGTCTATTTGTGAAACACTGGCACAATTCTGAGCCTTACTTCCTCACTGTGTTGTGTTTGTGATGGAAGTGGGAATGTGGGAACAAAGTTGTGATCCAGATTATACCTAGATTAGACCCAATGAAATAGTGAAGTGAAGTTATAAAAAGCATACTAAAAATGATTTCAATTTTTGTTCTGTTTCTGAAGAAAACCACCAAAAAGAGAAAGAAAAGAATCCCACATTGGAAATGGATAGCACCTGGGTTCAGAATCTCTACTCTTCCTCTCCCTCCCAGCTCAGACCTCTCTCCCACTCATCTATCCCCCACAAGCATTTCCCAGCCCCCACCCTGTCTATTTTCCTTTCCATCTATACTTTTCCCTCTTACTTTAGTGAAATTCTGGCACTTTAATGAAGAACTCTCTACCTTTCCCTCACCCATAGTCACTTTTCCAGTAGTGAAAATGTTAGTGCAAGGGATTCTCCAGGCAAGAATACTGGAGTGGGTAGCCATTCCCTTCTCCAGGGGATCTTCCCAATCCAGGGATCGAACCTAGGTCTCTCACATTGCAGGCAGATTCTTTACCATCTGAGCTACGCAGTGATATTGATGAATATATGGTAAGGAAAGATGAAATACACTGTTTAGGTCATAATATAGCAAGGGTGGAGTAGGGCTTCAACTCAGATTTGGACCTTCTTTTTGAGATTATCCTTTTTTCTGTATACATTGGTTGCTAAATGTTATCATTTCTTTTTTCACACAAACAGTTAATGTCTATATTCTTGTGAAGAAATGTTCTCTTTACCACCAATATTCACTTATTTTTGAAAGCTAGGATTATTCATACAAGACTCTAATCAACTCACAGATCCTTCATGATATGCTTCCAATCTACCTTTCTAGTCTTCCCTTGTGTCACCTGATCCCCTGCCTTCTAGCTGCCAATCAACTTTTTGTACCCATGAGATTTTCTCTCTGCCTAGAATTCATTTTCTCTTCTCTTTTTCCACAAAGAAAGAAATAAGTACTTTTTTTTAAAGATCAAATTCAAACATCATTTGTTCCAGGAAGCCTTTCCAATATTTGTTCCATGAAGCTTTCAACATCTCCACTTACACAACATTTTCTTCATATATATATGATTCCCAGTAGATCATATATGCTACTGGTTAGAACTGTTGTCCCTTGCTAGGTTGTAGAATTCTTATTGGCAGAGCACATTCTAAACACAGGGAATATACTTGCTTTGGCCTCAACAAGTTTCCAGTATACTTAGGGGGTCAAAAGTGTAAACAACTTCAGTCAAATTCTGACACAGACAAAACATTTCTATATAATTGGCTTGAATTATTCCCTGGTGACTGACTGGTAAAGAATCTGCCTGCCAATGCAGGAGACATGAGTTCATTCCCTGGGTCAGGAAGATTCCCTAGAGAAGGAAACAACAACCCACTGCAGTATTCTTGCCTGGGAAATCCCATGGACAGAGAAGCCTGGCAGGCTACAGTCCCTGGGGTTTCAAAAGAACACAGCTTAGCAACTAACAACAAAACAACAACATAATTGTACACATTTTTGTCATAGTCAAGGCTACGTTACATACAGCGAACATAAGTACCCCAAAATTGACACGGTATAATCAGGGAAGTGGTCAAAGTACATAAAAAGGAGAACAAAGAGAAATAAACTATAAAAATGTAATGGGAGAAAAAATATTGAGCTAATTGAAGTACCGGCTTAATGCAGGAGAAAGCAGCTTGGGGAAAGGAAGTTGAATTAGTTCGAGATATTCTTGTTAGCAAGAGCCAGAAAGACTACAGTTACCATAAATGAGAAAGGGACTGACTATAGAGCAAAGCTATCCTCCAGTGTGCCCCTAGGCAATGAGTTCAGTGATTTATATTGTTTATTTGAACTAATACAGTCACCCTGTGAGGTAGGATCTGTGAAGGAACAGAGGCTCAAAGCAGTAACGACTTGTCAGCTAGTAATTGTTAGAGCCAGGATTCAAACTCAGAACTGATTCCAAAGTCCACCCTTTATATATTCAATATTAGCTTACATCCAAGGAGACTGTGTCCACAGAATCAGCCAAAAATTACTTCATTTCCTCAAAGACCAAAGCCTAACACAAATTTCTATTATTGTAAGGCTCTTAATATGATGATAAAATACATTTATACATTTAAATAGCTAATACATTTATAGTATACTCAGCTAATACACTTTCATATAGCACATTGAGATGGAGATACCTTGGAAATCTTGTAGCCCAACATCTTATTTTGTAAATATTGAAGATACTAAGACCAACTAGTTGAATTATATAGATTACTAAGGAGAGAAGTTCTAAGAGGAAATGAAGAGCAAACTCTTTGCTCCTAAGGTTGAAGACCATGAGAAAAATACCATCTCATCTTGTGTAAGTGAATTCTATGATGTCAGCTATCTTGTTGCTTTTTGGCTAATTGTATTTCCATTATCTGGGACATAAATGGTACTGTTATTAACACATAGTTACTAGTACACACTTTATACGAGGAAGTGCCCAAATAATATTTGATTAATGAAGTGAGGAATGGGTCTGTGGATGAGAGTGTATATGATGAAGGTGCAAGTGTACAATTAATCAAGAGATTGTCCATGTTGTTGCTGCTGCTGCTAAGTCATTTCAGTCATGTCCGACTCTGTGTGATCCCATAGATGGCAGCCCACCAGGCTCCCCTGTCCCTGGGATTCTCCAGGCATTGTACATATTATATGGTACTAAATTAATTTTAAGTGCCATTTGGATCACAACATGTTCTAGACACAGTGACATTTTAAATGCCTTACATAGCAATGTTTTTGGGTTCAAATACCTTTATCAGGAAACAAGAGTTTAGTATACCACTAATAAATTGAATTTACAAGGTGTCCTTTGTGTAGAACCATTAAGAAACCTTTTTAAATTTGTCAAGAAATAACTCAATAGATTTTGATAAAGTGATAATATGAACATTTCATCCTTATCTTAGACTCAGGGGGTTGGGAAATACAGAAGTGATGTTTCATTTATAAAACCCTGTTCCCATGAAGCTGAGCAGAAGGATGGCTTATAACGGAATTTTCCAGCCAAATTCTCAAATGGCCCCCAACAGGCTTTCTCAATTTGTGGGCGCTGTCCTCTAACAATCTATTCCTTTCCAGACTCTCCTTGGAAACCAAAGATTTATGTCATTCTCTTTATATTTTAAAATGAAATTGGTCTTACAGAAGAAATAAAAACTGAAAGCTTGTCTTTATTCCAAGTACCAATGCTTCCTGGAAAAAACCTCATTCATATGCCCCATTCTGAAGACATCACCAACAACTTTGCAGCATTCTTACCATGATTTGAACATTTCTAGAACTCAAGCTCAATATAGGCATTTGTGAAGATGAGTTGTGCTTAGACAGAGGACTAAAAAAGGAACGTAAATAAATACTCGGTTTGTCAGCTTATAAAGGGGAAGCAGACTCTCCTTATATAAGTGACTTAAAAAGGTCCGGCTCAAATTCCAGACTAAATGAAAAGTTACATGGACTAAAACCATTTTTTAAAAATTACTATTCATCCTGAAATGCTTTCTGCTCTTTGAATACATTCAAACAAGTAGATATTGCAGTATTTCATTGATAGCTTATCAAACCACATAATAGAACAGGAGAACTGAATAAAAAGGGCTTTCCTAAGGGAGCTCCACGGTCATTGTTCTATAAAAACATACGAACATATTGCTATAAACTCATCTTCACAGGAAGTCACCCAGCTTAATAAGCATAGACCTGCAAGTTAATATTAAAATTCACTTTGATTTCAGCAGCAACAAAGCTGATCCAACTAGGAGCTATTACATAAAACCCTTATTGTCATATTCGTCATCACCACTCTCAATAGAGACCACTGCAAGCACCAAGAAACCCTCAGTTCACCTCAGGAAATATGCTGCGCAGACAGCCATCCCAATAACAATACAGCGGTGAGATGGCCCTGTTTATTTTATCAGAATGGCACTCCCTTAATTTTTCAATTCTCTTTATTGATGTCCTCTTTCATGTATAGGTCTATTAGATTTCTACTTCCTCTACTGTCCTCCCAGGAATTGGTGCTTGCCAACTACAATAAGTTGTTTTGACAACTTGTCTAGCTATACAATACTCTGTTTCTTTCCCTCTGCAGTCTTTTTGGCTTCAAATGAGTGCCTTCAAAATATAGCAGAGACTATCTAACCAAACTATGCAACAGGGGGAGGAAATCAGCTTTCTATGTGTAAGCACCATTCTGCCAAAACCACAATCTTTCCTGCGCCCAAAGTTATCTTTCCCTTTCTCTATACTTTTGTGGATAAATTCCCCTTGCTATCTTTTCTACCCCTATCTTAATAAGGAATGACTGCCGTGACTACCCCCATCTAGCTTACGCCATTCACCGCCAGCACCTCTGTTCTCCTCGTGTGCTTCAAGAAGAACTGATTAGCACTTTGCATAATTAACCTGATTAGCACTGTGCATAATCAAACTGATTAGCACTTTGCATAATTAAAAAGAAATAATAATAATAACAATAATAAGCACTAAGTAATATCAAAAGCTGTTAGTCCCACAGACCTTTGGTTACCTCCAAGATGAGTTCAATACAGCATATTTTTCACCTTTCCACTGAAATCTTTTCTTTAACTCAAAAGTCAAGAAACTAATTAAAATGCTTTCAATCCACAGACCCATTGCGATTCTTCCTATTCCTATCAGTTACCCAGATCATCTGTTTCTGTCCATGTATACCTCCCTCACTTTTAGTCTTGTATATTTTACCCTTGCCAAAATGGAGAAAATGTGGATATAAAACCAAACTGATGAAAAATATTTGGAATAAAGTTAGAAGCAAGATGTATGCCGATTCTCTAACTATATGATTCTCCCATACACTGTTTCTAGGTAATAACGAAGTATTTGAAAAGAATTAGATAATCTGTCAGGAAAATCTGGCTCTGACACTTACTGTGTGACCTTGGTTAAGTCACTGAAGTTCTCAGAACCTCAGTTTCTTAACTTGCAAAATAGAAATAATAAGTTCTACAACTTTAAGGGTTGTTGTAAAAATAAAATAAGACAGTAATTCAGGAAGATACTTTGTAAACTAAAATATAAGGTACAAAACATTGATGAGGTACCCATTCTGTCCCCAAATCTCTTATCTCCTAAATTTTATTTCATACCATGGAAACGTTACACATTATGAATAACAAAATTTTATATTTCTAGTACCTTAGAATTTAAAAGTTATAAAGTCTTTTTGCATATTTACCTTATTTCCCATTCAGTAGCTGTGATTAAAATTTTGGCTTGGAGTTATAATTTCACTTTAGTCATTATTGTATCCCTCACAGCTCTCATTTGTGTTTCCACAGAGGTTAAAATCAAGCTGTTGCTGTAAATTCATGAGAGAATAGAAGAAAATCCAGTATATTTCCATTAACTTGGGACTGCAACATAGAGAATTGTACAACTTTGCTCTTTTCCACTCCACCACAGACAACCATCTGCTCCTCATGACTTTCAAGACTTCCTACTTCAGTTCCACTTTCTTCTAAGAAACTATATCAGACACTTTTAAATCAGAATTTCTCTTTCATGCCCTCATAATATTTTACCTGTAACTCCACATTGTACCATTTGCTGTGTATTAAGTATGGGTATGGCTGATTCCTCTAGAAACTAGGAGCTCCTAGAGAGACTACACTGCTTACTTATTTTTGCCTCCACAATAACTGCCACAAGAAGTGACACACTTGTTTAGCACTCAATGTCTTTGTTACTTGAGAAAACAGGACAGCAAAGTATTTAATTTTTTTCGCTACACATTTACCATACAACTTCTATATATGCAAACCTGAGGAATTGCTTCAGTGACTGTCTTCTGGGGACTACAAAGGTATTGACATACCCATAACCACTTTACTGACTATTAAAATGTTTAATGTATGTGATATTACATTTCATTTATTTATCAACTCATTCATTCACTTAACCATTCAGAAATAAATATGAGCGCTTACTAAGTGCTAAGCATTATGCTAAACATTTAATACAGCATTGATGAAGTTCAAAAGGAACTGTGGGTTCCTCTCAAGGAACATATAATATATAAGAAGCCTATGGTAGCCTCTAAGAGGCTAGGGTGGAAAAGTGTGAAAGGAGAACCTTAAAGCAATCAAGGTGATCAGTTGCAAGGTACCTACCATGGGGCCACTAAGCCTCTATCTACCTAAAGGAAAGGAACCCAAATAAGTCAGTGTTTCTGGGCCAATCACCCATTTTACAATTCATTTAATTCAAGAAAGAAAATGCTGCTGTGGAGATTATTCAAGTCCAAATGTTCCTGGTGAAGGTGCTTCCAGTAATTCTGGGAAAGAAGCCAATCCTCTAGTTTTATATGTAAATATTTTAAAAACACACACATATATATAAGCACAAAGGAAAGGTCAGGAAGACGTAAGTCTTTTAAAATCTATTTTAATGATTTTTTTCTGAAACTGTCCACAAAAGTTTGGGCTTTTTTGTAGCCTTACATTTTCTTTTACACAATACACCTGCTTTTTTTTCTAAACTAAATATTTCTTCCATCTAATGACTCTCTTTATTAGACAGCATCTAATTTGCATACATTTACATACAATTTAACTGCTAGCTGTGAGAACAAAGAAATGGCTCTGTATTGTACTGAAGGACAATACTCAGTAAAGGAAGGTATAAAAACCAACTAGCTCGGTGACTGTGTAAGCTCTTTGTTTCAGATATACCAGGCTCTTTTCTTTTTTTAAAAAAAATTCCAGTTAAAAGGGGTAAAAATTATTTCATCAAACAATGAAAGAAAGATGCAGCACTACTTTGTTTAACTGCCCATTTCCTCCCCAACCTGGCTACTATAATTCAGGGGTCCAAGTTCCCTGAATCTACTACAATTTCCTTTATTAGATTTGATGGATTCAATCCCTCTCCATATTTTTGTTCCGAATCTTATATCTAAAACAACCTGGGATCCCACTGTGATAAAGCTTTGTTCTGATGCTAATTTGTACTGCCACCCTCCCTGTTCCCCAGCAGATCTGGGAGAATATGGCATTCTGTTCTCCGGTGAACAATACATACCCTTACCCTTAGCAAGTTAACAGGTTTAACTGAGACTTCAGGCTTTTATGTTATGAACCAGCTCTTTAAAAGAATTTTTTTTTCAGTGTCCACTGAGGAATAGATGAGAAAAGAAGTCTTGAATACAGGGAGGGAGTTTGTGCTGGTGAAAAAGAAGTTAGAGGTAAAAGAGTGCTTGAGTCAACTGTTTTTCCACTTAGCAAGGATCCCTTTGTGAGTCTCCAAACTTCTCATTTGAAAGTAAATTCACATACTCTGTGACACAGGCTAAGTCACAAGTCACCTTGCCTCTTCTATGTGCCTCTCATCCTTGACGCATAGAGAGGGAGATTGGGGGGAGGAATCTTGAAGAGTCTAGTCAGGTGTTTTGTAAATATTAACTACTAAAAACACAAGAAATAAGTAATAAAACTGAAGTTACAATCAACTGAAAACAAACATGAGAGGGATTCAAGTTTTTGAAACCCCATATATAAAATATCACAAAAAATATTATATACAAAAATACTTCAAAATGATAACAAGTGATGCAAACATAATTGAAAAACATAAAGCTGCACAGGAACTGGTGACACAGGCTTAATGGAAATATCATTTGTGACTGAGTGCTGAAAGTGGTCCGAGGAGATGTACTTCTTTGGAAATACATTTAATATCACTAATTTGGCCTGTTTTCTGCATCTGATAATGTAGATTTACAATTTTAATGACCAAAAGAGGTGTGAACTTGTGAGGGATAAGTGAAGAAATTCTCCCACTCTGTGGGGCTGCAGAATGCCCACATGATTTGGAACCTTCAGCAACCCAACAGATTGCACAATCTCTACCAGCAATCTTGAAGCATGTCTGCTTTTTCCACCTGGTGAGAAGAAGCCTGAGTTAGAGACTTGTATTAATGCTGGAGTGCTGGCATAGACCAAGTCTGCCAACTTCTTAACCCATAAGCAGTTATGAATAATGATAAAAAAAAAAAACAGCACTTAAAAGAAATGTTTAGACACTGTCCTTTTAAAAACCCTGACTAGATTTTAGTCACTAGAATGAGTAAGCAGGAAGGTGTTGACATCCTGAAAACCACAGCTTATTTCTAAAAATGTCCTTAAACTATAGGGAACCTGGCTCTGTCTCCTAAACTCTTTACTCAATGGGAAAATGAGACAATCACCTTATGAGTGATCATCAGTAAGTTTTACTGTCCTTTCAGAGATCATAAGTCTTGGAAGTTCTATTTCTACAGCTCATTAGACCTCTTTAGTTAATATAAATTTAAGGTAGTACTTGTTTTCATGTCATGGAATATTATCTGTTGATACCTAGCACCAGACCTATTTTCTACACTCTAATGTATTAAATTGTGCCTTGTTTATTTGTAAGGCATCTCTTAATACTTACTCAGCCAACATCCCCTGTGCTGGAGATAGTTAAGATCCACCTCCCCAAAGCATGTTACCACGGTGACAAAGTAGTGACCTAATTTGCACACACCTGCTGGGTTAATTGGGCCAAAATGAAAGATGATATATATGCTTAAAATCCAAAACTGATTTTTTCCTCAAAATTAAATATTTGATTTTTTAAATTAACAGTTTCTAAAGCTCAGTAATATACTCCAGGTGTGCAGTTGCCAGTTAATATACCCTGAATGTTTCATGACACTTGAGGAGCAAAATATATTGAGTAATGAATACAAATTTTTAATGTATTTTCTGTGTATAATGATTAGTATGAGTAAGTGGTCTTAATCACTGAATACATGGCATGTGCCTGAAGGGTCGGGTCACTGAGTCAAAGCAAATAGGGATGTAGGAACTATGGCAAGTTAACAGGCAGAGTCTCAGCTGGCTCCAAAAGTGAAAGTTTGCTTTGGAGAAAGCTTCTCTCCAAAGCTTGCAATAGCCTGCCACATTTCTTCAACAAAAATGGCTCTCACCTCTGCTTCACCTCTTCCCACCTCTTTGTACTCACCCTTCCCAGACCACTGAGAGCTTTTCGGTGAACCACGTAGAGTTATACCAAGAACTGAGAGAATATGAGCAAAAACAGACACTCTCTGAGACTGCTTCTGAGGCCACAGAAATGTGTAAGTGATATAACTGAATGCATTAAAAAACTTGAAAAATGTGTGTATCTTTAACTCAAGTATTCTACATATAGTAACTTGTGCTAAGGACATAATCAGGGATGTTCATAAGAATGTGTACACAATAATATTAATAAATAGGTTATTGTAATAGAGAAATACTAGAAGCAACTTCAAGTTCAGGAATAAGAAATGGACTAAATTAATTTAACACATCCACCATACAGAATATTTTATAACCAAAAAGAAAATCACACCAGAGAAAAATCATTTATTAACAGAAACAAATGTTCATAAACCTGAAGAGTGATTTTATTATATTCTTTCTGCATTTTCATGTTGTCCAAATAGTTTGACTATGATGCTCTGTTACTTTTATAATGAAAAAAAAAGAATATTATATTAAAAATAAAGTGAAGGGTAAGAAAAAATTAAGTTGCAGTTCTTGGTTCCTCTCCCTCACAGATTCACATTTCTTCTGTCCTTACTTCTCTCCCAGGTGGCACAGTGGTAAAGAATCCACCAGCCAATGCAGGAGAGGAAAGAGACTTCGGTTCAATCCATAGGTTCAGAATATACCCTGGAGAAGGAAATGGCAACTCACTCCAGTATTTTTGTCTGGAAAACTCCATGGAAAGAGGAGCCTGGCAGGCTGCAGTCCATGTCACACAGTCAGACATGACTGAGTAAATGAGCATGCACACATACTTCTTTCCTAATCAATTCTAGTCATAAATATAATAGATGTTAAGCTGAATATGGGCTTCCCAGGTGGCACTAGTGGTAAAGAAGCTACCTGCCTATGCACGAGAGATAACAGACACAGGTGCTATCCCTGGGTGAGGAAGAGCTCCTGGGGGGGGCAGGGCTACCCAGTCCAGTATTCTTGCCTGGAAAATCCCTTGGACAGAGTAGCCTGGTGTTCTACAGTTCACAGGGTTGCAAAAGAGTCGGACATGGCTGAAGTGAATTAGAGCACGCACATGGAAACTGAGTATTGTTCTTTTATTGACAAATATTCAATTTTCTAACTGAATGGCTCCTTTACTTATTTACAAACCATACAAAGATGTCAGCTATCAGAACTCTCAAGAGTATCCAAGCTGCTTTGCAAGCTTACAAAAACCATTCAAAGTAATCGCCTTTTAGGGATGATGATGATTTGAAGTGAACTTTTCAAGGAACAGATACATTTATTCATCACCAGGCTACTATGTCCTGCTTAAATTAGAACATTTACATTTTTATTTTACTTGTACAGCTATAAGTTCTTACTGAGAAGTAAGTGCTTTTCCTAAGTAAAATTAACATTACCATATGAATTGAAATTGCTGTTAAAAGTGTCTTGCTAGGGGTTTTGATTTATTCTATGATACGTTCACTGATTTAATCATTGCTTAGATTATCTAAATATAATAATTTATTCTCATAAGTAAAAAAGTTTCTTGGGATTTTTGTATGTCATAAACAATAGACATTAGTGATTGGTAAAGAAAAATAGGTCAATTTTGACATTTCAATTCTCACTCTGCCAATTTTTTCCTTTTTTTTTTTGTTTTAATTGAAGTGCTGAACTCTGCCTTCCTGAGGTACTCAGGGGCCAAGAAAAAAAAAACAAAACAAAACTCTGTCTTTTCAAGTGATACAATAAAAAATGTTTATTTTAATTCCACAAAATATATTAATATTTTTTAAAATATACTATACAAAAATAACATTTTGTTGAATTAAGGATGTAAAATTTATTTATTTATTTATTTTTTCATTTATTTTCATTAGTTGGAGGCTAATTACTTTACAATATTGTAGTGGTTTTTGCCATACATTGAAGTGAATCAGCCATGGATTTACATGTGTTCCCCATCCTGATCCCCCCTCCCGCCTCCATCTCCATCCCATCCCTCTGGGTCTTCCCAGTGCACCAGCCCTAAGCACTTGTCTCATGCATCCAACCTGGGCTGGTGATCTGTTTCACCTTTGATAGTATACTTGTTTCAGTGCTATTCTCTGAGAACATCCCACCCTCGGCTTCTCCCATAGAGTCCCAAAGTCTGTTCTGTACATCTGTGTCTCTTTTTCTGTTTTGCATATTGGGTTATCATTACCATCTTTTAAAATTCCATATATATGCGTTAGTATACTGTACTGGTCTTTATCTTTCTGGTTTACTTCACTCTGTATAATGGGCTCCAGTTTCATCCATCTCATTAGAACTGGTTCAAATGGATTCTTTTTAACGACTGAGTAATATTCCATTGTGTATATGTACCACAGCTTCCTTATCCATTCATTTGCTGATGGGCATCTAGGTTGCTTCCATGTCCTGGCAATTATAAACAGTGCTGCAATGAACATTGGGGTGCACGTGTCTCTTTCAGATCTAGTTTCCTCGGTGTGTATGCCCAGAAGTGGGATTGCTGGGTCATATGGCGGTTCTATTTCCAGTTTTTTAAGGAATCTCCACACTGTTCTCCATAGTGGCTGTACTAGTTTGCATTCCCACCAAAAGTGTAAGAGGGTTCCCTTTTCTCCACACCCTCTCCAGCATTTATTGCTTGTAGACTTTTGGATAGCAGCCATCCTGACTGGAGTGTAATGGTACCTCATTGTGGTTTTGATTTGCATTTCTCTGATAATGAGTGATGTTGAGCATCTTTTCATGTGTTTGTTAGCCATCTGTATGTCTTCTTTGGAGAAACGTCTGTTTAGTTCTTTGTCCCATTTTTTGATTGGCTCATTTATTTTTCTGTAATTGAGCTGCAGAAGTTGCTTGTATATTCTTGAGACTAATCCTTTGTCTGTTGCTTCATTTGCTATTATTTTCTCCCATTCTGAAGGCTGTCTTCTCACCTTGCTTACAGTTTCCTTTGTTGTGCAAAAGCTTTTAAGTTTCATTAGGTCCCATTTGTTTATTTTTGCTTTTATTTCCAATATTCTGGGAGGTGGGTCCTAGAGGATCCTGCTGTGATTTATGTCGGAGAGTGTTTTGCCTATGTTCTCCTCTAGGAGTTTTATAGTTTCTGGTCTTAAATTTAGATCTTTAAAGGGATGTAAAATTTAAAAGAGACCAAATTACAAATATCCTAGAAGAAACTATGGGTAATTTTTCTATGTATTTTCTACACCATAAAGGAAATGATTGATAAATGCTGGTATGTAAAACTCCATAACAAAAGTCAAAAAGTAAATTAAAAGCTGTGAAATATTTTAAAACCTAATATGGTTATTTTCCATATATGGGAGGTTATACAAATCAATAGAAAAAAAATAAAACAATAGAAAAATAGGAAGCATTTAACAGCCACTCACAATTTTGACAGCAAAATATTTAAATTGTGTTTAGCTGTACTAATAAATAAATAAATACAAATCAACACAGTGATTAAATATAATTTTCTCTTTTCAAATTAGAACAAAAATTTGTTAAAGCCAAGTCTTGATAAGGGTGCAAGAAAGTAGGTATCCTCTTACACTGTTGTTAGTAGTATATATTAGAGCTATGTTTTTAAAAGAAAATTTTAAAAAGCTATCAAAATTTTAATTACAAAGTATACCTAGGAAATTATATTATGTATCCTTTAGAATGGGCTTCCCAGGTGGTGTTAATGGTAAAGAATCTGTCTGCCAATGCAGGAGACACAAGAGATACAGGTTCAAACCCTGGGTCAGGAGGATCCCCTGGCAGTCTGCTCCAGTATCCTTGCCTATAAAATTCCATGGACAGAGGAGGCTGGCATGCTACAGTCCACAGGGTCGGACATGACTGAGACACTGTGCACATACATTAGAATAATTAAAAGATGTATTTGGAGGGCGCAGGCACCCGACCCACGCGGGCGGGGACTGGGGCTGGGGACGCGGAGAGGACAAGGCGCACGCACCCAGGGAGAGTGCGCCCATCAGGCTCCTGGCTGCCTGAGCCGCTCCGACCACAAAAAGCAGGTGCAGCTTTTTGTTCCGCGCTTTTGTGGAACAGCGGAGGGCTGGAACCGCGTGCAGCGCAGGTCACGGTCCATAAAGAACAGCCGGGAGCCTGAGCAGCGTAGATGGGGAAAGCAGCGCCAGTCCCTCCCTGCAGCGCGACGGAACTAGCAACCTGAATAAGAGACCACCTCTGCCCGCCTGGGTCAGGGAGGAAATTAGGCCCTGAAGAGACCAGCAAACAGAAGCCAAATAAACAAAGGGAACCCCTTCAGAAGGGACCAGTGCAACAGATTAAAATCCCTGTAGCTAACACTGACAACACCAGAAGGGGCCTGTAGATATCGAGAAGTGTAAGCTGGAACAAGGAGCTATCTGAAACTGAACTGAACCCACACTGACCGCAACAGCTCCAGAGACATTCCTAGATATATTTTTACTTTTTTTTTTTTTAAGTAAAAAAAATTTTTTTTCTTTTTTTTTTCTTTTTTCTCTTTTATTTTCTTTTAAAATTCCTGATTACTGCCCCATTACTCCTTAACTTTCATTTTCATAGATTTTTATGATTTTTTTGATGAGGAAAAAATTTTTTTTCTTATTTTTTTTCCTTTTTCTCTTCTTTTTTCTTTTTCTCTTATTTCCTTTTAAAGTCCTCTATTACTCCTCTACTACTCCTTAATTTTCATTTTCATTACACTATAACCTTGCCAAAAAAAAAAAAAAAAAAGAGAAGCCCTATTTTTAAACCAAACTTCATATATATTTCTAAAATTTTTTTGTGTTTTGGTTTTTGTTTTTAATATTGTATTTTTAAGAGTCTAACCTCTACTCCAGATTTTTAATCTTTGTTTTTCAGTATATAATATAAATTGTGGACATTTAAGAATCCAATATTCAGTTCCCATTTTTATTCAGGAGTGTGTTGATTACTCTCTCCCAATCTTGACTCTCCGTTTTCTACCTCAGAACACCTCTATTTCCTCCTTTCCCCTTCTCTTCCCAATCCAATTCTGTGAATCTTTGTGGGTGTCTGGGCTACGGAGAACACTCTGGGAACAGACAACTGTGTAGATCGGTCTCTCTCCTCTTGAGTCCCCCCTTTTCTCCTCCTGCTCATCTCTGTCTCCCTCCACCCTCTCCTCTTCTTCATGTAACTCTGTGAACCTCTCTGGGTATCCCTCATGGGGGAGAATCTTTTCACCATTAACCTAGAAGTTTTATTATCAGTGCTGTATAGTTGGAGAAGTCTTGAGACTACTGGAAGAATAAAACTGAAATCCAGAGCCAGGAGACTTAAGCCTAAAACCTGAGAACACCAGAAAACTCCTGACTACAGGGAACATTAAGTAATAAGAGACCGTCCAAAAGCCTCCATACCTACACTGAAACCAACCACCACCCAAGAGCCAGTAAATTTCAGAGCAAGACATACCACGCAAATTCTCCAGCAATGCAGGAACATAGCCCTGAACGTCAACATACAGGCTGCCCAAGGTCACACCTAACACATAGACCCATCTCAGAACTCATTACTGGGCACTCCATTTCACTCCAGAGAGAAGAAATCTAGTTCCATGCACCAGAACACCGACGCAAGCTTCCCTAACCAGGAAACCTTGACAAGCCAATCGTCCAACCCCACCCACTGGGTAAAACCTCCACAATAAAAAGAAACCACAGACCTCCAGAATACAGAGAGCCCACTCCAGACACAGCAAACTAAACAAGATGAAAAGGCAGAGAAATACCCAGCAGGTAAAGGAACATGAAAAATGCCCACCAAGCCAAACAAAAGAGGAGGAGATAGGGAATCTACCTGAAAAAGAATTTAGAATAATGATAATAAAAATGATCCAAAATCTTCAAAACAAAATGGAGTTACAGATAAATAGCCTGGAGACAAAGATTGAGAAGATGCAAGAAATGTTTAATAAAGACCTAGAAGAAATAAAAAAGAGTCAATTAAAAATGAATAATGCAATAAATGAGACAAAAAACACTCTGGAGGGAACCAAGAGTAGAATAACGGAGGCAGAAGATAGGATAAGTGAGGTAGAAGATAAAATGGTGGAAATAAATGAAGCAGAGAGGAAAAAAGAAAAAAGAATCAAAAGAAATGAGGACAACCTCAGGGACCTCTGGGACAATGTAAAGTGCCCCAACATTCGAATCATAGGAGTCCCAGAAGAAGAAGACAAAAAGAAAGGCCATGAGAAAATACTCGAGGAGATAATAGCTGAAAACTTCCCCAAAATGGGGAAGGAAATAGCCACCCAAGTCCAAGAAACCCAGAGAGTCCCAAACAGGATAAACCCAAGGCGAAACACCCCAAGACACATACTAATCAAATTAACAAAGATCAAACACAAAGAACAAATATTAAAGGTAGCAAGGGAGAAACAACAAATAACACACAAAGGGATTCCCATACGGATAACAGCTGATCTTTCAATAGAAACCTTCCAGGCCAGAAGGGAATGGCAGGACATACTTAAAGTAATGAAAGAGAGTAACCTACAACCTAGATTACTGTATCCAGCAAGGATCTCATTCAGATATGAAGGAGAATTCAAAAGCTTTACAGACAAGCAAAAGCTAAGAGAATTCAGCACCACCAAACCAGCTCTTCAACAAATGCTAAAGGATCTTCTCTAGACAGGAAATGCAGAAAGGTTGTATAAACGTGAACCCAAAACAACAAAGTAAATGGCAACTGGACCACACCTATCAATAATTACCTTAAATGTAAATAGATTGAATGCCCCAACCAAAAGACAAAGATTGGCTGAATGGATACAAAAAGAAACCCACTGAAATGTTGTGAAGTAATTAGCCTCCAACTAATTAAAAGAGAAAAGAAAAAAAAAAAAAAAACAAGACCCCTATAATTGCTGTCTACAAGAGACCCATCTCAAAACAAGGGACACATACAGACTAAAAGTGAAGGGCTGGAAAAAAATATTTCACACAAACGGAGACCAAAAGAAAGCAGGAGTCGCAATACTCATATCAGTAAAACAGACTTTCAAATACAGGATGTGAATAGAGACAAAGAAGGACACTACATAATGATCAAAGGATCAATCCAAGAAGAAGATACAACAATTATAAATATATATGCACCCAACAAAGGAGCACCCCAATATGTACGGCAAACGCTAACCAGTATGAAAGAGGAAATTAATAGTAACACAATAATAGTGGGAGACTTTAATACCTCACTCACAACTATGGATAGATCAACTAAACAGAAAATTAACAAGGAAACACAAACCTTAAATGACACAATGGACCAGCTAGAACTAATTGATATCTATAGGACATTTCACCCCAAAACAATCAATTTCACCTTTTTCTCAAGTGCACACGGAACCTTCTCCAGAATAAATCACATCCTGGGCCATAAATCTGGTCTTGGAAAATTCAAAAAAAATTGAAATCATTCCAGTCATCTTTTCTGACCACAGTGCAGTAAGATTAGATCTCAATTACAGGAAAAAAATTGTTAAAAATTCAAACATATGGAGGCTAAATAACATGCTTCTGAATAACCAACAAATCATAGAAGAAACCAAAAAAGAAATCAAAATATGCATAGAAATGAATGAAAATGAAAACACAACAACCCAAAACCTATGGGACACTGTAAAAGCAGTGCTAAGGGGAAGGTTCATAGCATTACAGGCTTACCTCAAGAAACAAGAAAAAAGTCAAATAAATAACCTAACACTACACCTAAAGCAACAGAGAAGGAAGAAATGAAGAACCCCAGGGTTAGTAGAAGGAAAGAAATCTTAAAAATTAGGGCAGAAATAAATGCAAAAGAAACTAAAGAGACCATAGTAAAAATCAACAAAGCTAAAAGCTGTTTTTTTAAAAAAATAAACAAAATTGACAAACCATTAGCAAGACTCATTAAGAAACAAAGAGAGAAGAACCAAATTAACAAAATTAGAAATGAAAATGGAGAGATCACAACAGACAACAATGAAATACAAAGGATCATAAGAGACTACTACCAGCAGCTCTATGCCAATAAAATAGACAACTTGGAAGAAATGGACAAATTCTTAGAAAAGTATAACTTTCCAAAACTTAACCAGGAAGAAATAGAAGATCTTAACAGAGCCATCACAAGCACGGAAATTGAAACTGTAATCAGAAATTTTCCAGCAAACAAAAGCACAGGACCAGATGGCTTCACAGCTGAATTCTACCAAAAATTTAGAGAAGAGCTAACACCTATCTTACTCAAACTCTTCTAGAAAATTGCAGAAGAAGGTAAACTTCCAAACTCATTCTATGAGGCCACCATCACCCTAATTCCAAAACCAGACAAAGATGCCACAAAAAAAGAAAACTACAGGCCAATATCATGATGAACATAGATGCAAAAATCCTTAACAAAATTCTAGCAAACAGACTCCAACAACATATTAAAAAGATCATACATCATGACCAAGTGGGCTTTATCCCAGGAATGCAAGGATTCTTTAATATCCGCAAATCAATCAATGTAATACACCACATTAACAAATTGAAAGATAAAAACCATATGATTATCTCAATAGATGCAGAGAAAGCCTCTGACAAAATTCAACACTCATTTATGATTAAAACTCTCCAGAAAGCAGGAATAGAAGGAGTATACCTCAACATAATAAAAGCTACCTATGACAAACCCACAGCAAGCATCACCCTCAATGGTGAAAAATTGAAAGCATTTCCCCTGAAATCAGGAACAAGACAAGGGTGCCCACTCTCACCACTACTATTCAACATAGTTTTGGAAGTGTTGGCCACAGCAATCAGAGCAGAAAAAGAAGTAAAAGGAATCCAGATAGGAAAAGAAGAAGTGAAACTCTCGCTGTTTGCAGACGACATGATCCTCTACATAGAAAACCCTAAAGACTCTACCAGAAAATTACTAGAGCTAATCAATGAATATAGTAAAGTTGCAGGATATAAAATTAACACACAGAAATCCCTTGCATTCCTATACACTAACAATGAGAAAACAGAAAGAGAAATTAAAGAAACAATACCATTCACCATTGCAACAAAAAGAATAAAATACTTAGGAGTATATCTACCTAAAGAAACAAAAGACCTATACATAGAAAACTATAAAACAGTGGTGAAAGAAATCAAAGAGGACACAAACAGATGGAGAAACATACTGTGTTCATGGATTGGAAGAATCAATATTGTCAAAATGGCTATACTACCCAAAGCAATCTATAGATTCAATGCAATCCCTATCAAGCTACCAACGGTATTTTTCACAGAACTAGACCAAAGAATTTCACAATTTGTATGGAAATACAAAAAACCTCGAATAGCCAAAGTAATCTTGAGAAAGAAGAATGGAACTGGAGGAATCAACCTGCCTGACTTCAGACTCTACTACAAAGCCACAGTCATCAAGACAGTATGGTATTGGCACAAAGACAGAAATATAGATCAATGGAACAGAATAGAAAGCCCAGAGATAAATCCACAAACCTATGGACACCTTATCTTCAACAAAGGAGGCAAGGATATACAATGGAAAAAAGACAACCTCTTTAACAAGTGGTGCTGGGAAAACTGGTCAACCACTTGTAAAAGAATGAAACTAGAACACTTTCTAACACCATACACAAAAATAAACTCAAAATGGATTAAAGATCTAAATGTAAGACCAGAAACTATAAAACTTCTAGAGAAGAACATAGGCAAAACACTCTCCGACATAAATCACAGCAGGATCCTCTAGGACCCACCTCCCAGAATATTGGAAATAAAAGCAAAACTAAACAAATGGGACCTAATGAAACTTAAAAGCTTTTGCACAACAAAGGAAACTATAAGCAAGGTGAAAAGACAGCCTTCAGAATGGGAGAAAATAATAGCAAATGAAGCAACAGACAAAGGATTAGTCTCAAAAATATACAAGCAACTCCTGCAGTTCAATTCCAGAAAAAATAAATGCCCCAATCAAAAAATGGGCCAAAAAACTAAACAGACATTTCTCCAAAGAAGACATACAGATGGCTAACAAACACATGAAAAGATGCTCAACATCACTCATTATCAGAGAAATGCAAATCAGAACCTCAATGAGGTACCATTACACTCCAGTCAGGATGGCTGCTATCCAAAAGTCTACAAGCAATAAATGCTGGAGAAGGTGTGGAGAAAAGGGAACCCTCTTACACTTTTGGTGGGAATGCAAACTAGTACAGCCACTATGGAGAACAGTGTGGAGATTCCTTAAAAAACTGGAAATAGAACTGCCATATGACCCAGCAATCCCACTCCTAGGCATACACACTGAGGAAACTAGATCTGAAAGAGACACGTGCACCCCAATGTTCATTGCAGCACTGTTTATAATAGCCAGGACATGGAAGCAACCTAGATGCCCACCAGCAGACGAATGGATAAGGAAGCTATGGTACATATACACAAAGGAATATTACTCAGCCATTAAAAAGAATCCATTTGAACCAGTTCTAATGAGATGGATGAAACTGGAGCCCATTATACAGAGTGAAGTAAGCCAGAAAGATAAAGAACATTACAGCATACTAACACATATATATGGAATTTAGAAAGATGGTAACGATAACCCTATATGCAAAACAGAAAAAGAGACACAGATGTACAGAACAGACTTTGGGACTCTGGGAGAAGGCGAGGGTGGGATGTTTCGAGAGAACAGCATGTATATTATCTAGAGTGAAACAGATCACCAGCCCAGGTTGGATGCATGATACAAGTGCTCAGGGCTGGTGCACTGGGAAGACCTAGAGGAATCGGGTGGAGAGGGAGGTAGGAGGGGGGATCGGGATGTGGAATACATGTAACTCCATGGCTGATTCATGTCAATGATGACAAAACCTACTGTAATGTTGTGAAGTAATTAGCCTCCAACTAATAAAAATAAATGGAAAAAAAAAAAAGATGTATTTAGAAGGCTGTTTATTGTAATGTTTTTGAAGATGGAAAAAATTGAAAATAACCAAGTATCCATAAATTTGACCATGGTTAAATACATTTTGTTACAGTCGTAAAATGGAAATATTATGAAGCTATAAAAAAGATGACATAGCATAATACACTATTATATAAATTCTGTAAAATCTCTAAGATATAGTACTAAAAAGAAAGCAAAATACAAAGAAAACCTAAATGATGTGATTCTTGTTCATTTTAAAAATGCAGGTATATAGGTACATTTTTGTACATGTACACTTGAATCTATCTCTAGTAATAGCACTTTAAGTTGGTATAAACATATTTCTCATTTTACATCTTTGTGTGCCATTTTATTTTTAAAAATTTTCACCATGTGTATGCATTTTAAAAATAAAGATAGCAGAAAAATTGTTGTAGATGGTGAAAAGTGAAGCAAAATTGGTGAAGATGGAAGTAAACAGTACTGCGTTACTCAGTTCTTCATTCTGCACTTGTCTAGTCCTATTCAATTTCACTATGTTTCCATTTCCTTATCTGTAAAATAACTAGATTATACTAAAAAGATAATGCAAATTTTCTTATAGATCTAACAGTTTATACTTCTAAGTCTTAATAATATAACACAGAAGAGGACAGCAGAGAGTGAGATGGTTATACAGCAACACTGACTCAATGGACATGAATTTGAGCAAACTCAGAGAGATAGTGAACAGGTGAGCCTGGTATGCTGCAGTCCATGGGGATGCAAAGAGTCAGAGATGACTTAGCAACTGGACAACAATCTAATACAAAACAGTGGGAAATATGTTTGAGATTTAAATATCTATTTTGAGCATCTGTAGCTACTACAATGAATAAATATCTATTTGGTACTTTGTTGATGGACTGTAATCATGTCTTCATGACTATAGGAAACAATGTATGATGAAAATCTTCATAAGCTGAAAAAACTAAACATCTTAAATACTATACTCATTGTGCAAGTTGTGCTTCTAGGTCTCTATAGTTTAGTTCTGCAAAGTTATTGAAACACACCAAATGAGACTAATGAGAAATGTAAATTTTATATAGTTCATTGTCAACTTTTAATATTGGCCCTGGTGCGTGTGTGCCTGATCAGCTGCTCAGTTATGTCTGACTCTTTGCATTCCCATGGACTGCAGTCCACCAGGATCCTCTGTCTATGGCATTTTCCAGTCAAGAACTGGAGTGGCTTGCCATCTCCTACTTCAGGGAATCTTCCCAACCCAGGGATCGAACCCACATCTCTTGTGTCTCCTGTATTGGCAGGTGGATTCTTTACCACTGTGCCACCTGGGAATCCCCATTGGCCCTGGAGTTTTCTTGAATCTATTCTTGATATATACTTTCAGAGACACAACTTGAGTAGAATAAAATTTCAAAATTGGTTTATAATTCAGGTATATGTTATCACAAATGCTCTTTAACAGGTTTGTAATTTTCTATGAGATTATAGTACATGCTTACAAGTTATAAAAAATGTACTTGATGTGTTTTTTATTTATAGTATTTGAAGCTTCAGTATGATAATGACCTTCCATTACAACTTAATATTCTTGACACTTGGATAACTGTTTGTAAAAGCAAAATCTCAGTCATGGTTGGATGACAAATTGAATGGTTAACTCAGTTACATAGCAAAAATTGTGCACTGTAGTATTTCTGAAAAGGAAGTAGTTCTTGCCTTTATTTTTGGTTTCTGTTATCATGATAAAAACAAAATTATGGGAATTTGTGTGATAATATTCAATGGTATAACTGCTAACAATTTGTGTTATCAATCACACCACAATTTGGTTTATAAATTAGAATGTACGTAAAGTCTATCAACACAGTGGTAAAGAATCCCTCTGCCAATGTAAGAGATGCAGAAAACACCAGTTCAATCCCTGGGTCTGGAAGATCCTCTTAAGAAGGAAATCCACTTAGTATTCTTGCCTGAAGAATTCCATGGGCAGAGGAGCCTGGCAGGCTACAGTTCATGGAGTCGCAAAGAGTCAGACACGACTGAGCATGTACGAAAGCAAAGCCTATCAAAATTTATACCGAGAGGTGGTCAGTCTCTAGTCAAAAAAGTGTAAATCTGCTTATCTAAAAATACATTTCTGAAAGTGTTATTCTGCTCTATTTTTCAAATACTCACAATAGAGTGTGTATTTCATTGTGCAGTTTTTCTTACAGCATCATCCTGGATCCTGGTAATACTGTCATCTCTTACAGCAGTAAGCAATGGGCAATAATAATGCCCTGACTGCAGTGTTGATTAGACACATTAAACTCAGGAAAATTCAATCAAATCTCATCAATTTCAATAATTTACTACCACATATTCTTGTCTAGTTATAGATAAACAATTTAATTTTGAATGAAGCATTTGGAGAAATTCCTGCTTGAGAATGAGGGTAAAGATGAGAAGAACAGATTTCTTGTGTGCAATTCAAATGGAAAGATAACTGTGCTGTGTGCTTAGTTGCTCAATCATGTCTGACTCTTTGGGACCCCATGGACTGTAGCCACCAGGCTCCTCTGTCCATGGGGAATAGACAGGCAAGAAAACTGGAGTGGGTTGCCATGCCCTCCTCCAAGGGATCTTCCCAACCCAGGGATCGAACCCAGGTCTCCTGCACTGCAGGTGGATTCTTTACTATCTGAGCCACGAGGGAAGTCCAAGAATACTGGAGTGGGTAGCTTATCCCTTCTCCAGGGGATCCTTCTGACCCAGGAATTGAACTTGGGTCTTGCATTGCAGGCAGATTCTTTACCAGCTGAGATACCAGGGAAAGATAACTACATATTCCTAAAATTTTATAGCTTAACCTAATTATACGGAGAAGGAAATGGCAACCCCCTCCAGTATTCTTGCCTAGAGAATCCCAGAGATGGAGGAGCCTGGTGGGCTGCTGTCTGTGGGGTTGCAGAGTTGGACATGACTGTAGCAACCTAATTATAAGCAGCAGCAGCAGCAGCAACAGCAACCTAATTATAAGACTTCCCTGGTAAAGTAATCTGCCTGCAATGTAGGAGATCTGGGTCTGATCCCTGGGTTGGGAAGATTCCCTGGAGGAGCACAGGGAAACCCACTCCAGTGTTCTTGCCTTAAGAACCCCCATGGACAGAGGAGCCTGGTGGGCTACAGTCCATGGGGTCAAAAACAGGTGGACACGACTGAGCTACTAAGCACTAAACACACAATTATAAGACTAATAGTTAAAAAAAAATTAAATCTAAAGAAATTCATTTGATTTTCCATTTTCATTTATGGCCTTGATATACAGAAAAAGAGGAAAGGGTATGATATTACTCCTAGAAAAGATAATTTGGCAAAGGGAGAAATGATCAAGAATTCATGTGGCTCCTCTTCTAACCCTTGAGATCAAAGCAGGTGATGGAATTGATAAAGGCAGCTGAGAATAACAATAAATCCAGTCCCTCTCCTTGTAGCTTAACTAACTTTGGCTTTCACAAATAAGTCCGTAAGGTTTTAGGAGGAAATAGTTAAGCTTCTTTAACCCATTCCTGAATGCTTATTTTTGCTGTGTTTACTATCAGGATGAAGAGGAGGGTCAACTGGATGCCCTTGAAGCAGACATTCTAATTTTACATTGTAAATAGCGGACAGACAGGACACACATACCCTTACCTGACTACTCTAATACACATACACCTTGTGCGCACAACACTTAGCAACCTATAAGAATTTAGAGATCAAATTTCTTGTACTCCAGATTTTTCCCTGACTGGCTTCTTTATATTTTCCTGCTCCTAGTTTAAGTGTTATTTCCACAGGAAGTCCATCAATGACCCTTTCCACTTCCCTAGCCATTTTTTTTTTTTTTCTGTTGTACTTCCTAAATAGCCTATAGTGTTTTCTGCTCAGTCATTCAGTGATGTCCAACTCTTTGTGACACTATGGATTATCACACAGCAGGCTCCTCTGTCCATGAAATTCTCCAGGCAAGAATACTGGAATGGGTTACCATGCCCTACTCCAGGAGATCTTTTGAACCCAGGGATCGAACCTGCATCTCTTGCATCTCCTGCATTGGCAGGCAGATGCTTTATCTCTGCTCCATCCTGGGAAGCCCCTCAATTTCTAGTACCAATTCTAAAAACTTACTATATGCACACTATATTACTAAAAAAACCATGAAATCCTTGTATTACCAGTAGATGCTGGCAAATTCATACTGCATTCTCAAAGAGGCAGAATTTCATTTGCAAGAGGGCCATCTAGTAATCCCACCCTGGATGGAACAGCTTCTTTCTAGACATATCTTAATATAACTGTAATTTCTCTTTTTGTTTCCTCCCATACACACAAAATAGTCAGGCAAGAGTGAACACTGACATTTTAGGAATCAGTGAAATAAAATGGACTGGAATGGACGAATTTAATTCAGATGACCATTATATCAACTACTGTGGCAAGAATCCCTTAGAAGAAATTGAGTAGCCCTCATTGTCAACAAAAGAATCTGAAATGCAGTACTTCAGTGCAGTCTCAAAAACAACAGAATGATCTCTGTTCATTTCCAAGGCAAAACATTCAGTATCACAGTAATGCAAGTCTATGCCCCAATCATTAATGCTGAAGAAATGCTGAAGTTGAATGGTTCAATGAAGATCTACAAGACCTTCTAGAATTAACAACCAAAAAATATGTCCTTTTCATCATAGGGAACTGGAATGCAAATTAGGAAGTCAAGAGATACCTGGAGCAACAGTCAAGTTTGGTGTTGGAGTACAAAATGAAATAGGGCAAAGGCTAACAGTTTTGCCAAGAGAATGCAATGGCCATAGCAAACACTCTCTTCCAACAACACAAGAGAAGACTCTACACATGGACATCACCAGATAGTCAATACCGAAATCAGGTTCATTATATTCTTTGCAGCCAAAGATGGAGACGCTCTATACAGTCAGCAAAAACAAGGCCAGGAACTAACTGTGCTCAGATCATGAACTGCTTATTGCCAAATTCAGACTTAAATTGAAGAAATTTAATGATTTCTTCAGGTATGATTCAGGTATGACCTATATCAACCTATATCAAATCCCTTGTGATTATACAGTGGAAGTGACAAATAGATTCAAGAGATCAGATCTGATAGACAGAGTGCCTGAAGAACTATGGACGGAGGTTCGTGACATCATACAGGAGGCAGTGATCAAGGCCATCCCCAAGAAAAAGAAATGTAAAAAGGCAAAATGGTTGTCTGAGGAGGCCTTACAAATAGCTGAGAAAAGAAGAGAAGCAAAAGGCAAAGGAGAAAAGGAAAGATATATCCATCTGAATGCAGAGTTCCAAAGAATAGCAAGGCAAGATAAGAAAGCCTTCCTAAGTGATCAATGCAAAGAAATAGGGGAAGACAATAGAAAGGGAAAGACTAGAGATCTCTTCAGGACAATCAGAGATCGCAAGGGAACATTTCATGCAAAGATGGGCACAATAAAGGACAGATAATGGTATGGAACTAACAAAAGCAAAAGATATTATGAAGAGGTGGCAAGAATACACAGAAGAACTATACAAAAAAGATCTTTATGACTTAGATAACCACGATGGTGTGATCATTCATCTTGAGCCATACATCCTAGAATGCGAAGTGAAGTGGGCCTTAGGAAGCACCACTATGAACAGAGCTAGTGGAGGTGATAGAATTCTAGCTGAGCTATTTCATATCCTAAAAAAATGATGCTGTGAAAGCGCTGCCCTTAATATGCCAGCAAATTTGGAAAACTCAGCAGTGGCCACAGGACTGGAAAAGGTCAGTTTTCAGTCCAATCCCAAAGAAGGGCAGTGCCAAAGAATGTTCAAACTACCACACAATTGCACTCATCTCACACGCGAGCAATGTTCAAAATTCTCCAAGCTAGGTTTCAACAGTACATGAACCAAGAACTTCCAGATGTTCAAGCTGGATTTAAAAAAGGCAGAGATCAAATTGCCAACATCTGCTGGATCATTGAAAAAGCAAGAGAATTCCAGAAAAACATCTGCTTCATTGACTATGCCAAAGCCTTTGACTGTGTGGATCACAACAAACTGTGGAAAATTCTGAAAGAGATGGAAATACCAGACCATCTAACCTGCTTCCTGAGAAATCTATATGCAAGTCAAGAAGCAACAGTTAGAACTGGACATGGAACAATAGACCAGTTCCAAATTGAGAAAGGAGTACATCAACGCTGTATATTGTCACCCTGCTTATTTAACTTAAATGCAGAGTACATCATTTGAAATCCCAGGCTGGATGAAGCACAAGCTGGAATGAAGACTGCCAGGAGAAATATCAATAATCTCAGATATGCAGATGACACCACCCTTAGGACAGAAAGTGAAGAGCAACTAAAGAGTCTCTTGATAGATGAAACAGGAGAGTGAAAAAGTTGGCTTAAAACTCAACATTCAGAAAACTAAGATCATAACATCTGGTCCCATCACTTCATAGCAAATAGATGGGGAAATAGTGGAAACAGTGACAGATCTTATTTTCTTGGGCTCCAAAAGCAATGCAAATGTTGCCTGCAGACATAAAATTAAAAGATGCTTGCTCCTTGGAAGAAAAGCTATGAAAAACCTAGACAGTATATTAAAAAGCAAAGACATTACTTTGCCAACAAAGGTCCATCTAATCAAAGCTATGGTTTTTCCAGTAGAAATGTATGTATGTGAGAGTTGGACCATAAAAAAAGCTGAGCACTGAAGAACTGATGCTTTTGAACTGTGGTATTGCAGAAGACTCTTGAGAGTCCCTTATACCTCAAGGAGACCAAACCAGTCAATCCACGAAGGAAATCAGTCCTGAATATTCACTGGAAGGACTGATGCTGAAGCTGAAACTTCAATACTTTGGCCACCTGATGTGAAGTACTGGTTCATTGGTAAAGACCCTAATGTTGGGAAAGATTTGAAGGCAGGAGGAGAAAGGGACGGCAGAGGATGAGATGGTTGGATGGCATCACTAACTTGAGTTTGAGCAAGCTCCAGGAGTTGGTGATGGATGGGGAATCCTGGCCTGCTATAGTTCATGGGATCACAAAGAGCTGGACACAACTCAGCAACTGAACTGACTGACTGATACATGCATACTGCCATCCTACTGCCATTTTAACTCATGAGTTAGAGTATCTTGGTCTTCTTGCTCAGAGCTGTATTTCTAGTGCCCGAAACTGGGTCTGATGTTCACCACAGTGGAAGCTTGATATACCAAAAAGTAATCTGCAATTTAGCAGAAAGATACTTTTTTCTCTTTGGTTCTTATAGCAATAGGAACAAGACAAATTAGAATAGTTAATTCAATTAATATATTTTGGAAGCAAATCATAATTTTGTATATCAAAATCACTTTGATATTTAACTACGTTACTATTTCAGAGATTAATTTTCACTTCTACTTAATCTTTATTTTTTTCTGGCAGGGCTATCCAGTACCTACTTCTAATTCTGTCTGTTCTTTCAGTATACAATTGTATTATCCAGAACATAAGTACAGCAGAGGAGCTCCAACTTATAAGAATTGTTCAGTAGATAAGACATAATTATATATTTTTAAAAATTCAAATTGTTGGCCTATTGAGTATTTGTAAAGAAAACACACCTGTAATATCCCACAATCATGAGTTGGAAAGGAGCAACAAATGCTTCTAATTCTATTGCAATTCTCTCAGGACTGGCTTTACTTTCTGCTCCATTTACTCTTATATAATAATATTTCTTACTTACATTTTCAGCATAAAAATATTTCAACTCTTTGGGAACTAACTTGGGAGAAGTATAAAGAATACAGGTTTTTCACTCTATTCAGAGTGAAAAATTTAGTTTAAATTCGGTCTCAGTCACTTACTGGCTCTATAAGGTTGGATTTTAACCTCTCTGAGCTGAGCCTTGCTTTCTCAATTCAGTCCTGGATGCTCATGACTTCCAATTATCACTTAATGGAGGTATATTTTTATATAGCCAGATAAATAACACTCTAATAAAGCTCTTGCCTATGCTAAATACAAAGATTATATTATCTCATTGTTTCAACAAGCTGTTATTTAGTGCAATAATTTTGTCACTCTATGACACTAAAGTTTAGGTGCATACTTGGCCTATAATATCTTGATACCACTATGAAAAAATTTTGTAACTCGTAATTTATGTCTTGAGTAAAGAGGCCTTAAAAATTGCTGTGAAGAGAGAGAAGCAAAAAGCAAAGGAGAAAAGGAAAGATATACCCATTTGAATGTAGAGTTCCAAAGAATACCAAGGAGAGATAAGAAAGCCTTCCTCAGTGATCAGTGCAAAGAAATAGAGGAAAACAATAGAATGGGAAAGACTAGAGACCTCTTCGAGAAAATTAGAGATACCAGGAGAACATTTCATGCAAAGATGGGCTCAGTAAAGGATAGAAATGGTATGGACCTAACAGAAGCAGAAGATATTAGAAAGAGGTGGCAAGAAAACACAGAAGAACTGTACAAAAAAGATCTTCACAACACAGATAATCACAATGGTGTGATCACTCACCTAGAGCCAGACATCCTGGAATGTGAAGTCAAGTCTACTTTAGGAAGCATCACTATTAACAAAGCTAGTGGAGGTGATGGAATTCAAATCCTAAAAAATGATCCTGTGAAAGTGCTGTAGTCAATATGCCAGCAAATTTGGAAACCTCAGAAGTGGCCAAAGAACTAGAAAAGGTCAGTTTTCAATCCAGTCCCAAAGAAAGGCAATCCCAAAGAATGCTCAAACTACCACACAAATGCACTCATCTCACACACAAGTAAAGTAATGCTCAAAATTCTCCAAGCCAGGCTACAACAATATGTGAACCATGGACTTCCAGATGTTCAAGCTGGATTTAGAAAAGGCAGAGGAACCAGAGATCAAATTGTCAACATCTGCTGGATCATCAAAAAGACAAGAGAGTTCCAGAAAAACATCTACTTCTGTTTTGTTAACTAGGCCAAAGCCTTTGACTATGTGGATCACAATAAACTGTGAAAAATTCTGAAAGAGATAGGAATACCAGACCACCTGACCTGCCTCTTGAGAAACCTGTATGCAGGTCAGGAAGCAGCAGTTAGAACTGAACATGGAAAAACAGACTGGTTCCAAATAGGAAAAGCAGTATGTCAAGGCTGTATATTGTTACCCTGCTTATTTAACTTATATGCAAAGTACATCATGAGAAATGCTGAGCTGGATGGAGCACAAGCTGGAATCAAAATTGCTGGGAGAAATATCAATAACCTCAGATATGTAGTTGACACCACCCTTAGGACAGAAAGTAAAGAAGAACTAAAGAGCCTCTTGATGAAAGTGAAAGAGGAGAGTGAAAAAGTTGGCTTAAAGCTTAACATTCAGAAAACTAAGCTCATGGCATCCGGTCCCATCACTTCATGGCAAATAGATGGGGAAACAGTGGCAGACTTTATTTTCTTGGGCTCCAAAAGCAATGCAGATGTTGACTGCAGCCATGAAATTAAAAGATAGTTGGTGATTGGAAGGAAAGTTATGACCAACCTAGATAGCATATTAAAAAGCAGAGACATTACTTTGCCAACAAAGGTCTGTCTAGTCAAGGCTATGGTTTTTCCAGTGGTCATGAATGGATGTGAGAGTAGGACTATAAAGAAAGCTGAGCACAGAAGAATTGATGCTTTTGAACTGCAGTGTTGGAGAATACTCTTGAGAGTCCCTTGGAATGCAAAGAGATCCAACCAGTCCATCCTAAGGAAATCAGTCTTGAACATTCGTTGGAGGTACTGATGCTGAATCTGGAACTCCAATACTTTGGCCACTTGATGCGAAGTGCTGACTTATTGAAAAAGACCCTGATGCTGGGAAAGCTTGAACGTGGGAGGAAAAGGGGATGACAGAGGATGAGATGGTTGGATGGCATCACCAGCTCAATGGACATGAGTTTGGGTAAACTCCAGGAGTTGATGATGGACAGGGAGGCCTGGTGCGCTGCAGTCCATGGAATCTCAAAGAGTCAGACATGACTGAATGACTGAACTGAACTGAACTGAAAGTTACTTGAAAACACTATGGACTATAAAAGTATATTTAGTATCTCAGCACACATAGATTCACAGAAAAGTTGGACATACCAAAATCAGTGTTTAATTTTGCACTGCATCTCTGAAGGAACTATAACTCTGTTGATTATTTCTTCTATGCCTTAAGCTCAGCATCTATAACAAAGGGGAAATTACAGTAGTTTAAGAGTATGAAAGAGAATGTACTCACCATCAACTACATCCATAAAAATACCAAAGTTTGAATGCAGCAAGTATTCTACAAATGCTGAAGAGATATATTTAGTCAACTACAGAGGAGAGAAAGAATTAGTGTGTAAGTGTACAAATAATCCTTCTGTAGTTATTTAATACAGAAAATTTAAGTTACACTCTGCAGTATGTTGAATATATCCTCCAAATTTTCATGTCTATCTAGAACCTCAGAATCTGACATTTATGGAAAACAGGGTATTTGTAGATATAACTAGTTAAGGATCTTGTGATGAAATCATCTTGGATTTAAGGTTTAAGTCATTTAATCCAATGACTGGGGCACTTATAAAAAGAGGAGAGAACAGAGAGATACACACAGAGGGGGAGGCCATGTAAAGATGGAAACAGAGTTTGAAGTTATGTTGCCAGATATAGATGATTATGGTATTCATATGATCAGGTGGAAAACAAATACAGTTATGTCAATAGCTAGAACTATTTGCATTGAATGAATGGATAAATAAATAAAACAAAAAGGTGATGTTGAACATGGATCAGTATGAAACAATTATTTTATAAATTAATAT
The DNA here is from genome assembly GCF_033118175.1 of Dama dama. Classification (NCBI taxonomy): domain Eukaryota; kingdom Metazoa; phylum Chordata; class Mammalia; order Artiodactyla; family Cervidae; genus Dama; species Dama dama. The sequence continues at coordinate 58,854,389 of NC_083699.1, read as the reverse complement.
TAAATCTTTGTCACAGAGGAAAGAACATTGTTACTAAGAAACAAATGATTCAACAGTATTAGTAATGACTAGGCTATAGAGTGTTTCTTAAATTCTTGTTTCTTTTTAGATAAGTATAATGTTCTAATCAAATAAATCCTATGTTTCATGTTACTTCAAGACCTAGCTCAAATCCTGTGTTTTACTTGCAGCTCACTGAGCTCTTATTTCCACTGAAATCTTTTGTACTTAATGACTTGTTCAGCGATGACAAATGGGTTTCATCTTAAATCAGCTGCCATCAACTGGTAAGTTAGCTGAAGTGTTGTCCTCAGGAGAATTCTTAGAACAAGTTCTGGTCTAGTGGAAAAGAGAACCATGAAAGATCAGTGATGTCCTTCATGGGCAATGAAGGGGAGTAGGGGTACATTGGGTCCAGAGTAGGGGTACATTGGGTCCAGAGTCTTATTTGACAACAAGAGTGCTAGTATTTTTACTTTTATAGCATTTATTTTTCATCAAATCCAGGTCTAGAGTATACATTTAATATTGAGTGTCTTACTTTAATTTATATCCTATATCTTCAAGTATACTATAATATTCTTGTAGCCAAAAACTATATATACGTTATGTCTGTAGCATAGGTTCAGTCATACCTTGCAAAATAGGCATTTGCTGATAACAAAATGACTTTTTTAGACTTTACTTGTATTACTATTATTCATAAACAATATCTCAAAAGATTATTAATATTAAACCATTCTAAAGAAACTTTAGAATGTTTATTTAACTTATATGCGAGTACATCATGTGAAATGCCAGGCTGGATGAAGCACAAGCTGGAATCAAGACTGTTGGGAGAAATAGTAATAACCACAGATATGCAGATGACACCACCCTTATGGCAGAAAGTGAAGAAGAACTAAACAGCCTCTTGATGAAAGTGAAAGAGGAAGTGAAACAGTTGGCTTAAAACTCAACATTCAGAAAACTAAGATCATGGTATCCGGTCCCATCACTTCATGGCAAATAGATGGGGAAACAATGGAAACAGTGGCAAACTTTATTTTCTAGGGCTCCAAAATCACTGCAGATGGCGACTGCAGCCATGAAATTAAAAGATACTTGGTGATTGGAAGGAAAGTTATGACCAACCTAGACAGCATATTAAAAAGCAGAGACATTACTTAGCCAACAAAAGTCCATCTACTCAAAGCTATGGTTTTTCCAGTAGTCATGTATAGATGTGAGAGTTGGACTATAAAGAAAGCTGAGCACTGAAGAATTGATGCTTTTGAACTGCAGTGTTGGAGAATACTCTTGAGAGTCCCTTGGACTGCCAGGAGATCCAACCAGTCCATCCTAAAGGAGATCAGTCTTGAACATTCGTTGGAGGGACTGATGCTGAATCTGGAACTCCAATACTTTGGCCACCTGATGCGAAGAACTCACTCATTTGAAAAGATCCTGCTGTTCAGAAAGATTGAAGGTGGGAGAAGAAGGGGATAATAGAAGATAAGATGGTTGGATGGCATCACCAACTCGATGGACATAAGTTTGAGTATGTTCCAGGAGTTGATGATGGACAGGGAAGCCTGGCGTGCTGCAGTCCATGGGTCACAAAGAGTCGGACACAACTGAGTGACTTAACTGAACTGAAAAAAACTTTACTACATAAACTCTCAATTTTAGGTAAATGTGTTGACTTCATCAATTCCAGGTTCAAACTGAACATCAGTAAATGAGTAATATTTAAAAATTAAATACATGCTTTCCAAATAATATGTTGTTACAATAATGGAACAAACAGAAGATAAAGAAAACACACATTCAAAAATAGATTTAAGCTTTTTAAAATTCTAAATATACATCTTTAAAAATACATTGTATATATTTAGTATGCCCTACAATTTCTATACCTTTTTCAGTAGACTGCATCTTCTTATATCTAGTAAGTGCTGAATAAATCCATGTCGATTAGTTTAGAGTTACATTAAAGAAATAGTTCCATTTTCTATTCCCTCCTGCTTAGCAAATGTATTTATCATATTCCATAACAGCTCACAGTTTGTTATACATTAACTGCTCATTCTCTGTGCCAATAAGACTGTGTTGGAACAGCAAATGAATTTGGTACGTTCATTTAAATGATTCTGCAAACCACAGGCTACTCAGTTGTCTAATGATAAGAGAGTCTCAAAGCCACCTGATCACCATTACACTCCCTTATTTTTCTGGACTAGCATGGTCAATACTGTCAGGATCTCAACACAGAGAAGAATGAGAAGGAAAAGTTTACCTCAGACATAATCATGAAAAGGGGCTTTATTAATTCAGGCACCAATGGTGATGTGGCTAGATTGGAAGGAGAATGGAATATAGGATTTGAAGTGCTTTATCTGCTCCAAGACCAATGCTGGTTTTGGCACTTCTTTCACTCTAGTGAGTTGCAAAAAAACAAGCAGGTGCTAGCAATCTGAGAGACCACATGCCAGCTACAGCTGCTTCAAACTGATTCAATTACATCTGCCTGAATAGTCCCAGGACATCAAACCAGTTGAAGAGATCTATAAGTTGCAAGGAGACCTTGTCTATCCTAAGACAACCACCTGCAAATCTCCACATTTGGAGATCATTCTGTCCCCAGGCACAGGAAAGCAGACTGGAGTTGGGGGCTGGGGTGGGAAGGGGAATGTGATTTTAATTCACTTTAAAATTAAAAATTGGTTGGAGAGAGAGCACAAAAGGTCCCTTTGAATTTTCATCTTTAAAATCTGAGAGTAGCTGAGGTCTTAAGGAGACTTTGAAACAGTCTGATTTTGTGATAGCATTTCCCAAATCATTGGGTTCAGCGCATTTACAGAACATGCTCTTGGGATCTGGACTTCGCTCCAAACCTTGTTTGTACAAAAAGGGGCCAAGCAGCTGGGAAATTCTGGAGTGGAGTGTGTCCTCATTAGTTCCCATCTGCCACCAGAACTCAGCTCATGGCAAGTTTGGCTAAGTCCTGGTGTACTCAGGTCCAAATGTGGGTCAGTTTTAATTACACTATACAGAATTCTGTGTGCAGTTTTTAAATCCGCATTATACAGCACAGAGGAATGGGCAGCTCTCCAGCTAATCAATTTTTTAAAAGTACATATATAAAAATTTTAAACCAGGCTAGACAGACAGTGGGTGGAAAAAAAATCTTATAAATGAGTACAAGGGTTACTTAAGAGAATTATTAGTGAAATTGGGTCATAAGCAAGTCTGCTTTAAGACTTCCAAGTGAGGACAAACTGTTCCAATGGTAAGATAGAAAACTTAAAATGAGGTGCACAATGCCCCTTGCTCCTCAGTGTAAATGAGTAACAACAAGGCTGTGACCAGTTTATTGTAAATACCTACAGCAATTCTGGCTTTCACATAAGCGGAGATATCCCTTATTTCGCTCTTCTTTACACTTACTTCTTTTCAAGGAATAACTAATGGCAGATATTCTCTAAAAGGGGAAAAAAATCATAAACTACCTGTTAAGAGTGAAAACAAAGATGAAGGAGAGGAGAGAGAGAAAGACAAGGAAAGCAGAGTGCACATGTGTTGAGAAGCAGACCCTGAGCATGACTTGGCTCTGAATGCCATCCACACAAACCGGGGCCAGAATCAACCCATGCAACTATGTTCAGAATAAATCCTATCCAAAAGCTTCATCAGGTGCAGAAGAGCTAAAACACAGCCTTCAAAGACAACTGTCAGCAAAAAATTCAGGAGTGAAGATATAGGCAGTCAATGCTGGACATTTATACAATAGCATAATGCACCATTTTTGATGGATAAAATGTCCTTTGGCACAAACCCTAATGACAGGAAAAAAAATCCCTTAAATGCTCAGAGTATTTTGGGGGCTTTTGACTGAGTTGTTAGGAAACTGATACATTTAAAAGGCAGAACTGAATTTTGGGTTCAAATACTACCATTTAACATTTACTGGTAGTATGATCTTGGGCAGATTGCTTATTCTTTTTTTTTCCTCACCTGTAAAATTGGCAAAACAACAGCACCTACCTAAGATTGTTGAAAGAATTATCAAATATATAGATATATAATATATTAATATAATATACATAACTATATATATATATATATATATATGTCCCTGGGTTGGGAAGATTTCCCTGGAGAAAGGAATGGCTACCCACTCCAGTATTATTCTTGCCTAGAGAATTCCATGGACAGAGGACTCTGGCGAGCTACAATCACAAAGAGTCAGATGCTACTGAGCAACTAACACAACGTATCTATATACAAACATTTCTCTGGAATATAAAAGTCACTCTGTAAATGTTAACATTTTAATCCAACTGTTACGAGTTGAATCATACACCACATAAGAAGATATGTTAGAGTCCTAACCCTAGTACCTCAAAATGTGACCTTATTTGGAGATAGGGTCTTTAGGAAGTAATCAAGGTAAATTGAAATAATCATAGAAGGCCCTAATTCAAGACGACTGATCTCTTTATAGAAAAGGGAAATTTGGACCCCCGAGAGATATGTATAGAGAGAAGACAGTGTGAAGAGACATTGGAAGAAGGTGGACATCTACAGTCAAGGAGAGAGGCCTAGAAATGATTTTTCCCTTATAGCTCTCAGAAAGAACCAACTCTGCCAAAACTTTGCTCTCAGGCTTCCAGAGAAAATTTCCATTGTTTAAGCTGCCCAGTTTGTGATACTTTGTTACAGCAGCCCTAGCAAACTAATACTCAACTAAATAAAAATTTCATTAAGCATCAATGTTTGCCTTGACTCATTGTGGTCAAACCCGTACATTTGACATTAGGCAAGTCAACTTTGTCAACTTTATGAACAATGGCCTAGTTAATATATTATCTAGTGTTTTTTCCCTTTATTTCTTTTCTGGTTGCTGTTCAGGAAGATACAACTGCAATAGAAAGAGACAGCCTAGCACGGAATATATAAACTGGTTTACTATAATTAAGATTGTCTAGTTTTTACTAGAGATGATTAAGGGAAAAATCAGACATACAAATTCATAAATCCACTTTTCTTATCAAGATATTTTACTAAAAGAAAAAGTAAAAGAAAGCTTTATAAACCATTTACTTCTGGCCAACTTTGCTCACTAAATCTGTGGCTGCTTAGAATGTGAAAACCTTGCCAACAGAACCTCCTTTAGTTCACGAGGATGCGTGTAAGAGTACAGGGTTTAATTGGCAAGTATGGGTTCTTCATTGTTTGCAGGAGATTAGTTTTAAGGGTATTGACTTTCAAAAGAGGAGTGACAGTTGCCTGGGAGTTGTATCAGCAGTGTTTCCATTGCAAGGCACATTTCCATAATCAACAGACATTTAAGTCAATGTGATTATCTTCACCTTGAGTTTTTCTTTAAATGGCACCATTTTCTACAGACAGGTAGCATGTACAGTTAGAAATGGTGAGTCTAACCAAGCTAAACTGAGACACTCAACTGCAATCACCAAAGACTAACTTTGCCAAGATTAACTTTGCTAATGGGTGAATCCTATACTTCCTTCAGGGGCTTTCCTGGTGGCTCAGTGGTAAAGAATTCACCTGCCAATGCAGGAGACCTGAGTTCAACCCCTGTGTTGGGAAGATCCCCTGGAGAAGGAAATGGTGACCCATGCCAGTATTCTTGCCTAGAGAATCCCCATGGACAGAGGAGCCTAGCTGGCTATAGTCCACTGGGTGACAAACAGTCATATGCAACTGAGCAGACATACATATAACAATTAGATATACCTCCTCCAAATATCTATACTGCCTCTCATAACAAATCTTTTGTATGTTAACAGGATGAGAAAAAAGAAAATGAATATTTATGGAACACTAGTGTATGTTATGAACTAAATAAAGTATTTTGTATACCTAACCTACTCTAATCTTCACACCCATTGTTGAAAAAGTAAGCATAATTACCATCAAATTTTAGATAAGAAACCTTGAGTCTTAGTAAGGTTAGACAACCTTGATCATGTCACATAGCTACTGAATTGTGGAACTGGAATTTCATTGAAGGTCATTTGAACTCTGCTGCTGCTGCTGCTGCTGCTGCTGCTAAGTCGCTTCAGTCGCGTCCGACTCTGTGACCCCATAGACGGCAGCCCACCAGGCTCTGCCATCGCTGGGATTCTCCAGGCAAGAACACTGGAGTGGGTTGCCATTTCCTTCTCCAGTGCATGAAAGTGAAAAGTGAAAGTGATTCTAAAGCTCCTTCAGAGATAGGCAAGAGATTTGGAATCCAGCTACCCTGAGTACATTAGGTTCAAAGATGCTGATTTATTTATGGTATTTGCAGACTTCTTTAAAGTTCTGAAGTCATTTAGATAGTAAACATCTTGCTAAACTTGATTCAGTTTATTCTCCTGAAGAAGAAGCCAGTTATTCACAGACACAAACTGAAAGGCTTCAATCAATTTAGATGAAATTAATCCCCTTATGACGAATATCTGAGATTTTTTATATAAAGTACAGCAATAGCTTGTCTTTCAGTTAGTATTCCAACAACTTGACAGAGTCCATTTACTTCTTAGAGACAAGCAATCAACTCTCCAACCATTCACAGAAAGAAAAGTGAGGTATCTAAATGAGGTATCTCACACTAGACTAAGAATCCAGAATTTGGGCTTCAAATTCTACATCTCTTACCTACTGCTGCTGCTGCTAAGTCGCTTCAGTCGTGTCTAATTCTGTGTGACCCCACAGACGGCAGGCAACCAGGCTCCTCCATCCCTGGGATTCTACAGGCAAGAACACTGGAGTGGGTTGCCATTTCCTTCTCCAGTGCATGCATGCATGCTAAGTCACTTCAGTCATGCCTGACTCTGTGCAACCCCATGGACAGCAGCCCACCAGGGTCCTCTGTCTACAGGATTCTCTAGGCAAGAATACTGGAGCTCTTATCTACTAAAGCTGTCTTAAAACTCAACATTTAGAAAACTAAGATCATGGCATCTGGTCCCATCACTTCATGGCAAACAGATGGGGAAACAATGGAAACAGTGACAGACCTATGCAGATGGGGATTGCAGCCATGAAATTAAAAGACGCTTACTCCTTGGAAGGAAAGCTGTGACAAACTTAGCATATTAAAATCAGAGACATTACTTTGCCAAAAAAGTTCCATCTAGTCAAAGATATGGTTTTTCTAGTAGTCATGTTCTGATGTGAGAGTTGGACCATAAAGAAAGCTGAGCACCAAAGAATTGATGCTTTTGAACTGTGGTGTTAGAGAAGACTCTTGAGAGTCCCTTGCGCTGCAAGGAGATCAAATCAGTCAATCCTAAAGGAAATCAACCCTGAATATTTATCGGAAGGACTGATACTGAAGCTGAAGCTCCAGTACTTTGGCCATCTGATGTGAAGAGCTGACTCATTGGAAAAGACCCTGATGTTGGAAAAGATTGAAGGCAGGAGGAGAAGGAGTTGACAGAGGATGAGATGGTTGGATGGCATCATGGATTCAATGGATATGAGTTTGAGCAAACTCTAGGGGTTGGTGATGGGCAGGGAAGCCTGGTGTGCTGCAGTCCATGGGGTCGCAAAGAGTCAGACATGACTGAGCAACTGAACTGAACTACCCACTATACTGTGTAACCCTGACAAGTACATGAACTTTTCTGAGCTTATTTTCTCATCATGGATAAAGCAAAGATATTAAATAGATAACCATTAAGAACCCTTCAACTTCTAACCTTATGTGATTTTTAGAATTTCTTCTGAAAGAAATTAGAGGTAATTAGATAGAACTTTTAGAACAATCAATGTGACAATGTCCAGACCAAGATACTTGCTCTCAGGCAAGTAGAATGGTCTGCCTTCAGCATCTAAATTGTAGTAGTGGTGGGGATAGTATTGGAAATAATAGTAGTTGGGCTAAGATTTATTCAGCACTTGCTATATACCAACCACCGAACTAAGAATTTTACATGTGTTGTTACATCTAACTCAACACAGCAATATATAATGTAGATACTACTATTTTTCCAATTTTCCAAAGGACTAACAAACCAAACAAAAAAATTAGGTTAACTTGACCGGGTCTATACTAAGAAGTGGTGAAGACAAAAGGAGCTCTGCTGACATATCTCTGTATGCTCTTTGAGAGCAAGGACCCTGTTTTATCTATTTAGCCTAACTCAGTGTCTAACAAATGGTACATATTTAATTATTGTGTGGAATAAAAGGAAGGAAGGAAATGAGGGAGGGAGGGAGAAAAGGAAGGGGAGAGAGAAATAAATTATATCTAGACATGCTATGTCCTCAGTACATATTTTCTTCCTTTAACCTTTTCTTTCTTTAACCCTGAAATCATGGGGATATCTGCAATTATGCTCAGCAATCCTAGGGTTTAGTGATCTCTCCCTCCTGAGTACTCCAAACTATAATTCCTAGTACAGGTCACTGAAGCATCTGCTATCATCTGGTTTAGTATTCTAGCTAATACATAGTTTTGGTTCTCTCTCAATTCTAATATTAGTCTAACAAAAGAATATAGTTGATTCTACCACACTAAGTTTCTGGAAAAAAATAATATCCCTGATATTGGTCTCTCACCCACTGGTGTAAACTAAGATGAAAGAAAAGCTTGTTTCCAGAGGTAAGAGCTTGTGTACTTCCAAACCTAGTAGTACACATGAATATCATCAACCAGAATTTGAGATGCCTAAGAAAGATGTTTTGATGCAGATAATGGGATCACTTTGCTCCCTCTGCCATTGTTATATGACTGCCTTGTGCCATACATAATGGAACTTTAGAGGGGTGTTAACTAAAGCAGGTCATGATGAACACTATTTTGACTCTACTTCTATTTGGCTTTTTCTTCATTTATTTACAATTAGAATTCAGTGAATAACAGAAACCATAATTATAAACATGTGTACAGTAAATACAGGGCCCATTACTTCTGTTTAGGAAAACACACATTTTTAAATGTGATCTGATCTACCTGATCCTAAGAAAGCCCACATAGTTTGTGTTTTCAGTGAGATAGCGATAGGGTTGGGGTAGGAGGCTTTGGGGGAGAAAATGATTGCTTAGGAAAGCCATAGCATTGCTCACATAATACAGACATTTATTTATTTCTATGCTGAAAACATTTTCAAGGTGACTAATGACTTAGTCATTGAATACCTCAGCATTCTGTGTAAAATAGGGATAATGTAAAGACTTTTCTCATAGTCAGCACAATGAATGCAAAGTATATTGCAAATAGTTTTATGGCAATTCTTGATTGTGTTGAGTATCAATTCTTATATATTCATTTCTCATTTTAAGGAAATAATTTATCAGTAGTCTCATCTCCATCTCATCCACAGTGTGAGAACTAAAGGAAGTACATGAAGACCATCCAAAATATAAAGCAAATAACAAGTTTCTAGGCCTCTATTCTTTCAGAAATGTTTTATTTATACAAGCATTCATTCAGCATTTACTTACCACCTACCGTGTACAAGGCATTTTATTAAGAGACTGTGGAAAACCATACACTTAGCTCAGTACCTATACTTCTTACTCCCAAAGAAGTCAAATAAATTCATATTATGGTAGTTTAAAAAAAAAAACAAAAACAGATTTAAACAGGTCAGTAGAAGGAGAAGACACACAAGCTCTAAGATTTTGTGTTACTAAATACCAATAGAAACTTGTTAGCATTTTTAAAAAGACTAATGTGTGCTCGCTTCGGCAGCACATATACTAAAAAGACTAATGCAAGTTATTTGAATAAGTTTTCAATATCAGGAATTTGGTACTACCAAATAAATTATTTAATTAAATGCTTTGTATATTGAGTTGCCACTTTTTATATTATATTTATAGAACTTTACCTAATTAGTTACAGGCTATAGTTCATAATAGCTTGTCTATGTTAAAAATATAGATACTTGTCAGAAAACATATAGAGCTATTACCTAAAAGAAACATCACTAACAGAAATGCTTAGGAAAAAACATCAAGTGACTAGGATTTGATAAAGGACTTCTTTTGTGGCTCAGCTGGTAAAGAATCTGCCTGCAATGCGAGAGACCTGGGTTCGATCTCTGGGTTGGGAAGATCCCTGGAGAAAGAGGCTACCCACTCCAGTATTCTGGCCTGGAGAATTCCATGGACTGTATAGTCCATGGGGTCACAAAGAATTGGGCACGACTGAGTGACTTTCACTTTCAATTTCAGGATTTGATAAAACTAAAGGATGATATTACAGTCTTAAGTTTTACATCTGGATTTTAGTTCCTTTTCAAAAATAATTATCTAATTTTTCCTTATTTTCTCTCTCACTTCCACTCAGCTGCAATGGAGACACATGCACAAATCAAGAAATCATCTTGAATTTTCTTAATATCACTTAAATTTTCTGAATATGGCCCATGTGTCCACTAATAGCCAAATGCTTTCAAATCTGTTCAGCTAAATGGATCAATAACTACATCCAGCCTCACACAGTGGGGTTGCCAACATAGTGAAACTGAGCCAAGCAGAAAATGTCTCTATGAGAACAAAAATTATTATCAACCCAGTTATCTTGAGAGATCTACTCTCCCCAGGTATTCTTTGGAGAAGTTAGCATACATATTATCTAGGGCAGTCAACAGTTGCTAAGAAAATATTTGAGACTGAGAACGAAGAATTTGGATAAAATATTTGGGAACTAAAATCAATGAGTTTTATAGTAAACCAATGTAATAGCTCAAAGACTACATCAAGTAAGAATCTTTCAAACTTGGAGGACACAAAATATGTAACAGCACAAGCAATCTGCTAACAAGCTTCTCTGTGCGCTCAATCATATGACACAGCTGCAAACAACAATTGAGCAGGTGCAACCAAGCTTTTGAGAATTCCTGCCTGTTGCCCAGAAACCACAACACCACATAGTTGAGATTTTTAAACAGGTGCAAACATTTTTTTTTCCCCATTACTCTAGTGCTTGAGACAGTGCAGCAGACAGGAAATACATCTGCAACTGCTCCTTACCTAAAGCAGCCACCACAGAAAATAAACTCAAAAGTAACACAAAAAAACTTTTAAAAATAAGACAATAGTGTCAAAAACAGTGGTTTTGCAATAGTCTCTGTTCTCACATGAGGAGCCACTTTAATAGAACAGTTCCATAAAACAGTCTCTAGTTTTTCCATTAGATGAGTGCTTTGTAACTAAAATTATTCTGCTCCATCAAATCTTAGAAATGTTTATTTGATTCTTACAATAGAGTGAAATGCAAGGTATGTATAAAATGTAATATCCTTTGATGATTGTCAATATTTGAATGTACTCAAAAATTAACATTTTCACATTATGAAATCTGTAAGCAATTTTAATGCCCCCAAATGTAATCACTTACCAGCTAATATGTAGATTACCATAACTATAGGTAATTCATATACATACCTGTGCAGCTATGGGGCACAGACAGACTTGCAATTTATCAGGTACTCTGAAATGTAAAACAAATATATTTTGTGAGTAAAAATAATTTTCAAAGTGGAACCAGTATTTATGCTGAGACAATTTCTGCAGAGAAGTAGAAAAGACTGTAGTCCTTAAACAGGTGAATTATTTTATATCTGAATTTTCCCCATAGGATATTCCAGTTCACCTTAAATTCATATGTGTGAATATATGCACACACAGCTTCCTGGAGCAGTGTGATCAAAAACAAGTACCAGCAAGGGACTAAGACTCACCATGGTCTCTGAAACAAAAATATTTTTACCAGAGGATGAAACAAACACTTAAAATTGATTTTTTTCTTTGGTATTCTTCCATAACTATTGCCTTCGTAATACAAATATGACTGCTACTCAGATTCATCTACACTCAGATTCATCAATGCTCAGTTTGGACTGGTGAGAAAGATAGGTGATTTTGTAGATCAGTCCACAGAAATGCATAAATAAATAAAAATAAGCTCTATGCTCATTAACTTCAAGTTACAACAGCAAATAGAAATGAGATTTTTATAAGAGGAAATGCTAAAGTTACACTAGATATGATGCCTCAATGCAACACAGTGAGAAAACTGCCATCGAAGTAGGTATTGGTAAAGAAGTCCAGCTTAAACAAAGTATGCAGAGTTTGCAATTAGACCCAAAATGTATTTGCATGAAGGTGGAAATTGTATTGCAAAATGCAGCCTCTGAACTACTGTGACCCTTAAATGCGTTTCATAATCTCTCTGAAAGCAAACTAAAATATTTAATCTCTATACTTCTGAACATAGTTGGTGATAGGAACATATTAAAGTCATTAAGTCTAGTTGATAAAATTTGCTTAAAAGTGTGAAAAAATAATTTTTATGATGACAATGAAACACCTCTTCATACAGTTCTGAGAGGAGTATGAATTGCTAAAAATTTTCTGGAAAACTATTGAGTAATATGATTAATGATTTAAAATTCAGAATCTTTAATTCTTCAGTAATTTTAATTCTAAACTTTACCTTACATAATGGAACATCAACAGAGATTTATGTTAGCAAAAAACTAAAACTAACAACTAAGCTAAATTTTCAACGGTAGAAAAATATATAGCACATCCATATAAAGAAATATGTTGAAACCATCTGCAGGGTAGTTCGTGGTTCTAAAGTATGTTATAAACATACAGAGTACAAACTGTATGGACATAATAGAATTTGTGTGGCTGAGAGGGGAAAAAAAGAACATAAAAAATTGTTATCATATTTGGATAATAAGATTATGCATGATTTTAATTTTTTCTTTTTACTTTCATACATAGTTAATCACTACAATAAACATTACTTTTATAATAAGAAAAACATTAGTTGTCAGAGAAGGGTAAAGGAAAAAAGTTTGAGTGCCATATGGAAATGATAAATCTAACCTTTGTATGTGAAATAAATTAACTCAGTCACACATGAAATTCACTAAGAATACCTACAGTGAAAAACACATCCTCCCTGGTTTCTCATAGGGGTACAGCCAGGGTCTCTTTTATCCCATTGCTTTAGAATATAAACCAGTAATTTGATAACACATTTTTTAATCATCTTAGTAAAACTTCCTTAATTATGCAGAGTGAAATGATAGCCAGAACAATTTAGGACTACAAATCTGTTCAACCTATTACAAACTAAGTTATTTAATAAGTCAACAGTATTTAGTGAGCATCTATTGCATGCAAAGTACTGTTAACCATTATATTTTAAAAGATAAATTAGAAAACACCTTACCCTCATAGAGCTAACAATTTAAAAATATTTTTAAAATTAATGTGTTTCTATTAATTTTACTGTGGATCCAAAACTGATCCAAAATAATAGTCTTAAAAAACAACAAAAAACAAAATTAAAAAAAACAAGTACTACAGCTCAGATAAAGACATAAACACAATACATACAGTTTAAGGAATTTGTGACAGATCTGGCACACTTGAAAAAAACATATCAGGTTTACTTTTTTGTATTATTGAGCAAAAACTGACATTTACATAACACTCAAAAAGTCTTAAGTACATGAATGTGTATCACTTATAAAATACCCTAGTAAATTACTATAAGTTTGTATTTTTTATCCTTATGTAGTCTACTTTTTGTCAATAGAATTATATAGTAGGAGACTGGTATGAAAGAAAATTGATTCAATCTCAGATACCAGATGTGTAAGACTGTCTCAGATTATCTAAAGCTACATATGCATAATTATTAACATATGCACAATTATTAACAAGATATATTTATTTTATTGTCACCCGAAGTAAATAAGTGAGTTACTTGCTAACTTTGCCAAAAACAACGCTGTACAATCACCTCCAGGGAAAGAAAAGAAGGTAAGGCTGGACAGACCAGTGCTAGGGAATCCCTAATAACCAAGGGGGGTGGTGAGTGAGGGATGTGAAGCACTTGGTTGTGCAGATAAAAGAATGCAGCACACAGTATCCTTGTGACCTGTAACCATAGTGGGCATTTGCCTCTCTGAAGCTAGTGCCACATTATGGCCCTCAGGTTCAGTCAATGGGGTCAGACTGTGTGAGGCTGTGCCACGCAGTAAGAGGAGCTATTCATGGGATCAATGACCTGTGGGTCTGGGACAACAGCAGAGTTATATGAGGCAGGATGGTGGATAGCTGATTAGCTTTTGCTACCAGAGAAACCTAGAATTGAGTTCTAGATCTCTCTTTTCAGTTGCAAGATCTTAAATGAGTTACATTTTCCCTGTTTGTAAAATGATGATCAGGCTCTTCTGATGGTACAGTGGTAAAGAATACACCTTCCATGGCAGGAGATATGAGTTCAATCCCTGGGTCGGGAAGATCCACTGAAGAAGCAAGTTGCCACTTCAGTATTAAGTATTCAGAAGTTCCCACTCCAGTATTCTTGTCTGGGAAATCCCATAGACAGGGGAATCTGGCAGGCTACAACCCATGGGGTCGCAAAACAGTTGGACATGACTTAGTGATTAAACAACAACAAAAATGATGATCATGTTACCTAACCTATAAGATTGTTTATGCCTATGCGTCCCTGGAAGCTCAGCGGGTAAAGAATCCACCTGCAATGCAGAAGACCCTGTTTTGATTCCTGGATCCGGAAGATCCCCTGGAGAAGGGATAGGCTACCCACTCCACTATTCTTGGGCTTCCCTGGATGGCTCAGATGGTAATGAACCCATCTGCAATGCGGGAGACCTGGGTTCAATCCCTGGGTTGGGAAGATCCCCTAGAGGAGGGCATGGCAACCCACTCCAGTTTTCTTGCCTGGAGAATCCCCATGGACAGAGGAGCCTGGCAGGCTACAGTCCATGGGCTCGCAAGGAGTTGGACACGACTGAGTGACTAAGCACACATTATATGCTATAGGCATGTAAAAGAACTAGCACAGTATGAAAGGAAACATTGCTGAACAGAAGCTATTAGTATTGTCCTAGTTGTATGAGGAAAGGAGAGGATGTTTGTACCTTTAAGCTAAAGAAGGAGTAAGGAGTTAGAAAGATAGCTTGCTCAATATATCACTTTCTATTCTACAACTCATCTAGGAGCCAGTCATGTGCTGGAGGTTCACAGAACATTTATGAATCAGGAAACACTCAAATAATATTAATAGCTACAATGTGCAACTCTAATCAGCATTTTAAAGCACCAATTCTATTAAGGAAGAGGAAGGCAGTAGAATCTAAGTAATATGTGCCCATTTTTCTGAATGAAAAATGAAGGACCACTGTCTACACTTAACTGAAACAATCAGGAAATGGAACTATAAGGGCAAAGGTAAACATAATTATTCAGCCGGAATCAGGACCAGGTATTGTAATCTCTCTAAAAATCACACGTGAACAGTATCACTTTTTTATGTATTCTAAAGAGACTCTGCAAAACTCTCCCAAGTTCACATATAACACAAGGTTTTGCAAATAGAAGTAAAAAATATTACAATTGGTTTTGCTCGCAGGGCTTAAAATACACAAATGAATACGTACTGAGGTTCTAGACCTTGTTTCTGTTTTGATCTGGAGGACAGCAAAAACTAAGAATTGTTACACAGTGTCTTTAGAATCCATTGCAGTTTACATAATCCCTAGAATTCTTTGGGTTTTATGAGGGTGAAGTTATTATCAGTACCATTCCTGATGGAGATATACTATAGAGGATTTTTTTTAAAGTTTTCTATTTCTAGGTTGGCATAGCTGTGTTCCCCAGTGGGAACTGAATAGGTCTGACTTTGTGCTGTGTTGACTGAGTTTATCTTCCCTTCATACTGGATGGGCCAGGCTAGTGATGGAAGAGGGGGTGTTTAATGTTACCTCTTGAGCCATTAATAAATCTAATACCTAATTCACTTATTGTGGTGCTGGAGAAGACTCTTGAGAGTTCCTTGGACTAAAAGGAGATCAAATCAGTCAATCCTAAAGGAAATCAACACTGAATATTCATTGGAAGGACTGACGCTGAAGCTGAAGCCCTAATACTTTGGCCACCTGATATGAAGAACCAACTCATTGGAAAAGAACCTCATGCTGGGTAAGATTGAGGGCAGGAGGAGAAGGGAGTGACAGAGGATGAGATGGTTGGATAGCGTCACTGACTCAATGGACATGAGTTTAGGCAAACTCTAGGAGATAGTGAAGGACACAGAAGCCTGGTGTGATACAGTTCATGGAGTCCCAAAGAGTCTGACATGACTTAGCAACTGAACAACAGCAGCAATTCACGTCAGGCACTGAAGTCTCAGCTGTGTCTGCAGGAGCAACGGCTCCATAAAAGAGCTCTGAGCCTAAATTTAAACTAAAAACTATTTCCCCCATGACTGAATGAGAATTCTTAGGAATATTCAGTGTTTTACATTTTAAATTTGGCCTATTTTAAGAAAAGATACTGTGTAATCTAAAATACTTTTATTTTATTTAATATGTATTTACTTCTTCCAGACTACAATTGATCTGGGTGCTCAATCATTATTATATTATTATACAATGTAGGTTTTAATAATCAATAAAGCCAGGTTATCTTTTTACATTGAGGTGTCCTGAATTCTGGAGTTTACCTGAACTGAAAGCTTATGAAGATTAAGAGGAAGATAATTTTAAAAGCAGACTTGAAAAACTTGTTAGTTATGCTTATTTTTATAAATTACTAAGTTAGATTTAGCCCTATCAGAAAGGGGAATAAAGAGAAGCAAAATTTATCTATTAATCAGCTCTGTGAACTGGAAACTGATAAAAGGCAATAAGGAAGGAAAAGGAAATCTTATGATAAACACCCGTTAATCCAAGGCACAGTTGGTCTGTCTAGACTTTAGGTCACACTTGCTCTAATAAAGCTACAGAGTGTAGTAAAAGCTAAGCTTACAAAATAATTCTGTATGTAAAATTTCTATTATTATTATTGGCTACCACTTAAAATGAAACAATTTAATATCAAATTTTATGTATAAACATGATGAATTTGAACTTTCCATAGAACCCTGATCCACAATATACTAAATATTAATAATTCTATCCTGTAAGTCACACTTCAGAGTTTATTAAATAGAAAATAGTTTTTTAATAGATGACTTGTAAAACTTAACTTTGTACATTAAAGTTTAAGGGTTAGTAAAGAAAATTAACAAAATTAAAGCTTAGAAAAATGTTAAAAATAATATTTTCAAAATATTCTCAACTTGAAGCTATGACTATGGAAAGGATTTATTCTTATGGAATGTGAAAATTCTACTGACCAGCTTGTACACATTCCTGGGGTCTTAATTTAGGTGTCACCTCCTCGAGAATCTGACGTCCTGTGCTTAATCTTGTCATAATAATCATCACACAGCATTGTAATTGTCTTTCACATAAGACTATAAAAATAGGAAACACAGGTTTTGCCTTATTCACCATTATGGCATTAGTTCCTAGTACATAATCGAATGAATTAATAGTAGGTATGGGTTAAATGCAGAGAAGGCAATGGCACCCCACTCCAGTACTCTTGCCTGGGAAATCCCATGGACGGAGGAGCCTGGTAAGCTACAGTCCATGGGGTCACTAAGAGTCAGACACGACTGAGCGACTTCACTTTCACTCTTCATTTTTATGCACTGGAGAAGGAAATGGCAACCCACTCCAGTATTCTTGCCTAGAGAATCCCAGGGACGGGAGCCTAGTAGGTTGCTGTCTATGGGGTCGCACAGAGTCGGACACGACTGACCTGACTTAGCAGCAGCAGCAGCAGCATGGGTTAAATGGGGCTTCCCTTGTGGCTCAAACAGTAAGGAATCTACCTGCAATGCAGGAGACCTGATTTTGCAGCTTCTTTCTTTGACTCTTCCTTCCTATTTTTCCTCTTAATCAGTACAAAACTAAATTATCAGAACCTGAGTCTCAAATTTAATAACAGATTACAAAGCTTGGTTGATTCGATCCTGAGGTGGACAGGTTGATCCTTATCTCCCTCTTCAGCAGATGGCTGGTATGGTAGAATTTGACACACACAGATCCCTGAAAGAATTCTGCAGTTCCTAACCAATTGTGTGGTTCTTCTCGGTCTCAGAGAGACAGGATCTGACTACTGTTCCTGAGACAGACCCAGCCATTATTTCGTTCTTTCTGGAATCCATTGAAGTTTGAATTATCCATGTGGTTACTGGTTTAGTTGTTTATTCCCTCTCCCTCACTAGGTTGTACACTCCATAGAGGCCACATTATTTTGTTCAGCACTCTATACCCAGGGTCTGGTTTAGTGCCTGACACACAATAAACACTCAATAATTATTGGACAGATGTGTAAATATAAGGTTTGGAGCAGCAGTTTTCAATCAAGAAAGACTGTAAAATTAGATAGGTAACAGCTACCTCTACTGTTGTTTTCTTCTCTACATTCCAAGTCTATCTGCCAAATGGAAGACTTGAAACTATAGGCACTCTTTTATTATAAATTCTGTTCAATAAATGGCAAACTTCAAAAGCAATACTAGGTAGTGTGGAGGTACAATATCTAGGAGATGCAATGGAATTATAATAAGAATAGCAACCACTTCCAATAAGAAGTTTAGGATTTGAATTCCAGCTTACTAAGTGTGTATCCTAGCGGAATTTACATAATCTCCCTAAATACTCAGTTTCATCTTATTTAAGATGGGGGGTTTTTGTCTAACAGGCAGTTTTTAATGGTAATTGAATAAGATTGTATATATGAAAGCAACTGATAGTATAATTCATGGCATTTAGGAGAAGGGGCTTACTACAAATTAGTTCTTTTGTGTTGGCCAGCCAATGTCTGCAGCAAAACAGACATGCGATTTGACTAAAAGCCCAAGAACAGATATTTTGGGTAGAGAAAAATAAAACAAAAAGGATTTAAAGGCAAGAAAAAAAGTATGTAGATGTGAGGGACAATAAGTAAAAAAAATTTATATATGTAAGATAGAGTAGTAGGAACATAACTGCGGTTAGACACGGAAAGACATCTTAACATAAAAGAAAAATTGACAAAAAATTTATTAGCTTTTTCTTAGGTGACACACTTTTCCCACATATAAATAAAATAATTACTACCATTACAGTTAGTAGAAAAATCAACTGAAATGTATATTAAATGCCTATTAGAGATTTAACATTCTTAACACATCTTTCACATGCTGAAAACTCAACCTGTGTAAGTGTAGCCGTGAACTTTATTATTTACTGTGGTAAGGCGACAGCATAACCTCATCTGTGCACTACCTGCAGAGTTGCAAAAGGCAAATGTGTACCAGCTCTTTAGGTACAATTACAGGGCACCAGAATTTAGAGTTGTTGTCGCTCAGTCACATCTGACTCTGTGCAACCCCATGAACTGCAGCATGGCAGGCTTCCCTATCCTTCACCATCGTCTGGAGCTTGCTCAAACTGAGGCCCATCAAGTCGGTGATGCCATCCAACCATCTCATCCTCTGTCATTCCCTTCTCCTCCTGCCTTCTTTCTTTCTCAGATCAGGGTCTTTTCCAATGAATTAGGCTCTTCACATCATGTGGCCAAAGTTGGAACTTCAGTTTCAACTTCAGTATCAGTCCTTCCAATGAATATTCAGGGTTGATTTCCTTTAGGACGGACTGGTTGGATCTCCTTGCAGTCCAACTCAAGAGTCTTCTCCAACACCACAGTTCAAAAGCATCAATTCTTTGGTGCTCAACTTTCTTTATGGTCCAATTCTCACATTCATACATGACTACTGGAAAAACCATAGCTTTCACTAGATGGATCTTTGTAGGCAAAGTAGTGTCTCTGCTTTTTAATATATTGTCTAGGTTTATCATAGCTTTTCTTCCAAGGAGCAAATGTCTTTTAATGTTACGGCTGCAGTCACCATCTGCAGTGATTTTGGAGCCCAAGAAAACAGTCTGTCACTGTTTCCATTGCTTCCCCATCTACTTGCCATGAAGTCTTGGGATTGGATGTCAGTTTTTTGAATGCTGAGTTTTAAGCCAGCTTTTTCACTCTGCTCTTTCATCTTCATTAAGAGGCTCTTTAGTTCCTCTTGGCTTCCTGCCCTAAGTGTGGGGTCATCTGCATATCTGAGGTTATTGATATTTCTCCCGGCAATCTTGATTCCAGCTTGTGCTTCATCCAGCCCAGTATTTTGCATGATGTACTCTCTATATAAGTTAAATAAGCAGCGTGACAATAAACAGCCTTGATGTACTCCTTTACCAATTTCGAACCAGTCTATTGTTTCATGTTCATTTCTAACTGTTGCTTCTTGACCTACATACAGGTTTCATAGGAGGCAGATAAAGTGCCTTTTAAAGTATCATTTAACATACTTTTAAATATCATTTTTCATAATTAGTTGCTTTCATTTTCTTACTACTTTAGTCAAACTTATGCCAGCTCCTTCATTAAAATTGTTTTCTGTCTAACTATTGTCTCTGTCTAAGTATTGTCTCTGTCTAAGTATTGTTTCTGTCTAAGTATTGTGTGTGTATTCTTTGGTCTCTTCTCAAAATAAGAAAAAGAATAAAAGGTCATAGAAGCATTGCATATCAACAGTAAGCACCATGCAACCTCAAAGAATGCCCACCTGATATCAGTAAGTTCATTAAATGAGTTCATTTGAAATTATAAGCTTTGTCTACTTGTGATAAACTGACTTTTAAGTCTATCTATGTTCTCTGTATGACTGCCATCTTCATGAGGGCTGGAATCTTGCCCATTTTTCTTTCTTTTCTATCATCACCACCTAGTTCAGGGACAGGCACATGATATACAGCCATTGAATATTTTACCCATTAAGCAAATATTTCTTGCATCTTTATTTTAAGCCAGTCATTATTTTAGGTGGTGAAGATATAGGAATGAACAAAACAGACAAAATTTTCTGATCTCAAGGAAGTTATGTATTTGTGTGAGCAACTGACAATAAGCAAGGAAAATAATTTGAATGCATAGAATGATAGACAATGGTCAATGCTAAGAATTAAAATAAAGTGAGGAAAGGAGAAATAAATTCTAAGATGGGAGATTTGTGGTTGAAATTTCAGATAGGATGGGTAGTGACGGTATCATTGAAAGATCACATTCAGGTAAAGACCTGAATAAATACAAAAATGAGTTAGGAAGGTATCCTTGGGAAAAAATACAAACAAAAACATTTAAGCCAGAGAAATTATAAAAATTCCCCTGGGAGAAGTATGCTCTACTCTTTTCTATAAAATCTTAGAAATGTTCCTGTTAAAACATATCTAAAACAGAAAATATACAAACATATACACTAACAAAACTTTTAAAATGTTTAATCTTTCAATAAATTAAAATTCTAAAAAGACAGGAAAAAAAGGAATGTGAAGCACAAGGCCTTATGATGTTCCCACAACATCCCGGGGGTATTATCCAATTCAGTAATAATCAGGAAGACTCAGGGACAGAAGGCAGTTGTACAATAATGGCAATCACAGAGAATGGCCAGTTAATGCATGGACTACCTAGAAAAAGAAAAAGAAAAAAAAACCTCTCTAGCAGGATACCTTCAACAACCGAGATCATGTGGGAGTCTCATAGGTAAAGCAAATCCCAATTAAGAAGAGCTTACATATCAGAAATATCAGAGATAAAGAAAAGCTTTTCCATATGAATCAGCAGACACGAAAGTGCTTTACATCAAATATGAGCATTAAGCTAGAAAATGAATTGGGAGGGCACAGCCTTAAGAACTGAAAGAAGAGAATATTAATATCAGAATTTAGTGGGGTAAAACATTTAAAATGATAAAAAATATTTACAGAAAGAGGCAAAAATAAGGAAAAACATGAAAAAGCAGATGTGATAGGAATAAAATTTATATTAAAGTTAACATTTGGAATGAGGCTATATCACATTAGATGCCAGACAAGGGAAAAATTACTGAAATGAAAGATAATCCTAAGTAATTTACCCAGAATAAAAAGATAAAAATGAAAACTTTAAGCAAAGAGATTAAGATATATGAAGAACAGAATAAAGGTATCTAACATATGTCTAAAGTTTAGTTGGGAATGAGAAAATAAAGACAAAAGGACAATATCTCAAGCAATAATGGGCCCTTTCCAAAACTGAGAAAGATATGAAACACTAGATGTATAAAGCAAGTCTTTTTTTTTTTTAGTTTATTTATTATTTATTTATTTTTTATTAGTTGGAGGCTAATTGCTTCACAACATTGCAGTGGGTTTTGTCATACATTGATATGAATCAGCCATAGAGTTACACGTATTCCCCATCCCAATCCCCCCTCCCACCTTCCTCTCCACCTGATTCCTCTGGGTCTTCCCAGTGCACCAGGCCCGAGCACCTGTCTCATGCATCCAACCTGGGCTGGTGATCTGTTTCACCATAGATAGTATACATGCTGTTCTTTCGAAACATCCCACCCTCACCTTCTCCCACAGAGTTCAAAAGTCTGTTCTGTACTTCTGTGTCTCTTTTTCTGTTTTGCATATAGGGTTATCATTACCATCTTTCTAAATTCCATATATATATGTGTTAGTATGCTGTAATGTTCTTTATCTTTCTGGCTTACTTCACTCTGTATAATGGGCTCCAGTTTCATCCATCTGATTAGAACTGATTCAAATTCTTTTTAACAGCTGAGTAATATTCCTTTGTGTATATGTACCATAGCTTCCTTATCCATTCGTCTGCTGGTGGGCATCTAGGTTGCTTCCATGTCCTGGCTATTATAAACAGTGCTGCGATGAACATTGGGGTGCACGTGTCTCTTTCAGATCTGGTTTCCTCAGTGTGTATGCCCAGAAGTGGTATTGCTGGGTCATATGACAATTCTATTTCCAGTTTTTTAAGGAATCTCCAAACTGTTCTCCATAGTGGCTGTACTAGTTTGCATTCCCACCAACAGCGTAAGAGGGTTCCCTTTTCTTCACACCTTCTCCAGCATTTATTGCTTGTAGACTTTTGGATAGCAGCCATCCTGACTGGCGTGTAATGGTACCTCATTGAGGTTCTGATTTGCATTTCTCTGCTAATGAGTGATGTTGAGCATCTTTTCATGTGTTTGTTAGCCATCTGTATGTCTTCTTTGGAGAAATGTCTGTTTAGTTCTTTGGCCCATTTTTTGAATGGGTCATTTATTTTTCTGGAATTGAGCTGCAAGAGCTGCTTGTATATTTTGAGATTAATCCTTTGTCTGTTTCTTCATTTGCTATTATTTTCTCCCAATCTGAGGGCTGTCTTTTCACCTTGCTTATAGTTTCCTTTGTAGTGCAAAAGCTTTTAAGTTTCATTAGGTCCCGTTTGTTTATTTTTGCTTTTACTTCCAATATTCTGGGAGGTGGGTCCTAGAGGATCTTGCTGTGATTCATGTCGGAGAGTGTTTTGCCTATGTTCTCCTCTAGGAGTTTTATAGTTTCTGGTCTTACATTTAGATCTTTAATCCATTTTGAGTTTATTTTTGTGTATGGTGTTAGAAAGTGTTCTAGTTTCATTATTTCACAAGTGGTTGACCAGTTTTCCCAGCACCACTTGTTAAAGAAGTTGTCTTTTTTCCATTTTATATCCTTGCCTCCTTTGTCGAAGATAAGGTGTCCATAGGTTCGTGGATTTATCTCTGGGCTTTCTATTCTGTTCCATTGATCTATATTTCTGTCTTTGTGCCAGTACCATACTGTCTTGATGACTGTGGCTTTGTAGTAGAGACTGAAGTCAGGCAGGTTGATTCCTCCAGTTCCATTCTTCTTTCTCAAGATTACTTTGGCTATTTGAGGTTTTTTGTATTTCCATACAAATTGTGAAATTATTTGTTCTAGTTCTGTGAAAAATACCATTGGTAGCTTGATAGGGATTGCATTGAATCTATAGATAAAGCAAGTCTTAAGAATAATAATTAAAAATAAATTCAAACCTAGAGACATTATAATGAAATCTAGAACACTGTATCACTGATGATCCAATCAAAGAAAACACAACTCACAGTGTTTAAAATGAGAATAATATGATGTATGCAGAAGAGGCTGATAAGTGAACCAAGGTATGGTGATACAACCCAGAAATTTTTTAGCAATGGCAAGGGATGGAGGGGTAAAATATGGAGTACTGGTGAACCAGTTGGGTCACCACAGAGAAGTAGCAGTACTTGGAAATGTAACCCAAGTTGACAAAGGAGAAATATTCTTATTTCTCCTTTCCTCCAGTCAGTTACCAATGATTCCCATTGGATGAGCCCAGGCAGAAGAAAACTGATTTTGGAACCTGGAAATTCAGCCCGAATTGTCAGCTTTCTTCAAGAACAACCAGGAAGAAGAGAAAAGAATGAATCTTTTCTTTGAATGTGTCAAAAAATCCACAATCTGTACAATTGCCAAAGACAGAGAGTAAGGACAAATTATCTGTAGAGAAAGCTCAACTAAACTGATACTTAACATCTCAACAGCAACAACAGAATCTAGAAAACAGTGGAATAGTATCTTCAAAGTATTGAGGGAAAATAAGTACCATAGTTTATATAGTCAAAGAAGATGTCATTTTAAAAGTGAGAATATCAGAATCAAAAACTGCAATGTGATATAACCTCATACCAGTCAAAATGGCCATCATAAAAAAGTCTACAAATAATAAATGCTGAAGAGGGTATGAAGAACATGGAATCCTCTCATACACTGTTGGCAGGAATGTAAACTGGTGCAGTCACTATGGAGAACAGTATGGAGGTTCCTTAAAAAATTAAAAATAGAGCTACCATATGATCCAGCAATCCCACTCATGGGCAGATGCCCAGAAAAGACTGGAATATTACTCAGCCATTAAAAAGAATTCATTTGAATCAGTTCTAACGAGATGGATGAAACTGGAGCCCATTATACAGAGTGAAGTAAGCCAGAAAGACAAAGACCAATGCAGTATACTAACGCATATATATGGAATTTAAAAAGATGATAATGATAACCCTATATGCAAAACAGAAAAAGAGACACAGATATACAGAACAGACGTTTAGACTCTGTGGGAGAAGGTGAGGGTGGGATGTTCAGAGAGAACAGCATTGAAACAAGTATACTATCAAGGGTGAAACAGACCACCAGCCCAGGTTGGATGCATGAGATGGGTGCTCAGGGCTGGTGCACTGGGAAGACCCAGAGGGATGGGATGGAGAGGGAGGCGGGAGGGGGGATCGGGATGGGGAACACATGTAAATCCATGGCTGATTCATGTCAATGTATGGCAAAAACCACTACAATATTGTAAAGTAATTAGCCTCCAATGAATAAAAATAAATGGAAAAAAAAAAAAGGACAAAAGCTCTAATTCAAAAAGATACATGCACCACAATATTCATAGCAGCAGTATTTACAATAGCGAAGACATGGAAGCAACCTAAATGTCCACTGACAGATGAACGAATAGCAATATTGCTATACAATGGTATATAAATATAAATGTATATATATATAATGTATACATATAAAAATATAAAATTTATGCATCTATAAAGGCTTCCCTTATATATCCATAAGGGATTCTATGGTGGCTGAGATGGTAAAGAATCTGCCTGCAATGCAGAAGACCGGGGTTCAGTCCCTGCATTGGTAAAATCCCCTGGAAAAGTGAATGGCTACCGACTCCCATGTTCTTGCCTGGGAAATCCCATGGAGAAAGGAACCTGGCAAGCTACAGTCAGGGGGTCACAAGGAATCGGACATGACTTAGCAACTAACACTTTCACACTTTCACAAGGGCTTCCCAGGTGGCTCAGTGGTAAAGAATCTGCCTGCCAATGCAAAGAGATACAGAAGACACATGTTCGATCCCTGGGTTGGGAAGATCCCCTGGAGGAGGGCCTGGCAACCCACTTCAATATTCTTGCCTGGAGAATCCCATAGACAGAGGAGCCTGGCATGCTACAGTCCATAGTGTCCCAAAGAGTCTGACACAACTGAAGTGCAGGAGATTCAGGAGACATGGGCTTGATCCCTGGGTCAGGAAGATCTGGAGGAGGAGATGGCAACCCACTTCAGTACTCTTGACTGGGAAATGCCATGGACAGGGGAGCCTAGCGGGCTACAGTCACAAGGAGTCAGACATGACTTAGCGACTGAGCATGTATGTACATGAACAACTTTATACCATCTCTTTGAACCAATTATTAAAGCTATTTTAAAACTTAAAGGACACTTTTGTTGAAAATGAAACTAGCTTGAGAGGAATTAGAAAACCTGAACAGATTTTTATAAATTAAAATATTACCTAAGCAGTTAGAAATCTAGATAAACACACACACACAGGCACCTACACAAGTCCAAGTACATTTAAAGGCAACACTTAATAAACCTTCAAAAATCAGTACAGTCTGTTATAAAAACTATACTGCAAAAACTGGAAAAGCACCTTAACTGATTATACAAGACTATTAAATATTCATACCAAAATTAGAAAAAGGCATTATAAGAAAGGAAAATTATTTTCTATAATAAGGATTAAGAAGTACAACCAAGCGAAGAGCATTCAGAAAAAAAAAAAAAAAAGGTAACAAGAACTATCATTTATTTAAACCCCACTAAGTGATTTGCCGAGTCCTGCACATATAATTTAATCTATACATCATCCATATAAGGTAGTGTTATTTGCATCATTATCATCATTTTATAAAGGCAGAAAATGGTGTTCTAAGAAAAGAAATTGTCTCAAGGTAATAGACTTAATAAGTGGCAGAACTTGATATTAGGAGACTAAAGCCTATTACTTAAAGACTATATTCTACTGTTTCCTCATCTTTAAAAAATATATTCAAATGCAACATTGTAATATCTAAATAACACTAAATATAATTTTGAATGCAATATTATTTTTAACTTTCAGTAATTTTACTATGATATGCATAGGCATTGTTTTCATCAAATTTGTTATGTCTGGGGTTTGATAAACTCCTTGAATATGTATGTCTTTCAAAACCTTTAGGAAGCTTTTACTTTTATTCTTAAAATATTTAAATAATTATCCTGTCCATTCTCAACTGCATATATACTAGATGTTTTAAAATTTTCCTTCAGGTTTCTGAGTTTCTGCTTATTCTTTCCATTCTTTTTTGAATTACTCTTTTTCAGATTGGATGAATTCTATTTATCCATCTCAAGTTCACTGACTTATCCTTCAGCCACATCCATTATGCTATTAAGCCTACTCGGTAATTTATTTCAGATAATGTATTTTTCTGTCCTAAAATGCTCATTCTTTAATACAGATATATATTTTAGAATTTCTCTGCTGATATTTCATATCTTTTTATTCATATTAACCATATTTTCTTTTACTTCATTCAGCTATTATAATTAATAATTCAGCTTCTTTCAATTTCTTTTCTGATAATTTTAATATCTGGGTCATTTCAGAATTTTCATCTATTGCTTTTCTTTCCCTTTGAGAAAGGATTACAATTTACCATGTTTTTTGTATTTGGACTAATTTGGGGTTGTTTCTTGGACACTGTCAATGTTAACGGTGAAAATTCTGGATTCATTTATACAGAAACAGAGAAAGCTGGTGTTTTTGTTCCAGCCAGTCATTAGCTTAGCTAATCTCAAGCTGCAAACTCTGTCCTATTCAGATCTGTTCCAATTGCTTTCAGTCTGCCCTGTGCATGTATGGTTCTGGGGTCAGCCAAAAAGTGGTAGGCAGAGCTTGAATATGGAATGAGAGTTTTCCCAACTCTCTTTCTTTTCTTAAGTTACCTCTCACTCTCTGGCATCCCTGTCCCTTCCCATATTCCTCCAGTCTTAAAGCATCAGACTCTCTTTTGAAGTTTAGTTTCTTTTTCTGCCACTACAACTGCAGATGCTCTCAAGAAAAGCCACAAAAATGTGAAACTCACCCCACCCTCTGCTAATTGCTTAATACAAGTTTCAACTCCCTTCTATAAAGCTTCCTTCTATTATTGTTCATTCTCCAAAATGCTAATATCATTGTATTTTGTTTTGTTCTTCTTTGGTTTTGTTTTTGGTCAGAGCTTATGGTTGTTATTTGTAGGTAGGTTGTGTGATTAGAGATTTATTTTTCCACACCAGAAGTAACTCATGAATTATGCTTAATTCTGGGAATAGAAGGATTTAAATAGGTACCAAGAAATACAGATAAGATTTGAAGTCAATGGGCTAGAAACACATCACTTGCTTTTGGAAGAGGCTTAAACAATAACACATGAAGAAAGGGGAAAATAAAGTGAATAATAAGCAAATTTAAAGAAATAATGTACCAACAAATAGTTAAGAATGCAAGTCAATATATATATATATGCATATATATATATTTTTCCCCACTCATCAAACTTTTGAGCAATATTTCTCAAAACTTTGGAGAGTGGGAAAAAAATAATGTCAGTCAAATGTCTCAGGACTAACACCCTTCAACAGATCCCAAAACCAAAGTAGGAAAAACAAAAGAAACTAAAAGAATCTTTGTCCAAAATCCTTTGCCAAGATTTACAGTAATCCATAACATATCTCAAAGCCTGAAAAACTATCTCAAGAACTAGTAATAAATAAGTTCCCAAGTAAATTATATTTTCTAAATTAAAAGCAAGCACATACTCAAATGAAAAATATTTTTTCAATTGAAGCTAAAGCAAATTCACTTTATAGTTGACAATAGAGCCCATATATTTCTATCATTACAAGGTTTATTTTCAGATCTTGATGCATTATGGGATACGGTTATATCAGATGGTAAGGAAAGAAAATCCTATTTAAAATCCAGCAAGAATACAGTCTCTACAAGAGATACCTTTTTCTCCTTTGGTATGCTTTTGGATCAAATTGTATTAGGCTACAGCAAAAAACACTGCCCTTACCACCATGAACCATCAGAAGATATGGTTCCACTACTAGGCAGCTGTGGGACTTCGGACAAGTTCCTATCAAGGCTTGAGTTTACTTATGTGAAATGTGTGGCTAGAAGATATTTTTTCTCTACTTTCCAATTATAGCATTCTTCAACTATACAAATAGCCTCCATTTGTTGCTGTTGTTGTTGGCTGCGAAGCATGTAGGATCTTAGCTCCCAATCAAGGATGGAACCTATGCCCCCTGCAGTGGTAGTGTGGAGTCTTAACCACTGGATCACCAAGATAGTCCCTAAACAGCCTTATTTCTGGAATTTTCATATTTGAAGACTTGCGTGATATCTACAAAACAAGTTTGGATAATTCCTCAGATTTCAGGCCTGTAGAGAATATTTCAAGAGAGATAGATAGTCCCTTGAAGAAAAGTAGGGGGAAAAATGCAGGCTTTCACATACAATCTCAAGTAAATCATCAGCTGACACCTGAAGCTGTCATACCATACAGAGATAAGAAGCTTGTTTACATCAGTACTTCAGATGAGTGGGAGAACATTGTGAATGGTGTATTAAAAATAATTTTCAGTTTGAAGATTAAACAAGTGGACATTGACTAAAAATTTCAAGAAAAGATGCTGCGTATTGTTTAAGATTCTGAAATCTTTAGATCTATTATCTGATAAAAACTCTGTTTAGAAGCAAAAACAGGATAAGTAGTACAATGCTGTTTATAACTGCTTGGATTCCATTCATTAAAATAACATTAACAAGCATTCATTAAACACCTGGGGCTTCCCAGGTGGCACTAGGGGTAAAGAAGCCGCCTGCCAATACAAGAGACACAAGAGAAGACATGGGTTTGACCCCTAGGTCGGGAAGATCCCCCTGGAGGAGGGCATGGCAACTCACTCCAGTATTCTTGCCTGGAGAATCCCATGGACAGAGGAACCTAGTGGGCTATGGTCCATAGGTTTGCAAAGAGGCAGACACAAGCAACTTAGCATGTATGCACACATGCATTAAGCACCTGGGTGGTACAAGGTGCTGTACTGTTCACTTCGAGACATAGACACATAAGACAGAGTTATGTATCTGCCTTTAGAGAGTTTATAATCTACCAGAAGAGATACACACACGAATATATACATACATATATACATATGTAAATAATAATAGTGCATAGAAGGAAGTGGTAAACACTATGAAGAAGGAACAGAAAGCCCTGTGTCTTCTGGCTTATTCCCTATAGGGAACTACAGTATCAGGGATCATACTGCAGAAGGGGACCAACCACACAGCATTCAGGGCATTCAGAGCTAGTCCAGGAAGCAAGAGATGGAGGGATTGCTGGAGGAATCTGGAGAAACCATGGCAGAGCAGTGGACCTATAGGACAAGCAGTCAGTTGAAGATCTAACAGGTGCCTGTCTCCTGTCTGGATGATAGCATCTAATTTCTGGACCAATAGCTCAGTTGGTAAAGAATCTGCCTGCAATGCAGGAGACCCTGGTTCAATTCCTGGGTTGGGAAGATCCACTGGAGAAGGGATAGGCTACCCACTCCAGTATTCTTGGGCTTCCCTTGTGGCTCAGCTAGGAAAGAATCTGCCTGCAATGTGGATGACCTGGGTTTAATCCCTGGGTTGGGAAGATCCCCTGAGAAGGGAAAGGCTACCCACTCCAGTATTCTGGCCTGGAGAATTCCATGGACTGTATAGTTCATGGGGTCGAAAAGAGTCGGACACCACTGAGCAACTTTCACTTTCACTTTCTGGGCCAAAATCAGGATCCAAAAATGATTCTGTGCAGGTGAGAGTTGAAAAAGGAAAGCAACAGAGTGAGTACTCTGTTATGGAAAGAAGGATGTTCCAAGTTGGGGAAACATCAAGAATAGCAGAAATAATTTTTTTTTCTAGTGTTTTGTCTCATGAACATGCTTATGTAAGCAGAAATTATCTGAACAAGTAACAAATTCTATCAGTTTACAAATTCTGGCAGTCTAAATTAAACCTGAAGATGAGGACAAAATTACCTTCAAGTTCCTATTTATAACTTTCTATTCCCTAAAAGGCTATTTATATAGCTTATATGTGCAACTGACTTGTATCCTTTCTAAATCATTCTATTTAATTGTGAAACATTTGGAATCAAATATCATTGGTCTTCATTTTGTTCTAAGGGGCAGTAAGAATGAACTAACGTATAATCACACCAACAGCAAGAGTAAGAATTTAACTCCTTCTTTTGAAATGAAGAGACAAATAATTTAGCCAAGAGCTTCCAAGTTTAATTTACAAACCACAAAAATCTATAAACATAAATTATGTAGTGAAAATTTCACTTATTCTTACATGAATATAACCATAATCTCTTGAATATCAGTTTTAACAAAATGAATAAGAGTGCAACAGAGTTCAGATGAAGCTTATTTCTTGCCAAAATCTATATGAATGCCAAATACCTTCCAAGCAGATTTTCCAGCCACTTAGTATAAATGAATCTTCCTGCCTTACATTTAAAAACAATTCCTCATATTGGGCACTTGCAACTAAGTTACAGTCTCCTTCATCACTGCTTAGCAGTGAAAAGATCTAAGGGAGATAGAGTGAACCTTTTAGGCCACATGAGTACTGACAGTGGGCCACATGTATTATGCTTCTCTAGAGACAAGATACACAGCAGAAAGATCAGGTGTATTATGTTTTACCTTTGAATCCTGATTTACAAGATGGGGAAAGGAAGATTGGGAGAAAGGGAACTAATATTTAATTGCACCCTCTTTTGGGCTAGGCACTTAGCAAATATTTTACAACCTAATCTAATCACAATCAAATGAGGTATAAATACCATGCAAAACAAAAAGAAGACCATAAAGAAGGCTGAGCACTGAAGAACTGAAGATTTTGAATTGTTGTTTAAAGAACACTCTTGAGAGTCCCTTGGACAGCAAGATCAAAACAGTCAATCCTAAAGGAAATCAACCCTGAATAATCATTGGAAGGACTGATGCTGAAACAAGATCCAATACTTTGGCCACCTGATGAGCTGAACCGACTCAATAGAAAAGACCCTGATGCTGGAAAATATTGAAGGGAGGAGGAGAAGGGGACAACAGAGGATGAGATGGTTGGATGGCATCACCTAATCAATAGACATGAGTTTGAGCAAGCTCCAGGAGATGGAGAAGGACAGGGAAGCCTGGCGTGCTGCAGTCCATGGGGTTGCAAAGAGTCAGACACAACTGAGTGACTGACAAAAAGAACAATACAAGAAGCAATAAGATTCAAAAAGGCTGTTACTTTCATGATGTCATGTATTACTTAATTGATGACATCATGACCTAAGTCTAATTTGACCCTGACGTTTCTTTATTTCCCTTAAATTTATTATTGTTTATGTCCCAGTTTATAAAAAAAAAAAAAAAAAGCATACTTCATTAGGGTCGCATCTCAAGCTGTTTGGGGTGAATTTGTTTGCCAGGGGTAGTACTGTTTGTGTGACATCCGCCTCTTCTTCAGATCTAGTGTCATGGATCACTATAATACAACAAGCTGAAGGAGTATTTATGTAACGCACAACCCAGAGAACTGACTTCAAAGGTGGTGAGTCTCACTACCACAGTGATGGCAGCAGCCTGTTCAAAGACTGATGAAATTTTGTCTTTGCCCCATTTGTTTCTGTTCCTTAGAGTCACCAAGGGTCACTCTACCATGGGTGAGCCTACAGCCACGGTATCCTTTCTTTTCAGGCTTTTCTCCCTGCCAAACTTAACACATCAAGTTCTTTGATATCATAGATGTCATCAGGCCCTAAGCATCTCAAGGCATCCTTTTGAACCCCTTTAACATTTTCTTTTTCATGTAGCCCAAACCCTGTGACTCATCACTTTATTCTTTTACTCATACTCTGTGTTCACTTTCTGGCTTTCCTCTGTTTCATTTACCTCTACTCCTTTTGGTTAAGATTCTGAGATGAGAATTTTATATAAGTATTTTATTGGAATCTGATCCCTGGAAACACTAGTGAAGGAAAAAACTGAGACAAAGAAGGAAAATGAGAGAGTCTGCAAAGATCATCATCAATGGTTCTGGATCCCTATTCTTACATGTTGCCCCACCCATCAAGAGAAAAAGTTTTTGTTCCCCATCTTGAATCTGGGTTGGCCTGGTACCTTGTTTGGGCCATTATATTGCAACAGAAGTCACACTGTGTCAGTTCTAAGACAAGGTCAGAAGAGTTCTAGCAGTCTACTTTTTTTGCTTTCTTGGGATGTAGATACCATATAAAGAAGTTCTGACTACATTAATGAATAATTAGAAAGCATGTAGATAAAAAGAGGTTCAGACTCCAGCTATTTCACCCTTGGCACTGAGGCCTCAAACTTGTACATACAGCCATCATGGATGTTCCTGTCCCAGTCAGTCTCCCAGTCAAGTGCAGCCATATAAGTGAACTCTGGTATTATTAGGCAAAGTAGAAGAACTCTCGGCTCAGCCCAGTCACCACACAGCACTGTGAGAAAAAATAAATCCTACTGTTTTAAGCAACTAACAAAACTACCTAAAGAGATAGTTTGTTAGACAGCCATAAGGAAATAAGTAAGTAGTCAATAAAGGGTGCATTTATTAAGCAGCTTACTACTACAGCAAACTGGAGCTCAATTCTTTTGGGCTATTCTGGCAAACAGTATAGAACATGCTTCACAGTCATCCCACATAAAGGGTGGGGATGCTAGGATATTTATCCACTAACTTGCCACTAGTTATTTGCTTAAAGCATCTTCTAGGGACATTAAATCTTTGGCACTTTAAGCATGGCCAGAACTTGAGCCAAACTTGCTGAATATCCAGGAAAGGAAAACCCTTTGAGAGTCAGAGTATCAGTCATAAGAACTCTTCAGTGACAAGAAATGAGTGGTGGAGAAAAATAGAGAGTCACAATATCAGTGAAGACCCAATCCCGGAGGGAGGGAACTAAGATGGTGGAGGAAATAGGATGGGGAGACCACTTTCTCCCCCACAAATTCATCAAAAGATCATCTGAATGCTGAGCAAACTACACAAAACAACTTCTGATCGCTAGGAGAGGACATCAGACACCCAGAAAAGCAGCCCATTGTCTTCAAAGGTAGGTAGGACAAAATATAAAAGATAAAAAGAGAGACAATAGAGTTAGGGATGGAGGTCCATCCCGGGAAGGGAGTCTTAGTAGAGGAAGTTTCCAAACACCAGGAAACCCTCTCACTGGCCAGTCTGAGGGAAGTTTTCGAATCTCGGAGGGCAACCTAACTGGGAGGAAAAATAAATAAAATCCACAGATTACATGCCTAAAAACAACTCCCAGCAGAAAAGTACCCCAGACGTTTGCATCCGCCACCAGCAAGAGGAGCCTGAACGGAGAGGAGCAGGCAGCATTGCTTGGGGTAAGGAACAGGCCTAAATGCCCTGAGGGCAATCGGAGGGAGCTAAAGAGAGATAGCAACTTAAACTGTGGGATAGCAAGAGAGAGAGAAATAACCTGGGAAAAGCCCTAAATTTAGGCACTATCCGCCCGCCCGTTCCCAGAACAAAGGACTGAGCGATTATCAGAGAAGAGCTAGCCGGCTGCAGACCGGCCCATCCCCCGCCGGAGGCAGGAGGCAGGGTGGAAGGGAAAGGGGCAAACTCGGCCCCAGAGATGGCACCCCCTACCAAACTGCAAACAGGCTCCCAGCTTCTAACCAAAGACTTCCTGAGATTCTGGATGGTTCACATCCACTGGGAGGGTCGCAGCCAGAAATCAGCTCCCCAGAACAGACACAAGGTGCACCAGACTGGTGTGCCCGGAAAATGAGGCTGGGACCGCGGAGGGGATAAGGCACGCTGCACCGGGGAGAGCGCGCTTGTCAAGCTCCTGGCTGCCTGAGCTGCTCTGACCAGGGAAGGCACAAAATGCAGGCCCACGGGAGTCTGCGTCTTTGTGGAGTACCCGAAAACCTGAATCTGAGCGGCTTAGGCCTGGGAAGTGCACGCAACTCAGGGCCCGCTCCCTGGAGAGCAGCCTGGAGCCTGAGCAGTGTAGACGGGGGAAGCACACAAGCCCGCCGTGAGCCGGGGCAAACCCAGTGTGGCCGGAACACTGCGAGTGCTCCCCACACACGCCAGTGACATTTGTCTGCTGTGCCCCTCCCTCCCCGCAGCACGACTGAACAAGTGAACCTAAACAAGAGACCACCTTCGCCTGCTTGTGTCAGGGCGGAAATTAGACACTAAAGAGCCCTGCAAACAGAAGCCAAATAAACAAAGGGAACCACTTCAGAAGTGACAGGTGCAACAGATTAAAATACCTGTAGTCAACACCAACTACACTGGAAGGGGCCTATAGATATTGAGAAGTGTAAGCTCTAACAAGGAGCTATCTGAAACTGAACTGAACCCACACTGCCTGCAACAGCTCCAGAGAAATTCCTAGATATATTTTTACTATTATTATTATTTTTTTAATAAAAAATTTTTTTCTCTCTCTTTTTTTCTTTTTTAAAGTCCTCTATTACTCGTTAATTTTCATTTTTATAACCCAATATAACCTGGCCAAAAAAAAAAAAAAAGACCCTATTTTTAAAGTGAACTTCATATATATTTCTTAAATTTTTTGTGTTTTTATGGTTTTTTAATATTGTATTTTTAAGAGTCTAACCTCTACTCTAGATTTTTAATCTTTGTTGTCAGTATTTGATACCAATTTTGGACATTTAAGAATCCAACCCTCAGTACCCATTTTTACTCAGGAGTGTGATTACTGGTTTGATCACTCTCTCTCCCTTTTGACTCTCCTTTTTCTCCCCCAGATCACTTCTATTTCCTCCCTCCCCCTTCTCTTCTCAACCCAATTCTGTGAATCTCGGTGGGGTGTTCTGGGCTGCGGAGAACACTTAGGGAACAGAGTACAAGGAAGATCTGTCTCTCCTCTCTTGAGTCCCCCTTTTTCTCCTCCTCCTCAGCTCTGTCTCCTTCCTCCGTCTCCTCTTCTTCATGTAACTCTGTGAACCTCTCTGGGTGTCGCTCACTGTGGAGAATCCTTTCACCATTAACTTAGAAGATTTATTATCAGTGCTGTATGGAGGGAGAAGTCATGAGGCTACTGAAAGAATAAGACTGAAATCCAGAGGCAAGAGGCTTAAGCCCAAAACCTGAGAACACCAGAGAACTCCTGACTACAGGGAACATTAATTAATAAGAGATCATCCAAAAGCCTCCATACTTATACTGAAACCAACCACCACCCAAGAGCCAGTAAATATCAGAGCAAGACATACCACGTAAATTCTCCAGCAACGCAGGAACATAGCCCTGAGCATCAATATACAGGCCACCCAAAGTCACACCAAACCCACAGACCCATCCCAAAACTCACTACTGGACACTCCATTGCACTCCAGAGAGAAGAAATCCAACTCCACCTACCAGAACACCGACACAAGCTTCTCTAGCCAGCAAACCTCGACAAGCCAAACATACAGCCCCACCAACTGGGAGAAACCTCCACAATAAAAAGGAACCACAGACTACCAGAATACAGAAAGACAACCCCAAACCCAGCAATCTAAATAAGATGAAAAGGCAGAGAAATACCCAGCAGGTAAAGGAACATGAAAAATGCCCACCAAGCCAAACAAAAGAGGAGGAGATAGGGAATCTACCTGAGAAGGAATTTAGAATAATGATAATAAAAATGATCCAAAATCTTGAAAACAAAATGGAGTAACAGATAAATACCCTGGAGACAAGGATTGAGAAGATGCAAGAAATGTTTAACAAGGACCTAGAAGAAATAAAAAAGAGTCAATTAAAAATGAATAATGCAATAAATGAGATCAAAAACACTCTGGAGGGAACCAACAGTAGAATAATATAGGCAAAAGATAGGATAAGTGAGGTAGATGATAAAATGGTGGAAATAAATGAAGCAGAGAGGAAAAAAGAAAAAAGAATCAAAAGAAATGAGGACAACCTCAGGGACCTCTGGGACAATGTAAAGTGCCCCAACATTCGAATCATAGGAGTCCCAGAAGAAGAAGACAAAAAGAAAGGCCATGAGAAGATATTCAAGGAGATAATTGCTGAAAACTTCCCCAAAATGGGGAAGGAAATAGCTACCCAAGTCCAAGAAACCCAGAGAGTCCCAAACAGGATAAACCCAAGGTGAAACACCCCAAGACAAATATTAGTCAAATTAACAAAGATCAAAAACAAAGAACAAATATTAAAGGTAGCAAGGGAGAAACAACAAATCATACACAAGGGGATTCCCATAAGGATAACAGCTGATCTTTCAATAGAAACTCTTCAGGCCAGAAGGGAATGGCAGGACATACTTAAAGTAATGAAAGAGAGTAACCTACAACCCAGATTACTGTACCCAGCAAGGATCTCATTCAGATATGAAGGAGAATTCAAAAGCTTTACAGACAAGCAAAAGCTGAGAGAATTCAACACCACCAAACCAGCTCTTCAACAAACGCTAAAAGATCTTCTCTAGACAGGAAACACAGAATGGTTGTATAAACGTGAACCCAAAACAACAAACCAAATGTCAATGGGACCATTCTTATCAATAATTACCTTAAATGTAAATGGGTTGAATGCCCCAACCAAAAGACAAAGACTGGCTGAATGGATACAAAAGAAAGACCCCTATATATGCTGTCTACAAGAGACCCACCTCAAAGCAAGGGACATATACAAACTGAAAGTGAAGGGCTGGGAAAAAAATATTTCACACAAATGGAGACTAAAAGAAAGCAGGAGTCGCAATACTCATATCAGTAAAACAGACTTTCAAATAAAGGATGTGAAAAGAGACAAAGAAGGACACTACATAATGATCAAAGGATCAATCCAAGAAGAAGATATTACAATTATAAATATATATGCACCCAACATAGGAGCACCGCAATATGTAAGGCAAATACTAACAAGAATGAAGGGAGAAATTAACAGTAACACAATAATAGTGGGAGACTTTAATACCCCACTCACAACTATGGATAGATCAACTAAACAGAAAATTAACAAGGAAACACAAACCTTAAATGACACAATGGACCAGCTAGACCTAATTGATATCTATAGGATGTTTCACCCCAAAACAATCAATTTCACCTTTTTCTCAAGTACACACGGAACCTTCTCCAGAATAGACCACATCCTGGGCCATAAATCTAGCCGTGATAAATTCAGAAAAACTGAAATCATTCCAGTCATCTTTTCTGACCACAGTGCAGTAAGATTAGATCTCAATTACAGGAAAAAAGCTATTAAAAATTCCAACATATGGAGGCTAAATAAAACGCTTCTGAATAACCAACAAATCATAGAAGAAACCAAAAAAGAAATCAAAATATGCATAGAAATGAATGAAAATGAAAACACAACAACCCAAAACTTATGGGACACTGTAAAAGCAGTGCTAAGGGGAGGGTTCATAGCAATACAGGCTTACCCCAAGAAACAAGAAAAGTCAAATAAATAACCTAATTCTACACCTAAAGCAACTAGAGAAGCAAAAATGAAGAACCCCAGGGTTAGGAGAAGGAAAGAAATCTTAAAAATTAGGGCAGAAATAAATGCAAAAGAAACAAAAGAGACCATAGCAAAAATCAACAAGCTATAAGTTGGTTTTTTGAAAAGGTAAATAAAATTGACAATCCGTTAGCCAGACTCATCAAGAAACAAAGGGAGAAGAACCAAATCAACAAAATTAGAAATGAAAATGGAGAGATCACAACAGACAAATCTGAAATACAAAAGATCATAAGAGGCTACTACCAGCAGCTCTTGCCAATAAAATGGACAACTTGGAAGAAATGGACAAATTCTTAGAAAAGTATAACTTTCCAAAGCTGAACCAGGAAGAAATAGAAGATATTAACAGACACATCACAAGCACGGAAATCGAAACTGTAATCAGAAATCTTCCAGCAAACAAAAGCCCAGGACCAGATGGCTTCACAGCTGAATTCTACCAAAACTTTAGAGAAGAGCTAACACCTATCTTACTCAAACTCTTCCAGAAAATTGCAGAAAAAGGTAAACTTCCAAACTCATTCTATGAGGCCACCATCACCCTAATTCCAAAATCAGACAAAGATGCCACAAAAAAAGAAAACTACAGGCCAATATCATGATGAACATAGATGCAAAAATCCTTAACAAAATTCTAGCAAACAGAATCCAGCAACATATTAAAAAGATCATACATCATGACCAAGTGGGCTTTATCCCAGGAATGCAAGGATTCTTTAATATCCGCAAATCAATCAATGTAATACACCACATTAACAAATTGAAAGATAAAAACCATATGATTATCTCAATAGATGCAGAGAAAGCCTCTGACAAAATTCAACACTCATTTATGATTAAAACTCTCCAGAAAGCAGGAATAGAAGGAGTATACCTCAACATAATAAAAGC
The DNA here is from genome assembly GCF_033118175.1 of Dama dama. Lineage (NCBI taxonomy): Eukaryota > Metazoa > Chordata > Mammalia > Artiodactyla > Cervidae > Dama > Dama dama. The sequence continues at coordinate 58,815,206 of NC_083699.1, read as the reverse complement.
TACCTATGACAAACCCACAGCAAGCATCACCCTCAATGGTGAAAAATTGAAAGCATTTCCCCTGAAATCAGGAACAAGACAAGGGTGCCCACTCTCACCACTACTATTCAACATAGTTTTGGAAGTGTTGGCCACAGCAATCAGAGCAGAAAAAAAAAATAAAAGGAATCCAGATAGGAAAAGAAGAAGTAAAACTCTCGCTGTTTGCAGACGACATGATCCTCTACATAACAAACCCTAAAGACTCTACCAGAAAATTACTACAGCTAATAAATGAATACAGTAATGTTGCAGGATATAAAATTAACACACAGAAATCCCTTGCATTCTTATACGTTAACAATGAGAAAACAGAAAGAGAAATTAAGGAAATAATACCATTCACTATTGCAACAAAAAGAATAAAATACTTAGGAGTATATCTGCCTAAAGAAATGAAAGACCTTTATATAGAAAACTATAAAACACTGATGAAAGAAATCAAAGAGGACACAAATAGATGGAGAAATATACCGTGTTCATGGATTGGAAGAATCAATACTGTGAAAATGGCTATACTACCCAAAGCAATCTATAGATTCAATGCAATCCCTATCAAGCTACCAATGGTATTTTTCACAGAACTAGAACAAATAATTTCACAATTTGTATGGAAATATAAAAAACTTCGAATAGCCAAAGCAATCTTGAGAAAGAAGAATGGAACTGGAGGAATCAACTTACCTGACTTCAGGCCCTACTACAAAGCCACAGTCATCAAGACAGTATGGTACTGGCACAAAGACAGAAATATAGATCAATGGAACAGAATAGAAAGCCCAGAGATAAATCCACAAACGTATGGGCACCTTATCTTTGACAAAGGAGACAAGAATATACAATGGAGAAAAGACAACTTCTTTAACAAGTGGTGCTGGGAAAACTGGTCAACCACTTGTAAAAGAATGAAACTAGAACACTTTCTAACACCATACACAAAAATGAACTCAAAATGGATTAAAGATCTAAACGTAAGACCAGAAACTATAAAACTCCTAGAGGAAAACATAGGCAAAACACTCTCCGACATGAATCACAGCAAGATCCTCTAGGACCCACCTCCCAGAATATTGGAAATAAAAGCAAAACTAAACAAATGGGACCTAATGAAACTTAAAAGCTTTTGCACAACAAAGGAAACTATAAGCAAGGTGAAAAGACAGCCTTCAGAATGGGAGAAAATAATAGCAAATGAAGAAACAGACAAAGGATTAATCTCAAAATATACAAGCAGCTCCTGCAGCTCAATTCCAGAAACATAAATGACCCAATCAAAAATGGGCCAAAGAACTAAACAGACATTTCTCCAAAGAAGACATACAGATGACTAACAAACACATGAAAAGATGCTCAACATCACTCATTAGCAGAGAAATGCAAATCAAAACCACAATGAGGTACCATTACACGCCAGTCAGGATAGCTGCTATCCAAAAGTCTACAAGCAATAAATGCTGGAGAGGGTGTGAAGAAAAGGGAACCCTCTTACGCTGCTGGTGGGAATGCAAACTAGTACAGCCACTATGGAGAACAGTGTGGAGATTCCTTAAAAAACTGGAAATAGAACTGCCATATGACCCAGCAATCCCACTTGTGGGCATACACACTGAGGAAGCTAGATCTGAAAGAGACATGTGCACTCCAATGTTCATTGCAGCACATAGCCAGGACATGGAAGCAACCTAGATGCCCATCAGCAGATGAATGGATAAGGAAGCTATGGTACATATACACCATGGAATATTACTCAGCCATTAAAAAGAATTCATTTGAACCAGTTCTAATGAGATGGATGAAACTGGAGCCCATTATACAGAGTGAAGTAAGCCAGAAAGATAAAGACCAATACAGTATACTAACGCATATATGTGGAATTTTAAAAGATGGTAATGATAACCCTATATGCAAAACAGAAAAAGAGACACATGTACAAATCAGACTTTGGGACTCTGTGGGAGAAGGCGAGGGTGGGATGTTCTCAGAGAATAGCATTGAAACAAGTATACTATCAAGGGTGAAACAGATCATCAGCCCAGGTTGGATGCATGAGACAAGTGCTCAGGGCTGGTGCACTGGGAAGACCCAGAGGGATCAGATGGGGAGGGAGGTCGGAGGGGGGATCAGGATGGGGAACACATGTAAATCCATGGCTGATTCATGTCAATGTATGGCAAAAACCACTACAATATTGTAAAGTTAATTAGCCTCCAACTAATAAAAATAAATGAAACAAACAACCAAAAAAGTCCCAATCCTGGTGCAGTCTTGCTATCTGCCTTCTCTATTCGTATATTTCAGAAGCAAAAGAGGGTCTCACGAACTCACTAACTATAACCACTACTCAGCCTCAGCTTCTCCACATTGCTGGACCCTAAATATTATTTAAAAATCCTACAGGTTTCCCTAATCAACTCCCTCTCTAGTTCTGTATATGACAGCTATTTCAGATCTTTGCTCTTTCCTGAAATCTTCTATTCTACCCCTCCTCTTTCAACATCTGCAAAGAAATTGGCTATCTGTACCAATGAGAAAATAAAGTAAAGACCATTATATCAACTTGTGGTATCTCACTTACAAACTGCCTTTATACACTTCTATTTATCCTTGCCTACTATTAATACAGGAAAGGATCCACCTTACTCCAATGCTCATCCATCCACCTCTCCACCAGTGGAGCCCTCTGCCTTTGGGATCTTGCCCCTCTTATGTAACTGCCCCCATCTATCTCTCTTAACACACAAATTCTGAAGAAATGGAAGGATATGATCTTTTAAAATCCTACACAGTGTTCCTATTGCCTGAGATTTACTCTTTTTTTTTTCCCCTCAGCCCTCCCTCAGACTCTTGCCTGGGAAACTCCTCATCATCCTTTGGGGCTCGTCGTTCTATTACAGCCTCCCGAAAGCCTTCACTAACCTTGCCACTTCCCAAATCTAAGGTTCTTTCATCACAGTGTTTTGCTCTATATTGAAATTGTACATTCCCTTTCCTGATATTTCTCCTTTCTCCCCCATTGAATGTAAGGTCCTACAAATCCGGTACTTAAAAGTTTTCAAACCACAGTCTCTATGCATAGAACACAATTGGTGTTTAATAAATTACTGAATAAATAAATGAACAGGGTCCTCTCATTCTCTCCTCACCATACCAGAAGAGTAACTTAACTGAAAGCCACATGCAGGACATACCATACTGTGGCCCTTTCTTTGCCATTGTCTTTGCTTCCATTTAGTCTGCTATAAAGTATGATAATGTGGTCCTTTTTAATGTGCATGCAGTTCAGTGTTAAAAAAAAAGAAAGCAAAACACACTTGCTTAGATTAGAAGCTCAGGAATCCATTGTTAACTTGGAACTTTTTGTTCTGTTATAATGCTGTGAAGAATCAGACTTCAACATTGGATTCTGAAATGGAATTTGTACTTCTCATCAACAGGAATTTAGAACTTTTTAAGTTTTAAAAGAATGTTCAGAGGCGAAAATGCATACTTGTATATTCACAGTGAGTTGCCTAAAAAATGTTTCTAGAAATGCAAAATAACTTTCTTTTTTAGTAGTCAGATTGATGGGCCTAACTATATTAGTTTCTATAGGTATGGTTTTCATTTTCATCAAAAAATGAGCTCTCAATTTTTAAAGAAATGAAAAAAGAATCAATTTGGGCTTATGATCACTTCTGATCCCTCCTATTCAATTCTGTGCTGTGTGTGCTAAGTCACTTCAGTCATGATCAACTCTGCGACACTATGGACTGGAGTCTGCCAGGCTTTTTAGAGCCCTCTTAAGCCATAAACCAGATTCCCTGGGAAAGGATTTGGAACAAAGAATATATACCTCTTTGCCTCCTCCCTACTACGTTCAAAGCAACTGAGGAAAGTGGGTTAAGTCTTTCATATAATATTAATCCCACTGCTTTGGTATGCCTGAAATCTGCTCAGAGTGATTCCCACCTTCCCCCTTCCCTTCCATTGTCATCTTTTGGAAGAAGTGAAGGAGCTGAGGTGGCTTTTAAAAGCTGGTCTTCAGGGAGATAAAGACACTGAAATTCCACTCCAATTATTTTTTATTTCTTGCCATTTCAAAACCTGAATATATGCTATATTATGAAATATTTGTGTTCTTCATTAAAAACAACCTTCTAATTAAGTGTTTTTGATTAAAACAAAATGCAGAAAAGAAGGATGTAATCAGATTACCAAATCATCTGAAAAGCTTTGTCATTTACAAAAGTTGGTAAGATGGAGGAAGATGCATGTTTCCCAGTCTGCTTTCTTGGTCTGTGGATACCTGGGATATAATTCAGTTTTTCATCTCCTGTTCCCAGAGCAGCTCACTCTGTTCAGCTCCATCTTCAGTCTGGCATATAATTACTTCTTCAGCTCCTGTGCTATTTGGTTTTAAGCACCTCTTACCCCCAAGGCCTCATCGCTCTAAGGGCTTGTTGAATTTAAACAAGCACATTTAAATCTTTGTCTTTAAATGAGTAAAATAAAAGTCTTAACACCTAACACAGAGTACTCTTCTATCCACCTACACTCTAAATGTGCCTGTTGTAATTGTCTACCAGATCATAATGAGTATCTATCCATCCTCAAAATCAGAGAAAGGAGGACTCATTCTAGAAGCAAATTTACAATAAATGGTTTTATTCTTGATTAGCTATGTGTGTTTGGGGACACAGATATTGGCACGTGCATAATTTAACTACCTAATAAATATCAGATGATCAGGGATAACTTGGAAATAAAGGTGTGAAAAAGATAGTGAAGGAAAAACAAAAGAAAAAAGCAAGACTACTAACAGCAAAAAATAAAACAAGGAAGTAAAGGAATTTTAAGCCTTACCTCTCTTCCAGCAAATTCTGCACACTTACACAACTGCTACTCATGCATGTCCATGGATATCCACACACACACACACACACACACACACACACACACGTTTTAATTATAGAAATGTCAAACTATATGCCTTCCCTGGAGACATACTGTAGGCCTGGATTCCACTACTATCACTGTTAGCAAAACATGAATATTATCTGTGATCTTAATTTAGACTTGAGTAAATGAGTGATCATGATATTTGTCTTACATTCTTAATTTACCCCAACTACTTTAAATGAATATTGAATTAGACTTTAATCCAAATACACTGTCAAAAATGCAGCAAAAAGTATTATAATTATGACTATGAATTATAAGAAAAGTTTCTTGGTGAAATATGAATAGATTTTGTAGATCTCAAATGGGAAAAAAGGGATATTTAATCTAATGAAGGAAACAAATTCTAAAAGTGGAATAGCATTCTTTCATCTATCAAGTCAATGAACATTTTAAAAATAAAAGAACAGTGCTGAAAAGTTGCATTGGAATGGAGGTGTAGATTGGTACAAGATGCTTTGAAAGTAAACTGGACACTATATATCAAGAGACTGAACAACGATTATATGCTGTGTCAGGTTAGGTCCTCTGGTGCCAAGAACCATTGGTCTTAAGAGATCTTTATAAATAGAAAAACCTGTAAGTGATAAAGGAGGAGGGGCTTAGGCAAGCAATCTGCTCAGATATTGACAAAAGTCTGACCCTTGTGAAAGGAAAGAGGGATGGAAGAGCTTCACATGGAGAGCACTTCTGAGAAAGTCTCAGCCAGATTGGTGGGGAGTCCTTGAGCAAAGTGGCTGCTTAGAAGACTCTCCTGTAGTGCAGGGATGCCTTGGTTCTAATACTACTGATATGCTCCGGGGCCAGGAGCATCACAGGAGAAGCACACCTCCCATGTGAACATCTACATGCTGTGGCGGATCTGGAAGTGTGACAGCTAGAGGTTGTCAATCATCTATGCTCTCCACAACTGCCTCTTTTGAAAGGAGATCTAAAAAGGACACCTCTATGGCCACCACATAAGGTTTTATTCCAAATCTAGGAATTTATCTCAACTAAATACTCTAAATTCTAGGAGAAAAAAGTGCTGTATGCAAAAAGAAGCTCATCATGTTCTTTTTTAAAACAATTGAAACCTGAAAACAATTTTTGTCCAAGCATAAGAATTGGGTAACTATAGTATGTGCATGGGTGCTAAGTCACTTCAGTTGTGTCAGACCCTTTGCGACCCCATGGACTGTAGCCTTCCAGGCTCCTCTATCCATGGGATACTCCAGACAAGAATACTGGAGCAGGTAGCCATTCTTTCCTCCAGGAGATCTTCCCAACCCAGGGATTGAACCCGAATCTCTTATGTCTCCTGCATTGGCAGGCGGGATTTTTACCACTAGCACCACCTAGGAAGTCAACTGTGGTATATCTACTCAATAGAATACACTACAGCTGTTAAATTAAAAAAAAAAAAAAACTTATACTTTAAGTAAATTTTAAAATTAAGAAACAATATAGTATAATCATTAAGGTTAAAATATTCTAAAGATATATATTTTTTAAGACTGGAAGAAAGTAAACCAAAATGGTAATAAGAATTGTTTTCTGAGCTTTATAAAGTTTTCCAAATTTTGCATATGACTTTTAATTGGGAGAATAAAGTATGAAAAATAAAGGAAAAAAGCTTAATATTTTTAAAAATTTAGAATGGAAAGTAAGTAAGGAAAACATGAAGATATATATATATCTAAGAAAACAAGACCAAAATAATTTGAAGAATAATATCTTTAAGATTCTGGAAAACAGCTTCATAGATCCAACATACCATAAAACAAACCTAAAGATAGGAACTGAAAACGGAAGTTTTAAAAATTTTAATTAGGGTATTGGGTACTTGAATGAAAACGAATGTTTCACACACTCTTCTATGACTATTCAGTATAGGTGTTCCACAATCACTCTAAAAAGTGTTGTCTGCATATTCCTCTGTGTGTTCATTAGCATATTCATTTTCCAGCATGTGACTGAATAATTTTTTGAGAGTCATCATTTGCTAGTCACTGTGCAAGTAAATCAAAGATCACAGTATAATGTGATAAAATGCATGCTTTATACCTATAATCTAAAAGTGTTTATAGTAAATACATATTTCAAGTATAGTGTATTTCAATTGCTTTTCAGATTCTCTTCAATATGGACGTGAGAGACAGTGTGACTATAACTTTATTAATAAATGAAGAAAATATGACTTCACCCATTCATTTCTGACTTGCTTTAAACTGTGGAAGGTATCCTAAATTGCAGTGTGTCAAAATCTCTCAGGGTAGAAACTTACTTCAATTCAGTTCAGTTCAGTTGCTCAGTTGTGTCTGATTCTTTGTGACCCTATGGACTGCAGCATGTCAGGCCTCCCTGTCCATCACCAACTCCCAGAGTTTACTCAAACTCATGTCCATTGAGTCGGTGCTGCCATCCAACCATCTCATCCTCTGTCACCCCCTTCTCTTCCTGCCTTCAATCTTTCCCAGCATCAGCGTCTTTTCAAATGAGTCAGTTCTTTGCATCAGGTGACCAAAGTATTGGAGTTTCAGCTTCAGCATCAGTCCTTCCAATGAACACCCAGGACTGATCTCCTTTAGGATGGACTGGCTGGCTCTCCTTGCAATCCAAGGGATTCTCAAGAGTCTTCTCCAACACCACAGTTCAAAAGCATCAATTCTTCTGTGCTCAGCTTTCTGTATACTCCAACTCTCACATCCATACATGACTACTGGAAAAACCATAGCTTTGGCTAGACAGACGTTTGTTGGCAAAGTAATGCATCTGCTTTTTAATATGCTGTCTAGGTTGGTCACAGCTTTTCTTCCAAGGAGCAAGCGTCTTGATTTCATGGTTGCAGTCACCATCTGCAGTGGTTTTGGAGTCCCCCCAAAATAAAGTCTGCCATTGTTTCCACTGTTTCTCCATCTATCTGCCATGAAGTGATAGGACCAGATGCCATGATCTTAGTTTTCTGAATGTTGAGTTTTAAGCCAGCTTTTTCACTCTCCACTTTCACTTTCATCAAGAGGCTCCTTAGTTCTTCTTCGCTTTCTTCCATGAATGTGGTATTGTCTGCATATCTGAGGTTATTGATATTTCTCCCGGCAATTTAGATTCTAGCTTGTGCTTCCTTGAGCCCAGCATTTCTCATGATGTACTCTGCATATAAGTTAAATAAGCTCACAAGCAAAGGTTTCATAGATTGCTCTCTTCCTCCCTAATTACACAAATGTGTTTTTCAGGTATATTTTAATGACATTTCTGATGTAATGCATACCTATCTTCTTATTCAGCCTATGCGTACTCTTTTTTCACTTAGAATTCATCCATTAATAATCTGTGATCTTAAAGTAACTAATTTAATGATTACATGAATTAAAATAATACATGACCCTTCGAAGAAGCCAATATATTTTATATTTATGTTACAAAATTGTCCTTGGGTGAATATCATTCATTCCCTGAATTTCATAACGCTTCAAGGACAAACTGTCTTCTTTGTAATTCAGTAAGTTGCTACAAGAGACTGTTGCTTCTCTACTCAACAATGAGTAAAATTCATTCAGGGAGGGATCTTAGGGGACCTATTCTTAATAAGATAGAATCCTATCCCAGTTTGCAAAATTCACTGAATTTATAACTCATTGTTACTGATCAAGGAATTAATCCAAGCTTCTCATTTGACTGATCTCATAATACTCACAGATCAAATTTGGTGCCATTAAAAAAAAACAACATAACCAGAGCAAAAACACAAAGGATGCAAATAAGTTGTAGAATAGGAAAGTAGACTTTATAATCAGGCAAACTAGAGAAAATTTGTATCAAAATTGTTTTATGCTTCTCAACAGTGCCATAGTCATCCACTATCATTAGTACCATTAATGAATGATGATGAGAGTAACAATATTCTCCTACATTTGCAGAATACTTTTACTTTGAGAAAAGACTTCTATAATACATCTTTTCATTTGATCTTCATGATGAATTTTTGAAAATGTAAGGTAAATGCTTTAAAATGTCTCATTTTATGAAGGAGGAAATTAGAATCCAAAGAAGAGAAGAGACTTGCCTGACAGCAACACTAAACTGGAGCTAGGTTATTGGCCACCTGACTCCTATTTCAGAGTTTGTTTATTAATACTTCCAAATCAAAAGAATCCATGATTTGCAATATTTTTTCAAATTTTTTATAAACTACTTAGAGCCATAAATTTCTATCAATCATATCAGTTTTAAAACAGGCAATTGGTTAGCAGGTGTGTGATAAACAATTTACAAGTAGAAAGGAAGATATGTCTCTAATTAGCAGGGCAAAAGGGAAGATAAGTCAAAGATATCTAAACCTTCTACAGCCCTTGGAATAATTAATTAGTACCTTACTTATTTTCATTCTTTGTTTCAAAATATATTCAACTTTTGAGATTTTCATCACTGTAAAATATAATGAATAACAATAAATAAATCTCTAGTTGTCTAAGTAGGTATGCTCATCTAGGTCCTCACTGTTCAACCTCCATTATATTTGCTTCTTTTTACAGAAGTTTCCAGTACTGGATTTCCTAGGACAAACACTGATATTTATCTGTTGCTACTGGTTTAACTAATTGAATATTATATTATATCTATATATATATGGAATATTACATTATATATGGCTCATTTCAAGCTGCATACACGCAGATCTGATTTTAATCAGTATACAAAAGAAACTGGAAACTAAATTAACATATTAATTGACCTAAGAAAAGGTGGCAAGAATACACAGAAGAACTGTACAAAAAAGATCTTCACGACCCAGATAATCACGAAGGTGTGATCACTCACACTAACCTAGAGCCGGACATCCTGGAACGTGAGGTCAGGAGGGCCTTAGGAAGCATCACTACGAACAAAGCTAGTGGAGGTGATGGAATTCCACTTGAGCTTTTTCCAATCCTAAAAGATTATGCTGTGAAAGTGCTGCCTCAATATGCCAGCAAATTTGGAAAACTCAGTAGTGGCCAGGACTGGAAAAGGTCAGTTTTCATTCCAATCCCAAAGAAAGGTAATGTCAAAGAATGCTCAAACTACTGCACAATTGCACTCTTCTCACTCGCTAGTAAAGTAATGGTCAAAATTCTCCAAGCCAGGCTTCAGCAATATGTGAACCATGAACTTCCAGATGTTCAAGCTGGTTTTAGAAAAGGCAGAGGAACCAGAGATCAAATTGCCAACATTCGCTGGATCATCAAAAAAGCAAGAGAGTTCCAGAAAAACATCTATTTCTGCTTTATTGACTATGTCAAAGCCTTTGACTGTGTGGATCACAATAAACTGTGGAAAATTTCAAAAGAGATTGGCACACCAGACCACCTGACCTGCCTCTTGAGAAACTTGTATGCAGGTCAGGAAGCAACAGTTAGAACTGGATATGAAACAACAGACTGGTTCCAAATAGGAAAAGGAGTACGTCAAGGCTGTATATTGTCACCCTGCTTATTTAACTTATATGCAGAGTACATCATGAGAAATGCTGGGCTCAAGGAAGCACAAGATGGAATCAAGATGGCGGGGAGAAATATCAATAACCTCAGATATGTAGATGACACCACCCTTATGGCAGAAAGCGAGGAAGAACTAAAGAGCTTCTTGATGAAAGTGAAAGAGGAGAGTGAAAAAGTTGGCTTAAAGCTCAACATTCAGAAAACTAAGATCATGGCATCTGGTCCCATCACTTCATGGCAAATAGATGGGGAAACAGTGGACACAGTGGCTAACTTTATTTTTCTGAGCTCCAAAATCACTGTGGATGGTGATTGCAGCCCCGAAATCAAAAAACGTTTGCTCTTTGGAAGGAAAGTTATGACCAAGCTAGACAGCATATTAAAAAGCAGAGACATTACTTTGCCAGAAAACATCCATCTAGTCCAGGCTATGGTTTTTCCAGTGGTCATGTATGGATGTGAAAGTTGGAGTATAAAGAAAGCTGAGCACAGAAGAATTGATGCTTTTGAACTGTGGTGTTGGAGAAGACTCTTGAGAGTCCCTTGGATTGCAAGGAGATCCAACCAGTCCATCCTAAAAGAGATCAGTCCTGGGTGTTCATTGGAAGGACTGATGTTGAAGCTAAAACTCCAATACTTTGGTCACCTGATGCAGAGAGCTGACTCATCTGAAAAGACCCTGATGCTGGGAAAGATTGAAGGCAGGAGGAGAAGGGTACGGCAGAGGATGAGATGGTTGGATGGCATCACCGACACAATGGACATAGGTTTGGGTGGACTCTGGGAGTTGGTGATGGACAGGGAGGCCTGGCGTGCTCAGTTCATGGGGTTGCAAAGAGTCGGACATGACTGAGTGACTGAACTGAACTGTACACATACAGATCTGAAAAAGCACTGAAAATAAAACTGGAATTGAAACCATAGAAGGCAGCTTTTAACTTGTGACCTCAACCTAATCAGATTAATTACATACTAAATAAAACAAAATTACCGATATTCTGTATAGAATTTAAATTAGATTAAAAATCTTATAATGTAAAATAGTCCCGGTAGCAATCCAAAATTATTAGGTATATGAAGAACCAGGAAAACTCAATCCACATGAGAAAAGATAATTAACAATCACAAACACTGAAATCAGACAGATGTTGAAATCGTCTGAGAAGATTTAAGATTAGCTATCATAAAAATGCTCCAACAAGGAATAGTCTTGAAAAAGAAAAATATAATCAACAACAAAATCACTCAATAACAAAATAAAGATGACAGAGAAAAGAAACACTGAGCTTTAAAACATGGCAGATTCAATATGAATCAACAAAAAGAAAAATAGTATAGGCTGAAGGACCTGTGAGATAAGAAAATATCTAGCACTCATGTCCTCATAGTATCAGAAATAAAGGAAAAAGAGTTTAGTGCTAAAAAAAAAATTGGAGAAACAACAACTAGTAACTTCCCAAATTTTGTTAAATACATAAATATACAAGTTCAAGAAGTATGGCAAACTTGAAACAGAATAGAAACAAACAACAATAACAGCAATAGCAATAAAAACCCATATCTGGATACATGAAAACTAAACTATGGAAACTGAAAATAAGGAAAAATATCTTAAAATCATCTAGAGAAAATTACACATTACCTATAAGAGAACAATGATCCTAATGACCGTGCGTTTCTCATCAGAAACCACAGAAGCCAGAAGGAAATGACACGCTTTTTTTTTAAAGTGCTGAGAGAATAGAACCTTCGACATAGAATTCAATATACAGTAAAAAATAGCTTTATCAAAGTGAAATAAAGACACTGTCAGGTGAAAAGAACTAGGAAAATTGGTTGCCAGAAGAATTGCTCCAAAAGAATTGCTAATACAATATTGTAACATAATTAGCCTCCAATTAAAATAAATAAATTTATATTAAAAAAAAAGAATTACTAAAGGAAATTCTCCAGACAGAAAGAAAATGATACCAGAGGAAATGTTATACATCAAGAACAAAGGAAAAGGAAAAGGAAATGATAAACATGAGTAAACAGAATGAATTGTTCTCCTCTTAAGTTCTTTAAAATATGTTTGATAGTTGAAAGAAAAAAATCTCAACATTATCTGATACAGTTTTCAATGTATGTAAAGATGTGGCTCAGACAGTAAAGAATCCATCTGCCTGTAATGCGGGAGACCTGGGTTTGATCCCTGTGTTGGGAAGATCCCTCAGAGGAGGTCATGGCAATCCACTCCAGCATTCTTGCCTGGATAATCCCCATGGATTCTAGTGGAATCCAGAGGACCCTGGCAGGCTACAGTCCATGGAATTGCAAAGAGTGGGACACAACTGAGCAACTAAGCACACATATACACAAAGATAATATATAACAACAATATTGCAAAACTTTGAGAGTAAAAGAACTTATATGGTGACTAAATTTCTACATTTTGCTTGAAGTGACAAAAACTGATTCTAAAAATGCTGTGAAAAGTTATATATACATATTATAACCTATAGGATAACCCCTAAAAATATACAAAGATAAATAGTCAAAAGCACAATAGATAAACTAAAATGAATGATAAAAAAAAGTTCACATAACCTGAAAATAAGACAAGAAATGGGAAACAGAGGAATGGAAAACAGAAGGAATAAACAGGAAACAAAAAAATGGCAGACATAAATCCAAATATACAACCAATTATAATAAATGTAGATGTAATTATTGATACAGATATTTACAATTTCCTGGAGCCATATACAGTTGATCCTCCATATCCACAGGTTCTGCATCTGTGGATTCAAACAATCACCTACACATCAAAAATATTTTTAAAAATTTCCAGAGATGATCTAAAGTATAAAAAGGGATGTACATAGATTTTATGCAAATAATAGGCCATTTTATATAAAGGATTTGAGCATCCTAGATTTTTATAACCTTGGGAGTTCTAGAACCAATTCCCCCACAGATACAAAGGGATGGCTATATGTTAAGAAAGAAGTAAACACTGTGCCATGGTATAGATTAAAGAAGGGTCCTACTTTAGATAGGATGATCTAAGAAAGTTGCTTTGAAGAAGTATCATTTAAGCTGAGATTATGGAGTCAAGAAAGATCCATCCAAGAAAAGAGTGAGTTTAAGAAGCACCAGTTCCATCACGCTTCAACAGAGCACTGAGAAAAGGTGAAAGTTGAATAGTCACAGTTCTCTTCCAAAGCAAGATAAGATTTGCAGGGCCAATTCACTGGGAAAGACTCTGATGTCAGGAAAGACTGAAGGCAAAAGGAGAAGGGGGGAAGAGAGGATGAAATGGTTAGATAGCATCACTGACTCAATGGCCATGAATTTGAGCAAACTCTGGGAGATTGTGGAGGACAGAGGAGCCTGGCATGCTATAGCCCTAGGGTCACAATGAGTCAGATATGACTTAACGACAGAACAACAACAACAACAAATGCACTCAAAAGCAAATACTGTTAGAAACCAAGCACTCCCTGAGGGAAGTATCAGAGGAATGGAAAAACTTCACTGGGTCATGTCTGGAAAAAAATCTTGTGGAGAGAGATCCCGCTCTGCCCTGGCTGATCTTGGGCAACAAGGGAAAAAAGATGCTTTCACCTGCAGCCATCACTGCTGTGAACAAAGCTCCTAAAGCACTCCGATCATGGCCATGAATAAGAAGTCTGGAACTCTGCTTCATCCCATAGAAAAATCTCCCCAAGGCAGGTGTGTTGGAGGTCAAGCATTCAGCCTCTCACCAGCACAGGGTAATCAGCCATTCCATGACTGTGGATGAATCCTGACAATTCCAACTCCAGTATCTCATGGGCAACTTCCTAAATGGCAGTAACCAGTGACAAAAAGAGCCTCCTGCTACCTACCTGTGCACACTAATGAACAGTCAGCCACACTATTCATATGCCAAGGGTTTAGGACCAATATAAACAAGATACAGTTTCCTCAGTTCTTTTCACACAGCTTTCCCAGAAATGTTTTGCTTTTTCTCTCCACATTGCTTTTCTTCATTTTTAGCTTTTGGATTGATTCACTTGTTAGCTGCACTATTGTGCTTTGGGTTTGTCCTCTGATCTTGGCTTCACTGACTTAATGACAACTACTCTCAAAGGACTTGAAAAAAATTTTTAAAAAATCACTGTTTCTTTTCATGCTGCCCAACTCAAGCAGGACAAGTCTTAATTATCTTAGCTTTTGTACTCAGCCCTGACATCATCCACAAAGATGTCTCACAGGTAACCTTTTTCTCATTGTAAGGGATGGTTGGACACTGGTAAGTCACCTTCCTCAAATAAGAAATGGTGGCTCCAGATGAAGAAAGGAAAAGAGAACTGTCACTCCATCACTCCATCTCTAACTTTGGCTTTCTATGAAGTCTGTTTTTCTGGGCAAAGTTGAACTAAAAGCTGGAAAGAGGAGAACACATTTTATTTTGTTTTGTTTGTAAATAAATGCATCTATTTCCACAAAACAAAGAGTGGAAAGTAACTCAGACAGGAATCTAGTAAGAGCGAAATGAGAAAGGGCAAATTTTGTGACATACTAAGTAGGACTATTTAAATCCCTTTTAAAGTTTGGTGCCAGGTAGTGTTGTTTTACTTTATAGGTGCACGTGAAGTACCATGTATAATGCTAAATATTTAATACTAAATGTGTTCTATTATTGCAAATAGGACCAAGGTCTCTAAATAACCAGATAAGAACATACTATACTGACAAAGAGTGCAAAAAATGCTAATAAACTCAGCTCATAGGAGGAGGAAATGATTGCTATGATCTCACTCCCTAAATATAAATCTCCAACTCAAGGCATCTCCAACTCAACTCATCACTGGGTCAACACAACAAAAGCAAGAGAGATTAAGTTAAATACTGGCCTTTTCGGTCAAACAGATAGACAAATACTCATGAGAACAGCACATGGACCAGGAAGATGATAGCAGAAAATTACCCATGCTCAGCTTCCCTTTGCGTGACTAAACCCTGTTCTATAGGTTTTCTTACAACTTTAGAGGGCAGGGTAGGTATCCTAAAAATAGACAAACAATGGACCTCTATGAGGAAGACATACTGAAATCATTAGGGTAGCTTTGTTTCCCCAAATTAACCTTTCTCTCCTTCAGGTGAGAATAGATTTAATTGGTATAATCACTTTAGGTAAGGGACATGAAGAAAATAAAGGTATAATGGTAGGTTTGCCATCAACATCACTGACTCAATGGACATAAGTGTGAGTAAACTCCAGGATTTGGTGATGGTCAGGGAGGCCTGGCATGCTGCAGTACATGGGGTCACATAGAGTCAGACACGACTGAGCGACTGAACTCAACTGAACTACCATCAATAACTATGCCAATTAAAAATACTCTGACAAACTAATACTCTGACAATATTCTGAGAAGCCAAGAATGTTGGTTAACTTTATACAACCATGATAAATTAGACACTGAACCAAATCAAGAAGGCTACTTGACTCCACATTTGCCTCAATCAACAATATGCAAGGGAGAGACCCAATATGCCAAGTCACCACCCCACAGCTTACAGATGACTCAGTTTGACAGGAAGAGCAGAGTTTTACTCTCATCTCACTGAATTTTGTACCTTTTCACACAACACCATGTGGTTTCTAATATGTACCACAGAGGCAACTTTGAGTCTTTAGATCCAAATGCCAGCAGTGAGCTGGGGTAGTGCTCTCTGTTTCCCCTCCCTAGCTATCATCCCTATCCCTTCCCTATCCCTTAGCAACAGAGGGGCAAGGTGGCAATTAGGCCTTATATCAGGACTGCTGGCATATAGGCCCAGGCCTCTCCCCCAGAGAAATCTGGACCACAGTCTCATATGGAAATTCTAAGCTCTGCTTAGAATAAAAGGAAACCAAGGTGTACAGAGGCAAGTTATTTTGTCTTTTATCCTGATCTTACTAGGAAATTTAAAGACATCTAAAACATTAAATTGTCAAGTGGTCTTGAAATTAAGATAGTGGTTTTAGACTTTAAAGGAAAAGGAAACATAGAATAGGATAGAACGGGATAAAATTGACAGAATGGTAAATATTGGTATCATGAATAGAATGGAAAAATGGTATCATGTATAGAAAGAGTAAATATTGTAAAATTTTTGTTTCAGTGTATATATATCTACATGAGCATACAAAGTCATGATTTAAATATATTTCTTTCTGTGGTTTATGAAAATGTTTGAAAACTACTAACTATAAGTGATACCTCTCTGATTGCCCAAATATTGGCTTTGAGAGCTGGTCATGCCACCTTTTTTTTTCTATTTTTTTATTTTTTTCCAGTGGGTTTTGTCATACATTGACATGAATCAGCCATGGATTTACATGTATTCCCAATCCCGATCCCCCCTCCCACCTCCCTCTCCACCCGATTCCCCCGAGTCCTCCCAGTGCACCAGGCCGGAGCACTTGTCTCGTGCATCCCACCTGGGCTGGTGATCTGTTTCACCATAGATAGCATACATGCTGTTCTTTTGTAGGACTTAAGGCCATGGCTTTTCCCTATCTACTAAATTCCAATAGTGCTTCCTGTCACTGTAACAACTACCCATTTCCAAATGCTACCTGGGAGGTGATGTCCCCCTCTATAAAGAAATGTGAATTTATAGATCAAAGATCGCTAACTCAATTCATACCTGCTGAAAAGAGTGTTTCCAAGTATCCTTTTGTAAGGAGAGCTTCACTTCCAATGGAGATCACTTTGTAGGCCCTTATCTGGAAAATATATACTGTTCTATTTAAACTGCAAATTAAGCCTTCTGTTCCAAGCACCCATCAATCTGATACTAAACTCATTAGCAAAATGAAATGAAAAGAACACAACATAAATTGCTATTAATGGAGTTCCACGTATGTCACTCCCCACACAATGTACTAAAAATGCACAAGTATCTGTACTTTTTAATACATAGCATTCCAGAAGGGAGGTTTTCCTTAAGGCTACAAAGACACTTTATAAAGCTCCCTTTCAAGGCTAAACTTTAGGAATTTTCACCATCAGTTTATGTTGACTGAGTATTTACTCTTTGGTGGATTCTCTCTTCTATAGACAGGATCCAATAAGGAGAAATTATGGTCTCTGGCCTAAAGAATTGAAATTGTAATATTTTTTAGAGTCCAGATATTTACTTCCTATGACTTATTTTTTATGACAGTGATAAACAGCTCATAATGCTTCATCTGTCATTCTTATCCACAGAATCTAGGAATAGTATAATATATAAAATTTTGAAAATAAAGACAGAATCTGCTGGTAACATCCCATTGAAGCACAATATTTACATTTGCACATGAGTGGGGGAATTTTTTCTTCTCTGGAGCAGAGTATAGTCTTTACAGATAAATTAGCTCTCCCAAGTTTTAAATAGTAGATATTTTGAAGATATCAAGAGAAATAGTCTAAAATTTATAAATAACTCAGAAATGGTAAAATTGCATTTGAATTTTTCACAAAATTTCCAATCTCTGGCTAGCTGGGGACCAAAGTACATGTAAACCAAGATTTAAATAGACCAGAACCTAAAATTCACAAATACTCCAAATTACCCAGCTATTTTCCTTCCAGGACCCCAAGAGGAACTGAATAGAATTCTCACTCCCCTCACATCTCATAATGAGCACCAAAGGAAAATTAGTTAAAGATGAAAAAAAAAAAAACCCTAAAGGAGTGTTTTTAAGACAGAAAATCACACAGCTTACAGCTTATCTTCAAATATTTTATTGGATAAAATGTGAAGAAACAAAAAGATGGACATCAAGAAAGATAAAAGTGGAAATGGAGAATAATATACTGTATGTTTAAATGATAAAGTGAACAAAGAAATATGAGGGAAAAAAGACCACTTAATCATTTTAAGTTGAAAGACTGCTCAAATGAGTAAAAGAAGACCCCATAGTGAAAGATCTTGGGGATAAACCCAGATAGACTGCACACTGCAAATGTTCAGCAAAAATTACTCAAATTGAGAAAGAAAATCCATTAGATATAGGAAGATTAAATAAATAAAATCCATAAGAAGAAAAATGAAGCCCAATTTGCAGAGACAGCAACACCAAAACCAAGTGAGTATTCTTTTATTGTTCTTATTTCAACTTTGTTCATTTTTTTACGCCAATGGACAAAATCAGCTAGTAGTATGCAGAAATTCAAAGATATTTTATTAAATTAATAATAAAAATTTATACACATATACTAAGCAAATACATACACCCACACACACATGCACATGGAAGGCATTAAGTAGATTCCCATGCCTCAGATGTATTTGAAGCAGACAAATTTAGAGGTTCTGGGTTCAAAATAATGACAAATACAAAGCTTGTCCTACAATTCATTAATAAGTTAAACTCAGATAAATCACTAGCATTAAATGGGATCTGACTAAGAAGAAAACTGTCCTGAATATCTAACCAACCTGTCTCTAAAGTGGCCGTTTTTACGGAGAACTGAAAATACACTGGCAATGCGTCTAATCACAAAAGAAAGGGTTTAGGAGCAACCTTGTTAACCAAAGACAAAGAAGGGAAATATGCACAAAACTGTAAGACATTTGAAAATCTTAAACCTCACTTGGTTAACTGAGACTCTCACATCTGGGTTTCCCGTAGGGTTAAATAAGCATTGGTTAGTGCAGTAATCATAATATAAAATCTATTCACATATTAAAAAATATTTTGATCAACATTTCAAAGAAAAAATGTGCAAAAAATTTTAAGTAAACACAGAATTAGGAATATATATGTATATTTCCACAGGCATGGAACTATCTTAAAATAGGAAGTAAAATGTGAAGTGTAGATGTATAATAGAAAAGACAGGCAATCATTTTTATAAGCTTTGACTATGTAATTTAAAGTGATAGCTTCACATCCTTTCGAGTTCACTGACCTCTTCAGGTAGTAAAATACGAACCCAGAGCACCATGGACTCCTAAGGAGCTGGTATGGCTCCTCATATACTATAGATTAAGAAACTGAGATTCAAGGAAGATTAATAATGGCCTAATATTAAAGCATAAACATCAGGAAGATTTTATAAGATGTACAAATTAGAACAAAAGTTATCAAATGAATTTACCATAAGAGTTCACCAGGAGGCATGTGGTTGACTATATTATTATAATAAAGAATGGGCTTCCCCTGTGGCTTGGCGGTAGAGAACCCATGTGCAATGCACAAGCTGCAGGAGATGTGGGTTCGATCCCAGGATCAGGAAGATTCCCTGGAGGAGGGCATGGCAACCCACTCCAGTATTCTTGCCTGGAGAATACTATGGATGGAGGAGCCTGGTGGGCTATAGTCCATAGGGCTGCACAGAGTCCAACATGACTGAAATGACTTAGCAGGCAAGTACGCCTAATATGTGCTGTGCTGAGTCACTCAGCCATGTCTTATTCTTCGTGACCCTATAGACTGTAGCCAGCCAGGCTCCTCTGTCCATAGGGATTCTCCAGGCAAGAATACTGGGATAGCTTGCATGTCCTTCTCCAGGGGATCTTCCTGATTCTGGAATCAAACAGGGGTTTCCTACATTGCAGGCGGATTCTTTATCAGCTGAGCTACCAGGGAAGCCCATAATAAAGAACACAAGACTGTATATTTAAATATAACCTTTGAAAGATGACCCCCCCCCAAAAAAAAGACCTTAAAATAATTATAGTACATCCTCTAAAAACATCTCAATGTGTTATGGCTATACCGATGCCAAAAATACTGGCTATGGATAGAAACCTGTTGGATCCGGACTTTAGGATCACCAATACTTGACAACTAGATATCAGAAAAGATGCCTACAAAAGAGATATCAAGGGAATAACAAGGGGCTTAGGAAGAAAGTCAGAAGAGACTGATGCTGTGGAAAATAGGGAAGAATGCATTTCAAAAAGGAGGAAGTGGTCAGAAAGGTGAAATGCTCAATGAGATCTCAATAAGAGTTATGTTGGTAAAGTGATACAGGTCTTGGAAGCAGATTGGGTGAATTGATGATTGCACTGGTGAGGAAATGGAAACAATATAAACATGTCTCTGGTGAAGTTTGAGTGTAGATATGGAAGAGAGAAAGCAGTAGCTAGTTGCATTTTCTGTCTTTATATATGACCCTTTCATTCACCAAATCCAAGAAGTTGGCTTATTTATAACTCCTCCACCATATTCCAAACCCACTTGATCATCACGTGGATCATTGTCTTTCCACTCTCTTAAATACGTCATCTTATACTGGTCTTCCAGTGGCTGACCAATAGTGACATGATAAAACTCAATCTCCCTGGTACAGGATTTAGGGCATTTTATAGTCTGACCAACATTACCCATCCAATCTCACTTCTTACTTCCACCCTAAGATGCAGCCTTACTAAACCAGTTGCCATTTCTTTTTGAGCCAGACTCTTTCATTCCCCAGGGCCTTCATGCATACTGTTACCTTTTCCTAGAATATTCTTCCCAGTGCAACTACCCACCCACCCCCACCCACTGTCCGCCCTTCACCTATCAAATCTATTAATCTTTCAAATCTCCATTTGAATATGATTTTTGTAAATCCTTCCTTAATCTCCCAAGTAGATCTTATGTTCCCATAATAACTTTTTCGGCCCCTCTCATGGTATTAATACTTATAGAATTTTTTGTGTTTGAGACCTCAGCCACCCATAGGTCTCTTGAAAGCAGATACCCTATATTTTCACTTGTATACCTCTATGCTTTGCACAAAGTTAGCACTAATAATGCTTTGCAGTGAATGAAAGGATGCAATTATTACCAAAGATATGTTATACCAAAATATAACTAGCTTTAGATTAGGTCATAGGTGGGATATATATATATGTTGTTATTGTTGTTGTTCAGTCACTGAGCCATGTCCGAGTCTTTGCGACCCCATGGAATGCAGCACTCCAGGCTTCCCTGTCCTTTGCTATACTCCTGAGTTTTCTCAAATTCACGTCCACTGAGTCAGTGATGCTATCTAACCACCTCTTCTCCTTTTGCCTTCTGTCTTTCCCAGCATCAGGGCCTTTTCATATATATATATATGTAAAATTGGTTACTAAAGAAAAATAGTGATTTATGAGTCACCGGTGAATTTATTTCCTTGAAAACTACATATTTGCAAGATAAGATGAATTATATTCTAATGCAAAAGAAGTTTACTGAACTACCTTTCAATTTGGTGGCTTTCCTCAGTGACCTCAGCGTCTCTGCATTTAAGACGAGTCACCTAAAAAAATACTGCAGGGGGGTTCAGGATGGGGAACACATGTAAATCCATGGCTGATTCATGTCAATGTATGGCAAAAACCACTACAATATTGTAAAGTAATTAGCCTCCAACTAATAAAAATAATTGGGAAAAAAAAAAAAAGGTACTGCATACCTGTAATATCCAGAACACTGAAGAGTGCTCCCACACACCATAATCTTGTCAGGATTTAAACATGCAAATATATTCTGCTTTGAACCACCTTCAAGTGCAATTTGGGCAATAAGTACCTTGTAAGTAGCAGAAAAGGTATATCGTGAACCTATATAAAATGTTCAGTTCGGTTAATGTCCCTAAAATGAGAAGACATTTCATTCTAGAGTTTAAAGCCAAGAAATCTCATGAATCTCAACAAGGATGAGCTCTCCTATTTTAAATAGGTTTTAAGTATTCCCCCTATGTAGAAATGGCAGAATGGCCACAGGTAAAATCACTTTGCCTATCTTTCTAGCATCCAATTTAAAATGTATAATAGAAAACATGAGAAGTTAAAAATACGGAAATAATTTTAAAGGATTCAGTTTAAGTACTTCAAGATACAGAACAAGTCCTTCTCTATTGCTATGCAAGATAGATGTGTAATTAGGAAGAGCTTAATGATTTTTTGTGGCTCCTTCAGAAAACTTGGCCTGTTTTACATGTATTCAAACCTCAGACTTGACAGCCTTTTTTTTTTTTTTTTTTTTCTTCTTGAGTGTTTATGTGTTATTTTGGGGGGGGGTTGCTTTTTTTTCACTGAACCCCCAAACTCTGTCTTTGTTAACATAAAATAGGAAGATATGATAAGGGTAGAGGAAAATTCTGTGATTTAAAAATTGCTATTCAGTTTTCTATACTTAAACTTCAAAAGATTAAAAGCAGCCTAATTATCAATTGGTAAACTGTTTTCTAGTATTTTTGGCTCTCAGACAAGTGTCTATACAAATAATTGTCTACTTGGGGAAGGTTAATTTCCAAAGACCCCACAGGTGGTAGTTTTGATCTCTACTTTCTCCACTTTGAGAATCACTGTCCTTCTTATTCAGGCTGATGTATTGCAGCTGTGATGATACACCTATTTTTCTTACTTTTCGGACTTAAAATTTTATCCTAAACTCTAGAAAAAATAAATACATGGCAACTGGTCAGGTTTTGAACACATGGTTCCTGTAATTCTAAGAGATGATTAAATATTTCCCATAGTCAGGCTTTTTTTTTCACCATAATTCCCAGTCATACCTGTCATAAGCCTGCCATGTGCATACCTCCTTAGTTGCTCAGACGTGTCTTTGTGACCCTCTGCACTGTAGCCCACCAGGTTCCTCTGTCTGTGGGATTTGGGGAAGACCTCAAATGAACTTACTTAGAGCTGTCCTCTTTTAGGATGGAAAAAAAAAAAAACAGGTATCTGGATTCCAGTACAGGTATAGACCTTGCAAGTCATCTCTATTTTGGCTTGATCAGAGATTTTCCAAAAATCTAAAGATGATGATACATCTTTAAAAAAAAATAAGAGAACCATACACTAAACTTTGCCCTGTAAACCACGGGAAAAAGTATCTAAAGAGATCCCTTATGGGGTCATTGTTTCACATGATAAAGCAAGAAGAAGATGGGGCCAAGTCTCAGAAGTCTTAGATCATTTGAATTATTTTAACTAGTGAATCTTCTTCGAGGAAAAAAGTGGGCTCCGTTTCTGTTTTTAAAAATCCAGAGTGTCTGTAATAGTGCAACTAATGACAACTTTCCCGTTATTCTCACTTAAGAGGAAACCCTATAATAAGAGCTTCCCAAAATGTCAAATAATACTTGTCTCATAACAGGGTTTCTTTATTCATTCACCACGTCTCTTTTGATATGCACAGATAATAAAAGTTCATGTAAAACTAAAGGTAATATAGAGCAGAAGCCAACACTAATTCTGTATAAATATGTCTGATTAATAAGAGTGCCATTGTTATGGTTATTTTGTAATGTCATGATTGCTACAAGAATGGAGGATAGAAGTACTCTTACTCTTGCTGTTTTTGTTCATCCTCTGTCAACCAACCAGTCTGTGAATTTTTGCTCAATGAGGGAAATGAGGGATAGATTTTTGTCCATTAATTATTTCTATTTCATTAGTTCATATCATAAGCTGTGAAACTAACTTTAAATTCAGGGGAAAAATTAGGGGTTTTATTCTAAAATTAAACCTCAACATCCTCTTAAAAAAAAATGAATACATGCTCCAGGCTTAATTTCTAAGCTCCCTTTTCTACATATACAACTACTATATCACTCTGGTGTTCACCAACAATAAAATTTAGCATGCTAGCACTAAGACGTTCTTATGGGCTCAACATGTTAAACCTAAACTACAGTTTAATATTGCAACCATAACCAAGGTTGTATGTGAGATTCAGTTCCAAAAATTAGAAAAACCCCACCTGTTAAGTAACAAGAAAGTCCAGAAATGAGTATATGGTTCCTTATTGGAATGGCAATAGAAAACAAGTAATAGGTAATAGCACACATTCACAGCAAACAGACAGGAAGATAGATTTTAAAGATGTGTCTTAGGCTGGTAGGTAAGTTTGTATTGTCATTTCTTTTCTTTTCTTTTTAAATTCTTATCTCCTACATCCTAGCTTCCCCACTTGGGGCAGCAGTATAATATAAAAACTTAACAGTTGATCTTAAATTTAGCTGACATTTTTATATCCTTCACAACACACTCTTTAGATTGCACCCAAGAAGGAGATTATTAAATAGTAGCAGGAGACCAGTTACCAAACCATTTTGACTGAACAAAAAACAGCACTGTGACTTCTTACTGACAAATGAAACAATATTTATACAATCATTATAATCAATTTCATAAATAAAGAGCTATTAATGACTGGAGAAAAACAGGAAAGAAATCCTATTTCTCCCATGTTCCCTCTTCCTCTCCTCAAACCTCACATTAGTTTCAGCAGTGGAGGACGTTATGCAAGACAAAGAATGGACTTGGCTGAACTGAAGTCTCCTGTCAGTCAGAAGGCAAGGACACATTTCTGTGATTATTTCAGCCTTTTTTTTTTTTTTGGTAGTGATTAGCCAGAGTTCCATTTTGCTGGGGCTGACATCACTTACAGCTCACTTTTTTTAAAATTAGGCTTTTCTTTTCTTTTTATAAAGTAAATTTACATATTTTCAGTCTCTCAATCCCTTCTATGTTTTATTTGTGAATACAGCCCTTCTTGATGGTAACTTTAACATGAAAGAGGTAGTTATTAATGTCCCAATCTGCTAGGTTAATCCCTTTCCACATACTCTACAGAGAAGTTTAATGTAAGTAACAGTTTACAGTCAAAATTAGGTTTAATTATGCTTAACGAGAGTTACTGTCTCTGTTTACTAACTGCATTTAGGTGTGTGGATCCTAGATGAATTTTCCCTTGGCCTCATTCTGATTTCTTAATAGTGCCACTCCGTGCTGTATACGTGGTGCTTAGATCTATAAAGCTGCTCCTGGAGAGCAACGTGGGGAAGACACCTGCTTCACTTGAGACACCATTAAATGAGTGTAGCCTTAACACAACTGCACCTTTCTTTGGGAAGGGAGTTCTTATTTTATAATGCTTTCCAAACAGATCCATTTAAGAGGCTAATTATTGCCTAAATTTCAGATCCTGGGTAAGTCTATACAAAGAAAAAACTGTTTCATACTAAGTACTATCATCACTAGCGGATAGTGTAAATTTAGAGTATTAAACACTTCTAAGACTAGTAATCCTCTAGTGTCATCAAGTATCAAGATATAAAACTTCTTTGACAAGTCACTGGTTTGGTTTGGTCTTTCTTTTTGTCACCTAAAAAATGTGTTTTGTTTTAAAATTGAATTTAAATTCATTGTAGCATATAGGACAAAACTTTTCTTTCCTTCCTGAGCTGTCACAATAAGCATGAAAACAAATGCTCAGACCTAGAGGGAATCCTGTAGCAGTGACCCAAAGGAAATTTAGTAGACATTTTTTTTTTAAAGAATCCTTTTTTTGCTATGCTTATGTTGTGGACAAATTTTGAATAGAATTGATTACTATAGTTAGTTTCTTTAAGGCTACTGATAGGTTGATCAATTCAATAAACATTTATTAAGTATCTGGTCTGAGCTAAACAGAAAGAATGAAGAAAGCATAGTCCCTTCCCTCAAGAAGCTTACTGCATGGGAAAGGAAACATAGTTGGTGAAATAAAAATTTGCTCACAATTAGCTTCAGAAATTTTTTGTCTTGCAAAAATTCTACCCTTAGTTAATGTAACTTGACTTAATTTTTGCTTTTAGAAAAAAAAATAGAGGCAACTATTTCCTTAAAAACCACAATTTAATGGGTTTAAAGGAAAATAGTGCAATCCAAACTATATGCTTAATTAGAAAAAGACTTTCTACTGCTTAGATCCTGTTTTAAAAGTAATTTAGAAATAACATAGTTTCGGAGAAGGCAATGGCACCCCACTCCAGTACTCTTGCCTGGAAAATCCCATGGATGGAGGAGCCTGGTGGGCTGCAGTCCATGGGGTTGCGAAGAGTCGGACACGACTGAGCGACTTCACTTTCACTTTTCACTTTCATGCATTGGAGAATGGAATGGCAACCCACTCCAGTGTTCTTGTCTAGAGAATCCCAGGGACGGCAGAGCCGGGTGGGCTGCTGTCTATGGGGTCGCACAGAGTTGGATGGGACTGAAGCGACTTAGCAGCAGCAGTAGCAAACACATAGTTTATGATAAGTATTTGCCTATTTTTGGAATATCAATTTCCTCTTTTGGGGTTTCTATAAAGTAAATATTTTTTTTTCTTTTAAATCTTAAAGTACAAAGAACATACAGGGAAATATATTTTCCAGGAAAAATTTTAGGAACAATACTATAGATCCTATAAGGGTCACATTCCTTGAAAGGTCTTTATTTTCATTGTCATCATATAAATTAACATTTTTTATGAAAAATATCATGCTAAACTTAGCTAGAGAAGAATCTGACCAAAACCAAATTAACCATTTTTTAATATACTTGAAATACAAAGGGATGGTTATGTACCTTTAAGAAAAATATTCAGATGTTTTTAAATAATCATCTCTACCTGATATTTTAGATTTAATTTTGTGAACTTAGCAACAAAAAAAGACCTGGTTTAGTACAAAATGAGAAGATAACTACTTTGGAAGTGAAGAAATTATCCAATATTATTAGATTTTTATTAAAGAGGAACAGAAAACTGTATGCTGAACTATTTTCAGCATATACATATCCTCTTTTTATACCATAAGAAGACACTACATTCCTCCATTTCAAATACTGAGGATACCAGCAAAGTGTAGACATATCTGGATGTCTTCTTGCACTTACTTAAATTGACCTTTCTGCATGTACTCTTCATCTCAGTACCCTGAGCTATGCACATTTGAAAACCACTGACTAGTTTATATTCTCCCTCACCATGTTACTTAGAACCATCTTGAGGACTTTCAAATTGCTAACAGACACTGGGCATAATACATAGGCACCTAGTTCTGTATCCTTGCTCAACACAAGAAAGGGAAAAACCTAGAATCAATTAGTAATAAAGTTCCTCTCACCCTGCTAAATATTAAAAAGTCAGTCTCATTCTGACACCAGTTAAATAAAATAAGTATGGTCTTAGTGTTAACTCATAGGTTATTACATAAAAATAACTATAGTTATATATAATAGGCTTCATATATAAATATACATAAATAAACTTGAATATAGCATGTATATGCAGGGCAGCTACTTATTATATTTGAATGTATATATTTTATATTTATATTACTGTTTTTACATGTCAACATTTTTCCCAGAAAGTTAAAAAGAGAATACTTAAACTGTTTTCATAACACAAATTCTAACTGAAATAAAATGTTCTTTAAAAACTGTAATTAATGGCTGCTGTGTCAAATAGTGAACCAAAGGGTCGAACCTTATAATTCACAGTTTGAGAGGTCATAGCTTAAATTATAACTTTAAAAAACTGATTATCTGTGAGTAATCTGACAAATCCAACTAATATACTCTGAATGCATATAAAGTCTTTTTGAGAGTAAAAAGAATGTATGTCCAAGAGGACAGTTGATGGAGGAAATGGCCTTTTTACTGGACAAGGCTGAAGTCCAGCATAATAACTTGGAATGCCTTTGAATGAGCATTGCAAGGCTGGAAGGCCAAGCGGTATACACATCCAAGGGAGCATAATGAACAACCTGATCTGCAGACAAAAATATTCCACAAAAATGTCCAAAGAAAGGAAGGAAAAAATATACACTTCTATCACTTAGTCTTTCATCACTACTGCTACTACTCAATTTACAGATAAACTCAAACTATGGAGCATTAATAAATAATCTTTAAAGAAATAATTTTTATAATTTAAAAAATACTAGAAATTTCCATTGTTTTTCAACCTGAGATTGAAAATACTTATGAAGGTAACATATATTATATATAGAAAGCCAGATTTATAAAAGTTTTCTTTATGACTCACCTTGAAAGTAAATATCATTGCACCTATCTTCATCCCAAGGCCACCCACCCTTCAAGACATAATCTGAAATAATTTTGCCTGCCTATATTTTTTAAATCTAGAAGAATTCCTCTATTAAGAAGGCAGGCCATTGAAGACCAAATTTCTTAACCCAAGTCAGAATTCAGAAGTCCATAAAAGTAAGTCATTTTTATATCTTTTTATATATATAAGTCAGTTACATATCTATGTTATAATGTTTACTTATGTGTGTATTTTATTTTCTTATTAGTCCTTCTTCTTTCTTATAAGGGCTTCCCCTGTGGCTCAGCTGGTAAAGAATTTGCCTGCAATGCAGGAGACCTGGGTTTAATCCCTGGGTTGGGAAGATCCCCCAGAGAAGAGAAAGGCTACCCACTCCAGTGTTCTGGCCTGGAGAATTCCATGGACCATATAGTCCATGGGGTCGCAAAGAGTCAGACACAACTGAGCAAATTTCACTCATCCACTCTTTCTTATGAGTCCCCCAAAGGGGAAAAACTATGTCTCATTTTTTTTCTACAGCTATATCTAACCCCTAGGAAGTTCTTGGCACAGAGCACACATTCAACAAATATTTGCTGGAGGGTGGAAAGAAGGAAGAGTAGGAAGGCAGGAGGCTTATAGTTAGCTAATCTCTTCTAGAATTATGTATGTTATGGTGGGAAGAAAAATCCAAAAAATAATGTATACTCTATTTACTCAGTTTACCTACCCAGCAATTTGCTGACCCATGTATCTATTCTAGAAACTAAAAAATTTAAAACAGCTTCCAAAAGCACATATTAAAGATAAAATAAATGAAAAGGATCGAAAGTAGAGTGGGAAATAAGATGTTTATGTATGCATGTAAAGACAATTACAGGAAAAGAAAGGAATTTGCTGTTTTAATTTCTTCAGTTTAAATTAAATATTATAACCACTTATTATAATGCTTTTTATTACAACAAAACATTAAGGGATATTTACTAGATCCTCATCTGGCCTTGTACTATAGCAAACATTACATAACCAGATTTTTTCATATCATGAATCATAGAGTCTATGAAAGAGACAGATATTCAATTATAATAAAGTATAATAAGTAAGTTATAATAGCAAAAACATTGAGAACAAAGAACTCTTCTCTGAACCAGAAAAAAATGTTTGCTGCATGGTAACTGCTTTACTTCAATGTTACTACTATGTCCTATTACACATCTCAGAAGAGAGACTTTCATAAACATTATTAGCTCTTGATGCATAAGGAAATACATGCACTCAAATGTTACTGGTACAAGGGAGATTCAAACATGTAAATCATTATATCATAGAAAACACATTTGAAAAAATATTCTTTTTTCTTGTAAGTGAAAGCCAAACTCTGATTCCACTTAGCCTTTTAATGTTTCTCATTCCGTTGGACCAGCCCGCACATACTGGGCTCTGGATAGGTCCTGGGCTCAACCATCTGGCCCTTTATTTACTTAATTCTTTTTTAACACTGACAAGTGTATTAGTAACACTTCCTTGATCGCTGGTAAATATAGAGCCACCACACAACTAAGATTTTCCCTAATTCTGAAAGTCACTAATTAGTTGTGGGTAGGGGTCGGGGAGTATTACAAAGATATGTTGAACAGTACTACAAAAAGTAATCTAATCCCCAAGAAGAAAGTATGTTAATCTGCTTCCCACTTCATTAGAGGAATAAAAAACATCTTGTCATCACTAAAAAAATACAAAAGAGACCTGGATATTTAGAGAAATGGTAGGTAGGGAGGAAAAATGAATGCAGCATTTCATCAAGAAAATCCCCTACACTTTGTGGACAACAGTCATGGTTTTTCTTGGTATCCTCTGATTACTCTATTTATCAGTGTGTCCCATGAGCGTAGTTTACCCAATTAATATAAAAACAAGCTTCCAAAAGAAACACATATGGTAAATGAATCCTATTTAGTAGAACTGATCATTCTACTGGCACTTAACTTATGCATTAAGCAACTTTGGAAAATACCTTGATAGTTTCAAACCAGTGAGGTCTCATTTACCTGACCTTGCAGTATAAAATACTATAGGTTTAGAGGAGAGAATGCAATTTCTAAAAAGTGATTTACAGAGAATACATGGTCTAATTTGTTTGTTTGTTTTTCCACTGGATAAGAGATAGTCTAACGCTGTTTATTTTCCTGTAAGGTTTAGATTTGTCAAAGAACATCAACACCAGGCTTAAAATATCACAATTCAACTCCCTAAATCTAAAGATTCTAACTGTGTAAGGTTGAACTGGTTGTCCTCATTTCTAGGATCAAACAACTTAACACCAAGCAAAAGTCTTTAAGAGGCTATTTCAGGTTTCAGTCTATCTGCTTCGTTCATCTGGGAAAAGGATGATGTTCTCTTATAGCACTTGCACCAAATAACTATAATCTCAATTAAAAACTTATAAAACTGTGGATTGTGAGGCAGGTGTAAATATTTCCAAATCTTATAACTAATGAATAAAATTTAATTGGCTTATATGCAGAAGTAAATTTATGAGAGGCTGAAGAATAGAATAAACAAGGGGAAAAAAGTACATTGTTTACTATGTAATTTAAGAACTGTCAAAGAAGTGGGGCATGTCTTATTTACTGGTGTATGAAAAGAGAAGAATGAATGCTTTTGCATACAAATAAATACAGGTATAGAAACATAATAGAAGCTTCATGTTACAATGGAACCTAAACTTCTCTGGGCAGTGATCAGCTAAGGAGAAACAGAGACAGTCACAATGCAGTGATTAACTAGCTGACAGATCTATTATTCATGGCAGGTATGTAAGCAGTCAGTGCAGCGATGTTGGTGGCCTCTCCTCATCAAGCAGCTTTGCCAGTACAGACTGGATGTCTGGAACAAGGCAAGACACAACAACAAGAAAACCTAGAGCCAGCTAAGGGAAGATTCAGCACAATTCATCTCCAATTTTAAATAGTATTAGAAATCTCCATTGAAGAAGGTTTTTCCTTGGGATTGGCAATATATTGTATTTACAGGATGTAGACCAACACTCTCCTCTGATTTATCTTATTGCACTTAGCAACATGCCTAAAACACCTACCCGGAAATTTCCAGTATATTATAGAAAAAAAGGAATTTTTAGCATTAGTTGGCAAAAATTTCTGTTGATAGATATGACCATCATGTCCTTACAGGAACAGATGGTCAAAGTGAGTCCATTTCATTGACAGTATATTGTGTGGGTCTTTTTATTTTTGAACAACCAAACCAAACAAAAGCATAGCACGGAAGAGGTCATTGTGCCTTCTCTCATTTGGTTGGTAGCTTTATCTTTGAAATATGAAAATAAAACCAACATGGACTATAATCCTCCACAGTACCATTTCTGCATAATATTTAATGGTCTATTTAAGTATTCACATTCAAAAATCATCCAGATATGTGTGAAGATGGAAAAACGAATCAGATATTTTTAACTTTCAATACCATGATCTCCAGCAAAAGGAGAAAATTTAAAGTAGCCATATTTCTTATTCAGTTTTATCTAACCAACTGTTTACCAACTGTTTATTGGCAAATTACAACTCTTTTTTGGTATTCAGGTATTTTAATGAAATACAAGGGAAAATGTATTTTAAAAAAGCAAATGTCCATAAAATCTCTATTTTCATTTGAAAGGCTGTGCTCTATATATAGATTATTTTTACTTAATAATGTTAAAGTATAACAAATGAATATTCATAACCAAATAAATTAATAATCTAGCAGATAACCAATCCCTAGTTACTACATTTTGCTCCATGAGATATCCTGAAATATACACACACACACACACACACACACACACACACACACACTATTATTTGGATGCTTATTATGATATCTTCATCAATATAATCAACTCAAAATATAATTTACTTTGATTTTTTTTGAAGTAAAAATAATACTATGAGGCAAAAGAAAGAGAAAAAATAAGAATATATGTATATCTATAACAGCTAGTAGTCAAAACAACAGCTTAAAATTATGCTAAAATGCATCTACACATGTGGCTGTGAAAACTTAAGTGCAAGGAAAATTCTGGTTACCCACCTTCAGAAGGAGCTGATGAAGTATGAGGTTTAAGAGTACATCTTTAGTACTTCTGTACCTTAAAATATTGCCGAGTATTAATTTTTCATCAAGTTGTCATTTTCTCTGACATTTGGTTTTATTAATCAAGGCATTTATCATTAATTTGTAGAAAATATCATAATTAAGCCAAATAAAATAAAATCCTTAAAAGGTTAAAATTAGAAAGCAGGTGAATGAGAACTTTGACATTACCCTGTTGACATACAGGAGCTTTTTGAAAGTATGAGAATCAAGTTTATGAAGTGAGTTTGGTGCCTCAATCTTGGGGCTGGCTGGTTTTTTTTTTTTTTTTAATGTTATAAAGATTTGATTTAAAGCTCCCTGACAGTTTTGACATTCAGGTGAAAGTACTGCTGCTGCATTTGGAACAATTTGCATATCCCACTGCTAAATGGAATGTTTGAGGTGTGCACTGGTGTAAAGAAATTAAAAACAAGCTATCACACATGCTTAAGTGTATGTGTTCACAAAACTGATGGTTGTATCACACCACCCCTTCCCCCTCCAATGTAATCTGTGATTTACTCCTCTGTAATAAATTACCCTACCATGTTATTCTTGCTGGAAGATCTAACCATGCATGTAAGAAGCAAAGTAATCACAGCCCCCTCTTGTATCAGAACCTTTCTTCAAACCCTATGAGTTCTTTACACACAATGCAGCCACACATCTATTGTAAACTTCTTGCCTGAAATTCTGGATTTCTGACTATGAGTAGCCATTATATCTTGTCTACATGGTTTTGTTGTCTCCTCAAAAATGTATTTTTATTTCTTATAGTTAGTTGTAAAGCTCTTCCTAAAGAGGGATAGGTACTGACTTTTTTACTTTGAGCCAACGTGTCTATTTAGGAAAAGGGCAGGGCATAAGATCAGAAGAGTTCCAAACTGCTTCAAAAATCAGGGGAGGGACCATAGTATATTCCCAAATAGAAGGCTAAAGGGATACAGCAACACCAAATTAGGCTGTCATATTCTGAAACAACAAAAGCCTTTTTCTTTTTTGACTCATAATGTTAGATTATTTTTAGGTATACATAGAAATGTTTGTTTAATGTGTTAAAGGAAAATAAAGAAAAGACCTGAGGGAGTAAGCTGAGGGTCTTTAACATTATGAAACTTTTCAGGAAGTTGAAAACCTATTGAACAAAATACTGGACATTACCTTTAGCCTTCAGAGCCTCAAAGGGAAATTCTTAACACTTCTTTTCGTGTGACTGTAAAAGAGAAACACTTAAAATTAGGACTTACATTTCCATAATATCTTTATGATTAGTCATGAGACATAGGTAGTTGAATTTGTATATGTCAACTAATATCTACAGTTTTAAAAAGATAAATAAAGGCTAATGTTAATTTGTCTATGTGCAGAACAAGTACTTGGTAAAATATAGCATGAGTTTACAATGGAAACCACTGTACAGGGTTTAGATGGAGAACAGAATATTTATGATAGCATTATTAGAAGCTTTATTAATTTATACAAATGTTTCTACATTTATATTTTAAAACACTAATATCAAATAGTCTGTATCCCATTTATTTGTTTATTGTTAGTTACCAGACACCTTGCAAAAATCTACTACATATAATACACTGGTAAGCACTGGTAAGTTAGGAAGTATACAAGATAAGATACAGCCCCTATCCAAAAAATATGATTGCAGTTAGAAAGATTTTCATAAAATGCATGCTCTAAAGAGAATAAAAAGTAACTGGGTGGAAAGAAATAGGGAGTAGAAGGTAATACATTCAGTAGAGCTTGAACTGGTCTTCAGTACCTAATGCACTGATATTAGAACGTGGCTTTATATTCCCAGTCTCAGCAAGCAAGGTTCTAGGAGGGTCCTACACAGATATGAGCTTTGCAAGTGGCACATTGGTAAAGAATCCATCCACCTGCCAATGCAGGAGACACAAGAGACGCAAGTTCGATCCCTGGGTCGGAAAGATCCCCTGGAATAGGAAATGGCAACCTGCTCCAGTATTCTTGCCTAGGAAATTCCATGGACAGAGGAGCCTGGTTGGCTATAGTCCATGGGGTTGCAAAGAACTGGGCACAACTGAGTGTGCGTGCACACACACAGAGGCAGGGAGGTTAGCCAAATAGATCAGTTATTTCCCAACCAAATGCATTTGATAGTGTAGAATCCAAACTAGGACTGGGAGCAGTAAAGCAGCAGGATGCTGAGGTGATTTTAACACCAATTTGGTGAGTTAAAATAGAAAAAGATTTAATTAGAAACAACTCCCCTATTAAATACTGAGTTTGATATTGTATGTCCTTGAAAAGTGATCTCTAAATTTGTTATGAAATCACACTCAGAACCTTGATGTCATATTTGCTAATAATCTTCACAGACATTCAGCCATTCAAAGTCTCAAAAGCAGTCTTACTAATGGAAAAACATACATAAACATAAGCAAATCTTATAAACCTGTAAATCTACAGTAAAATTTTTATTAAAACAAAGATGGTCTAAGGTTTTCAACTGCCTAGATCTTTAAGATGCAGAAACAAAAGGGAAACAAAGAGCCAAACAGCAATCCACACCAGCAATCTTGATGTACTAATACATAAAAAAGGATCCAGAAAAGTAAGGGTATAGTTCTGCTATACTAGGGTACCTGAGAAATACCACATTTATTCTGTAACATTGATCTCTAGAAGAAGCCTAAGAATTTGAGAAGGAGTGAGATAATACCCATTAAGCATGGATAAGCAGAGAATAACTTGGAATGGAAAAGAAAAAATACTGAGGTTATGGGGATGAACTAGGGAAGGAGAAAATTAATTTAGCCATTACATATTATGTTATAAAAGTGATTTTTATTTACTTTTTGTCTGTCTTGCCTATTAGAATGGAAGTTCCATGAGGTCAGGCCTTGTCTCTTTTACTGTATCCCCATGTACATGAATAGTGTCTGCCACATAGTATGAGATCAGTGAATATTTACTGAAGGAAAGAATCAACAGCCTGACCAACCTATGAATGAGGCACTAAGTCTACATCTGTTTACAGATGAAATAATTTAAGCTTAAAGGAAGTTAAATGTTATATATTAAATTAAACTTTAACCTCTTACAACTATCAACTACTGCAACTCATTTTTCATAGTCTTCTACTCAATATTCATCCTAGCAGGGGAATCAAATGATTAGCAAATAAACTGCTAAACTAATAATGTCCTATAATTCATACTATAAGGACAAACAAAGCAAGGTAAGAGCATTGACAGTTACATGGACTGATATTTTAGATAGTTCTGGACAGAAAAGCTGCTCAGAGAAGGCAACAATAATAAAATTGCTGAGTGAAGTAAGCGAAAATGTCTAAAAATATCTGGAGGTTATGTGGCTATTACAAGGATTAAAGGAGATACACATTACCTTTATAATGGCTTGCAAACAGTACTCTCAATAACTATTATTTTATTATGTTGCTATTATTTTTATAAATGGTGAATTACCCCCATAAGATTCTAAGTTTGTCAAAGACATCCATTTTTCTTTCCCTACAGCTCCTTAGATAGTGCCCAGCAAGAATTCTCAATAAACATTTATAGAACTGAAAATTGGAAGACACAAGTATCAGTTCACTAATTGGAAAAACAGACCATATGAATACAAGAAAGTTACCATATTTCATAGGCATAAAACAATATAATTCTGTTAAATTAATGTCACTTAATAATCATTTATGGATTAAAATGTAAGAAAACAGGGAAATATATAAAATGGATAGAGCCAATAAGTCATAGACTAAAAACAATGTAAAAAATAATCAGAAAAAAATGAAGGCATTGATACTAGGTCACTATCTTGACCATTCACAAGCTCTGTCTGCCTCCATCAGGTTAATACACATTTCTAGTGCAAGAACCCTTCTGCAGCAAAGCAGTTGACAACAAGGTTAACTTTTACCAAAGATTGAAATGTAAGTGACAGTGTGATAACTGTCATTGGTAGAGACAGATGTGTAGAACAGATCATAGGGACTTAGTACGGGGTAAATGTTACAAGTTGCATTTCCACAGTGCTGAGATGGTTGAGTAATTAAAAGACAAAAAAATTTTGTTATCTACCTTTTGCCATTACCAAAATAAAAATCAGAAATATGTATTAATATAATAAGTAAAATAATCAAAGAGCTTTAATAAAATATATGTATATAATTTTCTAAACTCCAAGGTTATAAGGCCTTTTGAAACACATAGATAATAATATATAACATAAGTACAAAGATTTCTTAATTTGATTAATTGAAACAAAATTTTTTTATAAATCCAAAAATATCTTGAACATAATTAAGATGCCCACAACAAATAAAGATAAATATTTTTAATGTATATGATATTCATAGGGTAAATAGTCTTTAGGAGGAAAGAAAACAAATATCTCATTTTTTTAAATGAATAGGCAATTAACAACAGAAGAGCATAAGGTATATGTGAAACAATATTGATCTGTAATTGCAATGAAAGAAATTCAAATTAAAATAACCTAAATTGTCAGGGGACGTTCAACTTTAAGGAATTCAGTATGTTGCATTTTCTTCCTTTGTGTGCCATTTCTCAAGGACTTTCTGTTCCTTATCATTTCCTATTCCAGGAACTAGTAGAGCTGCACGCAGCTCTCAGGACTGAGATCATGGGAAAGGGCACCTGCTTGGATTCCTTTCAGTAACTCCCTTCAGTGACTCTCTCCAGCAACCTTGTATGTATTAGACTATCCATTTTGTTGCAACTGGTGGAATTTCATTCTTTGAAATGGCTGAGTAATCATTTTACTGAAGATACATAAGCATGCATTTCTGCTAATAAAATACCCTTGTTCCACTAGAGCCTTGGGTCCCCCATATCCTTCTTTCTGTTTTCATTCTCTTCAGAGCGTGAAAACCTACCGAGCTCACTTTTTCGCCTGGGCTTTCAAGACCTCCTTGAGAGGATGCCCTGTGCCTTCGTGAGCAGTACAAGTCCTGTGTGGGCTTTATTGGTTTTCCACATAGCCCAAGAGATACTGCTCTCTCTCTCTCTTTTTCTTTCTTTTGTTGACTCCGGTCCCCAGGTCCTGGTCTGTAAAAGACTGCAACACTATTATATTCCATAATAGTGAACTGGTTAAATAAATTATATGTGATATAATGATAACCTTCCATTAAATATGTAAAAATTTATAGTGCACCATTAAGCTTAAAATGCAGATTGTAAAATGGTCATGATATTAAAATAGCAATTTTTAACAATTTGTGTATATAATATACATAGGCTATGCAAATTTTTGGTTATATGCATATATAAATGTTGATCTGTATGTATGTGTGAGTGCATATATATTAGAAAAAGCATATGTGTTATAAAAAACATGTAAACACTTTTACGTGGGCTTCCCAGCAGGAGATGTGGGTTCATCCCTGAGTCGAGAAGACCCCTTGAAGAAGGAAATGGCAAACCACTCTATTATTTTTGCCTGGAAATCCTGTGGACAGAGAGGCCTAGTGGGCTACAGTCCAGGCAGTAAATGGCAAAAGAGTTGGACTTGATTTAGCAACTAAACAAAAACACCAAAGCACCTATATCCTAAATTATTCCTAGGACTTGTCTCAGATATTAAGATGTAACGAATGCTTATCTCAGATATTAAGATATAATAGTTATTTTTCTTTTTACAATTTCCTACCAAATATCGTTGTTGTTGCTGTTTAGTCACTAAGTCGTGTCTGACTCTTTTGCAACCCCACAGAGTGTAGCCTGCAAGGCTCCTCAGTCCATGGGATTTCCCAGGCAGGAATACTGGAGTGGGTTGCCATTTCCCTCTCCTAGGGATCTTTCCCACCCAGAGATCAAGCCCATGTCTCTTGCATTGCAAGCAGATTCCTTACTACTGGGTCACCAGGGAAAACTGTACCAAACAGTCTACAATACATAAAAATTACTTTTCATAAAAACAAAAGAAGTAAAAAACAAACAAACAAAAAAAAACCACAGTCTACAATGCAAGAAAAAAACTAGGTAATATATCATTACATATGCTGAATGTTAAGATAGCCACATGGAAATGTCTATCTGTCCTATTTTTGGTGAAGGCCACCTCCATTAACTGTATACATTTTTAAAAAAGAAGTAAATAAAGTAGATGGAGTGATGGAAGGGAAAAAAGATAACAACAAAGCAAGAAAGGAAAATAAAAGGAAATAAAAATAATATTTCTTTAAAAAAATCACTCATAATGGTACCTATTAGATTCCTAGAAGCCACATTTTAAATGTTCACATCTTTGATCAAATTTTCAAAGAAAGGCACAGCCTGGAATGTAGAAAATGTAAGAATTTTGACATTATATTTATACGGTAAGCATATTATTATAAAAGAAAACAGATAAAACACGTATCAATTTTAGCAATAGGAACACTACAGAGAGACAAACAAAATTTGCCATGAGAACAAATGAAGCAGTTTTGGAGGTAGGAGTAGTATAAGTTCGAATAAGTAAAAGTTCAGACTAAGCAAATGACATGTTGGGACAAAATGAATAGAAACTGTTAAAGGCTATTCACTATCAGTAATTACAGAAAAAAAAGCATTCATCGTTAAATAAAAAATGAAATACAAATTTTGGTTGTATCTGATCAAAGACCCCAAATGAAAACCAATTTACAAAACTTAAATAACATCAGAAGGAACAAACCTATACATACATGGTCAAGAGGATAAGATATATTCTAAGACTAGAAAACACTAATTTAGTTCTAGTTAATCCATAATGGTGCTTCTGAAGGTAGAGGTATTCAGTCTGGCTTTGGGTATTATCAGAGGTTTTAAAACACCAGAACAATATAGTAAGTCCTACGGTAGACTTACCCAAGAATCCATAAAAATGACCTGGCTAAATCCTACACTAAAGCCATCTAAAATCAAATTCCAATGAGCCAGAGGTCTAGGGCAACAACAAAAGGTCATTCACTTAACCCAATTATACTTTCTGTTAGGTATTTCAGTTTCCCTTCCAAATAGAGGAGAAGTTCAGAAAGATTATGTACTAAATACTGCTTTTAACCCTAAAATCCAGTCAATTCCTTTTCCCCCTCACTCATCTCTTTAAAAGTAACCCAAGCCATTTCCTTTATTATGGATAGTGTCACTCTGTTTACTTTTATTTCCCAATAGCAGAATGCCTTAAATAAATTCTTAAAAACCAACACACCAACAAATAAATAAATTAAAACTCCATGACTATAAAAAGTACATAGTCTAACCTGCTTAATTATTAACAGGTAAACAGAATGCATTTCTGAATTATTTACTTAATCTCCTTCAATTAAAAACTTTAAAGTTTTTGAGCTTGGAATGTGTACCTTTTCCAAGGATTCATAAAACGATTATTTAAAAATATTCTATCAAGCCATTTCAATAAAAGCAATTAAAAGCACCAAGGTAAATGTGAATTTAAATATTTGCATAAGTACATAAGAAATACAACACATTTTGAACATTTCAGAGTATAGTAAAATTCCCTCTCTTCCAACTTCCCATTGTCCTGTTTCAGATACTTTATTCCACAGTACATTTGGACAGAATGAGTAGAAATACTCTGTACTAAATTATATTAATGAGATTGATATAATAATGGTTAGAAGCAAGCATTCATATAATGCTTTACTCTTAAGTATAAGAAATATATAATTATGAAACTACTGCAAGTGTTAATAATTCTGAAACTAGGATAAGAAAAAAGGATGAACAATAGACAAAAATCACCAATTTCTCAGGACAAAATACATACTCAGCAGATATACTGAAGAATGATTGCTGCCTGACACAAGTAAACATTGATTACCTGGAATTCTGGTTAATTAAATTTTCTGACTAGCTAAAAGTTTACCAGAGAGAATAAAATGTTCATTTTGATCCTTTTAAACTAAAAATCTAAAATATACTATAAGGTTCTGCTGCCTCCATAAATAGGGTATCACATTTTTATCTTCACTGAAGACAAAAAAATTATTACTTCAGAGGATGGTTGTTACTCTTTGGGGGATCATAAGTCCCCCTGAGATGATGATAAAAACCAAGACTCTTTCTCTTGAAAAGTGTATATGTTCACAGAATTTTGAATTAAATTTCCAGGAGTCCACAAACCCACATAAAGACCACTTGTCTTCTAATTTTACAGAATTTTAAATAGTTAGACATAGGTGATTGTGCCGACCACAAAGTGACATGAAGACACAAAAAGGATCTTTAAAGTTGCTTTTTGAAAACACCCCTAATAGGGAACTATTAACTTATGAGCTGTCTCCTTTTTTTTTAAAAGAGAGGAGTATAAAAACAATTCTGCTTAATTTAATCTTAATCTAAGGTTAAATAATGTCTCGGTTTAGGGCGATTGCTTTGAGCTTTAAAACAAAATAGTGCTGTTTTCAAGTCATTCCATGTTCTAGAAGTGGCAACAAGTTTCTTATACTTTAGTAATTCTTAGAGAAGGTGGGGTCAAAGAGAAACTTACTTAATTTTTACTCTTCTAAAGATTATCATATAATAGCAAACACGCAGTTCAGTTGCTCAGTCGTGTCCGACTCTTTGTGACCCCATGGACTGCAGCATGCCAGGCTTCCTTGTCCATCACCAACTCCTGGAGCTTACTCAAACTCATGTCCATCCAGTCAGTGATGCCATCCAACCATCTCATCCTCTGTCGTCCCCTTCCCCTCCTGCCTTCAATCTTTCCCAGCAACAGGGTCTTTTCAAATGAGTCAGTTCTTCATGTCAGGTGGCCAAAGTATTTGAGTTTCAGCTTCAGCATCAGTCCTTCCAATGAACACCCAGGACTGATCTCCTTTAGGATTGACTGGTTGGATCTCCTTGCAATCCAAGGGACTCTCAACAGTCTTCTGCAACACCACCATTTAAAAGCATCACTTCTTTGGCACTCAGCTTTCTTTATAGTCCAACTGTCATATCCATATATGACTACTGGAAAAATAATAGCTTTGGCTAGATGTACCTTTGTTGGCAAAGTAATGTCTCTGCTTTTTAATATGCTATCTAGGTTGGTCATAGCTTTTTTTTTTTCAAGGAGCAAGCATCTTTTAATTTCATGACTGCAGTCACCATCTGCATTGATTTTGGAGCCCAAGAAAATAAAGTCTGTCACTGTTTCCATTGTTTCCCCATCTATTTGCCATGAAGTGATGGGACCAGATGCCATGATCTTAGTTTTCTGAATGTTGAGCTTTAAGCCAACTTTTTCACTCTCCTCTTTCACTTTCATCAAGAGGCTCTTTAGTTCTTCACTTTCTGCCATAGGGTGGTGTCATCTGCATATCTGAGGTTACTGATATTTCTCCCAGTAATCCTGATTTCAGCTTGTGCTTCATCCAGCCCGGCATTTTGCATGATGTACAATGCATATAAGTTAAATAAGCAGGGTAACAATATACAGCCTTGACGTACTGCTTTCCCAATTCGGAACCAGTCTGTTGTTCCAAGTCCATTTCTAACTGTTGCTTCCTGACCTGCATACAGATTTCTCAGGAGGCAGGTCAGGTGGTCTGGTATTACCATCTCTTTCAGAATTTTCCATAGTTGGTTGTGATCTACACAGTCAAAGGCTTTGGTGTAGTCAATAAAGCTGAAGTAGATGTTTTTCTGGAACTCTCTTGCTTTTTTGATAATCCAGCGGATGTTGGCAATTTGATTTCTGGTTTCTCTACCTTTTCTAAATCCAGCTTGAACATCTGGAAGTTCACGGTTCATGTACTGTTGAAGCCTGGCTTGGAGAATTTTGAGATTTACTTTACCAGTGTGTGAGATGAGTGCAATTGTGCGGTAATTAAAGCATTCTTTGGCATTGCCTTTCTTTGGGATTGGAATGAAAACTGACCTTTTCCAGTCCACTGACCTTTTCCAGTGGCCACTGCTGAGTTTCCCAAATTTGCTGGCATATTGAGTGTAGCATTTTCACAGCATCATCCTTTAGGATTTGAAACAGCTCAACTGAAATTCCATCACCTCCACTAACTTTGTTCCTAGTGAGCTTCCTAAGGCCCACTTGACTATGTATTACAAGATGTCTGGCTCTAGGTGTGATCATACCATCGTGGTTATCTGGTCATGAAGATCTTCTGTGTATTCCTGCCACCTCTTCTTAATAGCTTCTGCTTCTGTTAGGTCCATACCATTTCTGTCCTTTATTGTGCCCAAGTTTGCATGAAATGTTCCCTTGGTATCTCTAATTTAGTATCTTAGTGCAAACACATAAGCATTTCCTATATTCAGGTTTTGTTGTAAGTACTTTTATGCATATTTACTTAATGTAAAAAAAAAACACCTCCAGGAAGTAGCAACCTCAATATCAGATATATCCCTATTTTATTGATGTGTAAACTGAAACACAAAGAGATAAGACATTTAACAAAGATCATCTCTACTGAGTGGCCAAACTAAGATTCTCACCCATTCAATCTTTCTGCAGAGTCTGTTCTCCTACAAACCATACTACATTTCGAGGTTTCACTTCTTCATGAGCTTAAAGGTTATCTTGTGTGGTTTTATATTTAGCACAAGTCCATCTTTTCACTACCATATAAGAAACATTCACTGTGTTGTGCCCAGAAATAGTCCTTCTGGAAATTGTTCATAAGTTGCTGACAAAACAGACACCACTTTTGTGACAGTTATACACCCTTATAAATTTCCCAGAGTCAACTACCCAGAGGAAAAATAAGACACCATTACCTCAGTAAATGCAGAACCCTACAGCAAAAGCTGACCCCTCATTTCCTTTTTGGAAATAGCTCTGATGAGATACAAAACTGAATGATTATAGATAGTGAGGGCCAACCAAGGCAATAAGAGAAGTGGACTATATTATCATAATAACAGTTCCCAAAGGGAAGACTGTCTGTTGTTCCTAAATTGTCTGAAGAGAAGAACAAACCAAATTATATGATTTTTACTTTCTAGTCTGAAAATAGTTTCTATGAAATAGGAATATTAAAGTAAAATGTATATTTAGTGAGGGCATTCAAGTTTCTGTCCTTGTTCAAACCTGCCACAGCATAAAAATTATCTTGGCA
Source organism: Dama dama (assembly GCF_033118175.1). Classification (NCBI taxonomy): domain Eukaryota; kingdom Metazoa; phylum Chordata; class Mammalia; order Artiodactyla; family Cervidae; genus Dama; species Dama dama. The sequence goes on along the minus strand of NC_083699.1, from coordinate 58,771,771 downwards.
TATCGTTCTCACTGACAGATTGAGTGTTCTCAGAGATAGTGGCCACTTTGTCTCTCAGGATTTGCTTTTGATATACCAACCTTCAGGTTTTCAGTAGTTCCATTAAAAGCTAAGGCTGATAACTAATGAAAGAAAGAGAGGAAGGAAGGAAAGAAGGAAGAAAAAGAAAAGAAAGAAGAAAATCCCATCCTTATAGTTTGCACAGGAATGTTTTCCATTATATACTTGTTCCATTTAATTTTTATCAAACTACTCCCTACATATAAATCCAATCAAGCAGGTACCAATGAGAGACAAATATAAAAGGATACAATAAGGCCTTTCAGACTCTTGAAAAATGGTTAAAGATCAGATAGCTAGGAAAGAAGGTACAGCATAAGGGAAATATAAATACAGATGCAAGACTACATAACAAGAAAGGACCTTGGTAACTAAGACAGCTTTTCTTTATTGGACCCAGGGACTTTTGTGAAGTAATTGATTGCAACGTAGCCAAATCATGCTGAGAATGAGAACCTGGTTAAAATAGAAGGTATTCCTCGAATAAAATATCATCCGTGGTTCCTTTCTCTTTAAAATATCCTACATATCATAATAAAACAAATATTTGGAAACCATCCATGTATTATCTTATTCCCTATAATGATTCCCAACCAATTAAAATATCAATTCCTTTGTTCTTGGTTTTCAGAGTCCTCCATAATCTGGTTCCATTACGCATCCTCTTTTCCAAATATTACAGAAATCATACCCTCTAACCTGATCTTATTTGATAAAATAAGAATTCAAAACTATATACATTTATTCAGCAAATGTTTATGTGAGCCTACAATTTGTCTAGGAGTTTTCACGTAACTGAAATCTACAGTCTTAGAACCAAAGAACCAAGTTGTAACCTCCAGTTTCTCCAAAATGCTTTGTGAATTCGTTGCCCTTCCCACTCTGCTCTTATTCCTATCCAGATACCTACACATGACCTTCTGTTGGATTCAACCAATAATGATTCAAATAAAATGAAATTAATCGTTACATTTTAGCTCAAAAAAATGATGTATCTATTTAGAAATTACTGGTTCTTTGGGTACCCAAGAAACAGAAGACTACCCTGTTTCTACTAACATTCTTCCACAGACACAAAACATGGTGGACCTTAACAGAACATACACACACACACACACACACACACACACACACACACACACACACAAGCTCTGTCACTAGGGTCATCCAGATATACTGATCTTCTTTCTATTACTTTGTGAGGTCACAACTCTTTGGGACTTTCGAACTTGTTCTAAAAGCTCTTCTCCCAGATCATTTCATGATGGCTTCCCCTTCTCATCATTCAGTCTTAACTCAAATGGCACCTCGTTACTCTTTACCCCATTATCCACCCTTTCTGACCCAAGTCACTCTTTATCTCTCTGCAATTTCTTTTTTTATTTATAAACTCCTTCATTGCCCACACATTCGGAACCCTATCACTTAGCTACATACTTTCCAAGTGGCACAGTGGTGAAGAATCCGCCTGCCAATGCAGGAGACATAAGAGACATAGCTTTAATCCCTGGGTCAGGAAGATCCCCTAGAGAAGGAAATGGCAACCCACAGCAGTAGTCTTGCCTGGAAAATCCCATGCGCAGAGGAGCCTGGTAGGCTACAGTCTAAGGGGTTTAGCATGCACTCATGGTCATGGTCATACACACTTTTCATTGCCAAATCACTTGCTCCAGGGCATTATGCCTGGCACACAGTAAGCACTCAAATATTTGAGGTATGAATAAACAAACATAAAAAAGCAATTATGAAGTTAATATTCAAGCCATAAATATTTATCAAGCATCTACCATGTACAGGTGATTTTTTTGTTCAGTTTAATCACAAGCTGAGGAATTCTCTGCTCCCAATGTAAGTTCATCGGGAGAAAAGTCTAAGATAAATTTGATGACACTTATTTTGCAAGATTTCTAAACAAAATAGATTTTTATAGAATAAGACTTTAAATGTTTTGATACTTAACACAAACGATATTGTTTTTCTCAGTCATAGTTCCTTTCACACTCGCCCATTAAGCCTATTGCTTTATCATCATCAACTTTAATGATGTCAAAAACAGTTGAATGGACCTTAGTGAAGGCAGTGACAGTGTCACATAGTTCATTTTGGACTCTCCTGAAATGGATGAAACACAGAAGATTTAGAGTAAAACTAAACCCTGAAGTGGTGACATGTACAAATTCACTTCCTCCTTTATACAATGTATAAATATTCTACCTATGCCCAGACATGACAACAATTCTAATGCTTCTAAGGATTAAAAAATTTCATTTAAACCAGGAGTCAGCAAACTATCTGTAAAAGGCTAAATGATTCATATTTCGAGTTTTTTAGGTCATATGGTTTCTGTCTCAAATATTCAACTCTGCCATTGGAGCAGGAAAGCAGCCAAAGGCAATGCATTTATAAACAAGGATGCATGTATTTCAATAAAACTTTATTTAAGAAATAGACAGTGGGATCATCAAGGAAAATGAAAATCAAAACTACAGTGACATTCTGTGGTGGCACCCACAAATACCAATGTCCACATGGTAGAAGAAGCTCCCAGGAATGGCTGCTGACAGTGTTTACATCCCCAGGGTGAGCTGCAGTTGCTTCCTGCTTCCATGGGAAACTTTCCAAGGCCAGAGGAATTAAGGGCCCCACCCAGGTGGAGGATAGTGACACCATGCTGAGGTCCTAGACTAGTAGGAACCAGAGGTTCATGACTGAGATTCCTGGAACACCGCCCTGTTATCTCATCATCAACTAATCAGAAGAAAGTAAAAAACCTTGAAGTCATCACCCCAAATGTGCCTTTAAAGACTCTTCCCTAAAAATCATCATGAAATTCAGGTCTTTTCAGAATATGCCACCTCCTCTCCTTGCTTGCCCCTTGCAATAAATCTTTTTCTGCTCCAAAAGAAACAAACAGAAAAACACAATGATATGTCACAGCTGTCAAAATAGCTATTATCAAAAAGGCAAGAAATAATAAGGGTTGGAGAAAAGGGAGCTTTTATACATTGTTGATAGAAATGAAAATTGGTATAGCCACTAAGGAAAACATGAAGGTTTCTCAAAAAATTAAAAAACAGAACTGCCATATAATCTAGCAATTCCATTTCTGAAGGAAAGTTATGACCAACCTAAACAGCATGTTAAAAAGCAGAGACATTACTTTGCCAACAAACATCTGTCTAGTCAAGGCTATGGTTTTTCCAGTAGTCACGTATGGATGTGAGAGTTGGACTATAAAGAAAGTTGAGCAATGAAGAATTGATGCTTTTGAACTGTGGTGTTGGAGAAGATTCTTGAGAGTCCCTTGGACTGCAAGGAGAACTAACCAGTCCATCCTAAAGGAAATCAGTCCTGGGTGTTCATTGGAAGGACTGATGTTGAAGCTGAAACTCCAATATTTTGGCCACCTGATGCGAAGAGCTGACTCATTGGAAAAGACCCTGACGTTGGGAAAGACTGAAAGCAGGAGTAGAAGGGGACGACAGAGGATGAGGTGGTTGGATGGTATCACTGACTCAATGGACATGAGTTTGGGTAAACTCCAGCAGTTGGTGATGGACAGGGAGACCTGGTGTGTTGCGGTTCATGGGGTCGCAAAGAGTCGGACATGACTGAGCAACTGAACTGAACTGAACTGATCTATAGGAAATGAAAACAATACCTTGAAAAGGTATCTGCACCCCCATACTCATTGATGTATCATTTACATCAGCCAAAACTTGGAAACAATGTGAGTACTCAACAATGGATGAATGGACTTTTAAAAAACTGGTTTATATATACAATGAAATATTATTCAGCAATAAGAAGGAAATTGCCATTTGTGACAGCATGAATGGTTGAGGGCATTATGCTAAATGAAACAAGTCAGACAGAAAGACAAATACCATATGGTCTCACGGATATCTTATGGAATCTAAAAATTTTACTGTAGATACAGAGAACAGATTGGTAGTTGCCAGAGGTTGGGGCTGGGGTGGTCAAAATGGGTGAAGGTGGTCAAAAGATACAAACTTGCAGTTATAAAATAAATAAGACCTGGGAATGTAATGTATGTCATGGTGACTATATGGTTAATAATACTGTATTGTATACTTAAAACCTGCCAAGAGAATGTATCTTAAAAGTACAAGGAAAAAAATTCTAACTATGTGGGATGATGGATGTTAATTAGACTTACTGTGGTGGTCAATCTGTGATATACACAAGTGTGTGTGCAAGTGTGCTCAGTCATGCCTGACTCTTATGTGACTCCATGGATGGGAGACCACCAAGCTCCTCTATCCATGGAATTTTCCAGGCATGAACACTGGAGTGGGTTGCCATCTCCTCCTCCAGGGGATCTTTCTGACCCAAGGATCAAACCCATGTCTCTGGCATCTCCTGCATTGGCAGACAGCTTCTTTATCACTGCAATACCTATCAAACAATTATGTTATACACCTGAAAATAATATTATATGCCAACTATACCTCAATAAAGACAAAACAGAGAGTAAGGGCTTTATTGACCACTGATCTAAAGCCATAAATAAAGCCTCTGGAATTCTTATATAGGGAGAACATGTGAAAAGTGAAAGTCCTTCAGTCGTGTCCAACTCTTTGCGACCCCATACAGTCCATGGAAGTCTACAGGCCAGAATACTGGAGTGGGTAGCCAGTCCCTTCTCCAGGGGATCTTCCCAACCCAGGGACCGAACCCAGGTCTCCCACATTGCAGGTGGAGCCACCATGGATTAGAACAGACTCTTGGAGGACTTGTATTAGAAGCCATTGTTATATGATATGCACATTGCTTTTACATGAATTCTATGAGTACTTGGAGGGATCAAATAGAGATTATGGGGAACCCAAAACTTTCAGGACACCCTTGTCCCTGCCACCTTATCCCAATTTGGGTATATTTTTGGCACTACATTTTGGCCTTAGGTAGACTCATTGTCTTTCCATAAATATTTAATCCATTGTGACTGATATATACATGCTATTGATACTATATATAAAACAGACAACTAATGAGAAGCTACTGTATAGCTCAGGAAGCTTTACCCAGTGCTCTGTGGTGACCTAAATGGGAAGGAAATCCAAAAAAGATGGCATAAATATATATGTATAGCTGATTCACTGTACAGTAGAAACTAACATAAAACTGTAAAGCAATTATACTCTGATAAAAATTAATTTAAAAAATATTCAATGCATTAGACTATTAGTATCCTAATTTTAAAATTATTTTTGAAAAGCTACAACAAATTTTTAATCAAAGTTAAAAAATGCATTCCCTTTATCCACGCTAATTCTGCAATTCTATTTTAACAACTATTAATTTTGTCAGACATGATTTGTTTGAAATAAATTCATCTTGTTCATTGCTCATGATTCCTTTGTCTTCAAGATGTTTACTGATTTTTCTTCCAGTACTTTATTGAAAACATTGTCAAACCATTTCAAGTTACATTTTCGTCACATTCATTACAAGAATTGTTTCTTACTCAAAATCTTTTAGGTCTTATAAATTTTCCAACTAGAATAAACCTCCTTAAAAATGAAGTACTAAATACTCCTTTACCTGATTCTGGATGATAGCCATCTCAAAAGGTATTTTAAACTCATTTTATACTTCTCAAAATTGTATTCCAACATCAAAGTAGCAACACAAATAAAACTTGGTTGGCAAACATTCTAAATGATAGTACATTGTTCTATATTGTCATGAGATGCATTATTTATTAATTAGTAGCATTATCACCTGCTATTCTCTGTACTATAGTTGCTATGATAAATTCTACTGCCAATCAGCTTTCATTAAGTAGCAGCCCTTCTGTTTGTGATAACCAATAAATTGCACTCTATCTTTTCACCATCCAATTCTGCTTTATCTGTTCTGGCCACATAAATCTCTAGAAGCTGTGGTGTCAAAATATTTTTAAGCTTCGAATAAGCTTTTGCACAAATGTTAAAGTTATAATGTCTAAATGAAAGTTGACAGTTAAGTTACATCAGCATGTAGCATGTCATATAATCATGAATTTTAAGATATAATAAAAAAATATAAGATTTTAGACAGTGTTATAAAAGCTGCTTCAGTTTGAGTCAGTACTCAATAAATGAAAACACTTGAGAATCCTAGTAAAAGTAAACCTTGAGATGGTTGAAATATCCTTTGTAAATAATGGGAACATTTAGGTAATTGTCTGTTCAAAACAAGGATCAGGCTTTTTGAGGTTATAAAATGCTTGACCTTCCCAGGTAAGATGAATGGGGAAAGCTTACCACTAAATTACACAATAGGAATAAGACTGTTGAATCTATCTGAAAAATAACATTTTCAAAAGCTCCATAAAGTAACTGATTCATTAAAGAAATAATGGTAAAGAATTTTTTCTCTTTTCTGATATGAAGGAGAATCACAAAATGTTGCAATATTTGCAAAAATGGATGAAGTGTTCATGCCTCACTTGTGAAACTTGAATAACTTTATTACCTATGCTCTTGCTACATATAGAGAATGTTGAAGAAAAGCAGTTAGAAAGAACACAGGTTTGCTGATACTTGGTTCTCGTTAATATCACATGATAGAATAGGAACTTTCACACACAATCAAGCTGACAGTCACGTACTCTGTACTCAGAGGGAACAATTTTCCTCCATAGACAGGAGTACAGTACAAACTGTATAGTGCCAAAAACTAAGTGCAAGTGCAAACCTCTCAGCTTCATTCAGGTATCCACAAAAAGCACCAGTTTAGCTGCATGTCAGATTTAATGAGTTGAAGGGGAGAGCATATTGGAATTAGAATAGTTTATTGCCTCGGCTACAGTTCATCTGCCTCACTGAAAAGAATTAAACCAACCTTGCCAAAGATTTGTCTTGTTTAGGTACAAGCTGTCTTATCAATACAATCTCGCCCAATCCCATGCTCTTCCCAGCTCCCCTCCTCTCCTAAACTATCTTTTTCTTCATAATAGTCTAATAGTCTCTTTTTCCACCTAAACTCTTTAACATCTCTCTTTATCTCCCTCTCCCTCTCCCTCTCTTCCACTACACACACACACACACACACACACACACACCACACACAAATACTCATTACATGATGTTAACTATTAAAGGATATTCTCTTTGAAAAAAATTTCATATGATTATTGATATGACACAGAAGTATGACAACCAATGAAGAATTAGTGCAACATGATTCAAGGTAAGTGCTAGAAATATTAACATAATTACTGTACATTTTCTATGAGGGATAACCATGCTGTAAACAACTTTAATAAAGATTAAGGGGAAGATCCTACTGGACATACTAAAAGTAAAGACAGTTTATTATGAAATGCTAATAATTTCAGTAACTGTGGCAGATTCCACTGATGGGGTTTTCTCTCTCTCTCACTTCAAACACACAGATACTTAGGGTAATTTTGATAATTAAAAGCTGACCAAACTAGATGAAAGATAGAAAAGGAAATCTCTAAGTGTTAGAAAAGAACAGATAAATCAAAGCTAGAGCCAAGGGTAGAGTTCAAGCCTTATTGAACCCTGGGGCATCATACATACATATACCAAAATATCTGGGATGATTTATGGAATATTAACACCAATGTGTGGACAACAGACAATACCTAAAGCCAATGAGAGGGTGAAGCAGCCAGTGAGGGGGTGGAGCAGCATCTGAGACATGTTGATTAGTAAACCTAGGAGTAGAAAAAAAATCTATAGACTGCTTTGAAGAAGCAGTAAGAAAACTTAAATTCTTCTTAGTGCTTTGGGTATTTAAAAATAGTAATAATCACATAAAAGAAAAATGAAAGCCAGATATGTTCCATGGTTACCACCATAGGAATCAGCATTTATACTGTATTTTGGGCACAGAAAATCCAAATTTAAACAATAACACAAAAACAATCAGAATTTCCTCAGATTTATGGACACAGATCTAAAGATATGGTGTAGAAGAAAATGCTAAATCACTGAAAAGACCATCAAACTCTCAGAGAAAACAATCTCCTTCAACTGAAAATGAGCTCCCCTTAACATCAGAAACTGCTATTCTTTTGTTCATTCAATCAACAACTATATATTAAATGTCTCTTTTAGGCAGGTAATATTTTAGACCCTCCCAATGAAAGGCAATGCCAAAAGAATGCTCAAACTACTGCACAACTGAACTCATCTCACATGCTAGTAAAATAATGCTCAAAATTCTCCAAGCCAGGCTTCAGCAACATGTGAACCGTGCACTTCCAGATGTTCAAGCTGGATTTAGAAAAGGCAGAGGAACCAGAGATCAAATTGCCAACATCCGCTGGATCATTGAAAAAGCAACAGAGTTCCAGAAAAACATCTATTTCTGCTTTATTAACTACGCCAAAGCCTTTGACTATGTGGATCACAATAAACTGAAAAATTCTGAAAGAGATGGGAATAGCAGACCACCTGACCTGACTCTTTATAAACCTATATGCAGGTCAGGAAGCAACAGTTAGAGCTGGACATGGAATAGGCTGGTTCCAAAGAGGAAAAGGAATATGTCAAGGCTGTATATTGTCACCCTGCTTTCTTAACTTATATGCAGAGTACATCATGAGAAACGCTGGGCTGGAAGAAGCACAAGCTGGAATCAAGATTGCCAGGAGAAAATTCACTAATCTCAGATATGCAGATGACACCACCCTCATGGTACAAAGTGAAGAAGAACTAAAGAGCCTCTTGATGAAAGTGAAAGAGGAGAGTGAAAAAGTTGGCTTAAAGCTCAACATTCAGAAAACTAAGATCATGGCATCCGGTCCCATCACTTCATGGCAAATAGATGGGGCAACAGTGACAGACTTTATTTTTCTGGGCTCCAAAACCACTGCAGATGGTGACTGCAGCCACGAAATGAAAAGCCACTTACTCCTTGGAAGGAAAGTTATGACCAACCTAAACAGCATATTAAAAAGCAGAGACATTACTTTGCCAACAAACATCTGTCTAGTCAAGGTTATGGTTTTTCCAGTAGGCATGTATGAATGTGAGAGCTGAACTATAAAGAAAGCTGAGTGCCAAAGAATTGATGCTTTTGAACTGTGGTGTTGGAGAAGATTCTTGAGAGTGCCTTGGACTGCAAGGAGATCCAACCAGTCCACCCTAATGGAGATCAGTCCTGAGTGTTCTTTGAAAGGACTGATGTTGAAGCTGAAACTCCAATACTTTGACCACCTGATGTGAAGAACTGACTCATTGGAAAAGACCCAGATGTTGGGAAAGACTGAAGGCAGGGGCAGAGGGGATGACAGAGGATGAGATGGTTGGATGGCATCACTGACTCAGTGGACATGAATTTGAGTAAACTCCGGGAGTTGGTGATGGACAGGGAGGCCTGGCGTGCTGCAGTTCATGGGGTCGCAAAGAGTCGGACACGACTGAGACTAAACTGAACTGAACCGATGTTACACCCAGAATATACAGGAGTTAACAAAACTGTCTTCAGCAAGTGAATTCTCGAGTAAAGGAGACAGTGAACATATAAATATAAAATACAATATCCAGCACTAATAAACACCACTAAGAAAAAAGCAGGGTGGGGAAAAGAGACTGAAGATACGGAGAAGAAGATATGTTACTACAGTGTTGACAGAAAGGCTTTCTAAGACTGTGAAATTCCAGCAGAACACTGAACAAAGTGAAGAGGTGAACCATAAAGCAAAAAAACACCTCAAGAAAAAATAAAACTAATAAAGATACAGAAAATTTAAACAATATAGTTAATAATTTTGTTTGTAGAAACTTTTCCCCCCAGGGACTACATATTCTTTTCAAGCTATTGTGTAGCATTTTTAAAATTCAATAATTATTGATCCATAAGAGAAGACTCAACAAACACCAAAGAATTCATATCATACATACCATGTTACCTGATCATAATGCAATAAAATTATAAATTAAAGCAAAATTTCTTATATAGGTACACCTATGACTGATTCTTGTTGATGTTTGGTAGAAACCAACACAATACTGCAAGGCAATTATCCTTTAATTAAAAATAAATAAATTTTAAAAAAGAACAAGGACCTACTAGATACCACAGAGAACTATATTCAATATCTTGCAATAACCTATAATGGAAAATAATCTGAAAAAGCATGCATATACATATATACATATGTATATATATACGGGCTTCCCAGGTGACCCAGTGATAAAGAATCCACATGCCAATGCAGGAGACATAAGAGATGCAGGTTCGAACCATGGGTGGGGAAGATTCCCCGGAGAAGGACAATGGTAACCCACTCCAGTATTCTTGCCTGGAAAATTCCATGGACAGACGAGCTTGTGGGGGTGCTACAATCCAGGGGATTACAAAGAGTTGGACATGACTGAGAGACTGAGTGCACATGCACACACTCACACATACATATGAATATATAACTGAATCACTGTGCTGTATACCTGAAACATTGTATATCAACTACACTTCTATTAAAAAAAAAAACAACTAAAAAAAGAAAACAGGTATAAATAATCCATGAGTCAAAGAAAAAAAATCATAAGGGAAATATTAAATATTTAAAACTAAACAACAACAAAGATATTATATATCAAAACCTGTGGGATACAACTAAAGTGATACTTAGTAGAAAATTTATGGCCTTTAATGCATAGATGTGATATTAAAGAATCATAAAATTAATTGGGTAAGGATCTAATTTAACAATCTAGAAAGTAACAAATAAAGAAGGAAATAAATAATAGAGATTAGAACAAAAATTAAATGACAAAGAACAAATATGTAATAGAATCAAAACTGGTTCTTTAATAAGATAAATAAAATGTTAGTTGAAACTAACCATATGAAACTGCCAAACATTCAACCTATAATAAAGCATATACTGATCAAAATATTATTAATTATTAACTATTAAGGAAGAAAAAAGACACTAATTAGAAACTTTGGAAGTGAAAGGAATTATCTCTAAAAATAGAGGAAACATTAAAATATCTAGGAGGAAATACTGAACTACTAAATGACAATCAATTTACAAATCAAAAGAGATGGGAAATTTCCTAGAAACCTTTAACATATGGAAATCAATACAGCAAAAAATAGAAACACTGAATAATGTTATGATCAGTAATTGATAGTGAAATTGGTAGTAAATGTAGGGAGCATGAAAAAGGAAAAGTATATTCTGATCTCACTTAAGAACTTAGATGCAAAAATTCTAAATAAAATAAGAACAAATCAAATAAAGCAATGTACATATTCATATGTATGTATAAATATAAATTGGAGAAGGCAATGGCAACCCACTCCAGTACTCATGACTGGAAAATCCCATGGACGGAGGAGCCTGGTAGGCTGCAGTTCATGGGGTCGCTAAGAGTCAGACACGACTGAGCGACTTCACGTTCACTTTTCACTTTCACGCATTGGAGAAGGAAATGGCAACCCACTCCAGTGTTCTTGCCTGGAGAATCCCACGGACAGGGGAGCCTGGTGGCTGCCGTCTATGGGATCACACAGAGTAGGACACTACTGAAGCGACTTAGCAGCAGCAGCATACATATAATTACATAATAACTACAGAGAATTGATCCCAGGAATGTAACAACTGTTCAACATCAGAAAATATATTAAGTGATACACACCACATTCAGAGATTAAATTAGTGAAACCATTGTTCTCTCAATATAAACAAAAAGCAAAAAAGATACAAATAAATGGAACAATATACCATACTCACATATTAGGATAACTAATATTTTAAAAATGCCTACACCACCTAAAGCATCTAGAGATCTAATGCAATCTTAATCAAAATACCAATGGCATTTTTCACAGAACTGAAACAAATAATCCTAAAATTTGCATAGAACCACAAAAGGCCCAGAATAGCCAAAACACTCTTGAAAAGAAAGAATAAAGCTGGAGTTACCATGTTCCCTGATTTCAAGTTACACTACAAAGCTTACTTTAGACACTCCATTTTGATAAGGACATTGCCATATTAAAAAGCCTATATGACAGCAATTCCACTGCTGGGCATACACACTGAGGAAACCAGAATTGAAAGAGACATGTGTACCCCAATGTTCATCACAGCACTGTATATAGTAGCCAGGACATGGAAGCAACCTAGATGTCCATCAGCAGACGAATGGATAAGAAAGTTATGGTACATATACACAATGGAATATTACTCAGCCATTAAAAAGAATACATTTGAATCAGTTCAAATGAGATGGATGAAACTGGAGCCTATTATACACAGTGAAGTAAGCCATAAAGAAAAACACCAATACAGTATACTAATGCATATATATGGAATTTAGAAAGATGGTAACGATAACCCTGTATGTGAGACAGCAAAAGAGACACAGATGTATGGAACAGGCTTTTGGACGCTGGGAGAGGGCGAGGGCAGGATGATATGGGAGAATGGCATTGAAATGTGTAAATTATCATATGTGAAACAAATCGCCAGTCCAGGTCCGATGCATGAGACAGGGTGCTCAGGGCTGGGATGACCCAGAGGGATGGGATGGGGAGGGAGGTGGGAGGGGGTTTCAGGATGGGGAGCACATGTACACCCGTGGCGGATTCATGTCAGTGTATGGCAAAACCAATACAATATTGTAATGAAAATAAATAAATAAAACTGAAAAAAAAAAAAAGCCTATGGGTGTGTGGGGGGAAATGTGGAACGGTGAGAATCCTTGAAGTAGCGGGGTCAATTGACACAACTAGGGAGGGATGACTTGAAAAAGTGAAAACCAAGAGAGATCTCTAGCATCAACGTATTCTTCATAGATTATCAGGTAGCTGGAGGATCAGGTAGTAATAAAATCACTGGACTATTATAGGCTAGATCTCTAGGACTGACTGCTAGGACCACATTGTAGAATCTTTGGGGTGGTGAAAATATTCAAGAATTAGATTATGGTGATGTTTGCAGAATCTTCTGAACATATTAAAGGCCACAAAATTGTATACTTTAAATCGTTAAAATCTTATGGTATGTGAATTATTCTTAACTTTCAAAAGGTAGCCACTAGGTTTAGTGTAACATAATCACAACTGAAAAGTCAAGAAAAGGGAACAATACAAACTGTGGTTTCAAAGAGAGAAAAAAGAAATAAGGTAAGCGAGTTCGTTTGTCAGTACTAGCAATGACATACTCATGTCTACATTTAAGTGAACTAGCATAAACTTTCTCTTATATATACCCAACCCTTGATTGTTTCTAGGAAGAAATGATATTTTGAATGGCCCTTTCTAACCCTTATGTCATTTCCCATAGATCAAAAAACCACAACAGCCTATATTTTAAAATATCACAAGTGCTATAGGATTCTGAAAAAAAAAAAAAATACACTTTAGTGTTTTACAGGTTTTTAAAAAATGAGTACTTAAAAATTTAACAAAAGTATTACAAAATTAATTCCAGCCCTCCAATAAAAAAAAAAGTCAGAAATACTATTTTATTTCCAATGGGATACACAAATGAAACTCATAATGTGGTTGGAAACACTTCATGGTATATTTGACATATATTCCAGAACACAGTTAAATATGAGAATAAAAATATGAACTTTTGACCAACAGAAATATTATAAATTTATTATAGGAGGCTGTTTGTCTTCTAATCACACATGGAAAAGAATAATTAGAAATCACATGGAAACAAAGAATAATGGATTTTTATTAGTCTAGGTTTTCTGGGATTTTTTTGCTTGTTTTCTGTTTTGTTTGTTTTTGAGAAAACAAGAGTCAAGCATTACAACTATACAACATTCAGTTGCTTTCTCTTATATCACTAATTAACAACTGAAATTTGAAATTAAAACAACACAATTTACATTAGCACAAAAATATTAAATAAATTTTCAGCATAAAGCTAGTGAAATATACAGAAGATCCATATGAGAAAAACTAGAAAACTCTGATGAAAGACATCAAAGAACTAAAGAAATGAAGAAATATCCAAGGTTCAATATCATCAAGACGTCCATTCTTCTCAACTTTATCTACCCTCAATGTAATCTCAGTCAAAATCCCAGAAAATTATTGTTTAGATATCAACAAACTGATTCTAAAGGTTATGTGAAGAGGCATAGAATCGAATCTATATGGAAAGAAACTAACAACATCAGAAGACTCACACTACCTTACTTCAAGTCTAACTATAAAGCTAGGTTAACCTAAGACAGTGTGATATTGGTACAAAAGTAGATCAGGGGAATAGAAATAGACCCACATAAATATTGCTAACTAATCTTTGACAATGGAGCCAAGATAATCTTTTCAACAAGTGGGGCTAAAACAACTGGACATCCACATGCAATCAATCAATCAACTTATCTAGACTTTGACATTGTACCTTTTTTAAAAATTATCTCAAAATAATCACTGAACTAACTGTAAAACTATAAAGCTTCTAGAGTATAACATGGGATAAATCTAGGTAATACTGAGTTTTACAATGAGTTTTTTTATATAAAAACAAAAGTATGATCCATGAAAAGTATAACTGATAAGTTATAGTTAAAAAATTCCACTCTATTAAAGATAAGTCACAGACAGAAGAAAATATTTGTAAATAATACTTCTGATAAAGTACTGGTACCCAAAATAGAAAAAGAACTCTTATAACTCAACAATAAGAGAAAAAAAATACTTAAAAATGGGCAAAAGATCTGAATAAACACCTCACCCCTTCAAAAAAGATATAGACAGCAAATAAACACATAAAAATGTCCAGTATCATAAGCCATTAGGGAGCTATAAGTTGAAACAACGAGATACCAGTACACACCTACTAGAATGGCTAAAATCCAAAACCACTGACAACACCCAGTAGTAGTGAGGATGTAGAACAGCAAGAACTCTTATTCACTGCTGGTGGGAATGTAAAATAGCACAGTCATGTTGGATAACAGTTTGGCAACGTGTTGCAAAGCTATATTTAGCTTTGCAAAAATATAGTGTTACCATATGATCCAGTAATCACACTCCTTGGCATTTACCCAAATTAGTTGAAACTTCTGTCCACATCCACACAAAATTCAGAACATGAATGTTTATAGCAAATTTTACTTATACTTGCCAAACATGGAAGTAACCAAGGTGTCTGTCTTTCAATAGGTGAATGGATAAATAAACTGTTGCACATCCATACAATGGAATATTATTTAACATTAAAAATGTGTTATCAAGCTATTAAAAGAGATGGGGGAATCTTAAATGCATCTTACTAAATGGAAGAATTCAATCTTAAAGGTTACACACTGTATGACTCCAATTATCTGACATTCTGGAAAAAGTAAAACTATAGAGACAGTAAAAAGATCTCCAAGGGTTTGGAAGCAAGACAGTAGTGTAGGGGAGAGGGTAAATAGGTAGAGTACAGAGAAATTTTAATTTTCAGGCTGACATAAGACTATGCATTTGTCAAAACCCAGAGAGTTGTACCTTACACAGTGAACCCTAATGCAAACTAAATATTTGAGCTAATAATAATGTATCAATATTGGTTCATCTATTGCAACAAATATACCATGCCAGCATGAAGCTAGTTAGTAAGAGGGAAAACTGAATTAAGGGTTAAAGGGTAACAGTATGCACTTGAGAACTCTGTACAGTCCAATCAGTATTTTTTTAAAGGCTTAAACTGCTCTAAAAATATTCTATTCATTTTTAAAGAGTTAAAACCACCTATTCCAAAAATTAGAACAGGAAACATAACTAAGTTTAACAGATCTATTTCAGTTCGAGTGACAGAAATCAAAATGGAAGGAAGACTATGGTGAGGGAATGGAAGAGAGGGAAGGTGAGAACGAGATCAAGAGGAAAGGAAGGAGACAGAGCAAGAGAAAGACATAGGCATGACCACTAAGAAAAGATAGACAGGGCACACACACACAGAGAAAGACAAAAAAAAAAAAAAAAAAAGACAAAAGATTTTGTGAAATCACGTGCATGTGTACTCAGTTGCTCGGTCGTGTCTGACTCTTTGAAACCCCACGGACTGCAGCCTGCCAGGCTCCTTTGTCCATGAGATCTTTCCAGTCAAGAATACTGGAATAGGCTGCCATTTCTTCCTCCAGAGAATCTTCCTGACTCAGGGTTCTATCTAACCTGCATCTCTTGCATTGGCAGGTGGGTTCTTTACCACTGGAAAAGTCCATTGTGAGATTCAACTGCATTAAATTCAGGCATATCCTATAGTGCTGATAAAGTGGAAAATAGTACAGTCTTTAGAGTGAAATCTGTGATTAGAAAGTAAAATGTTCATTTTTAAAAGACATAAACCCCACTCTACAATTGAACAAGTCAATATCTCTTCCTAGAATATCTTTTCTTCTATGCCCACCTGTCAAAGTTTCAATCTATGTACTTCTATGCTCAACTTGACTGTCACACCTCAGTTGCAATGAATCTCACCCTCTCCTGTGTTTACATAACGCTTTTTAACTCCAAGAACACTTAAGCCTGTCTTGCAGTCCAGTCATTGAAGGATATTACCCTCCCTCACTATTTGTCCATGAGTTGGGGCAGAACATATTATTTTTTCATCTTTGCATTTTGTATTAGTGCCTGCCACAGTGGTTTGAATAATTCACATAATAAATATTTACTGCTCTGAATTGAAGATACATATCACATATCTAAAAGCTAAAGTGAGTGAAGTCGCTCAGTTGTGTCTGACTCTTTGTAATCCCATGGACTGTAACCTACCATGCTTCTCCATCCATGGGATTGTCCAGGCAAGAATACTGGAGTGGGTTGCCATTTCCTTCTCCAGAGGATCTTCCCAACCCAGGAATCAAACCCAGATCTCCTGCATTGCAGGCAGACACTTTACCGCCTGAGCCACCAGGGAAGCCAAGGATACTTTATTACAAGAGAAGTAAATTCTTTATTCCAGTGATTCTACCATTCTTGATGTTACACCTCTTTTCAAATTGCCTTTGGAGACTGCATAAAACCACACAAGATAAATGGCATTATTATGTCTGTAATGTTAAAAAAAAATACTCTTTTGATCACGCAAAAATGATAGGCCATAGGCTTAGAAAGGGTAGTCTGAATGAAGTAAATGGGGCAACAGTGCCAAATCTGAGTAGGCTGAAGTGGGGGAGGTAAGGAAATGAAGATATGGGTTTTAGAGAACCCTACCAGTCAGAATAGGCCAGGTTTTGCTATGGCAATAAACTTGTGAACATGACTCTAAATTACCTTGAGGTAATTTTTAAAAATAAATCAGTTTTTGTCAATAAAAATATTAAAAAGGATATGTCTTCAGCTCTGAAGGTAATTCCAAAACAGTACAATATTTAGAGCAATGGCTGTACTTCTTAAATGAAGAAATATCTCACAAGGTGACTACTTTACAAAGAATAATACTCATTTGAATGCATAAAAGTCTATTACATAATACATAGTTGTATTTGTCTTAAAACATGAGTTTTAGAAAAATGAGTCCATTCTTTTTATATGTTAAACATTATAAGTTTATAACATTTTATATGTAAAACATATATGAAAACATTATAACATTTTATATGTTAAACATTATAAGTCAAAATTTGTAAAGAAATAGTACTTATAAAATATTTTATAAAATGTAATCTTCTATGTATCAAATCATCATTTCTTAATTTGTCCCTTTTGCAAATCCTAAACTTTCACAAACTAGGTTTTTTAAAGTGGCGATCACTTGAATTATCATATGGACAGATTTTAATCTTGGGAAAAAAAGTCTTAACTTTTATTCAAAATGTTTTGAATAATAAGCTGCAAAGGCCAAAATACTGCTATTGTTAAAAAAAACTGAAATGCAATGAATTTCTAAAATCACTATGTGTGTGCTAGTCGCTCAGTTGTGTTTGACTCTTTGTGACCCTATGGACTGTAGTCCGCCAGGCTCCTCTGTCCATGGAATTCTCCAGGCAAAAATACTGGAGTGGGTTGCCATTCCTTTCTCCAGGGGTCTTCCCAACCCAGGGATCAAACCCAGGTCTCCTGTGTTCACGCAGATTCTTTACTGTCTGAGTCACCAGGGATGCCCCCAAAATCATTTATTAGTGTGGAAATTGCATATTTATTTTGATCCAAAAGTCCATGCATTTTCAAAATGTCTCTACTCATTTTTTGAATGAGAACAAAATTCTCTGTAGAGATGTGTGAAATATTTTAATATAGTATTTAGTTTGACAAAGATACAAACATTTCCATTAGCATACACCTACTTTTTTCAGTTTTACTGAGATATAATTGACATATAGCACTGTATAAGTTTAAGGTGTACAACATAATAACTTGAGTTACATACATCATGAAATGATTACCATGATAGTTTAGTGAACATCCATCATATATATGTGTGTGTGTGTGTGTGTATACATTTATAGGACATTAAATAAGTGGAAGAAAATATTGTCCTTGTGATTAAAGAGAACTCTTAGGATTTACTCTAACAACTAATTTATAATGTATGTCAACGTTCATTATCTTTATTACAAGTATCCTTAGTACTTATTTTTCTTATAACTGGAAGTTACTACATTTGACCACCTTGATCCAATTTCCCTCTCAGTCCTACCCCCACACCTCTGGCAAACACAAATCTGATCTCTTTTTCTATAAGTTTATTTTTAAGTATAAGTGATCTATAATAAAGTTAGTTCCTGGTACACAAAATGATCACCATTATGAGTCTAGTCAAAATTACAAAGATATTACATAATTATTGACTGCATTTCCCACATTGTACATATAATGCCCATGACTTATTTTGTAACTTAAAGTTTGTAAAGTTAGAAAAGCCAGAGGAACCAGAGATCAAATTGCCAACATCCGCTGGATCATTGAAAAAGCAAGAGAGTTCCAGAAAAACATCTATTTCTGCTTTATTGACGATGCCAAAGCATTTGACTGTGTGGATCACAATAAACTGGAAAATTCTGAAAGAGATGGGAATACCAGACCACCTGACCTGCCTCTTGAGAAACCTGTATGCAGGTCAGGAAGCAACAGTTAGAACTGGACATGGAACAACAGACTGGTTCCAAATAGGAAAAGGAGTACGTCAAGGCTGTATATTGTCACCCTGCTTATTTAACTTATATTCAGAGTACGTCATGAGAAACACTGGGCTGGAAGAAGCACAAGCTGGAATCAAGACTGCCAGGAGAAATATCAATAACCTAAGATATGCAGATGACACCACCCTTATGGCAGAGAGTGAAGAGGAACTAAAAAGCCTGTTGATGAAAGTGAAAGAGGAGAGTGAAAAAGTTGGCTTAAAGCTCAACATTCAGAAAACTAAGATCATGGCATCTGGTCCCGTCACTTCATGGCAAATAGATGGGCAGACGGTGGACACAGTGGCTGATTTTATTTTTCTGGGCTCCAAAATCACTGCAGATGGTGATTGCAGCCATGAAATTAAAAGACGCTTGCTCCTTGGAAGGAAAGTTATGATCAACCTAGACAGCATTTAAAAAGCAGAGACATTACTTTGCCAACAAAGGTCTATCTAGTCAAGGCTATGGTTTTTCCAGTGGTCATGTATGGATGTGAAAGTTGGACTGTGAAGAAAGCTGAGTGCCGAAGAATTGATGCTTTTGAATTGTGGTGTTGGAGAAGACTCTTGAGTATCCCTTGGACTGCAAGAAGATCCAACCAGTCCATCCTAAAGGAGATCAGTCCTGCGTGTTCATTGGAGGGACTGATGTTGAAGCTGAAACTCCAATACTTTGGCCACCTGATGCGAAGAGCTGACTCATTGGAAAAGACCCTGATGCTGGGAGGGATTGGGGGCAGGAGGAGAAGGGTACGATAGAGGATGAGATGGTGGGATGGCATCACCGACTTGATGGACATAGGTTTGGGTGGACTCTGGGAGTTGGTGATGGACAGGGAGGCCTGGCGTGCTGTGGTTCACGGGGTCGCAAAGACTCGGACACGACTGAGCGACTGAACTGAACTGAACTGAAAGTTTGTACCTCTTAACCTCCTCACTTATTTCTCTCCCCCTGCCACACCCCTCTCTCCTGGTAACAAACAACCTGCTTGTTCTGTGTATCTATGATTCTATATCTGTTTGGTTATGTTTGTTAATTTGTTTTGTTTTTTAGAATATACCAATTTTAAGTGATGGTAACTTTTTGAATAAGGAGGAGAGTGTATTTTTGATTTGTAAAAGTAGACCTTCTTGATGACAGAACTATGACAATGGCATTATCCTTTAAGTAGACCTCCTAAGTTTGTATAGTAAAACATGTGCAAATATGTTTATCTTAATAGGGAGTCATGTTGGATAGTGACTCAGGTGCATTCATTTTCAAAAAACTTAAAATGAATTTTCACATTATAGGATATCATTGAAAAGAACAGCTTCATTACACAGAACCTTTATTTAATCATATTCTTAATTTTGCATAAGTACAGGGGTTTTTTTACTTACAACTTTCTGTGTCTGTACATGTCCATATATGTGCTACTCATATGAAATATCAGAAAAAATATATATATATACATTTTATAGTAACCTTGTTAGAGAAAAATAGTGCTTTTTAGTTAGTGAGGTTCCTTTTGTCTCTGCAGTTAACCTTCATTGGTTTAAGCCTGATTCCAATAAGAAATCAGTATGATTATATCTGAAATTCAAACATCAAGTTATTTGAACTCGTGCAAGCTATTAACCTAGAAAAAAACAGTTGAACATTTCTCTAAAAAATACTCTAAATTAAAATGGCACTCCAGGGAATTCCTTGGCAGTCCAGTGGTTAGGACTTGGTGCTTTTACTGTCATGGGCCAAGGTTTGATCCCTGGTCAGGCAACTGAGATCCCACAAGCCATACCACATGGCCAAATAAATCAATATCAGAAATAAAAATGGCACTCCAATTACATGAAGGAAAAAATCAAATAACATACACATACAAAGTTGACTTTTGTAACAAGATAAAAATTGCCCATTAATGTAAAGCACAAATTATAGAAATAACCAAGGGATGAAAAATCTGCAGCCTATGACTGCATCTTGCTCTTTACTCCATTTAACAGCCTGTGAAAATTTCAATTAAGTTCTACAACTAATAGGACATCCAGCCATACAAAATTATACTGTAGCAATACAGTTCTGCTTTAATTTAGTGTTAAAAGAAGCTTCCATGTAATAGAAGGGAAGTTTTTAATTTGTAATAAAACTATCTGATGTAAAATTCACCCACAATAACTATTTCAACAAATATTTTAAAAGACTTACTAAATGAACATAAGTAAAAGAGAATATGCACATTTGTATATGTACATATAGAAAGACTAATAAATATTACACATATGTGTTTATTTAAAGAAGGAGATGAATAAATGTGAAGAGAAACAGATTTATGTATAAGGCAGAAGAGAGAATATAATGAGTACAGAACAATGAAGTCCCTAGATTTCATCTTTTCTTTATCAGCCTCAAAATAGACAATTAAACGTATAAAAAGAAAAAAGTACATGTAAATCCATGGCTGATTCATATCAATGTATGACAAAACCCACTGGAAAAAAAAATAATAATAATAATAAAAATTAAAAAAAAAAAAGAATATTAATGAAAAAAAAAAAAAAAGAAAGAAAAAAGAAAGAAAGAAAATATTTCTTCATTGAACTGCTTTTAAGATTTCTTTAAGTTAAAGACTGTAACTGCCATCCACTAGTTGGGTCATTAATTTATCTAAACCTGTCCAGACCTGACTACAGTGTTTCTCATTATATGTCTCAAAATTCATTATCATTTCCAAAGATCTGAAAGCTTTGTCACTGAAACTACTTTCATGGAATTTAACAAAATATTTTGAAGGGTTTTTTTAAATACTAAGGCTAAACTGACTGCTGATTGACTATTATTGGTGTTATTTTGGTATTCCATAGGTCAGCATAACCATCTTCATACGCAAATAAATTTTAAAATTATATTTGTCTTTTTTTGTATAAGTCATAAAACACTAAAGATCATGTGTTACATAAAACCCTGAGTACTTCAGGTGGGTAGACATTTGGCTTTCAAGGTTTCACTTCAAAATTCATCTGAGAAAATACAACTAACCCTAGTGCAAAGTTGTATTGTTCAGGAATATCTTGCTCTCCAACTCTTATGCAAAAGAGCAAGTACTTCATTTCCACTTGTGTTGTCTGCTTTTTGCATACAAAATATTAAAATGCTTTTCCATTAGCAGAGCTGATAGACATTAACATTTTTTAATTTTTGTTGTTTCTGTTTTTGTTGAGACATTTTTTTCTCTTTTCTAGTTTTTTCTAAGTCCTCTCTGCATTTTTTGTTTGCTCAGGTTTTCATTTTATTGCTCCATTGCCACATCTTCAGAGCTCTCTGTCCCACCAGAAGTTTCACGGCAGTTTTACATAACCACAGTGACTCTTCCTGTGTCTTTTGGATGCCTGGCCTTTTTAGGAAGAGACTGCACTTTGTTCCATAAATATTCCTCAAAAATCCTCCACCTGCATGCAGTATATATCCAGACTTCATTTAACATTTTTCTAAATTCCCTTTTTGCCTTAAGTCCATTAATTTTGTAATATAACTTTTATATGAAACAAATGCTTCTAGGCACACTGAAAACTAAAAGAATGAATAAAGTACTCACATATCCTCTAATTTTCCATGGGTCTAATGTTAGCATTGAGACCATTTCAATTTCTATTAAGTCAGTAACTTGTTTTTATTATACGTACAGTATGAATATTTGAGTTTTGAAAAACTGAAAAATAGATAGGGCATGCACTAAATGCCTCAGGGCAGCCCATATTAGATAATTCAGTTCATTAGATACCAGCAATTCTCAGCCTTCATTGTGTTTAAAATACAGCAATTTCTTTTGATGGATCATAATTCTTTTTAAAATACAGTCCCCAAATATGATCATTAATGACTCATCAACAAACTAAGTTCCAAATTAAATCTATCTCAAATTGTTTTTTCTCTGTCAAGGACAGTTAACCTGCTGTTTTAAATAGATAAAGGTAATAAAAGAATTGAGAAAAAATGGATTTTTCTTTCTTCGTGATGGTACTTAAAAAATATTTAGTCAGAGTAGGTGAAGTGAAGTGAGTAAACTGCTGAAGTCCAAACTAACTATAATTTTATCTTAGTTCAAAGGACAAAAATCATACAATTTGGAGAGGAGAAAAGTTAACACTAAATTGTCAAGCAACATCTAAACTAGATCAATTGCCTTCATAATATTCTCAGAACAAAATGTTCTCTAAGAGCAGATCTGATATGAAGAGCCAAAAAATGGAAAACATTCACTATCAATTTACTGCAGTCACCCATAAACTATTACAAGAACATTATGTATTGGGGTTCAAGCCAGCAAGCTATTAAAGCAGACTGCTCTGGTGTCTTTTCATTTTACTTTAATGCTACCGAAGCATTAATAAGTCCTTCAAGAATTGAAGTTATATTGAAACAGTCTTATCATGTAATCAATTTTTCAAATAATCCAAGTCACTTAAGGTGAGCTCTATTTCTTTTCTGTTTCTTATTGGTCAATGTCATTCTACCTTAACAAATGCCATCATTTTTGTGTGTCTGGTCTCAGTCATGCTTTCATGCTGGAAATATATCAATCTAAATAGTGCTAATTGCCATAGTTAATGAGTGCCAAGACATCGAGCACCCTTGGCCCCATTGCCACTTTCACTGCTTCTGCTCGTGTAGAGATCAAAGGATAGAAAGAATTATCTTCAAAAAATAAGAAGATACCACATACACACTTTTTTTGGTCCGCTGTTTGTTTAAAAACTTTGATTGAGGGCATCAATAATTCTGCTAAAATTGCTTTCCTTTATAGTCCCTGGTTAATTTTAACTTGTTAAAATTTTTCTAACTTAATTTTTTCTTATTTAAAGGATAGTAATGATACTCTGTCAAAACATGATTAACCCAATGATCTAATGCTTTTAATTCACTATTCACTGTTTTCCCTTGGTGACATAAATTCCAGGCAATTGAGGCATCTGTCAATCTATTGCACTAATGGAAAATATTAGTGCATATAAACTTCCTGCAAAATAAGAAGTCTCAGTAACTTTCATGGGTACAAATCAGTAATGATTCTGTTTGTAATTGAAATTGTAGGGAAAAAAAAACTAGGCATAAGCAGGATTAAATTTGGAAAAAAGTTACTAAAACATAAATCTCAACCAACTAGATATTTCTTACCAGTACAAAATTAACCACAATTTAGTAGTATTGTTGTTTAGTCACTAAGTCATGTCCGACTCTTTACCTGAAAGTAAATATTTATGTAATTATTTAATATGTGTTTGTGTGTGAGTATACATGTGTGTGTGTGTTCTATAAATATACATATCTACCTCAATTAAGCTGTATTCATAAGCCATGCTTCTTTTCATCACCATTGAATCTCCAAATTCCACCATAATTCCTATAACACGGCATTTCCTCAACATATATTTGTATATGTAGGTGATAATATGAGTACAATAGTAAAAAATTAAAAAATTTTAAATCCTAAATATAAAAGAAATCCTGGGAAATCATTAGTGATCACATATTTCCTCAATGGGTAGTTCAGTTTACATCTCTCTGTATTAGCTTATTATTGTCGTTTTCTTGGTCTGCTGCAATGAAGATTGCCATCTTAAGTATTAATTTTTACTATAAATTCGTCTTGAAAAGATTTACTGCCAATTCAGCCCAAAATAACTTTGTCAACCCTATCATGCAGTAATAAAACGGTATGTTTCTTTAGTTGTGCACAAATCATACCTTATTTTTACCTCATACTGTTTATCTTAATTAGCAGATCTAGAATATTCCTGTTTTATGTTTCTTATATAACTCTCTCATGTAATTAGTCACATTCCAATCAAACTTACATTAAAATAATAAGCAATGATTTCTATCTGCAATAGTTTATAGGTCACTTGAGGCCCATCGCACAGCAGGTTAACAAACATAGCTCTAGTTAAACTTCTCCCCATTCCTTCTATGTTATCTTTTTCATAAAAGGACTACAAGAAATGATGTCATTAAAACAGTCAACAATTTTTGCTGAAATTGTTTCCTCAGATACTTATCAGTGACGACACCTTTATAAGTTCATAAGTAAGGCCATACAGTAAAGAGCTAGTTTGTTTTGTCTTGTTCTGTTTTGTTTCACCAGACTTCTTGACAAAACGCTTAAGCCAACGTTATAAGGAGAAATGTTTTAATACTCAAATGAAAAACAAAAATTAAAAAGCCAAAAATAAAAACAGAAATATTCTTTGATAAACAGATCCTTAATTTTAGAGCCTCCTCTCAAAGCTAACACTATAGACCCCATGAGAGTGCTTTTTTGGTTCACTGAAATATTTGTAGTACCTAGGAAACTATGTGATTCACAGCAAAACCTCTATAAATATTTATTGAATTGATTTGCATACATACTTTAATGACAAAAATACAACAGACCAGGGCTAGATGAGGCAAGCAGTTTGAAACTGTAAATGCTCTGTATTCCTTTACCTTTCTGGGTATTCTGATTAGGCAAAGTCACAAAATAGGATACAGATGAATCAGGGTGTTAATTTAAAGAAAGACTACAAAGAGAATTTCTCTAGAATAACTCTTTTTAGGACCAAGAAAGAACTTCAAAAACTGTATCTGATATAGTGGCATTTTTATGAATGAAATTTTATACTGGATTTAATTTAAAATAATTGAGTTTGGATGTGCCTTACTGACCACTTATTGATATTGAAACTATGTGATGGACACTTAGGAACTCATTATATCATACTCTCTTCTTTTGTGTAAATTTAAGATTTTCCATAACAACTTTTAATGAGAATATACACATATACATTACATATTTTATCATTTACAAAATAAAACTTCAAAAGTTTGGAGGCTTCTTACAGCTTTTCTCACCTCCCCAACCCCAAAATATTACTAGCAATAGTTAATGAATAGAAGGGACACAAGTTTCTTCCATAATTTTAGAAAACTGGAAACCAAGAAAAGAGAGACAACTGATATAGCTCCTAATTTGCAACATTCTCTCCCATCTGAAATAGTTTTTTAAAAAACTGAATGAACATAATCCTGTAACAAACTTCATTAATAGCCCCCAAGTTAGCAAAACATTTACAAAGAAGTGTGATAACCTTAAGACTGGAGTAGGGGTGTTTAAAAAAATAGACAAGACTAGAAAGCCCTTTAAACTTCCTTACCTTGGAAAGTTAAATGGTCAATGCTTACTATTTTGTTTTTTCTCTACTAGGAGGAAAGTAGGGGAAAAAAATGGAAAAAGTCATGTTAGTTTCTTAAAACTAATTACCTTTAGTAATAAACAGGCACTTAATACAAAGAAAAGCAAAAGAGAAGAAGAAAGAATACATAGTCCTCAGAAGACAGAGGAGTCAGGAGGGAAGAGCCACAAACATAGTCCCTGGTTGCCAGTTCTAAACTATCATGGAGTGAATGTCTGTGCCCCCACCACCACCAAATTCATGGTTGAAATTCTCACACCAAATATGGTGATATTAGTACAGGGGACTTTGGAAGGTAACTTGACTTTGAGGGTGGAGCTCTTATGAATGGAATAAGGCCAGAGAGCTAGGAAGCTCTCCCCACCCCTCAGTGTGATGATATAAAGAGAAGTGAGTTGCTTGAAACTTGGAAGACAGTACTCACCAGAACCTGAGCATGCTGACACCATGATCTCAGACTTCCAGCCCCCAAATCTCCTTGTTGATAAGTATTTATAGTATTTTTGTTATAGAAGCCTGAGTTGACATAGTCTAATGATGTTATAGCAAAACCCAACAATATTTAACTGATTTGTCCTCACTGCCTGAAAAAGTATGAGAAAGGACAGTTGGGAGAATTGGGGAAAAGGAGACTCTAAGCAACTGTACTACTTGACTGCAAAAGTAAAAGTTTAGTTTTCAAACAAAAGCACAGAAAATAAGTAAGTATGGATTCAGGTGGGGTGTGAAGAACATCAAGGAACTCTTACCCACACAGTTTTCAAGCATACAGATTAAGGGCTATATAGTAATTTCTACATTTCTTATTGTGAAAGTCACTCAGTCACTCTGACTCTTTCCAACCTATGGACTACACAGTCCATAGAATTCTCCAGGCCAGAATACTAGAGTGGGTAGGCTGTTCCCTTCTCCAGAGGATCTTCCCAACCCAGGGATTGAACCCAGGTCTCTCTCCCACATCACAAGCAGATTCTTTACCCGCTGAGCCACCAGGAAAGCATTTCCTATTAAACAATTATGTTAAAATAGTATAGGAAATGTGTATAGCATGAAAAAAACACATATTTGAGGAATGTATTCCAGGAGAAAATCTAAGTCAAGTAACAAAAAAAGTCAAGAAGAAAAAATACAAGTAACCCAACAGAAAAATGATCAAAGGAAATGGAAACATGTCTCAAAGAAAAAATATATAAATGTCCTAGAAACTTTTGAAAGATATTCAAGGAGGAAGAATATACAGGGACAGGAAGAAGAACAAGCCTACAAAGGAATTTTAAGAGAGTCCAGAGAGAACCAAGAGAAAACCAAAAACCAATGAGAAGACAGAATTTCCAAAGAAAGAAGCTGTCAAAAATATTAAAAACATCGAAGATACAAAGTAAGGTCAAGACTGAATATATTCTATTGAATTTGACAATTTTATGATATTTTATCTCATTGGGAATAATTTAAATTACACTTTCTGGACAGAAGTCAGTTTTCAGTGAACTGTAGAAGCAATGAGAAGTGAAGAATTAAAAATTCCTTCCTGAAATTTTTAATTGAGAGAAGAAGAAATGAGAGAGAAGAAAGTGGTAACAGCGAATCTTTAAAAAAAAATTCTCTTTCTGTGTTGTGTTTGCTTATTTTTTGCATATTTGATGGAAGACGTTTACACAAGTTTATATACTAAGAAGAAAGGCTGACAATATAGTTGAGAAAAAGGGGTAAGTAGTAGTATACACAGCAAGTGTTAATAAGTATTTGCTCAACAATTGATTGTGCACTGGCAAAGTCCTAGAGGATGAAAGTGTGATGGCATTCAGTACACAGTACACTTTATTTAAAACACTCTCTAATTTCCTTTTCTTTCTTTTTGTTTTAATTTTAAAAAATGGTATCCCTACATTCTTCAAAATTAGTAGACATTATTTGGTAAATTAAATGATGAAACACTGGAAAAATATCTTAAGAAGTTGTAGCCATACATGGTAAAAAGTGTGTGTTAGTCACTCAGTCATGTCCAACTCTTTGTGACGCCATGGACTATAAATGCCAGGCTCCTCTGTCCATAGAATTCTCCAGGAAAAAATACTGGAATGGGTAGACATTCCCATCCCCAGGGGATCTTCCTAACCCAGGGGTAAAACCTGGAGCTCCTGCATTGCAGGTGAATTCTTCACTGTCTGAACCACCAGGGAAGTCCAGCTGTACATTAGATGACCAAAAAGCACATGAAAAGATACTCAACATCAATAATCACTAGAGAAATGGAAACCAAACTACAATAAGATATTACCTCACACCAGTCACAATAAAAAAATCTACAAACAATAAATTTGGAGAGGGTGTGAAAAAAAGTAAACCCTCCTACACAGTTGGTTGGAATGTAAATTTGTTCTGACACTATGGAGAACAGTATGTACATGTGCTCAGGTGCTCGTTAGTTTCAGACTCTTTGCAACCCCATGGACTACAGCTCACCAGGCTACTCTGTCCATGGAATTTTCTAAGCAAGAATACTAGAGTGGGTTGTCATTTCCTTCTCCAGGGGATCTTTCCAGCCCAAGAATAGAATCCATGTCTTTTGCATCTCCTGCATTGGCAAGCAGATTCTTTACCACTTTGCAACCAGGGAAGCCCAGAGAACAGTATGGAGGTTCCTTAAAAAACTCAAAATAGACTACCATATGACCCAACAATCCCACTCCTAGGCATATATGGTGTTTCCCAGAGAAACACCATAATTTTAAAAGATATGTGTACACCAACGTTCATTGCAGCACTAATTACAATAGTCAGGACATGGAAGCAACCTAAATGCCCATCAACAGAGGAATGGATAAAGAAGATGTGGTACATATATACAATGGAATATTACTCAGCCATAAAAAAGAACACAATAATGCCATTTACAGCAACATGGATGGATGCAGAGTCTGTCATACTGAGTGAAGTTAGCCAGACACAGAAAGATAAATATATTATATGACATGCTTATATGTGGAATCTAAAAAATGGCACAAATGAAGTTATTTAAGAAATAGAAGTAGAGTCATAGATATAGAAAACAAACTTATGGCTACCAGAGGATAAGGAGGGAAGGGATAAACTGGGAGATTAGGATTGACATATACATACTATCACATATAAAATAGATAACTAATAAGAATCTTCTTGCACAGCACAGGGAACTCTACTCAATACTCTGGAATGGCCTATATGGGAAGAGAATCTAAAAATGAGTGGATATATAAGTATATGTATGGTGTCACTAGTGGTAAGGAACCTGCCTGCCAATCCAGGAGACACAGAGATGCAAATTCAATCCCTGAGTCAGGAAGATCCCCTAGAGGAAAGGGCAATCTGCTCCAATATTCTTGCCTGGAGAATTCCATGGACAGAGTAGCCTAGTGGGCTACAGTCCATAGGGTCACACAGAGTCAGACACAACAGAAGCAACTTAGCACACATAACTGATTCACTTTGCTATATGCCTGAAACTAACACGACATTGTAAATCAAATATACTCCAATCAAATTTTTTTTTTAGTGGAGTGCAGTTCAATCAAATTTTAAAAATAAAAAAAAATAGCTGTAGTCATAAATTATATTTTACTCAATTTTATCAATAAAATTGATGTGATTTTCAGAGGAATCAAGAAAAAAATTATTTTGTCAGAATTTTACTTGAAACATTAGACTGATTATGATGTGAATACAGTGACTGACTGAAATAACAGAATCGGCACAATAAAAAATGCAAACAAATATAGATGAAACTATTCTGCAGAAAACTTTTCAGTATTCTTATTTTCATCATTAAGTTTACTAACAATCTGAAAATCTGAACCAAAAAATATCACTATACTAATTCAGGAAAATATTACCTTAATTGACTTTTTAAATAAAAAGATATAGCAAAAATAGGTTAAACTGAAGAAATTTTAAATTAATATAAGGGTATAAATAGTGTAAATTTAATAAGAGAATCTTGGAATGTATTAATGCATAAAACTCTACCTAAACATTAATGTCAGGCTATTAAAACAGATTAAAAATTAGATGGATTTTCTTAAAAGATAGTTCCATGAGCATGGTAATCTCCAAACACTGCTTCTAGGACCACTTGCTGAAGGATCTGCAGAGGAGGCTCAGGTTCCTAGGGGGTGATGGGAATATATAGGATTTAAGGTGTGCTTCAGTTCAGTGACACTATAATTTATGGTTCTGTTAGATATTTGCTAAAACACAAAGCCACAATATGTTTCAGGGTGACCTGTTAAGAAGATAACATGTTCTGAAAAAGGAATAATATTCAAAGGAGATAAAAGAAGAGCCATCATTTTACATATTCCAAACTTTGCTAAAGGACAACAAAAATACCCACAGTAGTGAAGAATAAAATATACATTACCAAAAGGATAAATTTTATGGCTATATTTAATCAATATGAGAATATTTTATGGTGGAGAGTATACGTATATATGTACATATATATTTAGTTGTATATTCTTCTAGCAAGTATTTACTGGGTGCCAACAGTGTTGAACATTATACAAGAGTAGCAAATAAAATGAAATATTTCTGACTTCACAGAGATTTCAGGGTTATATGAGAAGAGAGGAGGCTATATAGTGAACAAACAAAAGAAAACAGTTAATTACAAATTAAGAAGATTCTCTAATAATCACTAATAAAGATCCAGGCAAGGCAGAAAACATGAATGTTTCAAAAAAGTGGTATTTTAGGATGAAATGCATCCAATGATGCAGAAAGTCACGGCAGGGAATAGCATGTGGGAAAACTCCAAAGAAGAAAAGCGCTTGACATTGACTAGAAACAGAAAGGACATCAGTGTGGCTAAAATGTTGTAAGCTAAAAGGAGACTAAGATTTAAGGTGAGGTTGAAGAGAAATAGAGATATAGACCTCACAGAATTGTACTCTAAGTGGAATGAGAAGTCACTGAAGCATATTTCTTGGACATAATCCAAGAATAAACCTGTTTCTCAAGCAGAATGGATTGCAAACAACAAGACAGTGAGGAGAACAGTTAGGGGACTAACCCAATGGTTCAGGATAAAGACCATGGTAACCTCTCCTAAGAAGGCAGCAATGAAAATGAAGAGAAGTGGATAGAGATTTGTAATTAGGTCCTGAACCACCTTAGTTCTTACCTACATACTTTGGGCCTCAATTTCATCTTCTATAAATTTGAGTTTATACAATGCTAAGAGATCTTCAGAACATTATGTGAGACAAGATAAGTGCCTGGTATAAGGGAAGTTGCAGTAAATCTCAGTTCCTTAAGCATACTCATTAAAAAATAATATTCACTCCAAGTTCATACTGGTGATAACAACTAAATATCCAGTAAGATATGAATATTTTGCCTTTCCAACATATATAATTTCTGAAGTAACAAAGTAAAATGTTTAGGTTTTTATTTATAAAATATTTGGGG
The DNA here is from genome assembly GCF_033118175.1 of Dama dama. NCBI lineage: Eukaryota > Metazoa > Chordata > Mammalia > Artiodactyla > Cervidae > Dama > Dama dama. The sequence continues at coordinate 58,739,982 of NC_083699.1, read as the reverse complement.
TTATATAAAAATTTCTGTTTTTCAGTCATCAGTTGTGTATAAAAGTTATACAGGTATTAATCCAATACCCAACTTATTACAACAGCAGAGAGTAAAGCAAAAGGTAAATTTTCTATTTCAATTAGTTTCAATCACATTGTAACAAATATTTTAAAAACCTAATAATTTAAAAGTGAAGAATTAAAAACAAATTCTTCATAATAAAATCCCTCTCCCTAGAAATGGGCTTATTGGCTGGAATGCAGTGACTGCTTACTTTTCCTCTTTGTCTTTGCTTCTCCTCCATCAAAACATACACACACATAAGCGCACACACACACACACACACACACACACACACACAGACACACACAATGTTTAGCAATCTTGTTTTGCATTTGGAAAGAAATATAATTAGCTGACATGATAGAAGAGGGATAAGTAAACATGTTGCATGGGCACTGTATAATTGAACGCTCTTCAAATTCTTTAAACAGAAATTTCAGGACCATGGAGATCTTTAAAACGAAGACAGATAAATGTGACCAGTTATAGCCAAATAACTCTTGCCAAAAATTTAGAAATCTTCCATGAAATTGATAGATAAATAAAAATCTCACTTTCAAATTATAAATGTGTCCCTCAGTTCAAAATATATGATACCCTTTAACATACAGCAAGAGAAAAACTGCCTGTGTTCAGTGTGAGAATACACAGAATCTTCATCTTGAACAAAGAAAGAACTGGCACCCAAGGAAGTGGACCATGGCAAATGAAAGAGCCTCTTGTGATCTGTCTTTCCTTTGTTCACGTATTAAACTGAAAAAAGAAAAAGATAAAAACCCTAAGGCCTATTACACTACACAGAACCTTGGTTTCCAAGACTTGGTGCCAAATCTTGCAGTCTAAATCCCCAAATAGCTATCTTGTAAAAAAAAATAATAATCTGTATCCCTAAAAAGAAAAGAAAAAGGAAGGAAGGAAGGGGAGGATAAAAGGAGGGAGGAATAAGAAAGAGTAAGACTCTTGATCACAGAATATTTTTGTATACTGGCATGTTCAGTCCTGCATACACAGAAATTATAAATAAGGCAATGTTTCAGTCATTTTCAATAATGGTGATTCTGGATATATAGATAGCCCTTCACACTCTTTTCAAGACTAACCCAAAACTGGGTAAACTCTAACAATATGGATTCTCGACAATTCCTTTCTCTTTATACTTCTTTCTTTCCTTTTCAATTTTCATTCTCTCTCACATTTCCTTTTCTTACCGCCAACCTTTATACTTTTCCCCCCTTTCTCCTTCTTCTCTGTCCCTTTCCTAATTTTACATTACACTGCTAATGGATGGGGTGGGGCTGGAATGAAGCTGTTGGTGCCTACAAGCTCAGTCCTTCAGTCGTGTCTGACTCTTTGCGAGGATAATGGACTGTAGACCTCCAGGTTCTTCTGTGCATTGGATTCTCTAGGCAAGAACACTGGAGTGCATTGCCATGCCCTCCTCCAGGGGATCTTCCCGACCCGAAGATTAAAATCCCAGTCTCTTGCATCTCCTTCCTTGCAGGCAGATTCTTTACCACTGAGCCACCAGGGAAGCCCTGGAATGATGCTAGAATAGAACAAGTACTCTTTCCAGTCACAACATTACTAAACAGTACCTCCAACCATTGCTAGTTTAATCAAGAAAGTTCAGATAGGATTTTAATGATGATTCCAAGTTATATCTCCTTTCAAGATCAATCCTAAAAGACTATTAATTTAGAGATAAACATGGGGTTTCCCTGGTGGCTCAGACTATAAAGAATTTGCCTGCAATGCAGGAGACCAGGGTTTGATCCCTGCATCAGGAAAATCCCCTGAAGAAGGGAATGGCTACGCATTCCAGTATTCTTGCCTGGAGAATTCCATGGGCAGAGGAGCTTGGTGGGCTACAAACAGTCCATGGGGTCACAAACAGCTGGACACAACTGAGCAACTTTCACATTTTATCAAATTATGTTTAAAAGAACTAGGCATTTACATTTGTTATCTATGTGAAATAAAATGTCTTCTGCTCTGCACTCTACCAGGACACAAGCCTCTTCCGAATGCAAATTTCTGAGCCCAGTTGAAACAAAGCCAGCTATTTGGAAGCCATCAGCTACTTCCTCCCTGGTAAGTGCTGAGGAACTGAAGAGGCTGTGACTTGCCACATTCACCATCTCTTATGGTAAACAAGGAATTAGTATGTGAAGGATAAAGTAAGCAGGATTGGCCCCAGATAGCTAGATGCATATGAAAGAAATTATTTCTGCAAGCCCAGACACTTGCATTTTCCCATACTTAGAAGATCGCTAAATCTCTACATGTGAGAGATTTAGTTTTCTCTTAATTAACAGTAATCTTTTAATATTCAGATTACCCGCCCCTTGCTGCAAACTTGTATATAGCCTGACTCCTCCCCTGCCTCCTAGGAGTCAGCTTTCTCAGGGTCACCTGAAATACAGTCTCCATGGCTCGAGTTCCAACACTCCCACCGAATAAAATCTAACTTTCAACTTTTAGGTTCCATGTATTTTTTAGTCGACATCTACATCCTATTTTTCAACTATGCTACACAGTATAATTTGTAGTACACAAAAAACTTCTGTAGTTCTTCACCTCTTGCAGGACTAGAACAGAGATCTACTGCTGGCGTAAGGCAAATTGGTCAAGGCAAAAAAAACCCAACATACTGGTAGTGTTTGTCTTCAGATTCTCCCCCTTTTCTTCTTTGTAATTACCCTGATCTCCCAGATTCCCCTTTTTTCCTTTAGCCAGTCAATAAATATTTACTGAATCCTAATTACTTTGCTAGGAACTATGACATTTGCTATTGATAAAGACATGAAATAGGCCTTCTCTGACATAGAAAAGTTTACAGCCTAAGTGGAGAGACAGGAATGTAACTACAGTATATTTTGGTAAGGCCCTTAATGAAAAACCATAGCCTTGACTAGATGGGACCTTTGTTGGCAAAGTAATATCTCTGCTTTTTAATATGCTGTCTAGATTGTTCATAGCTTTTCTTCTGAGGAACGAGCATGTTTTAATTTCATGGCTGCAGTCATCATCTGCAGTGATTTTTGGAGCCCAAAAAAATAAAGTCTGTCACTATTTCCGTTGTTACCTGTTGGTTAATCCCATTTTTCCCCTCAAGACACACCTCCTGGATAGGTAGCTTGGGAAAATAGTCTTACAAATTGTCATACTGAATATTAAAAGAGTAAAGCATGTATACCACATCTTCTTTGCATATTGATAGGTCATTCCATTTGAAAAGAACTGGTGCTAATGTTGGGAATTTCAACTTTAATTGTTGTATAGTTGTTAGGGCAAGCACACTGACTGAAACTGCACACCCTGGCCAGGCACCATAGTAACCATTTGCATGAGGTGTTTTACCACAGGAGGTCCTGGTAAGGAACACGTAATTAATAAGCCACCACCAACCAGAAGAGTTCAGGAAAGGTCAAAAGGAGACACCACGTGTCCGACCACCTCCCAGAATCCTTCTTGCTGGCATCCATCTTGGCTGAACAAGGTGTGCACCACCAGGAAGGACTCTGAGTCAGAATGATTGGCTAAAGACAACTCAGAAATTAATCCCATCACCATAAAACCTGAGACTTCCAGTCACGTGGCAGAGCAGTTCTCCTGGGTTCCCTTACCTTATTACTCTCTACTTGGGTGCCCTGTCCCAATAAAATCTCTTGCTTTGTCAATACATGTGACTCCTCAGACAATTCATTTTCTAGTGTTAGACAAGAGCCCAGTTTCGGGCCCTGGAAGGGATCCCCCTTCCTGCAACGTAGTAAGCTGTTATGAAAGAAATCTTAGGTAGAACTTCTTCATACACTACAATCACAACAGCAAGGGTTACCTATTCCACATAAAATAAGCCTTTCTATGCCTTGACATTATTATTATTAAACAAAACAACATACTACATACTTATTCACTTAGGAAATACAACTAAATGTAATTATTAATATTAATAGGAGTGGTAGTAGTAGTTACTGTTAGTAACTGCTGTTACTAAAATAGGGACTATATTGATTTAAAATTATAAAAGCTTATCTTAATGCTTGACATTATTATGAAGGTTTACCTCAGATACAAAAATAGCACAAGATAGTTTTCTAATTGGAAATGAATGATATTTACAATAATAGGAATAAAATAAAATCACACATATTTAAATATATCAAGAAAATGATTCATTGAATCACATAATCAAAAGTGTGCCTATTGAGGAAAACAGAGATTATTTAATATAATGTGTATAGGAAAAGATAATTTAATATCTGTGGACTAAGGTTTTCTCCCCTATAAAATGAAGGGTTTAAATCAGAATAAACTCCATGTTTGCTCCTAGGCTTGATACATATGTGAATAATTTGCGTAAATATTTTTTGATTCTCTTATGACATGAAAGTTTACAGATCCCACAATATCATAAATGGAGTTACATAAATAATTGAAACCTCTTTTGTATTTGTATCCCCAATGCTAACAATGCCTGACCTAAAATAAGTGGCTTAATAAAATTTAACTGGATAAACTGAAGATTGTATAATCAGAAAAATGCATAAAGGAATGTTGCAAAGTTGGGGATATATCCAAATAGCTGGAGACATTTAGTAATAGAACCAGAAGACCCCAAATAAGTATTTTTACAGATTTAAAGTCTCAATGGGAAGCTTAAGAAATAATTAGTGTTTAGTTTGGGGGTCAAGGCAGCAAATTTAAAAATGGAGAAAACTCAAGTTAAATAATGTCCATTTTGACTAAGCCTATTCATAAAGATTCTCCCTCATCAACTTTCTGCATGTTCAGTGTACTGTGTTTACTGACAATCTATCCCAAATTACTTCTTGGTAGTTTGAAATCATACTATCTATAATATATAAATGCCTCATTGGCTTCAATTATACAAATCCCAGATTTCATCTCACTGAATTTTTCTGAAATTTAATTGTTCTTCACCTGATATCTTTTGAACTCAATTTCCTCATCTGTAGAACAATGATACTATATTATAGAGTTATTATGATAACCAGATAGACTCAATGAATGCTGCATTTTCATTTATTTATTTCCAACCTACTATCATTTCCTTTTACTTAAGGCCATTTCCACTTGTATACTTAATTTTTATACCTCCCTTAAATCTCTAGACTTTGCTCTATCAATTATCACTTCTCTCTCCTTACCTTCAATGAATTCTTTATCGGCTCTTTATTTTTCAGAACATGTAAGTAACCCTGATTCTAATGCAAATCCCCTTGACGTCGTGTCTCCCTTTAACAATATTTCTTCCTTCTTTTCACACTTCTGGTCATTGATTACATAAACAAAAAAGTTAAACAATTTATTTTTCAATATAAAAATATATGTGGGCTTTTACTAAGAAAAGTATAGGAAATAAAAAGCAAAAATAACAAGAGCAAAAAAATAAAAAAACTCCAAACCAAAACAAGAATAATAAAAAATGCCTATTGTCAAATACACGCATTTATTTACAGACGTAATTTATAGTCACATATAACTAAAATGCACCCTGTGCCTAAAGTTTCAATCCAGCTTTTCCACTTAACAAATCTCTGTGTCAATTCTCCCCAAGACAATTCATAAATGTAAAGCAACTTCTATCAGAAGTCCAATGAAATTGAAGTCTGGGCAGGTTTCAGGGGTGGGAGGGCAGTTACTAATTATTCTAAAGTTCTTATGGAAAATTAACTGGATAAGAATAGTCAGTATTCTTATAAAATGAAAAAGAATAAAAGGGAACTCTCATTAACAGGTTTAAACTATATTGTAAAAGCCACAATGGTTAAAATAGTCCAAGTAAAGAATACAGAAACTGAAAGAACTGGAGAGAAAAAATAGAAAGGCTGGAAATGGAATAGAAAGGCATGAAACAAACCCATTTGTAAATTAAGTATTTAGCATATGATAAATAATGTATTTTGAATCAACGGGGGAAAACATAGATTTTTCAATTGATGGTGCTGGGACAACTGGTTAAATATTTAGAACAGAGTAAATTTAGAGCCTATCTCACCCTGTATATCAAAATAAAATTCCAGATGGTTTAAAGAGTTATATGTAAACAATGAAACCATAAAAGAACTAGAAGCAAATAAAGGAGAATTTTTAATCTAAGTTAGAGAAGGTCTTTTTAGGCATAAGCGCAAAGGCAGAAGTCATACGAAAAATGTAAAAGATTTTTTTTTAAATAGTTGATTTGTACATATAAAGAATAAAAAGTTCTATATAGCAAAAACAAATATTAAAAGGCAAAAAATAAATCCAGAAGAAAACTATTTGCAACATGTGACAGAATACTTTGTAACAATTTTTAAAAGTCCTGTGAATAATTAAAAATTTGAGAAAAGATGATTAGTGTATGCTATTAAATGAAAAAATGTTACAAAACAGCATGTATGTTACAATGCTAATTTTATAACATCTATACCTATTTGGGGATAATGACTTCCCACACACACCATTTTGATTATCTCCTTGCTTTTACTCACATAGTTTTCTCTGACCCAAGAAACAATCCCTCCCTCATCTAGTCATCGCCTTTTCATTTTTCAAGGATCATTTCCCATACCTCTACAGATATAAAGTTTTCCCAGGATGCAATAGTTTCCTTCCTTTGTTTGCCCATAGCATACTGTTGCGTACCATCAAGTTAATATTATGTAATATTACTGTCTATCTTTGTCTGCATTTATCATTCCACTCCTATGAGTAAAGTTCCAAGAGAAAGGACTACATTTTGCTTCTCTCTTATACCCAGTGCCCACTGCTGTATCTATAATGTACCATGCATTCAAAAAGTACAAGTTTGAAATACTGTTGAAAACTCTTTTAATCAGGATTATTCAAAAATAGAGCTAATGTCAACTGGGAGTTGAACAGTATAAGAAGGATCAAACTGTATAAGGCTGAAAGAAAAAAAAAAAAAACAGCTACTTAATGAGAATTCATTCTGTCTTTCTTGCCAAGAGAGACCAGAAGCTTCCTTCAGGATAGAACTCAGTGATTTACCCTAGAGTACCCCCAGATCATATTGATTTTTTTTTTTAATCTAGAAACATATACCACTTACAGACTGTGTTCCACAATTTATCACTTAAAGTTTATTTTGATTTAATTATTTCTTACTTGTGAATATTTTCTCTTTTATCAGACTTTGAGTTCTGTTACAAGAAGAGGCCATGCCCTATTCTAGTTAGATATTTTATTATATATTTGGCTAAATAGCTTAACAATTGAATAAACTTTTAACATGTACATATTTTATTCATAGCTTTAAATAATTTTCTGTATTCTTATATATGTGCATGCATGCTAAATCACTTCAGTTGTGTCCAACTGTGCAACATTATTGACTGCAGCCCACCAGGCTCCACTGTCCATGGAATTCTCCAGGCAAGAGTACTGGAGTGTGTTGCCATGCCCTCCTTCAGCGGATCTTCCTGACCCAGGGATCAAACTCACATCTCCTGCATTGGCAGGAGATTCTTTACCATTAGCACCACCTGAAAAGCCTATTTTAATACATACCTCTTCATTATTCTCTAGGACAGGGCAAATCAACTCCAGTTTCCTTCCTTCCCCATCACCATCCAAAACGGTAGCTATATACAGGGTAATGCAGAAACACTTATACTTTCTGAATAAACTTGATATAATCTAATCAAAAGACCACCTTTATCTGTGTTAGCCCAGCTGTGCTAGGCCACAGGTCTTTCCAATTTTTGTGAATTAGTGAAGGTAACATTGCCTCACTTACTAGTAAGAGTATATGAGGATATTGAAATGAGCTCATCTTACTCAATAATAGATCATGTTGAGCTAAATCATGACAGCAGGCACAAGTAAGAATTCTTTTTTTCAGTTAAAATATTTTTCTGTCAGATAAAACATGTTTGGATATTAATATAAACAATGTCCAAAAATATACAGTAGTATATACTCCTAACGCCAATTTACTGCAACATTGCTTGATATATTCCAAAGTTCTCCAATGATATACTGACCTCCTACAGACTAAAAATAAAATCATTATATGTCAGTTATTTAATGCCAAGGAAGAAAGTCATCTTTTTCTCCTTCTCATGTCTTTGTTTCACAAAACTATTATCATGCAGGACATGAAAACAACTAAAAACAAAAAATTATATGGTATAGCTAATTGAAAAAATGCTTTTGCTGCACACAAAAATTGACACTAAGTGCTGTATTAGCAGGAAATCAGTGATTTTCAATTGACATTGCACAGGAAATCATTTAGTGTCAATTGATATTAAATGGGCAAAATTGTACTGAATTAGTACAAAATGATTTGGTAGAAAGAAATGTGCTTCCATTAGGTGACTTGATATTAAGTGGATTCAAATGTAATAAGTTTTAGAGGTCACTAGTCAACAAAAATTAGGGCATGCTATCCAACCCTGAATACATCAGACTATTTGCTTTTAACATATTTATCAAAAGATAAGCTGGTGTCATACTATCAAGACAAAATTGTCTCTCTTGCAGCTTTCAAGGAAAGTGGAAAAATTCAAATTGTTTAAATGAGCTAAGTTAACCAGTGGGAAGAGTCATGACTTCTTGGGCTTATTTGGTGGTCCCAATTCTTCTAAAAATATATTTTATGGAATTTTTCATGTGAAATAAAAGGAAAAATAATAGTATCTATTTTATATAATAAGGTCCAGATTGAGTCCTTTCTATAAAATGTCCTTGACAGTAAGCACACAATAAATTATTGGTTGAATGAGTGATATCATTGGATTTTATGAAGAAATCACTATATACGTCTATAAAGAAATCCACGATTTTTTTTAAACCTAAGTTATGAGAAAAGAATAATAAGTATGTAGATGCAGGAGAAATGGGGAAAGAAAAGAAGCAGAAGGAGATAAGTTATACAATAACTACAAAAATAAAAATTGCACAAATATTTTAGATATTTGCTGGTGATAGAACTGCAGATGTTTGACGCATTAAAAACTATAAAAATCACTTGTTATTAGTCATACAAAAACAATTATGGGGTAAAAGACAAATATACAATATTCCTGAACAGTCAAAACAATCCTGAAAAAAGAAGAACAAAGCTAGAGGACTTGTATCTCCTGATCTCAAAGCCTCCTAAAAAGTGATAGTATTCAAAACAGTGCAGTGGGGCATAAAAAAAGACATATGGAACCATAAAACAGACTGCTGCTGCCACGTCGCTTCAGTCTGTCCGTCTCTGTGCAACCCCATAGACGGCAGCCCACCAGGCTCCCCCGTCCCTGGGATTCTCCAGGCAAGAACACTGGAGTGGGTTGCCATTTCCTTCTCCAATGCATGAAAGTGAAAAGTGAACGTGAAGTCGCTCAGTTGTGTCCAACTCTTAGCGACCCCATGAACTGCAGCCTACCAGGCTCCTCCGTCCATGGGATTTTCCAGGCAAGAGTACTGGAGTGGGGTGCCATTGCCTACTCCTAAAACAGACTAGAGTCCAGAAATAAACTCTATGACATATTATGGTCACATGATTTTCAATAAGAGTGCTAAGACCATTCAATGGAAAAGGTAGTCTTTTCAACTGCTAGGAAAACTGAATATCCTTACACGAAAGAATGAATTGGACCCTTACCTAACACCATTTACAAAAATAATTCAAAATAGATCCATGACCTAAATGCAAGTCTTAAAACTATAAAACTTTTAGAAGAAAACTGCAAAAAAGCTTCACAACATTGAATTTCACAATGATTTCTTGGATATGACACCAAAGGCACAGGCAACAAAAGAAAAAGTAGACAAATTGGTCTTCATAACTTTTTTTAAATCTTTGCATTAAAAGATACTATCAATAGTGTAAAACAGGAATGCATAGGAGTAAATATTTGCAAATCGTATATCTGATAAGGGATTTACATCTGAATATATAAAGAATACCTGAAACTCAATAACAACAAATAAACAACCTGATTCGAAAGTAGGTAAAAGTCTTGAATAGACGTTTCTCAAAAGAAGATATACAAATGGCCAATTAATGAAAAGATGCTCAACATCACTAATTATCAGGGAAATGCAAATCAAAAGTACAATAATATACTATCACATACTCATTAGGATGACTACTATTTAAAAAAAAAAAAAACTCTCCAGAAAATAACAAGTGTTGACAGGATATGGAGAGAGTTGAATCCTTGTACACATTAGTAGGACTGTAAAATGTTACAACCACTGTGGAAACCACAAGGAAGTCCCTCCAAAAGTTAAAAATATAATTATCATATGATCCAGCAATTCCATTTTTGTGTATATACTAAAAAAATTGAAAATCAGGTCTCAAAAAGGTATTTGTACACCAATGTTCATAACAGCATTATTCACAATAACTAAAACACAGAAGAAACCCAAGTGTCCATGGATGGGTGAATAAATAAGCAAAAGGTAATATGTACATACAGTACAATATTATTCAACCTTAGAAAGGAGAGAAATTATCACATATGCTACATGGATGCGTCTTGAAGATATTTATGGTAAGTGAATAAGCCAAACGAAAATAGACAAACACTGTATGATTCCATTTATTTGAGGTGCTTAGACAAGTCTAAATCATAGAGAAAGAAAATAGAATGATGGTTTCCAGGGAATGTGGGGGAAAAGGAGAATGTGGAGTTATTGTTTAATGTATATAGTTTTAATTTTTCAAACTCAAGAGTTCTCAAGTTGGGTGGTAGTGATGGTTGCACAACAATATAAATGCCACTCAGAAATGGTTACAATGGTAAATACTATGTTATGTGAATTCTACCACAATAAAAACAAAATGGGTACAAATGGTAGAAAAGCTTGTAACTTTTTACTTGCTCTTACTCCTCCAAAAAAGAACAAATAAAAAAATTAGTAGGGAAATCACATTGGCAGGCACCGGGCTGAAGAAATAATATGACTTTCTTTTTTCTAATTTGGTCAGAGATTGCAAAAATAATCCTCTGAAAGCACTCTAATCCCTCAGAGAACTTATCATGCATGCACAAAATGTAAACCAAGAATATTCCCTAAGACTAGCAGGAAGCAATCCAAGATAAAACTCAGTTTCTCCTAGTTTTACAATGAAGTGAGAGCTACATTCAGGACAATCTTTTAAGATACAGGCAAGTTACTAATCCAAATGGATGATACAGAGAAATGTAATGGGATAATGATATACAGTTATGATAATTTTTATTTATTGATGATTATGATTATTGTTATTTAATGACAAGCACATTATTCAGCATTCTTCATAAAATATCACAATTCATTCTTAACAATCTGATGAGGTCCACCTAGTTTAGAAATAAAATCATGAGATCAAGAAAACTGACCAAAGCGACAGAGTATGGTAGTCCTTAAACCTACATTTACCTAAAGTCATGAATCTTAACTAAGTAAGCAGGACTTTCAAAACTGAGACACAGTTGGTAGTTGAAAACAAAAATCCTCTTATAAACTAAACTATTCTAAAAAACATTTGGAGCTGAGACACATAAGAGCTAGCAGACTTGGGGTAGAAGTATGAAAATACTGGATGACAGGGCTGGGAAGGAGTTTCAAGCAGTGATCGATAGGAGATTAGTATAAAATATACAACTGACCTAGGTGTGGCTATTCCTTTCAGTCTTGCTGTGAGTGCTGTTTTAAAATAAAAGTAGCTATTAGAAATATTTATTCTTTGTCATTTTAACTTTTTTTTTCATTTTAACTTTTAAACAGTGCAAATGAGTTGAAAACCATAATTAAATAACTCAGTTATCCTAACTATAGAAAATTCAGCTATATTCAAACAACAAAGTTTCAACAGGTGCCACTACCGTCTATATAGTCACACATTACTAAGTTATAGTTAAATGTATAAAGAAGAAATAAGCAACTTCTTAGGACTAAACTTGCAATCTAAAGCCTACATAGGATGGTAAATGTCACAGGTTCAAAGACCTACAAGGAAATCTATATAAGTTTTAAGGGAGGATCTTGAAACAAGTTTATCTCAAAGCTATATTTTTTCCAGTAGTCATGTATGGATGTGAGAGTTGCACTATAAAGAAAGCTGAGGGCTGAAGAATTGATGCTTTTGAACTGTGGTGTTGGAGAAGACTCTTGAGAGTCCCTTGGACTGTAAGGAGATCCAACCAGTTCATCCTCAAAGAAATCAGTCCTGAATATACATTGGAAGGACTGATGCTGAAACTGAAACTCCAATAATCTGGCTGCCTGATGCGAAGAACTGACTCATTGGAAAAGACCCTGATCCTGGGAAAGATTGAAGGCAGGGGGAGAAGGGGATGACAGAGGATGAGATGGTTGAATGGCATCACCAACTGGAAGGACATGAGTCTGAGTAAACTCCGGGAATCGGTGATGGACAGGGAGGCCTGGCATGCTGCAGTCTATGGGGCCACAAAAAGTCAGACACGACTGAGTGACTGAACTGAACTGAACCAATACACATCAATCCAAAGTGAATTTATGAAGAGAGCAAAGCAAGTATTCACAAACCTAGTTAACCATCTTTGATGACAAAGATTACTCCTAGTGTGCATAATAACACCATAAAACACAAAAAGAGCAAATACAACACGAGAAGAAAACTGACTTAGCCTAATGGCTTTAAAATCTAAAAAGAAAGTTAAAAATTAGAAACAGATGGAAGCACAATTAATCACATCAGTAAATACACTGCACATAACTAGTAAATTCCTAAGTATTCAAGAACATGAAAAGTGAAAATAACATGCATTACTTGTTAAATGGACTAAACTCATTCCAAAAAAGTTTTCTTGATATTTTTTTTTGCTATATAAGTCATATTTTCCTGGAATTTTTATTATAAAATTGAAGGTACATTTTCCTGAAACAAGTTTATCTCTAAATATAAAGAATGCCTCCAACCTTAGAGAAATCACAAATTTTATTAAAAAATATATTCTTTTATAAATCATTAACATTGTGTTATATTCAACAGAAATGGTAAAAAGATTGAAATTTAATTACACTGTAGTTCTAAAAAATGCTACATACTTTGATTAATATGTCTGCAATATGAAAATGGCAAAATCTAATATTTTCAAGTTTTTAGCCAGTGCAACATATTTTTATTTAATTCACACAATTTTCACCCTTTTATTCAACTTTTTCTCCTTCTTTACTGAAGATTACTTTACTTCTTCTCCAATATTATTATTAGATAATATCTCAGTGACCTGTTACTGGATGTTTAGATAGAAAGAGATAGTATTTCCAAGAAGGTCAATATGAGTCAACTGTGTGATATAGATATTTTAAAAAATCAGATTAAATCTTAAACTGTTTTAACAGATTAACAGCATTTTGAATAAGATAGTAGTCCCCCTCTTGGCAGCAATGATCAGATGACATGATCAATATTGTGATAAACAGTGACCCAGAACTACTGTAATATTCTAAGAAAGGGAACAAAAATGGTGCAAGACTAGAATAATAACAGAAAAGAAACAGTTGAAAGAATCAAGGGAATTGATGCTACTACTTATGGGATTAGGGGAAAAATTAGAGTAAGAAAGGTTTCAAATATTTGAAAACTTTATATTAGATTTACTATGCATGGTCTCAAGGGATATACTAAAATAATGGGTAGAGAATACTAGATACAGATTTCAACACAAAGTAAATAAGAACTTCCTAATAACAGAATTGCTCACATACAATATATCACGCCTGAAATATTAGTGAGAATATGAACACTGGAGGTGTTTGTTCACAAAGTTGGGAGTTGGACTAGATTACCCAGAAGAGCAATTTTACCATATGATTCAATGATTCTTCTCAAAACTAAAAACTGAAATAGTCAATATTCAATCTACTAAGTCATGGATGTTTTTCTGATGGTTTCTGAAATCTGTAGTTATCAACCTACTATTGTCTGATTTTTATTAATAAAATATTAAAAAGTTGTTCTTTTTCCCTACAATAGGTAGTTTATACAATGATGATTACTTTCAAATGCTGTTGTTGATTTTTTTACTTCAAGTAGTGTGGTCTGACAAAGTGCTAAATGACTCCAGGACTGAATCATTCAATCATTCATTCAACAAATAATTATTCAGAGCCTGATAGTGCCAAAGACTGCAAACTGGCAGACAAAAAGAGAGAAAAAGATAGGGCATTTGCTTATAGTCTGTTGGAGTAAGTATAACAGCCACACACAAAAATTGTTATTTTATAAAGTATTGAGTCTTATTCTACAAGCATGTGCCTGAGAGCATACTGAAATGATGGTTAACTTTCCCAGGAATAACAAGCAAGACGTCACAGAGAAGTTGATATTTGAACTGGAATTTTTTTAAATACCAGAATTTCACTAGGTATTAAGTTAAGGGAAGAGAATGACATTTTAGTCAGAGGAAGCATGATGTGATCCGAGGCATGGAAGTACATCATGTATTTAGGAGAAATGACAAAAAATTTGGTAAGGTTAAGTTTAAGAGGCTAGGTGAGGAGATAATGGAAATAAGATGAAGTATTTTGTGGTTAAATACCATAGGACAATATAAGGACTTGTGTCTACCTTGAGAACAAAAAGATGATGCTTCCAGGTAGAAGGGTGTCATGATTAGATTTGCATTTTAAAAAATTTATAAGCAACAGTGTGAGAAATTCATTTCTTTCAAATATCAGTTTTTTATTTGAAACATACTTCAAGGGGAGTCAAATCCTTCAAATACTGGCATCAACAAGGGTAAGTTAATAGGCACCAGATGGCAGAATAGAGTGCCCAATTCTTTATAATATCAGTTATTATTTCTGAGCCTCTATTTTTGACTTAAATAATTCCTTTACTCAAAGTTCCATTAAAATAATGAATTCTATTTGAACCGATTGGTACAAAGTAGATTACTAGAAAGGAAATGCACGCGCATGTGCTTAGACGCTCAGTCACGTCCAACTCTTTGTGACTTTATGGACTATAGCCCACCAGGCTCCTCTGTCCAGGGGATACTCCAGGCAAAAATACTGGAGTGAGTCCTTAATTCCTTCTCCAGGGGATCTTCCCAACACAGGGATGAAATCCACTTCTCTATGTCTCCTGTGTTTGGCAGGAGGATTCTTTACCACTAACCCACCTGGAAGCCCTTTTAAAGAGTTAAAGACCATGTTGATGCATAAAGGGGAAAGGTATTTAACTTAAGGAGGATAAAAATATCTAGATCAAATTAAAAATGCAACTTTGAGTTCATTGGGCTTTTTAATTTATCTTGCAGAAGTTGCCACTTATATTTTGAAATAATAATAAATAAATGTGATAGAGAGGAGCTAAGGGCGGAGGAACAGGATGAGGAGGCCACTTTCTCCTCTACAAATTCATCGAAAGAACATTTGAACACTGAGCAAGCTCCACAAAACAACTTCTGATCGCTAGCACAGGACATCAGGCACCCAGAAAAGCAGCCCATTGTCTTTGAAAGGAGAGAGAAGAAATCGAGCTCCATGCACCAGAACACTGACGCAAGCTTCCCTAACCAGGAAACCTTGACAAGCCAATCGTCCAACCCCACCCACTGGGAGAAACCTCCACTAGAAAAAGGAACCACAGACCACCAAAACAGAAAGGCCACCTCAAACACAGCAATCTAAACAAGATGAAAAGGCAGAGAAATACCCAGCAGGTAAAGGAACATGAAAAATGCCCACCAAGCTAAACAAAAGAGGAGGAGACAGGGAATCTACCTGAAAAAGAATTTAGAATAATGATAATAAAAATGATCCAAAATAAATAAATGTATACACCCCCTAAAATTTGTAAAGCCATTTTGTATCCAACATCTCTTATCTCTGTCTTGATACTCATCATGCCTATACCAACAAACATTACTATTCTTGTTTTAGCAGGAATGAAACTGAGGCTCACATAAATTAGATTACAAGCTCAGTTTATGTTATAGTTAATAAACGATAGTGCCAAAACCAAACCTCTAGTTTCTGATTATAAATCCAGTCCTTGGTTCACTTTGTCATGTTTCACAGCTGAAAATAGTTGTAAAACTAGGACAAAGTTAAGGTAAGGAGATGACATAATCAAATGACTAGGCAATTCTGTGGAAAACACCTTGAAATTTTTAAAACACACGAATACTGTGTGGCCAAGATGACACCATAGAAAGACTCTGTGTTCACCTCCTCACATAGGCACATCAAAATAAAACTACTTAAAGAGTAACTATGTATGAGAAAAACTTGAAGAGGAGTGGAAAGGATTTTCAATAACTAAAGATATAAAGAAGGAACCACAGAAAAGTAGATTAGGCAGAGAGTCAGAATAATCAAAACCTACATCCTCCGGTAGGAGACCCACAAGTAGGAGGGTAATCACAATTGCAAAGGTAATCCCCAAGGGTTCTGAGATCCACACTATGCTCTCTGGTTCTGCACTGAGGCCCCAGAATGTCTGACTGTCAGCAGAGCTTGTGTATAGGAAAGAGTGAGGGCTGTATAAAACAGAGGATCTGCTCTTAAATGGTGCATGCAAAATCTCACACACCAGTTCCAGTACAAAGGCAGTAATATGAATGGAGCCTAGGTCAGAAAAACTTGCTGATGTTGGAGAGTCTCCCAGAGAGGAGACGGCAGCTGGGACACCCTGTGAGGATATAGACATTGTTGACAGCCATTTTGGGGAGCCCTTTCTACCATGAGGACACTGGTGCTGGTAAGTGTCACTTTGGAGTGTTTCATTTAGCTTATTAGTGCAGAGGGCTTATCTGCCCAGCAGCAAGCTGCCACTAACCCTGGGCCCCCTGGCTCTGTAGCCAGCCACCCTGGAACCTGGAACCCACCCACCAGTAGGCTGGCACAAGCCCCAGAGCCAGATGTGCTGGGCCCAGGCCATGCCCACTAGCAGACTAGCATTAGTCCTGACCCAGTGAAACCCCACAGCCAGCACACTGGGACCCAGCCTCACCTACCACTGGGCTAGCAGCCACAGCAGGTGGGAAGACCTGGCAGGCAACTGGATTGGGGGCCCCACTGCCTACCAGTACTTCCACAGTAGTTGATCCTACCACAAAAAAAAAAAAAAAAAAGGCTGATGAAGGCCATACAGAGGGCATTCCTAGAGCACATAGCTCTGGTCACCAGAAAGGAATGTGTTACTCTGGCCTTGTAGCACAAGGCCACATCTACAATATCACAGAAATATAACTTACTTAATACCTGGAACTAACACAGAGAATTACACAAAATGAGGAGATAGAAGAATATATTCCAAATGAAGGAACAAAATTCCAGAACTAAGTACAGATAAACAATGAACCTGATAAAATTTCAAGGTAATGAACATAAAGATGCTCATGAGCTCAGGAGAAGAATGGCTGAACAGTTTTTCACTGTGGAGTATGTTAGCTATGGGTTTGTTATATATGACCTTTATTAAGTTGAGGTATGTTCCCTCTATTCCCACTTTCGGGAGAGATCTTATCATAAATGAATGTTGAATTTGGTTAAAAGATTTTTTCTGTATCTATTAAGATGGTCATATGGTTTTTATTCTTCAGTTGCTTAATGTAATATATCATACTGATTCATTTGCAGATATGGAAAAATTCTTGCATCCCTGGAATAAATCCTACTTGTTTGTGATGTATGATTCTTTTAATGTATTGCTGTTTGGTTTGCCGATATTTTGTTGAAGATTTTCACATGTATATTCATCTGTGATACTGGCCTGTAATTTGCTTTTTTTTAATGTGTGATATCTTTGGCTTGTTTTGGTATCAGGTTGATGCTGGTCTCATAGAATGATTTCAGAAGTGTTCCTTCATCTGCATTTTTGGAATATTTTGAGGACAGGTGTTAACACTTCTCTAAATGTTTGGATGCCAACTCTCACCATTTATTCAACATAATTTTGGAAGTCCAAACCACAGAAACCAGAGAAGTAAAAGGAATCCAAATTGGAATAAGGAATAAGTAAAACTGTCACTGTTCACAGATGACATGACACTATATATAGACTATCTTAAGGACACCACCAAAAAATTGTCATACTAGACCTTATCAGTGAATTTAGTGAACCTGCATTTGGTAAACCTAACATACAGAAATCTGTCACATTTATATACACTAACAATAAACTATCAGAAAGAGAAATTATATCATCTTATCCAAAAGAATAAAATACCTTGGAATAAACTTATCTAAGGAGGTAAAGGAGAAGTACTCAGTACTAAAAGACACTGATGAAAGAAATTGAAGATGACACAGATGGAAAGATATGTCATGTTCTTGGATTGAAAGAATCAATATCACTAAAATGAACATACAACCCAAGGCAACCTAAAGATTCAATGTAATCCCCATCAAAATACCAATGGTATTTTTCACAGAACGAGAATAAATTATTTTAAAATTGTATGGAAATAGAAAAGACTCCAAAAAGCTAAAGCAATCTTGAGAAAGAAGAATAGAGTTGGAGGAATCATACTCCTTAACTTAAGATGATACTACAAAGCTTGAATAATCAAAACAGTATGGTACTAGCACAAAAACACGACTATGGAACAGAATAGAGACCCCCATAAATGCACCCAGACATATGGTCAATTAAGCTATGACAAAGGAGAGAATATACAATGTGGAAAAGCAATATCTTAAAAAAATAATGTGGGAAAACTGGACAGGTACATGCAAAATAAACAAACTTGACTACTTTCTCAGACCATACATAAAAATAAATTCAAATCGGATGAAAGACTTAAAGGTAGACCAACAATCACAAAATTCCTAGGGGAAAACAGGCAGTATTCACTTGACATCAGCTAGTAATATTTTTTTGGAAATGTCTCTTCAGGAAAGGGAAACCAAAGTAAAAACAAGTGGAACTATATCAAACCAAAAAGCTTTTGCACAGTGAAGGAAACAGGAAGCTTACTTAATGGAAGAGAATATTTGCAAATGATATATCTGATAAAAGGTTAACATCCAAAATATACCAAGAATTCAAATAACAACAACAAAAACATGATTGAAAAATGGGCAGAGAACCTGAATGTCTTCCAAAGAAGACATATGGATGCCAAAAGACTCAACATCACTATATACTCAACATCACTAGTCATAAGGGAAATGCAAACCAAAGCCACAATAAGATATGACCTCATACCTGTCAGAATGGTTATTATCAAAAAGACAACAAATGACAAATATTGGCAAGGATGTGGAGGAAAGGAAATCTTTGTGCACTGCAGGTAGGGATGGAAACTGGTACAGCCAATATGGAAAACAGTATAGGGGAAACAGTATATGAAAATTTTAAAATAGAACTACCATGCGATCTAGTAATTCCACTTCAGGGTATTTTTCTGAAGAAAACAAAAACACTTATTTGAAAAGATATAAGCACTCCTATGTTCAGTGAAGCATTATTAACAATAGTCAAGATATGGAAGCAACCTAAATGTTCACCAATAGATGAATGGATAAATAAGATGTGAGGGATATTTATAGGTGTATAATAAAGGAAGATATATAATAAATGAATATTCTTATTGTTTAGTCACTAAGTCACATCCAACTTTTTGTGACCCCATGGACTGTAGCTTGCCAGGCTCCTCTGTCTGTGGAGTTTCCAGGCAAGAATACGGGAGTGTGTTGCCATTTCCTTCTCCATGGGATCTTGACAACTCAGGGATCAAACCTGCATCTCCTGCATTGTCAGGTGGATTCTTTACCACTGAGCCACCAGTGAAGCCCAAAATAATTACTTAGCCATAAAAAAGAATAAAATCTTTCCATTTGCAAAAACAAGGAAGGACCTAGAGGGTATTATGCTGAGTGAAATATCAGACAGAGAAAGACAAATACCAAATGATTGCACTTATATGTAGAATCTAAAAAACAGAACAATAAGTAAACATAACAAAGCATAAATAGACTCACATGTACAGAGAAGGCAGTGATTACTAGAATGCAGAGGGGTGGGGGGGGTGAGTGAAATAGGTGAAGGAAATTAAGAGGTACAGATTTCTAGTTATAAAATAGTCACAGAGATCTAATGTACAACATCAGGAATATAGTCAATAATATTGACATTTTATGGTGACAGATGGTAACTAGATTGGTCAATAATGTATAAAAATACCCAATTACTAAAAGTACACCTGAACCAATATAATATTGTAAATCAATCAAATGTCAATGAAAGAAGGGATTAGGTCAGAGACAGGAAGATCTGGGGATGTCAGTGTGCATAGTATGAGAAATAGAAAGGTGTGGGGCATGGGGGCAGATAGAGTGGAAGAGCAGAGAAACTCTCAGATTAGGGGGTATTAGCAGGGAAGAGAGGGATCAGCTCTTCAAACCAAAATTGGTCCTTGAAAATTAGAATTCAGAAACAGTCAAGGTCATATCTTAGGTAGTTAGTATATTCCACAATGTGAACACTCTTCTAAGATCCCCCACACACTTTTCCCCATTTACTACATTTCACCAATTTAAGTAGAAGTGCCAAGTTAAGAGAAAATAAGCAAAAGAGAAGTATAAGTCTAATGTTTCAAAATTATATACATTTTTAAATGGAATTTTTTGAAAGTATCATTTGAAAGTTATTGCTAAATTCAGGGAGTTTTTTCTTCTCATGATTTTTTCTTTCTACATTTTTATTTTATTACTTAAAATATATTACAAAATTACAACATGCTCTTTGTTTCAAGTCAAACAGTATTGAAGTACCAAAACAAAAGAATGAGTATTCTCACCTCCTTGCAATAACACCCAATAAAATCCAATAGAGTTTGATGTATCTTTTTACATTATTATAAAATAGCATATATATATAAGGATCCTCCTTTTTTATAAAAATGACAATACATATTTTACTAACACTGCTGTGCTTTCTTTTATTTATATATATAACAACATATCAATGACTACATAGTATTTCAAGTAATAGATTTATAATTTTCCTATATCCTATACTCTTCTGATAAATAGTCCAGCTATTTCTAATGTTTAGGCAGTACAAATATTGTCAAAATAAAAATCATTACACTAAATAAATAAGTAAATAAAACATATAAACCTGTTAACTGATTAAATCACAATAGACATTGCCAAGTTTAAAGCATACATGGCATAGTTTTTTGCTGTTAACGTTTAGAAAGAGTTATGAAAAATATTGGCTGCTTTTAACCTATAAGAGTCAGTTTCCTCATCCCTAAAATGCGCAGAATGATTACACTGTGTGGATATTGTGACAACTGAATGAAATAATGCTTGTCAGGAGCTTAGAACAGTGACAAGGTATGCATTAAAACATTTGTTGGTGTTGTTGCCATTAGACCTCTTGCTGTCCTACATGGGCAGAGCTATAGAAAGGAAATGGCATGCCTGGAATAAGAAGGAAGAACACTCTTCCAAAATCAACCTCAGCAAGCAATGTGCTATATCAGTAAAACAGGGAAAAAAGCAGCAAATCATATTTGGGCTTCCTCTTAAATTACTCTCTCTGAAGTATCCTTATGTCACACACAAGACTGACCACAAAAAGCTTGGTAGTATCCAACATTCAACTTCCTGTAAGAACTTATCAATTCCATTCATGAAGTTAATCATGTTTAACTTTAATTTTCCTATATCAAATTCTAACCAACAATAAAAAATGTAGTAACCAAATATAAAAATGTATAACCAAATATAAAAAATATGATCTTATCTACATATACATACAAATGTATATAAATATATATCATACTAAAATAGCCAGGTGATTTTTCTTATATCAACTTTTGTATTTTTTTGATATATTAAACAATATGGCTATTTTCACTTGAATTAAATAAAATTTTTATCTATTGAAAAACAAAGATGGATGGACCTCGAGTATATTATGGTGACTGAAATAAGTCAGATGAAGACAAACACTACATAGTTTCAAACTGAAACAGACTCACAGATACAGAGAACTGGTGGTTGCCAGAGGAAGGAGGTGGGGACGATGGGTGAAATAGATGAAGAGGATTAAAGGGTACAAACTTCTAGCTATAAAATAAGTCACAGGGATGCAATGTACAACATAGGAAATACTGTCAATAATATTGTTATAACTGTATAGTGACATATGGTAACTAAACTTACTGTGGTGATTGCTTTGTAATGTATAAAAATATTGACTCACTATGCTGTGCACCTGAAACTAGTATAATATTGTATATCAATGATAATTCAATAAAAAATATCAAAAAGAATATAGAGAAAATATACTTTTCTAAAACTATATTTATAAAGAAGAAATTTGTCCATTTGCAAAATTAAAATTTGCAATTTTAATTTCAGTACTGACTTTAT
This sequence comes from Dama dama, assembly GCF_033118175.1. Taxonomy (NCBI): domain Eukaryota; kingdom Metazoa; phylum Chordata; class Mammalia; order Artiodactyla; family Cervidae; genus Dama; species Dama dama. Next base: position 58,717,596 of record NC_083699.1, on the reverse strand, counting down.
GATTTCTTAGATTAAAAATAAAAGCAAAAAAAATTGGCAAGCAACTAAACGTGATCAATTCAGTCAAACTCAGAGAGTTTCATATTCTCTAGGACATCACTAATAGGGAAAAGACTTATAACAGGTAAAGAAAAACTAAGTAAGACAGGAAGGGGATATGAGTATAGGATTTAGCCCTCCCTTTCAGAAAATTAGGGGAAAAAATTCTGAAAAAAATAGGAAAAAGAAATCCCAAAGTTATGGAGATTCTCTTCAAGAACTGCCTTCAGGATGTGGCAGGTGCTGCATCAATAATTATTCAAACCTCAAAGGCTGGAGGTTTCAACTTAGATTATTAATTCATCCAATGGCATATTAAAAGTGTAGCATCAAACCTTTGCCCTCAAAATGAAAAAGAAGACAGCAAATGTTGAGTAAGGGTCTCACTCTCAGTAATCAGGGGGTCATTTGCACCAGAGTTGCTATTTTAAAGAAACCCTATTTTATTATCTCAACTAAAATTCATGTTAAATTTAAATTAAGAACTTAAGGCTACTTAAGAACTAACATGTACAACTTAACTATGCTATTTGCAATTATTGAAATAGTCTTTAGCATTGTAAGTATTATGAAGAAACATTTCTTTCATGCCTCATTCATATTTGCCAATGTAGGTTATGAATCGGTTTTTAAGAGAAACCATTTTAATATATAACAAAATCCCACCTTGCTATGGGCAAGACTGTACTCCATTCTGTAATAATGACAATTTTCCAGTCGATATCATAGCTTGGAAAATAATTATTAAAACAAATACAAATCTCTATTGCAGAGTATAGGTTTTTAGTGATAACAGAAGAAAAAGCAAGTATGTTTCCCTTAGATATTCTTGGCACAAATTCCAAGAGCTGATGTAGACCTGCCAACTTAAAATTTAATTATTTGCTAGCACATATATTAGATGGTATCTATTTTTCTGAATTGTATTAATATGTTGATATATTTCAAAATGGCGCTTCCCAGGTGGCTCAGTGGGCAATGCAGGAGCCATAGGTTTGATCCCTGGGTTGGGAAGATCCTCTAGAAGAGGGCACAAGAATCCACTCAAGTATTCTTGCCTGGAGAATCCCACGGACAGAGGAGCCTGGTGGACTACAGTCCATGGGGTCCCAAAGAGTCGGACACGGCTGAAGTAAGTTAGCATGCATAATCCAAAATCAAACAATGTGATTTGATAAAGTAATGTTATGGATATTTTCTTCTACTTTTGCTTTAAGCATATTTGTCACAAACTTCAAGGTTGATTTATGAGTTTTAAAGCAACCCTGTGAGTTATTTGTTTGTTTTTCTTTGAGGAGTACAACTCTGAATTAAGCCTTTGTAGTTTTTATCTTTTCACACTTGGCAGCAAAAGTCATCAAGTTGTACCAGAAAGTGTTATAAATGACAAAAAGCTTCAATAGCTTCCTTTGATTATTTGACAAAATTTGAGAAAAGACAACATTAGGAACTAGTTGGAGAAAGAACAATTGGTATTTATCATTGGGCTTTTCTACTTGTACTGTTTAAAGTATTTGTATGAAATCGTCACAACTGCATACTCACTTTTCTCAGCTTTTAGTAAACATAAGGTTTATATTGCTCCAGAATATTCACTATGTATATTAGTATGTACTAATTATATATATATATATTAGCAATATTATTATGAATTATTTAGTTAAAAATTTCACCAATACCTTTACATTTCAATGAATTTACTTTTCTCTACTAATACATTTTTGTGAATTGGGAATATAATGGAAAAGTAACAACAAACATCTGCAGGTTATATAAAACATATCAGCTAAGACATATCAATATTGTATGCTATTAACTTATTATTGATTGAGATAAACTATCTTTGCAAAATATATGTGAACTTTAAACACACAGTCTGTGGAAGTATAATGCCTTATGTTGTGAAATGATTGTAAAATTAATGTGAACAAAATTATTATTTTTTTAATTTGTTTTATTGATTTATTTGGCTATACTGGATCTTAGTTGTGATATGTGGGATCTAAGTCTCTGACCAGGGATCAAACCCAGATCCCCAGCATTAGGAGCATGGAGTCTTAACCACTGGACCACCAGGGAAGTTCCCTGAACAAAATTATTTCACTGGTTTTTTTCTCTCTAAAACTACAAAAATTTATGAGCCTTCTGATAAACTGCCAGGTCCACAAGCAACAAATTAGGAAAATACTGTTATAAAAGCTAAAACCCCAAAGTCTGAGCTGGGATAGATGATGCAGATAAGATAATTCATTACTACATACTAGAATTACTTGAAGTAGTTGAGAAACTTTCAAAAACAGCAACCCATTCACATCATAAACAATCTTCCTTGCCATCATCTGTGATTGAGAAACATGCTTCATCTAAACACCTTGTTATGAAACACTGTGAAAGAAAACACCAGCCATAGTCAATAGATTTCTTGAGTAATAAAACTCAGATACACAGTCTAGTCTGTATAAATGTGGCCTTCCTTTGTATAAAATAGCTTTTATGGTATCTAAAAAGGATCTTCCTCTGAGTAATAATTCAAACAAATAAGCAAAACAGAACACCTCATTGTAGATGTGATTTCAGTAGATCTGATTTCTCAGTGTTTGTTTTATTTTTACAGCAAGCTCATGCATGCATGTGGCACTTAAAGATACAAATTCTTGTGTAAATTCTCACCTTCCAATAACCATACACTTCAGTCACAGTACCATGACTTCTTTAAACATATTGCAAAATGAAAGACCTAGGAGAATATGGGAGTAGAACCAAGAAAAATGAAAACTGTAAATATGCAATGCAGGTTCTTTGAAATTAGGTCTTTCCTTCTTCCATGGTATCAACTTTCATGAAGTCTTCACTTTTTCTATTGCAGTATTGATATAATATCTGAAGTGGTAATAACTTTTTCTACTTATTAAAAGGACCCTGTAAGAAGTTCTGCTTTTGTGAACACCAGACATTTTTGCCCCCAAAACAAATGTTCTATAGGCTAGATGGTTAACAAATACAACCTGGAGAAGCTACCTCCTTCTCTTTCCCCTGGTGAGTTTTCTTACCCTACACATAATAGCTCAATTGGTAAAGAATCCACCTCCAATTGACAGGAGACCCCAAGTCAATTCCTGGGTTGGGAAGATTCCCTGGAGAAGGGAATGGCTATCCACTCCAGTATCCTTAGACTTCCCTTGTGGCTCAGCTGGTAAAGAATCTGCCTGCAATGTGGGAGACCTGGGTTGGGAAGATCCTCTGAAGTAGGGAAAGGCTACCCACTCCAGTATTCTGGCCTGGAGAATTCCATGGACTGCATAGTCCATGGGGTCACAAGAGTCAGACACGACTGAGCGACTTCACTTTCACATATATTACAACCAAAACTAACTTAGGTAACAAAAATGGACTTTTTTTTTTTTTTTCATTTTTTTTTCTCTCTCTCTTTTTTTTTTTTATTAGTTGGAGGCTAATTACTTCACAACATTTCAGTGGGTTTTGTCATACATTGATATGAATCAGCCATAGAGTTACATGTATTCTCCATCCCGATCCCCCCTCCCACCTCCCTCTCCACCTGATTCCTCTGGGTCTTCCCAGTGCACCAGGCCCGAGCACTTGTCTCATGCAAAAATGGACTTAAGAGTATAAACTGTAACTTTTTTCTCTAGTTATTAAATTCTGAGTATTTTATTATTTATTTAATTATTCATTAATTATTTAATAATTCATGTGGTTGGAATTATTATATTTTATAGGAAACAGAAACACAAAGAATCTGAGGCTGTATCAGAATGTTGTCACAATTTTTTCAACAGAAACAAATTATGATTTAGTTGATGATGAACAACTGCCCCCATATATGTTTACCCTATACATGGTGGAACTGAGTGTTAACAATGCTTGTCTCCTATGCAACTACCTGGAATTGTGGTAACTCCCTGATCCCAGAGACAGTATGATCATGAAGTTGGTATAAACAAAACAAATATCGTTAATAGCCAAAAAATGTTTCTATATCAAGTACCAACTCTCTTTTTATTTGAAGAACATCTATATACACAGGAAAATCTATTATTTCTATTTCAAGCCAATTAGCCTTTTATTCCTGAATTAATTTGGCTAAGACAAAAAGTTGCCATACATGCCTGTGCAACATCTCATTTAAAGACCATCTCAAGGCTTGCTTATTTAATATGGTTTAAAACCTATGCCAAAGTCAGGGACTTGGGTTCATCTGATTTATATCGATAAATCATAATGATAATTGTAATAATATCCCAACAGAAGTGTCTGTCATTTCAGGTAAGATAAATAATCTTGGCTTAATTAAAACAAATGTTGAGATGATTATTACTGTGTACATTTCAAAGCAATGATAAGCTTCACAAAATGAATCAAATTCACAGTTGCTACTCTCACAGAGCTTATGTATTAAGGACTACTATGAAAGGTCATCCATTATTCTTTGCTCACACATGCAGGAAGCAAAATCAATGATCTGCCCTTTGTTTATAAAGTTGTAATACTTTTGAATTTTTATTTTCATTTTAATTAAGTATTTCTTAAATAACTGTTTCAAAATAGTAATTTTTGGATTATCTATAAAAGAATATCTATTAAAGACTAAAAAGGCATTTATAAAAATCCATGTATTTTCTAGCTTGTGTGTGCGTGTGCTCAGGTCGCTCAGTTATGTCCAATTCTTTGCAACCCTACGAACTGTAGCCCTCCAGGCTCCTCTGTCCGTGGAATTTTCCAGCCAAGAATGCTGGAGTGGGTTGCCATATCCTGCTCCAAGGGATCTTCCCAAACCAGGGATTGAACCTGCATCTCTTGTGTCTCCTGAATTGGCAGGTGGATTCTTGACCACTAGCGCCACTGGGAAGCATTTTCTAGCTTACCAAAACAAGTTGTTTTTTCACAAGTACACACACTCTTACCTGCAAACATCAGCCATGTTGAAGTGTCTACACACTCATGAACCTGTCACACACTCTTTTCTTTTTCTAAACCTCCAGGGTATTGGACAAGCTTTTTTCGGTTTCTACAATATCCTTAACATTCTGTCTTTGAGTAACTCTTTTTCGGTGTCATCTCGGCCATCCTGTCCTACAGGAAGTCTTCCCTGGCTTGGGTTAGGTGCCCTCCTATCTACCTCCATACCTCTCTGAGGTAGCATGTTTCCACAGTAACTATAGTATAGTAATGAAAATGTCCAAAAACCTGCCAGTCTATCTCTCTAAACCATTTGTTCTTTGAGGACAGGGAGTATTTGGTGATTGCTGTTATATCTCTAGCACCTAGACAAATTGGAGATATTGACAAAACAGTATATTTGAGAATATAAGGTAAACTGTTACCTCAATATTACTTTTCAGAAGAAAGGCTCCACTTATGGAGCACACTCCCAATTACTTTTTTAAACAACAAAGTACTATTTTTAAAAAATGTATTATCTAAAAATAAAAGTATTATTTTTATATACTCCCAATTACTTTTTTAAACAACAAAGTACTATTTTTTAAAAATGTATTATCTAAAAATAACCACATTCATTATTGGTTTTGAATGGTCTTATAGGTCATTCTGATAAAACAGCTTAAAATGAAGGCAAAATTTTAATACAAGGTTACTGTTTCTTCCTGGCAATATACTAAAAACTGCAAGTATAAGGTGCCAATGTAAGTAAGGCTTTCAAAGATCACTTAGAAAAGCAAAAAAAGTATATGGTTACATTATATAGAGGTGATAAATAAATGCTTAAGGGACAAATGTTAAAAACAATCTCATTGTTTTACAAATGGTATTTGTATCTTATAATGGACTTATAGGTGACAGAATATAATACTTATTAGATTGGATTTAAAACATGCTGTAACTAAAATAATGGGCTTTCCTGGTGGCTCAGCGGTAAAGAATCCACATGACAATTCAGGAAGCACAGGTTCAATCCCTGGGTCAGGAAAATCCCCCGGAGAAGGAAATGGTAACTCACTCCAGTAACAGATAAAATTGAATGTTACAGAAGAGTTTGAAAAAGACACTAATTTTTAAAAATGTATGTTAAAAAGTTGAATAAAACTGGCTCATAAAATTAGGATTGAAAAATAGTACAGTAATTTAAATATTATGTGGCATTTTAATTATACTTATGTTACTAAACTCCCCTGAAAAGTTTTTTCCATGATAAAGTAGGGACTCTAGTGACTTACAATTATCTTCTTTGGGGGCATGTACAGAACTTGATAAACATGTGATTAAATAAGTGATCAAATGAAGTCAACTCTCTTTCATCTTCTTTTAAAAAACAAAACAAAAAGAAAAAAAAAAAAAGAAACCAAAATGAATATTACATTATTAAACACTTTCATGTAAAAACAATTTATAATACATTTCACAAATTAAAATTACTTGGTAATATGTGTATTCACAGATTGATCCTCTGCATTTTGCAATGGTTTTTGACTTTTATTTCATGTATAATACATGTCATAAATAGTAAAGCACATTTAATTTCACAAATATATAGGTTAATTGGCATAAAATCTTAAAGAACTTTCTACAAAATTTTTTATGTATAAATGCCATTTATGATTAAAGGTATGATCAATAGGTCAGTTGACATAGACATATGACTAGAATACCACTATGCCATTTCATCTACAGAAAAGAGTAACAATAAAAGGATGGTAACAAAACAAAAGCTATGATAAAACTCAATTAGAACAACAGAAAGCTAAGAAAGGCCAAAATTATAGAATACTGATTTTTAAATGTTGCTCTATCATCTTTAAGCACTTTTTTCTATTTTAGATATAAACTTTTGTCTTAATATTCAAAAATTCCAAATTGTTGGTATACAAATCATAAGTGATTTAATTGAAATTTCATAATGCTAAAGCTTTAAGCTTAAAGTACCTCGGTCAAATTTTTGGCTGGGCATAGTCATTCAATAATTCATTCAGATCTTTGGATACTAATTCAATAAGTAAGTACTGAGATTCTATTTTAAGTATATGTTAGTTTTTAGAATGAGAATGAGAAGAATAAAACAGACATAATCCCCTGTTTTTATAATCAACATCTGCTGGAAGCCAGACACTAATTTATAACCATACAAGTGATTACATACCTATTAGCAGAGAGAAGATTTTGGAGGAAAAAAATGGAATCTATGATAGTATTTGAGAAAAGGATTGGACATACGCTTAAGAACATTTCTTTGCAGAACGGATGTTAAAGCTGAAATGTGATGGATGGGTAGGAATTTAGTGGCTGACAAATCAAAGCTGGTAGGGGCTCGGATGAAAGTTTAGAGGTTTATTCTTAAATGAATATATATGCTAGTAAGAGCTGTTAGTTCATTGTTGGAAGAGAAATTAATGTTGCTAAAGCAATATCTGAAAGATAGTTTGTTCTGTTAAGTAAGCTAAAAACTATGCTAGTCATGTTGGTCATAATTTCAATGTGCTTCATAAACTTTTTTTCATAGGTAAAATTTAAGCAAGTTCTTTTCCAATTATTTTAAATTTGACATTAGTGATATCTTAGTGGATAATGTTTATTCAGAATTTAATAAACTAAAGCTTTCTAAAGATAGAAGTGCCTGGACCACAGTACTATTTTGTGCACTAAAGAAATATGGAGTCAAAAAGACAAGATTAAAATTGTGTTGTACTATTAAATGGGAATTCATCATCTTTCTTTTTGAAATATTTAACTAGAAGATAAATTTTCCACTTGGAAGAGGCTTGTCAAGCTTTCACTCCTACCACTGATTATCCTATACAAATAAAGAAATAAATGAACAAAAAGACCCACCCAATTCAATTTTTAAATTCATAAATTTAAATTTCTGTTTTATTATAATTTTTGAAGTATATTTAAATTTTTATTATAAAACCATAAGTCCTTATGGAGGAAATTTAGAAAATGTAAAGAAATGAAATTTTTCAGAATCCCACCATTGCAAAACAAGCACTGTAAACATAGTAGAGTTTGAATTTTTAGATACTACTAATAAAATTTCATTGTTTAATTGGGTTTTAAACTAAATATTAAAATATTTATAATTAGTCTCTCTGTGGCATCCCTGGTGGCTCAGACAGTAAAGAATCTGCCTGCAATCCAGGAGACCTGGGCTCAATCCCTGAGTTGGAAAGATCCCCTGGAGAAGGGAATGGCAACCCACTGGAGAATCCCATGGACAGAGGAGCCTGATGGGCTACAGTCCTTGGGGTCGCAAAGAGTTGGACACCACTGAGCAACTAACTAAGTAAAATCTACAATAAGGACCAAAATGAACGCGAAAAATCTGTGCCTATAATTCTCTTATTTGGAAAGCCACTTTGGCTCTCTTTCTGAAAACAGCTATTTTTCGCTGAATAAATTTTGTGGGTTCATGCGTGCGTGTGTGCTAAATCACTTCAGTCATGTTGGACTCTGCCACCCTAAGGACTGTAGCCCGTCAGGTCCCCTGTCCATGGGATTCTATAGGTAAAAATGTGTATGTATTAGTGGTTCAGTCCTGTCTGACTCTTTGCAACCCAATGGACTATAGCCCACCAGGCTCCCCTGTCCACGGGATTTTCCAGGCAAGAATACTGACTGGAGTGGGATGACATGCCCTCCTCCAGGGGATCTTCCTGACCCAAGGGTCTCTCATTTGGAAAGCCACTTTGCCTCTCTTTTTGAGAACAGCTATTTTTCAACTAAATACTGTACATACAAATAAAGAATTATCAAGCAAAGCCTATATTGTTTTAATGTGTACTCCAAACAAAAGAAACTTAAATCTAAATCATTTGATCCCTTTGAAAGATATAGCATTTTGAAGGCTATATACCTTCTTTCCATAAATCCAACAGAGCCTTTTATTTCTTCATTTTCAGAACTATTTTTTGTTTTGTTTTTCTTTCAGTTGAACAACTTAGGATGTAGTGGGATTGATTTCAAAGGCTACATAGTATATGTTTAAGTGTCATCAAATATTGTGAATATTCAAATCACTCAGAATGGTAAGATGCTCACACGATAGTACAGGGATCAAAGCCTACCACGTCCTCCTGTCTCACTCTGAGAATGATGAACTCACTAATGAGCAAGAGCTCATTTCAGCAGAATACGTATTAGACATATATTCTTTTTTCTTTCAAGGAATGTTAAATTTGTGTAAGTTAAATATGCTTATGTTAACATATTTATTCATGAGATTTCACTGCACTCACTTCTTCCTAACTTTCTTACAGTATATATTCATTATATAATTCAGGAATTTCCATATTGAAAATGGAGAGTCATATTTGCTCTTTACTTAAGTTATCCCAATATCCTGTGAACCAATCCATTAAACTTAAATTATGAATCAAACTTATAAGAGATACAGTATGATAACACCCACAAAAATAAATACAAAAAAGATGAAAAGAGACTACAAAAGTGTATTATTATCAGATACATTACATAGTTTTTATTTGGTTTAGCTTGTCGTTTGTTTGACACTGTACTGCAAAAAAACAAACAAAAAAAAAAAAAACCCACTACCTTTACCCTAAATTACCAATGATTGCAATTTCAATTAAATCAGGCTTTCATTTCAAGTCTGGACATTTCTCACCAATTCCTAATATTGAAGATGGAGATAATTTAGGTTCAGAGAGATTATGTGAATTGCCCAAGATTTTTGTAGTTATTTGACAGCAGCATTAGAACCCAACTCAACACTACATCATATTCTAGTTTTAGTCTTTCTAGATTTAGGTTACATAGTTCAAGTAAAAATCATGAAAATAAAGTTATCCATTATCATGCAAGCAACAGTTACTTGGATAATACAATATTGGTTGATTTGATATTCTGATCCACACAAAACCTAAAACAAAGAAACAGAAAAGGCTTCTATGTTGGCCCATAGAGGAATTATTAATATCACTACAAGTAAGTAGTTGTTGAATTTTTTTAGCACTTTACCCTTTCTATGATCAATAATTTTATAATGTTTTATAGGCCCTGGAAAAATATACAAACTGATCATAAGAACTATTAATTATAAGACTTGCTCCAGTTCTCCTACTAGTTCATGTGTGAAGGTCTTCAACCTCAAGTCTAAGTTGTTGTAGAAGTTACAATTTTTATAGATAATGATATTTTCCTAAAAACACATAAATATTCCAGAGGCTACCTGAAATCAGAAACATGTACAAAACACAGGTCCCAGCTTTTTGAATTTCCCTTTCCTATTACTAAAATATAAAGCCACAAAACAATTTTAACTGTCACAAACTTTTGCTACCTCCTTGCAATCTCTCTCTCTCTTAGGTCACTTGCCTTGGGAGAAGCCAACTGATACGTCACAAAGACACTCAAGCATGCCCTATGGAAAGACCCCTGTAATGAAGAACTGAGACTTCCACTCAACAGTCAACAAGAAATAGACTTCTTGCCAACAGCCATGTGTATAAGCCACCGTGGAAGCAGATGCATTCCGGTTCTCATAAGACTGATACCCAGGCTACCATCTTGATTAAAACCTCATAAGAAATTCTGAATTAGAACCAGTTAGCTAAGTAGCTCCCAAAGTTCTGACCCACAGAAATAATAAGACAATAAAGGTTTGGTTTTTTAAGCCACTAAGTCAGGTGTGATTTGTTATATAACTATAGATAGCTAACACCTACTATAAGAAATTAGGTAAGTTAGCTCTCTGAATCTGCTTTTTCACTGTTATGAGAAAACAGACCTACTAATAGCTAACCTATGTTATTGTTGTTGCTTAGTCACTAAGTTGTGTCTGATTCTTTTTGACCCTATGGACTGTAGTCTACTAGGCTCCTCTGTCCATGGGATTTCACACGTAACAATACTGGAGTGGGTTGCCATTTCCTTCTCCAGGGGATCACCCCAACCCAAGGATTGAACCCAGACCTATAGCACTATTGTAATGATAAAGAAGATTAAAAACAACTTTTGTAGCAGATAGTAAAAGCTCAATAAGCATTATTATTATTTTCTATTAATAATATTATAAAATATTATCATTAGTCATAGACGGTTGCCACATTTCATAGTATTTTGCTTCCATTGGCTAACTGGACTAAATTGATACACTAAACTACTGAGAATCAAAACTAATAATAGAAAATGAAATAATAAAAATATTAGAAGAAAATACTAAAATTATTTGCATAGCCTTGAGGGAGGAAAGTTTTCCTTAGCATATTGCCAAGGTAAGAAACTTTAAATCAAATATTGAGAAGTAGGACTACATAAAAATTAAGACTATCTGCAGAGTAAATGAGGGCTTCTCTGGTGGCTCAGTGGTAAAGAATCCACCTGTGATGCAGAAGACGCAGGAGACCAGGGTTCACTCCCTGGGTGGGAAAGATCCCCTGGAAAGGGCATGGCAACCCACTCCAGTATTCTAGCCTGGAAAATTCCATGGACAGAGGAGCCTGGCAGGCTACAGTCCACAGGGCTGCAAAGAGTCGGACACGACTGAGCGAATGAATACACACATGGCTATAAGGAGAGTATCAGGGGAATCCTCAGTTTATATCCAAATTCAAATCATACAGCTATTTAGCTTTTTCATAGCCATATCTTTTCAATTATATAGCATGTTGTTTACAACAGTGATTACTCATTTTCCTTAGAGCATGTCTGGGCTTAATATGAGGAGAGAGAGAGAAAACACATAGCAAAAGGAACACTTTTTCCTCTTCTACTTCATCGTACAATTTGGAATGAAAGTATCTGCGTAATGATAAAGTTGTATCTAATTTGTGCCCCAAAGTGTTTTATTCTGTTGGAATTTTAACTGGATTTGCATTGATTCTACAGATTGCATTGTTAAAAATCAATATTGTTAACAATGCTGAATTTTTGAATCCATGAACATGGTTTATTTCTCTTTATATTTAGTTCATCTTTAAATTCTTTCAGTAGTATTTTGTGAATTTTCAATGTACAAGTCATACATACATATAGAATATGTACACATCCTTTCTATCTATCTACTTAGGAGTTAATTTTATACCTAAATATATACAATTTTATGATATTATCAATGATATTTTATATTTTCTCCTCTAAACCTTAATGTTAATCATTTTTAAAATGGGAGAAATAATGTAGAATCTACCTCAAAAGGATTGTCTGGAGAATATAGAGAATAGAGTAATAGTCAATAAATGTAAAACAATGTTATTACTTGTAAAGCTTTTCCCTATTTCTGTACATACACATCCTATTCATGATTCAACATCCAGTTAAAATGCATCTCTATAAGAAGTCTTTCCTCTACATCCAAGCTAACAGTGTGCTTTCTTAAATAAGTCATTAATAAATATTTCCCAAAAACAAACAAACATAATCAAGCATTACTAAGAAAAGGTTTACACAAGTTCATGAATCTACTTAAACCTACTGCCATCATTGCATTAAATCCCTTGCTTACACAAAGATACATACACTTGCAACATTTTCTTATCTAATAATCTAGTTTACTCTATCAAAAAGAAAAATGAGGTTAGTATGACATGACTTGCTCTCGGCAAAATAATGATATGGGTGTTAATAATCACCTTGGTTTCTACATGATCACAAATAATCTATTCATGTTTAGAATAGATTTTAGAATTTTGCTGGGGATAAAATTAACTCTGTAGATTACAGAATTCATCTTTATTTTAAGACTTTATATATTTGCATATATCCAGTATTTTATACTTTCCATCTAAATGTGATCGTATCTAGAAGTTATGAATTTTCATTAGGAAAAAACCACTGGTTTTCCATTGGAAAAAAACTGGTTAAAGCTTCAAGAGCAAAAGTTCTTAGGTTTGGATTCCAGGTGCTTTGATGGACCACTATGTAGCTTGAAAAATAGTATTTAATTTCAGTTAACACATCTATGCTGCTGCTGCTGCTAAGTCACTTCAGTCACATCCAACTCTATGCAACCCCAGAGATGCAGCCCACCAGGCTCCTCTGTCCCTGGGATTCTCCAGGCAAGAATACTGGAGTGGGTTGCCATTTCCTTCTCCAATGCATGCATACATGCTAAGTCACTTCAGTCGTGCCCGACTCTGTGCAACCCTACGGACAGCAGCCACCAGGCTCCTCTGTCCACAGGGTTCTCTAGGCAAGAATACTGGAGTGGGTTGCCATTTCCTTCTCCATAACACATCTATACATGGAGATAAAAGCATCTTCTTGGGTATAGTGAATATTAAATGAGAGTAAGTATTCAAAATTCTTTAGTTGTTTTTCTGTTTCCTCACCTATAAAATGGGAATATTCATCCCTCCTTACTAGTCAAGATCACCTTCAGGACCCAGTGAAATATATACATTGACAGTGCTTTGCAAAACACATTATAAATGGACAGGATTTTTTTTCAAAAATATAATTGTTATCATTCCAGAAAAACTTGCCATACTCTGTGAGAATTTGATTTTAAATTTACCTAAGTGGCCTCTTACTAACCAACTCAATCATTGATTTCCACTGCCTTCTTTCAATTTGAATGCCATTCCTTTCAGCAAAGAAAAATACAAACAAAATAAATGTTTGTCATCTCTTCCTACTTTGTATCACCTTCTAACATTATACATATTCTTCCAAGTAATGGCTTTATCTATTTGGTAGATATGACTTTGCATACCCCTTCTCAAAGTTTATTATTCTAAGAGACGAAATTAGGAACTTTCTTGGCAGTCCAGTGGTTTAGACCTCACCCTCCAATGCAGGGGATTCAGGTTCAATCTCTGGTCAAGCAGCTAAAATCCCACATGCCTCAAAGCCAAAAAACTAAAAACATCAAATAGAAGCAATATTGTAACAGATTTCAATAAAGACTTTAAAAAAGTGGTCCACATTGAAAAAAAAAATCTTTAAAAAAATTTTAGAGAGATTAAATTAGAATTATGGAAAAGAAAGTTGAGAAATTTAGGAGTCAATTGTCACAGACAACAGAAATAATTTCATTGAGATATTCTAAAATGTCAATAACTAAGTATTATAAACAATAAGTGTCAATTACATTATGGTGAAAATATTTTAATGTAGCTATATTGAGCATAAACTGGATTGTCTTTCAGGCCATAGACATTAGTCTTTTCTACCAATGACCACACAAAAACTAAATAATATGCATTCTGCCACAAAAAGACAATATAAAAATATATACTCCCATCTCTATTAATTGACCAGAAAATATTTTGTCATCCTGAACTTAGACTGACCATAGTACAGAATCTGTCATTAAGTGTTCAGTTCACACACATACACTCCAAACTGGTCCAACAACTTCTATTATGCCAGTTACCAGCATTGCCAGCCCCTTTGCCCTTCACTGCCTGGAGAACGTCCATCAGAAACAGGGAAGCAGAGCAAGCTGCCACAATGCACCATTGATGCTTGAGCAAGGCTGCCCAAGCAGCTGCAACAACAGGGCAACTCTTCAAAGTGTCAGCATTGAAACTTAGAATTCTCCTTCCCATACAACTATCAATGAAAACCTTTATAAGCTACAATCAATTACAAAATAAATCTCTGAGACAAATCATGTTCTTTTTTCATTTTCCCTCTCCTCTTTCTCCTTTCAACACTAAATGTCCTTGGTTTAAAAAAAAATCAAGGAGAAATTCCCTCCTTTTCTTCCTCGATCTCTGTTTGCCTCTCTTATGTTCTAAAAATTCTCTCAAGGAGGTTTAAGGATTTGTGCTAAACACTTTTGTTTATAAGACATGTTCTGGGTTTTTTGTTTGTTTGTTTGTTGTTGGGTTTTGTAGTTGGAGTTTCTCATTTAAAAACTTCAAAAGGCACTTGAAATTTTGAGCACACTCATTCTGGAATTTTTGGCAAAGCATGTTTTTGATTATTGAAAGATAATCTAAATTCTGAAGTGCACGCACTGAATCACATAACCTCCATATTTTTGTAAACCACAACAAAAGTGGTTTTACATTAACTATAGATGAATAAGTAATGAGTCAGTGAACAGTTAAAAGCATTCCATGAGAATGCATCAACTAGCCATGTGAACTTTTTGATAGAAAAATCCTAAGTGTTTAGACATTACTTAGAATGAGGGAAAGCTACTCTTTAATAAATGCAGTATGTTTAATCTGTCTTATGTGACTAAACCTACCATATCAAATGAAAATATACTTTTGTTTTTTTCTATTTCTCCTTAGCCACAAGTAGTTAATGACTTATTTTTATATGAAACACATACTTGAAACCTGATAATTGTAAACAACCACTTTTAGATTTAACTCCATATCTTTTACCAGATAAACAACATGAGTTCCTTATAGAAAAAAGAGGGAACTTCTCGAAATAATATTTATTCTCAAGAGACAGAATGTCCAAATTTCAGCATTGCCAAGGTGTAAACCATTTAAATCTTCTAGATAACTAAAACATGCACACTTCATTGAGTCTGTCTGAAAAATCGAAATCCACAATATTTAAGTTCCTAATTTGCTATAATTTTTAAATCATATTAATAATTTCTCATCATTTTCAAAGTAATGCATCTACATAGTTTACTAAATAGTAACACAATGTTTCTTAAAAACCACAAAAGACAGCAGCCCATATCTCAACCTTGGAGACCTCTGTCAAAATTCTTTCTAGTGTTTACCTGTTTATCTCTAAATAATAAGCTTATATTGCTATTTTTTATTTGTATACTGTAGACATTATTAATTTCTTACCATGGAAGATAAAGTGTTAGCTCTCTCATACCACCCACTTTCCTTTCATTCTTCCAGTATTTAGCCAACTGGTACATTTTTAATAATTTCCTTCCTTGAGTAAAAAGTTTTCCTTTCTACAATTCATATTGCCCATTTTTTCCCCAATCGCAAGCTTTGCAAGAGAAATGTAAAATCTCTCTGAATGTATCTCACACTCTTAAATGTGAAGCACTCTGCTAATTCCAAATCTTCCTTCTGAATCCCTTTCTAGAGTTTTCTACCTTCATGCTCAGCTAAGGACAGATTATTCTTAAGAACAATGCACAGTTGTTATCCAGGAACTTCTCTTCATCTTTCTCATCTCATTCTCATCACTTATTTCCTGAATCCTCTCCTTCTCTCTCCCCAGTTTTTCTTCATTTGGATACAGCATAGCCCACCAAAAGATTCCTGAGAAAGCAACCTTGGAAGGTAAATTTTGAGGATCATGCAACTAAAAATGTCTTTCTACCTTCACACCTGATTAACAGTTTGACTAAGTATAGAATTCCAAGTTCAAAGTAATTTGGCCTCAGAACTTTAAAGCCACATCTTCTAACTTTGAATGTTACCATTAAGAAATCAGATACCATCCTGATTCTTGAACCAATGTGTACATAGGGTTTAAATTTTCTCTCTAAAAGTGTCTATCATCATCTGTAAACCACTGGTAGTTTGAAATTTTCCAGTTATATATCTTGGTATAGATCTACTTCACATTTTTTCCAGTTGTATGAAGAAATAATTGACATGTCACAGTACAAGTTTAAGGCATACAGAGTGATGGTTTGATTCACATATACTGTGAAATGATTATGGCAATAGGCTTACCTAACATTCATCATCTCACATATGATAAAATGATAAAAAGAAAAAAAAATATTTTCTACTTTACACTTTTTATAGGCACACAGTAAATCCTTTCAAAGTGGAAATGCTTGTTCTTCAGTTTTGAAAAAAAAAAAGTATGATTTGATTTCATGCTAATCTCTTCCCTATCACTTTCTCTGCTTTCCCTCATTTTCTGAAACTGTTATTAATAAGAGTTTTGTTTGTGAGACATTCTGATTTTATCTGCTCTCCTGTTATCCCTTTGACTTTCTGCTCTGAAAATTTCAATCCTGTTAAAGTTATTACAGCTGAGTGCTTATTCTCTGATTATTCATTTTTTATATTATTCTGTCATGTTTCATGGAAGTACTATCTTCTATCTATCTGAGTATATTAATTATATTTTTACTTCAGCCATTGTCTTCCAGAGGAAGTACTGCCTCCAATTCTTAAGCCAGTTCTGGAGCATGAACTGGCTTGCTTTTTCCTTGGCACAATACTTTCCAGGGACTTGTATTTAGCTTTCTCCATTCTACTAATTCCTTCATCCACTTTGCAGCTTCCAAAAATTGTATCTCTTTCACATGTTGCTTCCTCTTCTTTATTATGCTTGTGGATTTGTACTTTTTTAGCCTTTTAGTCATACTTTTAGTCCTTTACTTGGAAGGAACAAGGGAAAACGTGTTCAGTCACCAAGTTTAACTGGAAGTCTGTTGTTCAAGTTTCTAAGATGTTAATCCTATAGGTGTAATCATGCCATTTATAGGGTCATAAAATCATAGGGTTTTTACTGTTAAAAAGCTTCTCAGAGGTCATCTGATTCAATCCTTTTATTTTAGAGGTGAAAAAATGGAAGCTTCAAAAGTTAAGTGGTTTATGCAAGGTTATAGCAATTCATACAGCTGGTACTTGAACTTGCCTTCATTACCATACTGCCTCCTCACATAGATAACCTCTTAAAGTCCCCACTCTCCAAGAACTCCCACACACATAATAAAGCCAAAACTTTTTAATATGGCAGTCTAACTTTTGGTAAACAAAATGGAAGAAATTTGCCATTAATTAAAAATTCATGTTGAGATTTGACAGAAAAGAGCAAAATTCTGTAAAGCAATTATCAGTCAATAAAAAATAAATTAATTTTTAAAAAACTGAGAAAAAAAGACTCCAAGAGTAAATATCTGATTCTAAACCTTCTACTTTTTACCAAAATTTCCTAATCAATACTCTCCCATGAAACTCTCTCTCCTTCAACATGGCAGACTTCATCTAAGTTCATCTAAGTTTTACTCTTTCAGGTCATAAGATGACACCATATTTTCTCCAAGTAAAGGAAATTTATGTTTGAAATCAATTGAATTATTTATATCCTTCTTTATCTCCCATCCTTACATTCTCCCTGACCTCAGACTGAACGCTTCTCCTAAAATAATCTTTTCCTCCATGAATAGCACAACCCAGGTACTCAAGCAAACCACTTGAAAGTCATCCTCAACTTCTTTTTCCTTAACAGCAACCAACTCCCACCCCACATCTATGCTGTCCCCAAATTTTACCAATTCTACCTTCTAAAAATCTCATGAGTCCATCCCTCCTGATATTCCTCACAGCTTCACAGACACTTTCAGATCAAACCCTCCCTGTACTTCATCCTGATTGCCACTCTTTATCTGCTAACTGATCTCACACACTAGTTTCTTCTCTTTACACTCTTTCTCCTACACTCAATTGATGAAATGCTTTTTTCTCAACAGAAGTATAAAACCTTTAGTGGATGCCACCTCATTTCCAGATCCTTAGCATGACTTATATAAGGTACTTCATGGTAGCACCTGTGTATCTCTCCAACTGCATATTTTGAGGCTCCTAAACTGGCACTTTATTGAATTAGAAATCAGATAGAAATAAAGAGGCTTCTTTTGGGTTTTCTGTTTACACTGGATTTTCATTACTACTGAATGACAGCTTTTTTCCCCATCTCCTCTCTCAAGTAAAGAAGGAATCAAATGAAAGGAAAGAGGGTGATATGATTTTAAAAAATAGTATTAACCCTATAAAAATATTTAATAAAGTTCTGTTTACCATAATATTTTATAACATTTTATGCTATCATTTGGAGAGTATAATCTGTTTAAAGTTATTGGCAATACATTAAATTCAGTATCCAGAACACTAAAGATGCAAATTAAATATTTGATGGAGACAATAGCAATTAGATCTTCTGGACATGAAATAATTACAGGATCAACACATTTTTATAGTAAAGGCCAAATCTAAGAAAGTTTTATATAATAGTTACTAGACTACAGATTTTAGCAGGTAGGGGCCACGTCTTAACCATCTTTGTATTCTCTACTGTGCCAAATACATAACATAATAGGTGCCCAGGGAAAGAAAGAAAGAATGAATGAATAAATGAAATTATAGGCAATATCAGGCCAACAAACCCAGGCAGAAGAAGCTTATCTACTATTTAATAAGCCAAATAATCCAATAGAATTTATTATTACAGATGATCAACTTAGTCAAAATGTCATAAATATATATTTTTAAAAGTGTGTATATAGATAGATAGATATATCCAGCAGACCTTTATATGAAACATCAGTCTGATCTTTATTTGGACATCTGTTAAATCATTCAATAGATAACATAGCAAAATGTTTCAACCTAACAAAACAGTATATACTACTTGGAAAGCAAGTAAAATAAAGATGTTTCCATTTTCAGTACTCTTATCTTTAGATTGTCCTCCACATACCTCTCCAGATGAGAAATACACAAAAATAAGAACTTTTTTAGCTAGAATTTTGATCAAGTTACTGCCTTTCATATTACTGTAATGATATCAAACTGCCTTCTAAACCAAATAGAAACAGCACCATGGCACATGCACATAATCTAATTGTGCACTTCTACCATGACAACCTCATGTCCCTTGAGGCACTAAAGTCAACTTGCCAGCCAGAAGTCTGAAGTTTAGCAATTCAACCCAGCGCAATTACAAAAATGCCTTAATCCACAACCTAAAATTTAAAATATTAAGGGGCTACACTAGTTGGTATCCCTGGACCCCAAAGCCAGCTACTCCAGAACATGTCTTCACCCACCAGTGGCTGGTAGCCTCTGAAAGAGGCAGGGCTGGGCAGCCAAACATGCTGGGGGCCAGCCCTGCCTACAAGTGCTCCCATAGTAGTTGGGGCCACCGCAACAGAAGGGCTCACCCAGCACACACTGGAGACAGACTTGAATCACACAGTTCCAATAACTAGAGGGAAGTATGCTGCTGGGCCTCACAGAATATATCTTCTAAAATAACACTTCTCCAAGGTCAAGAAATATAACTGACCTATCTAATGAAAGTGAAAGTGAAGGTCACTCACTTCACAAAGGGTCCTACTCTTTGTGACCCCATGCACTATAGCCTGCTAGGCTCCTCTGTCCATGGAATTCTGCAGGCAAGAATACTGGAGTGGGTAGCCATACCCTTCTCCAAGGGATCTTCCCAACCCATGGATTGAACCCAGGTCTCCCACACTGCAGGTGGATTCTTTACCATCTGAGCCACCTATCTAATACAGAAACATAATCAGAGAATTAAGCAAAACGAGAAAACAAAGGAGTATGTTCCAAAGGAACAAGATAAAACCCCAGAAGAAGAACTAAGCAAATTATAGATAAGCAATCTATCTGATGAAGAGTCAAAGTTAATGATCATAAAGAGGCTCAGTGAATTTGGGAGAATAATAGATAAACACAGTGAGGAATTTAACCAAGAGATAGAAAACATAAAGAATCAAATAGAGTTGAAGAATATGATAATTGAAATAAAATGTATTTTTATTACTAGACGGTATCAATAGCAGATTAGATAATATAGAGGAACAGATCAGTGAACTGAAAGACAAAGTACTAGAGACCACCCAAGCTGAAGAAAAAAAAGAAAAAAAATCAATTTTAAAAAATGAGGACAGTTTAAGAGACCTCTGTCACATCAAGCATCTAACATTCACATTATAGGGGTCCAGGAAGGAAAAGAGAGAGATAGAGGCAGAGAATTCCCTGAAGCCATAATAGAGGAAAACTTCCCCAACCTGGGAAAGAAAACTGATGTCCATGTCCAAAGAGCACAGAAAGTCCCAAACAAGATCCACACTAAGACAGAAAGAAAATATTAAAAATAGCATGAGAAAAGCAACTAGTTTTATACAAAGGAACTCTCATAAAACTGTCAGATGACTTTTCAGCAGAAACTCTGCAGGCCAGTAAGGAGTGGCACCATATATTTAAAAAGAAAAAGGAAAAACCCTACAACCAAGAATACTGTTACTGGCAAGGCTATCATTTAGAGTTGAAGGAGAGATAGAGTTTTCTAGACAAGCAAAATCTGAAAGCGTTCAGCACCACGAAACTAGTTTTATAAGAAATGTTAAAGGGATTTCTCTAAGTGGAAAATAAAAGGCCTGACTAGAAATATTAGAATTATGAAAGGAAAAATCTCATTGGTAAAGGCAAACATACAATAAAGGTAGGAAATCAGCTATGAAGTTAGTAGGAAGATTCAAATATAAAAATAGTAAAAATCACCTATATCCACAGTAAGTAGCCAAGGAATACACAAAACAAAAAGGTGTAAACTATGATGTCAAAAACATTAAATGTCTCTTTTCACTTCCTCAAAGCAGGATCCTCTGTGACCCACCTCCCAGAATATTGGAAATAAAAGCAGGACTAAACAAATGGGACCTAATGAAACTTAGGGGCTTTTGCACTACAAAGGAGACTGTAGGTAAGGTGAGAAGACAGCCCTCAGATTGGGAGAAAGTGATAGCAAATGAAGAAACAGACAAAGGATTGATCTCAGGAATATACAAGCAACTCCTGAAGCTCAATTCCAGAAGGATAAATGACCCAATCAAAAGGTGGGCCAAAGAACTAAACAGACACTTCTCCGGAGAGGACGTGCAGATGGCTAACAAACACATGAAAGGATGCTCAACATCACTCATTATTAGAGAAATGCAAATCAAAACCACAATGAGGTGCCATTACACGCCAGCCGGGATGGCTGCTATCCAAAAGTCTGCAGGCAATGAATGCTGGAGAGGGTGTGGAGAAGGGGGAACCCTCTTACACTGTTGGTGGGAATGCAAACTGGTGCGGCCGCTGTGGAGAACAGTGTGGAGATTCCTTAAAAAACTGGACATAGAACTGCCATATGACCCAGCAATCTCACTTCTGGGCATACACACTGAGGAAACCAGATCTGAAGGAGACACGTGCACCCCAATGTTCATCGCAGCACTGTTTGTAATGGCCAGGACATGGAAGCAACCTAGATGCCCATCAGCGGATGAATGGATAGGGAAGCTGTGGTACATATACACCATGGAATATTACTCAGCCATTAAAAAGAATTCATTTGAACCAGTCCTGATGAGATGGATGAAGCTGGAGCCCATTATGCAGAGTGAAGTAAGCCAGAAAGATAAAGAACATTACAGCATACTGACACATGTATATGGAATTTAGAGAGGTGATAACGATAACCCTATATGCAGAACAGAAAAAGAGACACAGAAATACAGAACAGACTTTTGAACTTTGTGGGAGAATGTGAGGGTGGGATATTTCAAAAGAACAGCATGTATACTATCTATGGTGAAGCAGATCACCAGCCCAGGAGGGATGCACGAGACAGGTGCTCCGGCCTGGTGCACTGGGAAGACCCGGAGGAATCGGGTGGAGAGGGAGGTGGGAGGGGGGATCGGGATTGGGAATACATGTAAATCCATGGCTGATTCATATCAATGTATGACAAAACCCACTGGAAAA
This sequence comes from Dama dama, assembly GCF_033118175.1. Lineage (NCBI taxonomy): Eukaryota > Metazoa > Chordata > Mammalia > Artiodactyla > Cervidae > Dama > Dama dama. Next base: position 58,695,163 of record NC_083699.1, on the reverse strand, counting down.
AAATAATAATAATAATAAAAAAAAAAATTAAAAAAAAAAAAAACATTAAATGTGAAGGGGAGTAAATATGCACTCTAAATTAATAGATTATCAATTTAATTATACACACACACACCATATATATGATATATATATATACATAGTATATATATGCATATATATATATATATATATATGCCCCTTGGCAACCACAAGCCAATATGATGTTAAAGAGAATCACAAAATTCCAAGGGAAGAGAGTAAAAGAAGAAGAAAGGAATAAAAACACCTTTAAAAACAACTAGAAAACAATTAACAAAATATCAGTATGTACACGTGTGTGTGTGTGCTAAGTTGATCCAGTCGTGTCCAACTCTTTACAACCCTATGAACTATAGCCCACCAGGCTCTTCTGTCCATGGGGGTTCTCCAGGCAAGAATACTGGAGTGGATTGACATTTCCTTCTCCACAGTAAGTATATACTTATTAATAATTACTTTAAATGTAAATGGACTGAATGTTCCAATCAAAAAACACAGAATACTGAATCAGTGTTAGTTGCTCAGTCACGTCCGACTCTTTGTGATCCCATATACTGTAGCTCACCAGACTTCTCTGTCCATACCAAGACATAAAAAAATAAAATCTTGCCATTTGTGACAACATAGATAAATCTAAAAGGTATTATGCTAAGTGAAATAAATCAGAGAATGATTAATACTGTATGATTTCACTCATATGTGGAATTTGAAAGAAAAAATAAACAAGTGAACAAACAAAACAGAAACAGAGTCACAAATACAGAGAGCACTAAACAGGTGGTTGCCAGAGAGTGAGGAATGGAGGAAAGAAATAGGTGAGGGATAGTAAGAGGTACAAACTTTCAGTTACAAAATAAATGAGTCATGGGAACGAAATGTACAGCATGAGGAATATAGTAAATAATAATGTAATAGTTTACAGTAGTGACAGATGGTAACTAAACTAATCATAGTGATCATTTTGTAATGTATAGAAATATCAAATCACTATGTTGTATACCAGCAGTGTTGTAGGTTGATTATACTTCCAAAAAGAAAAAGAAAAAAAGACAAATAATCTTACAGAAAAAGAAATCAGATCTGTAATCACCAGAAACAGGGGGTGGAAGGGAAGGGAATTGGACGAAGGTGATCAAAAGATAAAAGATAAATAAGTACTAGGGATGTAATATACAACATGATCAAGATAAATAATACTGCTTTATGTTATATATGAAAGCTAAGAGAGTAAATCCTGAGGTCTCATCACATGGAAAAAATTTTTTTTCTTTTTCTTTTATTTTACATTGATATGAGATGATGAATATTCACCAAAGTTACTACATGGTGTATGTAAGTCAAATCATTATGCTACACACCTTAAATGTATGCAATGCTGTATGTCAATTATATCTCAATAAAACTGGGAAAAAATAAATATAATTTTTTAAGAAATCAAGGAGCAGGCCCAAGGCATATGAGTCAAAAACAGAGCACTGTGAACATATTCAAACTGAGACTATTCTTTTCTATTTCTATAAAGGTCCTTAGCAAAAGATTCTAAATATCAGGAATATCAGGAATTTCCTCTGAAAAAAAGGAATTCTCTTGAATCCCATCACCTTAAAAATATCTTGTATAACAAAAAGGTATAATGTGTAGCTTCTTACTAGGTAGAAGTCTGAGTACCGAGCATATCATATTACAGAATAAAGATGGGTATTTTCCGGGATGCTATCTAGTTTTTATAAATTCCACTGTTGTCCTCATCTAAAACGACTATGGAAATGGTGTAGCTAAAGAAAAAAAAAGGGACAAAATTTAAATCAACAAACTAAGAAATAAAAGTATAGGCTATACATGTTAACAAATGCTGACATATGGAAGAGCAAAGAAAAATATGTGAAGACACACTCCTGGGCAAAAGGCTGAGGATAGCCAATATTGATAGGATATATAACAATTGAAGGGATTCCCAGGTGGCTCAGTGGGTAAAGAACCCGCTTGCACTGTAGGAGTTGCGGGAGACATGGGTTCTATCCCTGGGTTGGGAAGATCTCCTGGAGAAGGACATGGCAACCACTCAGGTATTCTTGCCTGGAGAATCACAGGGACAGAGGAGACTAGCAAGCTATAGTCCATGAGGTCGCAAAGAGTCAAACATGACTGAAGCGACTGAGCACACATGCACAAATAATGATTAAAACAAGAGCACAGAAAAGACAAAGTAGAGGAGAAATTTTAATATAACTAGTGGGTAGAAAAATGCAAAATGTTCCTTGGAAGGAAAGCTATGACAAACCTAGACAGCACATTAAAAAGCAGAGACATCACTTAGCTGACAAAGATCTGTATAGTCAAAGCTATGGTTTTACCAGTAGTCATCAATAGATGTGAGAACTGGCCCATAAAGAAGACTGAGTGCCAAAGAATTGATGCTTTGTGGTGTTGGAAAAGACTCTTGAGAGTTCCTTGGACAGCACAGAGATCAAACCAGTCAATTCTAAAGGAAATCAACCCTGAATATTCATTGAAGGACTGATGCTGAAGCTCCAATACTGTGGTCACCTGATGCAAAGAGCCAACTCACTGGAAAAGAACCCGATGTTGGCAAAGACTGAAGGCAAAAGGAGAGGATGAAATGGTTGGGGGCAACACTGACTCAACGGACATGAATTTGAGCAAACTCTGGGAGATAGCGGTAGACAGAGGAGCCTGCCGTGCTGCAATCCTTGGAGCAAAGAGTCAGACACAGCTAAATGACTGAACAACAACAAGGAAAATGTATGTTGTATAAACTGAAGCAATCCCAATGATATAAAGAGTCATGAAGGGGAAAGACAAGATTTCTTCCCTTCAAAGGTTTTATGACCAGTAAGGATAGACTATAATACGAAAATGAAATAGACCTAATTCCATAATAGGCATAGAAAGTGACCAACAGTGATAACTCTATTGTTTAAGGACACAAAGTGGTACTTAATAAACTTCAGATTATACCATTTAAAAACTGTTTCTCAACTTTGGAAAATGTCTTACACTCCCCTTGGCTACCTATTTGCTTTAGCTTTTAAAATTATGGAAGTGTCATGCAAGCCATCTATAGAAGGTAAATAACAACACTTCTATGAATAGTAGTAATTAAAAAGAACCCATTGATGGCACATTCATTCCAATGCCACCAGCACTGAGTCAACCACTATATTGTGTGCATGCTAAATTGCTTCAGTCACATCCAACTCTTTGTAACCCTATGGTCTGTAGCTTTCCAGGCTGCTCTGTCCATGGGATTCTCCAGGCAGGAATACTGGAGTGGGCTGACATGCCCTCCTCCAGGGGATCTTCCTAACCCAGGGAAAGAACCCACATCTTGTGCAGCTTCTTCACTCCTAGCAAATTCTTTACCACTGAGCACTAACATCCAAACCCTGGAGGACACTATCAGCATTGCTGGTAACATCTCTGCCCCTAGAGTTTAAGTCTTTTTTTCTATGAAGAGCACATTCTTACACAGGACAACAGGATGTGAAATGATATGAAAATGTGTGTGTCAGCACTTAGAAAATTCTCCTCCTAAAAGCAGTTTCTAAATGTGGAATCCTTAATGAAGACCTGTAACCTACTGGTCAGCAGAAGCATTTAGGAATTGAAGGCATACAGTACAATGCTTATCCTTATTCCCATTTAGCTACCAGGGTTTTTTTTTTGTTCAATATTTCTTTTTTCTTTTCCGTGTTCTCTGTTTACAATTGTGAGAGAACTCTGTAGAGAAACAACTTGACTAGACCCAGGAGATGGTGAAGGACAGGGAAGCCTGGCATGCTGCAGTCCGCAGGGTTGCAAAGAGTCAGACATGACTTAGCCACTGAACAAAACAAATGTGGAAAAGCATCTTGACTGGATCTAGGTTCCGTGTGGGTACATGCCATGTAAGCACTACACACAACTCCACCTGAAACTCTCCACGTTTCAACCCTTTTGATAGTCTTCAGCTGAGACTACATCCGACCCTTTCACTTATGTTTCACCTACAATTTCAGGTCTCAGCAGTTCCTGAGAATAAATGAGTTATAGTTATACTTCCTCTTCTCATAAATCTGAAAGAAAGAGTAGGGTGGGGTGGGCTTAGGAAATGGACAGTTTCACTGCCAATCCAAACATAACATTCCAATAGCTGGCTGTTGTGATCAAGAAGATTATATTTTTTAATATCAGTGTATGTAAGCCTTTCAGCAAATAAACTCAGAGGATGAAGAGGAGGAGGTGGGGAGAGGAAATGATATTGATGATGACAATGATAGCTAATGTTTTCAGTATCTGTGCCTGGCATTGTTCTAGGTGCTCTGCACTCTGCATGTATTATCTCATTTAATCCTCACATAGTCAAAAAAATTCCTTGTTAGGTAAAATTATTTTTATCTTCATATTTTAAACAGGATACAGAAAAACAGGGGGAAAGTTGTTTAAATGAATTTAAAGGTATTTCGTTCCTTTAAAGTTAAAACATAAAATTTACACTGATTGACCAATCTTTTATGTAAGATCAAAGGCTGTCATTGACTCTTGATCTGCTAAGTCACATTATTCTCCTTACTCAGACTGTTCCACAATGTAGCATTTATGTACAGTCAGTGAGAGTTTAAAGATTTTGTTTATTTAATGGCAGTGAGTGCCTAAAGAGACTTGCAAAGCAAATTGAATGCAGGACCCTTCCAAATTTTTACATTCATCCACTACCCTTGTCCTGGGAGATCTTTCACTGTTGTCTACCCACACTAATTTGTTTTAGTGATTCACCTTTAAAAAGTCTTTCCAAATCAGTCAACTTAAATTTCACAATATCAATAGATATTTATACTTTTTTACTCATATTTCACCAGTTTGCATAATTAAATTACCATTGCACATTCAACTGGCAGAAACAAATTTAAAAACAAACACAAATGACTCTAAGTAAGCATAACAGCAAATAAACAGGGAGACAGAAATACACCATAATTCAGAGTTTCCTATCAGCCTAAAGTAGGGATTGGCCAGGAGGGCTTCTACTATATTCATACCTTCCCTAATCACAAAGAATACTATTTAATAAGTATATTAGGTTTCTGGCAGAATGGATTTACAATTGAAAAATATAATCATATTTGATAGCGGGTTTACAATAACACCAAAATTCTATACTAGGAAGTTAATATATTTCTTCTTATGTTTCTTAAACAGAAATACTGGGAGACTACTTCACTGATAAAAACTAAAGTCATAAAATTCTATCTTAAGCTCAATAAAGTATAACAAAGCCTGTTCCCTACTTTACATGTGTGAGTATGTACATATACACTCATACACATAAAAATGTGTAATTAATAAATGAAGAAACTCAGACTTTAAGAAAGAAAGTCCCAACCAGAGGAAACCACCACCTTATGTGGTAAAAGCTCTAAATTTAAAGTTCAGGTTCAACCTGTTACTACTTATTTGATGTGGAATAATTCACTTCCCCTCCCTGAATTATACTTTCCTTATTTAAAAAAGGAGACAATAATACTTGCTCTCTCCATCTCACAGAACTATGGTCAGAATTACATAAAATAATATATATGAAAACACTTTACAAACTATCAGTCATCATATATATATAATATACTATTACTTGAAATCCTAGCTTGTACTTTGAACATAGAGTTAGGGAGGTCATTTCACAAATGATGGGACTGAGAGCCCAAAGCCCAAATTACCTTCCTCCTCAGAGTGGCATGGATGACAGAGCACAAGTAGAGAATACTTGATTAACCTGGAAAAGGATATCACCAGTCATGAGAGTGGGAATCAATTGGAGATTCAAGAAAGCCAAAATGCCCAGAATGAACTAATGCTGCAGTGGCGACTATGAACAGAGACAAAATGTTAAAGGTTGAGCAGTTTCATATAATAAGTTCTGGCAGTAATTTTGGTGAAAATACGAGGAGAGATAGAAAGATCAAACCCCCAAAAAGTTCAACTATACAAAACACATATTATTATTTCATCTTATAGAACAAAATGTTGAAGGCTTTTCAAACTTAAGAAAACTACAAATTTGAGATAATTCTCTTATTTATGTCATTCCTTTCTACTGGCTGGAGAAATTAACCATAGGTTAGGAAGTTGAGAAAACAATAGGATGCACGTCAGTAAAGTCCAAGCACTTTAATTGGATTGATTTGGGTACAGTTTGTCTTCCTTTTTCTCTGGCCATTAATCCAGCAGCGGAAAGTGATCTAACACAGCACCATGGCACGAAGGGATAGACCCTGAGAGCCTGTCTCTATGATGACTGTTCTTGCACATCCAGGCCGCCTATTGAAACTAACAATGCCTGCCTCTGCTGCCGAAGAGGATCATCCAAACTCTGCAAATGAAACACATCACACAAAGGGATGAAAGAATTCTTATTCCACAGGGTTTTGCTTGCAGCTGGTCATGCATGCCAGAGGGATGTGCCATGAGGATGAGAAAGAAGCTTCTAAAGAGAATAGCTGGGGCAGCCCATCAGACATTTTGAAATACTTAGGGAATTATTCTTTTGAAACTAAGGCAAATAACTAGACTTCTTTACAGCAGAACTTAGAAGAGACAGGGTTTTTTAATTACTAAAATTCACCCAGGTGTGAATATTCTTGCCATTAAAAGAAACCGATAAATTCTAATTGATTATATGTTCTTGGGGTTCCCTATTTATAGTAAGAGATCATTTTATATAATTGATTTTTTTTTTTCCTCAGGGCTGGTACTCAAAATCACTTTGGCGTTTAAAACTGTATCCAGGATTTTCAGAAACTGATGCAAGTAACTAAATAATATGCTTATTATACACAATAAAACACTGATTAGGACCACAGACTCTGAGATTAGATCAGAGTTGAAACTGATTTGACTTTCAATACATGGCATTGGGTCCAAGGTGCTCTAATGGCCTGGAATAAGTTTTACGGAATAAGTCTGCCCCACAAAAGATGTTCCAAATACAGTTAAAACTTATATAAAAAAAAAAATTCCCTGTAGTCACCATTGCTCCTGGCTCCTTAACTGGCCTCAGCAAGGCATAATGCAGTTTTGAGTTGCCCTGGACATCACTGTACAAAGTAGTAAAGCAGCACCTAGAATTTTGTAGAGACATGGCACGGTGAGGCGTCAGCATTCACGGATACACTCACTCTGACCAGCCAGAAACACAAACACTTGCCTGCGTTCCTTAGCCCTTTTGACTCCTGTTCCAAAACAGATCATCTTCCTCTATCTACTGGATGAAAGGTAAAACCTCCTTTCGTTGCACGTAACAGAATACACATTAGATTTAGCAATCTCTTTTTACCTATTATACCACTGATTCCAAATAACTTGCCATAACTAGACATGTAGCTTTATGGAAGTTATTTAATCTAATTTAGCCTTAGATTCTTCATTGATAATATGTAAATAATATCTACCTTGTGAGACTGCTGTGCAGAGGGAGATAATATTTACCTCATAGTTCGGTTACCAGCACAGAGTGACTCAACAAATGGTAGTCACTGGGTGTGTCTTTCTCTGTAACAGGAGTAACACATAGTTTACAGAAGAAACTAAAATGAGAAATGGGATGTAAAATCAAAAATATTCCCCTACCCTGTCAGGATGCTATTGTTGATTCAAACATTGTATCACTCTTTTCGAGTTAGATAACCCTTTATAAGAAGCATTACTTCCTTACAGGATTGAATGAATAGAAGTCTCTAGGAGAAAAATTTTTTTTCCACATTTTCAATCCATTAGGTCTAATTAATGTCCTTCAGACCACTGTAAATAAGTTCTTGTTATAAGTGTTTTAACTTTTCAATGATTATATTTAATACATAAATGTTTGGCATTGGAGGGTTTCCATAATTGTTCTAACGTTTCTTGTTCCATCACTTCTACCACGGCTTCAACTCTCTCAGTAACTCTTAACTTCTCTCAAAAAGAGAAGACAATTTGGATGAAAACTGATACTATAAAAGAAACTTTGAAATATTTTTGAGAAAAATTAATTCTTACTCTCAGTTCTTCTACAGGTACTATCCCACACAACTACACAAAATGAATTTGAGTCCGATACCAACACATTCTAAAGACTAAAAGAAGCAATCTTTCAGAAAAACCTAGAAACTAATGAGGAAAGAGAAATATATACACACATAAATATGGTAGCCAATGAAAACAGATTATAATGAGGGAAAATGTATGTAAAGAGAGACAATGATATTTAGAGTACAATGGAAAATTACTACATAATAAAATAAGACCCACAATTGATTTCCCTTAAGAATTATAAAATTTCTAATTCAAGCTTTATTCTAGTAAAAAAATAAGTTAAATCCCTACCATTAATTACTTCTTTGTGAATATTTGCTCTCAAATTTTTATACTAAAATCCTTAATTTAGGTATCAAAGAAGACAGAAGAACATAATATTTCATTCTAAAGGATTTGATCAACCATTTTGAAAACCTGAGTCATCACTTTTTCACCACCCCTTTTAGCAGCACCCATTCAAACAATCACCAGATCCTGTCAATGTTCTTTCTACTCCCACTGTACTATCTAGAATCCTAAGTAATCTAAGTATTTTCATCCTCTAATCTCTGTCATCCTTCTTTATGCTTCCAGAATTACCTTCCATAAAAATAAAGGCTCAAGGAATTTCCCTTACCTTCTTAAAAACCTTGGGTGGTTTACCAAATAAAGTCCAAACTCTAGCATAACATTCAGTCTTTCACAGTATAGCATTAAACTACAACTCATGGTAATGATACTGAATGTAAAAGATATTCAGTAACAGCTTGCTATGTTCCAGACTCCATAGCAGCAGGTTGGTAGTAGGAATAAAAGTGAACCAGACACAGTCCCCATTTTCAAAGAAGCCAGTGCAGTGAAAAGGCAGATAAGTGAACTAAATATTGTAATGCAATGAAGTGAGTACAACAAAGGTAACTAACAACAGGGTGCTAACAAAATTAGATAACTCCCAAACTCAATGAGGAGAAAAGTGAAAGTAATATCTTGGTCCTCTGCTTCTGAAAATGACGGAAGCAACAAAGGAGTTAGCCTCCTGAATTAAACAACTAAAAATTGGACAAAACACTTTATAGACATTGGACAACAGGCAGCACATGACAAGCCCCATAATCACTATAACTTACTGTCTAGACAGAGTTACCAGATCACATCTCAGAGGGGAAGAAATCAAATAGACCCTGTGTTGCCCAGGGCCACACTGCTAATAAGGAGCAAATCTGGGCTTCAGATAGCAGTCTTTCTGATTCCAAAGTCCAGGAAGTTTTTACCTTTACTTCTGTACCACCTTTAAATCATTGCTTAGACTATCCACCTAGCCTAGAAACCAGCAGACTCCTACCTCTCCATATTCTCTCGCCCTACAGAAATTATGTTTCAAGGTTTCAGTTTAAACATCACTTCATCCAAGAAAACTCCCCTAATTCCAATGCCCCCAGCCACAGAATGAAAAAATATCAGTAATTACCATCCTCTATAATACTGTATCACTTCATTTTGATTGTTTTGCAGCATTAATTTTATTCTGCTTTATCTAATAATTATATTCGTTTTAACCAATGTCTACCAGGGCTTCACTGATAGCTCAGTTGATAAAGAATCTGCCTGCAATGCAGGAGACCCCAGCTGGATTCCTGGGTCAGGAAGATCCACTGGAGAAGGGATAGGCTACCCACTCTAGTATTCTTGGGCTTCCCTTGTGGCTCAGCTGGTAAAGAATCCGATTACTGAGAGCTTACTATATTATACTGGTGTTAATCAATATTTATCAGGGCTTGCCTGATAGCTCAGTTGATAAAGAATCTGCCTATAATGCAGAAGACTAGGGTTTAATTCCTGGGTTGGGAAGATCCTCTGGAGAACCGGATAGGCTACCCACTCCAGTATTCTTGGGCTTCCCTTATGGCTCAGGTAGTAAAGAAATGTTTATTGAGAGCTTACTCTATTATTGCTCTATAAGATGTACATGAACCCCATCACTTAATCCTCAGGACAGTCCTATATCAGTCAGTCAGTTCAGTTGCTCAGTTGTGTGCGACTCTTTGCGACCTTACGGACTACAGCACGCCAGGCCTCCCTGTCCACCACAAACTCCCGGAGTTTACCCTAACTCATGCCCATTGAGTCGGTGATGCCATCCAGCCATCTCATCCTCTGTCGTCCCCTTCTTCTCCTGCCCCCAAGCCCTCCCAGCATCAGGGTCTTTTCCAGTGAGTCAACTCTTCGCATGAGGTGGCCAGAGTATTGGAGTTTCAGATTCAGCATCAGTCCTTCCAATGAATACCCAGGACTGATCTCCTTTAGGATGGATCTGCTGGCAGTCGAAGGGCTGCTCAGCTTTCTTCACAGTCCAACTCTCACATCCATACATGACCACTGGAAAAACAGTACCCTTGACTAGACGGACCTTTGCTGGCAAAGTAATGTCTCTGCTTTTTAATATGCTATCTAGGTTGATCATAACTTTCCTTCCAATCACCAAGTATCTTTTAATTTCATGGCTGCAGTCACCATCTGCAGTGATTTTGGAGCCCAAAAAAATAAAGTCTGACAGTGTTTCCACTGTCTCCCGATCTATTTCCCATGAGGTAATGGACCAGATGCCATGATCTTAGTTTTCTGAATGTTAAGCTTTAGGCCAACATTTTCACTCTCCTCTTTCACTTTCATCAAGAGGTTTTTTAGTTCCTCCTCACTTTCTTCCATAAGGGTGGCGTCATCTGCATATCTAAGGTTATTGATATTTCTCCCAGCAATCTTGATTCCAGCTTGTGCTTCTTCCAGCCCAGCGTTTCTCATGATGTACTCCACATATAGGTTAAATAAGCAGGGCGACAATATACAGCCTTGACGTACTCCTTTTCCTATTTGGAACCAGCCTGCTGTTCCATGTCCAGTTCTAACTGTTGCTTCCTGACCTGCATACAGGTTTCTCAAGAGGCAGGTCAGGTGGTCTGGTATTCCGATCTCTTTCAGAATTTTTCACAGTTTATTGTGATCCACACAGTCGAAGGCTTTAGTGTAGTCAATAAAGCAGAACTAGATGTACTCTCTAGCTTTTTCAATGATCCAGTGGATATTGGCAATTTGATCTCTGGTTGCTCTGCCTTTTCTAAAATCAGCTAGAAAATCTGGAAGTTCTTGGTTCACATATTGCTGAAGCCTGGCTTAGAGAATTTTGAGCATTACTTTACTAGCGTGTGAGATGAGTGCAATTGTGTGGTAGTTTGAGCATTCTTTGGGATTGCCTTTCTTTGGGATTGGAATGAAAACTGACCTTTTCCAGTCCTGTGGCCACTGCTGAGTTTTCCCAATTTGCTGGCATATTGAGTGCAGCACTTTCACAGCATCATCTTTCAGGACGTGAAATAGCTCAATTGGAATTCCATCACATCCACTAGCTTTGCTCAGAGTGATGCTTTCTAAGGCCCACTGACTTCACATTCCAGGATGTCTGGCTCTAGGTGAGTGATCACACCGTTGTGATTATCTGGGTCATGAAGATCTTTTTTGTACAGTTCTTCTGTGTATTCTTGCCACCTCTTCTTAGTATCTTCTGCTTCTGTTAGGTCCATACCATTTCTGTCCTTTATTGAGCCCACTTTTGCATGAAATGTTCCCTCGATATCTCCAATTTTCTTGAAGAGATCTCTAGTCTTTCCCATTCTATTGTTTTCCCCTATTTCTTTGCATTGATCGCTGAAAAAGCTTTCTGATCTCTCCTGGCTATTCTTTGCAACTCTGCATTCAAATGGGAATATCTTTCCTTTTCTCCTTTGCTTTTCGCTTCTCTTCATTTCACAGCTATTTGTAAGGCCACCTCAGACAACCATTTTGCCTTTTGCATTTCTTTTCCATGGGGATGGTCTTGATCCCTGTCTCCTGTACAATGTCATGAACCTCCGTCCATAGTTAATCAGGCACTCTGTCTATCAGATCTAGTCCCTTAAATCTATTTCTCACTTCCACTGTATAGTCATAACGGATTTGATTTAGGTCATACCTGAATGGTTTAGTGGTTTTCCCTACTTTCTTCAGTTTAAGTTTGAATTTGGCAATAAGGAGTTCATGATCTGAGCCACAGTCAGCTCCTGGTCTCGTTTTTGCTGACTGTATAGAGCTTCTCCATCTTTGGCTGCAAAGAAAATAATCAGTCTGATTTTGGTGTTGACCATCTGGTGATGTCCATGTGTAGAGTCTTCTCTTGTGTTGTTGGAAGAGGGTGTTTGCTATGACCAGTGCGTTCTCTTGGTAAAACTCTATTAGCCTTTGCCCTGCTTCATTCTGTACTCCAAGGCCAAATTTGCCTGTTACTCCAGGTGTTTCTTGACTTCCTACTTTTGCATTCCAGTCCCCTATAATAAAAAGGACATCTTTTTTGGGTGTTAGTTCTAAAAGGTCTTATAGGTCTTCATAGAACTGTTCAACTTCAGCTTCTTCAGCGTTACTGGTTGGGGCAAAGGCTTGGATTACCGTGATATTGAATGGTTTGCCTTGGAAATGAACAGAGATCATTCTGTCGTTTTTGAGATTGCATCCAAGTACTGCTTTTCGGACTCTTTTGTTGTCTAGATGGTTACTCCATTTCTTCTAAGGGATTCCTGCCCACAGTAGTAGATATAGTGGTCATCTGAGTTAAATTCACCCATTCCAGTCCATTTTAGTTCACTGATTCCTAGAATGTCGACATTCAATCTTGACATTTCTTGTTTGACCACTTCCAATTTGCCTTGATTCAAGGACCTAACATTCTAGGTTCCTATGCAATATTGCTCTTTACAGCATCGGACCTTGCTTCTATCACCAGTCCCATCCACAACTGGGTACAGTCCTATATAGTAGGTTCTATTTTCAGCCTCATTTTGTAGGTAAGGAAACTGTAACACAGATAGGCAAAATAACTCACTTAAAGTTATGCACTATTTCAAATCCTAAAAGATGATGCTGTGAAAGTGCTGCACTCAATATGCCAGCAAATTTGGAAAACTCAGCAGTGGCCACAAGACTGGAAAAGGTCAGTGTTGATTCCAATCCCAAAGAAAGGCCATGCCAAAGAATGCTCAAAATACCACACAATTGCACTCATCTCATGCTAGTAAACTAATGCTCAAAATTCTCCAAGCCAGGCTTCAACAATATGTGAATTGTGAAATTCCAGATGCTCAAGCTGGGTTAGAAAAGGCAGAGGAACCAGAGCTCAAATTGCCAACATCTGCTGGATCGTCCAAAAAGCAAGAGAGTTCCAGAAAAACATCTACTTGTGCTTTATTGACTATGACAAGTCCTTTGACTATGTGGATCACAACAACTCTGGAAAATTCTTCAAAAGATGGGAAACCTGACCACCTGACCTGCCTCTTGAGAAATCTGTATTTGGGTTAGGAAGCAACAGTTAGAACTGGACATGGAACAACAGACTGGTTCTAAATAGGAAAAGGAGTACATCAAGGCTGTATATTGTCACCCTCCTTATTTAATTTATATGCAGAGTACATCATGAGAAACGCTGGGCTGGAGGAAGCACAAGCTGGAATCAAGATTGCTGGGAGAAATATCAATAACCTCAGATATGCAGATAACACCACCCTATGGCAGAAAGTGAAGAAGAACTAAAGAGCCTCTTGACGAAAGTGAAAGAGGAGAGTGAAAAAGTTGGCTTAAAGCTCAACATTCAGAAAACTAAGATCATGGCATCTGGTCTTACCACTTCATGGCAAATAGATGGGGAAACAGTGGGAACAGTAACAGACTTTATTTTTAGGGACTCCAAAATCACTGTAGATGGTGACTGCCAGCCATGAAATTAAAAGACGCTTGCTCCTTGGAAGAAAAGTTATGACCAACCTAGACAGCATATTAAAAAGCAGAGACTACTTTGCCAGCAAAGGTCCATCTATTCAAAGCTATGGTTTTTCCAGTAGTCATGTCTGGATGTAAGAGTTGGGCTCTAAAGAAAGCTGAGCGTTGAAGAAATGATGTCTTTGAACTGTGGTGTTGGAGAAGACTCTTGAGAGTCCCTTGGACTACAAGGAGATCCAACCAGTCAATTCTAAAGGAAATCAGTCCTGAATATTCATTGGAAGGACTGATGATGAATCTGAAGCTCCAACACTTTGGCCACCTAATGGGAAGAACTGACTCATTTGAAAAGACCCTGATGCTGGGAAAGATTGAAGGTGGGAGGAGAAGGGGGTGACAGAGGATGAGATGGTTGGATGGCATCACTGACTCAATGGACATGAGTTTGAGTAAATTCCAGGAGTTGGTGATGGACAAGGAGGCCAGGCATGCTGCAGTCCATGGGATCAAAAAGCATCAGACACAACTGAGTGACTGAAGTGAACTGAACTAAGCTTCAGAGTAGGAATTCAAACCTAATAGTCTGTCTTCAAAATCCGTGCATACAAGCTAATTGTTTCCTGTCTGACTAGCCTACTCCTACTAGACTTCTTGAATAGGAACAGTTCATCTAGGTAATCTTGCTGTTTGTATATCTTACACCAGCTGAGATTCTGTTGTTTTCCATATGTATGAGGCTGTGGAGGTTTAATGATACTGAGTTCCAAACAAAAAGTCTGGGAATCTCTAAACTATGACAAAAGATACCTATAATTCTTTGAGAGAAATTTTTCTTTATCCTTGCAACTACTCAGAAATTTCATCCACAGCAATTAAAGTTCTTTCATGCTCCAGTAATGGAGTCTTACTTCACTCTAGCTAATTTGAATATTGACAAATTATAGATACATTATTTTATGTTTATGTTAACGACCATTGAAAGACATATTTCATATATTTATTCTAAGCAGAGAACAACACTACTAGTAAGAATAAGAATATATAGAGGTGGGAAATACATGTGGGAGTAGAGAACTGGCAAAGGTAATAATAAAATAGTAACAAAAAAAATCAACTACCATTTTCAAACCCTTACCATGAGCTAGGCACTTGCATTATTGTTATTAATAATGGCACTATAATTTCAGTGCATTATCTCACTTAACCCTCACAACAACCATGAGGTAGGAATAAGAATGATCCTGAAATTCTGGTATTCTCATTTTTTAACAATAGTGTCAGATGCCTTAAAAGAGTGTATTCACAAAGTTCACAACCATTTTATTAAAGTAGAAGCTTAAAAATCATGGGACTACATTTTTATCAATTACTGTTTTTTCATCAGTTTCACAACTGTTATATAGTAGACTGGCAAGCACTATTAATCCACATACCTTAATGCCATCATCAGTTCATTTATGTTCAATATCTACTCCACACAAGCTCATTCACAAGTTAGTACATTGTTTACTAAAAAAATATAAAGTTGCCAATTTCTTATGGTAGAACATAATGGTTGTTGTTGTTAGTTGCTAAGTTGTGTCTGACTCTTTTGCGACCCCATGGACTGTTTCCCGCCAGGCTCCTCTGTCCATGGATCTCTCAGGCAATAATACTAGAGTGGGTTGTCATTTCCTTCTCCAGGGGATTTTCCTGACCCAGGGATCGAATCCACATCTCCTACACTGCAGGCGAGTCTTTATCACTGAGCTACCAGGGAAGACTGTCATATCACATTACATTACATTAATAATGTATATCAGTAATTGAGTCCCTATTATGTTGGGCAAAATGTTAGGAGCTTTACAATATGATC
Organism: Dama dama; assembly: GCF_033118175.1. Classification (NCBI taxonomy): domain Eukaryota; kingdom Metazoa; phylum Chordata; class Mammalia; order Artiodactyla; family Cervidae; genus Dama; species Dama dama. Next base: position 58,679,439 of record NC_083699.1, on the reverse strand, counting down.
TCATTTAGTCTCCATCACTGTGGGAGTTTGGTTTTCTTATCTGCAGTTTATAGGTGAGTAAAATGGCTCAGAATAACTTGTCCATGGTCTCACAGATACTAAGCAGTGTGCTAGAATGGGAGCTCAAACCCACCTCAGGCTACCACAAAAATTAAGAGAATTTTGCACAGTGGGAATTTGCCAAATTAACACACAAAATAAATAGATTTTCTATACACAAACAAACAAAAAAACCCAAAAAATATTATGAAAAACTGTTTAGGATAGGAAGGATGTAAAAAAATAAAAGTGTTCATTGCTGAGTCATGTTTGACTCTTTGCAATCCCATGGACTGTAGCCTGCCAGGCTCTGCTGTCCATGGAATTTTCCAGGCAAGAATACTGGAGTGGGTTGCCATTCCCTTCTCCTGGGGATTGAACCTGGGTCTCTGCACTGCACGCAGATTGATTCTTTACCATCTGAGCCACTAGGGAAGCCAAAAAAAAAAAAACAAACAGGCAATTAAATAAACAAATGAATAGAACACCAAACCTTAGTAGCAAACATTTAAAACCTTTATAAGGAAAACTGTATAACACTTTTGAAAGACAAAGAAGTTATTTAATAAGTGGAGGGGAAAAGCAGGTTCTTGAACATGGAGATTCAACTTCATAGAGAGATTAATTGTCCCTATGTTGATTCATGAACTTATCATAATTCCAATAGGGTAACATCAGTTTTATTTTCCCCTTGAAGTCTGGTAGTTTATTATAAAGTTCATTTAGAAAAACAACTAAGCAAGAAAAGTCATAAAAACCCTGAACAAAAAGAGCAATGGTGGGGGTGAGGTGGGAGGCTAACACTTCATATATTAAAACATGTTCTAAATTTTTTATAATTAAAAAAGCAATAATGGCATATGAATAGATAGCCCAACATAGAGTAGAAAACCTAAAAGTATGTATAGCAGCATAGGAAAAAAATCACAATAGAAAAAGCAAGCACTGGAAGAAAACATATATTAATTTCTTTACAAACTTCAAGCGGGAAAATTTTTTCCAAAGGATGCCACAATGACAGAAGACTTCACAGTCAATTAAACAATATTAAAGGCAAATGCCTCTTTTAGCCAATAATCATCACTGACATGGATTCTACAAAAAGCTAAATCCAACACACCTCTGGGAAATCACAGAAACTGCAGAATTATTCATTAGAACTAACTCTAATACCTTCTCTTTCTTCACCACCATTTTTAAACTCCAGCAGAAAGACTGTAGGAATATAACCAAAACCTAAAAGAATCTAAGCCACAACTACAGAATTTGCTGGAATTAAACTATACTATTCCATAGCCCCATATAATCCAAGACTTCTTGCATTTCAGTATTACGCAAGTGTGCTAGATTGCTTCAGTCATGTCTGACTCTTTTGTGTCCCTCCGGACTGCAGCCCACCAGGCTCCTCTGTCCATGGGATTCTCTAGGCAAAATACTGGAGTGGGTTGTCATGACCTCCTCCAGGATATCTTTCCAACCCAGGGATGGAACTGGCATCTCCTACAGCTCCGGCATTGCAGGCGGATTCTTTACTGCTGAGTCACAAGGGGAAGCCACTTCAGTATTATACTTACTTTTAAAAGGATTCCAATTCTTGAATATCTTAATCCACTATTATAGTAAGAAATATGCAAGTGATTTCTATGTGCTCTGGGGCAAGGTAGATATTTAGCTTTATCCTATAATTTAAAGTAATAATACAAATGTATACTAAAACTCTGTAAACAATATTAAAAAAAAAAAAAAGAAGTTGTTCTGGAGAAGCATCTGGCTGGATTCAAGCCTGTCAATTGTGTAGCTGCTGACTGCACAGCCTTTGAGTCCATGAAAAGACAGCATCTTTCCTTACCCTGAGATATTTTATTTCAACCTTTAAAGTTGCCAAACCTCTAAAATTTGTAAACAATATGTTTAGGAAGAAAAATCTAGATTGTTGTACATTTTCCCCAACATGCAAGAGGCATGGTGTGGATTCTTTGGACACTGAGCATATATACCGTTATTTACTGACGGGAATGTATCTAAGACACAGTAATTACAGTGTCTGATTAGTATCTCCAGAATATGTAGATAACATCTACATTTATAAAAATTAGAACTATTTCCACAAGTAGCTTCTCAGAAAAACCTTTTTAAAAGACAACATAAAAATGGTCCACTGGCAAAAGACATGATCAGAGCCTTGCTGTACACTAACATTGCCTTGCAAATGAAAACCTGCACTGTTCCTTATGATCAGGGTTTTACCCATTTATTTGGTTAATCATTCAAATGGCTAAACAGACCTCTAATTTGAAAATAAAAACCAATTGATGCAATCACAAACAAGTTCTAAAATTGCGGTTTATAAAAATTGAAATCTTGTTCTAAGCCAAAACACACACACAGTTACCTTTTCCTAATCAGAGCATTCATTTCTCCTCATTATGATCCCACAAGCACATTAAAATCTTATTAACATTAATTACTTCTGAGCGCCTATGCATGAGCAGTGACAGTCGTGAGTGTGCGCGTGTCTGGATCATATCTACATTTATATACCTTGCTGCTCTTTGCTTATAAAACATGTGAAAATATTTCTGCTAACACCAATTAGCTAATTTCACACACACACAGATAGTAAACTGCTGTCTCACTGCACAGCCTATCAGAGACCAGCAAACATATGGACAAACGGACGGGAAAGAAAGCAGAAACACCTCTTGAATGTGAGAACTAAAACGACTTATACTTGCTCCTTAACTCTTGAGGTGAAAACAAGTTGAGAGAACAAAATAACAAAAAATAAATCATTAACATTTTAAAAACCAAGCATTCTATTTTCTACACAGATGGGTTCAATGATAAAAATGATAGAGACAAAGAAAAACTGGCAAGCAAAAAGCAGCAGACTCAGGAGAGACAGAAAAAGACAAAGGCATAGAAATGAAAGTGTCCTTTTTTTACACATGTACACACACATGCACATATACACACTTGCTTTGTATAATCATATTCACATTATAATTTGAGGAAAAAAAAATATATATATATAATTTTTACTCTGACTGTAAAGTAAGAATAACGCACACCAGATGTCAAAATCAAACAGGTCTATCACAAAAAAGAAAATTCCAACTCGACCTAAATGATTTATATATTCTATTTATATCAAGAAAATTATATATAGGAGCCCCTCAGTTTTTACAACAGAAACTCTACATAAATGTAGAAAACTAGGTAGTTAAAGCCATAAAACCACATATAATCTGTATTTTTTTTCTTCACACTCTCAATATCCAACGTATTTTACCATTCACACACGAATTCCATCAACTTAGGTCCTTCTTTCCCTCATCATGTATTTTAGTAGGAATATTCATAAAGAATAAACCACTGACCATTACATCCATATTTTTTTTGTTTGATCCACGTATCTATCTTCTCTTTATGACCTACAGTTTATGCTAAATTCAAAAAACTATGTAATACTGTTGTATCTTTATCCACACATTCTATCTTGAGTCTTTCTGCCATCTTTAATTTCTTTGTTGCCAGTCACCACTATCCCAATGCTGTATCATTTTCCCAAAGAAAATATTTCAAAATTCCTATGGAGAACACTAGGCAATGGCCAAAAAGACTCATGTTTAGTTCCATAATGACTTTCTCAGTGAAAAAAAAAAAACCTCTTTGGGTCACAATACCTAGGTTTATACAAAAGGAAATAAATTAATTCTAAGATTATACTCAGTAAATAATTTTAGAATATGTGACTAAGAATAAAATATAGTCAAATATATTTGAAACATTCAACAATCCAATAAAATTAATGTTCAAGATGATTTAAGCAAATACAGCTCATTCTATATTTCCAATGTTCAACCTGTTGTTCAGCAGCCTCATCAGCCTATAGCAAGGCAGTCAATTATACACAGCAATGCAAGTGTGCACCCTATAGGTCTGCTACGTAACAAAGGTCTTAGTGCTTTTTCTGTGTAGGATATAATGCATATTGGAGTAGAAATGATAGGAAGCAAGATTTTTTAATCTTCATGAGATATTTTAAATATATGACTGGTATCAATATGAAGTTTAAAAGAAAGCAAAGAATATACTGAATTTTATTTTAATTCAGTGTTAAACAACAAGCTCACAACTGAAAAAAAAAATTAGTAGACATTCTCTGGGAAATCTAAAACATGCTAATATAATATCATAAGCAAAAGAAGTGTTAAGAGTTTTTTAAAATAAACTAGAAGATAATAAAATAAGGCCAAATATAATAAAATGGTATCTAAAACTGAGAAAGAGTTATGTCAGTTAATTGCCAACTTACCATAACAATTCAAAATAAAACTCATAGACTTTGTATAGATCAGTAGCTTGTTACAGTACTATTTATGACTTGCAAGTATTCTGTTTACCAGATTTATCAAACAAAATTAAAGGTGCCCTTTATAAGAAAGCCTATAGGACTGAGAAAATTTAGGTTTGAAAACCTGAAAAATCAGTCATTGTCTGTCATAACATAATAGCATGCTATGCTTTAAAATATATATTAGTTTTAATTAGTAAACAGTTAAGTGTTTGTTTATAGGTCATTAATAGCTTAACAGAATTTGGGAACCAAAATTTAAAGTATTAGCACCCACTGCCAAATGGAGACTGATTTTATTCTATTTTTAAACCTCTAAGTTTATAGATTAGTGAAAAATTATGACATTTATTCAAAAAATCAATTGAAATTGACATTTTAAAGAATATATTGTATTAAGATATATCCATAATGATCAAGGAAGTTTGGAAAAGGAGGAAGCAGCAAAGAAATAATCATGATTAAACATAAAAAGAACCGCAATATTCCATTTTCAGTCTGTGCAGCCAGTTTCCCAAAGATCCATTGATATATGACCATGACAGAACAACTAGCAAAAAAGTGCAGAAATAGATTGAGACTTAGAACCCATCTTCCCTCTCAAAAATGCTACATCACAAACTGCAACGACTAGATGGTCAAATTTCAACATCAAAAGTACACTTGACATTTGAACCAGATCTAAGAATTATGGTCTTTGTTTTCCAATAAAAGCTGGTAAGCTGAAGTTTACTTAACTCTTTCCTGTGTTTATGAGCTTCTCAAGGATTACTGAAATTAGAAACTACACATGAAAAAGACAGTTCATCATGTCCAAAAAAGATATTCATCCAGATTGCCCTCCAATCCGTGAAATCGGAGATGCCTAAGGAGTCTTCTTTGTGAAAGCCTTACAAATATATCCAAAGATGGTGAGTCCCATATGGCTCTGATAAATGAAACCCGTTATTGTGAATTTCAAGCTCTTCTTTAAAACAAAACACTATTGGGTGGATTTGGTGCTCATGAAATAAAGCACTAATTGCGTGGCCTAACAACACTCTGAATCCTCTCCCTAGCAGACATTTTAAGTTGTGCCAAATTGGTTTTGGGATGTGAACAAATATTCTGGAGCCAGACTCTCACATGCACGCACTACTCCCTGGAACTAAGTTGGACACTCTTGGTAACTGCATTAACTCTTTCAGGCCACCAGGGAACCTAACTCTCTCAAAAAGAAAGTTCTCTTTCAAGATGAAAATAAGTCACTCAGTCTCAAGTCAGACTCAAGTAAAAGGTAAAATAGAGAAAAACTGATTTTGGGTCAGTTCAGCAATAAAGTATCCATAGATACTAGATAGAGCCCCTATACCCCAATGGATGCTTATTCACATGTATCCAGAAGATCTTATTCTTTTCCTATGTGTGTGCATGATTTCCAAGACATTAATAAGAGTTCTGTGCATTCAGGAAGAGAGAATTCATTTTAATCTTAATATGCCACATTTGCCTCAGGCAGAGTGATAAGAAACTTTTGTTTCTTTGGTAACCACTTTCACCTTATTATAACAGAAAACTTCTTGAATTTTTGTTTCACCACATGAAATATAATTTCCACACTAGAATTATTTCTATGCTCTCCCCATCATGGTTCAAAATGATGCCTACAGACCTGTAACTACATATTTAAATGGCAATTAATCTAATCCCATCTCCCTTTCACTAAAATTTAAAAATTAATAAAAACATTTTTTTAAAATAACTAAATATAAGAAAAAAATTATAAATATCAGTTTCTGTCTCCTATTAATCTTAATTTCTTCAGAAGCAAAATAACTTCTTAGGAATAAGGGTTACTTTTTAGGGAATTTTAATTAGCATTTTATTTGTAGCATCTTGAAAATAACATTTCCCATTGAGCTCACTGACAGATATCCTAGCTTTTATTTGTCCTCAAGATTACCCAAATTTCACTAACTATAATTTTATACTTTTAGGTCACTGTCATTCTGTGGCTGTCACTTTCCTCTTTCATCTAAAAGGCTTAGTAAAGATATAGGTAAAAGGAAAATTACTTTTTTGGGTAGGGTAGAAAATAACTAAATGCCCGTGGAGAGTTTGTTTTTTCTTTAACCATTTCACTTCTAGTGTAAGCCTTCTAAAGGTATATTTCTTTAAAAACCATATTTAATTTCCTGCCAACTGGTGTGAATTTAAGAGTATTACCAGAAGCCTATGTTCCATTTTTAACAAAGCCTTATATTCTAACAATTAACCTGTGTGTACTGCTGCCAATGACTCTATTGGTAAGACAAAAAAAAAAAAAAAAAAAACAACCTCATCAGAGCCTAAGAGGAAATGAGCAGCTATTTGCAAGAAGGTAGGACATATTTGGTGAATCGAATGTGTAGGTGCTTCAGACCTCGGTTAATTCAAATTGCAATTCTTAGAAACCAAGTCTGCAAATGTGTCAAGATGAGAACATGTACCTGACTTTCACTGGAGTTTTTCAGTTCTGAATAATTCTTAAATGTTCCCCAATAAAATTATAGAGAATTCATTATTGCATTAAGGCCTATTTGTACCATGGCTGATATAATGGCATTATTTCTACGCTCTGGGGCATACTTGTTTAGTTAGTTGCTGGTACTAAGTAAAACTCATGTTCTGGTTGAGCTTGATACCTAGAATCATACTAATGGTATTAACAGGTAAAGGGTAATACTCAATAGGCACCTCTACATCAAAATTGTTTTGCCTATTTTTAAAATAAATATTTATTATATCAGTAAGAAATTGACTGAATACATATTGAAAACTTCCAAACAGAGAGATTCTATGGCCAAGCAGCAATTTTCTCATGAAGTCTAAACAAAGGGAATATTGGGGCAGTTATAAACCCTTTATAGAAGACTGAAATTTGATTTAAAGCTCTACTGTGGTCCTCTTTTCCACCTTAAATCCATATAATGACACCAATTTAGAAAAGACAGTATCAAAACTTGGCATATGTTCTTTTCAAGATCCTATGATTAACAGTAATTACAAGATTAAAAAACAACAACAACAACAATGATCTTTCTTTGCACGCATGCTAAGCCACTTCAGTCATATCCAATTCCTTGTGACCCTATGGGCCTTCCAGGATCCTCTGTCCTTGGGATTCTCCAGGCAAGAATACTGGAGTGGACTGCAGTTTCCTTCATCAGGGGATCTTCCCAACCCAGGGATTAAACCCCAATCTCTTACATCTCCTGCATTGACAGGCAAGTTCTTTACCACTAGCACCTGCTGGGAAGCCTAGTCTTTCTTTAGTAGTATGCTTTTACCCCTCCCTCTTTCTGTGCATGTATTTGCTATAGGTTCTAGGTTTGTAGTTACCATGAAGCTTAAGTACTAAAGAATAAGCAAAGCTCAAAGTTAGTAGAAGAAAGAAAATAACAAAGACCAGGACAAAAGTAAATGAACTAGAGACTAAAAAGACAATAGAAAAGTCAATGAAACAAAGAGGTGGTCCTTTGAAAAGATAAAATTGACAGATCTTTTAGCTACACTAACTGAAGAAAGAAGACAAAGGATTCAAATAAAATCAGAAATTAAAGAGGAGATATTACAATTGTTATCATAAAAAATACAAAAGATCACGAGAGACTACTATGAACAATTATATGCCAACAAACTGGACAACCTAGAACAATGGATAAACTCATAGAAACATCCAACCTACCAAGATTAAATCATGATGGAATACAAAATCTGAACAGACTGATTATAGTTAAAGAGATTGAATTAGTAATCAAAAATCTCTCAACAAACAGAATTGCAGAACCAAATGAATTTACCAATAAATTTTTTTTCAAATTCAAAGTAGAATACCAATTTTTCTCAAACTCTTCGAAAGAATAAAAGAGGAAGAAACTCTTCCAAAACTCATTTCATGAGGCCAGCATACCCTGATATCAAAATCAGACAATACGATGCAAGAAAATTTTAGGCCAATATCCCTGAGACCATAGGTGCAAAAATCATCAGTAAAATAGTAGCAGAGTTCAACTATACATTAAAAAGATCATACACAATGATCAAGTGGGATTTATTCCAGTGATTCAAGTATGATTCAATATCCACAAATCAGTCAACGTGAAACACATTTAAAAAATGAAGAATAAAAATCATATGATAATCTCAATAGATGCAGAAAAAGCATTTAACAAATTTCAACTTCCACTTACGATAAAAAATTTCAACACAGCGGGTGTGGAAGGAACATTCCTCAACATAATAATGATCATGTATGGCAGACCAATAGCTAACATCACATTCAATGGTGAAAAGCTGAAAACTTCCTTTAAGATCAGTAACAAAAGAAGAATGCCTACTCTTATCACTTTTATTCAATATAGTATTGAAAGTCCTACCCACAGCAATTAGGCAAAAAAAAAAAAAAATTGGAAAGGTAGAAAGAAAACTGTCATATTTGCAAATGATACATACGTGTGTGCATGCATGCTTCATCATTTCAGTCATGTCTAACACTTTGTGCCCCTGTGAACTGCAGCCTGCCAGGCTCCTCTGTCCTTGGGATTCTCCAGGCAAGAATACTGGAGTGGGTTGCCATGCTCTACTCCAGATCTTCCCAACCCAGGGATTGAACCCACATCTCCTGTGGTTCCTGAATTGCAGGCAGATTCTTCACTGCTGAGCCACTGAGGAAGCCTAATATTATATATAGAAAACCCTAAAGACTCCTACAAAAAACTATTAGAACTGATAAATGAATTCAGTAAAGATGCAGAACACTAAATCCATACAAACAAAAATGTTATGTGATCATATAGTAACAATAAACTATCAGAAAAACTTAAGGAAACAATCTCATTTACAATTACTTTAAAACTAATAAAATAACTCAGAATGCATTTAACCAAAGAGGTAAAAGACTTATATACTGAAAACTAAACATAAATTAAATAAATTGAAGAAGATACAAATAAAAATATATTTCATGCTCATAAATTGGAAGAATTAATATTGTTAAAATAGCTGTACTATCCAAAGCAAATATAGATTCAATGGAGCCCCTAGAAAAACTACAGTGGCACATTTCACAGAAATAGAACAAAAACTCATAAATTTTTATGGAACAATGAAATACCCTGAATAGTCAAAAAAATCTTAAGAAAGAAGAACAAAGCTGGAAGCATCATGCTCCCTGATTTCAAACTATATTACAAAGCTATAGTCATTAAAATTGTATGGTACTGGCATAAAAACAGACACATATACAATGGGGAAAGGACAATCTCTTCAATAATGGTACTGGGAAAATTAAATAGTCACAAACAAAAAAATGAAACTGAACCACTGCTTTACACCATACATAAAAGTTAACTCAAAATGGATTAAAGACTTAAATATGAGACCTGAAACTAAACTCCTAGGAGAAAACAAGAAAACAAGGTTAGTCACTTGATATTGATCTTAGAAATGATTTTTTAAAATCTGTACCAAAAGTAAAAGCAACAAAGGCAAAAATAAACAAAGTGGGACTATATCAAACTAAAAGGCTTCACCACAAAGGAAACCATCAACAAAATGAAAAGGCAACCTAATGAATGGGAAAAAAAAATTTGTAATCCATATATCTGATAAAGGACTAATATCCAAAACATATTTTAAAAAACTCATACAACTCAATAGCAAAAAATAAAATAAAATCCAATTTAAAAAATGCACAGAAGATCTGAATAGACATTTCCCCAAAGAAGACATACAGTTGGTCACTACCTACACAATAAAACACTCTACATTATTTATCATCAAGGAAACACAAATTAAAACCACAATGAGATATTACCTCATTTGTTAGAATGGCTATTATCCAAAGACCTAAGCATTATCAAAAGAAATAAGCATTGGCAAGGATATGGAAAAAAAGGGAAACCTTCTGCATAATGGAGCAGCCACTATGAAAAACAGTAGGGAGATGTGCCAAAAATGAAAAAACAGAACTAGAAATACCATATGACTCAGCAATTCCACTTCTGGACTTTTTTCTGAAGAAAACAAAAACACTAATTCTAAAAACTTATGTACCTCCATGTTCACTGAAGCATTATTTACAGAACTCAAGATATGGCAACAACCTAAGTGTCCACTGATGGATGAATGGATAAAGAAATCAATATCTATCTATTCATCAATCTATACAGACCTTTGCCAACAAAGGTCCATCTAGTCAAAGCGATGGTTTTTCCAGTAGTCATGTATGGATGTGAGAGTTGGACTATAAAGAAAGCTGAGCACGGAATTTATGCTTTTGAACTGTGGTGTTGGAGAAGACTCTTGAGAGTCCCTTGGACTACAAGGAGATCCAATCAGTCAATCCTAAAGGAATCAGTCCTGAATATTCATTGGAAGGACTGATGCTGAAGCTGAATCTCTAATACTTTGGCCACTGGATGTGAAGAAGTGATTCATTGGAAAAGACTCTGATGCCGGGAAAGATTGAAGGCAGTAGGAGAAGGGGGTGACAGAGGATGAGATGGTTGGATGGCATCACTGACTCAATGGACATGAGTTTGAGCAAGCTCCAGGAGCTGGTGATAGACAGAGAAGCTTGTGTGCTGCAGTCCATGGGGTTGCAGAGTCAGATATGACCGAGCAACTGAACTGAACTGTTTCATCTATCTGTCTGTCTATACATTATTATTTAGCCATAAAAAAAGAATGAAATCTTGCCATTTGGATGGACCTTGAAGGCATTATGCTAAATGAAGTAAGTCAGATGTGGGTCAGTCGCTGAGTCAGGTCCAACTCTTGTGACCCCATAGACTGTAGCCCACCAGGCTCCTCTGTCCATTGGATTTTCCAGGCAAGACTAGTAGAGTGGGTTGCCATTTCCTTCTTCAGGGGATCTTCCTAACCCAGGGATGGAACCTGGGTCTCCTGCATTGCAGGCAGATTCTTGACCAACTGAGCTACCAGGGAATTCCCAGATTGACAAAGACATGTGGAATCTAAATGTATATATTTTAAGGCTAAGCTCATAGACACAGAGAATACATTGTTGATTGCTAGAGGCAGAAGGTTAGGGATGGGTGAAATGGGTGAACTCGTTTTCTTGTTTGTTTAAAGAAATATAATTTTTAAAATACTAAGAAAATTTGAATAAATTATGAACATTATTTAATAATAATGCATCAATATCTGTTCATTAATTTTAACAAATGGACCATGTTAATGTAAGATGTTAGTAATAGAGGAAATAATGTGAGAGAGAGTATTATGAGGACTTTTTACTATTGGCTCATTTCTTTTTTTGCAAATCTAAAAACAAGCCAAGAAATAATAGCCTGTCATTTATTAGGTACCCATCATATTTTGGGGGCTTCCCTGGTGGCTTAAAGATCAACATTCAGAAAACAAAGATCATGGCATCCAGTCCCATCACTTCATGGCAAATAGATGGGGAAACAGTAGACACAGTGGCTGACTTTATTTTTCTGGATTCCAAAATCACTGCAGATGGTGATTAGAGCCATGAAATTAAAAGACGCTTACTCCTTGGAAGGAAAGTTATGACCAACCTAAACAGCATATCAAAAAGCAGAGACATTACTTTGTCAACAAAGGTCCATCTAGTCAAGGCTATGGTTTTTCCAGTGGTCATGTATGGATGTGAGAGTTGGACTATAAAGAAAGCTGAGTGCAGAAGAGTTGATGTTTTTGAACTGTGGTGTTGTAGAAGACTTTTGAGAGTCCCTTAGACTGCAAGGAAATCCAACCAGTCTATCCTAAAGGAGATCAGTCCTGGGCGTTCTCTGGAAGGACTGATGCTGAAGCTGAAACTCTAATACTTTGGCCACCTGATGCGAAGAGCTGACTCATTTGAAAAGACCCTGATGCTGGGAAAGACTAAGGCAGGAGGAGAAGGGGACGACAGAGGATTAGACGGTTGGATGGCATCACCGACTCAATGGACATGGGTTTGGATGGACTCCGGGAGCTGGTTATAGACAGGGAAGCCTGACATACTGCAGTTCATGGGGTCGCAAAGAGTCGGACACGACTGAGCGACTGAACTGAACTGAACTGGTGGGTCAGATGGTAAAGAAACTGCCTGCAATGCAGAAGACCTGGATTCGATCCCTGGGTTGGGAAGATTACCAGGAGAGAGGCATGGCAACCCACTCCAGTATTCTTGCCTGGAGAATCCCCATGGACAGAGGAGCCTGGCGGGCTACAGTCCACGGGGGCACAAAGGGTTGGACACAACTGAGAGACTAAGCACAGCACAGCATCACGTTTTTCATATTTAGAGGTATGCCATGAACTCAGAGCAAAGTTATTCAAAGCCATTTTTTTCTGGTTCCATGTTCATTTCTTACATAACTCCAATAAAACAGAGGCAAGAGGCTTAACATGATGCACACTGTGCTTAACAGTTCAGCTAGTTCTAAATGGCCTTAATAATAAACCCATATTTATTCAACTAGCTTTCTAAACATGAAATTATAAGCAGAAATATTTTTTTAGATGTTAAAAGACAGAAGCCAAGAAAGAAGAAAAAAAAAAGAGAAGGAGGGAAAAAGGAGAAGCAGTGTTATTGGAAAGGCATCGTGATCAACAGAGAAGCTGGACTGTCCAGTTGTCTTATTAAAACAAGTAACCTAGTTCCTAGGACAAATCTCAACAGTGGAGACTACTATGTAACTTTAGGCAAGTTGTTTAATATCTATTGGTTTCTATTTCTTACTCTGTAAATCAGGGGTAAATTTCAGACATCAACTGCTTTCTTTATCCCTGCACTGGCTAGGATCTTTTAAAATGTAATCCGTGAGCCAAAACCTCACCCACATGCCATAGTTATTTTCCCTCCTTTTTCCTTGTCTCCTTTGACTCTGCAGAGAAATAAAATTAGCAGTCAAAGTTAAACAAGCCCAGTGGACAAGACAGTCTTTGGTTTAAGGAAATGGATGGAGTAAGTTGTGTTAAAGTGCTCATTTGGCCCCAAAGATTCATTGTTGGGCTACTACCTCCCACAGCTAGCTCCACTGGAATTTTTCTCAGGAAAATGGAGAACTGTTTTAAGATAGACATGCCCTTTAAGCTGGTCTCAAATCAAAATAAATTTAGGATATTAAAAAACACCCCACAAGATTTTCCCTGTGGAGCCTAAATAAATCACTGACCAAATTTTCCAATTTATGCTCTGCTGCTAAATGGGACTTTCTTTAGAAAAAATTTCATGTTTTAATTTCTATATCTGAAAAAGGAGTATAGGTGAAAGTCTTCATTTTATGTTTTCACCCTTCTTTTTTCATGGTAGCATTCATTTGTGCAACAGAATTTAAAGAATGCTGTTTGGGAAAGACCACCCATGGCGAAAAATGTTGAAATAAAACCTAATTTTCTAATAAACTTGAAAGTCTGCTAAAGACAACACCATATCCCTTGCTTAGTGATTTTGTGACTCTTTTTTAAAAATATATGTTTTCATACATAATTACAGAGGAATCAATAATATCCTCAAAATATATGCATACCAAATTTATAAATATTTTCATAATTATTTTCATATTTAACAGATATGTTTTGGAGTTCCAAAATTGTTAACAACCCTATTGCATTTAAAATATTATTAAATCTATAAAAACTCACAAACATAACATTTTTAGCAATTCATATGTATACATAGGCTGTCATTTTATACCATGAGGCATTAAAACAAAATAATAAGAAGGGTATCAGGAATGCTCAGGAATCTGTTTTTTTTAATTTTATAAAGTACTGATGCATTGATTCTCTTAATGTTTTTATTTGATTTTAAAAGCAAACCAGTTATTTTAAGACCAATAACATGTCTATGGAGGCCATGAAACTGTTGTGTTGATGGCAAGTCCTATAAGGCAAGATTGAAATTTTCACTCAAATAGTCTGTTCCAACAAAGAGTTTCAACTCTCAAATAAAAATATAAACAAAAGATAGTTCACTTCAACTGACCTCTCTCAGGCTTTATGCATGGTTAACATCAAACTTTGTAAGACTTAAAAAAAAAATTACTAGATTGTTTAAATGTGGCAAAATGGTTTGTTCCCTGCAAAAAAAAGAAAAAAGAAAGAACTTGATTCCCACAAAGCATAATTAGCATTTAGTGGCTTGTACTTAAAAAATTGTGGGACAGTCTGATTCTGCAGATTACCTGTAAAGCAGAGTAAGAATTGCAGGTACTGGGGGTTAAGAGCACTAACTTTGATGTCAAAATCAGATTGAACCACAGGTCAATCCTGGTTCTGCCACATGTGCATGCCTGTGTGCTAAATAGCTTCAGTTGTGTTGGACTCTTTGCGACCCTGTGAATGGTAGCGTCCCAGGCTCCTCTGTCCACGGGATTACTAAGACTTCAAAACTTGGGTAAGTCACTTACCCATTCCAAACCTGACTTTCCTTATCTGTAAACTGGTTAAAAAATACCTCTTAGCAAAGACATGGGGGTTAAAAGTGATCCTGCAGAAGACAATTTTTAGTAGCTCAATAACAATTATTATTTGTAGTTAAGCTCCTTACCATTCAGAAAACTTAAATTCTACCTACAGTTAAAAATTATCTTAATGGAAGAATAAGAAAAAAATTCAATTACTTTTCCATGGTGTAAACAATACTTACATTGTATCAGGAAAGCCCTCTGTGGCCCTTAAAGCTAAACATCATCACTTAACAGAAACCCAGTAAAGATTTATTAGATAGAGACAAAATATTACGATACTGTATAAAGAATATAGATGTTCTGAATCCTGGCATTGACACTCAACAGGTATGTGAACTTGGCAATTTATAAGCTTCAGGGTTGTTGCCTGTAACATAAAGTGAAAAACAAAAGTATACAATAGAGTTGGGAAGATTAAATTAAGCAATTTATGTGAAAAGTGGTCAGGAATTTCTGTTTTCCTTAATTTTGGTGTTATGGGGCAAGAATGGTAATCGCTATTTTTCAAGACTAACTTTTCTTATATAGCAGTACCAACTTACCCTTCTATTTAAATTGAGATTATGTTTAGTGAAGGAATAATGTGAATGATGAGAATGAATTCGGGTGCAACAGTAAACATATTTTAACAATATACCCTAAACACAAGAGCAGTGAATCTCAAAGCTTCTAATATTATTAGAATCTACAATGCAGTTTTTGTAAAATACAGATGCCTGAATATCAGTCTAAAGATTCTGATCTAGGATATCTGGGAGTAGAACCTAGAAATCTGCGCATTTAAAAATCCCCTAGCTGATTATGATGTACAATAGCAAAAAGTAAAATGTTTTCTAACATGTGTGGACCAGCTGAAACCCAGAATGGAATCCTAGGATGGAGAGAGTTCAGAAACCTTAATTGTAACAAACACTCACAGTAATTCTCAAGCACACTAAAGTTTAAGAACTACTGGACCAATAAAACAATACTGAAAAGGTTGATAAAAGTTTTTCATCATATTTGGTTATTTAAAACTTTTACTTTTTATTTTAAGAAGCGTCACTCTCAAAAATGAATTTACCAAAAGATATATTGTACAGCAAGGCTTCCTTGGTGGCTCAGGGGTAAAGAATCCTCCTGCCAGAATGGATACATGTATATGTATGGCTGAGTCCTTTCACTGTTCACTTAAAACTACCACAACATTATTAATCAGCTATAACCCAATACAAAATGGCTTTGGTGTTAAAAAATAAAAATCCACCTGCCAATACAGGAAATGTGGGTTTGATCCCTGGGTTGGAAAGATCCCCTGGAAAAGGCAACATAATCCAGTATTCTTGCCTGGGAAATCCTATGGATAGAGCAACCTCGTGGGCTACAGTCCATGTGGTTTCAAGAGTCCAACACAACTTAACGACTAAACAACAACAATATTGTACAGCACAGAGAAATACAGTCATTGTTTTGTAATAACATTAAATGGGGTATAATCTATGAAAATACTGAATCACTATGTTTTATACCTGAAACTAAAAAAGTATCTAAAATCAACTATACTTCAATAAAAAAATGAACTTATAAATGATGCATAAAACATTTATCTAAATATCTATCTTAAAAAAACACTAACTTTAGGCTCATCAACATTGTCATTATTGCTGTTGTCATTATTATTACAGGTTTTTAAACAAAAACTTGGAAAATTGGCTAAACATATCTAGTCATTGCCAGAGAGCCCACACCACTGAGAAGCACTCCAACTAAGAAATGCCTGGAATCCCAGTGTTTTGTAAATTTGTGTGTTTTGCTTTGATTTAGGTCTATAATTATCAATTTTTTCTTTACTTAGAGAAGAAAAAAAATGTTCTTAAATTGGTATAGTGCTTTACTATTTATAAACAAATTCCATATACATTGTCATTTAATCTTCCCAATTACCCTATAGGGCATATAAGAAGGGTAACATTTATTATCACCTTTCTGCAAATAAGAAAACCAAGCTTAACAAACCTAAGCAACTTGCCAAAATCATATAGTTTGTTGTTTAAGATAATACAAAGACTAAAAACTCCATATATAAATTCCATGCAAAAAATCTAAAATTCAAAACTACACACTCATTTAATATAACACTCAAGTGTTATATAAAAATTTTGAACATCACACAAGTTTCTCAATTGCAAGTAGTCCATAATTCTATACCAAATCATAGGTTCATCTTGTTGTTTATTATAATTTATTTTACATATAAAGTTTAGAAGGAAGGCTTAATTAGCCAAAATCAATTAGCCAACTCCCTTACCCCCAAGTTCTTCCTTGGTTCTTGCTCTTTCTCATCCCACATCCAATACGTCCTAAAGGTTGTACCTTCTAATTGTCTCTGTCATGTGTCCCTTCCCACCTTGCCTTTCAGTTACAGCCCTAGCCTCATTTCTTTTGACTTGAACTATTGCTTTCAATAGTTTTCTAGTCTCCTCGCCTCTGTCTGATGCCTTCTAGTACTATTCCTTAGCCATCAAAATAGTCTCTATAAAATGAAAACCTGATCATGACACTTTTCTTTTCACACAGCTGTTCCAATAAAATCCTAGCAAAAATATTGACAAAAAACTGGAATGTCCATCAGTTATAATACTATTCACAATGCCCATCTGCAGTTCTGCTCTCTAAAAGAAACAACCCCTGTGTCTCAGTTTCCTCTTATAAAACATGAGACATCAAACAGTACTTTCAAAGGCCAGCAATTTAATTTTCAGCTATTATGGCCCTTTAAAAACTGTTAAACCAAATATACAACTAGAATAATACAAATGTGAGTCTAATCCCTATTAAGAAACCCTGAATAAAAAGTATCTTAAAATCAACTAGTTTAGCCTGCCCACTTAATGAATGGGAAACAAATCTAGAAAAGTTAGGTATCTTACCTAAAGTAATATAGCAAATTTACTGTAAAGATAGAACTAGAGATTAACTATCTTCACCCCAAAGTCAACTACAATATACATTCATGGAAAGGCAATACATTGTTTTCAAAATCAAAAACAATCATTTTTAATATGAGAGAAAGTATTGATAAATTTATAAAGGGATGTTAGGAGAGTAGGTTGGATCTGATGGTATTTTCCCAAAGAGAAAAAGCTCCAGAATTACTTAAAATTCAAAAAACAAACAATAAAAATAAAACAAGTTATAAACAAGCTAGACATAAGCATTTATTCAGATCTCAAACATTTGAGTGCCTCTGGGCTGAATGCCACAGAAAGTTCTAGAGGCAGAAGGATGAATAAGACCCAAACACTATCCTGGAGGAAATATGGTTCAGTTGAAAGATATGCTTACAAACAATGGCAGTATAATGTAAAAAATGATATTACCAAGGTATGCCTATAAAAGTTGCTGTGAGAGTGTGCTGGATCAAGGATCACCTCACTGTCCGAAACAACAGGGCTGAGGCCTTAGAAGTGATAAGAATTAGGTGAGTATCTCTAACAATCCCTGCCTTCTTCACCCCCAATTCTAAATTAAACACATCCCTGTCTGTGCCTGGAATTTTTTAAATATTTCTAATATACAATGGAATGAGAGAATGGGCAAAGTGAACACATCCTAACTTCTCTCTACACATAAGAATTGCCAAATACACTAAAACATAGATTTTCATATAGTTACTGCAAAATTTGAGGTTGAAACAATTTACCCAATTTTTGCAAATTCCTGTTCTTTCCTTTTCACTGTGTCATGCATCAGTTACTCTCACAGCAATAGGGACACAAGGTGGCACTGTCGTGCTGACATTCATTTCAGGACCCTTTCAAAATGGACAAATTGGAAAAAGGTAGGAGGCCCTATTGTGACAACTAAAACCTGAGTTGTAATCTGGCCTTCTCTTAGGCATACCAACATTAATAGTAGCCAAAGAAGGAGCAAATCATTTTGCATTTCGTGAATACCACATCATGCCTGTATAGAAAAGAATATATTCTCTGATGGTTTCTGCAAAATGTCATGTGTGTGTTCACAGATTCGTTCAAATGCATGTAGTGCAGCTTTGCTAATAGAAAGTTGGAAGTGAGCTGTTTACCATGGGCAAGGCCATGGACATGGACCACCTCTCCACCTAGTGGCCATTGGGGAGGAATGGAACCATAGTAACCATACTGTGCTTCATTCAGTTAAAAGTAGCTTTTTTATCCAACCATCCATAGGCAATCATGTCATTTTGTCTAAAAAACGACAACTTTTGGCTTACTGCATTCATTGAATTATTAATTAGGCCTAATAATATATTGTGATATCTACTTAAGCTGAGGACAACAACAACCAAAAAATTAAAGTGTGTGTGTAGTCTCTTAGGTCACCTAAATTGCCTTTATTCTTCCATTATTACCAACCTAAACTCTCTCCATACATTTGTGATTTATAGGTAGAAAACGCAAGCAGAATTATATATATATATATACTTATAATAAATGCACATAATCTTTAAGATAAAAGAAAACCTAATAAAGAAATTTATCCTTCGTTTTACAGGCAAGGAAACTGAGGAACAGAGAGATTGTGATTTATTCAAAGTCATATAATCAGTTAGGACTAGAAACCAGGTCTGCAATTTAATCACTTTAAATCCTTTTTGACATTAGTTGATGCCTCGGTTCTCTAAGACACTGTGTTTTGTTTGTTTGGTTGATTGGTTGGTTGGTTGGTTTGGTTTGGTTTGGTTTGTTTACCACACCATAGGGTTTTTCTCAACACAGTAGGAAAAAAATTAGTTCCTAAAAGTTTCACTCATGTATTTTCATGCTAAGCTGATAGTATTGTAAATAAGTCCTAGCACATCTTTATATTTATAGGTATATTCTGAGCCCATCAAAAGAGCATGCTTTTTTTAAACTAAGGAATTATTCACATTTATTTAAATGAAGTGGAACATTTAAAAAGTGAAGCAGCAAATGGACATGGAATGGAATAGAGTGTGCTGCTCAAAACCACTATACAAAAATGGTTTCAGAAAGCTACTCTAAAAAGAAATATGAATCTATTCAGACTGACATGAAGTTTAGAGTTGTTTTTGTTTCGTTTCATGTAAAAAGCATTTAACTTTATTTTAAGAGAGGAAACACACACACACACGCATGCACATAAACTTAGTCAATTGCTTTACCCATTTTAATTAAACTTATGATGCTCTTCTGTGGCATGCCTTGGGAATGCTTTGTTGGGAAGCTTCTTACCAAAAAAAAAAAAAAAAAATGAAATCGGTTTACCAACTAGGAAAGTCTGCTCATAATTCCCAACCCAAGGCTTAAAAGGAAAAAGGTATGAAGAAAATCTGGCAGTGAACGTATTAGAAATGTGATTCCTTATGACTTTCTCTCCTGTGATCTTCTCTTGGCGGTACCATTGGACTCTATCTTGGAGGAGAAGGAGAATTTAGGCAAATCTGTTTTTTAAACAGGCATAGGGAGAAGAGAATGCTGTGTTCAATAGATCAGATGGCTTTTATTGAGTGCTGGGGAGAAAGTATTTTTCTTTCACTACACTTAGACATTTAGAAGCTTCAAAAGGCCCCTTTCCCTTCACCCTCAGCTTTACTTATACATATTCTTATCTTCATTTGCTTCTTAATCATCTTTATTCTTCTCTCCTCTAGAGATGAGGTGAAGGAATAAAGCTTTTTGTTGATTTGAGCAACTAGAAAAAGTAAGAACGATTTCAGCTCTTTTTGCCCAATATAAAGCCGGGGTGACAAGTGAAAACAACCCAGAAGATGGAGATGTCAGTAAATATGTGCAGACCCAAAGTATGTTTATTGGGTCAAAAAGAATTTCAGTGTGTCCAGTATTCAAAAACAGTAAAAAACGACAACAACAAACCAACAGTATAAAGCCATCCCTGAAACTACTTGTACTTGCCTAGCTCCTATTTAAACAATAAAAGACAGGACCATATTTTCATTATTTAAATGTCCTGGTGTCTAAATAAGGGGATTTTGTTTATATTAATAATCATACGGTGTTCATACACATGCATACTATCTCCCAGAAAAATTACATCGCCTAAGAGATTCATAATTTTCTGCTAGTGATAGTTTTTTTTTTTTTTTTACTAAGTTTTAATTTGGTACCTAAGCAAACTGACAACATTCCTTTAACTTTTTCCCACTTGCATTTCATTTATGCAAAGAAGTTCATACTATAAAAGAAATTTGCCAACAACAAATCATAATTTGACTACCATACAATTCAGAGAACATCTCTGAAAGAAAAGGAAAAAACAACAAATATCTAGGTTCATTAATAAAAAATTATAGCCTTCTAAACATTAGAGAGAACTAAAATTTAAATAATTTAAATTCAAACGTGGTTTTAAAAAAAAGTTTAGATGGAAAATTTCTAAAGAATGAAACAACACTATTATATATTAAGATGAATAATTATTACCATTTTTAGTTTCAATGTATTGGACATCTTTTTAATCTCCAAAAACCCCAAACTCTATTAAACAGTTTTATATTTTTTTGAATGCAAATCCTTACATTAGTTATTTATTATGAAAAGCTTTCAAATAAATTCTTAACATTTTTAAATGCGTAATGTGTAACATGTATGTTGAAGTCATCACATCTCATGGCAGAATTATGCAGTGGCAAAATTACTTCTACTATCAAGAAAATAAACACAAAGTACAATAATTACCACCTTTCCCATCAAAGTTTCAAAGGTAAGACTCCATATGCAGAAATTAGTAATAATACCTTTAGTTTCCATCTGGTAAGTAGATGGATTAATGAATTTAGCCCTTGCTCCTTTCTCAGCATACTCACTTGGAAGTCAGTAGCTAACTTTCCCTAAGTTAAAGCAGTTATATAAGGGTTGCACGGGCTAACTGGACTACAGAATACCCTAAGCTGAAGTTTGAACTGAGTGTCAAAAGATTCCAGAAAGGCAAGGTCCATGTCCTCAAGCTGATTATTTTCAAGCGAACTGTAGAATCACAAAAAAAGCTTGATCCTAGAGTAGAGAAGAGGTTATGAAGCCAAAGTCAAGCATAATTTCCCCACAGTTTAGTGTGGAAATAGCATGCCACTTATTCATTATTATAGTTGAACAGCTAGCGTGGCAGAAAAGCCCTTTTTTCTTATAGGCCCTTGAATGTTGTTTCTAACATCTGCTGTAGTGGTTACACATACATGATAGTAATAATAGATGGCATTAATTCTTCCCACAGCCTACACTGAAATTAGAAGTGATAGAGCTCAAAGAATCTATTTTGATACATTAAACATAACTGACATCAATGTTATTTGATGATTAAATGTATAATATCTATGTTACAGGAAAATACATGAATTTAGACTTTCTCTAGGAATTCTAGGATACAGATATTGCCTTTGGGTTTTTGGTAAAGAATTAAAAGGATTTTGCTAGCTATTTGCCATTGGTTATGATCCCTGAGGATTCTGCAAAATGCTAGAAATTACGTAAGCAATGGAATTGCATGAAAGATGGGTTTTCAAGAAAATTGCAAAATTCACCAAGTTTGGCCAAATAACCTAGGAATTGCATATGTAATTTGAAAGTCTGGAGCAAAGACTCAAATGGCCAATGATGACTCTATAATATCCAGTGTTGCATAAGCTAACCAAAATGGCTTCTACAACATGAAAAAAAAAATAATATAAAAGGGTTGATTTCTAATTGAATAATAACTCTTAGATGTACACATTTGCACAACTGCTAGTGTTTATTGCCCTTGATGTGGGGTTAACTATTAACTATGTAAGCAGTATATGATTTCTATGTGCTTGTGATAGTTACATGCCATATAAATGAAAATATTTGTTTTCTTTTCAGTGCTATGCAACTTTTCATGCTAATTACATTCTCACTGGCTAAGGACCTTAGGGTGAGGTACTAGTTTATTCCTTTGTAGAAGTTTAATAAAGTACACTTTCCGCTGAAAAATGTAGTTTGCTAAAATATGTTTCGAAAGTGGCCTTCAAGACAAGTCAGCTCTAATATCTATTATCAACTTTTGGACGTAAAAGAGGCCACCCTTAGGACTAAAGAAGGCTGGAACTAGTGGCATTCAAAGAATGTCAACATCAGTCCTTCCTTTGCCAGAAGGGATCACTAGTTAGCAGTATCCTCCAGATGCTGCCTCTACACACCTTGCCAGACCCTGGGGCAATCCATTTGCTCAGGGTCTGAATTTGGCTCCTCTGTGGCAGCAGGACTAGCCGATGATACTCAAGCTTGGGTGAGTTCATGAACACAGCCACTGATAATTTCTATATTTATAGAAAGCCAGAACATGTGTAGATAATCACACAATTGGATATTTATGAAGTGCCAGATTTTATGAATACGGGAATTTGTTAATTAGCACAAGGACTAATCATTAAAATTCAAAAATAGATAAATAAACAGGAATACCATTTATTTGTTCATATTTCAGGGAAAAATATGCAGCTGCTATTCCTTTGATGAATGTAGGCTTCTGGAGGAAAAAATGTGAAGAAGAAAAGTATCTAAAAGTCTTGAAATCTTAATGAGTAAAATCTAAGAAATCACTATATAGTCTTTATATTAAAAATGATCATAGTGATTCTCCCCTTAAGTTAGAGAAGTTTAAACCAACATGTGCTTAGCATTTGAATTACGTTGCCTTGCATTCCACTATTTTGGTCCTTTTCAAGGAATCAAAACTGATTTTCATCGGATAGGAGTTAGAAAAGCACATAACAGGTCACTCAGTACTAAATTGTTTTAGCTACAGGGCATGGCAGAGCATGAAATAACTGCTTTAGAACACTTCCTCATGTGGGTGTGTTAGATAACTGTCTGCTCCAACATTAAAACGAAACACTCTGTGACCTGACCAGGACTCCAGGCTTTCAACAGGCAGATTTCATGTGCTGATAGGAAAAGCCCACCAGAGCTAGTAAGGCTGGTTATGGAATTCTTCTGGCCCTCTATAGCCCTCCTGTGATGCAAGCCTTTCAGCTTTCCAAATCCCTATATAGCAGAATACACTGGTTTTAAGTTTACTTATGCACATTTTATAATGTCCTGCTGTATTTAGATTGTGACAGTCCCTCCAAGAAAAGGCTGTGATTATTTTTCATACTAAAAATATTTTAGATCTACTGAAGGCTCAGGATTATCATGCAAAAGAAAATATATACACATTCTAAAAATCAAACCAACCATAAAAATGACTAAATGTTTACTTTTATTCTTTCTGGAAGGTTAAAGGAAATTTTCATCTTCTCTTAAAAATCTTTTTTTTTTTTTTGTTTGCTTCTAATTAACCTAAATATGCTTAATATAAAATTTTAAGATGTCATATCCTCAAAGAATCTGTTTCCTTTATCCACACATGTATGAGAATATGTACATAAATATATACACACATGCACACAGGTATTTGCTCATATACATGTGTACGGAAAAAGAGACTTATTAGTCAAGAGAAATAGTAAAGATTTCTTTTAAAAAGATTAGAATTTTAGGTAGTTCTCATAATATTAATATAGAAAATGACAGGTGCATCAGACATGCACACTTTGACACTAGTTTTAAAACAAATGTTTGGGTCAAAAGTCTCAAATGGAAAAAAAAATCACATTTGAAACACCATATATTGCATACCATATGAACATACACTTTTAGTGGGTTCCCCCAAAGTTCCCCTTTAGACCTTCAGGGTTAAAAAAATCCCTGACAGGACCTGACTGAGTGTCCTTAGCATCTGTACTACTCTTGGTCAAAGCTGGCCTTCCAGCTTAAAAGACAGTTTTTGTAATATAAGCAAATTTAAAAAGTCATGAACAAATTTTTTAAAACAAAGGGAAAAAACCTTTTAGTAGCAAAAGCTCACCACCTTTTTGGAATAATGGATTTTTAATAAACATTTTACTAGGTTTGAACATTGAGAATGTGTTTGGGAATCTGCTCCAGCATCCCAGGTGGGTTAAGAATATTGCTTTATGGACTTCTTTGTGTTGTCAGAGAGGCCTAATGGAATTAAAAAAAAAAAAAAAAGAAAGTGCCACTTAAATAAATAATTTATTATGAAAAAGGTGATTATTACTATCAAAGATCTTTATAGATTAGCATCTATTTTCTATCATTGCCTATGTGTACGCTGAAAATATTTGTGTATCTTACCACCTGACTTAATTTTTGTCAAAGGAATAACAGTTTTACTTTAGGACAAACCCAAATAAAACTCTACTAAGGAGACCATTTCAAATGGACCTATTTAACTACTTCTTTGAATCAAAGAAAACCGTTCTGGGAAAACTCTTCAACAATGTCAGCTAGTTGTGAAGGCAACTTTTCCCACCATAAAAAAGAAAAATAAATAATAAAGGAAAAAAGAAAGCACCTCAGAACTATGCTTGAACTAACAAATACATTATTTATAGTTCCCGAAATGTTAAATGAATACTTACAGTTGTTGCACAAGATGGCCTGATACACTTCATAGCTTCCACTTTGTAAAAAGATGACCAGCCCCCGACTCCTCCCTCCCCAAGCATAATAAACAGTAACATACTAAAAGGAAACTGTCCCAGGATAAAAACTGCTTGTTAAGAAAGTTTGCATTCTTACTAACCACTGTGATAGCCCTATAAATGTAAAAGTTCAACTGCAAAATAAAAGTTACAAAACAGAATAACTTATTCCTTTCAAAATACATCCCCAGATGTAATATAGAAGGGTATGTAATAATAAAAATAATTACTAGATTTTTACCCACACTTAGTGATAACCTCTCATCTTATGGCCAATGCCATCAAATAAATATACTGGCAAAAGATATTTAAACTGCTTCAAGAATTTAAACTGTAAATATGGACTTTAAACTTCAATGTAAAACAAAGAACAAGAGTCTCACTTTAGTAATACCCACACTGTCACTGCAGCTAAAACTCATTGGCACGTAACTAACAAAATCCAGTTTGCAATAAATAAGGACAACATGATATATAGACAGACAGATGGAATTGCATAAACAGACAAGAAAAGCAAAGAGACTGACAAACATACGGAGGGGTCTGTTTTAAAAGAGTGAAAGATACTGATTTATTTGGAACTTGAGTGAGAAAAATAGGTTTGTTTGTAATTATTTTTAAAGTAATTAAACTAAATCACAAGGGCACACCCTTAAATAAGTAAGAAGAAAATTAGTAGAGGATAGGCCTCCTAGAGATATTCCAAATTTTAAGCTAGCAATAGCTCTGTCAAACTTAAATCTGGAAATTAAAATTGAAGGGAGAAAGAATAAAAGCATGGGGGCTAAAGGAGATGATAGGTAGAGGGGGGATTGAGGGAGCAGGATTTTTTTTTTGAAAGTTGTCTGCCCTACCTTCTTCCCCAGCGCTGAGTTTCTCTTCTCATAATCGGTGTCTCCCTGGAAGTACAGTGTGAGTGGTAATGACTGCCTGCCTCCCTAATGAGTCCATTTTCCTGCTCTTGATGTTGTGTATATACACACACTGCAACCTACCTTACAAACCACAGAGACGGGAAGAGAGAGAGAGAGCAAGAGAGAGGGAGGGAGGGGGGGCAGAGAGGGAGAGAGAGACAGAGACAGAGCAAGCGAGTGAGAGAGAGAGAAGAGGAGAGAGAGAAAGAAAAACAGAAAGAAACAGAGAGAGAAAGGCACAGACAAAGCCCTCCTACCAGACAGCAGACAGCCTTCCTTCCCCTATCCAGCAAAATGCAACTCGTCTAATGCAGCAACAGGTTCAGTATTGCCAGACTAACAGAGTGAAAAAGGTATAGTCTCTATAGCATTACTGCTGCAAATAAACAGTTTAAGAGCAGCTGGCTCCACCTTCTTTATTTATGCTCCATTATGAGGAATGTATTGTTTCAGTTCTGGCATACAGTACATGTAATTATCATAAATACATTTTTTGCATATAAGCAGGAAATAGTGAAATACATAGCCTATTTGTGCAATCTTGTAAATCTATTTTTTTAATGTGAAAAGAGTGTCAACAAATCTGCTCTGACAAAAGCCTAGTAATGATTTTAAAGTCAAAGCAGTCTTAAAGGAGGCTCTGAAAGAAACAGACTCCATACAATAGGAAAACTGATCTCAGACAAAACTGATAACTGCAAAGAAGAAATTATTGCTCAGTAAATAAATCAAGACCATAAGCAAAATTGCAGACAGAAAAAGAATTCAGTTGAATTAAGTAACTAATAGATTGGTACTCTAGAAGAAGGCAGATCGGTTTCTTATTTGAAGCATCTATCTGTACAAACATCACAGTGCCATGTACTTTGTGTGAACAGGTGCACTGCATATAGTACATAGTGTTACAACAACAGAAATAAATCCCACAAGGAGCTTCCATCACTAGCAGGACAAAATTACATAGAATATGGATCTGAAACCACAGCAGAAACCCCTTGTTCTTTTATTAGGAGGAAAAAATAAAAATAATCAATGCTTCTAAATAAAGCTTCCTTAAAAGAAAAAAAATGTTTTTCTTTGTCTGATGCCTCTAATCATTTTTTTTTTTTTTTTCGCTACATGCTTGAACCAAAATAATGCTGATACTGCACTCCTTAACCCATCACATGTTTCCCCACCCCTTCCCCCACTCCCAGGTGCCTTTTCTCCATAAGTGATACATTTGCAGTGATGGAATTACAAAGATCAGAAAACTGAACTAGTTTCAAGCCCTTCTCCTTGTCTCCCATTTTTTTAAACTAGACTCTGCCTATGTACCTAGATAGCCACCTTTCTTAAAATATTTCTGTACAGTTTGGCTGTGTGTCATTCAGATGGAACTTAGAAACAGTACAATAAAGGCTAAATATTCTAAAGAAAATTTATATAAAAATGAAAAATATAACTGATTTGACCTATTCAAACTCTGCATTTAGGCACCAATAATTAAATATATTAATTGTAAAATCATCCTTTTTACTTGGTTTAGTGTTTTACCATGTTCCTTTGCATAAAAAAACTACTTCACCATAAAAGCATCAATTCCTTTGTTTAAAAGTACCTTTTTCTTACCCAAAGAGAATAAGAAGACAGTATTTGATTTCTACCAGCAGGAACCAAAAGGAATGTAAAGGACCATGAAGTCTATTCATCTTTTCTAAAGAACAACCAGTTAGTTGAATTAAAAAAGAAAAACAAATATTTTGGCTCAGTGAAAAATGCACAACATCTCAACAGTTTCTCCATATCTGCATACTTTACTAGATTCCAAGCACAATAAGTGACATATTCTTAGTACTTTCTAGAGTTCAAGATACACTTTCCCTGCTGGAACTGGTGACCCATGTATTAAATTAACCATTGCACCACATGAAACAATAATCCTAATTGACTATCAGGCTCTGAAGCTATAAAGTTATTAAATTAAATTGTTTCATATGTTGATATGCCATGGGGCAATTTCATCCTGTAGAAAGATTCTAAGTTGGGAGTTAAGAACTAGTTTTGGTCCCAGTGTTACTACAAATACTTTGTGTAAATACAGCAAGCCATGTAGCCATTCTCAGTTTCACATAAAAAAATAAATTAAATTTAAAAGGAAGGAATTGGCCAGGTTAACATAATAATGATAATGATGATAGCTAATGCTTAAGTCCTTACTATGTGCCAGGCACGCCTATAAGTACTTTGCATTTATTAACTCACTAAATCCTAATAATGACCCTATGAGGTAGGCATTATTTTCAGTTTCATTTCCCAGGTGAAGAAACAGAGAGGTTAAGTGATTTGCTCAAGATCACACAGCACAACAGTAATGAGATCTGAATCCAGCCTGTCTGGTTTAGAGATCATGTGTTTAATTTCTATAGCATGTTGTCTCCCAATATCTAATGCTAGCTCAAGCTTCATTTCCCAGAAGATTCTGTGGTTATGAGTCAAATCCAACATATCTTGACACTTCCTCTTACCTTGCTTACCAATATACCATGGTGCAAATTTTTCTTCTAATTTACACCCATAACTCTCAATACATTTGGTTTAAGTGTCTAGTAGTTCCAATCCCAAAGAAAGGCAATGCCAAAGAATGCTCAAACTACCACACAATTGCACCCATCTCACATGCTAGTAAAGTAATGCTCAAAATTCTCCAAGCCAGGCTTCAGCAATACGTGAACCATGCACTTCCAGATGTTCAAGCTGGTTGGAACCAGAGATCAAATTGCCAACACCCGCTGGATCATCGAAAAAGCAAGAGAGTTCCAGGAAAACATCTATTTCTGCTCTATTGACTATGCCAAAGCCTTTGACTGTGTGGGTCACAATAAACTGGAAAATTCTGAAAGAGATGGGAATACCAGACCATCTGACCTGCCTCTTGAGAAACTTGTATGCAGGTCAGGAAGCAACAGTTAGAACTGGACATGAACAACAGACTGGTTCCAAATAGGAAAAGGAGTACATCAAGGCTGTATATTGTCACCCTGCTTATGTAACATATATGCAGAGTACATCACGAGAAATGCTGGGCTGGAGGAAGCACAAGCTGGAATCAAGATTGCCAGGAGAAATATCAATAACCTCAGATATGCAGATGACACCACAAAGAAAGTGAAGAAGAACTAAAAAGCCTCTTGACGAAAGTGAAAGAGGGGGGTGAAAAAGTTGGCTTAAAGCTCAGTATTCCGAAAACTAAGATCATGGCATCCGGTCCCATCACTTCATGGCAAATAGATGGGGAAACAGTGGACACAGTGGCTGACTTTATTTTTCTGGGCTCCAAAATCACTGCAGATGGTGATTAGAGCCATGAAATTAAAAGACATTTACTCCTTGGAAGGAAAGTTATGACCAACCTAGACAGCATATTAAAAAGCAGAGACATTACTTTGACAACAAAGGTCCATCTAGTCAAGGCTATGGTTTTTTCAGTGGTCATGTATGGATGTGAGAGTTGGACTATAAAGAAAGCTGAGTGCCAAAGAATTGATGCTTTTGAACTGTGGTGTTGGAGAAGACTCTTGAGAGTCCTTTGGACTGCAAGGAGATCCAACCAGTCCATCCTAAAGGAGATCAGTCTTGGGTGTTCATTGGAAGGACTGATGTTGCAGCTGAAACTCCAATACTTTGGCCACCTGATGCAAAGAGCTGACTCATTTGAAAAGACGCTGATGACAGGAAAGATTGAGGGCAGGAGGAGAAGGGGATGACAGAGGATGAGATGGTTGGATGGCATCACCGACTCAATGGACATGGGTTTGGGTGGACCCCAGATGTTGGTGATGGATAGGGAGGCCTGGTGTGCTGTGGTTCATGGGGTCGCAAAGAGTCGGACATGACTGAGCAACTGAACTGAACTGAACTCTATTTTAAAAGGTTACATAATCCATTTACTCACCTTTCTTTGTTTCCCAATGTCCATAGTATACGCAACCATTTACTTGAAGTGGAAAATATAATAATTTGTAACCAATATGGCTATCAATTCATAAAGCCCAATGGCAACCCACTCCAGTATTCTTACCTAGAAAATCCCATGGACAGAAGGAGCCTAGTGGGCTAGAGACACGGGGTTGCAAAAAAGTCAAACATGACTTGGTGACTACAAAACAAGAAGTAGCATTATATGTAGTTCCCATACACTATTCTCCTGAATGCCCCGTATTTAAAACAGAAAAAAAAGAAAGAAAGAAACTACACAGGTCTTAAAGTTTCCCTATTTCGAATATCCGGAGACGGCAATGGCACCCCACTCCAGTACTCTTGCCTGGAAAATCCCATGGACGGAGGAGCCTGGTAGGCTGCAGTCCATGGGGTCACGAAGAGTCAGACATTACTGAGCGACTTCACTTCCACTTTTCACTTCCATGCATTGGAGAAGGAAATGGCAACCCACTCCAGTGTTCTTGCCTGGAGAATCCCAGGGATGGGGTCGCAGAGAGTCGGACACGACTGAAGTGACTGAGCAGTAGCAGTTCAAATATCAAATACTAAAGCAAGTGATTGTTTAAATAATTAAATAAATAATAATATAAAATATAATTTAAAAATTCTTGTTTTCTGTAGCTTGAGAAAGGCATAAAAAGCAAGGATTTAATTATAAATGATTTCTAAGAGATGCTGAATAATCCTATGATTTTATGTAGTTGGTTTTAACTTTGAACTATTTAGAGATATATTCTGAAGACTTTTATACTAACATCTTAGTCTGCAAGAGAGATTTAACCACTCTGATCTTTGTGTGTTCACTAAACATGTATTTTGTGCCCAAATATGTGCCATACTACTATACTTGAGCATGAAAAGTGAAGATAAAATGTGTGATATAGTTTCTGCTTGTGAGGATTTCACAGGCTGGTGGGGGACAGACACGTAAATAATATTAGAACAAGCAGATAATCTTGCCACTACTTCCTGTAATATCGCAAGTAATGCAGTGCCTTAAACTTCCTGCACTTTCCTCAAAAAACTAAAAGTGATATTAAACAAAACAAGCATATATACCTAAATTTAAAATATGCCTTATGAAAGATGTGTATGTGTGTGTGTGTATTGCAGGGGGAGGTACTGAGGTTAGACTGAAGATAGCTTTTTCTCCAACAGTGTGGCTTATAGACTCATTAAGTAAATTTTGTCCATTGTCCCCAAGGTGCCTAGTAAAGAGTCTTCCACAAGTACACAGTACATATACTTCTTAAATGATGTTGAAATCAGTGGTACCTATTGCCCTAAAGCATCAAATGCCATTAGTTTTAGGGTTACAGTGTACTTTGATCAGAGATTGTTGACTTAGCAAATGGATACTTCCAAAAGGAAATAAAAGATGAGATTTTTTAAAATTTTGAAAACAAATCAACTAAATTGATAAACATCTGAATATATACCCCTAACCCAGGTATGCTTTTGCCAAGTCCTTTCTCAGTGATCATTAATGTTTTTATATTATGTGAAGCTAAACAGGAAAAAAATTTGGAATAGCTTAAGATTGTTTACAAGAACATTCCCAAAAGACACATTTATTGCCCAGATTAAAAAACAAAAAGAAGGTGGGGGGGAGTGAAAATATGAGTCATGTTGCAATGATGGACATTTTACTTATCCGTTATTTCTTTCACATCTACAACTTATGTTCTAGTATAAGTCAGAAACTGGCCTTAGAGTTCCTTGTAGGAATGGAACCATATCCTTTAAGAAAAATAGCTTTGAAGCTGGTTAGGGTCAAAGAGTGAGACCTGAACAATTTTTTTTGTGGGTTTAAAGTGTGCTGCAGAGAACTAAATAACAGTTTGAAGGTAGAGGAGCATAGAAATGAGAAGAGAGGAGGAAGAGAGGAGAATCACAGGAAAGAGGGGACAGTGAGAAATTCCCCAATGTCAAGGTGGCCACAGATGTGTTTGTTTGTTGTCTTTTTTAAAAGAGTGTTGCCTAATATGAAATTCCAAGAGGTCTGCATTTTTGCAATACAAACCTTCTTACCAAACGTGGAAATCTTGGTATATTCTTTAACTTTGTTTATTAGTTTGTCCGCGTGTGTGTGTGAGTGTGTGCGTGCGCGCGTGTTCAGTCGCATCTGACTGGAACCGCATGGACAGTAGCTCACCAGGCTCCTCTGTCCATGGAATTTTCCAGGTAAGAATACTGGGGTGGGTTGCCATTTCTTACTCCAGAGGATCTTGCCAACTCAGAGATCAAACTCGGGTCTCTCGTATCTCCTGCAGTGACAAGCGGATCCTTTACCATTGCGCCACCTGGGCTAAGATGGGAAAATCAAAGTACAGCCATACGAACGCATGGCTCCTATGCTATAGCCTCTGAAAACATAGGCACTTCTTAACAAGACAGTACGTACTTCAGAGTTGCAAGGAGTGACCAGTGGCACTTTGAATAGTGGCCAGTAAATGGTGAATAGTGAATAGTAAATAGCCAAGTCTCTTCTACATAAAATGACTTGAATATGGATATGAGTCAATCCCCTTTTTCCCCACAAATACACAGGAGAAATGTGGTCATGTGAGAAGACAGAGGTTGTCTGAATTACAGGATTACCATTGACTATTACTGTTGTTATAAATACTGGCTCTACAAACTGAGTTTAAATGACACGAGTATCTTCAGAAATTTAGAGAAGAGTACTTTCACAACACAATCAATACAATTTGAATCAAAAAATTAAAAACATAAAAATGTCATTCTCAGTATCTCCCTGGCTCTAGAAAAATGTATTAGATATATATACTACATTAACTCTATCTGCTTCCTGCTCAATCTTCTCTCCTAAACAATCTAGAACAGTGTTAGTAACTCTCTTTAAAGTTTCAACACTTACATAATAATGTAGTCATATGTACAGATTATATTCAGTGCACAAGGAAACAGAAACTACAGAGGGTATTTCACAGGAAAAATAAAAGTTACAGAGAAGTTATAAAAGAGGCATCTCAATTGCTATAGACATTGTTTGTCCAGCAGGTTAGCAAGATCCCCACTGTTCTGCTTGGTAACTCTACATGCAAAAACTCAAACTCCATATTCTTCTCATCTAAAACGTTGCTGCTATTAGTAAGGATGCATTCTCATAATAGAAGTTACCACTATTGCAGAGAGTCAGGAACTGTACTTAGCACTACATAACTAAGTAGTTCTACATAACTGCACTTAATGCTACATAACTGTACTTAGTGCTACATAATTCATTTAACCCTCCCCATAGCATTAATGGCAACCCACTCCAGTACTCTTGCCTGGAAAATCCCATGAACAGAGGAGACTGGTAGGCTACAGTGCATGGGGTCACAAAGAGTCGGACACGACTGAGTGACTAAACTAAAACTAAACAGCATTATAAGAAAGGTACTAGTAATGTTTTCATTTATAGATGAGGAAACTGAGCCCAAAGTCTTGTAGCAAATAAGTGGTAGAAGTCAGGTCTAAACAATCCAAATGGAATTTTAAGGAATAAAGGGAGTGGCTTGACAAAACTACTCCAAAATTTTCTAGAATAATAAACTGGCCAGATTAGGAAGAAATTTGGGGAGAAAAACTAATGATAAGAAACAAGTCTGAGAACAGCCATATTCCCCAGATAATTTCAACATTTATTTTAAACATATTTGAGAAAAAGTACACACAACTCAAAATAAAATTTAAAGAAAGGATATGAAGAAAAGCAGAGTATAAATAAATAGCTTTCAAACAGGATGAAAGAAACACCAGGAACCAGTTTGATTAAAGAGTTGGAAACATTAATAACAATCTGTCCAGTAATATTGAAGCCAGTTATTAATAATAGAGTCAGCATGATAAGAGCCTGCTAACTCTGAGGCAACAGGCCACAGGGATAATTCAAATTAGGTAGAAACGGTATCTCTTATTTTTAAGAAAGCTCATTTAACCCTGATAAGTTACAGGTTTACAACCATAACCTTTGAAACATATAAGGTTATATCAAGTTTTTAGAAAAGAATCTACATAAAATCTCAATCTTCTTCATTTCTACTAATAACAAATACAGGAAAACCTCATTAATCAGAGTACCTACAATCAGAATGTATAATGTGTCAGATACATTTATAGGATTCTTGTGAAATAGAAATTTTAAAATGAATTACATTATACTTTAATAATTATATTGGTTGTTTCAAAATTATCAGATTATCAAAACATATTCTACTTTATGTTGAATAGCTATAAAATTTAGGCTTATTCTTAAATTAAATGTGGTGTCCTCCTCTATTTCAAACTGGTGACATTTTAACACTTAAAAGGTAATAACTGAACCTTCCACAACACAAATAATACACCCAGCATCATCTATGTAGAATATGAACATAAAATAAGTGTCTCACCAGGAAATAGCTTTTATTAGTAATCAATAAGAGAAGAATACTGCCCATAATTAAATCTGTATTAATTATGAAAAGGGTTATGAAAGAAATAAATCATCATTGTGGATTTCATTTTAGAAATTTAATGATCTGGGACTTCAATACACACTACTTATGAAGTCATACCTAAAAATTTGATACTGAAATAAACTGAAAAGCACTTTAAGCTAATATTTTAATAAAATTCATGTGGTTTTATATAAAACAAACTTATTTAACTATACTCCCTCCACCAATAAATGCTTTTTTTTCAATAAATGCACTGAATTCAATATGCCATTCAATAATTAACTTATGCTATAGCAGTTTGAGTTTACAATATACTTGAAAATATTATAAAATGTTATAAAATAAAATGTTAAATATTATATTTTTTAAAAAATTCTGAAGTTTTCCAGGTGCTGCATTTAACTGAAAGTTGCTCAGTCGTGTCCCACTCTTTGCGACCCCATGAACTATATACAGTCCATGAAATTCCCTAGGCCAGTACTGGAGTGGGTAGCCTTTCCTTTCTCCAGGGCATCTTCCCAACTCAGGGATCAAACCCAAGTCTCCTGCATTGCAGGCATATCTTTACCAGCTAAGCCACGAGGGAAGCCCAAGAATACTGGAGGGGATAGCCTATCCCTTCTCCAGGGGATCTTCCTGACCCAGGAATGGAACCGGAGTCTCCTGCAGTGTAGGTGGATTCTTTACCAACTGAGCTATTAGGGAAACCCCTATTATTTTTAAAGTTAAATTAATAAGTGTATAGAAATAAATAATAAATCAGAGCAGTTTTTAATCAGTGGTGGGAGATACCTAAAATATTTATAGCTGAAAAGGCATGGGCATAGACCAGTAAGAAATATTACTATAACTACTAATCAAAACAGATACTGGCTATAAATAAACAATTTATTGCCAGTGTGTACCTCCTGAATAACAACCCTAGCTTTAGATAACAAACCAGAATCTATTTTCTAAAACAAGTTAATAAAATTTGGAGGAATATGTGGTTTTACTACTGAGCTCCTACTCCTCTACACTAGATCAATAGATTCTCCAATTTTTAAAAACATACATCCTACCAGTAAAAATATTTTGAACTCTATATAGATCATTTGTCTGTTGGTTCTCAACTCCATTCCCACCTCTTCCATGCTCTCTTATGTGGTTGAACCTGAAGACTACATTTCCTAGATTGCTTTGCTGGGATGGGTAGCACTGGCAGAAGATTAAAGGGAATTTTTTTCCCTTCTGTTTTTCGCACCAGCAATCGCTGCAACGGTGTTTCAGCAGCCTCTGTAGCACAGAGATCTTGTAGCACAGATCTTGGGATCTGGCTCTCAGGACTGCTGGCTGCAGCAATAGGACCACAGTTGCAGAACAGCAGCAGCCATCACAGGTGACTGGAAGCTCTACCAGACTTGGCAAATTCAACAGCACTGGAAGAACTGTGGACCCCTGGGCTCCTGCCCTGTCAGTAGGAGTGTGGTTACCTGGCTTCCTGTGAAGCAGTGGCCATGGCGATTCTAACATTCACAGCCTCAGCGGTGCTCCAGCTTCCTCAGTAACCCAGTGTTCATAAGCTCTAGGTAACAAAACTTTCCATTGCTTTCTACAGGTGTTAGTGTTAATCTCTCAGTCGTGTCTGATTCTTTGTGACTCCATGGACTATAACCTGCCAGGCTTCTCTCTCCATGGGATTTTCCAGGTAAGAATACTGGAGTGGGATGCCATTTCCTTCTCCAGGGGATTTTTCTGACCCAGGGATAGAGTCTGGGTCTCCCACATTGTAGGCAGATATTTTAACAGTCTGAGCCTGCTTTACAGAGAAGGCCCGCTTCCTACAGGTGCTCATTGCTAAATAACACAGCCACCTTCTTTTCTTTCCTCTAGACTTTCCAACACTTTTGCAACCAATTCCTTGGATTAAAATCCCTCTGTTCTGAGTCTGTTTTTCTGCCTGGGCACTGATTAAACATAAGCCCATACTCCAATATATACAATTATTTATAAATTATAGACTTATACTACTGTATTGTATGTATGTATTATAGAACATATGGAGTAATAGGTGTTTTAAAGAATGAGATAAACAAGAAATAAACAGTTTTTAAAGTAAACTTTAATGTTATTGTATTTATCAACAATTTTCA
This sequence comes from Dama dama, assembly GCF_033118175.1. Lineage (NCBI taxonomy): Eukaryota > Metazoa > Chordata > Mammalia > Artiodactyla > Cervidae > Dama > Dama dama. The sequence continues at coordinate 58,642,592 of NC_083699.1, read as the reverse complement.
AACATTCTTGTTGTCACTAAAAAACAAAATTTTTAGAGTATAATAAGATTAAATATTTGTCATTCTTGGTATCTCAGCTTGGATTTACCCTTTATGAAACAGTCATTTGAAAATCTGGTACTACATTCAGGTTATTGTGATATTTAGCTGTAATGGTTGTCATGGAGGGGGAAAACCTCACAAAATGGTAGATCCAAATGGAAGAAGAGTATCATGCTTATTAAATCACAATACTCAATTTTCAATCCCAACCACCAATTGTGTAAAAGATTTTGTTGAACTTTGGCTAGTAAATTTCCATCTTCCCATATGTCAACCAGTCATTCTTAAAAACTAAGAGGTACATGTAGCACCTTTATTTTTTTAGCCAAAAAAAAAAAAAAATGTTAATCTACTTAAAGATTTCATTTGGAAGATTTTATAACAAGTTATAAGATTCTGTTTCAAGTTTTAAAAAACATTCAGATACAGTTTTGTGCAGTTTTAAAATTATACAGAAACTAGAGTTTTACAGTTACATTGGCTTTGGCAACAGTCACACAACTTGAAATAACAACAAAGATTCAACATGGAAATGTGCTCTCCATACTACGGATCTTTCAAAAAGCAGTTATCTTCTCATTCACTATAAGTATGATTACTTTTAAAAAAAAATCAAGTACGTTTCTTTTCCCAAAAATGTATGTTAAAAGAACACCTGTTATCACAGAAAAGGTCAGCAAAATTAGAATTCTTATTCTGTAAAAGGAAAGTGCATAACTGCAACAACTTTCATATCACTTCTCAGTGATCTCCCACTGAATAACCAAGTGGTGCAAATATTACAGCCACTCTCCTATCTTACTACCAAGTAAAGACTCCACTTCTATATTTGATTCTGTTTTCTACTACAGAATTCTATTCTATTCTATTTCTACTACAGAATTTCTATTCTGTTTCTACTACATTTTAAAGATTTTGTTTAAAAAAAAAAATCGCATCAATGACACCCTACAGCACTTGTGCATCCTTTCATTTTAATTGATCTGCTAAAATAGCTCACTTATATGTGACAAGCAGATGAATTTCAGGTGTGGAAGTTGCTCTGTAATCTTATCCAGAAATCTTTTTCCATTCCAACCACACCGACCACTCCAACACTACAAAACTATGTTAACATAGTTTTTTTCAGAATGCATTTTTTAATTAGAGGGTATTTTGATGCTTGGCAAGTATCTTTTCCAGTAATCCTTTTAGTGATTCATAAATCATAGTCCTTCATATTATTGAAATTGAGCCTATCAAATATCATTGGCTGAAATGCTAGAAATAGTGATATTTCCATGTACCTATACAGTGAACCTTTCATACTATATAATTTATTCAGATACTTATTTCTTCAAATCTTCAATGTTTTCTATGTATCTTCTAATACCATTTGCTGACAAATAAATGTGATATTGCTTGCTGTCATATTTTTCATGCATTATTTCAGTCATTTTTCTCAAGGCATGCCATAGACTCAGGGTGAGATGCACCCCTTAGTGATAGTGAATATAAGTCCAAATTTCAAATAGACCTCTTGACCATTATTTTTGGTTGTGCTGTGCTGTGTTTAGTCACTCAGTCATGTCCAACTTTTTGTGACCCAATGGACTGTAGCCTGCCAGGGTCCTCTGTCCATGGCGATTCTCCAGGCAAGAATACTGGAGTGGGTTGCCATGCCCTCCTCCAGAGGATCTTCTCAACCCAAGGATGGAACCCAGGTATCCTGCATTGCAGGCAGATTCTTTACCAGCTGAGCTACCAGGGATGCCCTATTTTTGGTTGACTTAGTGTCAAATATGATTAAATCATCGTTTTAAGAAATTTTGTAATATAGCCAACAAAAGATTCATACAATGCATTAGAGATATTCTTGCTGAAATGTGCTTATTAGTATTTATCTTTATTCTGCTATCTTTTCCCAGAGTTGGTTTGTTTTGTGAGAGTTTATCTATTTAACACTGGACAATGTAATCCAAGACCCATCACAAGGCACAGATAAAATTCAATACCTCCAAATCTTAAAGCAAATCAATGCCCGGCCCCCACCTCAGGACGCTTTATATAACTTACAATGTGTGTAAATGATACTTTGACATTGTCAGCAACAATCTACATATTAGTAAACTTTAATTTCTTTGATTTTTTAAAAAATAAAAATATATATAAATTTTCAGTAAGGTGTTATGGAAAAACCTGAGTGAACTTTTTGGTCAACCCAGTGTTTCCCACAAAATAAGTTACACTATGAAAAGCTGACTTGAACGTTAAGTGTGATCTCTTCCCTTTTCTTAACCCATGCGTGTAACCCACATCACTTTGATTACTCAAACTGTTAATACAGGGAACTCACCTTTTCTCAGACCCTCTCCAGAGAATAAGAAATATTTAAATATTGGTTTCCATCAGGATATTTTGTGCATAAAGTAGGCAATTCTCATCAATGAATTTGAAATCATGATGGCCTAGATATTATATAATATCAATTGAAATGTATTATGAAATATAATAACATTTGCTTCACCAAAATTAAGAATTTTGATTTCTTTATAAAATACTCATTTGTTAAATGCATTATAAACCATTAATGTTCTTTGTGATGCTTCAGATAAGTGATCTGAGATAACCTAGCTGGTGATATATAATATTTAGTTACTTAATTATACCTGAAATTTCACAGTTTTCTGTTCAACTCACAGTGCTGATTAAAAAAAAGCAAATCATTTTGAAATATTTAGAGAAAGTAAAAGGAGGAATAATAACTATAAAGCATTATTGTATCTTAATGAGAACTTGAAAGATTAGTTTTTCACCTTATTCTCAATTATTCATGGATGGTACATTTCATCTCTAGGTGTGCGGGAAGTAGAGTGCTTTAGCGGAAAAAAAAACAACATGGGCTTTAAAGTCAAATAAACCTGAATTTGCATCAAGTGTCCACATTTACTAGTTGTGAAAACCAAGTGTCTTATTTTCCATGATTTCATTTCCTCATTAGGAATAATGGGGCATATGTAGTCAATGAAAATAGATACAAAGTGTCTGACCCATAGTATTCATTAAATGATAATATATTTTCTCCTTTTATTCCTAAACCAGATGTCCTTATTTTTTGTGTATTATGAATATCTTCAAACTAGTAATGATTCACATCCACAATTTATATTTTGCCTGTCATGTAACAGCTTAAAAACTTTCTTCACATAATTACTAAATTTAACCCTCCCTGCCACACTATGAAGTAATTGGACATTATACTAATTTTTCACAGAAATAAACTAAGCTCTAGAGAGAGTAAATAATTTGCACAAGATCTTGCAAGAAGTAACTTAAAACATTGAACTTTCACCTACCATTCTATAAAGCCTGCTTCCCCAGTCTCTAAAAAAAAAATCCTAGCTACAACTAACAAACAGAATGTTTTATACTAAGAAAATGATATATCTAATGATAATAAACATTATTAAACTATTTACATATGCCCAAAGTGAAATACATATGAATACAAAGGGCATATTCACATTATTATTACTAGTGGTTCTAGGATCTGAGAATTTGGTTGGTGAAGCAAAATATTTCTGTAATACATTCCTAGAAAATGGCTTTTTATTAAAAAAAAAATAATTAACAAAGATATACTCATATAAAAACTTGTAATTGCTAGTATGGTCATTTAAGGTGGAGCTTGACTTTCAAATAAAATTTGGAGTGTAATTTTATACTCCTCAGTAAACCCTAAGTTTTCTATTTATCTTCCCAAATGATATTACAAGATAAAATAAGTGTTGGAGATCTATGTACAGTAAGCTGATTATAGTTATGTACAGCATGCTGATTATAATACTGTATTGTATACTTGCAATTTGCTAAGAGAGTAAATCTTCAGTGTTCTCACCACAAAGGAAAAGAAAAACTAACTATGTGAGGTGATAGATGTGTTAATTAACTGGATTATGATAATCATTTCACAATGTATAGATTAAATTATCACATTGTATACGTTCAAAAAAATCATGCTGTACAAGCTAAATATATTCAATTTTTATTTATTGATCATATTTCAATAAAACTTAGAAAAAATTTTTAAATAAAAAGTACACATAATCCTAAAAAAAGCAGTTCTCTGTGAGCACTGGAATCTACACTTTGTTTTTAAATACTTTTCTGCATTTTCAATACTTTCTATACCACATATACATTATTTTCATAGTTATAAAAATATATTAATAAAATAATTACTTTTCATAAAAAGTAATATTGGAAAATAGGTATGTCTAAAGTATTGGGTGGTCTATTAAAACAAGGTGACCAAAAAAAAAAAAAAAAGTGACCATTTCATTGAACCAATTCCAAAAGAATAGCTGATTAAGAACTTAAATAACCACAAGACTCTCAGGATCATATTTAAAAAGTCATTTCTTTGAGCCCTTCGTTTCTTTTGTATCTGTTTCTTACTAATTAGGAGAAAATAAAGCATAAAAGTTAAAGGTGTATGGGTTCTAAATTCAGACTGCTTAAGTTCAAATCTTGGCCCTACTACTTCAGACAATTCCTTTAATATCATTAAATCTTTTGTCTTCATCTTTAAAATGAGGAAATAAAGTACCTACAGTACAAGGGCTTTTGTGCTGATTAAATACAGTAATCCAAGTGTTGGTAACAACTAGCATTTATGAGATGAGAAACATAAGGTCCACTGTCCCACAACTAGAAAACTGGAACCAAGATTTAAATCCAGTAGACTATTTCTGGAGTGTGCATGCACGGGTGCTAAGTTGCTTCAGTCAAGTCTGACGCTTTGTGACCCTACAGACCACAGCCTGTCAGGCTCCTCTCTTCATGGGATTCTCCCAGGAAAGAATATTGGAGTGGGTTTCCGTGCCCTCCTCTAGGGGATCTTCCCAACACAGAAATCTAATCGGCGTCTTTTATGTCTTCTACCCTAGAAGACACCTGGAATATTCCACCACCTGGAATATAAACCCTCAAATGTTAAACCCTCAATAAGCTCAGACACACATGAAACATTTAATAAATCTTAGTTTGTGGTTTTGTGCTAATTTCTAGTTTACCTAAATGTCAACCTCTAATGTAGGTTGAGTGAGTGAGTGATAGTATCTCAGTCGTTTCCGATTCTTGGCGACCCCACGGACTGTAGCCTGCCAGGCTCCTCTGTCCATGGAATTCTCCAGGCAAGGATACTAGAGTGGGCTGCCATTTCCTTCTCCAGGCTAATGTAGGTTAAACTTTAGTAAAAAGTGTACTATTCTGGTGAGTAATGTTGGTAATGGGGAAGTCTATGCATATATGAGGGAGGAGTACGTGGGAAATCTCTGTACTTTCAATTTTATCACAAACCTAAAACTGCTCTGGGATTCCTAGGTGGCCTGTGGTAAAGAATCCATCTCTCAATGTGGGAGACATAGGAGATGAAGGTTAGATCCCTGGATAGGGATTAGATCCCTGGAGGAGGAAATGGCAACCACTCTAGTATTTTTGCCTGGAAAATTCCATGAACAAAGGAGCCTGGCAGGCTGTAGTCCAAGTGGTTGGTCACAAAGATTCGGACAGGCCTGAGCAACTGAGCCTAGTAAAACTTTTTCTAAAAATAGTCTTTAAATGTAATGTGGTATCCTGGATGGGATTCTGGAACAGAAAAAACTAAGGAAATCTGAATAAACCATGTACTTTAGTTAATAACAAATTAATACTGGTTCATTAATTGTGGCAATGTGCCACAGTAATATAAAATATTTATAATAAGGAAAAATGGGTGTGAGATACATGAGAACTTTGCATACTATGTCCTCAATTTTTCTATAAATCTAAAACTATTATAAAAAATAATATCTATTTGAAAAAAAGTCAACAAAAAAAGTCAAGAGGAGTTGTTTTAGGAATGCAAACCTAAAAGTTAAGACTTGAAGGGGATGATACTGTCCGGATGCATTTAGGTCAGATGGGGGCAAAATACAGAGTACCCTAGTACCTTAACTCAGGAAAGGCATTTTTAAAAGATATATAGCTTTGAATGGTTAAAAATTCTCAAATGGGAAATTAAAGAGGATTTAAGAGTAGAAACTTTTAAGGAGTAAATTAAATGTCCAGAGTCATAAAGCTAGTCTATGGGAAAGCATGACTCCTAATCCAATGCTCTTTCTACTATGACACACTGACACAATAAAACTTGTTTGCCTTAAGGCAATAACTTAGTACACTGAAGGAAAAAAAAAAGAAAAAAGTATTGATAACAAAATGGAAAATCTTTCAGTCAGACTCAAGTATCTTATCTGTTATGGCATAGAATAGGCACAATTTAAGAACAGCTTTAACTAGAAAATAAAGAGATTTAATGAGATTTATAAGTAAATTAATGAGATTTAAAAGTAAATGAGACTTCAAAATTAATGGGAAGTGATGACAGGCTTCTCTGTAGTTTCAGACCTGAGCTTTTGCCTTTAACATAGTAATACAAAGTAACTTTAAAGCCTGGACTGACCACATTAAAACATAAAATTAAAACATAAAATTATAATCTGTTGAGATAAGGTCAATTTTACAGTCTGTGCCCTGAAATTCCCTGAATTGATGTCTACTTAAAACTAGGTAACAAACCTATCAGTTGGTTGAGTTTATTTAATTTTTATTATTCTGATTGCACTTAAAAACTTTTTTATTATAAAAAATTTGAATCACACAAAAATAGTATATAATGAATGAATTCTCTTTTACCCATTCTAATGGGTAATAGAATAATTACCCATTAGAACTTCTAATAATTCACATTTTACCTTTCATATTTTACCTACTGCTTGCATTTTTTTTTTTTTTTCTCTTGTAGTGACTGAACTAATTTAAGATGAAGAACAGAACCATCTTTGGGGAAAGGAAAAACAAAGGATGGAAGCAATATTTTCAGTCTGCTATTCATTGAGACTTGAACCAGAAAGATTCCAGACTGTAAGGCAAATAAATACAAGAGGCAAAGATGATAACAGTGAAAATATGTTAGTGGGATAGCTTAGCTATGTTATTTGACAATCAATGAAACTATTGTCTATGAGGAAGGAGGGTATTTTAAAGAATTAGTTTCCAACTTTTTAGTTTGACACAAAGAAGTATAGGGCAAGAAAGATTATAAAGGTTCATTGAGATTATAGTTTCTAAAGATGGGCTTATCTTTGAGGAACATAAAGATTAATTTCATCATGTTTGAATTCACATATCTAATAAATATCTATAGAAATAACAATCTGTACTATTTGCAAAATTTCAGTGTCACCAAGTCTCAGTTTATTGTGAAAGCTCAAAGTTTTTATAATAAAACATTCTATTTCCCATTAAGTCTCTTTCTGTGCTTGAGACAGCATTCCCATTTTTAAATTTTGAAATTTTAAATTAGAATATAAAGTGACTTTGGCAAGTTCAGTGATCTTTTTTGTAATCTTAATAAAGTTTTCTAGACATTGGAGAATAAAAATCTCGCCTAAATTTCCTGTCTAACTGTTGAAGGTTGAGACCATTAGAAGCTGGTTATGCAGCAAATATAAGCATATCTAAAACATCTTCATTGAAAAGATTATGTGAACAATGTCATGCTTAACTGTCTCAGTTTTCATCATGAAACAAAAGGCAAAAATTAGCAGGTAGAGATCAGAGATGATGGGGAAAGAAGAGTTAAAATGAAATAACTAGCAAGGCACAGCCTAAGTTTTAAAGCACAAATCTAAATATCAAATAAACATTCTTTTTCTCAAATTTACATCCTTCTGATTGACTTTAAATTACAAATCCAGTGAACAGAGATGCATTCTTTCTTCTATATTAATTACAAAATGTTAGCATTTTGGTATCTCTTGCTCTCCATTTTCTCTTAAATTTAGAAAAATTGCCTTAAACATATTCCTTCCTATGTTGCATGTAAATTAAGTTAAATTACATCTATGTACAATCCTATATCTCTGGGGATATCCTTGGGTTTCCACAGATTTTAATTCATTCAAAAGGTATCACAATTCTGTAATGCCTTTATGTGCCCTGCTGTTCCATGTCTAAGTGCCTGCTTTTTCAATAAACAGTTGTCTATAAAGATCATTCATACATTGATCTACTCTTTGCTTTTTCTGACCACACATTCCTCCAATTGCTATACAGTCTGAGTAATATATTTCTATACCTTGTAAGTATCTCAGTGCCCATCCCCTGCTTGCAATCAGCTTTTCACTAGCCTACATTCACAAAGCTAGATCACTTTCCAACTACAACTTCTAAATTCTGCCTTCTCTACACACTGATTTCCAATATTGAACACCCACTCTTGAGGCAAAACCATATCAATTAAAAGGTCAGGGCTGAGCAATTTATCTCAAAATTCCAATCACTGTGGAAAACATACCTGATTTTCCATAAAGTTCTAACTTGTTTCTTGGTCACAGGCTACTTCTGTGTGCTGTGCCATCATACACTTCTCCCTACTGCAGCCACTCCAGGTCAGTGAGGAGTCTTTCCTCTACTTTCTTTAAATCCATGTCCCCTTAAGATATCTGGTCAGCACACAGTACAAAAATTAGGAGTCTCATATATCAGCTCTCTGTCACAACCTCTTAATATTTTTGTGAGCACCTATTTTCATTCCATCCCACAGAAAACTCTTTTCTTAACATCTACATATCACATAATTTAACAAATACTTATACCAAGAATAGCACATTAATAGTTGAATATATTTCAATATGTGACTTATTAGTAAAACATACTATTTACCTATCTTATTGTATATTTTTACTTTAAAAATCAAAATAGACACAGAAGAGAAAACAAAAGAAGCATTCAAGAAAACAAAGGATTAAGAATGTAGGCAGATTAAATTGTCAAGAGTGAGTCTTTACTAGAAACAGTAAGCAGAATACTTGTCAGTCCTGACAAATATACCACTATACAAGCTCTGGACATCTGAGAAGGGAAAAGGCAAATGAATGAGGGAGGTTCCACTAGCCAAAGCTAAATGTGACCTGAGATCCGATGCCACGTCACATACACAATCAACCTATTACTCAAAACCAGTAACTATACATCCATTCTTTCATTTCTAAGACAATTTTACATACTTTTTCAAGCTTATATATGTTTGCAATATATATATGTATATATTTTATATATATATATATACACACATATATGTATATATACATATATACACACACACACACATATACATATATCTTCTATTATCTCTCAAGATGACTTTGATGTTAATGTTTAACTGATTCTCCTGAATAAAAATAGTTGGTGCTAAGGCAAAACAAAAGAAGGCTGAGGTATTTAATCATCATAAAATTAGTTATGTTGAAGGATAGCTCAATGAAGTTTTCACAAGGAAACACTCCTTAGAACTACCTGGACTTACCATCTGAATCGCTAATAGTGAACTACCAAGCTGCTTAACATCTTTTAGCCTTTGTTTACTCATTTGTAAAGTGGAGATTAACAATATTAACTATCTCATGGAGTTGCAAGGAACCCATGAGCTAAAAAATGCTAAATATTTAAACACTGTCTGGCATTTGGCGATATTAAAGACAGCTAAAATGGGTGCGATTCCATGGGGTAACTTATATTTAGACACAAAAATACTCCCAAAAGCAATTTTAAGTGAGTAGTATACATTTTTATTTCCTTAAATTAAGAAATTATGATATCAACTTGGAATCCTAAAATAAATAACTGAATTTGGAGTGGTATTCAAGTTGAATTAGCTTGAATACTATAAGATTGGCATTGTATTTTATTGTTTTTTGCTTTTAAGTTTCATAGGCTGGCTTTATCAACAAACTGCAAGCCAAAATAAGCATTACTGTAAGAAATGCTTTGGATAAACTTGAAGATATTTAAAAAATTATGCATTGATAACTAGGTTGTATACATAAAGAATGAAGCATATAGCTTCTAAATTAAATTTTAGTTGGGTAGAGGGAGTCTGACATTTAAGGAACGCTAGAACTAAAAAGATGAATTCTCCCTACCACACAAAAGAACATATTATAAAGTTCCAGAAATTAAGAAAATGTGTGAGCACAGGGATGGTCAAATCTATCAAGATCACAGAAAAGAAAGTTTATAAACAGACCTTCACTTCTATGGACTCTTGCAACGCAAATCACTGGGAAAGGCCAGAACATTAAACAAAGCTGTAAAATTTTGTATCCATTTAGAAAGAAACCTAACCTTTGATCCATATAGAATATACAAAAATCAACTTCAGAGTATGATTTAGCAAAAGAAAGAAAAAGCACTAACCATAAAAGAAAATATTGCTAAGTATGATGACATATTTTCTATTCACTGGAATATCCTATAGGAAATGAAAGGATAAGCTATGAGGTAGCAGAAGAAATAGAATTAGTATCTAGAACATATAAAGAACTTGTATTCAGGATTTACTTAGAAGTGAAAGAAACTTCTTTCCTGAGAAGAAGAAACTGAAAGAATATTAAGAATTAAGGATAATATTCAATACTCTATAATGACTATATGGGAATAGAATCTAAGAAAGAGTAGATACATGTATAACTGACTCAATTTTCTGTATAGCAGAAACTAACACAACATTGTAAATCAACTATACTCCAATAAAAAATTTAATTTAAAAAAAGGAATTAAGGGATAATCACTTTGTTTCTTGAGCCGAGATCAACTGATTACTTGAAGACTTCCTTGCAACTTCCTATCAAACTTGCTTTTGGGGGAATAATCATTGGTGGTAAGAAAATTTTTTGAAAGGAGAGAGAAAAGAACAGAATTAAAAGATGACTGACAATGACATATGCATCTAAGTATGCATACAAAGTATTCTAAAAACTTCTGCTCTAGTAACACTAGCATTGCTAGACAAAAGCGAAGAGATATAATAAAAATATATTCATTACAATTACTGTTAACTTCATATTTGATAAGATAATCAAAACACAAATAGAAAGTATGGGCTTCCCTGGTGGCTCAGTCAGTCAAGAATTCGCCTGCAATGCAGGAGAACCAGGTTCAATCCCTGGGTTGGGAAGATCCCCTGCAGACGGGACTGGCTACCCACTCCAGTATTCTGGTCTGCAGAATTCCATGGACAGAGGAGCCTGGCAAGCTACAGACCATGGAATTGCAAAGAGTCGGACACGACTCAGTGACTTTCACTTTTTTCCAATAGAAAGTACAAATATAATGATTAGAATGACTTCATTAAGTAAAACAGGGAATATCAAAAAGACTAATTCAGGTAGTTTCTACCACTGACGTTGAATAAAGTCTATTTAAAGAAATGCAGAGAAAGATTGATATCTCTTTTAGGATCTATCTTGTCAACTTTCTTATAATATTGTCTCCACTACTGGAGGGGCTTTCCTGGTGACTCAGACAGTAAAGAATCTGTGTGCAATGCAAGAGACCCAAGCTCAATCCCTAGGTTGGGAAGATCCCCTGGAGAAGCGAATGGCTACCCACTCCAGTATTCTTACCTGGAAAATTCCATGGACAGAGGAGCCTGGTGGGCTACACATGGAGTTGCAAAGAATCAGACATGACTGAGTGACTAACACTTTCCACTACTGGAAGAATAGCAGAGAAACTGAAGGAAATTAGACTAGCAAAATAGCAAGAATATTTATGGAAAAATTACTGGGGCAAGAAAAATTTTAAATGAGAATGTATTCTTGGAAAGTGTCAAGTATAATTTATTTAGATTTAGAGAAACAAGTCCATCCACTCCATTTTTTCCAAAACAGAATCTAAGTATTCTTAATAGTATAGCACAGTATAGTTTCTCTAGTATTAAGATTATACCTGTTTCTTCAATAATGTAAATGGTTTTACTCTTTTGTAGCATTATTTTCAACCACAAATCATAATATAAGTATTTCCTGACAGTTGCACGCACACCCAAAATTAGCCAATGGCACAACTTGTGTCTGGTTACTAAAAGATGATAAAGCTTTTACTATTTAAAGTATCCATGCTATAGGCACTGTTAAATGCAGCTATAAATTACAAGGGGAGAGTTTCTAATGAAATATAACAACATATTACACAGCTGTGTTTAGCTGTCCAAGGCTATTTATTAAGTCAAAACACAGTGCAACATTATTATCAAGTCCAGATGTGATGAAGGCCCAGACTTCCCACAAAACACGAACATCTCTATACTAAAAAGAGGACATCAGGACATATACCTAAATAAAGAATTTCCCTTAATAACCAGCAAAATAAAGAAATTCTGGAGACTCATCTTAAACTTCGAGCAATTAAATGTATTCACACCTTCCATAGATCCCACTGTTGTTTGAAGCTTTGATAGCTTCATCAGTATGCATACTATTATGGATATGTCAAGAGGCCTAAAATCAAATATGCAAATATTTATATGGTGGTGGTGGTGGTTTAGTCACTAAGACGCATCCAAATCTTGCGACCCCATGGACTGTAGCTAGTCAGGCTCCTCTGCCCATGGGATTCTCCAGGCAAGAATACTGGAGTAGATTGCCATTTCCTTCTCCAATATATGTGTGTGTGTGTGTGTATTCATTAAGTGTAAAAACTGGCCACTTTCAGATTTTCATCATCATCATTCTTTGCACAATTAATGCTGTTTTTCAAAGTATATATTTACTACTTCACTTGAACCTCAAAGACTGTGTAAAGTAGGTGGTGAAAATACACTATTGTAAAGATTAAGATTCTGAGACATAGGAGTCAAATGATTTGTCTGAAATCATATTATATGCTAACTTCTTTTTATTTTTAAACACCCTTAAATGCTTTCATTTTGATATTTTATTACCTTATTAAAATCATATTGTACCTAAAATCTATTACATAAATCAGCAAGTATTTATCAGTCAACTTCTATAGTCAAGTCTTCCATTCATGCATAACTGTTGTTATAACAAATTTGTGAAATGAAGGGGTAATATTAGAAATATTTAACAAATGACACAGAAGGTACCAACTAAAGAAAATAAACACTGAACAAAGTGAAACACATCACCTAACTTTTACCAAGGGATATCAGCTACGTTATCAGCCCTGACATGGAATGATCTATGTAATTTGATTTGATATCAAAGTACAAATCATTAAGTCTATCTGGTCTAAAATGCTAGACAATTATCTAAAGATTTTTCAGAACATGTAGAAAATTCTAGTAGCATGTGACACAAAATTAAATAAACTACAAATGTAAAGAAAAAAAAAAAAAAACCCTTGGTGCCAATACTCAGAAATATAAAATCATTACCACCACAAGTAGTCATAATACTTTTAAACATTTTAATATCTTCATACATGGATAGCCAAATGTACTTAATTTTATTAAAAAGCGTAAATGGGATTTTGAACATACTGCATGCTCAGTTGCTTCAGTTGTGTCTCTTTGTGACCCTATGGACTATAGCCCACCAGGCTTCTCTGTTCAAGCAATTCTCCAGGCAAGAATACTAGAGTGGGTTGCCATGCCCTCTTCTAGGGGATCTTCCCGACCCAGGGATAGAACCCATGTCTCCTACGTGTCCTGCATTGGCAAGCAGGTTCTTTACCACTAGCACCATTTGCTTATTTCAGAAATTTCATATAAATGAACTCATACAATATGTGGACTTCTGTGTCTGACATCTTTCATTTAGCAGTGTTTTTATGTTGTATCCATGTTGTAGCGTGTACCAATACGTCATTTCTTTTTATGGCTAACTACTACTCTAGTGTATACATATACCACTCTATTGTATACATATACCCAAGGGAAGCCTGGCTCAGCTGGTAAAGAATCCGCCTGCAATGAGGGAGACCTGGATTCAATCCCTGGGTTGGGAAGATCTCTTGCCGAAGGAAAAGACTATCCACTTCAGTATTTTGGCTAGAGAATTCCATGGAGTCGTAAAGAGTCGGACATGACTGAGCAAATTTCACTTTCACATTTTTGTTTATCCATTTATCAGTTGATAGAGAGTTGAGCTTCTTCCACTTTTCCACTATAATGAATAACACTGCTATGAACATTGTGTACAAGTTTTATGTGAACATATGCTTTCAATTCTCTTCCACTTCAGAGTATAATTATTGGTTCATTTCTTTTTTTTTTTTTGCTTTTTCATCTTCACAAGGAGATTACATATTGTATTAGTTTTATCAAAGAGCCAGCTTTAAAAATTGATTTTTATTACATTTTGTTTGGCATTTCATTAATTTCATATTTAAAAAATTAATTTTCTTTTATTCTCTTATATTAGTGTTTATTCTACTTTCTTAAAGTTACTACATAATCCTTTATTTTCCAGCTTTCTTAATAACGAAGGCATTTAAGGCTGTCAACTCTCTTCTGACAACCTCTTCAGCTGTTTTCAACAGGTTTCTACATATTCTTCTTTTCACTGTTTTCCAAATGATTTCTTCTTTATCCAAGAGTTCTACAGGGGTGTTTTCTTTAATTTCGAAATAATAATTTTGTCACTTCTTAAATAAACTTCTAAAATTCTAATTATCCTAACATAATCAGAGGATGTGCTTGCAAAATCTCTGCTTTCTAAAATTTATAGTTTTCTTTGTTGCCAAGCACAGAGATATTTAAAAATATTTAAAGAATATCATATTCTATAAATATATTGTTTCAAAGTTATATTTTTCCATTTCTCTTAATCGTTGTTCACAGATGTTTAACAGAGCTGTCTAGATCTTTCTGATAGTTTTTACTGTACATATTTATCTACTGTAAATAAACGTGCTGTATACAAACTTCTGTGGTTATTTTCTTCATGAACTATGCCTTTTATCATTACAGTGCCCCTTTTGATAACAATGCTGTCAACTTACATTTTCCTATTTTCCTTTTGTTTGAATTTGTGATTTTTTTATGTTCACCACTTTACAAACAACATTTCTTTATAATTTTGACATAGGTATTCTTGTAATAAAATCTGAGTGGCTTATTTTTTTAAATTCAATCTAATATCTTTTTCAATGGAAGAATTCAGTCCATTACATTAAATATAATAATGTGCTTAGTTTTATATCTTCCAATTATATTTATTTCTTATCCTACATTATTGTTCTCTTATTTCCATTTTCAGTATTTTTTTTTTGTTTAAACAAGCGGCTCTGCATTCTTTTTTCCTTGCTGCTAGGAAAGTTCTAAAGGATGTTCTATCATGCTAATCTTCCCTTTCTCTACTCTAAGGAAGAGTTCTATCCCCCAGCTCTTTCTCCTAAATTAATAACATGTTTAGGATATACTCGCTTTTCTCCTTCTTCATTTTCTCCTTTCTTCTTATCTCCTACCACTCATTTTCACCCTCTTTTACATTTCTCTTGTTTACTCCCTCCATCAACTAACTTTTGATCAGTTTAATACATTAAAATTTTTCTTTATATAAATATGATGCTTATTTCAAAAATCTGAAATTGTCTATTTTATTACTATTATCTAGTAACTCTCAAGAAGGGTAACCATCAGACAACTGCACTCATTTCCCTTGCTAGTAAGGTCATGCTTAAAAGCTTACAAGCTAGGCTTCAGCATTATGAAAACAAAGAACTTCCTGAAGTTCAACCTAGGTTTAAAAAAAGCAGAGGAAACAGATCAAATTGCCAACATTCGCTGGCATATTCGATCATGGAGAAAGCAAAGGAATTTCTGAAAAACATCTACCTCTGTTTCATCAACTACACTAAAGCCTTTGCCTGTGTGGATCATAACAAACTGTGGAAAGCTCTTAAAGATATGGGAATACCAGACCTTCTTACTTACCTCCTGAGAAATCTAATGTGGGTCAAGAAGCAACTGTTAGAACCATCTATGAACAACTGATTGGTTCAGAATTGAGGTATATGATAGGGCTGTCTGTTGTCATCCTTTTTATTTAAACTATACACTGAGCACATTATGAGAAATGCTGGGCTGGATGAGTTACAAGCTGGAATCAAGACAGGTGAGAGAAACATCAACAAGCTCAGATGTGCAGATGATACCACTCTAATGGCAGAAAGCGAACAGGAACTAAAGAGCCCCTTGATGAGAGTGAAAGAGGAGAGAGAAAAAGCTGGCTTAAAATACTAAAAAAAAACTAAGATTATGGCTTCCAGCCCCATTACTTCATGGCAAATAAAAGGGGGAAAGATGGAAGTAGTGACAGATTTTCTCTTCTTGGGCTCTAAAATTACTGCAGATTGTGACTGCAGCCATGAAATCAGAAGACAATTGCTTCTTGGCAGGAAAGCTATGACAAACCTAGACAGTGTGTCGAAATGCAGAGACAATACTCTGCCAACAAAGGTCTGTATAGTCAAGGCTAGGTTCTTCCCAGTGGTCACGTATGGTTGTGAGAGCTGCATCGTAAAGGCAGAATGCCAAAGAACTGATGTCTTTGAACTGTGGTGCTGGAGAAGACTCCTGAAAGTCATTTGGAGAGCAAGGAGATCAAGCCAATCAATCTTAAGGGAGATCAACCCTGAATATTCACTGGAAGGACTGATGCTGAAGCTCAGTACTTGGGTCACCTGATACAACTGCCAGCTCACTGGAAAAGTCCCTGATGCTGGGAAAGATTGAGGGAGAAGAGGGTGTCAGCAGGTGAGATGGCTGGATGGCCTCACTGATGCAAAGGACATGAACTTGGGCAAACTCTGGGAGATGGTGAGGGACGAGGAAGCCTGGTGTGCTGCAGTCTATGGGGTCAGAGTTAAACACAACTGGGTGACTGAGCAACAACAACAAACCATCTATCTTTATCTTTTAAATTAAATTATATACACAACACACACTCACACAATTATAAGTAAATGTTCATTATTCATCATTATTTCTTTTGCTTTTCATTTGGAAATCTATGCCCTGGTTCATTTGTTGTTTGCTTATAATTTATCCTCAGGTCTTAACGAATAATAATCATATGTTCTAAGTTTTTGGTTTTTCCTAAATGTATTTCTTTCACCTTGACTAGCAAATGACAACTTTCTGGCCACTGAAATTCTTGGCCTGTAGTCATTTTCCTTTTGCAGTCCGTTAATGTCATTCCACTATCTTCTTGCTTCTTGTGTTAGAGATACAAAGTTCTATGATACTTTAATATTTTACCCCTGTATAGGAGAAACTTGTTCTTTCTACTTGGGAGTTTATGTTTCAATTTTTAGAGTTCAGAACCTTTATCAGGACATGCCAAAGTGTGCCTTATCTATCAATCAAGACCATAAATCAATAAACCCTTTCAGTTTACAGACTCTGATATTTCTGAAACACAAAGAAATTTTCTTCTATTATTTAATTATACCTCTCCTCTTTCTGTTCTTATTTCTCCCTCTGTAATTCCTACTATTCACACTTTGATTTCTAAACTATCCTCCAAGACTCATCCTTGGAGTCTCATCAAGATTTTGATCATGTTTTATTTTTGTGCTATGTACTTTGATATCTCATACTTGGTTCACTGATTCACATTTCAACAGTGATCACGTTCTCTTCTGATTTTTCCACCGAGTTACTCAACTGAGATATGTTTGTCTTAGTATCTGAAATTCTTCTTTGTTCTGTATTTGTATTTGCTTAAGTGCACTTACTCTATTTCAAAATTCGGGTTTCAT
The DNA here is from genome assembly GCF_033118175.1 of Dama dama. NCBI lineage: Eukaryota > Metazoa > Chordata > Mammalia > Artiodactyla > Cervidae > Dama > Dama dama. The sequence goes on along the minus strand of NC_083699.1, from coordinate 58,624,958 downwards.
TTATTTTTGCCAACATTACTAGTTGCTTAGAGTATATACTCTTAATTTTCCTGCCTGATCTTCCTCTCTCCCTTACTATTAGCTTCTTTTAAAAAGGATTGTTATTTTTTATTGATATCTCACTGGAGCTCTGGTCTGGCTGTTGGAGTATCCTAAATGGCACAAGTGTTAACACTTGGAGAAAAGAAATGTAGACAGTCTACCAATTCCTTGCCAGGTCATGAGGAGGTAGATCACCGTTGCCTTATTTTGAATTTTCTTTCAGCCTCGGGGACAGAGAAAACTCAGCCAGTGCACTCAGCTACTTTGACTTTTTAGCTAGCTGGAGAGACTTGGATATATAAAACAGGCAAAAATTAACCTTTTCTCATAGTGGTTCACAGATCTCTGAAGCCCAAACTCTTGGTTACAGTGTCTACAGTTTTCTGATCTTTATCCCTGAACTCCAGTACTGTTCTCTAGTTGCTTGCCCAGCTGAAGGATGAAAACCTTCAAAGCAGTTTTTCTCTGTCCCAGGTGTCATGGCGATTGTTCACAAATCTCAGTAGCAATTTGATACTGAAAGTCAGGAATTGGAAGTGAAGGAGAAGACTGTCATACGTAGGTCAAGTTGTTTATTGAATCCTTAATTTTAAAAATATTGATGGCGGGGGGTGGGGGGCACATATGAATCTGGAGTTATCTGGGACTTTGTTATAATGATTCCCAAGAATCAATACTTCCCTCACAAAGTATACTCTTGAATATATAAAAATGGCAATAAGCTCTCTTTATGTTCTTTAGGTACAAATTCCAAAAAAACACTACAGCTATTAATCACTTGAAGTACACTTTAATGAAATCCCAGTTTTAATTATTCTAGGACATAATTATCTTTTGTTTTGGAAACAACTTCAAATCAATGGGCTGCTGTTTCAGTTAGCAGAAAGACAAACTACAACTTTGGCCAGTCATGTTAAGTTTCCCACTGTTTAACTAGCAAGTCTTATAAACATGACAAAGCAGGTCAGTTGTTATATAGGAATTAAACATCCATCCTACACAGCGACTTACATGACACTACCCTCCATATTGTTCATAGCCCAATCACCTTTTTAGCTTTCTAGAAGAGCTAAGGATATATCAAGAACATTAAAGTGTTTCGCTGGACTAGACTTCTAAACACAATAAGGGAAAATAATCTAAAGCTCTGTTTTATAACTGTGTGAAATTTTATGAACTTATGTTTTTTAAGAATTAGGAAGCTCATATAAAATGCTAAAAATCTCATTACAATCTATTAAGTGCAAAAAAAAAAAAAAAAAATACTCTGGACTGTTTGTTCTACTATCCAGATAGGAATCATATAGGATATGAAATTTGGATTTCATCCTTGAATCACTAGGTAATGTAATTCTGTGTACTCTATTCAATACAATATCCTGAATTGATTGTAGTAGATTTGCTTTACCATTGATGGGCCATATCTATTTCTTTTCTGAATCACAGTAAATACAATTTTTTATTGGAACTTCTGCCATGACAGAATTTCATTAAGTATCTAAAAGGATAGAAAATCATGAACATGTGTAAAAATATTTGGGTCTTAGAAAAGTACAGAGAAAGCCTGTATTAGGTGATAACAACTGGAACAATGCTAAATTTGAACCAGTCAACAGAAAATAAGGAATGATAGCCTGGTAAGCAAGGATCAAAGTAATCTTTCAGGAAAGTTACGAAAAGAGTCTAATCAACATTGAATCCTCCAGTGTGTCAGGGACTGTGCTAAGCAATAAGGCTTCACGGATTAATAAAATATGGTACTGCCCTTAAGGATCTGCAGTTCAGTGTAGTATAAATCTGAATGCTATCTTTTCAGGTGATGAATGTCAAAGAATGGATGCATCCAATTCTGCATAATAAAATTGATCATTACACAAATAATAGAAACAGAGGTATACATAACATGAAATTACAAAAAAAGACCAACCATTTATTTTGGGGTTTTATATACTCTGGCAATTCACTTTATAACAACTGCTGAAATACCTGAATCAGAAAGGTCTGGAATCCTGTTCATTTTTCAGCTCAAATCACCCCTTTATCATAACATTGCCTTGTTCTCAAACCTTTGCTAGAAGAAAGATTACTGAGAGGCTGAATTTTCAAAGCTATTTCTCTAAGGGTCAGATATATAAAGGGAAAGTAAGATGCAAACAACACAGTTGTTAAAAAGACTAGGTACTACAGGATGTCAAAAGAATAAGAACAAAAGAGAACCAATGACAATAAACTTGACAGGGAAAGATGTCACACATAAACTGAATGTTGATTATCTTTCTAACTTCACAGTATATTGTATTAGAAACATACAAATGTATATTGTAGTATATTTCTTAATGCACTAGAAATGAGAGTCTGAAGAAAATATCAGAGATATTGTCATAAGGAAAACTAAAGACACATAAGTGATAGTGTAGCTCTTCCATTATTTATTGAGTCTGCCCCATCATATATATGTAATATAGCTCAACAATGAATATTGCCTCTTAAAAACTTTTGAAGTCTCCAGTACCTTGTAGAAAAAGGGTATGAGTATGCATTCAGGTATACCTATCTATATTTGGTTTGATGTCATTAAAATTATTTTAAATAAAAAAAATCACTTTAAAAGCTTATACAATTCCCTTTTCATTAACTCATGCAGGCAATCATATATATAATCCAGACTCACATATACTAACTTTGCCTGCACTGATCATCTGAACCTATTATTCCAATAGAAATGCATTCATCCTATCAAAAAAATTGAACCTTTCTTTTGGTATAGCAACAAATGAAGGAAAACTTACTGTTACTTAGAGGAGTCTAGACTCTATTCCACCTTAAGTCTGCTAGAGCCAGGCTCCATGAATATGAGGAGACATCATAAGCTAAATTACAAAATGAAATGAAACAAAATTAGGCTATAATTTAATTTGTTTTACTCATCAAATCCTCAGCAAAGCTAACAGGTGTTTTCTCATATTTAAAAACTGGACAGCAGACAAAAACATGTACTATAAATGCCCTTCAGAAATAGTGACTTCAGAATTGAGTGGCACATGGTAGGTACTCAATAAATGACAGCTATTCTCAGATTTTACCATATAGGCTTTTGTGCTAAATTGCATTTCTTGGTAATGCATCTAAATTTACTGGCTAATTTTAAGTTAGTATTGATGATCATGCTTTTTGTTCCAAAACCATAGCAGCCTTTGTATCCCAAACTCTAGGTGGCCCCTATGTAAACCAGTTGTTGGTTCCGAAACAAATACAGGGGTTCAAACAGCAAAAACATTGATGCCTTCCAAAGGCAGTACGATAAATCCTACTGACTTATATATAGTCAGTTTATATATAGTTTTCAATATATTCTGTTTCTATTCTGCCTCACCCTTTTTATTTTTCTGTATGATCCCAGTTCTTGGTTCCTCAACCTGTTCGAGTTAGGTCTCCTGTTTGACCTCTGCCTTCCCAGTATTCCCAGTATCTAATGCGTCCTTTGACCTGCTTCTATTCATGTTTTTCTTCCATCTGCTTTAATATGTTACCCAGCTCCAATGCTGCATCCAAACAAATCAGGCAGCAGCCACCCGGTCCATCCACTGTTAAAACCTTCAGACAAACTCGCTCTCAGGATCTATACTTCTAGACTGAAAAGTTAAATTTTAAAAACAAACTTTAGCACAGCAAACTTTCCTCCCATTTACAGCTCTTTTACATTGTGCCCTTCTCTGGAACCTTCTCCAAATCCACTACGTCTCTCTTGAAATAAAATTATCAGTACTAATCAGGGCGGGTATTCAGTGAATATGGTCCCAGAAGGGGCATGACGAGGGGTGATTAAGACCTTAGATTTTCTGGAGCTGGACTTGAGTTTGCATTTTCAGCTGTTATGTTCTAGCTCTGTGACTTTTAAGAAGTCACCTAATCTTCCTGAGCTTTAGTTTATCTTTAAAAAGGACATAATAACAGTATCTCTCTCAAAAAATGCAGATGTAACCAATGTCTGGTACAGAGTAAGTGCTCATAAATGTTGGCTACTGTAGTTGTTATTGTTATCATTGTTTAGTAGAAGAACAGAATGTATTTTGTTTTCTTCTCACTATGCTTACAATCAATAAGCTTGCTAGTATCTTTCATACCAGTGCCGTTAGGAAAGGGTCTACATTAATCCATCAATACACGGACTGGGTTTCAGTTAGCTTCTATTCTAAAATAAGCCTCCTTTCTAAATATCTCCTTTTTCTCCCTTACTTGCATGCATTGAAGTACTCATAGCACCTTTTCTGCACTATGGTAAATTTTTTTCATTTCTCCCAAATAGTTGGGTGTTCATTCGTTTCAGTTGTGTCTGACTCTTTGCAACCCTATGTAGCCCCACCAGGCTCCTATCTGTCCAGGGGATTCTCCAGGCAAGAATACTGGAGTGGGCTGCCATACCCTCCTCCAAGAGATCTTCCCAACCCAGGACTGAACCCACATCTCCTGTGTCTCCTGCATTGTAGGTGGATTCTTTACTGTTGAGCTACTGGGGAAGCCCCCCAGATAGCTTAGCATTGCCTAATACATTGTTGAGTTTATTGTATATTCTGTCTATAAGGTAATTTATAAAATGTTAAGAGCAGTACCAAGAATATCAAGTTAACGGATAGGTGTATGAGAGGGAGATGAACCAAGGATTATATAGCTTTCTCCAGATAGCTGCTTCCATTTGTGAACAGGTAAATGGTTTGAAGGTTTTGATCCTCTCACTAACACTCAGACCAGCCAAAGGAGTATGAGTCAATCAAAAAGAAACTGAGAATGAAATTCTAAATGAAAACTTTAAGGTCACCATTAAATAAATGCCTACAAGTAGGTACTCAAAAATTGTTTGCAATTTGTTTCTGTATATGACAGTACAATAGTTGCAGGCTTTTCTAACACAAATTCGTCCCACTATTCTTCATCAAAATAGAGTCAACTTCCTTTGTCTATCTCACTGTCCTTCCTGTGTAAATCTGTCCCTGGGCGGGTACAATGTAGAATCAAAGATCAAATGCAGCAGTTAAGAATTACCAGTTTTATAAGGTCTATACAGAGATGGCCCCTCATTACTCAGTTTATTTATGGTTTGCTTTAAAATAGCACAAAAACCAAGTTAATCTTCTTTCTTCAAATGTATCTATCTATATATTTTACAGAATTAGAAAATGACTCTGAGATAATTCATTCTGTTATTACCTTTCTCCACTTAAGCAACTTATGCAGAGTGAAATGCAAAGAATCATGTTTATAAATTATATTACCAATATATCTACTTGAGTGAAGGTGAGCTGGTAAAAATTTATGTAAACTAATAGACTTATTATAGTTACCAACTATAAAAGATTATCAGTACTTAATATTGTGGCTCTTAAACTTGTACATTTATACTATATTTAAAAGCAAGTATCATTAAAATGAAACTTTTATCCAAGGCTGGAAGTAAAAGACAAAGACAAATATTTTACACATACTCTTTCCTGTGCCCCTCTGCACATCACATCTAGTCACATTATCTGAAGATAAATAAAGATTCAAGTATCAAAAAAACATACTCACAGAACAGAAAGAGACCCTGAAGATGAAGGAAGCGAAGGTATCCAAACAGATCATGTAACATGCCTAAGATCATACAACTAGTTAGTTGTAGCACTAGATCTAGAACAATCTTTCCAAACTCTACATCTGAAATTTTTGACAAAGTGCAGTAAAAAGAGAATTCAGTGTAACATATGAGGGATTAGCCGATAAGTTAGATGTTGTCCCCTCAAGTTAAAAACCACTGGACTTAATGACTTCTCACTTGATTTTATATTCCTGGAAAATAAATTTAAAATAACATAAATCTGCAAAAACTGACTAGAAGTAATATCAATTACAAAGAAAATGTATACCCTTTCTTAAATCAAAACCATGTAAGAAATATTTTTAATGCCTAAAGGAAGTCAAAGATTTACTGGTTGTGGGTACATATATAGTAGTGATGGGGTTTGTTTCATTTTGTAAATTGTTTGAGGTTCCTTTTGTGATGTTAATTTGTATCCTCAAAATGGAAGTACAAAGAAAATGAATTTCTGATAATTTATAAAGCACTGAACTATATATAAGTAAATAAGTCTCTAGAAACAAAGATCAGTAAGAAAATGGTTGCCAATAATTTCAAAATGAAAAATCCAAGTTTTTTTAATATTGTTTGAATAACTGAAAACAATTGTTGTTTAACACCATTTAAAAGAAAACATTTTTTTAAAAAGGTCAAAAGTAATTGAAAAAGAGATTAAAGCAGTCTACTTAATTCTCTAAACTGTGTGTGTATTTTTCCTGAAGTGTATATTCATGAGCTGACAGTAGAGACAGGCTGCCTGCTTTGTTTGACTATAGTTCTGTTTACCTCATACTGTCAAGAATGGATTTTGACACTCACAGTATTAATATTGCTATTTTTATTGATATAATTAGCACTGCTATAAATAATTCCTCGGCCTGGCATATCTAAGTATATCATTACAATCAGCAATATTAGGGCTTCTTTTTCTTACATGATGCCTCAGAAACAGATTGCTGGCCCAAAGAACAATGGTGACTTCATGATGTGGAAGTTAAGGGAAAAAAAAAAAGTTGCCCTGTCAATAGAGACTACTGTTTTGTGTATGACTTCACTAAACAAACGAGTTTATATTTGTTTGAAACTAAAGTTTCTCACCAATCTGCTGTTTCAATTTCACATCTCACCATATTGCACCTAAAACATGCAATCTGGATTCCTGTTGCTACTTCTTCCCATCCCCCCCAATAGCTTAGGAATGGGTTTGAAATATGAAGCTTCAATATATAAAGCAAAAGAATTGAGACACCCAATTCAGAATGGGTGGGTGAAAATAAGTGTGCTTGAAGTCACTTGTATAACTGCCAATGGGTAGCCCACTTGTGAGCTTTTGATTATTACGCTGAAGCAAAATCAAAACATTTTATCCTGCCTCGAGATCACATCAGCTGCGACAATAACCTTATCTAGACCTTAAATAGTTTGTTCATAAAACAAAGTGGGGTGACTGACCCAGTGCATACTCAACACAGACTATGAAGGCCAAAACAAAATGACAATACAATTCAAAACAGGTTGTGGAAATTTTAGGCTAGTATATTAAACCTTTCTTTGTCTCTATCACTTGACAGATGGTTAGCCTTTACACAGCCTAGTATCTCTGGCAAAGAAATGACCATGTCTAGCCAAAAACACCCCAAATTTTGACTTAAAATGCACTGTACACATATTTGCACTTACCTTAAAAATATGAATATTAATAGAATTAGTCATTATTTTATTACTATTGAAATTTGTCAGATGTCAAGATTTTATCTTTTACTTTATGAAATACCTCTTTTTCAAACTCGCAACTATCTCATTATGTCGATCCAGGGTTAGAACAACTCTTCACTTCAGATTTCATTCATTTTATGTGCTGCTTAGTAATCACGCTTTGAAAAACTTCCTTGGGACTTCCCTGGCAGTTCAGTGGTAAAGATTCCTTGCTTCCACTGTACGGGTTCGATCCCTGATCAGGGAACTAAGGCATAAAATCCCACAAGCCATGTGCATTGCATGGCCAAAACAAAGCAAAACAGTTCCAAAAAATAAATTTTAAGTCAAAATTAACACAAAATTTACTATGTTGTTGCTCAGAGCAAAGTTTTGGTACGTAACAAAGTGTGTTCAACAAAATCACCCGGGGAACTTTGAATGCCTACCACAAGGCAGGACTAGAATTATTTATCTAGTACTGAAATAAATCTTTATTCAAAAACTGATCACATAAATATATACTTACATGCACATAAACACACATTGATCAATTATCCTTACTAGAATTAGAAAAAGTTCTTAATTTTTAACATTCTATCAACCATTCTTTGCTTTCTAAAAAAGATTTCAGCTGAAACAATACACTCTATTAGTTACACTCTCTGCTTTTTGTCCTAAATCTTCCTATTGATAGCTTTCCGATTATGCCAGGTCTGTATTCAAACAGCCACAGGCACTCTCAAAGTTCTCTAAAGTGTATTAACATGTACTCTTTCTGAGAGAGTTGATTACAGCTACAAATTAGCACAGAGATCTAGTGAAGGTATAGAAATTCAAGCCCTTCACAGCAGGGGACGGAAGAACTGGAGGTAGGATTGTGTGAACTCATATTTGATTAACAAAATAAAATTCACTGTGTTAGAGAAAAATAAGAAAATCAGAACTTGTTATTTGAGAACTGTGAATTAGGTTTTGGAAAAGTGAGACACCCACTACTTGAAGTAACAAACTCATTGCTAAATCTACTCCCGTAACCAGGTACCAAGTTTCCTTCAATTAGAAACCTAGGATTTTTACACCTACAGACTAAATGATTAAAGTAATGCTAAAATATTCTGTAATGTTCCTCTTGAATTACAAATGGGCTATTAAATCAGAGAAGTGCCAATCAAATGCTTTTGTAGTTTGAAAGAAAGGTTTAAATAACAAAGCATTTTTTTGCAGGCCTCTCTCTTTTTCTCTCTTTAAAGTCACCTATAAATTAATTACAACAAATTTCCATCTTCTCTTGATAAAAACCAAAACTGAAAAAAAGATTTAGGCACTTGATTTTTCAGACATATTCTTAAAACGAACTCTAACTAAAAAAATTAAGATATTCTAGATTATGTTTTACCATAATTTGCCGACAAAAGCTCCACAGGAATTTCAGAGTAAATTCCAAGACACAGATTTTTTTAATATAAAGTAATAGTTTATTTATTTCAAAGGCATGCTTAAAAATAAAACCCTATCTGTTAAAAAGATCTACTGAAATGTATGAAGAATGTTTCATGACAATAACAAAAGGTACAAATCAGCAATAAAGTACTGTAAAGTCTTCCTTTCTTATCATTGGCAGTTGATGAACACCTCCCTGATCCTTGAAAGGAGAAAACAGCTAGGTTTTAAAGTTTCATCCAAAAAAAACCTTCTAGCAATCTAAGTACACGATATGTATGCAACATTACAATGAAAACTCCACAGGGGCAGGGAATTTTTTCTCTTGTTCACTGTTACATCCCAAGTGTCTAGAACAGTGTCCAGAACAGTTAGATGAATTTAAATATCCATTTCAGAAACAAATTATTTCAGAGAATAAGTTAGAGCCCGTTAAGTTACACTTCTATATTCCAAATGTTCTGAAGAGATTCTTATCACTTATTCTAAAATATTTGGAATAAATTGTAATTCATTTATAAATTTTAGATCCTTCTACAAGAACTTAGTTGTATCTTTTATTAGTCTTCTGAAAAGACCTAATTTTTTTTCTAGGAATTCCAATTTGGTTGGAAAGTCTCCTGAAGACTGACTCTGTGTCTGTCAGTGGCTCAGTCATGTCCAACTCTTTGCAACCCCATGGACTGTAGCCCACCAGGATCCTCTGTCCAAGGAATTCTCCAAGCAAGAATACTAGAGTAGGTAGCCAGTCCCTTCTACAGGGGATCTTCCTGACCCAGGGATCGAACTCAGGTCTCCTGCATTTGTAGGCTGATTCTTTACCGTCTGAGCCACCAAGTAAGTCCCTGAAGACTGACTCATAATGAGATAAAAGTAATTCATTTAAAATGTTTGTCTTTTTTTTTTTCCCCTTGGATTTTATACGTAGTAGTCAAAGTTATATTAATTTGACAACAAGACTAGCTGGATATTTGTGAACCTCAAAAACTTGCTGACCACTTCCGACACTGGTATCACATTAACTAGTAGTTCTGAACAACGCCTCTCTTCCTCCCATCATACACACACACCAAAATTATAACCCTCACAAGTAAACTGTTCTTTCCTCTAGTAATTCATTTAAACTCATAGTCTTTCAGTAGCCACTTGCTAGTAGCTAGTGTACACATTAACTATATAGTTCCTTGGTACTGTAGCAATTTTAAACTACTGGCACCTTAAATGAACTAAACAGGTAAGCACAAAAACTTCTTCCTAAAAGTGGATAAAATTTGACAATTTTTAGCCTTAAACTTCTTTCTTCAGTCTGTTAAAACTGGGATCTCACCATGAAAGGGTGTATTGCTTTGGAGGCTGTAGCCAGTTAACTTGTCAACTGATCTTATTTCATAAACAAATGGCCTTTATTCCCCTGGTCTATGAGATCTGATTTTACAAAGCCAAAAATACCCAACTGCTATACTCACTGAGCAGTTAATTATATTTCTAGAAAACTCACTTTTTTTCCTTCTCATCTGTTTGAGCACCATGTATTCTTAAGCCTTGACGGCTAAACAATGAGTAACATCAGCAGTTTTTCAAGGACAACTTCAAAATTTCTCAAGACTACTCCCAAGAAGACACAGTGAATGGTATTACCATGTACTATATGTGCATCAACTTTGATAACTGATTAAGAATGACAAAGAGCAACAAGGGCATTTAAAAAAATAATGTAAATTGTTGCTGTGGTTCTTTCCTACAAACAAGAGAAGTGCAGGACTTAGTCAAAATTGGACTGATCAAATTTATACGTGGGGATGTGGTAGGCTGGAAGGGTTTATTTTAACTATTTGTTGCACGTATGCATAATTACAACTGATTATTTCATGTGTAAAGCTGGAGAATTTTTTTTTTTTTTACAGAACAGTTATTATAATTCATGTTTTAAAACTTCCAATACCAACAAGAATAGTAACTTTAGAACAGAGTTTGCTTGAAAAGTGGTCTGTTAATTTTCTTGGCTGAAATTTACACATGACCACAGGATAAGAAAACTCCACTTGAGCAACACATTTCGGTTTTTCTAATGCTAAGAAGCAGTTGAGGCAATTTTCACATGTCTAGAAAATGTAACAAATTCAACTTATCTTGGGCCAATGCTGATTCTGAATAAAGTACTTAGCCCACCGGCTGCTTCCAAATTACTTCCTGTTTCATTCAGATTTTTATTGGCGAACTGTCATCCTGCTACTGACCCCATTCAACTGGGCTGCCTTAAGAGATCAGCGGATTACCGCGCTAGGTAGGATAGCTGTACGCCATATTGTGTTTTCCGCTAATGTTTATAGTTTGTGTGCCTAGCATATGTTTGTGCAAGTGTGTTTATCAATAGAACTTTTAGAAAATCCCTGCCTCCTGCCTCTTCAGCATCCTTAAAAAGGATAACAGCTTCAAGAGGGGCGGGGCGTGGGGCGGGTGGTGGGAAAAGACCAGAATGCCACACATATAGTAATGCATTAGACAATGTAAAACAGTGCATTTCTTTCAAACTTTCAAAAGCTTCCAACCATTTCTCTCGGCTATGGAAAACCGTATTTTTTTTTTCTTTTTAATGTTTCCACGGGGGCCCACAGGATCAGAGAAAGAAGGAAAGGAGTGTCTTCCCTTCCCAAGCCCCCTCCTCTAGAGTCGTAGCAGCGAAGCAGGCGGCGGCCGGTAGCTCGGGCGTCTGGAGGGGCGTCCAGCGGCTCTGGGGCCAGGACCCCTCCCGCCCCCCAGTTCTCAGAAGACGCTCCAGAGACCGCCAGAGCCACGGCAAGCGGGGGAGGGCGAGAAGGGAGGGGGCGGAAGACAAGCGGGCGCCTCTAGTAGCTCCTGAGCCCCGGCTAGTCCCCCTCAGCTCCTCTTCTTGGAAGCGGCAACTCCAGGCGCGGGGAATAGAGAGAAGAAGGCAGAAGACTCGTTTCCAGCTGCGGGACGCCCCGCCCGCTCCTAGGAGCCGGGACCCTCCTGGGCTCCCTCCCTCCGCGCGGGGTCGGGCGAGGCCGCAGCCGCCACAGCCCGGCGCGAGGGGGGGCGCTGAGAGAAGGGGGGAAGCGAGGCGGGGCGCCCGGGGGAAGGGGCGCGCGCTCCGCGGACCAACGGCCCGCGGGCTCGCCACTCTAACTCGCTCCCCCAACCCCACCCCGCGCCCCGCCTTTCCCGTCCGGCCGCCCCCCACTCCAAGCGCCTCGCAGACGCCCCGTCCCCCACGGCACGCACACACCCCTCCCGCCCGCCTCACAACAAATTAGAGTTTTTGGCGTTACCTCCTCGCGCTCTTTAATCTTCTTTCCTCAACTCCTAAACTTCCCCCCGCCCCTACTTCTTCGGCAGAAGGCCCACATTGGGCGCCTCACGTCTCGAAGCCTCTATCTTTTCCTACTATTGGGTTTCCCTCATGCCACTCTTTGCTTCAATGAGCCAATAAGGATGGGACGCCCCTCGTGAGGTTGCCGCCCATAAACAAAATACACTCTTCCTCCTCCCCTTCACCTGTCCCCACCCCATCTGCCTCTTCCCTCATCTCTACTAGCTTCGATTGGGCTAGGAGAGGCCCAATCCGCTATCCCAGACACACATTGGATCATGGAAACTTCGCTCAGAGAATTGTTAACAGATGATTGGTTGAGAGTCTTCCCACTTCCCACCCTCTGCCGCACCTTCGCCCACTCTGGAGAGGTCAGTCATATCTCGTTGTTCAGTGATCGGAGAATTAGGAGGCTATTGGTTGAGAGAGCCCGTCAGACTGGACTGGGGTGAGTCTTGATTGGTCAACACACACAATCAAGTTTGGTTGTCTACTCCTCCTCCCCCCCTCCCTTTTTCCCCACGCCCCCGCCCCCTCCCGACTGCTTTTACTTTCTACGCATTTCTATTTCCTCCTTTATTTATTTATTTGTGATAAACTTAAATGACCCGGCGACGGAGGCGGGACTCGAGGCGAGGCCGAGGATGACGAGCGACGGCCGGGGGCCAATTGCCTAGAGGGATGCCGGGTGAGGGGCAGCGGCGGTGGCCAGTGAGAGGCCGGTGTCTGGAGCGCGCTAGGCCTATGGAGCCGGGATGCCCCCGCGGAGGCGGCGGTTACCCGCTGTCTGGCGCGGCGAGCTCGCGGGGGGAGCCTCAGGAGGGGAGGAGGGGTTGTCGCTGTCGCAGATAGCTGAGGCGGCTGGAGGGAAGCTGGATCCCGAGTAATGGGAGGGAAAGCGGGAGAGAAGGTCTGGGGAGGCGGCGGCGCTCCAGGCCCCGCTGAGTCCAGGCTTAGTTCCTGTGGAGCGGGGTGCAGGTTGCCAAGCCAGGAGGTCACCGGAGGCCGCTGAAGCAATGCCAGTGCTCAACGGGAAAATGTGTTCGTTCAGGAGATTTGGAAAAAAGACTATGTAAAACAGTTCGGAGTAAGCCGCCCTTAATACAAATGAGTATATTATCCTAACGGGAAAAGCAGATTATGTTTCTTGTTACTAAAGACCTGAAGTACCAACGACCCAACTGGAGCCCACAAAATTCAATATCCTGAGGGCTAGAAGGAACAAATAAAGCAACACGGAAAATTAAATGCGGTTCAGACGCTTCAGTAAAACCTTCATCCTCATCCATTTGTCACTCAACATAGCACTCCCCAGAGCCAAATTCTTACCAAGTGTTGGTTCTGTACTCAGGCATGGAGGGGGAAAAAATGAGGCTTAAAGCCAGCAGGAAGCTTAGGGAAGGTTCCTAAAAAGGGCTAAAATGGGGGGGCGGGGGGGGGGGCACGGTTTTCACTATGCAAAAAAAAAAAACAACAACTGCAAAAATGAAAAGTCGGGGTGTTTAGGGAACTCATCACAATATAAGGGGCTTTATTAAAAATATCATGCTTACAAATAATACAGTGTATTTGCAGCTTGAAAACTATTTTTTAAGTAAGACATGTATTCGATGTGTAGTTTCTAGTAGACTCAGGTCTTCTGACTTTTATCCTAGGCTTCCTTGGGTTATAGAGCATGCCATAAATAAAAAAAATTAGTCATGAAACTTATTAAAGGTGGTTAGACTTTATTCAGGACCATTGAGTTAGGTATAGATAGGATCATTGCAATCGAATTTTGCATGAAGGTAGAGAGGTCGACCTCAATTTTGTGTTTAGAATGGGCAAGTGGGAACTTTAGCCAAGGAACAAGGTGAGGGTCAGTGGATGGAAAATTGCTAAGAGGGAAATGTTAGGGGTAAGGGAGATTTTGGCTAAACTAATCAAGCGAGGTTCTTGCTGAAGATAGGCCAAGGTGATCAGACATCACCTTGTGGATGGTGGAAGATGAAGAACCTGATCATGTATCTAAGGTAATAGGGTGTGTGGAGGGGGATGGGGCGGGGGGGAATCATTGCTAAAACTATTTTGCTAGGAAGTGTATAAATAAATGTCTGGCTTTGGTTAATGCGTTTTGGTAGGATCTAAGCAAAATAAATTGGCCCTGGTGAAAAAAAGAAAAAGTGTACAAGGCTTTGCCTTCATAAGTAACAGTAGGTCTGTCTTTTGAAGAATATTTATACAAGGGTCTCAGAATCCACAGAATTACTGCATCAGGTGTCAGCAGATTTAAAAAGCAGTATATGAATTTCTATTGCATCTGGAAGCCAAAGCATTTCAGAATTTATGTATAAAATCTTAGCTACAAAGTAATGTAGTGACCATAGTTTAAGTGTTCCATACAGAATAATCAGCTTCACATGAAAAAATTCAGTAAAAGTGAACAAAAATGTTTTAAATAGTTTAATTCCACAACTTTTCTGAAGTACAATGGCCACTCCCTGTAACTGCTACATAAAACTCAGTCCTTTTCCGCAAATTTTTAAAGCTATCATTCAGTGTAAGGGCCTGAGAGCTGTTAGGAGTATAAGAATATGGCATTAGGAAAGCAATGTAAGATAACTCTAATTCAATATTAGTGAGCAGGTGAGGCCTTGGATGTTACTGCCCCTATTTGAGATAGTGGTTATTTATACCAGTTCTCCTGATGTTAGAATCTGGGGTTAGAATGCTTCTATCTATAAGGAATGCCTCAATCTTTATATTTACATTACACATGCACAGACCTCAACCACCCCCCCCACACCTCCCCCACACACAGAGATAAAATTTGCTAAAAGATGTAGCAGGAATTCCATAGTAACATTAAATAGCTTTCCTACACACAAGCAATAACAGAAAATGTAGTGGAAGAAATATCTCTTTTTACAACTGTGCAAAAAGCTAGAAAACATTTTCCATGTGAACAATGAAACATTGTGTGGTCTATGTAAATAAAACTGTAAACTTGCCAGTGAATATCAACTAAGACTTACAAATGTCAAGTTGCAAGTGACAGAAACTCAATTCAAACCACCTTCACCAGTTAAAATGGTTGGCTTATACTAAAACAGTGGAGATATAGTTGTCCCAAGCACAACTAGATCTGGAACTCAAGGAGGTCTCTGAGCATTATGCTGAACATGTATTTACCTTTCATCCTGTGCTCTTTTGGGGACTGTTCCTCCCAAAATCCAGTCATGGGATGCAGATAGAACTACCAGATATAATGCCCACCTCTCTGTTAGGTTAAATGCAGAATCTAGTCCCTATATGACCTGATATGGATTTATATATATACTGTGTAAACTAGAGATTCAGTTAATTTTACCTGTTTACATATTGACTTGGAATACATACATCTTGGTGAACTCGTATTACTTATCACTTATCAGATGACTCTCAATTTTATGTAGAAATTCATATAATCTAACAGTGATAGTACTTTGTTTCTTCAGGGTTTGTGATATATTATTTTTCTTATTTTGTTGGATAGACTGACAGCAAAATGTTGAATAGTAGTTATACTAGTGTGCATCTTTGTCTTATTTTTGTATTTTTGTTGTTATACCTTTAATTATGTTTCTTGCTGAAAGTTCTGTTAAAGTTGCTGTATTATCATAAATTCCAAAACATTGCATTTTAAAAATTATGAATGAGAATTAAATTGTATTAAATACCTCTTCTAAGTGTATGAAAGATTCGTTATTTTTATTTGTTCTGTTAATGTATTGAATTATGATGGTAGATACACCTAGATAAATTTCTTAATTTTATTTCTAGTTAATAAATAATATATTTAATTTTCTATTTTTATTTTGGAATATGCAGGCTGTAAACATTGATATTCCTAAGTAGCATAGACCTTGTTGAACCTTCATCCAATTATCAAATTTTTATTAGACTAGCCTCTTAGAATTGGAAAAATTTTGTCTTTTACCATGCTTATGACTTATTTCCTTTTTTAAAAATGACAGATCTTTATTTTCTCAATTCTGCAGTTTTTGGTTATTGTACCTTTCTACCTCTTCTTTAGACATTTTGGTAATTTAAATTTGCTTAGAAAAATATTTGTTCTAGATTTTCAAGATTACTTTTTAACTTTCGGTTCAGTTCAGTCGCTCAGTCATGTCTGACTCCTTGCGACCCCATGAACCACAGAACGCCAGGCCTCCCTGTCCATCACCAACTCCCGGAGTCCACCCAAACCCATGTCCATTGAGTTGGTGATGCTATCCAACCATCTCATCCTCTGTTGTCCCCTTCTCCTCCTGCCCTCAATCTTTCCCATCATCAACGTCTTTTCAAATAAGTCAGCTCTTCGCATCAGGTGGCCAAAGTATTGGAGATTCAGCTTCAACATCAGTCCTTCCAATGAACACCCAGGACTGATCTCCTTTAGGATGGACTGGTTGGATCTCTTTGCAGTCCAAGGGAATCTCAAGAGTCTTCTCCAACACCACAGTTCAAAAGCATCAATTCTTCGGCACTCAGCTTTCTTTAGGGTCCAACTCTCCCATCCATACATGACCACTGTAAAAACCATAGCCTTGACTAGATGGACCTTTGTTGACAATGTCTGTGTTTTTTAATATGCTGTCTAGGTTGGTCATAACTTTCCTTCCAAGGAGTAAGTGTCTTTTAATTTCATGGCTCTAATTACCATGTGCAGTGATCTTGGAGCCCAGAAAAATAAAGTCAGCCACTGTTTCCACTGTTTCCCCATCTATTTGCCATGAAGTGATGGGACCAGATGCCATGATCTTAGTTTTCTCAATGTTGAGCTTTAAGCCAACTTTTTCACTCTCCTCTTTGACTTTCATCAAGAGGCTCTTTAGTTCTTCCTCGCTTTCTGCCATAAGGGTGGTGCCATCTACATATCTGAGGTTATTGATATTTCTCCCAGCAATCTTGATTCCAGCTTGTGCTTCCTCCAGCCCAGCATTTCTCATGATGTACTCTGCCTGTAAGTTAAATAAGCAGGGTAACGATAATACAGCCTTGATGTACTCCTTTTCCTATTTGGAACCAGTCTGTTGTTCATGTCCAGTTCTAACTGTTGCTTCCTGACCTGCATACAGGTTTCTCAAGAGGCAGGTCAGGTGGTCTGGTATTGCCATCTCCTTCAGAATTTTCCACAGTTTATTGTGATCCACACAATCAAAGGCTATTGGCATAGTCAATAAAGCAGAAGTAGATGTTTTTCTGGAACTCTCTTGCTTTCTCAATGAACCAGCAGATGTTGGCATTTTGATTTCTGGTTCCTCTGCCTTCCAGCTTGAACATCTGGAAGTGCACAGTTCACATATTGCTGAAGCCTGGCTTGGAGAATTTTAAGCATCACTTTACTAGCGTGTGAGATGAGTCAATTGTGCAGTAGTTTGAGCATTCTTTGGGATTGCCTTTCTTTGAGATTGGAATGAAAACTGACCTTTTCCAGTCCTGGGCCACTGCTGAGTTTTCCAAATTTGCTAGCATACTGAGTGCAGCACTTTCACAGCATCTTCTTTCAGGATTTGAAATAGCTCACCTGGAATTCTATCACCTCCATTAGCTTTTTTCATCGTGATGCTTCCTAAGGCCCACTTGACTTCACATTCCAGGATGTCTGGCTCTAGGTGAGTGATCACACCATCGTGATTATCTGGGTCGTGAAGATCTTTTTTGTATAGTTCTTCTTTGTATTCTTGCCACCTCTTCTTAATATCTTCTGCTTCTGTTAGGTCCATACCATTTCTGTCCTTTATTGAGCCCATCTTTGCATGAAATGTTCCCTTCGTATCTCCAATTTTCTTGAAGAGATCTCTAATCTTTCCCATTCTATTGTTTTCCTGTATTTCTTTGCATTGATCTCTGAGGAAGGCTTTCTGATCTCTCCTTGCTATTCTTTGGAACTCTACATTCAAATGGGTATATCTTTCCTTTTCTCCTTTGCTTTTTGCTTCCTTTCTTTTCACAGCTATTAGTCAGACCTCCTCAGACAGCCATTTTGCTTTTGTGCATTTCTTTTTCTAGGGATGGGCTTGATTCCTATCTCCTATACAGTGTCGTGAACTTCTGTCCATAGTTCATCAGGCCCTCTGTCTATCAGATCTAGTCTCTTAAATCTACTTCTCACTTCCACTGTATAGTCATAAGGGATTTGATTTAGGTCATACCTGAACTGTTTAGTGGTTTTCTCCACTTTCTTCAATCTTAACTTTACATAATGTTACATAATGTTATTTTATAGACTCCATAATTAGAGTCTATCACAGCACCATATTTATTTCTTAGTCAACAGATTATTTTATTTGATCATGTGTGTGTTTATATAATTGTGTTTGTGATTTCTCTATTTAGTTTTAAACATTAGCTATGTACATTCAAATCATCTTCCTACATCAGGGGAATTTTGTAATTTTACCTAATCCTTCACCATGCAGTATATTATTCTAAAACTTTGTGACCAGTGACGACCACAATTTTATTTGCTCCTGATTATATGAATTAGCAGTTTGGGCTAGTTCTGCTGAGTGGCTTTTCTCCTGGTCCTCCCAGCTCTGTGTCTAGGGCTTCATTCTATATCAGACAAATGTCTAAAGTCCCACTTGTTTCCCCTTTATGCTATTAGAGTCCTTCTGTAAGGCTTTTTCTCAGTACATGCAGACTCAATAGATACTCCTCAGGAAAAAGTAGTTGGAGAATTCAGCTTACCCAGGAGAAGCTCTTCTCTCTCTAGTATTTTAATTCATCAATTCCTCTTTGCATCCACAAGTCTCTGGTATTTTTAAAACTTTAGTTTTTGTGATGTATCTGATATTTTTTCTTACTTTAAGGGAGTTATGGTCTGTTACTGTCTTCACCATTCTTTCTGGAGGCAGAAGAGAATGTTTTAATTTCAAATACAGTATTTTTCAGTTGTAGAATTTGATTCCTTTTGATGAAGTTGTGTCTATGCTTAAATTTTCCTTCTTTTCCTCTTATTCTAAACATATTAAACATATTTATTGTAACATGAAAAAGTGAATGTGTTAGTGGCTCAATCATGTCCAAATCTTTGTGACCCTATGGATTGCAGCCCACCAGGCTCCTCTGTCCATGGGATTCTCCAGGCAAGAATACTGGAGTGGGTTGCCATTCCCTTCTCCAGGGGATTTTCCCAACCCAGGAATCAAACTGTTGTGTCCTGCATTGTAGGCAGATTCTTTACTGTCTGAGCCACTAGGGAAGCCCTTATTGTAACATACTTGAGTAAAACTCCCATACCTGTAAGCCTACTTTTATTATTGTTTTCCTCTTCATTTGAATCATTCATTCCTATTTTCTTATTTTTTTTTTATGGCTCATAATTTTTTTACTGAATGCTGGAGATTGTGATGAACAATCACGGAGATTAAGCTTCTTCTGGGAGGCAGAGTCCAGGCAAATCACCTTGATCGTTATAAAGGTCGGTGTTCGTTTTATTCAGGCAGGTCTATTTCAGGCAGATTTGTTTCCATGAGCATAGCCTTTCTGGGGTCTCAAATAAAAGTCGGGGTGTTGCAGCTTCTCCTTTACTTTAGCAATCTCTGAATTCCAATCCTCTGTTTAGCAAGCAAGGAATATCTGCTCTGCAGTGGCCTCATAATTACTGTTTTGTTACTCTGTTGCATATCCAAATTAAAAATTCACAAATTTTTCAAGGGGAAAATCAAATAGAGTTTTAGACTGACTTCTCAGTCACTTCTTTCCACCGAAATTTCTCAGTCACTTTCACTTCCACTGAAATTTTGTCAAGCTTCAATCACTTTGAGTCAAACCCTATCTTCTCTTGCCTCTTCCCAGTGAGCCTGTAGCTTTCTACTGAGACTCAGTTCCTTCACTTTGTGAATTGGAAATGCCTCAGGGAAAGGGCCTGGTTGACTTTAGAGCTCTCCTTATTATGTTTCTCTTCTTCTCAGAAACCATAGCTCCTCAAACCCTGTCTGTATCAGTTGTCTTCAAAGAGATGTTTTATATATTTTATTTTAAATTTTATAGTTGTTTCTGACATAAAATTAATCTGAGAACTCCATTATAACTAGAATTTCTGTGAATTAGTATAAATCATTTCACCAAGCTGAGCATACAAAACCAGGTCACAAGTCTTTTAATTCTCAAATATTCCTAACTGTTGTCAAATAGACCAAGTATGACTCTAAACTCGGAATGTGCTAATGATAAGTCTGAGATTTTTGGAGTTACTTACTAAGTCCACAAGATCATTTTTACTCATTGTATTGATAGTTTACAGTGAATGATGTGAGATTCGTGATCTCTGAAGGAAAAGATTTAGCTTTAGGACCAGGGACCAGGCTTGATCACTCAAGAGCTTTTGTGTAGCAGAGTTTTGCTAAAGTAAGAAAAGGGACAGAGAAAACTTCTGACATAGACATCAGAAGGGGGTCAGAGAGTGTCCAGCCTCGCTAGTCTTAGCAAGCCCTTATATCCTTTTATCAGACCCACTCCCACAACATACATCTTAAGATACCAGGATTTGTCAGAAGGTTCTTGTTAAGGAGAAACATATCCTTGAGCAAGATACATTGTTGTTACATCATCCTTACTAAGACTAAGGAATGTAAAAAAAAAAAAATGTTTTGTCCTTTCCTCCTCCTTGAAAATTCTAGTCCCCTGTCTCCTCCTCAAGAGCCCCAGACTCCTCTCTCCTCCATGGGGACCCTGAACTTCTTGTCAACCTGCCTCAGAATTGACTCTCTCAGTATCATAACCAGAATATGTGGTTTATTCACTAGAGAGGGTTTCTGTTGATGCTGTTGCTTCCAACCAGTGTTGCTTTGAAAATCGATGGGTCTCTCTGTATGGTAGATAGTGTTTTAGTGTATGATACAAATGTCGCTATAGCTGATCCTACCCTGATTTCTATAGTGTGGAAGCCCCTTTCCCTGTGTTAGTATCACAAGCCTGGGATTCAAATCTCAAAGTGATTTTTTATTCTAGGGATCTTTGGGTGGAGGTGGAATTTTCTCTTGGAAAGTGATGGTGAGAGAAGGATTTCTTGCTTCAACTGAGCCAGAACAAGCCCTTCTCTGCAAACTCTGTGTGTCCTGATCCTCAAGTAAGAATAGAATTATTTCACTCACTGTCCTAAGGTCTGCTCCAGATTCTGTCACTGGTTAAATCACATTTTGGCTAAGGAAAAATTTATGATGATACCAAAGAGCAGTCATTTAGATGTGATTTACTCAACAATACAAATACAAATTTGTATTTGTAATACAAATTACAAATTTAGCGATTTAAAACAACACAAATTTGTTA
Organism: Dama dama; assembly: GCF_033118175.1. NCBI lineage: Eukaryota > Metazoa > Chordata > Mammalia > Artiodactyla > Cervidae > Dama > Dama dama. The sequence goes on along the minus strand of NC_083699.1, from coordinate 58,603,536 downwards.
TATTACAGTTTCCTACATCAGAAGTCCAAAATCAGTCTCTCTGGGCTAAAATCAAGGTATTCCAGGGCCTTTTTTAGTTTCTGGAAGCCACTACATTCCTTAGCTCGTGACCTCATCTTCTATCTTCAAAACCAATAGCATAGCATTTTCTATTTGTTCTGTCTCTAATTCTAACATTTTCTAACTCTCATCCCTTGCCTCCTTCTAATGAGGATCCTTGTGATTACACTGGGTTACCTGGATAATCTAGAATAATCTATCTCAAGATCTGCAAAATCTCTTTTGCTGTGTAATACATTCACAGATTCTGAGAATTAAAATATGGACTCTTCTGGGGGCAGAGGGGATGATTATTCATCCTACCACAGAAGGCTTTTTGCCACTTGCATCATTATCCTCAGACAAGCCCACGTAATACAGGGCTCTAATTTTTAAAACTGAATTTAATTCTAGACATATTTCCATAGGTCTTAACAACAGTCCTTGAGTGGATCTTTTTTTTATATAGAATTCCATAACCCAAGGGTTAAACTGCTGAATTTCTATACCTCAAGAATTTTTAGACTCTTTCCTAATGTGCAGACCCTCAGAGGGTTAGGGTGGATTAGGTAGAGATGGCAAGGAGGGTTTCAACTTGCTAATTGTTTTTTAGAGAACAGGTTTATAATCTGTTTTTGTACTATCTTGTGAAATTATGCACCAGGTATCCATTTGGAAATAGTTCAGTTTACCAAAGATTAATCACATGTCTCTCACATGCCAGTGGAAAATGCAGTGGCCTCTAATCAAGCATCACAGCCAGGAAGCTAGAATCAGAGAAAAGACTGAACTCCACCGAAGTTTCTTCTCTGTCTCCTTCCAAAAATTCAGTAATCCTGTTCTCTAATAGAGTTATTTTACATTTTGTCTATTTGTAACTGGCAGAAAGAAACAAAAAGACCTTTGGTGACCCTGTTTTGTTTTGTTTTTTCCCTGAAAAATATGATTTTTACTTTATGACAGAGGTCTCTAGCTTTATGAAATCTTTACCCTCTAGGTAAAGAAATATTTAACATTATCACCTGCTAGAGAAAGTATAAAAAAAATTTGAGAAATTAGTTTTTTTTTATTTTCAAAGTGTGCATCCCTAAACTATTTGTGTAGAAAATTAATATGTGTAGTATTGTGTAATAATAGTATTGTGTACTATTATTATACATAATATTGTGTAGAAAATTAAATCACTAGAGAAGATTTGTTTAAAACTTCTTTTAGTAACTCTACTGTTATCTTCAACATCTTAGTTAGAATTTTAATGTTTCCAAGTTTATGAAAGGCACCTAAATGAATGATACTGTAAATGCCAAAGACATTTTAAGTTTCAAAACAGAATGCCTTTCTGAGATTCAAATTTAAGCAACTATCCTCATAAAAATCATTAGAAAGTACAGAAGTCACAGGGGGAAATGACAATAAACTTTTAAGTTTGAAAACTAAACTGGTATTTTGGAAAAAAAAATGTCTACTTCCAATGCCTTGAGTTTGGTTGTTGAAGACTATAGAAAGTATATTATGTTTGATCTTCTTCGCTTATTTACAGATCATAAACTCCCCCCAAATGTACACCTTCCCATACTAGTTTTTCATTTCCTTCAAGCCTTCATGGGCTATAAGTGAAAGTTGCTCTGTCGTGTCTGACTCTTTGTGACTCCGTGGACTATACAGTCCATCAAATTCTCCAGGCCAGAATACTGGAGTGGGTAGCCTATCCCTTCTCCAGGGGATCTTCCCAACCCAGGGGTCGAACCCAGGTCTCCTGCATTGCAGGCAGATTCTTTACCAGCTGAGCCCAAGAATACTGGAGTGGGTAACCTATCTCTTCTCCAGAGGATCTTTCTGACCTGGGGATCCAACTGGGGTTTCCTGCATTGCAGATGGATTCTTTACCAGCTGAGCCACCAGGGAATCCCATCTCATGGGCTATACACTTTGCAAATAATGTTTAAAATTGTGAGACTGCAGTACTGTCATTTTGAATGAAAAAAAAATTTTTTTTTGATCCATACACATCTGTCATTATGGCCAGTAGGTACTGGCTCACTGTGGAGCAGAAGGCTAGTTCTGGAACCAAGAGCTTTAAAAATGTTAAAGGGTTTCACTGAAACCTAGTACTGTTGAAAGCATATAAGAACTAAACACTTTCAGTTAAGTGGTTATATTTTCAAGAAATTGGGATGATTTAGATTTGGGAGACAAGGAAAGAAATGGTTCCTTATAAATAAAAAGGTCCAGGAGCATATAATCACAGCCCTTGCTAGCTATTTCTGTCACTCAGGCATTTTAGTTCTTTCCATATCAGCAGTTTAAGAGAAGTGGTGCTTACGTCTAAGGTAAATTTAAGTTCCTTCCCTAGAGGAGCAGAAAACCAAGGGAAAGGGAAGGAAAGCCATTTAGACCTGTTTCCTGATTCTCATTTTGATCACCTTGATTTACTTTATTCTGTACATACTGGGGGCTTCCCTTGTGGCTTAGCTGGTAAAGAATCTGCCTGCAATGTACATACTGGATGAGTGCTTACTTTTCTTGTTGTCCATATTGCCTTTACTTAAAATTCAGAGATAAGATAATTGAATTTGGTAGAAATGCAAAGCACAAATCTTGAACATTATTACATTATTGCATTGTTATTTCCACTTATATATGATGATTTAAATATGATTTGTATATGGTTTAACTATTGTAGGAAAAGTCCTTTTCTCACTCTCCCTCAATAGAAGTTTCAGCTCTAAACATTCAGTTATTTATGTATTGAGCATGTGTTTATTGAAAGCTTCCTAATTTTGCTAAATATTACACACATAAATATAAATTAATTGTGGTCCCTACTCTCTATCACACAGTCTACTAAAAGAAATGTGATAATTCTATTACAATATAATGAGGGCCATGGTAAAGGTATGTTTTAATACTTAACATTTATTAAATACTTACTATAAGCCTAGGAACTGTATCTATACTTTATTTTTCCAATAGCTTTATGAGTTAAGTACAAATATTATCTCCACTATTATGAGTTAAGTACAAATATTATCTCCACTAATACAGATGAAGAATTGAGGTTTAACAACATTAAAAACATAGTGAATTCGTAGAGTGTCAAATAATTTACTGATTGATATCTGTTACAGTTGAGGTATCCTTTTTGTGGGATTATTTCTTGAGATTTTTCTATTTTTGATAGACTGATTGAAGTATCATCTAATATACCTATCCTCTCTTTCAATCTCTATGTTAACTTTCAAATTTATGACCTGCATGTCTGCTTCCCCCAGCGTTCTGCCCATTTGTCACAGCCTCAGGGTGGTGGGGGGTAGGAAGACTCTTGGAAAGAAGGGGCCAAAACCCCTCTGACAATATAGATTCTTGGGAGAAGAGTCCAGAAAAGCTTAAAATCAATACCTGAAGAGAGATTTACAAAATGATAACTGCAGAGAAAAGAAAGAAACAATACAGATGTCACACACATGGAGATGTCATTTTGGAAGTTTTAGCCCCTAGCACTGGAGCTCACCAGTGCTCTTGGCATTGATCCACCTAATCTTTCTTATTCATGATGGTGCTGGAAAGAGAGGAAGCCTTAAACTTCATTTAGAAACTGGAGTATAAAATAGATAAGAATCATCCAATGGGAGCAAATAGAATGGGCACCTAACCAGGTATTGAGATGGTGATAAAATTTATCTATACTATTAGTGAAACTCTTTTATAAACTTTAGTCACTGCTATCCTTTAAAGTAGCAAATTGGTTATTTTGCCTGAATTATAAGTTCAATTAAGGTTTTCTGACCAGTGGTTATATTAAACTTAGTTCTGAAAGATCATGATATTTGCAATATTTCTGTTTTCTTTTGTTTCTAAATCTAGTTCTTGTAATGGCCCTTTCAGCAGAGGAGTAATCCAGTCTTGGAGCCCCTTAATTGTTCAAAACAGAAATACTACTGAATTAGTCAGGAGTCTGTTTGCAAGTAGAAGAATCCCAACTCAAATTAATTTAAATGATAAAGTATACTATATTAGCTTACTTTGAAGATTGCTATCACCTCATTGCTATCACCAGAAAACCATCTTTCCTGTTGTTTTCTGGCTTTTTTTCTTCATTTTGGCTTTATTCTCAAGTGGCCTATCTCTATGTAATGGCAAAGATGGTAATGAGAACTTCATGCATACATGATCTTCAGCACAAACTGGTTTAAATACTAAATGTTGCTGGTTCACATAACAGATAAAAGTCCAGACACAGTACAGTTTGGGTTGTGGTTTGATCAAATTCTCTGGGATTCTCTTAGCCCATCTTTGTGTGTTAGTTATAATTATAGTGGTCCTTGGCCTCACAGATGCCATATCATCAGAGCAAGAGAACAAATCTTTTCCCTCAGTTATTGGACAAAAATTCTGAATTTCGTTCTGTGAAGAACAACTAAAATCATTGCCCATTCCGGAACCAAAATCTAGAAGCAAGAGATTGAGAAACACTGATTGACTTATACTAATCAGGACCCACTTCTAGAGTTATATCAATCCAACCCAGACCAGATGCCTGTTATGTAATGGGTGACAGGTAAGATGGATACTGAGAAAGGTAATAAACAAAACCATGGAAGAACCAGTTATATTTCTGTAAAGTCCGGGGGCGGTGGGTGTGGTGGCAGAGTCCTCTTGGAACAGTTTCATTGACTGAAACAAACCTCAGGCTTATCTGGGCCCCTCAAGGTTATAAGTAGAGAATGAGTGGGTCTCCATAAGGCAGAGAAGAGTTTGAGGAACAGGCCAAGCAATAACCTCTATGTACTATAGTATACTTTTTAGATCACATCTCCAATTGTTCTATTTTATGTTCTGCATGGAAATTAGTCTTGTCTACTGCCATGGAGACACAGACTAGAAAAATTTCATTTTAGAATTCTTGAACACTAAAAGCTGAATTTTTATTTAGAATATGAAAAGATTAAATAATATTTTCTAGTGGGAGGAAAAAATTGAGATTTATAGCAATAGCATTGCTTTTATAGAAAGAAGCAATATCTATTTTTCTGGAAATGAAAGCTGGAAGAAAATAAATCATGTTCTAGGAGAAATTGGTAGAAAAAGTTTCTCCCAATCCTTTCATAAAATGTTAGAATTAACATGGCTTTCATGACTGATACAGGGACTTGATTCTAATGAGGGGACACACAGAATAGTCTTTGGTGTTAGGAAGAATATTTATGCAATTTTTTCTTTTTCTTAATTAGAAAAATATAGTACAAGTAATTTGATCCTGAATACATAAATATATATATATATACATATTCCTGGCTTTCTTGCATCTTTATTGGGTACTTTTAACATTAAAGCTGAAATTTATAAAAGTTTCAGATTCAAGTATGGACTTCCAAGGAAGGATCAAAGTTATGAGATGTAATTTAAGAATATTGCTAAGTAAAATACTTCCAAGGTACCCTACCTTTGATTTATCTTTTCTATTAAAGATTAATAGTTTGAAATGTCAAAACATCACAGACTTGAGAAAAACTTAAGCCTTGTAAAGTTACTCTGTGTACTTATATATGATGAGCCTTTAGTGTTCTGTCAGAAAGCAGTGTGGAACTGAAAGCGGAGAGATAATACCCTGCCTCCCCTGCTTCTAGCCCCAGGGTTGGGGTGGTTAGTGGTGGGGCATTTCAACAGCTGACAATACACATAGCTATCTTTTCTGGCCCACCTTCACTTGTCACTCTGCCTCTATAGTTATTTTTTCACCTCCAGGTATGATTTTGATTTGTGCAGAGAACTGAGAAATGAAGTTTTCTCGGCAGACATTTAGTGCTGTGAATAGACAGTAATGGTTTAGAAAGGTTGCTGTTTGATTCTTCATTTTTAGTGGAGGTAAATTAAATGCAGGAGAAAATAATAGATTAGATAAACTGTTTTGTTCTTTCAGCTATCTGGGAAAGAGCCTTACAGGATACCCCACATCTGAAAGAATTCACCTGTCATTGAAAATGGCATATAACAAATACACTTGGGATAATTTTTAAATTAGCTTTAGAATATTGGGATTAGATGTCACTCCGATTTAATATGTTCTCCCTGAGGATCTCATTTTGTATGAACACTGTGCTAGCCACTTTGGAAAGATACATAATACTTCTACCTTCAAAGAGCTGATGGTCTCAGTAACTAGAAAGACATGCAACTTGCAATAAAAGACCCAAGAGAGCATATAATAAATGGAGAGTGTTTTAGTTATTTTCATGTCCAGTCAGAGAGACTCGCTGGGGGTTTTCGTTAGAATTCATGTGATAAAAAGAGGACATCTCATGGAGCTCCAGGGTAAAAATCCATGCCAAGGCAACATAGAAGGGTGAAGTGCTAGAGATTTTTCGTGGATTCAAGGCAACTGGTAGGACCCCTGCACAAATGCTCTTACCGTTAGTGTGATGTGACTACTTGGTGGGTATACTTTTTTTTTCCTGTCTCCCTTTCTGCTGTCCTCTCTTCTAGAGTTCAAATTCCCAAGAGAAAATTTGTGTGACTTAGCTAATTTTGCTGAGCTTTTCTTGCCCAGCAATGGCCAATGGATAGATAAACTGTTATTGGGGTTGGGGAGAACAAGCATGGTCTGTGATGAAGGACACTGTTTCCTTGGGGTACCTCTTCCACCAGGCTGGCAGGGAGTATTGTAACAAACATGAAAACAGCAGTAAGAATATTGGCAGTAAATGCTCAGAGAAATCAAAGAAGGGAGTACGTTACTATGGAATTGTTAGCCTAGTGAAATTTCATGGCAAAGAGGAATTTGAGCTATGTCCTGAATGATGAGCAAGAATCGAGTTGTAGAGACTAGGGAGGAGGGATTCTAATATAAAAGTGTTGTGCCACCGAGTAACTACAAAAATTCTTAGTAACTGGGATGAATTTTTAATATAACTTAAAAAGTTTGACTGTGAGCCCAAAAACACTTAGAGCATTTAATTAGTCAGATTAAGGACCAATTTTCTAGCATGGAGGTGAAGCCAGGAGCGTTTTTTTTTTTTTTTTTTCCCCTGTACTAATTAAGTGGGTCTTTACGCAGAGATGTGATCTCCAAGTAGAGAAAACCGTATGCTGACTATACTGCCATCCTCACATGAACTAAGAGGAGGACAAAGGGGGAAATCTCTAGCAAAGAGAAAGAGGAAGTATAGTTTCTTAAGGCTCCATGTGAATTATTTTAGCCAATAGATTGAGGCAGAAATAAAAGTATGCCAGAGTTCAGCCTAAGTCAAGAGGACTTGCTTTTTTTTTTTTTTAATGATCTTTGTGCACTTCTGCCATTGCCATAGAAAAAAATAGGCCTAACTGAATCACTAGATTCAGGAAAGAGAGACGTGCAGAGCATAAGTTGCCCCGGCTGGGTTACTAGCCCTTTCTAGACTGGTCAACCTCTAGTTAAATCACTGATGAATGAACTAAGTAAATGCCACTGAGATTTAGAGGTTCTTTTTCACATAGTGAGAGGTGACACAGGCAGATTTCTTCAAAATATGTTTGTAGATGGAGTAGCTTCAACCAGAATGGGGTTGTGGGCGTGACAGACACTCAAAGTGCCACAGACCTTCCTCCAGCAAGGAGGTGTTTCCCTTAAAGCCCAAGACAAAGAGACCACAAACAAGTCAAAAGATTGATCAAACAAAAAATTCCAATAAGGAAGAATGCTTCTCCTTGTGTAACTATTACATATACAAAAATCTCAATCCTTGGTGCTCTAGACTGCGTATGGATGGTGAATTCAATGTAATGGTTTTAAACCAGGCAAGGCAAGGAGTCACAGCCATCTATTGGAAAGGCAAATCTGTTGGTAGCTGAGACTTCCTCATTCCTTTCCATAATATAAACACCACTCATGGGGAGCTGTAGAAAATGCATGACAACATAGAATCAGGAAGTGCACATGGGGTTTCAGGTATGCCTTGGGCCAAAACCCAGGATCCAAGAGCAAGACTTCTTCTGGGGAAGGATCTTGGTTTTATGAGGTAGGAATGTCACCATAGCTGTTAAGAGTATCCTGCAGGAGCTTGAGACTAAGAGAAGCTTCTTATATCCATCACTTCTTAGACTCAGGGCAAGAATGACCACCATTCGTATGCTTGGGGCAGTTGTAAGCATGATAGCAAATAATACACTTTGCCTCCCACGTGCTATTCAATAATTTTACCTTGATTTTATTTAAATAATTCTTTTGGTACCCTGTGGTTAACGTGTTTTCAAGGAAAAGATGGGACTATGTGTAAAGCTTCCTAAAATGTAAAGTGAGATTTTTCTAGGCACAAGGTAGGGCTCAAACCTAAAGAAATCTGTAACAGTTAAAAGATATAAAGAATAGTGTACATACACCATTTACTGTGGTTGAAAAGACAAAATTCTTGAATATATGAGAACAATTGTTAACCATAGGAAAACCTTAATTGGCCTAGGAACTTTCTAGAAAAGTTTTATTTTATAAAATATTTTAGGATCGCATTCAGCATAATAAGTGTAAGGCTGGAACAAAAGCATTTAATTTATCGCTTCTTGGCCTTTTGGCTAAGATCAAGTGTAAAAGCATTTAATTTTTTCTCTTTCTAAATTGATAAATATGTTAGAAATAGTAAACGATGCTATTGTCTAGGGCAGACTATACTATTAATTCTTCAATAGCCTTTTATGCTATGGCAATCTGAGCAAATAAATGAAGACTCAAATAGGTATGAGTCAGAAGAGTCAAACATTATTATTCTTAATGTATTGTACTTTTATGACCTTACATGTAATTTTATTTGAAAATGTTAAACTTATGATAATGTGGAAAGGACTTCTTCCTTATGATGTTAATTCTGAAAATTTTAGGCTTTAAGAACCGATTTTTGCATTTATGAAATGAATAAGATTTCTTGGTTCTTTGCATATTGTTAATATATGTAGATTAATATACCACTACATAAGTGTCTTTGCCTCAGACATATAAATAGCAACAAATACCACTATAATAGCCACCTTGAAATGAGTTTTTAATTGGTTTGATGACTATAGTAGCAATTCCCAAAATATGCTATCTCTGTTTACTTTTAATTTTATTCAGCATATGGGCATAGGAAATCATTAGCATTTTCCAATTCCAAGGACGAATGTGTTTAATGTTAAAATAACTCAGAACAGTTTTATGTTTTTCATCATGAAGTTCAAGCAAGAAATATAAATACAGAAACTTGGGTCTGCTGCTGTTTTTCTGTATAAGTTTGGTCAAGCTGTCAAGGATATGATTACAGAGAGCTTGTAGATCAACTATTTAGGCTTCTTTTAACCATCAGCTCAATTGAACACATGGTACAATATTATTTTCAACAATAAAGCCAGTATTGGAAAACATTCATACTGTGTAGACATGTTTTTAACCTCAGTTTTATCTGTCATCAATTTTAAATATCCTTTCCATACAGAGAAGAGGCTGTAGTGATTGGTGCCATACCTGTTAGTAGAGTATCAAAAAATGACAGGAGTTTGGGTTTGAGTCTTAGTTCACACAGCCAGTTTGCAATAAATTTAACTTTCATCTCTTATTTCTCTATTGAATTTAATTTCAACTTTGAGACCTCATTCTACTGAGTGGTGGAAACACAGTCACTTTGGGATTATGCCAGTGTTCTCCCAGTGTTGAGTTCAAGATCCATGGAACTTGTAAAATGCCAAGTCTTTGGGGCTGGGGGTAGAGGGAGAATTTGGCATAGGTTGGCATCTATCAGTCCTGGCATCTTCAGGAGCACCTTCCTTCTCATCTGACCTTCAGTTGCCTATCAGCACAGAATACTTCTGAGTTTTTATTTTTCCTGACATTAAGAGTCTTTTAGGTTTTCTCCATAAACTTACTGTGTACTATTTTCAAAGCCAAACAGAGCAGACACTTGTAAAGTTTGTCTCTTCTCCAGTTAATCTTTAGGGGAAAATTTTGGGGGGCGAGGGCTACAATAGCCATGAAAGTGTATCTGTGGCTTCTTGTAGAAGCTCAGTCAATCTTTTCCTTCTGCTTTTTTGCTTCTACCTAGCAACCTTGACTTGACTCAAGCTGTTCTGTGCTCAGAATAGAGGCTGCCACAAGCTGGCAAGCTCTGTCCCTTTACCATTCTTTGGAGTGTCACACTCTGCTGTGGTTTTGCCCTTGGGTAAGGCTTTTGCTCTGCACATTTGCAGAGATACGTACATGTGTCTTGCAGTTGTATTTTTTTGTGCATGTGAGACTATGGAGGGCTCGGGAATGAGGCAAAGATGAGTGGGACAAGGGATTGATGCAGGAGACAGAAGGGATAAACAGTCACTTTTCTAATATGATATGGAAAATTGAACCAATTCCAGGTACTTTCTGTTTTATATATAAATTTAAAAAACAAGCTGGAATGACCCGTACTAAATAGGGTATGGTGAGGTTGGATCTCGAACACAATATGGGTAAAGTTATAACTAAAATAATTCCAGTATCTATCAAGTCAAAAAAATCCAGAAATTCTACTTCTGTTAATTGTTTTTGAAGGAAATCTGAAATGGTAGCATACTTTTGCACTTGCAAGGTTACTTCTAACACAGACTGAGGATAATATAAATATTCAAGAATTATGGAGGTGGTGAGAATGGTTTTCAAATATGATTATGTATATAATGTAATATTGCATATCCATTAAAAATGTTTACAGTGTTTATTATCAAAGGGGAAATTATTCTGATCACTAAGCTTAAAAAAGCATAGTACAAAATTAAATGTGTGCCATGCCTTTAACTATGTAAAAATGTGCATTAAAAATACAGGAATCGTGTCAAGATTTAAAGCACTGTTTGCCTGAGTAGTAGGTGCTTGTTTTCCCACCTTCTCATACTAATACCAGCAGATTTTCAGTCTGTCATTCTCTGCAGGATGTATTTTCTATAGCATCATCCTCAAATACAGAATACCACATCATTATAATAAATGATGATAATTGATTTACATAGGTTACAACATAACCTTACTTTCCACTGTTCAACATTTTTCACTGGCAAATGACCTCTCTAGGAAATCTTACAGTGCCCATGTTAAGAAAAGTCTGTTTTAGCTCTTTTAGATGTTATAGAAACAAGGGAGCAGAAATGATGAAATACAGTCTTAGTAGGGGTTCCTGAGTAAGATGTATTTTTGCGACTAGCAGCATCAAGGTCATCAGGAAACTTGTTAGAAATACAGATTTCTGATTTCCTCCAGAGACCTGCCTAGTCAGGACCTCTAGAAATGAGGTCTAACAATCTGTGCTTTAACAAGCCTTATAGGAGATTCTGATGGTCTACTATAAGGGCAACTACCTGCTTCTTGCATATAAAATATTATTGGAACACAACCTTGCTCACTGTCTTTGGCTGCTTGTGGGCTACAGTAGTAAGCTAGAGTACTTTAGACAGAGACCTTATGACCCACAAAGCTTAAACTATTTATTCTTTCCAAAAGTTTACCAATCCCCATTCTGGAGGATAGAATCCTTTTGAATTTTAGCTCATACAGATTTTTTTTCCCCATTGAATATAGAAAGTCTCTGTTAAACATTTCCCCCATGACAAGTGTTCTATGAAAAAATATCTGTCAACTTATAACTTTAATTGAATAGGCTGTTGTGGATTTCATTAATGTAGAGACTTTTTGAGTAAATGTAGAATGATTATTCTTGCCTACTATCTTAACTTCAGTTCTATAAATAAATATTAAGTAAAAAATAATTCTTAAAATTGAAATCACAAAGGCTTATTTATTGCTGTGTTTAAGTTAGAGAAACAAATCTAAAGGGTTCCACCTGCTGGTAGAAATTAAAAATGACTGCAAATTAAAATAATGCACTTTAAAAATTATCTGCTAAGTCAAAAGTGATAGTTTTGGAAGTTTAGGCTAAAAAAGATGATCATCTAATCTCTTCATTTTAAAAAAGGAACTGACATAGAAATAAAATTATAATCCATTTAAATAGATTACAGAAGCATATAGATAAATATTTTTCCAACTATAAACTTTGAAGGTAGGAGCCATGTCTTTTCTACACATCAGGATATCCCCATCACTAAGTAAAGTGCTGTGCAAATATGTATAAATAATTTTGTCATCTGATTTAGAGTTGCATAAAACAGTTGTTACCAAAGATTTTGTATTTTTAATTAAAAAAAAAACCATGAAGTTATAACACTTGAGAAAACACATTTAGTAATAATTTTACTCCTTAAATGGAAATTCTTCACTAAAAAATTTAGCAGAAATATATCATAATACATTTTATTTTTTAGAAAGATAAATGTGTCATTTAGGATAGACTGCTATGCTATGATAAAATATGATTCCTGAAAAATAAAAAAAATATGATTCCTGAATCTCGGTGGTTCACAGCAACAAAGGTTGTTTTCTGGTTCACGTCCATTTTGCTTGCCTGCAGCTCTCCTCCACATGTGTCTTCATTTTGGGACCCAGGTTATTGAGACAGGTTTATCTGGAATGCAACTGGTCATCTTGACACAGAGAAAGAGACTTGACCCATACACAGACCTTTTTCTTTTTTAAAATATCTTTATTGAGGTATAATTTCCATACCAAAAATGTACCCATTCTAAACGTACAATGCAGTCAGTTCGGTTTAGTCGCTCAGCCATGTCCTACTCTGCGACCCCATGAACTGCAGCACACCAGGTTTCCATGTCCATCACCAACTCCTGGAGCTTGCACAAACTCAATGTCCATCCAGTCAGTGATGCCATCCAAGCATCTCATCCTCTATTGCCCCCATCTCCTCCTGCCTTCAGTTTTTCCCAGCATTGGGGTCTTTTCTAATGAGTCATCTCTTCACATCAAGTGGCCAAATTATTAGAGCTTCAGATGCATCGTCAGCCCTTCCAATGAATATTCAGGGTTTGTTTCCTTTAGGATTGACTGGTTGGATCTCCTTGCAGTCCAAGGGACTCTGAAGAGTCTTCTCCAACACCACAGTTCAAAAGCATCAGTTCTTCGGTGCTCAACTTTCTTTTTGATCCAGATCTCGCATCCATGCATGACTACTGGAAAACCATAGCCTTGACCAGACAGACCTTTGTTGGCAAAGTAATGTCTCTGCTTTTTAATATGCTCTGTAGGTTTGTCATAGCTTTTCTTCCAAGGAGCAGGTGTCTTTTAATTTCATGGCTGGAGTCACCATCTACAGTGATTTTGGAAACCAAGAAAATAGAATCTGTCACTGTTTCCATTGTTTCCTCATCTGTTTGCTATGAAGTGATGGGACCAGATGCCATGATCTTACTTTTTCGAATGTTGAGTTTTAAGCCAACTTTTTCACTCTCTTCTTTCACTTTCATCAGGAGTCACTTTAGTTCTTCTTCACTTTCTGCCATAAGGGTGGTGTCATCTGCATATGTAAGGTTATTGATATTTCTCTCTGAAATCTTGACTCCAGCTTGTGCTTCATTCAGCCTGGCATTGCGCATGATGTACTCTGCATATAAGTTAGATAAGCAGGTGACAATATATAGCCTTGATGTGCTCCTTTTCCAATTTAGAAACTGTCCATTGTTCCATGTCCAGTTCTAACTGTTGCTTCTTGACCTGCATACAGATTTTTCAGGAGGCAGGCAAGGTGGCCTGGTATTCCCATCTCTTGAAGAATTTTCCACAGTTTGTTGTGATCCACACAGTCAAAGGCTTTGGCACTAGTCAATGAAGCAGAAGTAGGTTTTTTCTGAAATTCTCTTGCTTTTTCTATGATCCAATGAATGTTGAGAATTTGATCTCTGGTTCCTCTGCCTTTTCTATATCCATCTTGAACATCTGGAAATTCTCGGTTCACATACTGTTGAAGCCTGGCTTGGTGAATTTTGAGCATTACTTTGCTAGTTTGTGAGCTGAATGCAATTGTGTGATAGTTTGAACATTCCTTGGCATTGCCTTTCTTTGGAATTGGAAAGAAAATTGACCTTTTCCAGTCCTGTGGCCACTGCTGAGTTTTCCAGATTTGCTGGCATATTGAGTGCAGCACTTTCACAGCATCATCTTTTAGAATTTGAAATAGCTCAGCTGGAATTCCATCACCTCCACTAGCTTTGTTCATAGTGATGCTTCCTAAGGCACACTTGACTTCATATTCTGGGATGTCTGGCTCTAGGTGAGTCATCACATCACTGTGATTTTCTGGGTCATTAAGATCTTTTTTGTATAGTTCCTCTGTGTATTCTTGCCACCTCTTAATATCTTCTGCTTCTGTTAGGTCAGTACTATTTCTGTCCTTTTTTGTGCCCATCTTTGCATGAAATGTTCTCTTGGTATCTCTAATTTTCTTGAAGAGATCTCTAGTCTTTCCCATTCTGTTGTTTTCCTCTATTTCTTTGCATTGATCACTGAGAAAGACTTTCTTATCTTTCCTTGCTATTCTTTGGAACTCTTCTTTCAGCTGGCTATATCTTTCCTTTTCTCCTTTGCCTTTTGCTTCTGACTTTAACCAAATTTATAGAGTTGTGCAGCTGATCACTGCAATCCAGTTTAAGAACATTCCATCACCCCTGGAACATCTCCCATCCCCATATGCAGCAAATTCCTATTTCTACTCCTGGCCCTAGGCAAAACTTAATCTGCTTTCTGTCTAATTTGCCTTTTATGGACATTCCATATAAATGGAAACGCAATATGTGATCTTCTGTGTCTGACTTATTTTACTTGACATATTTTTGAGACTCGTCTGTGTTGCAGTATATATCCATAGTTTATTTACTTTTATTCCTAAACAGTTTTCCATTGTATGGATACATTGAAGTTTTTTTAATCTATTCACCAGTTGATGAACATTTGTGTTGTTTCACACAAGGTTTTTGTTTTTTTAGCTATTACACGTAAAGCTCTTGTGTACATAAACACACAGTATTTGTATGGACGTATGTTTTCTCTTGGTTAGATACCTGGGAGTAGATTTGCTAAGTTGTGTCATAAATCCATGAGTAACTTATTAAGAAACTGCCAAACTTTTATAGAGTAACTTGCCATTTTATGTTCCCACCGGGAACATATGAGAGTTCAACTTTCTCCATTGCTTTGCGAACGCTTATTATTGTTTGTCTTTTTTATTATAGCCATTTCAATAGGTACAGAGTGGTAGTTCATTGCAATTTTAATTTATATTTTCTAGTTCAAAACTCTGATGTGGTTTAGCATCTTTTCATTATCTTATTAACTGTATCTTTGATGAAGTATCTATTCAGATTCTTTACCATTTTTTGTAGTTGTCTTATTGAATTTCAAGAGCTCTTTATATATTCTGGATAAAATCCTTTTCAAATATATAAATGAAAGATATTTTCTCCCAGTCTGTGTCTTGTCTTTTTATTTTCTTAAAGTGTCTTTTGAAGCATGAAAACTTAAAAATTTTTACAGAATCCATTATTATTTTATGAATTATGCTTTTGGTGTCACATCTAAGAACTTTTTGTCTAACTTAAGGTCATGAAGATTCTGTTTCCCTCTAGAAGTTTTATGTTTTTATTATATTTAGGTCTATAGTTCATTTTGGGTTAGTTTTTATGTTTAGTATGAGGAAATTTGTCTCATTCTTAATTTCTCCCCATTAAATTTCTGACTGGTTTGTCTATTGCTTGCCCTAAACTTAACTCACAGCTTAAGACTTCCTGTGATATTGTCTCTCCTGACTGTTTGTCACAAAGTTCACTATTGTTTTTGACATTGCCCTGGATGTGGGAATTTTCCACTCTGTGCAAGTCAAGTAGTCTACTTCCACAGTAAAGAAGATGATTTGCATGGTTTGCCTGCCCTGAGGTAGGTGTAGGAGTAGCCCCAGGATAAAATGTCATAGGTTCCTATGTCATGGGTTCCTTAAAATGTCATGGGTTCCTTACCCAAGTTTCAGTAGTTTTTCTTGAGGAGATGTTTCTTGGTTAACTGTATACCTTTGGTTGATTTTCATAATTGGGATTTTTATTTTTTCAAGGCTTTTTGTTCTTGCTTTCTTTTGGGGGAGAGGACTTGCCAAGCTTCTCCCTCCACTTTCCCAGAAGTACCTGCCTCTCTGAAACAGTTTTCGTAACTGGATTTTAAAAGCTTTAAAACCTAATAAAGTAGGTCATTTCTATCTAGATTTCCTGAGTCAAAGCAAGTCATATGGTCATTTCTTTGCTGAACAAGATGGGGATAATCCTCCCCTAGAGGAGCATCCCCGGCGATGTCATAGGCACCTTCTGATGTAGTTCCCAATAGTTTCTGCCTTTTGATATTCACACTGTTGTGTCATCCCTTCTCCCAGTGTGTAACCTAGACTTAGTGACTGTCTCCTAATAAATAAAATTCAGCAAAAATGATGGAGTATCATTTCCATAAAATTATCCAATACTGTTACTTCCATCTTGTTAGCTCGTGCTGCCTTGTGCTCCTTCTTTCTCTTGCCTTCCTGGGTTACTCACATGGAAAACATGCTGTCATATTGGAGAAGCTCACTTGGCAAGGAATGGAAGGTGACCTCTGGTCAAAAGTCAGAACAAAACTGAAGTCTTCCTGTTGAGTCCAGTAGCCCACAAGGAACTGAATGCTGCCAGCAACCAAGGAGTGAGCCTGGAAGCTGATTCTCCCTCAGCTGAAGCTTGAGATGACTGCAGCCCTGACTGACACCTTGGCTGCAGCCTTGCATGAGACTCTGAAGGGGAGGACCCAGTTAAGCCATGCCTACATTCTATATCCACAAAAACTGAGACAATGAATGCTTGTTGTTTAAGCCACTAAGTTGTGGGGGTAATTTCTTACTAGCAACAGATAACTAATAATAGTAACTAAAATATTTGGTGAAGAGTCAAGTAATCTATGGCAATAAACGCAATAGATACAGAGCTGGGTAGGCTGCTTTTTGCCATATACAAGATCAGTGCTTTAAACAATCAAATTTTATTCAGAGTAGTTTTCCATGGAACTTATAATCTGGCATTTGCCCTGAGTTTCTGTTCTAATTTTATAAAATCATAAAATATTGGGGTCACAATTTCAGTAGCCCCAGAAATTATACAAATACTGCTAAGCCACAACAAGGAAAGTATATTTTTGTAACATGAGATTGAGAACATTAGATTTCCTTGGACATTGTTTATGGAGTGCTCACATTTCTCACTGATTATTTTATAACTGGCAACTATTTTGGGGACTGTCTACTCTATACTTTAAAATAGTATAGAAATGCTAAAATCAACCCTCACTTACATAAAAAATTCTCAGAAATATAAGGGAGTTTCTTTCAAAGAGTAGAGTGTGGAAAAGGAGAATGAAAAAAGTAACTTAATAGTGGAGAAGCCTAACTAACATGACCTGTAGCCAAGTGACCATGTTGGTAATATGTATCCTTGATAAGATGTGATGAAAATGACACTTTTGCTCTGTGGCATTCCTCCCCAAAACACATTACCCGAATCTAATGATGAGGAAAACATCAAATCTTAGTGGAAGGACATTCTATAAAATATCTCACCAATAATTCTCAAAACTTTCAAAGTCATCAAAACCAAGAAAAGTTTGAGAAACCATTGTAACCAATACTGAATATAATATGGTATTCTGGAACAGGGAAAAGAAAACAGTAAGTAAAAAGGAAATCTGAATAAAGTATGGGCTTTAGTTAATAACATATTAGTGAAACTGTAACTCAGATTGGACTTGAACCTGGTCAAAACCTCTTCTAACAGAGATCACACACCTGGTTTCAGTACTTAATAAGGTTCACATTCTTGATGTCTCATCTCAGAAAGAATTCAGTGAGAGATAAAGTGATAAATAAGAAGTGGATTTATCTAGAGAGAAACACACTCCATAGTGTAGGGCATCTCAGATGAGTGCAGCCTTGAAATAGTGTGGTTAGCTTTTATGGACTGGGTAATTTCATAGGCTAATGAGTGGGAGGATTATTCCAACTATTTTGTAGAAGGGGTGGAGATTTCCAGGGACTGAGCCACTCCCCACTTTTTGGTTTTTCATGGTTCACCTTGGAACCCATTCCCAGGTGGCTCAGCAGGTAAAGAATCTGCCTGGCAGTGCAGGAGAGACAGGAAATGTGGGTTCAATCCCTGAGTCAGGAAGATTGCTTGGAGGAAATGGCAACCCACTCCAATATATTTGACAGGAAAATCCCCTGGACAGAAGAGTCTGGAGGACTATAGTCCATGGGGTTGCAAAGAGTCAAACATGACTGAAGTGACTTGAGCATGTACACAAGGTCATTTATGTGGAAAAATTCCTACCATTCCTACCCTGAAACTGTCATAGTGCCTATGGGTGTGTCATTTAGCTTGTTGATGTGTTACAGTGAATGTATACTGAGACTCAGAGATCACTTCATTGACAAATGTTCATATAGTCAAAACTATGGTTTTATCAGTAGTCATATATGAATGTGGGAGTTGGACCATAAAGTCTGAGTGCCGAAGAATTGATGCTTTTGAACTGTGGTGCCAGAGAAGACTTGCCAATCCCTTGGACTGCAAGATCAAACCAGTCAACCCTAAAGGAAATTAGCCCTGAATATTCATTGGAAGGACTGATGCTGAAACTGATGCTCCACTGCTTTGGAAAAGATCCTGAAAGATTGAGGGCAGGAGGAAAAGGGGGTGACAGAGGATGAGATGGTTGGATGGCATTATTGAACCAATTGTCATGAGTTTGAGCAAACTCAGGGAGATAGTGAAGGACAGCGAAGCCTGGCATGCTGTAATCCATGGGGTCACAAAGAGTTGGACATGAGTAAGCAAGTGAACAATAACAAAATAAAGCTATACTCATTAAAATAGTATAGCACTGGTAAAAATAATTCTCTTTTTGACATATGTTGTTGTTGTTTAGTCACTAAGTCATGTCCAACTCTTGCGACTGTAGCCCACCAGGCTCCTCTGTCCATGGGATTCTCCAGACAAGAATACTAGAGTGGCTGCTATTTCCTTCTCCAGGGTATCCTCCTGAGCCAAGGATCAAACCCACGTCTCCTGCATTGGCAGGCGAATTCTTTATCACTGAGCCACCTGGGAAGCCCTCTTTAAATACATCCTATTTATCAGTTTCATATAGAACTGAGAGTATTAAAAAAAAAAAAAAAGAACTGAGAGTATAGTGTTGAGGAAGTCAGATATTATCCCTGCCCTCATAGAGGTTACAGTCTATTGGACTGCACCTGACAGACCTGTAAGCCTTGTACTTGCCAAACCTCAAGACTGAAGAAAGAACTGAGAGTCAGCAAAAGAGACTGCTGGTTTAATGGACCGGGGAAATCTTACACATCTGAAGAAAGTTTCTGGAATGATACGCTACTATGTGGGACAGATATAGAGATGGGAACAGGAAGGTGGGGATGGAGAGGGAGGTTACCAGTTATAGAGGGAATTGATTTCAGGGAAACCAGCAGAGGGGCACATCCCTTTGATAAACCATCATAGTGGTGATGGTTCTGATCTAAAGATAAGGACAACCACTGGCTGGGGCTGGAGGTGGGTGGTGTGTGTATAGGCATTTATTGATTAGGCACTATGATTAAGAGGGAAGGTCAGTCAGGTGAGTAAGATATAGGTGAGGCAGGGACTCGTAGAACAGGGATGTACAGAAAGCAAGAGAACAGCCATTTTGGGTGGCTGATCATACTCAGTGTATTGTAGAAGTTAGCTATTGTTTATAGTTACAAATGTACTTAGGGAATCGGAGAGGATGTATTAGAGGAAACTGTACTTTAGTTAAGACTGCAAGAATTTTAGTTAGCTAGGTGTAAGTAGGAGGGAAAATAGTCAAAAGCTCATGACAGGCAAGGTAAGTCCATGTGAATGCCATCTTCAGAAAGATGTCCACTATACTACATATGGAAGTCAAAGAGAAGTGTCATGAGATCAGTGACTAGAGAGTTAGACAAATGCCACATTGCATAAAGTTAAGAGTTTTAGTTTTTACCCTAAGGACATGGGAAATCAAGGGGATTTTTAAACTGGAGAAAGATCCAGTCAGATTAACACATGTAAAAGATTACTTTGATTTCCCTGAAAAAAAAGAATTAGAATGCAGCCAGGAGGTAGCTAAGAGATAAGAAGCTATTGCAATAGATGGGATTATGAAGATTTAAATATAAAAGGAAGAATAAAAAGGTGATGGAAATTTGAGTTATGGCAGTAACAGGTTGAAGAGAAATGTACAAATTATTATATTTCAAAGAAATATATTTTTATTTTTGAATATGTTATTCAAATAACATATTGAATATATATTGAAATATAAATATAATCAATCAAAGAAATATATTATTCTTCAAGAGATGAATACCAGGCCACCTGACCTGCCTCATGAGAAATCTGTACGCAGGTCAAGAAGCAACAGTTAGACCTGGACATGGAACAACAGATTGGATCCAAATTGGGACAGGAGTACATCAAGGCTGCACATTGTCACCCTGCTTATTTAACTTATGTGCCGAGTACATCACGAGAAACGCTGGACTGGATGAAGCACAAGCTGGAATCAAGATTGCCAGGAGAAATATCAATAACCTCAGATGTGCAGATGACACCACCCTTATGGCAGAAAGCGAAGAAGAACTAAAGAGCCTCTTGAGGAAAGTGAAAGAGGAGAGTGAAAAAGTTGGCTTAAAACTCAACATTGAAAAAATGAAGATCGTGGCATCTGGTCGCATCACTTCATGACAAATAGATGGGGAAACAAGGGAAACAGTGGCTGACTTTATTTTTTTGGGCTCCAAAATCACTGCAGACGGTGACTGCAGCCATGAAATTAAAAGACACTTGCTCCTTGGAAGAAAAGCTATGACCAACCTAGACAGCATATTAAAAAGCAGACATTACTTTGCTGACAAAAGTCCGTCTAGTCAAAGCTATGGTTCTTGAGAGTTGGGCTATAAAGAAAGCTGAGTGCCAAAGAATTGATGTTTTTGAACTGTGGTGTTGGAGAAGCCTCTTGAGAATCCCCTGGACTACAAGGAGATCCAACCAGTCCATCCTAAAGGAAATCAGTCCTAAATATTCATTGGAAGGACTGATGCTGATGCTGAAACTCCAATACTTTGGCCACCTGATATGAAGAGCTGACTCATTAGAAAAGACCCTGATGCTGGGAAAGACTGAAGGCGGGAGAAGGGGACGACAAAGGATAAGATGGTTGGATGCCGTCACTGACTTAATGGACATGAGTTTGAGTAAGCTCCGGGAGTTGGTGATGGCCAGGGAAGCCTCGTGTGCTGCAGTCCATGGGGTCTCAAAGAGTCGGACACGACTGAGCAACTCAACTAAACTAATGGACCAGATTTTCAGAAGAAAAAAGACTTTCTAAACATAGTAGTAAAAAAACACCAAATAATTGTGTGAAAAATTATTTTTACTTTGTATCTAAAAATTTTCAGGCATGTGGTAAAGTTGAGAGAAAGGAGTTAATATTTGAAGACAAAGATAAATACCCTAATGAAAAATAGGGAAAGAACATTAATAGACATTTTGTAAAATGAGATTTACAAGTGGTTGAGAAGCATAAAACTATTACAACTCAGCAATGATAATTGCTATAATAGTCAACAGTAACTTCAAATTTTAAAATTGTTGTTGTTTAGTTGCTATGTCATGATTGACTCTCTTGTGACCCCGTGGGCTGTAGCCTGCTAGGCTGCTCTGTCCATAGGATTTCTCAGGCAAGAATACTGGAGTGGATTGTGATTTCCTTCTCCAGGGGATCTTCCCGATCAGGGATCAAACCAGTGTCTCTTACGTTGGCAGGTGGATTCTTTAGCACTGAGCCACCTGGGAAGCCCAAAATTTTAAAATAATAGAGTGTTAATTTTAATTTCTGGAATAGGTAAGTAAAAATTAGTGATACTATCCAGTGTTGGTGAGAATGTGGAAAAAAGAAAGTTATCTCACAATTCTAATGGAAGTCTAAATACAGGACATTTTAGCCATATGCATCTATAAAGAGTTTTTCAAAACTTCATACGTTTTAACTCAAAATAATTCCAAAATTTAATCTAAGGAATTAATCTGTGATGTGAAGAAGTGTTTATTTATGTAATAAAATGTTTTCACTACAACACTCTTATGGCAAAAACAATTTTTAATAAGATAAAGGCCCAATATTAGGGAATTGTTTAAATAATAGCAAGAAATGACTTGGAGTCATTGAAAATTATGTTTTTGGGAAAATTTAATGACATGGAAGAGCACTTATGACCTAATTTTAAAAGAGTAAAATTTTAACACAATACTTATAGTATCCCAAATATATTCAATATAACAGTACATTTTTAAATAATTATTTTATACAAAATTAATACATAATCATTACAGAAATTTTGAAAATATAGAAAATTCAAAAAACAAAAAAGGTCATTTCTATTTTCAGCCCTGTGAGTAAATACTATTAATGTTTTAGGGGACAATTTTGACTTCTTAAATTTTCTGTATATATTTATGAAGCTCCAATACTCAGTGTTTGTTTTCCACCAGTAAAATGGGGGTAAAATAAGGCTTACCTTGCAGATTTGGTGTGAGAATTAAAGATTGTATTATTTAGAATTCTTTTGGTTGCAAAGTGACAGAAGCTTACTACAAACCGGATCAAACAAAAAGAAATTTATTGACTCATGTAACTAGAAAGGAAGAAAAAGAAAAGAATAAAAAAAAAACAAAAAAAACAGGGAATAGTAGAGTCTAATTTTAGACACAACTTGATCCAAGTTGGAATACATTCTCAGAAATTTTCCCTACTTATCTTTGTTTTCCATAGTGCAGATTTCATTCTCCTGCAGCTGTCACCAAGTTGAACTTTGGGTTTCCAGGTTTATTATAAGCCTGGTGCCTCTTTTGCAATAGTTACAACAAAAGTTCAGAGATTAACTCTAATTGATGTAGCAGGGCCCCATACCCCATGGCTGAATCAATTTTGTAGCCAGAGGGGATGGATATACTTTGTTGAGATACAAAGGGATCAGCTCCAGCTGAATCACAGCAACTGAGACTTGAAAAGGAAAGGTGTACCAAACCCAAATTAGTGCTGTAATGCTGTAATAAGGAGGGATGCATAGTGGGTTTTAAAAAATAATAGAGATTCACTACAAAGATATTGTGCCTAGGTCCTTGCCAGACATACACCAAGGTTCCTCAGAGTGACACTTATTATTTATAGTATTTTTACATTCAACAACTACTACATTTAATTTCTGTGAACGCTATAAAAATGAAAGCCTTTAAAACAGGCTTTAAGAAGTCATTTTAAAATGCTTTCTTATAGTCTGTGTACTTAGTCACTTAGTTGTGTCCAACTCTTTGTGACCTGCCAGGCTCCTCTGTCCATGGAATTCTCCAGGCAAGAATATTGGAGTGGATTGCTATTCTTTCTATAGTCTAGTTATACTCTAATCCCATTGCAGTTCTTTTATTCATTCATCTGACAATGATCTAATACCTATATGCCATAACTATTGTTATGTTATATTGTTATAAGGAAAGGGAAGATTGAAATCTGTTTTTAGAACTTACTGTTTTATAAGGGTGATATGTGCACATATACTTGTTATAAACTGTTAACTATTACATAAGAGATTCAGAGAACATACTTCAGGCATTAGAGACTGCTTCCTGCTTGAGGCTAAATCAGGAAAAGCTCTAAGAAATAGTTTATATCAAAAAGAATGCAAGAAATTGAGCAAGTGGAAATGAGAGTTTAAACACTCCTGTGTTCAAGTGAACACCTTGAGCAAAAACATAGACACTGAAACTTGTAGAGCACCCTTTGAGTGTAGAGAGCAATTCAGTTTCTGGAGTATGAAGACGACTTGTGAGAGAAGATTATAAAATGATAGGTTAGCTTTTCTGATAGTGAAGACCACCCCCTGAGAACACACCTCTGGCTGGATTGCTCAATCATTCTTTGGAGGAGTTAAAGGAAACAGAAAGTACTTGCAGCTGAGTTCAAACTCTTTCTCCTGGTTGCCATAAAACTGAGGGACTCTCAGTCCAGTGGGTTTCAATTCACTCCACTAGTGTATGACATTGCTTTTAGATGATTCATCTAACAACAGCCACAAAATGAGAAATAGAAAAAGGAAGAAATGATCAGGGTAAGTTCAGTCACTCAAGTCATGTCCGACTCTTTGCGACCTTATGGACTACAGCACGCCAGGCCTCCCTGGCCATCACCAACTCCCAGAGTTTACCCCAACTCATGTCCATTGAGTCGGTGATGCCATCCAACCATCTCATTCTCTGTTATCCCCTTCTCCTCCTGCCTTCAATCTTTCCCAGCATCAGGGTCTTTTCCAATGAGTCAGCTCTTTGCATCAGGTGTCCAAAGTATTGGAGTTTTAGCTTCATCATCAGTCCTTTCAATGAATGCCCAGGACTGATCTCCTTTAGGATGGACTGGTTGGATCTCCTTGCGGTCCAAGGGACTCTTTAAGAGTCTTCTCCAACACCACATTCAAAAGCATCAATTCTTTGGTGATCAACTTT
The DNA here is from genome assembly GCF_033118175.1 of Dama dama. Lineage (NCBI taxonomy): Eukaryota > Metazoa > Chordata > Mammalia > Artiodactyla > Cervidae > Dama > Dama dama. Next base: position 58,578,999 of record NC_083699.1, on the reverse strand, counting down.
CTTTAGAGTCCAACTCTCACATCCATACATTACTATTGGAAAAACCATAGCCTTGACTAGATTGACCTTGTTGGCAAAGTAATGTCTCAGTTTTTTAACAGGCTGTCAAGGTTGGTCATGATTTTTCTTCCAAGGAGCAAGCGTCTTTTAATTTCATGGGTGCAGTCACCATCTGCAGTGATTTTGGAGCCCAAAAATATAAAGTCAGCCACTGTTTCCATTGTTTCCCCATCTATTTGCCATAAAGTGATGGGACCGGATGCCATGATCTTAGTTTTCTGAATGTTGAGCTTTAAGCCAACTTTTTGAATCTCCTCTTTCACTTTCATCAAGAGGCTCTTTAGTTCTTCTTCGCTTTCTGCCATAAGGGTGGTGTCATCTGCATATCTGAGGTTACTGATATTTCTCCCAACAATCTATTCCATCTTGTGCTTCATTCAGTCCAGCGTTTCTTATGATGTACTCTGCATATAAGTTAAATAAACAGGAAGACAATATCCAGCTTTGACGTAATCCTTTTCCTATTTGGAACCAGTCTGTTGTTCCTTGTCCAGTTCTAATTGTTGCTTCCTGACCTGCCTACAGATTTCTCAAGAGGCAGGTCAGGTGGACTGGTATTCCCATCTCTTGAAGAATTTTCCAGTTTGTGGTGATCCACACAGTAAAAGTCTTTGGCATAGTCAATAAAGCAGAAGTAGATGTTTTTCTGGAACTCTCTTGCTTTTTTGATGATCCAGTGGATGTTGGCAATTTGATCTCTGGTTCCTCTGCCTTTTCTAAAACCAGCTTGAACATCTGGAATTTCACGGTTCATGTATTGTTGAAGCCTGGCTTGGAAAATTTTGAGCATTACTTTACTAGCGTGTGAGATGAGTGCAATTTTGTGGTAGTGTGAGCATTCATGGGCATTGCCTTTCTTCAGGATTGGAATGAAGACTGACCTTTTCCAGTCCTGGGCCACTGCTGAGTTTTCCAAATTTTCTAGCATATTGAGTGTAGCACTTTCACAGCATCATCTTTTAGGACTTGAAATAGCTCAACTGGAATTCCATCACCTCCATTAGCTTTGTTCATAGTGATGCTTCCTAAGGCCCACTTGACTTCACATTACAGGATGTCTGGCTCTAGGTGAGTGATCACACCATTGTGATTATCTGGGTCATGAAGATCTTTTTTGTACAGTACTTCTGTGTATTCTTGCCATCTCTTCTTAATATCTTCTGCTTTCTGTTAGGTCCATACCATTTCTGTCCTTTATTAAGCCCATCTTTGCATGAAATATTCCCTTGGTATCTTTAATTTTCTTGAAAAGATCTCTAGTCTTTTCCATTCTGTTGTTTTCCTCTATTTCTTTGCACTGATCACTGAGGAAGGCTTTCTTATCTCTCCTTGCTGTTCTTTGAAACTATGCATTCAAATGGGTATGTCTTTCCTTTTCTCCTTTGCCTTAAGCTTCTCTTCTTTTCACAGCTATTTGTCAGGCCTCCTCAGACAGCCATTTTGCTTTTGTGCATTTCTTTTCTTGGGGATGGTCTTAATCCATGTCCCCTGTACAATGTCACAAACCTCCATCCATAGTTCATCAGGCATTCTAGTAGATCTAGTCCCTTATATCTATTTCTTACTTCCACTGTATAATCACAAGGGATTTGATTTAGGTCATACCTAAATGGTCTAATGGTTTTCCCTACTTTCTTCAATTTAAGTCTGAATTTGGCAATAAGGAGTTTATGATCTGAGCCACAGTCAGCTCCCAGTCTTATTTTTTCCTGACTGCATAGAGCTTCTCCATCTTTGGCTGCAAAGAATATAATCAGTCTGATTTTGGTGTTGACCATCTGGTGATGTCCATGTGTAGAGTCTTCTCTTGTGTTGTTGGAAGAGGGTGTTTGCATTCTCTTGACAGTGCATTCTCTTGACAGAACTCTATTAGCCTTTGCCCTGCTTCATTCTGTACTCCAAGGTCAAATTTGCCTGTCATTCCAGGTGTTTCCTGACTTCCTACTTTTGCATTCCAGTCCCCTATAATGAAAAGGACGTGTTTTTGGGGTGTTAGTTCTAGAAGGTCTTGCAAGTCTTCATAGAACTGTTCAGCTTCTTCAGCATTACTGGTCGGGGCATAGGCTTGGATTACCGTGATTTTGAATGGTTTGCCTTGGAAACAAACAGAGATCATTCTGTCGTTTTTGAGATTGCATCCAAGTACCGCATTTCGGACCCTTTTGTTGACTATGATGGCTACTCCATTTCTTCTAAGGGATTCTTGCCCACAGTAGTAGATATAACGATCATCTGAGTCAAATTCATCCATTCCAGTCCATTTTAGTTCTCTGATTCCTAAAATGTTCACATTCACTCTTGCCATCTCCTATTTGACCACTTCCAATTTGCCTTGATTTATGGACCTATCATTTCAGGTTCCTATGCAATATTGCTCTTACAGCATCAGAGCTTTCTTCCATCACCAGTCACATCCACAAGTGGGTGTTGTTTTTGCTTTAGCTCCATCCCTTCATTCTTTCTGGAGTTATTTTTCCATTGATCTCCAGTAGCATATTGGGCGCCTACCAACCTGAAGAGTTCATCTTTCAGTGTCCTATCTTTTCACCTTTTCATACTATTCATGGGCTTCTGAAGGCAAGAATACTGAAGTGGTTTGCCATTCCCTTCTCCAGTGGACCTCATTTTGTCAGAATTCTCCACCATGACCCGTCTGTCTTGGGTGGCTGTACACAGTTTGGCAGCATGGCTCATAGTTTCATTGAGTTAGACAAGGTTGTGGTTCATGTGATTAAATTGGTTACTTTTCTGTGATTGTGGTTTCAGTCTGTCTGCCCTCTGATGTCCTCTCCAAGAGCCTACCATCTTACTGGGGTTTCTCTGACCTTGGACGTGGGGTATCTCCTCTCTGCTGCTCCCCACTCAGTGCTGCGTAGCCAAGAAATGGTAAAGAAGCCAATATTAAGTTGATGATGATTAGTGGTTGAACTGGGAAATGGTGAGAGTAATAGTGAAGTGTTGTGTGAACAGATATTGAGGTGGTAAAATCAATAGGATTTTGTAATTGGACCTATAGATATAGGAGCTGAAAGGATTCTTAGAAGGTCATTGGAAGTGTGATGCCCTAGTCCATTAGAGTCACTATAACAAAATAATGTATTAATAGATCTTGTAGCTTATAAAGAAACAGACATTTATTTCTCACATCTGGAGGCTGGGAAGTTCAAGATTAAGAAGACCGCTGATTCAGTGTCTGGTGAGAGTCTCCTTCCTGTTTCTTACATCATCTTACTGTAACCTAACATGAAGGAAGGGGACACAAGAGTTTTCTGGAGTCTCTTTTTTAAGGGCACTAGTCCCACTCTTGAGAACTCTTCCCTCATGTCCTAATTCCTTCTAAAAGGCTCACTCCAGATTCTGTCATATTGGGGATTAGGTTTCAACATATAGATTTGGGGGAGACACAAACATTCAATCTAAAGCCAATGATATTGCCATCTGTGGAAAAGGGAAATTTGTGGGGGGAGTTGATATATTTTAGTCATTTGAGTTTGATGTACTAATGGGAGAATACCAACTGGAGATCTCTATCATGCCATTGGCACCTCAGTGTTTGAGCTGTGAGACAAGTGGGACCAGAAATAAAGGCACTCTCTCTTCTCAACCAGTCATGACTACTTAATAGAGTCAGTAGAAATCCTGTAAGTGACTGGAGTTAGCAAAGACGTCAGCATGAAAGAACAAGCTATTTCCAGAAATTATGAAATTAACTATATTTAAGGGTAGGTAGGGAAAGAGGAGCAGAAATGAAAGGAGATCGAGGCATTAAGGCAAGTGAAGTAGGGAAAATTGTGTCTGAGTATGAACCACTCTATAGAACGTGTAAAATTTGGACTTAGTTAGTTCAAGGAATTAAGAAAGAAAAATAGAAAAACAAATAGGATTATATGTATTTTAAGACTTAATAAAACAGTGACTATGATATAGGATCAAAAGAGAGTGGACAGCAGGTGTTCTAAAAATTGTTATTAAAGAAATGCACCAACAAATAAACTTTTATATTTTTCTACAATTCTCAGTTATTCTCCTTTATCATACATTACTTTCTTAAGATTAGTCAGTAATGTATAGTATAAATCTTTTTCCTAAAAGAACAAAAGAATATTGTAATTTTTAAAGTATATTTTACAGTGCCAGGAGGCAAATGTGATAAAAGGGATTAAAAACAGCCTTATCTAGCTGATATAAATCATCTGTAAAATGGGGATAGTAAGACTTGTCATCAGCTGCTCTCAGAAAGTTGTCATGAGTAAATTGAAAAGAACTATGCAGCATTGTATGAATGTAATGTGTAACATAATTAATATTTATGGATGTTTTTGTTTTGATCTTATGCTGGTAAAATTGTCATTACTTTAAATAAGCCACAAATATCTATTTTTTTTTACTATTATCTATGTTAGGTAATAAATGTTCTCGTCTTTCTTGCACTTATAAATTGACTATAATTTTGCCTTCTGTGAGATGTTTTCATTTATCTTATTTTTGCCCACTTCTGCTGTGACAAATATATGCCAAATAAAATATTAGTATCAGCAAACAGACATTTTTGTTGGGTGTGTCCACACTGTCAAAATGTTTGTTTTTAGCCAGAACTATTTGTTTCAAAAGCTTTCATAAAACATGCATTTGTTTTTGAACCATCTCAACAGTTCATATATTCCTGTCCACATTTCCTTAGGTCACCTTCTATTCAGCAGTTTTTATGAATTCTCTTGCTGGCCAGAATTTTTTCTGAGGCTTCAGTAGTTGACTAGTAGGAATGCATGTAAAAACATTTGTGGATAGCCCAAATATTTTCAATAACATTTGCTTGGAAAAATTTTACTGGCAGTCAAGACACATTATTTAAACATATTTCAAAATATTTATGCATCCCTGCAGTACTTTGGCGGTGTCTGTATATCAAGGCTGAATTGATGGTTTTCTAGTTAAGTCTTTTTGTTTGTTTGTTTTTGGTCATTCATAATGGTTGATGAATGTTTGATAGAATTTCCATGCAGTTAATTTGATTGACTCCATAGGTGACTATAAAAACCAGTGAGTTTTGAACTAACTTTCTTTCCAGAGACAGGAACTTAATAAACAAATTAGATCGACTTTACCGTAATCTCTTCAGATGCTTGATTCTCAGTTGCTATTTTAGCTCTTTCCTTCATCTCCTTCCCAACAGCAATTCAGAAAATAGTAGATTTGTTAGGATCATTTTAGCTTTAGTAGTTAGTAAAAGAAGTAGTTTTAGTGAGACCTGTGGTTCTTAGATAGGATTTTCATCATTTTTAAAAGTCATTTTTCATATTCCATGACTCCAATCTAAATGAAGAAAGGAGATGAATAAATCCTGTGTACAGTTATTTGGAATAGATAAAATAATTTGTTTTACTTTGTGTTTTTTTAGTAGGGTTCATTTTTGTAATTTTCCAAAATAAATAGGGAAATCTAAGCTTGTGATTATATCTGGTCCTTGATTTTAGATGATGCTATCTACAAAAGAGTAAGAAATAGTACCTTAACTCTGGCTTATCAGAGATGATAAGGCCACATAAATTAAAAAAGCTTTTAGTAAGGGTACCTTTAAAGATCATATTAAAGAGTTTTAGTTAATGAAGTCCTCCTTTCTGATTTTGCATCTTGCATTCTTGCATCTCTCTTTACTTTTGTGTATAAATATTTTTTCTCCATGTATTTGTGCTGTATTTTTATGACTTTTTCTCTGTATATCACTGTGTATACTCATTTGATTATGTGTCATTTTCTATGCTTGTATATGTATGCCCAGTCTGTTTTTCCTTTGGGTATGTCTACTGTGATCTCTGTCTGTGCCTTTATCAATACATGTCTCCCTGTGTCTTTATGTCTGCATGTCTGTCTATCTAGATGTATGAATTTTGTATTCTCTCTTTCTATGTTTGTTTCAGTATATTCCTCTACTGTATGACTTTGTTCTCTTTCTCATTGTCTTTCTGAGTTTCATTTTACATATGACTTTCTCAGTTTTTGTCTTTCAGTTCTCTACATGTGTCCTCCTTCTTTTATGATTACAAACACTGGAGTTTTGCTGTGATGTTATGTTTGTCAATTAGATCAGTTCCGGATCCATTCTATTAGGTAAACATGTTAAAGATTATGAACAAGCAATTCATAAAAGCAATACAAGTGGGGTAATCAATTTATAAAACAGATATATTCTTACTAGTATAAGGGGCTTCCCAGGTGGCGCTAGTGGTAAAGAATTTGCCTGACAATGCAGGAGATGCCTGAGACAAGAGTTTGATTCCTGGGTTAGGAAGATTGCCTGGAAGAGGACATGGCAATCCACTCCAGTATTCTTTCCTGGAGAATAATATGGACAGAGGAGCCTGGCAGGTTACAGTCCATAGGGCCCAAAGAGTCAGACATGACTGAAACAACTTAACACACACAAAATAATGAGATTATAGTCATTGACTATCAGATTGACAAAGATAGGGGGAAAATAATAATAAGTTATAATAGTATTGAATCAACATTTTAAGAGAAAAACATTTATTAAAATTTTAAATATACATAAACTTTATTTCAGCAATTCCACTTCAGGTATTTGTCAAAAATAAGCAGACATTTGCACAACTGCTTGTTTCACAATTGCCTCTAATAGTATAAAATTGAAAGCAAATGTCAGTTGGTAGGGAATTGATTAAATGAATTATGATACAATAAATAGAATATTACAGAAAATTGTATATTGATAACCAGACAAGAATCAAATTCAATAAAGTATGTCAAATGTACATATTGTACATGCTGTTTATTCACTCAAACAATATGTATTTTGTGTCCCTTCTATGTGCTCAGCCCTCTAGAGGCACTATAGACATATTCATATTGTTTTATATGGGGTGTTAGATAATGAGATAATGTCTATCTTCTCTTTATATGGATTTAACAATCATATATTATGAAAAATAACAAACGTAGCATCAACTTTGAGAGAAGAGTTGTCTTAAATTTTTAAACAAGTGAATATTTCTGTTTTGAAATATTAAATTGATTTCTCCTTTAGTGGTTTTTCTTTCCTTTTTTTTTTCCCTTCAGTGAGCCTCTATGGAAAGTGATTCCTAATTGTCACCAAGGCAGTATTCTTAAGTGTTCTGGAAATGCTATGCCTTAGTATATATTGAATTAATGAGTTGTCAAAAAGAAATATTTGTTTAAAGCCTTTGGAAAGGTAGAAAAAAGTTAAGCTATGTAAGTGTCAAAATGTCATTCCAATGTGAAGCATGGAGAGTTAATGTGATATGAACCTGTGAAGGGGAATGCTTTACTCAGTCACTGGAAATTGACACTAGTGTCAGTGGAAAAGCAAACTTGAAAATTTAATGTTTAGTAGAGTAATTCTCAAACCTTCTTGTGATCAGGCTCAACTAAGGAGCTATTTTTAAATGTAGATTCCTAGACCCAGCCCTTGAGATCATTTGGTAGATCTGAGTGGTGTAGTTTAATAAGCTTCCCAGGTGATTCTTATATCCACTCTGAGTTTTATTATCTACATTTCAAAAAGCCATGCTAATGAGTAAGTTTAAATAGCTAATCTACTTTTTAAAAGGACAGATTTTTGTTAATCTTATCTACTAAGTACATTTCCAGAAGAATTCTTTGAACAAGGTTCTTTAAAGGATTGTGGAATTTATTTAGAGGGATTGTGAGTTCATAGGTAGGTTACATTCCCTTTAAGACCTATTGACTTTCTGGACCTCAACTTTGAGCCAAAATTTTAATGAGCTGCCAGTGTTTACTTGTGTCAAATAAAATTGTCATGCCTTTTCCTCAAACAATGGCACTAATATTTATAGGTTTCCTTTCATTCTTATTATATATAGTGTTCCCAAGAATATTGTTGTAAAAGAATGACAAATAAAATATAGATAATAGACCACTACAAATGCAGAATTCTGATCAGTGAAAGCAACTATGTAGTATAGATAAAAGACTACTTTAGAGTACTTACACACAATCAGAATATCAAATCTCTGAGTCTTAAAAGACTGAATTATATACAATAAGCATATCGATTGCTAGACTATTTTGCCTCGAAAATAACTCTGAACTTTCTAAAAGGAAGGATCATGAGATGTACTGCAAGAAGTTTATAATGTTTTTACAACATACTGTCACCTACTTGTGTATAACCAAAGTGTACACTAAACATAAAATTTAACTATATTGTGATCATTCAGTGTAAAACTATTTATAATTCTATTTTAAATAAAGTTTATTTGGATAAGAATCCAAAAAGCCTTCCTCAGTGAAGCTGATAAGGAAAACACCTGATCAATACAAACTACCAGAGAGTTTTATGGCTGGAAAACCATTCAGTTCAGTGTTTCTCAAAGATTAATATGAATAAGAATCACTTGGGGATGTTGTTAAAATGAAAATTACGATGATGGTCTAGGGTGTGGGACCTGAGATTCTCATTCCAAACAAGCTGTTGTTCCAGGGACCATATTTTGAATTCCAAGTATTTATGTCAACCCTTTTGTTTAATAGAAGGAATTGGCATGGAAGGAGCATGGCATTGCAGGATGTGACTGACTCTGGTGGACTTAAAGCCATTGGAGCTGAATGGTATGTTAATGGCAGTTCCTCAAACTCTTATCACTATGGTCTCTGGTGGGGCCTAGGTTGCTGCTCTTCCTGAGTGGAGGCTTTCAACTTTTCCTTTCATTCTGTGAGAGCACTGAAATATTCCTTGCAATGAATTTTCTATTTACTTGAGCTATCCAGAGAGAGCAATCAAAAGAATGTAATACAGGCTCTGGGTTGGGACTTCCACTGCAAAAAATATTTACATCACAAGGAAATAGATTCTTCTTCCTCTAGAACACAGTAGTAAATATATTTTCTTAAATGTATATACAAGTCCACTAGTGACTCCCAAAGGCCTCTTTCCATCATGACATTTCCAGGCTCTGTGGAACTTCCTATTTGATATCTGTATTTGAATATCTAATAGGCATCTCAGACTTAACATATTCAAAGTTAAATCTCCCAAACTTGATGTTTATGTGGCAAATGGCACATCTTTTCTTGCAGTTGCTCAGGTAAAAACCTAGGAATCATCCCCATTCTTTTTTCCCTTCTCACATTCCACCTATTAGCAAGTTTATTGGTTCTGCCCTAAAAACTAGTCAGAAATTAAACATCTTAATGGTTAATTTTCCATGGCAATTTTCCATCTTAATTGCCTCATTCTATTCTAAACCATCACTATCTCTACCTTGGGCAACTACAATAGCTTCCTAATCCTTCTTTTTGCTTCCACTAGACCCCTTCCACATGGCAACTAGAGTAACACTTGCTCAAAACTGGTCAGTAGCTTCCCATACCACTGAGGAATAAAATCTAAATTCCTTACCGTGATCTGCAAGACCTTATGTTATCTGAGCCTTTACTAAATCTCCTACTTCATCTTGCTCCAGTTTCTTCCTTGCACATGCTGCACCTGTTTACTGCTCTCCTGATAACTCTTCAACTAGAATATAAGTCCCAAGGACAGAAAAGTTGTCTGTTTTGCTCACTGTTGTATCCTAGTACCTTGTGAGGCCCTGAGCAGAGAATCCAGGTGAGCTACTCTGTGCCCAGATTTCTGACCCACTCTGTGAGGTAATAAAATGGGCAGTCTTTTAAGCTGCTAAGTTTGTGGTGGTTTGTTGTGATACCAGTAGAAAGCACGCACAGTAGGAGAACTGGAAGAGTCTAGTATCACAAAAGCTAATGTAGGAAGAAAAGATGTATTCATTAAGAAGTCATTGGCATTTCAGAAAGTAGTTTTTCCTCTTAATGAATAAGATTCACTTATGATCAGGGATAGTTCTAGTAACCACCATGAAATATACAGCTTAGATTTGAAGCCCAATATCTAGCAGATTTAGCCTGATGTGAATCATTTCTTTATTAGCACTTTATTTTTCCAACGTAATTCACTTCAGTTGGGTATTGGGTCTTTTCCCAATCAAAATGGCCTCAGCTGCAGCAATATTAGCTCTTATTAGGGCATTTTGCTGTGCAGCTGGGGTCCTTAGGTAGGAGTGGGAACTGAAGCCAGTGATAGAGGAAACAGGGAACTGTGGGAAGGATAGAAGCAAGTCTTCCTTGGGGGTAAGGATGGGATACACAAGAAGAGGATGCTAGTGGGGGCAAAGTTCTGTGACAGAGGAGAGGGCAGTGTCAAAGGAAGCAGGGACTTCTCCCAGCTGCAACTGGAGGCTGATAAGTGTGCTCTGGGGTGTGATATTGTGATTTATAATAACTGTATGTCTGGTCTGTGTCCCTGTTGCTTCTGGCACAGAGCTTCTAAAACCCTTGCAATTTCTTAAGTGCAGAAAGAAACAACTTGCCTCTTGTTATGTTAATTAGGTGACTTTTGGAGAGCAGCTAAGGATGGGCTGGTTGCCAGGAGAACCAGCAATGTGATTGGAGGGTTGGAACATTCAGTCCCACGATCCACCACCATTCCCCCTCCCAGTACTAAGAAGGACTGGCAATTGGATCTGTCACCAATGGCCACTGGTTTAATCAAGCATTCCTATGTAATGAAGCTTCCATAAAAGCCCCAAAATATGAACTTCTGAGAGCTTCTGGGTTGGTAAACACATGGACATATGGGGACAGTGGTGCTCCGAGAAGGCATAGAAGCTCCACATACCTTGCCCTATGCATCTCTCCCATCAGTATGTTAATCTGTATCCCTCATCATCTTTTTACAGTAAACTGGTAAATGTAAGTAAATTGGTTTTTTTTTAATTCTGTGAGCCACTCTAGCATTGAACCCAAGGAAACAGAGTTCTGATCTATAGCCGTTGGTCAGAAGCACAGGTTACAACCTGGGCTTGCAATTAGTGTCTGACGTGTGTGTGTGTGTCTGTGTGTGTGTGTGTGTGTGTGTTGGGGAGTGGGGGGCAGGCAGGCTGGTGGGACTGAACCCTTAACCTATGGAATCTGGTGCTATTTCCAGGTAGATAGTGTCATATTGAGTTGACTAGTAGGACACCCAGGTGGTTTCAGAGAACTGCTTGTTAGTGTGGGGAAAATGACCCCCCCCCCCATGTTTGAATTGGGTCCAGGAACCTAAAAGTGGGAGATTGAACGTATCTGTAGTGCTGGTAGCACACACTAATGCCAAGGAAGGCAATGCTAAAAAGAACGAAGCAGTCATCAAGCAGAGACCAAGGTGTGGAGTTGCTTGGCCCATAGCTACTCATGGTAAATTTACCAGATATTAGCTGTTCTGGAACTCTTTCTCATGCTTTCTGGGAGGGAACAGGAAAAGGCTCTTACATGGATGATGTTAATAAGGGCCTGAGTCAGAAAGCAGTTTTGGGTTGCTGTCATGACCCACATACAGTAATTAAAAAAAAAAAAAAACTTCTCAGATTGATAGAGCCTGGGGCAGCATCTGTTGTATATTTATAATCTTTTCTAAGTCCCTCACAAAAATATTTCTTGTTTGATGGTTAATTCAGGCTCTCATTATCTATCCAAGCAATTTGTTATTAAATAGGCTTTCAGTTCCTTTACATACTTAGAACAAAGATTTTTTTGGTGTTAGGCTGCAAAAAAAAAAAAAAGGCTGCTGCTTTTCATTCCATCTTTTCAGATGCCAAGATAGCTTGTGATGTTTCTAGCTCTTTTATCTTAAAACCATAGTTTATCTTATGTATAATTTTGTCACCATCATTCACTTACTCAAAACTGATAATTACATCATTGATACAAGTTAAAGTATATGACTCTCTATTAACTTATTTCTGGAATGTAAGTATGGGAAGAGTATCCTTTCTTATGTGAAGGTTTCTTTATTGAGTGCTTCATCTTGTGTCTTGGTTTGTACTCTGGCAGCTTGCTCAAATACACATCTCTCAAATCTGAACCTCCCTCTTTATTTCCATTGCCATTGATTTATTCAAACTCCTATTATTTTCTGCTGGGACTGTTAAAATAGTTCATCTACCTCTGGCTGTACTCACACTTATGACCCATACTGTATACTGTAGCAGAAATGACTTTTTAAACACAAATCTAATTATGTCAATTTGTTCCCTATAGTGCTTAACGTTGCTTATTAGATAATGTCTAAATGCCTCAGGATGAAAAACCAAGACTTCAGTGTTCTCTGCCACCCTGTCCAGCCTCATCTACTTGCCTCTTCTAAATAAATTCTGCGTTTAAGTGATACTAAATTATTTGCAGTGCCTGGCCTCTGTGCTTTTGTGTGTGGTGTTTCTTTTTGTTCATCTACCTTGTCAGTCATGCTCCTGTCTCTGTGCTGCAAAGCACCATATTCCTATCTCTGTTGTGGTGCTTAGTCACGTGAACGGCTACAAACAATACAATGTCTCTTCAAATAGAGAGTGAAATTCTGGAGGGCTGGAAGTATGTCCAGTTATCTTTGTTTATTAAATGAATCATTCAGTTTCTAGTTTGGAATTCAGTTTGGAATTAGTGATTTCATATTTGTCTCAAATAGTGATTTTGATATTTGTTAATGTTCCTAAAGGAGATCAGTCCTGAGTGTTCATCAGAAGGACTGATGTTGAAGCTGAAACGCCAATACTTTGGCCACCTGATGCAAAGAGCTGATTCATTTGAAAAGACCCTGATGCTGGGAAAGATTGAAGGCGGGAGAAGAAGGGGACAACAGAGGATGAGATGGTTGGATGGCATCACCGACTCAATGGACATGAGTTTGAGTGAGCTCCGGGAGTTGGTGATGGACCGGGAGGCCTGGTGTGTTGCAGTCCATGGGGTCGCAAAGAGTCGGACACAACTGAGCAACTGAACTGAACTGAATGTTTCTTTCCCCTTTTAAAGTGTGCATGTTTAATACTAAAAGTGTGGCCATGCACCAACATCCAGGTGTGGACATCACCGAGGAACTTCTTAAAAATGCAGTCTCAGGCTCTAAACTCAGTGAATGGAGTAATTCATTTTAACAAGATCCCTATGTGAGAGCGCCGAATCCTAACCACTAGACCACCAGGGAGCGTCACAAGATCCCTATGTGGTAATTATTTACAACACAGTTCAAGAGGCACCAGTGTAGAAGATATTTCACCTAATAGTTCTTTTGTCTTCAGGACACACAGAAACCCCTTGCCAGTGTCTCACATATGTACTTTAATGGAGTATACAGTTTTACGAGTTGATGAGCTTTTCCTACCAGCCACAAAATCTTTGCCTTACATGACAAAGTCACCTTCTCTGAAGAAATCTTTATCATTTGTTAAAGAAATTTATGCACCTGAATCTAGGTAGTATTCAAATAATGAATTCTCCAAAGTAACTTTTAAGCAATCACTCTCCCAAATGGGAGTAAGCCTCACTCATCACAACCGTACCCTTTCCCGAGGATAGTGGCATTTGCATTGACCTCGCAGCCTTCCCTGGATGAAAATATCTGTGTGTTTTGTTATCTATTCTATTCTACAAGAATACTTATCTTGGGTTGCTTCTTTCAGTTAGTCTATTGACTTTGAAAGCTAACTCTAATGTCCCATTTTCTTTTCTTCTCATATTTCTTCTTTGCAGTTACATTCATCACTCTGTCCTTAACATAGCCTAACCTTAGTGTTACCCAGCTCTTTGTTTCAAGTATATTAATGAGATAAATATGAAGGACTGCATATCAACAATTCCATAGTCTTTTATTCTTTAGTTCTTTTCAGTTACCTCAAAGTTTTAGCTTCTTTGTATACTTTCTGATCCCTTTTATATATTTCACATATGTGCTACTACTAACCATTTATGTTTGGGCATCAGTATATTTTCTGGAGCGCACTCACCTACCTTGAGCAGTGTCCTTCCTTGCTTTAGGACTTGACTATACTCTAAAAGCAGATGTATACTTAAAGTCTAAGCTCTCAGTTTTCTAGCTAGCTTTTCTTATGCTTAAAATATTCCACCAATTTTTCTTGAATAGCATCATCTCTATAGTTCATTTTTTTTTTATAGCAGTTGGTTTGCATTGTTCTGTGTGAATGAATGACTTGCCCTGTGCGAAGCAAGTGAGGAGCCCTGCTCTGTGGTTCCACAGTGACCCCATATGGCATTATGGCAGAAACCCTCTCAGGGGTTTATTCCGACCTACTGTGGATTTCCCTGGTGGCTCAGATGGTAAAGCATCTGCCTACTATGCAGGAGACCTGGGTTCAGTCTGTGGGTCAGAAAGATCTCCTGAAGAAGGAAATGGCAGCCCACTGTAGTATTCTTGCCTGGAAAATCCCATGGATGGAGGAGCCTGGTAGGCTACAGTCCATGGGGTCACAAAGAGTTGGACATGACTGAGCGACTTCACTTTCTTTTCATTTGCATTGTTCTACTTTGCTTCTGCAAATTTAATAACTGACACACTTCCTCTGAAAACATCCTCTCTTTACTGAATCTTTCAACACAGATCAAATCATGTTTGCTTGCTCTCACTACCATAAATTTCCTCAAGTGTATCAGAGGACATGTCCTGTTAGGAGAGCTTATCAGTCAGTCACAAAGGGCTTCAAGTCTCCTCAGAGTACTTGCCTTAAAACTTCATGCTCCAGCAACACGGTGTGGTTAAGCAAGGTGAAAGGACAGTAAGGGAGAAAACAGGAAATTATACTATCACAGGAAATTGTAGTAATAAAGTGAAAAGCCAAGGAAGCAACTGGCCAGCAAGTCATAAAATTCTAATGACGCAGCAGGGATACAATGAAGCTCTGCTCACTGGCTGGCAGAGTTCTGTATTCTTTTAGTCTTTATTCACATCTAAGCGGTTACGAGACTTGAAGGCCATTTGGCCTTGAGATATTTAACGATATACTTAATACTTGAGATTTCATAAAATGACTGCTAAAACCTGGTCTAGGATATGGGTCTCTGATTTATAGAGCAGGACATTTTTCCTAATATTAGGACATTTCCTAAATAAATTTATTAAAGGACCAATAAATTACCAAGTCCTGTCCTCTTCGCGTTTTAATGTAGTAAATCCTCTCCTCAAAGTGCTGAAGCCTATTCCCGTTTTACCAATGGGAAATCTGAGGCTGTGGGAGGCAAACATGAGGTTCTTCATTATGAAAGTGTCTGCCTTCATCCCAGAAGATAGGCTCACATGCATGAAATGACTTTCTTAGGTGAGCAATAATATTTTACAGACCTGAGAGGGTTGGAAGATGAACAAACTCTTTCTCAAGGAAGATAGGTGCCCTGTAGTTGCTGTAGCAACTGGAAACTGATGCAGAGGCATTCTAGCTAAAGACTTTCCATACGTAGGAGATGTCTTTCTGTCTGATCAGGAACTGAAAAAGTTTGATTGGCTTTGTTAATTAGAGCAGAGGTATACCAAATAGCATGTACCCTAGGATATATGCAGGTCAGTCTCCTGGAGTTTGAGAAAATATTGTTTAAAAATCTTTTTAAATGAGATATAATCCAGTAGCTCAGATGTTAAAGAATTTGCCTGCAATGCAAGAGACCCAGGTTCAGTTCCTGGTTGGGAAGATCCCCTGGAGAAGGAAATGGCAACCCACTCTAGTATTCTTGCCTAGAGAATTCCTCGGACAGAGTCTGGCAGGCTACATTTCATGGGGTCACAAAGAGTCGGATGTGACTGAGTTATCAACACACACAATATGTACAGATATGTGCACATATCATACGTATATAGCTTATATACTTATTTTCACAAACTGAAACATCCATACAGCTAGCATCAAGATCAAGAAATAAAATTTTAATATCATCTTAGAACTTAGTCACGTTTTTTCCTCTAATCAGTATTCCTCCAGAGGTAATCACTAGCCTGACTCCTAATGCTATACATTAGTTATGTCTGTTTTTTGAGTTTTATGTCAATGAAATGATACAGTATACACTTTTTTGTGTGTCTAGTTTGTTTTACTTGATGTTATGTCTATGTGGAGTGTGACCAACTTTTTCATCTTTTTTAATTTTTATTTTTTATGTATTTTGATGTAAAATAGTCCAGTCTTAGATCCATATAATCTATAAGCATAGTATTTATTGGGGATGTGTGCTCAAAAAGTTTAGAATTCTTGGGTTAAAGTATGACACCACTTCTGTGAATATCCTGAGTTTAAACCCCAAGTAGACTCATTAACTTTGCTCTGAAAGAACTATTCATAACTAGACTACGATCTTGACCTCAGCCAGCCATTTGCTTTCAATAAACATATTTTTTGAACAGCCATTACATGTCTTTGTAGGTGCTGTGACAATTACATAAGCAAAAAAAAAAGACATGGCCCAGGGATCTCAAGAAGTCTATCACTAGTGGGAGAAATAGAACAATGAACTCAAATGATTAATACAGGCAGAATTAAGAGCCTATAAAAGAGGCACAATTATAATTGTCAGGCGAGTGTATGCTCCTCGGTTTTTGTCTCGTCACAACAAAATTTGGAGTGATGTAATGATGTAGGAGGTTGAGTGAAGGGTAACCAATCTTCCAGGAAGCTAGTAAAGTCTCATTATGAGTTTTACCAGATAAACTGTGAATCCCATTTTGCTTTCCAGTTTCCAAGATTTAATCAGATTTCTCATTACAGAAATAGTGTCTTTATTCTCACAGTCCATTCATTGGGTATGATTCCAGTTTAAGGCTTCATGGTATCTATAGCTCTTAACAGTCAAAAGGGGGCAGCATTCACCCTTTTTCTGAAAATCAGAGAACCCTGGCCACATCCCTTTCTTTCTAGGAAAAGAATACTTTTATCAGATAGCATTTTAGAACAGACATATATTTAAGTGCCCTGTTTTAATTGTCACTTTGGAGAGATAGCAACTGATTCGCACCTTCATGTCAGTGAGACCAATATATTACACATCTATAAACAAAGTCGGGCTGTCTCTGTCTCCAGAGTTCCCTTATTTCTGCCTTTGTCCCATGATTGGGCGTGGCAGTCTTGCTCAGACAGAGATTGCTAAAGGGCGGTGGCTGGAGTGAACAAAAGGAATCAGACCTCTACTTTCACCCAGAGAAAAAGATTGCTAGAGGAAACCTTGGGAAGGAAGAGAAATGTTGTGTGCCTCCATTATTGTTTTAATTGCCAATGCTTTTTTTCCCCCTCTTTTGAAATCTTAACCTTTTAAAACCTCTATTTATAAGCATAAAGTCTATATTAAAGGTAAATAAGTGAGATATGTTCACTATGAGGATGTATGAATGCACTGAGTCTTAGGACCAATCTTTATTAGGCAAGTACCCTTTACAGTTTAAGTAGCACACAGCTGCCTGCAGTTCTTTTCCTGCTGGTGCAGTAGCAGAGGGTGTGGTGGTGGAAACTGCAGAGGTGTTGATGCTGAAGCTGTCAGACTGTGTATCTCTCTGACCTCTAAGCACAAGACCACCAGATGACTGATTACGTAATATTGTTAGTTGAAACACTGATGTTAATGACTAACTTATATCACCTCCCATGTTCTACTTGATTGGTTTTGAGAAAATCAATGCAACGGCCAAAATTCTAAATTAACAATCCCTTTCTAGATTTCATCATAATGTATACAGCCCTAAACAGTCTTCTGAAAGATTTTTTTTTTTTTAATTTAAAGATTAGACCTTAACCAAATGTCTCTGAATGATAAAGGAGAGTTGGCCCATCCCATAATTAGGTTTTGTAAATATCAAGTCAAAGGTCAGAGCAAAGATCATCTGATTTCTTTCTTTTGTGAAGAAAACAAAGGTTTTAGACACTGACTGATTTCAATAGTGGCTAAGGATTAGGTCATTGCTTCCTTCCTAAGCAGAGAATACAAATGGAATAAATTTGGAAGAGCTACAGAAATAATTACATTCATTTTACTATCAAATAACAGCTGATAATTTTTGTAGCAGTTTCAAATACCTGTACCTTAATTGCAGATTTTGTGAAGTGTTTTGCCCTGTCAGATAAGTGATGCTGGGACAATAGCTCTTGAGCAGATCACAGATGACATCATGTCGCTGTGCTCTGCCACTTTTGAAAGATTTTATACCAGGGTCATTAAAAACAAGCAATGTGGTATAGCCAAGAATTTCAAAAGGCAACAAACAAAAAGAACCCTCTATCAGCTTCCCACTCTATCAGCACCAGTTTACATAAATTACCTAAATAAACAATAGGCCTCATGCTCATCTGCAGTCCTATCTGGCTCTTTGTGACCCCATGGACTGTAGCCTGTCAGGCTCCTTTGTCCATGGGATTTTCCAGGTAAGAATACTGGAGTGGGTTGCCATTTCCTCCTCTAGGGGATCTTCCCAACCCAGGGATCTTCCCAACCCAGGGATCATGTCTCCTGCATCTCCTGCACTTGCAATCATATTCTTTACCACTGAGACACCTGGGGAGAAATAAGACAAAAATATTTACATTTCTGTGGAAATTAAACATCATAAAGTTGAGACTGTTACCTTTTAAACGGAGTGAATTTAAAAACATTTGTATCAAGTGATGAGTTAAGACTTACCAGAGGAGAAACCTGGGTGACTGACTACCTTACATCACCAGGGACTGAGAAAGTCTCCAGGAGATGAGACATTCACTTTTAAAATCAGAATCGTCTCAGGCAAACCTGGAAAAGTTGGTCACCCCAGCTGGAAGAGATCTTTGAGACCCAGCTGGCCCCATTAGCTTATTTTACAGTTGAGAAAAATGAGGCCTTTGGTAATTGAAAGATCTACTGTATGATCTCTGCAGAATAATTTTTCTCCCTAATACTTGTATGTGTCATGCTTTTCCCATTTTCTCAGGTCATATGTTAAATTTAGACCATAATATTATCAATAGAAACAACTGGCCTTTCTCGTCAAGTGGGCCTAGGAGCTAAGTGTTGAACTGAGTGGTTTCAAGAGTAGCCATTCTTAGGCTTCCCTGGTGGCTCAGTGGTAAAGAATCCACCTGCCAATGTAGGAGACACAGTTTGATCTCTGATCCAGAAAGATCCCACATAGCACAGAGTGGCTAGACCCATGCACCACAACTTTTGACTCTGCTCTAGAACCTAGGAACTGCAATTACTGAGCCCTCGTGCCACAACTGCTGAAGCCTCATGGCCCTAAAGCCTGTGCTCTGCAACAAGGAAAGCCACCACAATGAGAAGCTGGCTCACTGCAACTAGAGAGTAGCTCCCTGCTCGCCACAACTAGAAAAAATCCAGAGGAGCAACAAAGACCCAGTACAGCCAAAAACTGTAGACAAATAAATATATAAAAAAGAAGAGTAACCATTCTTCTTAGACCTGAAGGTCATCTGGCTTACTATGGGAATGCCTGGGTATTTTTCAAGGCAAGTAAAGGACACACTTATCAATAGCTTGAACACTGCTTTATGTCTTTCTGAGTGGCACAGCAAAGTATCAAAGACAGAAGTGCAGCATTCACAGTCACAGCTGGGGGGAGGGGCGGGGACTAAGTTCTGAGACTTGGACTACATCAAGGATTCACAGCCTTTCAAAAGTAAGGGACAGTTTACTGACACCTGTTCGTCTGGGTCATAAGGAAAGCAGAAAGTGTAATTAAATCAGTCAGCCTGGTTTAGGGGCTTCGTTTATGTTCATTTCTAGGAGGATTTGCCTTTCCATGAGGACTATGGAGGGTAATAATTAAAATGACTGAAGTGGTTGAGTGGGAGGTTTTATACAGCTCTGTGTGTTGATGAGTTAGTTGGTGGAGAGTGGGGTAAAGACTGCTTTCAGCATTTTCTTCAAGTCATTCCACGGAAATGACTGCCTGTACAAGAAAGAAAATGAGAATTACTAACAATATTTCATTTCCATTCATCAAGGAGAATACTTATAGAACTGAAGGAGAGCAAACACAGTAAAAAACATGGTACAAATAAGTTAAAACCTGCACAAAATAGAACATATGGAGGCAAGAGTAATCAAAGTCACTCAGAACCCTGGTACAAGGTTATTTTTCACTAAAATAGAGACCTGTGTCTTCCGTCCCCTATTTGATCTGCCAAATGCATCATTCCCATCTCATTTCAGTAGACCTTTCTGTACTCATTGTTAGATCTCAGCCTGAATATTACTTCTTGGGAAAGCGTCCCCTAACCCTCTAATTCTATTTTAGGTCACCCTGTTAAAAGCCTTTATAGCATTCTGCACTTTATTTTTAAACCATGATTTGATATAAAAATTAAAGTTAGCATGAATTACACTAAAATTACACTTATAATAATTAAATATCTGTATCCCTGCTAGATTTTAAATTTCTTACACACAGAGACTGTTTTTTCCCTGGTCATTGTTGATTGAGGTCCCTGGCACATAGTAAGTGTTTAATAAATGCTATTTCCTAAGTTAATGAGTTAATTCCAACCATTAGGATGAGCTCACGTTTTCAAATTTTGTGCAGATTTCCTATTTTATAGATTTACAATATGTGGAAAGATTGATAAAATGTATCATACACAAATATCTCCAGCATGTGTATGTAGTATTGCTGTTAAGAGAATTGGTTCTAAAGAAAGACAACTGGATTCAAATGTTGGCTCTCTTACTATCTCTGGAAAGTTACATTGAAAAAACCTCATTTCTGTCATTTGCAAAATGAGGATGATTGTGTCTACTTCCAAAGTTTCTTCTGAGGATTGAATGAAATAATAAAGGGTAAATATTAAGCATAGAACCTGTAACATGATATGTTTCCCATCCTTATTAGGTTATTAATTCAAGTAATTAAAATATAGAAACAAGCAAATTCCCCAAATTTCTCAAGATGGTGGAAAATGTAACTGACCATGTGTCTAGAAATAAGAATTTAGTTCTAGCTTTCCCACTGAGTTATCATATAATCTTCAGTTCAGTTCAGTCACTCAGTCGTGTCCAACTCTTTGCCACCCCATGAATCACAGCACGCCAGGCCTCCCTGTCCATCACCAACTCCCGGAGTTTACTCAAACTCATGTCCATTGAGTCGGTGATGCCATCCAGCCATCTCATCCTATGTCGTCCCCTTCTCCTCCTGCCCCCGATCCCTCCCAGCATCAGGGTCTTTTCCAATGAGTCAGCTCTTCGCATCAGGTGGCCAAAGTGTTGGAGTTTCAGCTTCAGCATCAGTCCTTCCAATGAACACCCAGGACCGATCTCCTTTAGGATGGACTGGTTGGATCTCTTTGCAGTCCAAGGGACTCTCAAGAGTCTTCTCCAACACCACAGTTCAAAAGCATCAATTTTCTTTGGCACTCAGCCTTCTTCACAGTCCAACTCTCATATCCATACATGACCACTGGAAAAACCATAGCCTTGACTAGATGGACCTTTGTTGGCAAAGTAATGTCTCTGCTTTTTAATATGCTGTCTAGGTTGGTCATAACTTTCCTTCCAAGGAGTGTCTTTTAATTTCATGGCTGCAGTCACCATCTGCAGTGATTTTGGAGCCCCCAAAAATAAACTCTGTCACTGTTTCCACTGTTTCCCCATCTATTTGCCATGAAGTGATGGGACCAGATGCCATGATCTTAGTTTTCTGAATGTTGCGCTTAAGCCAACTTTTTCACTCTCCTCCTTCACTTTGATCAAGAGGCTTTTTAGTTCCTCTTCACTTTCTGCCATAAGGGTGGTGCCATCTGCATATCTAAGGTTATTGATATTTCTCCAGGCAGTCTTGATTCCAGCTTGTGCTTCCTCCAGCCCAGTGTTTCTCATGATGTACTCTGCATATAAGTTAAATAAGCAGGGTGACAGTATACAGCCTTGATGTACTCCTTTTCCTATTTGGAACCAGTCTGTTGTTCATGTCCAGTTCTAACTGTTGCTTCCTGACCTGCATATAGGTTTCTCAAAAGGCAGGTCAGATGGTCTGGTATTCCCATCTCTTTCAGAATTTTCCACAGTTTATTGTGATCCACACAGTCAAAGGCTTTGGCATAGTCAATAAAGCAGAAATAGATGTTTTCTTGGAACTCTCTTGCTTTTTCAATGAACCAGCAGATGTTGGCAATTTGATCTCTGGTTCCTCTGTCTTTTCTAAAACCAGCTTGAACATCTGGAAGTGCACAGTTCACATATTGCTGAAGCCTGGCTTGGAGAATTTTAAGCATTATTTTACTAGCATGTGAGATGAGTGGAATTGTTCGGTAGTTTGAGCATTCTTTGGGATTGCCTTTCTTTGGGATTGGAATGAAAACTGACCTTTTCCAGTCCTGTGGCCACTGCTGAGTTTTCCAAATTTGCTGGCATATTGATTGCAGCACTTTGACAGCATCATCTTTCAGGATTTGAAATAGCTCAACTGGAATTCCATCACCTCCATTAGCTTTGTTCATAGTGATGTTTTCTAAGGCCCACTTGACTTCACATTCCAGGATGTCTGACTCTAGGTGAGTGATCACACCATCGTGACTATCTGGGTCATGAAGATCTTTTTTGTACAGTTCTTCTTTGTGTTCTTGCCACCTCTTCTTAATATCTTCTGCTTCTGTTAGGTCAGTACCATTTCTGTCCTTTATTGGGCCCATCTTTGCATGAAATGTTCCCTTTGTATCTCTAATTTTCTTGAAGATATCTCCAGTCTTTCCCAATCTGCTCTTTCATATAATCAATGTCTTTCATATAATCTTAGGCAAGTTATAAAATACCTTTGGGACTAAATTTCTTAAAAATGAGAGATCAAAACCATTTTCTTAGAGTTCATGGTGAAAATCAGAGTGCTGTGAATATCCTAAATTTATATAAAGTTGAATGTTTACATAGCCATATTTTTCTGAACCAAACTATATGTTTTATCAGATTCTTAAAAGAGATTGTATCTCAAGTCAGGTTGCTGGGGAGTACTCAGATGTGGACCAGGGTGCAGGAAGTGTATGTGGAAGTGCTTGCAGCATTAACACCTGTTGGAGAAAGGAGTGAAACAGGTTTGGCCAGAGGGAGAAGCAGTCAAAGGCCTTGACCAAACCCTCCTTCATGGATATTTTGCTAGATTCTGTAAAACGAACATGACCAATATAACAAATGTCACACCTTCAGCATTTCTATAATTTAGAAGAAAGCATGGCAGACACTTCTGGTACTATCTTCCCAGCATCCCTTCCCTTATGAACTGCTCCTTTTTTTCATCCTAATCATGCAGTTTACAGGGTAGATGCCACACTCTCCCATGCTCTGCCAGCTTGCCGCTGTTGACTGTTCCTGAGTTGAGTACCTAACTTAAACTCAGGTGGTGTCATTTGAGTAAATTTTTAAGTTTACTTGGGAAAAAATTAACCTCTGGTGATGGGGACCAAAATATGAAACTCAGAATCTGGCCTTGCTTATGACCTCTGTAGGTGAGGAAGTCATGAAGTACTTCAAAACCTACCCATGCATATTACATAATAAAGAATTCAATCTCTAGGAAGTCATAAGGATTCTAAAAATGTATGCACCTAGCAGAATTTCACATTATATGAAGCAAAAATTGATAGGTGAACCCACAATTATAGCTGGAGAATTCAACATTCTCAGTAATTCAGAGTACAAGAAAACAGAAAATCAGTAAGGTTATAGAAAACAGAAACACTATCAACCAATTTGAACTAGTTGACTCTAACAATATAATATGCATTCTGTTCAAATGTATATACAGCATTCTAGGGAGACTATTTCAGAACTATAAAACAAACCTAAAGAAATTTAAAAGGTTGAAATTATGCCAACTATGTTCTCTGACCATAATGGAATTAAGCTAGAAATACATAGGAAGATAATCTGGAAAATCCATGTATATTTTGCAAAGTAAAAACCATAACTTCTGAAGTTAAAGAGGAAGTCACAAAGGAAATGAGAAAACAATTTGAATTAAATGAAAATGATACAACACATCAAAATCTGTGGGATGAATCTAAAGCATGCTATACGTTCAAATTATAGAATCAAAAGTTTATATTAGAAGAGAAGAAACATTTCAGTGTTTCAATTATCTAAGCCTTAAGAATCTAGAAGAGAAACAAACCTCAAAGCCAACAGAATGAAGTGGAAAATAAAGGTAAGTGGAAAACTAAAAAAGCAAGAAGGTAGAGACAATGATACAAAATACTGGTACTTTGAAAAGATCAACTTAATTGATAAATCTCTAAGCAAGGGGGAAGAAAGAGAAGACAAAAAATGACTAATATCAGAAATGAAAGAAAGAGCATCACTGTTGATTCTACAGACCTTAAAAGGAAAAGGGGTTATTTCAAACATCTATGCTTGTACATCAGTAACTTAGATGACATGAACAAATTTCCTGAAAAATAACTATCAAAAAGCTCATTTAAAATTAAATAGATAACCTGAATAATCCTGTGTTTATTATAAATGATTTCAGTTCTTTTTACTAAACATTTAGGAAAGAATGCCAAGGCTACATGAACTCTTCCAGAAAATAGAAAAAAGAATTCGTCAAGTCGTTTTACCTCAATACCAAAGCCAGACAAAATATTATAAATAAAGCTAAAAATTAATATCTTTCATGAAGATGCTAAAATCATCATCAAAATGTTAGAGAATTGAGTCCAACAGTATATAAAAAAGATTATACATTATGACTAAGTGGGGTTTATCCTGGAAATTTAAAGCTAGTTCAGTATTCAAAAATCAGTGTTACTCACCATATAGCAGATACTTCTAACAGAGAAAAACATAATATTTATATTAAATGTGAAAAAAATTATAAAATTTAATACCCATACATGATTTAAAATAACAGTTATACAACTTTCAGCAAGCTAGGAGTAGGAAACTTCATCAGACTGAAGGGTATGTACAAAAATACATATGGGTAACCTCATATTTGGGTTTCCCTCGTGGCTCAGTGGTAAAGAATCTGTCTGCTAATGCAGGAGACATGGGCTCCATCCCTGGGTCAGGAAGATCCCCTGGGGAAGGAAATGGCCGCCCACTCCAGTATACTTGCCTGGGAGATCCCATGAATATAGGAGCCTGGCAGACTATAGTCCATGGGGTAGCATAAGAGTCAGACATGACTGAGCAACTAAACAACAATCTCAAACTTAGTAATGGATTACTGAATACTTTCCCCCAACACTGGGGAAGAAAAACAATGATGTTCTCTCATACTACTGTTCAACATCACATTGGAGGTCCTAGTTAATGTTATTACAAGATTAAGGCAAGATCAAGAAATTATTGGTACATGCAATAACATGGATGAAAATCTCAAATATGATTATATTCAGTTAACTAAGTCAGATTCAAAAGGCTGCATACTGTATGAATTTATGACAGTCTGGAAAAGGCCGAATTGTGAGGACAGATAATGGATCAGTGGTTGCCAAGAGGCAAAGTTACAGGGGGAGTTTGACTATAAAGAGGAATTTTGGAGGGTCATAGAATCAAGCTGTATATAAATATGTATGTATGTATATGTGTGTATATATATATATATAAACTCATTTTTATTGTTGTTTATATAACAGTATGTGTTTGCCACAAGTCATAGAATTGTATACTAAAAAGGGCATATTTTCTGTACATAAACTTTTCCTCAATACACTTCACAGAGAAAAGGAAACCCCACCCACAGAGAGAAACTGTGAGAGTTTTTCGTTGGAACAAAATTGACATTTTATCTCTGGTTGAAGTTTTTTTCTGAGGGTGTATCTGAGTGTATCTCTGGTCTTCTATGAAGTTTGGTAATTCATGATCTTTATGAATTACATGAGTCACCCAGGATATTTTCAATTTAACCTTCATATTTTTACCCAAGCAAGTTCAAATTAGGTTTCTATCACCTGCAACAGACAGTCTTGAGTAATGCATGGAACTAGCCACACGCACAAGTAACTGTCATATGAGAATGTGTGAAAGTGCTATAACAGAGGTAAAAAGGATATGAGAGCAGAGAGGGGAAAGTGATTAAGTTTGACGGGGAATATCAAGGGTGGATAGTAATTGAGTTGGCCTTGAAGCCATCTTGTAGTTGTAGTGAGGGGAAGCATATCTCATTTTCAGGGAACAGCAGGAGCATGTGATTAAACAGATGAATGAAAGTGTGTGGTGTCTTTGGGGATAAGAGGTGCAGTGGGGCTGAAATATAGAGACCATGAGACCAGGCAGCTGGTGGAAGATGAACTTGGGAAGGTAGATTTTTACCAAGGATCAGAGAGTCTGTCCTGTGGGCAAATGTTTGAACTTTATTCTAGAACTCTATAAGAATAGGGTATGCTCAGATAAGAATTTTTGAAAGATAATTTAAATGCAGTTTGATAAATTATCAGACAGGATTATAGATCGTTATTCAGGAGGCAATTACTCTAGATTATGTGGTTTAAAGATGACATGCCCTGAGTAGATGCAATGTGATAATGTTGATGTTGTCATTGTTATAGCAGTTACCACTTACCACTTTCTATGAGCCAGGCATTGTGCTAAAGTGCTGAAGATACATTATCTTATTTAATACCGATAATCATATAAATACTGGAGTGAGTAACCATTCCATTCTACAGAGGATCTTCCCAACCTAGGGATCAAATCCAGGTCTCCCACATTGCAGGTGGCTTCTTTACCAGCTGAGCCACCAGGGAAGCCCAAGAATACTAGAGTGGGTAGCCCATCCTTTCTCCAGGAGATCTTCCCGGCCCAAAAATTGAACCAGGGTCTCCTGCATTGCAGGGAAATTGTTTACCAGTTGAGCTACCAAGGAAGCCCATCATATAAAGTAGGTGGTATTATACCAGTATATTAGCCAATGACTTTTCAATTAGTCCATATGGGTACAGCTGACCCCATTGCCTTTCCCGCCTTCCCAGAGGTGGGGACCTTAGGGATAGGCATGTGTCCCAGGCCATCTAAAAAGCATGTTCTTTTTCCCCTGGCCAGAGCAAATGGTTCATGCATGCTAAGTCACTTCCATTGTGTCCAATTCTGTGTGACCCTATGGACTGTAGCTCACCAGGCTTCTCTGTCCATGGGATCTCCAGGCAAGAATACTGGAATGGGTTGTCATGCCGTCCTCCAGGGGATCTTCCCATCCCAGGGATGGAACCCAAGACTTATGTCTCCTGAATTGGTAGGCAGGTTCTTTACCTAGCGCCACCTGGGAAGCCCAGCAAATGGTGAGGGATATGTATATAACTCATTATATGTATTTAGATTTGTCCTATGACTTTGGTAGGAATTATCAGTAAGATAAGATTAATTTCATCTGCTTTTGATAAAGTATAGGTGAGAGCCACCTGGAGACATTTGTTAATTTATATTTATTCTTTAGCCCTGTGTTTCCCAATAGGTTTTCTTGAACATTCGTCCTAAAAAATACTCTGTGAAAAAGTGTTCCATTTTACACATTAACTGGGAAAATATGGCATATTTTATCTCCCTCAGAACATATTAAAGTCTCTAGAAATCCTGCAGTAGAGAACTGAATTTAAACTTTGATTACTTCAACTTTCTCAAAGGTATGCAATGAAAGTGCCTTTTCCCCACATTTGTTGATTGTTATCTACAACATTTTGGGAGATACAACTGTAGGTATTTATTTGACTACCTGTAGTTACACCATTCAAAGTTTCAATGGCTGTATAAAAGGCATTGCTCACATTCTCTTACATCTTTCTAGGCTGTGTTTCTCAGCCACTCCCTTGGAACCCTCACGAAGTTGCAGTTCATGATCTGAAAACAAATTATATAATGTAAAAGCCAGGGGCTTGTTTTCATCAATTTGGACTTATGCAATCCTGTATAACACCATTCTGCTGTCTTACAGAGACCCTGGAATTCATCACTCAACAACTGTGGAGAACCTAGTGTCCCATATCTAGTGTCTCATTGTGCCTGAGACTCCTGAAGAAGAGACCTAAACAGATTACTAAGAAAATAAAGAGACGTTGAATGATAATGGGAAGTAGAAGTAGAATTTGACATTCTCAGCAGCACAGTCAACTGAGGGTTTCATTTATTAATCTTAGCTATAAAACAAGCTTAAAGAGTAAGTGAGAAAATGCCCAGCATGCTTGGCATAGTGCGGGGTGTGGTAAATACAGCAATAAAAAGATCCAACAATTGTTATCTTCATAGAGCATTCTTATAGCTTCAAGTGACATCTCTGAGAAGCCTCCCATCAACTTATAATTTATCTCAGAACCCTACCATATAGCATTTGATGAAGTGATACATAAAATGCAACAAAAGTGAGAAAAGAAAGACCAACATCATTTCTGAAAGAGAAAAACATTTTACAAGGTAGAAATAAAAGCAGATTTATAGGAAAGGTCATCAGTGGGGCATCTGTGACTAGCATAGGATCTGAAATAATACCAGTGATAATTAAAAGCACTTCTTTCTGAGGTGTTTCAAATGAAGAAAAACTCCTCTCTCCTCAGGAGACTTCACAGTGTTTTGCTTATGACAAACTGGTGTAATAAAGACATTGAAATGGAATTTTTACACTTGTGATTCTTAAACACTTAGCTCTGCTGTGGAAAAAAATACAATATACATTTATGCACCCAGGCTACCTTATTTTAGCACTGTTTTGCAAACAATTGAGAAGTTTTAATAATCAATCCAGGTTAAAATTAGCTCAGAACTTATATTCTGTGAATGAATTATGTTGAACATGCTCAGGGAATATAATATGATTTTAGTCTTTCATTTTAAACCCTATCACTGGTGTTTTTCATCTTGCTTAGCAGCTTTTTGCCTTTAGCAGGGTTGATAAGTATAATAGATACTTTTAGAATATATACATGTCTTAGAGATGATGGTAATTTTGAAGCTGAAACAGTATGGGGGACAGAAAAGACAATGGACAGTGTTTCAAGAGTAGATATAATCTCTGCTCTGAGAGAGCTTTTCGAGTGGGTAATAGACATGTACACAACTGAATACAGTTAGGGCTATCATGGAGTGAGAATGGAAACCATCCACACTGCTTATTTTTAGATTAAACTGACTTTATTCTTCACTGCTTTCATCAATACAGCATTATCATTTCCATGTTTAGGAGGAAAAACTTTTCCTCTCTCAGTTCTACCCTCCTAGTTTCTCCAGCTGGTGCCCTGTAAATTAGACTGACAAAAGACAGATGAAAAGAAAAATAAACAGGTTTGTTAACATGTACATTGCATAGATGGGAGCACCAGAGATGACTAACTCAAAGGGGTGTTTAGAACTTGGGCTTATATAACATCTTAACAAAAGAATGATAAGTTCTAGAGAAGTGATAAGACGAGAAGGACTTTGAGGTTCTAGGGGAAGAAAACTGTGGGAATATAAATGTATGGAGGAACTAATGGAAAATAGAGCTAGTTAGTAAAGTTATGTAGAGTCCTCTGGTGCTGTCTCTGGACTGATGTGAGTCTAGAGTTCTCTCTGGTGATTAACTTCTGTCCTTCCTGATAGAGAGTTGAGGTGGGACATCTTTACAAATTTATATCCTGCCTTTAGGAAAATAAGGACAGAGAAAAGAGGGGGATTTTGTTTGTTTTGTATCTGCTTCTTCTCAATTGCCTTCGGCTCAAAATAATCCTGATACCAAAGTGCATGTTTTGTGATGATGTATCTTGCTACTATTCAGCAGGATGCTCTTGCCCTGGAAGACAAAAGTTACTAATAACTTTATTGTTCATTCCAGGAACTTCCTAAAAGACCCATCAACCCTTTAGTAGAAAGCATCAAACACAGCTTACACCACAGGACCTCAGAACTCTTCACTGCAAAATACCTGCTTTGCTCCGTCTACCAATCCTAAACCATCCTCTAGTTGTCATCGCTCAGTTCTAATCACCTCATCACTGAAAGACCTGCTTTAAACAAGTCTTTTAAGTCTCAGTAAATATCCCAGCTTATCTCTCCCCTCTAAGATACTAATAAGACTGTCAAGGCAGTGCTCTCCCTTACCACAGTGAGCTTTATCTTACTAACAAGTTGTTTTGGTAATATTTCGGACATTTGGGGGAGCTAGCATTTGAAAATCTTGGAGGTGCAAGGAGATGTGATTGAAATGGGTAATCAATTATTTTGACTTGAATACAGCTGTTCCCCTGTGGTCCTTCAAGCCTCTCTGACCCCACCCTGGGATGTGTCTCACATTGGCTTGAAGTTTGGTTTCTTCTCATTAAGCACTCTGAATGCTGAATTTATCTTTTAGGAATAAGGAATACTTTTCAGGAATTTTTTTGTCTATCTGATCATATTTGAAAAAACTGGTATCTGTGGTGGAAATCTTATTACCAACAACATTATTCTTTGTCTCTGTGGTTGAAATTTTGTTCTTTCCTCTCTCCTAAGATAGATAATTAGTATCAGCTCCTAAGATAGATAGTTATTACCAGCTCCTTTACTGCACTGGCTCAGACTGCTAGTGTGATATCCACAGCAGGAATACCAAGGCAGGGCAAAAGCCTGCTGGAGTAAAGAGTTGATGAAAATGTATATGGGTTGATCACCCTCATCAATGAGTTCTTTGCTCTTCCCTTCCTTGAAGATAGTGTTTCCTTCTGGTGTTGTCCTAGAGGTAGAAAGGAGAAAAGTTGAAACCCTTTCCAAGGATGATAGCAAACAGTGAACAAGAGTTGCTGGTTGTGGTGGTGGGGAGTGGTAATAAAATACCAAATACTGGGTGACTTAAACAACAGAAAGTTATTTCTCACGATTCTGGAGGTCAAGAAGTCTAAGATGTCAGCATGGTTGGGCTCTGGTGAGAACTCTTTTCCTGGCTTGCAGGTGACTGCCTTCTTTCTGTATCCTAAACATGGCATGGAGGGTGGGGGCTAGGGTGGGGAGGGAGAGCAAGCTCTCTAGTCTCTTGTTAAGAGGATATAAATCTCATCCTGAGAACTCCACCCTTATGACTTCACCTAAACCTAATTATCTCCCAAAGGTCTCATCTCTAAATACCATCACATTGGAGTGTTTCAACATATGAATAGGGGCACAATTCGGCCTATAGCAGGTGGTAATCAAGAATAATTACATTTTTCTCCTGTTTCTCCCTTACCAGTTTATCCCTGAGCCCTCCTGCTTATCCCTGGTAACTTCCAGTACAGTGATAACGGTTATTAAGCATTAGCTACATAGTCTGGAAGCTTTGGAAGCCACAAGCACTATGATCCCCAACAAGTTTTGAGGGAAAGGGATGGTGGTAGTAATAAGATCACTTGGGCTGTGTGTATGTTCAGTTGTTCAGTCATGTTCGACTCTTTGCCAGCCTACAGACTGTAGCCCACCAGTCTCCTCTGTCCGTGGAATTTTCCAGACAGAAATAGTGGAGTGGGTTGCCATTTCCTTCTCCAGGGGATCTTCCTGACCCAGTTTTTGAACCTGCATTTTCTGCATTGGCAGGTGGATTCTTTACTACTGAACCAGTATAACTGATGCTTCTGTTCTGTGCTTGGTTGCTCAGTCGTGTCTGACTCTTTGCAACCCCATGCACTGTAGCCCACCAGGCTCCTCTGTTCATGGGATTTTCCAGGCAAAAATACTGGAGTGGGTTCCCATTTCCTTCTCCAGGGGATCTTTCTTTTCCAGGGATTGAACCTGGGTCTCCCACACTGCAGGCAGACTCTACCATCTAAGGCACCAGGAAAGCCCTCTGATAACTACAACTGTTACCTGAAAGATAAATCAAATATAACTAATACCTAAAGGATAAATCAAGGAGGAAAGAACTAGTTTTAAGTGCTTGGAAATGCACAGATAGGCTCAACTCTGAGAATGAGAAGAATAAGATGTCAGACTTATGTATAAGTTTCAAGGAGTCAGAACTATTGGGAAATAAATCATTTCAGGTAACAGATTTATCTGCTTAAACTTTTATTTAAAATTTAAGGTATCTATTAATATTAAGGAAATATTTCTAAAATGGATTGCTTTCTTTACTGCCTTCTTAATTAAAAAAAGGCTGAATATTATTTAACCTTTTCTTGATGATTCAAGGTCATCATTGTGCACATCAGTGATTATTCTGTAAAGCAATGATGCCCTCAAGGGCCATCAGGGTATACCAGACTGCTCATTTCTACATTATTCTTTCTAGATTGCTGTGATATTTGAGTTTGTATCCACTTTTAATTGCCTTTAATATTGCAAGCACTCCACACGTACCTTTTCTCACTACTATCCATGTACAGTATATTTGATCAAATAAATCTCCTCCCTAATAAAAATATGTTGGTTACTGTCTGCTGTGGTCT
Source organism: Dama dama (assembly GCF_033118175.1). NCBI lineage: Eukaryota > Metazoa > Chordata > Mammalia > Artiodactyla > Cervidae > Dama > Dama dama. The sequence goes on along the minus strand of NC_083699.1, from coordinate 58,546,798 downwards.
TGCCAACCATGAAGATAAACTTTACAATTGTACACTGAAAGTGATTAGGTTCTGATCATGCTCTAGCTCACAGCAGTATTAACAGTGACACTGGCTGCTACTTTTCTATCATATATACCAACCCCACTCATATTCCAGTTAGGTAAGAAAAATAAATGATATTATGCCCCTGATAGGTAAGATGCTGTTGAAACAGGGAAAGCACAGGCAGACTGCATTGTGATTGTCGGTTCATTGGTGACATCATAGCACTCCTAGAAGATTAATGCTTGCTTCTCTGTGCAGGGTTTCATGCATCAACTTGAGTAAGAGCCCAGCATCCCTTTGCTTGAATAGTTAGCCTAAGTTTCCATTTTAGTCAGTGATTTTTTTAAAAATTGAAGATAAAAATGATGATTTATTTTGTTTGTTCAGTTGCATTCGACCCCATTATTAGCACCTCAATAACAATTCCTTTGAAGTCACTTTGCTGCCTCCAGAGTATTTTTCCACGTATGTTCTCCTGGATTTTCACCACCACTTTCTGCAGCAGAACTGCCCCAAACCTGGTGCTGGATCAGGGCCATTAATTTCCCAGCAGGCAGGCTATATAGATTCCCTCTTAAGCTCACTGTCTCTGAGATCTTTCCTGCATGTCAATGAGGCAGTCATCACAAGCAGTTGTAGCTTTTGTCCTACGCAGAAGTAACAGATACACTAATTTAAAAAAATGCTGAGGAAAAGGGCACAAACCTTGAAAGGCTCCATCAAAAATAAATAAATAAAGCAAAACTACTGTACACACTGGTTTAGAAGCCTCTGAGGAATTCTCCATGAATGAATGACTATCTCACAGCAACCTGGCTGCATTCTTCAGTATTATTTTAAATAATCTTCAATCTAAGAGTCACAAACAGCAAGGACTATTTATTTGCAAGAAGGAAAGCCATTTTTACTTTGGAATATTTTTCAGTTCAGCCTCTGAACCTACACTTCTGCAATGCAGCATGTGTTTATCTTATGACTGCCTTCTTCCTGTGTGAAGGACTTTTTTCTTTTTTTTCATTTTAAATTAGTTCAAAGAGAGAACAGTAGAGTAGCTATGGATCTTACACTAAGGCAGTTTACTGTGTTCAGAATCTCTTATCAGAAGTAGCTATATATACAGTTAACATGTTTCTTGAGCTCCTGCAACGGTCCAGATACTGTTCTGGATGGTGTGGTTTCAGCAGTGAACCAGAGTTTAAGGCTGGAGATGGGAAAGGCTGAGAGATTCTCCTGACCTGTAGTGTATGGATTAATTTATAGACAATGTTAGATATGTGATGGTATAACAGGCAAGAATCCCAAGAATCAAAATAGCTTACTGTTTTGATTGGAGAATTTTTGTCTCCAATTCTGCATAAATGTAGGAGAGCCTGGGAAATGGAAGAGTTTAAGATTTTATTTATTTCACTGAAAACCAGGACTTGTTTCTTGTTTCACCCTGGATTTACACTAATAAAACTTTAAATGTGGGCTTTAAGATGGTGCTGGGTTGCAGTGGAAAGATGCGAATCAGTAGACCAGGGTGGAACCCCAGATTTGGAAGACTGCATGACTTGGGGCAAAGATCATGACTTTGGAAGTCAGAGAGATTTTATTTGTAACCAGGCTCTATGACTTCCTAACTGGAGGACCAAATTATTTAAACATTCAGATTTTTGTCTCGTGTCTTCAAAATGAATATTATAATATTCAATAGAATTAGAATATTAAATGATTTTTATACAAATTGTCTAGTTCTGGCTAATAAATATTAGTTCTTTTGTTTTTGCTCCTAACTAGATGGATGATGTGTTTATGTGTGTGTGTGTGTGTGTGCATTTATCTGTTTACATGTGTGTGACAACTGAAATTCATTTAATAAAAAATAATAAAAAATTCTGGAAATTTTTTTTAAGATGTTTTTATGTGGACCATTTTTAAAGTCTTTATTGAATTTGTTACAATATTGCTCTTGTTTTATGTTATTTGATTTTTTTGTCTGAGAGGCATGTGGGATTTTAGGTCTCTGACCAGCAATGGAACCCATACCCCCTGCACTGGAAAAGTCCTAACCAGTGGTCCCTTCTTGGAATTTTGATGTTGGCTGATTTCCTTCCACTGTTATTAGTCTGTGACTGTGGCAGTATAGCCTGCTATTTATGTGTAGTCATCTGTTGTAATATGAACCGAATTGTTTAGGGATGCATATCAGAACTGATTTGTACCTTAAAATCTGTAAAAATTTGTGCTATTTAGGTTAAATAAAGATGACCCCGGAAGTGCAGTAGTACTGTTTAGTAAGTTTTTTGTGGCTGTTTTGCTGATGATAAAATGTTCTACCTATGATGTATATTATTCCTATGAGGAAATAAAAGTGGTCAAAATAAATTTATTCTTCTCAATCAGGATATAAAGATACATAAAAAGGTTTTTGTTATGAAATATAATGCAGGAAAGACACATGTAAATAACAGCATGAATTGGACTACTAAAAAGTTCAAATTGTTATAAATAATGAATGAATGTGTTATGCTTAAGTTTAAGCCAGGAGGGTACTTACTCAATGATTTAAAACATCAGTACCCTGTTTATTAGGAATAAAAACATTTCTCTCATGCTCTAACTTTAAAAATGCAATGTGTGAAAATGTCAGCCATCTCTTTATGAGAGATGGAAGCACTTATAGACAGTAGAGTTATATACATAACTGACTCTGTGTGTGTGTGTGTGTGTGTGTGTTAGTCACTCAGTCATGTCTGACTCTTTGAGACCCCATGGACTGTAGCCCACCTCTGTCCAAGGATTCTCTAGGCCAGAATATGGGAGTAGGAAGCCACTCCCTTCTCCAGGGGATTTTCCCGACCCAGGGAGGCAATCTGTGTCTCCTGAATTCCAGGCAGATCCTTTACCTTCTGAACCACTAGGGAAGCCCCTATATACACAGCTATTTTTAAGCAAACCCAAGGTTCAAGAGGGGGCAAATTGGGATGTCATTTGAGGGGCAGTCCTGAATCAAGGATTCAGAGTAGCATGAAGGGAGAGTGGCAGAATGAGGGGGTAATCCATTTGCCTCTCCTTTCACTGACTGGTTATGCCTGATTGAGAAGAGCAGGGTGTGTTTACAGTAATGGGTAAGGAATGGAGATGTATCACTTTAGGTTACAGCAGTGCTTCTCTACTTTGGCTGTATAGAGATGGACTCTGCAGTGGTGTTTTAGAGCTAGTTCATGAGAACAGATTGTTAAATTTTCAGGGATCTTTTAAGTTAGTTATTGCATAGCCATTACTAGAAATTAAATTACACTAACATACAATTAAACCAGTAAATTATATGAACAAAGGCAATAGATACAGCTCTTCACTTCTTAACTGTTTTACTACACTTTTACTTTATGTTGTTACTGACATCTCCTGTATTAGTATAGTGAAAATATCTTGAAATAGTGTGCTGCTGTGTTTCTCTTGAAATTGGCCACAGTAGTATTCATACAATGGAAATTAGAAAATGCTACAAATCAGGTTTTTTTCTTTTTCCATAAAGCTGGTTTTTAAATATTTAGCAGTGCACCCCTTTATATGAGGTTGACAGATTGGATTGGACTAAACTTAGAAAAAAAGTATTTTATTAGGAAAGGTTTCAAATATATACAAAAATAGAATAATATTCAGAATACCCATGTACCCATTCCCCCACTTCAATAATTACCAACATTTTGTCTGGAGTATTATAAATCAAATACCAGATATCATAGTTTTCAATCTGAAATAATTCTGCATACATATCTAATGCCTACATGTTTAAAAAGATATAAGTATAATTTTATTATGCACATGATAATAAGAATAATTTTATGATTTTTTAAAATCTCAATATATATTCAGATTCACTGATTGTTTCGAAAATGCATTTTGAGAGTTGGTTGGTTTGAATCAGGAACCAAACAAATGAACTGGTCTTTTTAACAACTCAAAGAGACCAGAGAGCTGTGAGATCTGTCTGACATATCATTAAAGAGCAGGAAGGGAAGATTTGACAGAATATAGTTCAAAGTAAGGATTAGAGAAAAATAAAACTGTTTCATGTTTATATCCTACTGAGATCAGACTCTTCAATAAACTGGTTATACAAAAAAAAGCACACAATATATTCTGTGCTCTTAAAAAGCTCATAGTTTGGGGCAGTGGTGATATTTAACTTTTGAGGGGGTTATAGGCACCTTTAAGAGATTATGATAATACCTGCATATGTGTAGCCACACTTGCACACAAAATTATGAATGCTATTTGAAGCATAAACTCATCCTGCAGCCAATGGCATCAGAGTTAAGACGTAGTATTAAGACGGCAGATACATGACCATATGTAAAATAGAAAGCCAATGGGAATTTGTTGTATGACTCAGGGAACTCAAACTGGGGCTCTGTGACCACCGAGAGGGGTGGGAGGGAGGTCCAGGAGGGAGGGGACATAGGTATAGCTATTGCTGATTCATGTTGATGTTTGGCAGTAACCAAAACAATATTGTAGAGCAATTATCCTTCAATTAAAAATAAATATAATTGTTAAAAGAGGGCAGGGAGGAAGACATGTAAATGAATAGTTTACAAGCCAAAGCAATAATATTAGAACCAAACATGTGTGCTATGGGAGCCCAGAGCAAAAGAGTGCCTAATTTCTCTTAGGGCACATGGAAGTTGATTTTGAAAGTGAACTTTGACATTTTGACTAAGAGTTTCTCAATCAGAAATGGTAACTAAGGCTAACAAGCTAAAGTTGAGGGTGACAAGCGAAGGTGCTAAATAGACGGCTTAGCTGGAGGTCAAGAACCACACAGAGCCGAATGAAGGAATCTGAGTTTTAATTTGCCCCAGTCATTGCTAGATATTGAGAATGATGTCATCATATTTATTTTCACAAGGGAAATGCAGCAACAGTGTAGAGGAAGGAATACCAGGTAGAGAGACTAAACAATGAGGTCTAGTAGCTGCTATGATAATCACTGAAGTAAAATACATCAGTCTGGACTATGGCACAATCAATGAGGTCAGAGAAGAAGGAAGATTTTGGAAGGTATTTAAGAGATAGAAGGAAATAGTACATACAAGTAAATGATAAGAAAAAGGAGAAATCTAGGAAAGGAACAATTCCTGTTTTAAGGTTCTGGTAGAGAAAGTAATGCTTTTTAGAAATAAAGAATATAGTATGCATAGCTGTGGTCAAGAAAAGAGAAAGGACAGAAATAGGCCATTAGTTTGAGGCATGTTGAATCTGAGGCACCTATGGAACAAACAGGAAGGAATTTCCAAAAAGAGAAAAGAGCCATTCTAGGAGTTGGCCTGGGCTTCCCTGATGGTTCAGTGGTAAAGAATCTGCCTGCAATGCAAGAGACCTGGGTTTGATCCTTGGGTTGGGAAGATCCCCTGGAGGAGGACATGGCAACCCATTCTAGTATTTTTGACTGGAGAATTCCATGGACAGAGGAGCCTGGTGGGCTACAGTCCATAGGGTTGCACAGAATTGGACACAACTGAAGTGACTAAGCAGCATCAGGAGTTGGCCTAATGCTTTAAGTGCAGAATAAGCATGGTCATTTATGCTCAGAGATAGACCACAATGAGTTTTGGGACCCAGTGAACCTTTAGGCCTTCTCCATGGCCAAAATCTTATCCTCCAAAACTTTACCCAAGAAGCACTTGGGTTTAAAGATTAAAAAAATAATTGTTAATCTCCCTATATTCTCTCTTTCTTTTTTTCTTACTTAAATCCCATCTTATCTACAAACTGCAGATCTTCCCAAATGCAGATCTGATTAAACCCTTTCCTGCTTACAACCTTTAAATAGCTCCTCATTGTCCCAGGACAAAGCTCAAAGGCTTACCCTCTCTTACTTATGATAATGATGATTATTTTTCAATGTGGATGTTAAATCTTCCAGGGAATCCTTCCTGACCCACTAGGGACAGGTCTCTGAAGCAGAAAGTATTATAATCAATCAATTAGTTAATCAATTTCTATTTAATCCACCCCTTCTACTAGGCAACTTTCAGGAACTGGCTTCATTGAGTGACTTAGAAGAAGGTGGTTACTGTGGAGTAGGATTGAAGGCCTACTTTGTGCCAGGTACTTTGAAAGGAGTTGAAACTACAGTGATGAGGCGATTGAAAAGTGAACTCTAAATTGCTTTGTCTCAATTATGTATTGTGTCCTCAAGAGATTAAAATTATAAAGTTAATTTTTAAGCATAGGATATGCTCCTGATCATTTCTCTTGGATTGATTATAGGATTCTCTCTGGTTATAAAATTGGACTCTTTGTTGGCCAGTTTCTGCCTTCTGCTCACTCCCAGAAGGGCAGTTCTTTAACCTGTCCTCCATTTAATTTCTTATCTAAGAATGAGAAATAAGAGTCTAAATTAAGAGTTGAAGATGAAGGTGAGAAAGCAGGCATGGAAACTGGGTGAGAAAAAATAAACAAACAATGTGTAATTTTTACTTCAGAAAGGCAGCAAGTGAAATGAGCAAAAGAACAGGCTATTTGAGTCACATTAAATTCTGTGCTGTGCTATGTAAACGCATCATGAGGAAAGTGTTAATCTAATGCTGAGCACACTATGAAAATCTGTCAGTCCAAAACTACTTTCTATTTTCAAGGGACTAGAGCTTTGCATTTCTTGGAAGCATTGATCAGTGTAAGTGCAGGTCGATCAAGTCCTTTGTGTTTGCATTTAAATGTTAATCAATCACGTTTTATTAAAAATTTAAGGCAAGTGTGAGAATGGAAAAGTGTATGGGTGCTTATGACAAAGAAGTCAAGTTGAGATCCATTCAGAAATGACTTGAGAATTTCATAATGAGTGGCATATTTGGGACCCTTCTGGACAACAGATACTGGTGGTAGTAATGATAAGCTGGGGTTGGGGTAGGACTAATGAACATTTATTGATAATCTCTAATTCGCAAGATGAGAAAGTGCCTTCCATGATGACTGGACAAATCAATGGTGCATCTAAACATTCCATTAATCATTACACAAACAATTATAGTAATAATTATTATAATTTAGAGTGTTTTGAATAATGCCATTTAAAAATATGTACTTTTTTTTTTATTGTGGTACATATACATAAAAGAATTTACCATTTTAAACATTTTTAAGTATATAGAACTGTGACATGAAGTACATTTACATTGTTCTGCAAACATCACCACCATCTACCTCTAGAACTTTTACATCTTCCCAAACTGAAATTTCATACCTGTTACACAACAACTCTCCATTGCCCGCTCCCCTGAGCCCCTGACAACCACCATTTTTCTTCCATCTCTATGAATTTGACCATACCAAGTATCTCATATATGTGGAATTATGCAATATTTGTTCTGTTGTGACTAGCTTATTTCACTTATAATGTCCTCAAGGTTCACCTATGTTGTAGCCTGTGTCAGAATGTCCTTCCTTTTTAAGCCTGAATAATATTTCACTGTATGTATGTACCAAATACACTTTATTTATCAACACACTTTGGTTGCCTCCATCTTTTGGCTATTATGAATAATGTTGTTATGAATATGGCTGTACAAATGAATGTTCAAATCCCTGCTTTCAGTGCTTTGGGGTATATACCCAGAAGTGGAATTGGTTGATCACATGGCAATACTATATTTAATTATTTGAGAAACTACCATTCACAGTGGCTGTGACATTTTATATTCCAGTCAGCAATGCACAAATGTTCCTCAAAATTTTATTTAACTGAAAATTAGTAGGAGAAACATTGTAAAATGTTGGAAAGGAAAGCTGGGTTATGGAAAAGTAAGTGGAAGAAAGTTCCCTTGTCTTGCTCTTCATTTTTAATTCTCTAAACCAGAAGAATTTCCCAACTGATGAGCCTCGGCGAAGTTTCAGATATGTTCTGATGCTGGTCCTCTAAGCTCTGGTGTAGAGGGAAGAAGTAGACTGTGGAGGATGCGGTACTGGGACATCAGGTAGGGCCTGGGGCTAACAGCCTGCTATTTGGAGCAGTTTTCCTCATTTTTTACCCCAGTGTGCCTAACAAATGTCATCATTTTCTATGTAGGCTAGAATATGGAAAAGTTTAGGAGGCACTAGGGGTAAATCCAGGATTAAAATTGGGAAGGGATGTAAAAGTATAAAATATTTGTTCAACATCAGTGTTTATTGAGCACCTGCTCTATTCCAGTGCCTGGGTCGGAATGTGAGAATACTATGGAGTAATAAAAAAATTAGAAACATGCTTTCAAAGAGCTCAGTCTCTTGAAGGTGAGGTATAAGTAAATAAGCAATGCAAATAGCTTGTAAAGTAATCTACTGAGGGATGAGCGAACTACAAGGCCTTACGTATTTACCACAGCCACCAACGCCAACCCATTCAGATCTTGAGATTTGAAGAGAGACCCCTCTGAACTCCTCTTATTTCCTGCCATGGGAGGCCAACTGTAATACCCACTTCCCATTCTGTGGGGTATGGATGCTCAAGGCCATGTCAGAAGACATACAGACTATATGAGTTGAATGCCACTGCTTTTTAAAAAGTTTTTAAATGGATGGATCAAGTGTCAAGACTCCAGAAAATACTTTGCATTACAACAGAAAAAGAATCATAAAAACTCAAAAAAGCCATCCCAAGGACTTCTCTCTAACTGGTCTCCAGGCTGAGTTGGATTCTGATTCTTAGCACCCTGGGTTTATGTATTATTATGAGAATCACAACTGTGTAATACTGTTGTTGTTTGATTTTTCAGCTGACTCCCATTTATCTCTAAGTGTCATGGTGGAAGAAATCCTACCTAGAAATATTTGTTGGATAAATAAGTGAGTAGGTAGAAAGAGAGCTACAACATAATTGGGACATCTACATGAAGAAGTCAAGACGCTCACAGTAACTTAGAGAAATTGTACTTGGAAATTAGGCACTACATATCCACTATTGGGAATTCTGACAAAATGGTGGCATGGTACTACCAAAGTTCTTCCACTGCAGCACGGTAATTTTCAAAATGTCCTGTTAGATCTCTTCCCTAAAATCTTCCCCTCCCCACCCCACAAATAATCAGTCTATAACTGAATGTCCACATAGGTTGCAATTGTCTGAATTCATGATGTTGTTGTATGTTTTTTTGTTAAACGTGTAAATGAGACCCAGAAATATTGCCACACTTTATCTGGAGTACTTTTAAGAGATTATTATCATAATTAGCACAATCATCTCAATTTTTCATCCAACTTTGATTGCCTATATTAAGTATACATTTGATGTTTGATTTGAGGTAGAAGGATGATAGAAACCTCTCATTTTAGCTTTCCCATTTTTAACCAGAAGTAAGATTATTTTTCAAAAGTCAAAAAGAATATCTCAGAGAAATAAGGAAATAGGGATGAGAACTGTGGTAAAAATGCTTTGTAATAAACATTTTGATCTGAAATTTTGTAAAAGCATACATGTCCTGATAGGAAGAGGATAATAGCTTTTTAACTCAGAACATCAGTATTCCAATCTGGCTGAAATTCTGGGAAATGCTGGAAATTCCCAAAGCAAAGTGCCAGATGTCATTTCTGGACCACGGATACGTGGGCTTGGTTGCTAAGAAGATGCTGCCTTCCCTTCGCCATTCTCATCTGGTGCCCAAGCAACAGGGAGTTGATGTAAGCAGAGCAGGGATCTAACAATGTCAACTGTGCTGACATCATCCTAGCTGTGTGGAGCTGATGGGAATTCAGAATATCAAAAATCTTATCAAGGGCAATGACCAGGTGTGACTCATTTCCCTGGAGAAGTGGGAGAGAGGAAGGGAGAAGGCAGGATTATCTCACACTGGCACATACACAGCCTTTCAAACTGAGCAATCTGACTGCCTTATTTAATAGCAGCAAACAGTGTTCTGTATCCCTCATTTTTCTACCGGAAATACTTTATATTCTATTATGTATTTCAGTGTAGAACCAAGAATTTCAACATTATAATATATCAAAATACACATCCCTTAGGATCATTAGTTTCTATTTTATGTAAGCCTGGCTATGAGAACAGTTCATACAAAGAATTTTGATTTTCTGTTTTCCCTTCAGCTATCACCTCGTGAACTGTCAAGGTATCACTGAATTGAAAAGGAGCTGAACAAAAGAGCATGCCATAGGGCGGATGACATTGCTTCGGGACTGCTAAATGAGTACAGTGCTCCGGTATCCTAGCAGAGTGTATTGCTTGGTGCAGGAGGAGGGGATGCACAGTGACTATTTCTTGGGTGAATAATATGAAAACCCTGTAAGTTTGAGATTGTGGGTGCCAATATACAGACTCTCACCTACTTTATGGAGTTGATTATTTATAAATTACTTTTAAGGGATAATGAGCAGTGAAAGTGGGCAGTGATAACCACTGGTAATTACTGCTATAGTAATCAAAATTTGGTGTTGATAAAGGTACCAGTTTTACAAAGTTCTTGTACATTTGCAACCTTTTATTAGAATGATGGGGCTAGGGCAATTAGAAAGGAATGTACATCAGAGCAGTCAAAAGGCCTTCTTATTCTAAAGATTTAGTATATATTACCTGGTGGCTCAGATGGTAAAGAATCCTCCTGCAATGTGGAAGACCTGGGTTCAATCCCTGGTTTGGGAAGACCCCCTGGAGTAGAGCATGGCAACTCACTCCAGTATTCTTACCTGGAGAAGCCCCATGGACAGAAGGGTCTGGCAGGCTACAGTCCATGGGGTCACAAAGAGTCAGACATGACTGAGCGACTAAACACAGTAACCCAAGAGGTAGGGTAGGACAACTGAGGGTTGTATGCTCTCCAAAATAATCCCAACATGTCTTATCACTTTGTGGAATACTAATTTATCTATATCTTATGTCAGCCATAGCATGAGGAATCAAAGAGCAATAATTATTTTTACCTTGTACTCAGTGTTAAATAAAGTACCATTTATTCTTTCATTCACTGTAAATGTTTAGTAAAATGGCATTGCATGATAGACTGTGAAACACATTGGAATAGATGTATTTCAGTTATGATAAGTATAGATTGGATAGAAACAGAATGATTATTATGCTTTAGATCAGTCTAAAGGCTCGTACTTAAACAGTTCAGATGGTGTTGGGGGGCAATGGGAGGGGAAATGTAACAAAGGAGGAGTGGCTTCTTTAGGATGATTTCTAAAATGACATAAAGAACTCCAGGTGGTTGTTGCGAAGTAAGCTGGTAAGAGAGATGAAAGAATGTTAGCAGGTTCCTAAAGGCATCTTTAATGTCTGGAGCAGATGTTGGAAAATGTAGAACAATTTTATATTTCATTTCCTCTCCTTTGAAAGTTAGTTTGTAAGGGATTTCTCTCTTTGCCTCCAGTCATAATTCCTAACAGGAAGACTGAGAATCACACAGTGGTTGCTAGTAATGTTTGATGGTGATGATGGTGAAGAAGAATTTGTGCATCCTGGACAAGTAATTCTCAGACTGGCTCTGAGGATCCTCTAGAATGTCCTGGTAGAATATCTCCATGCTCCTGAAGACTTGCCATCATAATATTCCCTGGATCATGACTACTATAAAAATCTGTTCATATTTTTTCCTTCAGTTTCCAGAAGGACCTACCTGATACTTGTTATGGGTCCCCCTTGGGGATGACATGATGTTCTGCTACAGGGTAGAACGGGTAAAAGATGTGAAATTATAATCCTTGAGACAGAATATTACTTCAGTTGAGAGCATGTGGTTATCATTATTTTGTAAATCATGTGGACTAAGGAAAATCTTCTCCCTGTGTACCTTATGGAGAGAAAATAGTATTCCTTATCACCAATGGACAGAACAACACTGTAGCATGTCTCCCCTTGGGGGGGCCAACCTTAATACTTAGCCTGAGATGTGAAAGAAAATTTAGAAGCTATGAGGGAGCAATTTTTATAACTGCTTAGAAAATTTGTCCTCTTAGGTTTGGTTTAGAGAATGATTGTATGATTTGTATGATTGGTAGTCATGCCTACATTTCTCTTGAAGGAAGACAGTAGTTGTTTCTCTCTTCAAATAATCACATCTAGTAAAGAAAGCTCCTGTACACTTCTGCTGCCATCAGGATGCTGAATTAGACAGTATGCAAATGAAGAATATGGAGTTCTTGAAAACTTCTTGAGCTTGAAACGCAGAATAGAGATCAAAACAGTTATAAGCAGTGTGTCCTGTTACTTTGCTGACCACACAGGGTTATGAAACTGTGTGGTCCCCTTCTAGGTCCTTTATGAACAATTGTATAATCAGTGATTATTATTAGAGTAAGGCTTACTTATTTATCTTGGAAAACTCTACTAGCTGTGAGATTTGGGGAGTGTATATTAAAATAAATGGGAGGTGATTTACTATGTACACACTAAAACTGCTGTCATAACAGCTCACAATACAGAAGTTTAAACAAGAAAAAGTTTACTTCTCTCTCATGTAGTAGTCCAGAGTGGTAAGGTGGCTGTGTCAATCTCAACTTTAGTCTTTTATCTCTAGGTGCAAGAGAGCAGTTCCATTTCTTTCCATCTCCCAGGCAGCTAGTGGAAAGGAGGAAGAAGTCAGAGTATTGCGTGTCCAGTTGTTTTAAAAACAAGACCTGGAAAGGATACATATTGCCTCTCATATCCCGCTTGTTTGAGTCTATAATATGGACAGATTCACCTGCAAGGAAAGCTAAGAGAGGTCTTGAAATACTCAGGTAAAACTATTGCTATGGAGAGCAGATACTGGGGACAACCAGTAGCTGTCCACACGGCCTTAGGAGACCTGGGTTTGGAGGATGCCAAGAGCTATTAAGGGCCTCAGCTATAGTGCTCTTCGAAGTACATTTCTTCACAGCCTGGAAGAATCGTTCTATCCTAATGGAGACTGTAGTAGGTTAGTGACTTTCAGTATTCAGAGGAGGAGCACCTATGGGAAGGTGATAATATGTGATGCCCAGAGAAATTGTTTCACCTGGTACTTCCACGATAATGATTGACAGCATGGCCCTAAAAATCCCTTAGAATGCTTCTTCTCAAGACAGGCTAAGGAAACCTAAGCTTTATCCAGGGGCTTGGAGCCACAGATTCTTTCTGCTATATGAGCTTCTGTGAAAGAGAAAGGGCAAACCAGTACCTTCTGGGGAAGGTATAGTTAGCTTTTACAGAAATGACTTGTGAAAGAGGTTGGTGACTCCCACTAGAAAATGTTGACTAGAGTCATAGGAACACTAGATCTTCAGTGAGTCAAGATTTTGGAATAAAATCTGAAAAAAGATAATTGATAAAGAAGGTGATACTAGAAAGGAGTTGGCAGTTATAGGATCCTTTGTTTTTGTTGTTTGTTGTTATTTAGTCAGTAGTTGTGTCCAACTCTCTTGCTACCCCATGGACTGTAGCCCTGCCAGTTTCCTCTGCCCATGGGATTTCTTTTAAATAAGGCCAAATTAAGTGGAGGTCTGTTGTTAGCTAATGTGACTGGTTCCTTAGGAGTTCCACTGTTGCCCAGAAGACTGTCATGTATTCTGTATAATTTTAAGAGATGTAGGATTTGCCACAATGCTTTAGTTAAAAGCATGCCATGGTGCAAAATTATAAGGATTTCACTAATCCTAGAAAGGTCAGACATCTATGGCTACAAACATGAGGCATGGTTGGCAGAGTTGGTGATGGTGGTAGTGGTTGGCAGTGCTGGGTATAATATGGAGGGAAAGTTAATTGTGATACACACAGGACCCACAGTTAATCCATAAGATTTTCCTGGTTCAAGTTGCCTATGAGTCAGTGTTCCTCTAAAGGTAAATAAAAGTTTGAGGATGGCTTAATGAGTTTCTAATTACTCTGAGAATCTGTAAAAATCTTTGTCCTATTTAGATCTCACAAGGTCCTCTGGAATCATCTTAGACTGACAGAGGTTACTGGGTCACCAGAACTTGTGACAAGTAAGTTCTGACACTGATATGAAAATAGATCCCTTCAGCCCAGCCTGTTTCTAATCTGAGCCCTGGTATGGTTTTTGGTCTCAGGGCCTTAGCCAAAACAGTGCCTCTGGCAGTGTACAATCTCTGCAAAAGGTACAAAGAAGAGGTGTTTCCCCATCTAGTTAGAAACTGCTTAATATATGCCTAGAAGCTTCATTGTTGAGACAATAGTAGACTGGACCCACAAGCCTCCTGGGATTTACAATTATTTGCTCAAGTGTTGTTGGTATATCTTGTACTTTTTGTAGTAACAGAGTCCTATCAAAACTGTATGCAAGTGACTAGGCCTTTATGCTGTTGATAGTATTATGATGATATTTGGCCAAGGGATCCAGGGTATTCATATCCAGATCTTTACTGGCCATTATCACCTAGGAAGACTCCATGAAGTAGTTGCATAGAGAAGGCAAATAAAAGTATCATATTGTTATTATCTGCCCTACATCCAAACTCCAATGCAGAGCTCTGGTGCATTTAGCTGGACTTTTTGGTGAAGTCCTTTACTTAAGCATTGTATATGTTGAACAGCAAAAAGCCAGAAGCTGAAAGGCTCACTTGCTTCATTTTTACCTCCCAGCTAAAACCTTGGCTTGCATATTACACATTACAGTTCAGGCCTCACACACCCCTGAGAAGCAGAAAGGAAAGCAAGGTTGAGAGACCTAAGTAAGGAAGATAAGATTTCAAACTTTTGGATCATATTTTAAATATACAAATTCCTGGGACTCAGTTTCCATAAAGGACAAAATGACCTAGAGGCTATTGCTAATTGCCTTGAAATTCTCACCACTTGGAACTGAGGCCTAGTGTGTTCTCTTGTTTGACCAATTTAGGTCAACCCACCTCTTATTCGAGGGTGTAGAGGAAAGAGGGCACTACAGAGAGTATCGGCAGGGAGGGGTTATCAGTGTGCCCAAGAGGTCCAAGAAGCTCCTTTAAGGGGCCCACAACTACCTCATTCTCTTCAAAAATATGATACTGTTCTTGGAATAATGCAATTGAAGAAATAGGCCACAGTTATTGGATATTCCCAGTTGAGAACTCTGCATTTATGCTTTTGGTTTTACCTGGGCTCATTATAGCATAGACTCTGGATGAATACTGAGAAGGAGTGAATGGAGTCTATTTGGGATGCCACCAGCAGACACATTGTGTGGCTCAAATCCTTACAGTAATTTCAATGGCATAATGTAAAATAGAACCCAGAGTTTTCACCATTAGGGTCATTGCCCTGACCAGATCAAGCTTTTCCTCTTCCTTTGAAGAAATGCTGCCTGTGGTGAGTTCTGCACACATGCTTTAAATAACTCATTATTTTCTCACAAGATCTTTTGCTAATGTTTAGTCATTGAGATATTATTTCCTGATATGTATTTCAATCTTTTCTTTCTTATTTTACAACATTAATTTTGTTTTAAATCCCCTGTCTGCTGAAGTGCACCGTTTTCTTGCCTGGGGATATAGTTTTCCATTTGGCACTTCCATTTTGATTGAGGGATCGAACAATAAAGGCTCATCTTTGTACAAAGGTCAATTTATTATTTATGTGTATCAGAAAAATGTGTAGCTTTCTGCAGTGTGTGGGAAATGGAGGGAGTGAATATTCAACCCATCTGATTGATAGTTATATTAAAGGTTGTAGTCAGTTAAATAAGTCCCTTTGGGTTGATATGATAAGAGCCTTATGTTTTCTTTGAAATATTATTTCAGTAAATATTTGGTATTTAAAATTTATTGTTTGTCCTGCTCTATTTTCCAACTGCTGTCCACCAAAGGATCACAATAGGAATATTGTTTGTGAAATGTTAATTGTTGAAAATGTGTTTTGAAAAGTAACACTTAAGGAAAATATATTTTAAAAATTGTATGCTTCCTGAAACTAAATATTGACATTTAAAGTCTGGGATTATTGCATTGATCTTTCTCCGGTAGCTCTAGAAAAAAATCCCTTCAGGCAATATTATTTAACATAATTGATTTTTTAGCATATTGAGAAATAAGGAACAATGTAACCTAGTGTTCCAATTTGGAACTGGAACCTCATACAGACCAAGGCCAAGCTGTGATTTTCTCTACAATAGGGACTGGTATATTTTTCTAGGTTGAAATATTCTTTATTGTTTTCTTTTCTTTTGAATCTCAATCCATCATAAATATTAGAGGATTCTAATAAAAGAAAATAAAATTCTTCTCCAAAAGTACACTGTGAAGATTGATAATAATAATTTCTTTTTTAAAATGTCTTCAAGTTGCTTTTAACTTTTTTTTCCCCCACTTGGTTAGAAGTATTTTAGAAGTTGAAAAGCGTAAGTCAGCAATATCCTGAAGTAGTGACACTAATTCACTGTTTGAATCAGTGACAGGGACTCAATTATTCTTCTTACCTTCTACTGGATAGTATCAAAATACTAAAAGTAACCCTTTTTATTTATTATCAACATTTATATCCTTTTAGAATTCTTGAGTCCTCAAACTCACATTGAAATAAAAATAAATTGCCTCTACAGCATCAAAACAATTTTGTAACATACTATTTTTTGAGGGAAAATAAAATGGACCAATGGAAGTGTCTTTAAAATGATTATGTGACAGAGTAGCTTTCACACTGTACAATCCCATCAAAATGCAAGATCTGGGGACTTCACCATGCACACTGCTCCCTATTAGCTTTTGGGTGTCAGAGTGCACACCATTTTTTCCAGGGGCTTACAAATGTCCTGGAGATAGTCATACCAGAAAGTTCAAATGGAATTCAGTCAAGTCTCAGGTTATGGTTTGATATAAGCAAAATTCAGATATCTTGCAGGACTTGACAGCACTGAGTAGAATATCCAACTTCGATCTCAGCACAGTGTTTGCTCAGTTGAATGGCCACAGATAACGTCTGCATACATGAGTTTTTCCTCCCACATGGATCCCCTTTAAAGGATATTCTAGATCTTTCCCCTTAGCTTATGGTTCTATCCATTTCATCTATGATCATGCTCTACCCCATTCTTTCTCCTTCCTGCCAGTCTGTGTACCCCTCATTTAGAGATCCTTGATCAGAAGTTTTCTGGGACTTTCTATCTATTGTCTGTCCCATCTACTGTTTTGTATAAATCTATATCTTGACTATTTTTCAAGAGCTTTTCTGCTCTTAACAAATTTTACCTTTTGCAGATCCAAATTCATATGAATCAAAACTATTGTCAAAACTGTTGTTTTTGAAGAGGGCTTTAAATTGATGCTTTTGAACTGTGGTGTTGGAGAAGACTCTTGAGAGTTCCTTGGACTGCAAGGAGATCCAACCAGTCCATCCTAAAGGAGATCAGTCCTGGGTGTTCATTGGAAGGACTGATGCTGAAGCTGAAACTCCAATACTTTGGCCACCTCATGAGAAGAGCTGACTTGTTGGAAAAGACCCTGATGCTGGGAGGGATTGGGGGCAGGAGGAGAAGGGTCGACAGAGGATGAGATGGCTGAATGGCATCACCGACTCGATGGGCATGAGTTTGAGTAAACTCCAGGAATTTGTGATGGACAGGGAGGCCTGGTGTGCTGTGATTCATGGGGTCGCAAAGAGTTGGACACGACTGAGAGACTGAACTGAACTGAACTTAAGAAACCATTTGGAAGTTAAAAAAAAATACGAGATTAATGACTAGCTGAGCTTTGTATACTCCTACTATAAATATTCCAGTTCCCCTTGAGGCTGACCAGGAGAAAATTCATCTCCAAAGGAAAGAAAAGCACAGAGAATAATCCAAGTTTCTATTTACTGCCTTCACTATACTTCAGAGTACCTCTTAGTACCTCTAAAGTACAGAGGTACTATACCCAGGCAAGATTAGTGAAAATAGACACTTTGGTGTCTATTATTGGATTATAATAGAAATTATAATGATTATTGTAATTATTGAATTACAAAGATAAACAGAAATTTTTGCAAACTTTCAGTCAATTGACTTAAACAAAATAAAACAACACACACACACACAAGCCCCAAACATACAGGACACTCCAGTTTATTTAAAAAGGAAAATGATACTAGCATGAAACTTCTCGTCTCTAACAATGAAAGCTGGAAAATAATGAAATAATATTATAGCGTAGTTTCTTATGAAAGGAATGTGATCTGAATTAAGTAATTAAAATATCTAAAGAAAATTTAGAAAACTATTGTATGATCTTGCACTTGTAGGAACCTAAGAAAGCAAACTCAGAAATCATATAGGAAAAAAATAGAGGTATTAAACTACATAAAAAATGTTTGAGTTAATATATTCAGTAAATAAAGTTTAAAAATAACAAAGAGTTGACTGGAAAAATTACTTGCAACCCAAATGATACCAAAAAGCTGATCTATTTGATTCTACATATTGATAAGAAAAAAGATCTAATAGAAAGATGTACAAAAAATATAAATAACTATGAGAAGAGAAAAATCTACATGGTCTTTAAACATTTATTAAAATACTTTACCATATTAACAGGAAAATAAAAATTAAAGCAACAAGAAGACATTCTTTACCCATCTGATTAGCAAAAACTACAGAGCTGTCAAAGATACAACATAGATTGCTTTGACACCTGGCAAGGTGAAGTGCTATAACTTTGCCATGAAAATAATCTAGAAATTTCTATTACAATTTAAAAACATATCTCAGTCTATGCCCCAACCACTGATGCTGAAGAAGTTGAAGTTGATCAGCTCTATGAAGTATATGGATGCACAAGACCTGTAAATAACACCAAAAAATAAAAAAAAAAAAGATGTCCTTCACATCATAGGGGATTGGAATCAAAAAGTAGAAAGTCAAGAGATACCTGGAGTATCAGGCAAATTTGGCCTTGGAGTAAAAAATGAAGCAGGGAAAAGGCTAACAGAGTTTTGTCAAAAGAATGCATGTCATAGCAAACACTCTCTTCCAACAACACAAGAGACAGCTCTACACGTGGATATCACCAAATGGTAAATACTGAAATCAGGTTGATTATATTTGTCACAGCCAGAGATGGAGGAGTTCTATACAGTCAGCAACAACAAGACTGGGAGATGACTGAGACTCAGATCATCGTCTCCTTATAGCAAAATTCAGGCTCAATTGAAGAAAGTAGAGAAAACCACTAGGCCATTCAGGTATGACCTAAATCAAATCCCTTATGATTATACAGAGGAAGTGAACAGTAGATTCAAGGGATTAGATCTGGTAGACAGAGTGCCTGAAGGACTAGGGACAGAGGTTTGTCACATTGTACAGGAGGCAGTGATCAAAACCATCGCCAAGACAAAGAAATGCAAAAAGGCAAACTGGTTGTCTGAGGAGGCCTTACAAATAGCTGAGAAAAGAAGAGAAGCAAAAGGCAAAGGAGAAAGGGAAAGATATACCCAACTGAAAGTAGAGTTCCAGAGAATAGCAAGGGGAGATAAGAAAGCCTTCTTAAGTGAACAATGCAAAGAAATAGAAGAAAACAATGGAATCAGAAAGACTAGAGATCTCTTCATAAATTAGAGATACCAAGGGAATATTTCATGCAAAGATGGGCACAATAAAGGACAGAAACAGTATAAACCTAAGAGAAGCAGAAGAGATTAAGAAGAGGTGGCAAGAATACACAGAACTGTACAAAAAAGGTCTTAATGACCCAGATAACCACAGTGGTGTGGTTATACACCTAGAACTAGACATCCTGGAGTGAGAAGTCAAGTGGACTTTAGGAAGCATCACTATGAACAAAGCTAGTGGAGGTGATGGAATTACAGTTGAGCTATTTCAAATCCTAAAAGATGATGCCATTAAAGTGCTGCACTCAATATATCAGCAAATTTGGAAAACTCAGCAGTGTCCACAGGACTTGAAAAGGTCAATTTTCATTCCAATCTCAAAGAAGGTCAATGCCAAAGAATGTTCAAACTACCATACAATTGTGCTTATTTCACATGCTAGCAATGTAATACTCAAAATCTTTCAAGCTAGACTTCAGCAGTACGTGAACCAAGAATTTTCCAAAAGCACAAGCTGGATTTAGAAGAGGCAGAGGAACCAGAGTTCAAATCGACAACATATGTTGGATCATAGAGAAAGCAAAGGAATTCTACCAAAACATCCATTTCTGCTTCATTGACTACTTGAAAACCTTTGATTATATTATTGTTTTTCAGTTGCTAAGTCGTGTCCAACTCTTTGAGACCCCAACTGCAGAAGTCAGGCTTCTCTGTCCTTCACTGTCTCCCTGAGTTTGCTCAAACTCATGTCCATTGAGACAGTGATGCCATCCAATCATTTCATCCTCTGTCATCCCCTTATCTTTTTGGCCTCAATCTTTCCCAGCATCAGGGTCTTTTCAAATGCGTCAGTTCTTTGCATCAGGTGGCCAAAGTATTGGAGCTTCAGCTTCAATATCTGTCCTTCCAATGAATATTCAGAACTGATTTCCTTTAAGATTGCCCGGTTTGATCTCCTTGCTGTCCAAGGGACTCTCAAGAGTCTTCTCCAGCACCACAGTTCAAAGGTGTCAATTCTTCAGTGCTTAGCCTTCTTTATGGTTCAACTCTCACAACCATAAATGACTCTGTGGATCACTACAAACTCTGGAAAATTCTTAAGGAGATGGGAATACCAGACCACCTTACCTGCATCCTGAGAAACCTGTATGCAGGTCAAGAAGCAACAGTTAGAACCAGACTTGGAACAATGGACTGTTTCAAAATTGGAAAAGCAGTATGTCAAGGCTGTATATTGTCACCCTGCTTATTTAACTTATATGCAGAGTACATCATGTGAAATGTTGGGCTGGATGAATCACAAGCTGGAATCAAGATTGCCAGGAAAAATATCAACAACCTCAGATATGCAGATTATACCACTCTAATGTCAGAAAACAAAGAGGAATTAAAGAGCCTCTTGATGATGGTGAAAGAGGCGAGTGAAAAGTTGACTTAAAAGTCAACATTCAAAAAACTATGATCATGGCATTTGGTCCCATCACTTCATGGCAAATAGATGGGAAAAAAGTGGAAACAGTACAGATTTTATTTTCTTGGGCTCCAAAATTACTGCTGATGGTGATAGCAGCCATGAAATCAAAGACGCTTGCTCCTTGGAAGTAAAATTATAACACACCTAGACAGTGTATTAAAAAGCAGAGGCATCACTTTGCTGACAAATGTCTATATAGTCAAGGCTATTGTTTTTCCAGTAGTCATGTATGGATTTGAGAGTTGGACTAGAAAGAAGGCTGAGCACCGAAGCACTGATGCTTTGAAATTGTGTTGCAATGAGGTACTATCTCATGCCGGTAAGAATGGCTGCCATCAAAATATTTACAAACAATAAATGCGGAGAGGGTGTGGAGAAAAGGTAACCCTCTTACACTGTTGGTGGGAATGCAAACTAGTTCAACCACTATGGAGAAGAGTGTGGAGATTCCTTAAAAAACTGGAATTAGAACTACCATACAACTCAGCAATCCCACTGCTCAGCATACACACTGAGGAAACCAGAATTGAAAGAGACACATATACCCCAATGTTCATTGCTGCACTGTTTAGAATAGCTGGGACATGGAGGCAACCCAGATGGCCATCAGCAGATGAATGGATAAGGAATTTGTGGTACATATACACAAAGGAATATTAGTCCATTATGAAAAAAGAACACATTTGAGTCAGTTCTATGAGGTGGATGAAACTGGAGCCTATTATACAGAGTGAAGTAAGTCAGAAAAAGAAACACCAATATAGTATATTAATGCATATGTATGGAATTTAGAAAGATGGTAATGATGACCCTATATTCAAGACAGCAAAAGAGACACAGATGTGAAGAATAAACTTTTGGAGTGTGTGGGAGAAGGAAAGAATGGGATGATTTGAGAGAATAGCTTTGAAACATGTGTATTACCATATGTAAAATAGATGACCAGTGTGAGTTCAGTGCATGAAGCAGGGCACTCAAAGCCAGTGCTCTGGGACAACCCAGAGGGATAGGGTGGGGAGGGAGGTGGGAGGGGGGTTCAGGATGGGGAAACATGTGCACCCGTGGCTGATTCATGTCCATGTATGGCAAAAGCCACCACAATATTGTAAAGTAATTAGCCTCCAATTAAAATAAATGAATTAATTTTAAAAAATTGTGGTGTTGGAGAAGACTCTTGAGAGTCGCTTGGACTGCAAGGAGATCAAACCAAGCAAACCTAAAGGAAATCAACCCTGAATATTTTATTGCAAGGACTGATTCTGAGGCTGAAGCTTCAATATTTTGGCCATGTGATGCTAAGGGCAGACTCATTGGAAAAGACCCTTATGTTGGGAAAGATTGAGGGCAGGAGAAGGGGGCAATAGAGGATGAGATGGTTGGATGGCATCATCAACTCAATGGACATGAGTTTGAGCAAACTCTGAGAGAGGAGATAATGGACTGGGAAGCTTGGTATACTGCAGTCCTTGGGGTTGCAGAGTCAGACCCTACCTGGCGACTGAATGACAACAACAATCCATGATCCAATGACTTCCTAATGAAAAGTCATCGTATAGAAATAAAACCAGAATGTAGGCCACGTGCACAACAATGTTTTACTGTGGTGCTATTTGTAGTGATAGAAGTTTCTAGAGAAGATTTGATTTACTATCAATAGAAGGATGATAGAATGAAACTAATGCATAGTTTTGGACAATTTTGTAAACTTTACCGTGAATGAGTTAAGTCCTTTATCTATTGACCTGATAGAATGTCTATAATATACTATTAATGAACAGTATTCATTGAAGGGTTATATGTAGTGTTTGAAATCCCATTTTAAAAAATAAGAAATGGCAGCCACCACAAAGCACCCTGTATATGTATATTTTTATTAGCAAATATACATTTGGGTATATAAAGAAGATATGTAAAGAAAAATAAACTGATTAAGTGGGAATAGAGGAAGGGTGAGGAAAAAAACTTTTTTTTAAACCACTTCTTGTATTTATCTTGTATTTATGTATTATTAATAAAGCAAAATTAATACATTTGGAAAATATTTATTGTGTTTATTGGATATTTGTATTAAGAATATTGAGAAAGGATCTATTTATTTTGACTTTATAATCTATGATCCAATTTGTGGAAGAATTTTTCTGAATGGTTTAGATTGACAAAATTCATAATGTCTAATATCTACTATCTGGGTTATTACAATTTATTCTATTGATAATGAAAAGCTATTTTAATCAATCTATAACTGTTAGGTTATAAACTCCTTGAGGGCAGAGTCTTACAGACTTTCCTATCTTTCTCAGGATTTTGAATAGTGTTTGTGGGCAATAGGCTGAAATGTACCTTTCTTTTTTTTTTTCTTTAATTACTGTGTTCCTTCTAGACTTCAACAAAAGAGTAAAATGGAGTTTATTGTATTTAGAAAATCAACAATTGCACTATGGATTCAAATATCACTGTTTGATGCAACCAGCTTGAACCAAAGGATGCTTCAAATCCCTCTGTGCTGAAGATAAATATACTCAAAGCTTTGAGAGTGTCTCTTGAGGGAATTCAGAATGAAGCAGACTCTCGGCTTTACTTCACAATTTTAACTATCAAAGAGATAAAGTGAGACCGTCTTGTGACCAAGTGAGGATTGCTGGTGCCAATCTATGAGTTCATTTTAGTCACCAATTTTAAATAAACTTTTACTTTTAATACTTTAAATGATTTCCCTGAAATGTTGTATACATGGTCAAATCTTAAAAGAAGTATTATGTCCCATATAGCTTAGTGATTCAGAGTGTGGGCTATATATCTAACCTGCTTGTGTGCAAAACCAGCTCTGTTACCTACCACCTCTGATACCTTGAACAAACTACATCATCTCTGTGTGCCTCAGTCCCCTCTTCTGCAAAATGGAGTTAATGAGTTACCTACCTCCTAGGGTTGTTGGGAAGATCTTAGAAGAGTTTCTGGCACATAGGAATGCTAAAAAATGATAGTCACCAATGTTTATCATATGTTTGATAATTAGTACAAATATGCTTAGTTATGGCTCACAAGTCAGAAACATGCAAAGACTTGAATACTGAAAGTGGTCTTTTATAAATGTCTCACATGCACAGCTCAGGTATTCACATTTTTGAACTCTTCTCTCTTTTTAAAATTATTTCCCATTTTTCTCTTCTTCACTCAAACCCAGGGGAAATTCTTTGGACTTTATTATTCCTATGTTTACAGCTACCATGATGGGCTTATGTATTAGTTATGTATTTCTTTGTAACAAATTATCATGAAATTTAGAATCTTAAAAAAAAAAAGACATATATTATCTCACACAGTTTCTATGGGCCAGGCATTCTAGAGCAGTGTAGTTGGATGCTTCTGGCTTAGGGTGTCTAAGGATAGTGTAGTCAACATGTTGGTTAAGGCTGCAGTTATTTGAAGACTTGACTGGGGTTGGGGGAAACACTACCATGATGGCTCACTCATGCAGTAGGCAAGTTGGGGCTGGCTGTGAGCAGGAGGCTTAGGTTCCCCACCATGTGACCGATCTATAGGACTGACTGAGTATTCTTATGACATAGTTGCTCCCTTCCCCAAGAGCAAGTGATGGAAGAGAACACAAAGTGAAAGCCACAATATATTTTTTGAAGATTGTATTTGTTTAGAGAAGTTTTAGTTTCACTGGAAAATTGAGAAGAAAATACAGAGATTTCTGCACATACTCCCTGCCCTAACATGCATAGCCTCCCCCATTATCAACATTCCTCACTTGAATGGTGCATTTGTCACAACTGATGAAACGACATTGCCACATCATAATCACCCAAAGTCCATAATTTACATTTTGGTCACTCTTAGTTCACAATATCTTTCATGATTTCACTTTGTAAGTCATATTCTGTCATTTCTGCAGTATGTCATTGATGTTCAGCGTTGGGGGGAATTACACAAGGGCATGGATACCAGGAGGCAAGAATCCTTAGGATATTGACTACTACAACATTTCCATTTCATATATTTATTCAGTTAGTATATCATATGTGCATTATCTCTTACAGTTAAGGCACTACTAGGCCAGGTGCAGTATTGAGGCATAAAGATGTGTAAGTTGTGAGTTCTGCTCATAAAAGTTTAATATTTGGTGTGGAGAATGAAATCCTCACTTGCATAGTTGTAGTACAAGGAAGTATGGAATATATATCAAGGACGTATTGATATCAGTAAGCTCCTTAGGTGTTCAGAGGAAGAGGAATAAGATCTGGCTGAAGTTTCAGATGAAATGGTATGTAATCTGGGTCTCTAAGGATAAAACAGAATCACTGTGAGTGGTGATGAGGGAAAGTGCATTTCATGCAGAGTAAAAAATGTGAACAGAATCACAGAATTGAGAAAGCAAGCTGAATTTAGAGGTCAGCAACAAGGACATTTTAGAGTAAAAGAGTAAAATTTATGTAGGAAGGTAAAGGGAGAGAAAAGTAGGCAAAGGTAAGTTTAACCAAGTCCTTAGATGCTTTCTAAATTTAAACTTTAAAACCATGCAGTAAGCAATGGGAGCATATAGAGTTGGGGTTTTTGTTGTTGTTGTTGTTTTGTTTTTTAACTGACAAGTAATGTGATTGCAGCCATGGAGTTAAAAGACGCTTACTCCTTGGAAGGAAAGTTATGACCAACCTAGACAGCATATTAAAAAGCAGAGACATTACTTTGTCGACTAAGGTCTGTCTAGTCAAGGCTATGGTTTTTCCAGTAGTCATGTATGGATGTGAGCTGGACTCTAAAGAAAGCTGAGTGCTGAAGAATTTATGCTTTTGAACTGTGGTGTTGGAAAAGACTGTTGAGAGTCCCTTGGACTGCAAGGAGATCCAACCAGTCCATCCTAAAGGAGATCAGTCCTGGGGGTTCATTGGAAGGACTGATGTTGAAGCTGAAACTCCGATACTTTGGCCACCTGATGCGAAGAGCTGACTCATTTGAAAAGACCCTGATGCTGGGAAAGAGGGCAGGAGGAGAAGGGGATGACAGAGGATGAGATGGTTGGATGGCATCACCAATTCAATGGACATGAGTTTGGGTAAACTCCGGGAGTTGGTGATGGACAGGGAGGCCTGGCGTGCTGTGGTTCATGGGGTCGCAAAGAGTCGGACACGACTGAGCAACTGAACTGAACTGAAAGTGATAAAAAGGGTATTTTAGATTACTTTCCAGGAGGAGTTAGAGATGGAAAGATGGGAGCCAGAGGAACTGGTTAGGAAGAGCTTATAACAGTCCTAAGGAAAGCAGGTAATACAACAAATGCTGTAGTGGGATTATAAAGTAAAAGGAGCAGTCTTGAAGGGGGAATTTGCAGAATTTAGCAACTAAATGGACACTTCATTTGAGGAATCGTCCCCAATAACTTGGTTTATAAAGGAAGACCATCCATTTATAACAGGATGGTGACTGTCAAAGGACTAGGAGATCCCTTGGTGCTCTTTCCTTTTGCCCACAGTAAGTCTGAGCATTTCTGGGGGATCCTAGCACTGACGTGAGAAAAGAGAATAATGGGGGGCATAAAAGGGCTAGAACCTCAAGAAATATAGTTAAATTAGTTGGCTTAAGGTTTTGTTCAATTCAATTGGTAGCCATAAGAGTGGGCAAAGGATGGGAAGGTGAGTGGATTATGGGATGAGAATAATATAGTTGAGGTCACATGTTTGAGATCATGTGATGGGCATGGTTTAAAGTTCAGGTCTCCATTTCTAGCTGAACTAGCTATTAATTTTCAGGAACCTCAGTTTCCCAATTTTTAATAGGATTTGTAATAGAGTCTTGTGGAGTTTCAATAAAATGTTTGACATGTGTAGCTCTTGGCATGATAGTTGGCAAGTAGTAAACCCTCTTTAATAAACAGTGGGTTTATTAAGATGGTGAGCTTTATGCTACTGCAGTAGGAGATTGATATTGTCCCAGGATGTTTTAGACCAGGTCAGCAGAATTGCTAATCTCTTTTGGAATTTGATTAGTCCCTTACTGCACATAGTTGGGTGAGATAAGTATATTTATATTATCAGAAGGTATCAGGCAAATATCCCAGCATGAATGTGCCAGTGTACCAATACCCTGATATTCATTCTCATTCCCTATGAACTTTTATTCTTGGTTAGTAGTTTTAAGTGTAGTCTTCCCAAAGGGTTAGATGAATGTCGGCATCCATCCTTCATCAGCAAATGAGGGTTGGCATGCATCCATTTGTAGGATCCATCCCAATGGGAAGATATATTAAGATGAATTATGTGCTTATAAAAGTATATATAAAGTGATACATATTATTTCTTTTTTTTTTTTTTATTAGTTGGAGGCCAATCACTTCACAACATTTCAGTGGGTTTTGTCATACATTGATATGAATCAGCCATGGATTTACACGTATTCCCCATCCCTCTCCCCGCTCCCACCTCCCTCTCCACCCGATTCCCCGGGGTGCTCCCAGTGCACCAGGCCTGAGCACTTGTCTCATGCATCCCACCTGGGCTGGTGATCTGTTTCACCATAGATAGTATACATGCTGTTCTTTTGAAATATCCCACCCTCACATTCTCCCACAGAGTTCAAAAGTCTATGATTTATTCTTTTTTCAATTAAGTAAGATTAAGATTAATGGAAGGAATGTTAGTATTCTTTGGGATGATTAGTCAAATACAGGAATAAGTTTCTCAAGAATCTTTGAGTTGAAAGTGACAATAAATTCAATTCAAGCTGGATTAAGAAGGAAGGGAATTTATTGGTTCAAATAACAGGAATTCCAAGGGAAAATGGCTTCTGGGAAAGGTGGATTGAAGGACTAAATAAACAACAGCTTCTCTTTGGTACTTGCCTCTCCTTATCTCTGGATTAGAACAATTTCTCAGGTAGTCTCTGTATTTTAATGGTTTTGCCAGAAGATTTAGGCTATTAATCTTATGTTTTTAGTCCAGGTCCGATGCATGAGACAGGGTGCTCAGGGCTGGTGCACTGGGACGACCCTGAGGGATGGGGTGGGGAGGGAGTGGGAGGGGGTTCAGTATGGGGAGCACATGTACACCCGTGGCTGATTCATGTCACTGTATGGCAAAACCAATACAATATTGTAAAGTAATTAGCCTTCAATTAAAATAAATAAATTAATTTAAAATTAAAAAAAATAGAAATCTCAGCAGAGAGAGGGCATTTCTTTTATTGTGATTCCAGAAAATAATCTCAGGATTAGCTCAGATTGTTTTTGATATTATGATATTTCATAATATTTTGATATTATTATGATATCATATCATATCATACCATACCATACCATATCATATCATATCATGTCATATCGTGGGTGCTCTTCCTTGGAGTCAGTTGCTGTGGCTAGAGCACGGTCATGCTGATCACCTTAGCCTGCTTCAGGTGGCTTCCCTTGTTACTGGTGATGGAATCAATTTCACCACATGTTACGGATTCAAAGTGGGAGGAGGGGTTTCCCAAGGAAAATCAGTATCTAATTAACAGGGATAGGGGAAGGGATACTCTGAAGGTAAAACCTTCCCACAAAAATTTTCTGTAATTCATGAGTTAAGTTGTAAGTCAAGATTCAGGCATAAAAGCATGAAGTACAGCAGGTGAAAGAGGCTTAATCACTCTCCTCTCTGTAGGTTTCCTGCTTTTTAGCCTGCCAACCCTGTGATAGCACATCCTAGGCAGTTGATCAATACTTGTTGAATTGAGCTGAACCTGATTCAGACTCATGCTTTTGACCAGTGTTGAATGAGTCAGATTTGTGGCCACAATTCATTTCTATTTAATCTTCAGAACCATTTCAACAGATACATCATACAGAACAGAAGATCAGGGGTTCTAAAAACAAAACTTACTTTCACGTTTTTTGCAGAGTGACCCTATATTCCTCTCTTCCTGCCCTTTAATCCTCTCAAAGCTTTTCCAAAGAAGGAAAAATGAATGTCTCAAATGACCAGTTTTGTTTAAGAAGAAGCCCTGGTAGAAAGTTGGAAAAAATGCTAGAAGTAGAAAATTAATAGATGGATGGAAAAACTTAAGTTTCCCTAGATGAGACAGAAGAAGGCATCTCTTTCCAAGTGCTCTGGAGGGGCAGCTCAAAGCACTTTAATCTTTGATGAATGTGATTGAACTCTTTCCGCTACTCAAGGAAAAATAGAAGTGCTCACAAGGCTCATCCTGTGCTGGCTCTCTGCCACCATCAACCCTGCTTTCTGAATAATTATTAGGCCTTTAACTTTCTCTGCTTCTACTATTTTAAAATTTCTCTTTCAAACAAGAAAATATAATAGATGAGACACATGGGAAAATAGAAACCAGGTATTACAGTAAGCTAGCACTAGAATGTGGAGAAGGAAATGGCAACCCACTCCAGTGTTCTTGCCTGGAGAATCCCAGGGACAGGGGAGCCTGGTGGGCTGCCATCTATGGGGTCGCACAGAGTCAGACACGACTGAAGTGATTTAGCAGCAGCAGCAGCACTAGAATGAGGGCCAAGAATTTAGGGTGGGATGCTGCATTAGGGGACTTCACACAGCTCTAAGTTTTCAATGTCTGTTCTGTTATCTATCACTGCCAGCCCTCCAAGAGTGCCTTCTAGCAACACTATCCATATATCATGGAACAGGTACATGAACAAAGATGTGGTGATGTTACAGGTCCAGTGATGCTAGGATGAAGACCAATGGACAAAATAAGTCTTCTGGATCAATATAAAAAATATTTTCTAGTTAATTAAAATAACATAACTCTTTCTTTGACAGTAAAATACTTACAAGGACATAGGAAAAGATGAAACAGTTCAACCACATACCAAGACTGATAAACACCTTAGCATTTCTGTGTTTAAATATTCTCTACCACCCTTAACACATATGGAACTGTTCTGAGGAAAACCAAGAGAAACACACACTAATCAACTAATAAAATGATGGCAGATCCAAGCTAGAGAAGACCTAAAGAAAGATATCCCCAAGCACCAGGATCTGTGCCTACCACAAATCTATTCTTCTGTCTACTGTAGAATGCTGATTTTTTGTGTTATCTTGACTGATACTACAATTTCCTAACAATCCATCTACATGCATTCTGAAAGAGCATACAGAAATCAATTGAACATCAGAGTAGGAAGAATATTTGCAGATGTGTGCACATGCATGTGAGTGTAGGCAAATATGCTACAGCACATTCCATCTTGGAAGACGTGCTCCTTAAATGAATGTAGGTAGCAGTATACACTGAAATATACAGAAATTTCCATTTCCCATGTATTTTCTGGATTCAGAGAATCAGAGACCAATATAGAAATGTGACAGATGCTGCCACCTTAATGGAAAGGAACTGCCCAGGTGAATGACTGCACAGAAATGAAGAATGAGACATTTTAGCCTTGACTTAGAGCTATAAGTCCATGTTTGTGTTTGTTTTCCAATTTTTTTTTAAATCAGGAAAATATATTAAAAATAATCAACTCTTATTGTCTCTATACTTTGTAATTTATGAAGATATATTCACCTCTTTTGATTCCTGAAATAATCCTGTAAATTAGGGGTGGTAGATGTTATTCTACAAGTGGAGATGGCAAAACCCTGGGAGATATTTGAAGTCTTACTTATTTTATAAGAAGGGAATATTATCAAACATTCTTGCACAAGCCCAGTTATCCTTCCATAAAATTTCAGACAAAAAAAACAACAACAACAAATACAAAGGGTTATACCAAGGCCCACCAGAAATATTTGAAGCCCAAACAGAGTGAAGAGTAGCAGATGGCTATCTTGTAATTATAGTCTGCATATTAAGGTAAAACAGTGCTGCAGGAAGAATGAACTAGGAAGGTTGAAGCGAGGGTAAAATGAAGAATTTGGAAAAGATGGTGTTGTGGAATAGTTTTTGCTGTTGTTATTGGTTGTGCCAACTCTGTTTTTAACTTTCAAAATCCATATAGACAAAAAATATTTATTGTTGAATTTTTGGCACATTTATTGTTTTTTGGATGTGGACTATTTTTTTTTAAAACTCTTTATTGAATTTGTTACAATATTGCTTCTGTTTTTGGTTTTGTGGTGGGCACATGGCATGTGGGATCTTAGGTCCCCAACCAGGGATTGAGCCTGTACCCTCTGCATTGGAAGGTGAAGTCTTAACCACTGCACCACCAGGGAAGTCCCCCTGGCACTCTTTTAGAATATTTATTTGTTGTCCCTCCTGTGGCTTTAAAATAACTAATCTTCCCTGGTGGCTCAGACCAGATATAAAGCATCTGCCTACAATGAGGGAGATCTGGGTTCGATCCCTGGGTCAGGAAGATCCCCTGGAGAAGGAACTGGCAACCCACTCCAGTACTCTTGCCTGGAAAATCCCATGGACAGAGGAGCCTGGTAGGTAACAGTCCATGGGGTCACAAAGAGTCGGACACGACTGAGTGACTTCACTTAAGTTTTCCTTGCTCCCAAGGCACCTCTCCATCTGTAATCAGAAACTCCCAAACTTCCCTATTAGTTTTGCTGAAACACCTATAATAACCTACCAACAATGTCTGCCCAATTTAAACTGCAAACCCATGGAGCAGGCACAAGGAATAATGCTCCATTGTTTGTAGTTTACCTTGAGCAGACTCGCGGAATACCAAGCCATATTCCACCCCCTTTATCCTGCCTGCTTTTGTGCTCTGGTCCCCTTGCTCGTCTAGCACTTTGCACCTTACTGGGAAAGTAAGGCTGTAGCCAAACAGGTGAACATGGAGCTTTATTTAGAGTTTATCTCTTCTGCCTGATTTCTCTTTCTACAAAGCTTGCAAACTTAGGTCTGAATGTATGCTCTCCTGAAACCAGAAATGTATGAAACTGATCAAGTCAAACCAGTGCTGTCACTGATCTCCACCCCAAACCTCAGGAAACAAAGCCAGTCATGATATCTTCAGCTTTTATCTTCCTTTCCTTGCCTGACCTACAGAGTTGCAGATAGGATGCATCTAAAATTGGAGTTTAAGAGGAATATTTTTTCAATGGGTTTTTACTGGGCAGGAAATGCTATATTTTAAAGAGTAGCCCTGTTCTTATAGCTGGTACAGAAATCTGAAATCATTTAAAACCAGCAAGAAAGATAACAAAAAACTGAAGTTTATAAATTCACAAGATAGAAAAAAGAGTTGGCAGTTATTTGGATCATATATTCAGTGCAAAGAACCAATTAAAACATAGATAATTCAGGATCTTTTGGACTTAGTGGGCCAACCAACAGCATAAATGGAAAACAAAAATCATTATTTATATTACTTAAAATATATCACTGCAGCTATAACTTCTGAAAAATTGAATGAATACATGAGGACCAAAGTTCTGGTCAGCACAGAGTAAACCTTGCAGCCGGCACTCGTGTGGTCCCAGTTTCTTTTCCTGGCACAGTGCTAAAATGGCACATACAACTTGCATCAGCACTAGCACGTTGCTCATTTAGCATTTAGGAAACAGTGAATAGCAATTATCAGTCGAATAGCTGGGAAGCGAAAATGACCTAGTAATCAGAGTAAATATACATTATGCTGTCATATTGTAATGTGTAAATATTGGAGAAAAATAGCAGAAGAACATGGACATTCAGAATCTTTCTTCTGAAGACTTGCATGAATGCAAGCGCCGTCTTGGCTCTCCCACATGCTTTTTGGATGATGGCTATTAAACACAGGGGTTTGGTAAATAGTAGTTCATCCTCATCATTTGCTCACTTAGAGGTATCATGACCAGAAAGGCATTGCCCTGTTTTTTATAAATCCTAAACTTGGCTCCCAAGGACCAGGGGACATATGGAGAGATGATAGCAGCTTGGTGGGAGTTTAGACATCATAAACCTTACACAGCCAGTTGCTGTAGCTGCTTATTCCAGTCTGACTCTCTGTTAATATTACAGAACCCTTCTTCCTTTGTGAAGCTTGGAAAATATTAAAAGCTGCCAATGTCATTTTGCTTATCATCATCTTCCAAGCAAATCAGGTGGGGATAGTATCAGTGTTAACAAAATTTTGCTAAACTGAGCACCTGGATTAGATGCTATGATTCATAAGGGCACAGAAGAATAGTCAGGATCTTTATTTTAGAAGCTTCTGTGACTACACTATACTGGAAAGATTAGGATAGCTGATGGGAGAAGTTCTTTAGCAAGGTTCTAAACAGCAGGCCCACACAGTTTCCCCACTTTTTCTATTAAGGGCTAACAGAATAGATCTAATAATGTCTCCACAACTGAAGAGAAAGGTGGGTGATGACTGTAGTAAATGTTTGTGGTTTTGGAGGCACCCAATATTCTTTTTCCATTGCTTAAAGCTTCTTGATATTTCAGGGAATAGAAGGGGGTGAATTCTCTACCTGTGTTGGGTGACACGTTTGTGAGTTGGTAGATTCAGGTGTCTGTCCTATCTCTGTGGATCATGGCCTTCCCTCGAGGTTCTCTCTGCCAGATTCTCTTTCTAAGACAGCCAAGCAATAAGCATGTACCCTAACTTTGCCAACATCTGCTGGATCATCGAAAAAACAAGAGAGTTCCATAAAAGCATCTATTTCTGCTTTATTGACTATGCCAAAGCCTTTGACTGTGTGGGTCACCAAAAACCTTGGAAAATTCTGAAAGAGATGGGAATACCAGACCACCTGAACTACCTCTTGAAAAATCTGTATGCAGGTCAGGAAGCAACAGTTAGAACATGGAACAATAAACTAGTTCCAAATAGGAAAAGGAGTACATCAAGGCTATATATTGTCACCCAGCTTATTTAACTTATATGCAGAGTACATCATGAGAAACTCTGGGCTGGAAGAAGCACAAGCTGGAATCAAGATTGCCAGGAGAAATATCAATAAGCTCAGATATGCAGATGACACCACCCTTATGGCAGAAAGTGAAGAAGAACTAAAGAGTCTCTTGATGAAAGTGAAAGAGGAGAGTGAAAAAGTTGGCTTAAAACTCAACATTCAGAAAACTTAGATCATGGCATCCGGTCCCATCACTTCATGGCAAACAGATGGGGAAACAGTGGAAACAGTGGCAGACTTTATTTTGGGGGCTCTAAAATCACTGCAGATGGTGACTGCAACCATGAAATCAAAAGATGCTTACTCCTTGGAAGGAAAGTTATGACCAACCTAGACAGCATATTAAAAAGCAGAGACATACTTTGCCAACAAAGGTCCATCTAGTGAAGGCTATGGTTTTTCCAGTAGGCATGTATGGATGTGAGAGTGGGACTATGAATAAAGCTGAATGCTGAAGAATTGATGCTTTTGAACTGTGGTGTTGGAGAAGACTCTTGAGAGTCTCTTGGACTGCAAGGAGATTCAACCAGTCCATCCTAAAGGAGATCAATCCTGAGTGTTCATTGGAAGGACTTATGTTGAAGTTGAAACTCCAATATTCTGACCACCTGATGGGAAGAACTGAGTCGTCTGAAAAGACCCTGATGCTGGGAAAGATTGAAGGTGGGAGGAGAATGGGACAACAGAGGATGAGATGGTTGGATGGTATCACCAACTCTATGGACATGAGTTTGGGTAAACTCTGGGAGTTGGTGATGGGCAGGGAGGCCTGGTGTGCTGCAGTCCATGGGGTCACAAAGAGTCGGCCATGACTGAGCAACTGAACTGAGCTGAACTAACTTTGACTAGTCACACACTGCTGAGAGACAAGAAAAGAGTCCACTCACTTCAGCAGACATGAGATTATGCTGAGAGCTTCAGAAACTACCTGCACCTGATTTTTCTAAGTTGGGTTCTAAGGCCTTCTATTCGGTCATTGTCCATTAACATTCTAATAATAAATTTTTGGTCAAATTAACTAGCTATTGGCCAGTTATTTCTATTGCTAGCGATCAAAGAGCCCTAAATAGTTTTTGGTTTTTTTTAACTTTAAATACTGAGAATAACTACTTATAAAAGCAGAGAGTCAGAAGGACCACAAAGTCTGGAGTGGATCTCTGGTAGTAATATAATTGGTTTGAATATGGAATCATAGCATTTAGATTATCTAAATCAAAAGGATAATCTTAATACCTCAAAATGGTGCTTCCTCCCATTTTTCTAGGTTCGTCTTTACTTTATCTTGTCACAGCTTGATTAATGAGGATGGAGTTGGGCCATCTGTGCCTTCTGACCCTAATAGACCTATAAACAATAAGACAAAGTTACTTAGAGTGATCTTGATTTAATGTACACCTCAGATACTGTCTATACTCAGTAGGCAGGGTTACAAAGAAAACTGCTGTGACTGTGACCAGATGGAATAGATTCCCTTGTCCATAACTCAGCAGCAGTTAGGAAGTGTTTTATTAATTTTTGAAAAGTCTTTACAGAATCCTGAAATCAAAACATTTGTTAACAAGGATATACAAGTTATTTGTCTTAGCTGCTATAAGGAAAACAAACAAAAGGTACAGTTTCTGCCCACAGAAAGCACACGACCTTTTTGAAAAGGTTGCCGAATAAACAGATTCGACAGTTCTTTGAGAAAGAAGGTACTTTTTTTTTTTTTTTTTTAAGCTGAAGGGCCAGGAAAAGCAGAATTCTATTCACTGTGAATTACTGCTGATTCTTAGCACCCAGCTGATTTCACAGAATTAACCCAGTCTAGGCTAGGCCTGGACAGTGTCACTGCTTTGTCAGGGCCATTGTTCAGCTGATTTAACTCATTAGATGGCCTCTATGAAGGACAGCTAAATGATTTTAGTTGTAGGGGTGTGTGTGCGTGTGTGTGTGTGCATGTATAAGGGGGTATCAAAGAGTGACTTAGTTTTCTGCCTTCCATGACCTTCCTTGACAGTAGAAATGGAAGGAAGAGTGTTATCTCAAAGCAGTGTATTTCATGTTTTAAATTCTTGTGAGGAGGAAATTTGTGAAAAATCACTGGTGATGCACAAATAATAAACAAATATTTGAACTGAGGCTCAGAGGATGAGCACCTTATCTACTTGTTCTCTCATTGGGCCCACACATGTCTGAATTCTTTTAGAATGTACTGTTTGCTAGAGGTTTAATCTCTGATACTTGCTAGGTCTATTCTCACATGGCTAAATCAGGCCAGATTGATTACATTTTCCTGCTCTTATTTGGTAGAATAAGGAAGCAATAGAAGCAGTTATTTACAGGTTCCCATTTTGAGACATGGGCTTCCCCTGTGGCTTAGCTGTAAAGAATCCACCTACAATGAGGGATACCTGGGTTCGATCCCTGGATTGGGAAGATCCCCTGAAGAAGGCAAAGGCTACCCACTCCAGTATTCTGGCCTGGAGAATATATATATATTCTCCATGGACTATATATAGTCCATGAGTTTGCAAAGAGTCAGACACGACTGAACGACTTTCACGTCACTATTTTGAGACAGCATGTGAGAGAATTAGAGTTCATTATAACATTTAACCCTTTTCCTCACATTATAATAAAACATAGGAGGCAGAAACTAGTCTCCATTTTTTTTTTTCAAGCAGGGAGAAACTGAGGAACTTTCCAAATATAACTCAATGACAGAGTCAGAATAGGAAGTCCAGGTTTCTGACCTCAGGCATCTTGTTTCACTAGGGCATGTTGCTTCCCTTTGAGCATAAAATAAAAATAGCCCAACTTAATCAAACTGTTTGCCAAGTTCCATTCTACAGGGAACTTTTATTTTTGTAGCCAAGAGAAACAAACACTTTAAAACGGCAATTTTAATGGCAGTATTGGGACAACCTATACTATAGCTTCACAAATGGAGTACTAAAAGCCCATGGGCATATTTACCTATTAAGAGTTGTGTTAGAGAAGGAGAGCAGTCCACAAAGGTAAATCTTGACCACTTCCACCCAGCTGAGGAAAGTCTGTTGTTTAATTCTGAAGCCGAAATATCATATACAGTGATTTCCCTCCTCTACTATTTTCTTCAATATTAGAAAATTATAGCTCCTACCAGGCAAGGCCTACATCTTGTCCCTGCTTCTCACAGATAAATGTTTTCTGAATGAATTTATGAATAAATGAATGAACCATCTTTAAGTCAAAAATATTTTATGTATATTTCTATCCAAATAGGAAGCAATGAGTAGACAAATTGAATCCAACAATAATGTAATAATAGTGTTTACTGAGAGGCAAGTACTGTACTAGGAGCTCTATGTATATTAGTTTAATCATTGAAACAATTCTATAAACTATGTATTATTGTTAAGAGAGTGAAAGTCGCTCAGTCATGTCCGACTCTTTGCAACCCCATGGACTATATAGTCCATGGAATTCTCCAGGCCTGGATACTGGAGTAGGTAGCCTTTCCCTTCTCCAGGGGATCTTCCCAATCCAGGAGTCGAACCCAGGTCTCCCTCATTGCAGGCAGATTCTTTACCAGATGAGCTGCAAGGGAAGCTCAAGAATACTGGAGTGAGTAGCCTATCCCTTCTCCAGAGGATCTTCCTGACCCAGGAATCGAACTGGGGTCTCCTGCATTGCAGGCGGATTCTTTACTAACTGAGCTATCAGGAAAGCCCTCTGTCATTGTTAGCGCTCTTTCAAAAAATGAGAGAAGATGAGATCAGTGTGATCAAGTTTGTACTCATTGTCTCACAGCTGTCAAGGTAAGGAAGAGGGATTTGAGTTCAAAGCTAGTGCTTCTGTGATTTACTGATACACAAATAGCCATGAAAACTTCCCATTAGAGTATGAATCTCCCAGCAAAAGCCCCTCTGCATTGACTAATATGTAGGTGACCCTTAACCTGACTATCCACACCATGGGACAAGGCAGGTTTCTTTTCTAGAAGGACATTGGCTCAATTTCATTTAGAACATGGAGGGGGAAAACATGGAAAAATCAACAGTTAAGCAGGCTGTAGACAAATTACAGCATTTCAGAGAAAAAAGTTGTAAATGAGAACATTTCTGGTGTCACTTACAGTTTCTGGAGAAAGTTTGGTTCCTATTTTCTTGGATAGACACGAGTCAGGGCAGCAATGAGATAGCCTCACTCAGAGGTGGGTGCATTATAAAATATAACCTTTTTCTGAACACCTGTTTACCCTAGACTACAGGTAGCCCTCAACTTTCAGTCTAATGGTCCCATGACCTTGGAGTCCTTCTAACCTCTCAAAAATAGGCTAGAGAGCCTTTCCTCAAGGACTTCCTATCACTTAATCACATTGGCTTAATAAGACACTTTGATTTTGCCCGCCTTTCTTCTTCAGTTTCCATTCTCATTTTTGCTCCAGTCTCCATTTGCTCATAATTATGAGCAAAAATACCCTGATATTCCCAGTGAAAAGAAGGATCATCTCCATTTCCCTTCTCTCATCACTAGTAAAGTTGTGTTCTCGGTACCCAAGTTCACTTGCTATGGAGCCTGTCTTCATTCTCCTGAGCTCTGAGGGAAGAAAGGGCACATGATAACAGAATATTTTGTTTTCACAGAACAAGATACTTGGAAAAGAAAAAGAGATCATTTTGATGTTTGGTATAATTTGGCTCTTAGTTAAGGAAAATTTGTTTTGTTTTTGTCTTCTTTGGGTCAATACACAAGAAAACCTATCCTGAAAGTTACCTGTCAACATTATCTGGCCTTAGTAACTCTGATCCAGACCAGAGATCCCAAGAAAATGTCATTGTGTGACATGACATGGTGTGATAAAGGCACCAGGATGAGGAGGTGAAAATGTACGCTGAGACATCTAGGAGGGAAGGTAATGTGAGAGCAAAGATGATACACTAGATCTTGAGACTAGAGCTGCTTTGTAATATTAAAGTATGATTCTTCTCCTGTGTCCAATCACTTGTAGAGGCTACACTCTGGATGAAAATCTGGACACTCCCCATTCTTACCATCTTGTGTTCAAGGAAGAAAGGAAGTAAGATGGCCCTGCAGCTCCATTGTGACCACTTCCCATGGAGTACCACACACTTTATTATTGATGTAATTCCAGAAATACGTGTGATTCTTTCTGCTGCTTCTAACTTGACAAGTGTGACCCACAAATCTCTAAAGAATTTTGCTCTGCTAAATATTCAGTTCAAGAGAGTGTTTGACAGGGGAGAAAAAAGGCAAATTAGCAGAGGCAGAAAAGAACTGCACAGAAGAAATAAAGCAGTTATGGGAATTTACAAAATAGGAAGGAACTTTTTATATACCAAAGATTTTACTGGATCCTACTGGAAGGAATGAATCTACCATATCTATTATTAACATTTAACCGTTATTTCCATTAACTTATAGTATTTCAGAAAAGAGGATAATCAGCTTGTGACAGTATTATTCCCTTATAATTCCTTTTGTTTTATTTTATTTAAAATATTTTAGGGGTAAGTTATTGGGAGAAAGTATCCTGTTTCTTAGTGAGAAGAAAGCCCCACCCATTTTTACATGGTGTGATGATTCTAGTCCAAATGCAATGAGTTTCTGGAAATGGCAAGTGAGACACTTGTTGCCATGGTGATTGTTAATAGTTCTGACTCAGATATAGTGTTGCTATAGCAACTGCATCTGAAGCCCTTGGGAGGTGGTGCAGTCTTTTTTTTTTTAAGAAAGAGGCCAGGAAGAACCATTTTAGTAGCTTCTTGCTGCACTGCAGTGACGAAGCTTTCAAGGCTATTTCATCCAGATGAAAGATTGCCTTGTTCCTGCACTGATGAAGCAGATATGTCACACTGCAGGATAAATATAGCTTCATATATCTTAGTAGCAAGTACAATATCTGCCTGTTAATGAATTCTAATTTTCTGACTGCAATGTTTCTAATAACATAGATAGGGTCAAGTGAATATCTTGGAAAATCTTTAAATGCCAACTGGCAATACAAGAAAGCCAAAGGTCAAAGATCAAATAGTGCAAAATCTTCGAGATGTAGACTGTTTCAGCTGAGACACATCCTTACAAGTGTGGGGCACATGGCTAAGAAAACATTCCAAAGATCCAATTTGGATGGTCTGGGTTTGGTTCTCAGTAGTGCATGTTTATATAACATCTTACACATATCCTGTTCTTAAAATAGTGATTGGCATACAGAAGGCCCTCAACAAATATTGTGAGTGAAATAATCAATTTGCAAGGCATGGACAGTAGTGTTACTTTTCCCTAAGACCACTCATATAATTTGTCATCATTCAGGGCCTTTGATACATTCTAGAACTTTAAAAGCAACCCTTCTGTGTAACCTCTTTTCCAGTCAGTAGATGAGAGCGATTCTCTAAAGACTGCACTGCTAAATCAGGATTTGAAAATGTTGGGATAGCATCACTGACTGGACCCTAAGACTGCCTTTTCCTAGTGTAATCCACTATCAACTGCCTCTTTTTGTTTGTTTGTTTCCTCCATGGACACTTGAACTATACATTTTCCCTCCTCCACTATAAAGCTCCCTTGAGGGCTCAAACTGTGCTCTGTTGTCTGTGCATATTTCACAATACCTACATGGGGGCTTCAGATAGTATGAGCCCAGTAAAACCAAATTAAATACAATAAAAGGAAATGTTTTCTCCTACTGCAGCTAACCTTTTGATTGGATTCCTTCTTCCTGCCTCTGAAGATAGCAACTAGTTGATTTGAGAAAAGCATAGGTGTTAATGCAAATAGTTATGCAAATAGCCGGCACTAATGGGAGCATTGCCTTTTAGGTGAGAAGAGAGGAAGGCCTCTGAATAATTTAAAGAAACATTGAAATTCTCTGTTATCACATACCCTGGAAGCAAACTGCTTGTTCTGCTCATTTGAGATCTAGACCTGGTTCTGTTTATACAGTAAATATTTGTGGTATGAGTGACAATCTTTTTCTGGAATCCATAAGCTTTATACACAAATTGTTGCTTCCACAGATAGTAGGCTGTCTTAGTTTTTTGTCTTCTTGGTGCTCTCTGCACAGCTGGAAGCCATAACAGAATGTTGGCTATATGCTAATGAACAATCTACGGCTCATTAGGCCAGTGTTGAAGACAGTTATTCCCTTAAATAAAAATAATTTTGCAATGAGCTTACCAGGATGGCTCTTTATAATTTTTTCTTTTCCCATGTTGTTAGACTGTACTTTAAATGTTTGAAAGTGCCTGGAACCTGCCATTTCCTATCTTGATAGTTCATGACTGCTTCTCCCTTTCTAATCTGTTTCTAAATCTTTCAGTGACTTGGTATTAGGCTGCTTTTTTCTTAGTTCAAAACTTTTAAACATGAATAGAGAGTTGACTTGAAATTTGTTTAATAAGCATTTTTGAAAAATGGGGCTTCTTGTGTAAGAGATCACCTGGATAGTGACTCCTAATTAAAGTTCTGTCATGTCTTCCTATGAATATGCCTATGAAGATGAGAAAAAGGTAGAAACTTGCAGTGGCACTGAAAATGGATGACTGATAATCAACTTATTGTTGGCATCTGAGGGAATGTCCATTCACTTACAAGGTGTCTGGATCTAGATTAAAAGACTCAACTGTTGACTTACCTTTATAATGAATAACCGAAGTACTTAGGAAGAACTTCATCTCTCCTTCCTCACCCTCAGGGTATGCCCCTTGGTTCACAAAAGCTCTGTTTCATATAAAAACTTGGCAACTGCCCCTCCATCACTTTTAGTGTAGCCATAATGCTGTCTTCCGTTTTTTCCCTTTTCTTTGTTCCAGACGAAGACCTTTCTCTCTCTTTAATTGTGATTAGAAAATAAAACAATATTAAATTTATCATCTAAACCATTTTTAAGATTACAATTCAGTAGTGTTAAGCATAATCAGTAGTGTTAAGCATATTCATCAGCTTCCCTGGTGGCTCAGACAGTAAAGAATCCACCCACAATGTGGGAGACTGGGGTTCAACATGTGGGTCAGGAAGATCCCCTAGAGAAGGGCACATCTACCCACACCAGTATTCTTGCCTGGAGAACTCCATGGACAGAGAAGCCTGGTGAGCTACAGTCTATGGAATCACAAAGAGTTGAACATGACTGAATAACTAACACTTTCACTTTCTTCAACCATTTTCATAATATTTGAAGACCTCTCTTTTCATATCCAACTAGAACCTGTAACACCAGAAAAAAGGGGGAAAATAACTAAGGTGGGAGAAGAGGAGATTGATAAAGCATTACATCATGGGAAGTATGGAAGTAAGTCTTCACAAGTAAAATATAGTTGAGAAAAGAGACAGAGAGAGTGTTGGCTATAGTATACATGAACCCCAACTGTTCCAAGTGTCAGAAAATGAGGAAGTGGGCCACTTCAGCTCCCTGTTGTAGAAGTCCCTGTTGCAGATATCAATCCAGATGACTTGTATATCAAAGAAGAGGACTCAGCAATACTTAACTATATAGGGACTAGGAACCAAAATGGTGGCATGAAGAAATATTGCAGAACAAGGAGAGTAAAGTTATTGTGGAAATTCAAAAGAAAAAGCATAACTATGAGGAGAATTTTCCAAGATCCAGAAGATGATTTTAGAAAATTGACTTTTTTAAAAGATTAGAATACATAAAATCTAGGAAAGGGAAGCAGGAATCTGAAAGCATCATAAGATAGAATGCAAAGACAAATGGATAACATATAATATTTATCTAACACTGTGCTCAGCTCTGTGGACTGGTATAAATCACCTGAACCTAAGAAGCTGTTGAACATTAACAGATTAAAGAATGCATAGAAATCTAGATGATATGCAATAACCTGTTAATTAAGGGCCAAAGTAAATGATATAGATCTTCTGTGCTCTGGGCAGTCAGGAGGAGACAAGATCAATTTTGGTTGGAATTATCAAAGACAACTAAAAAGACTTAGCTCAGTAGGAGAGAAGCCAGAGTAGAATTCCAGAAAGAGGCAGTAGCATGAGCAGAAGCTCTTATTGGTTTTGGGCAAATGCCATCCTCTTCAAACTGTCCTCAGATAGTCTTATACTCAGAATTTTTTTTGGTCAAATGTTTAACATTTTAATATCTGAAATATTAAAAAGACACCACTTTCTGGTCCATATCTTCTTACTCATGCTCCTTTTTAACTTTTTACATAAGGTTTAACTAACCTATCCATCTCTAGCTTATGAATTTCTTCTCTCAGACAAAACTGTAAAACATCAAGTATCTAACATACTAATTTTTTTAACTTCAGTCAGATCCAGAATTTTTCAGGCATTCTCTTC
Organism: Dama dama; assembly: GCF_033118175.1. NCBI lineage: Eukaryota > Metazoa > Chordata > Mammalia > Artiodactyla > Cervidae > Dama > Dama dama. The sequence goes on along the minus strand of NC_083699.1, from coordinate 58,503,747 downwards.
TCACAGTAATGTTGTGTCATAGTCAGGCTGATAATAACCATCCCATTTACAGGCAATAATAGTAAAAAGTTAAAGGAGTTTCCTTCTATAAAGCAGGAAAATAGTTAGTAGTTAAATCCAGATTTTTTATTCCTCATCTTATGTTGTCAAAGAGACAAGGAGGAGCAAGAATAAGGGAAGAGAAAGATGTTGAAAATGAGCAAGTAAAGATGTTTTTCTTAATTAATTTAAAAGATAGGAGTAGATCTGTGGGTGTTTGAAGAAAGAACTTGACTTTCCTCTCCAACCACAGGCATATATACCCCAATTATCTACTCAGCTGTGAAACTAAGGATGTTAGGATTAGAGTGTCATTTTTGAGGAAGAAAGGTTAAGGTACATAAGATATGGGCCTAGTGAGAAGGGGAAGTCCATCTGGATAGGAACTGGGACCATCAGGTTCAGCTCTTCACCAGGTTCTGGAAGAGCAGAAGTATAAAATGTAAAAATCACTTGATTTAGTAAGTGATTACAGTTAAGTAGAAGTGACTAAGAAGCAAAGAACAAGGAGTGAAAAACCGAAGAAAGGAGAAAAGCTAAGAGGAATGATGCTCCAGGGAAGAGCCTAGTGTCTATAGGGGATGTTTCAGATAAAAGAATATCACATACCCAGAATTGTGATGCAAGTTTGGTGACAGCTATTTGACAACTGACAGTTAAGAAATCATACTTACTTTCTTTTTTTTTTTTTTTTCTTTTATTTATTTATTTATTTATTTATTTATTTTTTCAGTGGGTTTTCTCATACATTGACATGAATCAGCAATAGATTTACACGTATTCCCCATCCCGATCCCTGCTCCCACCTCCCTCTCCACCTGATTCCTCTGGGTCTTCCCAGTGCACCAGGCCCGAGCACTTGTCTCATGCGTCCCACCTGGGCTGGTGACCTGTTTCACCATAGATAATATACATGCTGTTCTTTCGCAACATCCCACCCTCACCTTCTCCCACAGAGTTCAAAAGTCTATTCTGTATTTCTGTGTCTCTTTTTCTGTTTTGCATATAGGGTTGTCGTTACCATCTTTCTAAATTCCATATATATGTGTTAGTATGCTGTAATGTTCTTTATCTTTCTGGCTTACTTCACTCTGTATAATGGGCTCCAGTTTCATCCATCTCATTAGGACTGGTTCAAATGAATTCTTTTTAACGGCTGAGTAATATTCCATGGTGTATATGTACCACAGCTTCCTTATCCATTCATCTGCTGATGGGCATCTAGGTTGCTTCCATGTCCTGGCTATTATAAACAGTGCTGCGATGAACATTGGGGTGCACGTGTCTCTTTCAGATCTGGTTTCCTCAGTGAGTATGCCCAGAAGTGGGATTGCTGGGTCATATGGCAGTTCTATTTCCAGTTTTTTAAGAAATCTCCACACTGTTCTCCATAGCGGCTGTACTAGTTTGCATTCCCACCAACAGTGTAAGAGGGTTCCCTTTTCTCCACACCCTCTCCAGCATTTATTGCTTGTAGACTTTTGGATAGCAGCCATCCTGACTGGCGTGTAATGGTACCTCATTGTGGTTTTGATTTGCATTTCTCTGCTAATGAGTGATGTTGAGCATCTTTTCATGTGTTTGTTAGCCATCTGTATGTCTTCTTTGGAGAAATGTCTGTTTAGTTCTTTGGCCCATTTTTTGATTGGGTCATTTATTTTTCTGGAATTGAGCTTCAAGAGTTGCTTGTATATTTTTGAGATTAATCCTTTGTCTGTTTCTTCATTTGCTATTATTTTCTCCCAATCTGAGGGTTGTCTTTTCACCTTACTTATAGTTTCCTTTGTTGTGCAAAAGCTTTTAAGTTTCATTAGGTCCCATTTGTTTAGTTTTGCTTTTATTTCCAATATTCTGGGAGGTGGGTCATAGAGGATCTTGCTGTGGTTTATGTCGGAGAGTGTTTTGCCTATGTTCTCCTCTAGGAGTTTTATAGTTTCTGGTCTTACATTTAGATCTTTAATCCATTTTGAGTTTATTTTTGTGTATGGTGTTAGAAAGTGTTCTAGTTTCATTCTTTTACAAGTGGTTGACCAGTTTTCCCAGCACCACTTGTTAAAGAGGTTGTCTTTTTTCCATTGTATATCCTTGCCTCCTTTGTCAAAGATAAGGTGTCCATAAGTTCGTGGATTTATCTCTGGGCTTTCTATTCTGTTCCATTGATCTATATTTCTGTCTTTGTGCCAATACCATACTGTCTTGATGACTGTGGCTTTGTAGTATAAGAAATCATACTTACTTTCAACGCAAGATTGTATGCCTCTCTCTGCTTCTTTCCACAGTGGTTCTGACCATGGACATGAGGGAACAGTGTCCATAGTCATGCCTTAGTGACAGCAGAGAGCTGTTGTGGGGAAGCAGGATTCTGGAATGACTAGAGGGATAACTGGTGATATGACGTTTTCACATGACAATAAAGTAGCTTAGGGAAGTCAAACTGGTTTAACAGTCTGATGTAACTTTTGCTAATTTGTATCTTCTTTATCCTCCATGTACTCTTATGCACTTGATTTTTGTTTAACAATGTTAATTCCAGTGTGTCCCTTCTTCCCTGTTTAAAAGGTTTATGAGAAATCATATGCAGGGATATAACGGCCAGAGGCCCTATAAGGGAGAACAAACATGGTAACACTTTTCTTCACTACCCTTAAAACTTACAGAGCTGCACTTTGGCGTACTTTCAAGAGAATAGTTAAAAATTAGCATGCATTTTAATTTGTTTTGTTTCGCCCAGAGAATTAATTACCATTCAGGCTGCAGTCAGTCACATTCCCCACAGTATTTTAAACCTGGAGAAAACCAGGCTGCTGGAAGAGTCTGACTTTTCAGGCTTATCTCATACTCCACCTTGCCTGACCTGTTTGCTGCCAGAAATATAATTCTGAACCCTAGAAGCACTTGGTAACCCTTTCATTATTTTAATGTGTTTTGGATATACATCATAAAATATTTGATTTTCCTCCTTTCTTTTCCATTGAATTAACATTAATAGGCAGTCATTGTTTAGTTGTTGGTTCCTTGTCTGCCCTGCCCTGAATTCTTTCCAGTTTCTAGAACCTCAGCAGAGAAAGTCATTTACCTAACCCATGGATATGCCCATCTTCTTGAGAATTACTGCCACTGCCTTGGAATTATATTAGTTTTCTAGGGCTGTGATAACAAAGTACCACAAACTGGGTAGTTTAAACAGCAGAAATTAATTGTCTCCTAGTTCTGAAGGCTAAGTTAGTCCAAGGTCAATGTGTCAGCGCAGTTGGTTCCTTCTGAGGCTCTGAGGAAGAATCTGCTTCGTACCTCTCTCCTAGCTTCTGGTGGCTTGCTGGCTGTCTTGGTTTGCTTTGGTAGAAGCATCACCCCAATCTCTTTCTTCATCTTCACATGGTATTCTCTTGGTGGGCATATCTATTTACAAATTTCCCCTTTTTATAAAAAGAGCAATCAGACTGGATTAGAGTCTAGCTTAGTGGCTTCATTTCAACTTGATTGTTTGTAAAAACCCTAACTCCAAATAAGGTCACATTGTGAAGCCCTAGAGATTAGGCTTTCAAATCTTAATTTGGGGGGTACAAAATTCTATCTGTAACAGGAGTATAGACTTTCTATATCAGAAAATACCAGAAGACAAACATGCTTAAAGAGTTACTTTGGAATGCATTCCTCCTTGGTTTGGCTAATTTATCTGGCCTTTATCTTTCTCTATTTCTCTTCTTTAATCCTTTCTTGACCAGGACTCTCCCTTAGAAATCTATTTTCTTTCAATCTTAGTTATCTCTTTTAAAATATTTCTTTCTTTCTTTCTTTCTTTCTTTTTAATATTTATTTTCACTGCGGATACCTGCTTCTGCTCCCTTTATTCGAAAGAAAAGTTAATATCTCTCTGAACCAGTGATTATCAACCAGGGAGGTAAAAATACCCTGGGTTGAGTAAATCCCCAGGTTGTGAAATGTGAAATGTGTTCAGATAATTTATTCCTTATAGCTGTGTAAACATCCAATTCTGGAAATGACTTGCCTTTTTAAAAAATATGTTTCAGAATAAACCCTTAATAGTCTCCCATTTATTGATATTCTGATATGTTCTCTTGAAGAAGGAAGTAAGAGAAGTTATAGTCAACTTGCAGGAATTTGTATATAATGAATAGACCACTTTATTTATGTCCATGGGAGTGTGTAATACATGTGACTCTCATCCATCATGTGTGTCAAGGAAGAAAAAAGGATGAGACCCCAAAAGTTTTTTGATACAAGGTACCTCCCTTGGGGAAGTAGAGAATAATTTGTTTTTAGTCTAGCGATCTCCTATTAAGTCTAAATCATATATTTTGTGTAAATTCTCAGATAAGACAGAGCTAATTTTGCTATAAGTGGCAAAATTTAATTGACTGGCTTTATACTTTGATATTCAGTAAAGCTTTGTGTGTTAATAAGTTTAAATCAAATTATAAATATCAGTGATCAGATTCTCAGATGAACATCATCAACACTGGGCAGGAAATTGTGAAATCTTATTTTCATGGTGCAGATACTAACAATGTACTGTCATTTTGACATACAATTTCTTTACTTGTGAATTATGGTGTTTACATCAATAGCTGCCAATAATTATTTTTATAAGTTTTAAAGGATAATTTCTTCAAATGTAAAATTATAAATCTCATACTAACATAAAATGAACAAATGTCAAAGACTTTTATTTAACTTATTAATGAGGAAGCCAGTAAGATGCAACAATTAGTTCCCCCCAAATTTAAACACACACACATATAAGTAACAAGAAACAAATTTAGTAATGAATGCTAACTTGTCAGTATCCACAAGGCAATATTTCAGGCAAAAAACAAATCATTTGCCTTCCTATGGGCAAGAATCCTTTTCCATTACTGTATTTTATAACTTACAGAGCTGTGAAATACTTCAAAGGCAATGAAAGGTACAGGCTTCTTCAAATAAAATGACCTGGAAGGAGGTACTTGACAAGATATTCAGTAATCTATTTTTGTTCATTTTAAAATCTTTAACAATTTTTCTGAGATAAATATTGGAGTCCTTTGTTTCAAATGAAATGTTCTGTGGAATCAATCTCTAGTCATAGCTCATATGAAAAGGATAACTCTGTATGTGCTCTACACTCCAGTGCCATTTTGGCTAGTCTTTCCTGTCCTATCCTGTCCTTTAGCTTCCCAAATCTTCACCTGAGCTTCCTTTTCAGGTCTACTATATCATTCTACTTTTCTGTATATTCTTGTTGACTTTACAGTAGTCTCGCTCAATCCTGATCCTGGGCACAACATATGTGGGATTCTTAGTGGCAATGGTAATTTCATTTCTTAGGACCCAGGGTCATTGTTAGTAATTCCCTTCAAATGATCCACTGTCTTATTGTCCCAGCTCCTTATAGTGAAACTCAGATCCTCAATTAATTTTCTGATTCATGCTACTTGTTCTTGAAAGTACCCTTCATTTCACTGACCTATAATCAACTGTCTATTCAGCTGATCTCCTAGACTTGACCTTTTTGCCAAGGTGCCTTTCCATTTCCTTTTCCTTGACTCACCCAAGAATAACTCTGTACGTGCTCTACACTCCTGTGCCATTTTGGCTAGTCTTTCCTGTCCTATCCTGTCCTTTAGCTTCCCGAATCTTCACCTGAGCTTCCTTCTATATAATCCCAGAATTGTAACAGACCAATATATTAAACTTCACTGTTATCTAGTAAAATGCCAAAAGTTGTTTTTCTTGCCCTAAAGCTGTCATTCGCCCCCACTTCAAAATCCAACACAGTGATACAGAGTATTTTCATAAGAGATCAGTATTTATTAAAACAGCATCAAAAAAATCACTAGTTTTAATCTGTTAGGTCCACTGAAAAATTTTTATTCTTCCTTCCCTCCTCACCTAGTCTCTTGACTAGGGTAGAAGCATAGCCCAATGAGAAAACTTGTTAAGATAGGTAATTTTGCTAAGTAAAGGACTTAGCAGTCCTTTATTATTATTACCCACTCCAGCATTCTTGGGCTTCCCTTGTGGCTCAGCTGGTGAAGAATCTGCCTGCAATATATATGCCAATCCCAGTCTGTCAGTAAGAACTGGGAGTAAGGACTTTCTCAGCTGGTAAAGGACTCTCTCAGCTGGTAAACAATCTGCCTGAAATGTGGGAGACCTGGGTTCGATCCCTGGGTTGGGAAGATTCAGCTGGAGAATGGAAAGGCTACCCACTCCAGTATTCTGGCCTGGAGATTTCCATGGACTGTATAGTCTATGGGGTTGCAAAGCGTCAGACACAAATGAGCGACTTTCACTTTCACTTTCAAGGACTCTATACTAAATATGTTAAATGCTTTAAAAATCTTATTCTTCACAATATTCTCTAAAGGGAATACTATTACTAGCCTCATTTTATTGATGAGAAAAGGCTGAGTAAGTTGCCAGTGTCACCCAAATGATAACTTTTATAACCAGGACTCAAATTCAAGTCTTTCTGACTTCAGAGCTCACTAAACTCGACATCCTCCCAGGATAACACACTGATATCACAGTCTATTACTAAATGAGTGGCAACCTTGACTGATTTGCAGTTCAAAACATTTACATTCATTTGTGGTAGAAAAGTTCAGAGACAAATCGTTAACCAGAGGGAAATCTCAGAAAAAAGAAAAGCATCAAAAATAGTGGCAAGGGCACAGGTCAAAAGATAAGGAGGCCCAGATTCTAGTCCGAGATCTTGTGGCAGAAGCTCTCAGGTTTTCTGTTTTCTCATTTGTAAAGTCAGACTTTAAAAAAGTTTATTAGAGTATAGTTGCTTTACAATGTTATTTTCTGCTGTATAGCAAAGTGAACCAGCCATATATCCCCTGTTTTTTGCAAAGCAGAAATAGAGAACAAATGTATCGAGACCAAGGGAGCAAAGCAGGCAGGTAGAATGAACTGGGAGATTGGGATTGACATATATATTGCAGGTGGATTCTTTACCAACTGATCCATAAGGGAAACCCAAGAATACTGGAGTGGGTAGACTATCTCTTCTCCAGCAGATCGTCCCTACCCAGGAATCATACCCAGGGTGTCCTGCATTGCAGGCAGATTCATTTCAGGCAGATAGGAACTGAGCTATCAGGGAAGCCTACATATATACACTCCTATGCATAAAATAGATAAGTAATGGGAACCTACTGTATAGCACAGGAACTCTACTCAATGCTCTGTGATGACCTAAATGGGCAGGAAATCTAAAATGAGACTTTTGTACTAAATAGTCCCTAAGGTTTCTTCCAAAATGGAACTATTTACTTCCTGAGGGGGTTGAAAAAATCCACAGACAGTCTAATCAGTCTCTGAAGCTGAAAGAGAGCTATGACAGCACTGTACCTGGGTTGGGCTTGTGTATAGTGAGATTAATTATGCAAGTCAGTCTGGCTCACCTGTTGGTCTTCTCTTTTGCTCTGTATCAGGACAACTGCTGAGTGAGTCGATGAGAACCAGGCAAGTGTGAAAGCAGTGTTTCTTCCTAGGAGTGCTGTCATCAAAGTGGCAGGTCAGATCACCACCTGGAAGGTAGCTGTGCATTCTACCTTAAAGTCAGTCTCTCAGCATGGAAGAGCCATTCCAACTTGAAGACACTGGCATGGACTCATGTGAAAAAAGGGAGAAGTGTCCGTAGCAAATGATGTATTGTAAGTGAAAGCTTATAACTACAAGATGAAAATCTGGAAAACATGCTGTACAGTTTCCATGGAACACAGCTTGAGGGAGGAAGGCCTGGATGAGTATTGTTGAGCAACAACAGCAGCAGATAGATCACTGGTATGCGGTAATCACAAGTGAGGGTGTCAGAACATCTGTTATTGTGTCTGCCTGGCTACACTTTCTGTTGGAAACTGCTCCTCTACCACTTCAAGCAAATCTGATGTGGCCATATTTCCTGCCACCCAAGGGTGGGCAAATAACTCTAGGTGGCCAATCAGAGTATCTCGTTTCCCAGAGCTCAGATACTGATTGACCAGAAATGGGTATGAGGCCTAAGTAGGGCCAATTAGTGTCTTTTGGGAAGAATTTCCATTGTTATGGGAGGAGAGGAATTTGTTTTGAGTTAATGCTCTATAAAGATCATTGTAAGATGGAAGCAAACAGTGGGCCCCACCACTTGGAAAGAATAAGCCAACATGAAGGAAAGAAAGATAAGGGACATTGCCTAAATACCCAATGCCAAACATGCCTGAAACCAGAAAACACTTAGTATCTTAACTATATGAGCCTCTAAATTCTGCGCCCCCCCCTCTTTTGGACAGGTTTATTGGGGCACAACTTACATGCAATAAAATTCACCCTGTTTAAATGAGTAGTTCCATGAATTTTGATCAATGTGTAAAAATTATATAATCACCACCACAATCAAAATATAGATGATTGCTGTCACCCCAGAAAGTTTCATCATACCCCTGGGCAGTCTCCTACTTTTACCCTGCCCCTGGCAAACACTGACGTGTTTTTCTATCCCTATAATTTTGTCTTTTCCATGCATGCTTAGTCACCTCAGTTGTGTCTGACTCTTTGCGATCCTGTGGGCTGCAGGCCCCAGGGTCCTCTGTCTGTGGGATTCGCCTGGTAAGAATACTGGAGAATACCCTCCTCCAGGGGGTCTTCCCAACCCAGGGATTGAACCTGGGTCTCCTGCTTTGCAGGTGGATTCTTTACTGACTGAGCCACCAGGGAAGCCCATAGTATTGCATTGTATAGATATACCACAGTTTTGTTTATTCATGGGTTCACAAGTATATAGACTCTTTCGCTTTTGGTGAATATGAAGAAAGCCACAATAAATAATTGTTTTACAGGGTTTTGTATGGACACGTTTTCATTTCTCTGGGTAAATATACCCAAACATAGGATTGGCTGAGTACTATGGTAAATATATTTCTGATACTATAAGAATTTTCTGAACTATTTCCAAAGTGGCTGTACTGTTTCGCGTTTCAACCAGCAATGAAAATTTCTATTGTTCTTTTCTTACCAGCATTTCATGTTTTTTTTTTTTTTCCTCTTTTAATTTGAGCAATTCTAATAGGTATCTCTTGTAGTTTTAGAGAAAAATGATGCTAAGCGTCTTTTTAAAATATTTTTCCAGTATTTATTATGAATAAATTGGACCTCCTGGAATTTTTCTACAGAATCATAATTAAATAACCCTAGTGGTGCTACCCAGGCTATGTGAGGAACAGCTTGCTTTCAAATCAAAATCAAGCATCTTTTCATATGCTGATTTTTCATTCATATCTTTAGTGAAGTATCTGATCAAATCTTTTGCCCACTTTTAATTGTGTTTATTTTCTTATTATTATATGATTAGAATATAGATTCTGGATACAAGTCCTTCATCAAATTTAGTTTTGCAAATATTTATTCCCAGTCTGTGATATGTCTTTTCATTTTCTTTGCAGTGTTTTTCAAAAAACAAAAATTTTTACTTTTGAAGAATTTCAATTTGCCAATTGTTTTATTTTATGGGTTATGTTTTTAGTGTCCTATGTAAAAAAAAAAATATACTAAACCCAAGGCCATGACATTTTTTTCCTAAATTTTTTTCCCCAGACACTGTCTAGTTTTAGATTTTTCCATATAGAATTATGATCAATTTGGGTTTAATTCTTGCATATAGTGTTCCTCCCTTTTAAAGCTGACTTAATTTGAGTTTTTGCCTCTGATGTCTAGACTCTTGACTACTATAAATGGAGTTGTTCACAAATGTTGAATGAGAGGTATTTTAAGGAATTATTTAGTGGAAGAATAAAGGTATGAGAATAGCAATGAATTTTATAGAAATAAAGAGACCTGGGCTCTAGATATTAAAATATACAATAAACCACAAGAATTAAACCAGTAAGGTGCTGGTATAGGAAACAGTGTGCAAAAGAGACAACCTAGACAGTCCAGCATATATGATTTTATCAGTATAAAATTTTTTCCCAATAAATAGTGCAGGTAAAATTAGTTTTAAAAATGTAAGTTGTATTTTTACACTCATCATTTAAAAGTAGATATTTAATTTCTAAATACATGGGGTTTTAAAAGTATCTTTGGTATTAATTTCTCATTTTGATATTAATTTCTACTTTAAATGCTTTTTTCTCTGCAATCACCCTGTGTGTTTTCTTAGTCTTCTAATTTTATTGAGGCTTTCAATGGCTAAGTCAAAGATCTCTCTTGATAAATGTCACATTGCACTTGACAGTATGTGGGTTATTTTCAAATATCTTTTGATATTGATTTCTAACATAATTCCATAGTGATAAGAGAACAGACTCTGTATGATTTCAATACCTTTAGCCCATGAAAATTTTGCATTTGTTTTATGCCCCTGGATATGTTCCAGTGTCTCCTAGTTTATAGTCTATGGGAACTTGAATTTCTATCCTACCATTGTGTGAAAATTGTATAAATCTTAATTATGTTGAATTGGTTTATGTTGCTTTTCAGGTCTACTATATCCTTCTACTTTTCTGTATATTTATTATATTGAATTTTGAAAGATTGATATTGAAACTCCAACTAAAATCTTAATTTATCTACTTAAAAAAACTAATATATAATGGAATTATGTGTAACTTTGTTCTGAATTTTCCAAGTCTCCTGGGAAATGTGTTATCATACTTTCATAATTTAAAAAATAAAAAAGAGAAAAAATGAATTATATTCTTAAATAACATAAAAATTCCAGGTGATTAGAATGAAATATGAAAGATTAAAACATCTAGAGGAAAAACTTCTGAAATGACAATTCAGAGTTGACATCTTGGTTTTTTCAAAAATCTATATCTCATTTCATTATTACCCAGGTCACACAAGAATCTAGATTATATCGATCTTCTATGTTGAAAGTGTAAGCGCTCTCTTTTGATGCATAATTTTATTAATTTTTGTCTATTACTGTCAAAAGCATGGGTATTCAGGCAAGATTTGTGAAAATATTTTCCCCACCAAATTAGATATCACTTCTAATATATTCCAGAGGGAATGTTTTATAGTTAACTCTGTGGGTGTGGGGTCTGGGGGACAAAGTCGAGGGCCTGAATTGACTGCAGTGTTTCTGTGAGGTGAAGTCACGTTTTTCTTCTCTTCATAGATGCTTCAGCCTGGGGGATTAGTGTTTACCTTGATTTACTGTCTCATCAGAAGCATGACATCTGCAGCAGTCTGGCTGCAGCAGAATTAAATGAAGCATGGCTGTTTCTTCAAGAGAGACAGGGGAGGGGCAGGAGATGAAGAGAGAACAAAAAAATTTATTGAACTACAGAGTGAGAAGGAATGATTTAACCCCCTTTCACCACAGGCACAATGTAGGGGCAGAGAAGAGGTTTGTATTCAAGAAATCTAGGAGTTAAACTCAAGTTCTTGCCTGGAGAATCCCAGGGATGAGGTCGCACAGATCGGACACGACTGAAGTGACTTAGCAGTAGCAGTAACAAGGAGGCTTTAGACTTTCAGGGAAGCTGCTCCGGGAGTTCAGGGAGGGGCTTATCTGCTCTTGGACCACTCCTACCCTCAAACAGCACCATTCTATCTTTAAGGGAGAAAAAAAGGGAGATTATTTTGTGTTTGGAAATTAACTTCAGAGCCCTGTGAGGACAAATTTTGCCAGAGAAGCATATTACTTCTCCTAGAAGCAAGCAAGTGAGTATAAGAAATGCTAAACTAGGGCAAAGTTGAAGGTCAATCCACCCAGAATTCTGCCTCTGGCAGAGGATCAGGGAAGGGCTGTAGGAACTGAGCATTATTGGGTTCTTTTTGCACCCCCAACACCAAATCTTCTGAGTTCCTCCACTGAATCATTAAGGATCTGGTGCTCATGAAATTATTTAAGTGTTTCTTATAACTCTTGTATTTTTACTATTTAATGAGATAATGAGTTCTTAAATTCACTCAATGTTGTGTAAAGTGGTACTTCTAATTTGTCCTAAAGTTAACCACTTTGAGTTTTAGTGAATGAATCTACATTCATACATAGCAGAGTGTTAGGATTCTCACATTCATTCTCTCCATCTTTTTCATGACTTCATAGGCCTCTCTTCAGTTCAGTTCAGTTGCTCAGGTGTGTCCAACTCTTTGCGACTCCATGGACTGCAGCATGCCAGGCCTCCCTGTCCATCTCCAACTCCCAGAGTTTACTCAAACTCATGTCCACTGAGTTGGTGATGCCATCCAATCATCTCATCCTCTGTCATCCCTTTCTCCTCCGACCTTCAGTCTTTCCCAGCTTCAGGGTCTTTTCAAATGAGTCAGTTCATCACATCAGGTGGCCAAAGTGTTGGAGTTTCAGCTTCAACATCAGTCCTTCCAATGAATATTCAGGACTGATTTCCTTTAGGATGGACTGGTTGGATCTCCTTGAAGGTCAAAGGACTCTCAAGATGCTTTTGAACACCACAGTTCAAAAGCATCAATTCTTCGGTGCTCAGCTTTCTTTATAGTCCAACTCTCACATCCATGACTTCTTGGAAAACCATAGCTTTGACTAGACAGATGGACCTTTGTTGGCAATTTAATGTCTCTGCTTTTTAATTTGCTGTCTAGGTTGGTCATAACTTTTCTTCCAAGGAGCAAGTGTCTGTTAATTTCATTGCTGCAGTCACCATTTTCAGTGATTTTGGAGCCCCCCCAAAATAAGTCTGTCTCTGTTTCCATTGTTTCCCCATCTATTTGCCATGATGTGATGGGACCATATGCCATGATCTTCATTTTCTGAATGTTGAGTTTTAAGGCAATTTTTTCACTCTTTTCTTTCACTTTCATCAAGAGGCTCTTTAGTTCTTCTTCACTTTCTGCCATAAGGCTGGTATCATCTGCATATCTGAGATTATTGATATTTCTCCCTGAAATCTTGATTCCAACATGTGCTTCATCCAGCCCAGCATTTTGCATGATATAATCTTCATGTAAGTTAAATAAGCAGGTGACAATATACAGCCTTGATGTGCTCCTTTTCCAATTTGGAAACTGTCCATTGTTCCATGTCCAGTTCTAACTGTTGCTTCTTGACCTGCATACAGATTTTTCAGGAGGCAAGCAAGGTGGTCCAGTATTCCCATCTCTTGAAGAATTTTCCACAGTTTGTTGAGATCCACACAGTCAAAGGCTTTGGCATAGTCAATGAAGGAGAAGTGGATGTTTTTCTGGCACTCTCTTGCTTTTTTGATGATCCAGTGGATGTTGGCAATTTGATCTCTGGTTCCTCTGCCTTTTCTAAATACAGCTTAAACATCTGGAAGTTCACTGTTCATGTACTGTTGAAGCCTGGCTTGGAGATTTATGAGCGTTACTTTGCTAGTGTGTGAAATGAGTGCAATTGTGTGGTAGGCATTGCCTTTCTTCAGGATTGGAATGAAAACTGACCTTTTCCTGTACTGTGGCCACCGCTGACTTTTCCAAATTTGCTGGCATATTGAGCACAGCACTTCCACAGCATCATAGTTTAGGATTGGAAATAGCTCAACTGAAATTCCATCACCTCCACTAGCTTTGTATGTAGTGAGGCTTCCTAAGGCTCATTGACGTCTCATTCCAGGATGTCTGGCTCTAGGTGAGTGATCATACCATCATGATTATTTGGGTCGTGAAGATCTTTTTTGTATAGTCCTTCTGTGTATTTTCCTACCTCTTCTTAATATCTTCTGCTTCTGTTAGGTCCATACCATTTCTCTCCTTTTTTGTGCCCATCTTTGCATGAAATGTTCTCTTGGTATCTCTAATTTTCTTGAAGAGATCTCTAGTCTTTCCTGTTCTATTGTTTTCCTCTATTTCTTTGCACTGATCCCTGAGGAAGGCTTTCTTATCTCTTCTTGCTATTCTTTGGAATTCTGCATTCAAATGGGTATACCTTTCCTTTTCGCCTTTGCTTTTTGCTTCTCTTCTTTTCACAGCTATTTTTAAGGCCTCTTCAGACAACCATTTTGCCTCTTTGCATTTCTTTTTCTTGGGGATGGTCTTGATCCCTGCCTCTTGTACAATCCCTGCCTCTGTCCATAGTTCTTCAGGCATTCTGTCTATCAGTTCTAATCCCTTAAATCTATTTCTCATTTCCACTGTATGATCATAAGGGATTTGATTTAGGTCATACCTGAATGGTCTAATGGTTTTCCCTACTTTCTTCAATTTAAGGAGTCATGATGTGAGCCACAGTCAGCTCCCAGTCTTGTTTTTGCTGACTCTATAGAGCGTCTCCATCTTTGCCTGCAGAGAATATAATCAATCTGATTTTGGTATTGACCATCTGGTGATGTCCATGTGTAGAGTCTTCTCTTGTGTTGTTGGAAGAGGGTGTTTGCTATGACCAGTGCATCCTCTTGGCAAAGCTGAATTAGCCTTTTCCCTGCTTCATTCTGTACTCCAAGCCCAAATTTGCCTGTTACTCCAGGTATTTCTTAACTCCCTACTTTTGCATTCCGGTGCCCTATAATGAAAAGGACATCTTTTGGGGGTGTCAGTTCTAGAAGGTCTTGTAGGTCTTCATAGAACCATTCAACTTTAGCTTCTTCAGCATTACTGGTTGGGGCATAGACTTGGATTACTGTGATATTGAATGGTTTGCCTTGGAAATGAACAGAGATCATTCTGTCGTTTTTGAGGTTGCATCCAGTTATTGCATTTCAAACTCTTATTGACTATGATGGCTACTCCATTTCTTCTAAGGGATTCTTGCACACAGTAGTAGATATAATGGTCATCTGAGTTAAATTCACCCATTCCCATCCATTTTAGTTCGCTGATTCCTAAAATGTTGATGTTCACTATTGCCATCTCCTGTTTGACCACTTCCAGTTTGCCTTGATTCATGGACCTAACATTCCAGCTTCCTATGTAATATTGCTCTTTACAGCATCAGACTTTACTTCCATGACCAGTCACATCTGCAACTGGGTGTTGTTTTTGCTTTGGCTCTGTCTTTTCATTCTTTCTGGAGTTATTTCTCCACTGATCTCCAGTACCATAATGGGCACCTACCAACCTGGGGAGTTCTTCTTTCAAAGTCCTATCTTTTGCTTTTTCATACTGTTCATGGGTTTCTCAAGGCAAGAATACTGAAGTGGTTTGCCATTCCCTTCTCTAGTGGATCACGTTTTGTCAGAACTCTCCACCAGGACCCATCTGTCTTGGTGTTACAAGGCATGGCTCATAGTTTTATTGAGTTAGACAAGGCTGTGGTCCATGTGATCAGCTTTGTTAGTTTTCTGTGACTGTGGTTTTCAGTCTGTCTGCCCTCTGATGGAGAAAGATAAGAGGCTTATGGAAGATTCCTGATGGGAGAGACTGACTGAGGGGGAAACTGGGTCTTGTTCTGATGGGCGGGGCCATGCACAGTAAATCTTTAATCCAATTTTCTGTTGATGGGTGGGGCTGTGTTCCCTCCCTGTTATTTACCTGGGGTCAAACAATGGTGACCCTAGGTAAATATGGGCTTCCCTGGTGGCTCAACTGGCATAAGAATCTGCCTGCAATGTGGAAGACCTGGATTCAGTCCCTGGGTTGGGAAGATCCCCTGGAGAAGGCTACCCAATCCAGTATACTGGCCTGGAGAATTCCATGGACTGTATAGTCCATGGGGTCACAAAAAGCTGGACACGACTGAGCGACTTGAACTTCACTTCACTTTAAATTATGTGGAGGTAATGAAGACAGTAGCAATCTTCTTTGAAAGGTCACATGCTGGCACTGCTACACTCAGTGTCCCCAACCCTGCACCAGGCCACCGCTGACCCATGCCTCCGCTGTAGACTCCTGGACACTCCTGGGCAAGTCTGGGTCAGTCTATTGTGGGGTCACTGGTCCTTTCTCTTGAGTCCTGGTGCACACAAGGTTCTATTTGTGCCCTCCAAGAGTCTATTTCCCCAGTCCTGTGTAAATTCTGGCAGCTTTATGATGGAGTTACTGGCGACTTCCTCCAAGAGGGCTTATGCCATACCCAAGTCTGCTGCACCCTGAGCTCCCGCCCCTGCAGCAGTCCACTGCTGACCCGTACCTCCACAGGAGACACTCAAACACAGTTCTGTCTCAGTCTCTGTGGGATCTTTGGGTCCTGGTGCACACAAGGTTTGTTTGAGCCCTGTGAGCATCTCTGGTAGGTATGGGGCTTGATTCTAAATGCAATTTCGCCCCTCCTACTGTCTTTCTGGGGCTTCTCCTTTGCCCTTGGATGTGGGGTATCTCCTCACAGTCGCTCCAGCACTGTGTGGCCACAGCTCCAGCGCCTACTGTCTTGCTGAGGAGATGCGGTCTTTCTCAAGTTTCCCAAACATACCATCAAAAGGGCTTGTATATGGTATATCACTTGATTCAGTAGTGAAGGAGAGGGACTTTGGAACTCCCTGAATCCAGAAGCTGGGTGATCTAGGGAAGTTCATTTCTCTCTCTGAGCCTCAGGATCATCAACTCCACAGGAGACACTCAAACATATTTCTGTCTCTCTCTGTGGGTCTCTGGGTCCAGGTGCACACAAGATTTGTTTGAGCCCTCTGAGTGTCTCTGGCAGGTATGGGGTTGATTCTAAACGTGATTTCGCCCCTCCTACTGTCTTGCTGGGGCTTCTCTTTTGCCCTTGTACGTGGGGAATCCCCTCAAAGTCATTCCAGTGCCACGCAGCTGCTGCTCCTGTTGGGCTTCTAATAGGTCTTTCCTATTGTGGTCACTTCCCTCCCCTTCCAACTCCTTCCTTCTTCCCTCTCTTTCTCTCTCTCTCTCTTTTTTTTTCTCCTTGCCTTTCTGCCATATTCTCTGTCTCTGCCTCTCTCTTTCTCTTAGTAATGAATGCTAAGGAGAATTATTCACTGTAGGCCTTTGAGCCATGCTCTTTCTTCCATCATGTTGCACTTCTATTTAAGTCAATGCTTAGTTCTATAAGAGGCAGTGAACTTGCAGATAGAACATGGGCTAAAGAGTCAGACAGAAGTAGGTTCAAATCCTTCCCATATTATTTACTACTTTCATGACATTGAGTTTTTTTTTTAAGCTTTGTTTTTTGTGTGTGTGTGTTTTTTTTTTATTTGAGAATAAATATGCATATCCTGGTGAATCATTTTGAAGATTAAGTGATTTGAAAAATTTTAAATGGTTTGAAAAATATATAGTTCAATATTATTATGATAAAACTTATTTAATTTATTAAATGAATACAAGTCTCAAGACAGGGTCTGACTTGTTATCAAATCTTCCCTGTACTTTGGAAAACAAAGTTTCCCAGGTAAATAGTGAAAACTTCCTCCTTTGCCTAACTGGCAAGAACATGGCAGTCATTGACCAGTAAGTAGAGAAATAGTTCATCAGTTCCCCATTACACCTGGTAGTATCAGTCTTGAAGGAACAAAATGAGGGAACTTTTATCATAGTAAACCTAGAAGCTTATCATGTATGAGCTAATGCTTGCCACTATACTCTACAACCACTTGGAAACTGCCCCTAGTACAAACATTCTCACAAAATATTTAAAAGCCTTGGACAACCCAGTGGGGAGTTCTTGGGCAAGAACTGTCCATGAGCATTTCACCTTTTGGACTGAAATTGCTGGTACTTTGTAGTCCCACCTCACTAAATCACTGAATGTGGGCTTTCCTAGTAAAAGCATGACCTTAGGAGAGGTATTTCTCAGTAGCTGAGGTAAGCCCTGAAGGACCCTGAAGACAGATGCTGTCTGCTAACTGCATTCCTACATATGGGTAGCAAGCTCTTCCCTGAAGGAGGGTTTGGACATCATATATGGTCTTGTCTGTCACAATAAGATATTATCTTCAAAATATGTTCCAGTGCTTTTTATGTCTTTATTACTGCTTCTTTAGTAAAAATCTCTGTCTTTATTCCTACTTCTTTAATGAAATAACAAGTAATATTGCATCTTGCATTATTGATATGTAGTAAAACACTCCAATATTTAGTGACTAAAAGTAACAACGACTTAGTATTTCTCAAAATTTTTTGTGTTGTCTGGGACCAACTGTATAGTTCTGCAGTCTTGGCTGAAGTGACTCATGCACCTCCAGTCATTTTCCTTCTCTGTCATGGATAAAGGATATAATGGGATCTTACTCACATGTCTTGGGCCTTGGTGTTGGCTGGGTCTCTCTCCATGTGATCTCTCACTCAGTAGTTTAGCCTATTTCCCTATGTGGGAGTAGAGTATTCCCAACATGGAAGCTATGGGACAGTCACCAGAATTGGTTGCATTCTATTGGTCAAAGTAAGTCATAAGACTACTCAGATCCAAAGAGTAGAAACATAGATTCTGTTTCTTGATAGGAAGAGTTGTAAAATATTGCTGCTCCATTTTTTCAATCTACCACATTCTATTCTCTGGCTCTCAAGTACAAAATGTACTTACTCTCTCCCCACGAAGCTGTTCAGTGCAGCACCATTATCAAGTTTGAAGTCCACAATTTCAATGTAACTTGGAACAAAACTTGATCATTTTCATTGCCATAGATTGTGTTGTGCTAAAGAGACCTGCCATCTAAGAAATGCAATTTTTAAAAGAGAAACATTTGATATCCTTTGTGATGCAAGTTACTCCCCAATTTCTACCTTAGGTTTAGCTGATTTTTCTGGGTGACTTAATTAAAAACCTTTAGATCTGCCATAATGACTGTAAGCATCCTATGTTATTAAATACTAGGGCTTACCATTGTAGAAAATCAGTTCAGTTAATTTCTAATCAAATTGTGATCTTGATCAGTCTGTGTGGTAAATAGGTCTTTCAGATGGCTCATTCCATCATAAATCTTATTTGAGACAAAAAGTGGAAAAGAGTTGTAAAGGATTATTTGTCAAAAATACCTTGAAAACTGTAGCACTTCAAGAAAAAGTCATAGATGGGGGTTCATTTTCTTAATCTCATTTTTAAAATCTTTTTTTTAATCTACAATTTCTGTAGATAAATAATACTTATATACTTTGCTTGGAAAAAAGTCATCTCAAAATTTCTTTTGGCTCCATGAACCTATTGAAAAATCTATTAATAGCTATGAAAAGTGATCATACACACAGGATTTGGGGGTTTGTGGCTTCTATGAAATCTTTTATGATAATGCTTGAGTTCTCGAAATTTAGAATGCTTATAAATCAGTTGAGGTGTTTGTCAAAGGTTGAGTTCCAGGCTCTAGGAGTCGCGATTTGTGACTGGATCAGGCCAGATGAGGATCAAAGATGTCCATTTTCTTTACAAAAATGCCAGATTAGTCTGATGCAGGTTAGTTTTGAGTTTGATTTCATTTGAGAAACCCAGGAGTTCATAAACCTTCCAATTAAACTCTTTGCTCTTTCCAGAGATAGATATACAACTAAAAATAATAGATGAATCATTTTTTTTTCCTTTCCTCTGGTCCCAGAATACTTAACAAGAATTGTCATCTGTTACATCTGGTTCAGCTAATGATGACAGTGGAGTGGACTTCAGTTGTATGGTTGTCTCATTGTACAAATAAAAATAGGATATGGCTTTGATTACTTAGTTGCAATTTTAAAATTCTAATTCCTTGAACATACCCTAAACTGCCCTTGAAAACTAAACACCAGAGATTAACATTCTTCAATTGCTGTTAATATGTTTGTATTCATTTTCACATAGCTGGAATCAGCATGGTAATCTTCTTTCTTGTAACATTTTCCATATACAAGGTTGCATTTAATTCCCTTTATCAAAATCATCTACATACTTTTATTTTGTCTAGCTATAATATTCCACTGTGACACGTGTCAGAATCTGTTTATTTCTTATTGGTAAGCTTTGGCTTGTAGATTCAACTCAACATCAACTTTATGCAATGGTATCTCTTTTTTAAAATAGGTATTGTGAAGGAATTATCATGTGAAGATATTGTGTAAACTGATCTTGACAGGGCCTTATATTGATACATAATTAGTCCACAAAAAATGGGTAATAAATTGAACCCAAAATGTTGTCAAGGAGGTAAACACAATTTTAAGCATCACTAAGCATGATGCTAATAGATTCTAGACAGGAATATGGCAAGTGGAAATCAATCAAAAAGAAGAGGTGGGAAGAAGCTCCTCCCAGAAAAAAATATACCAACTGTATGCAAATTTATAAACTTGAGTTTGTAAGCATGGCAGAGGGCAGCTGGATGATAGAGCGTTAATTGAAAGGGTATTGTGTGAAGTTTCACAAGCCTCCTCAACAGACAAAATATGCTTCCTTATGGCAGATTATGAAGATATATATTGGTGTTTCAGGAGACTTCAACTCTTTTGAAATCTGTTAGAACTCTAAACTTGGCTAAAAGGAGGACATCTGATAAATTTTTGACTACCTGAAAAAGTAAGAGATTAAAAGCAGGCAAATTCATCCTGGACTTGATTTTGACTAAGAAGGAAAGACTGATTGTTAATGTAACAGTAAATGCTTAATACCAAAGAAAAGGAACACTGGGCTTAGTTATTCATGTGCCCTAGACTTTCAAAGCCAGTTGTTAAAATGCTTCCTTGAGACTTCGAAAGGAAAAATAGATGATGAAGGGCAGAAAGTTCTATAAATGTAATTCAGGCTGTATAAAAGTTTTTAAAAGTTCAATGAGAAAGACAAAAGGAAAGACATCTAAGGAAAATAATGTGGTTGCTTAGGTATTTCACTCTAAGTCCAGATTCATAAAAGACTTTTACAAAAGACATAAAGAGAGACATAATGATGAATATAAAAGAATGACTGGAATATAAGAAATGCACCATGAAGCCTAAGGCACAAGTGAAGTGAATGAGGTAAACTTTAGAGAGACAAAACATTGACAAAAATGGTTCTAACTATGCAGAGTAAGAAGAACCTTAGGTCCATGGCAGGAGAGAGGTACTAAAAAACTACAGACTTGCATATGCTATTCCAGTTTTTAAAGGGAGACATGTTCATGACAGAAGGTATGAACTGAACAACTGAATTTTAGTTTTAATCTGCAACTGAGATTGAATTTTTAAATATAAAATTTGTGAACCTTTAGAAAAGAATACAGGGATCACCAAGAACCAATATGCACTCATCAAGCATGGGTGAAACCATATTGGTTTCATATCATTTTAAGGTGATGATTGACTGCTAATTCAAGAAAAGTGTCATTGACTTAGTACCTACTTATTTCATTGAAGGGTTTGATTATTTTTCCTTCATGTTACTTGGGATAAAATGGTAAAACACTTCATGGATCATTAAATGAATTAATAACTTATAGCTACTGTTTAATACTTAAGGAAAATAGGTCTTTATTTGACTAGAAAATGTTCTATTCTTAGCAGTTCAAGATTTACACCAGTGACTTGAATGAAGGAATATATTGTGTACCATATAGTCCACATGAGTTCTAGATAAAATATATCTCACTAAAACAATTTTATGTAGGTTCTTGTTTTGCCACTCACACTGTTCACTGAATCCAGGGTAGATAAGGTACAACCAGAAAGCTGGAAGAAGACTTGAAGAGCCATAGTGACTGTAGACATGTTTATTCTCTCAGGGCACCAGCAGCAGCATTAGAATTTTCAAAGGCTACCGATATACTAAAACAGACAAAAGTGGCCCATGGCCAAGTGGGTGCACAGGCACAGTGCTACCAAGATCAGCAATATTGTTGTTTACAGAACATAAGGTATGAGGCCATGAGAGAGTGGGGCAGAAGAGCTTGACTGATGCCATGTTGTCAGTTACTTTCTCCACAGATGTTGTTTACTCAGGTTTGAATCTTGAACACCACAAGTGAATCTGAGTCAACTAGAGCCACATTGGACTATACAGATTATAAGAAGGATTTATTGACTATTATTATCTAACCCTCCATCTTTGAAAAAAATTGTTGAGAGTTCACCCCACTGTAGTCGGCTGAATGATGGCCTCTCAAAGGTATCTAAGTCTCAGTCCTTGAAACCTGTGAATCCATTACCTTACCTGGTGAAAGACATTTTGCAGATGTGATTAAGTTAAGAATCTTGAAATTGGGAGATTGTCTTGCACTGTTCAAGTGTAGCCAATATGATCACAAATGTCCTTATGAGAGAGACCCAAGAGGGTCAGAATCAGAGAGAAACACAGAAGAAGAGGTTGGACTATGTGAGCAGCCTCTGGAAGCTGGAGAAGAAGGAACTGAAATCTCTCCTGGAGCTCCCAGAGGGGATTCAGCTCCTGACATCTGACCTCCAGAATTGTTAGATAATAAAGTTGTGCTGTTTTAAGCCACCAATTGGCTCCAGCTAGGGGCTCCAGGTTGTTGGAGGTGAGGTGCAGGAGGAGAGACTAGAGAAGAACTCAGGTGGTTGGTATCAGCAAGTGTGAATATCCTTGGGGCAAAGCTTGGAGAAATCTGCAGGCGGTCTTCAACAGCTGTGCTGACCCTTAGTTTCTTCAGTTGTGGAATGTACCAGAGCCATCTGAAGAGATGGTCACTGGGAACTGCTGTTGCTTCCACTGCATAGAGGATATTGGTAGCTCCTGCTTTTCTTCCTTGTTCCTAACTATCTCTATTCATCTCAGCTATACCTGTTCCTGTCAGGAGTGGTGGTGGTGGTGGTAAAATGAATCTGGTTCTTTGCATCATGCTTGGAAAGGCTGGGAAACCTGGTCACTCACCCTGCACTGAGTTTGAGTGAGGGAAGCTTTTTCTAGCTTGGGAGTTCTGTTTTATTGCGGAGCCGTGCTGGCCTAGGAGATGGGGTCATACAAACAAAATGAAGCTGTTCATCTTTCCTTTGTTGTGTGACTATTCTTAAGTTTTTTTGTTTTGTTTTGTTTTTCAGCAACCCACAGTGTTGCTGAAGTTTCCTTAGTGAACTCCAGAGCTCTCCCAGAAATGTCTTTGTGTATGTGTCCACTGTCTAACTGTGGAGCTTTGTGAAGGGACAGACGCTGATCTCTTACTCCACCATCTTTGTGACATCGCTGTAGAAATAGCTTTTCAATACCAGCTCTTCATTAGGCTTTGTTTCCTTCAAATGCTGCTGCTGTCTATAGAGTACTGTAGCTCTCCATTGGTCCAGTCCCTGTGTCCTGCACTGGTGTTCTTTTCTGTTCTGATAAGTGCCCTCTGCTCTGGCACCATGATTCTTAGTGCACTGTATCAAGAAGAGGGGCGTTTTTAAGCCTAGAATGCATTCAGTCAAGAAAGAAACCTAGTCATTGTGATTTCAGGGGATGTCTGGATAGAACAAATTACATCCATAACACATGGAGGTGTCAGGTCAATTCGTGCCAGAGGAGAAGAGAGTAGTAAGAACTAATTCTTCTTATGATAAATCATACAAACAATTAAGGCCATTCTTAATACCTCAAACAAAAGATGACAGTCACCTCCATAGAGAGATAAAGGGGGAGGGATCTTTTCTGTCTTAGAACCACCCTTCTTATTGAATACTTTATGGGGTTAATAATTTATTACTGGACTCAGTGCCAATTTAACTAGCTTAATCTAACCCTTCAAGTTTGAATCAAAAGACAACACCTTCACAAAAGCCAGAAGTCATAATAAAGGCATGTTTTATATTCGGGCAACAAACCAATGAGTAATCACTACCTATGTTCCAATTAAAAAATGGGATAATGCTATCTTAGTAAGGAAAGAAATAAAACCATCAGATTTCTACCAGGAAGAGAATCAACTCATCGGATTTCTACCAACACCAATCTCTTGATTGTCTTCACTACAACATGAACAGGCCATGAAGGGGCAATAGAACCATACACCATCATAAAAAAGATTTAGCTTTGAGAGCAACCATTGAACAGAAAACCCAGACATAATGAAGGATATATTTGGGTCATATAGAACTTTGGTCATCCTATAGTCAATTTTACAACACCATCTGGCTTTTGGCAACATGAAATATATGTCTAGTCCAAGATGAAGAGTCAAAATGATTTTTTAAAAGTATTCAAAAATAAAATTGGGGCTAAAATACAAGAATATTGAGCCCAGTTAATGGCTAGCACTAAAGATACAAGGTTAATCAGTAGCTTTTCAAGTAATAAGGTGAACTGGCTAAACTGGAAATAAAAAACACTTGATCAGTGAATGGCTTTAGAGTTGTCCTAGTCCTTACCACTACCAAATCCCACAGCTGAATCTGTTTAGTCTCTATCAGAATTCTTAGCACTGCTCCAGTTTGGTTTCCATTGTTAACCAAGGAAAATTATGAGAAATGATAGACCAATCACTCAGAGGTATGTGTTAAGACAAATGTCAAAGACTTTTGTTCTATTGTGAAAAACCTGCCTGCCAAGCAATGATAGTGTCAAAAAGTTCTTTATGATCCAGCCAGTTGAGAATATTTTGACTCCCCATTCACTTAGAAAGAACATAAAGAAGACCTTTACTTAGCATATCAACTAATAGGCATCAAATACTGATAAAAATAATTTTAAAAATGAGACTTCTAAGTACTTTATTATTCAGGAGGATGGGAAGGAGAAACCTTCCAAATTGATAGATTATGCTATTTGAATGTCCTATAATTGAGCAGCGTCATGTCTCAATGTTCTCATCTGCAGCTGCTCAAATGCCTGCATTAACTATTTAACATGATGTTAGTTATCTGCCAGAATGTCTATCCAACCTCTCCCTTACTAACCCAGTTAGTTCTTCAAGACACAGCTGTGATGTTATCACCTCTGAGAAGATGAGACTTCCTGACTTGGGCTGGGTGCTCTCTCTTAGGAGCTCTTATAGGATGCTGCACTCTTTCTCTGTTTCTAGCAGTTTGTGCTTTGTGTTCAGTCTCTCAGTCACATCTGACACTTTGCGACCCCATGGACTGTAACCTGTCAGGCTCCTCTGTCCATGCAATTTTTCAGGCAAGAATGCTGGAATGGGTTGCCATTTACTCCTCCAGGAGGATCTTCCTGACCCAAGGATCGAACCCATGTCTCTTGCATCTCCTGCATTGCAGCTAGATTCTTTATCGCTGAGCCACCAGGGAAGCTCTTCTAGTAGCATTGCCAATTTATTATTTCACCTGTGGGATTAAGTTATTCAAAGGAATGGATTGTCATTTTTATGAATGCTTCTATAGGAAATTCTGATACATTGCAGATGCACAATAATGTATTGAGTCAATGAAAAATAAGTGCATGCATGACTTCTCCATAAACCAGAATAGAACAGATATCTAAAAGGGCATATTTCTTAGCAAAAGTCTCTAAAGATAGGATTTAAGAGCTTAACAATCTCTATTAGAATATAAGTGCCATGAAGGCAATGACTTAGTTGGTTTTATTCACTCTCCAGAACCAAGAACATTGTTTAACAGACAGTAGGTACTCAGTGAAAGTGTTAAATGAAAAAGTGGAAATTAAAGAACAGAGGCTCATTTGAACTAAAACCTTGTTTAAAATGCATCTATAAGAGAGTCTCAAAGGTAACTGTAATTATAACTCAAAGGGTATTTTACAGTTCACAGAACATACTTCATTTAATTCTCTTAACAACATTGCTCTGTAGATTTTATTGTAACCTACCTCCATTATGCAGAGGAGAAAACTTGAGCTGAGAAAATGGCACAATCAGAACTGAAAGCTTAGATCTCTGACTATAAATTCTGGGATTTTTCTGCTGCACTGAACCTTTTCAATCCCTGGCATTAAATGTAATTGTTAGGTGGGAATAAAGCAGCCCCTCTACAGAGGGAACACAGCTTTGTTTCCAAAATAAGCATTTAAAAGATCTGATCATAAAATGGGACAACAACAACAACAATGATTCCCTGAATAACATTAAAAGAAAGGTATAAGATACAGTGTCTAGGGTGCAATTCTCCTTTTTGAAAAGAGAAGAAAAGCAGTCCTTTGATAAAGTGTGACAGTCCTTTGATAAAGAAAATGGATTTGATTTTTTAGCTCACTGAGTGAACTGTCAATATGCATACCTTCAGTGACAAGAAGCTGACAAGTCTTGGAATAATTCAGAAAAAATAATTACTTGCAGGAATTAATATAAGAACTGATTATTTGTAACTGTGTTCTAGGTAATAATAAAAACAAAAAATTGGGAAAACATTAAAAAGGATTCTACTCTATAGTACCTAGGGAAGAAGACATAAATTCAACTTTTAGAGATACAAAGTTGATTGCAGTTGGATTTTTAAATAAACTCAAGGTCTCTGCATTCTATCAGCAGTATGTTTAAGGACCTTGCCCGAAATACATATACAAATGTGATAGTCTTAAGAATGTCCTCTCTGCAAAAATATCTATATCCTAAACCTTCTACAAGGGAATTTTATCTTATATGGCAATATATATATATATATACATATATATATATACACACACACATATATAAATATATATGTATATATTTTGCAGGTGTGATTAAATTGAGAATTTTGAGATGGGGAGATTATCTTGGATCATCCTGGTGGACCCTAAATGCCCATGGATTCTTATAAAAGGGCACAGAGAAACTCCATCAAACAGATGAAGATTTGACACAGATGGAAACAGGGAAGGTAGTGTGACCGTGGAAGCAGAGCTTGGAGTGCATATCCACAAACCAAGGATTGCTGGCAGCCACTGGAGCTGAAAGAGGCAAGGAGTGGATTCTTCCCTACAGTATCTGGAGGGAGAGTAGTCTTGCTAGTACCAGTGAAACTGACTTCAGACTTCTGGCCTCCAGAATTGCAAAAAAAATAAAGGTCTATTTTTTAAGCCACTACTGTGTGGATCACAATAAACTGTGGAAAAATTCTGAAGGAGATAGGAATACCAGAAAACCTGACCTGCCTCTTAAGAAACCTATATGCAGGTCAGGAAGCAATGGTTAGAACTGGACATGGAACAACAGACTGGTTCCAAATAGGAAAAGGAGTGTATCAAGGTTGTATACTGTCACCCTGCTTATTTAACTTATATGCAGAGTACATCATGAGAAACACTGGGCTGGAAGAAGCACAAGCTGGAATCAAGATTGCCTGGAGAAATATCAATAACCTCAGATATGCAGATGACACCATACTCGTGGAAGAAAGCGAAGAACTAAAGAGCCTCTTGATGAAAATAAAAGAGGAGAGTGAAAATCTGGCCATCAGGGGCCCATGATGATGACACTGATGCAGATCAAGTACATCCTATTTATAATGGGCAGTATAACATGGATAACAATCCCTGTAACACAAAATTAAAATGCTAATAAATGGTCCCTGTCTGGCCCCAGCAATTTGGAGCCATTTGGTAAAGGTATACATTCCAGACTGAATATTAATAGGGCAATTCTGAGCTATCTGTCTGGATGGCACTTCCAATGCAGTGTCTTCAATTCAAAAAAAAAAAAAAAAAATCTGACTTAAAACTCAACATTCAGAAAACTTAGATCATGGCATCCGGTCCCATCACTTCATGGCAAATAGATGGGGAAACAGTGGAAACAGGCTTTATTTTTGGGGGCTCCAGAATCACTGCAGATGGTGACTGCAGCCATGAAATTAAAAGACACTTACTCCTTGGAAGGAAAGTGATGACCAACCTAGACAGAATATTAAAAAGCAGAAACATTACTTTGTCAACAAAGGTCTGTCTAGTCAAGGCTATTGTTTTTCCAGTGGTCATGTATGGATGTGAGAGTTGGACTACAGAGAAAGCTGAGCACAGAAGAATTGATGTTTTTGAACTGTGGTGTTGGAGAAGACTGTTGAGAGTCCCTTGGACTGCAAGGAGATCCAACCGGTCCATCCTAAAGGAGATCAGTCCTGGGTGTTCACTGGAAGGATTGATGTTGAAGCTGAAACTCCAATACTTTGGCCACCTGATACAAAGAGCTGACTCATTTGAAAAGACGCTGATGCTGGGAAAGATTGAGGGCAGGAGGAGAAAGGAATGACAGAGGGTGAAATGGTTGGATGGCATCACAGACTCAATGGACATGAGTTTGAATAAGCTCCGGGAGTTGGTGATGCACAGAGAGGCCTGGCGTGCTGCGGTTCATGGGGTCACAAAGAGTCAGACACGACTGAGTGATTGAACTGAACTGAACTGAACTGAAGTTTGGGGTAATCTCTTACACTTATCATAGGAAAGAAATGCACCCACTGCAGGTAGAGCAGCACTGGCAGGTTGTTTTGCTGAAGTGCTACCTTGATTTTGCTGAGGAGGCTTCGTAAAATGAACACAAGCGACAAGTGATTTTGAACTTATCTCTGATCCTTAAAATGGAAAACCTGCTTGATACTAGAAGAGGACTGTTGTTTCTCTTCACTAAGCAATTCAAATTGGATTTGAATTTTGCAGAGAGAAATATGGAGAGAATCATGTTTCGTTGAATGATCCCACTGGAAAGTTGAGGAATGTCAGTTTTTTAGCTAACTCCATAAGGAGTTAGAGGAACCAGTTGGGATAGTATGGGCAGAAGTAGAAATCTTTTTGACACATTAAATTTAGGCCCTTTGTTAAACACCTAAATATACACATCAAATAGGCAATTGAATATATGAAATTGAAGCTCAGGGGAGAGGTGAAGGCAAGAGACAAACATTTGGAAATAATCAGCACAGAGTTAAAGAGAGAGTAAATGTTACTAATATAAATCTGACATGCTTTTTTTCTGAGTAGCTAAAATATTGATGTTTATTTTATTGTTTAGAGATTTGTTTTTAAACAGCATTACTATTTCTTGCCATTTTTCAACCCTCTCTTTGTTAATTAGGGTAATATACACTATCATTGATCCCCATATCAATTATTCTTTAAAAACTATGATGCTCAATGAAGTCATTTCCCCACACACAAGTAAAATGTGATAAAATCTGTCCATACTAGGTAGCTTTATCTCATTAGGGGTGACAGAGATCGGCAGACTTAGTTGTTAGCAGGTTTATTTTTATCAGAAACGAGAACAAGCTGATCTCTTGCTAAAATAATCACAGAAATCAGAAAAGGAATATCATTAAATGCAGCATAGTACTACATGTAATTATGTGTGTGTGTGTGTGTGTGTGTGTGTGTGTGTGCTTTACTGTAGAAAGTTAAATGCTTTTCAGAGCTAACTCTTGTAAGAATAACTTGCTGTGCAAACTACTAGGGATGTTGTAGAATATTTTTTGTAAATTGAATGTTTTTGAAAATTATATATTCTCTGAGAAACTATGATAATATCACTCCAGATACTCAAATCTATAGCTAATATGAAATGTATTATTGTTGTGATACACAAATATGTTCATGTAATTTTATATTTTGAATCAACCTCTTGAGTTTCCACCTTTGCTTTTAGCAGCATATCCAGACTTCTTGAAATGTCCAAGAATGACAAGTTCGTAGGTTGGTTCAAAATATAAAATTATATGAACATATTTGTGTATCACAACTATAATGCATTGCATATTAACTATAGACTTGAGTATGTGGAGTGACATTATCATAAAGAGTTTCTCAGAGAATGTATAATTCTCAACATTCAGGAAACTAAGATCATGGCATCTGGTCCCATCACTTCATGGCAAATAGATGGGGAAACAGTGGAAACAGTGACAGACTTTATTTTTTTAGGCTCCAAAATCACTGCAGATGGTGACTGTAGCCATGAAATTAAAAGACACTTATTCCTTGGAAGAAAAGTTATGACCAACCTAGACAGCATATTAAAAAGCAGAGACATTACTTTGTCAACAAAGGTCTGTCTAGTCAAAGCTATGGTTTTTCCAGTAGTCATGTATGGATGTGAGAGTTGGACTATAAAGAAAGCTGAGTGCTGAAGAAGTGATGCTTTTGAACTGTGGTGTTGGAGAAGACTTTTGAGAGTCCCTTGGACTGCAAGGAGATCCAACCAGTCTATCCTAAAGGAAATCAGTCCTGAATATTAATTGGAAGGACTGATGCTGAAGCTGAAACTCCAACACTTTGGCCACCTGATGTGAAGAACTGACTCATTTGAAAAGACCCTGATGCTGGAAAAGATTGAAGGCAGGAGGAGAAGGGGACAACAGAGGATGAGATGGTTGGATGGCATCACTGACTCAATGGACATGAGTTTGAGTAAATTCTGGGAGTTGGCGATGGACAGGGAGGCCTGGCATGCTGCAGTCCATGAGGTCGCAAAGAGCCAGACACAAATGAGTGACTGAACTGAACTGAATCTACTTACATAGTACAGAGATGGAACTTGCCTACTACTCTCTCATTGAGAGAGAATTGGAGTCTGATTAGTCCACTAGCAGTGTTGTTTCTTACTGTCAAACAGTTCCACAGATGAAGAGTGGTCCTACACAGCCAATTTGACTATGCTTATCCAAGGCTCATAGTATGTGCTCTATGCCCGGGGTACTGAAACTTTAGCCTCAGCCCTCAGCTTAACATCACTTACCAAGGATTAGCTGGTGCTGAGATTCCTTTTCTGGTACCTATCCTTGTATCAGAATGATTTTCTTTCTAAGCCTTTCAGACAACACCTTCTGAAGGTGGCTATTATCAGAGAGTCAAAAGTGCATTATCCTTCCAAAGAAGACTTTATAAGCAATTTTGAAGGAATGTGGCAGGGGCTCCTTATCAACAATAAGAAAGAATCACGATTTAATTCATTTGGGCTCATTCCATTTAATAAAATATAAATAATTCCAAATAAATTCTAGCTTGAAAAAATAAATGTGCTCTCCCACTGTTATCCAACAGATAACTGGAAATAAGAATATAGGGCTATGTTTCCTACACAAGGGAAACAAATAAGATGAGCCCTATGATAGTCCCAGATTGCACCCTCGAGGTATCTTCTAGACCATAAGGTAGGAAGAGAAAATGAAAGCAAAGCCTGGTGTGCTCACTGAACCAAGGAGACAGAGATTAGGGATAGAGAGGTAGAGATGGTATCTGGAACTTGTGGAGCAGAGAATTAGATAAAGGCAAACTGTATATAAAAACAGCTCCAGAAACTTTCATAGGGGTTCCTTATATATGTTGATGAATATGAAGCTATGCATAACAGAAAGCTCAGCGCCACATGGTCATATTAGTACTGTTGGGGATATATAAACTGAACAATTCCAAGAGATACCAGGAACTGAAACATTTTCAAGATCTAATCAGCCAGATTAAAGACTCTTTGTTAAATACCTGGGGTATTCAGTAGAGATCCCAAAAAAGTTGTGCCACATTAGTAGGGGTAAACAAGCCCTAGAGAAATGGATACTCTAGACCTCACCATTCTTGAAAGTGAAAGTGTTAGTTGCTCAGTTGTGTCTGACTCTTTATGACCCCATGGACTGTGGCCCACCAGGCTACTCTGTCCATGGAATTCTCCAGGCAAGAATACTTGCCTGGAGTGGGTTGCTTGCCCTTCGCCAGGGTATCTTCCTGACTCAGGGATGAAAACTGGGTCTCCCACATTGCAGGCTGGTTCTTTACCATCTGAGCCACCAGATGAGCCAGGTACAATGATCAACACAATCTAATTTCAGAACATTTTTGTTACCCTGAAAAGAAACCCTGTCCCCATGAGTAATCGGTCATTAGTCACTCTTTCCTCTAGCCCCCAGCAAACACTCATCTACCTCTGTCCATATGATTTGCCTTTTCAGGAAATTTTATGTAAATGGAACCATATAGTATTTTGTGACTGATTTCTTTCACTTAGCATAATGTTTTCAGGGATCATTCATGTTGTAGCATGTTGCAGTAGTCCACTACATTTTATGGCTGAATAGGATTCCACTCTATGAATATACTACATTTTGTTTATTCATTTATCACTTGATGGGTATTTGAACTGAACTGATGGTAACTTTATGTTTCATTTTTTGAGAAACTGCTACAGTGTTTTCCAAAGTGGCTG
The DNA here is from genome assembly GCF_033118175.1 of Dama dama. NCBI lineage: Eukaryota > Metazoa > Chordata > Mammalia > Artiodactyla > Cervidae > Dama > Dama dama. Next base: position 58,471,942 of record NC_083699.1, on the reverse strand, counting down.
CACCATTTTATATTCCTATCAGAATGTACGAGGGTTCCAATTTCTCCACATCCTTGGCAACACTTGTTATTGTTTTTTAAAAATCTTAGTTATTTTAGTGAGTGTGAAGTGGTATTTTATTGTGGTTTGATTTGCATTTCCCTGATGACAGATTCTGAGCTTTGCATGTGCTAATTGGTCACTTACATGTCATTAGTGTACCTATTTAAGTTCTTTCCCATTTGTATTAGTTTGTGAGGGCTACCATAACAAAATGCCACACAATGGTTGGCTTAAACAACAGAAATTTATTTTCTTACTGTCTGGCAGGTGGAAGTATAAAATTAGGGTGTCTGCAAATTTTGTTTCTCCTATGGCCTCTCTTTTTAGATTATAGATGACTTCCTTATCACTGTGTCTTCACATGACATTTTTTTTCTGTCAGAAAACCTCAGAACTCTTCTTATAAGGGCACTAGCCATACTGGATTAGGGTCTCAACCTTATGACTTTATTTAACCACAATTACTTCCATAAAGGCTTCTCTCCCAGTCACATTGGAATTAGCACATCCACATACAAATTATGAGGGGAGACCCAGTTCAGTCTGCAACAACACTTTTAAACTGGGTTGTATTACTTAATTGTTGAGATGTAGAAGTTCTTCATGTATTCTGAATACAAATATCCTGTAAGACGTAAAGATTTGTGAATATTTTATCCCATTTCATGATTTGGTTTTTACTTTCTTGATGGTGTTCCTATAAGCATAAAGGTTTTCAATTTTGATGAAATCCAATTTATCTATTTTTGTCTTTCATCATCTGTGCACTAGGTGCCATATCTAAGAAATTGCCTAAACTAAGGTCACAAATATTTACTCCTATGTTTTCTTCTGTGAATTTTATGACTTTAGATTTTCTGTTTAGTTATTTGATCTATTTTGAGTTAGTTTTTGTATATGGAATATAGTAGGGCTCCAACATCATTCTTTTGCATGTAGATATCCAGTTCTCCCAGTATCATTTGTTAAAGACTATTCTTTCCCTATTAAATTATCTTATCACCCTTGTTGAAGATAAACTGACCATAATGCAAAGGCTTGTTTCTGGGATATGAGTTATATTCCATTGATTTATATATTGAACCTATACCAATGCTACATTCTCTTCATTATTATAGCTTTGTAGAAAGTTTTGGAATTGGAACATACGAACCTTCCAACTTTGCATTTTCATATAAGTTTTAGGATCATCTGTACATCTGCATTTTTATAAGCATTATGTTAAATCTGTAGATCAGGTTTGGAAGTATTGCTATCTTAATATCATTGTCTTCTAACTCATGAACATGGAATTTCTATACATTTATTTGGTTCTTTAATTTTTTTTGACAATGTTATGACTTCTAGTGTGCAAATCTTACACTTCCCAGGTTAAATTTATTCCCAGGTATTTTATTCTTTTTGATACCATTGTAAAAAATGGTTTTCTTAGTTTCACTTTCAGGTGGTTCATTACTAGTATACACAAAATGATTTATTTTCATGTATTGATCTTTATCTTGCAACACTGTTTAAATTATTTATTGGTTCTAATAGCTTTTTGATGAATATTGAAGACTTTCTATATATTAGATCATGTCATCTATACATAGAGATAGTTTTACTTCTTCATTTCCAATTTGTATCCCTCTTATTTCCTTTTCTTGCCTATTTTTCCTGATAGAACCTCCAGTACAATGTTGACTAACAGTAGCAAGAGCGTACAGTCTTGTTTTATCCCTTAGAGAAGAAGGCTGAAAACATTCACTCTTTCACCATTAAGTATGATATTAGCTGTGGGTTTTTTATAGCTGTCTTTTATCAGGTTGAGAAAGTTCCCTTGTATTCCTAGTTTAAGTATTTTTATTATGAAAAGTTGTTGAATTTTGTCAAATTGTATGTATTTTTGATCATACGGTTTTTGCCATTTGTTCTGTTAATGTGGTATATTGATTTATTTTCATATGTTATAGCAACTTTGGCTTCTCAGGTGCCTCTAGTGGTAAAGAACCTGCCTGCCAATGCAGGAGACATAAGAGACGTGGGTTTGATCCTTAGGTTGGAAGATTCCCTGGAAGCGTGAATGGCAATCCACTCCAGTATTCTTGCCTGGAGAATCCCATGGACAGAAGAGCCTAGGCATTTTTAGGATAAATGTAACTTATTTATGGTATGCAATACTATTTACACATTATTGGATTCAGTTTATTAGTTATTGTTAAGGAATTTTGTGTCTATATTTGTATGGGATATCAGTCTGTACATACTTTTCTTGTGATATCTTTAGTTTCAGTGTCAAGGTAACACTGGCCTCATAGAAGACGTTGAGGTATTTTAAGCAAGTGAATGGTGGTAAGACTTAAGTTAGTCAGGAGTAACGTAATTTTTCAGGAAGGTCACTCCAGAACATGGTGAATGGATTAGAAGATGTGAGGATGGGAGGGGTAGAATTTGGAGTCTTGGAGACTAGTGAGAAGATAATGAAATGATGCAAATTGGAAATGATAAGGTTCTGAATTGAGATTGTTGGCATGAGGATTGAAAAGAAGTGCTAAAAGCAAAATATATTGAGGCCATATATGAGAAATCTCATTTTTATATTTTCTAACCTGTATTTTCTTGGTGTTCAGAGGATAGCTATACATGCCCTTGGGGTTCTTTAATTTTATTTCTGCTGACACTGCTGCTCTCCCTTTCTTTATCATGCAAGCATTGGGAAAACTATTCTCTGACTTTATGTAGCTGAGATCAGATGAATTTTAGAAAAGGAATTTTGCTAAAAGGCCCATGGATAAACAAAAGAAAAATAAGAAAAGAAAGCATGCAATACACACAAATGTGCCTCAAAGCAACATCAAACAAACATAATATAGGTTTCTGACATTCCAATAGCTGATTCTTGCCAAGTAAACAAGCCCAGTTCTAATTTGTACCATATACAAAGACCAAACTTGGAGAATTATCTTTTTGTTTCCCTCCCATGCCCCCTTTACTACAGTCCATGTTCAAACAGAAGAGGTAACTGTAAAATTCAATGGTAAAAATCAGTGGTATTAAAGGTACTTTAGTTAGCCTTGGTAAAACAAACTTTCCTTAAGAATCCATCATTATAGAAATAAATTGTCTGGGAAGAGGGATTCACTTTTTCACCTCCCTTAAAGGATAAGGTCATTAAGAAAGTTTTTGCTTTCTTCTGTGTCAGAGTTCATTCTCAGACATTCAGTAATTTGGTAGAGGTATCAGTTGCCCATGTCTCCCAGAGGGTAGAAAGGAGCATCTACTCATCCATTCATTTAACTTTTTCTGATAGCTCCCTGTGCATCTGTCAGTAACTTACCAGGCCCTATATTCACAACAATAAAAAAAAACCTATCCACTGTTCCCAAGGGAAAGGAGTTGAGGGCAACAGGGAACACACCTAAAGAACCATTTCAGTACAACATGATGAGAACTGTACATGTTAGCAGAGAGAGCACGTAAGAACATCTCATTTGAGCCTGATATAAGGAAAGGGTATCTGAGAAGACTTCTTGGGAGTAGTGATTTGTGTTTGAACAATGAGTTTTGATTAGCCAAGAGGAAAAAAAAAAAGATATTTGTGTCAAAGAAAAGCATTAAAGCAAAAAATAAAAAACTATCTGGATTTTGTTTGTATCTGCTTTCAGGACACTGTAAAGTTTCCCAAATAGTTAGGGTTGCAATAATTAGGTTGCTGCAAAAGTAATTGTGGTTTCAGGCCATGAATTTTAAATCATTATAACTATGCTCAAACACATCTTTATTCGTCAAAATAGGAACCATTACAATAAACACATTTTTGTCAATGAGAAATAAGTTTGTTTATTACTCTAGCATAAAAATTTGTGCTTTGGGATTTGACAAATTCTTGAAAAGCATTTTCTGCCTTCTGCTGGTTGTGGAAGCATTTTCCCTGCAAAAAGCAGCTGAGATACTTGAAGAAGTGGTAATCAGTTGGCGAGAGGTCAGGTGAATATGGCAGATGAAGCAAAATTTCGTGACCCAATTTGTTCAACTTTTAAAGCGTTGGTTGTACAACGTGCAGTCGGGTGTGGTCATGGAGAAGAACTGGAACCATTCTGTTGACCAATGCCAGCTGCAGGCATTGCAGTTTTCAGTGCATCTCATCAATTTGCTGAGTATACTTCTCAGATGTAATGTTTTTGCTGGGATCCAGAAAGCTGTAGTGGTTCAGACGGGCAGCAGACCACCAAACAGTGACCATGACCTTTTTTTTTTGTTGTTGCAAGTTTGGCTTTGGGAAGTGCTTTAGAGCTTCTTCTCGGTCCAACCACTGAACTTGTTTTCATATAAAAATCCACTTTAGATCACATGTCATAATCCAATTGAGAAATGCCACGTTGCTGTTGCATAGAATAAGAGAAGACGACACTTCAAAACAATGATTTTTTTTTTATTTTCAGTCAGCTCATGAGGCAACCACTTAAGGAGATTTTTAAACTTCACAATTTGCTTCAAATACCTAATGACCACAGAATGATCAGCATTGAGTTCTTTGGCAACTTCTTGTGTAGTTCTAAGAGGATCAGATTCAATGATTGCTGCCATTTGTTCATTGTCAACATCTGATGGCCAGCTACACACTACTCGTCTTCAAGGCTCTCATCTTTTTACAAAACTTCTTGAACCACCACTGCCCTGTACATTTGTTGGCAGTTCCTGGGCCAAATATGCTGTTTGTTGATTTTGAGAGATGTCTCTGCTGCTTTATGACCAACTTTGAACTCAAGAAAATCGCTTGAATTAGCTTTTTGTCTAACATCATCTCCATAGTCTAAAATAAATATAAAATGAACATCAAGTAATGTCATTAACAAAAAAAACATAAAGTGAGAAATACACATTAAAATGATGTATAACATAACCACATTTATTTAAGAATGTATTCCAATATCAAATGGCAAATTTCAACAATGCAAAAATCACAATTACATTTGCACCAACCTAAATCCAAACCGGTCATCTGATAGAACACTGGAATGAGGCTCACAGATGGCTTCTAAACTCTTACACAAGTTGCTTTATCTGTCTAAGCCTTATTTTACTTTTAAAAGAAAATATCTGTACTCTTATGAACTTTATTATTCTAACACTGTATGCTCTCCTCAGAAGAATATTTTTTGGTCTCTAAATAGGTAGTAGAGATGTCCAGAAGCGACTTCTTGTAGTGTAATTGGAATCCTGGGATGGTTGGAGAGATTTTTGGTGTGGGGCAGCTGAAGGGACTGGAATAGCAGGTAGACTGTGAGGGAGGTAGATTGGAAGTAGGTAGATTGCTGAAGCTTCATTTGGAAGTAGATCAGAGGAGGGCAAGAATGTAGCAATGGTCGTAATGCACTTGGGTTATGGAAGACTGAGAAAGGATCCTCTTCTATTTGCCATACACATAGCTGTGTGTGTGTGTGTATCATTCTGAAATTCATAAACTGTGGCCCAGTATAGCAGCAGTGTGGTTTGTGCATGTACTCAAAAGACTTACAGCCCAGGAATGAATGAATGAATTTCTACCTTTCTTTCTCTTCCTCCCTTCCCCTCTTTTTGGCTTGTTCAGGAGGAATTCTTAATCTTGTCACTTTTCCAGAAAGTGCTAAAAGTACTAACTGAAGAAATGTCATTAATGAGGAAGATCCCTTTATTAAAGTGTACTACATATCAGAAACACAAGCTAGTGTTCTCTGGGCTGAATACTATACATGTTTGGTCCATAAAATATGTTTAAGGATCACAAGCCATAATTCAAAACTAAGATTTCACATACACATTTGAATTTTAGCTTCTTTTATAAAATCACAAGTCTTGATAGCATTGAAACACTAGTCTTAATGATAACAATTTGTGGGGCTTGAAGGCAGGAGGAGAAGGGGACAACAGAGGATGAGATGATTAGATGGCATCACCAACTTGATGGACATGAATTTGAGCAAGTTCCAGGAATTGGTAATGAACAGGGAAGCCTGGCGTGCTGCAGTCCATGGGGTCACAAAAAGTTGGACATGACTGAGCAGCTGAACTGGACTGAACTGAACTGAGTAGTATTTGCCTCCTTTACGTGGGATATGTGCTTCTAACCTAAGTGCTTTGTGTTCCAGTTTTCCTACCTTTACCTTGGGAGATAACAAGGGAACCTCATGGTTTGGAGGGTTAAATAAATGAGTATGTGTCAAGCTCTTCAACCCTTGCCTGGTAGAGAGTAACTGCCATATCAGTGTTTGCTGTGATTGTGATTATTATTCCTTCTCAATTAAACATAGGCTTTACCACTTGCTATTGTTTTCCAACCGTCTCGAGTTACTCATTTATGTTTCCAGCCTATTTCCTGTAAACATTTGTGTTTTGATCCCTGCTGTATGTAGGCTTTTAACATCTGTGGATTTGACATTTGTGATTTTCACCATTCTGAAGCCACCCAAATATCTACAACTCATTGAGAGTGGTGATTTTCTTGAAGCAAAGATTAGAATCACTCATCTTGAAAGCCTGGTTGGTGGAAGTAAACCATTTAGTTTCTGAGTGGGCTTGGCTCAGCATCCACTTCTCAAGGGGTGTTGTTGTACTCCTGTTCTGTGCAGTAACTCTCCTGAGGGGCCATGTAAAGGGGAACATCTACTGCAGTGCTCATTTGACTATCAACATATGCCCTCTTTGTACCTCAGGATCTATGGTATTTTTCACTGTGATACAAGGTTATCCCTGCTTCTATATTAAAAAAAACCCAAAACTCTAACTAAACATAATTCTATGGCTCAAAGGGTTGAAACACATGAAAAAGTTGTGGATACAATTGTGAATAATTTGTATGAGAAGGAAAAGAAGGGATCTAGTTAGAAACTAAGGGGCTGCACAGAGAACCTGCCAGTTTGGCATTTTTAATGGACCCAAGCTCAAGGTGGCAAGGTAAACATCAAAAATGAATTGAAAAGGGTGCCAGGTACTTGGATAAATAGTCAAGGAAAGCAAAAATCTAGTGGGAGCTTACTTTTGGAAAAAAAAAAGGCAACTAATAATAATAAAGGATCTTGGGTGGAAAGTAGAAAACGTATAGGCAAGGCTGGCTGTTGCGGAAAAATAAATGTGATTCTAAGAGATAATGAAGAGATAAATAGAAGGCAGAACTTTCTGACTCAGGTCTTGTGACCATCTTTTCTGGTAAGTGGAGGTGTTCAACAATGGAATAGCTTGCCTGGCAAAGTTGTACTTTTTTTTAGACATGGAAAGTGTTCAAGCAATGGCTGGAAAATCACTGGTCAAGTGCAAAGCCACCAGGCTCTTGCTCGCAGAGGCCCCTCTGCTCATGTGGACTAGGGACATGGGTTCTCTAGTGAGCCCCTGAATCCCTGTCCTGCACTGAGGAAGTACCACAGGACAGACCTACTCTCTCAGTTCATCCCTTACTATCTTGTTTCTGCTGTTCTTCCCAGCTCCTTTGGATTGTGTTTTATTTGACTGACTCTTTAGTTTGATTCCATTTTCTGTCCAAAGTCTCTAAGGAATATTTTACCCATCTAGAGGTCGGCCCAGTCTCCTGACCCTTTTCTGTAGCTTGAAACTGCTAGTCTAGGAGAAAAATTAGAGACTATGTTATCATAAACCTGGTGGCCAAGTGGGGGAAATCTCATTTTTCTCTTCACTTTTATGGGCCTATTTTTCTTTTCTATTTGATGAGATTCCACTGTAAGTAGAATATTTGGCTAAATCACCAAACTGATCTAAAGGTTGTAGATCAGTTCATGTATTTGGAACATGATTGTATGATTTTACAGCTTTTGGAGAAACAGATCATCACATTTTCCTAATAAGAAGCAAGGGAGAAGCGAAGCTGACTATGGAAGTTGCAAAAAGAGGAGGGAAAAGATTTTTCTGATGTCCCGCTATCCTTCCGGTGCTCAGTGTTCGCAGTCGCTTCCAACTCTGCAGCCCGACGGACTGTGGCCCGCCAGGCTCCTCTGCCCATGGAATCTTCCAGGCAAGAGCACTGGAGTGGGATGCCATTTCCTACTCCAAGGGGTCTTCCAAACCCAGGGATCAAACCCACATCTCTTGTGTCTCCTGCATTGGCAGGTAGATTCTTTACAACTAGCACCACATGGGAAGCCCTGTTGTACTAGAGTTATATATGGTAGTAGGACGGCACGCTGCTCTGCCTCCATATTCATGACAGGCTAGAAAAAAAAAAAAGGGCCCTTACGTCTGACCATAGCATTATGCTATAGCTGCATTCGGGGGTCCTCACAGTGCTGCTGTTACATTCCTCTTTGGCTTTACAGGTTAAACTAGAGTGCAAAGTAGAAACTGACCCGTAGCTAAATATAACTGCAGATATCACTTGCCCAGTTCTTGGCTATCCTAGTAGGGTTTGTTGCTGGATCACAAGAGTATAATTAATGTGCCTCTCTTTCCAGCTGACAGAAGTTACCTTTAAAGAATTGGTGAAACATGGTTCTTCTGTAAGTTCCAATTCCCCCATCAGAAAATTATGAAATTCATTAAAAATGTTGCAATGATTATAATAGGTTACTTGCTATATGTGTGCTTTCAAGATACAGAGAAATAATGCTGAAATCACACAATGAGGAAGAAGGGTGGCAGGATAGATGGAGGAGGAGAAAACACTGTGAAAAGTTCTTCCTTGTCCTTAAAAAAATAGAAAATATTTCTAGGGCATAGTGTTCCATAGAACATGCTGAATGGACAGTCTTGTGAAACCCAGAGGCAAACTGGAGTTTGCCTCCACTGACCTGCCATTATGAATAATACCTTCTCTCTCTCTTTCCCCACCCCCACTTTCCACCCTTCCTCTCTCTCCCCCTAGTATCCTTGTCTGTTTTTGAACCTCTGCTACCATCTACTTCTTGGACTCTGCTTGTTTCTCTTTTTCTTCCTTCCTCCTGTATCCTCTAACTTAACTTCTATGCTTCAGTTCATCTCTCTTTCATTCATTTATATAATACGGACCACTTCCTGTGTCCTGCCTGTGTGTATGGGCACCCCCACCTATCCTCAGTCACTGACTCATCGTGTTGACATCCTTTCCTACACACCTATGCCCACACACTTCCTGTTCTACATGCTTCAATTGTTCCTGTGTTGGTGTCCTCCTTTGCCAGCACTGACTCAGTGGTGCTTCCTCTGCAACTGTGTGTTGATATCTGATCAACGCCATTTTAGTCTGACATGCAGACAAAGTACCATTCCAAGTTGTTCCTATGGAGAAGAGAGCATGGAAAATGTACTGGGGAAAGAGAGACAATGCCACCTGACTCTAAACTCAGTAACATGACTCTTGACCTTCACTGTTCTTAATGAATCCTTGCATGCACATGTAATCTTTTTAATGAGCTCTAGGTCATTCCCCACATTAAATGATTTAGTTCAAGAATTTTTAGTTTGTGTTTACTATTTGGTATCATTTATAAAATTTTAATTTTATTTAATGATCTATTCATTTACTTTTTAAAATGATTTTATTTTTTTAAAGAGCAGTTTTATGTTCACAACAAAGTTAAGAGAAAGGTCCTGAGGTTTCCCGTATACCCCTGCTCCCACACATGTATAGATTCCTCCATTATCAGCATCCTCCATCAAATATCTAACTTTTTAAGTTTCAAGTCGTATGTTTTTTTCCAATTTGTTATGGGATTTATCTTCCAACCTAAAACCTTCTCCAGAAGGAGTTAGTTCCCTTTGTCTCTATTCTACAGTAGCAATTTGTGCCAGTAGCAATATGTTTCCATTGTGTCAGTTTTAATGCTGCATCATAGTTATATGTTTACATGCATCACTTTCTCTTGAGGAAGAATTTTTATTTTGTTTCAGTCAGTTCCAAGAAGATTGTATAACAACTACAGAACTGACCTTTCTACACATGTGGCAGAATTAGTCATCCCTGTTCTCAGGAAGCACCTAAATAAACAGAAATAGAAAAATCTTAGGTTCTACAGTGCACAGTCACATAATGAAAATTGCATAATCTGAGGTGGAGGTTCAGAAATAGAAGGATCACACAAGCAAAAATTTAAGTACCCAGAACCCTTAAAATGAGTCTGTGCAATGTCCCTTTGCTAAGGAGCATACTTTTGCTCTATATGGAAACATAAGTTTTATCTGGACACCTTCATGGCCACTCCCACAGAGGGTAGGAAAAAAATCTTGGGAAACTCCTTTTCGGATTCTCTGATCTAGTTGGTTCCTTTCTCCATGCTGACTGCCTACCAGCAGCACCACTGTAGATACCCTACCTCCAATAAACAGAAAGGGACCCAAGTTGCTTTGTTCACTCTGATGTAACTTTTTGTGGTTCTCCTATCATTTTGATGTTTGAGGAAGTTTGGACATGGGATTGGCCAGTGTCCATGAGTTTCTTCCTCAGTTCCTCAGATCCAGTCTTTATCTTTTTAGACCAGGGCCTAAGATAGAATTTAATGAAGAAATTGGCCACAAAATCTCAGTTTGATATTTTAAGTCCCATCATAGTCACAGGTTCTGCCCACACTAAAGGAAAGGGAATTATAAAGGGAGTGTACACCAGGGGAGTAGAAATCCGTCCTCATCAAATTTTTAGTTAATGTTATAGTGTGTGGCCCCCCATAACCAATAAAGGCTTAGTGATTTGTACTTGAGGCTATAGAAATGTATAAAATATCATTCATTCCCTGAAGGAATTAGTTGTAACCATGTAAGAAAAGAGAACATTAGATTGAGGAAGGGAATTAAGATAATTTATACAAGTTGTATAATGCATACACATACGGTAAAAGGTAAGTATGGGAAATGTCAGTGCAGACTGGAGTAGTATAGAAAGTTTTCTGGCAAAGATAAGTCTAAATTATGGACAGAAGCAGACATTGATGCATGTAGCAACATTATTCCTCTATCGGTTACTGTCTGTAGGTATTCTCTACAGATACCATGAAATAGGAAGAGTATAGAGAGAATAACAGAATTCATTTTCTTGAGGGAGCTATGGCTGGGTAGTCTGGTGGAGAGCACAGGTATGGAGGAAGGGATTGGCAGGCAGTACAGGGACTGCTCTCCAACGTTCTAAACCATAGTTTATTAATTCTCCTAATCTTGACTGGGGCTTCCCTGGTGGCTCAGTCAGTAAAGAAGCCACCTGCAATGCAAAAGATGGGTTCGATTTCTGGGTTGGGAAGATCCCCCAGAGAAGGAAATGGCAACCCATTCCAGTACTCTTGCCTAAGAAGTCCCATGGACAGAGAAGCCTAGTGGGCTACCCCTATGGAGTCACAAGAGGTGGACAGGACTTAGCAGCTAAACCACCACCCACCTAACCTTGGCTGATTGGTTCAAACTCTCAGGAATGCTGAACCACATATGGGCAGAAGTGTGGAAGGGGAAGAAGAGAAGGAGTAGAAAGTAAGACAGTGTCCCAGTGGTATAACCATGGGAAACTGGGAATTTCCAAATAATTGCAGAGAGAGAAAAGAGTCAAAGATCATCTCAGGCAAAATAATGGATAACTGTTTAGTTTCTATTGCTATGTAATAAATTCCAACAAATTTAGTGGCTTATAAACAAAATAATTTATTATCTCTCAGTTTCTGTGGGTCAGCAGTCTAGGCATAGGTTAGTTAGGTCTTTTGTCAGTCTTATGAGGCAAAGATCAGGGTGTTAATTTTTGCATTCCTTCCTGGAGGTAAGAGTGTTCTTTCAAGCTCGTGTGGTTGTTGGCAGGATTCAACTTTATGGTTCCTTATGGTTGTAAGACTGAGATCCTCACACTGTTGTTGACTCTTAGCCAGGGTACACCTTAAGATCTTAGAGGCCACCTACAGTTACTTGTTACACAATCTCTTTCATAAGTGCTTAAAATCTCTGTAACTTCAAAAAGGACCCACTCTCCTTTAAGAGTTCACCTAATTGGGTCAGGCCCACCCATAATCTCCTTTTTGATTAAAGTCCTCTTATTATTAACTTAGGGCTTCCCTGATAGCCCAGTTGGTAAAGAATCAGCCTGCAATGCAGGAGACCCCGGTTTGATTCCTGGGTTGGGAAGATCCCCTGGAGAAGGGATAGGCTACCCTATCCCTTCTTGTATTCTTGGGCTTCCCTTGTGGCTCAACTGGTGAAGAATCTGTCTGCAGTGCAGGAGACCTGAGTTTGATCCCTGGGTTGGGAAGATCCCTTGGAGAAGGGAAAGGCTACCCACTCTGGTATGCTGGCCTGGAGAATTCCATGAACTGTCTAGTCCATGGAGTTGCAAAGAGTTGGACACAATTGAGCAACTTTCACTCACTCAATCATTAGTAACTTAATTATAGGAGTGGTATCTTGTCATATTCATAGGTTCTGCATCCACTCAAGGGGAAGGAATTATACAGGAGTACACACCAGGTTGTGGAATTTGGGGGGCCATTTTAGACTTCTGCCTACTACAGTAAACAAAGGAAAGATAAACTTGTATAACAGCTTCTATATTAAAATTCTTTTAACTGCAAATAGTTGTATGAATTCTAAATAACTTAGGCTAAAAAATAATTAGACACATACTAGGCTGTCTTACTGGAGAAGGAAGTGACAACCCACTCCAGTGTTCTTGCCTGGAGAATCCCAGGGACAGAGGAGCCTGGTGGGCTGCTGTCTATGGGGTCGCACAGAGTCGGACGAGACTGAAGCAACTTAGCAGCCGCAGCAGGCTATATCTTACAGATTCCAAGGAAGAATTGGGCAACCAGGCATTAGTAACAGGCTCTGGGAAAGTCTTAGAGAACTCAGTTAGTGGACCAGTTCTTCAAATGAACCAAAGTAATTGTGCCTTTTAGTACAAAAGTATAGTAAAATCCTAGGAGAAAATATGGGGATAAGTGTCCACCATAAATCAGTCAAATACAACCAGGGATAGGGTCTCATAGTATAAATATAGTTTATGAAACCCACTCCTCTGTATTGGAAATAGATAACAGAGAAATACTGATCACTGTGAACTATGCAGCTACCCCAATGGGAATTTATGCCACTAGTGAGGCAAAATGATGCAATGTTGCCAGTTATCAATGAATTTTGTGTAGACAGCATGAAAAATGTCACCCAAATATAAATAAAGTGATTAAAATATTATGTTGTTTAAGTTACATTAAAATATTCAAATTTTCAGTGTTACAGATTTTTGTTTGGATTAAACTGTTGCATTTTAATTCATGCAATTTAAAGAGCATTTAACCACAGTCTATATAGTTTTATCTATTTTCAAAAGTTTTGAAATGTTTCCTGTAAGTTGGATATGTATCTTTCCTGTCTTAGAAGTTTGGAAGTGGATGGGAAATAGTCCCTGTTCCCCAGGTAATCTCACACTATTTCTGACTTGTGAGATGAACAGTAAGGGTTAGACTGGGTGGAGGTAATTTGAGAAAAGTTTTGGCATTGTATGCTAACCATACCTGTCATTAGAAATACCCCATCTGTGTGTCAAAGGATGAAACATACTTCAGCCTTTGGCATAGGTGGGTTTGACACTGCAGTTTCTGATGTTCATAAGCAATACTGAAAAATTATATATGTTTTACGTTTGCTAAGACATAAATTGGAGTCATGTATTGAGGAGATTGAGGTAGAACAGTGAGATGCTTTGCTAGTGAGTGAGCACTACTGACCACCCAGTCCCTGAAACATTGTTTAAACATTTATTTTGTCCCTACTACTGTTGTACATTTTGTAAGATGAGAGGAATTATTTGCAATAGTAGTATTCACCTTGATTTCATTAAATTTCCAAGGTGTGTTTGTCTTTTAATATAATGATCTTATGTGCAGTTTAGTATATATTTATATAATACTTAGCAGATTATCAAGTGCTTTTCTATATATTATCTCTCTTGATTCTTACATAACCCTTTAAGGCTGTCAGGAAAACCCTCTTCAGAGGGAAGAACTCAGAGGGCATTGAAAGGGAATGTTTTCAGATTCTCCACCAGAATCCCTTGTCTTTCCACTTCTACTCCTGTGCCTTTTCAATAAAAAGATGCCTTTGCTACTGCCTGAAATTGTGACTGGCATTAACATACCTGTGAGTGCTCAATAAATATTCATTGTGATGTTTAGGCCATTTTTTTTTTTTTTTTTCCTCAACTGAGAGTCCAAGAATCTCTTAGTTAAATGTAAAATCATCCTGGTAACATTCTTTCTCTTTGGGCTCTGTTCCTGTTAGCTCTTTGAAGCACAAACAAAATAGACTCATCAATTATAATTATTTTAAAATTTATTTCCAATATGGGCATCAGAGAGAAAAGACACTGAACTGTAAAAAAGAAGTGATACAGAATTAGTGACAGGTTGGGCCTTGGGGAATCCCTAGGAGTCCAACGATGCAAGACACTAGTCTTAATTAACAGAAGTGAATCATACACAGGCATACACAGAGTTTAGTTATGCCTTCCAATCCCTTGTTAAGTTAAACATCACTGGACATGAGTATGTGTGTGTGGGAGTGATGCTGGTGGCACAGTGGGCTGGAAGGGGCAATGATAGATGACCATTCTTATATTGCTCTTTTGGCCTCAGTAATCTTTCTGGACTGGTAGTTAGTCTTTTGACTCACAGCTGTATTCTGCTGGTTGGTTATGCCAGGTATCTTTTTTGTAAGTGAAAAACAAAATGAAAAATAAATGCAGCATATCTGTTTGGTATTGTTTAAAGATACAGTCATGACTTTTTAAATGTAATGGTGTCCTCAGGCTCTGCATGGTCCCAAAAGTCTGCTGTGTTGAAGATGTGTATAAAACCTGAAGGTGATATTGCAGATTGAAAAAATATTTTTGCCAAGGCAATAAACATATGATGCTTTAGTGTCCTTCACATTATCAGTCCTTTCTGTTAAAGTCCATTCCTTCACCTCCTGTCTTTACTCCTGTGATATACGTTTTGAATCACTTCTTCTCTCAAGGTGCTTTTTGTGATTTTTGGGGTAGTGATTTGGTATTTTTCCACTTCTCTCTTCAATATTCATTCTTCCAATTTTTGAGTCTCTTTTTTTTTTTTCTTCTTTTTTTAACCATAACAACCATTATCTCAAGGTCTATTGAAGAGAAAAATTATCTTGGTAACTAAATAGCAATAAAGTGGTAGTAATTTCAGAGGAATTTGTGTTTAAAGAGGAAGTTTAAACAACTTTTGAATAAGGGAACTTCCTTGATCAATCAGTAGGTTTCACAGATGAGGAAGTGGGCTCAAAAGTGGTCAGGAATTAACCCAGTTAGTAGAAGATGCAGGTGAGATTTGTCTTCCTCCAAAATCTGATCCAATTTTACTGCCTAGCAATGCTGACCACAAAGGAAAGAGTTTCTTTCCTTTGAGGGAATTCCTGATAATGAGAATAATGAAATTACAGAGTTGTGAGGTCTTGCAGAAAACCCCCAGAATTCACTGTGTTCACTTATTCTGCTCAAGGAAAACCTTACTGCCCAGAAAAAACTTTGGTAAGAAGGAAACCCTGCTTTCTTCTCTTTGTTAAGGTGGGCTCATTGAGGGGGAAAAAAGTATAGCAGCGAGTGGGAAGCAGAGGAGCATCAGTTCTGTGCTATCCTCAGGTCTTCAGTTTCTCCCTTGTGCAGGTCTGTCTTTACCACAGCCTGGACAGAGTATGTCTGGTCATGCTCAGAATGGGGGAGCATAAAATAACTTACCATGTAGTTCTTTGAGGGATGTAGAATCACTCTTAACCTGCCCACAGTGTGTGGTTAGGGGTGAGTAGGTATTTGGGGAATGAAGCTATATGAAAAGTGAAAGTGAAAGTTGCTTAGTCATTCCTACTCTTTGCAACCCCATGGACTGTAGCCTGCCAGGCTCCTCTGTCCATGGAATTCTCCATGCAAGAATACTGGAACGGGTTGCCATGCCCTCCTCCGGGGGATCTTCCCAACCCAGGGATCGAACCCAGGTCTCCCGCATTGCAGGCAGATTCTTTACCAGCTAAGTCACTAGGGAAGCCCTTCACACAATTAGTGCTATGACTGAAAGGAACAATTACATGGAGCTCATGTAGGAGTTATTTAAATTAGCGATTTTAAATTTGCTAACATTTATTGAACACATCCTCTATGTCAGACATGCTATGTTGATTATGTCATTTGATCCACTCAAAAGCCCATGATGTAGGCCCTGATGCTATCACATGTTATAAGTAAAGATGGTAATTAACATGTGTGAAGTCCCATAGTTAATAAACAGCAAAATCAGTCCTCAAGCCTGGGTCTGACTGATACCAGGCTCCCATCTTAAGCATTGTACACAGAGCTTCATGAGGCTTCCCTGGTGGCTCAGATGGTAAACAAATTCCCTGCAATGCAGGAGACCTGGGTTTGATCCCTGGGTTGGGAAGATCCCCCGGAGGAGGGCATGGCAACCCGTTCCAGTATTCTTGCATGGAGAATTCCATGGACAGAGGAGCCTGGCAGGCTACAGTCCATGGGGTTGCAAAGAGTAGGAATGACTAAGCAACTTTCACTTTCACTTTTCATATAGCTTCATTCCCCAAATACCTACTCACCCCTAACCACACACTGTGGGCAGGTTAAGAGTGATTCTACATCCCTCAAAGAACTACATGGTAAGTTATTTTATGCTCCCCCATTCTGAGCATGACCAGACATACTCTGTCCAGGCTGTGGTAAAGACAGACCTGCACAAGGGAGAAACTGAAGACCTGAGGATAGCACAGAACTGATGCTCCTCTGCTTCCCACTCGCTGCTATACTTTTTTCCCCCTCAATGAGCCCACCTTAACAAAGAGAAGAAAGCAGGGTTTCCTTCTTACCAAAGTTTTTTCTGAGCAGTAAGGTTTTCCTTGAGCAGAATAAGTGAACACAGTGAATTCTGGGGGTTTTCTGCAAGACCTCACAACTCTGTAATTTCATTATTCTCATTATCAGGAATTCCCTCAAAGGAAAGAAACTCTTTCCTTTGTGGTCAGCATTGCTAGGCAGTAAAATTGGATCAGATTTTGGAGGAAGACAAATCTCACCTGCATCTTCTACTAACTGGGTTAATTCCTGACCACTTTTGAGCCCACTTCCTCATCTGTGAAACCTACTGATTGATCAAGGAAGTTCCCTTATTCAAAAGTTGCTTAAACTTCCTCTTTAAACACAAATTCCTCTGAAATTATTACCACTTTATTGCTATTTAGTTACCAAGATAATTTTTCTCTTCAATAGACCTTGAGATAATGGTTGTTATGGTAAAAAAAAAAAAAAAAACCTAATTGTGTGGCCTGCTACTAAATGACATGCCCTGATGAAAGAGAGAAAAGAAGAAGGGATGTGTGTGAGGGAGAGAGGTAAACCTGGCCAAATGACCCAAAATGCTACTATAATCAGTAGCCTAGGAAGAGCCCTAGCTATCCTCTTGGAATATAACCTGTGAAACAAGGCCTCCTCAACTCTGTTCTGGGAAGGTGAATGTGCCATTTCTTGCAGTCCTGGATATGTAGGCTCCCCACTTTGCTTGTCTTTGCAGGGCTGTCATTGTGTGATTCATAACTCAGTATTAACTGCCCATGAGGGAGGAGTGAATAGGGGAATTTTTTTTCATGTGACATAAAGTAACCGGGATCAGGGCTTTTCCACAGAAGCATTAATTACCCTTGTCAGTCTAACCAAGAACAAATTTTACTTCAGCCAAGGATCATGGTATTTCATTGGCACCCAGTGAATGTGCAAAGAAGGCTTTGCCATTTATCCATGAGTCTAATAAGGTTAAAGTCTCTTGTGATTTATGATTTTCCCCCTTTCTCTTTAAACTAGTATGGTACCTATTAATAATAAGCACACAATTCCAGAATGTGAGACAGACAGATGGAAGGTTATTGGTGACAAGACCAGGTTAGCAGTGTGGAAATTAAGTTTTTTCAGACTTTTCTATTCTTTGGTTTTCTTACCCTTTTTCTTATTCTATTACTCCCTTTACTGATTGTGGAAACTAATTGAATATTAGAATTAGAAAGAGCCCAAGAGATCATCTAATCTATTTTAAGGAAAAATTGTGAAAGACTAAAATTTGATGAGTGTCCTGTTTGATTCTTATCTTTGATGAGAATATTTTACAACTCTACCAAGATAAAAGTTAATTTATAAAAAACTGATAGTAGTACAAATAATAGCTATTTATAGAAACGCATCTGGTAGAGTGCAGTTAATTTTCACTCTATGGATATAGATTAATTTTACTAGTTTTGCATTTGTAAATTCAGCATTCCTTACCTGACTACAATTACGTGGCACTTGGCATTCTGTTTTGAACCAGTTGTGGTATCTTCTTGGTTCCCTCATCAGAATCTTGGCCTGTGTTCATTTTACATCTGTACAAGGAATATGATGTTGTCCTTTTTATAATGATACCTTAACATTACAGGTAATGGAAAAAAAAGAGTGAGAGAAAGTAAATTACAGAAACTTTTTGTCATTGTTGGACTCAAATCCTTGTCTCTTGACCTTGATTCCAGAAACTGAAATTGACATCATGAACTCTTCCCCAATCTAATTGCCTGTGTTCTATACTTCTTCACGTTTTCTTGACCCTTTGAAATCAGACCACATCTCCAAAGCACAATAATTGATAGCTTTGATATCTACTTGGTATGTATCATTCTCTCCCCTTCCCCCATCAGATATGTAGCAATTACTTTTCAAAAGGTAGGGAAGACGTTAACTATGGTGTATGCTCTGAGGAGCTACTGAGATCCTCTCTGCTTCCTTCTCCACACCCCTTTTCCCTGACTATTCAGAATGCATCCCCTCGTCTGACCCTCACTGACACTTGGGTGAGTACTAACAGCATCATTGATTTGACCAGAAGGAACTGATTCTAAATAAAACCCAAATATACTTAGAGGAGTAAATACTGTATTTCACACAAACGAGTTGATTGAATTATTTCCAGTTTGCACTCTAGATGGACCGTTGACAGAAAGAAGACTGGTTTAAAGGATGTGGACATTTGGTGTTTGGTGGGGAGAGGCTTATTCTGTCACACTCATCATTGATCTGTTTCTGTAGTTCTGGTATTTGAAGGAACTGATTTCTACTCTTAAGTGCTTGACTCCTGAGTCATTGTCCCCTCCTTTATGTGTTCTTCCTTCACACAGGCTAAACTTAGTGGCGAGAAGTTTCCTGTGACTGAAGGTGATGACTGTGGGAACCTCTGAAATCTGTATTGGAGAATTCCAAATTAGTTTGCAAAGTCATATTTTTCCACAGCTTCCAAGAGTTATACATTTTATACCTTTCTCTCTTTTAACCTACTCAGCATTAATGCCTTCTTAAACTGATTTGTTTACCTCTGGTGCCCTCCTTTAAAGCTATCTTCTCCTATAAACTTTCCTGATGGGCCTCATGATAATAAATCACCATTCCTCTAGACCCCAGGTTTTTATCTAGTCACTAGAGATAGGTGTCTATCAGGTTACTTAAACTCAGTTATAATCATCTCTTTTCATGTATAGGCAAGTACTAATGAAGCTTCACATACTGTGGTATTATACAATATGTTATGGAGGTTCATAATTTGTTCAGACCCTTGATCTCTGGATATTGTTATATTCTAGTGAATACCCACTTTTCTATAGTATAGGGGCATCCTTAAATTTCTTACTTAACTTCCTCCCACCTCTTCTTTCTTCCTTATTTCCCTTTTCTTTTTTTTCCCCCTTTTCTCCTCTCTCCTTTCTTCCCTCACTAAGTACTTACTAAGTTCCCAATATGTGTCTAGTACTTTGCTAGACACTATGGAATATGCTGTATCATCCAAATTAAACATTTTTCAAGTCAAAGTTTTAGAGGTTATATGAACTTAGAATTTATAAAAGCCATTTTGCTTGGAGATGATTTTCTTTTGTTTTTGTAGGGAGACATGAAGAATATCTTTTCAAATTTTTACCATTTAGAAAATGTAGATAGAAAGGCCAACTTTAGGTTGAGTCATGACAAAATTTAAACTTTCATCATGGTTAATGAGTACTTGTTTTGGTATATATTTTTAAAATATCAATAACTATGAGGATAGTAACACTTACATACCTTCTGAGCATTTTTTATCTCAGTCCTTTATAAATGATTGGCATGATCAAACTTTGTCTGGGACCCAGAGCTAAAGTCCTTAACTAAGCAAAAAGAAATCATATGCAATGATTGAAGCAAGAAATTCAATTGATTAGGTACTTCTAATTGATTAGATTCTAGACTTGAGAAAGAACCTCTAAAATAGTTATTTTATTAAATGAGGTATTTTTCAAGCCAGGACTCAAATTGACCAATATTAACTCTATTGAACTCTTCCTTTTTCATTCTGGGTAATTCAATAGTACTACAGATTAATCTTTGGAAAAGCATCCTTGAATTTTATGTTTGTGCGAAATTCCCCTTTATTAAACTGTTTCATGTGATAAGATGTAAAGATGAATCCTGCTGGATATGGAGAAATTGGAAACCTCACACATTGCTGGTGTGAGTGTAAAATAGCACATTTGGGAAATAGCTTTGGCAGTTCCTTAAAATGTTAAACACAGATTTACCATATGACTCAGCAATTCTACACCAGATTTACCATATGACTCAACAATTCTATGCCTAAGTCTAAACCCAGAGAAATGAAAATATATGCTCACACAAAATTCTTATACATGAATGTTCATAGTGGCTTATTTATAATAGCCCCAAAGTGGACACAACCCAAATATCCATCTACTGATTATTGGGTAAATAAAATGGAGTATGTTCATGTAATGGAATATTGACAGTCAGAAAGGAATGAATCTTTGTTACATGCTACAGTATGAATAAACCTTGAAAATATTATACTAAGTGAAAGAAGCCAGTCACAAAAGACTGCATATTGTATGATTCCATTTATATGAAATTTCCCAAGGAGGCAAATCTGTAGAAAAAGAAAATAAATTAGTGGTTGCCAAGGACTGGAGTTGGGGGTAAATGGGTGATTGCTAACTGGTAAGAAGTTTCTTTGGGGGCTAAAGAAAATGTTCTGGGATTAGATTGTGTGTGGTGAGGGTTGCATAGTTCTGTGACTATAATAAAACCACAAGAATTTTGTACTTTAAGTGTTTAAATGGTGAATTTTATGATATGTGAATTATATCTCCACAGAACTGTTTTTAAAAAAAAGTAACTTTCAGGATAATATGCGTGAATATAAAAAAAAAATCTACAGTACATAGATTTCCTTCTGTACCAAGAATAGTACCAATATATGTGGGGAAACTGAATAAATATTATTTATCTGGCTAGCTGGAAGTCTGGAAGTTTGAAGTCTTCTGAATTCTAGGCAGTTATTTCAAGAAGAGATTGGGAGAGTCGGTAAAGGCTGTAGAGGTTACTTCTACCACTAAAGGTTACTGGCTGTGGCTGCTGAATTCTGTTTTCTGTTCTTTGAGAAATGACAGTAATGATGTCCCATGGTGGGGCATGGGGTGTGCGTGTGAGGGAGAGACAGAGAGAGTAAGGAAGAGAGACAGCTTGACACATAGGGTTACATTATTATTTTATTACGAATGTTATCATTACCTTTATCTAGGAGAACACAGCTTCTGTGCCTGGGTAACGTCTAGGACTTGGATTTAGCATAGGGAATATGTTAAAATAGACACAGAGACACTTGTCCCTCAGCTCTTGCATATCTAAAAATAATTTTCTTGTTTGTCTCAGAAAATTATCATTTTAGTGAAATAATTTTTTTCTTTCTGAATTTTCAAAGTGTACATTTTTACCCTACAATACTTTCTATGAAAGGAATTTTTAAGGATTACCTATTTTTAAAAATTTAGGGCTACTGAGGTGAAGTGGAAAATTAATTAGAAGCTATGTGAGTTTAAAATCTACTGGATTTTGTTAATTTTAAGAGTGAAAGAATTATCAGTTTAAAGACAAAGAACAAGGCTCTAATTAGTTGATGAATCAATGGTAAAAGTATCTCTCTGAGGTGAAGAGATTTTAAGGACTCAGTGAAGGAGCCAGGTGTAAAAAGAGAGAGAAATTTGAGGTTAAAAATTACAGAGAGAAAGGCAAAAAATAACACTAATGCTCCCCAAAATTCAGTGTTAAAAAGCTAGCACATTTAATGAAACTTTTAATTAGCTTAAAGTTTAAAAAGCACTAATATTTGAGGCATAAATGGGTTTAAAAACTTTGTTTTTCAAAGAGAAATCAAATCTTTATTCAAGAATATGCTATGTATTGTAACATATTTTTAGAAACAACTGTAGTCACAAGTGGAATTATTGTGTGTTTTCTACATCAGAAGTCTAAATAATTCTACTTTAAAATTGTAAGATAAACATATTTTTGTATTATAATATTCCTGAAATTTAAAAAAATGTTGTTTTGAGAAATGGTAGAATTTTTTTTTTCTTTTTTCTTTGTTTTCTGAGTCTTAGTTGTGTCTGACTCTTTGCAACCCCATGGACTATATGCTGTCAGTCTCCTCTGTCCATGGAGTTCTCCAGGCAAGAATACTGGAGTGGGTTGCCATTCCCTTCTCCAGGGGATCTTCTTGCCTCAGAGAAGCTGCTATCAAATCAGGATGCTATTCAGTGACATCAGACAATGAGGAAAATTGGTAAATGTTGTGTTACATTATGGCTACAGAATAGAAGTTTTCTATAATAAATCTAGACTTCGTTAGACAAAGAAGTGTACTAGAAATATGGACCTTTACAAGTCAGGGAATTAAATTGTGTTACCACCTATGGCAGCACATTGGTATGCATTTAATAGCAAAACACTGAAGTCCATTAATATTCTGAACCATGTAGAATTGTCTAATAAATGTGGTTATTTAATTTAATCGCAATTAAATAAAATAAAACATGTAGTTCCCCAGTCATATCAGCCATGCATGGCTAGCGGCTATTGGATTTTACTGTTTGGATACAGAATATTTATATCATCTCAGAAGGATAGTTGGATAGTTCTAATAAACAAAGCTACCAAAAAGATATTTGTCTTTGTTAATGGACTGGCTTTATATCTAAGCTGATTGATTGAGGTTACTCATAAGGCACAATTTTGACACCAACCTAGGGCTTTAATTTCACATAGAATTTTCTCTTTAGAGGCTATAGAAATGTCCTTAAGCATCACAGACATGTTAGTAGATCCAGATACTAGAAGAGAGAGTATAAAATAATTATTCAATTATTCATTTATTCATCAAGTACTCATTGAGCACCTGCTATGTTCTGAGCATATGTTCACTCATGCTAGATCCATTGGTACAAAGAGGAAGATATTGCCCTTGGCCTAAAGAAACTATATCATAGCAGACAGAATTAAGTTAGGCTATTGTGGAGAGCTCAGAGAGTAAAGAATCTACCTGCAATGTTGGAGGCCTGGGTTCAATCCCTGGATTGGGAAGATCCTCTGGAGGAGGGCATGGCAGCCCACTCCAGTATTCCTGTCTGGAGAATTCCCGTGGAGAGAGCAGTCTGGCGGGCCACAGTCCAGGAGGCCTCAGAGTCCGTCAGCGCTGAACAACAAAGCACACAGCACATATTATGGGGCTGGCAATAAAAGTGGGTTCTGCGGGGACACTGAAAGGAATTGGGTAACAAAGGGAAATTACTGTGAGTCCTACTTTTTTTTTAAAGTGGTTTGTGACACTTAAAAAGAAGGTTGGTTCCATGGCAGTGAGAGAAAAGGATTGTATGGACTATTTTTCTTTTATCCCTTACAGAATCTAACATAATCTTAAATTCACAAGAGTTGATCAGTACATCAACTGAATAATTTAGCAAGTACCAATCACTTAACATTTTTAGAGGACTTTTCTTAAAGTAGCTGTCTCTTAAAAATAAATTTCCAAAAAAAAAAAAGACAACCAAAGAGTCAAAGGGAGAACATGTCAGGATGAATCCTAAAAATGTGGGTTAGTTATGTGAGGAGCAATTAAGAAAAATATAATTTTCTTAAACATCAATGTATTTTAAATTTACCCATATTTAATATCAACCAAAAGGGCCTTATAGACATCAATTACAGAGGTTTCTTTTTTTCCCCCTAATTTATGATGTACTATAGATGATTGACAGGGACTATAATAAGAGGTCTGAGCACTACCTACTGGGTTGGAAGTAGTCTGGACTTGATAATACTGAGACCCTGCTAAGAGAGGTTAATAGTCAGGAACCAGGAAGATGTGCTGTAGATTAACCAGTTGTGGTGAACAGTAGGGTGGGCATCAGCTCTCCTGAACATATTTATGGTTTGGGCAGTTCCAAACAATCATTTTATTCTTATAGTTACCACCAGATGGACTGTCCAGTTCCTCCTACTTGATATTAAACAATATGTCTAATAAATATTCAACACTTAGCACATGCAAACTGCACTTGTTGAGCCTCCCTAACAGCCACTAATGAGGACATTAGCTTTCAATTAACTGTGTAAAGCTTTGGGTTTGGACTAGAACATTCATTCAGCACAGGCATCAATTTGTAGATCATTATAGGATATTAGCTGGTTGCTTGACAACCACATGGCCTAGCAGATTTTAGGCTGAGCTCCAATGATAAGCAAGGATTTCAACTCTTAAATTGGGTCTTATTATCTCTTCCACCTGGACTATTATAAAAACTCTTCAAGTCTTACCTGGCAAAGATTTAGGGGAAGCAGCTGCTAAATTCAAAAATGAAATAAAGTATGAAAAAGTAGAATATTTATCTTGAATGCACAGGTAGAAATGTTATAATAGCTTGAGACTGGTGACAATTTCAGCCAAACTGCTAAGAGGACTGCCACAGGATATAAGATACAATTTCACAGTTTAATTTTAGTGTCTTCTTTGGATTTACTAGAGTTTAATAATTATTATTATAATAAAATTTTTCTATGAAAAATGATTTACAAATATTTTCTATAGTTTTGTCTCATTATATACAAGTATTTTCTATTTATATGTCTGTGTGATTGTAAAGCAAACAATATGAAAAATAGAATATAATGTAAATATTACTTTGCAAAAGCAAATTGCTCTTAATGACCTACTATTTAGTTAAGTGTTCCACAAGTGAGGCTTCCCCAGTGGCTCAATGGTAAAGAATCCACCTGCAATGCAGGAGACTTAGGAGAAGGGGGTTCGATTCCTGGGTTGAGAAGATCATCTGGAAAAGAAAATGGCAATCTACTCCAGTATTCTTGCCTGGAAAATCCCATGGACAGAGGAGCCTGGAAGGATGCAGTCCATAGGGTTGCAAACAGTGAGACACAACTGAACAAAAGCATGTT
The DNA here is from genome assembly GCF_033118175.1 of Dama dama. Lineage (NCBI taxonomy): Eukaryota > Metazoa > Chordata > Mammalia > Artiodactyla > Cervidae > Dama > Dama dama. The sequence continues at coordinate 58,446,642 of NC_083699.1, read as the reverse complement.
CTACAAGTAAACCTGAATAAGCAGATCTCCCAGATTGTGTAAAATGGCCACAAGACAGTGTTGCCAAGTTGGGAAAGGTAAATAACTTGATTTGTATCTTTTACACTTTTGAGTCATGTTTGCAAATTTTGTGAGCCTTGTCTGTGGAGTCCAGTCATCATTGTGGCCTCTGAGATTACTCTACGGTTTATATTGCATTATATTCATTCCATGAAGCAAGATATTGTTGTTGTTGTTCAGTCACCCAGTCATGTCTGACTATTTATAACACCATGGACTGCAGCATGCCAGGTTTCCCCATCCTTCTCCATCTTCCAGAGTTTGCTCAAACTCATGTCCATTGAGTCAGTGATGCCACCCAGCATCTCATCCTCTGTTTCCCCTTCTTCTCCTGCCTTCAATCTTTCCCAGAATCATGGTCTTTTCTAATAAGTCAGCTCTTTGCATCAGGTGGCCACAGTATTGGAACTTCAGCTTCAGCATCAGTCCTTCCAATGAATATTCAGGGTTGATTTCCTTAGGATTGCCTGGTTTGATCTCCTTGTAGACCAAGGGACTCTCAGGAATCTTCTCCAACACCACTGTTCAAGAGCATCAGTTCTTCAGCGCTCAGCCTTCTTTATGGTCCAACTCACACAGCCATACATGACTACTGGAAAAACCATAGCTTTGACTATACAGACCTTTGTAGGCAAAGTAATGTCTCTGCTTTTTAATATGCTGTCTAGGTTTGTCATAGCTTTTCTTTTTAATTTCATGACTGCAGTCACCATCTGCAGTGATTTTGGAACCCAGAAAGTAAAGTCTGCCATGATTTCCATTGTTTCCCCACATATTTCTCATGAAGTGATGCCACCAGATGCCACGATCTTAGAAACAGGATATAGGTTCTGCCTACTCCTTCCCTATCATTAAAGGTTGAATCAAGTGTATAGTATAGCATACACAGTCACTCAGTCATGTCCAACTCTTTATGACTCTATGGACTGGAGTCTGCCAGGCTCCTCTGTCCATGGGATTTTCTGGGTAAGAATACTGTAGTTGGCTGCCATTTCCTCCTCCAGGAGATCTTCTGGACACAGGGATTGAAGTCACATTTCTTGCATCTCTTGCATTGCTGGCAGATTCTTTCCTGCCTGATCCATCATTGTTGTTCAAATCTATAAATCGTGTCCGACTCTGCAATCCCATGAACTTTAGCAAGCCGGGCTTCCTTGTCCCTCCCTACCTCCTGGAGTTTGTTCTGATTCATGTCCACTGAGTCAGTGGTGCTATCTAACCCCACCTCAGTCTCTGCCACCCCTTTCTCCTTTTGCCTTCAATTTTTTCCCAGCACCAGGGTCTTTTCCAATGAGTTGGTTGTTCACATCAAGTGGCCAAAGCATTGGAGCTTCAGCATCAGTCCTTCCAAGGAATATTCAAGATTGATTTCCACTAGGATTGACTGCTTTGATCTCCTTGCTGTCCAAGGGACTCTCAAGAGTCTTCTCCAGCACCACAATTTGAAAGCATCCATTCTTCAGTACTCAGCTTTCTTTATGGTTCAACTCTCACATCCACACATGACTACCAGAAAACCCATAGCTTTGACTATATGGACCTTTGTCAGCAGAATGATGTCTCTGCTTTTAATTACGCTATATAGGTTTGTCATAGCTTTTCTTCCCAGGAGCAAGCATCTTTTAATATCATGACTGCAGTCACCATCCACAGTGATTTTAGAGCCCAAATAAAATCTGTTACTTCCTCTGCCTTTTCCCCTTCTAATTGCCATGAAGAGATGCTATGGGACCAGATGCTATGATCTTAGTTTTTTGAATGTTGCATTTTAAGCCAACCTTTTCACTCTTGTCTTTCATCCTCTTCAAGAGGCTCTTTAATTCCTCTTCACTTTCTGCCGTTAGAGTGGTATCATCTGCATATCTGAGGTTGTTGATATTTCTTCCCACAATCTTGATTCCAGCTTGTGATTCACCCAACCTGGCACTTCTCATGATGTGCTCTGCACAGGGGGCTTCCCTGGTAGCTCAGCTGGTAAAGAATCTGCCTGCAATGCAGGAGACCCCAGTTTGATTCCTGGGGTGAGAAGATATGCTGGAGAAAGGGATAGGCTACCCACTCCAGTATTCTTGGGCTTCCCTGGTGGCTCAGACAATAAAGAATCTGCCTGCAATGTAGGAGACCTGTTATCAATTCCTGGGTTGGGAAGATCCCCTAGAGAAGGGAACAGCTACCCACTCCAGTATTCTGACCTGGAGAATTCCATGGACATGGAGATGGAGAATTCCTATAGCCTGGCAGGCTACAGTCCATGGGGTTGAAAAGAGTCAGACACAACTGAGTGACTTTTGTATACACTCTGCATAGAAGTTAAATAAACAGTGTGACAATATACAGCCTTGACTTACTCCTTTCCCAATTGTGAACCACTAGTTCCATGTGTGGTTCTAACTGTTTCTTCTTGACCCACATACAGGTTTCAGGAGACAGGTAAAGATGTCTGGTATTCCCATCTCTTTAGGAATGTTCCACAGTTTGTGGTGATCAACACAGTCAAAGGCTTTAGCATAGTCAGTGAAGCAGAAGTAGATGTTTTCCTGGAATTCCCTTGCTTTCTCTATGATCCAACATATGTTGGCAATTTGATCTCTGGTTGCTCTGCCTTTTCTAAACACAGCTTGTACATCTAGAAGTTCTCATTTCAAATACTGTTGAAGCCTTGCAGCATTTTGAGCATTACCTTGCTAGCATGTGAAATGAGTATAATTGTGTGACAGTTTGAACATTCTTTGGCATTGCCTTTCTTTGGGATCGGGATGAAAACTGACCTTTTCTAGTCCTGTGGCCACTGCTGAGTTTTCCAAATTTGCTGGCATATTGAGTGCAGCACTTTAACAGCATCATTTTTAGAATTTGAAATAGCTTAGCTGGAATTCCATCACCTCCATTAGCTTTGTTCATAGTAATGCTTCCTAAAGCCCATTTGACTTCAGACTCTAGGATGTCTGGCTCTAGGTGAGTGGACACACCATTGTTGCCATCAGGGAACCTCTAAAGTTTGAATTATATTTCTCTAAAATTTATATGTTGATGTTGTAACCCCTTGCACCTCAGAACATGACCTTATTTGGAAACAGAGTTGTTGCATATGTAAATTAATTAAGATGAGGTCATGTTGGAGTAGGGTGGAGCTTCTAGATATGCACACCAAGAGAATACCATGTGAAGATGAAGGCAGAGATCAGAGTGATGCTACCCTAAACCAAGGTATACCAAACCTTGCCACAAAATCACTGGAACAAATTTAGAGGCGTAAAACAGTTCCATAACCCTCAGAAGGAAACAATTCTGTTAACACTGTGATCTCCTTCTAGACTCCAGAAAGGCCATGATAAATTTCTGTTGTTTAAGCCACCCAGTTTTAGGTGTTTTCTTGTGGCAGACCTAGCAAACTAATATACCTGTAGTAGTAAAGTGAGCAGATATGTATTCATTTTCTGAGGTAGTCAGTTCTACCAAATATCCTGCCCTATGGTAAAGCTTCAGGCTTCTGGCCATACAACACTTTCAAAATATAGAGGAGATAGAATCAATAGACTTAGATATTGCTGAAAATTCATTTGTGTCATCCATCAATAATACAGTCCTTGTGGCTGATCCATATCAGCTTGATTCCAGCAAGCAATTTTCAATGGTATCAAAAGAAGTCACCCCCTCTATTCATTTTCAAAAGCATGTGTCAGTACTCCCTAAAACTCGCAGTGATCTCTTTCCAATAGCCTCCCCTGCTTTGAGGACACAGAGAAGGACCTAATAAAAGGCAATTTAAAAAGATTTGCCATTGACTGGGGCACTTTTCTGGAGGTAACTGAAAGCATCTCATACATCTTCAGTCCATTAGGGTAAGCCAAACCTGCCAGAGGCTCATTGGCAATTAAAAGTTACAAGACAATGAAGGTCCCCAGTGAGTCCTGTAAGGTGAGAGATAAACACACATTGAACTGGAAAAGTGCAGTGCATTATGACGCTCTTTATATCTGATTCAAGGCCATGATTGAACTCCATGGCCATTAATATAAGTATTATTTCTACCTGGGACTAGTCTCTTTTGAAGCAGTTCCTAAAACTGTTCATCATACATAGTACACACTTGGAAAAACCTGATTGAATCATTGGAGGGATAAATAAAACCAATTCCCTAGAGGTGGTTTCTGGATTCACCTCTAAGTTGTAAGAGCCTTTTTTAAGAACCCTTGACTGGGTGTTAGCACTGTGTGATCACAATGTCTTACACACTAACAAAATAAAGTTCCTATATCTCCTTACCACAGGCTGCCCTCTTGCTATACCTCTTTATCTATTATTTGGCATCAAGTTGTACCTCATTCCGCAAACTATGTCAAAATCCACCTAGCTCATGGTCTGTTTCACAGATATTGCTGACGATGTGTTCACTCAGCTGTAAAAAATAAGTTTTATATATTGATCAAATTTAGTGAACACATAAGCTGCAGCACAGACGGAAGACAACTAATTTATTGTTTGTTGGGATTTAGATTCATTTACTCTCTCCTGGAGGAGCCCTAGAACCCCTTCAGTGTATGTTATTAATTAACCACTCTAATCATTGCCATATGTGTATTCAGGTATCAGCATAAACATACACACTCAGCATCATTCTCTACACTAAAGCAGTAGTAATGGAGACTGGAGTTCAGAACTCACAACTGAGATCCCCAGTAAAAGGACAGTAGTGGATGAGCAGACATGTAAGGTCAGCAATTTTTGGCTGGTTATTCTACTAAGAAGAGAACTGAAAGGCAAAAGAGAAAAGGAAGGACATACCCGACTGAATGCAGAGTCGCAAAGAATAGCAAGGAAAGATAAGAAAAACCTCTTAAGTGAAAAATGCAAAGAAATAGAGAAAAAAATAGAATGGGAAAGACTAGAAATCTCTTCAAAAAAATTAGAGATACCAACATTTCATGCAAAGATGGGCACGATAAAGGACAGAAATGGTATTAACCTAACAGAAGCAGAAGATATTAAGAAGAGGTGGCAAGAATACACAGAAGAACTACACAAAATGGATCTTCACGACCCAGATAATCACAATGGTGTGCTCACTCACCTAGAGCCAGACATCCTGGAATGTGAAGTCAAGTGGGCGTTAGGAAGCATCACTAGTGGGAGTGATAGAATTCCAGCTGAGCTATTTCAAACTCTAAAAGATGATGCTTTAGTGCTTCACTCAATATACCAGCAAATTTGGAAAACTGAGCAGTGGCCACAGGATGAGAAAAGGTCAGTCTTCAGTCTGATCCCAAAGAAAGGCAATGCCAAAGAATATTCAAACTACCACACAATTGTATTCATTTTCTATAATAGCAAAGTAATGCTCAAATTCCTTCAAGCTAGGCTTCAACAGTATATGAATCAAAAACTTCCATATGTATAAGCTAGATTTAGAAAGGCAGAGGAACCAGAGATCAAATTGCCAACATCTGCTGGATCACAGAGAAAGTAAGAGAATTCCAAGAAAACATCTACTTCATTGACTATGGTAAAGCCTGTGACAGTGTGGATCACAACAAAGTGCAAAAAATTCTTAAAGAGGTATCAGTACCAGATCACTTTACCTGCCTCCTGAGAAACCTGTATGCAGGCCAAGAAGCAACAATTAGAACCTTACATGGAACAACTGACTGGTTCAAAATTGGGAAAGGAGTATGTCAAGACTGTATATTGTCACCCTGCTTATTTAACTTATATGCAGAGTACATAATGAGAAATGCCAGGTTGGAATGAAGCACAAGCTGGAATCAAGATTGCTGGGAGAAATGTTAATAACCTCAGATATACAGATGAACCACCCTTATGGCAGAAAGTGAAGAGGAACTAAAGAGCCTCTTGTTGAAAGTGAAAGAAAAGAGTGAAAAAACTGGCTTAAAATTCAGCATTCAAAAACCAAGATCATGGCATCTGATCCCATCACTTCATGACAAGTAGGTGAGAAACAATGGAAATAGTGACAGCCTTTATTTTCTTGGGCCCCAAATCACTGTGAATGGTGACCACAGCCATGAAATTAAAAGATGCTTGCTCTTTGGCAGAAAAGTTGTGACCAACCTAGACAGTGTATTCAAAAGCAGAGACATCACTTTGCCAACAAAGGTCTGTATAGTCAAAGCTATGGTTTTTCCAGTAGTCATGTGTGGCTGTGAGAGTTGGACCATAAAGAAGCTTGAGAGCTGAAGAAAACTGTGGTGCTGGAGAAGACTCTTGAGAGTCTCTTGGACTGCAAGGAGATCAAACCAGTCAATCCTAAAGGAAATCAACCCTAAATATTAATTGGAAGGGCTGATGCTGTAGCTCCAATACTTTGGCCACTGGACACAAAGAGCTGACTCATTGAAAAAGACCCTGATACTGGGAAAGATTGAAAGCAGGAGGAGAAGGGGATGACAGAGGACAAGATGGTTGGATGGCATCACGGACTCAATAAACATGAATTTGAGCAAACTCTGGGAGATGGTGAAGGACAAGGAAGCCTGGAGTGCTGTAGTCCATGGGGTTGCAAGGAGTAGGACATAACTGAATGACTGAACAACCAAATAATCAATTCTACTAAGAAGGCTATGATTAATCAAAATGCATATGGCTATTTCCTTTCCTAATCTAGACTGCTGGAATCTTTATAATTGCCTTCTTTGACATTGTGAATGACAATACCCTATCATTTAAAGGACAGAAAGTAACTTAGATTTATAGAAAGACAAAGGTCAAGTGCTGTTAGCCTTTGGGCACAACAAAAATGGCACTGATGACTCATCATCAATATATATGTTTACCCTTTTTTATCAAGGGCTCAGGATGGGTTTCTTCTCATCTAGCTTATACATTCTTATTTGATGTCTTTTTGTACCACACTTTGGATACATAAGGCTCTGGCCTGAATTTGGACAGTGGAAGAGAGTAGGCTTTGGCTCAAAGTTAAGCCAACACAAGGTAAGGATCATCCTTATGGCTTCATCAACATGATATTCTCATCTGAGAGAAACATAAAGAGTAGAGAAACCATGGTTCTTAGAGCCAGACATACCTGGAATTGTATGTCTGCTACTCATAAGCTATGCTCACTGAAAACTTATTTAAATTCTCTCAGAAACTCAATTCCCTTTTATTTAAACTCAAGAGAGTAATAGTACCTTCCTCCTATATTTGTGTATATATGTGTGTGTATCATGAGATGGCATATGTTAATAGAATAATATATTGGAAAGTATCTGCCACAGTGCCTGGCATCAAGCAGGTGTTCAATTGCTTATCCCCTTTTCTTCTTTCTTTTCAACCAAACCTGGATGCTGGAAATGTTTTCTCTGGCTCCTATATCCCTGCTTGCAAAACACTGCCCCCTTTTAAATCAGAAACTCAAATAAACAAATACCCAATTTGGACAAATTCTTTTTAAATCAATAAACTTCACCTTTATGATCAACAAAAAAAACCCAGTTGTTCCTTTTTTAGCCAGTGTGTAATTGTTACTGTGTGATCTGGAAAAGAGGTAGGTATTTTGCTGAAATACAAATGTTGTAGGTGCTTTGAGTGCATGAATAATACATATCCTGTTACTACCTGTCTGCTAGAAAAATGTCATTTTTAAGATTTGGGGAATAATCAAAAGGTACAGGTATTGATAATGAATAAACCTCTTCCCAATTTGATGTATATTATATTATGTTTCCGTTTACTTGTTGTTATACATTTTCTTTGTTTGAAAAATAGAGATCATTTCATAGGTAGTGACACTTTGGCACAGGTGTTTGTCAAAAGAAGGGGCTTGTTTTTGTCTCTTTTGTCTGTATTTAGACAGAAGGCCCTCAAGGATCTTGGGCTATTTTGTAATCTTTCCTCTTACTTAGCATAGTGCTGGTTACAAAGGAAGTAAATTTTCAGTGATTAGAACTGAATGAGTCAGAACACAGAATTATGACCAAGAATAAAAGAGCAGGATGAGTCAGAGAGGAGTGACAGGAGCCAGAGTTTGATTGGGAAAGTAGGAGGAAGAAAAAGGAGAGACTAATGTGTAGAGACTGCAACTGCTCTGGGGGTGGCCGCTGTTTGGAGAAACAGACATACTAGAATCCAACAATCCATGTCTGAAATATCAGCCAAAAAAAATCCTGTCTTACACTGTGTTGTGAAAGTAGAGGAGGTCCTCATCCTATACATTTGGCTCCTCATATTAGTCTCCTCACCTCCTTCTGGGCTTTGTTCAAGTATCAAATTACCAATTAGTTCTTCTGTGACAGCCCCACCCCTCAATCTATCCTTGGATTCCCCATAACTTTCATTATTTTTATGTTTTTCTCCATGGCACTTATCATCATCCACCACATTACATGTTACTTATTTGTTGGTGTTGTTCCAAGTTACTCAGTTGTGTCCAACTCTTTGCGACCCCATGGACTGCAGCACACCAGGTTTCCCTGTCCTTCACCATCTCACGGAGCTTGCTCAAACTCATGTCCATTGAGTTGGTGATGCCATCCGCCATCTCATCCTCTGTTGTCCCCTTCTTCTGTCTTCAATCTTTCCTAGCATCAGGATCTTTTCTAATGAGTCAGCTCTTCACATCAGATGGCAAGTATTGGAGGTGTTACTAATACCTCCTTTATAACGTTCACTCTATAATCACAGGAATTTCCTCCCCTAAAGTGTTAAGCATACAGAACAGTATCTGGCACATAGTTGAGGCTCAACACATGTTGAGTAAGTGAAAGAATGAACTATTGAATGGATGGATGGATTGAGTGTCTACTGTATCCCTGGTACTGTGCCAAGTGGATACAGGGGTGGGAGGGGCATGGCATAAGACAGTAAGGTGGTCTCCTTGCCCTCAAAGTGTTTATAAAGGTAGACAGTGGAAGTGATAGTCTCCAAAAATTATGATCTATGGCCTGAACATTTTGGTAGAGGTAAGTGTGGGTTTCTGTGGGAACAGAGAGAAGAGACCTGTATCCCTGGTTTCATCAGTACTGGAGAGGCTCCAGGAAGTGTTCCCTGAATAAATGAAATTTGAATTGGAACCTGAAGAATGGGTAGAAGTTAGCTGGATGCTAAGGAAAGAAAAGGCCCTAATCGAGCTATATATGTTTTGAGTATGTACAGCTGCACTTTAAAAGGTTAAATATAGTGATCGATTAACAAAAACTATTAACATAACTGGTTTATGCATACTTCTGACCATGCAGACCCCAATAGGCAAGGTGAGACTGGCCATCAGAACTGTGATAAAATAATACCTTCTGAAGCTGAACATTATAGATGAAGCCTTAGATTAGGTGCCCCCAAAATAAGGCAGAGGCTAAATGGCAGTGATAAGGAATCAAAGAAGATCACAGGTATCCTGACTTCCCTGGTGGCTCAGTTGTTAAAGAATCCAGCTGCAATGCAGGAGACCTGGGTTTGATCTCTGCGTCAGGTAGATCTCCTAGAGAAGGAAATGGAAACCCACTCCAGTATTCTTGCCTGGGAAATCCCATGGACAGACGAGCTTCAGTTCAGTTCAGTTCAGTCACTCAGTCATGTCCAACTCTTTGTGACCCCATGAACTGCAGCATACCAGGCCTCCTGTCCATCACCAACTCCCAGAGTCCACCCAAACCTATGTCCATTGAGTCGGTGATGCCATCCAACCATCTCATCCTCTCTTGTTCCCTTCTCCTCCTGCCCTCAATCTTTCCCATCATCAGGGTCTTTTCAAATGAGTCAGCTCTTCACATCAGGTGGCCAAAGTGTTGGAGTTTCAGCTTCAGCATCAATCCTTCCAATGAACACCCAGGACTGATCTCCTTTAGGATGGACTGGTTGGATCTCCTTGCAGTCCAAGGGACTCTCAAGAGTCTTCTCCAACACCACAGTTCAAAAGCATCAAAATCTTCAGGGATCAGCTTTCTTTATAGTCCAACTCTCACATCTATACATGACTACTGGAAAAACCATAGACTTGACCAGTTGGACCTTTGTTGACAAAGTAATGTCTCTGCTTTTTAATATGCTGTCTAGGTTGGTCATAACTTTCCTTCCAAGGAGTAAGTGTCTTTTAATTTCATGGCTCTAATCACCATCTGCAGTGATTTTGGAGCCCCCCAAAATAAAGTCAGCTAGTGTTTCCAGTTTCCCCATCTATTTGCCACGAATTGATGGGACTGGATGCCATGATCTTAGTTTTCTGAGTGTTGAACTTTAAGCCAACTTTTTCACTCTCCTCTTTCACTTTCATCAAGAGGCTCTTTAGTTCTTCACTTTCTGCCATAAGGGTGGTGTCATCTGCATATCTGAGGTTATTGATATTTCTTCTGGCAGTTTTGATTCCAGCTTGTGCTTCATTCAGCCCAGTGTTTCTCAGGATGTACTCTGCATATAAGTTAAATAAGAAGGGTGACAATATACAGCCTTGATGTACTCCTTTTCCTATTTGGGACCAGTCTGTTGTTCCATGTCTAGTTCTAACTGTTGCTTCCTGACCTGAATACAGGTTTCTCAAGAGGCAGGTCAGGTGGTCTGGTATTCCCATCTCCTTCAGAATTTTCCACAGTTTATTGTGATCCACACAGTCAAAGGCTTTGGCATAGTCAATAAAGCAGAAATAGATGTTTTCCTGGAACTCTTTTGCTTTTTCAATGATCCAGCGAATGTTGGCAATTTGATCTCTGGTTCCTCTGCCTTTTCTAAAACCAGCTTGTGTCAATGTATGGCAAAAACCACTGCAATATTGTAAAGTAATTAGCCTCCAACTAATAAAAATAAAGGAATAAAAATAAAATAAAATAAAATGTTTCATTAAAAAAATAAAATAAAATAAAACCAGCTTGAACATCTGGAAGTTCACAGTTCACGTATTGCTGAAGCCTGGCTTGGGGAATTTTGAACATTACTTTACTAGCGTGTGAGATGAGTGAAATTGTGTGGTAGTTTGAGCATTCTTTGGCATTGACTTTCTTTGGGATTGGGATGAAAACTGACCTTTTCCAGTCCTGTGGCCACTGCTGAGTTTTCCAAATTTGCTGGCATATTGAGTGTAGCACTTTCACAGCATCATCTTTCAGGACTAGCGGGCTACAGTTTGTGGGGTCGCAAGAGTTGGACATGACTAAAAAGACAGCATGCATGCATGCATGCTGTAAAGATACCAGCTATGTAGAAAAAATCATCTACTTTGAGCCCATGGTGTATCGGAGTCAGAAGTTCAGCTCAAAAGAGCCAATTCTTAAACTTTCAGAAATCCTGAGCCAGTTGTTAAACATCCATTATTAAAAATGAAATTATACAAACTTTCCATTAAATATATTGAAACAAAGATGATAAGGATTCCAAACATGATTTACTGCATTTTGCTATTAGCTCTATTCTTGCACAGATTTGTATTTATTATCTCTGTACTGTGGAAATACTTTGGAATCAAGTCATGCACAATCTCTTCCCCAAACCCTGGATTCAATGATGACGTGTTGATAGCTAAATGTCAGCCATGTTTGGAGTATTTACTGCATGGAAACTGGTGGGCACTAGGAGTCATGTGGGCTTTCCTGGTGGCTTAGATGGTAGAGAATCCACCTGCAACGTGGGAGACCTGGGTTCAATCCCTGGATTGGGAAGATCCCCTGGAGGAGGGCATGGCAACCCACTCCAGTATTCATGCCTGGAGAATCCCTATGGACAGAGGAGCCTGGTGGGCTACAGTCCCTGGGGTCACAAACAGTTGGACATGACTGAGCACAGCACAGCACAGCACAGGAATCATGTGCCACCTGTCCAGAAAGCTAGTCATTAAATATTTTCTTGCATATCACTGCTTTGAACCCAGAGACCTAATAATTTGAGGGTCTGAAGGCTGAGTTTGTCAGATTTGGCACACAAAGTAGACCTTTGTCATAACTATAGTTACTCAACACATTTTAAATGCTTTTCTTATATTTTGGTAAGTCCCTTAGGTGTATTAGAGTCCAAAATGGCTCTCCCACCTCCCATGCCACTAGGCACAGGTGTGTGACCTAAGAAGCGGGTGCTGCCTGGAATCTCTCTTGCTTACAGTGTTGGCAGAGTGTGAGGGAGGCGTGTGGAAAGCCAGGGGCAGTGGTGGAGCTGCTCCTATGATACGCTTCTGGGTCTCCTAGGCTGTGAAAACTGTGCTGTCTGTTGTGCCTTGTGATGGGCAGATCACACATACAGGAAACTAAATGGGTGATCTGGTTCTTATTCAGGGCTAATCAACCTCAGAGCTGAACCTCAGACTCATTTTCTGGCTGTGTGCTTCTGGAGATTTCGTGATCTTTCTCTTTCATCCATTTATCTTCAGCATGAAATAACTACATGGTTTCTGAGGTTTGAAACAAAGGACCCATTAATGTAGCAGCTTATTTCTGTTTTAGCACATCATAAATGAAACTATAATTGTTTAAACTTTGACATTATAGAACAAAAATTATGTGGCATAGATTAAAATGTTTATTACCAATTTATTGATATTTTTATAAAAATGTTGAAAAGTGTAAATGTACTTATTACCCATTACTCATCACTACTAACACAAAATTTCTTCCTTTCTCTTTCTGTACACCATATACATTCTTAAGAGCAAGCTCACACTGTTTATGTTGTATTGCATTACACTACATTGGTGGCATTAGTCATATGTATTTAATAAGCATTACCTGCATTTGTCTTTCTAAATCAAAATTTTGTTATGGACATTCTTTTGAATCTGTTTCTTCTGAAGCTTTGCTAAGTTTTTTATTTGGGGAAAGACAATCATATTCTGGAACAAGCATGGCCTTTGGAATTCATTTATTCATTCATTCATGTATTTAATAAATGATTGTTGAGTATACACCATGTACAAGGCACTGTTAGTAAGTGACAGAAAAAAAAAATCCTTGCCCTCAAAGAGAGTATATTTTTATGGGGAGATAGATAATACAGCTAATGAGCATGTACATTAGCAAGTGTGGTAAAGGTAATAAGGTACTATGGTGAAAAATAAAACTGAGCATGGAAGGTGGGAAATGCTGGGAGTAGGAAAAATATGTTTAATTCTAAGTGGGGTAGTTAAAGTAGGACTCAGTTTTTTGCAACTCTACTCCTGGACATATGTCTGGGCATAATTCAAAAAGATACACACACCCCAGTGTTCACTGAGGCAGTATTTACAATAGCTATGACATGAGGCAACCTAAATGTCCAGCAACAGATGAATGGATAAAGAAAAAATGGTACACATATACAATGAAGTATTACTCAACCATGAAATAGAATGAAATGCCATTTGCAGCAACATGGATGGACCTAGAGATTATCATACCAAGTGAAATAAGTCAAACAGAGAAAGACAAATATCATATGATATCACTTGTATGTGAAATTAAAAAAAAAATGATACAGGGGAACTTATCTACAAAACAGAAACAGACTCAGGGACCTAGAAAACAAAGTTGTGGTTACCAAGGGGAAACATGAGGGTGGAGGGGAAGGATAAATTAGTAGGTTGGGATCAGCATACAAGGGCTATATATAAAATAGATAATCAACACAGATCTACTGTATAGCGTAGGAAACTCTACTCAATACTCTGTGTGTGTTCATCGCTGAGTTGTGTTTGACTCTTTGTGATCCCCATGAACCCAGGAGCCCACTAGGCTCCTCTGTCAATGGGATTCTCCAAGCGAAAATCCTGGAGTGGATTTCCATGCCCTCCTCCAGGGGATCTTCCCAACTCAGGGATCGAACCCAAGTCTCTTACATCTCCTGCATTGGCAGACAGGTTCTTTACCACTAGTGCCACCTGGGAAGCCCACTCAATACTCTGTAATAACCTATAAGGGAAAAGAATCTGAAAAAGAATGGATACATGTATATGTATAGCTGAATCACTTTTTTGTATACCTGAAATTACCACAACATCATAAATTAATTGTAGTCCAACTTAAGATAAAAATATTTTAAATAATAAAATAGGACTTGCTGATAATGTGACAGTTGAGCCAGGACTTAAAAGAGTTGCTGAGGAAGAGCCTTCCAGGCAGAGAGAAGCTGGTAGAAAGGCCTGGGGTAGGATCTTGTTTGTAGTGCTTGAGGAACACTGAGAACGCCAGTGTGACTGAAGTAGAATGGGCAAAGGAGAGAACAGGAGTAAATGAAGGTGAAAGACAGGACTCAGAGAGTTTGGATCATTTGGGATTCTTGGCCTCTAAAAGGAGTACAGCTTTTACACTGAGTGAATTGGAAAAACAGTCGGATTATTTTGAGCAAGAAGAGAAACATGATTTCAACTATGTTTTAAAAGCACCACTCTGACTTCTGCTAATTCAAAGTGCTGTCTATGAACCAGGAACATGGTCATCACTTGGAGCATGTCAGAAATGAAAACTGTCAGGCCCCACCCCAGATCTTCTAACCAGACTCTGTCTTTAACAAGATCCCCAGGTGATGTGTATGCACAATACAGCTTGAGAAACAGTAATGCAGACTGAGGGGGAGGGTAAGAGAAATATCCAGTGGCCAGTAAGAGGCTCTTGATAAACTTGTGGAAGAAGATGATAATAGCATGGGCCAGGATAGTGTCAGTGGAGGGGGAGAGAAGAAAAACTGAATGTGAATTGTAAGAGAAAGGACAAACCAAGACTGACTTCATAGTTTTTGGCTGATGCAAGTGGAAGGATGGAGTTCTCATTACCTGAGTTGAGGAAAGAAAACAAGTGGAGATTTGTCAAATTATGTTTGAGATGTGTGAAGGTTAACTACAAGTGCTTACTTGGAGAATGTTTTGGACAAGATTAACATTTAAATTGGTAAACTGGATAAAGCAGATTGCCCTCCATAATGTGTGGGCTTCATCCAATCAGTTGAAGGGAATAAAACAAAAGCACTGATTTCCCCGAGCAAGAGGGAATTCTCCAGTAGACTGCCTTCAGACTTTATCTGAACAATTGACTCTGGATATCTGCCTATCAGCCCACACTGCATATTTGAATTTGCCAGCCTCCATAATCACGTAAGCCAATTCACCAATTCCTTATAATAAATTTCCTTTTGGTTCTGTTACTCTGGAGAGCCCTAACTAGTACAAGATGTTAAATGGTTATGTAAGTTTAAATTTTAGAGAAAGAAAAGGTCTCTGAACATTAAAAAAAAGTTGAGAATCACCAGCATAATGTAAAGTCATTGGATTAAATAAAATTACCAAGGAAGTGAGGTAGATAGAAAAGGGAAGAAGTCAAAAGGACTAAATTCTGGGGCCCTTCAATATTAAGAGGTCATAGAGGAAAGAAGAAATCAGCAAAAGCTGAAAAGGAGAGGTCAAGGAAGAGAAAAAACAAAAACAAAAAGCAAATATATGAATGTGATGCCTGGAAGAAAAGTGAAGTGTTTCAACAAAGAAGTTGTGATTAATGTGTCTGATGTTATTCATAAGTGAAGTAAGATGAACATTGAGGATTACACACGTGGATATGGAGGTCTCAGATAACCTTGATGTGCTCAGTGTCCATGCAGAGGTGGAACCATGGAAAACCAGACTGGAGTGAGTTTAGGGGAAAGTGTGAGAAGGAATGATTAGGTAATGTGTGTGTGTGTGAATATTTTATTTATTTTAAAATTATTTTTAAAATCAATGACTTTTTATAGCAATAGTGGGTTTTACAGAAAAATTGAGAAATACAGAAAATTCTATTACTTATCTTTCATAATTTCTCCTAATATTAACTTCTTGAATTCATGTGATATATTTGTTACAATTTATGAACCAATATTGATACATTATTTTTTATAGCATTTTATTTATTTATTTATTTTTGACTGCACTGGGTCTTCGTTGCTGCACATGGGATTTTCTTTAGTTGCAATGAGCAGGAGTTACTCTTCTGTTGATTTGCTCAGGCTTCTCATTGCAGTGGTTTCTTTTATGGGGGAGCACAGGCTCTAGGGTGTGTGGGCTTCAGTAGTTGCTGCATGCAGGCTCAGGAGTTGTGGCTCACAGGCTTAGTTGCCTTAAAGTAAGTGGGATCTTCCCCGACCAGAGATAGAACTTGAGTCCCCTCCATTGCAAGGCAGATTCTTAACCTCTGAATCACCATGGAAGCCTCAAAACATTATTATGTCCATACTTAACATAGAGGAGAGTGAAAAAGTTGGCTTAAAGCTCAACATTCAGAAAACTAAGATCATGGCATCCAGTCCCATCACTTCATGGCAAATAGATCGGGAAACAGTGGAAACAGTGGCTGACTTTATTTTTTGGGGCTCCAAAATCACTGCAGATGGTGACTGCAGCCATGAAATTAAAAGACACTTACTCCTTGGAAGGAAATTTATGACCAACCTAGACAGCATATTAAAAAGCAGAGACATTACTTTGTCAACAAAGGTCCAACTAGTCAAGGCTATGGTTTTTCCAGTAGTCGTATATGCATGTGAGAGTTGGATTATAAAGAAAGTTGAGTGCTGAAGAATTGATGCTTTTGAACCGTGGTGTTGGAGAAGACTCTTGAGAGTCCCTTAGACTGCAAGGAGATCCAACCAGTCCATCCTAAAGGAGATAAGTCCTGGGTGTTCATTGGAAGGACTGATGTTGAAGCTGAGACTACAATACTTTGGCCACCTGATGCGAAGAGCTGACTCATTTGAAAAGACCCTGATGATGGGAAAGATTGAGGGCAGGAGAAGAAGGGGACGACAGAGGATGAGATGGTTGGATGGCATCACCGACTCGATGGACATGAGTTTGGGTGGAGTCCGGGAGTTGGTGATGGACAGGGAGGCCTGCTATGGTTCATGGGGTCGCAAAGATTCAGACGAGACTGAGCGACTGAACTGAACTGAACTGAAATTTAGGGTTCACTCTGTATAGTATAGTTCCATGAGTTCTGACAAGTGTCAGATCCACAGTTACAGTGAAACTTTTGAATCACAGATTAACTGCTTACTAAGCTATGTGACCTTGAGTGAGTGACTTCACACATTGAATCTCTATAAATTATTATGCTTAAATAAGGAAAAATAGATGAAAATGCCTATAATAATTACTGGCACCATTAAGTGTTAATATCCTTCCACTCTCTTTTGAATGGAAACCAGGAGATCTTGCCAAATACTTGCAGTTTTGTTAAAATGCAATGTTGCAGTTTTGTAATAATTTAAGTGTTTCCATCTTAATGTGACTGTTTTTTTTTTTTTTTCCATCTCAGGGCATCTAATTTCCCATATAGCTGTTTAATTACCATAATTGTTAGTATTTGGTCCAGATAAGTGTTGGTTCCAAGTGATGAAGAAGTCAAATCAGCAGTTCATCTTTATATGGGTCAGTTAGTTCTGCAATAAGAAACATGGTTACATTGCCACAGATAACACATCTCACCAACCCTGGCCATCCATCTCTTATGGACTGACCAGCCTCAGCCTGAGCATGCAGATATCCCAGTGCAATCTTAATCACTTTTAGAAAAACAAGTAATGCCATAAGACTTTCAGGTGGTTTAATACATTTTTAAGTGAAAACTATTTCCCATTAAAGTTTTTAGTAGGAGGAGTTTTAACATTGCATGCAAGGTTAATTAGACAAACTTTTAGGACCCTTTCAGCCTGATTCTTAAATTTATTTAAGAGCTAGTAAAATAAGTATGAGATTCTGGAGTCAAAGAACAGTACTCTTGTGGGAGAAAAGAACATAGACTGTTGAAAGGAAATCTGTTTGAAAACTTGACATTTTGATGGACTTCATGGAGCAGAAGGAAGGTGAGCATTTCTCTAAGCTCTACTAGAAAGAGTATTTTCCTGGAAGGTATAATGATCATTCCATAGAATCAAATTTTTTATAAGATAGTGTTTTAGGAAAATATCTAGTTTGTGAAACTAATGACTAAGCTGAGCTGAAATGGATTAGTTCAGTAAGAACATAGAAACATTTTTTTCCTCAGTTTTTCTGAAAAGTGCATTAATTATAACCTCTCCTTTTGAATTTTTGGTGGAAGTCTGATAATACTTCTTGGGTCTCAGACTGACAATGAGTTCTGGTATGGAGGTGGAGTTCACTAAGAGTAGTGAGTATGTTAGTAAAGGTGATGGTAGAGGTTCAAAATGAGACATCTACCACGTAGAATAAGCCGTCAGCAGCAGTTATTATAGCTTCCCAGAGTTGCACAAGGGAGGAGTAAAGTGGGCATAATTTCAGCACTATGGATTAGAGCTTCAGATAAAGAATAGGTAAGATTTAGGGTCAGGTTAACCAGATCAAGGTAATGGAAGTTAGGAAAAGCAAAGCCAAAGACATGCCAAAGAGAACGCAAAGATGAGACCAAACCTTCTAGTTAAACTAGGTTGTTTCATTTTGAGTGACTGTCCTGGTTTCAGATATAGAGCCATTGATCAGATAACTCTTTATGGCCCTCACATAATTGTTTCCATTTACTCAATCATTCATGTACCATCTTCATCAGTTTTAGTGTATTCAAGTAACACTATATGATTAGCTACTTAGTATATTTTTTATATAGATTTAAAAAACCTTGAACTTTATGTCTGTCTTCTTTAAAAGGAATTTTTTTTATCACTATTTAAAATGTGGAAACTTTTTATTATAAAAAGAAAAATAACTATAACTATAAATATAATGGAAACAAAGAAATGTTAATTAAATTATAACTAATTATTCTTTCCTGCATTTTTCCAGACTCTGATATTGATATCCATTATCTCTTTATTAAATGGAAGATTACCTTAGTATTGGATCACTGATTGAGTAGTATCAAATTGAGTCTTCCTCTCTAGTTGGAAGGGCTGAAGGAAAACAGAAAAATGCATGATAACTTTTTCACTATTTGATTTAATGATATTTATTGCCTGTTCTAGGCATGATAGGAAACCTTCTCACACAGCACCCCAAACCATCACATTTACAACTCCAATTTATTTTAAATGTCATACTTGGGGAGATACTGTGTGTGTGTGTGTGTTAGTCACTCAGTCATGTCTGACTCTCTGTGACCCGATGGACTGCAGCCCACCAGGCTCCTTTGTCCGCGGAATTCTCCAGACAAGAACACTGGAGTGGGTTGCCATTTCCTTCTCCAGGGGAGATACTACTCTAGAATAAAATTTCTAGAATCTGGAGAATAATTTCCAAGCCTTCTGTTGATCTATCAAAGGATTGATGATGGTCCATACTGAAGTAAATTTTAAAAATAGGGTGATACGTGAATTTTTTCTTAATGTTAAAATTATTCAACTTATGATTGCTATGGGATTAATCTTATTTTTTAATTGTAAAATGTTTATTGATATGAAATGACAATAATGATAGAGGATTAATTTTATTCTGTTTTTATGTTAAAACATATATAGATAAAGGCTTATCCTTTCCAATTTTGAGAAAAAAATGTTTCTGATTGGTCAAGACCTTAGTTTGGAAGCCTCGGGTCTAGACTTTTACCTTTAAAAGACTGCAGATTCTTAGTCTTGTGCCCCCTTTGCTCCATCATCTCAGAATGTGGATCTTATCCTCAAAGTTATCTTTTTGGTTCAAAATGGCAGCTACTTCTCAACTGTCATGTTAACGTTTCAGGTTAGACAGAGGAAAAAAGGAGAACACATAAAATTGATGCCTAGTGATTTATGTCCTTTTAAGCAGCCTTTCCAGTTGTCCATGCAACACTTTAGCTTACACATCATTGGCCAGAACCTAATCACACGGTTACAGCCAGGTGTATAGTACACCTGGAGATGTCTTTTGACTTGATTTCCATACAAATAGAGTTAGGTTTCTTTTACTAAGGATAAAGAGGAAGATAGATGTTGAGTGGCAGCTGGTGTCTGTACCACACTGTCTTTCAATTCTAGCTCAAGTCATGTGGTTCTTTTTCTGAAACACACTGTCTCTTGTAGATTCTCTCACCTGAAATAGAATCTTTGCAGGATTCTTTTTTTTTTTTTTTTTTTTTAATCACATTCCACTTTCCTTGCCTTCTTGTCTTTTCTACCCAACTATATAATAAGCTCTTTGCATGCAGGAGTTATTTTTATACCTCTTTAGAGTTACATGAAGTATATAGCTGGTCTTATGTATGCTTGATGCTTAATAAATTTTTGTCAATTATTTTATTAGGGTATCAAGAATGAGTAAAGAGGTATAATGGCTGGGCTGGAAGGATAACAAGTAAATCTCAACTGTTTGCACCAACATACCTACCCTCTCCCCAAAGTTTTTTCTAGGATTGACCCAGTCTGTACTTCTCAAAATCATCTGGTAGGTCATCTCTCCTATCCATGTAATTGTTACCTTTTCCCAGGGCTTCTTCACCACATGTAAAACTTCCTTTCAGACTTCATTTGTTTATGTGTGTGATTCATGACCAAGAGAAAACTTTTTAGGAGTATAGATGGTCCTCTGTGAAGCAGGAGTTGGTAGCCATCCAGCTTCCCTGGGCAGAAATCCACACTACAATCTGTGAGTGTCCAGATTGGCAAGAATTCTCTGGATTCAGCAGAAAGGACACTACCTGGACAGACAGCGGAATTTGAAGTCCATTGCCTTTTCTGGCTTGAGTGACTCCCTAAAGCTCATTGCCAGCAGGGAGGAGCTTTGCGTGTTCCACTGACTCTAGACTCTTTATGTCCTGAGCCCTCCAGTCAAGAAAGGATTAACCTGGATCTTTCTCCCAGGGCTATATTTTGAAAAAAGAAGAAGAAAAATGAGAAGAGAGCCTTTGTTTCTCAATCACCTGCAAGTATATCATTATAGTCTAAGAGAAGTAAAACATGAATAGTTTCCTATAATTATCACCATATATTTACAAATATTAAAGATGAATGCTAAATAGTGAGGCTCTGTGTGTGTGTGTGTGTGTGTGTGTGTGTGTGTGTGTATGTACAAATCAGTATGTTAAATATATCTGGTAAATTTTTTATATTTTTGAGGCAGTGTGTCTGTGCGTGCTAAATCACTTCGGTCATGTCCAACTCTTTGTGACCCTATAGACTGACTATAGCTCACCAGGCTCCTCTGTCCATGGTATTATCTAGGCAAGAATACTGGAGTGGGTTGCCATGCCCTCCTTCAGGGGAACTTCCCGACCCAAGGATTGAACCCAAGTCTCTTAGGTCTCATGCATTTGCAGCAGGTTCTTTACCACTAGAACCACCTGGGAAGCCCCTTTGAGGCAGTGTGTGTGTGTGTGTGTGTGTGTGTGTGTGTTAGTTGCTCAGTCTTTCTGACTCTTTGCAATCCCAGGGACTATAGCCCACCAGTCTCCTTTGTCCATGGAATTCTCCAGGCAAGAATACTGGAGTGGGTTGCCACTTCCTTCTGCAGGGGATCTTCCTGACCCAGTATTTACCTCTAAATGTTTTGACCTAGTTAGTCTTTGTTACTTGGAAAGAACAGCTGAAAAAAAGGAGTATGTCAGATAAATACATGAATCTGTGAAGGTCACAGTGAAATAAAATCATGAAATAAAATATTCAGGGCAACCAAATAAAACCTTTTACAGACCTTCTAAGAGACAGCTGAAATTTCCAAAGAAAATACACTGGGATCAGAAATCAGTGATGCAACTATTAAAAACAATCTCAGCCATGTTCTTCTGCTTTTTTTTTTTTTTTTAGCAACTTGAAAATGTAGCCTTTATGGTGTGGACAGAGAAATCAGTGATTCCTGACCCGACAGGTTTAGTGAATTGTGCTATCCTGATGACCTCAACTAAGATTAGAGCATTTGAACTGTAAGGAGGTAATTTTTGCTCACCCAGACCACTGAAGGAGGACATACAAAGTAATTTTCAGATACTTACTTTCTTAATCTCTTTAGGCTTTGATTTCTTCACCTGTAAAGTGAAAGTACTGGACCAGACTATGTCAGAGGCTTGTTTCAGCTCCATGTTTTACGATTCTACAGAATCCACTGGGTAGAATCAAGATGGTGCACTAAGTTCATGCTAAGTTTGATGAAATTTCTGACACCTTTAGTAAGGTTTTGCTGTCTGAACCAACACAATAACATTGAACACTGATTACATTATGCTTCCTAGCCCTTCCCATTTCCTCATAAACATGGGTTGTTGCAAACAGTTTTCCTCAGGCTTAGACTGTGGCTCGGTTGAATTCTTACTGACTCATTTGGGTACTGTATCATTATCTAATTTTGCTCATTGCTCACTTAATCAGGTGCTTCTATGGAATGCAGTCTCCAGAATGTAAAAAGCAAATTGTTAGGCAGATCAAGAAGTGGAAAACAGGTGCACTATGCTCAGCACTGCTAATTTAATATAGCAGAAAACTATAATCTGGTTTCTGGGGGGGCACCCAGCCCTACCTATTAAAACCTGGGTCAAGTTATTGCTTCTCCCTCATAGCTTAATCACTCACCTTCATTCTCAATATAGATGAAGCAATAACAACATCAATACCATCTCCCCCTCAGGCTATTACAGTACCCATAGCTTGTGTTTTCTGATTGCTTCAGACTTCAGTGAAAATAAGGCATATATTACTTTCTTAGTCCTCTCCTTTTCCATTTCTTTCACTAGAAAGTTGTGATTTTCTTTTTAATTAAAACAGAAAACTGATGTTAAATGGCTTCACTGCCTTCATCTACTTTTGTTCATTTCTCCCACTGATCTCAAACTATCCCTGAAAATAGTATATTTCCTTTTAAACATTGAATGCAGAGCTAGGCATGTAGTAGGCCTCTGAGGAGTTTTTTGTTTTTGTTGTTGTTGAATGAATGAAATGTGTTGAGATAAGAATAAATGCAGATATAGATACATCTGGACCAGGGAGTCTTGGCAAAAGACTGTAATAATGATTTAAAATAATAATGCTGAAGATTGGGAGAAGAGTATGTATTTGAAAACTATTAAGGAAGTTTAATTGATGGAAATTGGTGATTTTTTTATATAGGTTGGCAAAAGGCAAATGAATTCAAAATGACAACCAAGTTTATGATTTAGAGAACTGGGTTGAGAAGGCTATGACATTCAAATTTGGACAAGTTGGATTTGAGATATAGTACAAATTGAAACATTCATTTGGATGTTTAAATCAGGAACTCAAGAGATAAGCTGAACATATATAGTTATCAGTGAATAAGTAATAGTTAAAATCATGGAGCCTAAGTGAAATAGAGTAACATGAGGACCTAAGATAAAGCTGGGAAAAAGATGGAGACTTGAGAATGCCAATCATTTTGATGGATTTTTCTGCTTCCCCGTTAGTTGTGAATTGCTCTCCCATTCATTGAGTTAGCTGGAACATACTGATGAAAATTTGGGTTTCTAAATGTGAAATTTATGAGCTTGACCAGCAACAAAACATAACAGAAAAACAGTGAATGAAAATAATAACAATCTGTACAGATAAGTAGGAAGATAATTAACTGTGGTGGGCATTTTAAGTAAGAAAATTGATTTGAGGGAGAGTTGTTAAAAGATTTCTGGGAATGAAACCCAGGGGCGCTCAGTTGTTGCCAAAAACTAGAATTACATCTAGAGTATAACAAGATGCAGTATCCTTAAGAACTCAGGCTAAGAACTGGCTGACTGGCCTGAGAATGAAAGTGATTGGATTTATAAAATTCACTTTTCTGAATTATACTGTGGTAAGCTGGATGCAATAAGTTAGCTGGATGTTATCGTTAGTTTAACTGTATGAATTCCTCATCCTAGAGGAAGGCAAACTCTATATAACATGGCTAAATAAAAAAGCTACATGCTGACATTCTACCTCAGAGGCTGTAGAATATGAAATTAGACTGTGACCCAAAAGTAAGTTTGTTTCCTTGAATAGCAGAATCCAACAGAAGGTCTCCCAGAGGGTTTGGTATAGTAATATGGTCTAGGGTTTCACTAACCTTTGAGTTAAAAGATTCTTTTAAATTTAATCATTTTGGTTGATAATAAAACACTTGTTCTTCCCTTAATAGGAACAGAAAACAATCACCCACTATCAGTCCTACAATATCCAGTAATATCTTAAAGATTAACCAACACTTCCTACATTTTTTTTCTTTAAGACATGTAATCTCAGCTCCTTTGGGGTTTCAAACTGGTACTCGTGTCACTAATCTGGAATCATTTTTGTTTCTGTCATCTTGAATTCCTCCAAGGACCCCATATCACACTTCATTTCTGTCACCAAAATTTCAACAGTTTTCTCATTAAAGATAGACAAATATTAAAAGTAGAAAGGAAATTCAAATCCAGTCTAATATACTGTGCTTCAGTCTTTTAAAGGCTAGTAGCGTTTGTTCACAGCATTCCATTGCTGAATGGTATTTAGCTCGTGCTGAATACAGCATTCTAACCTAGTCAGTCAGGCTTGGGAAACAAAACTTGTGTTTTCCATGTCACCAAGGTCAGCCTATTTAATATCAGTTTTATGTTAAGAATACGAAAATAATCAAAGGAATTGGGAGGTGAAGATATTGACATTTAAAGGATACTAGTGTATTCAGATTTTTTTTTTTAATAGAAGCTTACAATGGAGATTTTTTTTTTTTCTTTTAATGAACATAAAAGAGACAGGGAAATTTGGAGATGTTGCTAAGTGGAGTGAACTAGCATGGCTCAATCCATGGGTGGAAGAATGTTGAGAGAGAAATTTTAATCACCCTTAGTTCATTCTCTTCACCAATTCTTCCTCAGGAACCCTGTCCAAAGCTTCAGTTCCCTTTCCTTCCCTACTCTCCTTTGTCTCTCTCTCCTCCATCTTTTTTCTCCCTTCTGCTTTCATCCTACCTCTTCCTTTTCTTTTCTTCTTTCCTTTATTACTGAGGTTTGTGACAGGAAACATAGAAAACATGTCAGTCTACACACAAGTGTAAGAAATAAATAATAACAGGGGTAAATAGTAGATAGAATAACTGGGAAACATGCCAAATAAATTCCACTATTCAATGCAATTAATCCACTTCAACAATAATTTATAAAGCACCTCCTACATATAAAGCACCACAGTAAGCACTAGGGACATAAAGGTGGAAGCTATCATGTCATGTTATTAAAGGATGTTCTAGTATATTAAATTCAGAAATTCATTGTTTTCTTTCGACTGAAGAGAATTGTCATTTTTCCACTTTTCATCTACTGTTTTCTAGGGAGTTACCGAATATAGCAGCATCTGAAGACTTGACAACAAAGTTCTGGGAAGGATGATGGTTTGCTGTTGTGTTGCCTGGCACAAGTGTTCATCAGAGGAATTCTTTATGTGCACAAGCAGCACAGCCTTGATATTTAAGACTCTAGCATTATGCCATTATTTAATTTTATCCACTTGGAATCAAGAACAGAAAAATAAAATGAAGTCATAGGCATCCATTCTTGTTTTTATTGTAAATGTGTTAAAAATATTTCATAGTGAAGCTTCTAAGCTGAAAGCTCCAGGCTGGCTTTGCTGTGTTTGGACACCTTTCCGATGCACAGGGGGATGAGCTTGTGATGGTGGCTGTACTAATCAGAGGTTTCTCTCCTCAGCCCTCTGTTCTTTTCTTCCCTCTCCATTTCTTTCTTAAACATCTCTTGACTCTGTACTACTACAAGCTAGGTACTATGCTCTAGTAGTATTCCCTGACTCTGCTCTTTCTAACCTAAGCTCAGACATCTCAAGGACACCTATGGCATCTGAAAGCATAAGCTATATGAATCATGGAAGTTATACAGCATTTGTTAATTTCCACATACAACTTTAACATTTAATTATTTCTAATCAAAGTTTAAAATGAACTTTATTTAAGGAATCAAAGAATCAGTTGAGTTCAGTCGCTCAGTCGTGTCCGACTCTTTGCAACCCCGTGAATTGCAGCACTCCAGGCCTCCCTGTCCATCACCAACTCCCAAAGTTTACTCAAACTCATGTCCATCGAGTCTGTGATGCCATCCAGCCATCTCATCCTCTGTCGCCCCCTTCTCCTCCTGCCCCCAATCCCTCCCAGCATCAGGGTCTTTTCCAATGAGTCAACTCTTCGCATGAGGTGGCCAAAGTAATGGAGTTTCAGCTTCAGCATCAGTAGAATATATGACATTAAAAAAAACTAACAGTGCTCTGTATCCCCATTTCCTGCTCTGCCGCGGAAAATTCTTCTGACACTAAAACTGTTTCCTTTGAAATATACCTCTGTATTGCTAATACACCTAAATTGCTGCTACTTATTTCTTTTTGTTTGTTTTAGGCATTATCTATTAATTGAATGCTTTGGAAGATAAGCCTACAGCTCTCTGTTTGTTGCTTCTCCTTAGCACCTTTACAGTTCTTAGATGGGTCAGGTATAATTCTTCACAGTGAAAATGGAAGAAAAGTCCACTGGGAAGTGTACTAGACATCATTATGGGACCTGGCTCACTTTCAGCTCACCTCTCTGCTCTGGCCAACGCTGCAACAAGCAGGCATTTATCTCAGTATAACTCACAGCACTTTATCTCAATTTCTCATTTTCTGCCTTGGACCATCAGGATTAACTTCTTGGGTCAACCCTTGTCTAATGGGGGACAGGAGCTGAGAGATAAGGGTTCCCTTCTTCTATGTCTTGAACGGACAATCCTGAAGGATGGCCTACATGATTTTTCAGAGGCCTCTGAAGACACAATTGTCTATGACAGTAGCCAGCTTAATAATACTTAATAATATACCTTGACTTTCCCTCTTCTCTTGTTTCAGTCATCCTAGCACTTCTCCCCACAAAAACTACCTCTGTGCATCTCTTATTCTAGGCTGTGTGTTTTGGGGAAACTCAGACTAGTATGCAGGCTTTGGGGAAAGATGATCCTCCCTGATTAAAAAGGAAGAGATCCATATGGAGAAAGATTTGCCCTTTAATTTCACTTTTGGACATTGCATTGAGAACATGATGCTTGGAGTTATGAAAAGAGAGGTCAGAGAATCACA
Organism: Dama dama; assembly: GCF_033118175.1. Taxonomy (NCBI): domain Eukaryota; kingdom Metazoa; phylum Chordata; class Mammalia; order Artiodactyla; family Cervidae; genus Dama; species Dama dama. The sequence continues at coordinate 58,419,717 of NC_083699.1, read as the reverse complement.
GAAGATTGAATTTGGAAAAAAAAACAAACCCAACAATGTAAAAGAGGAGCTCTGATATTGTTAAACTGCTTAATTAGCCAATTCTGGAAATACCTTCTGTTGGATTTCCTGTTATGTGAAACAATAATGCTTTTAAAATGTTGCTATCTAATAATTTTTAAATTCTAGCTAAAAGTGTACAATACAAATTGTGATCTGTTTGGCTTTATGCTCATGTTGGTAGGTACTGAAAGCAAATTCCCATGTCTTCACATTTGCACATGCTATTCCTTCTACTTGGAATGACCTCCCATTTTCTTCTTTTTATTCCTATTTTCTCTCTTCTCAGTTACCTAATTCTCATTCTTCTTTCAAGATTCAACTCAAGATCCACATTTAGTTTGGATTAAACACCCCTCCTCCATGCTTCCCTAACACATTGTGTGTTCCTCCTTCAGAATACCTAAAAGAGTATTCTATAATCTTCTACTTGTCTTTATGTCTCCCTTATAGATTATAGTATCCTGAATACAGGAAATCCACTCCAGGTCTTAGGACAATGCCAAACATTTAGTTATATACTTAATGAAAGATAGGCCTTGGTTGGTGGAGAAAGTATTGGCAGAGATGGACAAACTCATATTGGACACAGAATCAAGGTCAGTTGGTCCAAGACTCCTATTTCATAGAAAGCAAAAACAGGTTGCATATAGCTAGCCAAGAATTCCTACTGTAAAAAAAATAAATAAGATACTATGCAAAACAAATGAATAATATTAGATGGCCCTTATGATACCTTACAAAAGGCAACAAAAAATTATATTAATTTTTCCTTAAATTAAAAAAATGCCAGATAATGGCAGAGCAAGTTCAGAAGTCTTTTTGACATTTAATCTTTTAAAAAAAATCTCCCTTGTCACTATTTCAATGGATACATGAATAGATATCATTATTGAAGTTGACCCAAGACAACTGTGAGCAGAATTTATTGGTAAATAACAAATGATTAAAAACAAAATAATGTGCTGGTTATCAAGGTACTGACTTTAAGATTCAAACTTAATCTTCTATACTCTTGTCTTGCTATGTCTGGGACTCCACAGACTGCATTGCTGCTTTGCCAGCTGGTTATCACAAGGTTTTGTCAACAGAGAATACTAGAGGGATACTAGAAGGCAGGAGGAGGGAAAGAAAATGGTCACTCTTCTTCCTGTTAGCTTCCTGTTCTCACCTGAGCCATGGTTCTTAGGCCCAGCAGCAATGGCTTATAGCAGTTTGTTTCTGTTTTCAGTTTTTTCCCCATTCTCCCGTACTCAGCCTTCTTCCTCACATATGTGTGTACCAGCTGAGTCCAACTCCCTGGGAACTCTTCTCTGAGCATCAAAGTTATCAGCATCCACCAGGCAGTGCTTTTTCTTCAGGATTCTGGGTCTCAGTGTTGTAGGGCCATTCTCCAAACTTCTTTATTCTAATAACTCATTTCCCTCCCTGACCTAGGGGGTCAGGGAGAGAATTCTGCATGTACTAAACATGTTGTATATATTTGCTCTAATTCTTCCATAAAATCTTATTAGTTATATATTTTTCATTTTACAAATTAAGAGACAGACTCTTAGAGTCTAAGTAAATTTCCCAAGATTACATAGCTAGTTAATAGCTCTATGATTTACACCCCCCCCTTTTTTTTTAATTCTAATGACCATTGTCTATTATGATGTCATTCCAGGGCCTAAGATTTGGACTTGTTAAACTGAGATTAGAAAAAATATTTAGTGTTTTTATATCAAGAGCAATGTGCTCTAATAAGCACTTGAAATTATTGTGGGCCTGTATGACAGAGAAGAGTTTTTTAAAAACTTAAAAGTTTGAAGTTTTTTCCTTCAAGATAATACTTTTCTTATACTTTCCTAATGATCATTAATATAGTTAAATCTACCACTGAGCCAGTGATAGGCTTTAGTCAGACTATTCCCCTGAATCTGAATCCAATTCCCTGTTGAAATTTGAGATTTAGTTTTGATTATCTTGTATCAAAATCCTTGGGGACTTTCTCTTGTAAGGGTTAGTGGTTTTACCTTCTCTGTCTCTCTAAGATGATAAACTCTGTGTCATCATTAGAGAGTTATCTCTATTAGCCATTGGTCTTATTTTCAATCACTGATCTTAGTTTTTCTGTTTTTATTTTTCTCTCCTCATCAGTTCAGTTCAGTTCAGTTGCTCAGTTGTGTCCAACCCTTTGTGACCCCATGGATTGCAGCACACCAGGCTTCCCTGTCCATCCCCAACTCCTGGAGTCTACCCAAACCCTTGTCCATTGAGTGGGTGATGCCATCCAACCATCTCATCCTCTGTCATCCCCTTTTCCTCCCACCTTCAATCTTTCCCAGCATCAGGGTCTTTTTAAATGAGTCAGTTGTGTGCATCAGGTGGCCAAAGTATTGGGGTTTCAGCTTCAGCATCAGTCCTTTCAGTGAATATTCAGAAATGATTTCCTTTAGGATGGACTGGTTGAATCTCCTTGCAGTCCAAGGGACTCTCAAGAGTCTTCTCCAACACCACAGTTAAGAAACATCAATTCTTTGGTGCTCAGCTTTCTTTATAATCCTACTCTCACATCTATACATGACTACTGGAAAAACCATAGCTTTCACGAGACGGACCTTTGTTGGCAAAGTAATGATGTCTCTGCTTTTTAATATGCTGTCTAGGTTGATCATAACTTTTCTTCATGGCAAAGACCAATTCTGTACTAGAGATAAGTAAGATAAAACTACTGACCTTGTCAGAACTAAATCCCCAGTTTGACCAACACTAGAGGAATTTCCCAGTGTGCATTTCTGCTGAATTTATTTCTCATCCTTTCTCACCCTTTAGAAGAACAGAACAACCCCTTTAGCTAGAACATGTATAAATTGATTCACAGATATTAGTAGAAAAGCCCTTAGCCTAGCAGATTGTTGCTACCAGCAGGTGGTTTCACATTTATACTACCTCATCTCAAGGGCCCTTTATATCTTACACAAAATATTCTGAACAAAAAAATTAAACAGAATTTCTGAAATAAGATTTCCATAGATGGAAGAGAATTAAGTGTTGACAACACTGTAGGTGGGGGAATACATGTTGAGCATAGGCCCAGAGCTAGTTTAAGTGAGTTAACGTTAGAGAGACTTTAGGAAGCAAAGGAAACTATAACACCTCCCCTAGGAATTCTCTGAGGGATGGTATTGGAGGGGAAGTGAGTTTGCTGTTCAAGGCAGGATTTATTGACCTCCTAATGTTTTCTTAGGACTGACCCTGTTAGTAATCTGCATTTCCTAGAAAAGTGCTAAGTGAAGAAGATTTTCTGGTTTCAAAATTAAGAATGCAAAGTGACATGTCACCCATGTATATAGTCCATTTCTTCTAATTTGAAAAGGGAAAGGGGTGCTAGTGATTTATGGAGAAATTTCAAAGCAAGAAAAAAGATTAAATATAGGAATTGCTACAAAAATTAAAAGAACCCTAATGAAGAAGGTACTATGATCCAGAAGACAGTTATTATAATTTAGTGCACATTCTCTTACTGCTTAATTGCTGTTTTTCAAACCAGTCTGCAGAGATGTGGGAATGTAACACTAATTTAACCTTTGTCTGAGAGATATATTTATGGATGCAAACTGCAGAGTACCTTTAAGAATTTATGTTAAAGAATACAGGGAATCTACTATGTCTCAGATATTGCACTAGGTATTTAAAAAAAGAAAATCTTTTAATTTTGAAGTAATTATAGAATCACATGCAGTTGTAAGATAAAAATGCAGAAAGATTCTATGCATTGTTTACCCAGTTTCTTTCCTCGAATGGTAACATCTTACAAGAGTATAATATAATATGAAAGCTTGTTTACTCTAAAAATGCAATTCTATCCCATTTGAAGTAACAAAATTTGGGGGAGGGGGAGAACTTAAAATAATGCTGAACTTCACCTGGAAAAATAAATCAAAGATTAAAATTGAATTTGTTATAGATTCACATTTTAGCTATTCACCCAAAAGCAAAAGATATTTGTGGAAAATAAGGTAAAAAATAAACATTGCTAATAAACATGAGTGAATAGCCTGGGAGATTCTAAAGAAAGAAGATAAAAGGAGTTAAAAATTAGAAGGTTTAGTTCCTATGAGCTATTAAAAGATGATAAATCTACAATAATAAAGAAGTTTGGTATCCATGTAGGGTACCAAAGTAGATCAGTAAAACAGAATACAAAGTTTAGAAACAGAACCAAATAAATACATAGTTTGAGTTTATTATAAAAGAAAAATTTAGAATTAGCACAGAAGAGATGGAATATTTAGAGACCATGAGGATAATTTGTCAAAAGAAAAAAAGCTGAAATTCTACTTCATTATATCAAAATTGCAGATGAAACCCAAATTTTAAAGAAAAAAATATAAAAACATTATAACTAGATAAGGACTTTTTTTGGAAAATATTACTAGAGCTGAGAAGAGCTTTATAACCATGACACAAAACCCAGAAGGTATATTGGAAAAAGGATAAATTTGACTTCATGCAAATTAAGACTATTGAATAAGGAAAATGCAATTAAGATTTTAAAAATCAAACCACAAACAAGAACAAGTATTTGCAATATTTATGGGAAAGAGTTAATTTCTTTTACAAAACACTCCAGCAAGTCAGTAAGAAAAATACCAACAACCTGGTATTAAAAAGGCAAAGAACATAAAGAGGAAGCTCAGAGATAAATACAAATGATCAGTAAGATATAGAGTAATTCTGAATATACTCATAATGATGAAGTTGCAAAATAAAGCATTAGTATAATGCTATTTTTTCTATTGGATTGGTACAAATTAAAAATTAGATATTCAACATTATTAGATAGAAGGTAGAGAAAAACAGGTACCCATACATATATATTTAGGGATGATAATTGCTGCATTGTTGTTAATAGCAAAACAAAGCAAAAAAAAGCAGATGTAACTCAGATGTAACTTAAATGTGCCTTAGAGAAGTGTCAGTTTAGTAGAAATGGGTAGGCCTTGTACCATAGTTTAGCTCAGTCACTGATGGAACCACACTGTTGGCTCAAAAGTTGAGGTCACCCTTAAAAGAAGGAGGCCAGAGGCGTCAGTTCACTGCATCCCTTGGAACTAGGCAAGAAGTTCTTTCTTGAACAGGGTCTGAGTGGTTCAAAAGAGTATGATACCACTTGTATATAAATGTTACTCATATACATGAATTTACATATACAAAGTTAGGAGTTTTTTAGAATACACAAGATAATAATATTATTACAATGTAATAATATTATTACATTATATTAATAATATTAATATTGCCCTGAATAGTAGGATTGAGAGGAGGATATTGGGCTTTTTATATCCTGTTGTTGTTGTTCAGTCACCTAGTCATGTCCAACTCTTTGTGACCCCATGAACTGTAGCATACAAGGTCTCCCTGTCCCTCACCATCTCCCAAAGTTTGCCCAAATACATGTCCATATTCTACTATGCTCTAAAAATGTTTTGGTAAGTGCATGTATTGCCTTTATACTAGTATCAAAAATCCTTGATGAATTTAGAAATAGTTTCCAAGCTTCACTGAGACCCTCTTTAGTTAAAGGCTATGTCCAACATGCTTAGAGTTTCTTATACCCTCACCTGCTCAGAGATGCTCCTAAGATATTTCCCCTGCCCTATCTCAATCATTTCCTATTCACTTATCCTGCTTTAATTTTCTTTAGGGTTTGTATACTTCATTCCAATATGGGGTTTGTGTTCCCCTCCACCCCATTACAGTTGCCATTTGCAAGCCCAGGTTGTAACCTCTGCATCTGACCAACCGGCTTCATAGTAGAGGTTCCCATGGCCTCCTTCTGGGTTTTCACTAATTTGCCAGAGTGGCTCACAGGAATTAGAGAGACATTTTACTTATTAGATCACAGGTGTATTATAACAGGTTATAACTCAGGAACAGCCAGATGGAAGAGATGCATAGGGCAAGGAGTGGGGAAGGGGATGGAACTTCCATGCCTCCTTGGAGCATGCCATTCTCCCCACACCTCCACATGTTTATCAACCCCTGCAGCTCTCCAAACTCATCCTTTGTGGCTGTTAGGCTTCATTATCATAGACATGATTGATTAAATTCTTGGCCATTGATGAATTCACTCAGTCTCCAGCCTCTCTCCCATCCTGGAGGTCAGGAGGTAGGACTGTAAGTTCTAACCCTCTAATCACAAGGGTGGCTCCACTGGCACCAGCCCCCATCTTTAGGTGCTTTTAAAAAGTGATCTCATTTTTAAAAAGTGACAAAAGAGACCTTTATCACTTTTGCAACACTTAAAAAATTTGAACTGTGGAGGAAGAACAAATATATATGAGAAGTATTAATATCTTGTGGTCATCTGAATAATCAAATATGTATTTTTTGTAACAAATTACAATATCAAAATTTTATTCATAGCAATTCTCATTATCTGAATTCCTATTTGTTTACATTTTCACTCCATGCCTCCACCAATATGTACTCAACTCCAAGAGCATAGGACTTTCTACATGACTTGTTTACTGCCTCAGCTTCTAATAGAGTGCCTGATACATAAGTAAGCTCTATTCAATAAATATTTTTTGAATGATTTAATGAATTACAGGCAATAGAAGAACGGGCTACATGTTATCTCATTTTACCTAGAAGGTAAGTTGAATTTCTCCACCTTGGAAACTTGGCTTCATTCTCTATTCTTCAATTAATACAATATACAGTTAGAACCTTCTGTCTAGAAGAGCCATGAGCTGTGAGGCATAACAAAGTAACGTCTGTCTTGTCGTCATAAACCTTTAAATTGATAGGTCATTTCTATCCGGCAACCATCAGCAAAGGGGTCCCTGAAGCAGAAAACACCAGGCAGCGGCGAGAATGAGAAGTGACTCTTGTCTTATTGACTGGTGGGCTACAGAGGAGTTTTTGCTTCCCAACACCAGAAGATAGGGGCTAGAAACCACTATCACATCAAAGCTCCTGGGATTTACCCCATGTGGAGACAATTCTGACATACTATCCCTCCTCTGCCAGTGTTTCCCACACATATGGTTTCTATGGTTCCCCTGAATCTCTGATGCCTGGGAGGGACCCCTGCCATGTATGCCAGCTGGCTTGTGGGCCCTGTGTTCTCACCTCATTTCTGCCAATCGTGTTTCAGAGAGCTGGGCCTTGTTCCCAATTTATCCAGCCTATCTCTGAGAGTGTTTTTCTGAACACAGTTGTCTTCAGAACAGGAAAAGAAATGTAATCAGGATACAGCAGCATTTCAATACTCTTTGGATTTTCTGTCTGGAAATTTTCGCTGTTAGAGACTTCTTGGAGTTAATGCATTAGCCTCTTTTGGAACTCAGATGCCTTTGGGAATAAAGAGGGGCACCTTCAAATATTAAAGCAATAAAGAAGCAAACAAAACTACTGTAACCTTAGTGTGAAAATGTAAATTAGGCATTTGGATTATATCAATAGTGAAAGATTATATCTTTCACATATATATGTGTGTGTGAGTGTGTGTGTATATGTATATATACTTTTAAAAATGTTTTTCTTCCCTCTTGTTTTCACAGCATGAGGACGCAATCCTAGGAAAGCACAGAGGCTTGGCTAAGTTCACAAAAAAGTTTCCTGAATCCCTGCCCTTTTAAGAATCTGAGGGGAAGAGCTTGTCAGCTGTTAAGTGGAAATCCCTAGGACAGCCGTCAACAGACTGTGACACTGAGCACCTGGGTTAGTATCATAAAAAACCATGTTTCTGGAAGCCCTTTTCAGTTATGTAACAGTTAAGGGCTTGGGTTCTGGTTACAGCAACATAGATTTAGCTCTTGCTTCACTTTGCAAATTAGACAAGTAATACCATCTGTAAGTTGCAGTGTATTCACCTGTAAAAGACAGATGGTGATAGTATCTGCTTCATAAATGTGGTATAAAAATTAAATGAGCTGAAGAAGGAAAAGCATGGAGAAAAGTCTTTGGCTCATAGTAGGTAGTTGATAAACACTGGCTGTTCAAAGTAAATGATTAAAGACAAGGTTTAACTACTTCACAGTGTTGTGAAGGGCTTTCTCAACTAGCCTCTCATCCACACTGCTTCTCTGCATCTCAATTTTCATAGCTGCAAAATGGAGTTGATGATTAATTTCCCCTACCTTCCTCCCAAGAATATCTCATTTTTAAATAAAACTGTTAACTTTAGATGAGACAGTGTGCCCTTGGGCATCTTCAAATCCATACTGGAGAATATGGAAGGACTAAGGAGTGTGGAAGAAGCAATGGAAATGGCAGAGTTTTGAGATACTTAAAGTTGCCATCCACCCATTTCCTCTGTTACCCACTGACAAAAATGTAGTACGGATGGAAACTTGAGCATTTGGAAGGCCACTGTTCCCTGGAAACTCTGCTATGAGGTTTAGAAGTTAGGGGAAAGCTCTGTGTGGTTCTAGTATGCTCCATCCAACTCTGATTCATCTCAAAGATCCAAGAGGAATACAGAGTTTATCTAGCTAGCTTAATTCAGTAATGGAGATGGGCTCAGACCTTACTCCAAAAGAAACCAACTTCTTCTTAAAAACAAAAACCAAAAAACATGCTCTTATAGGAAAAGCAGCCTTAGGCCTTAAACACTCAAGTTGAAAAGACAAGAGTCTTTTTCTTATTCTTCTCATAATAGCCTAAGCTTCTCTGAAGGTCCATGGAATCACCTATTAGTTTGAAAATGCAGATTCCTGACCTCTAACCTACAGAGAATTTGATTTGGTAGATTTGGAGTGGGGCTTGGAAATAAGAATTTTTAGTGAGCGCCCTTACCTGATTATGACTTCAGGGACCATGTAAAGCACACTTAGAAATATATTAAGTGAAATACTTGCACATAAATTCCTGTGCCAGTTAGAAAATTAACACAATCCTCATCTCTTTCTTGTTCTTAACTTCTTTCTTCAGGAACCACTCATTTTACCTGGAGCCAAGATACAATTTCATTACCTGAGAAGTTGGATAGAACAGAACGAAGGAATTTAGAAAAGATGTGTCTAAATTCAAAATTTCATATTGAAAGGAAAAAGAAAAAGGTAAAAATGGTCTGCTACCATTTTTCTAACAAAAGAAAATCTGAACACACATACATATAAACATCTTCAAAGGGAAACACAAGATAGTTAACACAGAAACTAAGGTAATAAGTTGTCTATTGGAGATGGTTGAAAACAAAGTGATAGTAGAGGGATTGATATCTTCTAAGTTTACATTTCAATTTATTTTTGACTTTTAAACCACATTAATGTTTTGTATATTAAGAAAACATTATTAATTTTTCAGTTCAGTTCAGTTCAGTCGCTCAGTCATGTCTGACTCTTTGTGACCCCATGAATCGCAGCACTCCAGGCCTCCCTGTCCATCACCAACTCCCGGAGTTTACTCAAACTCATGTCCATCGAGTTGGTGATGCCATCCAGCCATCTCATCCTCTGTCATCCCCTCCCTCTCCTGCCCCCAATCCCTCCCAGCATCAGGGTCTTTTCCAATGAGTCAACTCTTCGCATGAGGTGGCCAAAGTATTGGAGTTTCAGCTTCAGCATCAGTCCTTCCAATAAACACCCAGGACTGATCTCCTTTAGGATGTACTGGTTGGATCTCCTTGCAGTCTAAAGAACTCTCAACAGTCTTCTCCAACACCACAGTTCAAAAGCATCAATTCTTTGGCGCTCAGCTTTCTTCACAGTCCAACTCTCACATCCATACATGACCACTGGAAAAACCATAGCCTTGACTAGACGGACCTTTGTTGGCAATGTCTCTGCTTTTTAATATGCTGTGTAGGTTGGTCATAACTTTCCTCCCAAGGAGTAAGCGTCTTTTAATTTCATGGCTTCAGTCACCATCTGCAGTAATTTTGGAGCCCAAGAAAATAAAGTCTGCTACTGTTTCCACTGTTTCCCATCTATTTGCCATGAAGTGATGGGACCAGATGCCATGATCTTAGTTTTCTGAATGTTGAGCTTTAAGCCAACTTTTTCACTCTCCTCTTTCACTTTCATCAAGAGGCTTTTTAGCTCCTCTTCACTTTCTGCCATAAGGGTGGTGTCATCTGCATATCTTAGTTTATTGATATTTTTCCTGGCAATCTTGATTCCAGCTTGTGCTTCTTCCAGCCCAGCATTTCTCATGATGTACTCTGCATATAAGATAAATAAGCAGGGTGACAATATACAGCTTTGACGTACTCCTTTTCATATTTGGAACCAGTCTGTTGTTCCATGTCCAGTTCTAACTGTTGCTTCCTGACCTGCATATAGGTTTCTCAAGAGGCAGGTCAGATGGTCTGGTATTCCCATCTCTTTCAGAATTTTCCACAGTTAGCATATAGTAAAATCTAGAAATTGAATACAAACACATGAATTGAACTCTGTGTCAAGGAAGAAGCAAAGCCAGAATTAATTCCAGTAAGCTTTGAACCTTACTCTGACTGCATCCCACCTTCAGTGGTATGTTTTCTAAAGATGAAAAGAAACTATTGGTAGTTGAATAGTTTGAAACAATTCTGTGGGTATTGCAGACTTGAGCAAATGAGCAAATATATTGGTATTTGGGGGGCATGGGATTCTCATGGTAGGAGAGTGGCAAAAAATGTGGAAAGAGGGAAGGAAAACTGTTGTATTGGATTAGACTTGGAAGTATCAGTACAAACTCAAAGAAAGAGCTTAAATGTAATTATACTTAAGTAGCAATGAATGTATTTATCACATTATTTTGGTTTCTAACTGCCAACTTCCATTCAAAGGAACCAGAACTCCCTGGAAAACTGACAAACCCTAAATCTGGGCCAGGGTGAGCCAGGAGCATTGAACTGAATCAAAAAGTAAAGAAGTGCTCAAACACTGATAAGACAATGTCAAAAAATCATTGATGCCAGATTAAAGAGGCTTACACTGAACAAATTTGTGACAACTAGAATATTATTATAAATATTGGCTAGAATGGATTACAGTAAACCTCTCTGAGGCCATAGTGGTAGCAAAAATAATGGAGGTGACTGGAGAAAATAAAAAGAAACATTTATTTCTACAAAAGAATAATAACTCTTAAACGTAGAAAGAATGTAAAATGATGATTTTCTAAGGCTATCAATGACTACTGTAATAGTTGATTCAAACCAAAATCATCAAAACATGCTAAAACTATTATGTAAAACTTTGGTCTTACAATCACCCAGTTTCAGAATTATTTATTAGTAACAGAAGGAACAGGCTCTGTTTACAATGGAGAAATTTGATGGCATCACCTTAACCAAATGGTGAAACTTACCATCACCAAGTTTGACAAACTGGCAGCATATGCCTCCTGAAGTGATGTACTATGAGTGACACATCCTGCCAGAAATGTTTAACCTTATTCTAATCGCGAGGAAGCAATCAGAAAAATCTAAATTGAGAAATGGTCTGCAAAACAACTAGTCTGGACACTTCAAAATGTCAGTGTCTTAACAGTTAAAAAGAAAAGCTAGGCACAGTTCTAGAATATAAATTATTAAAGAGATATGATGACTAAACAATACTTTTTTTTTTTTTTTTTTACTGAATCCTGGATTTTTAATAAAGCTATAAAACAACTTGGGAAATTTGAGCATAGATTGTATGTTGCATAATATTACTTATGAAAGCTAAAATTTCCTGAAAATGATCAATTCCATTGTGAATATGTAGGAGAATGACCTAGTTTGCAGAAAATACATACCTCTGCAGCATTTCGGTGTCTACCACTTAATAGTTCACCAAAAAGAGAGAAGGAAAATGAAAGACAAAGCAAATGTGGCAAAATATTAACAACTGGTGAGCCCTGCATAATATTATCAGGTGCTCATTTTATTACTAGGGCAACTTGTCAATGGGCTTCCCTGGTGACTCAGCAGTTAAGAATCTACCTGCAATGCTGGAGACTAGGTTTCTATCCCTGGGTCAGGAAGATCCTCCAGAGGAGGGCATGACAACCCACTCTACTACTCTTGCCTAGAGAATCCCACGGACAGAGGAGCCTGGCAGGCTGCAGTCCATAGGGTCGCACAGAGTCGGACACGACTGAAACAACCGAGCAGCAGCAGCAACTCGTCAGTAGGTTTGAAAATTTTCAAAATAAAAAGCTGGAGGGTCTGGAAGGGGCAAATAAAGAGGGAAATATTGGTTGCAACCAGCACTGGTTGCCAGAATGGTGTGGTGTATATACTTCTGTTTATCTCTTATCATGTGGGGCATGCACCTGCTAACCCATTCATTAATTCATTTCCCTCTGCTGTCTGGCTATGTCCCTTCCCCCTCCCCTCACCAGGATGTGCTTAGGTACAATAGTGAGGGGAGGAGGCGTATGGAGAGCTTTCTCTGTATTACCATCTCAGAGGGATATTCCCACTTCCAGCACCTCTCCGAAGGGCTAATGGTCTATAGAGCCTTATTACCATCCTGGGATAAGTTCAATTTTTTTTTTTTATGATAGCAATTTGTTACACTAGTTTGCCACTTGCCTGCTGCTTCCTTGTTAATCCAATAATCTATATGAGAAAAGCAATTTGACGTACCTCCTTCCCATCTGCCACCCATCATCCAATCTATATCTTAACTATCAGTGATTTATTAATGGTGTCTACATTAAGCACATCTCCGCTCTGTTGGCGCCCTCCTTCTCAGTCTCTCACTTGGATACCCTCTCTGGGTGTGTTAGGAGGCAAACTCAACATGGAGATTAAAAACAACAACAGAATCATAACCTGAGCCTCAGTTCCAGGAGTTGCTCCTTTCAGATAATTAGCATTTATGCACATCCATGAGCTTATCAGATCCATTTCAGAGCCAGTCATAAAAAATGTGAGAATCTAGGATATTTCTCATCATGTTTGGCACTCTGTCTTCAAACTTCATTTTTTAAAACTGGTTGAAGTTAGCCATTGGAACCTGCAAATAAACACGGTTAGCATTGCCCCTGTGCTGTAACTGAATGTTTCATTCCTCATCCCCAACTTCCTGGATGTCCATTCACTTGAATTAAGGGCCCACGTGAGCCCTGGAATCTGCAGTGACCAAAGGGGCAGGTAGCTATGGGCTAGATGTATTGAAGCAGCTCTGAGAAAGGGCCTTTTTTCTTGAAGGTATGAGCCTGGTTCTATTGCACATTAGGGCATTACTTGCAATTGTCAAGCTTCATTTTTCTCTGTGTACTCTGGCCTACCCAGAAGAACAAAGGCTCCAGGCTGAAACTTCCAGAGGAGGGACATAATGGAGTCATATGGTGGAAAATGGCACATATAGCAATGTCTGCGGTCTGAGGTGGGCTGAAGATGCCATTCACTTTGACTTTGTGCTATTCTTTACCTATAGAAGCTAGATGCACATGGCCCAACCCAAAGCCTATGATAAGAGAAGAAACATGGGCATTGGATGGAAATTTCCAGAATCCACTGCTATTGGTATCTACTTGCAGTTTCCAGAGTCCAGTGGAACTGAGAGTCCAGATGCTGTAGTGGTTAGCTCATCAGCTGATATGTTAATTCTGGCTCTGCGGATTCCTGTCTCTGCTCAATAGCAAGTTTCTGAATATGGAAAATGGGACTATCACTACTTAATAAGGTGGTGATTATGAGTAACAATGATTAATCAGTAAATTGTTTTTATTGTCCCTTTTCATCAAATGTGATCTGAATTTTAATTCTGTAATGACTCCTCTCCCTCCTTTTTTTTTTTGTAAGCAACTTTTTTCTATTAAGTCCCTCAGGAGTCCTACTTGCATTTGCCTTCTGTCCTTGATTCTGTTTGCACTGGTCTAACTTTTACCTGTGTTGTTTGGCTGCTCTTGGGCTTGCATCACTTACCATTCCTGTTTCCTCCATTCTAGGCAGTGACTTTGAACTCTCTGCTGGGTAAATAACATGTAGCTTGTGGTGGGGGTGAGCTGCTAATAAGTAGAGGGGTATTTTCTTGAGTTGATGGATTTTAAGAAAAGAAAAATGAAAAAAAGACAGTCAACTTAGCTCTACAACCAACATTTAACATTCATGTTCTTCCAAAGTAAATGGTGGCATCTTAAGTTGTCATCCTTTTAAATTCATCCTAGCGATGTGCTTATAAGGCAACAGTTCTAAACAGCTGGTATGTTCCATCTCATAAGTGACCAAAACTTGTAATTTTGCATAGCAGTTGTTGGTATAAAATTTTTATCCTTGCAAATAAATGCCAATTGCTGAAGAATATAAACTGTCTAATTTCATTTCTTTTCCACTCATGAAATTCATCATTTCTCACTAAGTGCTGGATAAATGCTTGAGGAACAAGTAACTGTGGTTTCACCTTGCAGAGTGATAACATATTTTACTTTGATTTATTTTCCTTTGAGTCACTGTCTTTCAAAACTCTCTATTAAACTTTTTTCCTCTGTTCAGGAGTTGTATTGCTTTCTAAAAACACACCCCCCTCTATCTTTTCTTAATTATCAGGCTTTTCCAGGACCTTTTTCTTTCTCTGTGACAGTTTCCCCCTATTGTCTGTTTGCAGCTGTTACATGGTTCAGAAGCTGAGGAGACATGCTAATGAGTGCCTGGTGTGTGGGAGGAACACCTCTAAATTCTCCTGGACTGGCCTTGCAGCCTGTTCCTACTTACTTTTCCTAAAATAAGCCTCTAGTTGGCAGCCAGGGGATGGGTTATTTGCAGTTTCTTTCTGTGGAGGAAGTTCTTGCTTGGACTAGCTATCTGTGTTTCTATTTATGCACAAATAAACATATTGCTGTTCCCACACTCCTTAGGGCCACACCACACTCCAAATTGTCACAGCTAGCTCTCCTCACAAACTCCGCCAGATGACTGGAAACCAGCTGTGGTTTCTATGTTTATTTCAATTAATCAGTAAATTTAGCAAATTTTGTGTATATTTTTCTTTTGTTCACATCCAGTTTCTTCCTACATTGGTCTTAGATACATTCTCTAGAAAATTCTTTGGATTTGGTCCTTGTGATTGTCTTTGGAACTCTTGTGGCTGAAAGTGAACTCCATCGAGGAATTTTGAGCACTTCATTGGTTCTTCTCTCCAGGAGCCTTGAGGAAATAATCCTGATAGTTCCTTTTCTAAGAGGGGTTACATAGGTGTCTGAATTTCCTTGCATCTGGGATGACAATCCATAATATTAATCTGAGATTCTCATTCTGAGTCATGTATTTCAGGCAGTAGGCTGGAATCAAGCTAGTTAATCCCCCTTCAAAATGTTTTGCAGCTGTTAGGATTCCATGACCTTTACGCAAAGACACAGAGAATCTCACTGATCAGAGAGCAAGCTGGAGGGGATGAGTTGGAAGCCTGCAGAGATGGCAGGCTTTGAACAAGGCACAAGGTGATTGCCAGCCATCCTGTTAATGCAGTCAGGGTCTGAATCACAAAGATGCTTTTAGCTTTCCAGTCTGTCCTACGACTATTCTTCTTTTCTCATGGAGCTTCTAAGGTGGCTTTTCTTTTGAAAATGAAAGTCTGAAGTGACCATGCCTAGAGAAGTGGCCCTCATTAAAGACTTAAGACAGCAGGTCAAGTTCTTTCTATTTTTAGGGGTTCTTTGGAACATAACCACAGTGTCCATTAAAAACCAAGAAGCCATGTAGAAGCTGGAACTATGAGGTTTCTTTGACAAATCTTTTACCCTACTGCCCACTGAACATAGAAGGGAACTATGGAAAAACAAAATCACCTCTGAGTTTTTTTCTCAGAGGAAGAAAAACTTTCTCTGAGGAGATAGGAATAAGGGCTAGACAAATTTAGATTGTACATTCTTGTGAAGGGGACTTGTCTTACTCATTTTCATTTCCTACTTCTTTGCCAATTTGTTCTTACTCTTACCTTCCAGGACATAAGTGAATAAATCTTGGGAATGTTCCCAAAGTAACCTCCTCTGTTTTCATAGATTCATATATATCGCCTGCAGTAGTAATGAGATTCAATTGAAATTAGCACCAGTTTTATTTACATGTGCCAAGAGCTGTGGACTTCCTCACTGCCTCAAAATACAGCACCACAATTCATACCCTGAGTTCTATCACATGGCTCAGTTGTACCACTTATGCTGCTCTAAATAAGTAGTCAGGATAAATTGCTGGTAGACATTATCACTTTACTCCTCATTTGTCTCAGCTGGGGGAGTTTTTTTATTGAAAGTGTCAGTATAAAAAGTAACTCTCACAGCTGGAGAAGTTGAAAATATGTGATGAGATAATCAGACTAATTGTCCAGGTCTGCTAATCAGTAGGTAACCCAATAATTTTGACATAGAAAACAAACAAGAGATTGAGTGGAGTATGTCCAATTTTCCAACTATGAAGAAAACAGCCTCCCTTTAAGGTGGGGAGACTATTCTGACTGGAAACACTAGGATATTTTAATGTCTTTGTATTACATATTGATTTCACTCACACCCTGTGAAACTCAGTACTGATGGTTAGCTGAATAAGCACTGCAGTTTGGTTAGGATTCCTCCTAACATGGAGAAAATGTAGAGGGAGAAAACTTGTCTATAAATCAGGCCAGCTGATAGTGGGCATTTGTTTTTAATCCAGTGAGAGTGTCAATATAATGGCACTGCTATCACCAACAATAAAATGAAGGCAGAAATATCAACAAACCCTGCTCCCCTCTTGATGCCATGCCTCTCTGTCATCCAGTGTCTCAACCATCTATCATCAAAAGAAGTCATATCAGTAGTTCTTCCTGTGTGGTCCCACCCACCAGCAGCATCTGCATCCCATGGAGTCTTCTAAGAAATGCAAATTCCCAGGCTCCACTTTGGCCTACTGAATCAGAAACTCTGAGGGTGGGGCCCAGAAATCTGTTTTATCACATCTAGCAGGTGATCCTGATGCACAGTAATGTTTGAGAACCACTGGTCCACAACTTTACTACTCAGAATATGGTTTACAGATGAGCAGCCAGGCACTCACTAAGAATTTGTATGTAATAAAGAATCTTGAGCCCCTGCTCATAGTTAGCAATTTTAAGCAAATCCCCACGTGATTAGGATGGCCATTAACATATGTGAAGTTCTGGTCATTATCCCAACTTGAAATAAAAATTATTTTTGAGCCTAACTTGCAAGTAGGTTTAGCAATGTGTTGATGAGTTTGGGCTACTGAAATGTAGGCAGGAGTCTGCTAGGAAGACTTCCTGTCTTTCAAGACAGAAAGCATGAACCATTTAGTCCCTCCTCCACTTTTCTGCCTGTAACATGGAGGTGTTGGTGCAGGCTCCAGCAGCCAGCTTTGATCATGAGAAATAAAACTTAGCCATTCATGTGTGTGAGTGTGTGTGTGTGTGTGTGTGTGTGTGTGTATTAGTCGGTCTGACTCTTTGCAACCCCATGGACTGTAGCTTGCCAAGCTTCTTTGTCCATGAAATTCTCCAGGCAAGAAGACTGGAGTGGGTTGCCATTCCCTTCTTCAGAGTATCTTCCTGACCCAGGGATCAAGCCTGGGTCTCCCACATTGCAGGCAGATTTTTTACTGTCTGAGCCAATAGTCAAGCCCCATGTGGTTGGTTGTTGTTGTTCAGTTGCTCAGTCATGTCTGACTCTTTGAAACCCTATGGGTGGCAGTACGTGAGGCTTCCTTGTCCTTCACCATCTCCCAGAGCTTACTCAAACTCATGTCCATTGAGTCAGTGATGCCATCCAACCATTTTATCCTCTGTCGTCCCCTTCTCCTCCTGCCTTCAATCTTTCCCAGCAACAGGGTCTTTTCCAATGAGTCAGCTCTTTGCATCAGGTGACCAAACTATTGGAGCTTCAGCATCAGTCCTTCCAATGAATATTCAGTACTGATTTCCTTTAGGATTGACTGGTTTGATCTCCTTGGAGTCCAAGGGACTCTCAAGAGTCTTGTCCAACACCACAGTTTGAAAGTATCAATTATTCAGTGCTCAGACTTCTTTATAGTCCAACTCTTACATCCATTCATGACTACTGGAAAAACCATAGCTTTGACTATATGGACCTTTGTCGGTAAAGTAATGTGGTTGTACTTTATTAATAAATAATTCTTTAACTCCTTCAGTTCTTGTTACCTCACTCAAAATGGCCCCACACTCATGATCTCAAGCTCTAGCTTCCCTTCTCTGATGACAGCTTTTGTTCCTTCCATTTCTTCTCTTCATTTCTTTGACCAGCTCTTTGTCCTTATGACCTTCAGACCCTCGACTCCTTTTTCAAGCTTTGCTCTAGCCTCATACACCTTCTTCTCCAGCCTGTACTGTATTCTAGGTTGTTTCAATTATAAAGCTGCTACCATTATAGAAACTCTTATCTCCTATGCTTCATGACATTTCCAATTTCTTTTCTTCTTTTTTTTCTTCAGTCACTCACAGCAGATGACTTCCGCTTTAGTATGTATTTTACCACCCCTCTCTTCTTTTGTTTCCATTTCCGAGGGAGGAGGTTCTGGTCTTCTTCCTTGCCGAACCCACTGAACCTAGTCCTAGGCCTCCTGCCTCAAGATGGCGATATGGTGTCATAGAGAAAGCATGGCCTTTGGCCCCTGCCACACAATGACTAGAATTTCAGAGCTATTGTGGATATAGATGTATGTCCTGGAGCATCTTGTTTAACCTCCTTGCACCTTGTATTTTCATCTATAGTAGAAAATAATAATAACATCTTTCACACAGTGCTGATATGAGTACCAAATAAGAAAACATAAATGTACCTTGCATAGTAGGGCTTTCCTGATGGCTCAGCAGGTAAAGATCTTCCTGCAATGCAGGAGATACAGGAGACACAAGTTCAATCCCTGGGTTGTGAAGAGGAAATGGCAACCCATTCTAGTATTCTTGCCTGAACAATCCCATGGACAGAGGAAACTGGCAGGCTACAGTCCAAAGGATAGCATAGAGTCGGACATGACTGAGTGACTGAGCATAACTGGCACAGTGTTGGGACAAAGTAAGCACAGAATGAATGTTAGTTTATCCCTTTTCCCTGTGCCGAGTCAATAATTCTTATCCTGTTTTGGGTTTTTACGTAAGCTCTCTAGCTCCTTGTCCTTTGTGTACACATGTGCTTATATACAACCTACTTGAACAAGCTTTCCTTCATCACTAAGAAATAAATGCCATGATCTTTTGTTAGTTCTAGGAAAGTTAGTTCCTTTTCTTAGTTTCTTGGTCCCAAGGATATATCTGATACTATTGACTACACTTTTTTCCTTGTAACTGTTAATTCCCTTGGTTTCCATAAGTAAGTTGCTCTCCTACCTCTTACTGCTCCTTATTTCTTAACATTTCTGGTTCTTTTTCCTGCTGCTACTAACCAAAAAATAAAAAAGTACCTCTAAAATTAGACCCCTGCTTTCTGCCCCTTTCTTGCTACAGTTATTTCCCCAGTGTTGTGATTCCCTTCCATGGCCACAATTCTCACCTTTGAAATGATTTCTACTAGCAAATCTCCCACAAGGCCCAATCCCAGATTTCCATCTACTCATCTCCACCTGCCTGTCCTAGCGATACCTTAATATTTATAAAACTGAACTCTGCATTTGCTTTTCTTAATAACTCATCCCAAGAGGTGCCATTATTATTAAAAAATAATCTTTACATTTTTCTCTACCTTGCCTCACGTCTAATCAATTGCCAAGATCCCTTAAGGATACCATCACAAGTTTGTGTTTCTTTTCAGAAATTATGGTTCCTAGTGCTGTTGCTCTACATCTCAGACATTCATGATCTCTCCTCTGTACCTTAGAAGCACATTCCAAGCCAGTCTCCCACCTATGTCTACTTCCTCCATCAATGCTAGATATACTTAGCGACATTTCCCAACTCAAAACCCTTTAGGAAATCCCACTGCTTTCCAGCATTCCAGTTTCTTTGTAATGTTGACCTGGCCTATTTGACACCATCTAACTACTTAGCACTCTTTACCCCTGTGACCTGCATTTCAACCAATCTGGAGTATCTGTCCTCCAAACCTGCCTTACCTCTTTTTGTCTTCATTTACTTATTTTTAGTGTACCTTCGGTCTGAAATGCCTTCTGGGTCTCTTTTTATAGTTTGCAATCCTACCTTGCTTTTAAGACTCATTTCAAATCATTCCTCCTTCTTGAAGTAATTTATGTTCCTCATCTAATGTCTCTCAATTTTATGAAATTTTTTTTTTGAGAAAGAAATTCATTTCTTCCTCATATTATTATTATTTGTACACTTATCTACTATACACATAGTATGTTGTCTAAGAGCTAAACAGTGTTTGCTCATCTTTTTCTCTCATTTTGTGCTAAAAACATTATCTTGCTAATAATATTTAGGCCACAAATATCTATTGAATTGATTTAATTGGAAGTGCACACTGGTTTATTATGTGCAAACCAAAACTCTGATTTAAAGAAAAAAGACAGGCTAAATTATTGATTGTTAGGCTTTTTGCCCAAGACAACATAGAAGTCCACAAAACAGTCTATAAACACAGAAAAAATAAATAGCTGACTAAGAGTGGATAACCAGGTAACAAGTAATACAGCAAGAGAAAGAGAATGACTATTTAAGACTTGGCTTTAAATGATTGCTATAGGAGCAAAAAAAAAAAAAAAGAAAAAAGAAAGCATTCAATTTGGTAAGCTGGCTTCATTTTGTAGAGGATTCAGTTTAGCATTTGGGAGACAATTATTTGCTTGGCTCTTAACAGTCATTTCCAGGGTAGGTGACAGCTATAAAAATAGTAACCTTTAAAGTCTGCTACTAAACATATACACAAAGGTTAAACAAATGTCATTACCGTCTATGCCTCCATGGATTTGGAAGTGTGTGCTACATGCTTGTACCTCAATTCATTCATTTTTCAAATGTCACCTCTTTAGAGAGGCCCTCCTTGTCCCCTCTACCTAAGTAGCATTTATCTATCACATGACCATCAGTCCCTTTACCTTTTGTTCTTCGTAGCATCTGTGTGACCTGTATGTCTTCCTCACCGGAATGTAACCACCGTCAGGGCAGTGGCTCAACTATTTTGTTCTTGGCAGCCTCTCTACTCTAGAACAACCTGCTATGTGGTGAGAATTCAATATAGAAATATATTTTGTATGAATAGAAGTGCCAAAAATAATTGACCCTTCTATTATATGTTTATTACAACCCCCAGTTTTTTGACAAGACAATGCTTTATTTTCTATCACTCAGGTTTTGCTCACCTAGGCAATATAATTGTAAAGCTCTCTAATCCTTTCTAGAATTACTCTTTCATAAATCGGCCAACCTACTCTTTCACTTTCCATGATTTATTTTGCTTATTACATGAGAGAAGTTGGCTCAAATTTTCCCAGTAAGTGAAAATGGGTCTCTAATTTGGGCTTTCACTCCTTATCCTTTCCTTTTAATTCATGGTCCTTCTTGCTCCTAGCTAGTCCCTGTTGACCTACTCAGAATCATTACTGGGAACCAGAAGATGGTATGTAATTGAATTGGTATCGCTGCTGTCACCATCAATTTGTATAGGAAAAAAGGCTGAAGAAACACAAAGGCCGAAACTATAATTGAATTTGGTTGCTCCAAAGGTAAAAACATAGTTGCAATTTTCAGAGAGCATGGCAGGTCAGATGGTGAATGTATAGGGGCTGAGTGAGATGGATTATCCCTAGGGGATATGAAAACCAAAGAAATGGACTTCAGCCAAAATGGATGGTCAGACGTCACTAAACCCACAGCTTTCACAAGGTCAATTCTTTTTCTAGGCACTCAAGTACAATGCACTGGATTATGAGGTAAATAGGGGATACCTGGGGATATGGGTTCTAGTTCCAATTTCTTCAGTGAAGGTAAAACAATAAGCAAATTATTTAATTGCCCTGGGCCACAGTCATCTCACTTATAATATTGGGACAATAAGATAATTCCTGGCTCTCGGGGCTGCTGAAAGGACCCAATAACATGGTATCTTTGATTGCTTTTGAATAGGGCTTCATGCTGTTTGAAAGCTAAATCATCTTATTATATAATCAATACCTTATTTCTACAGTGACTAATCATTTCAGTTAGCTTTTTATCCATTACAAAAAGCATACCACAGAGAATTGACTTGCTCAAATTATGTTTATTTAACTTCCAACCTCCCATTAATATGTATTATCATGACTAGGAATTTAACAGCCTGCAAGCCAGGAAATATGGAAGTGATATTTGCATAGCATAGTTACATTTCAGTACTTCTCTTGTCACAGTGAGGGATTATATTTACCCTGAATGTATTTTATCAATGTCATCCACTTATTCTGATGCCTAAACTACTATTTTTGTGACTTTGTTATAAATACTTTTTGGAGGGGACCATGTGACTAGACAGTATGCCCATTATGGATCAGTCCTTTATCCTCTCTTCTTCCCAGAAGTTTTACCTACCATTGTTTCACTTCTTGAAAACTTACTGCATTTGGTAATTCTAGAACTCATTCATTGCCTTATTATAAGCCTGGCCCCAATCAGTCATTAAACAAAACAAGTGCAAGCTGCTGAAATTTTGCTTCCCTATTTCAAATGTCACTAAAACTGTTTAAAAGTTACCAACAGGCTAAATCTTATTTCCTTTTGTATCACCTATTACTCTCAAAAGCACTGGCAACTAGATATAAAGTCAAAAGTTTGAAATCACAGTAAGGGTCTGGAAAGTGGTTGTCAATTAAGGACGGGTCACCATAAAACCCAGTGTACCTAGGAGGATTCTGGTTTATACCTGATGTCTAGGAATAATTACTAATTGTACTTCTTTGCCAATCATAAAATATCTTATTTTAATCCATAAATAACATGACCACCCAGTTGAGGACAGTATTTCCACCGAGGACAGTGTGGCTACAGGTGTGATCGGAGGAAGATGTGTCACTGTCACAGCAGTGGATGACATGGATGTGTGTGCTCCTTACAACGTTTGTGTGCCTTATGGCTCTGCCATTCCTAATCCAGTGAATATACATACCCCCTTGCATCTTAGTTCAGCTAGACTTTATGGCTTGATGGGTCAAAAAGATAGGCATAGGATGGGCAGTCTTGGCTCCAGTCAACTGACTTCCCATGATTTTCCTCTATCAGGTTCTAGGAGCATAGCAAGACTTATTTTGCAAATGCTATCTTGATCTCTAGCAGTTTATTGCAGTTGTTATAGCCTTACTCTAAAATATTAGAAGTCCACATTAAAATTTGCCTACTGGGACTAATCACAAACTTCAAATATCTTTTCCCATCATAGATAACTATTAAATACCATTAGTGTTACAGTACTGGAGGACCATATATGTTAGCCATTCAGGCTACAGAGCCCTATCTGACCTGGGTCTTAATCAAAGCTAGTAGTCTTGTGTCACATTGGTGAATGGGATGAAGCAAATTTCTGAATATTAAATATGTCACTCTAGAACCCAAAGAAGACTTAAAAGTGTCAAGCTTTTTCTTAGGGGTTGTTGTAGTTGTTCAGTCACTCAGTTCAGTTGAGTTCAGTCGCTCAGTCATGTCCGACTGTTTGCGACCCCATGAATTGCAGCACGCCAGGCCTCCCTGTCCATCACCAACTCCTGGAGTCTACACAAATCCATGTCCATTGAGTCAGTGATGCCATCCAGCAATCTCATCCTCTGTCGTCCCCTTCCCCTCCTGCCCCCAATCCTTCCCAGCATCAGGGTCTTTTCCAATGAGTCAACTCTTCGCATGAGGTGGCTAAAGTATTGGAGTTTCAGCTTCAGCATCAGTCCTTCCAATGAACACCCAGGACTGATCTTTAGGATGGTCTGGTTAGATCTCCTTGCAGTCCAAGGGACTCTCAAGACTCTTCTCCAACACCACAGTTCAAAAGCATCAATTTTTCGGCACTCAGCTTTCTTCACAATCCAACTCTCACATCCATACATGACCACTGGAAAAACCATAGCCTTGACCAGACAGACCTTTGTTGACATGACCGAGCAACTAACTGTACTGAATAGCTTTCCCCAAGCTTCTAAGGACCATTCAAGCAGCATGTAAGCACTGTCTCCCGGGTCGCTGACAGGGTGTTAAATCCTGCATCAGAGGATCATGTTCCCATATAAATAAATTCTCTCTTATCCAAATTTGTTTTGCCTTCACTCCCCTCCCCTACTACCTGGACCCAGGATCAGGCTCAAGTCCCATACATTCTTTCCTTCCTGTTGACACATGTTGGCTGGGGCCTGCAGCTTTCTGGGTGCATAGTTCCTTCCTTCTGCTAGTAGACAGACCAAACACTTTGCAAGCCAGTTATGTTGTGACCCTAGCTATTGTTCTGGTGGCCAAGAGGGAAAGTGGTGAAGTGAAGGGGAAGGGAAAGGAGGTGTAGTCGTGTATCTTATCTTGATATCTTGCAGAAAAAAGGATGTGATGGCTTTTAACCTGAAGAACTACAGCATTTCTAGGGGTTTAGAGGAGACTAGAGATTCAAGATATTCAAGGGTATCAACCCAAATAACCCCATCCCAAGCCTCAGAGCCTTACTCCTTTTCAGTTAAGGCTCTAACCTTGGTGAAGCAGATTTTCCAGGTTAACAAATCAATATTCTCTGAAATCTACTACACTTTAAATCACATTCTGGGTTTGGTCCTCTGCCTTTCTGCCCTCAGGCCCTCTGGCTTTTTAATTTTGTCCTGAATTTGAGATTAATTGCTCTCAGTCCTTCATTGTCTTTCACTAATGCCTTGGTAGCACCCAGCCAAACCCATCTGATTCCATGGCTTTTATAATCATTACTTTCCTAGAACCTCTCGATTATCTGAGACAGTGCACCTGCAGTATATTCTCTTTTAGTTTCTATTCCAATTTACCATCAATGAAAGATGTAACTTTTGCATTGTTACAGTATTCTAGGATTTACCCAAATTCCATTCGATGTACCACCAGTAACAGGGCTCTCATCGTCAGCTATTCAAAGACTAATATAGCTCCAAAATCATACTTTAAAACTTCAGAGACAAGTCTTGGTACCAACTGTTTCCCAGGAAACAGACTGTGAAGCAGAGATATGAATGCACTATTATGGAGAGGGAGAGGGCTCTTAGGAAAGAAAATACTTATAAAAGAGTAAGGAGAGCAGGATTAGGCAGAGGGGGAAGCTGAACAGCAACGTGGTACCAACAGAGGACTCAGCCCATCCTATGGGGAAGCACTGAGTTGAAATGGCATTCAGAGGTCTCCCATTTTGAGTACTGGGCTTTATACACCTCCACTGACCAGTCATGGGGTATATGCTGCTTCTGGATTGGGGTGCAACTTTGTGCATGGCATCTTGCTTTGATGTAAGGCAGTTCCTTCAGAAATTCTCAGCTATGTGTTGGCAACAGCCAGTACTTCTAGGAGTTGTGGAAATGTATGTCTTGATCCCAAAGGAAAGATGCATGTGGGATAACACAGGAGCCGTTACAGTATGTACTTTTGTTTTTGCTGAACTGCAAGTAGTTCAGAGGGCTCAGATATAGAGTATGAGAGAGAGGGATAAGTGATAAGGCCTGATGGATAAGCAGTTTTCAGATCAGGAAGAGTCTTTGCCTTGCAGTGTCAATCTCCAAAGGGTAGTAATGCCCAACAGGTACTTAGACATACATTCTGGAGCTCAAGAGAAAAATCTTGATAGAGAATTATCTTATATCTGAAATATAGAGTTGAGGGTCATTAGGGGAAGCCAGTTCACCTAAGTTTGAATTCTAGCTCCACCCACGTCACTTCAAGTCCTCTGAATCTCAGTTTTCCCTTCTGTAAAGGCCTGACAGGGTTATTGGAAAAAGCAGGTGGGATGATTCATACAAAGCACTTTGCAAATGTTAAGCCTTTATATGGCACATTAAACCATCCAACTTTGTTCTCAAGTCAACCCAAAGATTAATCCTGAACTGACAAAACTTCTGTCCCCATTTTTCCTTTAAAACATTTATGAAATAAGTGTGTGTATAGTGGGAGGGGAGTTTTTATGATGTTATTATTTGTCTTTCATAGCTGGAAAAAATTGAAGGCTGAGCTGTTAAGCTCTTTGGTTGTTATATCACAGCAGGATGAGTCAGGATAAACAATTTTGATCCTTAAACTCCTTGTGCTACTTGGCTCTGTAACCACCCAACTCATAACCTACTGGGAAAAGAAAAGGACATTGATGTATAACCTAATCCTATAACCAATGAAAGGAACTTTAGGGTCATCTTTTTGAGATCATTGCTCCGAGGTTAGGCCCCAGGTGTTGAGAAGAATAGACATTATAAGGTCTATTGAGAAGATTCTGACAGGGCTTCATTAGGTGACAGGGTGATGAGGTGGGTGGTAAGATTGCACCTCAACTCAGAGGTCAGCCTCAGGTTGAAGAAGGCAATGTATTTGACTCTGTGGTAGGGGAGGTGAATTTTCAGTGACTTCTCTCTCGAGTGAAGAGATGAGAGCTAATGAACTTCTAGTCTTAGATAGCAGACTTCCTCTCCTAGGTCTGATCAGTTCTTTAAGTTTCTTACTTTCTTACAGCCCCTTTTTATGTACATATCATTTCAAGAACGGAAGGCAGAGAAGCAGCCCTGGAAATCCCAGTTTTGTTAGTCATGTTGAAAAGAAAGCTACAAATACAATATAGGGGGAAAAGAGTGAGCATCCACCTAGTGCTGTGGAAGGAAGGGATACATACTCTGCAAAGAGATGGATTAGCTGGAGGGAGAAGGGGAGAAACAGAGGAAGAAAGATGTGACTGGCAGCGACTATCAAACAGGAAGATTTATCTGTTTTCTGAGAAGAGAGGAGGCAAGGTGAAAGCAGAGCTTGCTAAATATAAATGTCAGCTGCAAGTCTGATCTATAGAGTAGTGAAAATAGTCCTTGATAAAAAATAAAATCACCAAACTCCCCTTTATTGTCATCAGATTTGTTAAATAATTCTTCTAATTTCCCTATTTGGAGTGGAAGAGGAGGAATTGGTAAATAATGTAAATCAGTGCTGCTTCTTTCAGTTCAGTTCAGTTCAGTCACTCAGTAGTGTCCGACTCTTTGTGACCCCATGAATCGCAGCACGCCAGACCTCCCTGTCCATCACCAACTCCCAGAGTTTATTCATGTCCATCGAGTCGGTGATGCCATCCAGACATCTCATCCTCTGTCGTCCCCTTCTCCTCCTGCCCCCAATCCCTCCCAGCATCTTTACCCACCCCCAACTCAAGAGGCAATAGGGTAAACATTTAGGAGTATACTACTGATAAGAATCATCTGAAAAAATGTGTTGAATATCCACACAATATTCACAAAAATGAGTAATGTGGGCCCATCTACAAAGACTTTTAGCCAACTCCATAGTAATGCTGATGTGAGTGGTCTAAGAATCAGACTGTAAAAAACACTACTTTTCTACGTGACCAGTGCCCATCCCAATTTTAACCCAACAATCATGGACATCTACAGCAGATAAATAAACATTTGCTTGACCAACCCAAATAAGAAAACAGGGTAAGAACATTACTATTAGTGTAGATACTTCTTCTCTCTGGCGGGTGGCAGTGGGGGCTCTTCTAACGTAGAGGTTCTTCTAACGTAGAGGATAGCTCTTTCCAAAACAAAGGATATTCTGCCTCAAAGTTAATTCCCACTTCTTCTTAGAAGGCAGAAATTGCTGGTAACTTTTAATTTATTTTTTTGTTTGCTTTTAACCTTCAAAAATACTGAAACCTAGTCTATATTCTGTTATAGGTAAAATATCAAGTCTTAGCCCCAGACCGCTTCCCTCATTTCCCAGAAGCACCTGAAAGTGCCATATCCCTTAACAACAAGAAAGGGTAAACTATTTTTACACCAAAATAATGGGAAATGGAAAGATAAATAGGATTGCTTCAGCAGGGATTACTTGTTTTCATTGTTATTTTTCTTTTTCTATTCATTTTTCTGTTAAAATATTAATATTAGGCTAAATTTAATTTCTGCCTTTTCCATTTATAACTACCCAGGAGAATTCTTCTTTGATTTGATGACTAAAACTAATGCTGAATTAGCAGTTTGATAAGGGAACTGATTCAGAATTGGCTTCTTAATATCTGACAGTTGTAAAAGTCAGGCAACAACAAACCAAAATATAATGATCTACTGGGGCACATGATTGAGGCTGCAATATTTGAGCCCTGCACAGGTTCTCAGAGAGTACTTATCTTTTTTCATCCAAGCCCATTGAATTTGGGACAGGAAATTGGAAGTCTCATGCTAAATCATTGATTTCATATTCAAAAATGCTCTATTATCTCCAACCTTTGGAAGTAGAGGAAACCTCTTGAACTCAAATCTTTTTCAAATACTACACCATTATTTTCTTTTTTTCAGCCAAACTTCTTGAAAGAATTGTCCTTGGTCGATGTCTCTCCTTATTGCTACCTATTTAGTCTTCAACTCTCTTCAGCCTTGCTTCCAGCCTACCATGGCTTTGAAACTCCTCTTGGTAAGGGAACCAATGTTACCAAATCTAACAGTTACGTGTCTGTACGTGTCGAACTTGACATCTCAGCAACAGTCAATGCAGCTTACTCTTCCCTTCTCTGATTGTTTGACACTATACTCTTGTTTTTCTCCAACTTTATGGATTTTCATTACCAGATTCTAATTGGCATCTCCTCCTCTGCTTGCTTATCCTCTTTTATATGTGGGAATTCTCTGGCCCTCTGCATGTTTCCATCCACACTGTCCCCAGGTGATTTCATTTAGTCTTTAATTAAACTACTATCTATAGCCCAATTAATCCTAAATTTACATCTCCATCTCTAACCTCTCTCCTGTATTACAACCTAATGTATTCAACCTGCTACTTAAACATAATATATCTAAATAAAGCTCTTGATTGCCTCTAATATTATACTTTCATGTCTTCCTTCAGTACCATATCCCTGTTTTTTTTCCAAACTCTTAAGTTCATTCCCTCCTGAAGGTTTACAGACTTTGTTTTTTCTGTCTAGAAGCATCTCCCCACCATGTCTTCATACAGTCTACTCCTTTTCATCATTTAGGTCTTGGTTCAACTGTCACTTCCTCCAAGAAGCCTCTTGGCCACACTAGCTAAGGTTGATCTCAGACATCCCAGATAAGTTCCATCACATCACCCAGTTTTGTATCTGTGTAGCAAGTCTTGTTCACTTGTTTATTATTTACTCACTCCCTAAGCCCACTAGATTGTAAGTTCCATGAAGGCAGTAACTACTCTTTAGATTAGTGCCTAGCAGATAACAGGGGTATAAAAATTATTAAGTTATAAACTTTAGGGTTATATATAAATCATGAATTATTCAAAACCATAGAATGTTGACAATGATTGAGCCCTGTAGAATTTCTTATATTTTGCTTAGAGTAGTGGGTCCTGAAACTGAGTTATGTCTGAAGGACTGTAATAAGTTGGTGGGTGAGAAGCTTCTTGGTATCTGTTTTACTGATTTGTGTTCATTGATGATATCCTTAAGAAGGGAGTTTGTGAGACAATCCAAAGAATCCAGGAGCATCTATGTAATGGGGGTAAAGATGTAAAAGAGAGAAAAACTCTTTCTCAGTCAAATCCCAAGTACTAGAGACCACATCTATGTGGAAGGAAGTTTCCAGAAGAAGCAAACAGAGTCACTTAAAATTAATCTGGTAAGAGACAAGCAATGTTGATTCAATTATCAGGTAGAAAAGTAAGACACTGTATTGGGAAAAAGGCATCTCCTCTGCACACCTGTGACTCCAGTGCAGCATGGAAACTGGTGAAGCTGATCCCTGTGACCTTGCAGGGATGGGCCACTTTGGGAGACCTTGGGAACAGTCCTCTGGGAGGAGAGTTCGAGTTCTCACTTCTTGACTCTGCTTTGTTAGCATTCAGTTCAGTTCAGTTCAATCACTCAGTCGTGTCTCTTTGTGACTCCATGAATAGCAGCACGCCAGGCCTCCCTGTCCATCACCAACTCCCGGAGTTTACCCAAACTCATGTCCATCAAGTCGGTGATACCATCCAGCCACCTCATCTTCTGTCGTCCCCTTCTCCTCCTGCTCCCAATCCCTCCCAGCATCAGGGTCTTTTCCAATGAGTCAACTCTTCGCATGAGGTGGCTAAAGTATTGGAGTTTCAGCTTCAGCATCAGTCCTTCCAATGAACACCCAGGACTGATCTCCTTTAGGAGGGACTGGTTGGATCTCCTTGCAGTCCAAGGGACTCTCAAGAGTCTTCTCCAACACCACAGTTCAAAAGCATCAATTTTTTGGCACTCAGCTTTCTTCACAGTCCAACTCTCACATCCATACTCTTGTCTTATGCCACCATGATGGCAAATTGCTGAGGCAGAAGCGGGTGCTATGTATTCTCTCATTCACATCCAGTGGGAAGACAGTGAAAGTTTCTTGCTAGAAATTCTAAGAAAAATTCCCACTCTGTCCCATTATCTCTGACTCATCCTAGACCCATTTTTTAATCAATCTGCCTGATGAGAGAGGAGGTACTCTAATAAAGAGCTGAATCCTGGGTATTTGTAGAGGTCAGGGCTGGGATCTAAACTAAACTTGGCCCTAAATAAAATTGGAAATGGTAAGATGACCTGGCCCAGGAAGTTGAAGTGATTTCTTTTTTTTCATTCATCAGCATTTAACTGAGCTCCGACCGGTTCTTATTGCCCATCTAGGTGCTGACGATACCACGGTGAACAAAGCACACAAAACCCCTTCAATTAATTGTAGCAAAATGCCTAAGGTGTCAAGGCCACCTAATTACTTTTGGCACTACCTTGGGTGACCCACTCATTTTCTAGAAACGGGGGATGAAGCCAGGGTAACTCTTCTCTATACCGCAGGAGAGGTGAATGTTCATCAGGGCTAGCAGTTCTTTTCAATTGTAAGTTTTACATAATATGACTCCCAGGCTACCAAAAGCTACAATCACCCAGGGCAACCATCACCTGTTCCCTGAACTCAGAAGTTGTCAGATGCTGAAATTGTCTTCACACAATAGCCAAGCATAGGCATGGATGGAAGCTGTGAGGGCAGAAGCATGGATGATGGGGTCGTGGTCTCCCTTAGACACTGGAGAAACTTCACCTGTGTCCTCCTGACAGGGAGCATTCATTGCATTTTAATATAATGTTATTCTTTGCAGTAATTTTACTTTCAGACTAGTGGAGAAATGAGGCCTCAGAAGAAAGAATGCAGATAGGGGGTTGTTAAGGGACAGAGAGCTAAATAAACATTTCTTTTCCAACCCAATATGAAAACACCCACATTTAAGGATACATAGTTTGCATGAGAAAACTCAAAATGAATTATGAATTATTGATTTTTAGTAAATCAGGAACTAACATTCTACCGTTACCCCTACTCCATGCTCTCTCATTTTGGTAGCAATCAATGGAAGACTGCCCTTCAAATTGGAGAAGAAAATGGCAACCCACTCTAGTATTCTTGCCTAGAGAATCCCATAGACAGAGGAGCCTGGTGGGCTGCTGTCCATAGGGTCGCACAGAGTCAGACACGACTAAAGTGACTCAGCAGCAGCAGCAGCAGCAGCCCTTCAAATACCATCCGATATTTTCATTTTACCCTCCTTTTTCATTTTCATTCTCATTGTCTTTCTTATTTTTTTTTCTCTCTCTTTCTCCCCCTTCCATTCTCATATCTCTCATTCTCTTGCTCCCCCTCTTTTCTCTTCTTTTTTGCTTTAGGGTGTATCCTAGCAACAGCTATTTCAATTAAAAAAGGATGGGAAGGGCCACCAGTGTTGCCAAGGTTACCAGTATTTCCTGCTGTCACCAGAGGAAGTTAACCTGTGCATCCATCATAAGGAAATCAGATGCCTCGGCACTTTTCTACTCTGCCTTTCTCCTCAAGATAATCTCTTTCTCATTCAGAGATAATGAGGGTTCTCCACATCAAAGTTTTACCAAGTGTCTCACAGTGTCATGGATGTTATTATTTAGTAAGAAATTACTCTATGTCCCAGATGTTTATAGAAAAGT
The DNA here is from genome assembly GCF_033118175.1 of Dama dama. Lineage (NCBI taxonomy): Eukaryota > Metazoa > Chordata > Mammalia > Artiodactyla > Cervidae > Dama > Dama dama. Next base: position 58,387,737 of record NC_083699.1, on the reverse strand, counting down.
TTGGGGAAACATAAAATGCCAATAATAACACTAATTAGATTTTGACATCATTTAAGGGAGCAACAATTCTATTCATTTGATATTCCCTCAGATTTCCAATAAGATAACAGTTTTGATGGCCAACAGAGCCATACTGTAATAATGCCTCAAAATCAGATACTTTTGATTTTGGTTGGGGGGGAGCCTTTATTGAGAGGCTTCAGTGGGCTGAGAGGACAATGAGACCTGACATCCTTCTCCCAGCTGGGATCTCCCCAGCTTCACAGTTGTTGAAATGTACTTGTGCTTTTAAAAATAAAATAACCATAGGACTTTGTCCCTACATACCATTATGTAAGTGCTATACTCAATTTTTTAAAATGACAACATTTAAAAACATCTCTCCAAATTACTCTTAACATCATAAAAATTTATTCAGCAGTATCTTTTCTGCTTGTCATAGTGTCCAAAGACTGTCTGAAATGAGGCCAAGAGCATACGCTCAGGGCCCAGGAGACCTAAGGAGCAGCCCCCATGCGTGGTCCTAGTTCTGAACTCATATTCTCCAGACTAGTCAGGTTAAAATGTTTACAATTTTCCTACATCAGATCACCTGACATTAGCATACCCTCTCACAAAGCCCTTCCTTATTCTTCCTTATTTCATGCCCACAATGGCTCTGAAAAGATACATTTTCCCTACCTTATAGATGATCAAACTAAAAATAAGAGATATTCATGATTTACATGGCAGAGTACCTGGCACCATACCTTTTGACTCCCTTTCACCTTTAACTCATTGTGCAGCATCTTTCTTCCACCATATGCTGGGGAAATAGTGTCTATGCACATTTTTCTCCCCTACTTCCTTACCAAGTGCCCCTGGAAACATTTTCTGAATAAATTAATTACATAGTAATTCTCCTCTGGGGTCATTTTTTGGAGGACCTGCCCTAAATAAGGTTTCAACTCCTATCGGGTGCTCCAGCTCTTACTATTTTGTTCCTTCCACCCCTCATGCCTGGGGTTGGTAACCATTCCTACTGTTGCTAGTCCCAGAGTACTCTAACAGTCTTGGTGGTTCCCTTAACCCTACTCACACTTTTTAGTTCTTTAATTGAAGTCTCATGAAAGAACTTTAGTTCGTTTTTGTTTAATGCAGATAACATAGTTGAAAAAGCCAACTCACTCATCTCCTTTCATCCTTCCCTCCCTTTAATCCATTCTTCATAGAATGGCTGGAGTGACATTTTAAAAATCTTAATTAGATCACATCACTCCCTACTGAAAACCATCAATGTATCCCCACCATGCACAGATAATGTCCAAGCTTACTGCCAACATGCAGGAGGTCTTTCATGCTTCAGCTAGTGTCTTCAGCTTCAACTCTGACTACTTGCTTCCTAATATGATGCAGCATAGCAAGCTATGTGTAATTCCAAACACAGACCAGGCTGTATCTCACCTTTGTGCTCTGGTTCACTCATGCTGCTCCCAAAGTGTGGCACGCTCTCTTCTCCAAACATCACTAATTGATGCTTCCCATTCAAGCAAGTGTCATTTCTCCAGGGAGACTGAGAGTTCCTAGAAGATGTGGATTCAGTTCAGTTCAGTTCAGTTCAGTCGCTCAGTCATGTCCGACTCTTTGTGACCCCATAAATCGCAGCACGCCAGGCCTCCCTGTCCATCACCAACTCCTGGAGTCCACCCAAACCCATGTCCATTGAGTCGGTGATGCCATTAAACCGTTTCATCCTCTGTTGTCCCCTTCTCTTCCTGCCCTCAATCTTTCCCAGCATCAGGGTCTTTTCAAATGAGTCAGCTCTTCGCATCAGGTGGCCAAAGTATTGGAGTTTCAGCTTCAACATCAGTCCTTCCAATAAACACCCAGGACTTATCTCCTTTAGGATGGGCTGGTTGGATCTCCTTGCAGTCCAAGGGACTCTCAAGAGTCTTCTCCAACACCATGGTTCAAAAACATCAGTTCTTTGACACCCAGCTTTCTTTATAGTCCACCTCTCACATCCATACCTGACCACTAGAAAAACCATAGCCTTGACTAGACGGACTTTTGTTGGCAAAGTAATGTCTCTGCTTTTTAATATGCTGTCTAGGTTGGTCATAACTTTCCTTCTAAGGAGGAATTGTGGATTACTCATTTATTAATTTTATCCCCTCCGTTTCAGCCTGACACAGAATAGAAAGCATGTTAAATGAATGGCCTTTCAGGGAGTGAAAATAGTTACGACTATGCTAAACACCCTTGACAAACCCTCAATTATTACTGGAGATGCCTTTGAAAAGTGAACCAATAATGTTAGTGATCACTGTTTATTTTTAGCAGCTCTGCACCAGACACTTCATACTTACTTCATGTATGTTATTATTAACTTTCACAACAAATATATCCTGGTGGCTCAGCAGTAAATAATTCACCTGCCAATGCAGGAGATGCAGATTCAATCCGTGGGTTGGGAAGATCCCTTGGAGAAGGAAATGACAACCCACTCCAGTATTCTTGCCTGGAGAATCCCCATGGACAGAGGAGCCTGGCAGGTTACAATCTATGGGGTTGCAAAGAGTTGGACATGACTTAGTGACCAAAAAACAACAAATACAACATTATTAACTTTCACACAAATATAAGGTATTATTATTTTTTAAATATGAGAAAAATTAAGATCAAAAAGATGAGAAATGTCCCTTAGCTCACATAGTGAATAAGGGAAAGATTTGGCATCTGAGTCCTTCCATGTCAATCTTCATTATAAGGACTATGCTCTCTCCTTAAAGAAAAGGGTCAGTATCATAATGTAGAGTAGGACAGCACCTATGACCTCCCAGGGGCAAAACCTTCAACCACTTCCACCCCCAGTCTCCTGGTTAACATGAAGAGGAACAGTTGTTGGTTTCATCTACCCATGTTTATATTAAATTCACAAAGCTTCAGCAGCATAATCACTACTTTATATGTGCATTTATTTCCATACACTTTAGAAGGCATTTTCTTTGGAGGTGTTTCACCTGAAGAAATGGTAGAACTAGAGACAGTCAGATATTTACAGAGAATAAATAAATCCTTACTATGTGCTCTATACAATAAAATACTCATGGAACATTACTTCCCTGCAAGAGCTACCACTACAGCCTGCACTTCTGCTAATATGTTTTCCCAGTTCTCTTCAGGGCTCAGCAAGGCCCTGATCACATGCTGATCACACACACAGAGCCAGATTCAGACAATTAAAGTCATGATTTGTTTTTGTTCCCCTCAAAACTTGATAACTAAATGGCAGCAGTAGTTAATGTAGCATTTTATAAGCAACAGTGAATTACCCGTGGTTAGCGACTAACAATAAATTAGTGTGGTTATACTCAACACACACACAAAATCCACAAATGGGAGATCATGTCACAAGCATGAAAAAGAGGAAGTTTGATCAGGTTGCACAAAATTACAGAATAGGCAATTCAGGAAAACCGACCTGCCTCCTTTTGACTTTTGTCTGACTTCAGAGCTTGCTTTTAGTTTTTTTCACTGCAGCATGATGTGGCCACTCCCACAGCAATAAAGCTCTTCTCTACCCTCTACCACCCAATTAAGGGACCAACTTGTCCTGGTTGGACTTTACTGGTTTCAATACTGAAAATTCCCACATCCCAGACTTCCAGTCATGGTAACCGTGGTAGGCAGAATATTGGCTCCCAAATGATATTCTAATCCAGGAATTCTAATTCCTGGAACCTATAAATATGCTACCTGTCATGGCAAGAAGGACTTTACAAATGTGAGAAAAGTAAGGATCTTAAGAGGGAAAGATTATCTTTGATTATTCTATCTAATCACATGGGTCCTTCCTCAAAATCAAAGAACCTTTCATAGCTATGGTCAGAAGAAGATATGACTACAGGATACTAGTTAGAGAAAAATAGCATTGCTGGCTTTGAAGTGAGCAAGGGGACCTCTAGAAACTAAAAAAAAAAAAAAAAAAAAAAGTATTCTTTCTATACCTTCAGAAAGAAACACAGCCTTGCTAACACTGATTGTAGCCCAGTAACACTCATGTTGGAATTCTAATCTACAGAACTATAAAAATAACAAATTTTTGTTACTTACTACAAGCTATAAGTTTGTAGTAATTTGTTATGACAGTAATAAAAACTAATGTAATAACTAAGTCATTTTGCTTTGTTCAGGACTGTTCTGGTTTTAAAACTAAAAACTCCACATCCTGGAAAACACTTCAGTCCTGAAAAAACAGGACAACTGGTCACTCTACCCCCATTTCTCCATTGATACCTAGGTATCCTTCAGTTGAAATTGCTTCTGAAAAGATACCCTGAAGCAGTGATTCTCAAACACTGGTATGAATCAGGATCATCTGGAGGACTTAAAACAGAGTTTTGCCCTCCCCCGCCATCCCCAGGTTTCTGATTCAGTAGGTCAAAAATGGAGCCTGAGAATCTGCATTTTAATATGTCCTTAGGATTAGTTGTCATGTTGGTCTGAGGATTATACTTTTAAACCACTGTCCTAAGACACAAAAACTGGGAAAACCACAAACAGAGTTTAATTTCTTCATCCACATGCCAGGCACGGATAAAAATGAGATGGATTTGTGGGCATATACCAATTATTAAATCTCATCAAACACACAACTCTGAAATCTCCTCCTTGATCTGCTACAGCAGAGGTTCCCAACCTCCAGGCCAAGGACCAGGAGTTCCTTTCAGATCAGCGGCAGCATCAGATTACAGATAAAGTGCACAATAAATGTAATGCACTTGAATCATCCCCAAACCATCCTCTCCACTCCCGGTCCCTGGAAAAATGGTTTTCCATGAAATTCATTTCTGGTGCTAAAAGGGTTGGAGACTGCTGTGCTAGAGTACTTGTGAAAACACTTACTCTGTGATGGAATGGAAGGGGTTCTTATCCCATTCCTGCCTTGAATAAACATTTGGACCTGGGCAAATTACCTACTGGGGCTTCCCTGGTGGCTCAGTGGTAAAGAATCTGCCTGCCAATTCAGGAGATGCAGGTTTGGACTCTGGGTAGGGAAGATTCCCTGGAGAAGGAAATGGTTACCCATTCCAGTATTCTTGCCTGGAGAATCCCCATGGACAGAGGAGTCTGATGGGCTAGAGTCTATGGGGGCAGCAAAGAGTCAGACACGACTTAGTGACTAAACAACAAATTACTTACAGTTTTGGTTCTCAGAGTTGGAGCTAATGCATGTAAAGTACCTGACATGATGTCTGGTATATGAGATATACTCAGTAAAATGACCGCTATGCAAGAAGCCAGACCTTTCCAAAATATCACTCTCACACAGCTCATATAATCTGATAAGAATGTAGAAAGGAAAAGTGGATGTTTGCTGTTCAACCTTTGTGTGAGGATTTGAACTCTTAATTATATCATTCTAATTCAGCAATATTTCTAACACATTCCAATAATATAGGTTTTCTGGATTCTTCTATTTTTAATTAATTCAAAAACACAATTGAAGCACCTCTTATATATAAATCTTCATGTTAAATGCTGTAGTCCCTTCTAAGGCTAGGATTCATTCATTCTACTATTTATTTAACAAAAATATGTTAAGGGCCTACACAGTATGCCAGACTACTGTAGGTGCGGGCATTATGAGGGACCAGAAGACAGAAAAGATCTCTGCTCCCATACAACTTTTTTTTTTTTTTAGGGAATTGAGACAGAACAGAAAAGGAATGAGGACAGGAGAAAAGAGAATAAGAATATCAGTGGTGTTAAGCACTATAATGTGATAAAAATGGTAAAGGATTGCTTTGTCATAAAAAGGTAGTCAGGGGACTTACCTGGTGGTCTGGTGGTTAAGACTCCACTCTTCCACTGCAAAGGCTGCAGTTTTGATTCCTGGTTGGGGAACTAACATTCTGCATGCTGTGTGGTGCAGCCAAAAAATAATAAAAAAAGTTAAATGTGCTTAAGGTAGTCAGGGGTGTCCTCTATAAAGAGGTGATAATTGATTTGAGATCTGAATTAGGGGAAAATCACTTCAGAGAAACAGCTAGCATAATCTAAGAAAGAATGAGTTTGTGTATAACAAATAGCCAAAGGAATAACAATATGTATGAATCATGGAAAGCAATGGTTTGAGATGCAAGGATTCTCAGATCCTCTGATGTTGCAGATCTTAGATTGGTGTGGATTAGCATGTGGCAGCAGGAAGGCTTATAAGGTAGGGAAAAAAAAAATCTTATTTTAAGGTGTATTTTCCATACATAATTAGCTTCTGATAGCTAATCTGGTTTCAACTTATAGTAAACATTTGTTATTAATTTGCTATTATTTTCAGTTCAACATCTCTTTTTAAAAAAATTGAAGTATAGTTGATTTACAATATTATATTAGTTCAGATGTATAGCAATGTGATTTAATATTTTTATAGTTTATAAAGATAATCGCTATAATTCTCTGTGCTATGCAACTTACCCTTGTTGCTTATGTATTTTATACATACTAGGTTGTGAATCCCATAGCCCTAATTTGGTCCATCCCCTCACTTTCAGTTTGTGCGTGCCTCAAACCCTGAAGTGAATTTCTTGTAGGTAGCATATCAAAGAGTCTTATTTCTTTTATCCAATAAGCCATCCTATGTCATTTTTCCCCAAAGCATTTAGTCCACTGACATTTAAAGTAATTATTAATAAGTATGTACTTATTTGCATTTTAAATCCTGTTTTCAGGTTGTTTTTTTAGTTCATCTCTGTTCATTTCTTCTTTTTGTTTCTTCCTTTGTAATTTGATGATTTTCTTTAGTAGCTTGCTTGGATTCATTTCTTTTTTGTCTTTGTTATCTATCATAGGTTTTTGATTTGTGGTTACTATGGGGTTCATATACATTGCCCTATAATTGTATATACTTTTTAAAACTGGTATTCATTTAAGTTCAAGCACATTTTATTTCTCTCTCCCACATTTTATTTACATCTTCTTCTTTTCCCTCAAATGTTTATTGTAACTAAAGCTGCTTTTACATTTTTTTTTTTTTTTTTTGGTATTTTAGTCAAAGTACTGGCTTATTTACATTGTTGATCTTCAGTTCTTCCTATCTATTTGCCTTTCCAAGTAAAACCTTTCCCTTTCCTATATATTCTTACCTCTTTTCCATTAAGAGAAGATCCTTCAACATGTCTTTAAGGTTAGGGTTAGCCAATATGACTCATGAGTGGAGTCCAGGCTTTCACAGCCCTTCTATTTTTGAGTAGGACCCTAGGACTGGGACCTCCCGGTCTGTGGCTTGACCCACTCACTCCCCAAGACGGGTGTCCACCTGCGTAATCTCCTCCCTGAGTCCACTCCCAGGGGCATATGTCCCGACTAGATGGCTTTTCTTCCCTTCCCAGCTGATATGATAATTTTTTTTTTTTTTTTAAATTCAGTTGTGGTTGTACAGGATTCTTTCTGCCAGTTTCCAGTTAGTTTTCAGTGAGAATTGTTCCACACGTTGATGTATTTCTGATGGGCTCATTGGGGGAGATGAGCTCCATATCCTCTTACTCTTGATTTCCTCGATCATCTTGATCTCCTCCCCCCATATTTCTTTTTCTTCTTTTTCTACAAGAGGAAACAATTTTACTCCTACCTTCTTATTGATGGGAATGTTCCAATCAAAGTGCTACCCTAGGCACAGGGAGGTAAACAATTGCTAGGTAAAACCAATCAGAAATTTTCTAGGGATTTTTCTAACTGAATCTTATGAGGGACAGTTCTTTCTTCCTCATAGGACTTGAAGTTTTAAAGATAGAATTCTGAGGCAGCTGATAGATGTGGTTTCAGCCTCATGGGGTGAGCTGGTGTTGAAGAAAGGAAACAGACAAGCAGAACTGCAGTATGGGGGAACAGAGACAGACAGACTTGAAGCCTTTGTTTCCCTAGTTGAATACCACTGGATCCACTTGTCCCCCACTTTTGCCATAGTTTGCTTTTCTGAGACAAAAACTTCCTCAATAATTTATGATAGCTTGAGTTGGGCTTCAGTCCTTTCAAACAAGAGTTCTTACTGTTACATGCTTCTTGGTCTCACCTTAAACCTGGATGCTTCCCAAGTTCTGTTTTTCTGGTTCTTTCCCACAGACTCCTCAGACATCCAGGCTTTAAATACATGCAGCTTTTCTCGAATCTCCCAATCTCAGGAAAGGGTGTGGCATAGTCATTAGGACCTGAGCTTTAAAGAATCAGATTTGTGGTTGAATTCCAGCTCACTCCAGACTCACTTCCTGGCTGAAATCAAGTTACTTAACCAAACTGAATCTCAGTTCCTTTGCTTGTAAGGAAATGGCAATAATAAGAGTGTTTAACCAAAAGTAAGTACAACTATCTTAAACTTGTGTGTGTGTTAGATGATGAAAGTAAGGCCCTCAGCACTATGCCCAGCACACAGTCAGTCTTCCATCAGGGTAGCCTTCACTATAACTCAGCATTCAGATGCTACCAGTACCTCTTAACTTCCTTCGTGGTCTTGCCTTCTACTGCTGGCCAAATGGAATACAATTGCTTCATTAGTTTTATTTATCCCCTAATTATTGACTGAGTGTACACAGGTGCTAAGTCACTTCAGTCGTGTCCAACTCTTTGCGACCCCATGAACTTTGCGACCCCACCAGGCTCCTCTGTCCATGGGATTCTCCAGGCAAGAATACTGGAGTGGGTTGCCATACCCTCCTTGAGGGGAGCTTCTTGACCCAGAGATTGAACCCACATCTCTTATGTCTCCTGCATTGGCAGGCTGGTTCTTTACCACTATTGTTACCTGGGAAGTCCAATTACTGCCCCACTGACTGGTTTATCAGTTCCTATTATTTGAAAGAAAAAAGGGACTATGTGCCCATACAAATCTAAATAAACTGAGATGTGTGACCCTTAGCGCTGGTGCTGTTTACTTGAGATTACTGATGCTAATTTGCAAGACACTGTGTCACTGTTCTGAATGACATGAGAAAGTGAGATTGGCTGCACACAGTTTTACAAGGTGACAGGTTTTTGGAACTGAACTATGAAGCTGTTGTACCTTTGGAAGGGTTGACAAAATAATATATGCAAAACATTTGGTTTCCTTGGAAGACAAATATGAGTAAAATCCAAAGTAGGATTAATTATTGATTATCTGTGGGAAGGAGAAATGGGGAAGCAAAGAGACATATTTCGCTTTTGGCATCTTTTACATTCTACCTTTTATTGCAATTATTTCTTCTATCAGGTTGCAAGCTCTGGGAGGTGAGGGGCTTTGTCTTATGAATTGTTCATCCTCTATCAGTCAGTTCACTTCAGTCACTCAGTTGTGTCCAACTCTGCAACCCCATGGACTGCAGCATGCCAGGCTTCCCTGAGCTTCCCTGAGCAATTCCCGGAGCTTGCTTAAACTCATGTCCATTGAGTCAGTGATGGTATCCAACCATCTCATCCTCTGCCATCCCCTTCTCCTCCTGCCTTCAATCTTTCCCAGCATCAGGGTCTTTTCCAATGAGTCAGTTCTTTGTATCAGGTGGCCAAAGTATTGGAGTTTCAGCTTCAGCATCTGTCCTTCCAATGAATATTCAGGACTGATTTCCTTTAGGATTGACTGGTTTGATCTCCTTGCAGTCCAAGGGACTCTCAAGAGTCTTCTCTAACACCACAGTTCAAAAGCATCAATTATTTAGCACTCAGCATTCTTTATGGTCCAATTTTTACATCCATACATGACTACTGAAAAAACCATAGTTTTGACTATATGGACCTTTGTCAGTACAGTAATGTCTCTGCTTTTTAATATTCTGTCTAGGTTGGTCATAACTTTCCTTCCAAAGAGCAAGCGTCTTTTAATTTTATGGCCACAGTCACCATCTACAGTGATTTTGGAGTCCAAGAAAATAAAGTCTCTCACTGTTTCCATTGTTTCCCCACCTATTTGCCATGAAGTGATGGGACTGGATGCCATGATCTTTGTTTTTTGAATATTGAATTTTAAGCCAGCTTTTTCACTCTCCTCTTTCACTTTCATCAAAAGGCTCTTTAGTTCCTCTTCACTTTCTGCCATAAGGGTGGTGTCATCTGCATATCTGAGGTTGTTGCTATTTCTCCCTGAAATCTTGATTTCAGCTTGTGCTTCATCCAGTCTGGCATTTCGCCTGATGTACTCTGTATATAAGTTAAATAAGCAGGGTGACAATATACAGCCTTGACATACTCCTCTATACTCCCTGGCAAATAAGAGGTTTCCAACAAATACTGGTTAAATGAATATTGAATGAATTCCTGGAATATGTGTTTAATCGCAAAACAACACTTACCTTGTGTCGTTAAAGAATAAGTTGGTGAATTTCTAAACTGTGTGCTAACTGCAGTAAATTATATGAACTGAGGAAAAAAAAAAAGAATAAGTAATGAGGCAGTATGATACAAGAGGGGAGAATGGGCTTTGGAATCAGGTACAAGCTCTTTCATTCTTCAGTTTTATAAACTTTGGTCGATACTTGATACGCAGTATTTTTGGAATTTCAATGCCCACCTAGTACTGCTGTGATGAAGGATGCTTCTCATAGCTAGAAGTTCTGTGGTCTGATTCACCATAGTCCCCAACACCAGCATCATGTGTACAACTAGCACACTTTAATGATGGGCATCTGTTTCCAATCTAGTCTGTGGGCACCGCTCACTGTCCCCAACACTCTTCTCTCTTTGTCTTATACCGTGAAACCTCACCAATTCTTTCTAAGGTGAAAGCCAATTAAACCAATAAACTGGGTGCATTATTTTCCCCAGGGGTGTATTCATATTTCAGCATGTGGTTTATGGAAAAATATCCTGTAAATATTTTAATATTTATATTAAATACTAGTTGATAAACATTTAAATATTTTAATAATAAATATATCCCATTTATTGTGCATCTAATACATATTTGTCATCAAGAGTCACTTTACACCCATTATTTCCATTTCATGCCACAGTTACAAAGGGGACAGATTATATTTGCAGTTTTATAGAATGAGATAACTAAAGTAATTTGCCTGAAGCCACAGATCCAACAGTGATCAAAGCTAGAAAAGGATTTTGGATTTACCTGGTTCAATCTGATTGTAATCTCTAATACAGGACTTTAGGTGTTAAAAATAATAAACAATAATCACTAAGCCCTTTCAATACTATAATAGTAAAGTGATCTGGGATAAACAGGACTCTCTATGACATTTATATCATTGTAGCTTCCCTCCTCCATCTCAGCATGTAGGCAGCTCTTATGTATCAATGGTTAAGAATCTGCCTCTCGTTGCTGAGGACACAGAAGATATGGGTTAGATCCCTGAGTCAGGAAGATCCTTTGGAGAAAGAAATGGCAACCCACTCCAGTATTCTTGCCTGGAGAATCTCCTGGACAGAGGAGCCTGGTGGTCTACAGTTTATGGGATCACAAAGAGTTAACCACGACTGAAGTGACTTAGCACTTGACATTCTGGGACCAGGTACCCTCCTGACCATTTCACATGCATTCTTTACTCTAACCCTCACAGAGTTCCTCTAACAGACGTATGATTATTCCTCCTTCACATATAAGAAAATTAAGGCCTAGAAAGGTTAATCAGTGGCAAGGCTGAACAATTCAGGGAAATCTGACTTCAAAGCTCATGCTAATATCTGTTTTACTCTACTGCCTCCAACTTGCTTTATACCAAAATGTGATTAAAGCTGGTGTGTCAGATCATTTTAAAACCAGGGTGTATAACTGATACCCAGGGCTCCCCCTGAAATCACAGTAGGTAGAAGGACAGGCTGGGCAACCTCCCCTTATATCACTATGGGAAATTTTGATCTTTAAAAAAAAAATAAACCTCATGAGAATAAAAACCAAGGATATGGCTCAGAATTACAAAGTGGGTGGGGATGATCTATTTTCTACAGACAATAGTCAAATGGGTCCTAAGGCAGATAGGGTTGCCATGTGAAGGTGATATAGCGTGTAGTATATGTACATGCTCAGTCATGTCTGACTCTTTGCGACCCCTGGGCTGTAAGCCATCAGGCTCCTCTGTTCATGGGATTTCCCAGGCAAGAATACTAGAGCGGATTGCCATCCCCTCCTCCAAGGGATCTTCTTCACCCAGGGATGGACCCATCTCCTCAGTCTCCTGCCCTGCAGGTGGATTCTTTATTGCCAAGCCATGGAAGAACTCATTTCTGGAGAGCTGTCATAATATAGTTATAATATATAAGGCACATTTAATTGAGTCCCAGACCTGCCACTTACTAATTGTGTGACCTTGGACAAATCACAGCCTCTCAGATTCTCAGTCTCCTTATTCACAAAGAAACAACAATCACAGTGCCCACCTTGGTCCTCTTTTGGAATCCAATATAATAACAACACGCAAATCAATTATAAAACTGCAACCATTCTCGTAAAATAGACTTTTCAGTTTTCAGTTATTTTCAGTTCCATGGAGATTTCCTTTAAGTAAAATAACACGTCCCTGCTCTATCTCCCTGCTTCTCTGTGTGCCATTTTTCCTTAGAAAGGCACAGCAGTTTTCAGTGTTTAGGGATAGAATGTGATTTCTTGGTGATAAATCATTCAAACAAGTGGGTAAAAAAGAGTTCTCTGAGAAAGAGACCAGGATGCTCAAACCAACAGTGAGTGGCACTGGTGACAGATGCTCAGGGAACCTCTCACCAGGGGCCTCAGGAACCCTGGGGGCGAGGGCAGGGGGCAGGGAATCCTGCTGTTTCCTCCTGGTTTTCATCTCTGCAGGCTGGTGTTTAAGAAAAGCAAACTCCTTCCCCATTTGCCTGAGTGGGGAAATGCCTAATTACCATGCTTCTGATTTCCCTCTGGAAGGCTGGCGCCAGGGCCTGAACTCAGCTCCACCCCAAAGTCTCCAGAGACACATGCTCCTGGAAAGCCTTGCGGTCACCCTCCCCCACCCCACACACACCCTTCCCCCCACCCCCCTGCCCCCCACACACCCTTGAAGACACAGACAGACAAAGGCTGTCATGTCAGCACCAACCCTGGCCTGTTCAACACACTCCCACCCTGAGACTGGGATGGAGAGTCAGGAAGATACTGGTCTGCACAGAATACCTCTTGGAGCTTTGACCAAGCCTGTTTTAAATATTCCATTCACATGTATATTCCACCATCACATTGACAGTTTTTCCCTGGTGAACAGGCCCAGATTTTCAAATTTCTTCTCCTTGCTTTTAGAGAGCTTGCTTCATAGAAAAAAATCTCCCCTCCCCCCAACTCTGCCGGGTAATACCCCAGAGAACATTCCTGACTAAGGCTGTTTCCAGCCTCCATTCCCTGCCCCCTCCTTCTATTGCTTGGAGAAACTATATGGCAAAAACTCAGAAAATATTTCATCCCCCTTAGGAAAAGGCAATTTGAATGTTTTAGGGGGAAAAAATCACTTCAAAAGCATTTGTTTCTACCCACCCCCGCTCCATCAGCCCCAGAAGCCCGGAAATGAAGCCATGTTCTCCAGTACAGACGCCATCAAGGAGCAAACCAACACCCCAGGGACTGCGGCGAGGGGTGCTCTGCTACACAAACACCCAGCCACAGCCCATTAACTGGAGCTGGTTTAACAGGATCATCGGGCTTTCCACTGGGCTTCTAACCCCAAGGACTCCCTTACTTACCAGAGGGAAAGATGCTGCAGACAAGCATCTTTCCTTCTGGCGTCTGCAGGTTTTATTCATATGGTTGCCTCTTCTCTTTCACAAAATGGGTAATGTTGATCCTGATTAAGAAGAGGCTCCAGGGGCACTTGTTATTAGAAACACAGAAATCTATTGCTCAGTTGGTTCTGACCACATGCTATGTTCCCAATTCAGTTTTCTTTTTTCTTTCCTTCTCTCTTATTTTCTTCCCTTTCTCCCTTCTCTGCTACCATCTTTTCCTCCTTTTTCCCTTAGAAAGCACAGGAGGTTAGGAAGAAGTGGTAAGAGATAAGAAACTACAACTACAATAAAATTATGACTTATTTCTTTCAGATTATCAGCTTCAGTTATCCTTTAAAGCCAGTACCAGTCTTGGGCTTCTTTTGTGAAAGATTGCGGGTTTCTGTGATTGGGAGAGAAGGAAACCATGGTCCCTGAGCCAGCAATATCAGCATCACCTGTGTACATGCTTAAAATGAAGGCCCTCAGTTCCTACCCCAGATCTACTGAACCAGAATCTGCGCTTTAACAAGATTGCCAGGTGGCTCAAATGCAGGTTAAGGTTTGAGAAGCACTGTCTATCAGATGATGACACATTTTATCTTCCTGCCTGGACTTTTCCTCATTATAAATTCACACTAAGTCACAGGAAACAGTTTCTACTGTGTGACATTACCAAGCTTAATGGGTCCACTGACAATATACATATAAGATTCTGCACAGGCTCAGAGCCGCAGGAGGCTGAAATGTAGGGAACTGAAACACTGGGAAGGGGCCTGTGGGCTCCCTGCCTACCTGGAAGTTAGTGCTGCCCAGTAACACTCCTCTGCTGAGAAAAGACTCCCCAGGGAGACAGGCTACCCCAGGCCTGGGTCTCATCAGCTGCTTCATAGCCTGTGAAGCCCTGCTGATTCCGGCATCACAGAAACAATCCTGGACCAGAAATCAGCAGGCCTGGATTCAACAGTTCCTTTCATTTCATCCTAGTTTGGGACAAGTTACTAGATTTGTCCTCAACTTCCTTATTTCTATAGTGAGACTATTAATACTAGCTTATCCTGGCACATTAGTTAGTTGTGAGGATCAAATAAAATAGCATCTTTCAAAAACTCTGCAAATCATAGCAGTAGTCAATTGTTATTATTAATTAGTATAGAATCATAGAATACTGGAGTGGGTAGCCTTTCTCTTCTCCAGCGGATCTTCCTGACCCGGGAATTGAACCACAGTCTCCTGCATTGCAGGCAGATTCTTTATCAACTGAGCTATGAGGGAAGCCCCAGTCAATAGTTATTATTAACTAGTATAGAATCATAGAATGGAGGTAGCTTCAAATTAGAAGTGAATCAATAGGTCTAATCTCCTTCCTTAAACAGAAATCCCTTCTTGCTAGTAAGAGAAATTACCAACTGATTCTCTCCTTTCAATCCTATAAACTCTGGAAAAGAAAAATAGTAACAAGAATGGATTGGTAGGTGGGTAGACTAGATGGGCAAATGAACATCTATTGAGTATGGACACTGTGTTATGTATTTTCAAATATATTCTATCAATGTACACCAGAGTGAGAGCACACATCCTGAGGAAGATGCTGTGATACACTATCCTCTTCAGGAATGAAGGGCTTTTTCTTCCAGCTACTGAGTGCTGCTGGCAGAAAGCCCTTGATTGTCAGCCCTCTTTGAGAATTACTTTGACTAAAGAGAGTTGGTTCATCCCAGGCTGTATCCAATAACTGCTCAACGCAAGGTATCAAGGTATAGCCCTCTTTCCAACTCAGGATGTCTCTGAAGTTTCACCCCATCTGTGTTTTCCTCTGAGACTTCATCAAAGCTCTGCTTGTCCCTCTGCTCATTCCTGCTTCCTTCCTTTTCCTTCCATTGGAATCCATCCCAAAAGCCTTCCCAATAAACCATCTGCTTAATAATCTGCAGAGCCTGCTCCCCGGGGAACCCAACCTGTGACATATCCTCATACTAATTTCTGATGTTTTGTGCCTATTTTGTCAACACATTCATAGATACCCTTGAGATCAGAGACTATAAGAGAGTCACAGCGAAACAGAAACTATCCTATCAAAACTGGATGGAAACTTGCGTATCATTTCACCCAACCATTTCATTTAATAGAAAAGATTGAGTTTAAGTAATTTAGCCAAGGTCACTTTGCTAATTAGTGGCAGAGCTGAAACCAAACCCCAGGTCTCCTGATTAGTGATCCAGTATGTTTTCTATTGCAGCGACATTGTCTAAGAAAGAGAAAAGGCCTAAAAGTCCGTACCAGAGGAAGCACACTCTACAACAACCTACAAAGTCAACGAGTCGCAAAGCATTCAACAACAAGCCCTCCAGCCCTAATTTTTGGCAAGTTTTAAGGAACAGATACATTAATATTTTAAAATATTGCTGGTTACCTATTTTTCCTTAAGATACATATCCAAATACATAAAGTTGTCTTGACCAGCCTCCACTTTTGATGACATACTTGGGTTGGAAGATAACCAGACAAATTCAACAGGCTCTTTTCTGAGATCTCATAGGGCCAACTGCAGCACAGCTCTCTTTTGTATACTCAGTATCATCTATGGTCTTGACTCTATACTTCCCACATTGGATTATGATTATGCTTTATGGTTCTGTCTCTCCGTAAAATATAAGTTCTTTGCAGTTAAGTGCTGTGGTTATTCACCTGAGTGCTTTCATGTGATCAGCACTGAATTAATGTTTGCCAACTACAGGAGTTGAATAAACATCAACATTGAGGTCTCCTCATACTTTCTTCAAAATATCTTTTCCATAAAAGCATCATGGGGTTCACTGACAGATGAATGGATAAAGAAGTTGTGGTACATATATACAATGGAATATTACTCAGCCATAAAAAGGATCAGATTTGAGTCAGTTCTAGTGAGGTGGATGAACCTAGAGCCTGTTATACAGAGAAAAGTAAGTCAGAAAGAGAAAAACAAATATCATATACTAATGCAAATGGAATCTAAAAAAAATGATACCGATGAACCTATTTGCAGGGCAGGAATAGAGATGCAGACATAGAAAATAGAATTGTGGACACAGTGGGGGAAGGAGAGGATGGCACAAATTAAGAGAGTAACATTGAAACATATATATTACCATATGTAAAACAGACAGACAGTGGGAAGTTGCTGAATGACACAGGGAGCTCAACCTGGTGCTCTGTGACAACCTAGAGGGGTGAGATGGGGTGGGTGGTAGGAGGGAGGTTCAAGAGGCAGGGGACATATGTATACTTATGAGTGATTCACATTGTTCTATGGCAGAAGTCAACACAACATTGTAAAACAGTTGTGCTCTAATTAAAAATATTTATAAAACAATTTATTCTGTTAAAACAAAAAAACAGAAAAAAACTTGATAGGGCCTGAGGATCTCATGAGAGTTCAAAGCAGAAAGAGGCTTTAAGAATCATCTTGTGTTAATCCAATATATTTTACACATTAGGAAAAGAAACCAGAGGGCTTCAGAGGGGAAAGGACTGTGACCCTATGCTATCAAAATAATTGTTTTGGGGATAAATGCTTAAAAGAAGTAAACAGGACCCTAAGCTTTATTAGTCCAAACTTTTGTTGCCTCCCCTTGGTAAGGTTTTTCAGCTCTCTCTGCTATGGTTTAAATCTCCCTGTTAGCTGGTGCACTGGGAAGACCCAGAGGGATGGGATGGAGAGGGAGGCGGGAGGGGGGATCGGGATGGGGAACACATGTAGATCCATGGCTGATTCATGTCAATGTATGGCAAAAACCACTACAATATTGTAAAGTAATTAGCCTCCAACGAATAAAAATAAATGGAAAAAAAAAGAATTTCAAAAAAATAAAATAAAATCTCCCTGTTAAAACATGCAAATATGCCTTCTGCCCTGATCTTCATGATAAAACTGGAGTATCTGGGCCCAAAGTTACCTTCACAGGTTCCACTCTACAGAATCGGGGTCTTCAGCCATCAATTCTTCAATTCTTCTGCTTATGTGAAATGGGGTGGAGCTCAGCTGGGGTGCCTACCTCAAAGTCTTATTAAACAGGGAGCTAATCTGATCAGAGTCTTGCCTTAACTGGGGCTGACTACATTTCCTCAGGGTTTTGGTGTCCCTGAGGAGGAGGGGAGTTAGGATGGAGGTCAGAAATAAAAGTGCTTTCACTGAGGCATGGTTGGGTTTGCAATTAAATGCAGCAAGGAAGGAAAAAAAAAAAAAAAACTACTGGGCTGAGGCTGAATGCCATGGGGTCACTGGGTTCTTTTGCAGTAGTGACTATTCAAGCGGTAGGAGGTTGTGGATCTGGGCAGAGAAAGAAGCATTCAAATGTATTCTCTGTCCATTCTGGAGAGAGAGGTGACTCCTTAGAAACAAGAGGATTGCATCACCAATTTGATTAGCAGGAGCAGCATGGCTAGGACTCGCAGGTGTGATCCTATTCACTGTGATTTTCTCAAACACCTCCATCTTCTCTTATTGTTATCACTGCTGTGCCTTATCAAAGTGAAAGTGAAGTCACTCATTCGTGTCCGACTCTTTGCGACCCCATGGACTGTAGCCCACCAGACTCCTCCGTCCATGGGATTCTCCAGGCAAGAATACTGGAGTGGTTGCCATTTCCTTCTCCAGGGGATCTTCCCAAACCAGGGATCGAACTCAGGTCTCCTGCATTGCAGGCAGACACTTTAACCTCTGAGCCACCAGGGAAGCCATGCCTTATCAAACAGGCTATCAAATACAAACCAGGTGGAACTGGATAATCATAGAAATGTCATCAGCCTTGTTATTTTTTGTTTGTTTGTTTTTGTAATGTTACCAGGTTCTAGAAATGTGCTTGCATAAAAGTATTCCTTATTGATGGCATTAATAATACTGGCCTGAGAAGCTCAAAAGATAGTGCCACACAGAATCGGCAGTGGGTCCCTGACAGTAAAGCTGAAAACACCGGGGGCTTGAAATAAAGCAGAGATTAGACACCCAAAGGAGTGTGAGCCTCAGTGATAGAAAAGGAGGAACTCTAAAACTGAGAGAGGAGAGGGAGGCAGTACAGGAGCATCAAGAAGCCTACTTTTACTTTTGGATTAATTTAATGTGAGAAACAATTTAAGGATTTTTTCAAATAGTCAACTGATAAAGAAGTAAGTACATAACTCGATTATCTGATTATTAAACCCAAGGGATGAAACATTTTCTACACCATACCAATATCTGATCATACATATGTCTGATCATAAAACTGGAGGGACTAGTATTAAAATCCCTCAGTTTAGAATATCCTTGAGTGGTTAAGAAACACCATAATTATACTCACCCAATGAATATGGCCAAAATGACATCAGCTACGATAATTTCACTTAGGCAGAACTTAATGACAGAAGTATCCAGAATACCTACCTAAATACTGCACAGAAAGTATTATAAACAATTATTTTAAGCTTAACATTTGAATAAAACTTTATATTTTCCAAATTACTTTTATGTCCCTCCTGGCTTCTTGTAGAAACTGAGACAGGTATGATAGAATTATTTATTTATTTTGCCATTTTATCTCTTTTCTCTTACTTTTACATTAATTAGTAACAACAACTACATAGGCAGGTTAGGATTCATATTTGCCAATTAGTCCTATGGTACTGGCTTCATTATAACATAAAGTCCAGAATTTCATTCCAGACATGTGCTTCTGGTAGCCAAGCCACAGTCTATACACAGTGGAGCGTCTGTCCACCATGATACTTCATTCTGGGAAATTCAGGGCATCTGCCTCCTGTCACCATGGATCAGTTCAGGTATATCACTGCAACTAAATAGAGCCATAGGAGCCAAAGAGGCCCATTAGCGTTCCAGTCTAGGAGTCACAATATAACCAGCAGGTATTTCAGACCATATTGAATCAGCCAAATAGGGTATGTTATCCCTTATCTGCAGACTTTTGTAGAATCAGATGACACATTCTAATGCAAAGACAGGGAGGCATAAAGGAGAGAAAAAAAAGCTGCCCTTATCCCACTTTTAGTTCACATGCCTTTGGAGAGAACTGATCTCTAGAAAAATCAGTTTAAAGAATAATAGGAATCACTCAGTATGTCTCTAATTTTTCAGAAAGATCTTTAAAACTGTTCTGTAAGACATCTTTCCTTCTAGGACAAGAAAAAAAAGAGAACCCTAAATATGTGTCAAATATATTTAACATAGGTTCTATCCAGAGAACAGAGTTGTGGGGCATTTTTTCTAATTATTACGTGGTTTATAATGTTTCAATTTTTAAATGTGTGCTGCATGTGTTTCGTCACTCAGTCATATCCGACTCTTTGTGACCCCATGGACTGTAGCCCACCAAGCTTGTCTGTCCATGGGGATTCTCCAGGCAAGAATACTGGGGTGGGTTGCCATGCTCTCCTCCAGGGTATCTCCCCAATCCAGGGATTGAACCCAGGTCTCCTGCATTGCAAGCTGATACTTTACCATCTGAGCCACCAAGGAAGCCCAGTTTTTTAATACTATATATTAATTTTATAATCAGAAAATACCAATAAAGACTAAAGAGAGAGAAAAAGATAAATCATATAACTACTAGGCCAATGGTAGCATTTTAGAACTAAAACTCAAGTTAGAGGAAAAAAAAAATGGGTTCATCAAGTTATATGGCTAGTTTCCAGCAAAACTAAGTTATTTAGTTAAAGTGAAAGTCGCTCAGTCATGTCTGACTCTTTGTGACCCCATGAACTGTATAGTCCATGGAATTCTCCAGGCCAAAATACTGGAGTGGGTAGCCTTTCCCTTCTCCAGGGGATCTCCCAACCCAGGGATTGAACCCAGGTCTCCTGCAGTGCAGGAGAATTCTTTACCAGCTGAGCCACAAGAGAAGCCCAATCTAGTTAACTAGAGTTATTGAAACTTTTCTCAGTGTCACCATGATTACAGAATCAGTTCAGTTCAGCTCAGTCGCTCAGTTGTGTCTGACTCTTTGAGACCCCATGAATCACAGCACGCCAGGCCTCCCTGTCCATCACCAACTCCCGGAGTCTACCCAAACCCGCATCCATTGAGTTGGTGATGCGGGCAGACCCTAAAAAACCCTTCTGGCTCTAATAATCCATGATTCTAAAAGTTGGAAGGTGCTTCCTTTTTGACCAGCTGATACAGAAGGAAAAGGACATGCTTGGTTCTTTGACGGGTTTGCTCTGTATGTGGGTTCAGGTGGGAGGAATTCACCATGTGACTCCAAGTGGAACAAGGGCTTACCTATGCTGTTACACCACCTAGATCCCTTTTCAGAATTATTGATAATATATCCACCCCACAGCTGTGAGTGTGTGGGCTGCTGATAGTCTGTAGTTGATATGCTTTCTTGAAACTGTCCTTGGCTGAAGGCACATGCCTTGTCCAAAGCCACATGCCTTCGCGCGAGCAGTCCAAACCAATCAACTGATGATACAGGAGTACAAAAGTTCAGCCTTTGTATTGCATGCAAATATCTTTCTCAGAGTCTATTTTGCAGACAATTGGACCTGAGGTAAATTCTCTTCCTGCTTTCAGGCTTTTGAAGATGCTAATAACTGAAGCATTCTTATCTATCCTCCTCAGCTCCACCTAAGCCAGTGACTTCCAACTCTTCCTTCCCATTAGAATTATTTAACTCATTTAAAAAGTTAATGCTGAGGGTCTACTCCCAGAACAATGAAAATCACCTTCTCTGGTTTGGAGTCCTAATATCTATATTCTATATTTTTCAACCCCACTCCCACTGCCTTGATGTCTCATCACATATATATATATATATATATATATATATGATTGTTAAAAACTACTGATTGTACAAATGCCTGCTTACCAATGTTTCTTTGAGTATCTACTAGCTTTTTTTTTTTTTTTTTGAGACGTTCTCCACAGTCTAACTCCTTACAGTCCAGACACTCAGCCCTCTGTGCTTACCTCTGTTTGGAGATTTATGCCTTCTAGATGGCTCTCTCAAACGTGACCAGAAATTGTTGACTTATTGCTAGCTTTAAAAATTTTACTATGGTCCCATGATGGCTCTGCTATTGCATAACCATCTTATCAGTCATCATATTTGTATGAATATGGCTGTATTTTCTTCCCAACCATATTTTTATGCTTGTCTAAACTATAGAGCAGACTGCAAGAGTCAATGTTACCTCTAACAGTTGGCTAATAATTTATTTCCCTTTGGAAATCTACACTGAAAGAATTTAACTCAGCACTATCAGTCAGGGTTCAACCAGAGAAGCAGACCAGTAGGAGATTACATTAAGAGAGTTATTGTAAGAAATTGGCTTATGTGATTGTGGAGGCTAGTTAGGCAAGTCTGAAACCTAAAAGGCAGGCCATGATATCTTTGGCACAAGCTGAAACTAATGTCCAGGGCAGAATTTCTTCTTCGTTCTTCATCAGGGAAGTATGGGCTCTGCTCTTGAGGCCTTTTCAACTGTTAAGAGTCAGGCTGACCCAGATTATCTAGGATAATCTTCTGTATATAAAGTCAATGAATTATGGGCTTTAATCACATCTACAAGATATGTTTATAGCTAATTAATAACTGAGGACGGTAGTCTAGATCAACTGACACTTTAAAAGAACATCCTAAGTGCCATGGGAGAAGGCTAACTATTAAAATGTGAAATGTTATCATTGCTGGGAAAAAAGTAGTAATTTTACTTCTTGAAACTTGAATTTTCTCTGGAAAAAAAATCCAAGCAAATTGGATTTGACTGATTTTATTTGATCAATATTTATTTATTTGTTTATCTGCCAGTAGTGCACTGGTCTAGCCACTTTTATTCATTTCATCAGAAAATCCTATCAGTTCTGGCTTCAAAATATATTGAGAATTCTACTACTGCTCTGTTCACTGTTACTATCCTGCCTGAAGTCACTATTTTCTCATTTATGGACTGTTGTTATAATACCCTTAATCCATGCTTTCACCTCGTTCCCCACTATAATCTCCATATTGTACCTAGTGTAAGTCTTTTAAGACTCCAGACAGATCATATTAATTACTCCTTTGGTTAAGTGCCCCAATCAATTCCTTTAGCAAAGTCAAAACTCAAGTCTTTTCTATGGCCTGTGTATACCTACTTGATCTGAGCCTAATACCTCACTCCTGTCATACAACTCTTTCCCCCTCCTTTACGCTGTTCCAGCATCATTGTTCTCCTCACTTTCGCTCCATCACCCACCAGTATTCCCACAGCAGGGTCTTTACACATACTGTTCTCTCTGGCAAGAATGAGAAATCTGCTTTGTTTCCTCACTTGCTTCAGGTGTCAACTAGGTTGTCGCCTTTTCACAGTGATCTTTCTTGGCCACCCCTTAATAAACACCATCCTTTGCAATGTCATAATACTTTATCCCCTTTCCGAGTGTTTTTCTTCTTTGTATGTATTACTTGGTCTGCCTTGCTTGCTGTAGTGTCTAGAACAGTACCTGGAATGTAGTAGGCATTCCAAAAATATTTGTTGAGTGAATGACAGATAGAAAGTGTCTACTTGTGAGAGTCAGGAAAAAAACAAACAAACTAAATTCTCTTATCTGAGTACTTTGCAGTGCTTTTGTGTTGAGAAAAATCTTTCTCTATATCAAATTAGGCAGGGAATTTTCTCTGCTTTTTTTCTGTTTTTGAATGTTATTGTGATGTTGTGTCTCCTATGACCATTCATTGAATATGTGTTTCTATGGTTACGGTGTTATTTCCAGTCAGAATCCTGTAAAGGAGAACCTGAATTTTGTATCCCAGTAAGTTAAGATTCCCTTGACATGCTATTAAAATATAAATGGATTTCCACAAATCAACTTCCTGTGTTATTCACCATAATTAGTTGGGAAGACAGAGTGAAAGACATATTTAGAATTCAACTCCAAAGTTCTGAAAAATGACATTGCAGGAAAGAGACAAAATGAGTTACTCTCATGTATGCTCATCAGTGAGGGTCCCTGTGAAATCAATCCAGTTTTATTTTGTTTCTCACCACTGGGGCCCTGGCCTGCTAGCTGTCATTATGCCCCTATCTTTATACCCAATTAAGCTGTGGCTTCCTTAGCCTGCTTATTCTGTCTGTTCTATTCTGGGAATAGGAATAAGAGTATAAATGAGTATACCTCTAGAGCCTAATCTACAAGTTTACCCCAGAAAACAAATGAAGTATGGCTAATGTTGACATTTGATGAGTACATGGGGATCTGGCTGTGTTAGTACATCACAGAAGAGCTAACCATATGATTTAGACACATGCCTTAGTATCTTAGCTCAATTTTTACATGTTTAGCTAGCATAGAGGACCTCCAAGAAGATAGAAAATTTTATTTTTATCCTTGTCTCATTTTGCCTTTTGGTGTCCCCTCTCTGTCTTGGCTATACTTATTCTCATCCATCTTCAATTTGGCTCCTATTGCTCATAATATGCCTAAAGGGTGAACCATATACAGTCCTTCTTACTGAATTATGAAAATTGAAAACATTTATGTATTAATAGCTATGCAGATATCTTCATATAACCTTTAAAATAAGGAACATTGCAAATGCAAATTAAGTTTTCATATGCATGGCTCAGATAAGATGACTGTTTTATGTCCAACCTCAGTTTTATAAAGATCTCAAAGTTAGTGTCATTATAATCACTGAAAAACAATTTAGATGTTTATTGAAATATCAACAAAATATGGCAAAAATAAATTGCATTTTAAAACATAGAACAACATCCCTATATGCTGTGCCTTACTGGGACTCTGTTTGATAGCTTTTTGTCCATAGGCTAACACTACTTGCTCAAGCCTGTCCTCTTAACACATAAAAACAAAAATGTTCAGGACTTATTATGTCCCCAGAGTACATGATATCCTTGAAAGACTAAACTTTAATTTATTTATTCATTCAACCAGCATTCACTGAGATATATACCATGTACTCTACTAAGAAGAACTGGCCTCTGAGTTGAAGAAAATCAACATATATTGTGCATATTCTGGAACAGGGTAGGGAGATATAATGCAATCAGCATGTTATTGAGCAAGATGTGATAAATTCTAGGAATGAAATAAGTACATAATGTCATGAAAGAGTTTCCAATCTTTCTGCATAACTCAGTTCTTCATTTTCTTGGTGAAGAGCCTCATTGATTCTCCATCATTAAAATTTCTCCTCCACTACCCCTTCCAAATTGAAAAAAATCCAAGGCACAACTTCAACCTGAGTTTTAAGATCCACCTTTTTGCAAATGTCTTTTATGATTAAATTGCTCTGTCTGTCTGACATAGGTCATTAGTTTCTTGACTAAGATCTATGCCTTTTTCTAAGTCTATCCCTGCACTAAGTAGCTGCTATTTCACAAATAATAAATTTAAAATGGTGATGACTATCTGAGCCTTCAAGATCTACTCACTGGCTTCTAAAACACACCTTTCATTTCTTTTGCTGGCGAATATGGCAGATGCTTCTTAGAGTAATTGAAAAAGTTAGTTTGGCTGTTCTAACCAACATTTTAAAAAGACTGCATGAGACTGAACAGAACAAATGATCAGGTGAAGTGATTTCCTGGAACTGTAGAGACTGAGTGCAAAGAATTATGGCACTTTACCTGGGTCCAAGAAGAGTACAGCTGTTTGGATTATTATTTAATCAATTAAGGATGAAAGGGAAATTCTGCTTAATGAAATGGACTGAATCACACACAGTTGGCTCTGGAACATGTCCCTTTCAGAAAGTGACTTGGGAGCTACATTTGCAATTCTCTCAGCCAAAATGGCCTCAGACTCCTAAGGCCTCCATAATGTAATTTTCTGAGGTTGAAATATTAATACTGAAAACACTACAGGTCACATGTGGCTTGAAAGCTCTGGTGGGCAGAACTGCACCAAAGTCACTTGAAGAAGGCAGGACAAGCCTAAGCACACTCCCACCCTTCTTGTCAATCTCCTCTGACTTCATGTTGGCCTCAAAGTTATTGTTGTTTTGAAGTCATCGTTCTTGTTTACTTCCATACAAGGCTGGCCATGTGTGTATGTAGTAGCCATAACAATTATAATGTTAATATGTAGTCAGAAAGCCAAATGTTTGGATTAACAGATGAAGAATTTAGACAAATACCTAGTTGCTTCTAAGTTGCTGTTGGGTATCAAATAACCAAGAATTTGACTTTCTCACTAAATTTATCAGTCTTAGTCAGTCAGTGAATTGCACTCCAATTAAGTATCGTTTATATTGGGACTCATTCTTTATTTTCCCATTTTTTACATTGCCAGATATTTGACTATACTTATTGCCTAAGCTCTGTAGACTTAAACGTGGTTGTATCCATGTATTTATTCATATCCTTTGACCAAATAGACATTTTAAAGAGTAGATGACTAAAATTATGTTTCTAAATTGAATCATCATGTAACATTTAGATTTAATGTAATACAATATTGATTATGAAGGTCATAAAGGCATAACTCTATTATGTACACTTCTAATTTGTGTAATTTGTATAAATAAAATTTAGATGTACAGACCTTCAGCAATGGTAACCCAGAACTTTGTGTATATGGATATGATATGATGAGAAGGCGTTTAGACTGCTGCCAACTCCAGGTTTGTTATATAACATTTGAAACTGACACAGCTGCAGCATGCTACAGACCTACATATTCCTGAGGGTTCCTTTTCCACTGCGATGGCACCAGCTGTATGGAACCTGCATGAGTCACAGGTTATGCCAGAAAAAACAAATGTCTGGAGGAGCAATTCTCCTTAAACAGAGAAGGTGCTTCAAGCTTGTGATTGTTAATGCTTTAATACAGTGTTTCATTGTCACTCTACTAGATTACTATGAACTAGTATATTTCAAGTCATAATGGCTGTTTTCGGGGTGCCTTAATGTTCTTCACATGTGGTTTATGGATGATTGAAGATTTTCGTTGGAATAGCACATCTGCTCCCAGGTGAAAATAAAAACATGACAACCTCTCAGGTAAGAATAGCCACCAGGTAACATTAAGAAGAATTCAGATAATAGCTGCCATTTTGATAGAAGTGGCCCATCAGCTAGATGAGGTGGCTAAGGGCTTTACGATGATGGTTATATTAGAAAAATCAGTCCCAAACAACAGACAATTGTCTCTGTCCAGTTACATATCTGTACAGCCTGTTATTGTGACTTTTGGTTGAACTTGACCTAACCTGGTGTAATTTTAGTAAAAGTTGTATCTATTAATGATCAAAAAAACATCTTCACAGGGGAAGCTTGGTCAAACAGTCAAAAAGATAATTCATTAAAACCATCTCTATTGTTTAGGTCTTCAAATACTTGTCAAATTAAAAACAAAAGAGAAGTGCTCTTCATATGTGTTTTGCCTTTTCTTATTACTTGCTAAATCTTACCCTTTTTGTTCTCTTGTGTGCATTAGTCCTTTCCGACTCTTTGTGACCTCATGAACTGCAGCCCGCCAGGCTCCTCTGTCTGTGGAATTATCCAGGCAAGAAAACAAGAATACTGGAGTGGGTAGCCATTCCCTTCTCCTGGAGATCTCCCCAACTCAGGGATCAAACCCAGATCTCCCACATTGCAGGTAGATCCTTTACCTGTAGATTCATCTGAGCCATCAGGGAAGCCCCTTTTGTTTTCTGGTCTAGCAATAAAAAAGAAAAAATATAATATGAACCAAAACTTAATAATGTATTAAATGTATGTATTCTAAGAACCTGTACTATGTTGGCTGTATTCTTAATAATGCCTGCTTGTGACCCCATAAAATAGTGCTGTATTTGCCAACATTTCCTTCCCAAACCAGCCATCTTTGTGGCCTGCAGGCCGTCTCACAATTCCCAGGAAACCTGAGATATAATTAAATTTTCTTATTAACTCCCAGAAAGTTCATGGGGTTTATTCATTCATTCAACAAGTATTTATTGAGCACAAGATACTGACCATACAGCATACTGAAAAAAAATCATACAATCCCCTGTCCTCCTGGAGGATTTTTCTAATGGGAATTTGGATGAAATCAGACCTGTCAGCTTCCTAGGATTGATTGGAACCTACAGAGGCCTGAACAGGATTCCCCACTAACTTCACAAATCTCCCCTCAAATAACTGATCCAAATTCTAGCACAGATCCTAATTTTTTGGAGCTTAGAGACTCTGGAATGGACCTGAGACTGAGAACTGTCTTAAAAGAACCAGAAGTGTGGAGGATATAATACAGTCTTCCACTCTCTTTCACTGTTACTCTGTTTCGGTGAAGTGGACTCTCAGTGATGTGTGCAGTTGTCCATCCAAAATAAGATAAAAAACAACAAAAAAAGAAGCAAAAACAAGATCAAAAAACTTCATTAAATATATTTCTTCTTGGGATTCTCTGGTGGCTCAGTGGTAAAGGATCCCCCTGCCGATGCAGGAGACACAGGTTCAATCCCTGGGCTGGGAAGATACCACATGCCATGGAGCAACTAAGCCTGTGCGGTGTATCCATTGAGCCTGTGCTTTAGAAGCCGAGAGCTGCAACTACTGAGCCCATGCGCCTAGATCCCTGCGCTCTGCGGTAAGAGGAGCCACGGCAATGAAAAGCCTGCACGGCACAACTAGAAAGGAGCCCCACTCCTCACAACTGCCCCCGCGCAGCAACAAAGGCCCAGCACAACCAAACATGCGTGTGTGTGTGTACTTTTTTTCCTCCTTGTAGTTCTTAGGTGCAGTATCAGAGTAGTATGGAAACTTTGTTCTTGCTGTCTAGAATCTCAGGAATTATTAGTTTGACTGACAGCACAGCCCAGTTCTACTCCAGTATGTGAGACTTGAAATACAGTGTCTTATATAATTCCCATGTGCAATATTTGTTTCTGCAAGGATCCAACTGACCTGAAGTTGACCATTGGCTATGGGTTTCTGGTACATGATACCCTTTCCAGATGTTTCCGTAACACCAAGTAAGGCTTCTGTCTAGACCTCCCTCTGAAATTGCCTCCAGATTGGGTTCATAGAACATATTCATTACTTATTCTAATAAAAATTTCTATTTTTATGTTTAATTTTAATTCTCTGCAAAGCAGACTGTCAAAGAATTTGAGGTTTTATTTTTTTATTTTATTTTATTTTGAATTTGAGGTTTTAAAGCACTGTTTTTGAATTGTTTTTAAAATTCCCAGTAGCAATATAAAATATTAAGGCAAAATTTTTTGTTTGTTTTGAATCCCCTAAACTTATTAGAACACTGATCTTTATTAAAATATGAGCAATACATATATTTAAGAGAGATTTAGAAACAGTTTGAAACAAAATTGTGAGGGATGTTGCTATATGGGCAACAGCGAGACAGTGCCAATGGTATAAAAAGGTGAAAACAGCTGACCAATGTGTACAAACTTCTATAAAGATTCAGGGGTAGAAGCAGCCATTACCCATGTTGTTCAGTTGTTAAGCCGTGTCCAACTTTTTGTGACCCCATGGACTGCAGCACGCCAGGCTCCTCTGTCCTCCACTATCTCCTGGAGTTTGCTCACATTCATGTCCATTGAGTTGGTGATGTTATCTAACTATCTCATCTTCTGCTACCCCCTTCTCCTTTTGCCTTGAATCTTTCCCAGCATCAGGATCTTTTCCAATGAGTCAGTCTTTGCATCACGGGGCCGGAGTATTGGAGTTTAAGCTTCAGCATCAGTCCTTCCAATGAATATTCAGGGTTGATTTCCTTTAGGATTGACTGGTTTGATCTTCATTCAGTTCAAGGGACTCTTAAGAGTCTTCTCCATTATTCATATAGCCCCTGAAAACTTTGGGGAATCTATGAAGACTACATAAATTCATACTGCTTGACAAGAGGGTTTTGACACTGCAGAAATGACTGGGAGGAATTTTGTAAAGGTTATTTGAGAATGCCTAGGTCTTAAATATACAGCCCTTGATCCACAACTTGAAATTTGCTTTTATGAAGAGATTCAAGTCCCAGATGAACTGTCCTTATCACTTCTAAGTGTTCTAAAGTCTAAACCTAAGGTCCAGAGTGCACATCAACTGTTGCCATTGACAAGTGGTTGAAGAGTTCTGAGATAGAGTTGCTTTGCAAAGAACATGTATTGATCTGGCCACATGACAAAAAGCCATCTCAAGTCTCCCTTATGCTCAGTCTCTCCTCTATTAATGTCTCCTCATTGGAGAACTCAAGAACAGCTGCTATTGTGTTGGTGCAAGGAGTCTATCTGTAATGACCTTCTGTACAGCCAGGAAGCTGTGTGCCTGTGAACCACCCAATTATATCACAGGTTAGACAGCATCTTCTATTGGCTCTGGTGAATGGGCCAGGAAGCAAAAGGATAAATCTTTATGATTAATCTCGATTGTTGGACAGGAGCAAAAATGACCCCTAACCCCACCCTAATTTTCTTTTTCATTAGCCTCCTGATACTATCTCCTGAATAACATTGAAAGTAAGCAGCCTATAAATATTGCACAAGTTTCCAATACTAAAAGCTAATAAAGTTTATTATACTTATAAAATAAATAGAAGAAAATGTTTTCAGTTTCCTATTTACAGATCTCTGAGGAGATTCCAGGTATAATTTATTGCTTCAATTTTAAGAATGTAGCATCCCTTCACACACATGCTCTCTTCTTTTGCTCATTTTTCTCTTTGGTATTTAATGTCTCAAACACAACACATAAGTGACTGGGTACAGACAATGTCAAGCCTACTGTTACATACTCTTATTTTTGCTACATCTCCTTAATTACCTCATTAAAGATAATCTTTTCATAAGTTTACACTTTCTCTCTGTTTATGTTTCCATTTTCTCCTTCGTTTGTTAACAAATAGACTTTCTTTCGATATACCTAAGCTTCTTCCTACCCCATGTTTGTGTTCTGCAGTCACCGCCTGTGTAGCCATGTCCACATAAATTTGTGAGATTAACATATGGCTGCTAGTCTGCAACTGAAAATAAAAAATATCCGTTTATAGCAATGCCCAGACTTTGTAATTGCTTCATATGGAAGAAAAGCTTCCGGGTATTCAATGAATAGACACTGGATTTCAAATGCTTAAAAAAGGGGGGTCGGGGGGGTGTTTAGATAAACTTCTGTTCCATAGATGTTCTGCTTATTGATTATCCAATACTCTTCACAGGTTCTGGAAACCTGGTCTTTCCCTGATTATAAAAATGGCACTGACTGTGTAGAATATCTGGTGTGATATCTCCTTTCATTCACACCACTCACAATTTCATTATTTCTGAGGTGCTGCATTTTGAGAACAAGCTTGGACTTGAATTATCACCCTATATTTTTGGAACCAAAGTGCGTCTAACATTTCCTTAATTAATTGCATTTTACTCCACACCGTATCCTGCAAGGCAGAGGTAGCAGCAGCATCTTAGCTACAGGGTGAGATGGGAGAGAATAATGTTGTGTTCTTTTATTTATCATAAAGACCAAAGGAAAAGGAGGTCATCTGAGAATGATGGCTAAGGTCGTTAGAAGTTCAGGGTTGTGCTGAGTGAGGCTTATAAAATATAGATGTAAAAAAAATAAAATAAAATAAAATGTAGGTGTGTCTTCACCCATGCTTTTATAAGACAGTTCTTTATATTCACATATGGAAAGGCATGGTGCAAAATAAAGAATACATTTTTAGAGCATTTATGAGTTCAGTTCAGTCATTCAGTTGTGTCCAACTCTTTGCGACCCCATGGACTGCAGCACGCCAGGATTCCGTGCCTATCATCAACTCCCGGAGCTTGCTCAAACTCACGTCCATCAAGTCGGTGATGTCATCCAACCATCTCATCTGTTGTCCCCTTCTCCTAAGTGCCTTGTTAATTATTATTTTAAAATACCTGACATTGGGTATTTTGTATTGGGGCTTACTATGTGGCAGAAGTTGAAATACATACATATTTTCTCATTTAAATTTTGTAAGAAAACTATTGTGCCATTTACAGAAGAGGAAAAATGGGATTCAAATAGGTGAAGTAGCTCACTGAAGGTCATGTAAGTTGTAGATGGTGAAGGTAGGTTTAAAACTCAGTTCTATTTGACTCCAAATCTGTGCTTTAACCAGAAGTAATTTTAAAAGCCCTGTATTGAGTCATTATATAGTTTTCAAGGTAACTGTTTTTTTAAGATACTATGTACGCATTTGAAACTTGTTTGATTTTTTTTTTTAACTTGGGGGTTTTGTTTGAGTGAAACAAACCTGGATAAAACCTTGATATTCTTGATCTTTTATTAAAATGATATTATACTTTTGTAGCGCAGGTTATATAAATAAGAGAAATATTAATAATCAAACATTATACCTTGACTTTATATTAGTTTGTAAAATTTTTTATTTCTGAAATTTAAGACAATTTTCCCTATAACTTTAGAGATAGAATTCTTTGAGACATATTCCAAAATGCTTCATTTATCTTGTCTAACCAAGGTATTAACTCTCTGCTCAGTAATGTTCTTCTAGTTGTCCCAAATTTGAGTAAAAATATAACATGCTTTATTTAAACTATTGGCCTTAAAGAGCATTGATAGGCAGTATAAATACTGTAATTCTTAATAAGTTACCAACCTTTTAAATTAGACACTCGAAGTGTTCAGTTGAGTGTAAATCCATTTCTGGTTTTGTGTTTTTTTGTTTTCTCTTTTTACCACACACAACTATTCTTCAGCTAAACTGGTAGTTTTTTGTTTTCTTCCATTTGGGATGTCTTTTCTTTTGTTAATGCCCTTCAATTATTCATGTCTTTTTTGTTCTGCTTTGACTTTCATATTTTGTTGTTGTTGTTCAGTTGCTAAGCTGTATCCAACTCTTTATATATAGAACTATTTTTGTTCTATAGTTATTTGTCCAGACCTCAAAATGAGGCTTGCTCCTTTTTCTCTCCCCCTAAATTTTGACTATATACCACTTAGTTTTCAGACCAGACTTTACTTTTAAGAACAATTTTAGATTTACAGGCAGTTTAAGAAGATAGTACAGAGTTCTCATACACATCACACTCAATTCCCCCGGTTAACATCTTACCTTAATGTGGACATTTGCCACAATAAATGGGCCAGTATTGATATGTCAGTATTAATAAAGTCCTTTAGTTTATTCATATTTCCCTAGTTTTTACCAAATGTCTTTTTTTTTTTTTTCTGTTCTAGGACCCCACAACAATACCATATTACAGTTTTCATATCTCCTTAGGCTATGGTAAAGAATCTGTCTGCAATGTGGGAGACTCAGGTTCAATCTCTGGATCAGGAAGATCCTTTGGAGAAGCAAATGGCTGCCCACTCCATTATTCTTGGCTGGAGAATTCCATGGCAGATGACCCTGGCTGGTTATGGTGCACTGGGTGGCAAAGGGTCAGACACAACCGAGCAACTAGCACTTTCAACACTTTAGGCTACTGTTGGCTAAGCTAATTTCTCAGACTTTCCTTGGTTTTGATAACCTTGGCAGTTTTGAGGATCACTAGTCAAGTGTTTTATTGAATCCCCCTGTACTAGAATTTGTCTGTTTTTCTGATGGTTAGACTGGGGTTATGCATTTTGGAGGAAGGAAAACCTGAGATAGAGTGCCAGTTTCTTCACATCATATCAAAATGTTAGTCACTCAGTCGTGTCCAACTCTTTGTGATGCCATGGACTGTAGTCCGCCAGGCTCCTCTGTCCATGGAATTCCCCAGGCAAGAATACTGGAGTGGGTTGCCATTTCCTTCTCCAGGGGATCTTTCTGACCCAAGGATTGAACCTGAGTCTCCTGCATTACAGGCAGATTCTTTACAGTCTGACCTACTAGGGAAGCCACATCATATCAAAGATACATACTATTAGCATGGTTTATCGCTATTGGTATGACCTTATTCATTTAGCTAAAGTATTATTGTTTTTCAGGTTTTCCCACTGTAAAGGTACTGCCTTTCTTCCCCTTCCCCAACTTGTGTTATTCAGAAGGAAGTAACTGTGTACAGCCCACACATAGGGAATAGGAATTTACGGACCCTCCTGAGGGCAGATTATCTACATACACTTTTTGGAAGTTTTTTGAAAGAGATATTTGTCTTTTCTCTTTATTAATTTACTCAATCATTTATATCAGTATGGACTTATGGATATTTCTTTCCTATTTTATATTATAGTCCAAAAGCACTTTATTTCCTCAAATTGGGGCTTCTTTCAGTTGGCCTCTGTGTCTCTTCAATATGTTTCCATCAATGTAGGGGTGTTGCTTGTGTTTTGAGCACTCCCTTACTTCCTGGTATTATAAAAATCTCTAGGCATACCTTTATGTCCTGCCTCAGTACTAGAATCATCCACTTTTCCAAGGATCCCTGGTTCTTCTTACTGGAAAATGGTGTTAGAGGACAAGATCTGGATGCTAAGTATGATCATGTCACTGGTATGTCACTGTTGCTAGACACTGTCATCTGACATAGCAAAGAAATATGTCTGTATCTTAACCCATGTATTGATATATACATGTATCTATAATTATTTCTATATGTAATCATCTGTATCTGTATTAAGCTAAATGTAGGTTCATACTGATATCCCCAACTTTAATACATTACCACAGGGATTATTCTAGCCTCCTCCTCCTGTTTATCTAGATCTTCCCACTCCAATGTTGAGAAACCTGGTTCTCACCAACCACCATACACTTATTTGATTCCAGTAGTTTCAGACTTGTTAACTCATACTGCTATGGGACACAACTTCATCAAAGTATGGAGCTTACATGAAGTTCTTTTTGCCTCTAGTCTTATAGACCCCTTTCATTTACAAAGTTGCTTAAGTCAGCACTTTTCCACCCGCTCTTTTCAGGCTTCTTTCATACACTAATAAAACAGGTCCACTTGTTACAATTTGCAGTCCTTTATGATGTTTACTAAACTCCTAACTGCTTTTTTTTTTTTTAAATTTTCACACGTTAATGTTCATTCTCTGTGCTGTAAACTTTTATAAGTTTTTTAGAAAAGACATAATATCTAGTGTCATATACAATAGTTTTACTGCCATAAAAATCTCCCATGTTCCACCTTTTTTAACCCTTCTACATTCCCCCAGTTGCCTGGCAACCACTGATGGCTCTATTTTCTCTACAGTTTTATCTTTTCTAGAATGTTGTATAATTGGGATCACATGTAATTTTTTCAGATTGGCTGTCTTCACTTAGCCATTTGCATTTAAGTTTCCCCCATGTCTTTTTTTTTTTTTTTACTCAATAGGTTTTATTTGTATATCTAATATAACCACATATTTTGCATCTTTTTTTAAAATAAAAATAATACATCTAATTATATCTCATTAGATTTTGATCTGTCTGAGAGTACTTGAGATAAATTATATCATGAATATAATTAAATATTAAACTAAGAAATAATGACCTCACAAGAGGGCTAAAATCAATTCTCCATGTCTTTTTATGGTTTGATAGCTCATTTCTTTTTTCCTAAATATCTGTTTTATGAATATACCACAGTTTGTTTTTCCATTCACCTATTGAATGACATCTTGGTTACTTCTGTTTTTTTGGCTATTATGAATAAATCTGCTATAAACATTTACATGCTGGTTTTTGTGTGAATGTAGATTTTCTTTTTTTTTTCCCATTTATTTTTATTAGTTGGAGGCTAATTACTTTACAATATTGTAGTGGGTTTTGTCATACATTGACATGAATCAGCCATGGAGTTACATGTATTCCACATCCTGATCCCCCCTCCCACCTCCCTCTCTACCCGATCCCTCTGGGTCTTCCCAGGGCACCAGGCCCGAGCACTTGTCTCATGCATCCAACCTGGGCTGGTGATCTGTTTCACCATAGATAATATACGTGTTTCGATGCTGTTCTCTCGAAACATCCCACTCTTGCCTTCTCCCACAGAGTCCAAAAGTCTGTTCTGTACATCAGTGTCTCTTTTTCTGTTTTGCATATAGGGTTATCATTACCATCTTTCTAAATTCCATATATATGCATTAGTATGCTGTAATGTTCTTTATCTTTCTGGCTTACTTCACTCTGTATAATGGGCTCCAGTTTCATCCATCTCATTAGAACTGATTCAAATGAATTCTTTTTAATGGCTGAGAATGTAGATTTTCAAATGAGGGTAAATACCTTAGAGTGTAACTGCTGAATCATATGGTAAGACTGCATTGAGATTCATTAAAAAACTGCCAACCTGTCTTCCAAAGTAGCTGTACCATTTTACATTCCCACCAGCAAGGAATGAGAGTTTCTGTTGCTCCAAATCCTCATGGACATTTGGTATTGTCAGTGTTTTGGATTTTAGCCATTTTAGCAGGTGTGTAATGGTATTTCATTGTTGTTTTAATTTGCAGCTCCCTGATGCCTTATAGTGTATCTTTTTATATGCTTATTTGCCATCTGTATACCTTATTTGGTAAGGTGCCTATTCAGATCTTTTGCCCATTTTTAAATTGGATTGTTTGTTTTCTTATTGCTGAATTTTAAGAATTCCTTTTATATTTTGGTTACAAGATCTTTACTACATATGTTTTTTGTGAACATTTTCTGCCAATCTATGGCATGTCTTTTCATTCTCTTAACACAGTGTCTTTTACAGAGCAGAGTTTTTTAATTTCGATAAAATCCAGATGATTATTTTTTTTATTTAATGGATCTTACTTTTGTTATTGTTTCTAAAAATTCATCACCAAACCAAATGTCACCTGGATTTTCTTTTATGTGTCCTTCTACAAATTTTGTAGTTCTAAATATTACACTTAAGTGTATGTTCCATTTTGAGTTAATTTTTTGTGAAAGTGTAAGAGCTGGGCTTCCCCAATGACTCAGTGGTAAAGAATTTACCTGCAATGCAGGAGATACAGGTTAGAGCACTGAGATGGCAAGATCCCCTGGAAGAGGAAATGGCAACACAGTCCAGTATTTTTGCAGACAAAATCCCACAGACAGAAGAGCTTGGCAGGCTACAGTCCATGAGGAAGCAAGGAGTCAGACATGACTAAACATGCAAGGTCTATGGCTAGGTTAATTTCCTCTGCAAATGAACATCCAATTGTTCAACATCATTTGTTGAATAGACTTCATCTCTTCTCTATTCCCTTTCTGCCTTTTTAATGATCAGTTGACAGTATTTCTGGGCTCCCTATTCAGATGTATTTGTCAATGTACCTATTATTTCATACAAGCAGTGTCTCAATAACTATAATTTTATAATGTCTATAAAACAGAAAGTTGGATAGTGTCAGTCTTCCAGTTATGTTCTTTTTTTTTTCATTTATTTTGATTAGTTGGAGGCTAATTACTTTACAATATTGTAAAGGTTTTTGCCATACATTGATATGAATCAGCCATGGATTTATATGTGTTCCCCATGCTGATACCCCCTCCTGCCTCCCTCCCCATCCCATCCCTCTGGGTCGTCCCAGTACACCAGCTCTGAGCACTTGTACTTCTTTAACCAGAGATAAAATTGGCAACATCCCTTGGATCATCAAAAAAGAAAGAGACTTCCAGAAAAACATCTACTTTTGCTTTATTGGCTATGCCAAAGCCTATGACTGTGTGGATCACCACAAACTGTAAAATTCTTCAAGAGATGGGAATACCAGACCACCTTACCTGCCTCCTGAGAAATCTGTATGCAGGTCAAGAAGCAGCAATTAGAACTGGACACAAAACAACAAACTGGTTCCAACTTGGGAAAGGAACACGTCGAGGCTGTATATTGTCACCCTGGTTATTTAACTTAGATGCAGAGTACATCATGAGAAATGTCAAGCTGGAGGAAGCACAAGCTGGAATCAAGATTGCCAGGAGAAATATCAGTAACCTCAGATATGCAGATGACACCACCCTTATGGCAGAAAGCAAAGAAGAACTTAAGAGCCTCTTGGTGAAAGTGAAAGAGAAGAGTGAAAAAGTTGGCCTGAAACTCAACATTCAAAAAACTAAAATCATGGCATCCGGTCCAATCACTTCATGGCAAATACATGAGAAACAATGGAAACAGTGACAGACTTCATTTTCTTGGGCTCCAAAATCACTGTAGATGGAGACTGCAACCACGAAATTAAAAGACGCTTGCTCCTTGGAAGAAAAGTTATGACGAACCTAGAGAACATATTAAAAAGCAGACATTACTTTGCTGACCAAGATCTGTCTAGTCAAAGCTATGGTTTTTCCAGTAGTCATGTATGGATGTGAGAGTTGGACCATAAGGAAAGCTAAGTGCCAAAGATTTGATGCTTTTGAACTGTGGTGTTGGAGAAGACTCTTGAGAGCCCCTTGGACTGCAAGAAGATTCAACCAGTCCATCCTAAAGGAAATCAGTCCTGAATATTCATTGGAAGGACTGATGCTGAAGCTGGAACTCCAGTACTTTAGCCACCCAGTGTGAAGAACTGACTCATAAAATACCCTGATGCTGGGAAAGATTGAAGGCGGGAGGAGAAAGAGGGTGACAGAGGATGAGATGATAGGATGGCATCACTGACTCAATGGACATGAGTTTGAACAAGCTCCCAGAGTTGGTGATGGACAGGGAAGCCTGGTGTGCTGCAGTCCATGGGGTCACAAAGAATTGGACATGACTGTGCTACTGAACTGAGTATTATATTGGCTATTTGGGGTCTTTTGCTTTTCCATATAAATTTTGGAATCACTTTACAGATATTTACAAAGCAGTTTGTTGGGATTTTTATTAAAATTGTATTGGATGTATAGAGGA
The DNA here is from genome assembly GCF_033118175.1 of Dama dama. Taxonomy (NCBI): domain Eukaryota; kingdom Metazoa; phylum Chordata; class Mammalia; order Artiodactyla; family Cervidae; genus Dama; species Dama dama. The sequence goes on along the minus strand of NC_083699.1, from coordinate 58,349,371 downwards.
GTTGAAAATATTTGACTTCTTAACAACATTTAGTTTTTTAATTCTTAAACATGGTATTTTTATTTAGATCTTTGATCAGAATTCTGTAGTTTCTCACATACAGATCTGATATATATTTCTTTAGATTTATTGCTAAGAATTTCAAACTTCATTTCTGTTTTATTTTAAAAATTTTTAAATATTTATTTGCTTGCTGTGTCAGGTCTTAGTTGCACCATGCAGGATTCTCCTTGTGGCATGCAGGATCATTCATCCTTGTTGATATCTTAAATGGCATTGTGTTCTTAATTTCAAATTACAATTGTTCTTTGCCTGTAGAAAGGAAAACAATTGACTTCTGTATATTTGATGTTGGAGAAGGAAATGGCAACCCACTCCAGTATTCTTGCCTGGAGAATCCCAGGGACAGAGGGGCCTGGTGGCCTGCCATCTATGGGGTTGCACAGGGTCAGACATGATTTAAGCGACTTAGCAACAAATATTTGATGTATCCTGGCACCTTGCTATAATCACCTATTAGTTCCAATTTTTTTTTTCTTCAATTTTTCAACTCTTAGGCATTTTCTGCATAGACAGTTGTGTTGTATGGGAACAATGGCATTTTTATTTCTTTTTGATCTGTTTACATTTCCACCTTTTTGCTGTCTAAATGGACTGGTTAGAACATCTAGTAAAGTGTTGAGTAGGAGTAGCTGAGAGGACACACCTTGTCTTTTGTCAGTTAGAGGTAAGTTCTTCAGCTTCTCACAATCACGTAGGATGTAACTGCAGGGTTTTGGTAGATATTCTTTATAGACTTGAAGAAATTCCTCTCTATTCCTAGTTTTTACTGAGAATTTTTGTAATGAATAAGCTTTAGATTTTGTCAAAGACTTTTTCTTTACCAATTAATATAATCCCATGGTTTAAAATGCTGAACCAGTGTTGTATAAGTAGAGTAAATTCCTCTTGGTTGTGGTTTTAAATTCTTTTTATATTGTTGGATTTTATTTGCTAATATTTTATTGATGATTTGTATATCTATACTGGTCTATAGTTTTCCAATCTTATTATGTCTTTATCTGGTATGGGTATTAGGGTAATGCTGGCCTCATAGAATGAAATAGGAAATGCTGTCTGCTTCTAATTACTGGAAGAGACTGCTGAGAATTGCTATCATTTTTTTCTTCAACATTTAGCAGAATTTGTATCATTCCTTCCTTCAATGATCTGGGCCATCTGGGCCTGGTGCTTTGTTTTGGAAGGCTATTAATTATTGATTTAATATCTTTAATTAGTAAATATAGGCTGGTATGGATTGTCTATTTTTTCTTCTTTATTTTATTTATAAAATAAAACTTTCATAAATTTTATTTTGTTTAAAAAGCTTTATTTTATAAAAAGTTATAAAATTAAACATTTATTTATAAAATAAAATTTCATCGCTTTCTATTTGTATCTTTAAAGGAATTGGTCCATTTAATCTAACTTATCAAATGATTGATTATAGAGTTGTTCACAGTATTCCTTCATGATTCTTTTCATGTCCATGAATCAGAAGTAATGAAAACTTCTTTTATTTTTGATAATAATTTGTCTTTCATCTTTTCTTCCTGGTTAACTTGACTAGAAGTTTATCAATTTAATGGTATTTTCAAAAAACCGGGGTTTGTTTTGTTGATGTTGAGGTGTCAGTCAGTTTAGTCACTCAGTCATGTCTGACTCTTTGTGACCCCATGGACTGCAGCACACCAGGCTTCCCTGTCCATCACCAACTCTGGGAGCTTGTTCAAACTCATGTCCATTGAGTCAGTGATGCCATCCTATCATCTCATCCTCTGTCACCCTCTTTCTCCTCCCGCCTTCAATCTTTCCCAGCATCAGGGTATTTTATGAGTCAGTTCTTCACACTGGGTGGCTAAAGTACTGGAGTTCCAGCTTCAGCATCAGTCCTTCCAATGAATATTCAGGACTGATTTCCTTTAGGATGGACTGGTTGAATCTTCTTGCAGTCCAAGGGGCTCTCAAGAGTCTTCTCCAACACCACAGTTCAAAAGCATCAAATCTTTGGCACTTAGCTTTCCTTATGGTCCAACTCTCACATCCATACATGACTACTGGAAAAACCATAGCTTTGACTAGACAGATCTTGGTCAGCAAAGTAATGTCTGCTTTTTAATATGTTCTCTAGGTTCGTCATAACTTTTCTTCCAAGGAGCAAGCGTCTTTTAATTTCGTGGTTGCAGTCTCCATCTACAGTGATTTTGGAGCCCAAGAAAATGAAGTCTGTCACTGTTTCCATTGTTTCTCATGTATTTGCCATGAAGTGATTGGACCGGATGCCATGATTTTAGTTTTTTGAATGTTGAGTTTCAGGCCAACTTTTTCACTCTTCTCTTTCACTTTCACCAAGAGGCTCTTAAGTTCTTCTTTGCTTTCTGCCATAAGGGTGGTGTCATCTGCATATCTGAGGTTACTGATATTTCTCCTGGCAATCTTGATTCCAGCTTGTGCTTCCTCCAGCTTGACATTTCTCATGATGTACTCTGCATCTAAGTTAAATAACCAGGGTGACAATATACAGCCTCGACGTGTTCCTTTCCCAAGTTGGAACCAGTTTGTTGTTTTGTGTCCAGTTCTAATTGCTGCTTCTTGACCTGCATACAGATTTCTCAGGAGGCAGGTAAGGTGGTCTGGTATTCCCATCTCTTGAAGAATTTTACAGTTTGTGGTGATCCACACAGTCATAGGCTTTGGCATAGCCAATAAAGCAAAAGTAGATGTTTTTCTGGAAGTCTCTTTCTTTTTTGATGATCCAAGGGATGTTGCCAATTTTATCTCTGGTTCCTCTGTCTTTTCTAAATCCAGCTTGAACATCTGGAAGGTCACAGTTCACATACTGTTGAAGCCTGGCTTGGAGAATTTTGAGCATTACTTTACAAGTGTGTGAGATGAGTGCAGTTGTGCAGTAGTTTGAACATTCTTTGGCATTGCCTTTCTTTGGGATTGAAATCAAAACTGACCTTTTCCATCCTGTGGCCACTGCTTAGTTTTCCAAATATGCTGGCATATTGAGTGCAGCACTTTCACACCATCATCTTTTAGGATTCGAAATAGCTCAACTGGAATTGCATCACCTCCACTAGCTTTGTTTGTAGTGATGCTTTCTAATACCCACTTGACTGCACACACCAGGATGTCTGGCTCTAGGTGAGTGATTCACATCATTGTGGTTATCTGGGTCTTTAAAATCTTTTTTGTATAGTTCTTCTGTGTATTCTTGCCACCCCTTCTTAATATCTTCTGCTTCTGTTAGGTCCATACCATTTCTGTCCTTTATTTTTCCCATCCTTGCATGAAATGTTCCCTTGGTATCTCTAATTTTCTTGAAGAGCTCTCTAATCTTTCCCATTCTATTGTTTTCCTCTATTTCTTTGCACTGATCACTTAGGACAGCTTTCTTCTCTCTCCTTGCTATTCTTTGGAACTCTGCATTCAAATGGGAATATCTTTCCCTTTCTCCTTTGCCTTAATCTTCTCTTCTTTTCTCAGCTATTTGTAAGGCCTCCTAGGACAGCCATTTTGCTTTTTTGCATTTCTTTTTCTTGGGGATGGTCTTGATCCCTGTCTCCAGTACAATGTCATGAACCTCTGTCCATAGTTCATCAGGCACTCTGTCTATCAGGTCTAATACCTTGAGTTTATTTCTCACTTCCACTGTATAATTGTTAGGGATTTGTTTTAGGTCATACCTGAATGGTCTAGTGGATTTCTCTACTTTCTTCAATTTAAGTCTGAATTTGGCAATAAAGAGTTCATGATCTGAGCCATAGTCAGCTTCCTGTCTTGTTTTTGGTATAGAGCTTCTCCATCTTTGGCTGCAAAGAATATAATCAATCTGATTTCGGTATTGACCATCTGGTGATGTCCATGTGTAGAGTCTTCTCTTGTATTATTGGAAGAGAGTGTTGGAAGATGGAATAATACTCAGCAATGAAAGGAATGGAAATGTTCTGTATCAATATCCAGGTTGTGATATTGTAACATAGCTTTGCAAGATGTTAGAATTTAGGGGAACTGAGCAAATGTCACATGGCATCTCTCCGTATTATTTCTTGCAACTTTTTTTTAACCCTCCAAATACCTCAAAATAAAAAGTGTCCTTAAAAATGATGGAACATGTATGCATGCTAAGTCATTTCAGTCATGTCCAACTCTTTATGATCCAATAGACTATAGCCCACCAGGCTCCTTGGTGCATGGAATTCTCCAGGCAAGAATACTGGAGTGTGTAGCCATGCCCTCCAGGGGATCTTTCCAACCCAGGGATCAAACCTGCATCTCTTATGTCCCCTGCATTGGCAGGCAGGTTCTTTACCAGTAGTGCCACCTGTACACTGTACATACACACAAACACACACACGTGCATGCACGGGCACACACACACACACATATATATATACTATACAGATAGTTTTCTCGCTAAGCCCTTAAAATGTTAAATAGACCTAACTTAATTTTACTGTATTCTTAGCTGACATTTTGTTCTATTCTTGCATTCCCAACTACACCATGAGTTTCTTGTAGTGACAGGTTAAGTGAGGTACTCAATACTTTTCGGGCAATCAATACACATACTATGGAATCATCTCTATATTTGCTCCAACAATTCCCCTTAGTTTACCAACATAGACAACCCATAACTATAGACTTAGTTACACTCAATTCCTTTAACTGCTTTGTGGCTCTGTAGCATTTGACATTTTTGGCCTCTTCTTCCTCAACATTCTATTTTTTCTTATAACCAGTCTTCTTTTGATTCCCCTAGTTATTTCATCTGTCTTATGACTCATTCTCTAATGCTTCATCTTTCCAAACTCTAAATATAAGTGTTACTTTATTTTATTTAGCTTCTTTCTTTTTCTCCTCTGCAATTTCCACTGATAATTTCAATGCTTATGACTTTTTTATTAAGACATTTTTATGAATGGCTTCCTATTTTTTGGCTTGAGGTCATACCTAAGCTCCTAAACTCTAATTCCTGACTGACAGATAAACATTGCCATCTGAAGTGCCCTGTGGCACTTATAACTCACCATTCCCCAGACAGAACATAACTGTTTTCTTGTCTCATTACACACATCTTCTTCTTGTCTTGCGCTCCCTATTTCTTATAAAGACCCCACCAGCATCAATGACATAAACTCTATATGTTCATTGTAACCAATAAAACTTTCAAATGTTGTACCACGAAACTGTCCATTTCTCTTCTATGCTAGAAAGGGCCTCCCTTCAGGATACTTCCTGTTCTCCCTGCAGAGATTATGAACAGGAGCTTTAGAGATATATAACTGATTTTAAGACAACCCTGTATTTTCCCCCATTTGTTTTGGACCTCTAATTCCCCACATCACATCATATTGCCTCACCCAATTACTTTAGCCGTTACTGTAGCAACCAGCTGCACAAAAGGTATAATCTGACAGCATCTCAGATCAGTTTCACCACATATTTCTTACTTTCTGATCTGTGGTTCCTAGGCCTCATGGGGCTACGTACAGAATCTTGTCAGCCATTCTGACACACACCCGCACACACAACACACAATGGGGCAAACTTTGTACTAATAGGATATGGAAGATTGAGAGCATATGAATTGATATGTAGTTCTTTTGTCTGTCAGGTGGGCATTTCTCAGACCTCTTCTCCATGGACCCTCAGAAATTCCCCAAGACAACTGGATCAGCTTCAGTTGTCCACAGCCCTAATCTGCACAGTAATAAATCCTTATAGTTAAGATGAGGTCATACTGGAGTAGTGTGGACCCCTAAGGCGCTATGATTGATATTCTTATAAAAAATGGGAACCTCGGACACAGCACACAGGAAGAACACCATGTGAAGATGAAGGCAGAGATGGGGGTGATGCTTCAGTGATCCAGGGGAAGCCAAAGATCATTAGCAACCCACCAGAAGCCAGGAGAGAGGCATAGGACAGATTTTTCCCTCAGGGCCCTCATAAGGAACTAACTCTGCCAACATGTTGATTTTGAGCTCCTAGAGTCTGGAACTGTGAGAGAATAAATTTCTGTTGTTTAAGCCATCCAGTGTTTGGGACTTCGTTTTCAGAAACTAATAGGCTAGCAACGAGATGTCCCAAGAGGTGGTACCCAATTGAGGTGGATCTCTACAAGAGTAGAGACAGGGGACAGTGTTTCAATATCGGGCATATGGGATATATTAAAAAGGAAACAGAGACATGAATGTAAACTGGAAATTTTGTGTGATAGAGCAAGAAACATGGCCCCCATTAATTTAGCTGGGAAAGAAAGCATTATGTGAAAAGGGCAGAACTCAGCCTCTGCGAGTAATTAATGAATCTGCACTCGAAAAAACATGCTCACTCCCTTAAATCTAAGATGGATAGAGAAGAACCAATTAGGTAAATTGGGTGAAATTCAGATAAGGAATTTATGAGAATGGAAGATTGGCTTTAGCAAAGATGAAAGGAAAGAAATGTACTTAGCTAGACTAAGGGATGATTATGTAGGATTTGATGATAAGGGACACATATTTTAAAAGTGAAGCTTCAAAGTAGAAGTAAAGTGATACAAAGGAAAAGATGCTTCTTACCAGTCTTAGTATAAGTACAGGGAAATATTTTTGTAATATGGAGGTAAGAGCGTTTTATCAACATGACAACAAAGTAAGAAATCATGAGAGTAAAATGAACAAATTGAATGAGTGTCTGGAATAAAAAATCATTGGCATTAAAAACAGTAAAGAAGAAATGAAAGGAGGAAAAGTATTATTAATACATATGAATGATAAAGGATTAATATTGAAAATTTATGATTGCTTTTATTAGAAAAAAGTTATTAGTCTATTTATAAAATAGGAAAATTATGTGACAAGTTAATGTATTAAAGTAGATGTGTAAATAACTGACAGTTAAAAAGATACTTGAAGACACATTATCAAAACATGTAAATTGAAAGTACAAGATATTTTTTCTTTTCACATTGGAAAAGTTTTTGGAAGCCTAAAATACTTAACATTGGTGGAGATGCAAGGAAATCAACACTTTTGTACACTTTTGAGGGGATTAAAATGGGTCTAGCTTTTTTTGAGCCAATTTCAAAATTATTCTCAAAATTTAAATGTGCATATATTTTGTTGTTTTTGTTTAGTCACTAAGTCATGTCCAACTCTTTTGCGACCCCATGGACTGCATCCCACCAAGTTCCTCTGTCCATGGGATTTCCCAGGCAAGAATATGGGAGTGGGTTGCCATTTCCTTCTCCAGGGGATCTTCCCACCCAGGGATCTAATCCGCATTGGCAGGTGGATTCTTTACCAGAGAGCCATCTGGGAAGCCCCATATAATTTGTTACAGTCAGTCAACTTGTAGGAATTTATCCTAACAAGTATTGCTACTAATACTTAAAGACATGTGTACCATGATATTTTATTGAACAGTTGTTTGGGTAATAAAAAATTGGAAGCAACCTAAATGCCACTATTAATATAGAAATAGTTAAATAAATGGGGATGGTCATAACATGGAATATTATAAGGCCATTATAAAAAATAAGGTAGATTTCTGTGCAATTATTATAACCTAGGCAGATGCCTGTGACATTTTTTAAGTGTAAAAAAGGCAAATTACAAAGTGTCTTAGTCATATGAACCTTTTTTCTTAGTAAGCAGACACATCTTTATTTATCAAAAAGCCTTAACAGTGCTTATCTCTGGTAGGTGAGATCATGAATGACTGGTCCTTACACTTTGCACATGTCTATAATTTTTGAAATGTTTTTAATGTAAATATATTTTACAATCAGACATTTGAACATAAGGATAAAAGAAACCCTAGTTGAGAAAAACATAAAAGGGTAGATGCTCCAGGAATATATTTCTGAAAGGAATACACCTGTTGAGTACTGAGAGGAAAACGCCTGTTGAGAAAATGTTTATGAATATGGGAATGCACCTGGCTGGTGTGACATTCCATCTAGTTAGTATTATTTTTTGCAAGATCAGTAAACTCATGATGGGACTTCAGCTTAACAAATGAGGTACAATATGTCTTTGGATTTTACAGATTTAATGTTCAGAACTTCCATTGAAACTTTGTGATACAGTAACTTTTCGTTTTTTCCAAGGTATAAACTTGTGTTGGGTGCTGAAAAGCTGTTTGTGGGCTACAAGTCACTTAGCTAGGAGCAAAGTTTGCAAAAGAGCAAGCACCTTAATTTCAAGAAGGCTTTAAGTTTTTTCTAATTGCATATCCTATAGCTATACTGTACCAATTATAAAGTAATAAAATCTCACTTTGTAAAAAAAAGATCAATAAATGAAAGGCATTTTTAGATGAGGATGTTCACTCAAGAAGTTCATGTTACATTAGTGTACAAGTCTTTCAGACTAGGAAAAGACCATGTTTTCTGTGGTTTAGTGTCTGTGCAGCACTTGCCCTCTCTTTCACCCACTTCTGGTGAAAAGGTCCTTTTCTCCCTGGCAACACATATGAGCACATGGTCAATATTTGGACTATCAGAACACCTTGTTTTCCCGACCACAGTCATTAGTTAAGGGTTGAAATAGAACCTGTCTTAGATTGGGTTCCCCAAGAGTAGACCCTGAGAAGAGTACTGTGAAGATGATTTATTAGGAAATATTTCAAGAAACATCTAGAGGAAATTTAGAGAGGAAGGATATGGGAAAAAAGAATACCGAGCAAGGTCCTATGAAGGATGCTATGTCAGGAGTCTCCAAGGCCACTCCCAAGTTTTCTGACTCACTAAGAGGATTCACAGGACACAGTATATAATCAGGCTCACGGCTATGATTTATTACAGTGAAAGGATACAAAGCAAAATTAGCAAAGAAAAGGGATGTATAGGAAGAGGCTCAGAGGAGACCAGGCATAAACTTTCCTGAATCCTCCTCTAGTAGAATCACATAAAAATTACTGTTTCCCCAGTGAATGGATCGCAACAACACATATAAAACTTTGCCAACCAGGGAAGTTGCCAATCAGGGAAGTTCACCCTGACCCTGAGGGGATATGGGTGAAGTTCTTTTGAAGCTCAGTCCCCAAGCCTTTTCTTGGGGGCTGGCACCCTCAGCCTGACTCTTACCTGAGTTCCAAACTCCCAGAAGGAGAGCAGGTGTTCAGCATGAACTACATGGTTTGTACAATTTAGGTACAGTAACTCTTATCAGGTAATAGCGGAGACCCTTCTGAAATCCCAGTTCCCAAATACCAAGCAAGGGCCAGCCTTGCAAGTAGACCTTTTTAAGGCTAGCAATTTCAGTCTTAGTGTGTTAACTCTTTCCTACACAGATACCTTTGTTTCAATCCCATAGGAAAGCTCTGAAAACTGTGTAGGCTACACCTCACTTTTGGTAAGGGAGATAAGACTATTCCCACACCTGTCAGTCATTGTTTAAAGACTATCTGACAGGGACATAAATCTCCAGACACTTCTGGAAATCTGTGTGGGTGGACCAAACTAGTTCCAGCTGCCTGAGGGCAAGTCCTCCAACAAAGAGATGTAGGTTTTGGCTGTTGAGAGTGACAACTCACTGGGAGACATGTGCATAAAAAAAAAAGAAAGAAAGAAAAAAAAATAGAAAAAAAAAAAAAATAGACCTGACCCTGAGGGGATATGGGTGAAGTTCTGACAGCATCTGCTGCTGTGATCCTCCCTGGGACTGTAGGTACTGAGCCAATCACAGAAAAACCATCCCCTTGAGATAAACAAGCTGGCACCTGAGCCTAATGCTGCCTGTAGGTATATTCTCCACCTTGTGGAGAAGACCCTTCTGTAGTAGTTTAGAATGGAATCTGCACTCAGAGAGAAGCAGAGAGAAAACAGGGATAAAAAGTCCTAATACTGTTTCAAGTTCTACTAACACCTCTGACAATCAGGCCTACCAGTGGTCCTCTCTTTTTTTTTTCTTGTTTTTTTTTTCCAGTTTTATTGACTGGAATGGTGTTTGAGTTTGAGGTGTATAGCATAATGATTTGACTTACATACATCATGAAATTATTAACACAGTATTTAGTGAACATTCACTACCTCATATAAATACAAAATGAAAGACATCTATTTCTATTTTCCTCATGATGAGAACTCTTAGGATTTACTCTCAACTGTGATAAAACAACAGCAGTTATAATTATATTATCAGGTTATGCATTGCATCTTTAGTAGTTAGTTACTTGTAACAATTCCCCCTCCCTAAGGCCCCTCCCTCACCTCTGTAAATCTAATCTCTTTTTCTACGAGTATGCTTGATTTTTTTTGAAGTATTTATTTATAACACTTTGTTAATCCCTGATACACAAACATGGACTTCCAGGTGTCTCTAGTGGTAAAGAACCCACCTGCCAAAGCAGGAGATCTAAAAGATGCAGATTCAATCCCTGAGTCGAGAAGATCCTCTGGAGTAGAGAACAGCAATGCACTCCAGTATTCTTGCCTGGAAAATCCCATGGACAGAGGAGCCTGGCATACTACAGTGCATGGGGTCAAAAAGAGTCAGACAGGTCTGAAGCAACCATGCACAAATGCACACAAACATAATGATTGATATTTCTGTACATTGCAAAATGATCACCACATAAGTCTAGTTACCATCTGTCACCATACAAAGTTAGTAGTACAATTGACAATATTCCCTATACTGTACATTATGTCCTCATGACTTATTTATAACTGGAGGTTTATTCCTCTTATCTCCTTTACCTTTTTCTCTTATCCCTTCAACCCTCTACCACTGATCCTCTTATCTGAACTTGTAACACATTTCCTTTTTTTTTGCTTCTGCTGACTTAATTTAGCCTTTTATAGCTGCAATCATTCCATACAGTCTTGATGAAAATACTCTGTACATTATCTATTGCATCTCACAGATCATGGGTACCCAATTCAAAGATATTTGATATTAAATGTTGTTTCCTTTTAAAGTTAGAAACTTAGATTAATAGATTCCATGTTAGATATTTCCTAAAACAGATTTGGACAAGCTATAGCCAAATCTACCACTCCTGCCCTCCCTTCTCTAACCCACACCCTCAGTATGTTTTTGTAGGACCACAAGCAAAGAATGGGTTTTATATTTTTAAATGGTTGAGGGCAAAAAATTAAAAAAAAAAACATTTTGTGACACATAAAAATCATATGTAATTCAGCTTTGTGTTTATAAATAATGTTTTTAATTTCATGAATAAAATATGTGTGGAAATTTGTTTTCTTTCTTGTCATATGAGTACCTGCATAATAGTCTTGATTTTGCCTCTTGGTCCACAAAGCCTGAAATATTCATTATCTGGATCTTTTCAAAAATGTTTGCTAGTCTCCATCTGAGAAAAATGGAAGTGGAAAATTGATTAACTTTTCTTTAGGGAAGGGACCATGTGTTATTCTATATTTTTTATTAATCACTTATAATAGTACTTAGGAAAAATTCTCTGCAAGTGGAAACAGGAGATAGAACTGACAAAGCTATGCGGCACTTAATATACTACCCTAGTAGAGGCAGATGGAGGAGTAACTTAATGATGGCGACCACCCATCACTAATTGATGACTACAGTAACTAAAGACAGCTAATGCTGCTTGTCTTTTCAGCAATATTAAGGGGAAGGAAAATAGAGGAACCTTTTCCCTGTGATTAAGTTTTGAGGTGCCAATTGAGGACTTACATAAGGTATTCAAATCTAAGATTTTAACAACTCAAAAATCAGAGGTTCAGGTCTGTTGTTGTTTAGTCACTAAGTCATGTCTGACTCTTTGTGACTGCATGGACTGCAGCACACCAGGCTCCCCTGTCCTTCCCTATCTCCCAGTTTGCTCAAATTCATGTCCATTGAGTCAGTGATGTTGTCTAACCATCAAGTGTGTTAATTAGCTTATATTTTAAAAGTAGATGTATCTCTGAAAATACTGAGCTTTTCAGTCATTCATACCCATGCATGGTTTTTACCATGATAATAGATTGCTTTTTGTTTAGCTGTTGTAGAAAATGAAAGATATAAGCAAAGAGAATGGGTGGGAGAAAAAGAAAATGTGATCTTTGAAACTGAAAAACTATGGAAGAAGGAGACCTTGTGTTTGGCTCTGTACTGGGTGAGTTTTCATTTCTGTCTGCTTGAGAATTATTCCAGTCAAGAATACTGGAGTGGGCTACAATTTCCTTCTCTCTGTAGTGTTATAGAAGTTCTTGAACTAATATAGTAGCTTGCATTTCATGCAAAGATGGGCACAATAAAGGACAGAAATGGTAGGGACCTAACAGAAGCAGAAGATATTAAGAAGAGGTGGCAAGAATATGCAGAAGAGCTACACAAATGGATCTTCATGACCCAGATAACCTTGATGGTGTGATCACTCACCTAGAGCCAGACATACTGGAATACAAAGTCAAGTGGGCCTTAGGAAGCATCACTACAAACAAAGCTAGTGGAGGTGATGGAATTCCAGTTGAGCTATTTCAAATCTTGAGAGATGACACTGTGAAAGTGCTGCACTCAATATGCCAGCATATTTGGAAAACTCAGCAGTGGCTACAGGGCTGGAAAAGGTCAGTTTTCATTTCAGTCCCAAAGAAAGGCAATGCCAAAGAATGGTCAAACTACCACGTAATTGCACTCATCTCACATGCTAGCAAAGTAATGCTTAAAATTCTCCAAGCCAGGCTTCAACAGTATGTGAACTGTGAACTTCCAGATGTTCAAGCTGGATATAGAAAAGGCAGAGGAACCAGAGATCAAATTGCTAACATCTGTTGGATCATAGAAAAAGCGAGAGAGTTCCAGAAAAACATCTACTTCTCCTTTATTGACTATGCCAAAGCCTTTGCCTGTGTGGATCACAACAAACTGGAAAATTCTTCAAGAGATGGGAACCAGACCCCCTTACCTGCTTCTTAAGCAATCTGTATGTAGGTCAAGAAACAACAGTTAGAACTAGACATGGAACAACAGACTGGTTCCGAATAGGAAAAGGAGTATGTCAAGGCTGGATATTGACACCCTGCTTATTTAACTTATATGCAGAGTACATCATGCAAAATGCCAAGCTGGAGGAAGCACAACCTGGAATCAAGGTTGCTGGGAGAAATATCAATAACCTCAGATAAGCAGAGGATACCACCCTTATGGCAGAAAGTGAAGAATAACTAACGAGTCTCTTGATGAAAGTGAAAGAGGAGGGTGAAAAAGTTGGCTTAAAACTCAACATTCAGAAAATTAAGATCATGGCATCCTATCCCATCACTTCATGGCAAATAGATGGGGAAACAGTGGAAACAGTGGCTGACTTTATTTTCCATGGGCTCCAGAATCACTGCAGATGGTGATTGCAGCCATGAAATTAAAAGACGCTTACTCCTTGGAAGGAAAGTTATGACCAACCTAGATAGCATATTAAAAAGCAGAGACATTACTTTGCCAATAACGCTCTGTCTAGTCAAGGCTATGGTTTTTCCAGTAATCATGTATCAATGTGAGAGTTGGACTGTGAAGAAAGTTGAACACCAAAGAATTGATGCTTTTGAATTGTGGTGATGGAGAAGACTCTTGAGAGTTCTTTAGACTGCAAGGAGATCCAACCAGTCCATCCTAAAGGAGATCAGTCCTGGGTGTTTATTGGAAGGACTGATGCTGAAGCTGAGACTCCAATACTTTAGCCACCTGATGTGAAGAACTGACTCATTGGGAAAGACTCTGATGCTGGGAAAGATTGAAGGTGGGAGGAGAAGGGGCTGACAGATGATGAGATGGTTGGATGGCATCACCAACTCAGTGGACATGAGTTTGAGCAAGCTCCAGGAGTTGATGAACCAGGGAAGCCTTGTGTGCTGCAGTCCATGGGGTCACAAAGAGTTGGACATGACTAAGTGACTGAACTGAACTGAAAATTGCTCTTGTAGTTTGGTTTTGAGATGTGGTATTTGGTGGATATAGAGCTTCCTAGTGGGAGATGAGAAGAGAATATGAGGAGGTAAACTTTCATTGTACCGAAAAAAGGTAAATTTAAGATGTCATTGACTGATTATCCAAGTAAATATACTCCTTTGACAGTTTGAATTAAGATATTGTCTTTTCATTGAGAAGCATTGGAGTTGGCAATTGGAGTCTATATTTAAGGATATTCATTGAAGAGGAGAAGATGGAATAAGTGTAAATGAAGAAGAGCAGAAGGCCAAGATAATAGCTTTGATGAAAACAGTTTGACCATGGCAGGAGGGAGGGGAGCCAGCAGGGAAGCAAAGAAGAGCTATTCACTGAAGTTGAAGAACAAAGGAGCACAATGTCATGGAAACCAAGAGAAGGCCAAGAATGAAGGAGCAGGTACTCAACAGTGTCAAAAGTCATAAAGAGGCTGAAAACATTCAGGAGCGTGAAACCTGAGGAGAGATTGGAGATCATTGGTGACACTTGAGAGAGAGTTCAATAAGGTAGAAAATGTAGGAACAGATTTCAGGGAACACTCAAGCAGGAATGTGAGTGAAGACAATTAACATGAGAACTCTGGCACTAAGAAGGGAGTTGAAGTGTTCCAGCATAACACACCCGTGGTTTCATAATAAAAGACAATAGAAAAGTAAGACTCATCTAAGAGAACTGTATCTGCTGTAGCCTCTATAGTTTTTTTTTTTTTTTTCTTTTGGTGGCGGGGAAACCGGTGGTATAAATTTGTCTTTTTACTACTGAATACTGAACAGCACAATTCTCTATTTCTATGTTGCCTTTCCATCAGCATTAACTTTACATTTTCCTTAACTTGTCATCTTTTCATGCTGACAGTAGGAAGGAGGAAAAAAAAAAAAGAACTTGCTAATTGACTGAGATAAAAGTGAAATTTCCAAGACTGTCGACCAACTGATGTCTCTGGTGGCTTTTCCATGGCAGCAGAGTATCTAATGTTCAAGGATGAGAGGAATCAGACCACAGGGTGCCCACCAGCTCTCCGAGGGACAGAACCCCACTTTTTCAGGCATACAAATGAGCCCTGAATAGGTTGTGAGATAAGAAGCGGTGTAATATGATAGAGCTCTGCACTGTACAAAGGGCCCTGGACTCTCCTGATGGGAGGGAAAGGTAGACCCTGTGTGGCTGGAGTAGATAATGACCTTAGAAAAGAATCTCTCTGCAACATGATGTATTTCCCTGGACTTCTGTGCCAAGATGGCTTGTTGTTTAATTGCGTAAAATATAACACTGAACAGCTCCTTTCCTCTTTCCTTCTAAAAATGCTTACACTTGCAAAGGGAAAGTTTGGCATCAGTTTCCATCCATTTCAAAGGATTAAAAAATGTCTAACGTGGAGATGTATTGATCTTTTGAAAGGTCAGCAGCACATTCATAGGTTATGGTACTACTTCTGTATAGCCAAGAGGCTAAGTAACAGCAGGAACCACAGGAAGAAACAAGAAAAACAAAAACAAACAAACAAACAAACAAACAAACACAGGAATGTGCCTTCATGTAAAATCAACTGTTTTATAGTCTTTGTTCCTAAAGATAATATACTGTATGTGTAGATACACATGCATAGCATTGCCATTTAAGATTAGAGTGCAATTAACTCAGTGATTGAAAGAAATAATTGTAAATATATTTCAGTTTTATGGTGTAACCTTTAAGATAGGAAAAAAGGCATACAGAGAAGGGCAGGGGAAATGGAAAAGAAAAAATAGATGAGAAAGTAAGAAAAATGAAGTGAAGAGGATATTAAGAAGAAACTTGTATAAAAAATAAGGAAAATGAGGGAGAGAGAGAAAGGTGTGTATTCAGTGAGCACCACCTGTGTTCCCAAGCATGCCTGCGTGCTAAGACGTTTCAGTCCTGTCCGACTCTCTGGGACCCTATGGACTGTAGTCCACCAGGCTCCGACTATAGGATTCTCCAGGCAAGAACGCTGGAGTGGGTTGTCCTCCTCCAGGGGATCTTTCCAACCCAGGGATCTTTTGTCTCCTGCATTGACAGGCAGATTCTTTACCACTAGCGCCCCCTGGGAAGCCCTCTATGTTCCCAGAACAGCTTAAAGAGCTAAGAGAGAGGCAGAATGGCAGAGCAATCAATGGAAAAGAAGTCCTGACAAAACTCTGTGTTCTGAGATGGTTGTGCTGTTTAGTGATCTGTTGCCCTTTTTACTCACTGTTCTTTGCCTGCTTAGGGCACCAAGGGCTTCCCTGGAGGCTCAGATAGTAAAGAATCCATCTGCAATGCAGGAGACCTGGGTTTGATCCCTGGGTTGGGAGGATCCCCTAGAGGAGGGCATGGCAACCCACTTCAGCATTCTTCCCTGGAGAATCCCCCTGGACAGAGGAACCTGGCAGGCTACAGTCCATGGGGTCGCAAATAGTTGGACATGACTGAGCGGCTAAGCACACAGGGACACCAAAATAGATGTGCCTGCTTGTCATCACCCTCTAAAATCAGGACTAGCTCTCTGGCAGTTTAGATCAGTCCTTTCAGTGTTTGCAAAAATACATCTTCTTACTTTATTTTCAAAGTTCAAAGCAAATTTTTGAAATAAAGTTTTAGTTTCCTTTGGGAACTTTGAGGTTTCTTCTTAAGTGTGAGGGAATGACTGCATTTTAGAAGCTGGCTTTGTAGTCTTAGTGATATGGCACAAGCTCCTGCAGGAAATCATTTGACATTCAAAAAGCAAGACATTGCATTTTAACACCTCTGATGATTTATTTTTGGAACCAGCTATTATTTTATTGTGCTGAGCTCTCCTGGCTTCTTATACATTCAAGAACCCTTCCTCTTTTTATGTTTTTGGTATGTCTCAGTGAAAAACACCTCACTGGGTCCATCCCTCCATCCATCCCTTTCTCCCTCCTTTGTACCTTTCATAATGCCCACTGTAGTCCATAGCTCTTTAATTGCTCCTCTTGAACAGTGCCTTTGGGATTCCAGGGGAAGCATATTGATCTCTGACCTGCCTCACCTAAATAACCTCGTCTTAAATTTGGATAAAATCCCTTAGTGTGCTGCATACCACCTGTCAACTCTAGCCCAGTCACTGAAAATCAATGTACATTTTACCTGGTTCTTTCTAAAACAGTTACATTCAGGCTGATCACAAACTTCTAAGGTATTAAATACATGTGATATACATTTCATATATTATCTGCATGTTAAAGGTTACTGTATTACAAGTTCCCTGAGTATAAGGATTTTGTTTTCTACTCGACAAATTCCCCAAGGTATGATAAATGTGTCACTTTTATCTTTGCACAGTACTGAATTGATGTAATACTGAATACCTCTGAAATGACTTCCTTAAAAATTGGATGCACACCAAGGAAGAAAGAGTGGGGTGGGAGAAATTAGGAGATGCAGTTGACATATGTATACAGTACTGATACTATGTATAAAATAGATAATTACTTAAAACCTACTGTATAGCCCAGAAAACTCTACTTAATGCTCTTTGGTGACCTAAATGGGATGGAAATCTAAAAGGGCGGGGAGGGGGGGAATAGATGTATACTGGTTATGTGATGTATATCAATAGATGTGTAGGTGATCCACTTTGCTGTACAGTAGAAAATAACATACCGTTGTAAAGCAACTATACTCCAATAAAGTTTTTTTTAAACTTGTATGCATATGTTAACAGTATGCTGAACATATTTATATACATATACATAGGCTTTTATGGCTGACTTCTCTCATGACCACTGAGAGCTAGCATAGCGGCCTTGAACTGTACACTTCTGGCTACTAAAGTAACACATTGTTTTGCAGATGTTTTCAATCAACGAGGTTCTCCTATATTATTCTACAGTGATCTTTTTTTTTTTTTTAATTTTGGCTGTAAAGCAACCTATGTTCCCTGCAGTGGAAGTGGGAGGAGTCCTAACCCCTGAACTAACAGGGAATTCCCAAAAGGTGAATTTTTTAGTGTGGCTGTTTCTTCAATTATGTCCTCTCCCTCTGCCATTATTTTTCTTTCTGCCTTATAGCTGACAAAACCTTTGACTCAATGGTCTTCCTTTGTGACAATTCTAATTCTGTTGAGCTGAATTGTAGCAAGTGGGTTTTACAGAGGCTGTAGTAGTCACCTTCAAGGAGATGATCAAGAAGAAAGGATAAAGGACAGGAGGCATTTATAAATTGTTAGGAGATCCTTGACATTATGAAGGGCATCATAAATTTCTCTGTAGTCTTGTAGACCTATAATTATATACAAAATGTTTTAATTCAGGTTCTTAGTAGAAATAAATCTACTTATGCTTTGTTGCTCCATACCTAAAATGTCTCAGCATTAGGAGGAATCTTGTGTGTGTGTGTCCACATTCAGTCATGTCCTACACTCTTTGTGACCACATGGACTGTAGCCCGCCAGGCTTCTCTGGCCATGGGATTTCCTAGGCAAGAATACTGGAGTGGATTGTCATGCCTTCCTTCAGGGGATCTTCCTGGACCAGGGAGTGAACCTGGGTCTCTTAACATCTACACTGGCAGGTGGATTCTTTAGCACTAGTGCCACCATCTTAGAAACACTAAGCCCACCTCCCTACTAACAGGAATGCAACTAGGAAAGTTTGCTTTGTTGTTTGTGAGAGGTCAAACTGGTGAGTGAAGTGAAAAGAGTAAACACCTAGCTGAGGGAATGATTTACCTATTTATGAGAACTGAGGAAGCAGCCAACATATAAACAAGTTCATTTGCGACATAAAGAGAAACTGCCACATTTGATATGTTAATAAATAAATCATTTTTAGTGCTAATTTACTTCAGTAGGACTAGTGCTTGGCAATATGTTCTCAAATTTGAGTTTTTCTAGACAATTAAAAGCAGTAAAACTTAGTTTCTTCTATGTTATAATCCACAAATTTATGTTAATTAATGCTGTACTTCCTCCAGAGACTCTGAATCAATAAAAGTTTACTGTTTCTTATTTTAACAAAAAATGAACTTCCCTTTTCCAATTTATATATCTGGAAATCATTCTGTAAGTCCATAGTTTGAGGGAATGGAACATCTCACTGGTGCAAAGGTAAAAAGAATCATGGTACAATTCAACCTCAGTTGCCAAAGATGACAAGTTGAGATGAATGTGAAAATCCTGTAGTCATGAAACATCTAGCGTTGGGAAAATACTGAAATTTTTATCACAAGACTCCTCTTGTAGCTTTTTTTGCTATTACTTACTGATCTAAATCATTTGGGAAGGTAAGGTATACACACTCACACACTCACACACCCACATACATGTTGTTGTAGTTGTTCAGTCACTCTGTCGTGTCTGACTCTTTGCGACCCCAGGACTACAGCACACCTGCCTTCCCTGTCCTTCACTATCTCCTGGAGCTTGTTCAAACTCATGTCCGTTGAGTCATTGATGCCATCCAACCATCTCATTCTCTGTTGTCCCCTTCTCCTCTTGCCCTCAGTCTTTCCCAGCATCAGGGTCTTTTCCACTGAATCAGTTCTTCACATCAGGTGGCCAAAGTATTGGAGCTTCAGCTCCAGCATCAGTCCTTTCAATGAACATTCAGGGTTGATTTTCTTTAGGATTGATTGGCTTGATCTCTTTGCTGTCCAAGGGACTCTCAAGAGTTTTCTCTAGCACCACAGTTCAAAAGCATTAATTCTTTGTTTGTTTGTTTGTTTTTCAAAAGCATTAATTCTTAAATGCTCAGCCTGCTTTATGGTCCAAATCTCACAAAAACCATAGCTTTGACTAGATGAACCTTAAAAACACACTTAAACACACACACACACACACATATACACACACAAACACACATACCTTGGATAGCTCCTAAAATATTTTTACCATAATTTTGTGTGTGTGTGTGTGTTCAGTTATGTTTGACTCGTGACCCCATGGACTATAGCCCACCAGGCTCCTCTGTCCATGGAATTTCCCAGGCGAGAATACTGGAGCACATTGCCATTTCCTCCTTCAGGGGTTCTTCCTGACCCAGGGATCAAACCTGCACCTCCTGCATTGGCAGGCAGATTCTTTACCTCTGCATCACCTGAGAAACAGATTTTTACCATAATACTTTAAGAGAAAAAATTATTTTGGGCAAGAATTGCAAACTAAAGTTTATTTTTGTAGATTTTAAATTTTTATTACAAATAGAATTAGAAAGTGAATTAAGTTAGTGAGCATCTCTTAGTAGGCTGGTAAGTCAGTCACAGAAAAAATGCGAATTTGTTGATTAAAACCCTTGAGGTATAGAAAAGTCAGTCTCTTTCTGAAGTCTCTTTAGCTACTTCTTCTGTCCATGGTTAATTATATCACCTCACTGAGTTCTGAAAAGTCATTTCTCAATTATCCAGTTATTTCAGGTATTACCATGAATTTGGTTAGTTCTTCAGAGAGCTAACTGAAATGGAAGATAGGTAGATAAGTAGCAGGAGAAACAGAGATTGATTCATGTAGAGTGGTGCTAAATTCTATGCCGCTTTTTTGGATCAGTACCTCTAAGATGCCCTGCATTGGTGTCCCAAACTCTGAACATGACACTTCTTTGGAAGTCCAGGTAAATGTAGTCCAGTGCTATCATTATTTACATAAAAATTGTTTTCAAACAACCAAGCTGCCTTGATGTCAAAGAGGGAATCTTCAGTGATAAGTCAGAAGATGGAACAATGGCACTGATTATGATCGAGTAAATGAAAAAATTTTTGAGGAGTTAGACCTTAGGCTGCCTTGTATGTTGATGAGCTCTTTAATCTAGCATATGTTGAACCTTGATGTTTTTTGCCAGAGATGTACAGATGCCTATACTGAGCAACAAACTTGACCAGATGACTTAATGCCTTTCAGTTAGCTCTAATATTCCACAGTTTTATGTTACTGATTTTCAATTTGTGGGACAAATAAATGTTCATCCATATGTATTTAAATACAGAATAATAGGACAAAAACACGTTATGAGGGCTTCCCCAATAGCTCTGAAGTAAAGAATCCAGCTGCAATGCAGGAGCCACATGAGACTCGGGTTCGATCCCTTGGTCAGGAAATACCCTGGAGAAGGGCATGGCAACCCACTCCAGTATTCTTGCCTGGAGGATCCCATGGACAGAGAAGTATTGTGGGCTGCAATTCACAGGGTCGCAAAGAGTCAGACATGCCTGAAACAACTTGGCACACATATATGCATGCAAACACCTTATGAAACACAAATAATTTGGTTGTCAACAAAGACACAGATTTTCCAAATGAGTTCATTATACTTATTATTCAGTATAAATGTTTTAGAAAAATATACTACCTGATTCAGATATTATGAAAACTTTGGTTATAATATTGAACTATAGGTAATTGATCTATATAATCTGTACAATATTGATCTGTAGGTAAACTTAGATAGTGTAGCTACCAACAGATATTCATTTAATAAGTAATTGTTGCATGTTTCTTATATGCCAGCATTTTGCTAGGCTCTAGGAATCCAATGATGAATGATATAGTATTACAGATCATGTAGTCTAGTTGGATATTCTGTATGATAAAGAAATTAACCATAAAGTGAAGAATAATTGTAAACTGGGATAAATATCAAGAAGGAGAGCAACATTGTGCTAATATTAAAAATAATTAAGTGTTGGAGGGCCACTTCAGAGTATTTTGGAAAGACCTCTTTGCCTATCTACAAGATGTAGTCATAGGAAAGAGGAAGAGGGGCAAACACTCCAGACTGAAGGAATGGCATGTGTAAAGACCTGAGATGGGAGGTGTTGAGGTATTGAAAAAAGGCCAGCAGAATTGGAGTCTGGTGAGAAGGGTGGGCAAGGGCAAGACAGACAAAAGTTGAGGTTGGAGTCACAGGCATGAGCCAGGTATTTATTACAGAGCCTTGGAAGAGGTTTGAAGTACAAGACCATAGAGAAATTTCAAGAAGAGGATCTTTATGATCTGAATTATGTTTTGAGAAGAAATCTCTTACATCTGCTGAAATGAAATGTGAGAGAACAGGAACAGCAGAAGGAAGGAGATGGTTAGGAAGCTATTGCTGTAATTCAAGTGAGTATTGGTCAACTCCTGGACTTGAGTGAAAAAGAAGAGGTAAAAAGAAGTAGAAAGATGTAATATTTAGTTTAGAGACAGGCTCAGGATGACATGTATGGAGGGTGATGGATAGGAAAGAATGTCTATTGTTTTTGAATACATTAATAGGCTCCTAAAGGGTTAGTTTTTTGTTTACTGTTGTTTATTTTTATGTGGGCCTGGGGTTTTCTTAGTTACTTAGATGAATTTTTGCTGTTGCTACTTTATCTGTTACTGCTTTATACTTAGTTCTTTGTTTTGTTTTTGGTAAATAGCTTAATATTTTATTAGAGAGAAAGGTTCCTTGTTTTATCAAGTTTCTTCTGTGTCTTCTTGTAAATTTCCCAAGTGACTCAGTGGTAAAAACTCTGCCTGCCAATGAAGGAGATGTCGGAGACACAGGTTCATTCCCTGGGTCGGGAAGATCCCCTGGAGGAGGAAATGGAAACCCACTCCAGTATCCTTGCCTAGAAATCCTGTGGACAGAGGAACCCGATGGGCTACAGTTCATGGGTTCGCAAAGAGTCGGACACAACTTAGAGACTGAGCACGCAGATGCACTTGTTACAGAAAGTATGACAATATAAGTGTATTGCTTTTGGAGTTTTAGTATATTTGGATTTTCTGACACTAATTGCATGATGTCTCAGAAAGGGATTGCACATTCTATCTGAACAATGTGAAGATTTTGTTCATAGTAGTATGCGTCCATCTGACTGGTTTACTCAGGAAACTACTCCAATATTTTATCTCTTCATTATCTTTCATAATATTTTACATTTTAAAACTGAAATATATCCTTTCTTATTCCATATCCAAGGATGTTCAGTGGCTAGCCCTTTGTCCTATTGTTAATTCTATAAAAATCCCTCTTATTTTAAAAGATTGGGAGTGGAAAAATAAAATGTGATGTAGCTATACAATGGAATACTATTCTATAATAAAAGGAATAAAGTACCAGGGAACTCCTAAAAGTCAGCAACAACAAAACTCAATTCAAAAAATGGGCAAAGGGCTTTAATAGACATTTCTCCAAACAAAATATACTAATGGTCGAGAAGAACTTGAAAAGATGCTTGACCTCACTAAATGCAGTTCAGAATATCTTTTAATCCCAGACTTAAAATTAGAATACTTACCATACAAATCATGGTTTAATGACAATGATGTGCTATTGTTTGATCTTAGTTTTAATGCACTATATTCATTATGCTTACTGCATATTTTCTTGTCTCTTCAATTGGATTATAAATACATTTTTTGTCTTTTTCCTACGTCCTTCATGTTATCAACAGCTTTTTTTCCAAGTTTTATTTATAAGTGTACCACTTTGTTTCTATGCTTTATTGTAATTTCTCTTAATTTAGAAATTCACTTTCTTCTTCTTCCATTTGAACATCTTTCCCAGTTTTCCCTGTGAAAGTTAGATCTACTTAAGAAATTACTTTCTCATAATGAAAAGTCCCATTACTTTGCTATTTTTTTCCTGACTTCTCTCCCCAAGGTTGTTTGGAGAGGTTGTTCCCCAGAAAAGAAGAATTGTGATTATTCTGTGTAGCTCCCGAAGACAGAATGAAGATTAATAGTGGGATGTGCAAGGAAGAAAGACTGTAACTCAGTTTGTGGAGGACCTTTCTAATAACTACAACTATGTGATGGTCTCTGGATGTGCCCAGGTAGGAGCTTTCTGGAGAAGGAATGCCAACATTGCAGTGTCATGTCTTAGAGGAATGATTCCTTCCAGATCCTTCCTGACTCTAAGATTCCATCATTCAGAAAGGTTTTTTTTTTTCCCCAACTCCCCCTCCATCACCCCATCTTCTTCTTTAAAGTCTAAGCAACAATTTAAATAAAAGAAAATATAAGATAAAATAAAACCTCTCTGGCATGGCCACCAAATTAACATCTTCAGGATAATTGCAGTTCTCCTGTCTGACCCCCTCTTTGACTGTGCACTTTGCAATGTTGGACTTTGTTCCCACCTTTCCAATACGTGTCTCTTTTTCTTTTATTACTAGTAGTGTCAGCTCCCAGCACTGTGATTAGTCTTAGCTGCATCTCCAAATGTTTTTTTTAATTTTATGTTTTTTACATTTAGCATGAACTGACATGAAAAATTAACATTGGCCTTGAGAGATTAGCAGGAAGTCTTGCCTTATTCCTATAATTCCTCAAATTTCTTTTCCCATCTATCATTTTATTAAGTTGAAATACAACTTTTTACATATGTCTACCACTCAGTTGAAATACCACATTGCGTCATACATTTGTATTAGGAAAAGAATCCTAGTTTGTCAGGTTAAAAGCTTTCCTTGATTTAAACCATCTGAATACGCTTCCTGCATCCTGTTTTGCTGTAATCAGCTTTCACAAGAGTCAGCCATTTTCTGCCCCTCTGAGAATGCCCACTGTGTTCAGTGTGTTGACATAAATTCTGCTGTTCTAGCCAGACTTTAAGCTCAAGAGTAATTAGATTCCAAATCTGATGTCTAATATCACGTAACAAAAAGACAGTAGAAATTCCACCCAAATACTAGAAGGCGGAGGAGTAAGATTGAAGTAGATTTAAGATTGGCTCCTTTTGAGAAAATCATTATTAATGTGTTGAACTTAAATACGTGTAAAGATTTCAAAGGTGGAAATTATGTACTCTTTCAAAGATTTAATGTGTTGTATGAGAGACTATAAATGACCTAGGGTAGTCCCAGTGAGCTCAGAGAAGGTACTTGCTCACTCAATGTCAGAATGACCTCATTGTTAATTAGACACATAGGATTTGCACTGGATGTTAAACATGAGAATCATAAAGGTCTTCATGGCTAATGTCACATCTTGATTGTTATTGCTAATATGTAGTTTGTGTAATCATTCATGCTCTTTATCAGCCTACTATTTCCAGGATGAAGAATATCATGTGTGAAAAATGCCAGTGCAGTAACAGGTACACTATAGACACTTAAAACAAGCCTGGCTCTTCTCCTTCTTTCCTTTCAGCTCACTCACTAGCTTTCTATTTTCGCCTAAGCTCTTCTATGTATGTTATGTATAAATAATATACATAGATACCCTGGTGGCTCCGACAGTAAAGAATCCATTTGCAATGCAGGAGACCCAGGTTTGATCCTTGGGTTGGGAAGATTCCCTGGAGAAGGGAATGGCAACCTACTCCAGTATTCTTGCCTGGAGAATCCCATGGACAGAGGAGCCTGGTGGGCTACAGTCCGTGGGATGACAAATAGTCTGACATGACTGAGCAATTAAGCAGGCACACATACATATGCAGGCAATAAATAACAGACTTCCTGCCATTTCCATTTCTTTAAAGGTGGAAATCTGGAATTGGACCACTTTCTTTCAATAGGCTTATCCTGCATTATCTGTTTAAAGACAGGACCTCTGAAGGGGCTCACAAAACAAAACTGCTACATCTACTTTTTATATGGCCTTTGCAAATCATTAAAACTGGAAAAATCTCTTTGGCCTATCATATTTATGTTTGTTTCAGTCATATTTTGCCAGGTTACTTTCTTTCTCAGGAGTTAAATTTAATTTTCTGTTTCCTTAAGGCTTCCACATTAAGTGAAAAAAAGCAACATGTACATAGATGGCATCTGGTCCCATCACCTCATAGGAAATAGATGGGGAGACAGTGGAAACAGTGTCAGACTTTATTTTTTTGGGCTCCAAAATCACTGCAGATGGTGACTGCAGCCATGAAATTAAAAGATGCTTACTCCTTGGAAGGAGAGTTATGACCAACCTACATAGAATATTGAAAAGCAGAGACATTACTTTGCCAACAAAGGTCCATCTGGTCAAGGCTATGGTTTTTCCAGTGGTCATGTATGGATGTGAGAGTTGGACTGTGAAGAAAGCTGAGCGCTGAAAAATTGATGCTTTTGAACTATGGTGTTGGAGAAGACTCTTCAGAGTCCCAACCAGTCCATCCTGAAGGAAATCAGTCCTGGGTGTTCATTGGAAGGACTGATGCTGAAGCTGAAACTCCAATACTTTGGCCACCTCATGCAAAGAACCGTGATGCTTGGGCAGGAGGAGAAGGGGATGACAGAAGATGAGATGACTGGATGGCATTACCGACTCGATGGGCATGAGTTTGAGTAAACTCCGGGAGTTTGTGATGGACAGGGAGGCCTAGCGTGCTGCGATTCATGGGGTCGCAAAGAGTCAGACACGACTGAGCGACTGAACTGAACTGAACTGAACATAACATTACCCCCATCATCATTACCACACCCAGACACACATTTGCACGTCTCTCTGTAGATTTACAAAGATTATTTCATACTTGACTTCTTTTATACTCCTGCTAAATCAGCATGTTAATTTATTTTCAAGGCTACTTATAGGACTGAACATATGAAAGCTTGAGAAAAGTTGTGATTTATGTGTATGTGTTGGCAGAGAGCAGGGAGACTATAATTAGTCTTGAAGGAAACTAATGTCACAATACATACTAGCCCTCCACAAGCTCACATTTCTAGTCTCATGATGACTGCAAATCTTGGTGCAGTCTAGTCTTTTTTTTTTCTGTAGGGAGGAGAAGACTCAAAACTGCATTCTTGAGCTGAGTGGATAAATGGCTGCTAAATTATCTCAAGGAATGTAACAACAGCATGTGCCTGTTGATTCATCATTTTGAATAAGTTGTTTTCCCCTCTCACTCTAGTCCAGTGGGGAAGACATGGAACATCTTGGAAAGGGGAAAAAGTACAGGAGTACCTTGGGGGAATTCTTTTAGCAAAATATAATGAAAAGTGAAGTCTGGGGATATAACAATGAGCCAAAATAACAAGTGAGAGCTGTTCCTGAGGAAGGTGTGAGGTAAAGAGGAGGTGGATAGCCAAACTCTGCCAGATACGTATGCATATCAGCACCTCTCCTTCTTTCTCCCTCTACTTTTACTTTGAGTGGAGAAAGATTAAACATTGAAATAACAGAAACTATGCTGGGAGAAGGGATGTGAGAAGGAGATACTGAAATCCCAATCTTCTACTCCAGTCTTGGTATTTAAGAGTCATTGAGAACCTTGAGTACATAAGTCAAGCAACTTTCCAAAGCTTCTTAAGGGTCTTTTTTTCTAAAGAGAAAGTTTTGTGCATCTCTTCTACCTCATTTTTTTTCTGTTGTTTCCCCAAAACTCTTGTGTACTCTTCAGCTGTCATAGGGTCCCCCTTAGGATACCTCACTTAGGTCCCCTGCCATCCTCTGTCAATACCCAAATCTCCAAATGACCCTTTCCTTTCTCAGTTCATTACAACAAATTCCCAAATTCAGAATGCAATTTGTTTCACTTATGTAGGATTCAATTGATTTATTTCACATGAAACTATTAAAAAAGGAATTTAACAATTCATGAATTTCTACTTTTATAACCTGAATGAAATACTAATCAAGGGTTTGAGTCTAGAATAGATGTTTGGAGGGAAGGCTTTCCCAGAGTTCTGGCCTCTTCCAAAATCTACCCTTCTCCATTTAACGAACTGTCTTTAGAATGCTTCAACTTTGCTTTGTCTGCTTACCTTTCTGAGCCTTTGGAAATATTTCTGTTTTCCATCAGATTTAGAGACAATTGTAGGAGTAGGCACATTTTCAAATGAGCAATTCCAAATCCAAAAATGGAGAATTTTCCTTTTTAAAGTAAATATCTGGCTATTAATTTACTCACACATTACAGAGCTCAACTTTCAAAGATATTAGGAAGTTTATCATACACATTTAACAAATATTATTTATTTATGCTAATAGAAATGCACAAAACAGCCTAGCAGGTTTTTCAATAATGGTTAAATAAAAATAACCCAGAGTCATTGACTTCTTGCATCTTTGCCTTATTATACAAATGTCTGATTTCAATTTTATTCTTTCAATGTATTTTAACTCTCAAAGCTTCAATTTTGTGATGCATAACATTATAGACACTCAAATTTGTTATGTACATTAATATTTTGAAGACCACACCTCTTATTTATTGTTTTCAGGGACTTTATGCAATCCTCAGAATAATGCTTTTTCTGTCATCCCTCTGTAACTATATAAGCTTAGTGTCACATGACATAGATTAGGAAAAACTCTAATCCCATGTTAGTTTGTTTGTTTTTAATTCACACCTGCACATCTCTGCAGCACATGTCTACAGAGCTCATTTAAAAGCCAAAGAGCTTCAAGCATAGCTGTTTGGTGCATGTTCTGCTCTTGGTTCAGAAGTCACTCATGTGCATAAAAACATGAATGTGGGAAATGCTGTGTTTTGCTGGTAGGCTTGGAAATCATTATACAAAAGGCCTTTATAGAGAGCAAGATATTAAAATGAATTGCTTTGAAACTCATGATTTAGACTGATTTCCCAAAAGTTCAGGGACAAAAGAAAGGTAGCAGATTCTGAATTAACCATCCAAAATGAGATGATAAACCATCTTCCCAGGATTTGCAAAGGAAGCTTAAAACTACTATCTTTATGACCCTTGGCTGACCATATACCTTTAGCTTTTAAGTGGGGATACAGAGGGCTGGAGAAGGAAAGGTGGGAATTTGAGAAAGGGTTTTTCCAGAGAGATGCTCAGATTACGTCATGTGAATTCACCACCTTCACCCTCCTGAAGGTAGAGGGTAAGGAGGGCAGGGCTTCATTCTCACTTTACTAATGTGAGGAACTTCAGTGGGACCAATTTAAACGTTTAAGTATCTTTCCTGTAGTTTGAGGAACAGTAAAGTGGTGTCTGACATCATCTTGAGGATTGAGCAGAAAGCCACATCTGAAGTTGCTTGTTTACATAAAGAACAAAAAGAGAAATAGCTATGGCAGGGACAGCCTGCATGCCCAGAGTTTGATGGGCTAAAGGCCTATGAATGTTTCCCATGGATCTACTGTGGACTCTCTGGAGGACCTTGCTTGGGGTATTCTTAGACGCAATTTGAGAGATCTAAGATGAGCCAGGAGATCTCAGCTAACAGACAGATCTAAGGCTAATGGAGCAATAAAGTTATCAGCTTCAGGAGATGCATTTTTACCATAGAGGGAGCTTTGAGAGAAGATCCCCAGAAACTGAGAAGAGGGAATGTCTGAGCAATCCACAAAGCCCCTGGTGAGAGGAGCCAGCAATAAACTACCACAGCTAGGTGAAACCCAGGTCAGATTACAAGGATGCCAGTAAAGTAACACCATATCTATACAACCAGGCTACACACAACTCACACACACACACACACACACACATACACACACACACCCCTCTTCCTTCAAAGGACCCAGGAATCAGAGCTAATGTCTATTTTTTAAGGGAATAAGAACTTTTTTGCATCTTTATTTTAGAGAAATTTTAGGTTCTCAGCAGTATTGCTCATTGCCCCTACATGGAAAGCACTCCTCATTTTCAATAACCGCTAACAGACTGGTAAGGAAAGTTGTGATCAACCTGACAGCATATTGAAAAGCAGAGACATTACTTTGTCAAGAAAGGTCCATCTAGTCAAGGCTATGGTTTTTCCAGTTGTCATGTATGGATGTGAGAGTTGGACTGTGAAGAAAACTGAGTGCAGAAGAATTGATGCTTTTGAACTGTGGTGTTGGAGAAGACTCTGGAGAGTCCCTTGGACTGCAAGGAGATCCAACCAGTCCATCCTAAAGGAGATCAGTCCTGGGTATTCATTGGTAGGACTGATGTTGAAGCTGAAACCCCCGTACTTTGGCCACCTGATGCGAAGAGCTGACTCATTTGAAAAGAACCTGATGCTGGGAAAGGTTGAGGGCAGGAGGAGAAGGGGACGACAGAGGATGAGATGGTTGGATGGCATCACTGACTCAGTGGACATTGGTTTGGGTGGACTCCGGGAGTTGGTGATGGACAGGGAGGCCTGGCATGCTGTGGTTCATGGGGTCGCAATGAGTCAGACACGACTAAGTGACTGAACTGAACTGAACAGACTGGTACCTGCCTGTCTGCTAAGTTACTGCTGTAGTGTCTGACTCTTTGAAACCCTGTGTACTGTAGCTCATCAGGCTCCTCTGTTCATGGAATCCTCCAGGCAAGAATACTGGAGTGAGTAGCCATGCCCTCCTCCAGGGGATCTTCCCGACCCAGGGGTTGAACCCATGTCTCTTACATCTTCTGCATTGGCAAGCAGGTACTTTACCACTAGTGCCACCTGGGAAGCCCCTAGATTAGTACATTTGTTACAACTGATGAAGTTACACCAACATATCATTGCCCCAAGTCCATAGTTTATATTAGGTTCCAGTGTTAGTATTCTGTATTCTATGGGTTTGGATAAATTTATAAAGATATGCATCTACCACCATAGTATTACTATACAGAGTAGTTTCACTGTCCGAAAAGTCCTCTGTGCTCTTCCCAGTTATCCCTAATAAGCCCTGTCATGTGCTCAGTCTTTGCGAACCTATGGGGCTATAGTCTGCCAGGCTCCTCTTCCATGAAATTTTCCAGGCAATAATATTGTAATGGGTTGCTATTTTCTCCTCTAGGGAATCTTCCTGACCCAGGGATTGAACGCATGTCTTCTGTGTCTCCTGCACTGCAGGCAGATTCTTCACTGCTTTAGCCATCAGGGAAGTCAATCCTTTCCCCTAATCCCTGACAAACCCTGCTTTTTTGTGTTGTCTCCATAATCAGCCTTTTCTAGAATGTAATTTAGTTGGAATCAGACAGTATGTATTCTTTTAACATTGCCATCTTTCACTTAATAATTACATTTAAGTCTTCTCCATGTCTTTTCATAGCTTGATACTTGTTTTCTTTTGGCCTTTGAATAATATTCTACTGTCTAGATATACCATAGTTTATTTATCAATTCACCTACTGAAGGACACCTTGGTTGCTTTCAAGTTCAGGCAATTATGAATAAAGTTTCCATAAACATTTTTATGCAGATTTCTGCATGGACATAAGTTTTCAGCTACTTGGTTAAATATCAAGGACAGATGGCTGGATCAAATGGTAAAAGTATGTTTCATTTTATGAGAAACCACCAGTAAATGATGAGAATACAACAAATTCTTCTGCTTATCAACTCTTAGAATTACTAATGTCCGTCCATTTCCTTAATTCTTATAAAATGTATCATGCAGTATTTTAATGGAATTTCTATTTTTTAAGACATCCTTGGTCTGTGTATTGGAGTGTACCAAAATCATTTATATCCGTTGTACTTGGCAATTGTGTGGCAGTTTGAGCATTCTTTGGCATTGCCTTTCTTTGGGATTGGAATGAAAACTGACCCTTTCCAGTCCTGTGACCACTGCTGAGTTTTCCAAATTGGCTGACATATTGAGTGCAGCCCTTTCACAGCATCATCTTTTAAGATTTGAAATAACTCACCTGGAATTCCATCACCTCCACTAGCTTTGTTCTTAGTGATGCTTCCTAAGGCCCACTTGACTTCACATTCCAGGATGTCTGGCTCTAGGTGAGTGATCATAGCATCATGGTTTTCTGGGTCATGAAGATCTTTTTTGTATAGTTCTTCTGTGTATTCTTGCCACCTCTTCTTAATATCTTCTGCTTCTGTTAGGTCCATACCATTTCTATCCTTTATTGTGCCCATCTTTGCATGAAATATTCCCTTGGTATCTCTAATTTTCTTGAAGAGATCTCATCTTTCCCATTTTGTTTTCATCTATTTCTTTGCATTGATCACTTAAGAAGACTGTCTAATTTCTCCTTGCTATTCGTTGGAATTCTGCATTCAGATGGGTTTATTTTTCCTTTTCTCCTTTGCCTTTCATGTCTTGTCTCAGCTATTTGTAAGTCCTCCTCAGGCAACCATTTTGCTTTTTTGAATTTCTTTTTCTCATGGATGGTTTTGATCATGGCATCCTGTACAATGTTATGAACCTCTCTCCATAGTTCTTCAGGCTCTCTGTCTATCAGGTCTAATCCCTTGAATCTATTTTCACTTCCACTGTATAATCCTAAGGGATTCGATTTAGGTCATACCTGAATGGTCTACTGGGTTTCCATACTTTCTTTAAGGCTGAATTTAGCAATAAGGAGTTCAAGATCTGAGCCACAGTCTGCTCCCAGTCTTGTTTTTGCTGACTGTATAGAGCTTCTTCATCTTCAGCTGCAAAAAATCTGATTTCGGTATTGACCATCTGGTTATGTCCCTGTGTAGGTCATCTCTTGTGTTGTTGGAAGAGGGTATTTTCTATGACCAGTGTGATCTCTGGACAAAATTCTATTAACCTTTGCCCTGCTTCATTCTGTACTCCAAGGCCAAACTTACCTGTCACTCCAGGTATCTCTTGACTTCCTACATTTTGCATTCCAGTCCCCTATGATGAAAAGGACTTTTTTTTTTTTTGGGGGGGGGGGTGTTAGTTCTAGAAGGTCTTGTAGGTCTTCTTAGAACCACTCAACTTCAGCTTCTGTGGCATTAGTGGTTGAGACATAGACCTGGATTACTGTGATATTGAATGCTTTTCCTTGGAAATGAACAGAGATCATTCTGTCGTTTTTGAGATTGCACCCAAGTACTGCATTTCGGACTTTTTTGTTGACTATGAGGGCTACTTCATTTCTTCTAAGGGATTCTTGACCACAATAATAGATGTAATGATCATCTGAATTAAATTTGCCCATTCCAGTCCATTTTAGTTCACTGATTCCTAGAATGTTGATGTTCACTCTTGCCATCTCCTATATGACCTCTTCCAGTTTACCTTGACTCATGGACTTAACATTCCTAGTTCCTATGCAATATTGTTCCTTACAGCATTGGACTTTACTTCCATCACTTGTCGCATCCACAGCTGGGCGTTGTTTTGCTTTGGCTCAGCCTCTTCATTCTTTCCAGAGCTATTTCTCCAGTAGCACATTGGGCACCTACTGGCATGGGAAGTTCATCTTTTAGTGTCATATTTTTTGCCTTTTTAAACTATTTATGGGTTTCTCAGGGCAAGAATATTAAAGTTGCTTGCTATTTCCTTCTCCAGTGGACCATGTTTTCTCTGACCTCTCCACCATGACCCGTCCGTCTTGGGTGGCCCTACGAGGCATAGCTCATAGTTTCACTGAATTAGACAAGGTCCTAACTTGTGATCAGTTTGGTTAGTTTTCTGTGATTGTGGTTCAAACTACCACATAATTGCACTGATCTCATATACTAGCCAAGTAATGCTGAAAATTCTCTAAGCTAGGCTTCAATAGTACATGGACTGAGAACTTCCAGATGTTCAAGCTGGATTTAGAAAAGGCAGAGAAACCAGAGATCAAATTGCCAACATCTGTTGGATCACAGAAAAAGAAGAGAATTCCAGAAAAATATCTACTTCTGCTTCATTGACTCTGCCAAAGCCTTTGACTGTGTGGATCACAACAAACTGTGGAAAATTCTTCAAGAGATGGTAATACCAGACCACCTTACCTGCCTTCTGAGAAATCTGTATACAGGTCAAGAAGCAACAGTTAGAACCGGACATAGGACAATGGACTGGTTCCAAATAGGGAAAGGAGTATGTCAAGGCTGTTTGTTGTCACCCTGCTTATTTAGCTTATATACAGAGTATATCATGTGAAATACGAGACTGGATGCACCACAAGCTGAAATCAAGATTGCTGGGAGAAATATCAATGACCTGAGATATGCAGATGACACCACCCTTATAGCAGAAAGCAAAGAAGAAGTAAAGAGCCTCTTGATAAAAGTGAAAGAGGAAGGAGAGTGAAAAAAGTTGGATCGGGATGGGGAATACGTGTAAATCCATGGCTGATTCATATCAATGTATGACAAAACCCACTGAAATGTTGTGAAGTGATTGGCCTCCAACTAATAAAAAATAAATAAATAAATAAATAAATAAAAAAGAAAAGCATAAAGAAAAAAAAAAATTCAACATTCAAAAACCAAGATCATGGTATCTGGTCCCATCACTTCATGGCAAACAGATGGGAAACAATAGAAACAGTGAGAAGTTTTATTTTCTTGGGCTCCAAAATCACTGTGTATGGTGACTGCAGCCATGAAATTAAAAGATACTTGCTTCTTGGAAGAAAAGTTATGACCAACCTAGACAGCGTATTAAAAAGCAGAGACATTGTTTTGCTGACAAAGGTCCATCTAGTCAAAGCTATGAGTTTTCCAGTAGTCATGTATGGATGTGAGAGTTGGACCATAAAGAAAGCTGAGTGCTGAAGAATTGATGCTTTTAAACTGTGGTGTTGGAGAAGACTCGGGAGTCCCTTGGACTGCAAGGAGATGAAGCCAGTCCATCCTAAAGGAACTCAGTCCTCAATATTCATTGGAAGGACTGATGCTAAAGCTGGAACTCCAGTGCTTTGGCCACCTGATGCAAATAACTGACTCATTTGAAAAGACCCTGATTCTGAGAAAGATTGAAAGCAGGAGAAGAAAGGTACGATATAGTTCGATGGCATCACTGACTCAATGGACATGAGTCTGAGCAAGCTCTGGGAGCTGGTGATGGACAGGGAAGCCTTGTGTGCTGCAGTCCATGGGGTGGCAAAGAGTCAGACATGACTGAGTGACTGAACTGATACTTGGCAAAAAAGTAGAGGAGAGAATGGTGTAAAAGTCCTTTTGAAAAGATCAGACAGAGCATGTTTTGTGCTTGTTCTTGCTCTAGTTTTTTTAGTGTGCCTACTTTTTAGTTGCATAAGAACTGTCTCCACCCCTGCAGTAAGTGAGCTTTGCCCCATGAAAACAAAGTGATCTTCACTGCCTCTGGCAGAGTAATTTTTGATTCAGCTATTACTGATTTGCATTATCTAATTCAGTTATATTTGATTAGGCCTTGCTAACTGATGAGTCAGTTGCAGAATCACACCACCAATGTGTTCCAGACATTATAGCAAATGTTTTTTTAAAATTGTTACAATAGTATGATTATTAAGAGTGGATAATTAGTCAAGTCATTTTAGGACAATTCTATTGTTTTGATAATTTTAGTGTTTATACTTCTGCGTAAAAGATCTTCCAATTCATCTGCTTTTAAGTTTCTGGATGGATTTAAAAGAGAAATATCCTAATTTTTTTTTTAAGAAAAGCAATATATAAAAAAAGTTCAACAATTATTCTTTCATTTCTTTTTAACCTTGTCAGATTTTTTTCCCACTACCTCATACTAAAACAAAATCTGGAAATGAAATATACTGTTGAGACTAAGATTTTACAGTTACTGATTAAATTTTTTCTTTTCATAAAAATCCTTGTTTTCCTTAATTTATGAGTTGTTTCAATTAGGTTATTATGAAATTATTTCACTATCATAACACATTATCAATTTTGCTTGAAGATATTTGTATAAATTTTATTTTTAAAAATGCCCACTGCTGTCAAAATTTTTTGAAAATTATTGATCTATATCAAAAGTTGAATAAACACTTTCAAAAATCATTTGTATTATAACACTCAGGAGTTGGGATTAAATAAATTATTTATATTTCAGTAAAAACTGTTATTGTATGTATAACCTATTAATTTGGACACATGGGTTTAGATTTTTATATTAGTAATATCTACAAACCTATCTTTGCAAAACATTTTCATAAAGCAGACAGGATTACAGAAGATAAAGTATTTTCATGCAAACTAGTACAGCCGCTATGGAAAACAGTGTGGAGATTTCTTAAAAAACTGGAAATAGAACTGCCATATGACCCAGCAATCCCACTTCTGGGCATACACACTGAGGAAACCAGATCTGAAAGAGACACGTGCACCCCAATGTTCATCGCAGCACTGTTTATAATAGCCAGGACATGGAAGCAACCTAGATGCCCATCAGCAGATGAATGGATAAGGAAGCTGTGGTACATATACACCATGGAATATTACTCAGCCATTAAAAAGAATTCATTTGAACCAGTCCTAATGAGATGGATGAAGCTGGAGCCCATTATACAGAGTGAAGTAAGCCAGAAAGATAAAGAACATTACAGCATACTGACACATGTATATGGAATTTAGAAAGGTGATAACGATAACCCTATATGCAGAACAGAAAAAGAGACACAGAAACACAGAACAGACTTTTGAACTTTGTGGGAGAATGTGAGGGTGGGATATTTGAAAAGAACAGCATGTATACTATCTATGGTGAAACAGATCACCAGCCCAGGTGGGATGCACGAGACAAGTGCTCGGGCCTGGTGCACTGGGAAGACCCAGAGGAATCGGGTGGAGAGGGAGGTGGGAGGGGGGATCGGGATTGGGAATACATGTAAATCCATGGCTGATTCATATCAATGTATGACAAAACCCACTGGGAAAAAAAAATAATAATAATAAAAATTAAAAAAGAAAAAAAGAAAAAAAAAAAAAAAGAACTGAACAATAAAAAAAAAAAAAAAGTATTTTCAAGACCTTTGCTATTATTTGTTTACATACAAATAGAAAATGTTTATTAGAAATGATTCTCATCTGTTCATTAAAACAGTTCCAGGAATCTGATATTCATACATAATAATAAAGGAACAAATGAAGTACAGGAATAACTAGAGTGATGAAATCAGAATTTCTATGTTGTTAGATAAATTACTGGTCAGTCAATCTAAGCACTCATTTGGTGATTGAGAACCTGTTATACTAGGTACAGGACTTGTTGTGCAACACAAATAATTAAAAGAAGTGGTTTTTGCTCTCACTGAACTTAGATGTGAGATTTAACTAAAAATATTTAGTTAAAATGTTTAAATCAGTTGAAGAGATTACTAAAAGCAAAGGCTCAAGAGAGTGTATTACCAACTGCCCAAATAATTAAACAATCTGTTCCTCTCAGAGGAAGTTACTCAATCTATCCTATAGATTGTTATACGGAGGAGAGTCCCATATACATTTTTTAAAACCTGAAGAATATCCTTTTTGATAATTCAGCTGAACTTTCTCATAAGTTAGGCATTTTGATGGCATTTCTTATAGAGGTCATTCCTTGAGATAAGATGAACATTTCAGTATGTTAGATCAGAATCTGTGCATTGTTAAGGATAATACTAGATTCTCAGATACAAGGTCTCTTCAGGTTCTTGTGATAGAAGAGCCTGGAAAATCTGACTAACATAGAAGGAATGGGCAAAAAATTATTTCAGTTGAAATTTTCTAATTTTTGTGGATTATGGGTTGAATCGAAGGTTTCTTTACATTCTTTTCCATTATGGTTTATTACAGGATATTAAATATAGTTCCCTGTCTTTATAGTAAGACCTTTTGTTTATCTATTTTATAAATAGTATTTGTATCTGCTAATTCTAAACTCCTGCTTTATCCCTCCCCCACCTTCTTTCCCTTTTGGTAACTGTATGTTTGTTTTCTATATCTATGTCTATTTCTATTTTGTAAATAAGTTCATTTATATCATATTTTAGATTTCAGATATAAGTGATATCATATGATATTTGTCTTTCTGGCTTACTACACTTAGTATGATAATTTCTAGGTATATCTATGTTGCTGTATATGAAATTAGTTCCTCCCTTTTTATGACTGAGTAATATTTCATTATATATATATATATATATATATATATATGTACATCATCTTTATCCATTCATCTACTGATGGACATTTAGGTTGCTTCCATATCTTGGCTATTGTAAGTAGTGCTGCTATGAACATTGGGGTGCACATATCTTTTTGAATTAGTTTTCTACGGATATCTGCCCAGGGGTGAAATTGTTGGATCATACGACAACTCTATTTTTAGTTTTTTAAAGAACCTCCATAGTACTTTCTATAGTGGCTGCACCAACTCACCAGTTCCCTGGTGACTCAGCTGTAAAGAATCCACAGCAATGCAGTAGATGCAGGCTCGATCTCTGGGTTGGGAAGATCCCCTGGAGGAGGAAATGACAACTTGCTCCAGTATTCTTGCCTAGAAAATTCCGTGGGCAGAGGAGACTGATGGGTATAGTCCATGTGGCTGCAGAGTCAGACACGACTGAAC
Source organism: Dama dama (assembly GCF_033118175.1). Taxonomy (NCBI): domain Eukaryota; kingdom Metazoa; phylum Chordata; class Mammalia; order Artiodactyla; family Cervidae; genus Dama; species Dama dama. The sequence goes on along the minus strand of NC_083699.1, from coordinate 58,311,417 downwards.
ATGCTAGAACTTATATTCCTATCAACACTGTGAGAGGGTTCCTTTTCTCCACACTCTCTCCAACATGTGCTTGGTAAAATTTTTAATGATGGCCATTCTGAGCAATATGAATTGCTATCTCATTTTAGTTTTGATTTGCATTTCTCTAATAATTAGCACAATATTGAAAAATTTTTTATATGTCTGTTGGCCATCTGTATGACTTCTTTGGATAAATATTATTTAGGTCTTCTACCCATTTTTAAATTTGATTTATTGTTGTTATTGAGTTAGATGAGCTGTTTGTATATTTTGTAATTAAGCCCTTTTTGGTCGTATCATTTGCAAATATTTTCTCCCAGACCATAGATGGTGTTTTCATTTTGTTTATGGCTTGCTTTGCTATACAAAAGTTTATAAGTTTAATTAGGTTACATTTGTTTACTTTTGTTTTTATTTCTGTTGCCTTGGAACACTGAATTTAAGTCTTTAAGTATCACATTGTGGCAAGTAATTGGCAATGAAGTTAAGAAGTGATAGTGATGGTGTTGGAATGAGGAGGATATTGATTCCTTTAGTCAAGGATTTTTGAGCTCTGGTTCTTCCCATATCCTTGCTCTTTTTAAAAAAAAAAATTAAGGTGAAATACCCTCTTATTCCCTTTTTATCCTTCCTTTTGCCTATTAACCTCACCAAAAAGAAAGTTCCCTGATTCTTACAGTAAGTTCTTATTGCCACTACATTCTATACTGTATTAATTTCCCCTCCAAAGAATTTGACACTAAAACTCAAGATCTTTCTCTCTTTTGTTTCTCTTCAGATCTTCTGCAGCCTGGCACATTCTATTGTAATGAACATGACATGACTGCAAGAAAATCTGAGGGTTAAAACTATAATTGAATCAAATAAGTTATTGTTATGCATTATTCGGTTACAAAGTCCATCTTCTTAGCTTTACCAGCTAAATATCTAGTCACAACCATGTTCTCCTCTCTATTTTGTTCAATAATTAACTTTATCACGAATCCACTTGTAATCCACACTTACATTTCAACTCTCTGTATTAAGAAATTATCCTCCAAAATACATATAGAGCTATGTAAACTTGGATATTATAAAGGAGAGATTGTCTAATATATCTCTTTAAATATAAATAAGAATGAGAAAAATCACCCATGGGTAATAATCACAAAACAGTGGCAGTACTAGATTCAGCAAAATGCTGCCTGGCTCCAAATTTAATACTTAAACTTACTACTCCTTTTGTCACCAAGACACTAGAATTTACCTTTCCCTTTAGTGTTAAATTGTAAAAATTCCAATAACTGCTATAGGAAAACCTTGCTATTCTAGCCTGTACTAAGATTTTCAGGAGTCTGGTACATAATGAAACAGTATGGTATTTTGTTATTTTATCAGGGAATAGAAAATTAAACCAGATGTGACTCGCCAGGCTGTAATCATTAAAAAGCAGATTTGCTTGATCTCATAGTAGGTTATTCTGAGATTAGACCTCAAAACTTCTGAATTATCAATATCTAGAAACAGCAATAAAAAGTTATTCTAACATTTCCATACACTTGCCTCCTCTGGTTCTGGTTTGGAGGCAGGAACTTGAGAAGCACAAATATATACTTGTCTGTGGAGCAGTCATCAAGAGCACAGGTCTTGATTACTCAGGCACAGTACTCACCTTTCCATTTCTTTCTTTTTCTATAACTTCCATTTCCACCAGCTTTTGTATCTGCCTGCCATTTCCTGAAAGCCAGGGTGATTAATGAGTGCCAGAGGCAGCAGATGGGAAGGTAAGCTTTTCTCATCTGCCCTCTTATATTAACCGGTAGGATTTCTTGTTCTTTCCTATAACATTCCACTCAGTTGATCACTAAACAGTCAGAAACAGTGTGAAAGGCATTTGGTACTTGTTTAATACAGGGATCAGCATCAGAGATTATGCAGGAGATAGATGAAAACATGGTTTGAATTTACTTGTGCCTCAGTCAGGAGAGCATGGTCAAGCCCTACCTGCGATGTAGTATGTCCATAGCTCACCTCCTAACTCTTGCCCCAGACCTGGCTATTGAAACTTTATTACAGCTGATGCAGTTTTTTGTTTTTGTTTTTTTTTTTTAGCTGATGCAGTTTTATAGTAGGTATACCTAAACTCTGACCTCAAAATCAGCTTCATTATGTGATAGGCCATGTTAAATTGCTAGCAGATTCATAAGGAAATCCATCCTTCCAAATGCGTGAAAGGGCTCTGAGTTCTGTTGGTCATGAACTCTGTGAAACAGTCAGCTCCAATTATTCTGGGATTTATTTCAAGTCAGAGGATCAGTAAGGTCTTTAGAATGTTCTTCTCTTCCTATAGTGGCTGTCCTTTTGGTCATTTCACTGCTCATTAGAACTTGCAATAGGGGACCATAGAAAAAGAAGTGAAACATCAATTCTGTCTATTTTGTGGTAGTGGATAACAAAATAAGCTATTGTGACAATGCAGAAGATGTGGAAGCTACTGGTTGTAATGAGGTTTACAGATTATCTGCACGTTACTTATTGAGGTTTATTTTATAGATGTGGGAAACTGGGAATTGCTTATAGCCAACTACCTTTGCTATCATCTTTACTGTTCATTTTTTTTATCATAAAAGCAGTGGTAATAAAAACCTAAGTATCATATATAAGCATGAAATAAAAACAAATTCTCTCTCTACCTCTCCTGCAGTCCCACTCCTAAGTAACCCATTTTGGACAATTTTATTTTTAGATCTATTGATGAGTTCTGTTACTGTAAATAATATAATTCTACTGTTTCATTTAACAAATCTAAACAGTTGTCTCTTACCTACCAACTCTGAAAGATAAAGATGAAGAATTTAGCCCATGTATATGATTTCGCTTCATGTTCACTTAAAATTTTTTTAGCATTTTCATCATTAACTTTATAACCCAAAAGAGTAGGTTTAAAAGTTTGATCAGCTGAAGCAAAGAGCTGACTCACTGGAAAAGACCCTGATGTTGGGAAAGATTGAAGACAAAAGGAGAAGGAGGTGACAGAGGATGAGATGGTTAGATAGCATCACCTACTCGATGGACGTGAATTTGAGAAAATTCCAGGAGATAGTGGAGAACAGAAAAGCCTAGTGTGCTGAAGCCCATGGGGTTGCAAAAAGTCAGATATGACTTGCAACTGAACAACAACAACATGTCAAATTGCACACACACACATACAAACACATGTACAAGTACCATACAGACATGAAGTTTGCTCTAGTACTTCCACAAGAAATATTTTCCAGAAATGGTGGGTAAAAGATAAGAAGTATATTCATGACTAAAATACTGTGACTTTACCCTCCTGCTTTGCCAATATTTTGGCTGAGTATAGTACTTTGAGGTTATATGGCATTTGTGTATGTGTGTGTGTGTAAGTTTTGAAGGCATTTGCTGCATTGCCTTTTGGTATTCTATGATATTGATTAGACTTTGGATGGTGACCTGTTATTCTGTTTATTAACACTCTTCCCTATTTTTTTCTTGAAAACTTTGGGGATTTTTTTCCCCCTCTGTCTTTGAAATTTTAATTTTTCTTTCATCCTGATTGGCATTCTACCCACCCTGAATCTGAAAACTTGGGTAGTACTTTAACTCTAAACCAGATACTCCATCTTTTAAAATCTTACTCCTCTCTTTCATTTTCTCTGTTCTTTTTTTGTAGGACAGGCATTAGATATGTGTTGGATATCTTGCAATACTTTTGTAACCTTAGGCTTTTCTATTAAATTCTGTATCCTTTTCTATGTTGATTTATATTGTGGGAAATTTCTGCGACTGTATTATGGCTTCTTTCCCAATTAAAAAAAATTTGGTTAATCACATTCTAAATTTCTAAAACCTCTTTCTTATACTCAGATTTCTTTATTTTGATTTAGTATCCTATTTTTACTTTTTGGAGTCAATATTTTCTTAAACCTTTCTGAAAATATATAATAAAATACTTTCAAGTTTTGAATTATTTTTACTTTTGAGGTCAATGGTTTGGTTTATTTTCCTTCATTTTTTTGCCACTGGTTTTCCTAAATTCTGAATGAAATCAGTTTAAGACACTTAATCTTTTCTTTAAGATTTTTTTGTTTTAAATATTTGATTATTTTTAAATTTTATTTTTAATTGGAGTGTTATTACAATATTGTGATGGTTTCTACTATACATCAACATGAATCAGCCATAGGTATACATATGTCCCCTCCTTCTTAAACCTCCCTTCCACCTCCCTTCTCATCACACCCGTCTAGGTGGTCACAGAACACTGGCTTTGGGTTTCCTGTGTCATACAATAAATTCCTACTGACTATCTATTTTACAGATGGTAATGTGTAGGTTGGGCTTCCCTTGTAGCTCAGTTGGTAAAGAATCTGCCTTCAGTACAGGAGACTCAGGTTCGATCCCTGGGTTGGGAAGATCCCCTGGAGAGGGAAATGGCAACCCTCTCCAGTATCCTTGCCTGGAAAATCTCATGGACACAGGAGCCTGGTGGGCTGCAGTCCATGGGGTCGCAAAGAGTCAGGCACGACTGGGCAACTAACATTTACTAGTGTATATAGTTCAGTGCTGCTCTCTCAAATCATCCCACCTTCTTCCTCCCCCACTGTGTCTAAAAGTCTGTTCTCTATGTCTGCATTTCCATTGCTTCCCTGTAGATATGTTCATCAGTACGTTTTTCTAGATTCCATTTATATGCGTTAATATATGATATTTGTTTTTCTCTGACTTCACTTTGTGTAATAGGCTTTAGGTTCATCCACTTTATTAGAATTGACTCAAATGAAAATCGCTCTGAAATCAGGGTGCGTCTTAAAATCAGAGAAATGTCACAATTTAATTGGCAGTGCTTTTTCTGTGATACATAAAATAACATGTTCTACAATTAATATCATCCTAGTTGAAAGGAAACAAATGATCTGATCACCTGCAGTTGGTTGTTAATACTCATGAGTTAGAGCAGCTGGCGTGGTTTCCTTACACAGCTATTTAAGCCTGATACCTCTAAGGGCTTCCCTGGTGGCTCAGCTGGTGAAGAATTTGCCTGCAATGTGGGAGACCTGGGTTTGATCTCTGGGTTGGGAAGATCCCATGGAGGAGGGAATGGCAACGCACTCCAATATTCTTGTCTGGAGGATCCCGTGGACAGAAGAGCCTGGCAGGCTGTAGTCCATGGGGTTGCAAAGAGTCAGACATGACTGAGTGACTAAGCATATAGCACAGCACAGCATGATCATGTTAACTTCTGCTGCTTCTTCATTTAGGTGTGGTTCTCACCCTGGTCTGCACATTGCAATCACCTGAGAAGCTTTATTAAAAACACAAATCCCTGGATCCCACTTTCAGAGATTTTGATTTGGTGTGTAGTCTCGGTGAATCTAAGGTGCAACCAAGATTGAAAGCTATTGGCCCAGAGCAACTCTGAAATCTAAAATGTCAAAGGGGAGGCAACATAAAATATTGACTACCAGCACAGCTTCTGTAGACAAATTGCCTAGCTTTAAATTCCAGCTCTACTGCTTAGTATCTGTGTGATCACAGGCAAGTAAATTTCTCTGTGACTCAGATTTCCTCATCTGTATATTGGGGGCCATAACCATGATAATGGTTCTTAAGGTTATTATATGAATTCGTGAAAGTGTTAGTTGCTCAGTCATGTCTAACTCTTTGCAACTCCATGGACTGTAGCCCACCAGGTTCCTCTATCCATGGGATTCTCCAGGCAAGAATATTGAAGGGGGTTGCAATGTCCTTCTCTAGGAATCTTCCCAACCCAGGGATCGAACCCAGGTCTTTCACATTGCGGGCAGATTCTTCACCGTTTGAGCTACCCAGGAAGCCCATATGGATTCAATAAATTAATATTAAATAATATTTAGATCACAGTGTTACATAAATGTAAATATACCAGCTCACTGAGCATTTTTTCTCCTATCTCTTTTAGTTTCTCAATCTCCAACACTCTGAACTCTGACTTTTTGCAGAGTCCATCATTCTGGAGGTAGTTTTGCTTACCTCCAGAAGTCTGTGTACTAGACTCCATGGTCCATCACCTAGTCCTTCTAAAAGGAAAATCTCCTTTGGCTCCTGAAATACTGTTTCATTCTTATTCTCCTTTGATAATCTTTTCCAGTGTTCTCTGCCACTCTCCCTGATTTTGTAGCCCTGTTGACATTCTGAAGAAGCAAACCACCCATCGAGCCATTTTTTAATTCTCCTTTTCTACTCCTCACTTGGACTATTGATTGCTACTGAGAAAAAAGGTGTCATTACAAGTTCATAGTCTGCAATGCTACTTAAGTTCTCCATACCATCTGATTTTTCTCATGCATTGATTCTTCTATTTATCACACTGTGAGAAACTTCTCCCTCCATAAACTGTTTATTGGATCTCTTTTCCATATAAGAAAACAACTTTTCCTCCTATTGCATGAAAGGTTATAGGCTGTCAATTGCAGGCTTTCTCACCTTCCTACAAATGGACCAACTGATGCACATAGCCTTACCTCCTTTCCTTTGAGTCTCAAAGAAAAGTTGTATATATTTCCTGCTCAAAGGGATTCCAAACATCAATGTTCTTGTCATTCTCATTCCTTCTCTACTTTTCTCTCACTCTCTGTGCCTCTCTCTGTCTCTCTCATGTGTTTCAACTTTTTCATGTCCTTTATTTGGATTCTTAACATATAACATATTTAAGCCTCTCATGAAAAACTCCTTCTCTCTAAAAACCACAGTTTATTTGTCCATCACTTCATAGACAAGTTACTCAAAAGAATGTTGTACACTTACCTTCTTTCCTGTCTCAGATTCTTTCAGTCTCATCCTCAGTTCAGTCCCTCGGTCATGTCCAACTCTCTGTGACCCCATGGACTGCAGCACACCAGGCAGCCCTGTCCATCACCAACTCCTGGAGTTTACCCAAACTCATGTTAATTGAGATGGTGATGACATCCAACAACCTCATCCTCTGTTGTCCCCTTCTTCTCCCACTTTCAATCTTTCCCAGCGTCAGAGTCTTTTCCAATGAGTCAGTTCTTCCCATCAGGTGACCGAAGTATTGGAGTTTCAGCTTCAGCATCACTCCTTCCAATGAATATTCAGGACTGAGTTCCCTTAAGATGGACTGATTGGATCTCCTTGCAGTCCAAGGGACTCTCAAGAGTCTTCTCCAACACCACAGTTCAAGAGCATCAATTCTTTGGTGCTCAACTTTCTTCATAGTCCAACTCTCACATCCACACATGACTACTGGAAAAACCACAGGTTTGACTAGATGGACATTTGTCAGCAAAGTAATGTCTCTGCTTTTTAATATGCTGTCTAGATTGACCATAACTTTTCTTCCAAGGAACAAGTATTTTTTATTTTCATGGCTGCAGTCACCATCTGGAGTGATTTTTGGAGCCCACCAAAATAAAGTCTGTCAGTGTTTCCACTGTTTCCCATCTATTTGCCATGAAGTGATTGGATTGGATGCCATGATCTTAGTTTTCTGAATCTTGAGCTTTAAGTCAACTTTTTCACTCTCCTGTTTCACTTTCATGAAGAGGCTCTTCTGTTCCTCTTCACTTTCTACCATAAGGGTGGTGTCATCTGCATATCTGAGGTTATTGATATTTCTCTTGGCAATCTTGATTCCAGCTTGTGCTTCATCCAGCCCAGCATTTTTCATGATGTACTCTGCATATAAGTTAAATTAGCAGGGTGACAATATCTGGTCTTGATGTATTCCTTTCCCTATTTTGAACCAGAAAGAAGGGAAAGCCACTAGACCATTCAGATATGACCTAAATCAAATCCCTTACGATTATACAGTGGAAGTGAGAAATAGATTTAAGGGACTAGATCTGATAGAGAGAGTGCCTGATGAAGTATGGGTGGAAGTTTGTGACATTGTACAGGAGACAGGGAACAAGACCATCCCCAAGAAAAATAAATGTAAAAGAAAAAAAAAAAAAAAAAAAAGGCTGTCTGAGGAGGCTTTACAAATAGCCATGAAAAGAAAAGAAGTGAAAAGCAAAGGGAAATTATATCCATTTAAATGTGGAGTTCCAAAGAATAGCAAGGAGAGATAAGAAAACCTTCCTCAGAGATCAGTTCAAAGAAATAGAGGAAAACAATAGAATGGGAAAGACTAGAGACCTCTTCAAGAAAATTAGAGATACCAAGGGAACATTTTGTACAAAAATGGGCTCAATAAAGGACAGAAATGGTATGCACCTAGCAGAAGCAGAAGATATTAAAAAGAGGTGGCAAGAATACACAGAAGAACTATACAAAAAAGATCTTCATGACCCAGAAAACCATGATGCTATGATCACTCACCTAGAGCCAGACATCCTGGAATGTGAAGTCAAGCGGGCCTTAGGAAGCATCACTACGAACAAACTAGTGGAGGTGATGAAATTCCAGTTGAGCTATTTCCAATCCTAAAAGATGATGCTATGAAAGTGCTGCACTCAATATGCCAGCAAATTTGGAAAACTCAGCAGTGGCCACAGGACTGGAAAGGGTCAGTTTTCATTCCAATCCCAAAGAAAGGCAATGCCAAAGAATGGTCAAACTACCACACAATTGCACTCATCTCACATTTTAGTAAAGTAATGCTCAAAATTCTCCAAGCCAGGCTTCAATAATGCATGAACCATGAACTTCCTGATGTTCAAGGTGGATTTAGAAAAGGCAGAGGAACCAGAGATGAAATTGCCAACATCCACTTGATCATTGAAAAAGCAAGAGAATTCCAGAAAAAAATCTATTTCAGCTTGATTGACTTTGCCAAAGCCTTTGACTGTGTGGATCACCACAAACTGTGGAAAATTCTGAAAGAGATGGAAATACCAGACCACCTGACCTGCCTCTTGAGTAACCTGTATGCAGGTCAGGAAGCAACCGTTAGAACTGGACATGGAACAACAGACTGGTTCCAAATAGGAAAAGGAGTACGTCAAGGCTGTATATTGTCACCCTGCTTATTTAACTTATATGCAGAGTACATCATGAAAAATGCCAGGAGAAATATCAATAACCTCAGATATGTATACAGATGATACCACCCTAATGGCAGAAAGTGAAGAAGAACTAAAAGCCTCTTGATGAAAGTGAAAGAGGAGAGTGAAAAATTTGGCTTAAAGCTCAACATTCAGAAAGCTAAGTTCATGGCATCCGGTCCAATCACTTCATGGCAAAAAGATGGAGAAACAGTGGAAATCATGGTAGACTTTATTTTTCAGGGCTCCAAAATCACTGCAGATGGTGACTACAGCCATGAAATTAAAAGACACTTGCTCCTTGGAAGAAAAGTTGTGACCAGCGTAGACAGCATATTAAAAAGCACAGACATTACTTTGCTGACAAAGGTCCATCTAGTCAAAGCTATGGTTTTTCCAGTAATCATGTATGGATGTGAGAATTGGACTATAAAGAAAGCTGAGCACCGAAGAATTGATGCTTTTGAGCTGTGTTGTTGGAGAAGACCCTTGAGAGTCCCTTGGACTTCAAGGAGATCCAATCACTCCATCCTAAAGGAAATCAGTCCTAAATATTCATTGGGAGGACTGATATTAAAGCTAAAACTCCAATACTTTGGCTATCTGATGGGAAGAACTGACTCATTGGAAAAGACTCTGATGCTGGGTAAGATTGAAGGCAGGAGGAGAAGGGGACATCAGAGGATGAGATGGTTGGATGGCATCACTGACTCAATGGGCATGAGTTTGAGTAAACTCCAGGAGTTGGTGATGGACAGGGCTGCCTGGCGTGCTGCAGTCCATGGGGTCACAAAGAATTGGACACGACTGAGCGACTGAATTGACTGACTAAAACACACACCTGATCTCTATATTTTTAGACATAGCTGTCTAATAGAACTTTCTCATTGAATGGCCTAAGGAACCTCTGAAATTGATCTCATTGACTTTTCCTCAATCTTGTTTTCTTTCAAGTTTTACTGATTTTAGGAATTAGTGAATGATAATTTAGTAAACGACTTCCAACACAGAAATCTAAGACTCACTCTGGATATCACTCTCACTTTCATTTCATACTCTAGATGAGTTTTTAAACCCAGTTGCTGCTATTTCTATAACCTCTCTTGTCTTCCCTCCTTACTATTGTTTTAACTACTATTGTATTAACTCAGCATTTGATCTTTTATTGGAGAACTTTAATTGTCTTTTAACTTGCTTCTTCCATTACAACCTTTATAAGAAAATTTTTCCCAAAACTTATGTAGAAGGAAATGAATGTCTATATATTTTAAAGTGGATATTAAACTTGTTTTGTCTTAATATCTATACCATTATAAAGAGTGATTTGACCCATTCTGTGAGAGAAGGTAAGACTATTTTATTTCCCAGGGAGCAGAGATCAAGCAGTTATGTTTTCTAAAGATATAGTCCATCCTGCACTGTGGAAAAGAGAAGCCAACTTTCTTCATACTAGTAATTTGAACTATTCAACTGCAGCTTTAATGGGTCACTGTGGTTGCTCTTTTGACAGAAAACAGTATAATTTTCAGGATAATAGAGATCTTTTTGCCATGCATTTTGCTTTTTTGTTGCTTTATGAGTGAGTAGAACAGAGGTTCTCAAGGTATGGTTCCTGGACCAGAAGCATAATTATAACGTGGGAACTTGTCAGAAGCACAGATTCTTGGCTCCTACCCAAGAACTACTGAATTTGAAATTCTGGCCATGGGATGCTGCTAGTATGTGTTTAAAAAAACTCTCCAGGCAATTCTGATGCAAGCTAAAGTCTGAGAAATACTGGCCTAGAATAATGTCTGCCAAATAGTAGGTGTTGAATAATCATTTGTTGAGAAAAGGATGAATGTTTGTACAAAGAGATAAAAGCAACCTCAAGGTTGAGGTTGCTGGGTTGCTATGGAAGGCACTGTGGAAGCTTTCAGGAACCTTACTGATTCAGAATTCTCTCTACGTAATCCTTTTCTTTCTGATAGAGGGACTCAGGTTGCCCACAACTAAGACCTGAACCCTTTGGTGTTCTGGCTGTCAAAGAGTGGAATATCTCTTCATGTGTACCAAGAACTTTTCTTTAGAATCAAAACTCCCAAAGCAGTCCCTGAACATCAGTCAGGAAAGTTGCAGGAAGCTTTATTTTGGGAGTGGCTGTCAACAGTCTGAACTGGGTCAGCAAGGGACAAACACATGCAGGCACCGTTTGTGATAGTGTTAACGTATGTGTCTGATCTCAGCTTAAATTATGTCACAGGCATCATAGCACCTGTGCACTGGCCCTAAGCATTTTTCTCATTTTGATTCTGATGCGGTCTGTATAAGATGCTCCAGTCTGTTGATTCTAATTCATTTCCCCTAGAGCATCATGAAATATGATCCACAAATTCATCTGTCTTTGATTCAGCTTTCTTAAAAAAAAGTATGACCCCATTTCTAAGGGGAGAGCTCTGGTCAGCATAGTAAATATAGTCAGAGATAAAAGTCCTATTTGCAATTACAAATAATCCCCTCCATTACTCTTAAGAGAAGTTTCCCCCTTGTTTCTGAAAAGATAATTATTGAAAATTGAGGTTTGGGGCAAGTGCTTTTCTAGAGCTAGTGAGAAAGTTATGTAACCCTTAACTAGGGAATACCACTATGATGCTTCAAGAATACCAGGCACATGAGCCCCCAAAATGCTGAAGGCACATGGAATAATGTCACAGAGGCTCCCTCCCATGCCCTGTGTTGACATTATCAGTATCTCCAAACTGATTAACCCTTCAATCTTTGTTCTTAATGCCTAAGCAGTGGTGAGCAGGATGAGGGCAGGAGAGCTGGGTGAGTTACTCTCCTGAATGCCTGTGAAGTTAATAAAATGGGTTCTGCAAGTACTGTGATGCTGGAGGTCTGGTTCAGACAGCACTAGCTAAGGGAGCCTCAGACACAGGAAGTGTTAATTAGGTCCACCTGAGACTGATGCGCACTCTGTGTAAAGTTCTGTCTGAGAACAGTGTAAAGTTCTCAGTGAACTTCACATTTTAAACTCAGCCGGCTAAAAACTGAACACTCTCCCCAAAGTTATAAATATTGGTTGGAGGGTGGCGTGATAGGTAGGGGCAAATGAAGTGTGGCTACTTCCTGCAAAGAGTTGCCCCATTCACCCATCCTCAGGAGCTGATGTAGAGGAAAACAGCAGTAGCTGAACCCCTTGAACATAGCTGTCTGGACTTCCTGGGAGTCAGCGGCTGGTGTACTTGGCTACAGGCTATCAGACAGCTGCTGAAGCAAGTGGATCCCAGTAGCCCACTGAGAGGGAACTCAACTCGTTCTCACTGACATGGTCTAGAACACCCACAGGGGGATGGTAATAAGGGAAAGTAGGTACTCTAGGCCCATTATCTCAGGGGATGAAGGGAGAATAGGGGCAGAGCTTGAGCCCTTCCTGGAAAATTTCAGAGGAAATCCAAGCTAGGCTGTCTTTTGAGCTTTAATTTCTCCCAGAACTGCTGGGGACTCTGAGTGGAGAAGACTGGGCAGACAGAGCAACTGGGCTTTCTTAGCAAGTCACAAGAGCTCATTGTATTCAAACTGCTCCCTGAAAAAAACAAATTTATCCTGAAGGATAATCTTACCCAGGCCTGTTGGGCCAGAATTTCTTGAAATGAGTTGTGGGTGGTCAGTGGTTGGAGTCAGTGAATTGTAGCCAGAACTTGAATGCCAGTAGGGAGCCTCACTATTGACTCTAACTAACCAGTTTAGAATGCTAGGCCCACACTCTCAGAAGCATGCCACTTCTTGTTCACACTCTGTGTTTAGATGCCTACAGAGAATCGAGGGCACACTGTGACAATTTACTCTTTTCTAGGAGTCATATCTCCTAGACTCCTCGAGCTAAGCTTCAAGAACTTTGATTTCAGGGACTTTCCAATATCCAAGTAGTGGAAAGAAATTGAGAAAGGAACTTTAAGCCAAGAGTAATGTTTTCTCTCACCATGATTGAAATGTGGAATGTGTTCAGGGTAAGAACGCAAACAGAATTGAATGACCCTGACCATTTGAAAAAGATCCAGAAATAGTTCATTGTATGAAGTTAAGGATTTGAGAGTTAATAAATACAAGAATTGCCAAATGGTGGCATAACCTTTGAATGTATGCAATCCTTTTGTTTCCCACAGTGATGGTGAGTAAGAAAGCCGTTCTGAGAAACTGATCCTATGACTCTCACAAAGTCTTCAAATGTGAAATTCAAACCCATGCACAGTATATAAGGTCTTCTAAAATCTAAATCCTACCAGTCTCTACATCCATAGGTCTTATCACATTTACAGTCTCCCAAACAGTGCCCAGTCCATAGCAAACACTCAACACAAAGGTATGTAAGATAGAGTTCTGTCTGGATCTGCTTCATCTTTGAAGAACCACTCAGACTTATGAAGCCTTTCTCATGCTCCTCTTTCTCCAGATATAGCAGTTACTATTGCAAATGTAACTGGCTTCACTGGCTCAAAGAACATGAGTTGGAGCAGGTCTCAGAAGATGGTGAAGAACAGGGAAGACCAGCATGCTGCAGTCCAAGGGGCTACAAAGAGTCAGACATGGCTGTGTGACTGAACAGCAACAGTTGCATATGTACATCTCCTTATGCAAGAAGAATATTGTTCTACTCATTCTACTCTGTGTTCAGAGGACTAGCATAGTCCCAGGGTTTCAGGGCATACACAAAAGTATTGAATGAATGAAAGAATAATAAACAAGCAACTGAAGCACAGGATATATAGTGCCTTAACCAACAGTATTTTGTAGAGCCACAACCCGGATTGGAAATTAAATATAAAAATCTTAATCCCAGCTCTCTTCAAAATCCCATCACAAATTCTGTCACATGAATCCTTCTTTGCTTTGTTTTGCATTGAATATCTATAGCTATATATAAAGTGAATGCCTGGTGAGTGGGTGGGTGGTGGTGTTCACTCTTATTTAGTGAAATGTGAATATGTCAGAATTATAGAAAATAGAAAATGGTGTATGCAAAGCTGTCAGTCCTCATGCCTGTTTTTTTTTTTAAAATCTGAGATGGTGCCGAGTTGGTTCAAACTTAATATTCACATCCATTTTATCACATCAAATATGATCATTAGCAAACAGTGTTTGATGGTAGCTATTTCCTGACTGACAATAACCATCCGGTAGAACCCACTTTCCCATATGCCTGGGGCTGATACAATTCAGATAGTGTGGAAAATAGTAGGAGGAAGGAAGTAATTAAAAACAAAGGGGACGCTGGGGCCAGGGGGTAGGTACCAATTTTATCTCACACAAGAATATCTCTATACCTATTCTCTGAAAGTTATGGGTGGGGACAGAAATGCTATTTTTAAAACTGTCTCATATCCTCAAGTTGGCATGCAGTCCTGCCCATAGGATGAGTGTCAGGAAACCCTGAGGGTGGGCACAGTGTTTAAAATAAACTCAGTTTGTAGCCTAAGAAAACAGGAAGAAATTATCTCTAGATGCTGTGGATGTAGAGGAAGCTGGAAAAGGGGATTGTGGTAAAATTATAAATTCAGTGCCCCGAACAATATTTTATAAGTGTTTTTTACCCCTCACCATCGTAAACAGAACTTCTCTCTCACCAGCAATATCTTCACCATGCAGAGCAGAGGGTTGGCATAGTTGAGTGGGAGGGAGGCTGGCTGGCAGGGTTCCTAAGCATTGCAGAGTTTTCTGAAGCAATAGCATCACCCAGAAAGCCAGAGAGAAAGTGTTCAGCAATAATTTGTGAACACCAAGGATGCAAAGTAAGGAGGACTGCATTCTTAATTTCAGAAATAGCCTGTTGCAAAAATCAACTGGTTATTCATTAAATTCCTGTGCTGTTCTTTCTGACTCAGCATTTAACTAGATTACATTATCCATCGTTCCCCTGTTCTCAGTTGTTCAGTCGTGTCTGACTCTTTGCTACCTCCTGGACTGTAGCCCATTTTCCAGGCAAGAATACTGGAGTGTGTTGCCATTTCCTACTCCAACCCTTCCCCTACCTCTGGTTAAATGGAGCCATGTGGTAAGTTCAGGCTAGTGAAATATGGGCCAAAGTGATTGATACCATTGGCCAGGCCTGGCTCATCATCCACTACTATCTCTTTCCTCTTTCACAGCCTGAGCAGAGAGTAATCTGAGCCTCTAGAGGAGGGAAGTACCCCAAAATAGATAGGGCCTGTGTGTGTATATGATCTACTCATGAATTGGCCAACCAAAGAGAATGTACACCCCCCACCCCCCATAGCCAGCCATTTGAATTTCAAATGTCATTTGATGAAGCCACTGAGATTTGGGAGTTTATCCTTTATAGGAGAGATACAGCTACAGCTTCCAAGTCTTTCACAAAAATGACTCAAATGGTCTCACATACCATGTCCTCTCATGTTCTCTGTCACTCTCAGGAGCACTTTCTTGACATCTCCCCTCCTGTTTTGGGCATGCGAGCAAACTGTTCATTCAGAATGTCAAAAATTCACTTGTGGCTAGAATAGTAATGAAATCTAAATAGCCAAGAAATCAACAGAGCAATTCTTTGGATAAAAGCTTTGAAGAATTAAGGGGTCATGATGAGCAAATCTTTTAGTCATCTTGGCATTCTTCTTTTCATTGATGCACACATGTAATTTCAACTAAAGTGCCAGGTCCCCATGGTTCCTGAAAGCTGTGGGGTTTAACTAGAATTTAAACAGCTTTGGTTTCTCAATTTAAAGCTAAGATGTTGAAGTGAAGTTATTAAGCAAATAGAAAAATAATCTGTATATCTGGAGTGTAATCATATAAGATTGGAATTTGGATAGGGACTGGGAGACACATAAAACAGGGACCCTGGTGAGCAAAGTATTTTCTCAAGGTCCTGTTGCATATGTGAATTTTAATCTAGATATACAGTCCTCTTATTTACCTGAGGGATGACTCAGGATGCAATACTCAGGCAAGGGCAAGAGCAACCTTGCATTCTGTCTGTCACTCAGTCTCATTTGTCTGTTGCTTCTACTCAAGGGTAAAAAGGAAATTCTTTCTTTAATAAAGACACTCTCCTGGCTTATTGCATTTCCTTACTGTTCTACTTCCCTCTGGGCACTTGGGCCTTGTAGTAAATGTAAAGATAAGAGCAGATCTACTTATGATTACATGTCTTTTAATTTCATGGCTGCAGTCACCATCTGCAGTGATTTTGGAGCCCAAGAAAATAAACTAATCAATCCTAAAGGAAATCAACATTGAATGTTCATTGCAAGGACTGATGCTGAAGCTGAAGCTCCAGTACTTTGGCCACCTGATGCAAAGAACTAACTCTTTAGAAAAGACTCTTATGCTGGAAAAGATTGAAGGCAGGAGGAAGAGGGGATGACAGAGGATGAGATGATTGGATGGCATCACTGACTCAATGGACATGAGTTTGAGCAAGCTCTGGGAGTTGGTGAAGGACAAGGAAGCCTGGCGTGCTGCAGTCCATGGAGTCACAAAGAGTCGGACATGACTGAGAGACTGAAGAACAACAACTTATGATTTAAAAGTGAAGGAAACAGGTATAGTTGCCCAAGGAAACCAGAATGCCCAGCTTCAGGAACATACCATCTATGTGTTCCCTACAGGGTGGTTGGGGCAAAAGGGAAGGGAATCAGTCTACTCATCTTTGCCTGGGGCAGCCAGTGAACTGCTAGGGATAGAAAAGCAAACTGTTGGTGCCTCTAGCCTGTCTGATTTTCAGGGAGACTCCTCTGAGTGACCCAAAGCACAGGACACCGTGATCACGGTCAGCAACTGCTAAGTCATGCCTTTGACCTGCACCACTTTGTTCCCTTGATGTCTTTTTTTGAACTTTCTTTTGGATTAGAAACCTCCATCCCCATATATACATCTTTTGACTGTTGCTTTCTAGCAGGTTCCCAGACAATTACTTTTCTCTCCATTTCAGAGAGACCCTAGACAATAGTGCTAACCCAAAATGGAGGAAAGATCCCTGAGTGATAGTAAAGAAATAGTCCCAAGAAAATGTCCCATCATAAACTATAGTATGATTTACAAGTACATTTACTTCCTGTAAAAACTGCTGCCTACTGATGTTAAATTCAGTTGTTTGCTATATTTGAGGTAAAGGAATATGAGAATACCTGGCATGGGTTACCATCTTCCAGAAGCCCTAGGAGGCATTGTGAGCTTCTGCCAGTTCTTTTGCTTCTGCCTCCTGCCATAAAATGGCCCATCACAATCAGAGATTTCTTCTTTAGCTTGGGTCCAGGAATAAAACAATACAAGGAATAGAGCCAAATGGAATCAAGCAGGGACACAGAATCTACAGTCAAACTGCAGCCACCAATTATAATGTGCTCTGTTACTGAAAGCCACTAAGATTTGGGGGTCATCTGTGAATGCTGCAAAGCTGACGAATATACCACCTGATCAGGAACCCTAGGAGTGAATTTTGCTAATGAGAGGAAAAATGTATTGAATTAAACCCCTATATGTTTTTTAGTTATTTATTTGTAATTTTGTTATATGCAAATCCTTCCTCATTTCAATACCCTAGGATGTTCATTAGCCCTTGAAACAGACGGGCTATAATGATGTAGATAGGCAAGAACCTGGGTCCTCATACGGGGTAGAATTCAAAGGAACCAGCTTGAGACTTCTCCAGAAAGCTGGGATAGGGGTGAACATCCACCAACCCTATTTACTGTAAGCCATTACAGTGAAAGAGGAGTGTGAAGAAGCTGGTTTAAAGTTCAACATTCAGAAAACTAAGATCATGGCATCTGTTCCCATCACTTCAGGGCAAAAAGATGGAGAAACAGTAGAAACAGTGGCAGACTTTATTTTGGGGGGGGCTCCAAAATCAGTGCAGATGGTGACTGCAGCCATGAAATAAAAAGACACTTACTCCTTGGAAGAAAAGTTGTGACCAGCCTAGACAGCATATTAAAAAGCAGAGACATTACTTTGCCAACAAAGGTCCATCTAGTCAATGCTATGGTTTTTCCAGTAGTCATGCATGGATGTGAGAGTTGGACTATAAAGAAAGCTGAGCACCGAAGAGTTGATGCTTTTGAACTGTGGTGTTGGAGAAGACCCCTGAGAGTCCCTTGGACTGCAAGGAGATCCAACCGGTCCATCCTAAAGGAAATCAGTCCTGAATGTTCATTGGAAAGACTGATGTTGAAGCTGAAACTCCAATACTTTGGCCACTTGATGCGAAGAGCTGACTCATTTGAAAAGACCCTGATGCTGGGAAAGATTGAAGGTGGGAGGAAAAGGGGATGACAGAGGATGAGACGGTTGGATGGCATCAGCAACTCAATGGACATGAGTTTGAGTAAACTCTGGAAGCTGGTGATAGACAGGGAGGCTTGGCGTGCTGCAGTCCATGGTGTTGCAAAGAGTTGGACACAACTGAGCGACTGAAATGACTGAACTGAGCACATTACAGGTAGAGTGTGGCAGCTTTAGTATATGTGCTCAGTTGCCTAGTCATGTCTGACTCTTTGCAACCCTATGGACGGTAGCCCACCAGGCTCCTCTGTCCATGGAATTCTACAGGCACACATACTGGAGTGAGTTGCCATGCCCTCTTCCAGGGGATCTTCTTGACCCAGGGATTGAACCCAGATCTCCTGCATCTCCTGCATTGGCAGGCAGGTTCTTTACCACTGAGCCACCTGTGAAGCAGCTTTAGTATATTTCTTTGTAATAGCTACTTAAAGTTGACTTTTCTTTTATCTTTACCCTATTTTACTCCCATATCTTCTAGTTACAGTTTCTTAGCAACATCATTTTGGAAGGAAATGGATTCTTTCAAGCTTGCACTGCAACCTGAAGATGCTTGCCATTGACCTCTAGATTTCCTGAGAAGCTGCATAGATTCTCTAATTCTCACTCAAATCCTTTGAGTTATTCTCTCTCCATGATTCAAGCATATGTCCACCTTTCTACCTACTTTTCTCCAGCTCTGCTCTTAATTAGACCTAGGATATATTATTTTGTGTTAGCTTTATTTTTGGTATCTACTTTTGACAATTTACTCTTCCTTTTCCTCACCCTCCTCTCTATATGTCCAAGTGAACACTAACCTGTACCATTATATGACTGGGAGACAGTTCACCATGAATCCCTTATTTTTCTGCACAACTTGTGAGCAGGAGCACTGACAACTTTTTGTTCCAAACTGTGTCTTCAAGAGTGTATATGGCAAACTACCTTGGAAAATAGTGGCATTGTTTTTCTCCAGAGGAGAGAGCAGGCTTGTTTGCTGTCCAGTTTAATAAAGACAATGTCTTCCTCAAGGATAAAGATTGGGTGGATTTCCTTGCAGCCCACTATAAAAGATTGAGTCTTCCTAACCTCAGGATTCCTCAGCTGTGATAAATATAACTGTATTTACCCCATAGCAGTTATCTGTGCCTACCTACGTCAACTTTGGGGGCCTTAGAGGACACAGGGAAGTGGCACAAACATAAATCTAATGCTACCTGATGAGCTGTGAGTAGTAAATTTCTTCGTCTCTGACCAATAAGACTTCGGCCAGCATTTTAAACTATGGGAGGCTAATTAATCAGCTTGCAAGTTGGGCAAAATCTTGGATTCTTCTCTGTTTTTGACATATACTACCACTTAAATTGACTTTTCTCATAGCTCAGTTGGTAAAGAATCTGCCTGCAATGCAAGAGACCCTGGTTCAATTCCTTGGTTGGGAAGATCCCCTGGAGAAGGGAAAGGCTGCCCACTCCAGTATTCTGGCCTGGAGAATTTCATGGACTGTATAGTCCATGGGGTCGCAAAGAGTCGGACATGACTGAGCGACCTTCATTTTCACTTTCACCACTTAATTATAATTTAAGTCATGACATACAATTCATCCTAAATTTATATTTTAAATATCTGTATTTATATCATATATAAAACACCTCTTCCTTAAAAAATATAAGGTAGTAAAGCCACAATATACCCACAACACACACGAACACAATTATCACCATATTCCTAAATGTTTAATGCGGTTCCTTGTTCAAATGATAATTTTGTTCAATGACTGAATTGAAAACTAGGAAGAAATTGCACATTATTTACTATCAAACCATCCACCCATTTATATTTCTAGTTACTACTGTGGTTCTGGATAGAATGGAGGAAAGTCAACAATTGATTTCACATCCAAAACAACAATCCAGTCTAGCTGATATCTCCCAGAAATGGATGCACTGGTTTTATTAAGAAAGTATGAAGTCATGTCATTCCTACCTGTCCAGGGTAGAGTCAGGGCTTTGTCCATTTCAGAGAATGTTTCTTATCCCCTGACCCTGACCACACTATCATGTACAGCACTGTAAATATCGGTTGAGTATCTCATTCAACACTGTCTTTTGAGCATCTTTTCTTTGTAAGAAAGTACTAGGCCCTAGGATTTAAACATGTAAATGGGCAAATTATAATTTAAAAAGTAGTAATTAATACTACATAGTAACAGTAATGGTGAATAATAATGCAATTAAAAACTCTGTGGAAGCATAGAGAGGGGTAACCAAACCTAAGGGTTGAGGTAAATAGTATGTACAACACCCATATTTATATATCCCAACCCAACTGGGGGCTTCACCCACTTTTATTTTACTTCTGGCTTCCTAGACATTGTTTTTTTACCATTTTGGTACAACCATCCATTCCTTTTTTCCCTGTCCTGATATCTTACTTTCAGCTTTACCTACCAACCTTTTGCACCTATAAAAAGTCCTTAGTTTGGCTTTTATCTCTTATAGAATTTTATTCTGGACACCTTATTTTCATGTTCTGCTCTTGTTTTCCTGGTGCAGACCATGCAAAGTCACCTTGCTTGAGTTTAATGCAAGCTGGGCCAAAGCATCTATATTTCTTAAAGTTCCTAGTATGTATTCTAATAGCAGGCATTTTTAAGGATCCTTGTCCTAAGATCTTCTACAACTCCACCAATTCTGAATTGAAATGACTTATGCATACTTGTTGGGTTTCCCAGGTGGCACAGTGGTAAAGAATCTGCCTGTCAATGCAAGAAATGCAACAGATGCAGTTTGGATCCCTGGGTTGGGAAGAGTCCCTGGAGAAGGAAATGGCAGTCCACTCCAGTATTCTTGCCAGGTAAAATTCCAGAAGGCTGGTGGGTTATAATCTATGGGGTCAGACACGATAGAGCACGCATGCACACACATACATTCTGCATGCCAATCAGCTTATCCTGGTATCTGGCTTTTACCTGCTTAGTTTCTCTTAACTGTAGCCTAGACTCCATTTCTTCCCAGTCTGCATTTTGACTTCAGAAAGAATAGAGAAGCAGTGCTAAGACTGTTTTCTGATTAAGGGTTAACAGTGTCATTTCAGAGATAGAACTAGAATTCAGTGGACTTATATCAAGTCTCACAAGGTGTGGAAAATCACAAGCAGGACTTAGGGTTAGCCTCTGTCCATCCTAGACCCAGTAGAGAAGAAAAGGGAGAGGAGAAACAAAAGGAGAAAAGATGACAGCTTTCCACCTCCCTGGTAGGGTAGCATACACAGAAATTAGAGAAAAGATTGGGAGTTGCCATGGTAGCCTGAAACTCCCCTCAGAAACCAAGAACCTTCCTTTTCCAGCCATGGGAGGAAGAGCATCTTTCTCACTAAGTCTCAGCAGAGGCTCTGGCAGTGTCATGCACTAGAGGTGCACGCCTGCTCCAGAGATGCAGCCCTCTTTATTTATGTAGCAAGTGACACATTCCTAGTGTAACTAGGCATATAGTGGCTAGGATGCCCAAACACAAGAAACCCACTAATTTCTTTAAAATATGTAACTATAAATCAATCACACTTTTACATTTCAAACATTTTTACATGTAAAATCAAGCAACTGAATTATAATCATATTGCAGTAGTCAGATTTATATTTATGTCTTTTAGTCTTCCAATTAATTTAGGTATGAGATAATCCAAAAACCAGAAACAGTATCATTACACTATGGTATTTTGAGGGGATATCTAGCACCCTTAAAAGCACTGGCTTAAAGGTACCTGCCAATTTAAGTTGTTTGTGGAGTGTTGAGTGGGCTGAATATGCCCAGGGATCCCTATTTTTATACCACTGTAATCTGAGACCTAGGGGCTGCTATTTAATCAGTCAGTCAATTGACTATCTATTTGACCAATTAATTAAGAAAACATTTGTGTGTTCAATCCCTCAGTTGTGTTAGATTCTTTGTGATCCCCTGGACTGTAGTCCACTTGGCCTCTCTGTCCATGGAATTCTCCAGGCAAGAATACTGGAGTGAGTTGTCATTTCCTTCTCCAGTGGGTCTTCCTGACCCAGGGATCTAACCCATGTGTCCTGAATTGGCAGCCAGAATTTTTACCACAAAGCCACCAGGGAAGCCCCAGAGATGTATATGATGTATGTAAAAGAATATATATAAAGGAGGTATATATAGTACTCTTCTCCAAAGGGGCTAAAGTGACATTAGAGTGAGGTGGAAAGGTAGAGTGTTAAGGATTTTGTAGGATTTGCAACTGAATTTATCAGTTGCAAAATGTTGAAGAAGGCAGAAATTATACAAACTAAAGAAGGATGGAGCTATGAGATACCAATAGTCCAGAATATTTGTGCTGGGAGGGAGCAACAAAAAGAGCCAGGGGTCAAATCAAGGGGGTCTTTGTATCATGCTAAAGAGTTGGACAGTAGTCGATTTATGGTAAGGAATATTTAAAACTAGAGACTGCCTTGATCAAGCTCTGTGTGTGTGTGTGTGTGTGTGTGTGTGTGTGTGTGTACAAGCCTATGTGTTTGTATCTCAGCAATCTCTCAAACATTGGAATGGCAGTAGTCAAGGGGCTCTAGTATGATTGCAGACAAGGAGATCAGCTAAGAAGTAATAGATGATATAATTATGACCTATTTCAGTGGTAGGAGTTGGAGATGTGAGAAGATACTGAGAATTGACATGGGAAAATGACTGAGTGAATGTGGGGGTGAGGAAAGGAAAGGGGTTTTATGGCTTGGATACTTGGGTGAAGAAATTATCATTCACCAAAACAGGGAACCTGGTTGTGGGGTGCAGTGTGTTTGGGGATAATAAGTTAGAGATGAGATGAGTTGGAAATGTCTATGGAGTATGTATAGAAAGATGTCTGATAGATAGTTTTATATACAAAGAGCGACATCGACTGAATATATAAATTTGGGGCTTGTGTCTAGAGATGGAGTAGTAGATAAACTCTTCTACAGAACATTACAAGATTGAAAACAAAATTCCAGAGGGTGTTTATAAAGCATTGGTGTATATACAAGTCACCTGTAGATCTTACTAAAATACAACATTTGATTCAGGTCTTTGGAGTAGACCTGCTATCATTTCTAGCTGGCTACTAGCTAATGTTGATTCTGCAAGTATTAAACCACATTTTGAGTAGCAAGGTTTTAGAAAAAACTAGTGTTTAAAGACAGACCGATATTAAGAAGTCCACAAAAAGACTGAGTAGAAGTCAAAGATGTAGGAAAAGAATGGAGGAAAAAGGAGTTATTATCTTGGTATCCAGTGGAAGACTGAACATCATGAAAAAGAAAATACTCAACAAAAAGTCAAAGGCTGCTGTCAAGTACAGTTAAGAATAGACTGGTAAATGTCAACCAAAATGGGAAGTTTGAAGGTAATTTTTTAATTTGGACAGAATAGTTTTTGTATCATGAAGAGATCAGAGGCCAGTAGTAACAGAGAGCTATGTGAATGGTGGGTGAGGAAAAAGAGACAGCAAGTATGAACTAGTTTTTGTAAAGAAAAATGAAACAAAAACTTGACTATTGTGGGAAAGAGATCAATTGGTGATAAGTGTGACAAAAGTTTGAAAATAGATCATTATTTTTAAGATAGAAAAGACATACAGTTACGGTAAACCAAACAATGCCCCCTCCTCAAAGATACTTTTATCCTAATCCTTCAGACCTGTGAATATATTACCTTCGATGGCAAAAGAAACTTTGCAGATGTAGTTAAATTAAGGATCTTGAAATGAAGAGATTATCCGGGATTATTCAGGTGGCTCAAGGTAATCACAGGGGTTAAAAGAAGAAGGCAGTAGGGTCAGGGCCAGAGGAAGAATACGGCAATAGAGGTGGGAGTGATGCTAATGCTGGTTTTGAAGAGGAAATAGTCAAGGAAAGTGAGCAGCCTCTAAAAGCAGGAAAAGGAAAAGAATGGGTTCTTCCTTAGAGCCTCCGGAAGGAATAGAACACAATCCATACCTTGGTTTTTGTGCACTGAGACTTCTGAGGTCCAAAACTGTAAGATAATAAATTTATATTGTTTTAAATCAACAAATTTGTGGTAATTTGTTACTGCAGCACTAGGGGAAACTAATACAAAGATCCTTAATATACCAAGAAAAGAATTAAAGGAGAATTGGGATGTGTTGTCTCAAACAAGAGAAGGGGAAATAGAAATCCAACTAGACATGGCTGTTACCTAACCTGGACTTGGTTCCATTCACCCAACACACAGCAAAGCTAATCTATTGACACCAGCTGTGAAGGAAAGTATAGCCTTTATTATAGACCCTAAAGCAATATGAATGAGCAGTTCATGCTCAAAAGATCCAAACTCCTCAATTGCTCTCAGGGAAGGGTATTGTTTTGTTTTGTTTTGTTTTGTTTTAAAGAAGGCAACACTAGGAATGTGTGTTGCTAGGTGCCTGATCAGCTCGTGTTCTTCTAATTGGTTGGTGGTGAGGTAACAGGATGATGTTTCAGGAGTCAACATCATCATCCTTCTGGTCCCAGTCAGCCTCAAGTCTGAATACTTGTGGGCAGCAGTTTCTATCTGGTGTGAGTCTGATTTCTGTAAAACCAGCTATGAATGTGCATCAGATATTGTTATCTGTGTCCTTTAGCCATGTGAAAGTCGCTCAGTCATGTCCGACTCTTTGTGACCCCATGGAATGTAGTTCATGGAATTCTCCTGGCCAGAATACTGGAGTGCGTAGCCTTTCCCTTTTCCAGGGGATCTTCCCAACCCAGGGATCAAACTCAGGTCTTCTCTTCACAGGTGGATTCTTTATCAGCTGAGCCACAAGGGAAGCCCAAGAATACTGGAGTGGGTAGCCTATCCTTCTCCAGGGGATCTTCCCAAACCAGGAATTGAAGCAGAGTCTCCTGCATTGCAGGTGGATTCTTTACTAACTGAACTACCAGTGAAGTGCTTCAGGGAGGATCTAAATGTCCTATACTGTTCTATATGGCTGATCTCTTGTTTAAATGGCTATCAGATTCCTGGCACAACAGCTAGTCTTTGTTACTACTTGCTCACATTTTCTTGATCAAGTCTTGAGCCAGCCTTTTGAGACTCAAGGAAGACCTGAAGGAAAACCTTTTACTTCAAAAGATGGGGGACATAGTGTGTGTGGAGGAAGGGGGTGTCCCAAAGGATCCTACTGGTTTTCATAGCCACTCTAGAGGTCTGGTTTCCTTCAAGGCTTTACATCAAGTGTGAAGCTATGGACAGAATAACTATCCACCACTTTCTCATGTACATGATCCCAAGAGCTTCTCAGGAAGCCTGCATCTTCAGACCCTCTCTTGGCATTGTCAGGAAAAGGTAAGACCATTGCAGCTGTCCCCAACTCAGTCACTTCTAGAGCTTCACAGACTCAATCTAGTGTTGCTGAATGTCTACTCTAGTCTCTTTGTGAACAGTTGTCATGATCTTCTTTTCAATGAACACGTGAGAAAGATTCACCTACAGTAAATTCCTTATGGAAAAAAATGAGCTAGGAAGCTCAGACTGTACTTCGAAAAAAAATCTGGACTTTCATGGTCATAGACTTGAGTTCAAATTTCTGTCCTTAGTAGCTATCAACTTTGAAGAGTAACATCTCTGAGCCTATTCCCCTGTCTATAAAATAGGGGTGATCATGCCACCTCCTGAGGATAAAATGAGTGAATATATGTAGAATATCCAGGCACACTGGAGGAGTGCAGTGGTCTTGGCTCCCTTCCATTTTGAATAGGGCGTGGCAGCTGCTTCATTGCAACTAAACACAGAGACTGACTCCCCTAAATAATCTCCACATCAGGCTGAGCTCTACTGGGTACAGAAGAAATTGACCAATGCTAGGGCCCTGGGATTTCTCCAGCTGTTTTCTCCTTTGAAGTTTTCTAGGCTGAAACCAAAATTGAGAGAGAATCTCAGCTCTTTCTATCTCATTTTATACCTTCTTCCTGAATGCAATTTATTCTTTACTAGGTTCGCCTTAACATAGGGAGGGCCTCCTTGTAGCTCCTCCAGGCCCTGCCAAGCCTCTACCACATTCCTTACTGGGGCTGCAGTGTAAGCCTTCTGGTTTCCATGGAGACCCTACTTGAAGTCACTGGCTGCTAGCAGGAGGGAAACCTAGCGTTTGTATTTAAATGAGGCAAAACGGGGGAAGAGAACGTAAAAGAAGAGAGGATGGTAGAAGCTAGCATGTGAGCGTTCAAGGACTCAAATGGGAAAAAGAAAAATCCCATTCCTGAGTCACCTCACGCTCACAGAAGAACTCAAAAGTGAGAGCAGCAGGGGCAGAGGGGGGCTTATTTCACATGTGAGGAGTATCTTCTAAAGGCTCATGTCTGATTTCAGGTTGTAAGGGACAGAGTTCCCCAGGAAACTGGGAACCCCTGTCCTTGTCTGGGCTCCCAGCTGCTAGTCCCTTTCATTTCCTTGGAGGAATGGAGACTTTTTGGTCTGCCCAGACACCCGAGTCTTAGGGGTTCACTGCAGTTGCAGGAGGGGCTGCACGGTTATCTTTCCCTCTCCACCCTTCCCTCTGCAATGGCACTAAGTAAAAAGCTTTAAGGCTCCAGATTACCTGCTATTTATTGGCTGAATCCCTAGTGAAAGGTTGGGGGAGGAGGAAGAGTTGGTGGTTAGGCAGAATATACATGAAGATTGAATTGCACAAGGGCTCAGATGATGTCATCTTGAATAAAGGTCTGACCTACTGAATGTTAAATGTGGCTGAGTGATGAATCCACAGAGGGGATCGATGGCAGAAACCTCTATGAAACGACTGTGCCGCCTTTAAAATATTAAGCAGGTGGCTCTGCTGATTTCTGGCTGAAATTCCCAGAGCGCCAGTGGAATCTCGGCTTTCTACTATAATCACTTAAACATTACTTACTGCCCTAGATAACTGTGGGTCACGTGGAGTTTGCACCAAAAAAGGAAGTGTTTGAAAAAAGAAAAAGCCATTATAAGCCATCAGAGTGCCTGCCAGTCTTACACAGAGAAAGCAATTCAATTTAATATACACTTTCTGAGGTCTACTATGAGACCAGTGGGTGCAAAGTGAGTGAAATGGTCTTTGCCTTCAAGGGGCATACACTCTGATTGGGGTGACAGATATGCTTACAAATGATCAATAGTGCCAGGCAGCAGGTAATCAGTACCATGGGAATTTTAGGGAAGGCAAAATTAATTATAATACAGGAAAAAAAAAAGAACAGTTTATATTAAACGCCTCTGGAGTCAACCTTTTATAATCGTCACAAAAGAGAGAAATACAGGGAAAACCTCTGTAGGGATAGAATAGAAAAGGAAGTTTTACAAATTGCCTGATATAAAATGCCAAGTCTGCAAAATTGTCTGTCAAGTGACATAGTGGGCTAATTTTCCACATCTTTTTTCTCTCTGATAACATATTATTTCTATTGCCGGGATTTATAAGGGACTTTTGTTGGTCCTAGCTTAGCCTCCATTCCATTTTACCACTCACTAAATCACAATATTTTGATATTACAGGTTCAAAAGCTCTACTGAATTTTAAAATAGACCCAGAGGCTAGAATTGTGAGAAAGAATGCTTTAGAATACATAAGAGTTCAGGCTGAGTAAGAACTGTAGGAGTATGAAGGGTATTAAGAAACTTGCCCAGTTGAGATAGGACTGAAATAAAGAAGAATGTTGACAGCTGGAGCTCCTTTTCAGAGTCATGGTATGTAGGAATGAAGAGATAAGTAATAACATCACTGGAGAACATGTTGGAGAAATTTCTGAAATACCTATCATGTATGGCCTGAGTTTGGTGCATGTTATTTAGTCATGAGCCTTCTAGTTTTCACTCTAAAATTAGGAAAAATTCTGAAATGCATTAAAGGACAAGGAAGTCAAAGGCTGTAATTTTTGGCTGTAAGCCTTCGGATAGAAGATATCATGAGTTTATGGATTAAAGGGGGGCAGTTATTTCTTAGAAAGAAGAGAAAAAAAGAAAGCCACACATGCTCAAATTAGTCATTGTTTCTGTGTCATTGAGATATTGATTACTAAGGGTTTGTTTTCTAGCTCCTACTCTCAGTTGATTAAGAAATATATCTATAATAAAAACATCTCCCCAGAGTTTTGGCAATGTAGCAGAATATTAGTAATTTTTAGGTGGAAAAAAACAAAAAACAAAACAACAAAAGCACAGAATGCCAAGAGTCTACTTGCTTTCATTCTTTTCATTTTTTATTTTATTTACAGTCACACAGTTTACCACAGAATCTTTGGACTCCTTGTTTACTTCCTTTAAGGCCATTATGCCAAGCTTCTGGGTAATTGATAAAACCCTCTGCCTTCTTAACTTCAAATGAACACCCACAGACACATGGATACCTAATTCATCCAAAAAGTGAAATGCAGTTATACAGTACATTTTGGTGTGTGTGTGCTGTCTTGTCCAACTCTTTGTGAGCCCATGGACTGCAGCCCCTCAGGCTCCTCTGTCCATGGATTACCAGGCAAGAATACTGGAGTGGGTTGCCATTTCCTTTTCCAGGGGACCTTCTCAACCCTGGGATTAAACCTGTATCTTATGAATTGGCAGGCAGATTCTTACCACTGAGTCACCTGGCAAGCCCTACATTATGGTAGTCGTGGTCAATGTGGCATGACGTTGTGACTTGAAGAGTTTGGTAATTTAAGGAGTGGCTGTGTGACACAACCCAAAGCTTAAAGCAGAGATAGTAGAGACAAAATAAAAGTCATAAAAGGACGAAATGAGTTGTAAATAATAAAAAGATGGAGAGGGTAAAAGTTAGAGAAAAAAGAGATGAAAGGAAAAAACTACATAGGATGACTTGTCTTAAGCATTTAATGAATAAGTTAGGATATGAATAATGAATGAGGGAATTTTCCAGTTTACTCACATTTTGATTTAAAGATAGAAATTTCAGAGCTAGAAAGGATCTGGGGATCATCCAACCTACTTTTACATTTCATAGATGAGGAAGTAGGAGTCAAGAGTAGATAAATGACTTACCTAATAACCTAATATCAGAGTTGATTTCATGTGAAGCCAACATTAACACCCAGGTTCCCTGACTCCGGTCCAGTGTTAGTTCTGCTAAATCATTTCCCATACTTATACAGGCTAATTGAATCCAAAGTTCTTTTGAAATTTAAGTACTTTCCCATTGTTTCTTTAACTTCTAACAAAATTTTTACATTTATTATGTTACTTTATAGCTTACAAAGTGCTTGATCTTATTTAACTTTTATACCAATTCTGAGAAAAGTAAATATCAACAAAAAATGACTCACATGGAACTTATCTAATTTCCATTTATGATGTGTTTTCCCCCGAATACCCATATATTGAATGTAAGTTGATGCAGCCACTACAGAAAGCACTGTGGTGGTTCCCTAAAAAACTAAAGATAGAGTTATAATATGATCTCACTGCTGGGCATATATCCAGAGAAAACTCTAATTCAAAAAGATACTTGTACCTCCAATATTCATAGCAGCACAATTTACAATAGTCAAGACATAGAGACAACCTAAATATCCACGGAGAGATAAATGGATAAAGACGTGGTACATACATACAATGAAGTAATACTTGGCCATAAAAAAAGGAATAAAATAATACCATTTGTGGCAATGTGAATGGACCTAGAGATGATCATATTAAGTGAAATAAGTTAGATAAAGAGAAATATCATATGATATCACTTATATGTGGAATCCAAAGGAAATTATACAAATGAACTTATCTACAAAAGAGAAACAGACTCACAGACATAAAAAACAAATTTATGGTTACCAAAGGGGAAGACTGGGAGGGATAAATTAGGAATTTGGGATTAACAGATGCATTTTGTTGCTGTTCAGTTGACAAGTCATGTCTGACTCTTTTTCTACCCTGTGGACTGCAGAACACGCCTGGTGTGCAGAACCTCCCTGTTCCTCACCATCTCCCAGAGTTTGTTTGCCCAAATTCATGTGCATTGAATGCCATCCAACCACTTCATCCTCTGTTGCCCTCTTCTCCTTTTGCCTTTAATCTTTCCCAGCATCAAGGTCTTTTCCAATGAGTCAGCTCTTTGTATCAGATGGCGTAAGTACTAGAGCTTCAACTTCAGCATCAGTCCTTTCAGTGAGTATTTAGGGTTAATTTCCTTTGGGATTGACAGGGTTGGTCTCCTGGACATCCAAGGGACCCTCTAGAGTCTTCTCCTGCACCACAGTTCAAAAACATCAATTCTTCAGCACTCTGCTTTCTTTATGGTCTGATTCTCATATGTGTACATGATTACTGGAAAGACCATAGTCTTGACTATACAGACCTTTGTCAGCAAAGTGCTATCTTTGCTTTTTAATAACTGTCTAGTTTTATCACAGCTTTCCTGCCAAGAAGCAATCATCTTTTAATATCTGCAGTGATATTTTTAACATCTGCAGTGATTTTAGAGTCCCAAAAGAGGAAATTTGTCACTGTTCTACCTTTTCCCCTTCTATTTGCCATGAAGTGATGGGACCAGATGCCATGATCTTAGTTTTTCCTTTATATTAAGTTCTAAGCCATCTTTTTCACTCTGCTCTTTAACTTTCATCAAGAGGCTCTTTAGTTTCTCTTCACTTTCTGCCATTAAAATGGTATCATCTGCATATCTGAGGTTGTTGATATTCCTCCCGACAATCTTGATTCCATCTTGTAACTCATTCAACTCTGCATCTTGCGTGATGTCCTCTGCATATCAGTTAAATAAACTGGATAACAAAAACAGCCTTGTTGTACTGGCTGGTTGGTTCTCAATTTTGAACAAGTAAGTTGTTCTATATAAGGTCCTAACTGTTGCTTCTTGATCTGCATACAGGTTTTTCAGGAGACAGGTAAGATGGTCTGGTATTCCCATCTCTTTAAGAGCTTTCCACAGTTTATTATGATCCACATAGCCAAAGACTTGTGTAGTCAATGAAACAGAGTAGATGTTTTTCTGGAATTCCCTTGCTTTCTCTTTGATCCAGCAGAAGATGTCAATTTGATCTCATAGCTTGTACTAAAGAAGAAGACAGAGATTCATTTAGCCACATTCAACTCTGTGATCCCACAGACTGTAGCCTTCCAGGCTTCTCTGTCCATGGAATTCTGCAGGTAAGAATACTGGAGTGGGTTGCCATTCCCTTCTCCAGGGGATCTTCTTGACCCAGGGACTGAACCTGGATCTCCCGCATTGCAGGCAGTCTGAGCCACCAGGGAAGCCCATAGTTTATATTACTATGTATATGTATACATATATGCATGCAATCACTTTGCCCTATCCCTGAAACTGGCACAACATTGTAAATCAACTATACTTCAATTTAAAAAAAGAAAAACAGCAAATACTTACCCAACTATTATGTGTGGAGTACTTAGGTAAATTAAAAATAGACCATATTGTTTCTACTCTTCCCCATCATATCACCAACTAAGAACTCACTGTGCTTTGAGAAGATGAAATATGTAAGTAGGAGGACTGACAACCTGACAATAAATGAAAGCAAGCAAGAAATAATGATATGGATGGCTAAACAATACTTGCAAATTGGTGCTATGTGTTGTTGTTGTTCAGTCACTAAGTCAAATCTTACTCTTTGTGACCCCATGGATTGCAGCATGCCAAGTTTCCTTGTCCTTCAGCATCTCTACTAACTCAAACTCTTCCACTGAGTTGGTGATGCCATACAACCATCTCATCCTCTGTCTCCCCCTTCTCCTCCTGTCCTCAAATTTTCCCAGCATCAGGGTCTTTTCCAGTGAGTTGGCTCTTTGCATTAGGTGACCAAGGTTTTGGAGCAATGGGTCACAGTGGTTAAAGCTGCTGCTGCTGATATTTATGAGAAGGGAATCACTACTTTAGTTGCTTCTGTAATGGTGAGGCTTGGTATTTCAGGAAAGTTCTCTTTGAAGCTGATGAATTCAGTTCCCACAAAAAGACCTGGGACTGATGTTGGGGGAAAGGAGCACCTCCTCCCCACTAGTAACTGCATTCTCCAAGGCCCAGCCATCCAAGGCAGGATGGTTTCAATCACTCCTGCCATCCAGTCACCGCTGACACTACTTGGCAGCCAGCCTGCCTCTAATGGAATGTGTCCTGCAGCTGGGAATTAGGTCATCAGTAATTCACTTAATAGCATTTTATGAGCTGGGCTCTGACACAAGAGAGTGATCTGGCCTTACCAGCAGGAGCTTTCCTTGATATGAGAGGAAGAAGAGAGGAAAATAAACCATTCCGAATAATCAAATACTCCATGCATTTCCAGAAAGTAAGGGGTGAGGGTAAGAAAACTTGGTATCTCCTCAGACTCCCTGCATGATCAGACCAGCTTTATGAAAATCTTGGGCAAGTCAGTTTTCATTTCTGGACCTCGAAGATCTCATCCAACTCTAATACTATATACTTCTGACTCCAGGGTACTCTTTATGGAAGTTAGAAAACGTAGGATTTGCCTGATCACTCCTGTCCTTCCTTTATGGTACTCTCTGGAAAGGAGGATGAATTATCCTATTCTTCAGTCTTTAGTGTGCTCAGAAGAGAAAAGCCCTGATTTGTAGTTTGCTAATTTCCATGGTGTGTTTACAACATGACTGATTCCCAGTCATCAATGATTTAACAACTGGAAAGCAAAAGTTCTGAAAATTGAACAATTGACTCAAGCTGGTATAAGCTGCTCCATCATACCTCTGGTTCTCCTCTAGCTAGAAAGAACAGTCCCAATGAATAGACACTCATGCATACACACCTAGCTGGATTGTCCACATACAAAATATGTAGCATACATATCCTTGTTTCAGTTTTGGATGAAAAATTATTTACAACTTCTTTTTTTAAAAAATTCTACTCCAACTATTTTACTGAGAATTTATTTGAAATCCTCTCAGAGCTATGTAGAGAGTTCTCATTAGCAAAATGTTTGTACTCAATCTGTACTCATACAGCTCTTCACATGAATTTTCACTTCTGCCACATATTCTGGGAGACATTTGACTTTTATTTCCTCCTGACATTTGAACCCCCACATACCTCTTGTTGAAAAACCCAATGTAATTCATAAATTGTTTAGCAGGTTCACTGCTCTCTGGGGCTCATAAGTTGGGGAAAAAAATCACTAGAGACATTTCTCCTTTTCACTTGATGCAAGAGAAACCCTTCTTATGGGTCATGGAAATTTTTCATGCAGAATCTACCAGATACAAGGAAGCTGGGATGGTTGAGGTTGAAATCAGCATCTGGAATGGTGGTGGATAAAATTGTGAGTCAGTTCCCCTTTATCCCTTCAGCTGAATAGTATGTATGAAAAATGTTCCATTAGCAATTATCTACTGAGAATTTACTACATGTACTCATCAGTGCAAAGTATTCTGAAATATAAGAGAAAGTATAAGCTATGAAACCAGCTTTCAAATTTATAATCTGGTTGAGGAGATAAGATTAACATGCACAAATTAATTAAAATCAATTAAAATCATTTTATAATCAAGTGTTTAATGATGTGGCACAAATTCTAAATGTAGCAAGAGCATAGAGAAAAATAAAACTACTGGAAGCAAGCATTATTCAAGAAAACTTAATGATTAGCAATGGGACTTAAGCTGTGGACTTCCCTGGTGGCTCAGCGGTAAAGAACCTACCTGCCAATGAAAGAGACACAGGTTCAATCCCTGGGTTAAGAAGATCCCCTGGAGAAGGAAATGACGATCCACTCCAGTATTCTTGCCTGGAAAATCCCACAGACAGAGGAGCCTGATGGGTTACAGTCCATGGGGTCACAAAAGAGTTGGACACTCCTTGATGACTAAAGAACAACAAGGTGTGGGACTAGCCAAGCTGGAGGAATTGCACTTAAAGGCTAGCGGTATAAGATGGGGAGTGGATACAAATAGGAAGTGGAGGAAAGAGGAGAAAAAAGTGAAATCCCTGGCTTAAAGCTGGGTTCTAGTGTAAGTATGTGTCAGGAAGATGGGCAAGAGATAATATACAAATGAAAAACGACAAGATCACATGTGATGTTACAGTTCTGATCTACACAGTCTGTAGAAACCAGTACTGAACACTAAACCTCAGTCCCTGTAGCAACCAGTCCAGAAAGTTTGGGACTTATTAATAACTGCCAACATCCCTAATCCCACCCCACCTCCTGCTTCCAGTTTAGGACCAATGAGAGACAAAGTCAGATACTCCCCAAACCAGTCACATAAGATACTCCGCTTCCAGTTGGCCTACCTCTAGTTTCCCTATGGCAACAGCCTTCAATCAGAGCAGACTTCAAGTCTTCCGGTTTTTTTTTCAGTACAAGACTTTCCCACTCCCCTGCCTGCCTCTGAGTCTCCACCAAACTTAAGTGATGGTGACTGAATCTCTTACATGGAGCACACACTAAATAAAAGCCTGTTTGTTCTCATTTGGGCATTCTTTGTTTATTTCCACAGTGGAAGAAGAGCACACCTGTAATGATTCTGTCTGTTACTGTTACATAAGTATACATCCTTCTCACTCTCTGTCACCCTTCCTTTTTACCTCTTGATATCTACACTGAAACAGGCTTTCTTACCAAAATCTTAGAATGCCTATAATAAGATAAGACAGATGTCAAGAGAGCTATTGCCTCCAATTCAGACATGAATAAAATGAGGTGATCTGGGTAGCCTCTGCTGAGGACATTCATTTATTTCCTTTGGATCTAAAGGGAAGGGTGAATGCCTCAACCATATCTTCTTGACTCTGGTTTACCTTTGTCCCAACAAAAGGTCCTTTTATGATTATTCTTTTATAACTCCATGTAAAAGATTTAGTCTAACAATAATGTTTTTACTAGTATATATTTTTTTCATTTATTTTTATTAGTTGGAGGCTAATTACTTCACAACATTGCAGTGGGTTTTGTCATACATTGACATGAATCAGCCATGGAGTTACATGTATTCCCCATCCCAATCCCCCCTCCCACCTCCCTCTCCACCCGATTCCTCTGGGTCTTCCCAGTGCACCAGGCCCGAGTACTTGTCTCATGCATCCAACCTGGGCTGGTGATCTGTTTCACTATAGATAATATACATGCTGTTCTCTCGAAACATCCCACCCTCGCCTTCTCCCACAGAGTTCAAAAGTCTGTTCTGTACTTCTGTGTCTCTTTTTCTGTTTTGCATATAGGGTTATCATTACCATCTTTCTAAATTCCATATATATGTTAGTATGCTGTAATGTTCTTTATCTTTCTGGCTTACTTCACTCTGTATAATGGGCTCCAGTTTCATCCATCTCATTAGAACTGATTCAAATGAATTCTTTGTAATGGCTGAGTAATATTCCATGGTGTATATGTACCACAGCTTCCTTATCCATTTGTCTGTTGATGGGCATCTAGGTTGCTTCCATGTCCTGGCTATTATAAACAGTGCTGCGATGAACATTGGGGTGCACGTGTCTCTTTCAGATCTGGTTTCCTCAGTGTGTATGCCCAGAAGTGGGATTGCTGGGTCATATGGCAGTTCTATTTCCAGTACTAGTATATTTTAATTTAAAACATCTAAAATGTTTAATCTAGGGTTTCTGATCAACACGAGATAACAAGCATTGCTATTACACTAGATGATACATTTCCAGTTATATCAACAAACAGAAGTGTTTTAAAAAGTCAGTGCAACATAACCTTTGATAAATATATAGATTATATTAAGGCTTTCTAAAATTCTGAAAATAGCTAATTATCCCCCATCTCTGTTCATGTTTTTGAGAAATTGTTGTCATTCTGGGAATCCCAAGTTGGGAATGGCCCCTTTGATGCAATAATAATTTTGTTATGTTAATTTTACTAATTCCTGGAAGCCCAGTCCTTTATACCACATTCTACAAATCTAAGGCAAATTACCTTCCAGGTTTTGCAGATAGAGTGTAATCATTTTGGATATTTAAAGGAATTTGATATCCCTACCTAATATACATGAATGGCTTGGAAGTTGACATGCAGCTAACAATGACTTTTCTGATGTAATGTCCTCTTTCTCTCTACCATATAATCAAGGAGCTAGAGGCAGTGAGTGGGGCTGGAATGTATAACTTGGCTATGCTAAAGCTCCCCATAATTTGCTATCCATTTAAACTCTTGGGCCTGAATCTTGGGTTTGTAGACTTAGACAGTTTTCCAGCTCTTTCTTGGGCAATTATGCTTTGGTACATTTCTTTACACATCTTGTTATATGTTTTTACATTACCCTGAGTGTTTCCTTCTTTGCAATTACTCCCAGCCACTACTGACACCAGCAAGAGGTCCTTATGTCACTCCTAGGAAGAGGGAGTTTACTTCAGATGATATCTCATGGTTTTTGTTTTTTCAACTTGGACACTTTTCCAGTATTTATTATGAATAAACTGGCCTCCTGGGAATTTTCTACAGAATCATGATTAAACAAGTAACCCAGATGCTGCCACCCCATCTTTGTGAGGAGCAGTTTGATTTCAAATCAAAATCTACTGTTAAAAGAGATTTCCCCTTGTTATTCTTATTTTTTCCTCTATCTTTCAACTTGAAGTATAGTTGATGTACAATATTACATTAGTTTCAGGTGTCCAAACTTAGTAATTTGACATTTATATATGTTATGAATTGATCACTATAATAAGACTAGTAACCATCTGTTTACCACGCAAAGTTATTACACCATTATCGGCTATATTCCCTATGGTGTACATTACATCCCCATGATTTATTTATTTTACACCTGGAAGTTTGTACCTCTTGATCCTCTTCTCTATTTTGCCCGAAATCCCCTTCCAGGGGAGGGTTCCTCTGGCAACTACACTTTGTATCTATGAGTCTGTTTCTGCTTTGTTTGTTTTGTTTTTTAGATTCATGTAGGTAAAATCATACAACACTGTCTCTCATCAATGATGATTCCCTTCCTTAATATGTACAAACCTGTTAAATGTAATCATAGAGGCTGGGGCTTCCTCACCAAGGAATTTGTCTTCTTCCTGAACTTTGCTTATTCATCTCTTGTTATAAGTCTGGGAGATGTATTTTGAGGCTTGTGTTAGTTACGATGAATTAGGCTGTTGTAATGGGCTTCCCTGGTGGCTCAGACGATAAACAATCCCCCTGCAATGCAGGAGACCCAGGTTCAATCCCTGGGTCAGGAAGATCCCCTGGAGAAGGGGATGGCTACCTATTCCAGGATTCTTACCTAGAGAATTCCATGGACAGAGGAGCCTGGCAGGCTACAGTTCATGGCGTCTCAAAGATGCAGACACGACTGAGTGACTAACACTTTCACCTTTTCAGGCTGCTGCAAAAAACAGACCCAAAATGAATAATGGCTCCACACAGCAAACATTTTATTTTTTGTTTGTTCAGCACCCCAAGATGAGTATTCCTTGCTTGCGGCTGACTTTTTCCATATAGTAATTTAGGAACCGAGGCTTCTTCAATCATGGCTCTGCCCTCATCTAGGACTTTATAAGCTTCCATTGGTTGAATGCAGATAGGAGAGTAAGGAGAAGCACATCTACTTCTTATACTTCCTCGACCCTGAGGCGGCACATATCCCTTCCATTCATATTCTACTTATAAGAACTAATGCAAGAGAAGCTAAGACATGCAGTCTACATATGGGCCAAAGATAAGAAAAACATGAAAATTTGGGGAACACTTAGCAATCTCTAGCTTAGGTATTTGTAGCCTCTGCCTACTTCTTGCCACCTACTGAAGATATTAGAAGATGAGTACAGTTTCTAATAAACCATTATACAAATGATTTACCTTTCCCTGGCCTCACTAACTGATTCAGCAGGTAATTGTCATTGTCTTTATGGAGGAGAATTGCAATTGATCAACCATCATTAATTTTCTCTAGTTTGTGGTGAACTCCCAGTGGCTGCTTTTGGCAGAAGTTCCTTTTAGCTCTGCCCCACTTTCCTTGAGGTCCTTCAGCAATGGAACAGAGTTATGCTTTCAGCTCTACCTCTTGAGGGCAGACTCAAGAGCAGCCACAGCTTGGGGCTCTACTTTAGTTAATAACAAAAGAAAAATATTGGCAAAGTATTTGTCTCTGGTTCTTCTGAGAATCATAGAATCACAAGCCTATTTTCCCTCTTTCCTTTTCAACTGTGACCACAATCATGCCTCAGCTAGTGGTCTGGGCAAAAAGGGATTTGATAACAAGATTCTCTCTAATGTCTGAATAATTGCCAACAGCATAATATGCCTTTGCTAGTGGAGAGATATTTAGCATTTAGAAACAGACATTCTGTAGTGATAGGATGTGAAATGTGAAATATGAAAATAGAAATAGAAAATATGAAATAGAAATGTGAAAAATGGATAGAATGCTATTTGGGGGCAAAAATCACTTTCCTTTATTATTTTCAGAATAGTGGCTTAGGATGTATGAATGCATGCTAAGTCGCTTCAGTTGTGTCCGCTCTTTTGTGACCCTATGGACTGTAGTCTGTCAGGCTTCTCTGTCCATGGGATTCTCCAGGCAAGAATACTGGAATGGGCCATCATGCCTTCCTCCAGGGGATCTTCCCAACCGAGGTATCAACCCACGTCTCTTATGGGTTCTTTATCACTGGCGCCACCTGGGAAGCCCAGCTTAGGATACCACTCATGTTTTCTGCATATCAAATGATCTTGTGTGCAATCTTTCATTCAATGATTCAATTATTTTTCCATTCAACATGCTTTTGAATACTACTATATTTCAGGCACTAGGGATGTGATGGTAAACAAAGTAAATACAGTCCTAATTATTTTGCACAATGTCATTAACACTGAGTGCTGGATCCCCATAAAATGAAACATTTCAGGGATGTGTGGATTACCCAGGGGCTTTTGAGCAGCTCCATCTCTGAGCCAGAGAGGTGAACTCTATTCTTTTTCCTTTACATCCCTCTGTGCTTCATTGCACAGACTTTACAGTAACCCAGAGAATCATTTTCCTGAGGAAACTGGCTTTGGTCTTAAATAAATCAATATATTTAAAGCACCTAGCAAGTGCCCAAAGTAAAAGATAAGACAACTAAATGGTAGCTATTGATAATGGTAGCATTATGCTCTTTAGGAAACCATGGGGGTGGGGAATTTGTCCAGCTGATAATTTTAACTTGCTTTCATTCTTATAAAAACATGCTCAAGCCTCAATACCTCTCCTGTGTATCAGATGATCACTGAAAA
This sequence comes from Dama dama, assembly GCF_033118175.1. Lineage (NCBI taxonomy): Eukaryota > Metazoa > Chordata > Mammalia > Artiodactyla > Cervidae > Dama > Dama dama. The sequence goes on along the minus strand of NC_083699.1, from coordinate 58,271,958 downwards.
TCACTTGTCCAATTCCTTACCTCAGGTAGTAGTCATCAATTGCTTCTGAACAGATGCATGAAGTCAGCAGACTTGAGCTGATAACTCAAATGTCACAGTGTAGCTCAGTCATGGCTGGAATATTTAATGAATGCATTTTACAGAAAAGAATGGTAGAAACCTGTGGTGAGAATACTGACATCGTAGCCTAAGGAGGCTGCCAGCCTCCAGCGAGCGTGGCCAAGCACTGTCCTCAGCATTCAGATGATGCCTCTGTAGAACACAGAAAAGTACAAAGGTCCAGAAGCTGGGAGCTGGCAAGGATGGGGATTGAATCCAATGATTTTGCTACTGTTTCTACATGCTCCAATCCTTATGTTATACCTGCCACTGTACCTAAGGAGAGGGAGGCTCCCAAATGAATGATTTATGAGGATTACAACCTCACCATGAGGATGCTATGCAATTATCACCAGGGATTAGAATCATGGATCAATCTAAGTACTTGGTGTGGTTTCTTCTATGTCGAGGACTGCCTGAGGTGAAAGGAGGCAAGAAAAATTTATGATGCCGTCTCTACCCTTAAAGAATTTATGTGGAGACCAGACAAACACAAAAAAAAACATTTATAGAACAATTCAATTCTGAACTGTTTGGCACTGACTCAAATTGTAATTTTAAGCTTTAGCCTGGCTTTTCTAGCCACCTGCTGGGAGGCACAGTGGGGCAGTCGAGGAGGACCAGTTTGTAATCCAGCTCACCTAGATTTAAAGTTGCCCTCTGCTATTAAATGACCTGTATAACCTTGAGCAGTTCCCATAGTTTCAAAGCTGCACATGTAAAATTAAGAAAATTCTTCCTCCTAGAGTGTGAGTAATCAGTGAATTAAAAACGCCAACTACTGGGAAAATAATAGATACTGGAAAAATATATAGTTGTCCACCCCATGTCCACACAGAGATCCCACAGGAATCCCAGAGACAAAATGTTTAAAAGCAGACACATCGTCTTCTCCACATTTCCTCACATACTAAGACTTACTTATCTATTTGACCTCCAATTTCTCCCCCACTTCTGTTTATGGCAACATACCTTTTCAAGTCATCAAGCCTTGAAACTGTCACATCATTTTTGACTCAAATGCCCTAACCTCCACATCCAGTCTCTTTCAAAGTTCTAGCAAGGAGCTCCAACCAGTCCATCCTAAAGGAAATCTGTCCTGAATATTCATTGGAAGGAGTGATGCTGTAGCTGAAACTCCAGTACTTTGGCCATCTGATGAAAAGAACTGACTCATTTGAAAAGACCCTGATACTGGGAAAGATTGAGGGCAGGAGGAGAAGGGGACGACAGGGGATGAGATGGTTGGATGGCATCACCAACTCAATGGACGTGAGTTTGAGTAAACTCCGAGGAGTTGGCAATGGATGGGGAGGCCTGGCTTGCTGCAGTCCATGGGGTCTCAAAGAGTCAGACACGGCTGAGTGACTGAACTGAACTGAACTGAATATTAATTACATGGAGAAAAGGCTATCATTTTAATAAATTCTTAAATGTATCAACTCAAATACATTTTATACCACAGCCTTCTGTTTACTCTTAATTATTCTGCCACAATGTAGTTGCAGGTTTTTAACATTTCCATCCAAATGCAACAACCTCCTAATTTATAATCTTCCAATTTGTTTCATTCTTTGTACTGCTGTAATAGCCATCTTAAGGCTTCCCAGATGGCTCAGTGGAAAAGAATCAGCCTACAAAAGCAGGAGATACAGGAGAGGCGGATTTGATCCCTGGGTCAGGAAGATCCCCTGGAGGAGGAAATGGCAACACACTCCAGTATTCCTGCCTGGAAAATTCCATGGGCAGAGGAGCCTGGTAGGTTACAGTCCATAGGATTGCTAACAGTCGGACACGATTTAGTGACTGAGCACACACAACAGCTATCTTAAAATATAGTTCTAATCATGCCATTTCTCCAATCAACAATTTTCAGCATGTCCAAATTTATTTCTAATAAACCAAAGAATCTTAACTTAGCTCTTGAAAATAACTTTGGAACTTTTTTCATTCTCTCTCCACATACTTTATGCTCCAGTAAAACAAATTGCACTCTCTTCTTTGAATACTATCCAAAAACTATTTGTTGGATTTTTTGTAATGTAAAATATTAGGGGAAAATGCAATGGAGAGAAAATTCGATTTTCAAGAGATTAATCACCAAGTCCCACCCCAGGATGCTCCTCTAACTTGCATGCACCATTGTGTTCTACACTTCTTCATGCATACTTCATAATGACCTGAGTCAGAGAGTGAGTGGACGCTTAGGATAAGCCTGCTCTATACCAACTTTGGTTTACAAAAAGAAAAGAGTCAGGTTTTGTTGCTATTTTAACCTAAAACCATCAAAGAATTCCTTTTTCTAAAATCTAAGATTGCTAACTAAAAGCCCCCTACTTGCAGCAATCCACTATCTTCTTTGGCAGATTTGATAGTCTATGGCTGACAGTGTTTGGGCATCCACTCAGTTTTGGAGAGCCATGTTCCCTTCTCTGGGAATGCTCTTACCTACCTCAATACACAGGGTAAGGCCACCCATCAGCAGCCAGGTTTGTACCATGTTACCTCCTCCTTCTGATCTTGATTGATTGGACAATAAGTGTTGCCTGATGCAACCTGGGTCAATCACATTCCTCCAAAGACATTTGGAATTGAAATAGAGTGACTGTGAGCCAGGCATGACATGCAGCTGGAGGTCTAAGCTGTAAATAGCAGGAGCTGTAAAGAGAATGCAAAAGCTATCCTGCAGCCAGAAAGAAGAAAAAAATAAAATGACTTGAAACAAGTAGACACAAAAGAGAGTAAAAGTGTTCTGTTGCCTTTCAATTCCTGGTGTCAAACCTTCTAGGGCTCTGACTCCCTCCCTTTCCTGAATTCACTGAGAGGCATTCTTCTTCCTCCCCTTCTCATGTTCTTATATTGGACTAACTTGATATTTCATGTTGTTGTCTAGTCACTAAGTCATCTCTGACTCTGCAACCCCATGGACTGTAGCCCACCAGGCTCCTCTGTCCATGGGATTTCCCAGGCAAGAATACTGGAGTGGATTGCTATTTCCTTCTCCAGGGGATATTCCTGACCATGTGATCAAACCCACATCTCCTGCTTTGGCAGGCAGATTCTTTACCACCGAGCCACTAGGGAAGCACTGGGTATCTCATACTGTCAACTAAGAGCCCTAACTAGTACAATAATATCATTATTATTGAAAAATAATATTTTTTCAATATTATTTGAAAAATCTGTATCTGTATTTCATCCTTCATTCATTCAACATGCATTGTTTGAGCAGCTAACAGATGCCAGAGACTCTGTTAGCCTCCTTGCAGGGATGTATAAAGAGAGAGAAATAGATAATTATCATTGAATAAGAGAAATTGTCTGTCAGATCAATGTGTAGAATAGAGAAATATGGCAAATAAATAGAGACTGAGTGGAGGGAACATAGATATTTTGAAAGCAAATGGTGCTTTTAAAAAAAATTTAATTTATTTTATTTATCTGTTTTTGGATGTGCCAGGTCCTCTTCGCTGTGAGGGAGGCTGTCTAGCTGCTGTGCGGAGGCTTCTCTTGTGGAGCACAGGCTTCAGGGCACACGGGCTTCAGTTGCTGCAGCACAAGGGCTCAGTAGTTGTGGCTCCCAGGCTCTAGAGCACAGGCTCAGTAGTTCCGCTGCACAGGCTTAGTTGCTCCCCAGCGTGTGGAATCCTCCCAGATCAGGAATCAAGCCTGTATCTCCTGCATTGGCAGGCAGATTCTTTACCACTAGATCACTAGGGAAGCCCTTGAAAGTAAATGGTGTTGTAACTAAACCCTAAGCCAAGGTTTTATCAAGAAAGAAGGAAGGGTGCCCAGAGAGAGACAGTAACACATGCAAGGTGTGGAGACAAGCAGAGCTAGATCTGTCCTGGGAGACACTTCCCTTTGGAACCTAGAGTAGGTACATGTGATTTCTCCATGCAGGAAAGGGGGGCCAAACGCTAAGATCTGGGCCAAATATAGGGTATGTTCTGTCATACTTGGATTCTCTCTTCAGGTGATGGAAGGATATTGATAATTTTAGGCAGCAGATTTAATACCTTAATAGCTCAATATCATCAATATCAATTGATAAATCAATATCATCAATATCAATAGCTCAAGATCATCAACTTTGAAGGGCACATTCCAGTATTTTAGCAGGTGGACTTATGCAAAATAGCTTTTGTTATTTAATATTAAGTGCCTTGGAATTCAGGTAAAATTATGCTTGTCCCTTTATCTGGAGTAATTCCTTTTGATGTATGTGTGTGCTCAGTCACTTCTGTCATGTCCGACTCTTTGTGATTCCATGGATTTTAGCCCGCCAGGCTCCTCTGTCCACAGGATTTTCTTAGTCAAGAATACTGGAGTGGGTTGCCATGCCCTCCTCCAGGGGATCTTCCCATTCCAGGGGTTGAACCTGCGTGTCTTGAGTCTCCTGCATTAGCAGGCAGATTCTTTAGCACTGAGCCACCTGATATGTGGTGAAATTCCTCTTCTCCTCATGATTTCTCTTCAACATGTTCTATCTCTTTCTCTCTCTATACACACTCATATCTTTTCAGTCATTTTAAAAATTCTTCTTGTTAATTTCTTTAATTATTTATCTCAACATAAATCATTTTCTAATTTTACTTTACAGTAATTATAATTAAATTTTAATAATAGACACATAGCAATTAATCTCATTACAATTAAAAATGACAGAAAGCTTGGAGGGATATAAAACATTTTGGATGTCAAGCCAAGACCCAAAGGGATCCCCACAAACTAGAGTGATTATTGGACTCTAAGAAAATCCACATATTACTGATAAAACGTAAGGACCACACTTGGGTCCTAAAAACCCAAGTACCTTACAATAACATGGGGGATAGTGCAAGCAAGAGAGCTTTTAGCTAGCCACTCACTCCATGTGCGTGTGGCGGTGTGCCATGACTTTTCTCAAAACAACTGTGTCCCATGATCCATGAGCAGACATACACCTCTCATAAAGCAGGAGCCCATGGTGCCACCATTCTCAATACTGGGTCTATGACATGAAGAATATTGGACTTATGAGGCTCATCACACTTTAAGAAATATATAGAAAGTTTCTTTATCTTTCTATAAAGGTTTACCTGTTCCAAGAACTATGATATCATGAGAATTTAAAAAAGTGGGAATTTATGATATTCAGTTTGGTGATAAGAAGAGTAAGTTGTTTTAAAATATGCAAAGAATTGTCATGCAGATGAGGAAAGGACACTGGACTTGTTCTCTACAGCACCAAAGGGAAGAAATAGGACCAGTGGGGTTAGGATAGGAGATATACATAGACAGACTTTGGTTTGGAATAAGAAAGAGTTTTCTATGGGTTAAGTCTGTCTAAAGACAGAATGAGCTGCCTCAAATAGAGTAATGATTGCTCTGTCCCTGAAAGTATTCAAGCTCAGGATGCATAGCTACCTGTGGGGTAGTTACAGAAGGGATATGAACTTTACAGCTATTTTTGGGTTAGGTTTCTGAAGTTTCTTTAGGGACACTAATTTTACTGATAGAAATAACCTCTTATACCATCTTCACTTTTAAAAATCTTTCCTGTCCTTTGAGACAAAGATAAAGGTCCTCCAATAAGCTTTCTATGTAATATAATAGAAATATCATTTAGATAATATAAATGCACTTTGTACATATTGTACTTTTAATTTTTTTCACATTATTTCATGTAGTGTCTATTAATATGTCTTATTGCCTCTCATAGACTATATATTCCCTAAGGAGAGAGAAAAAGCTTATTCACTTGGGTATCCCTTAAAGTGCTTTGTACAAACCAAATACTTAATAAGTGCTTGCTGGATGAAGGAAGGAATAAATGGATGAACGAATGAATGAATACTGTTTATTAATGATACTCAAAGGCAAACATCCAAAAGATTTGTGTTAATTTTAATTCTCCTTTTAACTATTTTGTAATTATTTCAAATCTGAAGTACAATTCTAAGAGCACCATTTTCCACTTACTCAAATTTCTCATTGTTAACATTTCATTGTATTTGTTCCATCTCTTTCTTTCAGGACCTCTCTCCCTCTCTCTGTATGTACATAAACATTTATATCATCTACACATATACTGATATATATAACCATATATACATTATATTTATATTATCTATACATGAATATGGTCTTCCCTGGTGGCTCAGATGGTAAAGAATCCACCTGCAATGTGGGAGACCTGGGTTTGATCCCTGGATTGGGAAGATCCCTTGGAGAAGGAAACAGCTACCCACACCAGTATTCTGGCCTGGAGAACTTCATGAACAGAGGAGCCTGGCAGGCTACAGTCTATTGGGTTGTAAAGAGCTGGACACAACTGAGCAACGTTCACACATGTATATATATCCTTTTATATAATCTACACATATATTTGCATGTATATATATATATACACACATATATTTTCATTATCATTAGTCTTTAACATTTTGAAGGCAAGCTGAAAACAGTATTCTTCATCACCCCTAAATATTCCAATTTGTCAGAAATAGGGACACTCTCCTACAAAACTCTTGGACATGCCTTTAAAGCAGGAAATCAGTAACAATACCACACTCTGTCCAAAACAGTTATCCCATTTTATTTCACAAACTGTGCCAACAATGATTCTTTTATGTTTTGGTCCAGAATGGCATCCGGGAACTCAGTGTATTTAGGTCTCGTGTCTCTTTAGTCTCTTCCAAATCTGTGTATAGTTCTTCATTCTTTCCCTGTCTTCCATGTTCTTAATAAGAAGGGTCAGTACTGGTCAGTTTATAACATAGTAGCCACTAGCCATGTATAGTTATTTAAACTAAAATTCATTAAAATGACGTAAAATTAATAATTTCACTTCTCAGTCATAATAACGCAATTGACAACATAGCTCTAAGATATTGTCATCACCATAGTAAGTTCTATTGGACACTGCTAGTCTTCAGAATGACCTCAGGTTGGCTATTCCTAATGTTTCTTCATGACCAGTATCAGGTCATGCTTTTTTGCAAGAATACTGCAGAAATGATACCATATTCTTCTCAGTGCATCACGTAAGGGAATATTTTTCTTAATAACTGTTTAGTTTGACTCTGTATTCCATACTACCATGAGCAACACTGACTATATGACTTTACAACAAAACACATAAACCAGTCTTTAATATCAGGAAACTTGTCAGCCAGAAACTGGCTATAGTGTAGTTGCTCAAAGTCCAAGCTTCAACCACACAGCGCTCTATATTTGAGTTCCAGCATTGCTGTTTTACAGAGTAATCTACCTGTTCAACCAATGGGTATTTGTTGAGTGCATACTTGAATGCAAGCCATTGCAAGATGTAAGTTTGTGGAAGACAGAGACAGAGACCTTCTTGGTATTATTACTGCATCTGAGTTAGGTAGGCTTCCCAGCAGCAGTGGACTGATGGAATGGAAGCATCCATAAATGCTGCGATGATTCAAAGACTACATAAAATTTAGTCACAGATAAAGTTTAGGAAAGCTGTATTGTGTCAAACACTCTTGGTAATTTTAAATGAAAGTTCTGTATTAATGGAAAGGGTTATATTTAACTCATCCATACTGGCTGCAGACCTACTTAGAGCTAACTAAGCCAACACAGAGTCACCCATATCTCTGCATGCAGTAAGGCTGGTAAAAAAAGAACAAGAGGATTAAATATTTATGCCCTTCCAAAGTCCAAGAAAAAGAGAAAGATATTATGTAGTCACACATTTTAGATTTTCTTATAAAAAATAAATCATATTATTAATCTATCACAAGTACCTAGAAGCTATGGGCTGAAGTCTCCATTTTCAGTTTGCTGTTAAACACAGTCATCTTTTGGGGCCTGTGATTACATAGAATCCAAATAAAAGATGCTTGCTCCTTGGATGAAAAGCTATGACAAACCTAGACAGCATATTAAAAAGCAGAGACATCATTTTGTCAACAAAGTCCTCATAGTCAAAGCCATGGTTTTTCTAGTAGTCATGTATGGATGTGAGAATTGGACCATAAAGAAGGCTGAGTGCCAAAGAATTAGTGCTTCTGACTGTGATTCTGAAGAAGACTCTTGAAAGTCCCTTGGACTGCAAGGAGATCAAACCAGTCAATCCTAAAGGAAATCAGTCCTGAATATTCATTGGAAGGACTGATGCTGAAGCTGAAGCTCCAATACTTTGGCAACCTGGTATGAAGAGCTGACTCATTGGAAAAGACCCTGATGCTGGGAAAGATAGAAGGCAAGAGGAGAAGGGAGTGACAGAGGATGAGATGATTGGATGGCATTACCGACTCAATAGCCATGAGCTTGAACAAACTCCAGGAGACAATGAAGGACAGGGAAGCCTGGTGTGCTGCAGTCTATGGGGTTGCAAAGAGTCATACATGACTGAGCAACTGAAAAACAAAAAACCAGACTTGTGACTAAAAAGCACAAACTCCATAGTCAGATTAACTCTGTGAACTTGTCCAGTTACTCACCTCTCTGCACTTCAGTTTCTCCATTTGTGAAATGTGGACAGAAGAAGATCATAGGATTCCTAGATCATTGGATTGTTTTGAGAATTAGAAGAGAAAATGAATGTAAAGACCTTTCTTAGCACAGATCCTGATGCATGATAAAGGTTTAAAACATGCTTACTGCTGTATTTTATGTTTTTTCTTTGTTTGTCATAACCCTACCAACTTCCTTTTGCTCAAATACATAAAATCATACAGTTTTTAGAACTGAAAATGTTATTACAAGTCAGCTTGTGATCCATTTAATTTTTTTAGAAGAATAAACTGGAATTTGGTTTATTAGTACAGGTGTTGGTTGATTCTGCTACTGAAGGGCTGAGACCATGATAGAACTGCTTTCTACTACATCATATTGACTGTGAACCAGAACTGTTTTCTCTGGTCTGCATATTTATGAAGTACAACTATCAGCCTAGCATTAGGCTAAGCCCTGGGGATTAAAAATAAAAAATGATGACATCACCCCTTCTTGGGGAGCACTCACAAGGGACAGGGGTGGGGGATGCAGGCAGGGAATGAAGGCATAAATCCATTGAAATGCAGTAAGATACCATAGCTAAGATAGGAGTGCAAAGAGAACTGTGAGACAATTTGACTCCCTTAAGGAGTCAGGGCTTTGACAAATCTTTTTCATAGATCCCAGAAATTCATGAAAAACCAACTGCAATCATCTTTTAAAGCAAATTGCACTGACATTCAGGTAGTCAGTTCCCAGCTGGGATTTGACTCATTTCTGCTAATATCATATCCCCTCCTACCAGAGCTGTTGGATCAGTTTACCATTGTGTATCTATAACCTCTTCACCTTCAGCCTAAATATGGTTTTTAATTTGAGAGAAGAGATAGATGAAACAACGACCTAAGAACATAGATTTGTTCGAGTGAAATCTAATTATACTACTGACTTGTCGTATGACTTGGTAAAAATCATTTCTTCATGCTGCCTTTATCTACTTATCTCTAACAAAATCTTCTACTCCCCAGGGCTATTGTGGGAAAAATTTTGCCCAAGTGATGCATGATGTTTTGTAATTATTTTTGTAATTAGTATTACTAAAAATACTAAGTTCTTATATTTGTCTATTCTGTTTGACACAATTATGATATTTGCAAACATGCAAATATACCAGAAGAAAAGTAGTAAAATAGTACTTGAAGGACTATAGAATCTTATTTGTTTCTGAATGAATATGTTTAATCATGCTACAAATGGATTAAGAGCTTTCATATAAGATTTGAACCATATATTCAACATGATTGCAGTTTAACTTTTGAGGCAAGAAGTGATGGAAGTCCTTAGAATAAAGGACGATAAAGAAGCTACCATCCTGAATCCTGTGATGAATTGCTGAATTCACCTTATTCATTTATTCATGCTTTCATTCAAAAGCAGTACATTAAATTCTTATATGTCAGTTGCCGGGTGTAAAAGATACAAGGTTGAATAAACACCATTTCTAGTGGTTAGTTAATGAGTGAATGAATAAATGAATCTATAAATATCTATCTCTCCCTGCCCCATAGAGGTCCTCATATTCTAGTAGACAAGACAGAAATATACAAAGCTAACTATAATGCAATGTGATAAATGCTATAACAGAATATCCAAAGTGCCAGAGAAGGAGATACACTAGTTCTGCCTGACAACTATGTCAGAGGATTCTTCATACTGGCAATATTTCACTCAAATATTAAAGAATTAGCCAACTCAGACTGTCCCAAAGCCTGTTATGGAAAGTTCAGCATATACTGACTTGTTTTAATCTTAAAAATCTTTAAATTTATTTATAGAATTATGGGTACATGGCTGAACATTTGAAAGCCACAAGAAATAAGTTAAATATATATTCATATGTATGTATGTATACACATATTGTGTACATGTATATTGTATGTATGTTGGTGTATGCACATATTCAAGTATAGGCACATGCACATAAATGCTTGCAATTGTCCCCATTTTTCTACAAGTGGAAGTATAGTATATATACTATTTTCTACTTCCTTTGTTGCACTTAAAGCTGTTTCTTGGAAATCATTTCCCATCATATATGTATCAATCTTTTGCTGTAAAGATAAAAAATAAAAAATCTTGCAACAAATATTTCTATAAAATATGTTTAGTAGCAACAATATCAAGAAATAGGATTACAAAGTCAGGTTGCAGTTACATCGAATTTTTGTAGATTGCCAGGTTGCCTCACCATGTGCTCCAACAAGCATGTAAAACAAGGTCTGTTTCTCCACATTAGCATTAGCTATTTATTCATCATTAGCAGTTTGTTGCAAAAATTCTTTTGGTTTTTTCTAATTTATTACATCCCTACTGCTTTTAAACAACTTAATTATCAGACATTTAATCCTGTCTCCGACCCAGATCTGTTCTTGGCTAATGCCAAAATCACTGAAACGCTATGATAAATTTCTGTATCTGGAAAAGAACAGACAGATTAAGGGTATTTATAATTCTCACACATTTGCTTTTTGCAACTTTAGAACCATTTGACCAGGTTATATTTAAAATGTTGCATCATATTTTGGTGTAAATTTGGGAAATTTACCATCTTTATAAAACTGAATATTTTTATCAAGGTACTCAAGCCTTCTTTCATTTTATCAATAAAGCTCTTCTGCTTTATTGTTCAGGCCTTGCACATTTCTTAATCTTATAATATTAAATCCACATGTAGTGTTTTTATCATTATGACTACATGAATATGGTTTTTTGTTGAGGTAAATAATAACTTATAAATAATAACTTTTCATCAAATTTTCATCCTGACATAACACTTCCTATTTTTCTGGAGCTGTCAATTGCCTCGTATATTTTTCTATATGCTAAAATATCTTCTAAGTCTTCCTACATTCTCCAATGGCTCTGTGAAACTTCTTTCATTATTCCACATGTTCAAACCTGCCAGACATATAAGTTCCTCCCTCCCTTTTTTTTTCTGGTGCTCTGCCTCCCAGAGTCCTCTGTCTTCCTACTCCAGTGAGTTTTGTTGCTCTGCTGCAAACCTACCCTCCTGCATCTCCCTTTCCCAGTTACCTGGAGACGACCTTCAGTTCTGTATTTTGTTGCATCCCCTGTCTCCTGGCTTCCGCATCTGGGTTTCTGATTCTTCATGTTCTCTCTCACCTTGGTGGAGTACATCCTCAGTAGCTTCATGAAGAAAGTTTTGACTTCCCCTCCCCTAGTTTGTCTGGCTAAAGAATTCCAGGACTAAACATATTTCACTCACATTTGAAGTCCTTTAGAGATAGGTCACCATTATCTTCCAGACCCTTATGTGTGTGTGCTGAGAAGTCTAAAGCTATTCTCTCCTCTTTTACGCTCTGCAAGTTTTGAGGATCTTGTTTTTCCTTCTACTGTTTAGAATTACCATGCTAGGAGTATCTTTTTTTTTCATTTACTCTACTGGGGATTCAGTGGGCTTAAGATTCATGTCTTTTGGTTCTGGAAAATGTTCTTGAATTATTCCTTTGACAGATTGCTTCTCATCACCTCCTTTTCTTTTTCTGAGACTCCTACTAATTAGATTTTGGATCTCCTGGTGTGATAAAATGAATGTTGATTCATTCACCAAATACTAACATAGATGAATTACATTATACATTATTAAATTTGAAAGTAATTCTTTTATGAGAGGCACACCAAAACGGAGTGTCTTATAATGATAATATGGAATTTGTTAATTCCAACAAATGGTTAAAACCAAAACTATTGATATGCATGCTTTAAGAGTTTTAAATGTATGCATGGCTTATGCATAGTCATTTAATGGGCTATGGAAGCAGATGGGCCTGGGTTAAAATTTGGCTGTAAAGAATCTGCCTGCAATGCAGGAGACCCCCATTCAATTCTTGAGTTGGAAGATCCCCTGGAAAAGGGATAGCCTACCCACTCCAGTATGCTTGGGCTTTTCTTGTGGCTTAGCTGGTGAAGAATCTGCCCGCAATGTGGGAGACTTGGGTTTGATCCCTGGGTTGGGAAGATCTCTTGGAGAAGGGAAAGGCTACCCACTCCAGTATTCTGGGCTGGAGAATTCCATCAACTGTATAGTATATGGATTTATAGAGTGGGACATGACTGAATGACTTTCATTTCACTTTCTAACTCTTAACTACCTGCCTAAATACTCTGAATCTGTTTCCATGTCTGCAAATTGGGGATACTAATGATACTTGCAATGTATATAATTGTGCTATTTAAAAGAAAAAATGTACTTAAAGAACTTTTCATAAAGCCTGCCACATAGTAGATAGTCAATAAATAGCATATGTTGTTTCTAATGGAATGGGTTAAGGGGAAATTGATGTTTAGAATACATTGCCTACTAGAATTTGATTTCATAGAGAACTGCCATGTGGTTTTCTACAAACATCCTGATGTTACTTTGTAAGACATGAACGCTGGACAAAATGAGCCATTCATCTGATTTTAGAATAGCATGTCTTCTACTCTTACATCCCATCCTAGAAAAGCTCCTTCTGTTTCCATACTGATGAATAGCTCAAGAAGTTCTTTATCAAATTGTGTGATTTAGTCCACTAGTTAGATACTCATTAACCTATGAAGGAAGACAGGCAACCAGAGGAAGCAAGAAAGATGAATCCAAACAGAAAATGTTGGTAAGATCAGAGTAGGAAAAACAGATATAGAAGATCCAAGACCAAAGGCAGGTAATGAGGAGAGACCTGAAAAAATCACTGGGTTAGAATGGTCTTTCAGTGAAATGGTTCTGCCAGTGTAATAAGTGGCCTTCCCTGGAATACTCCCAGGAGCAGTCTGATGATTCAATCTTATTAGAGATAAAAATAAGAAGGTTGTTAGAGATGGGAGCACAAATCCATCAGAAGAGTTTTGATTGCCAAGGCCATTTCATGAGCAGCTAAAACCAAGAGAGATATACGTAAGTTACTGGTGGCTGCTATGTCCATGGTGTGTAGAACAATGGTTTTTCTTGGGAAGCATCTCGGCAGAAACAAATGTTAGTTTTTGTATCTATCGTCCATCCACTGCCTTAATTCTATTGTCTAGTTATCTAGTTTCCCTAGTTTATCATGTTCTCTCAGAAATTAAGAATGGAGAAACACAAACCATGCAGTTACTTCTGGATTCTGATTTAAAGTGTTGTGATGTTGACATCAACTTACCTGATCATCCTGGAGCCCTTATTATGGATTGAATGTTTGTAGTCCCCCTAAAATCATATATTGAAATCCTAACCCTATCCTAAAGTGATAGTATGAGGAGATGGCGACTTTGGGAGGTAATTAATTAGGTCACGAGGGTGAAGTCCTCATGAATGGGGTAAGTGCCTTCATCAGAAGAGGTATGAGAGACATCTTTCTCTCTGCCATCTGGGGATACAAGGGGAATACAGCCATCTGTAAACTAGGGAGAGGACCCTCACCAAACGCCTATGCTGACACCTTGATGGCATAGTTCCAGCCTCCAGACCTGTGAGAAGTAAATGTTTGATTAAACCACCCAGCCTATGGGTGTTCTGTTAGTGTCTGAATTAACAGAGGAAACCCCTTAAGTACTTAGTTTCTACTAGGGTTCAGTGGCAAAAGCAGTGAACTTGTGATGACTAGAACTGTCTCATGTATGTGGTTCTGCCAGTTGTCCTTGGGTAAATCTCCTAACTTCTTGAATACTACACTTCCCTGTGCTGCGTGTGTGTGTGCTAAGTCACTTCAGTTGTGTGAGACTCTTTGTGACTCTACGGGCCATAGCCTGCCAGGCTTCTCTGTCCATGGGTTTCTCAAGGCAACAATACTGGAATGGGTTGCTGTGTTCTTCACCACCAGTGCCACCTGGGAAGCCCCACATTTTCCCATATGTATAAAATTATTTTTTTAGCTACTAGCTGGTTCTTAAGCCCTTTAGGTCAAGGACCCTTTGAGAATCTGATAAAAGCCACAGTTCATCTCCTTAGATCATCTGTTGTAGTATTAAAGATTAGCAAGGGGTAAAGACACCCATGAAGATATCCTCTACAAATTACATTGGATTTCTAATTTATTTAGCCAAAAAAATAAAATATTTGGGAAATGAACTGCCATCAAGAACAGAAGCAGCTTCAGTTGATTCCAGTGTAGGTTCTCTTGGGCCTAGCTTCCTAGGCCCTAGTAGGGGGCTATTTGTGCAAAATAGGATCTTGCCTGATCCAAGAAGGAGAATGCTTGCTGTGCCTCTTCACTTTTATGCTAAGGGCTTGCTTCACCATTGATGAACTTACACTAACAGCCTGTGAGCTTCTAGTCAGGGAAAATTTTACAAAGAGCTGGTCTTTAATTCTTGAGTTATATGTCATCAGCTTGGCCATATCCTTACCTAAGGAGAAATCATAGTCAATGCCCTGATTTCCACCTCCAGCTTTTCCACATTTCAGAAAACAAGCACACATACACATACACAATTTGGCACATAATTTCAGAGTGTTTTCAGATCCCCATCCTTGCCCCCAATTAATCCCATGGACTCCAGGTTAAGTCTCTGATTTGGATAATCTTTATGATGTGCCTGACCTCTAAAATGTTATTATTCTGAGCAAGACATTTTACTCATCACCAATATTCCTTCAGACTACAGTGGGAGGATTTGGGGGTGGAATGAGCAACTTTCATCTTGTAGCTTTCAGACCAGCAATATAAGATTTTTTTTGATCAATTTCTTCTCCTATTTTGATGGTAAAATTGACAGAGTTTGGAGCTATCATGAAAAGTTCAGAACAACTTCGTCTCTCACTCCTGTTCACATTAGAGATGATTATGTCCCAGAATAATATTTCTGAAATCCAAGGTGAAAGATTTGAGGAGTCTTTCTGTGCTGACTTCAGCTGAGAGTGGTATTAATGTCTTTACCGCAATCTATACCTCAACTTAATTTAACCTACTACTTTGTCTTGAGAGAAGCGTGATATCCTCCCCTTCAATTTTCATCTGAAATTTCATCTTGGCAAACTTTTATTTATCCAGAAATGGTTTCATGTTCATGGTCACCATCATTATCAGTTCATTTAATACTATTTGACGAAACACCCAGTGGATCCCTTGCTGACCTGTTTAGTCATTCATTCCAAAAATAATTTATGGGAATGGATAACATTTACTAAGCGTGTACCGTGCGCTAGTCACTCTGCTAAGCCCTTTGTAAATTCCATTCCCTTTAATCCTGTTTTGATTTCACCTTTTCAGGGATCTGGAAGTCATCTTCCACTTTCTCATGGTTTTGGAGCAGTAGATCATAGCTGTTTAAGGAGGCGATGCTTTTCATTTCCCTGAAATCTTGACGTTACTCCTGCTGCTACAGCCACTGCTGGGGTTAGTGAGAACCTGGAGCCAAGGATGAAGCTAGTAGCAGCTGGGAGGAAGGAGCACTGGGCTTCTGAGTACTACTGGGAGGTAAACCACTCTAACTACCTCAAAGGATCCTGGAAACCCTTGGAAGTGGAGAAGGATCATGGAGCACCTCCTGAGTAGCATATTTAGTAATGTCTGCTTTACTACACTTCATCCTCATTTAACTATGTGAGATGGGTGTTATTACCTCTCTCTGCAGAGGCCTGACGCTCAGACAGGGCCCTTGGCTAATGTATGTGGAGCTGGGATTCTAACTAAGCAGGTTAGCCTTTAAAGTTAAACTTCCTTCCATTGCCTCACAACGAAGAAGAGAGAAAAGGGAAGAGAAAGGTGTAGAGGGGAGGAAATCATGCATTCTCTAAAGCAACTTGGATCCCAGAAGTTGAGACTGATGGGCGAAACCTGATCTGCTGCTCAGAATCACTTACTTAGATGCTGCTTGGTTCACAGAAGGCTAGGTTTATTCCCTGTGAGGAAACACTGGAAGACAAGTAGCAAACAGACAGATAAGCGAACACTACATTTGCTCATTTGACCAGAATGCTCTTCTCTTTCAATTGTTTTAGTTCATGAGCTGCACTCTCTCATCATATGTCCTATCAACCATTTAAAGCAGCTGATCATATTCATTTTTCAAAATGTATTTGAATTTATTTTACTTACCTTAAGGGTTTAATCACATATATCCAAGGTATGAAAAAACCTAACTAAGCTAGTTTCTGAAAATTCTGTTACTCTTTGCAAAGGAATCTCGCCAAGGGGGGAGACTCTTGCTATCGTAATTCAGCATCTTTAAATCAGAGCGAGGAGAAATCATTTTAATTAAGGAAAACCCCTATGTCTTCCCCAACAGCTGGTTTGCTTGCAAGTAAGAAAGCCTAAAAATGAATCAGACAAAAAAGAGTTTGCACAATTTCTAAAATAACTTGATATATTTAGAAGTGTGACTCTGTGTGTCTGTGTTTTTGTGCAAATGTAGAAAACCGGAGAGCTTGTGTGAGAGCCTTAACCATGTTGTAATCTTCAGAATCTTCAAATATCACTTGTAATACATGGCATAGTTCTACTGTTCTCCATGTACTGCTCAATTATGCCTGTGTGGGAAATCCATATTGCCGTTGCAGTGTATGAAACTATGGATTTAAAATTTTAAATTCAGGAAATAGAGCTGTTGTATGTGCCAAGACAGTAGAGAGTTTATCTTAGGTATATGATAGTGTGAGACTAAATTTCAATGAGAAACAGTACTTTAGAGAAGTGCTTTTTGTGGACAGATGTGTGCACCTTTTTCTCCTCTCTAATCTGTGATGTTATTTGATGGTTTGGCCACAGAACAACAGGTGGTACCTAATGTTAAAAGCTGGAAAGCAGTTACTATGGAAACCAGATGCAAATTTAGATCTCTGCGTCCACTCTTTGCTGCATATAGGAAAAAAACATGTTATACCAGAAATGAAAAAAACTGAAATATGATTCAC
The DNA here is from genome assembly GCF_033118175.1 of Dama dama. Lineage (NCBI taxonomy): Eukaryota > Metazoa > Chordata > Mammalia > Artiodactyla > Cervidae > Dama > Dama dama. The sequence continues at coordinate 58,254,512 of NC_083699.1, read as the reverse complement.
ATCTATGTCTTCTGAGTCTTAAAATATCTACTAAATACTGTGAGATATTGAGTAAGTTACAGCTTCTCAGCCTCAGCTTCCTATAAAATCTGTAAGAATGGTGGAATCAGAGACCACTTCTAAGATCATTACATTTCTGCATTTGTTTCCAAATTCACTTTTCTAAGTATATGTCTAAAATAAGAGCAAATCAATTTTTTAGAATACATAAGATTATACAAATGTATATATAACGAAAAATGGTATTTAAAATACTACATGCTTCCTAAACAGAATTTACAAAACATAGAAAAATGAAAGAAAAAAAGTTCAAGTCAATCATTGTACCAAGACTCAGAGAAAACATCTGAAAATATCTCTATATCTTTCTTTTCAGTCTTCTATTTATATAATGACTGAATGGGGTGGTCCAGTGGTTAAGAATTCACCTACCAATGCAGGAGATGTAGAGATGCCGGTTCAATCCCTGGGTTGGGGAGATCCCCTGGAGGAGGGAAACCCACTCCACTATTCTTGCCTGGAGAATCCCATGGACAGAGGAGCCTGGCAGGCTATAGTTTATGAAATTGCAAAGAGTTGAACATGTGTGTGTTGGGAGCATGCACACAAAAACAAATCAGTGCACTTTAGGTCATTTTGTATGTACATATACTACAAATACTTTGTCTTTTTTTTCTCATTTAACATAAACCAATACATTCCAATACATTAAAAATGCTTCATAAGTGTCATTTTAATGACCAGCATAATATACAGTTAGATGGGCAGACCTTAAGGTATTTCCCTGGAGAAGGAAATGACAACCCACTCCAGTATTCTTGCCTAAAGAACTTCATGGACAGAAGAGCCTGGTTGGCTACAGTCCGTGGGGTTGCAAAAAGTTGGAAACGACTGAGCAACTAACACACTGAGGTATTTAATCTTTTTTGGTTTTTGAACAATTAAGATATTTGAAATTTTTTAAATTATAAATAGCACTACAATGATTGAATTTGTGCATAAACCATATCCACATCTCAGATATATGCCTATCAGTAAAGTAACTGGGTAAAGAGTATAATATCTAGATAAATATATATATATATATATATATATATATATATATATATTGCTCTTTAGATTCTATATGCATATATAGGCATTTATTTTCTGTATATACGTGTATGTGTGTGTGTGTGTGTGTGTGTGTGTGTGAATCACTCAGTCATGTCTGACTCTTTACGACCCCATGGACTGTAGCCTGCCAGGCTCCTCTGCCCATGAATTCTCCAGGCAAGAATACTGGAGTGGGTTACCATTCCCTTTTCCAGGGGATCTTCCCTACCCAGGGATCAAGAACCTGGGTCTCTTGCACTGCAGGCAGATTCTTTACCATCTGAGCCACCTGGGAAACCCTGTATATTATTTATATTTATATGGGATTGCCATATATATATGGGAGAGAGAGAGAAAGAAACTTTTCCAAGTTACAAGTGACAGAAAATCAGTTAAAATTAACTTGAAAAGAGGGTTTAAACAATGTTACTACTAATACTATCTATTATTTATGGAGCACATCCTATATATCAGGCACTGTTTAAGTACTTAATATTACTCATTCATTTACCTCTCAGAGCATTCAATAGGGAAGTACCATTATGGTTCCTATTTTACTACTGTCCTATCTCTTGTCTGCTCTCCTCTGTATGGCTGCACCTCCAGGCAGGTTCACTCTCTTTCTAACTGCTCTGGATAAATTCACATCTTCTCAAACCCAAGTCATAGGATGAATCTTTCCTCTTTTCTGGTTGCTCAGACAAAAATTCTAGAATTGGCTCTGGATCTGAAGTCCTGGCTTGACCTTGGCCCCATTCTTATCCTTAATCCAGTCACTAGGGTACTGTGAGACCCTGATTAGCCAGACCAAGCCAAGGTGGAAATCACTTCTCTAGACAAACTAGGTACTGCTATCAAAAGCAGAGTGATGGAAAGCAGAGAGTTAATTCCAGTACAGCAGCCAAGTCCACTACAATGAGCTCTCAGAAATTTTGAGTGCATTCAGAGAAGGAAATAGTGGCAACAAACTTTCTGAAAGAAAAATATCTTTCTGGTTCCAGCTTCTAAGGAGTAGTGATTATTCTTTTTCATATTTACAGTACAGAGTACTGGTTCTAGCCTAAAAGAACTATTCAGATGCCAGACATACCTAAGATAAATGTATTCATTTACATTCAAAATTCAAATATGTATGTAAAAAAGACATTTAACTAAACCCGAGTAGATTCACTTATTTTCCAACGTAAAGCACATGCCATTATTTTCCTCAATCTTTGTGGTATGTTCAAGTAATTATCTAGTTAAACAGCATTTTTCCCAACTATAAGACAAAAATATAAGGTTTCTTTGCTGATTTGCCAGTGTTTGAGGGTATAATATAGACTGTAGTTGTTCTGCAATTAGAATAATCATCCACAACTTAATGACTGCAGTATTAATTGCATTTACCAAGTATGCCTATTTATTAATCTTAGTGTTATTTTTTGCTATGTAATAGAGATAGTGTAGGATAGGAGAGAAAAGATGTCTGAACTGTACATGGATTGCCATGGAAACAGCAGCTGACCAATCAATGGAGAGCACTCAGAACATATGCCTCCTCTTTTTGACATTCTTGATGAATTGATGTTCTTATATTGAATCCTTTTGGCTCTTATACCAGTTGCAGTGATAGTTTTCTTTTTTGACATCTAAATATATGACACACACCTGCTATAAAAAAATTCAGATGTATATATTTTTAATCTTAAAATTTTTAATCTCTATGTACATATATACCCACACAGGCAGTTTTTTCTTCCTCCAAAGTGAAAGTGAAAGTGAAGTCACTCAGTCGTGTCTGACTCTTTGTGACTCCATGGACTGTAGCCTACCAGGCTCCTCTGTCCATAGGATTTTACAGGCATGAGTACTGGAGTGGGTTGCCATTTCCTTCTCCAGGAGATCTTCCTGACTCAGGGATTGAACCCAGGTCTCCCGCATTGTAGGCAGACGCTTTACCATCTGAGCCACCGGGGAAATCATTTTATAGATTGGTGAGCATAAATACCAGTGATCATTTCTAAAACCCTTGTTTTCTTAAAACATTTTAGGATGGCACCAAACATTATTCATTTATAGTCCCAAATCTCTTTAGTTTTTCAGTGAAAGGAAATCAGTGTTTAGTAGTAAATGTTTCAAAATCTCATTTTATTTGGAAATGACCTAATTATTCAATAGACTGACTTCCAATACTTAGTTTAGCACAACCCTTAGAAATTCAAGTTACGCCAATCTGGACAGACTATTTTAGACAGATATTCCTAAAGAATAATTATTCTTAATAGAGTTTATAGACAAACTCATATCTCATTTACATTTTTTTAGAAGTTTCTTCACTCGCGGTAATTTCCTTGTTGACAAACTTATAACAGATATAATATTTAACTTATATTAAACCTAGGTACAATGAAAGTATTCTACTTAATGTTAATTACCCTAAGACATGTCTATATTAGATAGGTCAACAAACATTAATATCAGGTATTTAATACTGAGTATTTCCCAGTTCATATGAACCTGGAATATATTGTTTAATTTAGAATTATTTGACTTGTAAGCACTTACCTTTCTTTAAGCCAATTAAATAGAGCTCATTTACAAATTAACCTAAAAAATATTACCCAGACACAAAGACATACCAAGACATATTTAGACAGACACAGTGCAAGATCTAACTTCATTTTCTAAGTTTAATCATGAATTAGATATTACAATATAAAATTTACTAGTTTATAAAAAAAGTTGAAATAAATAAAAATTTTAAAGTTTTTTCCCCTTTTTCCCTTAGTCTCAGGAGTTAGAGATGGTCTAGATGGTCTTCCTCCAAAATGTTCCCCAAATTTCTCATATATTCTCCTTTCCCAATCACTTGTCATTCACTTGTCTCCACCCTCCCCACTTTAACATCCTAAAACACCATAGTCTAGTTGTCATAGAGCAATTTTCACATTATCAAGAAATATCAATGTGTAAACATGAGACTGTTTAAAACTCTTTTCAATATTAGATGTAATAAAAAGACCAAGTGAAAATATATTTAGAGGAAGAGCTACAAAAGGGTCACCCACAAGAAACATGAAAAAATCAATTTCATATTTCTCTACTGAATTAAGAAAATAAAAAATAGATTTTAGGAAAGCTTGGGAAAAACGAATGAAAAAAAATTAAGTCCTTGGGGGCATAGTCTATTTTATAAACATGAGTAAATTGTATTTTGCAATAATTTGCCAGTTCTGAGACTAGTCCCATTGATTAGAAAGTGTTTTCTTCAGTGGTGAATGCTTGATCTGCAGAAAAGTTCAGGCTTTCTGGGTCTTAAATGAATCTCTCGTGGAGTGACATGCTCTCTACAACAGCTTCCGTGAGCTGGAAAGAGTATGTGCCTTGATGATAAAGACAAAATCAGGCCCTCTAGTCTTTGCTGTTGTTGCTGCATAAGGATTTGAAGAGCTGACTTCCACTGAGCAGACTGAACTATAAACAATGGATGCTGACAGTTAAACCTGTCTCCAGATCATAGTCAATCTGTGGTGAGAATTGAGCACAAGTCTTAGGACCCCTTACTGTCCAGCTTATTCACTGGGAGAACGATGGTTGATTTGCTAATACACTAATGCTCTTAATGTTTGGGCTCACTAAAGAATTAAACATTGTGAAAAACAATTCTTTTTGTATATAAACCAGGCTTTAAAAGTGTTCAATACTTACCTCCTTGACTATGTACAGGAATTTTTCTAGGATCTTGGGATACATCAATGAATAAAGAAGGCTTTCCTGACCTCATGGAGCATACATTCTAGCAGAGCAGGCAAACAACAAGATTGACATATTAAGCATATTGTAGATAATATGCTAAAAAGTGAATGTTTCTGTGAAGGTGATGAGTAGCCTCTTGATTACTAAAAACTTGTCTTTCTTGATTCCCTCAAACATCATATTGTTGAACCTATTCTTCACCATCTGTTTTTTGAATGCCTGGGCATTGTGGTGGGTGCTAGGGATCCAACAGAGCACACGGCACTTTTTACTTGTTCCCTTCTCTGCTAGCACTTACCTCACTTTTTAAAGCCACTGATCACTTCCTCCACCTCTTCAGCAGGCCCTTTCTCTTCTGTGTGCTCCATAAAGACGAGAGGTCTACTTCTACAAGGTTTTATCCGCTGTCCTCTTCTTGAGCTACACGATTCTTTTTCTTTTTTTGATTATCTCACTGTGTACCTTCAACTATATATGAATTGATCTACATCTTGCTCAGTAATTCATTCACTCATTTCTTCATTTGATAAATATCTATTGAGCATTTACTGTTTTCCAACCAACCATTACACTAGGAGCTGGGAACTTAAGAATGGATAAGAAGCACCTGGTCTCTACCCTCATGGAGATTACAGTCTGGTGGAGAAGGCAGACAAAAAGTAAGTAAAGAAGCAAATGAATAAAAATAACTATACACTTGTGACAGTTTCCATGAAAGAAACAAACAAGAAGAGAATAAGAATATAGGAAACCTGCTATGAGATGGGATAGTCAGGGTGGACTCTAAGGAAGTGAAATTTGAGCAGAAACAGAATGATGATAAAGAAGAAGCTTTGTGACAGTCTTCAGAGGAACACCATTCCAGGCAAAGGAATTAGCATGAGCTAGGTGGAGCTAGTGGTACGGAACCAGCCTGCCAAAGCAGAAGACCCCGGTTCGATCCCTGGGTCAGGAAGATCCTCTGGAGGAGGGCACGGCAACCCCCTCCAGTATTCTTGCCTGGAGAATCCAGAACTGTATCCAGAATTCAGTATCCTCCTCCCAAATCCAGAGGAGACTGGTAGGCTACAGTCCATAGGGTCACAAAGCATCAGTCACAACTGAAGCAACTTTCCATACTTGCAGCGTGGGAAAACCTTGCTGGTTTTCCTGACTGGATGAAAATGAGCACCAGAGAGTGCAATGTGAATTCGTTTGAAGAGAAACATAATAACTAGAGTGTGCAAGATCTTGAAGTCCTGAGAAAGAATTTGGATTTTATCCTAGGTAGAGCTGGAAGATATTGACTTATTTTAAGGAAAGGTTTAGTATAACATGACACTTTGTTTTTGTTTTTCTTTTGGCTATGTGGCATACAGAATCTTAATTCCCAACCAGGGATCCACCTGGGCCCCAGCAGTGAAAGTGCCAAGTCCTAACCACTGGACCAGGGAGATCCCAAATTTGACTCATTTTTTAACCATTGCTACAAAGAGGAAAGTGAAATTACAGGTGTGAAGACAAGAAGATGGCTCTCTCTTGAAAAACCACAATCCAAAGTCTTTCCCACCTGGTAGTTTTTGCATGAAGCTCCTTTAAAGGGAAACACAATTTTTAACCACAAATAGCATTAACATCATTGCAACAAATGAAAATACCCAAGAAAGGAGGAGAAATAACCCATGAAATTCCTGGCAGCATGTTAGGTACACTCCTGAATTCTCTGCATATTATTTTTACATAAAATGCAATGTGAATACAGTTGGCCCTTAGCCAGAGGTTGGGGTACCAACCCTCTATGCAGTTAAAAATCTGAATGTAATTTATAGTCAGCTCTTCATATTCGCTTCCCTCTATATCCATGATTCCACACCTCAGGATTCAAACAACTTTAGACTGTATAATACTATATTATTTGTTATTGAAAAAAATCCACATGTAAGAGGACTTATGTGTTTCAAACCCTTGTTGTTAAAGAATCAACTGCATTTAATTCTAAAGTTTATGTAGAATAAAGTCAGATTCAGAAAGAAGTTGAACATACAGGTATGGACTGAAAATATTTGTGTTTTTAATGACTGCTGTGTATATTGTTTGATATATAATTGATTGATTACTGTCCAGTTGATGGAAAGTGAATTTCCTTATTGCATCTTGTTTCCATTTTTTTTTTTTTTTTCTATTTTTAAATGAAAGATTTGTTCTAAAGTTTTATCAGCATTACTAAGTGAAGTAGTGACACAGACTTGGTCATTTGGAATCCAATTATCCTAAAACCATTCTGGTTATTAAAAGAAGATACTAGAAATGGTTGATTACTTGGACATATTTTAAGCTATGAAAACATCTGGATAATAATAGTTATTCCTCCATTTAATTAGGAGTTTTAGTGTTGTGCTAGATTGATAACCTCAGAGTTTTTTTAAAAAAACATCTAGGTTGTGATTTTCCTTAACTGTATGCTACTCACAAAGAGAAACACCAGAATTGTACTTCATTCATTCATCCATTCAGTTAGTCACTAATCAAAGACCTAGAAAGTTAGCTCTGGGCTATGAGATTTTGCAATTAGTGAACAAGAAACCAAATGAAAGCTCTCATGGAACTTGGTTTCTAGTGGAGAAACAATAAAACAAATAATAAATAGCATGAGATAATGATAAGTACCAGGAGAAAATATGAAATAAAGCAGGAGAGGGACATGGGGAAATCAAAAGTTGCAATCTGAGAGGGGTCAGGGAAGATATAAGAAAGTGACATGGGAGAAAAAGCAAAAGGTGGTGAGGAAGTAAACCCTGATGATATCTAGAGGGAAGATAATTCCAGGCAAAGGAGACAACAGCACAAATGCCCTAATGTGGAATGTGACTGGAATATTCAAGAACTAATCCGGTGAAACAATGAGAAGATAGTAAGAGGCACCAAAGGACTTTATAACCATTCTAAAGACTTTCTCTTTAAGAAGTAGTACAAGAAGCAGGCTTTCCTGGTGGCTCAGACAGTAAAGAATCTGCCTGCAATGCAAGAGAACTGGGGCTCAATCCCTGGGTCAGGAAGATCTCCTGGAGAAGGGAATGTCTTACCCACTCCAGTATTCTTGCCTAGAGAATTCCGATACAGAGGAAGCTGGCAGACTACAGTCCATGGGGTTACAAACAGTCAGACATTACTGAGTGATTAACACTTTCACTTTCAAGAAGCAATTGATATTGATAATTGATCTGCAAGTAGATATACAAGTTTGTCATTCTGAGGAAAGGTCCAAGCTAGAGACAGAACTTCAGGAATGATCAGTATATAGATGGTATTTAAAGCCAGCAGACTCAATGAAATTGCCAACAGAGAAGTGAGGATAGATGGAAAAATGAAGAGGTCCAGGACCTAAACCTAGAGGCTCTTAAAATTTAAGAGTATGGTGATGTGAGATAAAACCAGCAAAGGAGGTAGGGGATGTGTGACTAGTAAGACTGGAAGAAAACCAAGAAAATGTGGTGCTCTAGGAACCAAATTCAAAAAAGTATTTCAAGGAGGTCAGTAACGTGGAAGTCACTGACAACCTTGATAAAAGCGGCTTCTGTGCAAATGTGGAGAAAAGCCTACCTAGAATGAATTTGAAGGATAGGCAGAGAGAGAAGCGAGGCCAAGAGACATATTTTGTTTTTATTGTTAACTGTTGGGGTGGGAGAAATAACAGCAGACTCAATGTTGTTGTTGTTGTTGGGGTGGGACAAATAACATCATTTTTATAAGCCGGTAGGAGTAATCTAATAGCAAGGAGAAATTGTATCCTCCAGTAGATAAGAAAAGAAAAAAAAGTACCATAGCTAATGTACCAAATGGAAGGTTAACCTTAGGAACATGGACCATAATAACAAGAACAAAATCAAGCAAACAAAATGCAGAGTGTGTGGGTTCAGGTTTTAGTAGTTGGTTCAACATGGTGGTAGAATCTTGTAGAAGTTCTGATTACTTCTGTTTTTTCAGTGACCTAGGAAGCAAGGTCATGAGATGTGACCAAGGTTGGGGGAGAAGGTGGTAGAGATTTGGGGAAAAAGTATGAGATAGCCATATTGGAAAGTAAGATAGGGTCCAGAGCAGGGAAATAGGGATAGTTTTACAAACTTGCTTGAGCACATGATCAAGCATTTTGTTTGTCTTTCTTCAGTGGCATTCAGCTGCAGGAGTGCAGATAAGGAGGCAATGGAGAATTAGAATAAACTGGCGATGCAGTTTTGTTAAGTTGCTATCATGACAAAGAAAGAGGGGCAAATGGGTTGAGAATACAAGCAAGTGTTTACATTCTAATGATGAACTGTAGAATTTAATCTGTGTAAGGAGGGAAGTGTGGACTCGAGAGGGGTGAGAGACAGTAAAATGTGGCCTGATCTAGTGATGGCCAAGACTTGCTGTAGTCAGATTACAGAAGCACTTGGAGCTCCAGTTAGCCCACAGTACTTATACAGGTTCTAGGGGCAATGAGCTACAAGGATAAAAAATGGTAGTGGCAAGGGTCTGAGAGCGAAATAAAAGGGAGGTCAATCAGGAAACCAAAATGAGGGAATTAGAAGGACTGTCTAGGTGGATATTAAAAATATCAAGAATTATGAGGAACAATGTGGAGGATAATGACAGTATTCCAAGAACTAAACATCTCCAAAGAACTTGTTTAGAGGTTAAGTGGGTGGAAGAGAATGAAAGCTGCTATCTTGCTTTTGTTTGTGCTGTAAGTCTAAATCTGTCTCAAATGTTGGAAGCACACTAAGTAGGCTTCATTTCTTCCCCTTATCCCTGGTCTTATCTTTTCCCTACACTGCTTCTCCCTGGGCAATATGTCCCCTTCTCTGACCCTTAGCTTCCCTACCTCTTCGTTTTTCTTTTTTTATTTTTTAACTTTCCTTTTTGGGCACCATCTCTCCTCACTTTCCAACATTCTCTTTGCCTCTTCTCTGTAATTCCTCTGTCCATATCTCAAGAATTACTAATGGGAGAGTGAATTTTAGGAAGATTAGGCCAGAAAAAAGGTTAGAGCCAGAGATAAGAAATATGAGAGGAAAATGAGCTTGACCTATCTAACATCTAATTTGTATCATCTCCTAAAATGTATTCTACTCAACTATCCACAAAGCTCTTTCAAGCATGGTCATTGTGTATTTACATCTTGGACACAGTGTAAAGTTGCATGCATGAGGCTCAACATCAGAATATTACTTAAGTAGATACAAAATGCTTTATGATGTGTGCAAATGGCAAGAGTATATTTGATTATGCATTCTGAAAATGTACTCAGGCCTTCTAAAAAGAGTATGTTTCTACTTCTACAGAACAGCAGCAATAACGATGATTATTATGGCAACTATTGCCATAACAAATTGAAAAATCTGTTCCTTTCATGACTGAACTGAGCCTTTAGACTTTTGCCTATGGTACATCACTGCTTATTAATCAGTTAAACCTATTATTATCTACCTTATCTATGGTTTGCATAGAATTCAGTTCAGTTCAGTTCAGTCCCTCAGTCATGTCTGACTCTTTGCAACTCCATGAATCGCAGCACGCCAGGCTTCCCTGTCCATCACCAACTCCCGGAGTTTACCCAAACTCATGCCCATCGAGTCAGTGATGCCATCCAGCCATCTCATCCTCTGTCGTCCCCTTCTCCTCCTGCCCCCAATCCTTCTCAGCATCAGGGTCTTTTCCAATAAGTCAACTCTTCGCATGAGGTGGCCAAAGTATTGGAGTTTCAGCTACAGCATTGGTCCTTCCAATGAACACCCAGGACTGACCTCCTTTAGGATGGTCTGGTTGGATCTACTTGCAGTCCAAGGGACTCTCAAGAGTCTTCTCCAACACCACAGTTCAAAAGCATCAATTCTTCAGCACTCAGCTTTCTTCACAGTCCAACTCTCACATCCATACATGACCACTGGAAAAACCATAGCATGGAGCTTGCCAATTAGCATTTTAAAATATTTAAGGTGACCCTAATCGACAAAGATCATTTTATAAGAAGATATAAGAGGTGGTCCAATGACAGTTTATAAATATACTTCTCTAAATGCTAGTTATGGTGGATTATAGAACCTTAAACATGAAATAAAATATGGAAAAAACAATACATATTTTTAAAATGTTATCTACCCTATAGCAGAGTTATAGCTGACTTTCACATTCAACTTCTTGATCACAAAACTACCTCAATTCAGTTAATTTTACATTCTTTGCTATAATCTTTAAGACAAATTTAATTGCTTTTTATTTTTTTAAATCCTTTCTCAATAACCAGAAATCTTCATTCATTCCCAATGGAAATCTTCCTGAAAAATTCCTCCTAACATTAACATTATTGCCTCTTAGTCATACACAAAACTTTGTGGCAATACCATTAATCTTTAAATGGCAGAGTCTCTCATCAGACTGAATACTAAAGCAGAATTAGGTTTTAATCAATACTTATTTAGTAAATCTGACGATCATATTGGTGGTCTTGTTTTAGCTGAGTAATCATGTTCAGATCAGTTCAGTCACTCAGTTCAGTCACTCAGTAATCATGTTCAGATCAGACTCTTTGCAACACCATGGACTACAGCACGCCAGGCCTCCCTGTCCACCACCAACTTCTGAAGTTTACTCAAACTCAAGTCCATTGAGTCAATGATGCCATCCAACCATCTCATCCTCTGTCGTTCCCTTCTGCTCCTGCCTTCAATCTTTGCCAGCATTGGGGTCTTTTCAAATGAGTCAGCTCTTTGCATCAGGTGGACAAAGTATTGGGAGTTTCAGCTTCAACATCAGTCCTTCCAGTGAATATTCAGGACTGATTTCCTTTAGGATTGACTGGTTGGATCTCCTTGCAGTCAAAGGATCTCTCGAGAGTCTTCTCCAACACCACAGTTCAAAAGCATCAATTCTTTGGTGCCCAGCTTTCTTTATAGTCCAACTCTCGCATCCATACATGATTACAGGAAAAACCATAACCTTGACTAGATTGACCTTTGTTGACAAAGTAATGTCTCTGCTTTTTAATATACTGTCTAGGTTGGTCATAACTTTCCTTCCAAGGACTGTCTTTTAATTGCATGGCTGCAGTCACCATCAGCAGTGATTTTGGAGCCCAAAAAACTAAAGTCACCCACTGTTTCCACTGATTCCCCATCTATTTGCCATGAAGTGATGGGACTGGATGCCATGATCTTTGTTTTCTCAATGTTGAGCTTTAAGCCAACTTTTCACTCTCCTCTTTCACTTTCACCAAGAGGTTCTTTAGTTCTTCACCTTTTGCCCTAAGGGTGGTGTCATCTGTATATCTGAGGTTATTGATATTTCTCCCAGCACTCTTGATTCCATCTTGTGCTTCATCCAGCCCACTGTTTCTCATGATGTACTCTGCATATAAGTTAAACAGCAGGGTGACAATATACAGCCTTGACATACTCCTTTTCCTCTTTAGAACAAGTCTGTTGTTCCATGTCCAGTTCTAACTGTTGCTTCCTGACCTGCATACAGGTTTCTCAAGAGGCAGGTCAGGTGGTCTGGTATTCCCATCTCTTTCAGAATTTTCCACAGTTTATTGTGATCCACACAGTGAAAGGCTTTGGCATAGTCAATAAAGCAGAAATAGATGTTTTTCTGGAACTCTCTTGCTTTTTCAATGATGCAGTAAATGTTGGCAATTTGATCTCTGGTTCTCTACCTTCTCTGAAACCAGCTAGAACATCAGGAAATTCACAGTTCACGTATAGTTGAAGCCTGGCTTGGATAATTTTGAGCATTACTTTACTAGCACGAAAGATGAGTGCAATTGTGTGATAGTTTGAGCATTCTTTGACATTGCCTTTCTTTGGGATTGGAATGAAAACTGACCTTTTCCAGTCCTGTGGCCACTGCTGAGTTTTCCAAATTTGCTGACATATTGAGTGCAATACTTTCACAGCATCATTTTTTAGGACTGGAAATAGCTCAACTAGAGTTCCATCACCTCCACCAGCTTTGTTGATAGTGATGCTTCCTCAGGCTCATTTGACTTCACATTCCAGGATGTCTGACTCTAGGTGGGTGATCACACCATCGTGATTATCTGGGTCATGATGATCTTTTTTGTACAGTTCTTCTGTGTATTCTTGCCACCTCTTCTTAGTATCTTCTGCTTCTGTTAGGTCCATGCCATTTCTGTCCTTTATTGAGCCCAAATTTATATCAAATATTCCCTTGGTATCTCTAATTTTCTTGAAGAGATCTCTAGTGTTTCCCATTCTATTGTGTTCCTCTATTTCTTTGCACTGATCATTGAGGAAAGCTTTATCTCTTCTTGCTATTCTTTGGAACTCTGCATTCAAATGGGTATAACTTTCCTTTTTTCCTTTGCTTTTTGCTTCTCTTCTTTTCACAGCTATTTTTAGGGCCTCCTCAGCCAGCCATTTTGCTTTTTTGCATTTCTTTTTCTTGGGGATGGTCTTGATCCCTGTCTCCTGTACAATGTCACAAACCCCCATCCATAGTTCATCAGGCACTCTGTCTATCAGATCTAGTCCCTTAAATCTATTTCTCATTTCCACTGTATAATTGTTAGGGATTTGATTTAGGTCATACTTGAATGGTCTAGTGGTTTTCCCTACTTTCTTCAATTTAAGTCTGAATTTGGCAATAAGGAGTTCATGATCTGAGCCACAGTCAGCTCCCAGTCTTGTTTTTGCTGACTGTATAGAGCTTCTTCATCTTTGGCTGCAAAGAATATAATCAATCTGATTTCAGTATTGACCTGGTGATGTCCATGTGTAGAGTCTTCTCTTGTGTTGTTGGAATAGGGTGTTTGCTATGACCAGCACGTTCTCTTGACAAAACTCTATTATCCTTTGCCCTGCTTCATTCTGTACTCCAAGGCCAAATTTGGCTGTTGCTCCAAGTATTTCTTGATTTCCTACTTTTGCATTCCAGTCCCCTATAAGGAAAAGGACATCTTTTTGAGGTGTTAGTTCTAAAAGGTCTTCATAGTACTGTTCAACTTCAGCTTCTTCAGCGTTACTGGTCAGGGAATAGACTTGGATTACTGTGACATTGAATAGTTTGCCTTGGAAAGGAACAGAGATCATTCTGTCATTTTTTAGATTGCATTCAAGTACTGCATTTCAGACTCTTTTGTTGACTATAATGGCTACTCCATTTCTTCTAAGGGATTCTTGCCCACAGTAGTAGATATAATGGTCATCTGAGTTAACTTCAACCATTCCAGTCCATTTTAATTTGCTGGTTCCTAAAATGTCAACATTCACTCTTGCCCTCTCCTATTTGACCACTTCCAATTTGCCTTGATTCATGGACTTAACATTCCAGATTCATATGCAATATTGTTCTTTACAGCATCAGACCTTGCTTCTATTGCCAGTCACATCCACAACTGGGGGTTGTTTTTGATTTGGCTCTGTCTCTTTATTCTTTCTGGAGTTATTTCTTCACTGATCTCCAGAGCATATTGGGCACCTGCCGACCTGGGCAGTTCATCTTTCAGTGTCCTATCTTTTTGCATTTTCATACTGTTCATGGGGTTCTCAAGGCAAGAATACTGAAGTGGTTTGCCATTCCCTTCTCCAGTGGACCACATTCTCTCAGAACTCTCCACTATGACCCATCCATCTTGGGTGGCCGTACATGGCATGGCTCATAGTTTCATTGAGTTGGTTCATAGTTTCATTCATGTTTGCACATACACATTTAGTGTGCCAGGACCTCTCTCCTTTGTGAAAGACATGGTGATATTCAGCAGTAAGTTTCAGTTCAAATGTGGATGCCTTGCTTTTTTTTTATGAGCTTATCTATATCCTTGCTACTGAAAATGTGATCTGTAGACTACCTGGGTATCATCTGGGATCCAGTTAGTGACACCCCACTCACACTTAATGAAACAGTCCCCGCCCCAATCTACTGAAACAGAATCTGCATTTGAATAGGTTCTCCAGGCCATGGGGTCACTAAGAATCCAACATGACTGAATTACTGAACAACAACAACCAGAGTATTTATATGAACATTAGAATTTGAGAAGCTTTGATCTTTGTGATTTCCTTAGTAGATAGAGAATAATGGAAGAGCAATACAGGAAAACCACACAATAGATATTCATAACATTCTTATCTTTATTCAACATATAATATTTGAGTATCTTGTATACACCATTCCCTCTGCCAAGAGCTAAGGACACAGCTATGAATAAATCAGACTATACCACTGTATGTATGGAGGTTTCCAGGTACGTAGATACTTTAGCTATAGTCCCCACACTGTACCAGGTAAAATAGAACTGCAAGAGAAGTTAATTCATTTTGTCCAATACTTATAAACAATTAGTATATGTGTAAGTGCTGTAGGAGCTACATGGGTTTATAAAGGTGTAGGCACTACCCACAAGGAGTTTCCATATAGCAGCAAGAAAGTTCCCAGCTCTAACAAACCATTTAAGTCAATAAGATGTACATACACAAAGTAGTTTGGAAATAATGCAAATATAATAAATTGTATCATGTGAATTACAAGTGGTATTGCAATTAAAAGAGGGAAAATGTGTTTCAAGTATTGGTTGGTCAAAAAGTTCATTTGGGGTTCAAGCGTTTTGACCAACTCAATAATATTTAGATTAGGTTCCAGGATGAGACCTGAGATGGCTATTGAAAAACAAAGCATATTTATGGTAGTCTTGAAGAAAGAATTTTCAAGTCGATAGTTTAAAAAAAAGATAAGTCTAGATTTGGAAATTTGGAAACCATTGAGTTTCTTTATAAGAATATATGCAGTTGGATACATTAGGAAACAAACTGGGAGAGAGACCTGTATCTAGATTACAGAGTAAAGGATCAACCCAATGAAATGTGGTATATCAAACCAGTGGCATAAAGGAATAGCTTATTTCTCTACAGGGGATTTCCCCATGGACAGAGGAAACTGGCGGGCTGCAGTCCATGGGGTCGCAAAGAATCAGGCACGACTGAACAACACTTTACAGGGGCTTTGAAGATGTCTGACTCACAGCTGCAGTTGTACTAAGGTCCAGTCTAATGTAAAGACAGAGGTTTAGAAGTCAGAAGACCTGAAATTTTGCTTTTCAAAATCTTCCCCAAGTAATACTGCAGTAATGAACATCACAGTCCTCACTTCTTTTTCTGAAAAAAGAATGATTTCATTTCTGTCACTGTCTCAGCAAACATATGACAATTCCCAGGCCATGTCCTTCACCCCTCTGCTCCAGAGAATTTCATACATTCAGCATGACTGTTTCTCATGGAGCTTGAAAATTGAGATGATGTGTCTTTCTGACATGGTTGCTTACAAAGCCTCACAAAGTACCTACAACAACCTTGAGTCCTGAATCTTCCAGGATAATTCTGTTTTTATATATTCTGTCTCAAAGCCTCTCAAAGTACATTTTTTGTTCAAAGTAATCAAGTGGGGGAATAATGAGCTTTGAAACCAGATAGATTTGAACCAGAGTTCAAATCATCAATTACCAATCTTCTCTGAAATTTAACTTCCATGTTGGTAAAATGAAGACAATATTTACTTTATAGAATTGTCATTAAGATTATAGATAATGTATGTAAGGCCTAGCACAGTACTACACAAGGAGTAAGCCCAAATAAAAGGTGATTGTATAGCCATATATAGCTACATAAAATAGATGCTTCATATATATGTATACATGTGTATTTTTCCCCGTAACCACTTTATCTCTGCTATAATTTTCCATTCAGTTGTGGTCAGTGCTCATTCACTTTCAGTGAAGGTTCTGTTCACTTTTCAACATCCTTTTCTTTACCCCTTTTCACTCTGTACATCAAATCTGTCATGGAAAGTTCACACACGCCATGAATGAAGGTTAAGAAGCCTCTGAAGCAGTATCTTTCCTCATCCCCCTACTCATGACCATCTGTGCCCCCAAGAAAGAAATTACAGTCTAAGCATAGCTAACTTAGCTTGATGCTTTCTTTCTCTACTTCTCTTTTTTATGGGGCATGAGAATGAAATTTTATTTATGGTAGGTGCTCCATAAATTAAATAGGTGAATGACCATCTAATAGCACCATTTTCATTTATTAATTCATAGAGCAAAGTTGGTCTCCTGCTGTGTGTCAGTCACTGTAATACTCATGAGGTGCCAAAAAAAAAAAAACCAAACAAACAATTACACACCTTTGAAAGTTCACATTCCAGTGAGTCAGATAAATATAATACAGTGTGATAAGATTTATAAGGGAAATACATAATTTAGTTAATTCTAGCTGCTATAACAAAAAAAATGTGCATAATGGTTCAAATATGATAAACATTTCTCATTCACATAAAGTCTGAAGTGGGTGACTGATCAGAGGGCAAATTCTCCTTGACGAGATGATTCAGGGGCCCTGGCCCATTCCTTCTCCTAGGCTATACTACCTCCTAAGTCTAGTGGTTACCAGCAGAAAGGAAATAGATAGCAGGAAGGGGCACATGCAAGCCTTCTGCTCACATTCCATTGGCTGTAAGGCAGTCAAATAGCCATGCTGAACTGCAAGGGAAACTGAGAAATGTTGCCGTGCGCTATGCTCAGGAAGAAAAGGAATCAGATCTGATGATCAGTTGGTCAGACTCGACCACCAGAGATAAGTCTAGAGTGCTGCTGGATGATGACTTTCTGAACTTATGCAAAGTTTTTGAAGTCCTTGCCAGGAATAAGGGTAGAGGTATGGTGGGGTGGAAAGTATCATAAGGTTACTTTCATTCAAAAAAGATGTATTAAATACTTAAATCCTGCCAGTCATTATATTATATATTAATCAGAATAATCAGCTGCTGCCTTCAGGGAATTTATAGTCTAGGATCTTGAACCAGGAACCTCAGCATCACCAGAGAGGTTATAGGAGACCCACACCAGATGAATCAGAGGTGATTCATATGTACATGAAAGTTTGAAAAGCACTGGTCTAGGGCCTTTTATAGGTACCCCTCTCAGTTACAAGTCCCATAGATTTGAAAGAGTCCTAAATTTCACATGGAGGGAAGCCTGCACAGGAGGTTGGTAGGCATGGGAAGGGCTGCTAAAGAGAAAGGAACTGATTGGAAGCCCAGGGTAGAGCATTAAGGGTGGTTAATGGGGCTTTCTGGACGGGGCATCAATATCCACATGACCAACTCATCAAAGTTCTCACAATGATCTGTGTTACACTCATCTACACTATTCCATGTGATTATCTATGTGTCCCCAAATGTAATATTGTAGCTAAACCTTCACACACTTGAAAATTATAAGCATTTATGAAACTGATGAATTATAAGTGTTTTCTCTATGCTGCAGGAAGAAAACCCCTTTTATGCAAAGCAGTTACTCAGTAGTCCTGCCCTGAATATTCTGTATCTGAATGTAAAATAGAAAACATAAATGCTGAATAAAACTATACTCTAATAAAATTTTTTTAAGTTTTAAAAAATAAAATTTCATATTTCCTAGTGCAGACATGTATAGAATTTCTCAAACTGCTCTGACACAGATACACTTAAACTGTATTTAAAATCTGACAAATTTGGACTGAAATTTATGCCAGCTCTACCATGTTAGGACTTATGACTTCATTTGCCTTAGACGTGTGCTATATGTTTAGCTACTTCACCATTACTCATTTTTCCTTCTAACTTCTCTCTCTTCTGCTCTCTTTTGCCCCCCTTGCCTCTTCTTCCTTACAAAAAAGTACTCTTGCTATTCATATGTCTTGGTAAACAGAATGACTGAAAAACTAAGATCTAAGCAGACAGTATCACCTGGTGTAAGAGAAGATGGCTTGGAATTTATAATTAGAAGCCTATTTCAGTGTCCTTCATAGGACTGTTGAAATTATTTTCAGGGGTGTCTTGACTGCCTGAAATTGAATGTCATTGAGGAATTTTTTTCTTTTTTTTTGCCCTCTCTTGTTTCCTTGGCAACAGGTTGGTGATGCAGCTGCTGAAATCCACTGTCTCCTTGGAGATACTGGTGTGGGCAGGTTGCAAATCATTGGTAATGTCTGTGATAGATACTGAACCTGACCAAATCTTTTCATTCTTGTCATGCTATATACACATAAAGAAATTAACCTAATAGAAGAATGGCTTTACAGTATAATTTTGGGTATGATTCTCAGTGAGGAAAGTATTAATCCTTCTTTTTAAAATCACTTACCATTGCATACAAAACTTAATACTGAGCTCTTGAAATGTAGACGTTTCAGGTACATATCACTTGAGTGTCAGAGTAATATATTGCCAAATAATAATTCTGTGTTAATATAAAGTCTGAGAGAAGCAAGCAAGGAATCAGGGGACAGGACCCTCTCCTCTGGATTTTGTCAGGCATATGATCCCCCTTGGGCAGCTCCATCCAGCACCCACTTGCCATCATTTGAATTGTTGTTTCATCACTAAGCCATGTCCAGCTCTGTAACCCCATGGAGTAGAGCCCAGAGACTCCCCTGCCCACGGGATTTCCCAGGCAAGGACACTGGAGTGGGTTGCCATTTCCTTCTCCAGGGCATCTTTCTAACCCAGGGATTGAACCCATGTGTCCTGAACTAGCAGGTGGATTCTTTACCCCTGAGCTATCAAGAAAGCCCCTTCCTTTGAATGACCTGAAACAAATCATGCCTGTGATATGTGGAGAATGTGTGATGAGATTGTAAGTGGATATCACCTGTCAGTGTTCCTCTCTAGAAGACAGGTAAAGGGAGTAAGTAGAAGACAGAGGTCAGATGGGATGGGAGCAACACTTAAGATGGCCAGAGGGACAGATAGACATGGCTATTGAAGTTGCAGATGGGTAAGGATGTAGGGATACAGGTTGACCTACCACCAAAGATAGAATAGCCTAGACACTCAAAAAGAATGAACAAAGACTTTACATAAACATGATAAACAGAGGGAGAACCAGGTATTAATTTTAAAAAAACAACATAAGATTAGTGCAACAGGTCAGCAGAGAAGATGGAATTAGACAACAGAAAAATTGCAATTGAATTCAATTGAAAAGAAGAGTTTAGAATGGAATTGCCTTACTCTTTAAATAACTGAATTCAACCAACTGCTATATTTATGTTGGGAACAGATCCAGAGAAAAAGAAAACTGGATAGAAAATGTGTTTAACCTGAAGATTATGCAGAGGAAAAGAATGCTGAGAAAATATAGTGAGTGTGGAGGCTCCTGAGATTATGTAAAGGAGAAATAGGAAAAGCAAATGATGAAGTCAGGTGGACAAGAACATTGGTCATAAAATGTCAAAGGAAAGAAAATACCTACTATAGGCAACTCAACTGAAGAAAAATATACACTAAATATATTTAGTAAAAACATATGTGAAACAGGTAATAGTTACTATGATGCATACTAAGAAGCAATATAAAAATGATAAATTTTTCACTGCCCCCATTGTGGCTTATGAATATTCTAGGTGATGAGCTGTTCTGGAAGTCTAGAAATATGTGCAGATAGCTTGTTTTTCATCCTCCCAGTGCTGGTAGTCCATTCACATAGCAAGGAATAAATATCTTGGGAAAAGACATTTTCCTACAGTAGGTTTTTCAAGAACATGGTCACTCATCTAAACTTTTGCTCCCTCCATTGACATGAACAGCACAGCTGAATGAATCAATCCTGTAGTTTTCCTTCATATGAAGGGAAAAAAAAAACACAGCATAGGAATGAAATATAAAAAGAAAGATTGATCAGAGAATTCTCTTAACTGATGTGGTTAGTGGTTAATTGCACAGGTTTTGGAGTCAGGTAGCCTGTGCTATATTGGAATCACTAATCTAGATTTTAAGAGCTGTACGATGTTGAGGGAAGTAATTAATTTATCCAAGCATCAGCATTTCTATCTCTAAAATGGTGGTAATAAAAATAATACCTACCTTATTAATTAATAGCCTTATTAAGGCTATCTTGGATTAAACCAGGAAATGCATGTAAAACTTATCACATAGTTCTTGGCACAAAAAGAACTTTAGCTATTATAGTTTATGATGGTCAACAGACTTAACTAATTAAACTAATTGTGAAACCGTTCTTAAGTTTAACATCTGGATGGGACAACTATATTGAATAAAATGAAGTAAATATCTCATTTCCAATTCTTATCTGATAATATCTCTGATTCTACCTTTATATGCACAGTGGGGCTTGCTAAGGCCTTCAAAATCAGTCAATGTATTAATATTAAAATGTTAGATAATGATAGACAAATGATTCTTCTATTTTCCTTTGGATATTTCCCTTTTAAAAACAGTATTTGAATTTACTTTACTTCAGTAAATTTAAGCTATGCTGGATTTAGAGAAGCTCTATATTTTTAATCAAATGATTCATTATACAGATGCAGTGATAATTTTCAAGTCATCATTTTATTTATTTATTTTTCATTTATTTTTATTAGTTGGAGGCTAATTACTTTACAATATTGTAGTGGTTTTTGCCATACATTGACGTGAATCAGCCACAGATTTACATGTGTTCCCCATCCCGATCCCTCCTCCTGCCTCCCTCCCCATCCCATCCCTCTGGGTCTTCCCAGTGCACCAGCCCTGAGCACTTGTCTCATGCATCCAACCTGGGCTGGTGGTCTGTTTCACCCTTGATAGTATACTTGTTTCAATGCTATTCTCTCAGAACATCCCACTCTCGCCTTCTCCCATAGAGTCCCAAAGTCTGTTCTGTACATCTGTGTCTTTTTCTGTTTTGCATATAGGGTTATCATTACCATCTTTCTAAATTCCATATATATGTTAGTATGCTGTAATGTTCTTTATCTTTCTGGCTTACTTCACTCTGTGTAATGGGCTCCAGTTTCATCCATCTCATTAGGACTGATTCAAATGAATTCTTTTTAACGGCTGAGTAATATTCCATTGTGTATATGTACCACAGCTTCCTTATCCATTCATCTGCTGATGGGCATCTAGGTTGCTTCCATGTCCTGGCTATTACAAACAGTGCTGCGATGAACATTGGGGTGCACGTGTCTCTTTCAGATCTGGTTTCCTCGGTGTGTATGCCCAGGAGTGGGATTGCTGGGTC
Organism: Dama dama; assembly: GCF_033118175.1. Lineage (NCBI taxonomy): Eukaryota > Metazoa > Chordata > Mammalia > Artiodactyla > Cervidae > Dama > Dama dama. The sequence continues at coordinate 58,232,644 of NC_083699.1, read as the reverse complement.
ATATGGCAGTTCTATTTCCAGTTTTTTAAGGAATCTCCACACTGTTATCCATAGCAGCTGTACTAGTTTGCATTCCCACCAACAGTGTAAGAGGGTTCCCTTTTCTCCACACCCTCTCCAGCATTTATTGCTTGTAGACTTTTGGATGGCAGCCATCCTGACTGGCGTGTAATGGTACCTCATTGTGGTTTTGATTTGCATTTCTCTGATAATGAGTGATGTTGAGCATCTTTTCATGTGTTTGTTAGCCATCTGTATGTCTTCTTTGGAGAAATGTCTGTTTAGTTCTTTGGCCCATTTTTTGATTGGGTCATTTATTTTTCTGGAATTGACCTGCAGGAGCTGCTTGTATATTTTTGAGATTAATCCTTTGTCTGTTGCTTCATTTGCTATTATTTTCTCCCATTCTGAGGGCTGTCTTTTCACCTTGCTTATAGTTTCCTTTGTTGTGCAAAAGCTTTTAAGTTTCATTAGGTCCCATTTGTTTATTTTTGTTTTTATTTCCAATATTCTGGGAGGTGGGTCATAGAGGATCTTGCTGTGATTTATGTCAGAGAGTGTTTTGCCTATGTTCTCCTCTAGGAGTTTTATAGTTTCTCTTCTTACATTTAGATCTTTAATCCATTTTGAGTTTATTTTTGTGTATGGTGTTAAAAGGTGTTCTAGTTTCATTCTTTTACAAGTGGTTGACCAGTTTTCCCAGCACCACTTGTTAAAGAGGTTGTCTTTTTTCCGTTGTATATCCTTGCCTCCTTTGTCGAAGATAAGGTGTCCATAGCTATGTGGATTTGTCTCTGGGCTTTCAATTCTGTTCCATTGATCTATATTTCTGTCTTTGTGCCAATACCATACTGTCTTGATGACTGTGGCTTTGTAGTAGAGCCTGAAGTCAGGCAGGTTGATTCCTCCAGTTCCATTCTTCTTTCTCAAGATTGCTTTGGCTATTCGAGGTTTTTTGTATTTTCATACAAATTGTGAAATTATTTGTTTTAGTTCTGTGAAAAATACCGTTGGTAGCTTGATAGGGATTGCATTGAATCTATAGATTGCTTTGGGTAGCATAGCCATTTTCACAATATTGAGTCTTCCAATCCATGAACACGGTATATTTCTCCATCTATTTGTGTCCTCTTTGATTTCTTTCATCAGTGTTTTATAGTTTTCTATATATAGGTCTTTCATTTCTTTAGGTAGATATACTCCTAAGTATTTTATTCTTTTTGTTGCAATGGTGAATGGTATTGTTTCCTTAATTTCTCTTTCTGTTTTCTCATTGTTAGCATATAGGAATGCAAGGGATTTCTCTGTGTTAATTTTATATCCTGCAACATTACTGTATTCATTGATTAGCTGTAGTAATTTTCTGGTAGAGTCTTTAGGGTTTTCTATATAGAGGATCATGTCATCTGCAAACAGTGAGAGTTTTACTTCTTCTTTTCCTATCTGCATTCCTTTTATTTCTTTTTCTGCTCTGATTGCTGTGGCCAACACTTCCAAAACTATGTTGAATAGTAGTGGTGAGAGTGGACACCCTTGTCTTGTTCCTGATCAAGTCATCATTTTAAAGTGCTATCTCTGATAGTCTTTCTCTTTTTTCCCTCCCCCCCCCCCATCTTTCTCTCTCTGTAATCTATACAGATATTTTTGAAATGAAAATGGAATAAAATTAAATTCATCTTGGCCAAGTATCTTTTAATATAGAGCAGAGGTCAGTTACTTGATAAAATGGGGTAAAATGTTCTAGGTCATGCTGGCACCATCAGCAGCAATAGAGCATGAAGATAAAGCAGGATATTTGAACCAGGAGTGCAAAGTAGAATCTATGGGAAATGAACAGACCAAAAAAGCAGTGATGATTCTACAAGAAGATAGAAATGAACACAACTACTGTTGGGTGGGGCTTCCCAGGTGGTGCTAGTGATAAAGAACCTGCCTGCCAATGCAGGAGACATAAGAGACATGGGTTCAAACCCTGGGTCAGGAAGATCCCCTGGAGGAAAGCATGGCAATCCACTCCAATATTCTTCCTTGGACAGTCCCATGGAGAGAAAAGCCTGGTGGGCTACAGTCCATGCAAAGAATCAGACATGAGTAAAGCAACTTACCACACACGCACAGTGGTTGGGTGATGAAGGAGACTGGCTGACTGGCCTGTCCTTAACAGAAGGAAAGGGCAGAGCATAGGGATAGTGTGTGCATTAAGTGGATTAAAACCAGAAATCCAAGCAGACAAACATGTGAGGAACCATGAGAGATGCAAGCTCAGAAGTGGGTCAGGAAGCCTGGTAGGCAAGGAGCAACATCAAGAATAGGCTCAACAACCAGGGAACAGTTTGTCTCTTGGTTCTGTCATGGGTTTCACTGTTCTGCCAACGTTTGTCTCTTGGTTCTGTGTGTTTTTCACCCACGAATTTCTTAGAGATTTTGTTTGGGGAAAGACCTCATCGTGTGGACAGTCTAGAACTGGTAAATTCTAGGAGAGAGGTCCATCACCTGACTGGGAAGAGGGAAAGATGTCACAGCTCAGGACACACCAACTCAAAACTTGTTTGATGAGTTAAATTCAGATAAGTCACCAAGATCAGAAGGTATCCACTCAATAGCTTCTAAGAAATTTGAAGCTGCAGCTTTGGTATGCATTTCTAAATATGGACAGATGGTCTTTAGCCATCATTGCTGTGTAGAGAATTTTTGTTCTTTTTTCTCCAAGATTCTCTCTACTTCTGGGTGAAATCCCTCATCAAAGGTCCACTATATTTTCAAACTTGTATTTTTTCAACCAAAAGGAAGTCTCTGGGGGGATAGGTGCTTGGTAACCAGAATTGCAGGGAACCAATAGGGCCATGTTCAAGTGGCTCTGAGCAGAGCACCCTGATTTAAGCTGCAGGGAGTCCCTGGACCATAGCTACCAGAGTAAGGGGAAATCACAGGAGTGAATCAGGCACTTGGGTACATGTTATAAACCCTGGGAAACATATGACTATATAGTTAAACTTCCTCATAATTAAGTATTAACTCATTAATACTTTGACTTTTTTCCTTCCATTGATTTGCACAATGAGTAGCTGAGCGTGTCCTGTGTGGAAGGACTCCATGAGGAAGTTGAAGGGAAGTAAAGGGTAGGACATGGTCCCAAAGCCCTGAGTCCTCAATTAATGGAAGATCATAGAGCACAAAAGCTAGAATGTGTTCGGTTTGGGGTACCTGGAATAGTTTAATCACCTGTGGAATTTGTTATATTTTTATATACATCAACTCTTTAATCCTTTTAGTGGAGTTGGGGTACTACATTTGACTTTATTCAGCAAAATTTGTGTGTTTGGCATTTTTATATAATGTTCAAGTTAAATCAATATATAGGTAGATATAGATTTTCCTTAATAGAAGCAAAAGAGTTGAAAGAGTTTTCTGTCTTATAAGAGGAAGAGTATTGCTCCTTTAGGGCAAACTGGCTCCTTGTTCTATTGCAAAACCCACCTAAATAACTCTGTAGCTACAAAAATACAAAGCAAGAGTCTACACATTGTTCTTTAAAACAAAACTAAAGTGGAAGATCATCTTCTCTGTGAGAAACTAAAGGTTCAGTTTGGTGATATGAATTATGATGTAGGTCTGCCCAGAAAAAGATTGCTTCAAATGAGGTTGCTTTGGGGTCAGGTTGGGATGGGGTAAGGAGGATATTTATCTTCCCGCTAAGGATTATAACTACATTATGTTTATAAATTCTTGCTTATAGCCCTGGTGAATGCATGTGTGTGGTTCTTGGACCCTTCAATCTGTGAGCTGAGCCCCAGAAACCTAAGAAGCACCACAGGTTAGATTTTCTCTTCCCACTGTAAAACCATTTCAACAAGATAACTAATTATATCAAATCAGTGGAATTCTATCTAGATTTGTGCTCTTGATCTATATTTTTAATAATTTAAACTGATAAAATTACCAATAACTCTACTGCTAGATATATTGAAGAGAAATTAAAGCATATGGCCACATGAAATCAGGTACATGCAATTTCATAGTGCATTATGATTCATAGCTCCATCATAATAGTCCAAATGTCTATCAGCTGATGAATGAATAAACAAAATGTGGTATAGCCATCCAATGGAATATAATTTGACAATAAAAAAGAATGAAGTTCTGGTACATGCTACAACATGGACAAATCTTGAAAATATTATGCTAAGTGAAATAAGCCAGTCACATATGACCATATATTATATGTTGGCTTATAATTCTGGTGAGTGTGTGCGTATTTTTGGATCTTTCAATTATATGTTTCAATTATATTGTATGTTGTACCAAAAATTGTATGTTTTTGTTTATGTGAAATGTCCAAAATGAGCAAATCTCTAGAGACAGAGTAGAGACAGTGGTTGCCAGGGAGTGCAGTGGGAGGGGAGCAGGAATGGGAAATGACTGGATATGAGATTTTTGAGGATGGGGTGATAAAATTGTTCTAGAACTAGATTGTATTGATGGCTGCACAACACAGAGAATATACGAAAACCACTGGACTACATAGTTCAAATAAGTGAATTATAGGACTGTGAATTAAAATCTCAATTTAAAAAATTCAGATTGATTCAGAGGCTTGGGCAGTGCACTTCTCTTGTACATGAACCTGCATGATTTACTAGGTAGCAGCATGGACTCTGGAACCAGACTGCCTGGATTTGAATACAGGCGTTTAACAGCTGTGTGTTCTTGGGCAAATTACTTAACTGCTTTGCCCTTCAATTTCCTTATCTACAAAATGGGGAAAATAATGCTATGTATTCATGAGATTATCTTAAACTTTAGATGAATTAATAATTTCAGTACTTAGAACTTAACACAATATAAATATTTGTTATTATTATGACTGCCATCCTTACTGAAGTGTTGTCTTATCAAGGCCTGAGAACAGGGTTAGACTTTTGTGGGTAGGAAGTGGTATTTCACTTATGTGTGTGTGTATGCTAAGTCACTTCAATCATGTCCAACTCTTTGTGACCCCATGGACTGTAGCCTCCTCTGTTCATGGGATTTTCCAGGCAAGGGTACTGGAGTTGGTTGCCTTGCCCTCTCCAGGGGATCTTGCCCAATCCAGGGACAGAACCTGAGTCTTTTTTGTATCCTTCATTGGCAGGTTGATTCTTTACCACTAGCGCCACCTGGGAACCCCCATTTCATTTACAAGAAGTGGTTATACCCATTGGCAGTCATCCTGATAAGTCTCTGACCTTTGGATAGGTAACGAAATTTGGGAAAGTAAGATTTAACATGTCACCAAGGTTCTACTTCTTGTTCTCTCTGAGCCGATGACTGTTGCAAATTCTGAGGACTGTAGACTTGAGCAGACTCACAGTGTTGGAGTTAAATCAGTCCCTGCCACTGAAAAAAGGCTTGGAAGGATTCAGGAAGCCATAGAGAGTTGGTCAGCAAACGATATAAGTAACATGTGAATGTGTAGCTGGCCTTGAGCTCTGAGAGCAGCACTTCCAGATGCAGTGAAAGCTTACTGTTGATTGTGATTCCCTCTGCCACCCAGCAACTTCAGTACAGGCCCCGAAAAGGCGCAGTTGACTCAACTAGGCTCTTGGGGGTAAAGACAAGGATGTGCTCCATATTTCCAGGAGAGGGGGACAGACTTCCTGGGTCCCCCCCCCCCCCCCCCAGGACTAGTGGAATGATTACAGAATTCACTGGAAAGGTCAGAAGTCCCAGACACATAGGAGGAGCTCAATAGAAGTGTGATCAGTTGTCATTAGATGGGGGTGGAGCTTGGTTAAGTCCAGAGCACACATGATTGGAGGGAAAGGAAAAGCTTGAACTGACAAAGGAGCCCTGACACAGTCTGGAAAGGGATAGGTGAGTAGGTGAGGGACTGGTGTCCTACTACACAGGTGAAGCTTAGAACAACTATAATTGGGGTTCTTGGGTTGCCATAATCTCACACATACTTGCAGACTTAAGAAGCCCAATATTTATCACATGTGAGATGGTTCAACTTTCAAGACACAAGAGTTTAAGGCAAAGGTTTCCAAAACCTTCATTTTCCATAAGATGAAAACATCTCGAATCTCTCATAATTGTATCTCCTTCCAACATTTTGTATGTCTGTTTACTTGTCATTCTCAAACACAAGTGTATGAACTTCTTGAGAGAGAAAAAAAAAGACAAACTGTTGGATTCTTAGATTTTGAAATTTGGGAAGAAAACACGTTTAATAATCCAAATGGTTTCATGAGAGGTGATGTTACATTCTTACGCTTTATGCACTGATGGTATGTCTGAGATGGAAGAAGCGTTAAGCATCACATAGTTTTATTTTTCAGATGATGAGTCAGAGGCCAGAAAGTTATATTTGTCTGAGGTCACAAAGAAAACCTGGTTGAGAACCCATGTTTCTTAATGTCCAGCCTAGGACTCCTTCACCATATTATAGGACCTTTCCATTGCTGTTGGAAAAAAAACAACCCAAAAAACTCTTTTTTTTAATGTTCTAAAATAAAATGCCTATTTAAAATTTAAAACAAAAAATTGGAGGGAGCAATAAACTGGAACATGAATACAAAAAGGATTTGAAGTGTACCTTAAAAACAACTATAAGTGTGATTATTTCCACATGTAGATCAATATTTGGATGTGATAGATATAATAATTGCATTTCCAACCCTGTAAGCCTCATATTTTGCTTTTCTAGAGGGAAAAACATATTCTTATATCACAAAAAATATATCTCACTCTGGCTGAAGAATCATCTTTTAGGGACTACTTTTTTTTAATTCATTTTCCTTTTTTTTTTTTTTTTTAATTTCAGTTTACTGGAGTGGGAATGATATTTGGTCTAAAACTAATCTTTGCTGGCCCAGCTGCTTTACTCAAAACTATACTTCCTTTGGTCCCTTCCTGTAAATTATATTTTATCTCTCTTGTCTCCCAATCTTCTACCCCTCACAAAACTAAATGTAAAGCAAGAAATGAAAAGTGTGTACACATATTTCAGCACTTCCAAACCCTGAAGAAAAAACCCATAGAAGTAAATTTACAATGGCAAAATAGTGGTGTTAGCCAGAGCTTTCTATGGCCCTGCAGTAAAAGAGAACTTGTATTGTGCAAAGTTTCAAATCCAGACTGACAGGAAATTTACTCTCCCCACCTTTTGTGCCACCCCTCTAACCTGCCATAGCAAATGTAGAAATTTTATTGAAATTGTCTGATCTTTACCCTCTCCATTCCCATGATTACCACGTTCTAATCTCTTCTTAAGGGGACTTTTTAAAAGTTTTTTTAAAAATTGTTTATTGATTTATAATTATTTTTGGCTGCCCTGGGTCTTCATTGCTACATGAGGGCTTTCTCTAGTTGTGTCAAGCTGGGGCTACTCTTTGTTGAAGTATGCAGGCTTCTCATTTTAGTGGTTTCTCTTGTTGCAGAGCATAGGCTCTAGGTGCTCTGGCTTCAGTAGTTGTGGTGCATGGGCTTAGTTGTTCTGCAGCATGTGGAATCTTTCCAGACCAGGGGTCAAACCTATGTTCCCTGCATGGGCAGGTGGATTCTCAACCACTGGATCACCAGGGAAGCCACCTTTTAAGAAAACTCTTGACAGGGCCACTCTGACATCAGACTGGGCAAGGAAAGGACCTCTCCTGAGTCCTATAGTGGATAGAAGGGCTCTCAGGAGATTCAGAGAAGGGAGACTTGTGCACCATTCTTGACACTGACTCATTCAAGCACGTCCTCCTTTGAAAGCTGACATCTGCTGTAAGGATGCGTTAGGCAGTGAGCCAGGACTCTGAACTCAGCTTAGATTAACTCCACTCATTCCCTAGAGATTGGAAATGTGTCTTCTTTTTCCTAGTATTTCCTGCATTTATCTCTCGGTGCCCTGCATAGGCAAGGGTGCACAATGCAGCTGTGTGTATATGTTTGATTTATTGAGATACAACTCACATAGCATATGCACAATGTAGTTTTACTGAATAAATACATGTATTTTAAAACTAGTGGTATTCTTTCCAGCAAAAATATTTATTGAGCCCCTCACAAATCTTCATCCATTTGCTTGCTGATATGCTTAATAAGGAGTTTTATTTCTTTTCCTAAAGATTTGATAACTATGAAAATACAAATGGGGAACTTCCCTGGCAGTCCAGTGGTTAAGACACCATGCTTCCAATACAAGGAGCGCAGGTCCAGTCCCTGTTCAGGGAACTAAGATCCTGCATGCCGCATGGCACAGCCAAATTTACATATATATATATGACCACTGGAAAAACCATAGTCTTGACCAGATGGACCTTTGTTGGCAAAGTAATGTCTCTGTTTTTTAATATGCTATCTAGGTTGGTCATAACTTTCCTTCCAAGGAGTAAGTGTCTTTTAATTTCATGGCTGCAGTCACCATCTGCAGTGATTTTGGAGCCCCCAAAAATAAAGTCTGACACTGTTTCCACTGTTTTCCATCTATTTGCCAAGAAGTGATAGGACCAGATGCCATGATCTTAGTTTTCTGAATGTTGAGCTTTAAGCCAACTTTTTCACTCTCCTCTTTCACTTTCATCAAGAGGCTTTTTAGTTCCTCTTCACTCTCTGCCATAGGGTGGTGTCATCTGCATATTTGAGGTTATTGATATTTCTTCTGGCAATCTTGATCCCAGCTTGTGCTTCATCCAGCCCAGCGTTTCTCACGATGTACTCTGCATATAAGTTAAATAAGCAGGGTGACAATATACAGCCTTGATGTACTCCTTTTCCTATTTGGAACCAGTCTGTTGTTCCATGGCCAGTTCTAACTGTTGCTTCCTGACCTGCATACAGGTTTCTCAAGAGGCAGGTCAGGTGGTCTCTTTCAGAATTTTCCATGGATGTGAGAGTTGGACAGTGAAGAAAGCTGAGCACCGAAACATTGATGCTTTTGAACTGTGGTGTTGGAGAAGACTCTTGAGCGTCCCTTGAACTGCAAGGAGATCCAACCAGTCCATACTAAAGGAGATCAGTCCTGGGTGTTCATTGGAAGGACTGATGCTGAAGCTGAAACTCCAGTACTTTGGCCACCTCATGCGAAGAGTTGACTCATTGGAAAAGACCCTGATGCTGGGAGGGATTGGGGGCAGGAGGAGAAGGGGGCAACAGAGGATGAGATGGCTGGATGGCATCACCAACTCGATGGGCATGAGTTTGAGTAAATTCCGGGAGTTGGTGATGGACAGGGAGGCCTGGCATGCTGCAATTCATGGGGTCACAGAGAGTCAGACACGACTGAGTGACTGAACTCAACTGAACTGAACTGATATATATATATATATATATATATATATATATATATATATATATGTACATACATATACATACACACACACACACATATATATATACACACATACAAATATGATATATATTGTTAGTCTTGAAACCATTAGGTTTCAAGACTAATAATAATATAACAATAAAATTTAATCTTTAATGAATGCTTGTCATGGGCCCATGCTGTGCTAAGAATTTTGTGTGCTTCTTCCCTGATAGCTCAGTTGGGAAAGAATCCACTTGCAATGCAGGAGATCCTGGTTCAATTTCTGGGTCAGGAAGATCTGCTGCAGAAGGGACAGGCTACCCACTCCAGTATCCTTGGGCTTCCCTTGTGACTCAGCTGGTAAAGAATCCACCTCCAATGCTGGAAATCTGGGTTCCATTCCTGGGTTGGGAAAATCCCCTGGAGAAAGAAAAGGCTACCCACTCCAGTATTCTGGCCTAGAGAATTCCATGGACTGTATAGTCCGTGGGATTGAAAAAGAGTCGGACACAACTGAACAACTTTTACTTTCACTTTTCTCATTCACTCATCATAATGTCACTTTGATGGAGGCACTATTATTATCTCCACTTTATGGCTGAGGAAACTGAGGTTCAGAGATGTCACACAACTTGTCCAAGGTCAAAGAGCTAATAAGGGGAAGAACAGGGTTTGAATGAAGACCCCAAACCTCCCTTGTAACACTACATCAAGAACTTTCCAATTGTCCTCAAAATGGTCATTTACACTTTAGAAAAAAATAATGAAAAAAACAAGTATTTATGGAAAAAAAAACAACAACTTTCTTCAAAGTTGAGGATACTGATGTTCAAGAGCAATTAACAGGACATTATTTGTAGACCCAAAGAAATAAATGTGAGAAACTGAAACCCAGTCAAACATTGGTGTTCTTCATGATTTCACTGTGAACCAGTTGAGTTTATGTAGCAGTCTACATACTTATAGATTTTCTTTCACTGCCTCTCTCCAAAGTTTTAGGATACCTGACAAGATCCTTGTGTGGTCATCAGCAAAGTAGTACAAGTACAATCCTTGCAGTTTCCATTAGAAATAGTTTTGATATTGGAAGTTGAAGGTAATAGATGGAGTTGAAAGAAAAGGACTAAAGGCCAAAGTACTTTTAAGATTTTTGAAATATGCATCTATTTTTTATGTATGTAAATATATGACATATTATACATAATATAATATCTATTTAATATATGTGTATTATCTTACCTGTAATTTTCTGTACACCCAAGGAGGTTGCTCAATAGCAGCATCAATTGGATTCACCAGGAAATCCACAGGCTTCATTTTAGAGATGAACGGACGTAGATAACCACATATGGAAAGAGAGGATTTGGTGCTCCAGTTAGACAGATGGAATTGTGCCCTGAGTATTTTTTCAGGGAAATAAGAACAAGAAAAGAAAAGAGGTGGGGGTAGAAGCTAAAAGAGAATAAACACAGAAAGAGCACTAAGTTCAATGGACTCCAGCTGAGCAGAGTGGGAGGAGCGTCTGGTGAGGAGGTTCACGCCATCCTTTTCCATACTTTCTACACATTCCCAGTAGCATCAATATCTGAAGAATATTCAGAGATTTCAGACTCCTGGGTTCCACCCACAGCTCGGTGAACACGAGAAAGTCAAGTTGTTTCTCACTTGTGCATCAAGTCACCGGAGCACGTAGGAGCTTGGAGGAGCTGTTGCATTTTCTGAATATGAAAAAGAAGCTGTCTCATTATGTTATGATGGTGGTGAATCTACTTGCTGGAGTACTTGCATAAATAATATGTGGTGGATGAGTGATTGTTTTTAACATCTTCATCTCTGAAACCAAGGTGTATCATGCTCCCTCCTAAGATAAAGGAAAGGAAGATAAGGCAATTTGAACATCTTGGTAAAAGTAAGCGATATAGATACAACAGGAGCTTCACATTTTTTTTAGGTAAACCAAATATTTAAGCCACGTTTTGCCTACTTTTACTGGTTTTCAGAACTGTGTACAGGATAGGAGGTGATCAAGATTCCGGGTAGTTCTCATACAGTAGTGCTTCCTAAGGCTGGGTCCCTGCCTCAGTTTTTAGTATACTGGAGGGGGGCAGGGTGGGATGATATGGTTATTAATAAAAACAGATTCTCAGGCCCCACTCTACACCTATGGAAACATAATAATAATCTCTGTATTACACAGGGTCTGGGTACCTGGTTTTTAATAAGCCCCACAGTAGATTTTTATGCACAATGTAGTTTAAGAATTATTGCTCTGAACTGTAAGTCCTCTGAAACAGGAATGGAAATGCATTTATCATTGTAGCCTTTTCAGTATATTGAATAGAATAGGCGGCCAAAATAACATTTGTTGAGTAAATGAAGACATGAAGAAAGAAATGATTTCATCCTTGATCCTTCTAGAAGCATGTTTTCATAATCAGAGACCTTGGCAGGTTGTGTATAGGGTGAGTAAGGCAAGCTTTAAGCTATACCTCCTGATGAGGAGGGAGCTTTATATACAGAAAATGCCCCTTTCAAAATGATCCAGGAAGACTTTTAAGGAAAGCCTCCAGGGAGCTAATTAAAGAGTCAAAAGCAGACAGGCTGCTAAATTAGGTCTTTGGTAGGCCGCTGAACTCAAGGAGGAAAATCGTAGATGGGCAATAACCTTCAAAAGCCCAGAGGCTGAGGAGATACACACTGAGAGCAAAAGGTCAGAGGACTGATCACGGGCAGTAAACTGGTAGCTAGAAGGGATGAGGCAGCTGCACATCCAGCTTCTAGAAAGCATTAAGTCTGTGTCCAGAGTAGGAGAGAAGATTGAAACCTGAGACATATCTGAGTCTACCTTTAGTGAATCTTGGGTGGCAGGGGTGGGGGGACCCATGGGGGATGTTAATGGAACAGAAGAGCTGTCTGAGCAGTAAAGCACAGAACTTCGGCCGTGGCTCCCTAGTTTTAAAAGAACTTTCACAATTTGTGGGTCTGGTCCCTTTGAACAAACACCTGAGGCTGCTTCAGGGCAAGGCGAAAATAGGCTTCCCTGGCATCAGAGGATGAGATGGCTGGATGGCGTCATCGACTTAGTGGACATGAGTTTAAGCAAACTTCAGGAGATAGTGAAGGACAGGGAAGTCTGGAATGCTGCAGTCCATGTAATCACAAAGAGTCGGACATGACTGAGCGATTGAACAACAGTTAATTGTTATAAATTGCTTTTTACTACAATTGTATAATTAAATTTTCTGTTATAATGTTATTTGTTTTAGCCACATTGTGGTGCAACCCTTAGTGACTTATATCTCAAGCTGGCTATTACCACACATGTCCCCACATGCTTTGATATTTTCCAGATAAAGAATTCCTCTATTTTCCAGCTTGTAGTTACATGAAACCTTTGAACAAACCAACTTAGGAGATTTTCCCAAGAATTCATAGTATATGTACTAAAACTTCACAGGATGAGAGCTGTGCCTGGGACCCGTGATGGTCTGATCTCATGTATTGCTTCATCCACAGCTTCACACAATGTTGTAGGAGCTGAGCCAGAGTGGGTGATGCAATTATTCTGAAATAGGCAGTGGAGTCCCAGTGATCTTCTTCTGCACAGCAAGGCTAATGGAGCATCCTTGACCTCAGTTCTCCAAAACCCTCGAATAGCATGAAAGAAACTGCAGAAAGGGGTAGGGCTTCCCCAGAATTCCTTTAAGATGCAAACAATCTGGCCCAGTCCTGTGGAAACCACACAGACCCACACAGCCAACTACTGCCAAATAAAGCAGCAAATCCCTCTAATTAGGAAGGCCATTTTTAAAGAATTCAAAGGGAAATGGTGAATCCCTTATCATTGAAGAAGAAGGGTGTTTTCTCTCTTTAAAACATTAATCTGATCTGTGAGGTATTGTCCCAGGATAAGGACCCTCACGACTGCTTATGACCAGCATTTGGCAAAGAGTGAGTCATCCAGCAGACACAATGTGAACGCAGCCAGGCAACCCAAATTCACTGGCTGTGTTCTCTTTTCTTTTTTTATTCTTTTGCTGCTTATATCATGCTGAAAAATTCTTGCTTTATCTTCTGACCCAATAGCTCACAAGAATCATGATTTTCCTGTGGATGGAAGGGTGCATGCGTGCTAAATTGCTGCAGTCGTGTCCAACTCTTTGGGAGCCTTTGGGCTGTAGCCTGCCAGGCTCCTCTGTCCATGGGATTCTCCAGGCAAGAATACTGGAGTGTGTTATCACGCCCTCCTCCAGAGGATCTTCCCAACCCAGGGATCAAACTCATGTGTCTTAAGTCTCCTGCATTGGCAGGTGTGTTCTTTACCACTAGCACCACCTGGGTAGATAAGAAAAAGGAAGATTGGTTTGGCAAATTATGACCTGTTGGCAGTGAGTCAAATGAAGAGCTTGCTAACTAAACCGCCACAGGCACGTATGCCTCTCTGGTGCAGATTCCTAACTTTTATTTCTGACTTAGAACTTAAGGAGTTGTTTTTTTTGTTTGTTTGTTTTAAATCCACTTAGGTTCTTAAGTAGGGGAAAAATACTAAATTGCCTTATAAGGAATGTACAAAGGAAATGTATCCATCTGAGATACTAGAACAATGCTGACTTCTGTCTTTGATATATTTTTTTATCAGCTAACATTTATTGAACAGTACTGGTTACCAAACATTGGTCTGTACACTTCCCCTGAACTCTCATTTCATCCTCATGGTGACTTTTTTAGCTAAGTACTATGATTATCTTCTTTTGACAGATGAGAACACTGAAGCCTAGAGAGGTTAAGTAATTTCCCTGAGGGCAGATGGTAAAGAATCTGCCTACAATTCAGGAGACCTGGGTTCAATCCTTGGGTTGGGAAGATCCCCTGGAGAAGAGAATAGCAACCCATTTGTCAACAGTATTCTTGCCTGGAGAAACCCATGGACAGAGGATCCTGGAAGACTACAGTCCATGGGGTCACAAAGAGTTGGAAACAACTAAGCGACTAACACACACTAAATACCTGGTAAGTAACAGAGACAAGACTTGTACGTGGGGCAGTCAGATCCCCAGCAGGATCTCCTAGTCATTTAATACCATCACTAGAAATACACTCTATTACCCTTGATGAGATGGCCTTTGCAAAGTGTTTTGTGAACAATGAAGTCATATCCTTACATAATATATCCATGTTATTATTACCAAAATCCATTTAGTTCTCTGATTCATTGAGATGATGTAATAGACCTATTAAAATTTAGCATATGCAGAAATATGGAACAAATCAACAAATTTCTAGTGATAATATATCTTCTTTAAGCTCAATCATTGAGGAATGGAAGAAGCCAATAGAATCATTGGCTGTGATTTCTTCGCATTTTTCATGTATCTGTAAAAAGCAAAATAGATTCATTTGACCTATCCTCAATTCTTTAATTGCAAACTAATGAAAATAAAGGAATGTATAATTAAGGATAACAAGAGAGAGAAAAAATATAAGCAAAGCACTTTATAACATTATTTAATGCTTTTCATAAATCATTTGAATAATTTTGCATGAAGTCATAATGATATGCTCTTCTTTGAGATAAATTGCTTGTTTTTTTGATTCTAAGATGCAAATTTTTTTACTTCTTGATGTTTTTGAAATTAGTAGATGTCTTATAATCAATGTGAACTTTCAATGTGGAATTCTTTATCCTCCTTCCACACTCCAAGAAGCCATTATTAAAACTATGGTGATTTTTAGAATCTTAAAATAGAAGAAGCATTCTTGTTAAGATTTATTACACTGGGTCAGTAAAAATAGAATGCCCATGGTATTGCTTGATGGACAGTTAGCTTTGCCCAAACTGGCAAACTAGACTTAATGGAAAAAACACTGACTACCCTTTAAGCTCATGTTTAAAAATATAATTGCATGCCTACATTTGGGATTCTAAGTGCCATTGTTCCACTAAAAATGACTACAGTTCATTCCAGAACTGAAGCAGTGAAATTCTAGGATGAACTTAGAATATCTTGCTGTGCTTCAAAGTAAAGAACTGATCACATCAAATGGATACAAGAGCCAACTTGAAAGGGATCCACATAGGTTCCACTAATCGAACATATGACAATCTGTGCTTTGAAATGGGTAATTAAGTAATTTATTATAATTTATTGAATAAAATAAGAACCCATGAATCCAAATTGATAATAAATCAATACATAAATAAATAACAAGTGAGAGGGGAAGCTCTTCTTACAATAGAATGCTATACCATAAATTAGAAAGAATGATAAAATTTAAAAATAACCATTTTGTAGTCAAGTACATCATCATGGGATGCCATAATGATTGGTAGAAGTTTGATGAGAAACAGGGTATTTATAAAGTCTCAAAAGTATCTTTCCACAGATTTCTTGTTAAAGTCAAGGGGGAAAACGGTAACCTTCCAATGGAGAAAACTGACACAGAGCACTTCAACTGTGGTCAAAGTTTATACCGCCAGCTACAGAACAGCCTGACATCAGGTGTCTCCTGATGGGATGCACATGAAAGACACAGCCATCATGAAAAATGCTGGGCTAGATGAAGCACAAGCCAGAATCAAGATTGCCGGGAGAAATATCAATAACCTCAGATATGCAGATGACACCACCCTTATGGCAGAAAGCAAGGAAGAACTAAAGAGCCTCTTGATGAAAGAGAAAGAGGAGAGTGAAAAAGCTGGCTTAAAGCTCAACATTCAGAAAACAAAGATGGCATCTGGTCCCATCACTTCATGGCAAATAGATGGAAAACAGTGGAAACAGTGTCAGACTTTATTTTGGGGGGCTCCAAAATCACTGCAGATGGTGACTGTGGCCATGAAATTAAAAGACACTTACTCTTTGGAAGGAAAGTTCTGACCAACCTACACAGCATATTAAAAAGCAGAGATGTTACTTTGCCAACAAAGGTCCGTCTAGTCAAGGCTATTGTTTTTCCAGTGGTCATGTGTGGGTGTGAGAGTTGGACTATAAAGAAAGCTGAGGGCCGAAGAATTGATGCTTTTGAACTCTGATGTTGGAGAAGACTCTTGAGAGTCCCTTGGACTGCAAGGAGATCCAACCAGTCCATCCTAAAGGAAATCAGTCCTTAATATTCATTGGAAGGACTGATGTTGAAGCTGAAGCTTCAATACTTTGTCCACCTGATGCGAAGAGCTGGCTCATTTGAAAACACCCTGATGCTGGGAAAGATTGAAGGCAGGAGAAGAAGGGGATGACAGAGGATGAGCTGGTTGGATGGCATCACTGACTCAATGGACATGAGTTTGAGTAAACTCCGGTAGTTGGTGATGAACAGGGAGGCCTGGCGTGCTGTGGTTCATGGGGTTGCAAAGAGTTGGCCACGACTAAGCGACTACTGAACTGAACTGAACTGTATAGCTATTAAGTAT
This sequence comes from Dama dama, assembly GCF_033118175.1. Taxonomy (NCBI): domain Eukaryota; kingdom Metazoa; phylum Chordata; class Mammalia; order Artiodactyla; family Cervidae; genus Dama; species Dama dama. Next base: position 58,215,956 of record NC_083699.1, on the reverse strand, counting down.
TCTCAATTAAATAACTATACTCTTTATGTATGGACATGCCCTTGTTTCTTTTCAAAGAAAAACTGAAATATTTAGGGGTAAAGAAATAGATTACAAATACTTTCAAATGGGTCAGCATAATAATATATCAATATATTACATGGAGAGAGAAAGCAAATTAGCTAAGTGTTAACAGTTGGCAAATATGGATTAAGACAATACAGGAGTTAGTTTTATTATTCTTAAAATGCTCCTGTAAATTTTAAATTATTTCAAAATAATTAAAATAGCTAAAATGTAGCTTAAAAATTTGTAATCCACTTGTAATGTGTTTGAATTTATTTTTTCAAATAAATTTTGAAGCATTTGTGCCAATGGATCTTTTGATAGAGTCTGGAAATTTGTAGTAAGAAAGTGGTAAGTGGATAAACTTAATGTGTAAGTTAATGGTCAGCTCCAGGTTTCAAAACAGATTCTTGGAAAGAAAAGTTGTTATATGAAGGAAAATCTATTTGGAAAGATTTTATATAAAACTTTGGCTTTTCATTGTATAACAGTTCTTATTATCTGCTTTGAAATTTGAAGAATTTTAAAAGTAAGGAAAATAGTTGGATTGTTGGATAGTATAATTGCCCAGCAAAACAGGGTAAAGTTCCTTGCAAGGACATTTGATGATAAGCCAATATGTGAAAAGCAGAATATGAATTATGGGATGCATTTGTCTCTAAGAATAAATTCTGGAAGAATTGTTTTATAATCTTTCCAAGCTAGAACTGGAATTAAATTAATGAAACATTGATAATAGTTAAGAATTATACATTGGTATCTTATATCATGTATTTATATTTCTTTTACATAAATGCACTTATAATCCTCCAAGTAGCCTGTCATTTTTGTTATACTATCTTCCAGTTGATTTTTTGTATAATGCCATTTTCTTTATATTATCTTAGTTCACAGTTTAATTCTGCTCTCAGTTTAATTTTAAAGGAATGACAAAGTGGGCTGCAGCATGTCCTATGGTCTAGGCCCTCAATTATTCATGATTATAGTCCATCAAGCCATATAAATATACCATCACTATCTAAGAGAAAATTATCTGATTTGTATGAAAGTTGCAAAATGGTTTGCTTTGGAATCCAAATCTACAACAGACAGGAGAAATGTTATTGATATGTAGTAATGTCTTGCTTTCTCTAGTACAAGTCTCAGGGTTACACTCACTTTTAAATAAAATCTTGAAAGACCAGGGCTGATAGATAGAGAAAGATGTTCCTTCTGACTCCTGTTGGTAACTACTCTGTGTTGGGTAACTCAGGCAACTTTGAAGTACTTTTTTTTTTTTAAACAATACGTAAGGTTATAGACTTCCCTGATGGCTCGGACAGTAAAGCGTCTACCTACAATGCGGGAGACCCAGGTTCAATCCCTGGGTTGGGAAGATCCTCTGAAGAAGGAAATGGCAACCCACTCCAGTACTCTTGCCTGGAAAATCCCAAGGACAGAGGAGTGTGGTAGGCTACAGTCCATGGGGTCACGAAGAGTCAGACGACTGAGTGACTTCACTTTCACTAAGGTTATAGAAATGTGTTTCTCCCCTCCTCTCTGTGTAAAACCATTTAAAGCTGCAGTTGTCTTATCTGGCTGTCGAGACTCATAAGAATAGCAAAATACTTGATAGGCTAATGAGGCTGACCTTGACATAGACATTCAATAGGGCTGAGTTTAAAAACTCTAAATTACAAAATCATCAGTTCACAAGTAGATATTGAGTACTGACTATGTGGGAAGGATCTCTCAGCTGCTCTAAGAGAAACTCAGCTAAAACAGTTCCTCTGTTCTCCTGAAGCTCAACTCTATACCGACTCAACAGACATGAATTTGAGCAAACTCTAGGAGATAGGGAAGGATGGGGAAGCCTGTCTTGCTGCAGTCCATGGGATCACAAAGATTTGGACAGGACTTAGTGACTGAATAGCAGCAATATAAGTAGCAAAGATCCAGGCAATATACTCTAAGCGTTGTGGGAGTGGTTAGAGGACGAGGACCAGTGAGCAGTGGGGCCACCCCCCTTGCTGCGGTGGGACCCAGCCCCATTGTTAAGGCAGAGCTAAAGACCACAGACGCTGTAATACCAAACATGTGAAAGCCAAACTCAGCGAGGTTGTTATCTGATAAGAAACACATAAGATAATTCAAGTTTCTAGCTTTTTCTGATCTGAATAAAAAGTATTTCTTAGTTGGACTTCTTAAAGCAAGTGAGGCTGGGGTGGAGAAGGGAAAGAGGACAAAGGCCAGAATGGGTTCTCACCCATTACAACTATGACGGTTACTCATTGACAAGCTCAACTTTCTAATTATGAAAATGAGGATAAAGCTATTGTACATGCTTTGCATCTTATACTTGGTGGGTGGGTTAGGAGGATCATATGAAACTATCTGAAAGGACTTGGAAAATAATTAAGTGCTATAAAAAATGTAGAGGATTTTTAATAACATCTGACATTTATTAAGTACTTATGTGCCAGGGATTGTGCTGGCACTTTCTATTCATTGCCTCCAGTTACCCTTCTGCAACCCTCTGAGGCAGATGCTATTATGAACATTTCAGTGAGGAAGAGACTGAAGTCTACAGTGATTGATGACATGTAAGTAAGTACCCCAGAGAGATTTCAGGCTCCAACGGCCTGATTCAAGAGTCCCACATAATTACTTTTCTTGTTGTTGTGCAGTCACTCAGTTGTGTCCGACTCATTGTGACCCCATGGACTACAGCAGGCCAGGCCTCCCTGTCCTTCACCATCTCCCAAAGTTTGCTGAAACTCAAGTCCATCGAGTCTCGAGTAGGTGATACCATCCAACCATCTCATCCACTGTTGCCCCCCTTTCCTCCTTCAGTCTTTCCCAGCATCAGGGTCTTTTCTAATGAGTCATCTCTTTGCATTAGGTGGCCAAAGTATTGGAACTTCAGCATTAGTCCTTCCAATGAATATTCAGGATTGATTTTCTTTAGGATTGACTGGTTTGATGTCCTTGCAGTCCAAGGGAGTCTCAAGAGCCTTCTCCAAAGCCACAGTTCAAAAGCATCAATTCTTCAAAGCCTGGCCTTCTTTCTGGCTCTCAATTATTATGGGTGAAGCTAAAATGGACTGGTGCCTATGGTCTACAGCTGGGCAGAAGCAACTCCTGCTCACTCTCCCAGTAGCATCCAGGCTTAGGTTCAGGGTCAGCATGGGGATAAATCATGCACCTCACTGGGGGAGGCACAGGTACATGGAGCATTCAAGTCTTGGGGAAAAGAGCATCTTTCCAGAGAATCACTAAATCCCTTTGCTGATGTATGCACGGGCATGCACACTCCAGCCCTGGGTATTTAACCAAGCTAATTTCAAACTAATATTCAAGGCTTACAATGAAGGCACTGATTAATTTATTAGCTGTGCCCGGTAACGAGCTGAGAAATTATTGCTTCAACTGCTCTCTTCCTGCTCAGAAGCCCAACAGGGGCTGCCCCATGCTCTCTACAAGCTAAGGGTTGAATGGAAGCCCCCAGGTCAGTGAACAAGGCCACTCAAGGACACAGATTGAGACCCAAGTAAGGAGAAGCTGGGAAGATGGCAGCTGATTTAGGGGACCTTGGCTTCTGATTATAAAGGTGAATCCAAATGTTGCTCCAATTTTCTACTACGTCTCAGCAAAAGCCTGACGCTGAGAGCAAAATACAAGATGAGGTTTGCAAATAGAACCCCAGAGGAAACGTGCATGTGGCTGGGCATGGTACGAAAGCAGGAAGGAAGGGAGGCGAGACCCACGGCCAACTGTGGAGGGGGCTTTGCCTTTGTTCCTTGAGTCAGTGGGGGTGTTCCTGGCTGCGATGGATCCTGGCTGGCACCAAGAAAGCCTCTCCTGCACAATGCTGCATCCTCACCTGTAACATCTCCTGTTCCAGGCCCCACCAGGAACTATCTATCATATGGAATTGTGTGCTGGCAGGAGAAACAGTAGCTCTAGATGAAGGTCCCTGTGCAACAAAACAAATACTTCAGTGCCATCCAGTTTGGAAGAGATATCTCCGCAGATTCTGACCAGGCTAGCATGAACAGCAAAAACACATTCACTCGGCTATTCTGCCTTGCCCATCCTGACACCTTCCCGAGGAACAAGATAACAGAGGTGAGGAAAGCCACTTGGGGTCCTCTGACTTCCCACCTACAAGCCAGGTATCCTTCCAACCACACCCCGAAGCTCACTGCCCTTTGGTTTGTTGGGTGTCAGGCTCTGTGCCAATTAATACATCATCATCTTGTGCAATCCTCACAGCACTGCTAAGAAATATGTGTCATGATCGCCCTCCACCTTTTTTTTCCCCCTTACTGATAAGGAAATTAAAGCTCAGAGAGAGTCAGTAACTTACAGGAGGTCAAACAGATACACAGAAATGAAGTTGGGATTAGAATCCATTTTGTCCAATTCCAGAGCATGCGCACTTCTCCCCATGACTCACTGCCAAACTGCCATCCCTTGGGGTGTGCCAAGAAAGGATAGTGAAGGCGAAGTCTGGCTCTGGTGACCTCAGGTCATGTGCACGTGTGTGTTCATGTTTGCCTGTGTGCTTCTGTGCAGGTTGGTGTCAGCACCCACGCTCATTTTTGTTCCCTTTTCTTTCTCCCAAACACCCACCCCTTTTGCACTTCGTATACTCCTTTTATCCACCTTGCCAGTTTTCTTATTCTCAATACTCATATCACTTACCTTAGAAATTAATTCACACATACATGTAGAAATTTAGTAATTTAACTCTCCCCTGAATATTTCACTTTAAGAGAAAATAAAGAGTGGGAAAAATGTCCCAGTCCTGAGACTTGCCTGGTGGTCTGGTGGTTAAAATTTCACCTTCTAGGGGGTGTGGGTTTTTCAGGGATTTAGGATCCCACATATCTCTTGGCCAAAAAACTAAAACATAAAATAGAAGCAATACTGCAACAAATTGAATAAAGACTTTAAACACGGTCCACAGCAAGAAAAAAAGGCACCAGTCCTTCGAGCAGGAGTGGATCCAGATGTTTTTGGGAGGAGGGAAAATGACACTTTGGGGACCGTGAATCCCGCTTCTGGCACAGAATGGGCAAACACAATAGCTAAAACACACAGACCAACCCCAAAGATCCATGTATTAGAGAAGGGAAAAGAGACTGGCCCGATCCTATTTGAAGTTGTCCAAATAAACACATTTGGGGTCTCAAAAAAGAGACTCCTCCTAGGCTCTAAGGAGCAAAGATCTTCCTGTGTTGCTGGGGTCCAGGCCAGGCAGGGGCTGGGCTAGGAGAGTGAGGGAAGAGAAGCATGGGGTCTCCTTGGCAATGCCAATCCATGCTGCCCATCAGCCCAGGGAAGCAGGCTCAGCCCATCTCTGTGCACATGTCACTCATTTCATGGCAGCCCTGATGCATAGTCTCAGGGTTTCTGCAGCATCCACACAATCAACCTAAACTACATGTTTCATAGTGACCAGGAAGCACCCTTTCTACTCTCTCACATTTAGTGTAGAAATACAAGCTCCAGAGGAGAAGGAGGAGTAGGGTGTATGTGCAGAGGGAATTAGAGTATCACCCTGGTAACATCTTTTGTGGCATCTTTTTTCCTCCAGTTCCAGCACATTCCTAACACAGCCCTTTTTAGAGTTATAGCCCCCATGCAGAAAAGACAATACCCAGTGCAAAATTCCTATGTATCATGCTTATCTGATCTCTCCTCTCTCTTTCAATGCATGTGCCTTTGATGTTGGTCTGCATGTCTGTGTTCACCTGTTCTCTTCTCTGAAGCAGATCTAATCATGGTCTTTGTTTCCTTTTCAACAATTACTCCTGTTCCCCAAATAGACCACAATAAACTTTATTAGAACCAGAACTTTTGGTAATTTTGTCAACTGCTATATTCTCAGTGCATAGATTTGTGCCTATACATAGTAAGTGCTCAAAGAATAGTGAATATACAGGTTTATCAAAAAGTTTGTAGCTCAGTTTTACTATCCAGAGACACCTATTGGTATTTGGCCAAATGTTCCTAGGGAAGCACCTGAAATTCTCACACTTGGGCCCACAATGGGACATGACCACAACAGTGTTGCTTATTCAAGTAAATGCACAGGACAGGGTTGACCTATCTAGGAGATCAACTTTCTCTTCCTGGAAATTTTAACCCAGATCTTATCCTACCTTCTGAGTCTGTGATAAGGACCATAATATTAAAATGAGCTTCAAAAAAAGATCTATGGGGAATTCCCTGGCGGTCCAGTGGTTAGGACTCAGCACTTTCACTGCCAGGGAGAGGGTGGTGCCTGGGTTCCATCACTGGTTGAAGAGCTAAGATCCCATAAGCCACATAGTGAAGCCCCCCCTCCCCAAAAAAAAGGAAAGAAAAGACAACTTATGGAATGGGAAACAATATTTGCAAACCATATATCTAATAAGAGGTTGCTATCCAAAAATATATAAATAACTCATGCAAATCAATAGCAAAAAAAACACACACACAATTGCAAATGAGCAAAGGGCTTGAACACACATTTCTTCAAAGAAGATATATGAAAGGCCAACAAGTACATGAAAAGATGGTCATCACCACTTGTTGCTAGGGAAATGCAAATTAAAACCACATGCCCATTAGAATGGCTGTCATCAAAAAGACATGAGATAAAAAATGCTGGCAAAAATAGAATTATCATATGATCCAGCTTCCCTGATAGCTCAGTTGGTAAAGAATCCGCCTGCAATGCAGGAAACCCTGATTCGATTCCTGGATTGGGAAGATCCCCTGGAGAAGGGAACGGCTACCCACTCCAGTATTCTGGCCTGAAAAATTCCACTGACTGTATAGTCCATGGGGTCACAAATAGTCGGACAAGACTAAACGATTTTCATTTTCATGATCCAGCTATTCTGCCTCTTAGGGTATATTCTGAGGAAGCGAAATCACTTAACTGAAAAAAATATCTGGGACTTCCCTAGTGGTCCAGTGGATAAGAATCTGCCTGCTACTGCAGGAGACACAGGTTTGAGCCTGGGAAGATTCCACATGCCAGGAAGGAACTCAGCCTGTGCTCCACAACTACTGCTGCCCATGTGCCCTAGAGCCCATGTTCTGCAACAAGAGAAGCCACTGCAATGAGAAGCCCACGCATCACAACTAGAGACTGGTGCCCACTCTCTGCAACTAGAGAAAGCCTGTACACAGCAACAAAGACCAAGTGCAGCCAAAAATAAATAAATAACTTTTTTTAAAAAAAATCTGTACTACCATGTTCATAGCAACATTGTTTGCTATGGCCAAGACATTGCCAAGACATGGAAACAACTTAGGTATCCCTTAATGTACAAATGGAAAAAGAAGTTGTGGTATACATAGTCAGCCCTAAGCATCCATGTAAGATTTGTTCCAATTCCCCTCTCAGGCACCAAATTCCATGGATGCTCAAGTATCTTAAAGAAAATGGTGTAGTATTTGCACGTAACCTATGCACATCCTCCAATATGCTTAAAATTATCTCCAGATTAACACAATGTAAATGCTATGTAAGTAGTTGTAAATACAATGTAAATGTTATGTAAATAGTTGCCAGTATGTGGTAAATTCAAGCTTTGCTTTCTACAACTTTCTAGAATTTTTATAAAATTATTTTCAATCTGTGGTTGGTTGAATTCATGGATGAGGAACCTAAGCATACAAAGGGCCAACTCTGTATATAATGGAATATTATTCAACCATAAAAATGATGAAATCATTTCACCATAAACATAAATCAAGCCATCATGATATATGACTTATGTGGTGTTGTATGCCAATTATTTCTCAGTAAACCTGGGGGGAGGGGAAATACAGTTTGTTCACTCATTTTTTCAGTTGAGATTTAGTGAAGGTAAACATGGGTCACCAGACACTCTTCAAGGTATTGTAGCCCAGTGACAAAAACATTGACATGGGGTGTATGTCCCAGTGGAGTTATTTATGAAGAAGCAAGGGCTTCTGCAGTAAGGCCTCTGCTCTTCATGTTTTTCTAGAAGATATTTGACTAGTATAATCAAAGTGGCTGCATTTTACCTATTTTAAACAAACATTCTAGAGATGACTGAGGTGGGGAAGATACTGGCCATCAGCTTTCCACTCTTTGGTGCAAAGAGTTGGGAGAAACATCCACAAAAAGGAAACTAAAGGGTTGATTAAAAAGGAAAGAGAAAGTTGCTTCTGAGGTATCCTGATACTGAAAGTTCTGAGAAACAGGGGATGACCATGAGCTGATGCAGAGACATTTGAAGATCTGAAACCTAATGCCCCTAATACCACAGTGTGATTTAGTTTCTCAGGCAGGTGACTAGAGGGCAGATGTGAGCTCAAATTCTAGCATTACCTTTCCTTAGTTCCTGGTCTGTACAAATTTCATAACTTCATTGAACCTCAATATCCTCGCCTGCAGATGAAAACGATACTCTTACTTAAACCAAGGATTCTATGAGGCTCAAGGCCTGGTGCCTAACTCATATAGTTGGTTGGATAAATGACAATTAAACTCCTGAATTATTGAAGAATGAGAAGGAGCAGAGATGGAAGGACGACAAGAAGGTCTCCAAAGACATACCTTAGTTCTGATTTTTGCTAAAATCAGATCATATCTCACATCCCAGAAAATAAACATGACTGTTATTTAACTTAGGTTGAGTTCATACCTTATTTTTGTCTTTCCCTAAGCAATGATTCTTGAACTTTAGAGTATATGAAGCAAATGTGGACACTTGTCAAAAAGAATCTAGATTCCTGGATTCAAACTTGAGAAACTCTAATGTAGTACATCTGAGGTCTGGCACAAGGATCTCTATTTTAAAATGGCACTTCAAGAACTTTTAAATAGGTAGATTCTACTTTGAAACCTGCAGAAGACTGCAAAGCAGGGGCTGTCTAGATGAATCCAGGACACAGAAGCAGCATGAATCATAAACAGAAGATGTAAACAGAGGTTAATGTGCAGGGTATAGTAGTAATTATACTTGGGAGAGGGCTGATTCAGGATATTTGAAATGAGCGATCTGTTGGACAGAGGCCCTGCTGTTTTTCAACCTCTCAATAAAGCAACTATCAGTTTGGCTTTTTCTATGGGACTTAAAAGCCCAAAGATATTGCCAAATATAATGCTATTTCGTAGTCAGATGGTAGCCTGAATCTGCCCCTTTTAATCTCAATGATTCAGAACCTTGTAGATGATCTTACTCGTCTAAGTCTTTACAGGAACTCTTGGTTTAAGCAAGCTATTTCTGCAATCAAGTAACTATTCACAAATAACCAATTTCACAAAATTAGCAAGGCAGGAAATAAGCAAGGGCAGACTGCCGTAAGCAGCACATGTTTCTGTGTGGATAATTGCTAAGGACTATTTCTTCTCAGAATGTCAGTGTAACCAAAGGAATCTATGAAAGCAAAAGAAGCAGGGACAATGATAGGCAGTGAAAAAACAAAATTTAGGTAGAAATGTGAAGTGATAAATCATTGTTCTTTTAAGGCAAGCAATAGCAAACTGCAGACTACAGGCAAAGTTTGGTCAACCGTCTGTTTGTAAATAAAGTTTTATTGTGACAGAGTCATACCTATTTGTTTACATATCCATGGCAGCTTTTGCACCACAATGGCAGAGATCATATGGTCTATAAAGCTGAAATGCTTACTATACAGTCTTTACAGGAAAAGTTTTCTGATGCCTGTATTAAGTCTTTAACTTCAGAAATGGTTTGCTCTGCAGCACTAGATTAATAAACAAGTGTTTCATCTAAAACTAGAGAAAAGTGTAAATCTGCACAAAAAGTGAGTATATGTAACAACAGGAGAAGACAGTGGACAAGAGAAGTAAAGAGAGAAGAGAGGACAAAATGCCAAGAGAAGGAAAAGAGATGCAGGGAAATTTGATTTTTTTTTTTAATGATAAGAATAGAAGAAAGGGAGAGAAAAGAGAAGAGGAGGAATAGGTTTCCTGTGGAATGAATGTTTTTAGTCAGGAGTAGTGCTTGAACACTGGAATTTTTTTGGTTAATATCTATGTAGTCTTGGGCTTCCCCGGTGGCTCAGTGGTAAAGAATCTACCTGCCAATGCAGGAGACGGTGGCTCCATCCCTGCTCCAGGAAGATCCCATATGCCTTGGAGCAACTAAGCCCATGCACCACAACTACTAAATCTGTGCTCTAGAGTCTGAGAGCCTCAACTGCTGAAGCCCTCCCACCCCAGAGCCCATGCCCTGCAACAAATGAAGCCACTGCAATGAGAAGCCCATGCACTACAACTAGAGAGTAGCCCCTACTCGCCAAGACTAGAGAAAAGTCCACGCAGCAATGCAGGCCAGCACAGCCATAAATAAATAAATAAACAAAATTATAAGAAAAAATACCTATGAAATCTTATCTTTATTTTGAGGTGATCACTATTTATATTACAGTGAGTGAAAGTGTCAGTGCTAATTGTCAACACAACACTCATTTTCCCTTAATCTATGTCTCAGAACTGTAATTTCTATTAAGTGTATAATATGCTCAGTTAAAATACTAATGACCCCAGACTACCTTCAACAAGGAGCAGCCATGTGTCTTAGTCCCTTGGGAGTTATTATAACACAATAGCATAAACTGGGTGGCTTAGAAACAACAAAAATTGATTTCTCATGGTTCTGAAATCTAGGAAGACCCCAGACGAAGATCACAGCATATTGAGTGTTTGATGAGCCCCTGCTTTTCTGATTCACAGAAGGTGTCTTCCAGCTGTAGGCACACATGGTGGAAGGGCAAAGACACTTTCTCAGGCTTCTTTCATAAGGATGCTAATTCTGCTTGTGGAGACTCTAGTCTGATGACTAATCACCTCCCAAACACTTCATCTCCTAATATGATCACTCTGGAATTAGGATTTCAATATATGAGTTAGGAATATAATCTGTACCATCACATGACTCAGTTGTGGCTAATGAGATGTAAGCAGAAATTGCTGGTTTGGGACTGCCTGAAAAACCTTTCAGAAGGACAAACTGCTGGCTTTTGCTTCCTTTTGCCTTTTGCTTTTGTCATTTTGCTCATTCTCCTGCCTAGACCTTGGATGTATTTGCATAATCATAATCATCACCTTACAACCATGAAAATCGAAGCCCTGAGCTCGGGATGACAAAACAGGAAGACAGAATGAGCCTTGGTCCTGAAGACTACCTCTGAATGGCCGTGTGAGTCTTGGACTATCCACCTGCATACATTTGTTATGTGAGAAAAATTAACCCCTTCTCTGTTTATGCCACTATTTTTCAGGTTTCTGTTACTTATACTAACAAGAAATCATAACCAATCCAGATAGCATCCTTACTTTTTCTTAGGAATCCACCTCAGTTCAGTTCAGTTCAGTCACTCAGTCATGTCTGACTCTTTGCAACCCCATGAACCACAGCATGCTAGGCCTCCCTGTTCAACACCAACTCCCGGAGCCTACTCAAACTCATGTCCATTGAGTCGGTAATGTCATTCAACCATCTCATCCTCTGTCATCCCCTTCTCCTCCTGCCTTCAATCTTTCCCAGCATCAAGGTCTTTTCAAATGAGTCAGCTCTTCACATCAGGTGGCCAAAGTATAGGAGTTTCAGCTTCCAATAAACACCCAGGACTGATCTCCTAGGATGAACTGGTTGGATCTGCTGGCAGTCCAAGGGACTCTCAAGAGTCTTCTCCAACACCACAGTTCAAAAGCATCAATTCTTCTGTGCTCAGCTCTCTTTATAGTCCAACTCTCACATCCATACATGACTACTGGAAAAACCATAGCCTTGACTAGATTGACCTTTGTTGGCAAAGTAATGTCTCTGCTTTTTAATATACTGTCTAGGTTGGTCATAACTTTCCTTCCAACGAGTAAGCGTCTTTTAACTTCATGGCTGCAATCACCATCTGCAGTGATTTTGGAGCCCCCCAAAATAAAGCCTCTCACTGTTTCCACTGTCTCCGCATCTATTTGCCAAGAAGTGATGGGACCAGATGCCATGATCTTAGTTTTCTGAATGTTGAGCTTTAAGCCAACTTTTTCACTCTCCTCTTTCACTTACATCAAGAGGCTTTTTAGTTCCTCTTCACTTTCTGCCATAAGGGTGGTGTCATCTGCATATCTGAGTTTATTGATATTTCTCCTGGCAATCTTGATTCCAGCTTGTGCTTCTTCCAGCGTTTCTCATGATGTACTCTGCATATAAGTTAAATAAGCAGGGTGACAATATACAGCCTCGATCTACTCCTTTTCCTATTTGGAACCAGTCTGTTGTTCCATGGCCAGTTCTAACTGTTGCTTCCTGATCTGCATACAGGTTTCTCAAGAGGCAGGTCAGGTGGTCTGGTATTCCCATCTCTTTCAGAATTTTCCACAGTTTGTGGTGATCCACACAGCCAAAGACTTGGCATTATCAATAAAGCAGAAATAGATGGTTTTCTGGAACTCTCTTGCTTTTTCAATGATCCAGCAGATGTTAGCAATTTGATCTCTGGTTCCTCTGCCTTTTCTAAAACCAGCTTGAACATCTGGAAGTTCACGGTTCAGGGATTGTTGAAGCCTGGCTTGGAGAATTTTGAGCATTACTTTACTAGTGTGTGAAATGAGTGCAACTGTGCGATAGTTTGAGCATTCTTTGGGATTGCCTTTCTTTGGGATTGGAATGAAAACTGACCTTTTCCAGTCCCGTGGCCTGCTGAGTTTTCCAAATTTGCTGGCATATTGAGTGCAGCACTTTCACAGCATCATCTTTTAGGATTGGAAAAAGCTCAACTGGAATTCCATCACCTCCACTAGCTTTGTTCAGAGTGATGCTTCCTAAGGCCCACTTGACTTTGCATTCCAGGATGTCTGGTGAGTGATCACACCATGGTGGTTATCTGGGTCGTGCAGATCTTTTTTGTATAGTTCTTCTGTGTATTCTTGCCACCTCTTCTTAATATCTTCTACTTCTGTTAGGTCCATACCATTTCTGTCCTTTATTGAGCCCATCTTTGCATGAAATGTTCCCTTGGTATCTCTAATTTTCTTGAAGAGATCTCTAGTGTTTCCCATTCTATTGTTTTCCTCTATTTCTTTGCTTTCGATTTATTATTACTTGGGGCAAATAAGGAGAACACAGAGTATCTTTCCCAAAGCAATATCTTTCTGAACAACAAAACTGGGAAGTTTTAAGCTAAAGTGACATGCATTTTCATCAGGGGCAAAAAAGGTCAATTTCATCATCCCTTAGTTTCCAGTTGATCTGGTGGTTGAGCACTTTAGGCTAATCTTTACCATTGAAACAGAACTGGAAGTCTTTACAACTGATATATTATCTTTGCTATTGTTACTTTTCTTGCCTGATAACAGTTTGTTCCTGTGTTACTTTGTTCCCTTGAGATCATTAATTCTTGAGAGTTGTTCAAGGCCAAACATTGTGGTCAGGCTTAGGTCATAAAATGGCTTATACCAAAACTTGTTTGTCATATGTTAAGAAAGTCATATGTGGTTCTCCTTCTCCAGGAACTCCCTGCCCTATTTGCTTACACAAGAATAGAAGGAAATCTATAAATAGAAAAAAGGTTTAAATCAGCTATGCTAACTGAAGGGCTTCTCATGTGGCACAATGGTAAAGAATCTGTCTGCCAATGCAGGAGATGCAAGAGACACAGGTTTGATCCCTGGGTCAGGAGGGCCCCCTGGAGTTGGAAATGGCAACCCACTCCAGTGTACTTGTCTAGAAAATCCTATGGACAGAGGAACCTGGCACGCTATACTACGTGAGGTCACAAAGAGTTGGACATGACTGCACTACTAAGGACACAAAGAGATGCTAACTGACGTTCTATCTAGAAGAGGCAAATCTAGAAGTTTGAGACTTTGAGAATAAAAGGTTTCTCTGGTTTCCCTGGTGGCTCAGATGGTAAAGAACTTGCCGGCAATGCAGGAGACCTGGGTTCAATCCCTGGGTCAGGAAGATCCCCTGGAGTAAGAAATGGCAACCCACTTCTGTATTCTTGCCTGGAGAAGTCCATGGACAGAAGAGCTTGTGGGCTACAGCCTACAAGGTCACAAAGAGTCAGACACAACTGAATCACTAACTCTATCTGGATCTTCAAGCTTGTTAAGTCTACTTGAAGAAGACTGCTCAGACCATGGCTAGTTCCTGTATGAAGTGCTTTTATTACTCACACATTCAAAGCCCACCCATCCCCTAACTGCCTAGCCTGAAACTTTGTCTCTCTGACTTCAAGTCAACCTCAATAACAGCTGCCTACTCTGACCCCTCTCACACCCTCAACTACCCACCATTAATCCTTATAATCGGTTCCCTGCTCTAATTGGTAGGACCTGGCCTCAAATACCATCTGTTCCTGCAGCCAAGCCTGAGGCATGTGCACACTGCATCTGCAATTCAGTTATTGTGGTGAGTCTCCCACCACGAGAGTTTAATGACGATGATGACCAAGAAAAAAAAATAATATGCACCCACATGCAGGTGTACATATGACATACACATGTATACACACAAACAGCTCAACACACAAAGCCAAAGATCAGGTTGTTGTAAAGCTAATCCTGGAAAATAAGTAATTCTGACACTGTCCTTCTTTTCTCTAAAGCTTTAATATAAACTTTTCTCTTTAATCAAAAGTTTTTCCAGGAAATGAAGTTTTACAAAATTATTTTCTGTGCCTACATGTATCAAAGCAGTTAATCAATTCTAATAATTTCATTAAAGCAAAGAAATACAATTAGTAGATTATTATCAAATAATAATAATATCAAATAAATTCCGTTTAATAAAGCACTATGTGGACCCAGCCTAGAAAAGCTAATGGAGTACAATGCAATGATAAAACTTAGTAGAACCTGACCACTATAGAAAGAAAAGAAAATTAAAGCTGGGTATACAGTAAAGGAGATCAAACCAGTCAATCTTAAGGGAATCAACCCTGAATACTCATTGGAAGGCCTGATACTGAAGCTGAAACTTCAGTATTTTGGTCATCTAATTCAAATACCTGACTCACTGGAAAAGCTCCAGATGTTGGGAAAGATTGAAGGCAGAAGAAGAGGGCATCAAGGGGTGAGATGGTTGAATGGGATCACTGATGCAATGGACATTAACTTGGGCAAACTTCGGGAAATGTTGAGGGACAGAGAGCCCTGGCATGCTGCAGCCCATGGAGTCGCAAAGAGTCGTCGCAACTGGACTACTGAACAACAATAACAACATTAAAGTAGAATTCCAGTGAGGAAAAAATAGGTCAATCCATTTTCAAGATATGAGCATCATATTTATAGATACTAGATATTGAGATAGATGGTCTAAATATTTGAATGTAGAGGTGGTTCAGATGGTAAAGGATCTGCCTGCAATGCAGGAAACCCAGGTTCAATACCTGGATCAGGAAGATCTCCTGGAGAAGGGCATGGCAATCCACTCCAGTATTCTTGCCTGGAGAATCCCATAGACAGAAGAGCCTGGCGGGCTCCAGTTTATCAAGTTGCATGCAGTCAGACATGACTGAGCAACTAACACTATAGCCAATCTATATAGACATGGGTAGAGATAAATGTAAGCTAAATATCTATATACATAAATGTTGAAAAATACATATGCAACTATTTTATTTTTGCTTGTATGTAAAATATAATTTATATCAGTGTTTATTTTAAAGCTTTTAAAGAGAAGTAAGGCCAATTGGAAGGCTCATATAAATGCAGCAGAAAAAAACTGAAACACAGAACAAAATAGGTTTTCTAATAAGATATAATAATTAGGTATATAAAAAGAATGATGCCTAAGAAAGGAAAGAACCAATTGATTTACAAATCTGTTACTAACAAGATAAATTGAAGACAATAAAGTGACATAAACTAATGGCAAAAAGCAAGCTGGAGATAAACACTTGGTGAGCTGAGTATTCCTAAGTAATCAGAATGAAAGAACTGTATCTGAACCACAAAAGCCATGAACACTAGGAGCCAGCGTATGTTGGCAATCTTGTCTGTGTTGCTTTACTGAATTGACCAAAACACTGCCAATTTGTTTTGTTTTGTTTTCTGCCATCATAATGGATAGTTGCTGAGCAATTGATTGTATCTTTGTGCAGTTGGTTGGATTTGGTCATTAAGATAGATGAAATGATTGGACCAAGTATTTCATGGTCTGGCGGTCTTGGTCACCTTAACGACCCAGTTGTATTGACTGTGCAGAAACCTGACCACCATGCATTCCCTCCATCTCCAATTGATATAATCCATATGCTGTCCTTAGAGCTGTTTCCAGCTGTCTGCGTTTTTTTTTAAGTCTCAGAGAACTAAGAAGCTGTAAAGGAGACCTAAAATTAACACAAACCAACAACGTAACTATATTAAGACATACAAATCTGTAAACATATTGTAGATAATGAATTCATGAACACCACCTACTACTGAAATGTTTTTTAAAAAGCTTCAAGATAAACTTTTCCTATGGAATTTATTAAATTAAGGTTTGTAGATCCTGACATGCCTTCTTCCAACCCCCAGGCAGGCTAAGTCACTTCAGTCATGTCTGACTCCGTGCAAGCCCATGGACTGTAGCCTGCCAGGTTTCCTTTGTCCATGGGATTCTCCAGGCAAGAATACTAGAGTGGGTTGCCATGCCCTTCTCCAGGGGATCTCCCCAACCCAGGGATCAAACCCGTGAATCTTACGTCTCCT
The DNA here is from genome assembly GCF_033118175.1 of Dama dama. Classification (NCBI taxonomy): domain Eukaryota; kingdom Metazoa; phylum Chordata; class Mammalia; order Artiodactyla; family Cervidae; genus Dama; species Dama dama. Next base: position 58,199,236 of record NC_083699.1, on the reverse strand, counting down.
GTATTGGTAGGTGGGTTTATAATTTTAGGTCAAACATTAAGTGTAAATTAGATTCTAGCAACCTCCAGGTGTGGTGCCTGGATCTCCTGACTGCATTCATTAGTGCTGCGAACCTATGGGCTTGGTTCTGTCTCCCAGCTTGAGCCACTGCTGAGACATGGAAATAAATTCCTCATCTCTAGACCTCTGAGGCCTAAACATTCAACTGTGGCTCTTGGGTTTCTTTATGCTTTTCAATTATTCTTTGCAGTCCCATAGCTCCAAGGGCCGGAATTCCAGGGTAAGCCCTGGATGTCTGTGTAATCTGTGTTATAGTACTACCCCTGATGTTGGCACTAGCCACCATACCTTTATTCTGCTCAACTTTCTCCTTTGGTTTGCAACCAGTTATCTACTTCCTATGACCAGAGCCCCACTCTCAACAGCTGTACATCCATCTAGGGCCTGGACCACACCTGGCACCTGTCAGCTCTCCACTCCAGGAACTGGGGCCTTGCCCAAACAATAGCCTTCTGGTGGGGATTCTACAACATATGGGCACACCTCCCAGAATCAGGACTGCCGCCTGCCTGGCTCCCAAGGGCTCCCCCCTGCTGTGCCCCGTCCTACCTGGTTGGACGTGGTGCCCACAATTGCTCCAGTCATGTCCGAGCTTGCTCTACAAGCTCCACCTGGGTTTTGTCCTTACACTTTGGGAGACCACCTCAACAGTCCATCTTCTTGGCTCCTCTTCCACTGGCCCAGCTTCAACATCATTGATGTCCTATAGCTTCTAATATTGAACACATTTCTCCTGCAAAACCCACTCACTGAGTTTTGTCTCACCCTAGCACCCTAGCAAAGGAAACATGAAACTGGGGGACAGGAAACCAGTGTTTCTAGCATTGTCATTTTGACAATTGGTTCTTGGTTATCTGACCTCTATAATGAAAGGGTTTAGAGCACATGATACTAGAAGCTCCTTTTAAATCTGATCTTCTTTCACTCTATGAGAAGACTTAAGATTTGGTTTAGAGATATGAAGAAAATATAAACTGAGCATGTATACAGTTGGTGAGAAATGTTTCTATTAGGATGACTAAAAGGTCAGTGTTATACATTCTGATTTGATTCTATTTAGTATTATACTCATGATCTAGAAAAGGAAATAAGTAGAACACTAGTGAAAATTGTGGATTATATTAAAATTTAGTTGTTTATCAGCACTAGTAAAGAGAAAATAATGTAAATGGGCCTAAAGGGGTTATAAACATAAGTAAAAAAGATTCAATTTTTGCCTTAAAAAGTGCTATCTAATATACCAAGAGGGAAAAATTATTCAAAATAGATGTTGTGCATGTGGGAAAGGCAGTGTAAATATTGTCCATACTATCCAAAGATAAATTTTATACATTTTTTGAATTAAGAAAGCAGTGGAGTAACATAAGATAAGAACCAATACAGATTGGGAAATATAGGGTAGTGATCAGACAATTCCATATAATTTCACACAGTAACGTAGACAGGACTTAATTTCCAACCCATTTTTTATTACTTTTCTTCCACTGTAAAAGCTTAGAAGAAAAACAGGGTACTTACTTTTCTAATTTCCTTGATTTTTCAGATTGTTATTTAGTTGCTAAGTCATGTCCGACTCTCTGCAGCCCCATGGACTGTAGCCTGTCAGGTTCCTCTGTCCATGGGATTTCTCAGGCAAGAATATTGGAGTGGGTTGCGATTTCCTTCTCCAGAGGATTTCCCTGACCCAGGGATCAAACTCTAGTCTCCTACTTGGCAGATGGATTCTTTATCACTGAGCCACCTGGGAAGCCCAATTTTTCAGGTATGATCACTCAACATAACTCTGACCAATGAGTCATAGGGTAAATTTCACAGGGAAGATTCTGGGAAAGCTATTACTTTCTTATAAAAGGGACATATGTGTTGCCCCTTGCTCCCCTCCCCATACCTGCCTGGAAAGTATCTATAATATCTGGAGCTTCAGCAACCATTTTACCACCAGAGGCCACACACAGAGTTGTGGCCGGGGGGCAGGGTGGGGTGGGGAGATGCAGCTAAAAACAGTAGAGAAGAAGAAAGAGCTCACTTTCTTCTAGGATCTCTAGTGATTCCAGCCATGTGGTGAGTGAACTCAAACAATCGCCTATGAGCACATTTTTTGTTACAGAATACAGCTCAACTCTTATTTTTAGGTCATAATTAAATTTAGTTATTTATGGTTAGTTATTTATGGCTCTAAAATCTTCTTATTATACCTGTTTTGTTCCTGGTTTTGTATTAGCACACATACATCCACTCCAAAAAATTTTACCCAACAATGATGACTTTTATGAAAGTGACAAAATGTGTCTACAGAACCATTTCTTGGACAGGAGAGTTGGGTTTGGAAAATTTTTATTTCTGTTTTCAAAACTCAAAATGAGAAAACAGTTTATCCCATGAAGCAATAAGTTTAATATTGGTGTATTTATCTAGAGTTGAATATGGAAAGTCTGGGTTGGGAATGTGGATGTGGAAGTACTAATCTCCAAAAGCCAGCATTAACTCCCCAAGAAAAAAATTCATACTAGTCTCCTCATTACTTCCTTTGGCTGAGGTATAAAATATTAAAGAAAGAAATTACTCATTTGTGAAAATTTATTGAGTTACCTAGGATGTACTGGGACATGTGCCAAGAAATGGAGATACAAAGATAAATAAAATTCAGTTCCTTTCTTTAAGAAATTTTTTTTTTAAATTTCTATATAATGATGGAAATAGGGAGGTAAGTAAATATGACCAATAATGTGTGATGTGCTTGACAAGGGCCTGAATGAAATAGAAGAGTAGTAAAATATAAGAAATGGAAATGGGAGAAAAGTTGTCATGTTTCACAGAAGAGAATTTACTTTAGCTGCACTTGGAAGAATGGGAATTACTTCACTAAACCACAGGAGAAAGTATTCTGTGAATTGTAGTCTACATGTGTGACAGCAAGGAGATAATTAAGGCATAGACGTCTTTGGAAAATGCAGTGAATTAAGTGTTTAGGGATATCACTGGAGAGGTAGATTGGTAAGCTGTGGGATACAGAGGCATTTGGACTGTTTTTTGTTTGTTTGTTTTTGGTTTTTTTTGCAGTTAACTGGGCATTACTGTGGGAGAGTAAGCAGAGGAGTTTGATGATCTGCAAAGATTGTTTGAGAAAGATGACCCTGGCAGTGAGTAAAGAACCCACCTTCCAGTGCAGGAGACATGAGAGATGCAGATTCAATCCCTGACTTGGGAAGATCTCCTGGATGAGGGCATGGCAATCCATTCCAGTATTCTTGCCTGGAGAATCTCATGGGAAGAGGAGCCTGGTGGGCCACAGTCCATAAGGTCGAAAAGAGTTGGACACCACTGAAGCAACTTAGCATGCATGCACGCACAGAGGATCAATTAAATAATCAACACTGCAGACAGGGGAAATAAAAGTTAGAAATCTGTCACACACACAAAAATCAGACAAGAAATGCAAACCTAAAGTATCGGTGTCTAGAAGATTTCATGACGTACTGAATGTGGGTGAAGAGGAAGAGAGAGGTTTCCAGCACATTTTTGGCCCAAGCAAGTGGGTGAGTGGCCAGTCCTATAAATCAGAATAGGGATTACAGGAGGAGGTGCATATTTTGGTGACAAGATGCGGGGGGGGGGGGATGATAAGATGTTCATTTTGGGAGAGTGAATCATGCGTGTGGAGATCTGCATCCGAAGCACAATTGCAACAAGTTCTCAGCTGAAAATACAGAACTGGGAGTCATACAGAAAGATGTGGTGGTGGGAGCTCTGGGCCATGCTAAGGATCCCCAGGCAAGTGGTGACTGAGGAAGAGAAATCTGACAAGAAGAAAGATGGCATTAGAGATGGAGAAGGGGAACTAGGCAAGTGAAATGTCACTGAAACAAAGATACAAAGAAATTAAAGAAAAAACAAAACAGAGGTGTTAGTCTTGAAGCTGCAGAGAAGCCTTATAAGGTAAGAAATAAAATCGTGTATGTGTGTGTGTGTGTGTGTGTAACAGAGAGAGAGAACTACTATGAGATTCCTGGTGACCTAATTAAAGGCAATGGCTTGGTGAACACAAAAGGCAAATTGCCAAGAAGTGAGAATTAAATAGGAGGTGAAAAAGTGAAGATGGTAGGCAGAGACACAATGAGATTGCAGAGCTAGGGTAAAGGAGAGTATTTTATTTATGAAAAGGTGGAAGAAGCTAGAGTATTTTAAAAGATGAAGCTGAAAATTCAGTTGAGAAGATGGCAATAACAATTCAGAAGGAACAGGGGGACTAACTTCTCTGAGGAATTATGAGAAGATCTTTCAAATATGCAAGGGAAACCTTCATCTCCACTTTGCCAGGTTTGGGTGCATCTAAGTCTGAGGGTGGCAAAACAACAGATGGGTGGAATCCCTGCCTGAATGCATCTACTTTCTAAGTGAAAGCAAAGGTATGGTGTTGGTCATGCTGAGAATAAAGGGGAGAAAAGAAATAATAAAAATGGGAAAATATGAAGTATGCAACTTTCCAAATGGGAAAAGAGCAGCGTGAAGAAAGAAAAAGTCTCCAGCACTGCTTATATGCTATGTTGATATGCTGGTGGGGTGGAGGAAGAAGGGGGATATTGAAAAGACAAAAGAGAGGAAGCAGAATTGATGAATCCTGGAGAAAGTGATCAGTTTTGCATAGGGGAAGTGTAATCTTTTTCTCTGCCCTGAGAAGAAGGAAGATAAGGGTTTCTGGACTTCAGTCTTGTGCCTCAGAAATAGTCTCTTGAGAGTCTTATAGACATGGTGGAGAAATTTGGACTGGATACAAAGGCAGTTCAGTAAACAAATGCCTTGTTGAATCAGTGCTGATGAATAATTTAGTGCCTGGGTGGAGAGTTTGTACTTGCACGCCCAAGGATTTTGTCCCTGGTCCTGTCCTGTCAGGCTTTTTTTTAATTCAACGCCCCAGCTAGAGATATATAAGGCTTGCTCATCAAATGTGTAGATGACACGAAGCCAGAAGGGATAAAGATGACAGAAATGTGGGATGACAGAATTAGGATCTAAAGAAGTATTGACAGGGTGAGATGATTGGCCAACTCTAACAAGAAAAAGTAAACAAAAATATATACAATATTTTACCCAGAGAAAAAAGCAAGGTAACAACAGAACTAGACAACCTCAGGAAGGTGTGAAGAGTATTCGGTTTCACAGGGTCACACAAAGATAAAGATCTCAAGATTTTAATTGGAATAAATAAGCAGTGTGCTAGATGTGGCTGGATAAGCTTTTGCAAACCGTTATATTTTCAGGAATTTTGCAAGCCACTAGTTAAACATAGCATTATTAAAAAGTCAACTACTTATAAGCAAAAAGATTAAATAACTTATATTAAAAGCAAATAATAAAGGCTCAAAGCATATCACTTCCTAATTTAAGTTTTTTAACTGTTATCTATGCTCTTGAGATTATTTACGTCTATTGTATCTATTTGGTGAAAATTCTATAGCATGTTGCTTTGCTGTGCATCTCTCCCCAGCTCTGCATTCAGTGATGTTACATTTGCAGTTTGAAAAAGGCCATGGTAGGAATATTTACACCAAGGAAATTGGCAAATAGTACAAATAATGTCTCTCCCACCCCAGCCTCTGGAGAGCCAATCATTGAACATATCCCAGCACACCACTGAACAGGGTCACAATTCATTAATATAGTAGTGGGGCACACATATATGCACACACGTGTGCATACACACATAGAGCTCTTACAGTTCCATGATATATTAATTGATACTTAACATCTAAAATTACAGAAGTGATTTATTCTTTTCTCATGCAAGCATATTTATTAGCTAGGATGCTACATTTTAAGGGATAAAAATCATTTGTAGTGTGTTAAGGTAGGAATGTGACCAGAATGAAAGGCCTCAAAATCTTATTAAGAAGAGCTCTAGAGGTGTTTAGTGTGCACAAGACTCAAGGAGGATGGATGAATTGTATTTAAACATTTGCTGGAATAATATGTGAAAGAGATATTATTTGTGGTGGCCCCAGGGAATGCAAACAGGATTACCAGGGGATGCTTAGAGGAAGACAAATATCAGTTTCTACAGGAAAGACTATTCCAACACTTGTCAAAAATTCAAAATGAAAAGCTTTGGAAGTAACATTGTTTCCTTCAAGCACAGGTCAAACGGAGAGTTTGGGCCAGATGACATTATAGGTGTCATCCAACTTCATGGGATATTTGAAGCTCAGGGACAGGCAACACAAATGACTGAAGACATGCAGGGCTTGACTTCTGTGAAGCTGGTTATTTGAAGCCTTACTAACAGGGAGCACATATCTTCCTTGTCCATCAGACCATTAAACACATCTACTCTGATGGAGGACCAGAAGATGACAATCTGCTAATGTGAAGGAAAGAGACTCCTAATACATCATATATTAGGAATGAGGATGACAAAGCCTTAATGAGAGATTTCCTCAATTTAAAAAAAGGAAACTAAACTTTGGAGTCATTCATTAATGTCAGGAAGACACACAAGATAACATTTTTGAGCTCCATTTTCTATAATTCTAATCTTTCACTGCTGTATAAAGACTGGATTCAAAAAACATAAATATAGTATCACCTTCTAGTATTCAACATTTATATGTGGATTAGAGAGGCCATGGTGTGCTCTATAGTATAGTGCACTTGTAGATAACCTGGGAGAATTATTACATGCTAATTTTGTCTGGAAAATTCAGAGAGAGAGTATTTTAATCAACAAAGAATCTTGAGAAGCCTAAATGATGGAATTTTTTGTTGAATTTTAGAGACATCTGGGATTTTGAAATGAACGAAGAAATAAAGAACCTGAAAGTAGAAAATTAAATAATCAGCAGAGAAACTGGGGAGACTCTTACAGGTACTAGGATGGATTTAAAAGAAGATCAGATGAGGATTATTGGGAATATATACATTCCAGAGCCTTAAGGACAGAGAATGTTCAAGAAAATTCCATGGACAGAATACCTTAGACTAACAGATGTGTTTTGATGGCTTCACTGTGAATAAGTTCAGTGTAAACAAGAGTAGACTTGGATTTCAGACAAGAAAGGATCAAGTGTGTGAAGCAAAGAAACTCAGTTCTAGTTTTGATAGAACCATGGTGGAGTGAAGAAAAGGATAAGAGGGGGGACCCTCTTTGCATGAGAGTTGAAATCAATAATGTTTAAGTAAAACCTATTAAGGTTTCAAGCCAAGATGAGTACAGTAAGTAATATGAAGCAATATATCCAAAATTTCTTTTACTATCCAACTAAAAACTGTATAGACACTCAGAGGGCTCAAAAAACCTTGTGCATACCAGAACCCAGGGACCCCACAGAGACTGAAACAGAACTGTGTTTGAGCATCTCCTCTGGAGGTGTGGGTGAGCAGTGGACTGCTGCAGGGACAGGGGCTCTGGGTGCAGCAGACTTGGGTGACATAAGCCCTCTTGGAGGTCGCCATTAACCCCACCATAGAGCTACCAGAACTTACGCGGGACTGGGAAATAGACTCTTGGAGGGCACAAACAGAACCTTGTATGCACCAGGACCCAGGAAAAAGGAGCAGTGACCCCAAAAGAGACTGACCCAGACTTGCCTGGGAGTGTCCAGGAGTCTCCAGCAGAGGTGTGGGTCAGCGGTGGCCTGCTGCAGGGTTGGGAGCAGTGAGTGTAGCAATACTGCATGGGATCTTTTGAAGGATCCCATTAACTTCATTACCATTAACCTCATTACCTCCACCATAGTTTGGCCCCAGTAAAATAGAAGAGAGGGAACACAGCTTCACCCATCAACAGAAAATTGGATTAAAGATTTGCTGAGCATGGCCCCACCCATCAGAAGAAGACCCAGTTTCCCCTTCAGTCAGTCTCTCCCATCAGGAAGCTTCCATAAGCCTCTTATCCTTCTCCATCAGAGGGGAGACAGACTGAAAACCACAATCACAGAAAATGACCAATCTGATCACATGGACCACAGCCTTACCTAACTTTATGAAACTATGAGCCATGCCTTGTAGGGCCACACAAGAAGGATGGGTGATGGCGGAGAGTTCTGACAAAATGTGGTCCACTGGAGAAGGAAATGGCAAACCATGTCAGTATTCATGCCTTGAGAAACCCATGAACAGTATGAAAAGGCAAAAAGATAAGACACTGAGAGATTAACTCACCAGGTCGGTAGGTGCCCAATATGCTGCTGGAGATCGGTGGAGAAATAACTCCAGAAAGAATAAAGAGACAGAGCCAAAGCAAAAACAACACCCTGTTGCGGATGGGACTGGTCATGGAAGTAAAGTCCCATGCTATAAAGAGCAATATTGCATAGGGACCTGGAATGTCAGGTCCACGAATCAAGGCAAATTGGAAGTGGTCAAACAGGAGATGGCAAGAGTTAACATCAACATTCCAGGAATCAGCAGACTAAAATGGACTGGAATGGGTGAATTTAACACGGATGACCATTGTATCTACTATTGTGGGCAGGGATTCCTTAGAAGAAATGCAGTAGACATCATAGTCAACAAAAGATTTCAAAATGCAGTTCTTGGATGCAATCTCAAAAACGACAGAATGATCTCTGTTCCTTTCCAAGGCAAACAATTCAATATCACGGTAATCCAAGTCTATGCCCCGACCAGTAATGCTGAAGAAGCTGAAGTTGAACGGCTCTATGAAGACCTGCAAGACCTTTTAGAAATAACATCCAAAAAAGATGCCCTTTTCCTTATAGGGGACTGGAATGCAAAAGCAGGAACTCAAGAAACACCTGGAGTAACAGGCAAATTTGGCCTTCGGGTACGGAAGGAAGCAAGGCAAAGTCCAACAGAGTTTTGCCAAGAGAACACACTGGTTACAGCAAACACCCTCTTCCAAAAACACAAGAGAAGACTCTACACATGGACATCACCACATGGGGTCAATACTGAAATCAGATTGATTATATTCTTTGCAGCCAAAGATGGAGAAGCCCTATACAGTCAGCAAAAACAAGACCGGGAGCTGACTGTGGCTCAGATCATGAGCTCTTTATTGCCAAATTCAGGCTTAAATTGAAGAAAGTAGGGAAAACCACTAGACCATTCAGGTATGACCTAAATCAAATCCCTTATGATTATACAGTGGAAGTGAGAAATAGATTTAAGGGGCTACATCTGATAGACTGAGTGCCTGATGAACTATGGATGGGGGTTTGTGACATTGTACAGGAGACAGGGATCAAGACCATCCCCGAGAAAAAGAAATGCAAAAAAGCAAAATGGAGGCCTTACAGATAGCTGTGAAAGGAAGAGAAGCAAAAAGCAAAGGAGAAAAGGAAAGATATACCCATTGGAATGCAGAGTTCCAAAGAATAGCAAGGAGGATAAGAAAGCCTTCCTCAGTGATCAGCACAAAGAAATAGAGGAAAACAGTAGAATGGGAAAGACTAGAGATCTCTTCATGAAAATTAGAGATACCAAGGGAACATTTCCTGCCTAAAGATGGGCTCCGTAAACGACAGAGCTGCTATAGACCTAACAGAAGCAGAAGATACTAAGAAGAGGTGGCAAGAATACACAGAAGAGCTATACATAAAAGATCTTCATTACCCAGATAATCACGATGGTGTGATCCCTCACCTAGAGCCAGACACCCTGGAATGTGAAGTCAAGTGGGTCTTAGGAAGCATCACTCTGAACAAAGCTAGTGGAGGTGATGGAATTCCAGTTGAGCTTTTTCCAATCCTAAAAGATGATGCTGTGAAAGTGCTGCACTCAATATGCCAGCAAATTTGGAAAACTCAGCAGTGGCCACAGGACTGGAAAAGGTCAGTTTTCATTCCAATTCCAAAGAAAGGCAATGCCAAAGAATGTTCAAACTACCGCACAGTTGCACTCATCTCACACGCTAGTAAAGTGATGCTTAAAATTCTCCAAACCAGGCTTCAGCAATACATGAACCGTGAACTTCCTGATGTTCAAGTTGGTTTTAGAAAAGGCAGAGGAACCAGAGATCAAATTGCCAACATCCACTGGATCGTTGGAAAAGCAAGAGAGTTCCAGAAAACCATCTATTTCTGCTTGATTGACTATGCCAAAGCCTTTGACTGTGTGGATCACCACAAACTGTGGAAAATTCTGAAAGAGATGGGAATACCAGACTACCTGACCTGCCTCTTGAGAAACCTGTATGCAGGTCAGGAAGCAACAGTTAGAACTCGACATGGAATCAGAGACTGGTTCCGAATAGGGAAAGGAGTACATTAAGGCTGTATATTGTCACCCTGCTTATTTAACTTATATGAGGAGTACATCATGAGAAATGCTGAACCGGATGAAGCAGAAGCTGGAATCAAGATTGCTGGGAGAAATATCAAGAACCTCAGATATGCAGATGACACCACCCTTATGGCAGAAAGTGAAGAAGAACTAAAGAGCCTCTTGATGAAAGTGAAAGAGGAGAGTGAAAAGTTGGCTTAAAGCTCAACATTCAGAAAACTAAGGTCATGGCATCCGGTCCCATCACTTCATGGTAAACAGATGGGAAACAGTGGAATCAGTGGCAGACTTTATTTTTTGGGGTTCCAAAATCACTGCAGATGGTGACTGCAGCTTATTTCTTGCAAGGAAAGTTATGACCAACCTAGACGGCATATTAAAAAGCAGAGACATTACTTTGCCAACAAAGGTCTGTCTAGCCCAGGCTATGGTTTTTCCAGTAGTCATGTATGGATGTGAGAGTTGGACTATAAGGAAAGCTGAGTGCTGAAGAGTTGATGCTTTTGAACTGTGGTGTTGGAGAAGACTCTTGAGAGTCCCTTGGACTGCCAGCAGATCTAAACAGTCCATCCTAAAGGAGATCAGTCCTGAATATTCATTGGAAGGACTAATGTTGAAGCTGAAACTCCAATACTTTGGCCACCTGATGGGAGGAGCTGACTCATTTGAAAAGACCCTGATGTTGGGAAAGATTGAGGGCAGGAGGAGAAGGGGACAACATAGGATGAGATGGTTTGATGGCATCTCTGACTCAATGGGCATCGGTTTGGGTAAACTCCGGGAGCTGGTGATAGACAGGGAGGCCTGGCGTGCTGTGGTTCTTGGTGTTGCAAATAGTCGGACACAACTGAGCGAATGAACTGAACTGAACTGAACCTACTTTCCTCTTTAATGGCCCTGTTTCCAAACACAGTCACATTCTGAGGGACTGAAGGTTAGGGCTTCCATGTGCAACTTTTGAGAAGACAATTAAGCCGGTAACAGGGGCGTTCTCTACCAGCGCTTTCTGACTTCATTCACTTATCTAACATTTTCTATGTTGCAAAAACATCCTGCTCTTAAGGGTATACACATGTGAAATGCGAAAAAAAAAAAAAAAAAAAAAAAAAATGTTCCGTTTCAACCAAACAGCATTCAATGGTAAATATGTGCTATAAGAATTCAGAATAGGATGGAAATCATTGTGGACTAGGTACATCTTTTACTTCATGGTTAGGAGTAAACAAGTAGAGAAGACATAAAGAGTTTCAGAGAAGGAAGAAGGATTATGTCAGAAAAGGCAAAATTCACAAATATCCACCACATGATCACAGGACTGTTAGGACTGTCAATATGCAGAAGAGGGGGAGCTATAAAGGAGAGCAATAAGAGAGAACCTTGGAAGAGCTGGCTACATTGAGACCAAGAAGGACCCAAGGGCCAGGCAAGAGGAGTGTATTGCCGTCCTAGGGCTTCCATAGCATATTTATTCTCTCACATTTTTAAACTCTGAATTTGAAGGATTGGTTGAATTAGTTCCTCATGTAGGCTCAGAGGGAGAATCCATTTCATGGCTTTATTCTAGTTTCTGGGGGCTGTGGGCAATCGTTGCTATTCCTCGGTTTGAAGGTGCATGGATCCAGTCTCTGCCTCCATCTTCACATGGTCTTCCCTTCCTCTTATAAGAAAATCTGTCATTGACTCCAGGATCCACTCTAAATCCAGCAGGATTTCATCTTTCTTCACCTAATCACATATACAAAGACCCTTTGTCCAAGAAAGGTCACATTCACAGGTACTGGGGTTTGGGACTTGGATACGGCTTTCTGAGGATGTCAACCCAGTGGAGGGAATTAGACATAAGGCTTGTGAGAAGGAACACTGTAGAGAATTCCTGTAGTGACTTGTCCAGTATGGATGAAGAGACAGATACAGTGGGGCTCAGCGAGAGGGGCATCCTAATGCCCAGACCAGGAAGGGGAGTGGAAAAGAAAGCAAACGGTCACTTGTTGAGTGCCTAGTATGTTTCAGATATCACATGTTTTATGCTTTATATATTCTGCCTCATTTACCTCACAGAAGACTATTAAGAGGGAAGAGAAAAATAGAAGAATCACAAGTGGCTTGGAGATTGAACTCAGGCAGCCTGGAGAATGAGAATACAAAGCTCATATGTGTGGAGGTCCAGAACGGGATCTGGAATTGTAAGGGGAAGTGATGAGTCAGTTCTGAAAGTTCTCATTTTATGGAAGCATCAAAAAGTCCAAGTACAAAAATAAATAAATAAATAAAAAGTTCAAGTGCAACACAAGACCAGATTGTAAGAGAAAGACTCAGAAGTTGTCTGAGCCTGCCAAAGTCTTCCAGGCAGACATGCTCCATCCGGTTCCAAGGAAAGGCAAGCAAGCCTCTGTGATGTAATGTCATCACATTAATTAAGGTGAGAGCATTTCCGTATAGCCTCATCACCAGAATTCATCCTGCTTTCTGCAGGCAGATGAGAGTTTGAAGCCAAGACCTGGATCATTTTTAGGACCCTCTAAATCTTTGTCCATCTTTCCAGACTTGTCGCCAATCCTTTCAGACTGTCTCCTTCCGGCATGCTCTGGAGGCCATCTGAGTATCTGAGTAGCCAATATCCCAGAACAAGGGTATTTCAGGGAGGGAACCACGTACTGGTAGCAGAGGAAGAGAAGATGGAAGGCATGTAGCCTGTAAGCTAGGACTCAGTAGCTACACAGTGACTGGGGAAGTTCGAGATTGTCTGCATGAGCAAATTGAACTCAGTGGCTTACTGAGGGCTTTAATAAGCTGATGTGAAAAATTCCATCAACTTACACAAACTTCTGCTACCAAAACACCATAAGAAACTGAAATTAGAGCATTTTGTCTAACTGATGAAATTGGTCATTGAAGGAATCACAGAACTTTACACACACCTCTCTTCAATCCCATTCAAGTATTGTAGCAGTTCACTTACCAGCTTACCTCCTAACTGGAATGCACATTTCTGCATTGCAAATGCCATTTCCTAATTTTTTTTTTTAATGCATTCTGGTATTTCCTGCAGGGGCATAGATGGATTTTATGAGACTTAAAACTTATATGATTTGGGGGATCTTTATTTAAGAAGACAAATACAAGTTCAACATGAAAGTGAATATTTATTTGGATAAGAAATCACAAGTTACATATTTCAAAAATGGGGATGTACCATCAGTTCAGTACTGTTCAGTTGCTCAGTTGTGTACAACTCTTTGAGACCCCATGAACTGCAGCACACGAGGCTTCCTTGTCCATCCTCAACTCCTGGAGCTTAATCTAACTCATGTCCATCGAGTTGATGATGTCTTCCAACCATCTTATCTTCTGTCTTCCTCTTCTCCCACTTTCAGTCTTTCCCACCATCAGGGTCTTCTCAAATGAGTCAGTTCTTCTCATCAGGTAGCCAAAGTGTTGGAGTTTCAGCCTCAACATCAGTCCTTCCAATGAATATTCAGGACTGATTTCATTTAGGATAGACTGGTTTGATCTCCTTGCAGTCTAAGGGACTCTCAAGAGTCTTCTCCAACACCACAGTTCAAAATGTTCAATTCTTCAGCACTCAGTTATCTTTATAGTCCAACTCTAACATCCATATATGACTACTAGAAAAACCATAGCCTTGACTAGATGGACCATGTTTGGCAAAGCGAATGACTCTGCTTTTTAATATGCCGTCTAGGTTGGACATAACTTTTCTTCCATGGAGTAAGCGTCTTTTAATTTCATGGCTACAGTCAGCATCTATAGTGATTTTGGAGCCACCCAAAATAAAGTCCATCACTGTTTCCACTGTTTCCCATCTATTTGCCATGAAGTGATGGGACCAGGTGCCATAATGTTCGTTTTATGAATGTTGAGTTTTAAGCCAAATTTTTTACTCTCCTCTTTCACTTTCATCAAGAGGCTCTTTAGTTCTTCTTCACTTTCTGCCATAAGGGTGGTGTCATCTGCATATCTGAGGTTCTTGATATTTCTCCCAGCAATCTTGATTCCAGCTTCTGCTTCATCCGGTTCAGCATTTCTCATGATGTACTCCTCATATAAGTTAAATAAGCAGGGTGACAATATACAGCCTTAATGTACTCCTTTCCCTATTCGGAACCAGTCTCTGATTCCATGTCGAGTTCTAACTGTTGCTTCCTGACCTGCATACAGGTTTCTCAAGAGGCAGGTCAGGTAGTCTGGTATTCCCATCTCTTTCAGAATTTTCCACAGTTTGTGGTGATCCACACAGTCAAAGGCTTTGGCATAGTCAATCAAGCAGAAATAGATGGTTTTCTGGAACTCTCTTGCTTTTCCAACGATCCAGTGGATGTTGGCAATTTGATCTCTGGTTCCTCTGCCTTTTCTAAAACCAACTTGAACATCAGGAAGTTCACGGTTCATGTATTGCTGAAGCCTGGTTTGGAGAATTTTAAGCATCACTTTACTAGCGTGTGAGATGAGTGCAACTGTGCGGTAGTTTGAACATTCTTTGGCATTGCCTTTCTTTGGAATTGGAATGAAAACTGACCTTTTCCAGTCCTGTGGCCACTGCTGAGTTTTCCAAATTTGCTGGCATATTGAGTGCAGCACTTTCACAGCATCATCTTTTAGGATTGGAAAAAGCTCAACTGGAATTCCATCACCTCCACTAGCTTTGTTCAGAGTGATGCTTCCTAAGACCCACTTGACTTCACATTCCAGGGTGTCTGGCTCTAGGTGAGGGATCACACCATCGTGATTATCTGGGTAATGAAGATCTTTTATGTATAGCTCTTCTGTGTATTCTTGCCACCTCTTCTTAGTATCTTCTGCTTCTGTTAGGTCTATAGCAGCTCTGTCGTTTACGGAGCCCATCTTTAGGCAGGAAATGTTCCCTTGGTATCTCTAATTTTCATGAAGAGATCTCTAGTCTTTCCCATTCTACTGTTTTCCTCTATTTCTTTGTGCTGATCACTGAGGAAGGCTTTCTTATCCTCCTTGCTATTCTTTGGAACTCTGCATTCCAATGGGTATATCTTTCCTTTTCTCCTTTGCTTTTTGCTTCTCTTCCTTTCACAGCTATCTGTAAGGCCTCCTAGGACAGCCATTTTGCTTTTTTGCATTTCTTTTTCTCGGGGATGGTCTTGATCCCTGTCTCCTGTACAATGTCACAAACCCCCATCCATAGTTCATCAGGCACTCAGTCTATCAGATGTAGCCCCTTAAATCTATTTCTCACTTCCACTGTATAATCATAAGGGATTTGATTTAGGTCATACCTGAATGGTCTAGTGGTTTTCCCTACTTTCTTCAATTTAAGCCTGAATTTGGCAATAAAGAGCTCATGATCTGAGCCACAGTCAGCTCCCGGTCTTGTTTTTGCTGACTGTATAGAGCTTCTCCATCTTTGGCTGCAAAGAATATAATCAATCTGATTTCAGTATTGACCCCATCTGGTGATGTCCATGTGTAGAGTCTTCTCTTGTGTTGTTGGAAGAGGGTGTTTGCTGTAACCAGTGTGTTCTCTTGGCAAAACTCTGTTGGACTTTGCCTTGCTTCCTTCCGTACCCGAAGGCCAAATTTGCCTGTTACTCCAGGTGTTTCTTGAGTTCCTGCTTTTGCATTCCAGTCCCCTATAAGGAAAAGGGCATCTTTTTTGGATGTTATTTCTAAAAGGTCTTGCAGGTCTTCATAGAGCCGTTCAACTTCAGCTTCTTCAGCATTACTGGTCGGGGCATAGACTTGGATTACCGTGATATTGAATTGTTTGCCTTGGAAAGGAACAGAGATCATTCTGTCGTTTTTGAGATTGCATCCAAGAACTGCATTTTGAAATCTTTTGTTGACTATGATGTCTACTGCATTTCTTCTAAGGAATCCCTGCCCACAATAGTAGATACAATGGTCATCCGTGTTAAATTCACCCATTCCAGTCCATTTTAGTCTGCTGATTCCTGGAATGTTGATGTTAACTCTTGCCATCTCCTGTTTGACCACTTCCAATTTGCCTTGATTCGTGGACCTGACATTCCAGGTCCCTATGCAATATTGCTCTTTACAGCATGGGACTTTACTTCCATGACCAGTCCCATCCGCAACAGGGTGTTGTTTTTGCTTTGGCTCTGTCTCTTTATTCTTTCTGGAGTTATTTCTCCACCGATCTCCAGCAGCATATTGGGCACCTGCCGACCTGGTGAGTTAATCTCTCAGTGTCTTATCTTTTTGCCTTTTCATACTGTTCATGGGTTTCTCAAGGCATGAATACTGACATGGTTTGCCATTCCCTTCTCCAGTGGACCACATTTTGTCAGACTCCCCACCATGACCCATCTGTCATGGGTGGCCCCACACAGCATGGCTTAGTTTCATTGAGTTAGACAAGGCCGTGGTCCATGTGGTCAGAATGGTTAGTTTTCTGTTATGTGGTTTCAGTCTGTCTGCCCTCTGATGCCCTCTCTCAGCATCTACCATCTTACTTGGGCTTCTTTTACCTTGTACGTGGGGTATCTCTTCACGGCTGCTCCAGCAAAGCACAGCTGCTGCTCCTTACCTTGTACATGGGGTATCTCCTCACGGCTGCCGCTCCTGACCTTGGATGGGAAAGGAAGGTTAAACAAGTTTATATGAGTGGGCTCTAATCTAATTGACTGATGTCCTTTAATAAGGAGAAATTTGGATACAGGGCGACACCAGGGGTGCAAGTGTACAGAGGGACCTCCTCGTGAAGAGGCAGTGAGAGGGTCGCCATCTGCAAGTCCAGGAGAGAGGCCTGGAATAGACCCTTCTTTCATGGCCCACGGAGGGAAGCAACCCTGCAAGCACCTTGGTCTTCTAGCCTCTAGAAATGTGAGCAAATGAAATTCTGTTTGTTAAGCCACCTAGTTTGTGGCATTTTGTTACAGTAATCACAGCACACTACTACAACAGGTAAAAGGTTGACTAAAAGTTGAAAAAAAAAAAAAAAGAATTACTGCAAAGGGGAGAGAAAAGATGAAGATATTCTCTGCCTGATTGGACAATGTTCTTTTCTCAGGTAGCAATCATAAAATGGTAGACTATCTGATAGAGCCATTAGTAAAGCCTAGCAACTCCTGGGCTTGTTATGAAAACCAACATCACTTTAGTATGAAATTCAAAGAGCTCTGAGAAAGAAACTGGGACCTGGCCTTCATCACTCTTCACCTTCTTCTAGAATGACGGTATTGCCTAACCTATAGTCAGGAAGTTACCTGATAGTCTCGTGAATTAATCGCTAGTCTAAAATTGTTTTAAGAGTTTACATTTAAGGGTTTTCTGGGATTATTTATAAGTGTATACAGATTGGTGGATCCACTGAAGAGTTGGCTGGTGGGGATCAGGACAATAATAGTTATTTAACTTGTTTTTATATATATATATATATATATATATATTTTTTTTTTCCCCCCCAAGATCCTATCAGTGTGTGTTTTTTTCCTTACTCATTCTTTCTGCCATCCTATAACCTCCATTCAGCTTTCCTAGTGGCTCAGATGGTAAAAAATCCTCCTGCAATTCAGGAGACCTGAGTTCGATCCCGGGTCATGAAGATCCCCTGGAGAAGGGAATGGCAACCCACTCCAGTATTCTTGCCTGGAGAATTCCATGGACAGAGGAGCCTAGTGGGCTAGAGTCCATGGGGTTGTGAAGAGTCAGACACGACTGAGTGACTAACATTTGAACCTCCCTTGCTTAAAGGAAAAGTAATGCATTAGAATTTATTCCATATTATTCAAATTAAATTTAGAATCTTGATCTCCCTTCTAGGATGTAATTTTTAGAAGCTCACTGACAGAATGTACTATGTCCAGAGGGAGGCATTCAAAATTGTGAGGACTCTAAATGCTGAGGCACCTGAGGATAGTTGAATATATACTGAGGACATATATATATATATACACATTGGTTGAATATATACTGAGGTTGGATATATACTGAGGACTTGCTATTGGATGCAGGTATCAATGTGCTCTTCATGGCTCTTGAGGGTAAGGGCAGGCTAATAGGTGAACCTTTCAGAATGCTGATTTCATTTCAACATAAAAGCTTCCACTACATGGTCTAAACTCCTAAGGATCAGAAGTAGTGAGGTATAGAAGCCCATTGAGTGTTGCTGTATTTTAGTGGTTAATGGGGTCTGGAGTTGTGGCTTTACCTTTTGTCACCTGCGTGTCCTAGTCTAGGTACTTAATTTATTAGCTTAAATAGTCCCATCAACATGAAATGAATGATTGTATCTATCTCATTTTGAATATTAGGTGAAATAATGTATGTAAACTGCTGAGAAAACTGGGGTTAACAAAGGTGGTTTAACATACTAAGTCACATAGTTCATCCAGGCCTGTGCCTGATTTTGAACTCTAGATTCTGATTTAATCACGCCATGTTGTTTCCAAGTTTCCTCCCCACAAATAAAAGGGTAAAGAAGATATAAATGGGAGAGCTGAGGAGTCTATTCAAAGGGAAAGGAGTTGGCCCCTTTCCATAGCCAACTATGGTCCTTGTTAGTCCACAGTGTTGATGCAATGATCTTATCTATGAATCTGTTTAAATACTCAATTAAACTTTCTTTTTTTTTCTCTCTCTCTCTCTATTGCTGTCAGTTCTCATCCCTCTGCTTCCTCCTTTTATCACCCTCCAGCCCTCAGCGGGCTAAGTAGGCAGACACTAATCCCAACAGGAATGACTCTGATGAAGCTGTTTCTTATCCATTGTTTACCTCTTCTATCACTTAAATATATAGATGGTTGTTTTTGAAAACTTGGCTTTGACTGGTCTCATTACAATATTAAAAAAAAATATTAAACTCAGAACCTAATTTTTTTATCATTAAATATGAAAACTAAGAGGCAAACTGAGAGGAGTGAAAGACTAAGAAAGGCTGGATCTGAAGCAGGTCATATTCAAGAAGTCCTCTGGGAATAATTTATAACCATTACCCTACTGGGAATCTCTCTGAGATAGTCCATTCTAAGCTGAGTGTACCTTGAATTTTGTCAAAATGTACTGAGCACCTATTAAGCCTAGTGATCTTGATAATAGGTATGATAATAAGTTGTCTGGTTGACAAGTATCAAACAGGCTCATGTCAGGGATGGACTAGAAAGAATATGAGCTATTTAATTGGGTTTCCCTGGTAGCTCAGATGGTAAAGAATCTGCCTGCAGTGCAGGAGACCTGGGTTGGATCCCTGGGTTGGGAAGATCCTGTGGAGAAGGGAGTGCCAACCCATCCAATATTCTTGCCTCGAAAATTCCACGAACAGAGAAGCCTGGCAGGCTATAGTCAATGGAATCGCAGAGTTGGACACGACTGAGTGACTAACACTTTAGTTACTTTAATTGGGAATGCTTATCATCACTAATGAACAACAAGAAAGAGTTTGAAAAGTTCTTCAAGATATTTACTTGAAAACATCACCAAAATTTCAGAAAAGTACAGTATTTGAGGTAAAGCTACTATGTACTGAGAATGACTTTATTGTGCTTTGCATGAATTATATTATTTGGTCCTCACAACATGTTGACAAGGTTGACATTATTATCCCCATTTTACCAATTGAAAAACTAGTTGCAGGCACTTCCCTAGTGGCCCAGTGGCTAAGACTCTGAGCTCCCAATGCAAGAAACCAGGTTTCAATCCCTGGTCAGGAAACTAGATCCCCCAAGCTGCAGCTAAAGATCCTGCACGCCAC
This sequence comes from Dama dama, assembly GCF_033118175.1. Lineage (NCBI taxonomy): Eukaryota > Metazoa > Chordata > Mammalia > Artiodactyla > Cervidae > Dama > Dama dama. The sequence goes on along the minus strand of NC_083699.1, from coordinate 58,179,237 downwards.
AAGGAAGATGGAAGATCCCACGTGCTGCAACTCTGACCTGGCACAGCCAAATATATATATATATATATATATATATATATATAAAGAAAACTAGGTGCAGAGAGGTTCAGTAACATTCCCAAGATCACACAGCACTGTATATATCTAAAAATCTATGTCATGTATACTTTCTTTAAAGTCATATTTTCCTCCACCCAAATTATGAAAAACCATAGATGAAATTGAGGAAAGAGCCTTCATGATATACTTTCTCTTCTCATGACAGATGGATTTACTTTTATTCTTCTTGTCCAAACTGTAAAATATCATTCTGGGCTTGCCAAACAAAGAATGTCACTAATGATCTAGCTCTGTAAGGGTTACATCATTAGCCCTGCTGTCACTGACCTTTAATACACCCTGAAAGTTCAGGGTAGAGATCAGAAATGAAGCACTCTGTGCTCTGAGAAAACTGGCAGAATTGGCCTTCCGATGGATATGTTTAGGAAAAATTTTTAAAAAACATGGATTGTTGCACCTTTCCATTCTTAGAAAAGCTCTAAAACCATTAACCAAGATTAAAGCACTAAAACAATTAATCAAGTATCTATTCCTTGTGTCTAGCAGTAACCTTATACCAAGACAAACCAAGCATATGTCACCAAGATCACCTGTGTGCTGACCTTCCCACCTACCTCAGCAGCTCCTCAGAATTCTCTGAGAGCCTGTCTCCCAGGCTATAGTCCTTATCAAATCCCCAGTTTTGTAAAATGGAAAAAGTAAAATGGAAACTCAGTGCTCTCACACTGTGTTTTTACTTCAGTCAATAGACACTATTCATATTACATAGATATATTGTTCAAATATGCTCAGCTTTTTCAGTAAAATTGGAAGAAACTCCAATTTTCAAACAGGTGTATGTGCATTAAGAAAAAAAATTACCATGTGATTTTTATATATGAATGCTAAATCCTAAACATTAGTTAATATTTCTGAACTTGAGTGCTTAGAATGTTTAAAGTGCAGTATATTTATGTGGGTTTTTCAAGGCTTTTGGAGCATGTATGAGATATGTTTGTGCATGTCTAAATTTATACACATGTATTTAAGTTATATGAGTACTGAGTACAGTGTTTACAGGGTATGATATTCACATGTTCATTTTGGGGGGAGAACTTAAGCCTCACAATGATTGACTGTGCATAAAACTAAATAGCATATATAACTTACTGTATAGGTCTGACTACTCTTTCAGAATAGCTGTTCTTTGCTTTCACAGTATTGGGAAGAGAAAAGGATTAGTAAAGAAATATTAGCATTCCTCAAGCTCCTCTTCTCTAAAACACATTCCATAAAATCTCTTGAACAGGCTGGAATACCCTTCTATGCCCCCCACCCCACCCTCCTCTCAATGCAGTGGGAAAGTCGGTGGGTAATTGGGTCCAGATTGGAGATGTTTAAATATTCATGAGGCTGGCAGGGGACTGGGAGGGGGTGACTGTCTAGAATGGGGGTGGGGGCTGGGGGAAGTGATTAGTCATTGAAAGCTAGAGAACAATTCTGAGAAAGAGATCCAGAGACAGGGAAGAAAAAGAGAGAGAGGCAGAGAGTGGGTGGGGAGATGAGAAAAGAGGAAGAGAGGCAAGAGAGGAGAGAGCCAGAGGGGGAGAGCGAGCATGTGCGGTGAGCAATAGCTGTGGACCTTACAGTTGCTGCTAACTGCCCTGGTGTGTGGAGGGAGAGAGAGGCAGGGAGAGAGCGCGCGCGCTAGCGCGAGAGAGAGAGCGAGTGAGCCAGCGAGCAGAAAAGAGGTGGAGAGGGGGGGAATAGGAAAGAGAGAGGAGGAGAGGAGAGCAGGCAGGAAGAAGGCGAGGGACGATACAACCATGCTGTGCTGTATGCGAAGAACCAAACAGGTAGACCTAAAGCTTTTACTTCTTCTTCTTGTGAAATTACCAGTGTGCAATATTTCCCTGTGAAGGTAGAAAAAATATATTAACCGCTTCTGCTCTGGCCGTGGTGCTCCCGTTTCCTTAGCATATGGCAACTGATGCTTGCATCCAAGCTTTTATTCTGTTCTTTCATGGTCTGGTTTTGGAATGCTGCTACTAATTAGGAGAAGGTTAGGAAAAAAATACGCCTGTTTGGCTAGAAAAAAGGTGTTTTTTTTTGTTGTGGTTTCTTTCTTTTTCTTTCTTTTTTTTTTTTTTTTTTTTGCTATTAGTAAACGTTCAGCGTTTTAGGTGTCTGGTTTTGCCGGTGTGGATATGAAGAGGGGTGTGGGGGAGAAAATGTTGGCTCTACCTACAAGATGGGGAGGCAATCCTTTATATTATTCGCAAAAAAACCGGGAGGTTGAAAGAATCATATTCAGTCATGAGTATTGCTTGTTCTATCGAACAATTTTCTCACATGTGCTGCGGAAGAAGCCCTATTTCCCACATGCATGAGCTTCACATTGGCGCAGGTATTAATGGGAAAACATGTGAAGGTTGAATTAATTTAATTATATTTCAATGAATGAATGAAACTGTAATGTGGGAGATTTTAAAAAGAGAATCCAGAGACTACCGGGGCTGGGAAAGAAATTGACCATGTAGAAGGGGGAAATTCAGTCGATTGTGCACCAGCTGGTCCGAGGAGAGGATGGACCACGCCCCTAGGAGCTTTGAGCACCGACGGGATGGGAAAGACGAGCGGAGAATTACCTGTTGGAAATCAGGTCTCTTCTCCCCTTTTCATCTTTCCTGGAATTGTAGTGACCAAAGACGGACTAACATTCCGGATTATAAGCATGGTGACTCATTTTCATCAGGAAAAGGAACACATAGAAGATTAGCAAGAAGCAGAGTCCCCTCCCACTCTCTCCCACTGCTCCCACTGCTCAGGTTTTCCTTCCATTTTCAAATTGCTCACTTATTTCGTGAAAGATATTTTAGAAACTTGATTGGGGTAAGGGTGGGAAGGAATGACTAGGACGGTATTCCGCAGCAACCGACAGTGCCGCGGCATCCGCCGAACGACGCTTTCCAACATTGGTGGGAACACCTCTGAAGGATTTTGGCGAAGGTTAAGGAGGAAAATGGATGTGGGATTTGGGTGAGTGTGTGCTTGTACGTGTGTGTGCGTCTTCCTGGGAGGGGAGGCTGTCTTGGGCAAAAACGCCCTTTGCACATTGACTGCCTTAGGGGTGGGGTGCAAGATACAGGATTTAGGCATTATTTCTGTGCAGGTATTGGATGGGGAGGGGGGGCAATTTGTAATATACCTGGCGAATCCGAAGAGAGTGGAGGGGTGGGGAAGAACCTGGTTGCCAGCTTTGCACTTTTAGCCAGCGCCCAGGAAGGGGGGCGCGGTGGGGAGGGGCGAGGTAGTAAGGATGAAGGAGAAGGAAGAGGAAGGGGAAGAGAGACTGAAGCAGAATCTCAGAGCAGTGGGTGCAGAGGGTGGAGAGGCCGGGGGCAAAACTAAATAAATAAATAACTAGGTAGATAGATATTAATAGACAGATGATAGATAAAGTAGCAGGCACCTGTGGTTTTGCGTGTGGTTTGTGTAAGGGTGTTTGGGAAAGGCGAAGAGTCTTACATGTGGCACTTCGCTAAACTGCTCTAGGATTCCAGAGACTGATGCTTCCGTTCGCTCATTTTTCAAACATGCACGTTTCCTCTCCTTACCTTCCTTCATTCTAATACATAAATGCAGTAGATACAGGTGGCTGGGCTAAGCACCCTGTCAAGAAAATGTTCTGAAGTTGCCTTCCTGATGAGCTGCAGAAATATAATTTAGGAAGGCAGAGCCTTAAGGAAACCAATGCTAGTCATTTAAAAAAAAAAAAAAAAAAAAAAAGCTTTAATTTGGGGAAAGAAAAAATATGCTGGTTTACAACTTTCTGCCACCTTATGTATACACATACAAGTGTATATACACATGCCCCCTCTGACAAAGGAAACCAGGCATGATATTTTGAAAGGGAATTGAGGCTAAAGAAATTCCCTTCCCCAAAGGGGACAGCTGCCTTCACATGGGTCCTCTCACTGACAGCCCCAAGCGTTCACTAGGATGTGTGCAAAGTGATGAAGCTGAAATAGTGTGTTTAGGGAGTTGTAGAAATTCATATGTAAATGTGTACAGTATCCACATACTTCATGTAGGACAGTCATGCATGTACTCTGTATGGTTTCCATATGCCGACATGTGTTTTAGCATAATTCATATTCAAGAGAGAAAACTGAAAGGTATAGAAATAGTCCTCTTTTGCCCATACGTTTTATACATGTGTACTTCTGTGTGAAATGGTCCTGTCCCCTACTGACCATTGCTATGTATCATTCACATAAGTCAGTATTTAGGATGCCATTAAATCAGATGGAAGGAAATGGTGTATTCAGGGCGTGGGCTCACTGCACTGACTGGCATTTCTATAGTCTGAGTACTTAGTCTCACACAGGTTTTGTGCTTGAGGGTGAAATGATCCTATATCATTTATGACAGACTCTGATTGTGTTTATCTTTCTTCAGCCATCTATTTACCATCCTAGTGCTTAAAAGGGAATAAAACAAGGGCAAAATCCTGCAAAGGTCTAAACTCTGCCACACCCATGAAATCCAGCAGAAACGTGGGAGGGGGCTGGGGGCTGCACTTCCTTCCTCTTCCACTTGAGCTGCATAAAGAAGCGGTCCTGGATTTCCGAGTTGTAATGCATTGCCTATGGCTGCGAAGAAAGCATAAATGATCTTTATTAGCCACTAATTACCACTATAGATTATTATAGCAGGAAGAAGAGAATGAGAGTGGGGTGGAGAAAAGTAGACGATAAAGGAGTGGTTAAAAGAGAAATAAAATTAAAGGATCCCTGAAATTTTATTGGCTTATGATTTTCAAATGTCTTGGGGCTAACTTTAAATAGCTTAATTACCATGCATTCTGAGATGATGGAAAACTTGCAAGATGTGATCTGTGTCCACAAAGCAATAGAACTGTGAGGTGTTTCTTTTGTTGAAAAATAAAGACTTTAATTTGTAACTGAAGTATAAAGAATACCAATGCAAGCAAGAAGCCCTCTAGCCCCCACCCCTCAACACCACCAACATCTGCATTTTTCTGCATATGACAGATAATTCTTAGTGTGATCTGTGGTTCAGAATTCCAACCTGGCTGTGTCTTTCCCTTGCAATGCTGGAAAGGTGTGGAAGGATGCTGCCTGGCTGCTTGGTGCAGAAGATTCCTTCTAGTGATAAACTGAATTCCTCCTAAATTTCACCGAGCCACACCCAGTGTCACCAGGGACTAAGAAGATTAATTAAATGGAGACATTCTACTTAATATAGTTGAAACTGTTCAGTTGTTTTTTTTTTAATGGTGATTTCTACCACACATTTCCAAATTTAAACAGAAGAAGAATCATTTAACGGGCATTTTTTTCTACCAAATTTTTGAGACTTGCAGACAATCTTAGAGAATTAATGGTAAATCTAGAAATACATTGATATCTGGTGAATCTATAATTCCTTCTAACCCACGCCAGGGTGCAGATACAATGATCCCTGCTCTCTCATGCTGACAGTCTATAACCCTGGTACCCTCTTTCTCAACCCATGTTGAGGCAATTGGGTTAAGAAAATGTAGGGTTAATTTTCTCTCTTGCTGAGCTGGCATAACACAGAAATCTTTCATGTTTTATGCTAAAGGGCAGCACTCCTGTTCACTGAGAAGGAGAGTGGCTCCGGATCTCCTTTTCCTCCATCATAGTGACATTGTCAGTGTTAAGCCTGGGGTTGATTAATCTACATACTTCGGTTTTACCTTGCGCCATAAGGAAAAGGACAGGGGTGTCCTTGCATCAGTGGTAGGCAGATATATTAACCAAATGTTCTCCTTGTTTATACTGATAAAATAAGAAAAGTCTGGAACTTCCTCTAATATTAAAGGGACATTTCAAAGGGTGCACATACTTAGGTCATCTCAAGAGAAGATACAGTATTTAAATAATTACTTCCCTTTTAGCTGTCATAGAGGCATTCAGGCAACCAAGTGTGTCTGTTGTCAATCAAAGAAGTGATTGTGGGCAGGAATTCTCTTTTCTGAATTTCTGAAGTGTGGTCTGGTTGCCCCTTCACCATTGTACTGATTTTCAGAACATTCCCTTTAGTGTTGGGAAGAGCACTGTGCTGAGAGTCCCCAGTTTATACCACTTACTGATTCTGTGGTCTTGAATGAATCATATAATCTTTGGCTTCAACTTCCTCCTGTAGGATGGAGACTAAAAACCAAGAAATGAAAACAAACAAATCAAAAATCCTTCCATGCTTACTTTGAAAGTTTCTGTGAGGATCAAGCAAAATTGATATGAAAACAAAGATCTATACAAATAAAAGGAACTTTTCTCTCTGAGGTTTGCAACATGAGGCTTGGCTTAGAAATTGCCAGTCTTTCAGGACTGTCAAGTGCCTGCTACACTTCCGTTTCCTGTTGGAGAGTAGTTCCTTCTGTTCATCCTTGATTCCTCCTCTTCATCACTCCCCATTCACTATCCCATTTTTTAATAGAGGGCTTCTGTTCCCGTATTCCACTGAAACGTGTTCTGAAAGAGATACCATATCCAGTGACTGTCTTTTAGTTTGCATCCCATTTGCTGTCTCTTTGGTATTTTATATAGCTGTCCATCCCTCTTCCTGAAACTGTCTCCTCATTTGGACCTATCATAACCTTCTTCTTTCTCCTCCCTCTCAGATAGGTCCTTTTCCACTCTTTGCTGGCTTTGTTCATTCTCTCCTTCACCAAATATCAATTATCTGCTAATTATTTATCTTGATCTCTTTCTCTTATTCTACACACTAAACTCTAGGTGGTTTTACTCACTTCCAGAGTTGTAAACACCTGTGTGATTTCCAAATCTGTGAACTAGATCTCTCTCCTGAGCTCTGATCCATAGACATCTCTGTCTGGATATTTCAGAGATGCCCATGCTCATAATGAATAAAGTCAAACTCAGTGTCTCCCATTTTGTACCACTTAGTCTTCCTCCAAATTCCCACCCTTATTGCTGTAACACCATCTATCTATCCAGCTTCCAAACTCTAGAAAAATGGTATTGATTCTAAAAGTATTATTTTCTTTCAGTCCCCAAATCTAGTTATGAAATTCTTAGATCCTCATTAAAAAGATTTTGAATTCATCCTCTGCTTTTTCACCTGCACCACAAATAACCTAGTTCTAACTTTCATTACCTCCTATCTGGACAAAGACAATAACTTCTTACCTGGACTCCCTACCTCCTCCATCTTGCTCTCCTTCCATTCTTGCAAATAACACTGCTCTTATCTTTACCTAACACAAATCTGATCAGATTATTTCCTTCCTTCCTGACAATCTTCTAATGGCTCTGTATTAATGGTAAGCTAAATACAAACTCTTTGGTGCTGATGGAATGATCTAGTCTTGACTATCTTTCCAGTACTGTCTTCAAATACCTCTTCTCTCAACTGATGATACCACATCAATATTTCAGGCTTTGGTGTCCTTGCTCTATGCCTAGAAAATTTCACTTCCCTCCCAGTCTAGAAAATTTCCATTCCCTCTACAAGAGTTAGCTTTTCTAAGCCATTCTTGACCTCCCTTGTATTGTTTTCTTCTACCTTCTTTGTGACCATGCTATAGTTTGTATAGTCACTATTATACCCCTTGTTACACTATATAGCATTGGTTTTTTCCACATACTGGTGTCCATACTGTGAGCTGCTTAAAGGAAACAGTGAAACCTTGATCATTTTTCTATCTCCAGTGCCTACCACAATGCTTGGCAAATAATGTAATGGATTTTAACCATGGATAATCTGCTTGTTAAATGAATATAGAACTAGTTTTACAGTCTTTCTGTGAGTTGTGGTGTATATAAATGGATGGAACCTCTACTAGATTTTTTAAAGACCTATTGGCACCAAATTTTGAAGTGGAGCTAAACATTATTGATTCTTGTTAATAATCAACAGACATGAATACCATTGCTTTTTAATGAGAGCAGAGAGAATGCAAAATGAGTCCATGTAGACTATGTTTCTCCCAACTATCATAACTGGTACCATCGGCAAACTGCGCTTTGATGTCTACTCCCCACCACTCAGCACACTAGCCCCACCCTCTGAGGTTAACAGAGTCCCAGGTTACGCACACACTTATCATTATCTTGGATCTTCTTGGGCCCTTCCTTTTGGGCCCCAGTTGCTTACACATGTTGCTTTGCTCCACAACTATTCCAAATAGACCATGACTCAATCCCTCACTACCCTTCATTATTTCATTGATCACACAAACTTAAAAAAAAAGTGTGTACTTTGGCCTATGCTCAGAGGCCCACATCCAAGAATTAATTTTAGTTTCATTTGGGTTTGTTTTCTTCCCATTGAACTAACCACATAATAATATTCCACAAAGAGAAATCTTGCATGAAGGTAAAGGGAGATTGAATGGTAAGTAGTCCCTCAAATGTCCCTTGAATTAATGAGAATCAGATAAATTTTATCTTTCTTAGCTTGGAATAGGGTATAGGAATTTGGATTCTGTGGCAGGCCTATGATGGCCAGGATGAGGCACATTGTGAATACAGCTTTACCTGAAAATACTCTTTGCCAGACCGTCAGTAGTGGATTTTTTCTGACTTAATTAGCATGGCCTTGAGAACAGTAAGACCAGATGATCTATCAGTGAAGTTGAATAGTGTTTCCCAGTCTCCATACCCTCTTGCTCATGGCTCTCAATGTTTTTCTTTCAGCTTTCCTTTTTTTCCTCTCCTCCCCTCATGTTCAATTTTTTATAATTAAGTAATGCCAGCTCACATTTAGTGGACGAGGCCAAAATACGAGAGTTTTAAGAAAAAGTATGTCTCTTCCAACTTTCCAAATAGGTGTTTTAGACAACACAGGTACATTAAGCTATGTCTGGCACATAGTAGGTCATCAATAAAAAAATATTTATTGAGGGAATAAAAGTAGGGAAGGAGAGATCCTCCTGATGGGCCATGAAGGGATATGTTATGATACAGAAGACCACAGCCTATGTACCTATTGATAACTGGCTGTGGGTATATGCACACTCAGTTCTTCTGATCCTCCTCTCAAGGTGTGTATGTGTGTGTGCTTAGTCACCCAGTCTCATCTGACTCTTTGCAACCGTTTGGATGGTAGTCCATCAGGTTACTCTGTCCATGGGATTTTTCAGGCAAGAATATTGGACTGGGTTGCCGTTTTCCTCCTCCAGGGAGCTTCCTGATCTAGGGATTGAACCTGCATTTCCTGTGTCTCCTGCATTGGTAGGCAGATTCTTTATCAGCTGAGCCATCAGGGAAGCCCTGCCCTCAAGGTGGTGGTAGTCAAAGTTACAATTCTGTTTCCGTCCTGCTCAGAATAGAGTGACACCCTTGCAGTGAGTTTAGATTGTACAGTGGGAACATGACCCTCTAGATTCCCTATCCTTAGTTATTTACAGATCTTATTTTCTTAGATGTTGTGTGTTTAATGTCCTGTTTCATGTCTTTGTAGTGGAATAAACCCTACCCTGGGTTCTAGGCCGACTCTGCCAATTGCTTGTCCTGTGACCTTGGGTAAGTAACATCTTCTTTCTGAGCCTCAGTTTATCCATCTGCATAAGTGGGCATGTAAAAAGAATACTCCAAATCCAGACCTGCCTTTTCTACTAAGTCGGTGTGAGGCTCAAATAAAGTCATAAAAATAAAAGTGTTTCGTAAACAATGTGTTTTTCAAGTGCAAAGTATTATTAATTGAGGAATTCCACATACTGAAACCTAAAGTACTCGTGGTTCTATGTAAAGGAGTACTCTTACTCTCTATAGAATATACATACATTTTCAGTTTCCACTCCTCCTCTCCTGTTCTCTAAAGAGTAAGCATACCATGCTAATGGGTGGGAGCATGTGCTTGCACTTCAGTTGTGTCCAACTCTTTGGGACCCTATGGACCCATAGGCCCTGTAGCCCACCAGGCTTCTCTGTCCATGGGATTCTGCAGGCAAGAATACTGGAGTGAGTTGCCATGGTCTCCTTCAGGGGAATCTTCCCAACTGAGGGATCGAACCCACATGTCTTATGTCTCTTGCATTGGCAGGTCGATTCTTTACCACTGGCGCCACCTGGAAAGCCCTCGGGTGGGTGGGAACATAGCATATTTCTGCCATTTCCTTTGAAAACTTCAGTGAGAGAAGTTAAATAAGCAGATGTTCAAATTGTCATGCAACACCAAGGATCGGTTCAAAGATATTTTTCTTTTTATCCTCTATTTTTCTTTTTATCCTTTTCTGTTTTAGTCTGTTCTTCACATTTAGATTTCTTGTCTCCATTTGCTAAACGGGCTGCTTCTCCCCATCCTCGTCTCCACCCCCACATCACTTCCAAACTGTGTTCTCAGCACTAAGATTACCAGGCATGCTGTGCTCACATCAATCACTGGAGGGCCCAGTCAGGCAGAAGAGTGGAGAGGAAATGTGGGGCTGATTGGGAGACTGAAAATGAGGATGGAGCCTGGTTGGGGACAGCACTGTGGAAAGGTGATCACCTAAGCACAGTCTTCATACAACCTCAGGGTGCCTCAGCATCAGGAATTAACCTTGATCAGAAGTGATGCGCAATCCTTGAACCTTTGCCAACTCATCTCTAATACCATAAATAATCCAAACTCTCAGGACCTCTACAAAGGATCCTTCAGTTCTCCTGTGTCTCTGGTTAATTGGGACAAGTTACCTATTTAAATAATACAAAATTTATCCAATTCTGATACAAGCAATAAACTTTTACGACCCAAAGGATCTGATTTCTTAATGTATGGCTAATATTTTAAAAATATTTTTAAGTATAACAATTGGATCAAGTTTGTCCAAGAGATTTGTTTGTCCTAGAAGCCAAAAGTTTAGAAAAATTAATATCATGGATATTTTGGAAAATATTTTAATAAAGGGAGCTTATTTAGAGTTTAGAAAGATATATTAATTAGAAATTTTGGGAAAAGCAGGGCTTCCCTGTGGATCAGACGGTAAAGAATCTGCCTGCAATGTGGGAGACCTGGGTTTGATCCGTGGGTCAGGAAGATCCCCTGGAGAAGGAAATGGCAGCCCACTGCAGTAATCTTGCTGGGAAAATCCCCATGGACAGAGAAGCCTGGCAAGCTACAGTCCATGGAGTTGCAAAGAGTTGGACATGACTGAGCGGCTAAGCACAGAGGGAAGCATTTTTTTTTTTCTTAATTTGGAGTATATTTATAGTTGGTTAATGATCACCTTTAATCTTTCACTCTACCTTCCTTTCTCTGTCCTCTGTCTCTGTGTATATGTGTGTGGGTGTGTATGTGTTTTTTTCTCTCTCTCCCTGTCCCACACACTCACACATAAGTACTTGTATTATTTATATATCCTTTGATTGGGTATAAGTAACAGACACCAACATTAGTGGTCTAGAAAAGGAATCTATTGAAAGGAAACTAGATATCACAGTTAAGAAAGTTGAAAAGCCAAGCTTATGGGAACCAAAGTAGATCTGGAAACCTCAATGTAAGGAATTCATAGACTTTCTTTCTGGAGCCCTGCATTTAAAAGAATCGGTTACTAATAACCCCAGCTTCTCTGCCTTTCAATTAAAAATCTTAGCTGAGAGATAGAAATATATCTCTGTACATACACATATACAAAGAGTGATAAAAGGGAGATAGAGAATATGAGAGAAAGAATGAGACTGAATAAACCTGATTGGTCCTTCTCAGTTCAGCTAGTTACCAATAGACCATTCATCTCTGACTGGAGAAAGAGCTAGATCATGTGGTTTAGACAATTTCTGGAAATTCATAACTGTGGATCTAAGGAGAGACTAAATCGGCTGAGAAAGAGTCTCCTGCATATATATATATACCTGTATGTCCATAAAGGGAAGCTCAGCCAATTCGGAGTGATTTACCTCAAAAGTGGTAGATCACTATTTTTCCTTTGGCTGTTTTAATTTTGCCTATATTATATTCTTATAATTGGTAGGGTTATCATCACTGATGACTCTGAAAGGAAGCAGTAACCACACAAATAACTCAAGAGCTCTCATACCTAACAGAGAAAGGTTAGGGCACATCTCCATACCTAGAGTTGACAAGCACTAGGCCTTCACTCTTTTCCAGAAGTTAAACTCTGGCAGGTACCCCCTGACTAAAAGGAATATCAGCTACCATATATTCTTGCTAATTTGGCGTGGTGGAACTTTGATCTGTGTTTCCCCTTGGGTTTGTGGGATTCATTTCTGTGAAAGGATTGGGCAATAATTAGTAGAAAACATCTCCCTTGAATTTATATCAAAGAAATGCTACTCCTTGATATTAGTCATTTCATTTTGAATGTCCTTGAATTAATTCCAGCTGTAATCATCATATTTATCTATTTTTAGCAAATTGACACTTTCTAAAATATTGAGCTGTTGCCTCCATATGAACCAGTTTTCTCTAAATGGAGAATTTTGGTAATTAACTTTCATCCATTATTTGTAATCCCAGTTCCAATAACTATTCAGAATGTTATTTTTAAATGAAAATTTGAAAGACCCGAATGTCTTCCCATTAATGACCATATGTAAGGGCTAGATGAGGCAAAGAAAAAATAAACAAAATGATCTCCAAAGGTTATGCAAACTCGGAATTGGCTGCTTTTCTAAATGGCTTCAGAACCTCTTAGTCAGCACAACCAACCTAGGAACTAGCTTAAACTAGGGCTGTTAACATGCAAATCCTCTTCCCACTCCTACTTTGCATTTTGTTCAGAAACCAATTTACCAGTTTGGAGTATAAACTGAGAAATAAAAGCTCTTCTTAATCACCAAACTGGATCCTCAACAGCTATTCCAAGAGAGGCATTCCACAGTTCTACTCAAACTTCAATACAGGTGATTGTCTCTGATATGCACCCTCCCTACCCCCCCCCCCCCAAAAAAAAAAATTGAAATTATTAGCTTCTAAATAATTAACTTGCAATTAGATTTCTAGATACATATTGCATTGAGGGCAACCCACTTTGGCTATCCAGACTCTTACAGAGCTCTAATGGGGGATGGAAAATAAGTATTGAGTATATTTACCAGGGGCTTCCCTGGTAGCTCAGTGGTATAGAATCTATTTGCAATACAGGAGATCTCAGTTCAATCCCTGGGTCAGGTAGATCCCCTGGAGGAGGAAATGGCAATCCACTCCAATATTCTTGCCTGGGAAATCCCATGGACAGAGGAGCCTGGCAGTCTATGTTCCATGGTGTCGCAAAAGAGTGAGACAAAACATAGCGACTAAACAACAACAATGTTTAGGGTGAACATTGCATTTCAAAGCTGTTTTTCTTGAAATTTTTATTTGAGAGATGTAAAGGAATAGTGAGACTTTATAATTGATCTGTCGTAAACATCCTGCATTTCATCTTCAGCTAGGCATTTGGGCAATTTATCTTCCACAGCTTTATTGGATTAATATTTCTAAAAATTTCTAAGATTTTCAAAAGGAAGGAGAGAATATTATCTCATTTAAAAAATACTGGCATTTCTTTAGACAAATCTGATGGGGGGGTTGAGTTATTCAAATTTTTTTTCTTAAGAGTAAGCACCATTTGCAATCTTCCCTTAATGATTGCATCTCAAGGGTTTATTTACTTCAATGAAAGAGAAAGTTATTCTGTTTTCTCTATCATCCTGGAAAGCTACTCTGGAGAAATCAGGTTGGTATTTAGGAGTCATTTGAATAAATCATTCATGCTAATTTAAAACCTGTGCTCCTCATGACTTTGATTGCCTTTGATTGAGAACACAGAGTGATACCTTTTGATCACTCAGTCAGATTTGTGCTTCGTACTGATGGACAGCTAACTGGAAAGCTGTATAGAAAACAGCAAAAAGATCTAGTTTGTTGCATAGTTTCTTCCATCTTGAACCTCATACCTTACCCCTTTGGAGCAAAACCAGGATAGAAGAGGAAATGCAGAGGACTCTTCTTAAAAAGGGAAGAGGAGTTACAAAATAGAGTTACTGTTTGGAATTGGGCCATTGCCCTATAGTGAAAACTGTCAAGGGAACATTAAAGGCCATAGATGGCTCAGACTTCACTTCTGAACATCGTATGGAAGATACAGTGAATCCAAGAATAAGAGTATTTAGGATAGAATCCAAGATGTTTGGACACTAGTATACTTAAGTATACTTGAGCAACAAATTCAGTTTTTATCCTCACTTAAGTGAAAAGAAACTTAATTCTTAGCCTAAAAAAAAAAAGACTGTATCTTTCCTGTAGGCTCTATAATTCTTTGTTCTCATTCTAGTGTTACTAGAAACTGATTGAATCATATATATATAAAATGAAGTTTGTTTTACTGAATAGGTCTTATCAAAATTGTTATTTTTACCATACTTGGGTATATTGTAAAAATCCATTCATAAAGGACCAAAATTATGAGAACCACAGGAAAGTCAATAAAAAAATTAAATTTGCCATAATCTAAGATTTCCAGATACTAAAAACATTATTATTTTTATCTTTTTGTTATTACCTCAGAAAGTGTCTTGTTAAGCTAATTATCTTCTCCCTAGACTAGACCCCTGACTCCCCTACTCTTGCAGTATCTTTTTGGAGAGACACCAGACATATGAGTCAGTTATCCAACTCATAATCTGGAATTAACTGATTACTCTTCCTTCCCTCATAAAAGCTGCACTATCAGTTACCAAATTCTATTTGCAATATTTTATACATCTGTCTTTTCCTTCTTCTGCCAGCCTTTCTCAACCAGCATTCTAGAATAGAACCAAGCCTTAACACCCCTTAATGCCCTAGAGTCCCTAATTGTACATAATGAATTAATCTCCTTCCAATACATCTAGTCCCATACTAGTTACACACCATCCTTGGCAGAATGAAGAAAACACTCAAATATTTTTTATGTGTCTGTAGTTCAGATGAGAAACCCCAGGTAAGAAAGGCTGGATAATCACCAAAATTTCTTGCTTTTTCACCATCACCTTTGCATACTCTCTGCTGGTTAATCTTACTTTTTACTCCCCTTTTTCTCAAAATTTCAATGGTTGTTCTTTGTTTAGAGCATTAATTCTAATTTATTTATTTATGTTTGTTTTTCATAGCTTCTCAGAATCTGGTGTCAATCTTCTAATCTTGCCTTACCTCCTACTGGCTCTGCCATTGACTTGGATTGTGAATTTAAACAAATTTTAATGTCTCTGGGCTATCATTTTCCTCTACATAAAATAAGAATATTGAACAAAATTGTCTCTAAGGCTTTCCAGCTCATGAAATAACAATTTCTATAGCAAAGCTCCTCCTCCACTTTGGCACTTTGTCTCAGCTGGCCAGACTGAGTATGAATGTAAATATTCGTGTCCCTATACTTTAGTTCATTATAATTTCCTCAACTTGAAATATCCCCTTTGTGCCTAGGTCAATTTTACCCACCCTTTGAGGCCTAAGTAAAGAGTTATCTCATTTGTGAAGGCTTCTTTGATGTCCAGTGATTTCTTCCCCTCTTAGATCTTCAGTACTACTTATCACATACTACCTATCCTGTTTTTTCAGCATTCATTAAACAAAGTCCTACTTGATCATCCATTAGTATGTACCTGGTCTTCCCACACTAATCTGCAAACTCTTTGAAAATAAGGTATGGAGTTCAGAACCTGGCTCAAGATACACATTTGAGTGTTTCTGGGGGAGTGTACAAGACAAAGTGATGGATCTGTAAGCTTTCAGAAAGATAAGCAGAGCTATCTTGTATGACTTCTCTGGGACATTTAAAACCATGAAACATGCCTTCTCTTTATTTTCTTGGCTTCCATACTACTTATTTCTGCTGTGTTTTCTCTTCTCTATCCTTAGTTTCACATTCTTTTGTTTTCCCCTTGGCTCCTCCTCTATCAGCCCTTGAAATGTTGCTGTTATGCAGGTTTTGTCCTTCTCCTTGGGCTTCCCTGGTGGCTCAACAGTAAAGACTCTGCCTATAATGCAGGAAACCTGGGTTCGATCCCTGGGTCAGAAAGATCCCCTGGAGGAGGGCATGGCAACCCACTCTAGTATTCTTGCCTAGAAAATCCCATGGACAGAGGAGCCTGGCAGGCTGCAGTCCATAGGGTCGCACAGAGTTGTGTATGACTGAAGCGACTAAGCAGCAGCACCAGCAGCAGTCCTTCTTGCATGTTCTCATTCGACAGAAGCTCCAAGGATAATCCATGCCCACAACTCCTACATGACTAATGGGTCTCAAAATCTCCAGGCTCTCTAGCCACATCTACTTCCTGGGCTTTAGAGCTTTGTATCTATCTAACTGTCCGCTAGAAATCTTATTCTGTTGACCATTAGGAGCCCAGTCTCCACATATCCTAAAAATAAGTCTTCATCTTTTGTTCCCAAATCTCTTCCCCATTCTCATTCAGTCATCAAAATGGAAATGGAATCCTGACTCATTCCCCAAATCTCCCTTTTATGGTTAGATGATACTACTTTTTCTAGTTTTCACAGGTAAAAAAAAACAACAAAATAGCTGTTCATTCTTCCTTTGCCATTGCCCTCTACCTCAAAACACATCTTATCTCTATTTCCTTTTTTCATTTCTACTATCACCTCTAATCCAGTTGTCACTCATGAAAACTAACACAAAGCTTCCCCTTCTAATCTGCTATCTTTCATCCTTAACCCCTTACAATCATTCTCTCCTCAGTAGAAAGAGTGGTATTTTAAAAAGTGTTTATCAGATTACATGTTTCCACAAGTTAAAAATCTTTAATGCTTCCTATTCCACATAGAACCAAAACCAAACTCATTACCAAGGCCTATGAAAGTCCACACGATCCAGGACCTCCTCCTCCCCTGAATTCTTCTTATAAACATACCCTTCTTGCTTACCAAGTCTACTGGCCTCCTTTTAGTTTTTAAAATCCACCAAGCACATTCCCTCTTCAAAGCCTTTGCATGTGTTACTCTCGATGCTCAGAAAGCTCTTCCTCTGACTCTTGAGAGACCTTTTGTGACAAATCCATCTGAATGGTGTCCAGGTCACTTTCTAATATATTGCCCCACTTCTATTTTCTTTAAGGATTGTGCTCAACTTGTTTTTTAAAAAATTTACTGGCTAATTTTCTGGTCCCTGTCCATCTCCTCAAACTTCAAAATCTATTCCTCTTCATATCCCACACCAGGTCTTCCCTGGTGGCCCAGTCAGTGAAGAGTCTGCCTGCAATGCAGGAGACCTGGATAATTCCCTGGAGAAGGAAATAGTAACCCACTCCAGTATTCTTGCCTGGAAAGTCCCATGGATAGAGGAGCCTGGTGGGCTACAGTCCATGGGGTTACAGACAGTCAGACATGACTGAGTGACTAACACTCATATCCCACACTCCATTGCAATTGTTCAGTTTCATGGAACAACCCATGTTGCTTCATTCTTTCTTCCTCTCTAAACACTATTCCTTTTTGCTAGAATGTCTTGCTTTCCTTTTTTTCTACATGCCACATTTCTCATGTATTTCCACAATGTGGCTAGAGTCATTACCTTCTTTGTGGAGACTCCTTGATCCTCCAGGTAGATGTGTTGCCATTGTTGTATCTAGTACCTGCCTATACTACACCATTCCACAGACTTTACTATAAGTATTCACTTATGTGTCAGTTTCTTTTGCTATACTAGAAGCTCCACATTATAAGCTCCCATTAAATAGAAATTGAGTCAATGAAGCCCACGCAAAGGACCAAATATCAGTGTCTAATGAGTCAAAATTTGGTTAGTCCAAGGCAAACATTGCCCACTTCCCACCAATTAATCATGGAACGTGCCCACTCTGGCACACTTTATAATTAGGCACCTGATAGAGATCTCACACAGAGCTAAGATCGCACAGAGTTGGATTTCACCCAAGTGGTGCCAGCTGGTTGCTTCAGCAAATAACAGTCCTCATGTTGTGGAGAGATACTTCAACATGGAAAGATAGCCATACTGGATGCTATAAACTTCTTATGATTTGAGCTAAGGATGAGTAGCTGTTTTTAACCCATTAATATGCCTTCTTCCAAGCTTGCCTTAAATATTCAACCTTTTCATAATATCTAAAACTGGAGACCTCTGAAACCCCTCCCAGAGGAATCCTGGTAAAATTTCACATCTTTCCCCTTTGTTAATGATATGACTCGTAGTCTGCATGCATATACTCTTTTTCCTTTTACTCTCTTTAATTCCAAGTTAGAAAAAAATGTGCACTATGATGTTTAATTGTTGTTTTGTCTGGTGCCTGTCTATGTGCTATGGAAGCATCCATCTGTCCAATGTTGTTGTATCTATCCACAAACTGATAAACAAAAGGAAAGATTTTCCTACAGGGGAATGAAACAAATGGCCAGGTAATCACTGAGTTAACAACACCTAACATATGTCTCTTACACACAAAATTTATGATTCTGGCTGGGGAATGGAGCTGAGGAAGAATGAGAATAATCTCCAATGTACTCTGTTTCCTTAAGAAAATAGATGAGAATCAAGAAAGGAGAAGAATGATTCATGGTCATTAGGCAGCTAGATCCCTTTGAACTAAATCTATATAACACGGAGATTAAAAATACTTTTTTTGTCTGGCTGGAAACTTAAAAGCTCTTTTAAATTTTTTTCTTCAGGAAATGATATTCTAAGTTTCAAGTTGCTAACTTGCAAAACAAACTTTGGAAACACGTCTCATTTATAGGTTGGGGTAATGCTTATTCCAAAATCAAATTTGGGGAGGACCAAAAGGATATAATTTTCCTGTTTAGGGAATGGATGAGCATAAGGAAGGCAAGCTGAAGCAGACTTCAGCTGAAAAAAAAAAATGAGTCACTTTTCTCAGTTGTACATTTTTTATTTCGGTAATTATGTGGGAGGTAAAGAAGATACATGAGTAGTTTGGGTTGCTGAGAAAGTAGATGGGAGAAGCAAGTATTCAACGTTGGAGAAGTTGGATTGATGAGATATGATAGAACTCTGAAAGATGTACCATACATGGATGGAACCCTTGGAGCCACTTCTAGAAGAAAATTCATTTCACATTCCGCTAGTTTAGCCAAACATTATTCTGCTACCACTTTCCAGACTTTTGGGCTTCCCTTGTGGCTCAGCTGGTAAAGGCTCCACCTGCAGTGTGGGAGACCTGGGTTCGATCCCTGAGTTGGGAAGATCCCGTGGAGAAGGGAAAGGCTACCCACTCCAGTATTCTGCCCTGGAGAATTCCATGGACTGTATAGCCCATGGGGTCGCAAAGAGTCGGACACGACAGAGAGACTTTCACTTCACTTTACTTCTAGACTTTTCCATGGGCTGTTTTCTCAATAGACCTTTTAAAGAGTGGAAAACCATTTTCACAGAAAGGTTCTACCTTTTCAATTGTTACATACCCAGAGATGCCACAGTGTCAGGTCAATGTAAATTTTAGGTTGCCAATAACCTTATCATACTCCAGGAATAGTCAACAAATCTGGGTTGTTTTGATTAAACAAAATTTCAGCCAAATTCTCTGAGACTAAGAAGAAAATTTTCCTTGAATTTCAGTAGAGGTTCAACGAGTCAGGCCTAAGTTGGTTCAAAAAGATTAGAGAATGGGCTAACTAAGCTAAGGTATAACAAGATCTAGTAGGCATTATACATATAAGCTGTGTCCTGTACTCAGTCATTCAGTCGTGTCCAACTCTGCAATCCCATAGACTGCAGCCCACCAGCCTCCTCTGTCCATGGGATTCTCCAGGCAAGAATACTAGAGTGGGTTGCCATACCCTCCTCCAGTGGATCTTCCCAACCCAGGGATCGAACCCAGGTCTCCTGCATTGCAGGTGGATTCTTTACTGACTGAACCACCAGGAAAGCCTAAGAATACTGGAGTGGGTAGGCTATCCCTTCTCCAGGGGATCTTCCTGGCCCAGAAATCAAACTGGCATCTCCTGATTCTTTACCACCTGAACTACCAGGGAAGCCCCATACAAGCTATACATATAAGCTTTTATTACCTCCTAACATTAAGTGGTGTTCTCCACCTGAAATGCTTTCTATCCTCCATCTGCCAAACTATATTCTGAATCCAAAAATTCTGTTGAAAAATCACCTTTTTGATAAAATCATGCCAGACATTCCCTCATTCTCCATCTGAATCCATGCTGTAATCACTGTAGTAACCTCCCTAGTAACTCTTCCTCCCCTGTATTATCTACCTGTGTGTGTATATGTTGCACATATATATGTATATGCACACACACACAGACACCCACACACAGAAAAAGAGAAAGAGAGAGAGCATTTATATGTTTTGTACTTGCTGTCCTTTCCTATTTCCCTGGACACTGCTTAAGTTTCGTTCCTGGGTTTACCACTATTTTAGATTTCACAAAACACTCTACACTGCTTGCTACTAACTACCCTTTTATTTACTCTCCCAAGGAAAAGTTGTCATCCTCTCACTGTATGCCTGATGGTAATAATTATCACTGATTAGTAGGGCTAAGGGATCTTTGTTGTTTAGTTGTTTAGTCATCTCTAACCTCTTCTGCGACTCCATGAACTATAGCCTGCCATGCTCCTCTGTCCTTGGGATTCTCCAGACAAGAATAATGGAGTGGGTTGCCATTTCCTTCTCCAGGGGATCTTCCCAATCCAGGGATTGAACCCAAGTCTCCTGCTTTGGCAGGTGGATTCTTTACCACTGACCCAGGGAAGCCCTGAAGAGATCTTACAGATTATCTAGTTTGTTTTTTTTTTAATTTCTTTTGAGCCACAGAACTTTTTGTTCCAGATATTTCTCAAAAACTAATACATAAAATAGATAAAAGGTGCTGTTTGGCTAGAGCAGAGTTTGGTGGCCCAGACTTCTGTGTTGTCAGTCCCCTCCTGTCTTCCCTGATCCCCTCTGAGGAAGCCTAGGGAGCAGTTTGGGAAACACTGATCTACATCCAGTCCTCATAGTGCAGATGTTGGGAAATTAAGATCATTCAGCTCAGAAAAGGCTGAGATGGAATTTCTTCCTGTGCCAGTGCCACTTCTTTCAGAGGGCTAAAAGAAGATTGTCCTTCAGTTTCTGGATGTATGAGGCCCTAAACATTCTAAATTTGTGCAATCAGCATTTATGTTGTTGGTAAATGGACAGGATTCTTTAACAAATGAAGACTGAAAGCTTTTCTTTTTCTAACTTTTGATTAATTTATTTTTCAATTAGTCTTTTTCATCAGTATTATTTTAGGAGACAATATTTTTCTCAAAAGTTATGGTGGTGGTGGTGGTGGTTAGTCGCTAGGTTGTGTCCAACTCGTGTGACCGCATGAACTGCTGCCCGCCAGGCTTCTCTGTCCAAGGGATTTCCCAGGCAAGAATACTGGAGTAGGGTGCCATTTCCTTCTCCAGGGGATCTTCCCCACCCAGGAATCGGACCTATGTCTACTGCATTGCAGGCAGGTTCTTTACTGCTGGACCACAGGAAAGCCCTTCAAATGTTATATAGGAGCCATGTATTCATTCAAGAAACATTTTTTTAGCCATCTACTGAGTCAGGAATTATGCGGAGTACTGAAAAATGCAGAAATAATTTTCTTTAAAAAAAGCACACACTCTCTACCCTTAAGCTAATGTGGTAGACTTATATCAAAGTATGTACTCTAGACTGTGCTCTGGATAATTTTATTAATCTTAGACATATTTTCCTAATGTTCAGAGCTGTTTTTCACTATAGGAACATACCAGTGTTTCTTCTCATGTAGATATTACAGTCTCCCTTGGAGGCCTGAAAAGTGAGTTTTGTGAATAAGAGAACATTCATAGGTATTAAGACTTAAATACCACAATGCCAAAGGGTTTTAAGGATTAAATGCACTAATATACATAGAATACTTAGAACTATACCTGGCATATAGTGAGCACTTAATGTTAGCTGTTGCTTGTTATTGTTGATGTTGTTGCTGATAATGGTGTGGGGTCTCTGTTTAATGAATCATAAGTCTAAGTATCTTTTGGTAGGAATTCTTCAAGGACTAGTTTCTGAATTTTGATTAGT
The DNA here is from genome assembly GCF_033118175.1 of Dama dama. Lineage (NCBI taxonomy): Eukaryota > Metazoa > Chordata > Mammalia > Artiodactyla > Cervidae > Dama > Dama dama. The sequence continues at coordinate 58,157,191 of NC_083699.1, read as the reverse complement.
GTGTGTGTGTGTGTGTACATGTGTACAAACATGTCTGAGGTTTATTGAAAATACAATTGGTTAACTGGGAAATGAGATAATAACATCACTGGTTTAAATTTTGCATACCTTGTGCTCTCAATGGTTTTATATATATATATATATATACATACACACATGTATATATATACATATATTATGGGCTTCCCTGTTGGCTCAGACAGTAAAGGATCCGCCTGCAATGCAGGAGACCCAGGTTAGGTTCCTGGGTTGAGAAGATCCCATGGAGAAGGGAATGGCTACTCACTCGAGTTTTCTTACCTGGATAATTCCACAGACAAAAGAGCCTGGAGTCCATGGGGTTGCAAGTCAGACACGATTGAGCAACTAACACACACACGTACACACACACATATGCATACATATATATGTATGTATTGGTTTGGAGTCTGGAACTCGGAATTATAATTATCTTACCTTACAGATGTGGCCAATAATATAAGAATAGAAATTTTAGCCGGCTTCACACTTAGAAGGAGGAGAGGCTTATCACTTCCAGGCAACTGGAATGTGAGCATCTCAAGACCTAGACTCAGCCACTCTGAATCTTGAAGGAATGATACAAAGATGCAAAGGCAATGATAAATTATCCTCAGTGATAGTGATATCTGGGGTCTGGTATCTATGGTGCCTGCAAACTGATGTCCTAACCAGTCAGCTGTTTTGCCTTGACTGTGTTTCCTGGGTCCGGCTTGCTTTCCTTAGTTCCTGCCTACTTTTTGAGCCTTGTTCTTTGGCCTTCCCATCAATAATGTAAGCTTTGATATTATCTAAATCCAATCTAGCATGCAAGAATCAGATTGGCACAATTCTACTCTCAAGAAATCAGACCAAAGATACTAATATTTTTCCTTGTACTATGGCAGCAGTCTCAGAGCTTTTGCACCCCTTGTTCCTTCAGCCTGAAATGCTTTGTTCATGCCTCTTCTTGTGACTTGCTCCCTCATCTCCTCAGGACTCTGCTCAGATCTCACCTGTGTAAGTCTCAAGGAGGCTTTCTCACATCATCCTATATAAAGAAGAACCCACCCAACACTCTCTTTCTCTCCCATTTTATTTTCTTTCATTTTTCTCTTTAACCCTTGCATCCACCCAAGATATTTACTCTGTATTATTTTCTGACACCAGTGGCATGTAAACTTCATGAGGGCTCCCTAACTCATTTAGTTACTGATATTTCCTGGCACCTAGCTCAGTGGCTGGTACATTGAGATGATCAATAAGTATTTCTTGAATAAATAAATGAATTTAAGTTCTGCTCAGATGTAATAACAACAATAAGCTAACAATGTGCTATGGGTTTTTCAGGCAGCACTATTGGTAAAGAACCTGCTTGCCAAAGCAGGAGACATAAGAGACTCCGGTTCAACCTCTGGTCAGGAAGAACCCCTGGAGGAGGGCATGGCAACCCATTCCAGTACTCTTGCCTGGAGAATCCCATGGACAGAGGAGCCTGGTGGGCTACAGTTTATAGGGTTGCAAAGAGTCAGACACGACTGAAGCTACTTAGCGCACACACACACAGACGTGCTATAGCTAATACATTCACTCCAACTTCTGCCGTGTTCTTCTTGATTCCCGCCACTTAATCCTGACCTTCAATAGCCCACATATTTCCATCTGTCTGTTACCCAATGTATGTGATAGAGTGGATTTCCTGAGAGCAATGAAAGCAGAATTTGGTTCTGCCTACCACTACAAAATGCTTATTTATCTCTCCTTTTACATTTTAATTATTTAAATATTTGGAGAGGATTTTCCTGCTGTGGGAAATTTATACTCATTAAATTGTCAAACATGATCGTATTATTTATTTATTTGTGCAGGCACTGTAGGGGGAAATGCTTGCTGTTGCCACTGGCACCATCTGGCTTTGATTGATGATTGTATTTCACCTGATAGTCTTTGGACAGGACTATCAGGGTGATGAATGGATGAGAGTGCGAGGAGTTCAAACACTGGTTGAGAAAGGATAACAAACCTGTAGCAATAAGTCAGACACCAGGAGGCATTCTAAACACCAAATAAGGTAGAACATCCATCGCACGTCCTGTTTGCATTCCAGGCTAATCTTCAGAGAGTCAACATGGCAAAAACACTCTAAGATAAAGATTCTAGAAAAGATTTAAGTTGCTAGGCAAAAACAAAAATCCTTTAGGTGGTTACTGAATTTACCATGATTCCACATGATTGTGACTGAAGCTATAATTCTTCATATATCTTTTCTCGGCATCAGTAACTTACAGTCTTCAGTTCAGTTCAGTCCAGTCGCTCAGTCGTGTCTGACTCTTTGCGACCTCATGAATCCCAGCATGCCAGGCCTCCCTATCCATCACAAACTCCCGGAGTTTACTCAAACTCATGCCCATCGAGTCAGTGATGCCATCCAGCCATCTCATCCTCTGTCGTCCCCTTCTCCTCCTGCTCCCAGTCCCTTCCAGCATCAGAGTCTTTTCCAATGAGTCAACTCTTCACATGAGGTGGCCAAAGTATTGGAGTTTCAGCTTCAGCATCAGTCTTTCCAGTGAACACCCAGGACTGATCTCCTTTAGGATGGACTGGTTGGATCTCCTTGCAGTCCAAGGGACTCTCAAGAGTCTTCTCCAACACCACAGTTCAAAAGCATCAATTTTTTGGCGCTCAGCTTTCTTCACAGTCCAACTCTCACATCCATACATGACCACTGGAAAAACCATAGCCTTGACCAGACGGACCTTTGTTGGCAAAGTAATGTCTCTGCTTTTTAATATGCTATCTAGGTTGGTCATAACTTTCCTTCCAAGGAATAAGTGTCTTTTAATTTCATGGCTGCAGTCACCATCTGCAGTGATTTTGGAGCCCCAAAAAATAAAGTCTGACGTTGTTTCCACTGTCTCCCCATCTATTTCCCATAAGGTGATGGGACCAGATGCCATGATCTTAGTTTTCTGAATGTTGAGCTTTAAGCCAACTTTTTCACTCTCCTCTTTCACTTTCATCAAGAGGCTTTTTAGTTCCTCTTCATTTTCTGCCATAAGGGTGGTGTTATCCGCATATCAGAGGTTATTAGTATTTCTCCCAGCAATCTTAATTCTAGTTTGTGCTTCATCCAGCCCAGCATTTCTCATGATGTACTCTGCATATAAGTTAAATAAGCAGGGTGACACTATATAGCCTTGATGTACTCCTTTTCCTATTTGGAACCAGTCTGTTGTTCCATGTCCAGTTCTAACTGTTGCTTCCTGACCTGCATACAGGTTTCTCAAGAGGCAGGTCAGGTGGTCTGGTATTCCCATCTCCTTCAGAATTTTCCACAGTTTATTGTGATCCACACAGTCAAAGGCTTTGGCGTAGTCAATCAAGCAGAAATAGATGTTTTTTTGGAACTCTCTTGCTTTTCTGATGATCCAGCGGATATTGGAAATTTGATCTCTGGTTCCTCTGCCTTTTCTAAAACCGGCTTGAACATCTGGAAGTTCTCGGTTCACATATTGCTGAAGCCTGGCTTGGAGAATTTTGAGCATTATTTGAGGTTTAAATAAAAATAAACCTTTTCAAGACATTCCAACATTCTAAAAGATAATTTGATTTGTGGGAATTAAAGAATAGAATGGGTTTCGCTGGTGGCTCAGATGGTAAAGAATCTGCCTGCAATGAGGGAGACCTGGGTTTGATCCCTGGGTTGGGAAGATCCTCTAGAGAAGGAATGGAATGTACAATATCAAATGGTGGTGTAATGGCTAGGCACTGGGTTCTGGGGTGATAACTTGATCTTGAACAAAACCCAACCTGCCTGGCATTCTCAAAGCCAGGGATGACATCCTCATCAGAAGTTTTATTCCAGACAGAAATAAAGTGATAGCTTTGCCAATGTGGGGCATCCTCAGCATGCCTGGATCCATCTCACTGTCTCATTGAGGCAAGGGGCCTAAAAAAGCTATTATTCAATCATTCATCTTTCCCTGGAGAGAGACATCTTTAAGGTACATGGATTATTTTGGTTTATCAGTAGATCACCTATCACTTTCATAGTATCTTCCAGTTAGAAGTGATTTTAGAAGTCATCTTGTCTATGAAATCATTCATTTATTAATCTTTGCTATTGTCTATTCATGTCATGTCTGACTCTTTGCAACCCCATGAACTGCAGCACGCCAGCCTTCTCTGTCCTTCACTAACTCCCTGAGTTTGTTCAAATTCATGTCTATTGAGTTGGTGATGCCATCCAACCATCTCATCTTCTGTCGTCCCCTTCTCCTCCTGCCTTCAATCTTTCCCAGCATCAAGGTCTTTTCCAATGAGTCAGTACTTCACATCAGGTGGCCAAATTATTGGAGTTTCAGCTTCAGCATCAGTCCTTCCAATAAATTTCCTTTATGGATGGACTGGTTTGATCTCCTTGTTGCCCGAGGCACTCTCAAGAGTCCAGCACCACAATTCAAAAGTATCAATTCTTTGGATGCTCAGCTTTCTTTATGGTCCAACTCTCACATCTGTACATGACTACTGGAAAAATCATAGCTTTGACTATATAGACCTTTGTCAGCAAAATGATGTCTCTGCTTTTTAACATGCTGTCTAGGTTTGTCATAGTTTTAATCCCAAGGAGTAAGCGTCTTTTAATTTCATGGCTGCAGACACTGTCTACAGTGATTTTGGAGCCCAAGAAAATAAAATCAGGCACTGTTTCCATTTTTTCCCTTTTTACTCACCATGAAGTGATGGGACCAGATGCCATGATCTTAGTTTTTTGAATGTTGAGTTGAGTTTTAAACAAACTTTTTCACTCTCCTCTTTTACTCTCATCAAGAGGCTCTTTAGTTCCTCTTCAATTTCTGCCATTAAGAGTGGTATCATCTGCATTTCTGAGGTTGCTGACATTTCTCCCAGCAATCTTGAAACCAACTTGCAATTTATCATTTGTTCACTAGAAAATATTTATTAAGTGTCTACTATAAATTAAAGGATGCTGAACTGAAAAAATGAATCACATATGGTGATCCACTCTATAGGATACATGAATTTCTCTTCATGACATCATTATTAGCTTGGAGTTCAGCCTTCACTGGAGTATCTCTGACAATTTGGGTGATGGTATTATTCATTTACAGCACTCCTCAAATGAGAGAAGGCAGGTTAACCTCACTTAAAAGGGTAGAAGGGCACAACCAAAACTTTGCTTACCCTTATCATTCAAAAAGTCAGATGCAGAATCTTTGAAGTCAAAGTTACATACTTGAATCTCTGAACAGTTAATTTAGTGAACTGTTTCCCCCATGTCTTCTTATCTTGACCTCTGTCAAACTTCACTGTGTCTGGCCGTTTTTCATGCTCACCCACAGGTGGGAGCTAAATACCAAATTTGGATATTTGTAACCAATGAGTTTTAGACTCTTGTTGCCAGAAAAAGAATCCCCAAACCTTTTAGTGTATTTCAGAACTTTCTCTCTTCTTAATGAATGAAATTTCATCAGCTCAGTTTAGTTTTGTTTGCACATAAAAATCAAGCTTTGGAATAAGTCTAAGGTGTTAAAATTCCTACAATTGTCCAAAGCTTTGAAATATCTCAGGCAAAAAACACTTATTGAGATTTTTTTAAAATTTGGCCTTGGCAAGAATTTAGGTATTAAGAGTTCCCCACAAAATGAAAAATAAAATGACATGCAAATATATACATATATACACAAAACCCAAACTGTGGATTGGGGTTTTTAGAGATTTCTGAGATTTGTAGTTTGGGTCTAATGTAATGGTCAATTGCAATTTGTCATAACTTTGGTTTAATAATAATTTTAAGAAATTAAACTGTAGACTTGTTCAGTTGCTAAGTCATGTCCAACTCTTTGTGCTCCAATGTCCTCCACTATCTCCCTGAGTTTGCTCAAATTTGTGTCCACTGAGTCAGTGATGCTATCTACCCATCTCATCATCTGCTACCCCCTTCTCCTTTTGGACTAACTTAAGAGATTTTTTAACATGCTACTGAAACTAAAACATACTAGATTATGCCTTGTGATAACATTTTTCTTAAACCATGATTTCAGATTCTCCTAATATTCCCTCACTGTCAGGGTCCAGAAACTCAGGACCAAGGGTAATTCAGCCTTAGATAAACAGATTGTCTGGCCTAAGCCACCAATCTGTCCAGCATTTGTGACCTACAAAGATTTTTCCTGCAAGCATCTTTGCTTATGCCAACTGTTTATATGCACAGTGGAAACTTCCAAAGCTGTCACTCCCAGGTTAGCTTTGCTTACACAACTAACTGGTACTGTGCTGGGGCATTCTTTTTTCTTGCTTTCTTTTTCTCTTTCTTTCAAAGCCAAGAAAGGTTCAATTAACCCATGAGTTTGGTCAAGAAAAGAAGCTGTAGGACAAGACCTGAAAATCACAGCATTTAAACTTTGCAGAGTGTCTTGATGATGGAGCAGGGGCTAAGAGATGGCTACTATAGGTGGAGATACAGAAAGAGTCTAGCGAAAGAGCACAGTGGAGATTACACATACACTTTAAATCATTCTGAAGAAATTGAAGAAAACAGAAGTAAGCTAGAGACAAAGGAGGCGAAGCTCTGCAGCTATTCTGAATTAAGCACAAATCCTCAGAAATAATTGCAGTGCCCTAATGAGAAGATTACCATTTCTTATGAAGAAGATATAATCAGGAAAGATCTCAACCATTGAGAATTACTTGCAATTTGGTGCTATATTGTATGTCAAAAACCCTTGTTCTCATCCTCTTTTATATGTTATGGATCTCTTTCCAGGAAACTAAACAACCATCTCATGTTTCCTGAATTCTGAGTGTGGACCTAACTCTGTTACTAAAATGTACTATAGGATGCATTATAATGGGCAGGGCAATATAAACCCCACCATTAAGAAGGGGAAAGAAGACTGATGTCTAAGAAACATGTACAAACTAAAGAATAACACTCATGAAAATAACAAAACAAGGTAGTCTGCAATTAAGGATATGGGTGCTGTAAGAGATCAGTGAGGGGTCACTGGATGAGGCAGAGGGACAGGAAGCTTTAAGGATGGGAAAAGTAGGAGAGTGTTTAAGATGAGAGAGAAGAGACAGTATTCCAGCTAAGTAGGATAACATAGTGCCTTGTGGAACCTTGAGGAGACCATTCTGAAGAACATGAAGAGTGTCTGATGGTAAGAGTTAGGAGGTGAAATATGAGTGTAGACTTGTCTTAGCCACACACACACACACATTAAAAAAACAAAACAAAAATAAAACCCTGCTGTGGTAAGAATTTGTAACATGAGCAGCGTTTGACTAAAGGGAGTGACGCGATGAAAGAGGTATTTATGGTACCTGGGTATGCAAGATTGCGTGGGGAGACTGGAGACAGGAAAGCAAGTTACAAGATTATTTTTAAAGAAAATAAGAATGAGCAGATGAAGCCTTGAACTAAGGTGTTCATGACTGGAATTGAAATGTAAAACTAATTGTGGACCTTTTGAGAAAAAGGGACCGTTTTTAGTTCCTGTGGGACATGAAGACATGTCTCTATCAATACATGTGGTCTGTGACCAGTCTAACTTTTTCAGACCAAGTGACATGTGGTATAGGCAGTATCACAAGGCCAGTTGTAGAAGCCTTCTTTGTCTTATACAATTACCATGGGCTCTTCTGCAGATTTATTTGTTCTTCATTTTCACTTCCCTAGTTCTTGGATTGCTAGCTCTATATACCACTTTATTTTCTGTTTCCGATCCCCTCAGGTAGACCCTATCAAATATTCTTTCTTGGTCTCTGAGATTGGGGATTCCCTGGGCACTATACTCCTAGTCCTGATGTGTTCTCTAGACTTGGACTTCTTCTAAATGCAGATATTCGCCAGAACAAGGTCTTATTCTTTCTTATCTCTTATCTCTAATTTTCATTAGAAATCTTATCCAACTTTATAACTTCAAGTATCACCTCTCCATAAATATATCTCTCAGGTTGACATTTCCCATCCTAAAATGCTTCTTATATCTCCAGTTGGATTCCACCTTCTAAATGTTTGAAGCTGAGCCCATTGCCTTTCTCCAAAATCCATCTTACCCTGTGAATTCTCAATTTTCTGTTAATTCTTCCAATCTCAGTGATGATTTTTCTCATCATAATTTCTAAAGCACATATTAGCTGTACCAGTCATTTAATTTTGGATTTATGCTACTTTATTTATTTCATTTTATTTCTTGTTACCATACATAATTATATATATTTGATGGCCAGAACTGCATTTGTTACATCTCTGTATTTTTGATTCCTACCTAGTATTCAGTAAATGATTTTAATTGTTAATGTATCTAATATGCTGCATATTGCTTTCTCATTTTGTCCATTTTTGAGTGTTGACAGATTTTGATGAAATTAGTAGATATGAAGATTTAACTGTGGTTCAGGCCAGCATTTTGAGACAAAATGGTAGCTAATAAATTTACTGATAAGAGATTTTTCTCTAACATTATTAACAGTGGGTTCTGTACAATTTTATAAATGTTTACACTGAATAAGTCCTGCTATTCAGAACCTCTAATAGAGCGAGCTATCAGTCAAAACTTTTTGAGTTGAAGGATCTAGAGTTAGGTTAGGTTATGCAGATACACAATGAGAGGTAAGGCTGAGCTAAACATCAAAAACTGGAGGCCTACACTTTATTTGAGAAAATACTGACAGCAGGGACTACTCATTTTCTCAATTTGTATTGATCAAAACACAAGACAGTTTTTTCAGCATCAAAAAAGGTTAGAAAAAGATTTAAGGAATAGTTTCCGCTTTCACTTTGTGTTTTAGGCCATTAGTTTACCTAGGGTAACCTCTGCTTTTTAAACTTTTGTGTCTCCCAGAACTGGGTTTACAGATGCTTAGAATTAATGAACTAGAAAGAACTTGATTACCTAGTTTATCTCTTGTTTAAAGATATGCTACTTGCCTCCTCTATGCCTTATCCCTGAAGCCCCGACCTGTATTGACCCCAGAGTTTGGATGGTGGTGGTGGTGGTGGTGATTTAGCTGCTAAGTCGTGTCCAACTCCTAAGACCCCATGGACTGTAGCCCACCAGGCTCCTCTGTCCATGGGATTTTCCAGGCAAGAATACTGGAGTGGATTGCCATTTCCTTCTTCAGGGGATCTTCCCGACTCAGGAATAGAACAGAGGTCTCCTGCACTACAGGCAGATTCTTTACCGACCGAGCTATGAGGGAAGCCCATAGAGTTTGGGTAATTCCATCCAAATGGAAATGTTGCTATTATAAAATACCATTTTTTGCCTAGTTTATATTTAATAAATTTTCCATTAAAAACTAGATTCACTTTTCACTTTTTAGACACTTTCCCATGAAAAAATAGACTGATCTCTCACTTTTTAGGTACTAAATATTTGAAATTTAAAAATTAGTCCTAAAGAAGAGTTTTCAAAATATATAGAACACTGGTAGGAAGGAAACATCACTTTCCATCTCTCTCCTGCCCATTCCTCCCTCTACCACAAATCCACTGTATATAAGATTTATGCATTGCTTCCACAATAATTCTACCATTCTTAAGTCTGGAAAATCAGTTCAGTTGACTTTCATTAGCTTGAAGTTATTTTATCTGATGTAAAATAGTCTGTATTCCATGTATTCAGTTGTTTTAATTTATCAATTAGCCACTATGTGTACAAAACAGAGTTGGTGCTCACAGCAAAATACTGTACAAAGTCTCTCGAACATTGAGTATTACACCCTTTTTTTGGTATGACCTTTGCGTGTGTGCTCAGTCACTTAGTCGTGTCTGACTCTGTGCAACACCATGGATTGTAGCCTATTAGGCTGCTCTGTCCATGGGATTTCCCAGGCAAGAATACTGGAGTAGGTTGCCCACCTCCAGGGGATCTTACTGACCTAGGGATCGAACCCACATCTCCTGCATTGGTGGGCAGCTTCTTGTCCACTTATCCACCTACTGTGGATGAAACAGCCAATTGCAAGAGTTTATCTGAAAAGTTCTTCTCTGGAGAAAGAGACTTAGGAAATATAAACTCTCCTTACTGAAGAGCCCAGCAACTCTTCCCAGGACGATCTGAGAAAAAGACAGGCAAACCCAATACTACTTCAGCACACCTCTCTCACAGTCTTTTTAAAAATAATCCCTATTTTATTTGAACACTAAGTTCCTGAGCCAAAAGAGTACTTCAGCCAAATCTTCCTTCCTGGGGGCAAAAGCAATCTCACAGTGTTATACTCTCAGAAAGGCAGATACTGCTGAATGTTAACTGGACAAAAGATGGCTTTCTTTTTCCTCCAGCAAAAATTGCTCCAATTACTTGAGAAAGAGACACAATGTGATGTTTACTCCTGTTTACAGATGTTTAACCAGGCCCCTTCAGAGGGTCATGTGTCTACAAACAGCATCATGGTAATTATATCCATTGCTGTAAAGAACAGATGTGGAAATTGGTGGTTTCTTGGGGGAAGATAATACCAAGTCCACTTTCTAGAAACGTATCCAGTGCAACACAGCTGTAACATTCTGTGTGGTGGTCTCTTTAGTGTCTGTAACTGCATGTGTTTACTTTCAAAGAATATGGGAGTTCAGCGGGTCACCCAGCAGAAAAGCCTAGGGGCACCTCAAAAAAGATGCAGATCTTTTGACATATTTGAAAATTCCTAGTGATACTGGGCACATCTCCATAGACAAAGAAGGTATATCTTTGATTCTAAAGTTTTCCAATCAGGAAATATGTACTGAAAAGAGAGTAGAATGAAGAAACCTCTGATGTTCCACACACTTCTGAGGTCTGTGCATCCTAGCTATAGCAAGACTTTTGCGAGGCTAGACTGCCTCAGAGTGATCATCCTTTGACCTGTGAACACCGCAGTATTCTTAAACTCATCACTGCAGGGTCTGGCAGGGATCAGGGGTCTCTGGTTGTCTCCTGAAAACTAGAATTCAGTGGTTCCTTATTTTAAATGTCTATGTTATCTTGGACATAAAAAGAAGAATTAGATGGAATCTAATCTGTCATATATTGTGTGCAGAATGTTATACAGAGATCCAGTGTGTGGCTAAAGGATGAGATTTCTCCTGAGTCAAGGCTATCTGTGCCTTCACATGTACAAAAGAGATGTGCAGAAGACAATATGTATCCTATAAATTAGTAATCATGAGGAAACATTAGAAGTTAATTTGCATTTACATTGCGTACAATGATATGAAAGACATTATGCTTAATTTAGGGATTTTGCTTCTGGGGCAAAAAAGTGTAATCTTTTTCTCCCAGGCTATACTTTTCTGCTTTTCATGGTTCCACATAAACTACCCAACAGCACCAAACCAGGTATTTATGATTGAAATGTAACAGAGGAGCCATCTAGTCTGCTAATCTGGATCTTTCAGGCTGAGAATGCAAGGATAATAAAGAGACCTGCCAAGTGCCTTAGACCAGAGCATGCCTTTTGACACTAATGATCCAATTCAGCTATCTACTTTGTCCCAGTTTCAGCCTTCTCATTCTCTGTGGCTCTAGGGACTCAAAGGGATAAGGAGGCCTAGCCCCAGCTCTCTCACTGGTTGCCTCACTCTCTGTCTAGGCCTAGGCCTATGGAAGGACATGGTTTAATGATCTCGTGTTGGAGCATATGTGTAGATATGTCGAGCTTATCTACACATGTTGGAATTTAAGACAGGAATTCTTGATCATAAGTATGGCATGCGTGTTTGCTAAGTCACTTCAGTAGTGTCCAACTCTTTGTGACCCTGTGGATTGTAGCCCACCAAGCTCCTCTGTCCATGGGATTCTCCAGGCAAGAATACTGGAGTCGGTTGCTGTGCCCTCCTTCAGGGGATCTTCCTGACCCAGGGATCGAACCTGCATCTCCTGCAACTCCTGTACTGCAGGTGGATTCTTTATCACTGAGCCACCCAACAAGCCCTCATATGTGTGGGATAACTCCCTAATTGTCCTTAAAATCTGGAGGCAATATGGTAGGAATAGAAAATTCTGACTGTTGCTTGAAATAAGCATTTTCAGTAAAATCAAGGAGGCTATTTCCAAATGGGAATATGGCTTCAGTTTATCATCCTCATTGTGGTCTAAGCCCACTGGGATAGGGTCCCCAGTCCCCGGGCCCAGAACCTGTGCTGGTCCACAGGCAGTTAGGAACCCAGGCCGCACAGCAGGAAGTAAGTGGTGGCAAGTGAGAAAGCTTCATCTACTGCTCACCATTGCTCCCTGCGGCTCATATGACACCTAAACCACCCCCCAACACTGCTACCTGCAATCCATGAAAAAATTTGTCTTCCATGAAACTGGCCCTTGGTGCCAAAAAGGTTGGGGACCCCTGCCCCAGGGTACTTATTAAAATGCATTTCAGGCCTTCTGCAGTGCTACTCAAGACCTCCTCAGTCAGCACTGGGGTAATCTGCTTTATGGAAGCACGCTAGTGGTAAGATACATACACTAAGATTGGAAACCCTCCGTCTGGGTGAATGAGCACTTTTTCTGCTCATCTATAAGTTGGTTGAGAGAAAATCATTAGTCTACTCTAAACTTCAGTTTTGTAATAATGAAAACCATATCTATCTTTCTCATTTCCCAGAAAATGTTAATATCTTAGTAGGACAGGCTCTTAGGAAACAGCCTCTCAGAAGAGCAAGCAATTTTTAGTTACAAATGGCTTGTTTTTCAAAAATAAACTTGATGATAAAAATGCTTTTGCTACAGAAATAACTTTAAATGGTGTTAATGTTTCCAGGCCTGGCTATAAAATTCAGGTTGATCCAAAATGTAGCTGAAATGCTGTACATTTGCAGTGAAAACATAGGAGAAAACAATAATGCTATTGGGTTTGGGAAAGTAATAGAAACAGTTTTTCATATCTAATTCCACACACACACCCCTAAAACTTCCTTTTTCTGATCTAGAGGTGTTATACTAGCCCCATTCAACAGCAGCCAGAATGGAAATTATAGTAAAACTCTTGTTTACTAGGTAACTTTGAATCACGATGGGATTCTAAAGAGGAATAAGAAGAGGGGTGAAAATTGTTGACTGAGCAACAGAAGAAATATCATTGCAGGGAGGTGAACTCAGAGTTGGGGGTAAACAGAGAAAAGGACATTAAAGAGGAAATGAATGGTTTGGTGAAGACCTGATTGGAAGTGTAGGAGAGGTTAGTTGCTTAGATCTAAAGAGAAGTAGGATGAATGGCTGTTCCCCAACTCCCTGGCCCTGCCCATCACTCTAGGCAGAAGAAAGGAACAGGGGGTAAGAGATTTTGTCAATTACCAATAGTTACCACCAGATGGCGAAATTGATCCCAGGCCTCTTGCTACTGGTCAGTTTATTGGGAAAAAGGGAGAAGAATCTGTATATTGCTTGGTAATTCATTTATTTATTCTACAAATATTTAATGAGTGTCCACTATGTCTGATGAACTATGCCAAGAACTGACTGATATTGAAACAGGAGGGAAGGGAGCAGGGCACAACCTTTAAAAGAGTGACAATAGCCCAAGGGCACAACATATCAGAACCAAATAGGTCCAAGATGGCAGACAAGTAAACTTCCACTAGACCTTGAGCTTCAGTATACACTCACTGTAACACATTAGCAAAATGACACACCCACAGGCACCTTGGAAGTTCCAAGGCTGACCACCAAAGGCCGAAAAGGAGATAATGGCCCAATTCCTGGAAATCTCCACCCCTTCCCCAAAATATTTAGAATAATCTTCCCACTCATTATCCTCTGAAATTACCCAGCCCATAAAAGCTAACCACACCACATTTTGTCTCTGCACTTGCCCCTATGATAGCCCACATGCTTGTCTATAGAGTGAGTTTCCCTTTAAATAAATCCACTTATAACCTATCACTTTGTGAATTCTTTCTGCAATGAGACATCAAACCTCAACTTCATTAGGTCTTAAAACCAGGTGTGTGATCTCAGTTGAAAGACCATGAGTTTTGTCCAGGTTCGAATCCCAGCACATGGATTCAAGTCCCACGCTGAGGTGCACAGCTTCAGTATGTCCAACCTAACAAAGTCCCTGCCCTCAATGAACTTACAGTTGTGTGGTGAGCTAAACTGGCACAAGAATTTTGTTGTTGTTCAGTCACTCAGTCATGTCCAACTCTTTGTGATCCGTTGGATTCCAGCAGGCCAGACTTCCCTGTCCTTCACCATCTCCCAAAGCTTGTTCAAAGTGATGTCCATTGAGTCAGTGATGCCATCCAACCATCTTGTCCTCTGTTGTTCCCTTTTCCTCCTGCCTTCAACCTTTCCCAGCATTCGGGTCTTTTCCAAGAGTCAGCTCTTTGCATCAGGTGGCCAAAGTATTGGGGCTTTGGCTTCAGCATCAGTTCTTCCAGTGAACATTCAGGATTGATTTTCTTTAGGATTGACTGGTTTGATATCCTTGCAGTCCAGAGGACTCTCAAGAGTCTTCTCCAACACCACAGTTCAAAAGCATCAATTCTTTGGTGCTCAGAGTTCTTTATGGTCCAACTCTCACATCCATACATAACTACTGGAATAAACCATAACTTTGACTACATGGACCTTTGTTGGCAAAGTAATGTCCCTGTTCTTTAATATGCTATCTAGGTTTGTCATAGGTTTTCTTCTAAGGAGCAAGCATCTTTTAGTTTCATGGCACAAGAATGGCCCTAGAATATTAGCTAATATTCTTCTTGGGTAGTGAAATACAGGCTTTCTCCTCTGGTTATTTGCCCCAATGTCAGCTCAGACAAAACCAAAGATAGACAAAGCCAGTACTTCTTTTTCTCCAGGAACCTACCCATACCTGGAAGACTGCCCCCTAGTTTCTCTTCCACCCCACCTGTTGGTCTTCTATGAGCCAACCTTCAGTTTTCCCTCAAATAAAAATGTACTGGCCTTTGGCCTCTTGCTTTCAAAATGTTTGTCTTCACTAAGTGCACTATATTAATCTGATTAACCTAGAGAGGTGTTACAGAATTCCTCACCTTTGATATCATTTGCATTTTAGGTAGACTTACTGAGTTTTCAGTGTCTATTTGTTTGCTTGTTTTGCTTCTTTTTCACGGTGCTTCCAAAGCCTAGTAACATTTAACCTTTTTTGGGTATTGGATACCTCTGACATTTTTAGAAAAGCTATAGGGAACCAACTGCAAAATAATCATATAAACAAAGTACAAGGCATGTTACTTCACAATCAGGGACATCCTGAAGCCCAATCTTAGACCATCTCAGAATTAAAAAAGAAAAAATTATCTATCATCTCAAAGAATTGACACAAACCACGGGAGCTGTGGCACAACACTCTGAAAAGCAGCGGAAGTGGTTTAAGCAAACCTTCTTATTTTCCCTAAGCAGAGCAGGGCCTGATTTGTGTCTCTCCCCGATTTCTGTCGAGCACAGACAGCTGACAGCTAGGTCTCTCTTCTAAGAACCACTCAGCCTTTGTCTCCCAGCCCCTCCTTCCCCCTGCATTTCGACTCCGGTTTCCGTCCCATAGTCACTCTTCCCGTCTCATTTTTTCCTCCCTTAGGCGTTTCCTCCGGCCTCTCTTTAGGGTGACCTCATCCCTTTGTTTCTCTTCATCAGCCCCTCCCTACATCTTCATCCTTGGCTGCGGGCGTGGCCGGGCCGATGGCACCCTGGGGACCTCAGGGCGTGGCTCCGACCCCCTCCTCCAATACCCCAAACCTCGGGAGAGAATTCCAGCGCCCCCGGGAGATTGGGGAGTTTTGTTTTATCTTAAGGAGAATTTGGTGATGGACAGGGAGGCTTTGCGTGCTGCGATTCGTGGGGTCGCAAAGAGTCGGACACGACTGAGCGACTGAACTGAACTGAACTGAACGAGCATTCACAAACTCTCCTGGGGAAATAATTGCGTCTTTCAGCCGCTGAGATGACAAAAGCATCAGCCGGCGCCCCAGGCTCTTTGGTGGCTGGGCAGCGCGAGGGGCGCTGCGCCGGCTCGGCTCCTCCTTTGCCCTTGTCAGTCTGCCGGCAGCGGCACAGCCGCCCAGCTTACCAGGGACAGAGCTCCCAGTCACATCTAGGTTACACAGCTTGTGAGCAAGGCAGAAGAGAGAAAGCTGGGTCAATTGCAAGTCTCATTCCTGTCCCTCCCGGTTTTCCCTAGTTTGGGGGCTGCAAGGAGCAGGTTAGCACTGCTCTGGCTGTTGGCACCTGTTTCTTTCCACATTTCCTCACTTGAGCGTTCCATTTCCCAGGATGAAACACAAGCTCCACAGACAACTGCAAATGAGTTACTTTTGGGTGGGGATGGGGATGGGGGAAGGATGGTAAATGGAGCAGGTGGGAAGAAGTGAGACCCTTTCTCTAGATGTGGCGAAATTTATACTATGAGATTGTCTCTTAGTCTGGAATCATGGCACCAGCATGCATTTTTCATTCATTAAACATTTTTTTAAATGACTTTAAAAGACAATTAAGGTGATATAAACGAACTTTATTCAACACTTCAGGAGAAAAAAAAAAAAAAAACGCTTCACGAGGCCTGCAGTCTCTGGTCTCAAGGGTCCGGGCACCTGTAAAATGGGGCAGAAGTCAGGATGCTTTTATACGACAAAAAATAAAAAAGAAATAAGTATAGAGCTGGTTACACTGTGTTTCTGGTCACATGGATCACTTACAGGGACACAAAAATTATCTTAAGTTTCAGTTTGCTGACCTGGCACCCTGGGCAGGAGTGGCTTCATCTTGACCTGGGAAGATGAATGAGCTGCAGAGGAAGGAAAATCAACTCTATTTGCAAGAGATGAGGGCCTGAAGCTGAGGGGAGTTAGAGCTTTCTCTCCCTGTGTTCTGACCTCTTTTTCATGTTTAAATAGGTTGAAGCCAACTGCGGCAGTGGATGAGTATTTTGCATATCTTGTTTATTTATTTTTAGCAGTCTTGGATTTCTTTTTCCCCAACTAGGACAGTAGATTTCATTCAGATTTTCCATACAGATGGACAAGTTGGCTTTAAAAATTGTCAAGTAAGGCGTTCCTTTAGAAGGCTTTGCTCTCTCACACAAAGGCCTTTGGGGAAGGTGCAGCTTTTTCAGTTCAGTTGCTCAGTCATGTCTGACTCTTTGCTACCCCATGGGCTGCAGCAAGCCAGGCCTCCTTATCCATCACCAGCTCCTGGAGTTCGCTCAAATTCATGTCCATTGAGTCGGTGATGCCATCCAACCACCTCATCCTCTGTTGTCCCCTTCTCCTCCTGCCTTCAATCTTTTCCAGCATCCGAGTCTTTTCCAATGAGTCAGCTCTTCGCATCAGGTGGCCAAAGTATTGGAGTTTCAGCTTCAACATCAGTCCTCCCAATGAATATTCAGGACTGATTTCCTTTAGGATGGACTGGTTGGATCTCCTTGCAGTCCAAGGGACTCTCAAGAGTCTTCTCCAACACCACAGTTCAAAAGCATCAATTCTTTGGTGCTCAACATTTTGCTGCCTGATAAAAGATGTGTTCTTGCATTCTGAGAGAGTTTGAATTAGGTGCTAAAAGGAAGATGGTGTCTGTTTTCCAAATGAGGGAGGTCATTTGCTGATTCACAGAGCATGCAAGTAAAGGCATCTTGAAATGTGTTAGAATCAAGAGTCTCGGCACATGGGGTCCTGGCCAGTGGACAAATTCTGTGCTCATTCACTTTGATGATTCTCTCTGGGGACTGGTACTTTTCAAAATTATCTGTCTCATGATATGTTCAATGTACTACATAACTCATTTTAAAAGGTAAGTGACAGTTGATGTTAATGTGTATGGGGGAGACCCTGTCCATTTCAGAGTAAGATTAGATCACAGGAAACTTCTCTGAGGCTTTCTTTTTTAGGAAAATAGAAAAAAAATGGAACACATATACATTTGCACACAGTTGATGCTGAAAGCTCACTTTTCTATACACTGGTGCCAAATCAAATCTTGGAGACAGACAGATTGTGGGTAAAGTAGAAAAGGCAGGCAAAGGGGGACACAGCAGGCCCATGCCCTAAAACCATGTGTCCCCACTTGGGGAAGATAGTGACAAGTTTTATAGTAATGGTTCAAAGATGGCTTGGTCAGCTTGTGGACATTCTTCTGTTGGGTTGGTGATGAGGCAAGTAGAAGTCAATATCATCAGCCTTCAGGTCCAGCTGATCTGAGTTCTACATGCTTGTGGGCAGCATATCATCTTTAATCATTAACTTCTCCCACCTGGAGTGGGCTTCAGTATCTGCAAAATAGCTCAAAGATCCTGTTGTGTTTATCCCTTGACTAGGGCTTCTCAGGTGGCTCAGTGGTAAAGAATCCCCCTGTCAAGCAGGAGACCTGGGTTCTATCCTTGGGTTGGGAAGATCCCCTTGAAAAGGAAATGGCAACCCACTCCTGTATTCTTGCCTGGGAAATCCCATGGACAGAGGAGCCCGGTGGGCTACAGTCCATGGGGTTGCAAAGTTGGACATGACTTAGCAAATGAAGAACAACAATCCCTTGATGGGGCAACAGGACGTTACCCCAAGGCTGCACTTGACTGTTTTCTCCCTGATTTTGCATCCCCTCCCTTCCCTAATTAACAAGTGCTTGAATCTGCCCAGTGGGACTCAGGGAAGGTCATGGAAGCTGAAGGAAGGCTGTTTCCTATAATCTAAGAAATAGGGGACACAGAAAGGCCCTGTGCCCAGGTGCTCCACAAGGCTCTGAGTGGTATCACAATTAGGACTTTGATACTTTGGCTGTTTGAGTCTTGACTCTCCTAGTCAACCCCCTCAGCGTACAGACACAGAAACCGAGGCCCAGAGAAACAGAAACTTCTATGGGGTTACAGTGGAATGGGACATGTCAGATTTACACACTGGTCTCCTGGTTGCAAATTCATGGCTTTAGCTAATTTATCTGCTGCTTCTTATTTCTCTGAATTCCGTAACAGAGGCATCTCTGAAATTGTACTTTTCGTTTGAAGAAATATTCAAAAGGAACTGTGGCTCTTCCAGGACAGGTGTGTTTAGTCTGAGCACCATAGGCCAGTACCTTTTACACGGTGATGTGCAAAAGATTCATGAGAATGCAGATCCTGATGAATAGATCTTGCGGGGCGTGGGGGGACGGCGGGAGGGGGAAGCTAGCTCTTGGAATCGTGGATGCGGTCACTCCATGTATTGAGCGGCAGAACAGCAGCCAGCATCTTTCCTCCTTGCCTTTCCTTTCTCACTGAAAGAACAGCCCTGGGGATTCAGGAGCCCTTGTTTTTCCTGTTACCAGGTCACTATGCTCCCTCAGCTGATCAGGATGCCTTTCACTGCTCTGTCCTCACCCAGACCTGAGACTGTTAGAAAGAGCCCCTAGAGACAGGGACTTGAGCTAGAGGGTGTGATCTTTTGTCTAGTGACTTAGCACCATCTAAGTTGCTTCCACAAAACCTCTTACACTTAAGCAATGCGCTCAATTCTGATGGTTAAAAAAAAAGTCTTTTTTCTCTCGCACAAGTGGCCTCCCAGCTGCAGCACATTTCTCTCCTTCTGGGAATGCAGCTGGCGTGCTGCAAGCTCACAGGCCTGACCCTAACCCTGGGGTTCAGCAGGTCTCTTTGTGCATTTCCCCAGAGATCGCTTCTACCTTGCATTTCTTGAGCTGTCGTACCCAGATTCAGGTCTGCGTGCCTCTGTGCGCCCTCTGAGCTGAGCAAACAGCTTGAGCAATGACAGGGCAGGACTCTTTGAAGGTAGGCAAGCTTAGGACTTCCCTAGTGGTCCAGTGGTTAAGACCTCGTGCTTCCAATGCAAGGGGTACTGGGTTTGATCCCTGGTAGGGGGATTAAGATCCCACATGCCTTGCAGTGTGGCAAGAAAAAACATATAATAATAAAGCAGTTCAGCTTCAGTGGCACCCACTTCTCATGTCTCCCTTCTATGAAGCTTACCTGCCTCTGACGTCCTCTGCTGTGGCTCTTTAAGTTGCTCTGTCAGTTTTTTCAGTCTTATTATCAACTATTCTCAGGAAAGAAACAATTTAATCCAAACTACAACACACATTCACCAGACTTTTATTAAGGCCTTACTATGTGAAACAGGGCTAGAGTGGTAGAGAGGATGAGCTCTGGAGTCTGACTGCCTAACTAATCAAATCAGAGCACTATACTTATTAAATATGGAACCTCCCCAAGTATAGTTTTGTCATCTGTAAAAAATATCACTTATCTCATACATTATAATTATCATAATACCTGCCTCATGCATTTGTTACAAGATTTTCCATGTAAAACCTTTAGCTCAGTGCCTTAGCAAAGTGATCAATAAATGTCAGCCTCTAAAATTAGGGTCCTGAACCCAATTCCAATGTGGCAGTGGAGGGGGTGTCCCACACCAACAGCCATTCCCCAGATGCCAGCTATGTATCCTACAGTCAATTCATTTCCACCACCATCTGCCCAGAGACAGCAGATTCCACTGGTAAATGCTCAGTCCTGAAAGACACTCTCCACCTCAGATACCAGTCACAAGCCCTGGTTGTTGCCTGTGCTTCTGACTGATTGGCTACTTAATCAGAGGTTCCAACAACCCTTCGACTCAGGATCCAATTGCAAGTCCATGTTATTACCTGTACCTCTTACAGACTGGCTATAAATTGAGGTTCCCATGACCCTCTCCTTGGATTTGATTAATTTTCTAGAGCAGCTTCCCAGGTGGGTGCTCTGCTGTGCTTAGTCGTTCAATTATGTCTGACTTTTTGCAACCCCATGGGCTTGCATAGCCCACTAGGCTCCTCTGTCCATGGGAATTCTCCAGGCAAGAATACTGGAGTGGATTGCCATGCTCTCTGCCAGGGGATCTTCCCAACCCAGGGATCAAACCCAGGTCTCCCTCATTACGGGCAGATTCTTTACCATCTGAGCCACCAGGAAAGCCCAAGAATACTGGAGTGGGTAGCCTATCCCTTCTCCAGGGGAATTTCCCTGTTCTGAGAGTGCAGCTGGCGTGCTGCGAGCTCACAGGCCTGCCCCTGCCTGGGTTGATTCTGACCCAGGAATAGAACCCAGGTGTCCTGCATTGCAGGCAGATTCTCTACCAGCTGAGCTAGGGAAGCCCAGGTGGGTGCAGTGGTAAAGAATCCTAGTCCACTGCCAATGCAGGAGACAGAGGAGACCCAGGTTCGATCCCTGAGTCAGGAAGAACCCCTAGAGAAGGAAAAGGCAACCCACTTCAGTATTCTTGCCTGGGAAATCCCATGGACAGAGGAGCTTTGTGGGCTATAGTCCATGGAGTTGCAAAGAGTCAGACATAACTGAGCACACACGCACACACATGGCTTCCAGCACTCAGGAAGCTCCTTTACTCACTAGTTCACCAGTTTATTATAACAGAATATATAACTCAAGAACAGCCTGACGGAAGAGAGGCCTAAGGCAAGGCATAGGAAAGGACACAGAGCACGCCATTCTCCTTAAGTCTCCGCGGGTGGTGAACCACGCCCTGTTTTGAGTTTTTTATGGAAGCTTCATGACACAGACATAACTGATGAAATCACTGGCCATTGTTGACTGATTCAACCTCCAGACCTTCTAGCCTTGCAGCTGGTCAGAGGGTGGGACAAAAACCCCAACTCTCGAATCCTGTGCTGGTTTTGCTGGCAACCAGTCTCCCCCAGACCCTCAAGCAGTCACTTCATTCATATAACAAAAGACACCTTTATTGCTCTCATCACAGGATATTCCAAAGGTTTTTGGAGCTCTGTGTTCAAAATGGGGATGAAGATCAATATTTTTTTTTTACCATAAATCCCAATGTCTATTGAGTAGCCTCAATGGAGTAGCCTCTATTGTTAAGATAATATTCCTGTCCTCAGAGAGTTTACATAGTAATGGAGAGTTTGAAGAATAAGTACATCGACTACTACAATGAAAAAATGATAGATAGATACATAGATATGCAGACAGATATTTGATGAGGGCCAAACTGTGAGTGAAGTCACAGAACTCAGGGAGTAAGGAGCGATTTTCAGTGAGAAGCCTGTGGGGTTTAACATAAAGGTAAGCCCTGCCCCAGAAATTAGCAAAGAAACCTTCAAGCTAAGAATGATTTCTACATTTTTTAATGGTTGACAGAAAATCAAGAATAATGATATTTCACATGCATGGTAAGTCATTTCAATCTGTCCAACCCTTTGCAACCCACAGACTGTAGGCTGATCTTCCCAATTCAGGGATTGAACCCAAGTCTCCTGTGTTTCCTGCATTCGCAGGTGGGTTCTTTACCACTAGCACCACCTGGGAAGGGATATATCATGATCCCTTACAATGATGTAAAGTCCAAATTTCACTGTCCGTAAATAAAGTTTTATTGGAACACAGTCATGCTCACTGATTTAGGTAGCAGCTATAGCTGCTATACGACAGAATTGTGACAAAACTGAGTTATTGTGACAAAAACCTCACGTCTCAGAGAGCCAAAAATATTTACTACCTGGCCCTTTGCAGAAAAAATTTTGCTGGCCTCTGAACTGCCCATCTAGGAGGGTGCAAGAAAACTCTTCAGTCAAGGTGAGTATTGGACTGAATTTTGACAGGTGTTTGGAGTTTCAAAAGACACATAAGGTAGAGGTCTGTGGAAAGCCACATTATTAGTGAGCTCATAGAATTATGGGGGTGAGGAGCATGTTCAGTGAGCCGCACGTGGACCTACTTGGCTACAGTAAAGGGTGTGCTTGTGAGAGAAGCAGGTAGGGCAGACTGGGTCCATTCCATGAATTTCTCAAATGCTAAAGCAATACATATCTTCTTGCTTGCTAAGTAATGGGAATTGTATGGGAATGCTAAGTAATCTAAAGAATTGTATGTTGGGGGGCATGTAATGATGAAACCATAACTCTATTTTAGCTTAATCTCATAAAATATGTAGCACAGTGTGGAAATGAGACCAATTAAGAAAGCTTCTACAGTGTTTGCTTTTAGTGTCTGCTTTAAAACTTAAAATAAGAGAATAATGCTCAAAGGTGGAATTTCAGACATTGATAAAAAGAGAACTTTTGTCTATGTATTTCCTGTACACCCACTCCGCTACTGCCACCAACTATGCCATTATTACCTCAGTTCTCCACGGTAATTTAAACTTTCTGTTGTATATTTCTGGGGTACACAGCCAGGCTGATTTGCACTCACTTACTAGAGGGTATGGAGGTACCAGGCAAGTACCAGGTTTTGCTTTTACTATGTCTTTGGTTTTTGGAGAAACTAGGGGATTATTCTAACCTAGAGCCATTGAGTTGCCGCAACCATGGGGAGAGATGGCTAATGAATTGCCCTGGGAATCTTTTATTCGTAGTCTTGGGTGCAGTCCTGAGCTGACATGGAGTATCATTGATTTCTGATGAGTAAATCAGAATTGTGGGAAGAGTGGTTGCATCATCCTACCTTCCTGGAATTCTGGAGTTCAGGACAATCTCCAAGGCTTCCCCACATTAGGACATGTCTGTAAAACTCCCTGTTTTTTAGAGTTTCTCAGTGCTAGACATGAACCTGGGGTTCTGTGTGACACTTTGGGTTACAACGGAAGGTTATGCAACATTTCATAGTTGTCTCTGCATCAAGAAGATACTTCAAGACTTCAGAATCAGATTTAATACCTCCTTAGTAGTAATAGAAGTGTTAGTTACTAAGTTGTGTCCGACTCTTTGTGTTTATGGGCTGCAGCCCACCAGGTTCCTCTGTCCATGGAATTTTCCAGGCAAGAATACTGGAATGGGTTGCCATTCCTTTCTCCAGGGGATCTCCCTGATCCAGGGATCGAACCCTGGTCTCCTGCATTGCAGGCAGATTCTTTTCCGTCTGAGCCCCCAGGAAAGCCCTACCACCTCCTTAATTTCACTCAGTTATCCAGCCTAACTGTTATGGCTCAAAGATCAGGTTACCATAAATCTTTGGAAGGTAGGTTCATCTAGTTTAATCTAGAAGTTGGAGAATTTGCTTACCTAGTTTCAACAACAAAAGAGGGAATTTTCTCTTTGATGGCTTCAAAGGGTGCGGTGTTTCCCTCTTGTAGAACCACAAAGCTAATTCTTTGTGCCATGATGAGCATTGTCACTAAACTCTTCTTCCAAGAAGTTGTGTGGCATAAATAGTATGATATTTTTTTGAGAATGTAATCAGAGCAACAAGTATGATGTCCATGGAATAGTTCTAGATTTCTCTATCTGCTTCAGTACAATTGTGAGTCAAGTAACAGGAATAGTTGGTTCAAGAAAAAGGTAATGTTTAGTTCAGGAACTCTGGATTTAAATCCTCAGACTTTGGAATAAATCTTTCCCACCCTCTCAGCTCCTTTCCTCTGATAAGTATTAAGAGTGACTCCAGTTTATTCATCTGCTTTTTTCATTTAATTAAATAGACCTGATTCCTGACCTGAGGCCCTCCCCTCACACTTCCCCCAAGATTGCTTCCTCTGTTCTGGTGTTTTCTCTCTCTTGCTTTCAGAATTAATAGGAAACCTGGTCTCTGAGCTGTTCTCAGCATCGTTAAGTGTGAACCTTCCCTGTCAAAATCTTCACAAGGAAAATGAGTCACAGCATCACCAGGGTGATGAGGTCACGATACCACAGCCCCTGCTTTAAAAATGTATTTGTACTTTTCTGTTGTAAGTCTATTTTATGAGAACCATGAAATTGGGGTGACAGCTCTGAAACCTGTTCTTTTAGACACTGGTAACTGGCTCAGCCTTGGCAGGCACTGGCCATGTGACCACGTTATGCTCTGGGTTCTCCCTCCAAGCACTCCACTTTTCACCTCGCCTGGGAGGCTGGAGACAGTGCATGCAGTGAGTGCTGGTGTCTCCCTGGGGCCATTTTACCTCCCATGCAACTGTGCAAAATTTTGAGTTCAAACCCTGGCTCTGTTACTTACTAGCTTGTGATTGTGAGCAAGTTATTTAATGTCCCTGTGCCTAAGCCCCTTCACCTATAAAATTAAATTTAATAACTCTATTTTTATATTTACAACATATAATAAAGTGCCTAGAAGAGTAGTTGGCACATGGTACTATATAATTCTTCAATTTATTATTAGAATAAAGTACCCTCAGAGGGTATTTTATAGTACCTTTAAAGAGGCTTTTTGAGAGAAGCATTTGTTATTTTTATGAAATATGCATAACCCTAAAAAATTCCTCCATAATCGATCAGAGACAGAAAACTATAATGCACCTAATCCTTAGTCTCCAGAAAGTAGCAACTTTCACTTCACTTGTATTGTCTTCTTCCAGGCAATTATTTATTGAGTTTTTAAATACCAGACATTTTACAAATACTGTTTTCTTTCTTCCTCAAGAAAGTCTGCACAGTAAATGTTAGTATCTATATGGTGGATGTAGAAGCTAAATTCTGAAGAAATTAAGTCATTTATTGCAGGTCATATATTTAAACCATGGCTAAACCAGGATTTGAACATGAATTGTTTGAGCCAAAAGCCATGCCAGGGAATATTTAATCAGTGAATTCAGTGCCTGGTGACCTAAAGAGAATTTGATGTCTAAAAACAAAGGGAGGGGCAAGTAAAGAAGAGTGACAAGAATAACAACATTAGCAAATTTAGATTCAGTTATGATTTATGGATTTTTCTAGAGTCTTGTATGTTTGCCCTTACACTATCCAACAGCTTGGGGATAGAATTTCAGTTAAAATGGAAATAAGTCTATTTGTCTTGAAACTGTATGCCATTGAACTTACATCCCCACCCCTCCTCACCAAAAATATTCATTTGTTTTTTCCACACATGAAAGAATACAACATATCTTCTAGAATCATAAAGAAAGCATGTTGTTCTTTTTTATTTTTCTTTAGATTTCTCAGGTGCTGTTCTAAATGGGCAATCACATACCTGTGATTGATATAGACTATTTAGGCATGTGCAAATAACTGTTGACAGATAGCA
This sequence comes from Dama dama, assembly GCF_033118175.1. NCBI lineage: Eukaryota > Metazoa > Chordata > Mammalia > Artiodactyla > Cervidae > Dama > Dama dama. The sequence goes on along the minus strand of NC_083699.1, from coordinate 58,131,292 downwards.
ATGTGCCTGCAAAATCATCCCACTAGTCACCTCATAGAAATAAGCATACTGTACAAAGCAGTATGCTTGCTGTGCAGGTACAGTTTCAAGAAAAATCACCCACTTCCCCCTTTCAAACATGTTCCTGCTCCTAATCCCTCCTATACAGAAATTCTGGAACCATCTGTTATAAGACCTAAAATGTAGACCAGTTCTGTTCATTATAAAGTACTTCAAGTAGTCTTAGTGCTGATATTAGCAATGCTACTGTAGCAATAGTAGCATTGCTACTATTCAATGACTCTTCTTTTTCGGAGTATTTTGTATTGAATTCTTAGATTGAATTCTGTTAGGTTCCTTAAAATGCAAGGAGATTGAAAACCTAGGTTTAAGATCTGTTCTACTATTTGTTGGGCTTTTCACCAATCTGTGTTTCAGTTGCTTCTGTTTATGAAAGGGAAAGCACCCTTGCTTAGCCTACTTCATTGTAATTCCTCCAGGAATAGTTTTATGAGGTGGAAAGTACTTCATAACCTGAAATATATAAATTCAATTTACTGTCATTTTTTTTTTGTAAAGCAAATAGTATCTCAGGTTCGTTTCCATACTTTGTCAACTATGTTTCATAATGACGTGCACCCTAATGACACATGTTAGATGTGTACTAGGTACAATGACACTTGGAGGAGTTTCACTAGTATCCAATGGGCACGCACTGGATCGAGTTGGAAGCCCCAAATCTTGATCTCCCTCTCCTTAGGACCACATGCTCCTAAGCTAACCTCCCACAAAGTTTCTGGCAGCTGCATTCACAGCTTTCACCAAGGATGAGTAAACAGAGGAGCTCTCAGAACCGACAGGGCAATTGTTTTCCTGATGTGGAAGAGCTATAGGCAGATAGTGAGATAGAGATGTGAAATAGGAGCTGTATTAGATTTTTTCTGTTGTTGTTGGATGGGGGTAGGGGTGTCAGGTAAAAGGTACATTTTGAGAATGAACACACTTCTAGTTTAAGTGAATTTCCATCACAAAGACGCTGGATTGTGTGGTGGTTTAGACACAGGTAAAGTTAAAGAGGATTGGTGTGTGTGAGGAGAGAGGGATTGTGATTTACCCTTGACAGTATAAACAGATCTGCCCCCTTCCCAAGGATAGGAAAGAACTAGATTGAGTTTTATGGCATACTTTAGATGATTTTTTGTTTCTCCCTCTGAGTATAGATAGTACTATAGACTTAAGGATCTGGACTCTCTCCTCCCTGGGTGGGGATACCAGCAGTGATGGACTCAGTCTAATGGTAATGTAGAAATTACATTGAGATGAGAGTGATGATGACAATGACGATGATGTGAAAATTAATTGTCCCTTTTTGAGAATGTACAATATAACAGGGACTGTGCCAAGTACTTTATATATATTAACTCATATAATGCTCACAGCAACCCAATGAGATAACCCTGTTATTCCTCCATCTTACCTGGTGGCTCAGCTGGTAAAGAATCCGCCTGCAATGCAAGACATCTGGGTTTGATCCCTGGGTTGGGAAGAACCCCTAGAGAAAGGAACAGCTACCCATTCCAGTATTCTGGCCTGGAGAATTCCATGGACTGTACAGTCTATGAGGTCGCAAAGAGTCAGACATGACTGAGTGACTTTCACTTTCACAGGTAAGGAAGCTGAGGTTAACTTGCCCAAAATGAGGAGCTCGTAATTAAGTGGCAGAGCCAAGATTTTAACCTATGTATATCTAACTGCATAGCCTATGCTCTTACCACCAGGGAATATTGGCTTCCTACAGTCTATTTTAAAAAACATTAAATAGGGCTTCCTTGATAGCTCAGTGGTAAAGAATCCACCCGCCAAAGCAGAAGACACAGGTTTGATTCCTGGTCTGGGAAGATCCCACATGTCATGGAGCAGCTAAGCCCGTGCACCATAACTACTGAGCCAGAGGAGCCGCTGCAGGGAGAAGCCTGTTCACCACTCTAGTTTAGAGTGGTCCCTGCTGTCCGCAACTAGAGAAAAGCCCGTGCAGCCACAAAGACCCAGCACAGCCAAAAATAAATAAATAAAATAATTTGTCAAAAGACAGTTTTTTTTGTTTGTTTTTTTTTTAAAGCACTGAACAAAGACAGGGATTGAGGGCAAGCCCAGTCTTTAGACGTTGGATAATAGCTTTCTGTTTCCCCATTTACCTTGATTATAAAGCAGACACAGTGATGTCTTCCTCACAGCATTTTGATGAGAACTGAATTTAAATATTAACTATATATGTGGTATGCTCCCTATAAATTAAGAGGAGAGAGAGCTATGGCTGCTGGGGAGTAGTTTGACAAAACCCCAAGCATTAGTTTTCCAGAGAGAAGCAATGACACCCAGTCAGTTATCTGGGTGCTGCCCATTTACATGCTCTTTGATCACCAACACAGCATGGCATGTAGTCACTTAACAACAACCACAAATAAATATTTTGGGGGCATCAACCATGTGCCAGCCCTGTTTTACCTACCAAGGCTTTGAGGACTATACAAAACTGACAAGCCCTGCTTCCAGAGGCTTTATAGTCCAGGGGACAATTCAGTTAATAATGAGATAAAAATATATGTCAGGTGCATATAAGCACAAAGAAGGAAAAACCAGGTGAGTAGACCAACAGTGACACTATTTGGGGAAGGACATATAGCTGAGTGAATGAGGAGTGTCTCTCTCACTCATCTGTTCACTGGAAAAAAATTATCCAGTACTACTGACTTAGAATGTAGTAAATTACATTTCATAATGAAAGAAGTTTAATTAAGAAAAGAATAAATCAGTCATCACTAGTCAGTATAGTAGGAAGAACATGGCAATTTAATTGAATATTTATCTCATCGTGTTTTAATTTCCTGAACCAGAGACATTTTGCAGAGTCTTACCTGATAGGAAAGCAGAGCTTTTGGTCAAGTTCACTGGGCTCTGGGGTTTCTTTTCCTTCTGGCTGGCTCTGGGAACCTTCTCCAGCAGCTTGGGGTGTGGTTTGCTCTTGGGAATGCTCAACTGGGTGGAATCCCCCTGCAGTGGTGGTACAAGGGACTGTCTGCCAGTCAGGCTTGTCTGTCTTTTCCCAGATGTACTGGCTGCCATCTGCTCTCCTCTTTCGTCACTTGTTGGCCGAGGAAGCCTCACAGTCCCACTCATCATCTGGTGTGTGAGTTCAGCCACTTCAGCAGCCTGATAAGGAGTCCCTCTATTGTGTTCCCAGCTCATTGGCCATAGTAGGCACAGAGACTTCTCCTAGAGCAGGGTTTGGTATCTCCTCACCTTGTCCACCTCTCCTTCCTTCCAGTGTGCCACTTAAGAGGTAGTGATCACTTGTAGAGGTTGTTGTTGTTGTTGTTTAGTCGCTAAGTCATGTCTGACTCTTTTGTGACCCCATGAACTGTAATCTGCCAAGCTCCTTCTGTCCATGTGATTTCCCAGGAAAGAATACTGGAGTATGTTGCCGTTGCCATTTCCTGCTCCAGGGGATTTTTCTGACCCAGGGATTGAACCCAAATTTCTTACATTGGCAGGCAAAATCCTTACCATTGAGCCACCTGGGAAGCCAAGGTAGAGAACTGCAATCAGCAGCTCTCATCAGAGACTGCTTCTGCTGCTCAAGCATGGAGCCCTTTCCTTTCAGAGTTGACTCTCAGCTGGCATTTGCTTGAGAATCACTGACTTTGACCCTTGATTCAGTTAGCTCACTTATATCTCTTTCACCATACCCAAAGAGTACTCTTTTTCTGAAAGAGTTTAGTCAAATTATTCTGTCTAGCATGGGCCCTTAGAGATTTGTTATTCAGTTGCCAAGTCATGTCCAACTCTTTGCAACCCCATGGACTGAGCACACCAGGCTTCCCTGTCCTTCACTATCTCCTGGAGTTTGCTCAGACTCAAGTCCATTGAAATGGAGATGCCATCCAACTATCTCATTCTCTGTCATCCATCTCTCCTCCTGCCCTCAATCTTTCTCAGCATCAAGGTCTTTTCCAATGAGTTGGCTCTTCGCATCAGGTGGCCAAAGTATTGGAGCTTCAGCATCAGTCCTTCCAATGAGTATTCAAGGTTGATTTCCTTTAGGATTGACAGGTTTGATCTCTTTGCTGTCCAAGGGACTCTCAAGAGTCTCCTCTAGGACTGTAATTCAAAAGCATTAATTTTATAGACCAGCAGAAGTATATGCCTCGTCTTAACCCTGGCCTCTTCCCAGCGCCCATTTGAAGAAGGGGGCTTCCTTCCTTGAATATCTAAGGGACCAGTCATCTCTAGCCTACAACCTTAGGCCATGGGGCTGGCTCATTATACAGATTAAGTCTTAACAGGGAAGGCTAGAGTCTCCAACAACCTTCCCGGAATATTTTCATCTGTTTAACTTATAAAGAGGTGAGATACATATTTGAAAAATAATTTGATTGATATGATTCCAGATAACCCATGGGTAAGATGAATATGTTTGTCTTTTTTTTCTAGATTTGTTTCCCTTTCTAAGTGTTTTTTAAATTATTATCAATGTCATTTCTATAGTTTTGTGACTTGTCTGATTCCTGCTCTTTCATTTCTATAATTGGATTCTTTGTTCAACCTCACTGCAAGAAGTCAGTTATTCAGTTAAGTGTTGGGCAAACATATACTTGTCTTAGCCAGATGCTCTTGAAGTCCATCACTGGGAAATGATTAAAAATTGACCAAAAAAATTAATCCCAGATTAATTTGCTTATCATCATCTTTCTGAAATGGCAGTAATTGAGTTTCAAATTTTAAATTCATCCAACAAATATTAACTAAGCATCTACTGTATGCTAGACACCATTCTAAAAACTGGAGATTCATCTGTAAGCAAAAAAAGCCTTTTGTATGCTGACTTTTATCTGTTAGAAGGTGCCAATTATAGTATGTTCTTTGCTTCATCTCCATCTGTCTTTGTGGGACAAATAGAATTATACATACACAAAATAAAAGATAACTCTTTTGAATGGAAACTGAGTTCTTCACCAGTAGTGCTTTATACTGTGTTGAATATGCCACTTCATATTCTTTAGGAAGTTGCTGGGCTGCACATGTTAAATAAATAATATATGAAAGTGAGTGAAGACCCATATCTTCATCAGTATCCATTATCTGAAAAGTTCACATTATTATTTCAGTTTCCATTGTGAGATTATTTGGTTTTTTCACATAGTCAGTCAATCACTGAGCATTTCTTACCCACTTATTACCACTCTGGAACTGCAGTGTTATGCTGCATGCTTCATCTAAAAAGGAAAAGAGAATTCCCTCACTACCACTGTGCCAGGATTTGCAAAGTAGCTCTTTTTTTTTTTTTTTTTTAAAAGGCGGCAGATATACTCTTAGTGTATTTCTCTCTCTCTTTTATAAAATAATTTTATTCTGTTTATTTTTTAATGTGCTGGGACTTCATTACTGCTCTGGCTTTTCTCTAGTTACGGCAAATGGAGGCTACTTTCTAGTTGCACTGCATGAACTTCTCACTGCAGGAGCTTCTCTTATTCCCAGCACAGGCTATAGGGTGTGCAGTAGTCACGGCATGTGGGCTCAGTACCTGTACCTCCTGGGTTCTAGAGCTCAGACTCAATAGTTGTGGTGCACAGGCTTAATTGGTCCACGGCATGTGGCATCTTCCCAAATCAAACCCTCATCTCCTGCACTGGTAGGCAGATTCTTCACCACTGAGCCACCAGGGAAGCCTGCAAAGTCAATCTTGATGTCTCACGTTCCCCCAGAGAATTGCCCAGTTGTCATATGTCTGGGCCCCCAACTGTCTAGGAACTAAGAGAATTCTTCATTGCACTGAAGATCATAGTTCAAAAAAATGATGGCCATTGTTGGCTGGAGCACAACAGTTTCATTGCCTTTATTTACATCCTGTTCGCCATCCCCTCACACCCTTAGTAAGACTTTCAAACCAGATTGAGTGTTAAGAGACCCCCATATCTGAGCTATCTTCTAAATGACATCTTCTTTCCTAGAACTGCCTGAAAACCTGAAGACATTTCCTCTACAAAACTGAACAAGGTTGGCCCATCCTGCTTTCGCTCTTCCATAAGTGGTGATCCTCTGGATTTCTGATCTTTGACTAGATTCAGTGCAAGTACAGAAACTCCACTGGGGATTTCTTTAATACTTGGACATGTCTCCTAAAGTATATGCTATCAACTATGCTCAAAGCCAACTAAATAGAAAAACAGAGTGAAATTTTCTTATGTGAATTTTCCCTCAATAAATTATTAACAAAAATAGAGTGAGCCATAAGTAGATATTTATTAGATTTGTACAGATCCATTCACACTTTACTCTGGTTCTGATCTCTCTGGCCCTTCAATTTGGCTTCTCGGAAATATCTTTCACTCAATCAAATTGAAAATAGTTTGGTTTACTAAAGATATTCTTAGAAATAAGAACTGATGCACATCAATAACTTTTTAAAAGCATTTGAAATTCAATCCTGTTTCAAAGATAATGTAAAATATTATCACTGTAGTATTAAGAGCTAGCAGAAGTTGATACAGGACCACATTTTTCAGTATTTGGAAGGCTGAAGTATTCCTGTGATAACTGCAAAAAGCTAAATGAATTGAAATGTCCCAGTTGAATGGCTGATGTTATTTTAGTTCTGAAAATTAAGCATTTATAGATTTTTGCCTAAAGCTCTTGTAACATAATAAATGCAAATGTTTGGACATCTTAGACTGAATCCTAATTTGTCTACTCCCTCTCCCCCCAGAGAAAAAGGAAATTATTAACCAGAGCTCATTATTGGGTATGAAATATCTGTTTCTTTTATCTGGTTTTCTTATTTGTGATTCTTAAATGGTGATGAAAAGTATTGCCCTTTCACCCAATGGACCTTAAAATTTGACTAGATCCCAACAAGTGAGTAGGCTTCCCTGGTGGCTCAGTGCTAAAGAATCCATTGGGTTTGATCCCTGGGTCAAGAAGATCCCCTGGAGAAGGAAATGGCGACCCTCTCCAGGCAAGAGCCTGGGAAATCCCATGGACAGAGGAGCCTGACAGGCTATAGTCCATGGGGTCGCAGAAGAGTCAGACACGACTTAGTAACTAAACCAACAACAACAAAAACAGGAAGTTAGTGAAATGGTTCCCTTCATCTCCTTCAAACCAATATTCATCCAAGACTTTAGCCTTCATTGAGAAGTAAATATTTTCCATACCTTGGTTTCCTTTAAGATCTCACAAACTTTAAGATCTCCCAAAGAACTTTTCAGTACAAATTCTCAGCTATAACAATGAAGATTTCTGAAAAAATCATGGTGACTCATCATGACCCTCTTCCTACATGTAAGGAACTGCATTGGCAGGTCCCCATTCATTAATTCATGGATAGCAACATCTCCATGTTAAAATGAGAGGATTTCATCAGAGCTCAGCACAAAGCTTATTTGTGGCCAAGCTGAGTTTAAGAAATAAATATTTTAGTAAAACTATAAACTGACTTTTTTTAGCCATTAAATACCAGACTCTCCTTTTATCTGGACCTCCTCCATCTGTAACTGACATATTTAGACTATTGGCCTTACTTTATGGGCTTCCCAGTGGTGGTGCTAGTGGTAAAGAACTCTCTTGCCAATGCAGGAGAGGCAAGAGACATTTGATCCCTGGGTTGGGAAGATCCCCTGGAGGAGGGCATGGCAACTTACTCCAGTATTCTTGCATGGAAAATTCAATGGACAGAGAGGCCTAGCGGGCTACAGTCCACGGAGCTGCAAAGAGTTGGACATGGCTGAGCACATACACCCTACCATCCTTACTTTATAGATGGGTGAAAGTTCAGATGTCTCCTTGAATTCCTGGGAAATCACTGATTGCTAAATACTATGAGGTTATTTTTTAGAAGTATATTTTAAAAAGAGTCCTGTGTGGACAGACACAGTTTCTGTCTGCTCACTAGTATGTCTGTGGTGCCCAGCATAGGCACTCAGTGTTGTTAAATGAATAGATGAACCAGGATGTTGACATGACACTTTATGGACAATCTGCTACAAGAAAGACTAAGTTATTCAAGGTCACTGATGCAATAAAATTGGACTTGGAGTTAGGTAGGAAGGAAGAGGACTTAAGTTCAAATACAAATGAGACCACTGACTGATTCACTTATGGTATCAACTAAAGCAAATTTTCAGGGCACAGCTTTCCCCATTAGAAGCTGAAAGGGTTGTGCTAAATGTACTGAGTGATCTCTGGTTTCCTGGGCCGACATGTTCCTTGTTTGGGGCAAGCTCTTCTATTTCCAGTTGAGCAAAGTTCTATGTGGTCTGATGCTCTGCGGCTTCCCCCACAGCCAGTCTTGGGAAACCTTCTCTCCTTGTCTCCTCTCTCAGCAAAATACACTACAAATGCTATTACCTCTAGGACTGTGAAAGGAAATTTACCAGAAAATAACCTGGGGTTTGTCATATTTATGGAATTAATTACAAGCATCAAAGAAATTTGCACACTTCGGAATTTTCTGGCTTAAGGTCCAGTTTGTATTTAAAATATTTTTATTTCTGGATGCCTCTGTACAGTCATTTAAGTCTGACCTCATCTTACGCTGGTTTTCCTTCCCCACCTTCCTCCCCATTCCCCTCCTCTTCTTCCTTCCCCTGTCTTTCCATTCCCTTTCGCTTCCTTCATTGTCTTTGTCTCTTTCCTTCTATCTGTACAATTTGTATTAGTTGTCTATTCCTACTTAATTCCTAAAATCCAACTCCCCTAAATCTCTAATGATATTAAGGGGCCCAGCAGTTCCTCCTGGAGAAGCTGCATGTCTGTTGTGGTACTTTGGGCACTTCCTTGGGTGTATCTACCTCCTGGGTTCCCAGCTTTTGTAGGGTTGTCTCACTTCTCTGCTAACCATGTTTTTCTTCCACATTCTCTCCCTTCCTACCCACCCCTTCCTGTCTTGTGCCCCTTCCACTCCTGGATTGTCCAGGTGAGCCTGATCCCACAATCTTCACACCCACATCTAGTTTAAACCTTTCTAAACAGTCATTTCAACACAAAGGCTGTACACAGAAGCTTAAGTCCTCATCATTTGGAAAGTTAAAGTGACAGATGATTTGATAAATTGAGACAAAGAGAGAAAAACAGATTGGGGATGAAGGTGAAAAGAACTTAGAGGAACTCTTCCTTCATCCTTATAGAGTAATCTTCTTTATATCATTCAGACACTCAGCTTCCTTGTAAAGTATCTTCTTTTTATCATTCAGACTTAACTTCCTTCTTTTTATATTTTCCAAAGTTTTAAGAGTTTATCTCTTTTCTTTTATGTTCTTAAAGAGTAAAGGGTGATGCAGTTTTCTTGAGTCACCAGAGGGTCTTTTATCCCCACTTGCCTACTCAAATATTTGGCTTGTTTACTTTCACGAGTACCAATACTTGTGTTAAAGAACCATTTGGCATCAAGGCCCAAGTGCAGATGTCCTATCACATAAGATGGTGCCTCATTCAGAAAATTCAAGATAGAGTAAAATAAATTAACAACATCTTGGCTGCATGCTCCATTCACAACTGTTAATTTAACAGGGTTATGCTTCCATCTCTGAGCAGAGGGCTCCTGGCAGGGACAGCTGCTCCCGTGCCCCAGATTGTGCTGTGTGTGCCCCAGTAGGAGTCCTCAAGAGCAGCAGGAGAGCGGGAAGGTGGTATGCATCCGAGCACTGAGCAGTGTGGCAGCATGGCACTGGGAGGAGGAAGCAGAGGAGGCCCCTGCAAAGAGCTGTCGTGCACACCTTCATTCTCTGTGTGAATACATGTGCAGTTAATTGAAGAAAAAGAAAAACTTGCCTTGAGTTTTACTGGAAATTTATCCATCCTGCTTTTATTCTCAGAGGCAGTTTATTTTCAAAACTAACTTTGTATACCCATGAGCATGTTGATGGACCTAAGCAATACAGGCCCATATGCTTGTCTGAAGAATGTCAGGTCTACATCATGATGAACAGGATCTGGGTCACTGGGACAGAACTGGTATGACAGGTGGAAAACATGCATCATGTTGGCCTGCTGTGATTTGCATCCTAAACTGGAGCAAAGGCCAAGGTCAGGCCAAGGTCGAGATTGGGGCCAAGCAGAGGACTTGGTACATGATAAGCATTCTCTAATTAATGGTCTTTTGCTGCATTGTTCACTGCCGTATTTCCCCATTGCCTAAGAGAGTATTCACAAAAATTAACTTATTGTGGTGATTATTTTGCAATATATACAAATACTGAATCACTATGTTGTACACCTGAAACTAATAGAATGGTTATATGGGAACTAAAAGTAACCACACTGGGACAGTATGGTGGGCAATGACACTGTAGAGAATTCTGAGTACTCACTTGCTAGGCGTTTCTTTTCATGACTATACCTTTTATTCCTCTCCTCTGATTCAATTTCCCTGTGGAAAAAAGTTATTTGCAGCCTATGTTATGCTTTAACCTGATCAAGTGGTAAAAAGTTCACTTTCTAGTCTCTTGCCTTCAGTACTAAGATGGCTCTATTGATAATAATATAAAACTAATTTTAACTTTAAATTGCTTTGAGAATAAGAAATTGTGATTTAGTGAATATATGCCACTGTTTCAAAAGTGGAAGCTGTGTTTTCTACTCTTTCTTTTTAAAAAGAACTCAAGATTAATGACCATTTTCTGAATTCAAACCTTGAAGGCCTGGTATGTTCATTACTGATGCTGGACCACACACAGAAGGAAGTGGATGTTATTTTGTGACTAGCATTTTGAATTCTCAAATCCTGAACAAACCTCACAGAGCCCTGGAACTCATCTGCATTTTACATAAGACCCTCATGGAATTTCCTGTTTAAACCTTTAACATACTCTTTGCCCCAAACCTACTGGTTTCCTTACCAAGCTTGAAATGTTGAGGAAACAAATAGACTCCCACAATACTTTTTTAAATCATAAAGTTTTTCACAGAGTCTCTCACAAAAACCTGAAAAATCAACATCTTTCAGAGCTCTTTGATGAAAACCTAGGGTGGGTGTGACTTGAATTTCCAAAGTACATCTACAAAAAGGCTGATTTAAGTTTGGTCAAGGAGAGACACTGAGTTGGGAAAAGAACGACATATAAAATAATACCAATGATTCTGGAAGGCCAAAAGGACACTAATTTTTCTATAAAATAATGTGTTCTCTCCTAAGTTCTTTACCAGGGAAAGAAAGGAGGCATGGTTTGAATTTCCAGAGTACTGCTGATTTCTTAACTCCAAGTATGGTGCCTAGCACAAAATAAGTCATTCAATAAATATGTGTTGAATGCTGTGATTTGAAGGAAAAGAACATTGTTCCATCTCTTTTTTCCCCTCTTTTTTCTGTAAAGGTTGAAAAAAATGATGAGGACCAAAAGATTGAACAAGATGGCATCAAACCAGAAGATAAAGCTCATAAGGCCGCAACCAAAATTCAGGCTAGCTTCCGTGGACACATAACGAGGAAAAAGCTCAAAGGAGAGAAGAAGGGTGATGCCCCAGCCGCCGAGGCGGAGGCAAATGAGAAGGATGAAGCCGCCGTCGCCGAAGGCACGGAGAAGGAAGGAGAAGGCTCCACTCCCGCGGAAGCGGCCCCAGGCGCAGGCCCCAAGCCCGAGGAGAAGACCGGCAAAGCCGGCGAAACTCCTTCCGAGGAGAAGGGGGAGGGCGCCCCCGCTGCTTCCACAGAGCAGGCAGACCCCCAGGCTCCTGCCCCCTCGGAGGAGAAGGCCGGCTCTACTGAGACAGAAAGTGCCACTAAAGCTTCCACTGACAACTCGCCGTCCTCCAAGGCCGAAGATGCGCCGGCCAAGGAGGAGCCTAAACAAGCCGACGTGCCTGCTGCTGTCACTGCTGCTGCCGCCACCACCCCTGCTGCAGAGGATGCTGCTGCCATGGCAACAGCCCAGCCTCCAACGGAGACTGCGGAGAGCAGCCAAGCCGAGGAGAAGATAGGTGAGCGACCTCCAGGGTCAGACGCCAAGGTGGGCGGGGATGGCAGGACGCGGGCAGGCGGCCGATCCGGAAAGCCAGGCCACCTGTGCCATCAACGGAGGGGGGAAGATTCTAGAAGGTTTTTTCAGGAAATCAAAGGAAGCTGCGCTGAATTCCCCAAAGTGACAGGACTGAGAGCTAACTCTGGCCGCTTACATTCCCAAGTATCTCCAAGCCTGAGCGAGAACTCAGGCAGGTCTGTGTAGCAGCCGGTACTAGACAGTCTGGCAGTTGCCTTGTTAATTGAATTGGCATAAAGAGTAAAGCTAGGTAATCCTGGTTGAGGGGGAAGAAAAAAAAACAATACAACAACATTCTGTGTATAGGGTAGACTTCGTTTAATAAGTTATTACTGAGACTACACATATTTTATGGATGGGAATTAGCTACTGTGATTATCTGGCTCTAGGAAATGCCTGGTATAAATGCAGCCAACTCCCTATTGATTCAGATGATGTAGTTTGTGAATTGCCGGCAGCAAAAACATAATCTCAGACCACCTTTCCCTGTCCCACAATATGTTTCTGGGCATTCTCCCCACCATCAATTGGTGAATAGTGTGCATATGTGTATGCATGCTCAGAGAATGTTAATCTTAACATTAATCGGGGTCAAACTAATTAGGAAAATAAGTCTGTTGATCTTGCCAAAAACAAAAGAAAACTCCCAAATATAGAACATGTTGTGAAGTCAAACATAAATTATCATTTTATTATTGAAGATACTACTTTCTACCATACGCATACATGATTGAGGGTTGACTCTGCTTATAAAAAGGTAGTAGATTCTCTTTGGTTTGGAGCTCTAACTTGGAGTTTTTTCACTATTACTGCCCAAAGAGCCTGTGTAGTATTGGAATAGGGCTTTCCCAGTGCAAGATAAATTTAAGGGAACTTCACCCCTCAACATGACCTGCCCCTCACCCCAGCACATCCACAGTGGTGAAGGAGGTCAACAGTTTCCGAAGTCTTTCTTTGGCCTGGTATGACACATAAATATCTTTCAGCCCCAAATCTTAAAGATAAACTTACTTCTGTGCCTGCTGAAAAAGTTGGGTTTACTCTTTTAAGATTTAGTGATTTAATGCATGTTGTGTCTAAGAGCCCAGATTTGGACTGGACCACAGTGTACCTTTGGGAAAGGACCTAGTCCACGAGGATGCTCTCAGAAATGTCTTGCCATCTGACTGTTAGATTGAGAAAGTAATTATTGTACATTTGCCATGATATCCACTTCTCCACATTAGATACTGCAGGATGGCGCAAGATTATTCTAGGTATTTTCAGTTCTATGTCTTTTATCTTACTCCCTAAATTCTGTGAGTAAGAACCCAGAGTGTATTAACCATTATTGTTATTAGCGTCCTCTAACTTCAGATAAAATGCACATCTCTTTCTACCAGTGACTCATTTTAAATCTTTATTCTAACTACATATCTGCCCCAGGGGCCACACCTTGAGGTTAAGAAGATGGGAATATTTCCCTGGAAAAGGTAAGGCATGTGATAATGATTGTTTTGGTTTTAATTTACTCAGCAAGACAAACCTTGTTAACTATTCTTCTTGAGATGTAAGTTCCAGCCTTAGACATGATGGCTGGAAGTCACGTTGCATATGATAGGCTATCTGTTAGGTAATTTTCATACATCTTAGAAATTGATTATGATTTAAATATAGAAAATATTTGACACTGCTCAGATCATATTTTTAAACTGGGTTTTCTGAAGTTGTAAGTAAAGACAGAAGCATATAATGTTATTCGGTAAATGCTCATGATTTGGATTAATAGAAAGGAGAATTGCTTGAATCAATGAAAAGTCTAAAAATAGTATATTTTAAGGGAAGTTCAGTTTTATTATTTTTCAAGTTAGAATAATTCCAGTGAATTAATAAAATATTTTAAATAGTTACATGGTCAATACATGTCAAATGAATGAAAACTGGACAGCATCAGTTCATAACTGGACAATTCAATTCATAATTGTTTACGCATTCATATAGTCTTCCTACAACCTTTCTTATGCCATTCATTTATTTTATTAAAAGTGTATCTGGTCAGTGAAAGCAAGTAGAGATCATGCACTGTCCTAAATTTTACAATTTCTGACTGAAATATGTCTCAGTTAGTCTGAGTTTCATATGTACACTGAAAGGTAATTGATAAGTATAGATGAAGTTCAATTTGAAGCTAGTCACAAATGGCAATTTATTTTACATTGTCTCTGAGCTTAGGTAGGTATTGTCCTCTTGGTTAGATCTTCAAATGCTGCCTGTAATTTCTTCCTGGACTGATGTATCTATTAGCCTTGCCTGCTATAGGTGACAAGCACAAATTACCCTGATATAGCAAGTCTCATGGAGTTGTAGAAACTAGAGGTGACAAAGAGATCCATCACAGCACATCCAGCCCAGATTCCCATGGGCCCTGCACCACATTCTCCTCTGTATCTTATTGGATTTCATTCTAATCCAGGATAAAAGAACAATATTCCTAATTGATCTCTACTGTCTAGGAATGGATGGCTACCCTGGGTTGCTTTAGGATTCTGTGACTGCCTGAAGGGGTGGAGAGAGCAATCTGAGAAGGTTGAGTGGGGTTGGGGGCAGAACAAGCCACAAGAGAGAGTCAAGATAAAAATTGCTGTCAGTGAAAGGGTCAAAATTTTGGATCAGTTTGATCACTACTTTAATACAAATGGAAATTCTTTCTAAATTATAAATGTTTGGTTTATTTTACTACCTTTATATTAATGAGTTTATAACAGATGGATCTCATTTGCAGTAGGTAAATTTTTTTAATCCTCCAGTCATATCTTCTTGTCTCTGCTTTGCCACTCTGCCTGCACATCCTCTGTATATCTAAGGACAAAAATTTTCTGTGCATTTCTGATGATGATTCTTTTATAGGAGGAGTGTTTATGTTATCTTTATGGCACTGTCCCCCTTCAGCCATGAGGAGAGAACCTTCAATCCTCTTTTAATGACAATGTCTCTGGTGTCTTTTTGCTGGATAGAATCACTGTGCTCAGTGATTCTCAGGGAAAGAATTGTCTGCTGTGTCTCTTCTTTTCCCTGATAACTTGCTGACTTTCCCTGACAGAAGACACCAACATTTCTTCTCTGACTATTCTAAGTGATGTCGTATTACTAACAGAACACATCCAGGAAGCTAGAAATTGAGATGTTGACTGAGTAACCACCACAGGGTACTTGACTGTGGGAAGTAGGATGTATTACTCTAGGTTATGCGGATGACACTACCCTTATGGCAGAAAGTGAAGAGGAACTAAAAAGCCTCTTGATGAAAGTGAAAGAGGAGAGTGAAAAAGTTGGCTTAAAGCTCAACATTCAGAAAACTAAGATCATGGCATCTGGTCCCATCACTTCATGGCAAATAGATGTGGAAACTGTGGAAACAGTGTCAGACTTTATTTTGGGGGGCTCCAAAATCACTGCAGATGGTGACTGCAGCCATGAAATTTAAAGACGCTTACCCCTTGGGAGGAAAGTTATGACCAACCTAGGTAGCATATTAAAAAGCAGAGACATTACTTAGCCAACAAAGGTCTGTCTAGTCAAGGCTATGGTTTTTCCAGTAGTCATGTATGGATGTGAGAGTTGGACTGTGAAGAAAGCTGAGTGCCGAAGAATTGATGCTTTTGAACTGTGGTGTTGGAGAAGACTCTTGAGAGTCCCTTGGACTGCAAGGAGATCCAACCAGTCCATCCTAAAGGAGATAAGTCCTGGGTTATCATTGGAAGGACTGATGCTGAAGCTGAAACTCCAGTACTTTGGCCACCTCATGCGAAGAGTTGGCTCATTGGAAAAGACCCTGATGCTGGGAGGGATTGGGGGCAGGAGGAGAAGGGGACGACAGAGGATGAGATGGTTGGATGGCATCACTGACTCAATGGACATGAGTTTGAGTAAACTCCAGGAGTTGGTAATCGACAGGGAGGCCTGGCGTGCTGCGATTCATGGGGTCACAAAGAGTCGGACATGACTGAGAGACTGAACTCAACTGAACTGATGCTACATTTTCTGTATGTTGAATTTGGCTGCATTTTGTTGTCATGGTCTGTTTACCTTTCTAATTGGGGTCCTCAATAATGATGTAGGAGAGAGAGGAGTTCTATTTATCATCCCTCTGAATAGACATTCAGTGTCTTCCTACCTCTCATCTTCCTTTTTCTGCCTCCTTCTTCCTTCCTTCCCTCCCTCTTTTCCTCTCTCTTTTTGTTCTTTCATTTTTGCCTTTCATTTATATGAACTTTCTACCATGCCAAGCATTAGGGTCACAAAGATGAATTAGCCTTGGTTGCTGATCTTAAGGAGTTCTCATTCAGTAATGGAATGGGATGAAATTCAAGCAGGAATGTTGAAAACAATCACAGTAATAATCTCAACTCAATTGAACTCTACAAAAATATGTGGAGTACCTTTCTATGCCAGTGCACTGTGGGACAAAATATGGATGAGACAGCACTTCATACAGTTAGGCTACTTGCTAAAAAGATTTTTAGTAATATGTGTCTCTATAACCAAGTTATTAGAAAAAGAATAGCTACAAATGTTACAGTTTCTGAAATGATAATTATGTGTTAAAAAAATGAAATACCCAACCCATTTATAGAATTGGAGAAATTTTTTACATTCCCCAGAACAAAATGTTCTAAGGCCCAAGGTATCCATCCATAATAGTCTTAGCTCCCCAAAGGATAGACCCACTTCCGCAGCACTGTGGGTTACATGTGAGATTTCCCAAGGATATTTATACTTACTTGGCAGGGTGCCTCAGAAGCAGTTTTGATTTGATATGTTGTTTCAACCACTTCCTAAATTTACACACAACTCATAAAGAGTCAAAATTTGGGTTGTGAAAGTCCATAAATGCTGTCTATAAAACATGGGCACCCTGTCTGCTACTCAGTGACACGCTGCTTAAATACTGTTGATTATTAAGCTTTCATGGCACACTTTTATATTGCTAGAGTAATCATTTTTATTGGCTTTTCTTGACAACAGTCCAGGGGCATTTGATAATGTTTTTCTTTAGGCTTTTACATTCTGAAGATAGGAGCAAAGTAAATGGCTCTATTGCTCATAGACACAGTGACAAAATAAGGGTCAAATTGATAGACCCCTAATCCTAACCTAGCCCTGCAGTTCTTTACCTCTTTTATGTATTATCTCAATTCCTGCATCTTCTCATTATCTTAGCAATTATGACAGTTTCTTTACTAATCAGACATGGGATACTAAGCAAGTCATTGCTTCTCTCTGGGCTTCAGTTGTCTCATATTTTAGAGAAGGGGCTAGGAGAGTTGGTTTCTTAAGGTTTTTTCAGGGTTTAAACAAATAAGTGTCAGACCGTATTCCATTTAATCATCAGAACCATTCTGTAATATAAGTGTTGTTATTTCCAATTCCCCTTTTGCAGTTGTGAAAACTGAAGTTTAGACATATTGAGGCACTTAATCATCATCAACAGATGGCAAGAAGCTAAACCAAGAGCTGAATTCACTCTGACAGCCAGATTGCAGAGGTTACTTATTGAATCCTGACACCAAGGGAGGAATGAAGACGAGAGGAGTGTCTAAGAACCTTAGCTTCGTGTCCTAATCTAAAACCATCTCATCATTTGTATAATGGGATGCTCCAGCCTCTTGTCTGAGAATCATTACTGATCGTATTTATAGATGGGTACCCAATAACTAACCACACTCTTTGGTCACAACTTCCTCACTGCTCCATCACCCCAGAATTGCTAGGAATATTACACTGGTTTTGAGTCTTGAGTTCTTAGTTTAAAAATTCATCAAGTACTGTTTGATTAGGCCTCAGAAAGCTATAAGATCAGTTTAAAATTGACTGTTCTTAACGGGAATACTGCTTACTCTATTAAATGTGCCAGGAGAGCTGAAATTTAGAAATTGAAGTTTTTGGAACTCAATCAGTTTGAAAGTAATTTTATCTATTCTGGACAGTTCCTGCCCTGAATTTGAAGTGAAGTGAAGTTGCTTAGTCGTATCCAATTCTTTGCGATCCCATGGACTGTAGCCCACCAGGCTCCTCAGTCCATGGGATTTTCCAGGCATGAATACTGGCGTGGTTTGCTGTTTCCTTCTCCAGGGGATCTTCCCGACCCAAGGATTGAACCCAGGTCTCCTGCATTGTAGGCAGACACTTTACCGTCTGAGCCACCAGGGCTTATCAGAATTAATATCTTTTAAAATTATTGTTTATATCTTGTTCCTCCCTTTTGGCAAGTGCATTTCCAAAGGACCCTGATATTTATAACCAAAAAAAGTGTAAAGAACTTAATAATTAGGACTGATCAGAGAACAATCACTGTATCTTCAAACAAAAATTTAAGGTAAAAGATAAGAAGAGATATATTTTAGAGTCAAGGAAATCATATTGTGATATCTTTTATTTGTTGTCCAGTCTTTCATAGTTCATATTTAATAACCACTATCACCTTATAAAAGAAGCCAATAAACAGAAAAGCATGTATGTAACTCATCCCAGTTTTAAATTGCTGAAAACTATATTTGGAGCTGAAAATCAGTATTTCTTAAAACGTAGAATATTTGTCAAATACTAGTGCATATTCATCAAACATTTTTATCTCCACATACACACATGCACACACACATATACACTCAATTCCAAAGGGATTACAAGGAAAAGGAGGAAGAACCAAGAACAGGAAGAATTGCCTAGTCGGTCCGTTTGGCTGAACACAGAGAGAGACGAGTATCCATTTTAATGGACTAGGAAGCATTGAGTGGATCATTACTCTTGTTTTATTCTCACAATCATAGCTTCATTAAATGAAGAATGAAAAGCTTTCTATAATCAGACATCAAAGCGAGGGAAGAAGGAAACTGGTAGTGCTTCTTAAAGCTACAAGATCGGAGCCCTTGAAGGTCTCCCAAGACATATGGTTTACAGCATGCACAAAGAAGAGGGAAAGGTTTGAAAGGATGTGGAAATTTTGCCAACCCTTAGTTGTGTTTGAATTTTGTACCATAAGAAAATAACTTAATCAGGTGCTGAATCTCAGACCAATTCATATCATCAAGAGCATTTGAATCATTGCCTTCTTCAAAAACATCTCCAGCCAGTTATTAATCTCATAGCAATAAAGCTTGGGTCTTGAAGTAACTAATTTATTTTGAGGCTTGTTTAAAAGAATTGCCCATAAATTTTTTTCACAAGGATGATGAATAGCATCAGGTTTTTTAATAGATCCAATATCTTGTAGGAAGTATATAGCATTTTTTTCACAAGGATGATGAATAGCATCAGGTTTTTAATAGATCCAGTATCTTGTAGGAAGTATATAGTATTTTTTTTTGCAAGGATGATGAATAGCACCAGGTTTTTAGTAGATCCAGTATCTTGTAGGAAGTATATAGTACAAGTGCTCTGTATTTTCAGCACAAGAGACTAAACACAATCTAAAATTAAGAGAACTGGATTCTTGTTCAGATCCTATTGATTGCAAGCCAGGTTGTCTGCCCTCTGAGCCTAGGTCTAACACCTGCAAAATAAATGCTTTCAGCTAGGTCTTCTTTGCCTTCTAACTTCAAAAGGCAAGTGTGCAGTGGTAGACTAAAGAGGCATCTGGAAGAGTAAGTAGCAAGTGGTTTCTAACTCAACCATTCTCACTTCCCTGTAGGGCCTTGTTTTCTTAACTATTAGATAGTGGGTTTAGGGGGCAGGGCAGTTAATAGAGAAGTCTGGATAGATGGGCAAAGATTTCAAGAATAGATAGATGTAAGAAAATTTATGGTTACCCTGGAGGCCCAGGAGACTGCAAGGAAATTTCAATGGAGTTTTCTAACCCACCTTACACTTAAGGTCGAAAATGAAGAGTTGACGGTGATGTTTTCAAATATGGTTAGACTCTTGCTTTTAAGCTCCCTGAGATGGAAAACTACAGCTCAAGTGGCTTTAATTTATTTTCAATAGTTTCACTTTCATCTGAGACTTAATTTATTATTAATATTTTAATACCCATCTTATTTTGTTAAAGTAATTAAAACAGCTTCAAGGGTGTATAAAACTTTGAATTCTTATGGAGAGCAATGGATGCATTTGACAGGCAATTGTGGTTGTTAGCTTTTTAAAGATTTTTGTCAGTAGATTGTCATTAAAACTTAAGAATTATATGAGTAAGGCTAATAAACTTTCCTCCAATCCTTCGATTCACTCTTCAGTCACAATAATGGGATCTTTGACCATCAGTGAAATCGGCTAACAGGCCCAAGTGTTTGGAATTGGGCTATTGTTCATCCCAAGAAAAGATAGTGTAGATGATACACAAGTTAGATATGGTTACTCAGCAGTTCTCACGTGTATTTTGAATTTTTGAATCACAAATTATAAGATTGTGGAAGATAAAATATATTGGTTCGATCATCTCACACTATTCTATTTGGAATGAAAACTGCAATATCTTCAGGGATAAAGGAAGTACCCTAGGAGGGCTATTTGCCTTTCCTTATGAATCAGGTTCAGAACTAATGTTGTTTTCTGTAGGCATATATGTAGTCAAGTGAGTCCTGAGGCTAGTTCTTGGTTTTTATTCTTTCTAGTATAAGTTGGTAGAATCTTTCGGATTTCGGAATAGAAATCAGAAACCATTAGCCTAAATGATTTCTTCTGTGTGTGTCTCTTAGAGTGAAGATGAACATTTTTATAGCGCTGCTAGAATATTCTCTTTGGGGTATGAAAAAGTGAAGAATATAATTTAGATATACTTTAGCACTGTCTCATGCCTGTAGCAAATTCTTCTGCCAACTCACAAGCACATATGTACGCATACAAAGACACGCACACATACACATGGATTCAGTATGTAGGAAAGGTCTCCTAAGAGTCCCATTGGAGAAAATCTAGAAGAACAATGAACTACATATTTTTTCACTCTTCAGGCCAGCGAGAAGTGGGGAATGGCTCCAGGCACATCTCTCTATCTCTAGGAAGCAGTGTGTACAGAGTGAAGTTCTTTTCTATGCTGGTTGTGTTATTGAGATGTGTTTGTGAGTCTATATTGAGATGGAGAGAGTTAGGCATTAGTGCTAAGGCTCCCTATTATGAAATTGTGGGTGAAAGTTAAAGTCCTGCTTAAGCTGATTAGGCTTACCTGGTGGCTCAGATGGTAAAGCTTCTGCCTACAAATGTGGGAGACCTGGGTTTGATCCCCTGCAGAAGGAAATAGCAACCAACTCCAGTACTCTTGCCTGGAAAATTCCATGGATGGAGGAGTCTGGTAGGCTACAGTCCATGGGGTTGCAAAGAGTCGGACACAACTGAGCGACTTCACTTTCTTTAAGCTGATTAGGGAGAGGTGGTTCCGGAAGACTTCTTGGTGTAGAGTTTCCACTGCTGGATCTTAAAGGACAAGATGTATCTAATAAAAAGGGATACTTTTATTTTTAAAAACTTGAGAAACCACCTTTCATTCAAATTGACACAAAAATACAAATAATTGTATTTAAGTCATAATTTAGCAGTCACTTTTGAAGATTAACCCTCAGTGGAAAAAGTAGCTCCATCATCTGTATTGATTATTGTTGAATCTCTTGCACTTATGGAAAGTGTCAGTTGCTCAGTCATGCCTGACTCTTTGCAACCACATGGACTGTAGCCCACCAGGCTCCTCTGTCTTGGGAATTCTCCAGGCAAGAATACTGGAGTGGGTTGCCATTTCCTTCTCCAGGGGATCTTCCCTACCCAGGGATCAATCTCAGGTCTCCTGCATTGCAGATATATTCTTTACCATCTGAGTCACCAGGAAAGCCCATCTTGCACATATAGCAATGGGAAATAGAAGGTAACCGATAAGTATTTGATGAATGAGTTAAGAATGAATGAAGAGTGTTATCACAGTAAAGTCCTAAACTGACCTAAAAGACTGGTTTCTAACCTCAACCCAATTCTAACTTTAAGCACACATATAAATTGCCTAAAACTGTTGGACAGAGTGCTTCCAAATCATTACCATTTCTAAAATAGCTTGACAGTGCCTGTAATGATACATCACAACTTATTTGCAGATTCTAAGTGACAAAGGGAGGCAGACACTTGTTCAAACAGAAAGCTGTGCTGCTGTCCACCTATCTTTTATTTTGGAAGCTGAATACACAGACTCCCTGGAAAGTTTTGTTGTTATTCAAGGGAGTACGTCATCCTCAAGGTAGCCAGAATTCATACCACTTAGGGCTTTAGAGACCAATGTGAGACCAATGTGAGCATTTTGCATTATGTTCAGGAACATATTGAAAACTAGAGGAAACCAAAGCTGCTCCCTCCTGAAAGCAGTTGATTAATTTCATTCCAGCCCCATGAGTGACCTGTGTGTGGCTCTTGCCAGTGTGTGACAGGTACACCCAGGGAAAGAATGATTTGCCAGGTCCCTTGGCTTCTTTTCCTCATCTGACATGTTTAAGTAATCTTTGCAAGGTGTTAAGAGTCTACCGGACCTGCTGTGCCCCCGCTATAGGCTGAATTGTTAGTATGTTCCCAAACCAGCAGTGTTGGGACAGAGACCAGAAAATCGGCTTTCCCATTCCTGTTACTGATTCTCCTTTTCCAGAGGAGTGTAAACATAATTTGCCTACAGCTCATGAGTCATTCAGACTGCATACCACAAGGAGATTGGACTGGGAGGCAGAATAGATTTGCCCTTGCATGTAACTTGCAGCAACTCTCGTGTATTTGATAAAAAGAAAGGGCTTGTCTTTGTGAAACTGTCTCTTACTCATTTTAAAGGGCTGAGAAAGACCAGGGTTTAGCAGTGTAGTTGCAGTATTCTCAGATCCTTTCAGAAAGAAAAGCAGGTGGATTCTTTATCACTGAGCCACCTGGAAAGCCCTGGAACAATATCAATTCCCAAAAAAATGTCTTGGTATAAAAACACATAAATATCAACTAATAACTCTCACATACTTGTATACATAGGTAAGAACTAAATTTAACATGTGCAGTGATTTCTGTTATGGATTGTGCATTTATTATAAAGGTTAAGAAAAATGATAAAGTTTAGAATTATAATAATAACTGCTGAAGAGATGGATGGATATATTGTCCTCAAAAGTGTGATATGAATTGAAAGACCTTTTATCTTTTTAGAGATGAGTTCAGCATTTGGGTTGAGTTGTGACCTTGGTTAACTTTTCTAACTTCTAATATAGAGGAATGGTTGCCTCCTTCCTTTCCTCAAATTTTTAGTGCAAATGATGCTTTTAATTCTAGGCAGAGCATTGTAAAACAATGAATTCATAGACAGTAGGAGCAGAATAGAGAATCATTTTTCAAAAGTGAAGATTTCAAAATTCTTAGCTGGGCATCATTTGTTCAGATAAGTTTCATATATATATACATACATATATATGTATCAGTTCAGTTCAGTTCAGTCGTCAGTCATGTCCGACTCTTTGCGACCCCATGAACCACAACATGCCAGGCCTCCCTGTCCATCACCAACTCCTGGAGTCCACCTAGACCCATGTCCATTGAGTCGGTGATGCCATCCAACCATCTCATCCTCTGTCGTCCCCTTCTCCTCCCGCCTTCAATCTTTCCCAGCATCAGGGTCTTTTCAAATGAGTCAGCTCTTCACATCAGGTGGCCCAAGTATTGGAGCTTCAGTTTCAACATCAGTCCTTCCAGTGAATATTCAGGACTGATCTCCTTTAGGATGGACTGGTTGGATCTCCTTGCAGTCCAAGGGACTCTCAAGAGTCTTCTCCAACACCACAGTTCAAAAGCGTCAATTCTTTGGTGCTCAGTTTTCTTCACAGTCCAACTCTCACATCCATACATGACCACTGAAAAAACCATAGCCTTGACTAGACGGACCTTTGTTGGCTAAGTAATGTCTCTGCTTTTTAATATGCAGTCTAGGTTGGTCATAACTTTCCTTCCAAGGAGTAAGCGTCTTTTAATTTCATGGCTGCAATCACCATCTGCAGTGATTTTGGAGCCCCCAAAAATAAAGTCAGCCACTGTTTCCACTGTTTCCCCATCTGTTTGCCATGAAGTGATGGGACCAGATGCCATGATCTTAGTTTTCTGAATGTTGAGTGTTAAGCCAACTTTTTCACTCTCCTCTTTCACTTTCATCAAGAGGCTCTTTAGTTCTTCCTCGCTTTCTGCCATAAGGGTGGTGTCATCTGCATATCTGAGGTTATTGATATTTCTCCCGACAATCTTGATTCCAGCTTGTGCTTCTTCCAGCCCAGCGTTTCTCATGATGTACTCTGCATATAAGTTAAGTAAGCAGGGTGACACTATATAGCCTTGATGTACTCCTTTTCCTATTTGGAACCAGTCTGTTGTTCCATGTCCAGTTCTAACTGTTGCTTCCTGACCTGCATACAGGTTTCTCAAGAGGCAGGTCAGGTGGTCTGGTATTCCCATCTCTTTCAGAATTTCCCACAGTTTATTGTGATCCACACAGTGAAAGGCTTTGGCGTAGTCAATAAAGCAGAAATAGATGTTTTTCTGGAACTCTCTTGCTTTTTCGATGATCCAGCGGATATTGGCAATTTGATCTCTGGTTCCTCTGCCTTTTCTAAAACCAGTTTGAACATCTGGAAGTATACTAACCCCTCTCCCCCAGTTAGAGCTAATCTGGTTGAGGATGGTAGGGGGAAATGGTGATGGCAGGAGAGATGCAGAGCCCCTCTTCTGCTTCTCTTCCTCCCCTCTAAATGAACCTTCTCTGGCCTCTGAAGTATAGTTTGTAAAATACAAATTTAAGGAATTTCTCTGGTATTAACTTTCTACACATGGACAGCAAAATGGTCAAGTGAGATCTGAACCTTTCAGTCTCACTGTCATGGTCTTTGCAATGAGTATGAATAACTGCAGCTACACTAATTAGGTAGTAGATTATGTGTATTATTTAGAAGGTGAACAGAAACTCCCCCAGTATTATAGCCCAATTGTTTAGTCGTAGATAGGATTGGTCTGTGTAACCTCCAGGCATGATGTTAGGTACATTAAACTACATTCTATTTTAGTTCCAAATTTATTTAAAAAATAAGAAACCCAAGTTTTCTTTTTAAAGTCTTGTTTCAAAACCCTAAACCAATGAATTTTGAATTCTTTCCCTTGGAGCCCTGAAATTCCAGGGAGTAGGACCTCAGAGTGGTATCTGGGAATTAGGTTGTTTCACAGTGGCCAGGTTGGTGGGCACTGGGTCCTCCACCATCCCACAATTGTCTGTTCTTCCATTAATTCTGGATCTTAGTAAAAATTTGGCATTTTAATTAATAATAACTGAAAATTACTGTAGTAAACTTAAAGCTAATTTCAAAAGTCCTTGAGTTTTGGCATGATTAAAAATCAACTGCACATAATTCAGAACTCATTTTTCATTCAGGCATCTACTCTATACTCAGATTCAATTGTTTGTTTTACAAGCAGATGATCTTCCCAGATATAGGACTTGTTCAAATTCTAACTGTTTGCATTCAAATAGGAATTGTTCAAATTCTATAAAAATTTGTTTCTTATGCAAATTGTTAAAAAATGGAAGTTGGATGACTCACCCAAGGTTACTAACCAAGACTAAATAAAATTTCTACATCCGTAGCTTCCGAGTCTTTAACAAAAAGAAACACACTAATAATGCAATAGTATTTTTTAATTCTACTCCAATTTTCAACATAATTGTTTAAACAAAGCATTTTCTCTGATGAGATACGACTTAAGGAATTCTATCCATGTAATTTTGAAATATTCACAAAAATAAGATTACTAGAAAGCCAAAGCCCAAAATCTGTCTCAAGAATTCTAAAAAGTCTGTCACCTTTCTTTCTTCCATTCCTCATCCCAGTGAATAATAGCTGTCTGTGCCTTTGTCTAAAAGGATGCCAAAAAGGAAGCACCCATGTGCAACAGGGTCAGTTCTTATTTAACTCCAGAAATGAGCATCCTAAATGTCATTTGAATGCTTAAAGTCATGTGGTGAAACAGCCCAGCTGGCTAAAGAGGAATAGATCCAGTAATGGAAAGATAGGCTTATGGTTGAATGGGCTTTGACTTCTTATAATTTCTAACATGACTTGAAGATCACTCAAATAAAACTACAAACTTATATCTTATATTTGTCCAAACAAATACCTTACATTATACCTTCCAGTGCTTACCTCTGGAATGAAATCTAAATTATAACCATGACCTGCAAGGCCCCATATGATTTGACTTCTGCATCTGCCTCTGATCATATGTCCTAGTTTGCCCTTCTTCACTCTTCTCCAACCATCCCACATTCCCTAGTGTCTCTTGAACACACTCAGTTTGTTCCTATCTTAGGGCTACTGCATTTGCTTTCCCCCTCAATCTTCCCTTTGCTTCCTCTTCACCTTGAAGTCTCCGTTTGGATATCACTTGATCAAAGAATACTTTCCTGACCCTTTGACCAGAATAGCACCTCCTCTGCCAGCCCCATCAGTTCTACCCAATTTGTGTTCTTCCTATCACTCTCAGTGCCTGGAATTAATGATTTATCTTTTTCTCACTACACTTTCCATTCCCTGAAGGCAGGGACATGGCATTCTTCAGCACAGCATCCCCAGTGCTCAGAATGGACCGCTGCACATAGATAGCCCTCAATGGATGTCATTGATCAACTTTTTTTTTTAATATTTATTTTATTGTTTATTTATTTAAATGGCTGTGTCAAGTCAGTTGTAGCGTTGTGCATGTGCACTGTTCACACTTCTCTTTACTTGTGGCACATGGGCTCGGTTGCCCTGTATCATGTGGGACCTTAGTTCCCTGACCAGGACTCAAACCCATGTCCCCTGCACTGGAAGACAGATTCTTAACCACTGGAACACAAGCGAAATCTCTTGGTTGATTATTAATAGGAATTTTACCTATGGAAAGACTTATCCTTGTAAGCAGCTTTAGAGAGGGAAAAGCATCATTTTATTTTTCAAATTCAAAGACCCACCAAAAACTAAGAATTTTTTAGACAAGGGTCCAACTTTCTTGCTTACAGAGAAACTCTCATAGACTTTCTAAATCAGCATCCTCTATTCCATGACCTGTCATCCAGGCATCAGCCAGTCTGCATCTGGAGGAGAGTGTTTGGCTCAGAAGGGAAATTGGTCTGAATATAAAAAGAAGTCGAGACCCCTAGGAAGAGAACCAGGTGAGGTGTGGTGGGGACTGCACATTTGAAGAGAGAGCAAGGAGGAAATAGCAGGGAGGATGAATGAGGCAGACAATGGGAGAGGAAAAAAGGAGAAGAAAACTACTGATAGAAGAGTTCCAGAAGTGGAAATATCAGAGGCTTCAGGAAGAGTAAGAGAGGAAGTAGAGAAAGAAGAGAAGGTAGAAGTGAAAAAAAGAAAGCAGGAGGCATGGGAGAAGCAGGACAGGAGGGGCAGTGATGGGCCAGCAGAGGAGAGGTTTGAGAGCTGTGGATGCCCTTCAGGCTTGCTGCTAGCACACCTTCTGCAGTGGATGGTCCCATTTACCTTCCTCTCTGGTAAAAGGATATGGTTTCGAAGGTGCCTTCCCTCTCTAGCACTCTCTCTTCTCCACTTCACAAATCAGTCAGTCTGTTCAGTCACTCAGTCGTGTTCAATTCTTTGTGACCCCATGGACTTAAGCACACCAGGCTCCCTGTCCATCACCAATCCCCGGAGCCTACTCAAACTCATGTCCATCGCATCAGTGATGCCATCCAACCATCTCATCCTCTGTCGTCCCCTTCTCCTCCCACCTTCAGTCTTTCCCAGCATCAGGGTCTTTTCCAATGAGTTGGTTCTTCGCATCAGGTGTTTCACATTGGCTTTTCAGCTTCAGCATCAGTCCTTCCAATGAATATTCAGGACTGATTTCCTTTAGGATTGACAGGCCCTAAAGGCCTGCTTCGCAAATAGCAGGCCCTAAAAGGACCCCCTGGCAAATGGATTTTCTGTCTCCAAGCAGATCTAAGTGGCAGATGGGGCCCAGCTCCCCAAGGAGAGAGCCGTTCCCCTCCCCGCCCTCAAGGCTCACTATTGTTCAGTCCTTCAACATTATCAGTCCCCAGCCAGCTTAGCCTCAGCAAGGGGAGAGGGGCCGCCCCAGCCTGCTTCTAGGCAGGAAAAGGAAAGGGGGGGTGAGCTTTACTGCCACACGAGTTTAAATGGAGATCTTTCATCCTAATACATTCTGGATTCCAAGCATTTTTTCAAAAACAGTTTTTACTTAGAACGCCTCATAGGGAAACAGTTTTGGAATTGTATCACCCTGGGTTCTCACTCCGTGGCTTTCATAATGTGTTTATGAAACACGTCCAGTCTCTTTATGTCTAGTTTATGTCCAGTCTCTTTATTTACAAGATGGAGATAACAACACCACCCTCAAACAGAGGATGTGAGGATTTAAAAATATAACCGTGTTAAAGAATCTATTACAGAATAAGTTTTCAAAGAACATTATTTGCTTCATCTTTTTTTCTGATAATCTGAAATAAGTAGTTCTCATACTCCCCTCTCCTCATATGGAAATTCTCTGGGCAGATCTTCAACTTGGAGATGGCAAAAACAAGGATCTTCTATCATGTTTTCATTCATAAAATTGTTAGTGGAAGGGATTCTTTCATCTAGTAAATATAGAACCACCACCTTTTTTCTTTTTATTTTGGTGACCCAAAGTAAAATATTTCAAAGAGTATAAAATACTACAAAATGAGAATGCATTACCTGATGGATACTGTAACAGTAGACAGAATTACAACAGCAATGGATGTAGCCACCTCTCTTCCTTAGAGGACTGCCATTCAAGGGAAGGATCACAGGTGTTGGAATTGGACCTACTTAAGTTTGAATGAGGAGGCTTCCCTGGTGTCTCAGTTGGTAAAGAATCTGCCTGTGATGTGAGAGACCTGAGTTCAATCCCTAGGTCAGGAAGATCTCCTTAAGAAGGGAATGGCTACCCACTCCAATATTCTTGCCTGGAGAATCCCATGGACAGAGGAGCCTTACAGGTTACATACAGTCCATGGAGTCACAATGAGTGGGACACCACTGAGTGACTAACACTTTCACTTTTCAAATGTTTGAATTAAAGGCCTGATCTCTAACCAGCTTTATGTCACCAGCTCAACATCAGTTTTGGTATCTATAAGATAAATACAATATCTTCGTTCTGAACTTAGTAGTTGCTAGTACTAAATCAATCACATGTAAGGACCTACTATGGTGTTTTATTGAACACGTAGTGTCTAATAGAAAGTCATCGTTGCTTCTGGTTCTTTTCAACTGAAGCTATTGAGAAACTTTGTTTTGTTCCTTGGCTCTACTACTGACTTCATAAAGGAAATTAATGAGCAAATAGGATGTGTATTATTGCAACAAGAGAGACACATAATGATTTGCAGTCTCTTCTGGGAGTCAGAGACTATTCTATTTGGCCTACCTTGTAGCTCAGCAAAATTACCAAGTCCTTACATTATCAGTAATGATGGAGCTTGGAAGTCAGCCAAGGCCACCAGGTAGTGATGTTAGGATTAATTTAGGCTCCATAAATTGGTCCCTGGGAAACTGCAGTCTAGGGATTCAATAGAAGATGGTGGGGTCCCTTAAGGGAAATAATTCATACACTCTTTCTAGGTAGATGCCAACTATAAACTGTCACATCTTGGATTTCAGTCTTACCTATAGGGTAACTTGAAAATTGAAATATGGGAACTGGGTGAACTTCAGCAGGTTCCTTCAATCCCCTGAAATTATTTGCAATGTATTATACTGGATGTGAATATGCATGATATTCTGGTATCCTCCTCTTTCATCAGATATTCAGCTGGGACCATGACACAAAAAGATTAAGATCCACCATACACAGACACCCTCCAGGAGATGTTATATTGTTGTGTGTTTTAATGAAAACTGAAACATGCTCCAGAATCCAGCTTGCATGGTCTGTCCATGGTCTCACACTGAGTTCAAATTAGAATAGAGGAGATAAACCCAGAAGTCCCAAAGACTTTATTTATTTATTAATATTCATAATTTCAACACCACACAAGGCACTATGTGGTGCATAAAAGTGAATATCTATTATCATGGAAGTTATAATCTGGCTGAGAAAGAAAACTGATCTTAAAAGGGTAAAAATTCAGGGCTAGTCAAGAACACTGTAAGTAAGTGCCAGCTTGTGGGCTGCAGTCTGTAATTGCAAAGAAGGGAATTCCAAGGTTGAGATGATGGGTAGTGTCCGAAGGAAAGAAACAAACATCACTATGGCATACCAGTGAAGATGCTGGCCCAACACTTCCTGTCAGTGTGCAGAAGGTAGGGTGTGCTGAACCTGCTTATTATTAGAAGCCTGAAAGTCGCTAGAGGCTTTCACTCATAATATGGAAGGTGAGTAGAGGGTGGTTGATGTTTTTACTTTATTATATTATTTTTGCTCCAAGAATGACTCTAATGCTTCTATAAGGTTTACACACAAATACAGTCTACACTTACTAATAATTTTAGCTTATTCGTTAAAGTGGCTTCAACGAACAGTCTTGAGACTGAGCTTTTAATCATTTCAGAAGGACTGAGTGACAAAAAGTAATTTCAGGACAACTTAAAAATAGAACCCAGTCACAATAGGCTGTTCCAACCATGAGGCATCGCTCTATCACTTGCTTGCAGCCCTTTCTTCCTGGAGAGCGATTTCAGTCTTTGATTTCCACCCAGGCTCCCAGGCTGGGAATGGAATTACGCTGGTGCCCTCTGCTGGGAGGAGATGGGAAGTTCAGCAAGAAACAATGGTGTCCTGGTCTTTGTGCAGTAGGGCCTGAGTGGGTGATTCAGCCTGCAGACTGGATTCATTCAGTGCTGTTTACAGGCCTCCCAGTAAGGTACGCTCTGACATCATGCCCAAATTCATTTTCAAGGATTAATTAGATTTTTATTGTAAGGAGATTGTCAGCTAATTAAAAAAAAAAAATAGTCCAAGGAAACTGTCCCCCTTTACCCTGACAATTTGAGAACTGGAGCCTCCTTTCACTGAACACAGTACCGTGACTTATGGTGGGAGGTGGCCGTCTTGCTACTCAACACTATCTCTTGGGAGGCCATTGAGAGACTCTAAGGCCATTTTTTAACCGTGTTCAATTATTGTTTTCTTTTAGAGTCAGGGAAAGCACATTGATATTCATTGCTGATTTCTTGGCTCAGCTCATCAGAATTAATGCCATGGTGTTAAATTAGATTTAGAGTGTCTACTCTGGTGTTCCTTTGGTACACTGCTCAGCTGATTTTTTGCTAGAGGGGAAAAAAACATTCAGTTGTAATTAGGAACTGGATAGGGGAATGCTGAGAAGGAACCCAAAAGTGAGAAGAGTTTTGAATTCCCCTGTGTGCAAATTGGAGGTGAACTTCTAAAATAAAATGATGGATGTGGGGGAGGAGAGGATGGTTTGAAATGATTGTTTCCAACATTCCACTTTTATTTTATTTTTTTTAGGATCAATAGCACGGACATGGAGGTCTGCCTGTGGTTTCCATAACAACATGGCTTATTGAAAGACGGCAGGCTCCACAAATCCCCAATTATCAGCCTTGCAGGGCTTATTAATGGAGCTGAGGATCCCAGTGAGGCAGGCAGCTCATTGCTGGCACGTGCCTGGTGGCCTGGCAGGAGGGTGGAGGAGATGGGAAAGGGAGATGCGTGGTGAGACAGCAGCCATTTGTCCCCCTGTCACTTCGGGGGCTGCGGCCATACAGGGGGCTGTGTGAGCGTCCCTGGAAGCCTTGAGTGGTGGTGGCTGCTGTTGCAGAAATCGAAGTGGAGATTGTTCTTTCCAGCCCCGCCCAAAAAGCCATCCATCTGGAATAAATCCATATGAATATATCACATGCCCTGTATGTTTATTGAGCTCCTATAATTAATTGAGGCTTCCTCACAAAGACAATGGTGACTCTATATTACTAATATTAACTCAAGCCTTAATTAACATGTGAAGCCAACCTAATGCATATTAGATAGCTTTGAATTATTCAGGCTTTGGTCTGGTGTTCGCTTATTAAGTCCTCACCATAGAGTAACTGCAATAGTAATACTGATGATGATAACAATATAAATAGCATTTACTTTGCAGGCTCTCTACTAAATGCTCTATGTGGAGTTTCTTGTTTAAGCCTCATAAGGACCCTACAATGAGCAGTATCATTGTCCCTTTTACGGAAGTCAGAGAATTTAAAAGACATCTTAGGTCACGTGGTTAGTGGGTGTGAAGACATCAGGGTCTCATTTCTGTTGCACATAATTATTTTTATTCTCCCCTTTTATTTAACTTGTGTGTCCTCAAGGCAAAAAGGGAACAGTTTATAGTAAGAGTTTATAGTAAATTCTGTGTTCCCTAGTGTGATTGGGGAATGGAACATTCTGGCTAATCAAATGTTTTGATTAATAATTGCCATCATGTCATTATTGGATTTTCAATTGGAAAAGGTTTGGGATATAGTAAAACATATACAACAGTAAAAGTATAGCAATCATGGTCATAAAATGCTTCTGGATCACTATTACAAATGTCAATTTTTACTGCAGTGCCGAAGCGTTAGTTGATAAAGATGTCTGTTTGACAGCATGCCAGATGAACTGTTTTTGTAACATAGAGATACCAATGTCTTAACACTGAATTTTATATATTTCAAAATACTTTATGTGAACTACCACTAAACTTCTATGTGATCAGAAAAAAATATTTTGGAGTCTTTCAGAATTAAAGAATATTGGCACTTGGAAAACCTCAAACTCATCAAATACTCTGGATCCCTAGACTGTTTTTATTAAATCATAATCTTACACTATGTGGAAAATGAACTATGACACTCCATTGAGGTGGTTCGATCCAAATCTGCCGTGAGAATAGATCAAGGTTGGCAGAGTTCATTATATTTGCTCAAACAATTTTTTATGCTTTTAGTCTCCAGAACCAGTAATAAAACTTGCTCACAAGGACCATGTTTTATGAAGGATTAAAAGAAGTGATGATAAGAACTGTTCATGTTAATAACTTACTGAGCATATCAACTAAGCATTTCATATGTCTCATACTTTAAAACAACCCTGTGAGGTAGATATTATCCCCCCATTCTGTAGATGAAGAAATCAAGGTACAGAGAGGTTATATAATGTGTTCAAAATATCACATTTGGGAAGTAGTGGATTCTCAGTTCAAACTCAGACCATCTAGCTCCTGAGTCTGTATTCATAATCACACCTACCTCCCACCCTTCACTGAAACAACTTTTGCCAAAGTCGCAAATGACTTCCTCATTGCTAAAATCCAGTGGTCAATTCCATGACTTAGTCTTTGACTTACTGATAGGATTTCATAGTTGATCACTTTCTACTCTTTGAAATACTGTACTTAATATTCTAGCACGTTACCTATTCCTGATTTTTTTTCTCCTAACATATTGGCTATTTCTTTTCAGTTCCCTTTGTCCTTGTTTCTTCATCTCCTTGTTTCTAATCATTGGAATCTCTCACCGCTCAGTCTTAAACCTTCTCTTCTCTCATTACATTTACTTCTTTGGTGATCTCTCCCAGTTCATGGCTTCAAATATCGCAAACAGATACTACCTGACAAATCCCAATTGTCCATCTGTAGCCTAAACCTTTCTCCCCACTCCAGACAACCAGTCACTCAACTTGTGTATATAATAGGTACCTTAAACCAAACATTTTGAAAAACAATACTCCTGTCTTTTCTCCCTGAACCTGCTCCTTCTCAAGTTTCCCCAACTCCAGAAATAGGAAGCCCATCTTTTCCTGAGACTCAGGCCACATATCTTGGAATTATCCCTGACTCTTTTGTCTTTTCTTGTATTAAATCTGTCAGCAAATCTTGTTGGCTCCACTTTCAAAATATATCTAGGATCTGAGCACAATTTTATTTTCTTTTGCTTCCATTTCATTTCAACAAAGGCCAAGGTCTTAAAATGGTCTCCATGCCCTGCATGATTAACATCCTACAAAGGTCACAACTTGGAGTTCATCTTCTCTGTTCTCTCTCTCCTACTCCCTTCTAGCAACTCTAATATCTGTGCTAAAACCTCAGTGACCACGTGTGCTTACAACTAGGGCATTGCACTACTGATCCCTCTGCCTGAAAACCGCCCCTCTTTAGATGGTCGTTGAGTTACTGTCTATCTTCTTCAGCTTCTGTCCACATGTCACCTTCTCAAAGAGACTTCCTCTCTGATATTGTCATGCCACCTTCGTTCCATCACTCTCTATTCTCCTTCCCAGCATTATGCTTTTCATAGCTTTTACCACCACTTGACATGCTATCTAGTTTACCTGCTTATTTATAGAATAATATAAGCTCCACAAACTGTGTTTCTTGGTTTTTTTTTTTATTATTATGTTACACACTGCTGTATCCCCAGCAGCTAGAAGAGGTACAGAATGTTCCATAGATGTGTGAGAAGGTAGATACCTACTTAGTCAAACAGAGCCGTTGAATCAGTCCTGATGATCAATGCATAGGTGGCAAAACTGATCCAAGGTCACTGTCACATTCAGTTGGTTTACTCCTTATCACCACTGAAGGAACTTCTCCTCGGCCATCTGGACATTCCCCCATCTCGTGCCCTTGCAAGTTCCTTGGAGACTCCTCTAATTCTTACAAGTAATAACATCCCTCCTAGTGATTGAAAGATGTTGGCAGTGACTCTGACTGGGATGTCAGTGGCACCGGAAGGCCAGAGCTGTGTCCTAGTCTCACTGCATTATAGTCACTCCCTGCATGGAACACAATCATAAAGAGAGTGCTTTCATCTCCCCATGCAAGGATACATCTATGAAAGAGAGCCATTTTATTAATAGCAATTCCAAACCACTAGGAATTCTGCTCTGACCAAAGATAGATGATACAGACACATTTTTGCTTAGGGAGATCTGCCTTTGTCTCAGGTTATGTCATCAGATCAAAGCCATGGAAGCTTTTAAGTCTAATGAAGAGTCTCTGGTGGATTAAAGCGTTCTACTTAACACAAACGATAGTTATAGCTAACTCAGTATTTACCTGTTAGTAGCCCTTTTTGAGTATGTTGAATTTGCCTCCATGTTGATTATAGCTCAAGATGACTGGAACATGTTTTCATACAGGAATATTTCTTCAGAGAAACCACTGCATAAAAATTTACAGATTCTCTCTCTTTCTCTCATCAGTTGGAGTCCAAGTGTTAATTCTCATATCTTCTATTAGATTGTACAATTAAAAAACAGTTTTATGAACCAGGAAACACCCATAAAATCAGAGGTCTTGTTAGACTCCAAAGGTGATAGATAAGATTGCCCAAGTGAAGGCAAGATACTGTGAGATAGACAATAAAGGTAGTCCGTGTCAGTTCAGTTCAGTCGCTCAGTCGTGTCTGACTCTTTGTGACCCCATGAACCGCAGCATGCCAGGCTTCCCTGTCCATCACCAACTCCCGGAGTTTACCCAAGCTCATGTCCATTGAGTCCATGATGCCATCTAACCACCTCATCCTGTGTCGTCCCCTTCTCCTCCTGCCTTCAATCTTTCCCAACATCAGGGTCTTTTCAAATGAGTCAGCTCTTCGCATCAGGTGTCCAAAATATTGGAGTTTCAGCTTCAACATCAGTCCTTCCAATGAACACCTAGGACTGATTTCCTTTAGGATGGACTGGTTGGATCTCCTTGCAGTCCAAGGGACTCTCAAGAGTCCTCTCCAACACCACAGTTCAAAAGCATCAGTTCTTCGGTGCTCAGCTTTCTTTATAGTCCAACTCTCACATCCATACATGACCACTGGAAAAACCATAGCCTTGACTAGACGGACCTTTGTTGACAAAGTAATGTCTGTTTTTTAATATGCTGTCTAGGTTGGTCATAAGTTTCCTTTGAAGGAGTAAGCGTCTTTTAATTTCATGGCTGCAATCACCATCTGCAGTGATTTTGGAGCCCCCAAAAATAAGGTCTGTCACTGTTTCCACATCTATTTGCCATGAAGTGATGGGACTGGATGCCATGATCTTAGTTTTCTGAATGTTGAGTGTTAAGCCAACTTTTTCACTCTCCTTTTTAACTTTCATCAAGAGACTCTAGTTCTTCTTCACTTTCTGTCATAAGGGTGGTCTCATCTGCATATCTGAGGTTATTGATATTTCTCCAGACAGTCTTGATTCCAGCTTGTGCTTCATCCAGCCCAGCATTTCTCCTGATGTACTCTGCATATAAGTTAAATAAGCAGGGTGACACTATATAGCCTTGATGTACTCCTTTTCCTATTTGGAACCAGTCTGTTGTTCCATGTCCAGTTCTAACTGTTGCTTCCTCACCTTCATACAGATTTCTCAAGAGGCAGGTCAGGTGGTCTGGTATTCCCATCTCTTTCAGAATTTTCCACAGTTTATTGTGATCCACACAGTCAAAGGCTTTGGCATAGTCTGTGTAGCTGTAGACAAACTTTAGTGAGAAAGGGCTGCTCTCCATCACCAAAGGGCCTGGAGGTCCCAGCAAGGAGAGTGGGGATGGGGGTGTGTTTGTATGTGGTGGTACTTGGTCAAGGAAGTGGAGTGGAGAGATGGGGGTAGGGAGTGGCAATGGGCACAAAATTAGGTGATGAGAAGGGTGGGAGTTGGGGGGAGGGCCAGTGCTACCTAAAAATTCCCATCCAACAGGAATGCGTGGTATAAAGGGACCAGGGTTACAGAAAGCAACTGAAAAGCTTGAAAATCTGTGGATTGGAAACCTCTGATGATAGGCATCTCTCTATGAAGAAGAGAGCAAAATCTGTTTATATGACCCTAAACTGGTATCTCTTCATTTCTTACTCATTCCCTCAACAATCCCACCACCAACCTCGTTTATTTAACAGTAGCCCAGACCTTTCCTAGGACAAAGAATAATGAGTGCAGCAGTAAGGGTGGACACTTCAGGTAGAAGCAGTGAGTAACCTTCATCTTGAGAGCTTGTGAAAGAGGCAGCCATTCTTGAGGACCAGAACTTCTCACACCCGAGGCTTCCTCAGGGAATTGTTGATCACATCTGTTTACTGTGGAAAGCCTTGGTTTACTGAGGCACTACTTTGGCACTGGCAGGAGGTTGATGGGAATATAATCATTCCAGCTCAGCTATTCATCTTTAGCAACCTGTGTCCTGATACCTGCTGGTATTGCAGATTTGTACCTTGTCACTGCATGTAGAGTGTGCCTGACAAAAATGGGAACAAGGTCAATGCACCTGTTTCACAGAGAGCTGTTTCAACTTGTTCTCCCTGCATTACTCTTAACACTCTCTGTGCCATTACTCCAAACCTTCCTCTCTCCCCACCACCAAGCTCCCAACAGAATCTCCTGAGAGTCGTTACTCCTCAGCCCATCAGCCAAAGTTGTGGGTTTCCATGGTAACCAGGCAGCTGGTGTCTAGACACTCTGAGAGATGCCTTGCAATTGAGCTGTGGATCCAGCTTCTATCCCACAACCCCCTCCCCTCCCACCTCCTCTTTCCTCCCATTTCCTCTTATTTACAGCAGGCACTAATGCCAACACAGGATGGAATTTCCTTTTGACAGGCCATTAAAGGAAGGAGGGGAAGAGAGAGAGATGAAAAACCCAAACTTGTTCATCGTATCAGTGAAGTGAGAAAACAACCGAAGTGACAGACCCAATGTGGTTCTCTCTTTCTTCCTCAGGAAGGATTTTATTTAATTAAAATATGTTAAATTAGGAAGAAGTGCCACTAGTCCATTGGGAGCCATCAGCATCTTTAAAAGCCAGTAAAAGCCTTTCAGGATACGGTTTCAGCTGATGACACAGCGCTGAGGTAGAACATTTTCACTATTTCTTACAATCAATTTAATTTCTTTCTGTGCTCAGGGAACTCACACATCCATAAGGATTCCGAGAGGGAGAACTCTGGAGGGAGACACAGGCAGTTACAAGGGAGGACCTTAACAGAGACACCTCAGATCTAGAAAAGTCAAGTTTAGCCTCTCGCCTGTTTCTTCCAAGAAAGAGAAAAGCAGTACCTGACAGCCAGGAGCTGGCCTGGTCACCACAAGAGAGCCCTAGTCTTCTCCTATTAACATACACAATTTCATAGAACACAATGTCGGAGGACTTGTGTGATGGTCCCAGACAAAGTAAGACCCTGTAATCATGTCTGCACACAGACTAAGTATGGATGGTGTCCAAAGCATACAATGGCCAAGTCTTTCCCTAGCCTGGCTGTATGGATGATGATACTTACCTCACTCTTCCTTCTAGATATTTATGGGGAGGCCAACCATCAAATGACACTTGTGATAGCATCCAATAAAGAGCAAAGCTCTGCTTCCTTGAATCCATCTCCAAATCTCTTCCCACAAGCTCAGATCAGTCCTTCCTAACCCCTTCTTACTGCCATGCTTCCTGATTCCCCTGGTATATGCTCTCCCTAGCTGTGCTCTGTCAATAGACCAAGTTTTGTTCAACTGTGGGGGTGTTCCTGGTAATCTTTTGGTAGACTTTACCACATAAAATTTCTTTCTGCATAAATGTGGTGGTTACCTGAATATGGGGTCAGGATTGAAGTTGTTAGAATGAGTTGTTTGATGCAGAGCTGGTGAAGAGAAGGTAGAATTGAATCTTGGATTGTGTCTTGTTAGGGGATAGGAAGTAAACACTAGACCCAGAGTGGAAAGAAAAGCTAGGATAGAGCAAACATAAATCGAGAACTTTGTCTTCACTGAAGTTAAGAAAAAGGGGATATTTAAGAAGATGCCTGAAACAAAAATACACCAACAATGAAGGAGCTAGTTTTGTTCAATCTGTTACAATAGGGACCCTCAACTCCCAACATAGTGTCTTGGTAGGATGACATTCCCTTAGCTTTTGTAGGAGGAGTAGGTAAGTTGTAGGTGGGCAGCTTACAACTGAATTTATTTTGCAATCAGGGAAAGTATAGTCAGTTAGCGGAAACAGATTTATTTATTTCTATGTCTACCTTGTGTCAGGGGGACAAACAATTCTGATCTAAGCTAGTCATTCATGAAACAAAGAATAGAAAGTTCAGGGGTCTGGCTTTGTCAGTAGGTTCAGGCAAAGGAGGAATGACCTGTCTTTGGTTTTGTTATGGGTAAACAAGGGAATCACCCATGAGTCTTCTGGAGTCATGAGAGAGAGAGTAGACAGCAGATCACTTGGGGAAGAAGCCATTTCCTAGAGTGTAAAAACAGTGAGGAGACTTCAGAAAAAAAAAAAAAAATTATGAGCGTTTCTTAACTTCTGCTATTTTCTAGAACATAGATCTCAAGTAAAGGTCAACACTTTCAAAAGGAGTTGTCAGAAGAAGATCAAGAGTAGTAGTAAATGAGAAAAGTCCATCTGATTTGGATAAAATTGGAGAGGGTGAATTTGAGGAGAGCACTGTTAGAAAAATGATAAAGTCAGTTCCAAAAGA
Source organism: Dama dama (assembly GCF_033118175.1). Classification (NCBI taxonomy): domain Eukaryota; kingdom Metazoa; phylum Chordata; class Mammalia; order Artiodactyla; family Cervidae; genus Dama; species Dama dama. The sequence goes on along the minus strand of NC_083699.1, from coordinate 58,091,866 downwards.
ACTAAGAGGTGAGACAAAGAAAAGATGGCATAATTAAAATATATTTTTTTCACTAACTTTGTTGATTGAAGAGGGGGAAAAAGAACAGGTAGGTAAAATTTTTGAAGACAGAGGCTGTTATCTTTGCATTTTTGGACCATCTTCTACAAAAGAAAGCATATTGAGGATATGTTTTGTTTTGGTGTTATTCTAGAGGAAAGAACTGCATGAAAACTTAGAGGGGGTAGATGTTAGCTGACTCTCAGGAATAATGTACAGTTAGAGCTGGAGTGGTCTGTTGAAGAGGAGGCTATCCATTTGCTGTGAGGATTCTTCTATTAGGTGAGTTGGCGGCAGGTCTCCAGCAAGCCTTTCTATTCTAACGTTTCTGTGTGTTGTTTTCAAATAAACAGGATTTTGAAGAAGGAAAGGGAGTAGGAGGTAGATTCTGGATATAAGATGTGTCTTAGAAAATAGTTTTATTAGAGAAAAAACTTGGGGTGGAGAAAAGAGAGAAAGCCTTCCTAGAATGATCTTCCCCAGGGCAGTGCTGTGTGGTGAGCAGGACGTGTATGAGTCCATGGTTCTATCTCACACAAGCTACAGACTGACCATGAATCTCGTTCTTTAACTGATTATTGTCCCAATGTCTCCAAATAGCCAGGCGTCTCTAAATAGAAGAGCTTTGAGATCTTTACTGAAAAGAGAGAAACCAGCACAAATATGAATATCACTTTTTTGATACAGTTCTGGTTATGTTCCAGTGAGTGCTATTGATTCTTAAAGCAATTTTTCATTCAAAGGCAATGCTGTAATTTGACAGGCCCCAGGAAACCAACACACACAATGCTGAATGAATTGTCCCAGTGAGAGGTGGGGATTGCATCTATTTACCCACACACAAGCATATAACACAAACACCTTTTATAGGGCTTTCTTGTTACAATAATCTTTTTAAAAACTAATTTCAAAATTGAGTTAACCTTCTCAGTCAGCTTTTGAACAATCTGCTTTCACTGGGAAGCAGAGGGAGTGACAGATGGGGAATGATATACACTTTTATGTCTTCTTCTCTGGATCTAGTACTGATCTCTTACAGATTCTGGTATCTGTAGTCATTTCAGCTACTTCTGGACTTTCATTATCCAGTGACTCTTCAATTGCTTTCACTATCCAGTAACTCTTCAATCATTTCCCTGGTGGCTCAGATGGTAAAGAATCTGCCCGCAGTTCGGGAGCCCGGGGTTCAATCCCTGGGTCAGGAAGATCCCCTGGAGAAGGGAATGGCAGCTTATTCCAGTATTCTTGCCTGGAGAATCCCATTGCCAGAGGAGCCTAGTGGGCCATAGTCCATGGGGTCATAAAGAGTCGGACACGACTGAGCAACTAAAACTTTCTTTCCTTCAATCACTGAGTGTTTATGAAGCCTACCATAATCAATGATAACTATTTAGCCTAAGCCGCTAATTGCAGAGGTCCCCATTTTTTGTCCTCTCTCTATTTAGAATATTCACATCACCTCTCACCCTCTGTGCATAATGTTTTGAAGTTTGATAAAACAGTAGTCCTCAGCCCTGGTTGGGCAAGCCTCCAGTGTATCTAATATTACTTCTGATAGCTCTTAAGGTAAAATTCTATTGAGTTTATCTTTTATTGCATAAAGGAGAAAAGAAATGGAGGGAGGGAGGAAGAGTGATGAGGAAAGGGAAAGGGAGGGTGGAGAGGGAAAGAGTGGGGAGGAACAGACTTACACAGTGCATTTAGGACTAATAAGGAGAGATTCAAGTTAAAATCAAACAGTGGAATTCATCATCCCCAAAGAGACATTATGGTATTACAGGAGGACTGCTGAATTTTAATTAGCTGTGAGACTGGGCAAGTCACAAAAACCCTCTACCTTCAGTTTTTCTCAGAGTGGGGGGCTGAGATCAGATAATCTCTAAGATCTTCAGCTTTCATTATTCTGTAATTTTACAATTTCACAATTATGAGCTCACTTCATGATAACACATAAAGATTTTGTATTTTTGTCCTGAGTTATGTGGTTTATCCACTTGCAGTGATAAAATTAGCAAGACAACTGCCAAATCTTTAGTTTTCTTTGTGCTATGTAGATACAGCCATAAGGGAAAATTAAACAACACAGATAAATAATTGTCTAGCTACTCTCAATCACTACCCAAACACATCATGGTGAGACATGGCAAAGCATGAGCTGAATATGACTCATAAATATAGTGCTTCTATTATAAAATTTAAATGTTATCCAAGCAATAGATATTTATATGTAGGAAAAAAATTTAGACAGCTGTAGTCACTATTGGAGTGACCCTTGTAGAGTAAGAATTATTTCTAGTTTGGGCTTATGCATTTTAGCTGTGGAGTCAGATAATCAAATCATGTAATCAAATATCAGATCTTGAGATCTGGCATATCTAGATCTGCTTTTGCTTTTAAAGACAAATGTTGAAAATATTTGTAATTTTTATAATAAAGCATATTAACTCAAATATGTTAAAACATTACATATCATTGGTTGAATTTTTAAATTGAAACCAGTATAATCTAGAAAATAGTTCACTAACTTTCTCTAGGTTTGACAGACACAAATTACTACACTTTTGATCACAAAATAAGACTTAGGATAACTCACTATTGAAAGCAATGAATATAATGGAAATACCTTAGGAAATACAGTAATTTGAAATAGTTAGTACAATACCTAAGCAGCCTGATTCAATCAATGTAAAAAAACTTCAAGAAAGAATAGCTAAGAGTAAATTCAATGAAAAATGAGCAACAGACACAATTAACCTATTTGACATTTCCTTATCTCCTAAGTATGGACCTAAATAATTAACATCAACTACATGAGGTTTGATTTTATAGAAAGTTATTAACTTTCTATGAAATGCAGGAAGAGGAAGTATAGATAATCTTTTGGTGAGGAGGGGGAATGCTAACTTCAGTCATGTTTGATCAAGAGTCCAAAAGAAGTATGGCATTTCTTTGCCTGGAATTCTTTGAAGAAAGTGGCCACTTCTCCTCCATCTTTGATCTCTTTATTCTTCACGATATGCTGGGATTCCCTGCTTGAGAAATCCAAGAACTGAGAGAGCATGTGCATAGGCAGAAGGAATAACCCTATCAGAGCAGTCTTCCACGAGGCCCCAGGGATTTCTCCCCACAAACGTGCCTTGTCCACAGATGACTGAAAGCCTTCCAGGAAATGAAAAGTTCATTCTTATAATAAAGCTGGAAAATCTCAGTTTGATCATTTTCCTTGAGACTAAGGGACAAGATGTCCTGGGGTTTATTTTTCAAGTCTTGGATTCAATAATTATTATTAAATCAGAGAATTTTTCTTAAAATTGGATGTACTATCTTAAGCCTGGAGAATTGCCATCACCACTGTAACTTGCCTACTGGACACAAGGTTTACTGTATATCTGAGGGCAGGAGGTTCCTTGGTTCTTGCTCATCCAATATAGTAAATGTATTTTTGCTACAACCTGGAGAGAATCAAATGGAGCTAAGGCCAGGGATAAGGTGGTTACCTACAGACTGCCATGTAGGTATGAAATAGAGAAGATTGTCTTCTTAAGTAAAAGCAGTTGCAGAGAAGTTCCTGCCTTTTGAGACATTACTATTTAGCATCTTGGTTCTTGCATCAGAGAATCACGCCTCTCAAGTTTGGCCAACAGTCAGCTTTACCCTGGTGATTAATTTTGGACTTTAGACCTTGACTTCAAAGCTGTTTTTTCAAATAATTATTATTGTTTTTACTCTACAAGCAAAAGCTTTATAAGGCACAGACTTCTCTCTCCCTTTCTTGGGATACTTTAAGAAAGTTTATCTTTGGCTGTGGGCTAAGAGTAGATGAAAGTGGAAGTGAAAGTCTGTCAGTCATGTCCAGCTCTTTGTGACCCCACGGACTATACAGTCCATGGAATTCTCCAGGCCAGAATACTGGAGTGGGTAGCCTTTCCCTTCTCCAGAGGATCTTCCCAACCCAGGGATCCTGGGTCCCCCGCATTACAGGTGGATTCTTCACCAGCTGAGCCACAAGGAGAGCCCAAAACTACTGGAGTGGGTAGTCTTTCCCTTCACCAGGGGATCTTCCCGACCCAGGAATTGAACCCAGGTCTCCTTCATTGCAGGCAGATTCTTTACCAACTGAGCTATGAGGGCTTCCCTTGTGGGTCAGCTGGTAAAGAATCTCCCTACTTTACTGACAAAAGAATAGCAAAGCAAGGGAAATATATCAATATATTGAATACCAATATGTGAAAACACTGAGCACCTGGCTTGGCACATAGTAAACATTAAACCAGTGTTAGTTCCCTTCCAATTACTTAATAATAACAGTTACTGAGCAGTTTACTAAAACATGCCATTCGTTATTAAGTACTTCAAATAATTAACACTTTTGAGTGTTTTAATAACCACATGAAGTGGGTACCAATATTAACACCAGCTATAGATAAGGAGAGTGAGACAATAGAGGTTGAGTAAATTACTCCAAGTCATGGTAAGTGTCAGACATGAAATTTTAAAGGAACTTAAAATGTAAATATAGTAAAAATAAAAAGCAAAAAAAGAGCAAAATATGACCACCCAAAGTCATGATCCCCAGGCTCCAGGCTAACATCTGGTACCCAGCTCAAGAGGAAGACCATGTAAGTAACAAAAGGACACATGTGAGTTTGCTACTGAAATTTTTTATTACTTTCCTTTGGGCCTTTGAGGAGATGATATTTAATATTCAAGAAAAGTGAAAATCAGAAGGAAAGGAAGCACATGCCCCAGCCCAGTGGTGATTGGTAGAGTAATTGTGGGCATAGCCCCAGGATGATAGCAGCTTCTATTTAATAAATGTTGACAAGGCTGCGGAGAGCTGGGCAGGTCCCAAGAGATAATGTTTTACTGGGAAATCCACTCAACCTAATTTCAGTAATGTAGGGCTGTGGAGGGGCCTGGACCAGTGCCAGTAAACAGGGCCATTAGAGTGCAGTGTAGGCACTGGCAGCTGGGAGCGCCGCCATCCCTCCTTAGCCCTGCAGCCGGTGCCTGGCTGAGCACACAAGCAGCCGCTGCTGCATATGCTCCCGGTATTTGCTCACCAACAGAACTTGCAGACGTGCTATTCTCACCCTTTCCAGGAAATGAATGGAATGCACAAAGGCAAGAGCTGCTTCCGGAAACTATTTTCAGCAAGAATCAGAGAGCCAGTTAGACATACCTATTTCAAGGACCACTGTGAAAACATCCACGTGGGTCTCCTTACTCGTTTAAGGCAACCACCACCCAGTTCCAGATGGATGTAGAAATGACTTTGATTTTTATTGCTGTCTTAATGAGGTCTTGATCTTTCTTAGGACTGGTAGTTGTGGGTCAAGAATATGAAAACTGTTAGAGTTTAACGTATTTCAAAATTTATGATATTGTTTAGAGATATTCAACTTTGCAAGTTCAGGAGAAGTGGCCTAAGAGAAAATACGTCTTTTTAGGCTGCTCTTATCTTGTCTAGATATTACTTTTCCCTTACCAGCCCTTCTCCCACAAACAAAGCACATGAAAATAATTACTAGCATATGAATTCCAAGAAGGCAGATTTTTGCTTGGTATTTTAGTTGCTGTATCACCATTGCAATGCATTGCATTTGAAATGCATGGCACAGTGTGTGGTGTGTAATAAAGGCCCAGGACATTTTATTGAATAAATAAATGAATGCATGAACACATTTATTTCTTCCCTTTTGAAGCACCTTTCAACTCTAGAACATGAAAAATACATGGCTTTACTGTCTATAATGTTAAATTCTCTTTTTAAGGTAACACAGAAATGATAAAATTCATGAGGCTGCTAGTGAACATGGTGATTTCTGAGAGGTTCAGTGCTGGACATGGGACATTCAAAGTTGACCAGTAGATACTGTCGTTACCCTTGAAGATCTTAAAGGTCCCTCTCACTGCCAACATCCTATGATTATGAATTTCATTGCCTATTAATGGTATTAATACTAAAGTCTTAAACAAGAACAGGGTATTTTCTGGTTTTCTCACTTTTCTTCTTAATAGTTGGAAGAATGTCTGGCACATCGCAGTGTTCAAAACCAGTTTATTGGACAACCAAATGAATAATTATATTTCAAATACTTTGAAGCATTTAAGAGAAATGATATGTAGATATTGAGGCTCTTTTAATAGAGAACAGACAGCAGTGACTTCCTGTCACAATAAACAGATGCATGTCCAGCTTAACCTTTTCTCCTGGACCCAGGCAAAGGATAACAAGAGAAAGTGAGGGAATTTGGAAAGATTTAACCTGATTCTACCTCCAAAAGTGGATCAAAAGTTTGGCTGCTTCTCAGAATTATCTGGATATTTGTTCCTTTGATTTCCCCTTTTGAATTGTGTTCTCTTACTCCACAAATATACCTCTGTTCTCACCTATCCTGCTTACTTTCTTGTCTTTTGAGTTCCTTAACCTCCTTCAAATTATATATAAAAGCTCCCAAGTTTTTGAGTAAGAGAGGTTTGAAGTCTTCTCTTGCTCCTGCAGTCAATCTTTTATGTTCTTCTAGATAGTTCAAATCAATATTCTCTTTCTTTGCAGTTTGGAGAAGGCATTAAATATGTTGTTTCTTGGAACTGGTAAGAACGGTAAAGCACTGTGGGCATACCTATAATCTCCAAAGGTTTGGGCAGGGCTAGGGAACTAAATCCCACTCCAATATTCTTGCCTAGAGAATCCTGTGGACAGAGGAGCCTGGTAGGCTGCTGTCCATAGGGTCGCACAGAATCGGACATGACTGAAGCGACTTAGCATGCATGCATGCATTGGAGAAGGAAATGGCAACCTACTCCAGTATTCTTGCCTGGAGAATCCCAGGGAAAGAGGAGCCTGGTGGGCTGCCATCTATGAGGTCGCACAGAGTCAGACACAACTGAAGTGACTTAGCAGCAGCAGCAGCAGGGAACTAAATAAATTATCTGAAAGAACTGCAAATTGCTATAAAAAGATCTAACAAATGAATTTGAAAGCTTTCTTCTGGTAGAAAATTAAGTGATCCATTAGAGCATTGAAGTTCTGTGATCCATTAGGCACACTGCTGGTACATAGAGTATTATGAAGGTCAGAACTGAGTTAGTTTTCACCCAAAACTTTTGATTGGAAAATGTAATCAGTGTGCTGGTTCTTCAAGAGTTGATAATGGTCACCTTGGAGGGATATAGCCTTAAAAAATCTTTATGAGTATTTGCAGATAGTCTTACTAGCATAACTACATTTTAACTCACAGTCAGTTGCAAACCCCACAAAATAGATCAGACTTTAAAACTTTGATCAAAAACAAATGATAAGATAAAATGACCTATATAGTTGCTGTTTACCAGACCTGGAATTTATTTATTCTTAAAACACACACACAGATAAACACACATACACACACATACATACACATTTATTTTCAAAAAGATAAGCATTTTCTCCTACTGAAGAGATTTAAAAGAATTTATTAGATAGGTGTTCTAAAGAAGAAATTCCAAAAACTATATTTAGCAGCAATGGTCTTGTTTGGATATAAATGTTCAGCTTTATCAGAATATAAATATGTAGCTGACTGATTTCAAAGAAACATTTTATGAGCTCTTCTAATAGTCTCCTAAAAGTTTCCCATTTCTCTAGTCTCAGCATCTCTCAATTCTAAGAAATATTTGTTTGAAAAACTGACTCCTTGGCTGGTATCTGGGAACTTGAATTTTGAGAGGGTTCTCACCACTTCCTAACTAAGAGTGTTCACTATGCCTAAACTCTTTGTGCCAACAATGTGGTTTATGCTGGACATCTGTTTTCCTCTAGGAGTCTGGATTTGGTGTATGCTAGGTAGAGGGTGCCTATGTGACTAGCCTTCAATAAAAACCATGGACTTGTAAGCTCAAGAGAGTTTCCCTAGGCTATGACATTTCACACGTGTCATAATTCACTGCTGATGAGGAATTAAGCACATATTGTATGACTCCATGGGGAGAGGGCTCATGGAAGCTTGTGCCTGGGTTCCTCCAAACTTTGCCCCATACAACTTTTCCCTTTGTTTTTTTGAAAAAATTTATTAGGATATAGTTGCTTTACAATGCTTTAGTTTCTGCTTCATAACAAAGTGAATCAGCTATAAGTATACATATATTCCCTCTCTCTTGAATCTCCCCCTACCATCCCACCCTTCTAGGTCACCACAGAACACCGAGCTGAGCTCTCTGCAGTATACAACAGGTTTCCCCTAGCTATTTATTTTACTCGTGGTAAAGTATATATATCAATCCAATCTCCCAATTCATCCCACCCCCTTAACCTGCCTTGCCATGTCCACATGTCCATTTTCTATGTCTGAGTATCTATTCTTGCCCTGCAAATAGGCTCATCTGTACCATTTTCCTGGGCTCCAGATTTATGTATTAATATGTGATATTTGTTTTTCTCTTTCTGACCTACTGTATGACAGACTCTAGGTCTATCTGCATCTCTACAAATGGCCCAATTTTGTTCCTCTTTATGGCTGAGTAATATTCCATTGTTTATATGTACCACATCTTTATCTATTCATTTGCCAGAGGATATTTAGGTTGCTTCCATGACCTGGCTATTGTAAATAGTGCTGCAATGAATATTGGGGTACATGTGCTGCCTTTTTTCCTCTTCATATCCTTTCATTTAGTAAACAGTAGCCATGAGTAAGGAGAAGGTAATGGCAACCCACTCCAGTACTCTTGCCTGGAAAATCCCATGGAGGGAGGAGCCTGGTAGGCTGCAGTCCATAGGGTCGCGAAGAGTTGGACATGACTGAGCGACTTCACTTTCACTTTTCACTTTCATGCATTGGAGAAGGAAATGGCAACCCACTCCAGTGTTCTTGCCTGGAGAATCCCAGGGACAGGGGAACCTGGTGGGCTGCCGTCTATGGGGTCACACAGAGTCGGACACGACTAAAGCGACTTAGCAGTAGCAGCAGCAGCAGCAGCAGCCATGAGTAAGACTATATGCTGAATCTTGTGAGTCCTTCAGCAAATCTCTGAACCTGAGAGGAGTCTTGGGGATCCCAACACATGGAGTTTAATTTAATAGCAGATGTGACGTCAGGGTGAATGGATTCTCTTTCCATTAGGTGGCATATTAGTAAGCTGTCTATAATACGAAATCTGTGAGTTCTGTCAGAAAACCACGCAGACAAGTTACTAGAAAATCAACTCTTCCCTAAGGAAAAAATGATCCCTTATAAAGGCACAAAGTATTTCTTATTTAGCAAAACACTCTTGCTTTATGGATAAGTATAGTCATCTGGAATATTTTTGACTGCAAAAAACTAAAAACTACTACAGTGGCTTAAAGAGGTTAGTTACTTGTCTCACATGAATAAGAACAAGTCTAAGGAAAAGTGTCCCAGAAGTACTATGGTCGATCACAAGTAGGTTTTTTTCTGCTTTTCTGCTTCATCATGCTTGTGTGCGTAGTGTTTCCCAGGTGGTGCAGTGGTACAGAATCGCTGCTGATTCAGGTTACGTGGGCTCGATCCCTGCATCAGGAAGATCCCCCGGAGAAGGAAATGGCAACCTACTCCAGTGTTCCTGTCTAGAAAACCCCATGGGCAGAGGAGTCTGGCAGGCTAGAGTCCATGGGATCACAAAGAGTCGGACACGACTCAGCACACATATCCTTAGTGTATAGTTTTTGTCTTCATGGTCTCAGGCTGCCTGCTATACTACCAGGTATTGTTTGATGTCACAGTCATCAGGAATAGGAGAAAACAAAGGGCAAACACCTCTTCTAGAGTCCTCCCAGGGAACCCTGTCTCTAAGTGACCATCACTGTGAGACATGAACATCCCTACCTCCAAGGGGAATGTACAAAGACGAGTATTGTACTTTCCAACCTTTATAATTTTAGAAATAAGGAGTGAGAGGTTTGAAATGCATGTTGAATGATCCAAATAGTATCTGATAAGTCTGACATTGATACAAAAGAAATACAAGGTCAAGGACTTCTCTGGTAGTCCAGTGGTTGAGACTCCGTGCTTTCAATGCAGGGAGCACAGGTTCAATCCCTGACTGGGGAACTAAGATCCCACAAGCCATGCAGCAAAAAAGGAAAAGAAATACAAGGTCGTTGTGGACCCTCTATGTGTGGACACATTGACTGTATGGCTGAGAGATTACAGACCATGGTAATTTCTGTTTAGTGGACTCCTTGCCCACAATATCATGGTTTGATTCTTCAGCTCTTTCCTATGCATCACTGAGCAACTTCTTGGGGGTAACCTCTTCTGAACCTGGAAATTACATTACTGAGATAGCAATGGTCTCTTTATATCTGAAATCTTTTATGAAACAGTACGAAAAGAAGAAATCCATCGCACTGTCATCTGAGCATATGAGACAAAATACTAACTCTCCTTCTCTCACCCTCCACCCCTCTGTTTTCTTCCTCAGAAGCTGTAGATGAAACCAAACCTAAGGAAAGTGCCCGGCAGGATGAGGGTAAAGGAGAAGAACATGAGGCGGACCAAGAACATGCCTGAACTTTAAGAAATGGCTTTCCACGCCCCCACTCTCCCCTCTCCTGAACCCTGTCTCTCCCCACCCTCTTCTTAACTCCACTCTGAAGTTTCCCTTCCTCTCCTGCTCACATCTGTGAGTCTGTCCTCTCCCACCCACTAGCCCTCTTTCTCTCTGTGTGGCAAACATTAAAAAAAAAAAAAAAAAAAAAGCAGGAACGATCCCAAGTCAAACAGTGTGGCTTAAACATTTTTGTTTCTTGGTGTTGTTATGGCGAGTTTTTGGTAATGATGATCCAATCATTTGGGAAATTCTTGCACTGTATCCAAGTTTTTTGATCTGGTGCGTGTGGCCCTGTGGGAGTCCACTTTCCTCTCTATTTCTCTCTGTTCCAAGTGTGTGTGCAATGTTCCATTCATCTGAGGAGTCCAAAATATCAAGTGAATTCAAAACCATTTTTCTTTTCCTCCTTTTCAATGTGATGGAATGAACAAAAAGGAAAAAAAATTCAAAAAACCCAGTTTGTTTTGAAAATAAATAAATAAAGCAAATGTGCCAATTAGCGTAACTTGCGGCTCTACGGCTCCTTTTTCAATCTGAATATTAATAAACCATGAGAGTAATCAAACTCCAATGGCTCTGTGTTTCTCTACCACCTTCTTGTGAGTTGGGTTGACACACTGAGGTTCTTACATTTTATCTTTTTTTTCTGGCCTCCCAGTCTGATACCAACAACCCTGACAAAGAAAAGATGGATGAAGCCATAAGACTTCAGTCAAAACAAATGGCGTAGGTCCTTAATGAGCCTGTTGGGCACCATGTTATTTTTGTAGGACTGCTGTAACAAAGTACCACAGACTGGGTGGCTTAAACAAGGACCGACATTTATTTTCTAACAGTTCTGGAGGCTTGAAGTCCAAAATCAAGGTGTTGTTGGCAAGGCTGAGTCCTTCTCAGGGCTGTGAGGGAAGAATCTGTCCCATTTTATAAATGACGGCCTCCTTCCTGCATAACTCTTAGAAACCCCCAGGCTTTGGTTTAGATAATTTTATATCTCCTCATTTTATAAATGACGGCCTCCTTCCTGCATAACTCTTAGAAACCCCCAGGCTTTTGTTTAGATAATTTATTTTTAACCCAAGTATTGACCTATCTATTTGATTATTTTTTTCAATTTATTAACTTCTGTTAGACTCATCCCTACACAATGCAACTGATAGACTCTTGATTAGTCATAATCATTGTTCCTGCCGGTGGTGATAGTATACAAAGAGAAGGTACATTTAGCACATCCACCTTTTTCCAATATCCTTCCAGTTTCTGTTTTTTAATATCCTCTGCTAGGAAGTAAACAGTTCCCTTCAGAAACAAAGCAACCTCCCTAAACCTTGAAGCATCTGATGCTGTTCTTTTTCCAATTTCCCTAAGTCAATTCTGATAAAAGTTCTTAACATGTCACACTTTGCCCTGACCCTGATTCGTATAGACAAACAATGCCAGTGGACTCCCTTCAGCTTCCTACATTCATCTGAACATAGAATTTTCCAGCAAGGAAGAGAAAATTGTGTCAAAGCCTTAAAATTAATGAAGATCATGGAAATAAGTGATCTTAGGAGATACAACCTACAGCTTGGTAGTTCTTCTCAGCTTTGTGTGGAGCTAGTGCCCAGTTAATGCTCTGAAGAAAGCTGATGTCATGTGAAGGATGAGTCCTTACTGGATCAAGGGGTCTTTCCTCATCACTGACAGTAAGTGGAAGGAGCACAAGGAAAAAGGTCTGTAAGAAAAAGCACAGCGACTTCCCTGGTGGTCCAGTGGTTCAGCTCTGAGCTTCCACTGCAGGGCCATGGGTTCAATCCCTGGCTGGGGAACTAAGATCTCAGATGCCAAGAGATTTAAAAAAGAAAAAAAAAAAGCATAAAAAGATCAAAAGGGAAGCATCAATAACATATTAAAATAATTTAAGAGTTTTTAATTTATTCTGAGTTTGTGTGATTTCCACAGAGGACTTTGCAAGTATCTTGAATTAAATCTTGATCTGATTATGGTCTCATCAAATGTGAGAAAAGGTTTTAAAAAAGGTCTTCCGTGGGTTGGAGCCATACTGGCAGGATATTACTTTGGGAATTGTTTTACCCCAAATTTTTTTGATAGGATAAATGCTTTAATTTCCTTCCCAAATCTATACTTCAAAGCAGCATTCCTCTGACCTGGCACAATCCACCTTCTTCAAAGTATAATTCTAAACTTCATTCACTGAATCTATAGTTATACTGAAAACAATAGCATGTGACCTTTTAAGTCTATATTAACATTCACTGTTCAGCGGTATTACTAGTTGTGTCTGAGTTGGAATTTTGTTTTTACTTATTTTTAATAGGTTTTAAAAATCTTGTCCCCTTCCTTAACAGAAATTTTAGAATAGGGGAAGACACATCAGAGAGGCTTGTAACGATCCTGAAAGACATGCCAAGGAAACACTGGCACAAAACAATGTGACTCAAATATGTACACAGCACACACAAAATCAGCTGATACTGGGAAACACAGACTGTTCAACACGCAAAGACAAATAGATTCTAAATTCTGTTCAGAATTTGATGATCCTAAAACATCTACACCTGGATTACTGCTTAAAAAATAAAAGCTAGGTTGAGGACAAGTTAAAAAGGCCTCAGTATTGACAAGTGAATCTTTCAGGTGGTAATAAGATCATATTCTGGGCACCAGGCCAGATTGATAGCAAAACCATGTCATGTCTGCATGAAATAAATTCTTCTGACAGAGCTATATTATTTAAGTCTAAAATGTTCCAGCATGACGTAATACATTTGATCTCTTTGAAGATGAAGAGGTTTCTAAAATAGAACCTTTTATTCCCCTCACCCAGCTCACACTTTGCTCATCTTTCAGTCTTTTCCACCATCATCCACCCAGTGGTTTAGTTCAAAAATCTAAAAAGCAGCCCGATTCCTCTTTTTCTCATATAACATTTAATTCATGAACAAGCCTTCTGATGTGGATTCCAGAAAAGAATGAGGATAAACCTTGCACCTGCAGTTCTGACCAAACCTACACATTTCATAGTTACCTTGAGGTGATCTAAGGGCTTTTTTGGTTTGTTTTGGTAGGGGGGAGGGGAGGTTGTTTTGTTTTCTTTTAATAGTAGTCTCTTCCCATATTCAGCTCATAAGAGAAAGGGAGGATTACTAAACTCTCTATCTCAACTCCCTAGGGAAAGACACGCTGGAGCTCTCAAAAATACATTATTTCCAACATGAGCCAGACCCAGGAAAGCTGGTTCTGCAATTGGCATGGAATCCTGAGCAATAGGAAAATCAGATTAATGAATGATTTTCACAGAGCATTGTTAAGATCACCACAAATTCCATTAACGTTTTTTTGACCTTCCATAAGTTTTCTGTTGTCATGGAAACACAGCTTCTGCTAAGCTGCCTATAAAAATAATTTAATGATAGGTGACCCTTCTAGCTAAATGCTAGCTAATGAACATTAAAAATGTGGGCTTTTTATATTTTTTAAAAAATTACATTTTTCCCCTAGGGGATTAAAACTCATCCTGCCTATCATGCAGGAAAAGCCTACATCCACGCTGACCACCTTTTTCAGTCACATATTGACTTGTATATAATTGCACTTTTATCCTTCCTTCCTAGAAAGAAATTCCCAGTCATAGGGAAAGAGGGCAAGATTATAGCTATGAGAATGATGAGTCATTAAGAGTTCTTGGGGAATCTTATTAAATTGGCAAGGACATTTTGAGTATATATTTTCTAACAGATTGGTTACCTGATTTTTTTTTTAAACAGTATGCGTCCTTGTTGGTAATTATAGCATATTTAGTGTCACAGACAGTACCTTACTAAATATATTTTTGATGAAGTGAGATGGCTCCATACGAAGGAAATTATTGCCAGCTAACATGGCAATGAAAGCACATGGGATTGTCGTAAGAACCTTAAAATAATTTTATTGCTTAATTTCTCAAATAATATGCTTTCAATGTAGAAAAGTAAAAAATATAAATAAAAAAGAAGGCAAAAGTAATCTACAGTTTACCACCCAGAATTGAGCATGTTAACATTTAGAGATACAGCTTCACATAGCCTGTCTGCCTGCTTATCTGCCTTCCTCCCTTCCCACATATTCTTCACTTATCTATTAAGCTATATTCATATGTTTGCATAGACATATATTTAAGGCTGAAATAGGCTCATGCTGTACATATTATTTTGCAAACTGTTTTCCACACCACAGATGCTTTCATTCAGACTGCTAAATAAGAGAGGACCTTAAAGTCCACAGTTCCCATTGCTGTTTCCCTGTGCATTAGTGAAGCCTGAGCTAAAATGAAAAATGTGCATTTCTGTATATACTCATTAAAATATCACTCTGTATTCTGTAGTTTGAACCAAACGGGAATGTTAATAAAATCTCTATAATAAAACACATAACTATACATATATATTATAGAAAGTCCCAAGTTGCCCCTACAGTTGGCACACAATCAGCCCTCAAACCCACCTGCTAGTGGACAAGGGGCACAATACCAGGCCAGGGAGCTGAGGGCTGATGAGGAAGGGCTGGCCCCAGTGTGTAATAACACAGGGTCATAAAACATACAAGCAGCAAAAGCAAACAGAACTTTTTATTGAAATTTTAATATCTGTTTATCATAGACATTTTAACATCAATTTTGATTTTTAAAATATTGCATTAAATGCGTATGTGTGCTCAGTTGTGTTCAACTCTTTGCAACCCTGTGGACTGTATGTAGCCCACCAGGCTCCTCTGTCCACGGGATTCTTCAGGCAAGAATACTGGATTGGGTTGCCATTTCTTCTTCCAGGGGATCTTCCCGACCCAGGGATGGAAAATGTGATTCCTGTGTCTCCTGCATTGCCGAGGATTCTTTACCACTGAGCCATTGGGGAAACCCTTGCATTAAGTATTATTTATCTTTTCACTGATTTTTGGATGCACCTCACCCTATCCCTGGCCCTTCTCTCCCAAAGGGAATGCTAGAATGCGTTCTCTAGATGAACACTTTCTAATGACAGTTGGGCAGCTGTGATTATGTGAGGTCTCAATGATACCCAGGGACTGTAAGGCTTGAGAGTGGGTTGGCCCCTGAGGACCTGGGAATTAAATGTCTAGTATTCCCAGGAGCTTCCTTGAGAGATACAGACACGATGGAGTGGTTCCAAGCTGATCAGGGCTGGGATGAACTAAAGAATTCATAACCTACCTAAACATTCTGAGAAAAAAATAAAAAAGTAAACAAGAGTAGTAACTCTGGGCTGCCAAACCAAACCACCAATGTGTGATACCTGTTGGGCTTTCACCGCCCTTTCCAGCTGTATCGATCCCGGTGCCAGGGAGAGCACGATTCTAAAGCAAGATTCAGTCACTTCAAAACTCATGTTCATGAAGGGCTCACTGATTGTACACAATGGGTACAAATTTATTTTTAAACTATAGATAAGAAGGTGATAGATATTTCATTTCATGCATTGGAGTAAAAACAAATTTATATCTCTCTCTCAGAATTTTTATTTTAAAGCCTGGAGTGAAGAATTATGCTTTTTAAAATTTCCTCTTCCCATTATATTAGGGAAAGAAAGATGCAGAGTAGAAACAAAAGCAAGAGTTTTGTGCCTTTTTCTGTTTTTCTGCCTTCATGGCCTTTCCTCCTCTTCCTTTATGTCAACTACAATTGGCACTTGCCAAGAGCATTTGCCAGCAACTGAACAACAAGGACCTTTGCCATCTGCCTGTGCTGTTGCAGCTACTGACCTTCGACACTCCCTGAAGGGAATTCAAGGTGAAGAGTGGGGCACTCTGTGCTTTGGGGATACGGGTGGAACAGGTCTTTAGATAGCTAGACATTTTTAAGAACTGATTTCATGATCCCAATTCTTGAATCTCCTCATATCTAGAAAAGCACTAAATCCCTTCATGGTGACATCCATTCTTCCTGACTAGCAGAAAACCTTTTGTAAAATAAGTGCTTGATTGCACTGAACTCCCCCTTCATCAAAGTCTTATATACTGACCTTCCCCCACTGCCACTTTGGAACCATTCCTCAGAGCTATCTGAGGCAGTGTCTCCCAGACTGCAGTTCTCATTTTGCCCCAAATAAAACTGAATTCACAACTCTCATGTTGTGCATCTCTTTAGCTAATGTTTATTAAGTAGTGTGAGGACAAAGCCTGGAAACCCAGAAGTGTTCATTAAGCAAGGAGGGGCTGAGGAGCACCAGGTGAGGAAAGCAGCCCATGGGTCCCAGTTTTTACAGCACCAAGGGTTGGGAAGCCTCCCAGCATCATTCCACCCAGAAAGGGAGGCAACTTCACCTCTGTACTGGGGTCACCAACCCTGACAGTGACTCTGCAGTGCTGCCCTCGCACACCTAGACCTAGGAATCCTGCCTTCCTCTCCCTGACATAGCCCAGCCTGTCTGCCTAAATAACTCCTGCCAGACTGCAGACTGCTTAGCTATGGGATTTTTGTCCAGCTTAGTCTTGTATTCTAGTTACACAAGTTTCTGAAACTAGCAGGCAGATACTGCAAGCCATGCTTCAAGAATGCATGAATGGATGAATGAATAAATGAATGAAAGGGCTTTGATTCTCACCAGTCACTCTCTACCTCATTTCCCCTTCCTTCAGTTTTGGAAGCTTCTCTTGGGAGCTCCAAGTTGCAACTCAGGCCTCTTGTCCAAGAAGAGGGAGGAGTATTTTCCTGAGAACCTAGCACTCTCACATACCAGACCCAATGATGAACTTGGGGTAGCAGGGGCCACATAACTCTCAGAAGTCTTGATTCAGGTACTCAGCAGCAGCTGAGAAACTCCAGCCACAGGGGCCACCTCATTGTGGGTGCTTACACCATTCCTGACGTTGCCACTTCTGCCCTCTCTGTTCCCTCTGCTTGAAAGGCTCTGCCTGAGATATTCACGTGGCTCTTTCAAGTCTTCCCTGAAATAGTACCTTCTCATCAGAGCCTCCCATAAGCAGGTTGCTCAATGATTTCTATCACTCTTTCCTGTGAAAATATTTTAAGCAGAGATAAGTGTTATCTCAGTTAAAATGCTATATCCTTTGTTCAATTGCTTTATTTACTTATTTTCAGTCACTAGACAATAAACTTCCCAAAGTTAAGAACTTACTCTGTTTTGTTTCTGTGTCTAGCTCTTAAGACACTGCTGGTTGTTTAATAGAATCTCAATAAATGGAAATGAATGCACTTCTCTCAAAACTGTAATCTAGAGTAGCATTGATATATATTCACTACCACATGTAAAATACTAGCGTGAAGCTGCTGCATAGCACAGGGAGCTAGCTTGGTGCTCTGTGGATGGAGAGTGGGATGGAAGGGAGGGAGGATCGAGAGAGGGAATATATGTATACATGTAGCTGATTCCTGTTTTATAGGAAAAACTAACACAATATTGTAAAGCAATTATATTCCAATTTAAAAAAATTTTTAATTAGAAAAATTTAAGTGTTTTACCTAAATTTGGCACATAGTTTTTCACCTTCTCACTTATAAAACAATAGAGTTATCCATGAACCACTGTCTCATAACTTTACTTAGCCAAGGACCTCTTTTGTTCTTGCTCACCGGCATCCTTTCCAACCCTCTGGCAATAGACTGCCTCTTTTTTCTGTTGAATCCATGCAGTTTAGTTTAATGGAGCTGACTCTGAACCTTGTCCTTTCCTCCTCAACGTAGAAAAATACAAGCACCAGGCCTGGCCAATCAGATCATACACACAGGGATTGGTTTAATCACAGGCATGTAACTTAAGTCAGTTCTCCCATGGGATTTTCTGCCAGAAGCTCTTTTTCTTGGTAGGATTTCTAGACAGTGAATGCATTTCACAAATGATGACTGTTTTCTCACCACATGGAAAGAGCCTGCCCCCAAAATGGAAAGAGACAGAGTCCTGGTAACATTGTTTGGTTGCCTAGTTCTAACAATGACTGAAGCAAGTACTATTCTTGGACTTTTCAGTTATAGGTGTTAATACCTTTTTTTTTTTTTGGTTAAGCTAGTTTGAATGGTACTTCTGCCATGTACAATTTAAAAGCTTCCTGATATATCAGTCCCTCCATACTTGCCCGAGCCCCAGTAACTTCCCACCCAGGTGGTCATGGTTTCTTGATCCCTGGATATTTTCACACTATCTGTGGCATAAGCATGGTGATTTGCTGTCCAGGGTATATAGTGCATCCTCATTCTTCCCCTCAATGTGTTCATTTGATGTTTTCAAGATTTAATGCCTGTGTGCATGCTCAATCGTGTCCAAATTTTTGCAACTCTATGGGCTACTCTATGTAGCCTGCCAGACTCATCTATCCACGGGATTTTCCTTGCATTGAAGGTGGATTATTTACCACTGAGCCATGGGGGAAAGCCCCTGAAAATACTAAGAGAGGATGTCATTACGTCTACTGAGGAGGAAAACATTATAATATATAGCTAGGGTTGAAAGCGAATTTCAGGGATACCAATGACGCTTTCCCAATCCCTAAGCTCTGAGCAAAAGGCATAAAGCATATTGTGTGTTTAGAAGAATGGGGTATTGGATGTGATCTACTTTTTAAACCATAGGTATCACCTTCAAAAATTGAAATTTATTCTGCATCAGAATAGCATATGGTATGAAAGTAATTATACGTCTTAATGAACACAAATCCTTTCCTATTAGCAAACTATGTTGAGCAAATATTTTTAAATATTTACTCTGGGTATGTTACTGTTATGCTACAATGAGTGGTATTTAGTGATATAAAAATTAGTATAATATTTTTTGTCTAGAGTAGCAAATACTATACATACACACACACATATATATATACTATATATATGGGCTTCCCTGGTGACTGAGTGGTAAAGAATCTGCCTGAAATGCAGGAGACCTGAGTTCAATCTCTGGATCAGGAAGATCCCTGGAGAAAGGAATGACAACCCACTCCAGTATTCTTGCCTGGAGAATTCCATGTACAGAGGAGCCTGATGGGTTACAGTCCGTGGGGCCGCAAAGAGTCAGACATGACTTAGATACAGAACAACAATAGCACACTGCATATATACACATAAGTATACACATACTGTATATATACACATAATACACCACATATATGTATATATGAGTATATATGCATGTGTATATGTATATAGACATGTTTAATATGTGTATGGTATGTGTGTATATGTATATTTGTTGTTGTTGTTCAGTCGCTAATTTGTGTCCAACTCTTTGTGACCCCATGGACTGTAGCACACCAGTTTCCTCTGCCATCCACTATTTCCTGGAGTTTGCTAAAATTCATATCACATATATATAATTTGATAAGGTATAGAAAGGAAGATAAGAAATTTTTGGAATTGTAAATAAAAACAAAAGCACTGGAGCCTCACCGTACCAGCTGTAACAAAGTCAATTGTCACTAGTAAATCCTGGAATTTTTTCCCGAAGGAATTAAGATGTAGGAAGAACTCATTTAACCAAGGTATCACTTAAAATAGGGATGATTAAAAAAAAAAAAAAAAATAGGGATGATTAGCCACCGCGCCCCTCCCCAGGCCTGCTCTGGAAAGGGATTTGTATTCCTGAACAGGCCAAGTCTTGTTTTTTTTTCTCTCCTGGTTGCTAGCATTTTCTTCTACATCGTGCTGTGTATATCCTCATCTGCTACTTTAAAACCATTATCAGGACCACTTCTCCTGTTTATACATACTCAATCTCTGTTTTCTGACCACTCCACTGGAGCCTAGAAGCTACTACAGTTTCAGGACATCAATTGATTCTACAGAAATTTATCAAACCCTTGCACTTCCCCAGCCACGGGAAATAGCACAAGAAATAAGACACAATCCACACAGTTAAATGATAATGGCATGAAACAAGGGAAGTGAAGGGTTATGAAGGCTGCTACAGAGGAATAAACAGTTTTGTGAGAACCGGGTAGAGGCATACCTAAACCATGCAGAGAATAATAAAGGCTTCCTGGAGGAGAAGACAAAGTTAGAAATACTTAAGTGATAAAGAAGCCTGTTGGGTGAAGTAGAAGAAAGATACTTCAGTCAGAGAGACCACCCTTAGACTTAAAGACACAAAACAATTTGATAGAATTGGACATGGCATGAGGTCTGTATGTCTGGGGACTAGATTACAAGAGGATATATGGTTTTGTGGATAAAAGAGGCTGGAAAAAAGTTCTGGAGATATTTGTAAATCACTTAAAAAATGAACTAAGGAGTTTTGAGTTTATTGTAAAAACAATTGGTATATAGGGACTCAACTACTAGAATCCATCTGGAATAGAATTCAAGGGGTTTGTGAACTTAGATGGGAAATAAAATACATCTTTATTTTTACTGATTATTATGTGGAATATAGTGTTTCCTTCTGTCTTTTTCTCCTTGGGCTGCTGAAACAAAATACATAGACTGAATGGCTTAAAAAACAGATGCTTATTTCTCACAGATTTGGAGGCTGGGTAGTCCAAGATCAAGATGACAGCAGATTTGATTCTTTTTTTTTCCCCCAGGGAAAAAGATATTTTATTGAGAATTAGGAAGGAAGAAATATCAAAGAGTTTGGATTACTTTTTAAAATTAATTTATTTTAAAAAATTTTAAAGGAAGATAATTGCTTTACAATGATGTGTTGGTTTCTGCTGTACGACAGTGTGAATCAGCCATAAATATACATAATAGTATTTCCCCCCTCTTGAGCATCCCTCTCACACTCATCTCCCAGATTTGACTCTTGATGAAGACCCTCTTCCTGGCTTACAGATTGCCACTTTCTTGCTTTATTCTCACACAGCCGAGAAAGAGCTCTGGTGTCTTTCTCATCTCATAATGGCACTAATTCCATCATGGGGGTTCCACCTCATCACCATCAGAGAGTCAATTCCTAGGCAGGTTGATAAGAAGTCTGGGGTCCCCAAGGATGTGGGGCTCTCGAAGTGGAGATAGTTCAGTTCAGTTCAGTCGCTCAGTCGTGTCCGACTCTTTGCGACCCCATGAATTGCAGCACGCCAGGCCTCCCTGTCCATCACCAGCTCCCAGAGTTGACTCAAACTCATGCCCATCAAGTCGGTGATGCCATCCAGCCATCTCATCTTCTGTCATCCCCTCCTCCTCCTGCCTCCAATCCCTCCCAGCATCATGGTCTTTTCCAATGAGTCAACTCTTCACATGAGGTAGCCAAAGTACTGGAGTTTCAGCTTCAGCATCAGTCTTTCCAGTGAACACCCAGGACTGATCTCCTTTAGGATGGACTGGTTGGATCTCCTTGCAGTCCAAGGGACTCTCAAGAGTCTTCTCCAACACCACAGTTCAAAAGCATCAATTTTTCGGCACTCAGCTTTCTTCACAGTCCAACTCTCACATCCATACATGATCACTGGAAAAACCATAGCCTTGACTAGACGGACCTTTGTTGGCAAAGTAATGTCTCTGCTTTTTAATATGCAGTCTAGGTTGGTTATAACTTTCCTTCCAATGAGTAAGCGTCTTTTAATTTCATGGCTGCAATCACCATCTGCAGTGATTTTGGAGCCCCAAAAAATGAAGTCTGACACTGTTTCCACTGTCTCCCCATCTATTTCCCATGAGGTGATGGGACCAGATGCCATGATCTTAGTTTTCTGAATGTTGAGCTTTAAGCCAATCTTTTCACTCTCCTCTTTCACTTTCATCAAGAGGCTTTTTAGTTCCTCTTCACTTTCTGCCATAAGGGTGGTGTCATCTGCATATCTGAGGTTATTGATATTTCTCCTGGCAATCTTGATTCCAGCTTGTGCTTCTTCCAGCCCAGCATTTCTCATCATGTACTCTGCATATAAGTTAAGTAAGCAGGGTGACACTATATAGCCTTGACGTACTCCTTTTCCTATTTGGAACCAGTCTGTTGTTCCATGTCCAGTTCTAACTGTTGCTTCCTGACCTGCATACAGGTTTCTCAAGAGGCAGGTCAGGTGGTCTGGTATTCCCATCTCTTTCAGAATTTTCCACAGTTTATTGTGATCCACACAGTCGAAGGCTTTGGCGTAGTCAATAAAGCAAAAATTGATGTTTTTCTGGAACTGTTTGAGGACAGTTTCTCCTTCCTGAAAATCTCCTGACTAATTCTGTTATCCTAAAATGTAAATTGTGGGAGTGAGTCTTTTAAAATTTTCACAAACTTGAGACATTCTTTTGATTTATTGCAAAACTAATTTTAAAAACTATATAACTTCCTTGCTAACACTATCGAGGGGAGCCCTCTCTGCCCCCCTTCTGATGTCTGTGTCAGAAGTTTTCTCTGTCCCTTTTCTTACTTTAATAAAACTCTGCTACACAGAAGCTCTTGAGTGATCAAGCCTGGTCCCTGGTCCCAAAGCTAAATCTTCTACTTCAGAGATCACGAATCTGACATTGTTCACGGTAAGCTATCAATCTCATCCAGATCTCTTTGCCTCCTAAAGGCCTCACGCTTGGATATCATAATGTTGAGAGTCAGGGCTCCAGTCCATGCATTTTGTGGGGAAGAGAAACATTGAGTCATAACAATTTCAGTTATGAATGTAGCTAACAAAATACAGTGGTACTAGCAATACCAGTCACCCTATTCTCAAAAGAACTTGGGTATTTTTATTTCATATTTCAGTTGTTACAGACACCTTAAAATGTTTATGCTAATCACATCTTCAAAATTTTGGTAATGTGATCCACAGTTACATCTTGTTATTAGCAAAGAAGCACATTGATAACTATCACAAATTTCTGAAAAAATCAGTAACATGTTTCACAATAATTTGTGCTATAATTGTATGCGAGTTGTTTGATTATTTTCAGGCAACATTCTGGAAAGGGAATAATAAGTGCTGATATTTGGTCAGCTGCCAAATGTTCTGTGGAACAAAGGAGGTTAATAACTTTGTATTAGAGATATTTTAGAGCCTAGATTTGTGGTTTTTAAAACTGACAATACTGCAGAGTACAAAAGTGGTGTGAAGATGAAGGCTCTCAGGAGGAGGCTAAAGTTACTGTTTAGGTGAGACATGATGGGGAATGAACAGGAACACTGGCAATAAAGAGTGAGAAGAAGGAAGCTGTGGGAAGAAATGGGGAGGAGAAGATGGGGCAGTAGAAATAGCACACACAAAGCCCTACAGTGGGCAAGAGCTGGCTGTGTCCTAGGAGAGAAAAGCAGAGCAATCTGGCTAGAGGTGATGATTAGAGAGGAGTGCGGGATGGTGTGAGACTGCCAGGGTAGAAGGGTGGGGACATACGATCATGGTGGCCTTCATAAGGAGACTGCACCTCACCCTAAGTAGAACAGGAAGCTGCTTAGGAGGTCAGAGCAGTCAATATGGTTTTATTTATCTTATAAAAAGTAAACTCTGACTGTGAGGATTGCAGACAAAAATGAATGGGAGTGGGACACTGAGAGATGATGGTGCTGGAACAGGAGAAAATGGTGGTAGAGAAGGAAAGGAGGGGAGAAGGTAAATATGGTGTGATGGTTAATTTTATGTGTCAACTTGACTGGACTATGGTGCCCAGCTAATTGATCAAACATCATTTTAAGTTTTGCATGAAGGTGTTTTAGGATGTGATTCAGTTCAATTTAGTTCAGTTCCTCAGCTGTGTCTGAATCTTTGCAACCCCATGGACTGCAGCACACCAGGCTTCTCTGTCCATCACCAACTTCCAGAGTCTACTCAAACTCATGTCTATTGAGTCGGTGATGCCATCCAACTAGCTCATCCTCTGTCATCCCCTTCTCCTCCCGCCTTCAATCTTTCCCAACATCAGGGTCTTTTCAAATGAGTCAGCTCTTCATATCAGGTGTCCAAAGTATTGGAGTTTCAGCTTCAACATCAGTCCTTCCAATGAATATTAGTATGAGATTAGTATTTATTTATTTATTTTCACACAATGGGATATGGAATATAACTCAGCCATTAAAAGGAACAGAACTGGTTCATTTGTAGAGATGTGGATGGACCTACAGACTTTCATACAGAAAGAGAAAAACAAATATTGTATGTTAACTCCTATGTGTAGAATCTAGAATAATGGTATAGATGATCTTACTTGCAAAGCAGAAATAGAAACACAGGAATAGAGAACAGATATATGAACACCAAGCAGGAAGTGTGTGTGGCGGGGTGAGGAAGTGGGAGGTTGGGATTGATATATATATATACTGTTGATACTATCTCTAAAGTCGGTACGAATTGAGAGCATGCTGTGTAGCACAGGGAACTGTACTTAACGCACTGTGATGACCTGAATGTGAAGGACGTTCAAAAGGGAGGGGACACATGTAAATACGCGGCTGATTCATTGTGCTTTAGTGTCAAAACTAACACATTATAAAGCAACTGTACTCCAATAAAAATTAATTTTTAAAAAGAGATTAAAATTTAAATTGCAGGACTTTGAGTAAAGCATATCACTTTTAAGTATGTGGTTGAACCTCACCCAATCAGTTGAAGACCTGAATAAAATAAGAAGATTGACCCTTCCCCAAGTAAGAGAGCATTCTCCAGTAGACAGCCTGAACTCAGACTGGAACATTAGCCCTTCTGGTCCTCCAGTCTGCCAACCCATTCTGCAGATTTTGGACTTTTTAGCCTCCATAATTATGTGGGCCAATCCTTATAAAAATCTCTTTTTTTCTCTGTGTACATGTTCTATTGGCTCAGTTTTTCTAGGGAACACTAATACATATGGTATGGTTAATAAATGTATAAAGGAACATCATAACATTAGGTATATACATTTCTTAAAGAGGTATCTCATTTTAGAAATATTAACTAACATATGAAAAATCTACATTTTAGGAATCAGGAAACATAATATGTCCATGCTCAACTTCAAATTGTCTACCTTCCAGGTTGTGACTATCCTAGCACTCCAGGACTGACCACCTCTCAGTTCAAAGCCATTTACCAGGTTTACTTCAACTACTTTATATTTGGTTTAAAATGAAGTTGCTTAGAAAATTTGAGCAAATATAATACTACCTGCAAAATGGTGCCTCTCTTCACAACTTTGGCATCCTGTTGGCTAAACCTTCCTTACCATGGATAAGCCCTTACCTGAGAGCAATTTCAAGTTATATAAAGTAATAGCAAACTGAATCATGCATCACTGACAAAATTTCCAGATCATTTCTAATTGCTTGGTCTTTGTATTATAATTCATCAACAAGTAAAAGAAAGAGTAGCTGGATTTTCTGCTGATGGTAAAATTTATAATGCTGATGACTGGAAGAAAGAAAAGAATGCTTTCTGATTGGTATGACCAGTTGAATAGTTAAGAGAGGGAGAAGAACATAAATCCAGGGTCCTCAAAATCTATATTAATACTCTATGCTTATTCCTTTTTCATCTCTCTCATATTGAGTTGGCTCATTTAGCAAATGAAAATGGAA
This sequence comes from Dama dama, assembly GCF_033118175.1. Taxonomy (NCBI): domain Eukaryota; kingdom Metazoa; phylum Chordata; class Mammalia; order Artiodactyla; family Cervidae; genus Dama; species Dama dama. The sequence goes on along the minus strand of NC_083699.1, from coordinate 58,065,866 downwards.
CTTTTTTAAAAGACAAAGATCTTCCCTTGTGTTTCTGTAAGGAGCTGAAAGAGGGAAATATGTGCAGGACAGTGCTGAATCACCGTTATTATAAGCCAGGCTCCCTTTACCATCATTCTAGCTTCAGCTTATACCTTCAGAAACAAGCATTCTCCCCGCACCAAAGAGAGTTAAACTGGCAGTTGCTGAATTTGGGTGAGAAAAGTCGCTTTGTCCTACTCCTACAACATTGGCTTCAGCTCTGGTGACAATGGGGAGACAGGTCTATTTCAGTGACTCGAGCAGATTGGAAGTCCATGATGACACCAGGCAACATTCCTCTCCTCCAGGAAACCATCTTCTTTGGGATTTGATCATGTAGTGAACTCCTGAGAAATAACACAGGGAAGAATTTATCACAGGTTGGGATGTAAAGGGTGAAAAAGAGAGAAAAATTGAAGGTGGCTGTTTGGTTGTGAGTCTGAGAATTTAGAAGGATGCTGGTGGCAAGGAAGACAGATGGAATTGTGTGATCGCAGGGACATTTGACATTAGATAAACAACTTGGCTGTTTGCCTCTTTAAGCCCCATTTATTACTACTTAGACTGAATTGATTTTTGCATGGCAAATATTGACTCATCTTTCAAAAGTCCCAGATAAAATGTCACCTCTGTAGAAAAGCCTTTCAGACAATCCCTAGGCATTTAGTTGCCTCTCCAGAGCCCAGAGTGCACAGTGCATGCACTGTTCATGCTGCTATATTTCCCGTGCTATAAATTGCTTCTCACACATTTTGTCTCTGTGACCAATGAGTCAGCATGACATGGTGAAAAGAGCACTGCTTTGGTATAGACAGACTTGGTTCCAGTCACAGCTCTGTCACCATAGCATAGAGAACTCAGAGGTAATTGGTTACATGTAACATGGGGACACTAGCAATTCTGTGGGACTGTGGTGAAGATTAAACTAGAAACGTACGCCAGAGATTGGCACAAAGGTGGCACTTAATTCATGCTCTTCCTCCCTCTTTCTTTATCTTGTTACAATCATGTGCCACAGTTAAGTGCAAGATTGATGGATCACCCAACCGCAAAACCCAGAATGACCATGACAAGTGTTTAGGATGAGTTGCATTCAAGATCACCATAATGCACAATAGGAGTTAGGATATCTCCACAGAGTACATGTTGTATCATCTGTCTTCATTTTATAACAGTCATACCTGCCATTCCAGAATTATGAAACTGTCTTGCAGAAAGGTGGAGTGGTACATGGTACTGGGGTAACAACACAATGCACTTGCAGATCATAGTGTTCCAAGTCCTTTGAAGTAACTGCCTTTTGAACCATGTACAGTCACAAGACAGGGACTGTGAACACCTGATTCTCAACATGTAGGATGGGAGTCTTGTTTAATTTTTACGTGACTTAATTGCCAAGTGTCCAAAGCTTAATGTGCTGTGCTATATAAACATTTTGTAGATTTAACATTGGTTAGCTGTCATTTTGATGCCAGCAAAGTTTTAGAGGATAAAATGGTAGGTGACCAACATCAAATAACTTTTTGACTGCAAGAAATTCGGTGTGTGGGAAAGTTCTGTATGTGAGGAGGAAAAAGGAAAATAAAAGTGGATTTGAAAGGTTTAAAAAAAGGCAGGAAGTGGGTTCTTGAGATCCTTGGTTCCCAGTACAGTATAGATCCCCAGTAAATGTTTTTTGAAAGAGTAAATTGGTCCACTGTGTCTCTACACTCTTGAAGTCACCTTTTCTTATAGTCACTGTGCAGTCTTTATGTGTCCATCTTTTTCACATTGCAAAATACTCAAATACAGTAGACCATTAATATTTGGACCAACAGAATCTTCCTGCTACTCACCAACCCTTCATGGCCCTCTGCCTTCTGGCCACTTGCTGGGATGGACTTCTTGTTCTCCTTGTGGCTGTTTCTCAGTCATGTGACTAGTTCTAGTCATAGAATTATAAGTAGCAGTAGTTTCCTAACATAAGCAAATATGTGCCCATGTGAGAACTCAAGTTCTTTCTTTCATCATTGCAATTGGTAATACTCAAGATGGTCAGTGGCTTGTGTCCTTGAGAGAATACAGAACAGAGCTCCCATCTCCCACCTACAATCTAGGAGGGACAAGTTAAGTAGTTAAGAATATACCTTAGCTGATTTAAGCTACTAAGATATGGTGGATGTTCATTATTGTAGCCTAATCTTACCTGTCCTGACTGATAGAGGCAACAATGGTTATAAATGTCTAGCACTATATTCAATAAAAGGCAATTATCAGAAGGTATGTTAAATAAATCAAATTTACAGCATTTTGCTATTTAAGAAGAGTTTCAGAAGTATTCTGTCATTAGCATTTCATAATCCCATGACATGGCCAAGAGAGGGATGTGATTGCTGTCTTATAGATGGGGCAACTAAAACTGGCAATCGATATCCCTGAGAACTTTAGCAAGTCATACAAAATTGTTCAGGGTAAGGAGAAGAATTCATGGGTTTTGCCTTCCAGATAGTTGACCTTTGACAAAAGCACACAGGAAATAGTAGAAATATATAATTCACATTGATAAAAATCCTACTCTTGAGAAGCTTACAATTTCAAAATTGTAAGGAAGCAAAATAAATTGAAATAGTTGTAAAGCAGCATTGAAAGCTTTGGCTTTGTTTAAGTTCTAAATTATAGGTATAAGGGAATGAACTATAGAAGATCAAAACCAGGTAAGATTAATTTGAAATACAAGAGTCAGGCAGAATTCTTCATAAAAAGATGAGATTTGAGATCAGATATATAGCATTTAATCTGAGAGAATTTGCTCTAATGAAACTACAAATTATATATTGTATTAGACAATTGGTTAATTTTTACTCATATTTCAAGACTCAGCTCAGATGCCAGCACTGGCTGAGAGATCTTTCCTGACTGTCCCCATCTGCTTAGAGACTCCTCTTGCTGTGGCACTTAACTTCTTCTGCTAGCACTCCACTGCATTGTCGTTGCTGCTCAGTTGCTCAGTTGTGTCCAACTCTTTGAGACGCCATGGACTGCAGCACGCCAGGCTTCTCTGTCCTTCACCATCTCCCAGAACTTGCTCAAACTCACATTCATTGAGTTTGTGATGCCATCCAAACATCTCATTCTCTATGGTCACCTTCTCCCCCACCTTCAATCTTTTCCAACATCAGGGTCTTTTCTAATGAGCCAGCTCTTCTCATCAGGTGGCCAAAGTATTGGAGCTTCAGTTTCAGCATCAGTCCTTCTGCTGCAATAAAATTACCCATTTAATTGTCTACCAGTGAGTTGCTGATTAGATCCTAAATTCAGTTGTCTATTAGACCCTAAGATTCTAAGGGCAGGGAACAAGTGTTTTTTGCACACCCAGCATCTAATGCTGAGGTTGACAGTTCAGTTATTTAGTTGCTAAGTCCACCAGGCTCCTCTGTCCATAGGATTTCCCAGACAAGAATATTAGAGTGGGTTGCCATTTCCTTCTCCAGGGGATCTTCCTGACCCAGGGATCAAACCCACATCTCTTGCATTGGCAGACAGATTCTTTACCACTGAACCACCAGATTTGGTAGTCATACAATAATATTTGCAAAATCGACTGATTGTGTCTCCCCAAAGTTTTTATGTTGAAGCCTAATCCCTGATGTGATGGTATTAGGAGGTGGGACTTTTGAACGGTGCTTACATCATGAGGGGTGAGCCCTCGTGAATGGGATTCGTGTCTTTATGAAAAAGGGCCCCACAGAGTTCCCTCAGTCTTTCCACTGAATAGGGAGAAGTCAGCAGCCTGTCATCCAGATGAGGGTCTTCCCCAGAACCTAACCAAGCTGGCATTGTGATCTTAAGCTTTTAGCCTCCAGAACTGTGAGAGAGAAATTCCCGTTGTTTATAAGCAGTTTATGATGTCCTCTTACAGCAGCCTGAACTGACCAGGACAGTTTGTGAGCAGAAATTGCAGTAGTTTTCAATGGCCCAGAGGAAATTCTGTTAACATTGAGAATACTTTGCCGATTAACTGATCCCAAAACATCTTGGTCAGTGCCTACACCACCTCTGCCCTTGAGTAATTTACACAGAGCTTGTCAGTGGAAGAACAGAAGTACTCCAGTGCTGCCAGAGTTAGAAAGAGACACCCATTTAGGCTCTGAGTTGATAATGACACACACATATGGTCTGACAACTCAGAAGTGATTTTTACATTGTGTGGAGGTGGCTAAAGAGAGACAAGGGAAAGAGGCATATTTTCCCACCAGACCAGAGAGCAGAAGGTATCCCCTATTATACACCTACTGACCAAACTGGTCCTGACAGTGCAGGGGCCATTAATAAAGGTTTTCTAGCCTGGCACATGCTTGTGTGGGCTTAAAAGCCCTGTTCCCCCAGGGCCATTAGAAAAAGGACTGGATCTGCTACAACATATGCATCTGTCAGGCAGACGTTGGCTGCTTGCCACTGGAAATGCCAGGCCTGGCTGCTGACTTGACTGATCGGGCAGAAGCTGTGCACAACTATGGTTTGGAAAGAAGTTGGGAGAGGAAGTTGGTTCCTACGAGCATAGGAAAAAAGTGTGGAACAGGACAACATCATAATAATTAAAAAAAAAAAAAAACTTTTAATAAGTGATTCATCTGTGCTCTGCAATGCATGTGTTTTGCCATGTATAATGCTCATCACTTTATTTTAAAGTGAGTGCTATATCTCTCTCCCTGATCCTCAATTTCTTCATCTTGATAAGGAATAAAACGCCTTTCAAGGTAATGCCAGTCAATGTGAGAACTCAGGATTCTTGGATGAGAAAGGCTAATCTTTAACCACTTGCTCTTTGGCCTCCTGTGCCTTTTTGTGGTGATGGCACAAATCTGAAAGAATTGCCCAAGAGAAGCTAGAAGGAAGAAGGCTAGAGAGAGAGTGGAGATTTTGTCTTGGTGAGAAGCATTTTATTTCGTCTCTGCCTGTTTTGCTCTGAAATCATCTTAGTACCCCGAACATTTCATTATTCAGCTCTTTCTGAATTTACAGAAGAGTATACAAGGTTAATGGAGTCCCTTGGTTTTTCCCTTTGAAATATTTATGGGTCTTTAGCAGTTTCTTTCATGTTCACCTTTTCCTCCATCAGTGAAGAGACCTTGGAGGAGACAGCTGAGAGGAAGTAGTGCAGGAGATGTCTGTGTGTGACGGGGACTTGCTCCCAGTTCCAGGAGCAGAAAGAAAGTCCTCACCCCCCAAGGAGCTTGCCTGCCTCCGCCAGATCTGAAAGAAAGGCAGTGAGGAATGGTACATTCTGGGAAGTGGATTCTGACTATGTCATTTCTCTACCTATGTCTGCCCCTCTCGCCCACCCCTCTACTAGACAGGAGTCACCAGGGATCAGATAATGAGAATCTGCCTCCATGAAAGAGCTTAGTGAAGAGCCAGCAAACAAGGTAAAACATGAATGGGCCTCATGCTTCTCAAAATGGCATCTTTGCGTCACCACCTTGGGGCTCCTGCTCCACCCTCAGACCCCCTCACCCAGCTCCATATTCTACTCACATCCATCTATTGCCTCTCAGTCATAGGAGTTACATAGCATCACATAGTGACACAGCAGGCCCCCTCGATGGTTTTAATCTTGGTTTACTGAAGTGAAAACAAGAAAAAAAATGTATATATATATATATATATGTTGTTGTTCAGTCGGTAAGTCCCGTCCAACTCTTTGCCAACCCATAGAAGCATGCCAAGCTTCCCTGTCCTTCAGTATCTCCCAGAGTTTGCTCAAATTCATGCCCATCGAGTTGGTGATGTTATTTAACCATCTTATCCTCTGTGGTCCTCTTTTCCCTTTGCCTTCAGTCTTTCTCAGCATAAGGGTCTTTTCCAATGAGTCAGCTCTTCGCATCAGGTGTTCAAAATATTTGAACTTCAGCTTCAGCATTAGTTCATCCAGTGAGTTCTCAGGGTTAGTTTCCCTTAGAAATGACTGGTTTAATCTCCTTGCAGCCCAAAGGGCTCTCAAGAGTATTCTCCTGCACCACAGTTCAAAAGCATCAATCCTTTCTTTGGCGTTCAACATTTTTTATGGTTCAGCTCTCACATCTGTACACGACTGCTCGAAAAACCATAGCTTTAACTATATGGACCTTTGTCAGCAAAGTGATGTCTTAACTTTTTAATACAGTGTCTAGGCTTGTCATGGTTTTCCTTCCAAAGAGCAAGTATCTTTTGATTGCATGGTTGCAGTTACCGTCCGCGTGATTTTGGAGCCCAAGAAAATAAAATCTGCCACTCTTTCCACTTTTTCCTCTTCTATTTGCCATGAAGTGATGGGACTGGATGCTATAGTCTTCATTTTTTGAATGCTGAGTTTTAAGCCAGCTTTTGTACTCTCCTCTTTCACCCTTATCAAGAGGCTCTTCAGTTCCTCTTTGTGCCATTAGAGTGGTATCATCTGCATATCTGAAGTTGCTGATGTTTCTCCCAGCAATCTTGATTTCATCTTGTGATTCATCTAGCCCAGCATTTCACATGACATACTCTGCATATAAGTTAAATAAACAGGGTGACAATATACAGCCCTGTCATACTCCTTTTCCAATTTTAAAAGTCAATTTTTACATGTAATGTTCTAAGTGTTGCTTCTTGACCTGTACACATATTTCTCAGGAGACAGGTAAGGTGGTCAGGTATTCCCATCTCTTTAAGAATTTTCTACAGTTTGTTGTGATCCACACAGTCAAAGGTTTTAGCATAGTCAATGAAGCAGAAGTAGCTGTTTTTCTGGAATTCCTTTGCTTTCTCTATGATCCAACAAATTTGACAGTTTGATCTGTAGTTCCTCTGCCTTTTCTAGCTTGCACCATCTGGAAGTTCTCAGCTCATGTACTGCTGAAGCCTAGCTTGAAGGATTTTGAGCATAACCTTACTAGCATGTGAAATGTAATACTACTGCCTGCCTATCAGACATGAATCCTTTTCTAGAGCAAAGTCTAGCTCTTTTAATAGCTGTCCTTTTCAGAGTACTTATTATGTTTCAGGTACCATAACTATCTTCTCAAACAAATTCTCTTTGAGAGAGGAGGAATTTGAGGATGAGTGAGATCAAGTAACTTCAAGATTCTCTTGGATGAGCTAAGATTTGAAACGCACTCTAATTCCAAAACCCAAGCCTTCTTCATTTTTCTGCCTCCCTTGCTAAAAGTAGTTTGAGAGCTCAAACCCTGAATATTATTAAAACAAACAAATGTTTTTCATGCAGAATATAGATATCCTAACTTTAAGCTTGGAGGATTCATGAATAACTGCAATTAAATAAGTTAAATATAAAGAGCATAAATTAAATAAAAACCATAATAATTGCTCATTGTAAGCTTATATAAATATCATATAATCAGATATAAGTCATGTTAAATGGAGAAATCCCTATGGGAAGGAATTATGAAACTGTATTTATATGCATAAAAGAAAAGCTACATAAGACTTAGAAATGCAATAATATGCAAGATAAGAAAACACTGTCTAGAAAAAATAGATTATTTATTAACACTGTTTTTTAGACCTTAAAATTGTCCTCCCTTTTCCTAGGAATTCTCCATTTAACATAATCTATAATCAGATTATATGATATATAACATCTCTGTGTATTCACTGAGCATTTATTGAGCAATGGTAACTAATATTTATTAAGTACTTATTTGGTTTCAGCACTGATCTAAGTTTTTTTTATTTATTGCCCCATTTGACCCTCACAATGATATGAAGCCCACATTACTTTTATTCCCGTATATAGAAAAGCACAGAAAGGCACAAAGGTTATGAAACTTGCCCAAGGTCTCTCAGCACATGGCAGAAACAGAAATCAAACACAGGAAGTCTGTTTCCATGCTACAAAAGATATATCTCCTAACATTTCCTCACACATTCACAGATGTTTCTTTTTGTAGGAAATGCATTTCTAGACCTCAACCTCTAATCCAGTATCCTTCACTACTTCTCAGGTGTCAGGCACTGAACTAGGCCATTAGATGACAAAGGTACACACAACTCTCTCTTAAGGATCTCATAGTCTCAAAGGAAACAAAAACATGGAATCAGACTTCTCACCCATGACCTCTGACCCAAGCCCCCTAGATATCCCACATTCTGTTGAGATTTCAGTGAAGGCAGGTCCCAGAAACCCAGAAAAAAATACATCCACTCCCTAAAAAGAAGCTAATGTTGAACTGTTACAGAATTGTGTAAGAGATGCAAAATCAGTATCAAAGAGCATTAGAGTATTTTACACTATTCCCCTATAACACACCTCCTGACGTAGAAAAGTAAAAATTGACATGCGGTCTAAAACTGAACTTTGATTTTATCTGAGAAACCATTTGGCCTGCTTGTCCCAATATGCTGAAAAGGCAGTTCTGCCTGGCCATATAAAAATATAACTTTCCCCCAACTCAGTTCTGTAGGGAGCGGGTAGGACTCCTGCTTTAACTACTGAGATAAGAGAAGCAGAAATGAGAAATGAAACAGCAGGTTAGATGGAATTGGTGCAGGGCCAGAGGCAAAGTCCCTGTCCCTCGTTGCTATGGATTTTTTCCCCTTTACAGAAGTTAAGGTTCTTTTCAGGGGCTTTAAAACATAAAATGATATTACATAATCATCCTAGCTGAGATAGAGGTTTGATAGTCTTCCTTGCCACCTCAATTAAGTAGATCATCAGGCAATTTCTCTGCAAAGGTCAAACGAGTAGAACCCTCCAGTTTCCCCATCTCTAAGGCCTGAGATGGAGCTGAACATAAGCATCAAGCATCCTCTGCATGTGCCCCACTGCGTCAGAATCTGATAAAATACAACAGGATTAGGGTCCAAAAGAGGGCCATGAGAGTGAAACAAAACTGAATCCAGAATGCCAACCTCTTCCATAAAATATCTCCATCTCACAAAATCAGCACATTTATGCTTCAATACAGTCTCACTGACAAACTGGTAATGACCTCATTTTCTGCTCTCACTTAAGTTAAAATGTTTATTGGCAAACTGTACCTGTAGCCTGTCCCTATATATCATTCGCAACCATTTTATATCCTCTGGATCTCTCTGGTCCTTTGTTTTCAGTGAAATGTAGCTAATACTATATACTTCCTTAGATTACTGTGACAATAACATGAAAAATGTTAACAACATAGTGACCTGGATGTGGTTGGTCTATTGCAAAAATGGTTACAGTTTTTGAGCCCCTTATGTGCCTGTGTCCTTTGTAATATGACTTTGGAGCTTCTTCCCATAAGAGGTGGAGGCCATTTCCCAATCTGGGCATCTGGACTGGCTATGTACTTGCTTTGGCTAATAGAATGACAGAAGAGATGGTGCATCTTGTAAGCTTTTGTTCTCTTTATTGTCCCCTGGCTTTTGCTGTAAATAAGCCTGGGTGACCCTGCTGGAGGGATGTCACAGAAACATGGAGAAGAACCAAGGCTGTCTTAAACCACACAAGAGAGAGCCTACAGCCAGTCCCCAATCTTGAGGGAATCCATCCAACTTCAGGAGAGCCTTTATCCAGATGACTGCAGATGCATGACTGAACCCAGTTGAGACCAGAGGAAGCACCCATAGGCTCCAGGGCAATAATAAATGCTTGCTGGACTTCGCTGATGGTCCAGTGGTTAAGATTCCTCACTTCCACTTCAGGAGACTCAGGTTCGATTCTTGGTTGGGGAACTAAGATCCTGGATGCTGCACAGCACAGCCAAAATAAATAAATAAATAAATGGTTGCTGTTTTAAGCCATTAGGTTTGGGGATGATTTATTATGAAGCAGGAGGTTAGCAATATCCTAAGCCTTACCTTGATCCTCTGGGTCAGAAGACACAGGAGTGAAGCCCAGGCTTCTGCAACTTCATAATATCCCAGTTTCACACCTGGGATGTTAGTTTAAAAAATGTACTTTTCCAGGATCTATCTCAGTTTTAAATCAGAAATTAGAAGTAAAGGGACATGAGATTTGCATGTTTAACAAGATCCTCAGATGACTCTTAGTCACCAGTAAGAACAAATGCTCTAGGACAGCTCTTTTCCCTCTTGAAAAGTACATGCCACACTTTTAATAGACTTTTCTCTGTCTATTAGGAGTCATAGACCTGTAACTTCAAATTTAACATCTCTTTCAACTGAGTTATGGAGGAAAACCTTTAAAACTATGCAATAGTTTACAAACACACACCTTTACACACAAAATTTCATGAACCAGACTTTGGCAAGAGGGAGTGGCAAGGTTCAAAGGCCCTGTTGTAAAGCTTGGCTGCATTTTGGAATCACCCCAGGGAGCCTTAAAAACTGAGCTGAGTCTCAGCCCCAGAAATTCTAGTTTCATTGGTATATGGTATGGACTGGTCACTGGAATTTTTTAAACATCATCAGATAACTCTAATGTGCAGCCAAGTTTGAGAACCACAACTCTCAATTCTGCTACGCAGCACCATTTCCCGTTAAATAAGAAAAAAATTCTAATAAATCAAACAAAACAGGTGTGTGTCTCATAGCCATTAACATTCCCTGTGATGGTCCAAATTACCTACTCTTCAGGAAGCCTTGTAGCTCAGTTGACATCATTTATCAGCAACCTGGAAGGAATCATGGGACATGGAAATCTGGCCAGATCCTTCTTAAATTGCTAGCACATTAAATTCTCCCATGAGGTTGGATGATTTGGCCATTGATATTCAACACATTTTTTTTTTTTTTTTACAAATATGCACTTATTCTAAGAGTATTTCTCCCAGTACATTAAGTGTATTGTCAAGTACTGTAACTGGAGCACATATTTGGTGAGGAATCTTAGTTTGAACAAAGAGCAATCCTTTCATAGCCTTGGATGGCTTTAGTCTTGGTTGACAATGGCCAACTCTACAAACATCATCATGAGTAGATGCCTTGTTTAATTAAAGTGTCACTACTAACATTAATGTAGGATACTAATGTGATGTGCAGTCCCATACCACCCCTTTCCCTTATTACTTCAAATCCAGATTAATATAATTTCTTAAAATAAGTAAGGATGGGAGGAGAAAAAACATGGCACATGGGTTGATGCTTAAAATTTATGTTGATTTGTTGTCTGGTAACTAAGCATTTTTAAAGCTATGATTTTAATTACTCAATCAAGCACAGCCTGAAACAGCTCTTCTACTGGACTGGTTTTTCCTGCTGAGTCTTGATTGTGAAATAAGAATTTAAAGAAATCAGTGTTCATAATTGTCTTACCTGTGATGATTATGTCAATACAACAACCAACAAATACAAGCATTGAACACTTACTATATTCTAGAGATTGTACTAAGGTCTTTATAAGCATTGGTTTTTTTATTTAATTCTTAAAGTTGCCTTGTAAGGTAGGAGCTATTAGTATTATCATTATCTGTGTTAAGGGAACTTTATGGAGATTATTTAAATTTTTTGTTCTTTAGCTTCTTTGTATTTTATAGAAGAAGAAGCTAAAGAATAAAAGAGCTAAATAATCTCTACAAAGGTCCCTCAATGAGTAAGTAAATAAATGCAGTGAAGTCAAGACTGGATCTTTGGCTGACAGACTCAACCACTAGACTGTATTGTTACATGTGGCATGCAATGCATTGTTGCATGTAATGTATTGTAATGACACCAGAATCAGTGTGTGAAGAGTTGGGTGTAAACTTAGAGAAATTTCCAAATCCTCTGTTTTATTTCATGGTTGAAAAATAAAATCTCAGAAAGATAAAGTGATTTGTTTCAGGTCATGGTGCAAGTTTCTGGCAGCAATAAGATTAGAATCCATGATTCCTCAGAAAATGTTCTTATACCTTCACATTAAAAAAATAATCTTAAAATTTGAATTATTATGCATGAAACACAAGTTCCAGGAATGTTTTCATATTCTAACATGTATGCGAAATGATTAGCTCAGTTCCTTGTACACAGTGGGTACTCAAAAATATTAATACTCCCTTTGACATTTTCACTAAGATGCTTTCTCTCTTTTTTAATTATTCAGAATTTTAAAAATACACTTGACCTATATGCTACACACCCTCTTAAAATTCATTCTTCTTATCTTCTCCTGATTACTCTCCACCTCTGAAAAGATCACTTTCAGTCTTCTTTAAGTCTTCTTTTCCTTCACCTAATTCTTAATGCTAATGTTTTCAGACTTTGTCTCCATTCTCATCTCTTCCCAGTCTATATATCCTCCCTAGCAACTTGTTCCTTGTCTATTGCTTCATCTACTTCCTGTGTGCCAATGATATTTTTTTTTTAAAAATATACCTTTCCTGAGCTACAGTCTTACAGTTTAAAAAAAACTGCCTACTGTATACCTAGATGTCATCCTCTCTGAGGTTTAGGGATATATGAGTCAATGTAGAACATTTGAGGGGATGGTGATGATTGCAGATACTGAAGTTCCACCCCAGTTGTCTGAAATGGATCACTGCTCTCCCTGCATTTAACAGCAAAGCAGACTAATTCAAGACTTCAGAGATGCCCAGTGGCTTAGCCTGCCCCTCTTACCAGTAGAATCCAGAACTCATCACTTCAAAGTTTTATTTTAGAACCTCTATTTTAGGATATGAGAGTCTTTTCTTTGTTCATTTTTTTCCCTAGGCAAACTATATATTTATCTGGATGCAGAAGTATGTATTTATACATATAGATATACATACATATACATTTATATACATAATAAACATTCATATACACATACATATACATAAATAAACATTATCCCCTTCTCATAGCATGATTGAAAGGTAGTTGGGTGGGGTGGGAGTAGAGGCCACAACATCAACATATTTATTCATAGCATGAAAATATTCATCCAACCGCCTACTCACTTTCCAAGAATGAAATGTTTATCAAAATGTTCACAGACTGTGCCATGCTGCTATGAAATCATCCTAAAGTGCCCAGAATCATTCCAATTACCAGGTATTCATACACCTCCCACAGATCTTTCTACAGGGGTATGGCATTGAGTGAGGAGTCTCTGTCTGCCTGCCTTCCCAGACGCAGAGCCATCCAGAAGCCGCCTGTTTGGAGCAGCTGTCTAGAGATGGTGGAGAGCAGGCAGAAGGCTGTACTTTCCTGGTAGAGATCAGAGTAAACACCCACTGCTGTCACAGTGCTTTAGTCCACGGGGATGGAAATGTTCACTTCCAGGTGGAGTTTAGCACATAGATTTACTTTTATATTTTATGAGGGTATTAATTCTGAGTCAGACTTTCATTTTTACTCTGTGGAGGTGCATATTCCTAAATTCAATTTCCTATAGGTACAAAATATATTAACTTGGTTTTACTCTGAATATGGAAAAACATACAAAGGAGAGGGACAATTTTCACTTCTACTTCCCACCTCAATTTATCAAGCCAACCTTCCTACCCTAAAATGGAATTGTCTTAATATTAGTATTATTTCAAATTCCCCCTGAACATGGATCATTGCCTATACAACTGAAGGCTTAATTAGTACTATTATTTTATAAAATTCAGAAACATGCATGTATGAATTCTATAATTAAAGATCTCCATGAATTTGCATTTGTTATATGTATATAATTAAAACTTATCTCTTCACCAGGCTTTCAATTGCTACCTATAAAATTTTACATTAATTTTAAAAGCTTGAAATCAGTGTAGCATAGTAGAAAGAGTAAGAGGCACACGATGCTTGGAATTATACATTTCTTTTGCATTTAGTTACTGTGTGACCTTGGTCAAGTTACTTACCATCTTTTTGGCTTTCAATTTCATATCTGTACATTGGGAATAACAATGCCTATGTCTCAGGATTAAACACCTTCTAGAGGTTAATTCTGAGTCCCTTCCCTCCTCTAGGACATGGGAGGGAGGGTGACATGAATCTTCATCCTGTTTGGTGTGGCTAGACTATGAGGGAAAGAGATGGCTTTCATGCAGATGAAGCAGGAACTCTGTGAGTAACAGTCATTGGATTCAGCCTGGGTTCTTCAGGTCCTGGGCTTCCCCAGTAGCTCAGAGGTAAAGAATCTGTCTGCAATGCAGGAGACACAGAAGACTCGGATTCGATCCCTGAGTCAGGAAGATTCCCCTGGAGGAGAAAATGGCAACCCACTCCAGTGTTCTTGCCTGGAAAATCCCATGGACAGAGGAGCCCGGTGGGCTATAGTCCATGGGGTTGCAAAGAGTTGGACACAACTGAGCATGTACACGTACATACATATCTCAGATCCTAGCAGTGCTCAGAATCTCTCCTCTGCCAGTCTCTGAAGCTCTCCCATGCACTGACCCCTCCAACACTGCAGCTGCCCCCTCCTCTCTGATCCCAGTAGATAACTCATTTTCAAGCATGATTTTGGATGAAGGTGAAGCAGCAACTTTTTACTTTCTCCAGGTATCCCCCACAGCAGGAGACAAAGATGACGCAGATAAAACCAATTTGTAAGAAACTCACCAAAGCATTGGGATTGTTTTGTTGCAAAAGGGTGTTATTAACGTGGACACATTGAAAGCAAACCCTCTCTAGACTGTAGCCAGAAGAGAGGAACAGCAGGTGTGTCCTCAGCCATGAATTTAGCTGTGAATTAATAATTGAAAAGCTGTCCTACAGAAAAGGAGGCATCCAATCCCAGCTCTGGGAGTCAACCTCTCTCAGGTTTTGTCCTTGGACAGGGCTGGAGGATGATTTTCATGGTAGTAAGACTAAAGAAGTATAAGTATATGGCTATGGCTTAGCTAACCTTCCTCCTTGACTACAGGGCACAAAAATGACCAATTCTTCAATGATTTAGAAGGTCCAGAGAAGGAAAAATCTCCAAAGGGAATTCTTCTGAAATAATGTAAAAAGATATATGTCTCTATCTACAAAACTGATTAACTGTGATTTAAAATGTCTCTGTAGCACAAGGCTTTTGTTTTGGATGAAGTGGGCTATAGAGAAGGTGACATATGACTCACGCATGCTGACAAACTGAGCTGATGACTCGCTATCCTGAAGTAAACCAGAAAAGATCAAAAGATGAGGAAGGTAAAGCCACATTACTACACTGCAGGATGGAGGGGGCCAAGATCTCAGAGGATTTTTTTTCTCACAATCACCACTTGTACCCTCCCTGAGCCCCAAGACCAAGGAGCAGGCAGATTAGAAAAGAGCTTTCTCATCCCACTCTATGCAGCATTAATGGCATAAAATCCCATTAGTGCACTCTGGGGGTTCATTTCAAGACAGACAATGGCCTCTGAATCAGTCTGCCATGCATAATCATTTGGCAATAGGGAAATTACACAATCAAAAATTTAGCGAAGCTCCATGAAAGGCAGCTATATGAGGTCATACCTATTCCTTCTTTTGTGCGGATGAGAGGAATCACTTTAAGGCCAGCCAAATAGTATTTACTTCCCAGCTGAATTTTTATGATCAAGTCTGGAAAGAGATTCTATATTCTTTTAGAAGATAAAGCAAGAGGAAGTAGTTTGACAATTATTTTATAAGCAGATAAAAATAATTCTACCCGCCCCCCACCACCTTAGGTGCTTTTGTAACCAACCCTTTTAAAGGGAACCCTCCCACATTCCGAACTTCTGTTACACTCAAGTACAGAAGAATAGTCCTTTGTCCCTGTCTTCCCTCTGTACTTGCTTCTCAGCTGGCTAACCCTGCTTTTCCAGTAGTTTGTCAGACTTTATCACACAAATTTCCTTCAAATGCATGTCTGATAGTAAAATATCATCATCATGTATCTCATCCTTTATTTTCAGATACATTTACTGTTCCATTTATACAGTTCTTTTCTGTTCTTAATGTGAATTCATATAATAGATTATCTCAATTCCTATAACTGGGCTGTAACAAATTCTACCAGGGTTCTCTTAAATCCTTCTTTCTCTTTCTATTCCCACTGCCATCACCCAGTTTAAAAATCTTATTATGCCAAGAGAAAGTTATTGCCATCTTTATTCTGGGTTTTGTATCTTCAGTTATTTTTTTCTTCAATTTCCTCTGCTGCTAGAGTAATCTTATAATAACAATTTCTGGTTTAACTCCCTTTTGCTTAAATAGCTTAAATGATTGGCTTAAATAAAAGAATTAAATTATTTGTCATATAAAAAAGCCCTTCAGCCCAGCATTTATAGCCCTCCATGTAAAAGGCCCAAATTACCTTTTTAAAAAAAAAAAAAAACCTTTGCTTTATCCATCTTTTCCCACCTGCCTCTGGAAAATTCCTTCTGGAAAAGTTCTTTGAAGAGTTCACTAGGTCAGATTTTCCTGAGTAACCCTGTGGCTGCACCCATCTGGCTACATATGATTGAACAAGGGGTAGACAACTTGACCCAACTAGACCAATCAGATTCTCTCTTCAAGGAATTTGGATTTAGGATGCAACAGCTCAGCTGGTTATGTAATATTACTGGGCTTTTGTTATGTAATATTACTGGGCTTAGATGGAAATGTGGATGTGGGAGTGAGTGGCTGTCATTTTGCCACAGCTATTTGGAGCCTATGGGATGATAAGAACTGGATGAGAGCACTCTGCAGAGAAAAACATGTAAATGGAACCAAAATCCAGAAAACAGCAAAAATAAGAGGCCCTGAAAGAGAGTTATTAAAAAGCAGATGCCTCAGTTCTTGAAGATGTATCTGCTTTTAGTTCTACACAAATATGAGGTTTGACTGGTCTTCCTGCCCTTGGGTTCCATGAAGTACTCTACTACTTAGAATAAAGCCTCATTAATTTAAGCCAGTTTGAGTGAATTTCTACTTCTTGTAACTAAACAGCCCCTGACTAATAAATATTCCCCAGGGACAACCAGATTAGCCTTCCTGCCAGGCCTGAATTACATCTTGCCATTTCTCACACCATCTGTCAGAAAGGCCCTCAATTTTCATTTTCTTACATTCTTGAGCATTTATTTCAATGCCATTTCTTTTGTCTTTCATGATCACCCTCATCTCAAAGATAGAACAACTTGCAGCAATTCTGCAATCTCAAAGTGTCAAGAGAATTTCAGGAAACGACTTCTGATCTATTGGATCTTTGGGCAAATAGTTCAAGAGAGAGAAAAAGTAGGACAGTCTTCTGTTTTGTTTCAGAAGGAAAAATTTATGTCTCACTTCTGCTTAGGGACAAACCAGTTCAATGAATTAAAAGATGTTTGGGGCACTGAGTTAAAACTTCCATCTTCAGTGCCCATTTGGCCAGTGCCTTGACCTTACCCCCTGCCTCTCTACCAAGAAACAATTTTTGTCTTATTTTAATGATGCAGTCCCATGACCTTGGGTTAATGGTGGGTGATATAACCTCCCTGGGTGTACTAAAGGGGCCACCCTGTTCCCTTTCCTCCTGTGTTGTGTAGCCCAAACTGGCCACTTCTGACTGCCATCTGACACTGAATTTGCCACTCACAGTCACCTCAAGGTCTCTCTCATTAGCATTAGTGTTCCATGGGCTCCTTTTCATTGAGTATGTAGTGCTTTGGCTCTTTTCCCCAGTGATTCTCGCTGAAACTCATCTTCCCCCTGTTTTCATGGATTCTGTTTTGTACTATACTGCAGAATATTTTTTTCTCTTATCTTGTGTTTTAGAGGAGGCTGATGAATTATGGGCTTCAAGCGTTTGGTCCTGACTTTGCCCTGACAACTTTGCAGCTAAAATGTGCACTGGTTTTGAAGCAGGTTGTTGTGATAATTTCTCCTTCATCAGAGGTCTCCATTGACGAAGTCTCATTTGATAGCAAATATTATTTGAATTCTAAGAGTCACTATATTTGGAACTTACTTTTAAAAAATCACTCACGCATTTGTTAATTCAAGTTGTAATTTTTTCAGTCTCTTCAAGGTAAGTTTTAATTCTGTGGAAATCATATTAAAGATTTCTGATATGATTCCACCACTTGTTCTATTGGGGAGCTCTTTCCAGCCCTCATAGACCCTGACATTTGCCAATTAGCTAATATGTCATCCCTAAACACCTCTCCTTGACTTTCTGGACTTGGGAACCTGTCTTTCTAGTCACATGGCACCTGTTAGTCTCTGTTCTTTACCAGCGCTCCCTTTTATGCTTCCTTCTAATCATCTTGTTCCTGAAATTTCCTGTGCTCTGTTATAACCAAATTCTTTTCTGAAAAATAATCGTGTAATATATACATTAGTCACACCTAAGCAGACCTTTCTTCTGTAGTATTCTGGTAGCCAGATTTCTATGATATGGCCTTGCTCCCTTCACTGTAGCTGGACATTCAATCCAAGCTCAACCACTCATGCTTTTTTCTTTTGGAGGCTTGAACAGAAGTAAAAGCATCATGTTTCAATGCCTATAGGAACAATTTAGTGGAGAGCAAGCAAACATTTGATAAATTAGTAGAGAGAAAAGGCAACTAGTTGGATCAATGTCTTTGAGTAGACAAGAATCAATGGAATCTAGTCCACAAATGGAGAAATTAGTTTTGGATAAGAGCACGGGAATCATCTATCATAACAGGAGGGAAGAGATATACATAGTTACAGACGCTGGTAGATGATAGTGTAGTTGGTTATTTTCTACTGACTGTTTCAACTTCAAGGAAAGTGGGAAATAAGTCATGAGGTGAGGCAAGGAGATGTTGGAGGTTAGAAAAGAAAAAAAATCTGAATAGTTGTGATGGTTGTAGAGGAGGTTGGGAGAGGGAAGTGAAAGACACAGATTGATTGCTTACTAGTGGTGAGGGCCCACTTGGGAGTCAAGATCATAAATTTGAAGTTAGTGTTGTTGTGTATTTTTCTTCAATTATGTTCAATGGCACAGGTGCAGTTTGAAGCAAAGACAGATTCCAGCATGAAATTTAACTAAGCACATACAAGAAAGCAAAAAAAGAAAGAAAAAAAAAGAGTTAAGAAAGTGATTTAAATGACTGAAGAACTTAGTTGGGTAAAGAGAAGAGTGCAGGTACCAAGGGGGTAGGAAAAAATAACAGAATGGTAGGATCCAAAATTTGGAGATTCACCTAACGTCAAAGTGTTGTATAGATTGGGATACTAGAGCGAATTGAGCTAGAAATTGAGAAAGTGATGGACTGAGAATGGGAGGCAAGAAGATATGATTCTAGAGGATCTGCAGCTACTGGGGATGAAAAATAATGTGAGAGTAAGTGACTGAGGTTGGGGAAGAACAAGATACCTGCAGAGAAAGAGTTTTAAAAAACTGAGAGGTGAGGGTACTGGAAGGATCATCTCAGTGCACATAAAAGTCATGAAGAATAAAGGTAATCATATTATTAGATGAGCCAAAAGTGCGAAGTCAAGAAAGGAAGGGAGGGCAATTTCCATGGTGGTCCAGTAGTTAAGAATCCACCTTTCAATGCAGTCCCTGGTCAGGGAATTAAGATTCCACATGCCGTGGGGCAACTAAAGTGACACACTGCAGCAGACATCCTGCGTACCAAACTAAGACCTGATGTGGCAAAATAAATAAATAAATATTTTTAAAAAGAAAGAAAGAAGGGGGAAAATGGCTTAGGTCTTGGTAGATGTAAAGGGTCATATAGGGTATAATCTAATGTCATGGGATTCAAAGTTGAGGGAGTTTTAGGGAGAAGGAACAGAGAATGATCTAAAAGTAGTGATGGGGAACAGCAGCTCAAAATAATTAGACAACCAGAGCTTATTGTGCTTATTAATTGCTGGAATATGTGCTCAGTTGCTCAATTGTGTCCAACTCTTTGTGACTCTCTGGACTGTTAGTCCCTCATGCTCTTTACTCTGTGGGAGTCTCCAGGCAAGAATACTGAAGTGGGTTGCCGTTTCCTCCTGCAGGGGATCTTCCTGGCCCAGGGATCAAACCTGCATCTCTGGCATCTCCTGCATTGGCAGGCAGATTCTTCACCACTGAGTCACCCGGGAAGCCATGCAATAATCACTGGGCTCAGTCTTAAGACACTAATATGTTTCAACTCATTTAATCTTTAACCATTCAATGAAGTAAATACTATTATTACCCTTGTTTTAAAGACCCTGATGCTGGGAAAGATTGAAGGCAAAAGGAGGAGAATGGGGCGACAGGGATGAGATAGTTGGGTGGCATCACCAACTTAATGGACATGAGTCTGAACAAGCTCCAGGAGATGGTAAAGGACAAGGAATCCTGGTGTGCTGCAGTCCCTGGGGTTCCAAAGAATCAGACACAACTTTGCAATTGAGCAACAACAATAAGGATGAGAAAATCAAGACCTAGAACTGTAACATGCCCAAGGTCACACAGGTAGATTGGCTCCAGGGGGTGTGCTCTTTTTTCTGAAAAAAATTTCTAAAACCTTTTCATTTATAAATAATTTTAGAATTACAGAGAGGAGGCAGAAATAGTACAGTGAGTTTCCATAGTCTCTTAACTCAGCTTACTCTAATGTTAAAATCTTGCATAACCGGAACACTCCTAAAAACTAGGACATGAATGTCGATACAAAACTATTAACTAAACTACAGACTTTATTAGAATTTAAGCAATGTTTACTTCAATGTCCTCTTCCTGGTCCAGGATGAATCCAGGATCACATTATTGCCTTTAGTTTTGGTGTTTCTTTAGTTTCCTCTAATCTGTGACAGATCCTCATTATTCCCTTTTCTTTCATAAACTTGATGCTTTTGAAGAGTCCTGGTCAGTGATTTCATAGAAAGTTTCTTAATTTTGGCCTGTCTAGTGTTTTCTCACAGTTAAATTCATGTTGTGGCTTTGGGCATGAATATCACAGAAGTGATGGTGTGTCCTTCTCAGTACGTCATTTCAGTACAAAGATACATATATGTTATGACTGGTGATGTTGCTCTTGAGCACTTGGCTAAAGTGGTGTTTGTTAGACTTCCTTACCATAAAACTGTTGCTTCCTGACCTGCATACAGATTTCTAAAGAGGCAGGTCAGGTGGTCTGGTATTCCCATCTCTTTCAGAATTTTCCACAGTTTATTGTGATCCACACAGTCAAAGGCTTTGGTATAGTCAATAAAGCAAGAATAGATGTTTTTCTGCAACTCTCTTGCTTTTTCCATGATCCAGCAGAAGTTGACAATTTGATCTCTGGTTCCTCTGCCTTTTCTAAAACCAGCTTCAACATCTGGAAGCTCACAGTTCATGAAGCCTGGCTTGGAGAATTGTGAGCATTACTTTACTAGTGTGTGAGATGAGTGCAATTGTGTGATAGTTTGAACATTCTTTGGCATTGCCTTTCTTTGGGATTGGAAAGAAAACTGACCTTTTCCAGTCCACTGCTGAGTTTTCTAAATTTGTTGGCATATTGTGTGCAGCACTTTCACAGCATCATCTTTTAGGATTTGAACTGGCTCAACTGGAATTCCATCACCTCCACTAACTTTATTCATTGTGATGCTTCCTAAGGTCCTTTTGACTTCACAGTACAGGATGTCTGTCTCTAGGTGAGTGATCATACCATCATGATTATCTGGGTCATGAAGATCTTTTTTGTACAGTTCTTCTGTGTATTCTTGCCACCTCTTCTTAATATCTTCTGATTCTGTTAGGTCCATGCCATTTTTGTCCTTTATTGAGCCCATCTCTGCATGAAATGTTCCCTTGGTTCTCTAATTTTCTTGAAGAGATCTCTAGTCTTTCCCATTCTATTGTTTTCCTCTACTTCTTTGCACTGATCACTGAGGAAGGCTTTCTTATCTCTCCTTGCTATTCTTTGGAACTCTGCATTCAAATGGGTATATCTTTCCTTTTCTCCTTTGCCTTTCGCTTCTCTTCTTTCACAGCTATTTGCAAGGCCTCCTCTGACAGCCATTTTGCTTTTTTGCATTTCTTTTTCTTGGGGATGCTCTTGATCCCTGTCTCCTGTACAATGTCATGAACCTCCGTCCACAGTTCATCAGGCACTCTATCAGATCTAGTACCTTAAATCTATTTCTCACTTCCACTGTATAATCATTAGGGATTTGATTTAGGTCATGCCTGAATGATCTAGGGATTTTCCCTAGTCTCCTCAATTTAAGTCTGAATTTGACAATAAGAAGTTCATGACCTGCCTCTTGCAAAATCTGTATGCAGGCTAGGAAGCAACAGTTAGAACTGGACATGGAATAACAGACTAGTTCCAAATAGGAAAAGAAGTAAGTCAAGGCTGTATATTGTCACCCTGCTTATTTAACTTATATGCAGAGTACACCATAGAAATGCTGCAGAGTACCCAGAGAAATGCTGGGCTGGATGAAGCACAAGCTGGAATCAAGATTGCCAGGAGAAATATCAATAACCTCAGATATGCAGATGACACCACCCTTATGGCAGAAAGAGAAGAACTAAAGAGCCTCTTGATGAAAGTGAAAGAGGAGAGTGAAAAAGTTGGCTTAAAGCTCAACATTCAGAAAACTAAGATCATGGCATCTGGTCCCATCAATTTTTGGCAAATACATGGGAAAACAGTGGAAACAGTGGCTGACTTTATTTTGGGGGGCTCCAAAATCACTGCAGATGATGACTGCAGCCATGAAATTAAAAGACGCTTGCTCCTTGGAAGAAAAACTATGACCAATCTAGACAGCATATTAAAAAGCAAAGACATTACTTTGTCAACAAAGGTCCTTCTAGTCAAGGCTATGGTTTTTTCAGTAGTCATGTATGGATGTGAGAGTTGGACTATAAAGAAAGCTGAGCATCGAAGAATTGATGATTTTGAACTGTGGTGTTGTAGCAGACTGTTGAGAGTCCCTTGGACTTCAAGGAGATCCAACCAGTGCATCCTAAAGGAAATCAGTCCTGAATATTCATTGGAAGGACTGATGATGAAGGTGAAACTCCAACATTTTGGCCACCTGATGCAAAGAGCTGACTCATTTGAAAATACCCTGATGCTGGGAAAGATTGAAGGTGAAAGGAGAAGGGGACAACAGAGAATGAGATGATTGGATGGCATCACTGACTCAATGGACATGAGTCTAAGTAAACTCCGGGAGTTGGTGATTGACAGGGAGACCTGGCGTGCTGCAGTGCATGGTGTCGCAAAGAGTTGGACACAACTGAGTGACTGAACTGAACTGAACTGAACTGAAGCATTAAACTACTGTGTTTTTTTTCTTTTGTAATTGATAGATACCTTGGGAAATATACTTCAAGGCTATGTAAATATGTTTTTTCCTCTCAACAAAGAGTCTGCTCATAACTACCATTCTATATTTCCCCTAATCAAAGTAATTTTATTGGGGAATTAGGAATGCATTAATAGAAAAGAGGGCATTTGATTTTAATCAGAAGCTAGATTTTCATAGCAGAAATAAGAGGGAAGAGTGTTCCTGGCTGAAGGGATAGAATCAGCAATGGCTCAGACGTCTGAACGTGCATGTTGCAGACAGTGAGACTAGTGTGTAGGCTGTATGTGGTAAAGCTTAGAAATGAGACTTAAAAGATACCAGAGCATAGATCATCCATACCTTGAATTCTCTGACAAAGAATTTGGACCACTTTCCAAGTACTTCATTTTCTTCAGTTTCCAAGAAACTGCAATTTTGGTGGTGAGGAGGGGGAGGGGGAGAAGTCCTACTTTTTAGAGTCTGTATCTTTATCTATAAAAGGACCTCAGACAATCTCTAAGGCACCTCTCACTCATGAAGTTTTATGATCCCTGAATTTGTAACATTTGATTCTTTCCATGGGCTTCCCTGGTGGCTCAACTGGTAAAGAATCCACCTGCAATGTGAGAGACCTGAGTTTGATCCCTGGGTTGGAAAGATTCCCTGGAGGAGGACATGGCAACCCACTCCAGTATTTT
Organism: Dama dama; assembly: GCF_033118175.1. NCBI lineage: Eukaryota > Metazoa > Chordata > Mammalia > Artiodactyla > Cervidae > Dama > Dama dama. The sequence continues at coordinate 58,042,140 of NC_083699.1, read as the reverse complement.
GGCCTGGAGAATTCCATGTACAGAGGGGCCTGGCAGGCTATAGTCCATGGGGTCGCAAAGAGTCAGACACTATTGAGTGACTTTGGCTTTCACTTTCACTTTCTAATTCTTTCCATGCCATTGTATACATAGTTTGGAGTGAAGTGAAGTGAAGTGAAGTCGCTCAGTTGTTATCCGACTCTTCGCGACCCCATGGACAGTAGCCTGCACCAGGCTCCTCCGTCCACGGGATTTTCTAGGCAAGAGTACTGGAGTGGGTTGCCATTTCCTACATAGCTTAGTGGCTTTCAAAAAAAATCTATCCCAAGAGGCCACTTTCTCTTTTCCTCTCGTGAAGTCTTACTCATAATCTGAGTTGTTTCAGTTGAAGAGGATGCAGGAACTTATTAGCCAGACTCTCCCTCCCTTTCCCCGACCATTACCTCCAATCAAAAAAAAGGAAAAGAAAGGAAAGGGTTGATCAGGGAGAACGATGAATTCAAGTTTGGACATATTTATACTGATGAGATAATAGGATTTTTTAAAATCAGATAGAAAATGTAGGGGTAGCTGTGAGGATCCCCTTGCTTTACTGTACAGTCTTCCATGGGTAGGTGGCAATACAATTAGAGACCAAGAACTGTTCCTTCTCCTGGAATCATGAATTTAAAAAGTTCTGAGATGGCAGTGGGGGCTTCCCTGGTGACTCAGAGGGAAAAGAGTCTGCCTGCAATGCAGGAGACTGGGTTCGATCCCTGGGTCAGGAAGATTCCCTGGAGAAAGGAAAGGCTTATCCCCTCCAGTACCCTTGCCTGGAGAATTCCATGGACAGAGTAGCCTGGCAGGCTACAGTCCATGGGGTCACAAAGAGTCAGGTATGACTGCACACACACACACACACACACACACACACACACACACACACACGATAGTGGTAGATGGAAAAGAGGAGAAAAACAACAAAGGATAATTGGAAAAGCAGGGCAGGATGTCAATAAATTGGCAGGAAATGTAAAAAGCACTGGTCCTGCCATGAATTTAGAGACCCACCAGAAAGACCACCTTGATTCTTCCCTTAGGCATTGGGGAAGAAAAAGAAAGGGGTACTCAGATCAGCAGTTAATAGGGTTTCCTAAATCCACTCAATTCTATTAGCAAATGTGGCTATGTAGCCAGGCTATATTGATAAAAATAATTTTACATTGCCTCCTTTTTATTACTGAATGCTGTTATGCTTTATAAGAGAGCCCCAGACTGATCTTAAAACTCCAGATCAATGAGAGACAAACTATGATGGATCATCACTAGGTTCTTGACATTCTCCGTGAGCTTATTCTGTAATGACTCTCTGTGTACTGGGTGGTGTCTTTGATGGCTCCCTGGTGTAGACATATACAGCAATTTTGAAACCTGGCCAATTTGCTGAACTTGTTACCTTAAATCACTCGTCTTTTTAAAAAACTAGCTAATAGTCTGTGTGAGTATAACCATTCTAATTTGTTCAAGTATATTATCACAAATAACATCACAGTTTTTGCCTTCTGGGTTATCAGTATCAGGGATATTTTGTTTTACAACTGCATTACTCCAGGAAAGATTTAAGATGGCTTCAAGGGTACATGCCATATATCAAGATAACATAAATTAGAAACAAATGAGAAAGAGAAAAGTTAAACATCAGGTCAGGACGTAAATTGGAATCAGAAATGAAACTAATGCAAAACCAGATTTCCATTCTAAGCTTTCTAGCATCCATTTATATAAATTCTAAGACTATAAGGGCTTAAGAAACAAGTTTGTCTCAGTGAGGAATAGACTTATTTCTTAGACTCTAAAACCATTTCTTTTGAGGATTTTTATGAAAACATGCCACATTATCAGGAACAAATTCTTCAACAACATTCTTATGTTTAAGGCAATGCATATTGTAGGGCTGCTTCTTTAAAAAAATACCTAAAAAAAAAGAAAATGTTCATGGTATCAAACTGAAAAAGCTATTCTAGAAGTCTTGAAAAGGGGTTGGTAATACAAAATCCATCAAGTTAGCAGTTCTGCTGGCTTAATTTAATCCAGAGGCAGAGTTTTACAGTATCTGGAGATATGGATGTACTGCACACTATCAGGCTTTACCTGTTCTCTCAGCTAAGCTCATGAGGGCTACTGGGCAGCTATCATGCTATAGTCAGGGACATGGTTAGTTGGAGGGAACAGAGACCCACATCATTAGCACACGAAAAGGATATAGGTATACAGAGAGGGCTCCCACAATTTAAATGAGAAGTAAAGTACAGCTGGGTTTTATGGGAAATGTATCCGGAAACTGCAAAGAAACAAAGGCGGCTGATTGACCTGTTTCTTTCTCTGGGCTTACCCTTTCATCTCCACCATTTTGTATCTGACGTTTTCTTCTCACTAGAGAGGCTTTGCCACCGTAGCCCAAAGCATCTGCTTTAGCCCTCAGAATTAATAATTCAGCATCCACGGATGATAAACATCATTCGCTCGAATTGCCCAAACCCAAATTCCCAGGAAAGGAACCTGACTCAGCTCTTCTTTTTGACCACCATAGGCAGCTGTCGAGCATTAGAGAAATGACCTTTGATCAAGTGTTTCTTGGTCCAAAAAGTGTGTGTAGAGGCGTGGGGACACTTGGTACAGATCTTAGACACTTTCAGGATAAGAGTTGTGAGGACAGGACCATCACTCAATGTGGCGAGCCACCCGGCTAGCCACATTTCTTAAGAAAACAGCCTATTGCTTGGTCGTGCAGGAAGGGATGTTTTCTAGACAAGGCAAGCTGGTCCAAATCAATTCAGAGAAATCTGTTGCGGGGAAGAAGAGAGAGAGAATCATCTGCTGGATCCTTTCTATATTGTTTCTCCTTAATCAAAATTGGCCCCATAAAGTAGTAGCTACTGCGTGCTTCCAGTTTAGGTCACTCAGGTGCTCCCATGCTCTACAGCTTCATTTTAGTCCAAAAGCAGTGGGAGGAACCACAGTCCTAACTGACACACGTTTTTATCATAAGCCCATCCTTAGCCCATTTATCCAAACTAGATGCCCTATTCATTGTCTAGTTATGTAAAGAGAAAGTGCCTAATAACCAAAGGGAATTTGTGTACTGTCTTCACACATCTTACCCTTTTTGCTCTCCTTTCCCTCTGTATTACCTGGGTTCAATCCCTGGGTTGGGAAGATCCCCCAGAGAAGGGACAGGCTACCCACTCCAGTATTCTGGCCTGGAAAATTCCATGGACTCTATAGTCCATGGGGTCACCAAAAAAAGTCAGACACAACCAAGCGACTTTCCCTTTCCCATTCCCTCTGTATTAACTGGGGTGTGCATAATAGAGGTGGGGGAGGGGACAAAGGTCACAGATCACTGCTCCTTTCTCATCCCTTTTCCTTGATCAAACTCAAATCCAAGAGGAACTACTTGCTTAACTGCACATTTTCTAGCATTTAGGATTAACCTTTCTATCTATTAAAATATTTTAAGACAGATAGGTCTATTCAGTTAATCAGTGGTCTATGAAGTAGCATGTGTACAAGATGATTCAACAGAATGCAAAAAGAAAATATTAGACTTGCTATTTATTTTTATTTCACCCTTTAAAAAGATTTATTATTTTTGTATGTTTTAAATCACATACAAAACACTAGTATAGAAATGCAGCTACATACTTTATAAAAATATACATATTTGAGGGTGTATGCTCAAAATTATTTTTTCTGGATTGAGTACATGAACTAAAATTTGGAGCCTACTGGCATCAAATTCTCAATGAATGGACCTTACAGTATGGTTTTTATATCTAGATAAAGGTGAATAGTTCCCATTTTGGGCCTATGGCCCCATCTGGCTCTAAGGTCCTCACAAGGACTTGGACCCATAGCACATTACATTATTCAATGTATTAGGCTTTCAAACCGCTCACCATTTATTTAAATGTTTATTTGTTATGAAACTGTTTATTTTGTATGAAACACAGATTGGGGTTATGGTCATTTATTTATGTGTTTAATTTTGAATTAGAAAGTTTGAAACAAATAGTCCATGATTAATACAGAGTGAGGACCAGCCTCTGAGTATCAGCTTTCCTCAATTTACAGGGTTCCTTGGGATCCTTGCTAGAACAGTGAAGTTTTAAACAGGGAACCAGAAAGTTAGGCATCTGTTTTTGTGTGAGTGTGTGTGTGACCACTCCGTTAGCATTAATATATGCCTTATGTCCTACAATCAAACATATAGTCCCTCCATATGTATTACAATTCTTACTATATGTAGATAGTCAATGATTGTTTAACTGGGTGGGGCTGAGATCTGAGAGGACTCAAGGATCACTATTTCAGTGGTGAACAAGGGAACAAAGACAGAAGACTCTGGGTGTAGGAAGAATGGACAGGCCCTAATGCTTAGGTGAGCACTTTCCTTACAAAATCCTGTAAAATTGGTGTCATTGTCATTAAACAAGTTGCTCCTTTCCTAAGAGCCTCAGGCTTCTCACTGAGATAATATTACCTTGCAAGTCAGTGGTAGTGTTAAGATTTGAACCCATGACTCTCTGCTGTGGCACCTTTCCTCTCAGTAATTTAGATCTGCTCCAGAAACCTCATGTTGACACCCAGGATCATACTAATAAATATAGATATTAAAAACTTTATACTTAGGAGACGTTTGGAAGTGGCACAGATTGTGAAGGGTTAGAGTGAAGGATGGAATTAAAAGTACAAGTTTTAACATACTAAATATCACCCAGCATCACTGTTTGTGGCTCACCTTTTCGGAATTTGCTACTTGTGCCAGACAGGTGAGAAAAGGCAATTTTTCTTCTTCTTTTTTTGTAATTCTTGATATCCTGTTTATCTTGTAAGACCATAGTGAATCCTCGTTGTCTTAATTTCTGTTGAAAGGTCTGGGTTGTGTGATTCTGAGTTGATGTGTCTTCTCCTCTGGAGTTCATATGCTAAAATCACTTAAAGCACTTTCCTCTTTGCTGATCTTTCTCGCACTGAATCTCTACAGCCCCCAAATCGGTGGTGCTAGTGGTAATGAATCCAACTGCCAATGCAGGAGATGTAAGAGACACGAGTTTGATCCCTGAATTGGGAAGATCCCCTGGAGAAGGAAATGGCAACGTACTTCAATATTCTTGCCTGGAAAATCCCATGGACAGAGGAGCCTAGCGGTCTATAGTCCATGAGGTCACAAAGAGTCGGAGACAGATGAGTGACTGAACACACATACCCACACACACAGCCCCCAGATTAGGAAAGTAATCTTAGGAGTACCTAGAAAGAATATTGCTGGGGCCCATAGATCTGTGATTTACTTTTGAATATTCAAAACACATTGGTTTCTCCCAAGTAGTAAATACAGTGACCTTTATGCTACAATCATAAAGATGTCTATATATATCTGGTGGCTTTATGCTATGTCTGCTTGGCTAAGATGGAACCGTACTGCCAAGAATTCTTTATTTCCAGGTTAGGGCCGTCCACAGGAGACTCTGTATAAGATCTGGAAGGCAGGAGAAGCACAGCTATCCTTCTTCCTTGAAGGGAAGCACAGGTCAGGTGTGGTTACAGCTCACGCAGGTTGCTGCTGATTCACTGGCTCATGCATGTGGCTCTCATGCCTGCATAGCAGAGATCGTATGCCTTGCATGAATGATTTCTTAGTCCTTAAAAAACAACAGAGGCCACCTTTATAGTAGTCTAGTGCTTTAAATAGTGTCCTATTGCTCATTTCATTCAATAATTTTCCATTCAACAACAATCATTGAATACTTACAATGCATCCAGATCTATGAATTTCTATGAGGGATTCAAAAGAAATATAAGACACAGTTCCTAGTCTCAAGAAATTTATAATCCAATAGTTTTATTTTTATGCTTAATATGAATTTTTTATTTTTCATCAATTGTAAGTTTCTAGAAAACTTGAGTTTAGTACAAAGCTATTTCTTTCCTCTGAACCAATAGAAAATGTTAGCAATATAATGCTTCATAACCCCTGAGTCCTTTATTGTGTGTGTGTATATATATATATATATATATATATATATATATATATATGTCTTCTATGCAACTTCACTATAATCATCAAATCAAAAATTAACTTTGATACTTTGCTCCTATCCTATCTTCAGATCCCATTCAAGTGTCACCAATTATCCTAACAATGGTTTTTATAACAAAAAGAGGACATGAGTTGCATTTAGTGGCTACGTCTCTTCAAGTTTTCTTCAATCTGGAATAGTTCCTCAGTTTTTCCTGATTCATAATCTTGATAATTTTGAAGACTGAAGGCCAATTATTTTGTAGAACACCCCTCAGTTTGGGCTTATCTACATTTTCTCCTGGTTATGCTCATCGCAGAAGTGATGCTGTGCTCCTTCACTGCATCCTATCAGAAGCCCATGATTACAGATGATGTCCACTTCAATTCCTTAATTAAAGCAGTGTCTTCTAGACTTCACTACTGCACAGTTTCTCTTTTCCCTTTGTAATTAGTGAGTACTCATGGTGTGTGTGTGTGTGTGTGTGTGTGTGTGTGACAGGAGTGGGATGGGGCTTACCCTGAAAATATGTAAATATCTCATTCCTCATTAGATTTTTAACTTATTCATTAATTTATTTATGTCAGTGTGATTCATCTATTTTATTCAATGATTTGTAATCTGTTGCTCTCATACATTAACGTTCAAATTATCCCAGATTTTTCCAGTGACAATTCATTCAAGCTTCTATTCTTTTCCTATACTTCTCTTATTCTCAGAGCTTTTTTTTTTTTTTTGTGGCTATGCTAGATCTTAGTTGCTGCATGGGCTTTTTCTAGTTGTGGAGATCAGAAGTCACTGGTTATGGGCGTCTCATTGTGGTGGCTTCACTTGTTGCAGAGCATGGGCACTAGGGTCTGCAGGCTTCCGTACTTGCAGCTCCTGGGCTCTAGAGCACAGGCTCAACAGTTGTGGCACACGGGCTTAATTGCTCCAAGGCATGGGGGAGCTTCCTGGATTGGAGATGGAACCCATGTCTCTTGCACTGGCAGACAGATTCTTTAACACTGAGTCACCAGAAAAGCCCTTGCGTAGCATTAAAAAAAAAAAAAAAAAAAAAACTTTTTGACACAGTAGAATGCTCCAGGTTTATTTTATGTTTTCTCTGCTGTCAGGGAATGTTTGACGGGAGGATTCCTACGTGCTGTCTCTCATGAGTCCTTTGTCCTTCTTCAAGCGGAACAGCACGCTGCTCCCAGGGACTGAGGTCATTGTGTGAGGCAAGCTTGGGTCTCCTTTAGTAAACATTCTCCTTAGGACAAAACTGCTTAGTCTCCTTCCCCTTTCTTGAGATACGGATTGTCTCCTGACCTTGTGACTAACATTACCCCTTGTTCCCTTGGTAACAGTTGCTGTACATTTGGTTTTCTGATCTCTATCATTCCCGAAAGAAGTTTCTTATACTGCAGCCTATATATACTCATAGAAAAATCATTAAAGCACCTTTGCTTCATCAGAGCTTAGGTCCCCGGATCTTTTTTGTCTCTCTCTCTCTCTCTCTCTCTTTTTCTGGCTGACTCTCTGGAGCGTGGAGACCCGTCGTGCTCACTTTTCTGCCCGGGCTTCTAAGACCCCCTCGAGAGGGTGCCTGGTGCCTTCATGAGCGATGCAAGTCCTGTGTCAAGGACTTTATTGGTCCTCTGCGTAAACCAAGGGATATCAGCCTCTTTCTCTCTTTCACTTTCTTATCGTCGACTCCGTACCACCAGGTTCCGGTCCATTAAAGGACCTCAACACTCTGCTCTGACCCAGGATTCAGCCAAGAGACTTGGTTCCTTTTATTGAAGATTGGTATTTAGTAAGCAGGTTCCAAGAACTAAGCTCATTACTTTGGGGTGTTACTGCTTTTAGGAGACAGTGCTAGGATTATGTCTGTGTGCACACAGGTACATGGTATACATTTAAACCTACGGTTATCTACTCTCACCTATCTAGTATCATCTATCATCTCTATTTATATCTGCCTCTGTAAAAAAAAAAAAAAAGTAAGTTCACACCAGTACCTCTGATTCCATCCTATCACAATAGAGTTCATTCTATTTTCACTACCCCCACTTTCTTCTATGACAATGAGAAACATAGCTTCCATCATCCTCAATAACTTAATGTTTTTAGTCAATTACCCTCAGTGTTACTACTTTCCCACAGCCAAGGCCACACCATGACACTAAGCTTCAGGGCATCTCATGCCCGTGCCAGCACACCTAGGAAAGCTGGGGTTCTAGCACCTTCCTGATGGGAAGGGAAAGTCAGGTCATAATCAGCACAATTTTGCATATAAGCATTTTTGGTAAATTGCCTGAAAATATCTCAGAAGAAAACAACCTGATTGTGGACTGCTTCTATTATTTGTTGGGATTCTTTTTTCATTCTGAGTCAACATTTACTTTTAGTAGCTAGTTTTTTAAGCAATATTTTTTTGTCCTGAGATAGGGTCTTCTAAATTGAATATGATTAGCCACCTCAAATTCTAAATATTTACTTTCAGCAGCTTCTTTCATAAAAATTTATTATTCATTTTCTTAGCTAGCTTCTCTAAACTGAATGAAGTTTAGAAACCCCAAATTCTGGACTTGCCTGTTGATACTATGTATTTCTGGTGCATTTTCTTATTTAAAGCCAGGCCCATAGTTAAGCTTTGAGGCAAATATTGGAACTGTCAAATAAAAACACTGAACCTCTGCCAACTTAGGTCATTTGCTCAAAATCACATAGCTTGGAATTTGTAGCCAGCTTTCTGACATCAAGTCCACTGCTCTTTCTAATATATCATACTCCCTCATGGGTTACAGCCTTGAAGTAATGATGGCTTGGGGTTGAAGAGCTAGTCCTTCAGGGAGCACAGAGTTTTTCTCACTTGTTGAAATGTGAGTAGGGAAAATGTCTTTGCTTTTTCTCCAGTAGGCAGGCAGGAAGTGCCTGCAAATTGTACAGATTAGTATAGACCCTAGGGAGGACTTGACAAACTATAGCCCATAAGCCAAATCCAGTCTGCTAACTGCTTTCCTTCCCCTGTCTGTTTGTGTACAGCCTGAGAGGTAAGCTAAGAATGGGTTTTACATCTTTTAACTGTTGAAGAAATTTTAAGAGTAATATTTTATGGCAAGTAGAAATTCATATTCCAGAGCTCATAAACAAAGCTTTATTAGGACACAGATATGCTCTTTCATTTATATATTTTTTCATGCAATAATA